>NC_080563.1:30365000-35165000 GCF_030253575.1 Rhododendron vialii | reverse complement strand
CGTGCCGAGTAGCTCCCTGTGCTTCCAGGAATTGTAACACAACTTAAGATGGTTGACTCTAGCTTACTAGCCTATCTCAAAGTACAAAAGGATAAATGTCATCCAGAAGCCTATCCAACATCATTGCAAAACTTGGTTACACGTAATTTTCTATGTGGAACCTGTGACTAGTGAAATCACAGTCACACTGCATTTGTTCGTGTTAGCTCTCTATGTCCAACAGTTACACTGATACATATATCATGTGGTGAGTAGCTCCCTGTGCTTCCAGGAATTGTAACATAACTTAAGATGGCTGACTATAGCTTACTAGCCTATCTCAAAATACAAGAGGATAAATGTCATCCAGAAGCCTATCCAACATCATTGCAAAACATGGTTACATTCAAAACAACAATAGAGGGATTGAGTCTCAAAACATACAAATCCATCCTCTATCTATCAACTTCTCTAGAAAACCACTGTTTTGATCTGGCCATACTGCCGTAAGTGGTACTCTATAATTGCTTTGGAACTTGGACACTTAGGGATCTTTAAACAGGTGACCTTCAATAAGCTAGGGGCTGGAAGACACTTGGAGATAGGCCAAGGAAGTGTTTCAATAGAAAGCTACTAAGGTTTTTGAAGATTTAGAAATGCTAAAGGGCCATTGAGATTGTCAAGTTGGATTACTGATCTTTAACATTAGATTTCTCATCTTAAGTTATTCGGTTTCACTAATTTGGATCGCATTGAGAGGAATCTCCATTTTCTCTTTTCTAACCTCAAGTTAAGCCTCTTTGGTGACTCTCAGTCTTTGACCTTGAATAACCTAGTTCTCACATTTAATTTTAAGGGATTCGAAATACTTATACTTGACCTGAGGCTTTGATTGGTTGGCACATGCCTTTTTCCCTTGGAAAGCAATTTGGGGTGCTAAGGCTCATTCCATTGTTGCTTTCTTCCTATGGTGCACACCTTACGATACATCCAACTCCACAGTTTTTTTCTCACGAACTCGACACTTTGATAAGAAGGAATTGAGTGATTGTTTATGGATGTTGATGTGCAAAGACAATGGTGAATTGATGGATCATCTCCTTAACAATTGTCAGTTGGGGAGTGGGCTTCAACCTAACCTTGATTTGGGGTGGAGCTGATTTTCCCCATGGAGCTGTTGACCTTCTTCCTAGGTGGGGATACAGGGTGGATGAAAAAGAAAAGATAGCGTTAGATTCTTTCCGCTTTCTGTTAATTATTTGTGGGAGCAGAATAGTTGATTTTTTGATGGTGCAGTGGTTCCTTCCTTGTGAGTTTCGAGTACTTTAACAAGCTTCTGTTTGACAGAATTTTTGATTTTGTTGAGTTGTTTGATGGACAAGTAGCTGTATAAACCTTTTGCTTTCCTAATCTATTTTATGTACGCGTGATGTCTCCTTTATATGGCATGTTTTGAAACTTTGCCTTATGATATTGATAAAATCTTCTTTTTGTTCCAGTCTTTGCTGTCTCCCAACATTTCAGCTGCGGTATAATTAGAATAATTATATGAAGCATAAAGTGCAACATAAATATATCTATTCTTAGTAGGTTGTCTATCAAACAATAGAAAAGCATGAGTGTTTTTTCTGGCTGCTTTTGTATCAAGTACCTCCATATAGACTCTGAAGGAAATCTAGGAAGGTTAAATTGTTCATTTTCTATTATCATTGCAGAACATTTCAATATTGGCATAAAATTGATTTTCTGCGTGTAATAACTTTTTCCGAATGTCATGTAAATTGTGGTTATGCTTGCTTTGTTTGGCGCTTTCTTCTCATTGTAGTTGGCATTGGTTGATCTTGTTGTGCAGGACATCGAAGCAAGTTCCGCACTTGAACAAATCTGCATGGAACATGAATTCAGCCATTTCGTCAAGCACTTTACTGGAGAGTGCACATACCCTTCCTGTGACGGTATGTATGCCAGCCTTTGACTTTGCATTTAAAGAACTATTTTGTGTTGTGACTAATGAATCTGCTTTATTTGGTTCTATTATAGTTGAGAACCCATTAAACATTGTGTTTTCTGAAGAGCCGCAAAAATTGAAAATTGCTAGCTCTCCTCTCTCTCTCTCTCTCTCTCTCTAAAACCCCTACCCTTTTCTCTCTACCGTCTCAGCCTCTAGGGTTTCTCATCGGGGGGGGGGGGGGGGGGGGGGGGGGGGGGGCGTTTCCTCCCTCCCCCTGGGCTCTCTCCTCCCATTTCCCTCTACCCTCTCCCTTTTCGTCTGATCTACTTTCTTCCTCTGTTTTCTTTGCCAGCGCTGTGTTTTCCTTCCTAGCCCCTTCTCCAGTTGTATCGTCGTTTCTCTTGTCGGATCCTCTGTTGGGTGGATCCAGTCTTGGGGCCTAACGGTGAGGTGGAGTGCGGCTTGCAGGCGGATGGGTATTTGAACTTCTGAATCCCGCCTGTCAATATCTCTTGGGTTGATCGGTCTATGCCAAACAGCCTGGGGTTCTCGCACAGCTGATTTTGCGAGCTTCCTCTCCTCTTGCTTCAGATCTGATCTCTGTGGTCCGCCCTATGCCTTGGTCCGTTTGGTGGTTCGGAGCGTGCGTGCAAAACCGGCTGGGCTCTTCTCTAGTCGGCGACGGTGGCGGCTGATGGCGGTGGTTGGTGGTAGGAGGTGTGTTTGGGCAGCTGTGTTTTTGGGTTGATTTGAAGCCTCTTGGTTTGGGTGGCTGTTGCTTTGTTGGCAGGTGGCTCGGCAGCGGTGACATGGGTTGGTGTTTGTCGGTCTGGCCTCTAGGGTTTGGGTTTAGGCTTAGGTTAGGCTTAGGGTTTGGGCTGTTTTAGGGTTGTGTTGGTTCCTTACTGCATGGTTTCTTTTTGTATCATTATTTCTAATGATGGGGAAACTTTTTTTGCTGATCAAAAAAAAAATTAAAAACACTGTCTTTCCTACCTCACAAGTCACAAGAAGGGGGATTTTCTTTTCAGCTTCACTTACAAGGGGGATTTTGCGTTTGATTTGTTCTTTGTTCCCCACTTATTTATTTCTTAACTTGCAGAGGTGGTGGTAATGAACTGGATTATGAGTTCATGAGTCTTTTTTTTGGTATCTTATGGTGGTGGGGCTAGCTTCGACGCAACTCGACGAATCCCTAGGGACCCAATCCCACTGTCTACTAGCAGGGGGTCCAATTAAGCCGGGGCAAAGCTCCGTATGGACACCATAAGAGTTGATAGCACGTGGGAGGTTTCAGACTTGAGACCTTAGGAGGGAGAAAATCCCTAAGTCCCAAGCCTTGACCACCAAGCCAACCCCTTGGGGTTATGACCTCTCAAGTCCATGACACATTTGTGCTCTAAACGTTTTTGGTACATAAAGGAAATTTCTATGTGGAAAAGTTTACCTCAGTAGCTTAAGAGTACATGCTGGTGGCTTTTGAAGGATTCATTACCAGAAGAAAGAAATAGATGTTCCAAATTTTATAGAAAAACTATTAGAAAGTAGTTCATGGTGTCATACAAAGTGCGCTCTACGTATGTTGTGTTCTGTGTTGGAAGTATACTGCTTTCTAGGGACGTACTATATGTTGACCCATTGTTTGGTATAAAAACTTGACCTTTGCATAATCTGAGATTGGTTTTTGATGCAGTTTTTTTTATCTGCCTGCTCTTTGACAAGTTTTCAATTTTGTTGTTTTTGGCAAATTTATTTTATCCATGCAGAGAGACAGTAACCTTCCAAGTTCTGCTGCCAGTTTTCTTGAACCGTCTGATATTGGAAAGAATGAAAACCTTATAGAAGAATGGGACCTTGTGGAACATCCCACTTTTCCTCCTCCTCCATCACAAACTGAGGATGTTGAGCATTGGGTACGAGCCATGATTATTGATGCAACGAAGAAATGAGCTGGTGCTTGAACACCCTGCTACTTTTGTAAGTTGTTTTTTCCTTCTTGGGGAATCGTTTTTATTACAGTTTGAGTTTTTAAAGCAATTCAGTACTGACATGTTCTTGTACAAACTTAATGCTCCAACTTTTTCATTGCAAGGAATGCAACCGCATACTGAACTGGGCATTGTTCCCAACACCAGTTTGGGTACATAAAATTATGCCTTTGTCTGCTCGAACAAATATAAAGTGGAACTACGGCTCCGTTTGTTTGGACGTAAAATATTTTCCTGGAAAATGTTTTACTTATTTTTTGGGGTTTGGTTGTGCAAAAAACAGGAAAATATTTTACCACGTAAAACATTTTACTTCATATGGATGAAAATGTTTTTTTCTTGAAAAGGTGGCAAGTCATTTTCCGAACTTGGCTTCACTGCTCAACAAATAATTACGTTACTTTACTCGGCCCCCCACAGCCCCAATCTTATCCACCTATGACCTAATCATGTGCTTTCTCATCAAATACGACGAAATTTTGTATGTAATACTTACGTACATACATGTATATACATACCTACATACCTACATTATTTTACAATTATCAACCAAACATCGGAAAATAGAAACAAAACTTCAGTTTTTTTTGTCATTTTACATGGGAAAACTTTTACATCGGAAAATATTTTACTTAGAAACAAACGGAGATGTGGTGGTTATCGGACAGACAAACATTGAGATGCATAGGTACGATTCAAAAGCTCTAAAGTCTATTTTTCTCAGCAAACCTGGATGGGATGAGGGAGTTTTTGTTAAGGCAAACTTCACTTTGACCCGCTTTGCGCCATGTGTGGATGGCCCCTCAAGTTTCTTTGTGCTTCTGCTATTTGTGTTGCTTCCGGTTTGTGTATTTTGACATTAAATGGCAGCTTGTGAATCAAATCCACGCCCAGTTTAGTCCCTATTAATGGGATTCTAAGGTACATTGTTTAGTCCTAGTTATGCACCAAGTGTCAACCCCCAATTCGAACCGATAACTTCAGCGTTAATTGCCCGAGTTTTAGCCACTGAATCAGTGCCCCTAAACATTCTATCGTCCTCATGTTTTATTTGTGGGTTTAGAAAACTATCTATGTGACGTGCTGCTTACACTGGCACAGCTTTTTTGCTTGTCCTTGCTGCTGTATGTCGAGTTTTGCCATCCTGTTAACTGGGGGCAGTTCCAAATCTGTTATCTGATCTAAATACAAAACTAGACCGGGAGTTTCTGAATCTTATTCATCTCAATCAGGGCCACACAATATGGCATCAATCAACCTGAATCCAAAATCTCAAACCAAACTACAGAAAATTTTGAACGCAGGAATCACCTTTGGATGTGCTTAATTTCTGAATAGTTGCTGATTTTTAGAACTCGAATTCGTGATGCTATATAGATGTTGGAATATATTTTCTGGTTGATCGAAGTATTGTCCATCGTGTTTGTTGCTGCTGAGAGGCGGCGAATCTCCAAATCTTTTACTCCAGTTTCTACTTTTTAACTCATCCATTTCCTTGGCTGTAATGCATATTGAACCTTGAGATCTACAGTGTATGATAATAACTCACAGATAGATACAATTAAGGTTTTCTCTCATTTTGGATATGGTCAACTGTATATTCATTCGGGGAAAGCTTTTGTTATCGTTAGTATTGTATTTCCAAGAAATGGGATCGCACCAATATTTTGTGCCGACTAATGATGGTGACTTCTTTTTTTCATTCATAGGTTTGGGGAAGATGATGACTATTCGAAAACTGGACAACAGGATGGAGCAACATGTAAATCTTGTAAGATGGCTGACTTATTCAGAAAACAAAAATGTTCCAAAAAAAAAAAAAAAACATAAAAAAGAAAGTATAAAGTAAAAAACGAAAAACCCTTGTGAGTTGATTGATTGTCACCCATTAGACATTGTGAATAGAGGTAATACTAGCGTGTATATTGAAGTATATGTAGATTTATAGTTGTCGTGCTGGTTCATAGTTATTTTGGAATTATCACTATGATCAAGAATTGGATTATTATTATTATTTTTTTTAAGGAATTAGAAACATAGAGTATTAATAAACCAACTAGTACAAAGGACTTGCGAGTGTTTATTTACGTTCACCTGCTCCGGTGTCTAGATTTTAGTAGTTTTGGTTCTTTCTTGTATTTTCTGATGAAATCGTTGTAGCCTTCAGACTTTTACCTTCGGATATTGTGAAATGAATTGATTGCCTCTTAAAAAAAGAAAAAGAAAAAAAAGACTACTGCCGCAAAAGAAAAACCAACATCATAATCTAACATTCGTTAGATTATCCCTCAAAGCATGACAAGAAGAAAAAAGGACCCTTGCCTACATGGGAAATGATTCTACAACGAAAGCCGCCCCCAAGAAATTTCGGCTTCGCGAAGAAAACGTATGACACTATGCGTGCAGTTGACGTGTGCGCTATTGTAATTTTTCGGCCTTTACAATCCTGAGCCGGAAGTTTGGCCTCAATCAGGAACTCAACATGTTATCGCGAGATTTAGAAATATGTCTGAGTTGGAGCACAAAATAAAATAATGCTGAACCAGGAGAATTTCACGAGGCATCACGAAGACACAAGAGCAACTGATGATCAAACAAGAGATGGAGAATCGGCTCAAGGAGATGACACAGGACCACCGGTCACGGTCTCTCTGTATTGACAAATTTCACGACAAAACACACAATTAATTACATCCCTAATTATCGAGTTGTAATTTATTTTCTATATCTATTTCTAGAGCGTCTATTTAGGAAGTAAATCTTTAATCTTTTGTACTTAAAAGAAACAGTCTTTCTATTGTCAGCTCAGTGGGTTGACAATAAGCACACAAGAGAATAAGGAAAACACATATTTTTATATATATATTTTTACACTTTTTAATATACATTCACACTTTTTATTGTCAACCCAGTGGGCTGATTTTAGATTTTTCCTAAAAGAAATACCATAGGAGAGCAAATACACACATATCCATAAATGCCCCATTAATGACCCTACTGAAAATGATGGGATTTGTGCATGGGTGATGGGCTTATAGTATTTCTATCTATTTTTAGAGCATTTGTTTATGAAGTAAATCTTTAATCTTTTGTACTTAAAAGAAATATCTTATGAAAACAAATATACACATATCCATAATCCCCCGTTAATGACCCCACTAAAAATGATGGGATTCGTGCATGGGTGATGATGTGGGCTTATAAAAGCCGGATTCACAATGTCAAGGGATTGCCAACACCCTATCTCTAATTCAAAAACATTCAACTTGGGATTGTAAGGATTGAAAATGATGGCGCACACATCAACACGCCTAGTAAGTCATGCACAACGTGGTAATCTCATCTGCCTTTTTCATTAGGCCTTCCTTTCGTTTTTCTGAACGTGACTCTTCTTGCAGAATCATTCGCAATATTAGTAAGGTTAAGTTAGCTATTTGTCATGTTTGAGGGATGAATTGGGGAAGAGAAGATAGGTTTACACGGTACTATTTCCTATCCCAATAGCCTTTATTTGTCGATAGAGCTTCTCAGCAAATCCGTTGGGAACCGCGGCTGCACTTGGCCATTTTCCGGTCCCTTATTAGACCTAATTCAATAACCGATTCCGCACATATTGTAGAACTCGTCGAAATGCATAATTTGGATCTAATGTCATGTGGATTGAACATCTGTCAATGTGTTTCGACAAGAGTTACAACATGAACGAAACAGATTACTAAATTAGGTTGGCAAAGGGCCAACAAATGACAAACTGTAGCTCGTGCGGTTCTCAATAAAATTGCCGAGAAGTTTTGTTCTCAAATAAAGGCTTTGAGACCAAAAATAATAGTACCATATATATAACCTATCTTTCCTTTCCTCAAATCATTCCTCAAACATGAAAAGAAGAAAAGTTAACATCGTCAATATCGCAAATGATTCTGCAAGGACAGTCGCAGGGCAAATATCATTCAATCTTATCATTTGGGTTTTAATCGATATATTATTAAAATGACCGTTTTATTAAATAAGATAAGATGACAAGTTATTGCAGGTGTGGATGTGTCACAAATTGTCTTCCATGGTTTTAATTTCATAGACCTTTGAATTATAGAATGGCTTATTAAATTCCCTTGCAGGGAAGGGTTCCACTCACACCCATTTTAACACCTATTTTGACACTCCAATCCTAGCCATTCATTTCAATGACATAGATCAAAACATACACTCTCCTCCCTCTCCCTCTCCCCTCCTCACCCTATCTCTTCTCCCTCCCTCTTTCCCCCAACACATCCCCACCTTCCCAGAACCCATTCTGCCCGGCAACCCAATTACCGGCCGGCAACCCATTTTCCGGCGAATCCAAAAACTATTTTGTCGACCAGAGTCCTCATAATATTTTCATGCTTGTTCAATTGTCTCAAAATACATCTCACTTGACAGTGATTTCAACCCTTGCACATCGTTATTTGAAATCTAAAAACCATCTACTTCGACATCATCACTCCAAAAGTTACTTCCATTGTTCACCCTTCACAAGTCGTGAACACTTATTATGGTGAATATTAGCCCAAATCAAATTACTCAATATACAAGCATCCAGGGCAAAGAAAATTATAACCAATTTTTGTATTGTAAATGACATTGAATGGGAAAAAAAAAGAAGGAAGAAGAAGAAGGTAACACAATTTTCGGCAAGTTATTGGACCACTAAATTCTAGCAACCCAACTTTTAATATAAACTCAATAAAATACTCCATATGGCAATAAACTACATATATATAATCCCAATAAAGTATACCATATTCCATTAAATTACACCATATGACAATCGGCAAGTTCAAGAAAATTTGAAAAAAAGCCCTAATTTATCTAAGAGACACAAAGTGAGAAATAGAGTAGCACCAGTTTTAAGGAAGAAGAATACCCAAGTTCAGAGCACCTAATTCAATGTCCAACAGTGCTGGATGAATTTTTACCATTGCTTTTGTGGCTTCGCGTGTGGAAGAGAGAGGGATGAAGGAGTGGATATGGAGAGAGAGAGAGAGAGAGAGAGAGAGAGAGAGAGTCGTCGGAGAAGTGGATCCTTGCCGGAGATAGGTGCGTCGGAGAGGAGACTCGCAAGAGATGGAGGTGGCTGAGATGGAGGGGCGAAGGGAGAGGGCATCGGGTGTTTACAGGGAGGAAGGGATAACGTCAGGGACGTCGATATGTTTACAGAGAAAGGGATGTGATAGGGTGAGGAGGGGAGAGGGAGGAGAGAGTGTGTTTTGATCTCAGCCATTGAAATGAATGGCTGAGATTGGGTGTCAAAATGGGTGTGAGTGGAACCTCTCTGTAGCAGCAGGCCAAACAAATTATAAAGAGTTTCACAGGGGAAATGCTGAAAATTAAAGACTAGGGCTTGTTTGATAACCTAAATTCAGCACTTAATACTGAATCAATTAAGTAATAAGTGATTCAGTAGGTTTGATAACCACATTTCATATTACTTAACAAATTAAGTACCACTTAAAATATAGGCTAAAAAGTTGAAAAAAATTAAGTAGCTTTGAGCTAGGGGTGGCAAATTGAACCCAGACCCATTAACAAACCCAGACCCATCAACTAAAAAATTGACCCAACCCAACCCATTTATTAGTTTGGTAAGAATGAGTTCAAACCCAGCTAATCCATTATTAGTTGGGTCATAATTGGGCATCAATTGGGTCAACTTAAATGACCCAATAAGTAATGAAAGTAACCCACCAAATTCTGTCTCTTTTGCAATTGGGCAATGAAAGTATTTCCCGAGGAGTACGGCCCCCTCCCTCCCACCCCACCCCACCCCACCCCACCCCACCCTTGCAATTGGGCAATGAAAGTATTTCCTGAGGAGTACGGCCCCCTCCCTCTCTCTCCCTCTCTCTCTCTCTCCTCTCTTTCTCTCCCCCCACCCCACCCCACCCCACCCCACCCAGGAGCATGGCCTTCTCTCTTTTTTTTTTTATTGTTTTGTGCTAAATCGCACGCGTTCAAAAATATTTTGAATGATCCGAATTAAAAATCAATTGTGATCGGTAACAATTATTTTGACCAGTCAAAATTGAAAACACATTTCATCCATTAATTGTGCGAATGGACCTGTGAAATTGTGCTCCGCCATGAATAAATTTCTCTCATAGTAGTCCCGCAAAGGGTTTGGATTAAAAAATTGACTTATTTTTTTGTCCTTATTCAAATTTTTTTTGTATTTTTTTTGTTTTGTGCCAAACTTTTGTGACTTATTAATTTGTTTTGATGAGAGGAATCGGAAAAGTAAAAAAATTTGATCGAAATTTATAATTTTTTGAATAAAAGCAAAAAAAAAATCAATAAGACAAAAAAAATTACTTATTCTCATCTTTTTGAAAAAATTTATGAGTTTCGATCATAATTTTTTTTTACTTTTCTAATTTTTTGATCATAATTTTTAGTATATATGTAAATGGGTTAATGGGCGGGTCGGGTTTGCTTTAAAATAAATGGGTCGGGTTGGGTATGGGTAATTAGACTCATAGTTAATGGGTCTAAATGGGTCATTGACCCATTAAAGACCCAACCCACTAACAACTTACCCAATTTAACCCAAATCCGCCCGTTTGCTGCCCTTACTTTGAGCTACTTAATTCTGGCTGAATTTTTGTGTACTTACATTCAACCGTCATACCACCACCACAACCACTTCCACCAACACCTCCACCACTCCACCACCACCACCACTACCACCACCTCCACCACTCCACCACCACCACCTCCACTACCACCATTCCTCCTCCACCACATCACCACCACCACCACTACCACCACCACCACTTCCTCCACTACTACCACCACCACCAGCTCCACCACCACCACCACCACCACATCACCACCACCACTCCACCACAACCACCACCACTACCATCACTACACCACCACCACCCCCACCACCACCACCACCACCTCTCCTACCACCACCAACACCGCTCCACCACTCCACCACTCCACCACCATCACCACCACCGCCACTCCCCCACCACTACCATCACTACACCACCACCACCACCAGCTCCACCACTCCACCACCACATCACCACCACCACCACCACCACCACTCCACCACTACCATCATTACACCACCACACACCACCGCTCCTACCACCACCTCCACCACTCCACCACCATCACCACCACCGCCACTCCACCACCACGACACCACCACCACCACTACCAGCACTCCTACTACCTCCACCACTCCCCCACCACCACTCCACCACCATTACCAAAAGTATATTGTGACCGTTAGTAAATTAAGATAGAATTGGAACAAAATTAATTCATCATTTTTTTAATTCAGTACTTAATATATTTATCAAACAGCTTTTCAGCTTAAAAATTTCAGCATTCAGTTTTCAGTACTTAATTTTTTAGCTTTCAGTTTCAGTTTTCAGTTTTATCAAATAGCCCCTAAGGAGTAACTGATGAAACAAGAACAAGAGATGGAGAATCGATGCAAGGAGAGCCATCTAAGAAAAATGCAAGGAGAGTCATGGTTTTGGTGTGCTAGTGCTTGAATGGCGAAGGATTTGAGTATTTGAGCGTAGTTGCTTTTTGAACTAAGAAAAATGCTAAAAACAGCCTACTAAATTGTTAAAGTGCATTTGTGTCTGTCTATATATATATATTTGTGTCTATATATATATATTTCCATCTGTTGATGTACTTTTCTCTTCATTATGTTGTCTGTCATTTATTTAATCATCACATTAATATTACAATAAATTTCACGTTACTATCTAGTTCATTGGCTTATTTACTATTTCGGTCCCCTATGTATTAGGACAAGTTCTTACGCCTTCGTCACCCATCCATTCTCGTCCGACTTCACACACTCCGTTCGATCTCGTCCAACTTGCATGTGTCAAGAATGTTGCTAGTTGCCTGCTCTCGCTTTCTACCAACAACCCGGCTTCACCAGAGCACACCATAGGTTGGGTTTTAATTTTTAAAACGTGTGTGCTCTTGGTCCTCCATTATTAATAAACGGCATTTGATAGACAAGCCAGTGTTGAGTAATTGAGAGTTAATAAACACAAATTCCAAATCTCGGGGACTGAATGTTTGCTATTGGTACTCTAGGGACCAAAATGGCACTCTTTCAATAAATTGGGGACCAAAATGGCACTCGATAAAATGCCTACTGAACACAAATTTCTAACTGTAGGCGGTAAATGTTACTACTAATTGGTATATTTACAGACCAAATGACACTACCAATACGATTTTTTTTCTTTTCATTTTAGAATGGAGTGTATTTCACTTACCGAAATTAAAAAAGAAAAAAATGACGAGTACAAATAGACACAACGCCAAATATTGCTTTTACCGGCAGTATTATTAATAATGGTATTAATGCAGGAATGCGTTTGTCATATACAATTTTAGGGTTTGAATTCAAAACAAATCAAATCCACCATTTTATGTTCATACATAATGACAAATAAATGATTGGATTTCGCCATAAATGTGCCCTACAAATATCAGAAGATGCAATTAATTTGTCCCCATAAATACCAATCCAAGTTGGATTTTGCACAAGTTGTACACATCTTGTTACCTCTATAAATAAAGCCTCTTGGGACAAGAAAGAATACTATCAAAACCTATATATCTTTCGTTCCCCAAACCATACCTTAAAACATGACAAGAAGCAAAGTGAACCTTACTTACATTTCAAAAGACTCTGCAAGAAGGGTCACCTTAAGAAAAAGGGAGAGTGGCTTAATGAAGAAGGCAGAGGAGATCACAACGTTGTGCGGGATCGACGCGTGCGCCATCATATTTAGACCTAACGATCTCGAGCCGAATGTTTGGCCTTCCCAGTTGGAAGCTCAACGTGTCATTTCGAGGTTTAGGAATTTGTCGCCGCTGGAACAGAACAGGAAGATGGTGGACCAAGAAAGTTTCGCCCGGCAGAGGCTCGAAGCAATGAACGAGAAAGTGTCGAAGCTGGGGAAGGAGAACCAGCATAAGCAGCTGACTCAGGTCATGTACCAGTGCTTGTCTGGTGGAGGATTCGAGCATTTGGCCGTTGATGATCTGAACAACTTGAGTGTCTTGGTTAGCCAAAACTTAAGAGAGATCGACCGGAGGATGGATTTTTTCCAAAGGCAACACAATTAATGGTTGACGAGAAAATGGTTTTTCTTAAAATTGAGTTTCTAGCATCACACAGATCATGTAGTGGCATGGGTTCTGCCTAACTTTTCTCTTTTCTTGTATTTTGTCAATTATGTGACCCGCACATTACTGTTATATCATGAAGAATTTTTATTGTTATTCGAATGAAACACATTCATATCATTAGTGTGCATTATCGCGAGTCATCGCTAATTTTTGGCGCGATATTTTTTGTTATTCGAATGAAACACATTCATATCATTGGCACGATATTTTTGGTTATTTTTTAAATTCTTACTAGATTTGGCTCAAATTTTAAATCAAATTGTTTGTCTCGATGAAAAGAATCAGAAAAGTATAAAATATAGACCAAAATTTAAAAAATTCACATAAGACGACGAAAAAGACCTAAAAAGTTAGTCTTTCCTAATGAGAAAAAACAACCCAAAGCCCACAAAAAATTAGGCCATGGGGGGACCTTAGTGTGCGCTAATTTCATCAAATCCAATTTTCTTTGTGCTCAGCCCTGCTTCTGCATACGACATACAAGACTAGGGTCTAGAAGAGGAAAAATTATTCTTTGCTCTTGGAGTTTTGCCACGTGATGCTCAACCACCGGCCAATTGTGTAGCTTCCATGCACACAAATGTGTGGCGGTGCTCTAAGAGCACTAAATAATCACTCCTAGGAGCGAGAGTCGGTAGGCAAACTTCTCTGTTTCTGTGTGACTGTGTTGAGTTGTAGCCAGTGCACAAGGCTCCCTAGCAGATCGATACTTAAAAGAGAGATGGTCAGTAAGTAGCGGTTTTACTGCTACTGCAGTTTCTTGGATTCTGCTTGCTTGTCTCTACGGTGAGAGACGTACTTGGTGCACAACGCTCCTACTTACTACAATAACTGAATTCGAAAGCGGTTAGCACTAGGTAGCCTTCTCCATTGAAGAATCAATTTCTTACAGCTTCTTCTATCGTGATCGATCATTGCTTAATTAGTTGTCTTTGTGTTGGGTTGCATGCACTTGCTGCGCAACGGTCCCGTTAAAAGCAATAAGGTCTTGGACAACTAGTACTCAACTCGTCGATCTGTAGCCTACGGTTATACGTTGCCTTCTCTGCTGATTGTTATTGATCAAAAGGCTGATTCCGGTGACTTAAACTCTCAAGTCACTCGCGCAAGAAGTCGATGTCGACATTCTCTATGTTGATTAATGTAGGCTGAATAATGCGAAAAATCTGATCATGTCACGTCAAGCAAGCTAGTAGCTAGGCAATTCTAGAAAAGTTCACTAACAGTACTACTGTGTCGCTCATTGATTTTCTTTGGATGACACTACCAAAATAGTATTCCCAAAATGGCTGGCCTACGAGAATCTTTCCATTTCCTCTTTCTTGCATAATGTGTATGTGATCCCCTCAAATAAATTTTATGGAACCCTAAAGAATTGGCTTTACCACTTTGGATTGCACTTTTTTTGGACACCACCCACATCTGAGGAAAGCAATTCTAGTGGGCTCAAAAAGGCCTCATCTTCACACCCCCTACCAGTATTGGAAAAGTACTTGATGACGGTAAGCAAAGATCTTGCTTTGCCCAAGCACTTGGATAAAGAGAGAGCATTTCCAAGAAAGAAGAACCAACCAAACATCATCAACAACATCCACTTTCCATGTTTGAAATTTGTAGGGGCAACAATTAATCACTTAGGTGAATAGAATAGTAGTAATAGTAGTTGGATACCCTGGTGTATGGTGTTTATACATGATGGTACAGTTCTCACTTGATCATTTTACTGCTGGACTGTTGTTAATAAACAACTGTTCGAACACAAAAGTTCTGGTTCTGCTCGAGTGGTACCCGTATCGAAGAAAATGTGGTACCGGTACCTCAAGGGAATTTTTCCAAACTTCTTCTTTCCTTCACAGATTCAACCCGTACACTTATTTTCATCCTCCAAAGTTAAGAATGCCCCCCATTTGAAACTAATGGCAATATCAAAAACTTCAAATTCCAAATGTAGAAAAATCTAGATTTTCAGTTTTAAGTACAAAATATAAAATTGCACATTTTTCTTTGAAGAAAAAGAGACGAAACACCACCTTGCCCCTCATGTACGACTATGAAAATTTACAATTTCTCTTAGAATAAATCAAGGAACAATTACTGCTATTTTTAATTTCATAAATCGATATTTTTTCGAAAAGTAATTTTTCTTATACTTAGCTAGATTTTTTAGAGACAAACAACCGATTTAAATCCCGATCAACACTAACACATTCACCATATTCTCAAACACTACCACAACATCGAAACGCATAATTTTACTATTCGCCGAACATCCGTACGCATACACCGAAGCATAAAAAATTCGGCTCAAACCAATTATGTCGCACATAAAATAATTAAAGAAAAGGAAATAAAACACGGGTCTCTGCACAGTTAAATGTTACTACAAGTGCCCAGCAACGAAGTTTTGGCTGTCCGCCAAGCGCAAAAATTTTTTAGGACCTAAACCTCATAGCTTTGATACTATGTTAAGAAAAACGGAATGGTGTATTATTAACTATAACTATATTTAAATCATAACCCTAATATGCCTTCATATAGGTTAGAGGACTTTATATATTTATAATAAAAGAAAGAAAAATGTGGATTCTGGAAATCTAATCTTTCTGCTAGTTAAAGCTGCTGGTTTCTATCTGAACTTTGCAACTAGCTCATAAGTTTTTTGTTGCTGCTGCTGGTATGCTATGACGTGATGCTGGTTCTGGACTTTGCTGCTATATGATCAAAATTATGCCTCAACACTAGTTTTGGTCCATACTGAATTTCTCCAGATGATGTGTGAAGATGGTATGACTGCAGTTAATTTGTTTCTTATTAATTATGGCTTGGATTGAAGAAGGATTAATGCTGTTTCGCAATGCTGGACGAGTTCTGAAGCTCTTTCAAGATGCCGTCAATGTTTTGCTAGATTTTTCATGTCTTTTGGATGATAGGAAGCGGATTTGTACTGTAGTACTTCGCTGGATGTTTCTCTTCCTTGTCATATATTTGTTCATGGCATGTCATGTAGCTTATATTTGACTTGGTTCCTTTACTCGATGTACTCATTGTCGAGTTTTAAAAAAAATAAAAAAATGAGGTAAATTTGTTCCATGTGCTCCTCACAAAACATACTACCTATTGCTAACTGAATTGGGTGATCATAGAATGGACAATTTTTGAAATTTTATTAATCAAATAACCGAAGTTACAAAGATTAACAAGAAATGAAAAAAACGACATTCATAACCCACAACCTACATCCCAACTATGTTAGCACATAAGTCGGAGGTAATCATATACCACCCGTCACAAAAAAAGAAAGAAAGAAAGAAGTAGGAATAGACAACCATTCCTATGTAGTACTTAAGCCTAAAAAATATAAATTGACTGAAAGTGACGGATCATCTTTGGATCTGTCAGTCAAAGGCCCACGCATTCTCCCTGCGGACCTCCTCCTCCTCCTCCGGAGTATAGTCGTTCACAATGTGGAATTTTTTCCGGATTTCATCGGGAGTTTTTCCCTTCATCATGTTCGCGACGGTCTGGCAGGTCAGGTTCAACAAGCTCTTGATATCCAGGTAGTTTGCCGCCAGAATCAAGTCGAACAGGAGGCCCTGATCGACGTCGACGAACTCAGCATCGAAGGTCTTGAGCGTGTTGTCGGCCGCGCGATCGTCGTCTTCGGGAGCCGCCGGCGACTCGGCATGCTTCTTGCAGTACTCGATCGCCTTCGACAGGACACGGCTAGTGACGTTGGGCAGCGGTATGGCAGTGCCCGCGCAGTCGTCCTCGATCATGTGCTTGATCGTCTGCGACTGCAGAGCGACGGCCTCCTCGACCTCAAAGGTCTCTCCGTCGGAGCTCTTCAGGACAATCTTCTTCTCGGTCGCTGAAGAAGCAGAGGACGACATTGTACCGGTGTTGGTTGTGAAGGATTGAGAGGAAACCCTAACCCTAGGTTTTAGCAGAGGGGAAACAATAGAAAGCAAGAGCCTAACAACCTTTCTACCAAGTTAAGAAAAGCGGATAAATCATAACTTTAACATGTTTTTATATAAGCCATAAAATTTTGTGACTAAGAAATTACAGTAACAAATTAAAAAACATGTATAATAACGAAACCTAAACCAACTAGGAAATACGGAAATATTTAACTATTCATCCCACTAATAATCAATTGGTAGGATATATTCTATTATATATATATACCACGGATCAAGTGAGGGATTCCTCACTTTGTTAAAATGCGGGACTTTCATTTTCCGATCAAATTTTGAAAATCTGAACCGTTCAATGTGTGTAGAACGTGATTTTAAGGGTCCTCGCGAGAAATCAGCAAAAAAAATGACCGGAAAGTACTTCATCCGAGCAGTTTATATATATATATATATTAACCTAGCTTAAACGGGAAACATAATATTGAAACTTAGGAAACATTGTAACATAATATTTTTTAATATTATGCTAACACACTCCCTAAGGGCTATTAGTTGGGTTGAGGTAATAGTAATTGGCGAACTTATTTTCAATTTTGACGTAATTCTGATACTTGTGTTCTTCTTATACTTGTAACTAAAAAAAAAACTTAAAAGTAATATCTTCTCTAAACCAAATCTTGGTTCGACCATTTAGCTTGCACTACGTGGCGCAAACTTACTTGCTTAACTTGTTAATTATTACATGCATGAGAAAATCTTTTTCCATTCTGCCGTGATTAGTTGTTTACGAAGTCAATTGTGATCGTTCAAATGTATTTGGATGTTCCAGATGTTAATGAAATTTTTTCCGGAAAGAGTCAAACTTTTCATTTAAATCCGGACCCTCCGAAGCCGAAGAACGTCTGAGATCGCGTGACTCCATAAACAGCCTATTTACAACTGCTCCGTGAATAAGTCTATCTCGAGCTTCATGTATTGCAATTTGCAAGTTACGTACTGAGGGAGACCCCCAAGCTGTTGGAACACCTTTTCATGATATTATTAACTTGCGTGTACTTTATGTAATCTTTTGGCAAAGTAAGTTTGTATTGTTCTAACAAAATACTACTACCTTTTATGAAGCTAAGAAAGAATCTCCCCTTTGGTGTCAAAAGAAGATTCATTCAACAATTTTCAAAGCTAAGTATGATCTTATTTACATTTTTATTTGTTCGGTTAATGATTTATGATTTGCTTACATTAGTATTTAAATTACCGGGGTTAGAAAAGGGATGGGCATTAACTTATGGACGAAGAGAGAGTTACCCGAATGCCCCACCTTAAAAAAGCACATAAGCAAAACTACTCAACAACAATAATCGAAAACTTTTTAGAGCTCGCCAAGAACATTGAATCCTTGATTACCTGTGCATAAACTTTTAGGTTTTGCACAAATTTAAGACTAATTGCTATATTTAAATGGGTAAATTCTTTCTTGAAAATTTTATTACTTTTTTATATGAAAAATTGTAGTACGAATTATTTTGTAATGAGGTAGAATTATAGAACGGAAAGATAGTAGAGAGCATTAATGATAGTTTATCATTTTTAATCAAGATAAGTTCTTCAAGGCCTCGTTCAGTTGTCAGGAAAGTATAAGAAAGGATGGAAAAATCAATTTTTCCATAACTTTTGTAGTGTTCAATTGGCAGGAAAGTTGTGGGAAACTTGTTTTTAAGTTTTCCTGCAAGATTTACTTTCTTGCAAAAGTGATCCGGCCAAAAGCATAAGATTTTGTGTCACGGGAAAAAATTTCTCCATTGTGGGGGCCAAAATAATTGGCGGGTAAAAATAAAAGTGAATGACGCCAAGACCAAAAAATACGAATTAGGTTCTTAGAAAGACACTTTGAGATTTACACGAGCAACAACAATTTCGACTACTACGGTGCTTTCTGAGATAATTGTTTTGGAAAAAGATTGGTAGTTTATTTTTTTTGAAAGTATTTATTTATCTTGTCATTGGTCTTCAATTTTGTTTTGCACTAACTAATTTTCAGTGAGTTTTTGCATCGACCAGTAATCAAGCACGGTTGTTTAATATTTATTTATTTAGTTATCATCTACTTATTTTTTAAACTTCATTTGTACGGTTGATTATTAGAGAATGTCAATTTAAATGGGGGATTTGCATGACTATTCAGAATATAGCAAATTGAATATGGAATTGCAAGTCGATTTTTTTATTTCATGTTAAGGCTTTGCATTAGATAAAATACATTTCCCGTATGTGTTAATTTTTGAAATATGATAGCCTATTATTTAGCTCTCAAAGTTACTTTTATTTAAAATTAGCCATGAGAATAAAAATAAAGAAGTTTCTCATAAGTGTCTTTTCCCGGCAAATGAACCACTAAACTTTAATTTTCCTGTAAAAAAAAATTGTCAGATGAACACTCACAGAAAAATAGATTTCTTTTTCTTTTATTTCACTTTACTTAACTTTTCCTGATAATAACTTTCCGGTACAATATTCCTGGCAACTGAACGGAGCCTAAATGTCCTGTCCCACTTTTTTTTAAAGGTGATGTAGGGTGTCCCGAGCCCGCTTGCGCACCTCGAATGAATCCCCACAGTCATTTTCACGCTTACACCTGAGGTGAGGTGGTCCAAGAGTTACTAGCAAGGAGAATCAAACTTGAAATTTAGAGGGAAGTACATACCTAAATTTCAAGCCAAGATACTAGTCTAATTGCTTAGAGTTTAGGGTGTGTTCCACGAACTAAAATAAGTACTTATTTTTTGAATTAAAGGTAATGTATTATAAGAGAAAGACTTGTCTCGTTAAGTGAAAAATAACAACCTTAACGGAACGGGGCTAATTTCCTATCCCACTTGCCCTCTCAAAAAAAAAAAAAAAAACTTTTTATGCTGATCATGTATAGAAAAATTAAAGAAACGAAAAGAAAAGAAAAGGATGCAATTATCAATTGATGGGGCATGTGCCACTGCCACTGCCACTGCCACTTCTATTGCCATTTGGCAATCTTGTTTTTGTGCCATTAATAATGTTTCTCCCTTACTTTAGTTTATTTGTTTGTTTGCGACTGTGTTGCTAATCTGACGCTATACTGCTTTTTATCTGAGTTGGGCATGTCATGAGTGCAACCCTGATTACACTTTGCCACAAAACTGAAAAAAACAAACTAGCTAGTAGTAATTAACAAATGGACTGTAGGAATTATGGGCTCCTGTCCTAGTTTGTAACTCATGTCCTCAGGGTTCGAACTCGGTTGTAGGTATATGGAATTCAGGATTATGGATAGTTTCTGAAATTTCCTGTGGACTAACCTATTAACACTTTATTAACCCTCCCTGACGTATACAATATTAGGGGAAAAAAAAATGGGACAAAGCTAGCTCCTGTCTTGGTCCAGTCCCGTTCAGTTTTGAGCTTTTGTAGACAGTTTGCAATGATGATCGAAATCGTTCATTTTGTAAAATTCGCCGAGTACGTCATCTGTGTGAAAAATTAGCCTGATGAAACATTGATAGGCATATGAACAAAACAAATTTGTGCAAGAAAAAATGGATGATAGAAAATAATTGGAAAAATTAAATTTTTCATTTTTTTTCCTACTCGACGAGTTTTACAAAATGAGCATTCCAGTTTTGTTCCGGGCCCACAAAGACCCAAAACTAGACCGGGTTGACGGAAAAAACTGGATAGGAGCTCTGTTCTAACAAATGAGAAGTCTAGCACAAAATTTAGTAACAGAAATGAGATTGCATAACTAACACCAAAACGAACTAGTTTTTCTACGTTCAGTACTCGCTTATACGGTGGCTAGGGCTGCAAATGAACTGAGCTCGAGTTTTCGGTTTGTTTAGTAAACGAGTCGCGTGGAGCTTGGTTTGTTAAGGGAGACTCAACTCGATTAAAAATGCTCGTTTAGTAAATGACTAAGCTCGGCTCGATCGTTATGGCTCAAGCTCAAATTTTTGGATCGTTTAGTAAGCGAGCCAAAGCTCGAGCTAATCTTGCTTGCAGCCCTATCGGTGTTAAAGTTGTTTGTCCGTTGTAATAATGTACTCCCTCTGTCCCAACTATTTAGTCCATTTTGGGAGTCAGTGTCACTTTTCAATTAATTATATTTGGCAATCTGTAATCTTTTAGATGATTTTAAAAATATTGTTTAAAAGAGCTTATTGAGATCTATCAAACAAGATCCATCTTGTATATAAATAGTATAATCAATTAAAAGTTATGAAATATAATTAATTTTTTATCCAGTTGGGATAGAACGAGGAACAAAAGAATGGAGACGGCGAGAGTAAGATATGAATATATCCAAGGAAATACATATAGGGAATGGGTGGATGTAGCCATGTGGCATCTTTATGTTTGCACATTTTTACTTCCCTAAATTCTATGTTTCTCCTTTCTCTATAAAAGGAAGAAGTCTCCACCATTGTACTCTCAGACTTCTTGTAATAAGAGATACGTCATCCTTACCGACTCTAGCTCTGTACTATCTCTTGTCCGACTAGTCTTTTGTTTCATGAGCTTTGGCTTTTCCCCAATCCAAGGCTCATGTATTTGGAAAATCTCTTACAAAGTTTAGAAATAATCAATTTTTTTTTTGACAGATAAATATTTATAGTGATCAAAACGATACCTGACAACACATTGATACCATACATACCGTATGAAGAAAAAGAATAGTTTCATGACTGGTACGATATTTAGAAAATTATAATTGTATATAACAGGGCTCTCCTCGGGTTTGTGAAGCATGAGTCGGTTAAATTTGCTTTTCTGTGATTATCGGGGATTTGACGTAGACAGAGGTATTACGGTATAGTTCACGAAGTAAACCCTAGGTTATAGATATTTACTATAAGCAACCGATGTAACCATACTACATCCTTCACTCAATTGATAATAGCGAAAATTTATGTGAGCCATGAATGTAGTATACTCACCTGCACAATTGGGAATCACGTAAAACCTACGTACATTGCGTTCTCTGTTTCTTTTCTTAATCTTTCTTCTCACGCGTGGTGTATTTATTGGGTAACACATATTTATCTACTAACTTGTTGCCAATCCGACACTAAAGTACCTGATCCTTGTAAACATAGCAATTTGGCAAACCTTTATGAGGCAGAAACTAAGTAAGATCACCCCATGGCCACCCCCAGCTTCTTTTGAGTCATGATAGAAAAGCATATATATATAGTGTCCATTTCTTTTCCAAAAGCTTTGGATGGATAAGTAATTGGGTTTCAAAAGTGATGGAGCAACCCAGGGATTTCTTTCGTACACAATAATGTCTGTCTCCATCCCTAGAAGAGGATGGCCGGAAAACAAACAGGGCCTTCTTTTTTGTCGGATTGGTGTGAATGTGATCCTGAAACTATTCTAGATCATTATTTCCATACATTAAAATAGAGAAAAAGCAACTAGAAAGCAGCACAAGAATATTGTAAATATGTGCACCACATATTTAGTGAGGGAAAAAGGATAGGGAAACTGAGAAAATATGGTGGGAAATGACTTTTTGACAAAACCTACTCATTTTAAATTTAGTAAGGGAAATGGAAAGGACAGAGATTTATAGTTGTCACAAATTTCATCCTTCTGAGTTTTGACTAATTAGAGCAGCAACTCCATACATTGCCATTTTGGGTGTCAAAGTTATAATTTGGCAACCTTTTTTTGGGTAAAATTTTAGAGCAAGTATATTTGTTGGTGCCAAAATGACTTAAACAAAATCAGTTTTTGGCTTGTTAATGTGTCAAAAGGGCCAAAAAAAAAAAAACAACAGTGTACGTATTGATGCACTAGTTTGGTGTCATTTTGACAAATTCAAATCAAGACGGTTGGATCAAACTCTTCCCATTTTTCAATGCAAATCAGATGGCTTGGATGATCTGAGAGAACGACAGCATATTGTCCTTTTTTGAAATCAACAAATACAAATGGTTAGACTTGGATTTCGCCAAAATATGGCTCTGGCACTGTAAATACCAATGGGTGGTAATCCTAGTCCCCCATTATCCACCCCTCGCCATTTGTATCAGAAAATGAAATGCCTAATGATTTGAGATTGTGACCAAATGAGACAGATAAGTGCAATAACATTACTTTTTTTTTAGCTTTTTAACATTGTTATAACAACACCATTTTTCTACGATCAAAGACATTTTGACACCAACAAAAAACCCAAACTGCATGTGGAAGTGGTGTTTTGCGGAGTGTATGTAGCCCATTGAACGACAAAAGTGATTATTTGGTGCTCCAAGGGTTTTTACCATCGTACAGGTACGTGGGATTCATATACTTAAACCTGAGCTCCGTGTGAATGTATGGTGCATGGTAAAGGGCCTTGGAGAGCCAGGTGGTTAAGGAAATATAGTCTCACATTCCTTAGAAGTGAAATGAGAAATAGAGTCCCGTATTGTTTGGGAGTGAAATGAGATCATCTAATATGATATTGGGATCTCTTCACCCATTGCCCCAATTGATTTTGAATTGGATATACAGTTTTCACATAGTATCAAAGCAGGGGCATTCTATCCCACATTTTAAGATTTTACAATTCACATTCTACGATAACAGACAAGAAAAAAAGTCTGCTCGATGATAAAACTAAAAAGAGACCACAAATGCAACTGCACGTTAGAGGAAATATTAAGAAAATATAGTCCTGCACGTTACTCCCCAACAATGGCAGAATGATGTCTCGTAGCTCAACAAATTGGGGTTGTACACTTGTACAGTTGAAGTGGAGGAACACGTGAAATAATGATTAGTAGGAGTAGTACAACATACAAGTAGTACCATATGATCATTCCGTAACAGTTTCGCAGTGCAATATTTCGCATTCCGTGTGGTAGCCGTTCTAGGAATTATTCCCTTTCGAATCTTTTTAGTGCAATAGGGTATCTTCCAGCTTTGACTGCAACTCTGGAGTGAGAGCTTAAGAAATGGAATAACTTGTCTTCAGTCGCAAGTTAGTTCGGGACATTCTGTATAACCGAAAAAAAAAAAGTTGTCTTGATCAGCTTAAACAGTAGATTAAATCATGCCTTGGTTTGGTTCGATTTGATCCGAATTTGACAGTTCGGTTCATCCACTGGACAATCTTAATTGACACCATTATTAAGAGCATCTTCAGAAGCCTCTCTTCTCCTCAGGTTCAGAGGTTTTGTTGAGCTGGCAGGCTCAAGAGGGGAACCAGCAGCCTCACCGACACCCTTGTTATTCCGCTTTGCCACAGTGACTCGCCACGACCATCTCGACACTGTGGCACTCACAGGAGTGTTAGATTTTACTGTAATTTCTTTGCGGGGTTGGGTTTTTTTTTTGTCACTCAATAGATATCTAGTTTACTCCTAAGGAGAGGAGGAAGGGGTACCACTAAGCAATCCGCGCTCGTGACGAGAATTGATCTCTCACCTTCCATGTAAAAGATGTGAAGAAGTGTTATTGAACTATAAGATCGTTGGCGGGGGTGGGGATTTGAAAGTCACTTTCGTTAGGCTATTGGAACTTTAATGTATTTTGTGGCGAGGTAAAATAGAATTTGACATTTTCAGTGGCATTTTGGTTAGGAAGGCTGGAGATGTTCTAACCACCTTATCAACGCTCCTTCTCCTCTCCTTCTTTTAATAATTCACATGTTTGGGCCAGCTGTGCACCTCGACTATCCTAGGTACAATTTCACTGTCCACTTGCGATGAGCTCAATAAAAGCTAAAGCAAAACTCTGTATAAACTGACCCCTAAGAAATTGATAGCATCTAGAGGTTTCAGACTTTATGGTCTGTTTGATTAGCAAGAAGATTATAATGAAAAATAAAAATGAGAGAAAATGAAGTAAAAGAAAAGACTTGCATCCGTTTGATTAGGATATGAAAATTTTTGCAAGAAAATAAGAAAGTCAAAGTAAATATTTTTTACTCACAACAAAATAAATTGTCTACACTTTTTGTGAGTAAAAAAATAAAGCAAGCTCTTCAGCTTTAGAATATTGTACGGAAAATTTGCTTTCTACCATTTTCTAGGACAATCTTACCGGTGAACACAAACAAATATAATTTTCACCTTTTTTCACCTTCTACCATTATCTCGCTGATCAAATATAGCCGAGAGGGAGCAAACCTTCCTACTACTACGCATGTATTGACAACAATTATGCCCGCTCGGTCGCTCCTCCTTGGTTCTAGCTTTAGAGTGCTTAACCCCACGTCTCCGGCGACCATTCACGGCAGCCGCCGCCGCGGCATCGGGTGGTGCAGTTTAAATGCCGTGTAGGTAACTAGGTAAAGGGACGTCGTATGAGCTGTTGCGCATTTACAGAGTTAAATACTCCCATAATGAAGATAGTTATCTTTATCATAATCATATTATTGCCGATCAAAAAAGTTAAATATATAAGTATAGTAGTATATTTTTTGGTATAGAAAAACAACATCAAAGCTGAACTGTTGACTTTAGCTTTCCCAAAAGCAGAGACCTCTGCTCCCTTATTTATAGAACCAATCATTCTTGTTCCTTCCTGTTTTTGCTTCCCTCCATTGGTTTTCTATTCTCCTCTTTAAAGGGATTCTTATGGTTTGGAATCTCTTCTGGACTGATATACTGTTATGGGTCTCAAATCAATGGTACAGTGTTGAAGATTTTTCTGATTGCTAATGGAGTACTAAACGGATTGCAGCTTTTTGGTTTCCTAATCAAATGATTAGGTCAGTCTCCTGATTCATTATTCCCTGTATCATATCTCTTCATTCCCTCTCTCCCTCTTCGTACAGACTTTTTTTTCCCAATTTTTTGTTTTGTTTTCGCTATTGGGTCACCAAGTTCTTCCTTTATTTGTGTTCTTCGTACTTTTTTCCCTTTCTGCAGCGATTGAATTTCTGATACATATTTTGGTTTGTGCGTAGAGATTGGCTTATTCACAGAAGAGCCATGCCGTGAATAAGCCAAACGATCTCAGCCGTCCATTTCGTCATTGATAGTTTGGATTTTAGTGAAACTTTTCCGGATTAACTTTTTTTCGAAAAAGTTTCATTAACATCCGAACCGTCGCGATTGGCTCCGTGAACACTTTTTTCACGCAAATGCTCTGTGAAAAAGTCTTCCCTTTGTGCATACATATTCATGCCTTTCAGCTCAATAATGAACCCCAAATTTCTTTGTCCACAGTGGAGTTGTTGGTGACTAAAGTGGGTTTTAAGCCGCTAATCAAATAGTAGTAGTAGTAGTAGTAGTTAGCCTATTACTTTTGACCTGTAATCCATACGTATAATCTTTACCACCTCCACAACGGCATAACCACCACTCTCTTGTCAGGACCTTCTCTGTTTTTGTTTTTCTAGTTTAGTTTTGCTTTGTTTTGATCAGCTCCAAATTGGTACTCATCCTGGTACGCATATGTGTGTATGCATGTCGTGTTTGGGTTAGGGTAAGCCTGATTCGGTTTTGGCTTGCCACTCTGGTGACTACGACGGGGTTCAACCTAGTGTTTACGGGTATTATGGTAATTGGTGATGTAAACCATGGGATATATATTTCCGCTATATGCAACAGCCGATGTATTTTGCACTCTCTTCATTCAATACACGGTGGAAAACTAGTGTGGGCAATGGATGTACCCAATTAGCTGATTGGCGAACCACGTAAATCGTTTTCTCGTGCGTTCGTTGTTTCTTGCTTGATTATTTATTGCGATTTTGTGTGTGTCCTAGTTTGGGTTTACTCCACATGTAGATATGTTTGCATGTAGTATGTATGGTATCGGTACAGGCATATGTTAGCTTGGTGGCTTGGGTAGTTGATTTTTGCTAGCTATCTGTCAACAATATACCTTGTTCCAAATTTGTACAGACCATCAAGGATTTACCTCCCCAGTCTCCTAACTTATCATTGTGTTTTTGGCATCTCTGAATCTAGTAAAGAAAGTAGCTCTTTTTACCTTTTCCCTTCGTTTTTGTTCTTTTTAGTTCTGACAAAAGTGCAGCCCAATACTACCATGGCAAATAAAAGTAGGTTCATAAATGTGAATTTTGCCCGGAATACTGTCATTTTGTCCAGCGCTGAGTGTCTGAGTATTTAAGCTGCACAGAAATGTCATTACGAAGCCAATTGCCTGTGAACTTCGATTGGGGATTCTATTATCTTGTCTTGCTTTATTTCTTATTTTCTTCTTTTTTGGTGATGGGTTTTTGAGATACATGAAATTATATCATTTGTGTGATGCTGCAACTGAGTTATTTTACTTTTGCCATGTTGTCAGTGAATAGAAAGTATGAGCTCTAGATCAACTCAATTTGCTAATCCAGGAAGCATGGCTATATATGAGCCTATCCACCATGTTGGCATGTGGGAGAGCACATTTAATCGCGAGAATATCCCAAACACGACAGTTGTTTGTATAAATGCACAAGTTGATGCAAAACTAGACAACAAGGTGAAAACGCACAAAAGTCAGAATATACGTCTTGTTGGATTCAGAGTCATTTTTCGCCTCGTGGGTATCCCCTAACTGATTTTCCTGATTTGAATACTTCAGTCAGAATATACGTCTTATGACTCAGTAGGCCCTTCGGGAAACAATCAAGAAACCAACAAAATGTCCGAGAAGGTACTCCTTCACCTTTATCTCTACTTTCTCCTTGTGTCAACTCAGCGTTGCTATATCTTGGGAGTTAGAATTAGTCAGGTCTGTTTGTATAGGTACAACGACGTCTAGCACAGAATCGTGAAGCTGCCCGTAAAAGCCGTTTGCGAAAGAAGGTACCGAGAAATGCATAGTCACAAGTTCATGGCATGGAAGTCCTTTAGGTTTATGACATTTAACATATTCAGTTCTGTTGTTATGTCTTTTACAGGCCTATGTTCAGCAATTGGAAACATATCGTTTGAAGTTAACGCAGTTGGAGCAGGAACTTGCTAGCGTTAGACAGCAGGTGAGTGGTAGACTATTTATGCCTTTTCTTGTTGACAAAGCATTATCATTTAGTTGTCTAATTGATCAGTGGAATACTTATTCGCAGGGTGTGTATATCGGGGGAGCACTAAACACTGGTCATGTAGGATTGTCTGGACCTGTAAACTCAGGTTCTCTCTCTCTCTCTGTCTCTCTCTCTCTGTGTGCATAAACTCAGGTTCTTATTTTGAATATTATTCATAATTATTCGTGTGTAGCTACTTATAATCTTAATAATTTAGGTTTGATTTGATAAGAAATCGGTTATTTTACATTTTCATTTCTCAATTTCTTCCATAAATAGAAAATAAGCACGTGACAGTTGAAGTGGTTTAAAGAAAAAAAAACAAAATGATTGGTACAAAAACTTTATGATATAATAAGTATACGTTCCGACAAAAAATATATCTACTAAGTACTAAAAGGCCTCCCCGGGGTCAAAATCTTGGCTCTACCACTGGTACCTGTTGTTTGTATCTTATTTATCTTCTCACCTCCAAGATGGTATGATGCTCTACTAGTGGACTTCATGACAATAGTAAAATCATTTACCTTCGGATAGTGCACCTTCCTTTTGTACTTCAACCGAATGCGTGCAATAAGCAACCCAGGTATCAACAATAGGATACACAGAGCCACGAAGTGCCGACTCATACCCAAAGTCAACACTCTAAGGATAACCAAGACGTTCCTTATGCTCTGCGTGCTTTTTCCAATCTAAGTGACACAGAGGAATACATTTTCTGTATTTTGATGAAAATATTATCCTGTGCAAGTAACATAAATTAGGTTAACCTTCAGCGGAAAACAATAGCATTATACACACAAGCATGAAAATCAAATTGCATGCCTCTCTCCCAACTTCGACGATCAAATCATTACACACTTCAATATCTGTAGCATTGCTTCTGACCATGCTCCATAAGTCTTCTTCTCTAGCATTGAGCGCTACTAAAAAAAATTTAACTAAGGAAGAATGAAAATTTCGTAAGCAACTTTATTGTACATTCCAATAAAGTTGGAATAACTACAAGACAAAAGTTTGAATTATACTTTGGCAATAAACCCGAGAGATGGTAAGAAAACCAGTAAAATAATTCATGTGATACCTTCCCGTACCCTTACACCCCTCAATCCAGGCCCCATGAATTTTTTACCACATAATAATCACGCTCATCCTCTGTTTCATAGCCCACAATCAGTAAAGCATACTTCATGCTTTACTGATTGTAGGCTATGGAATAGATGATGGGCGTGATTATTATGCGGTAAAGAATTCATGGGGCTCGGATCGGGGGTGGAAGGGTACAGGAAGGTATCACATGAATTATTTTAAGGGGTTTTCTTACCCTTATATCTTTCAGGTTTATTGCCAAGGTATAATTCAAATTTTTGTCTAATGATTATTCCAACTTTATTAGAATGTATGATACAAGCTGCTTATGAAATTTATAATCTTCCTTGGTTAAAATATTTTAGTAGCATTCAATGCTAGAGAAGAAGACTTACGGAGCATGGTTAGAAGCAATCCTATGAATATTGAAATGTGGAATGATTTGATTGTCGAGGCTGGGGGAGAGGCATGTAATTTGATTTGCATGGTTGGTTGTATACTGCTGTTATTTTCCGCTGAAGGTTAACCTAATCTTTGTTCCTTGTGCAGGATAATATTTTTAAAATATAGAAAGTGCATGAAGCATTTCTAGAAGTCTTTCCTCTGTCACTTATATTGGAAAAAGTACGCAGAGCATGAGGAACATCTTGGTTATTCTCATAGTGTCAACTTTGTGTATGAGAAAGCGCTTCGCGGCTCTGCGTATCCTATTGTTGATATTTGGGTTGATTATTGGGTTTAATTGAGCGGGTTGTTGATCGCTTTTCTTTATTTCTGGTTCAAAGATAAAATGAATAGGTTGATTTCTTTTTGAAGGATATGTGAGCTGATCTTTTGTATTGAAATTCACACCATACCAACCACATTCAATGGTTTGTGCTTTGGCTATCAATTACCAACCTACCACAGATCTCTCAGACTATCAGTACCAATAATCACTTTAAACACATGCTTGCAATCTGGATTTTAAATTTGGTACAAATAATTTGGTGTGGCTCAAAACAGAACCAATATACTTTACTGGGTCACCCTTTTTAAGTACCACAATTTACTAATGGGTTCTTATGCTTTAGTTATCAAATGCACTCTCATAGTTCTTCTCTTGTTTTCTGGTGAGACATTTTGTGCCCACATCTTTTTCACTTAAATTTTTATTTACATAGTCCTGAATGTGGATCTACAGCTGTTACTTCATTTGAGATGGAGTATGGACACTGGATTGAAGAGCAACAAAAGCACAATTGTGAACTAAGAAAGGTATTGCAAGGTCATATAAGCGACGTAGAGCTCCGTATACTTGTGGACTCTGTTTTGAGTCATTACTGCGATCTCTTCCGCATGAAAGCAGATGCTGCAAAGGCTGATGTCTTCTATGTGATGTCTGGCATATGGAGAACATCAGTTGAGCGCTTTTTCCTTTGGCTCGGAGGATTCCGCCCATCGGAACTTCTAAATGTAATGCTTAGTTCCTTTAACTCAGTTATCGAAAATTGGAGGTCACCCATCTGATAGTTTTTGCATATCATGTTCATGGTCGTCTATGTTTCCATTTATCATTTGTGAGAAAAGTTTACACAGAAAACCACCACACTAAAAAATGCACACCACACTCTCATGGGTTTGTGCAGGGACGGAACTAGGAGAAGACAATTGGAGGCCCTGGTGCCCTGTTAAATCACCATTGTCCTAAATTCTTAAACTGTAAGGAAAAGGGCCCAACAGTATTTATGGAGCCTCACTTGCATCCCCTGTTTTCACTTAGAGATGCAAACGTGCATACATAGAGTGAAACATGATGCAAAGAGGAGAATTATGATGCAAACACAAGTACAAATGCAAATGGAGAGATTTAACTCAAGATCTCCCAAAGCCAAGGTTTTGTTTAGCATGTTTAGTCACCAATTATCCCAGAAACGTAAGTTGCTAGGAAATGTGCCAAGCAAAATGTATATCATGTTGTTCAACACATTGCTCCTTGGAGAGAGAACCATTTTGTGATGCACAATTTTAAAATGATCAAATTTTCATTCTCTCCCCTTAATGGTCCCCCGACTCACCAAAAACCAAAGGTCTGATGCATTTTAGGTATTTTTATTTGTTTTTTGTGCAAGTGCATAGCATCTTTATTCTTAATTTGGTTTTGTTTGTGAACTCCCAGTTTTCATGTTAAATTCAATTAGTTTTAGCTGATAACTTTATGTATCTTCTTTCTCTATCAGAAGTTTCAATATAGCACTGTCTTCCCTCATCCCCTATGTATTGGCCTGTTTGCCCACTCCTGGGTGTGGAGCCTCAAATTGTGGAGTCTGTGGGATACACACCTGTGTGAATACTCTGCATAGTTAGAAGTGCTGATTATTTATCTGAAAGATGAACATCGTTGTTGTTTTCACAAGTATGATAAAAACAAATAAATCAGACTCCTATTATGAATGGTGTAATTACTGTTGAGATACTTGTTACAGGTTTTAATGCCTCAACTTGAGAACTTGACCGATCCACAAGTTGTGGCTGTTGGTAACCTGCGACTATCATCTCAGCAAGCTGAAGAAGCTCTCTCACAGGGAATAGATAGACTTCAGCAGACATTGGCCCAGGGCATTTCAGCTGATTTCACTGATGTGGGAAATCATGGTATTCAGATGATTTCTGTAATGGAGAAGTTGGATGCATTGGAGAACTTTGTGAACCAGGTAATTTTCTCAGTTCTCACTGTCAAGTGATTTTCCCCACATAACTGACACTATTCCTTCATCGTAATTGTGTTTAATTTGTGGTATTAATTGGAAGGAAATAAGTGGAATCGACAACTTCTTAAGTATTTTTGTTTGTTGTTGTTTTGAGATAGTTGTGGGTATCATTATCATGATTGAGAAGGTTTTTAATATATCGTTTCATGGAAGAGGAAATCAATTTAAATGCATTTTGTCTGTATTTGAATTACGGATTCCATGGTGGAAAACGATAAGGGAAAGGAAAACCTTATATATATATATAATGGTCCAGATTTAATCTTTTTCCTTTCCCCCCACGAATTCTTCCCTAATAAATCCTATATCCAAATACAGCCTTAAGGGATCCCTCTCTTGAGCATCTGTAAGCCTTCTCTATCAATTTTCTCATTCATGTTTGGGAGAAAATGGGAATTGAATGTCATCATTTGAACCCTCATCCTGAGATTGCACGTTCGAATAAGAGAGCAGCCACTTTGTGGTGTTAAAGGTACAATACGCATTAGGCGTACCGTTCCTTGCAACATTCGTTTTTGAGACCAGAATTGGTAACGTCCAATTTGTAGTTATCCCCTACTATACGATACCATCAATTGGTAAGAAAGATTAGGGGATCCAAGTTATTGGCTTTCACTGTAAAAGTTGGTTTCCACTCATGCTAGGCTCTGCTTAACTGTGTAAAATATTAGTTTTAGGAAACACATCTAAGCTTTTGCTGCATCTTTTCCGAGGGACTCGCAATAGTGGAAGGTGCCTTTGGCCCTTCATACAACAACGTGGAAAAAGTGATTCTAGTACCAGAAGCTAATAGCTGGAATTGGCCCAAAATTTGGGTTTAACATTTTCTGCGCTTGCTTAGGAAACAGGATCTTGGTGAAAAGTGCTCAATTCTTGCTTTGTGTTGCTTTGAGGAGGAGCAATGGCATTTGCAAAGCTATATAATATAGTTCCTCCTTGTAACGATTAACAGGCTCCTTGCTGTCTGTTTTAGTAATCACAAAACATATTTCTAGAAATAAAAAACGTTTATAGTGATCTCTCCTTGTGCCGATTAATACATAGTATTTATCGGATGGTAGTTTAAGTTCCAGATAGGCTGATTAAAAAGGATGAATGAATTATACTTCGCAGCACCGTATTCTATGGTAAAAAGTGACCATGGTGACCCCCTAATTTCAAAACTGCAAAATTGCTCCAAATCCACAAACTAACCAAAAGTCTACACTCCTACTTACAAGAAGCAATTACAGGTTACAAAACCGAAATAAGCTAAGGACATAGTACAAAAAGGAATAAGCTATTCTCTCTACTAGAATTTGAAGTTGATGTGTATAGATCAATACATTTGTTACCTTGCTAATTACAACGTTTTTTTTTTTTTGGCGAAGTGGCTAATTACAAGTGGGCCGTAATTTGGTTGGTGCTTCCTTTCATAGATCTTGTGAATCATACTTTTGCGTAATGGGTTAAAGCTCAGTTTTGATGTGGTGGCCCTGAAGTCGGCAACTTACTTCATTGTTCAAAGGGGTTCAAATTTTCTATAGGCTTGGGACTTGCAGTAATACTTCCAATGTGTATTGATTTATAGCGACAATGCGTGTTGATTTATCCATTGAGTAATTATTGTATGAAAATAAGCTTCCCATAGAACTATTTATCTTTCGTTAATGAAGTTCTTGTCTTTTCTAGGTTGAGAAAACTTCATGTAGAACTTGTACGCATTTATATTTATGCCCAACACAATGTTTTCAAATGCAGGGGATAACTCTAAAGGCACTTATTTCGTTACTTTTGATGCCAAAACTAATTGCAGTTTGAGATTTAGCAAATAGGTTTTCTTCAAAAGTAAAAATATACTTGGAGCAATGGATCTTTGAAGTCGTTCTTGGCTATGATAATGCACTAAAATTAGATATTGAATTCTGTTTGACGCGGATCAAAAAAAAATTCTGTTTGACATTGTCATTGCATAGTTTCTAATGCTATTTGGTAACATTTTGATCACATCCACTGAGTAGTTTTAGGATACGTCTCGTCAAAGTAAAATCCCTTCTGATTGTACTTCACGTGCGAAGCACGTGCACACTTGCTAGTTTTACAATATGTCTGAGATATTGCAATTATAGTGTTAATAACCGTATGTATTAATTGTTGAATTCTTGTTTCCTTTCTTTATCCAACAGGCCGATCACCTTCGCCAACAAACTCTGCAGCAAATGTCTCGCATCTTAACAATCCGCCAAGCAGCTCGAGGCTTGCTTGCCTTGGGAGAGTACTTTCACCGACTTCGCGCTCTTAGCTCACTTTGGGCTGCTCGTCCCCGTGAACAACCTCCTGCCTACAATTTTTAGGATCTCATCGTTAGCATCATCGGATTTGCAGAGTATATATATATATATATATATATATATATATATATATATATATATATATATATATATATTCGTAGTTGTATCTTACGTTCATGTATTGCAGACTTACATTATAATCTGTTTATATGTGTAAGGTAGCTTCTCAAGTTTGTAGATGTGAATCATAATAGTGTTTCCATGTATGTAGGTAGAGGAGATCAAATTGAAGTTTTATATGGAATTCCCCTGTTGTAAAATGAAGTGTATTGAAGGGATCGGTAACACTTCATGTAGAATTCAGGCTTCAGATATAGTGGATTATGGATATATGCTATTTCTCGTGTAATGTTGAGATAATACTTGGTTTTGTTTGCTGTTTTTTCACTAAATACTCAGATTTGCTTGTTATGATGTGTTTCTTGAATGTTTTAAGTTTTTAGATGGTCGCGAAGAAGACAATATTCTGACAAAAGAAAAAAAAAAAAAAAAAGACCCAAGAATTTCAATTTTCAACAATACGATGATGGTTCGTTTGTTAGACCAGATATGAGCATCGTATTGGATTATATATCTAAGGAGACTTAGAAAGTGCTCTCTCTCTCTCTCTCTCTCTCTCTCTCTCTCTCTCTCTCTCTCTCTCTCCTTTGTTTATGTATTGTCAGACTTACATTTAAATCTGTAAATATTTGTAAAGTAGCTTCTCAAGTTTGCAGATGTGAATCATAGTGTTTCTGTATGTAGGTAGAGGAGATCAAATTGAAGTTTTATATTGAATTCCCCTGTTGTAAAATGAATTGTGTTGAAGGGATGGAGAACACTTCATGTGGAATTCAGGCTTCAGAATTAGTGGATTATGGATATATGAGATTTCTCACATAATGTGTGAGATAATACTGACTTTCGTCGAGGGGAAAAAGCGAATGTCTTCTGTCACATAGTAAACTAAATAGTGTGGATTATGTATCTAAGGAGACTTGGGAGAGAGAGAGAGAGAGAGAGAGAGAGAGAGAGAGACTCTCTCTGCGCACGTGCTTTCGTAAGACTGAAGCCATCAAAGTTCATTGGAGGCTAAGGGAAGGTAGAAGCAAAATCTTCCCCAATTGTGCTACTACCGCACATTAACACATACATTCAAGTACATGAGTGGGCTCCACACACAGTAGACCCTGACATGCGAAATTTGACTCTGGTGGTAGCAATTTTGAATCCTCCCACCTGTTTGACGCAGCATTTGAGCAGGGCCAGGTGAATTGCGGTGTTTCCTCAAAACACATCAAAAAAAAAAAAAAGTAGAAGAATAAATGAACTGTGTACTGTGATCAGCCGATCAACGAAAGGGAGAGCTAAACGCTAATCAAACAAATGTAATTGCAATAACCCCTTTGCAGATAACATATATCAGAAGAGAACAAAAAAAAGTTACCATTACAAGGAACAAGCTTTTGAATCTCTCAAAATCTTTGTATAAATAAAGAGAAAAACATGAGGAAAATATACTTTGGCGCTTCTCTCTGGACTCTTCGAAACCTTTGTATCAATTCAAGGAATCAAAACATGTCGCAACATTCTTACATAGGGCTTTGCTTGAAGATTAGAGCAATAGCATTATTTGAACAATTTCGCAAGAATCTGTCACCTTACGCTGTGTAAGCTGAGAAATCAAAAATCTGGACCTTCAATGTAAGACGAATGTTTCTCCACAAGGAGTTTGATTAGAGGACTCTCTACATCAGCACGGGCTTCATTTTTGTCCCGGTGGACTGAAATCTTTTCACTACTGGTGACAACTACAACAACCTCTTTCCGAGTCTCAAGCTCATTCGCTACTACCAAGTGCATCTTGTACTTTTTAAGGGCCATTTCTGCCTTCTCTAGAAGAATCTTGGAATCTGTCTCGAGCTGTTGAGCCAAGGGGGGAACAGAGGGAAAAAAAGAAACGAAAAAAGAGGAGGATGTATCCATGGTCAGCGTAGGAAAATTTGGTTATCTAAATGGGCTACAGTCAGAGCCCATCTAAATATAGCAACTTTCACTCGTATAGCACCTCATTTAAAACTCCTGAAGAAGAAGATAGATTGCACCATTTAGCAGAATCAATATGTTCGCCTACAAGTTGTAACGAATTTTTGGATCATACGACAAATGGAGAAGGCTACTTAGGGTTAGCCCCGTCATTGAGAGGTGAATTAGGTATAGCGCAAGCCTCCAAAGACTCCAAGATAATGAAACTTTAATCTTTGTCAAGAAGTTAGGACCACCACCAGGTAATGAACCTTTAATGAAAAATAGGAGAAGAAAATAGAAAGTGAACCCTTTACACTGACTTCTTTGATTTGTTCATCTTTGGAGGTTGGGGCTTTACCCTCCAAAGACTCCAAGACAACTGACTCCTTCGTTGTTTTATTCCCTCATTCCAAATCTCTAGTCCATCTTCCATCTCTGGATGTCACAAAGCGATAGTCATTTTGGAAAAGTCACAAGTATAAAAGTACAAGGTTTTCAAAAAACTAACCGTAACCACTACCAACGACTATGTCTTCAAAAAAGTGAGAATATGGTTGTAATGTTGGAAATTACTGTCCTCGAACTAGAATTGGAATGCTTCTTAAAAGTAGGAATTCCCAAAAGAGACTATGGGATGGAGGGAGCCTTTGTTTATGGAGTACATTAGTTGGTTCTCATCAATCTAGATACTTCATTAGTTGGTTTTCATCAATCCATCAGGATGGTTTAGCCTTAACCAATTCAAGTAACCATGAATTGGGATAATCTAAATCATGGGAGTAAATATCTAACCTTGAATGATATGCAGAAGGCCATGGGAACCCAATCTTTGCGGAGAACTGAAAGCATCTTCGGGACTTGAACCAGTCGCATATCCAAAGGACCAGATGCAGACTGAATTTTATGCTCCACCTGTTACAAAATCACCAATAAGGATATCAACTGGGGAGAAGTAAATCCTAGCTCAAGTGATCTTCAATTCTGTAATGTTCCACGGAGTAATCATTGATGATGCAGAAAATGGTGTGGAGTCCCAACGTATAGAAGAGAAGAACTAATTGACCACGTGGATTATGTCTGCTATTGCTATGGGCATGGAAGAACTAATTGTAAGAGAGATGTCAAGAGCATATCAATCCACCATAACCATTTAAAAAATATTCTTGCACACCTTTTTTAACAAATACTTTCTAGTACATTGAAAATATGCTTTCAGCGACGAATCCATTTCTCCTGTGTAAGATTGCCAAGTTGATGATGTCTGAAAACATTTCCACGTGCATCTGAATTTATAGATTTCATTTGCACTGACTCAGAATATAATTAGGAGAGGGACAAAGCTAAAAGGTGTGATGCATCCTGATACAGTGCAGGAGCTAGAAGCACGGACCTTCTAATGTTTCCCTAGCATGTCCCCAGCGTGTCCCAGCATGTGTGACAAGAAAATATATACTAAACAGTTGGAAACATATTTAAGCGTATCCGACACATGTTCAGAGTGTGCCAAATAGTGTATGTGGTTGACACATGTTGGACACAGGCAGGTGACGTTACTAAACATGTATGTGGTTATTAGTGCAGGAGCATCAGATGCAACATTCCACAGTGACCGACAACTACAAAAGTTCCAAGGCAACCACCACCACAGCAGGTATCAATGTTCCTGTGCTCCAGGCACCAGCAGTGAAGGGAAAACATACATAGTTTAAGTACCTTTTCACTATGAAAAAGAAAAGGAAATAAAACACAAAATCATTACCATGCTCTTCCACAGAACACAAAAGTCTACATCGTTTAAGTACCTTATCACGATGAAAAAGAAAACAAAAAACTAAATCATTACCATGCTCTTCCACGGAACATAAAAGTCAGATACGGCAGCTGCAAGATAAAACATTGCACATTTCCCAAGATTCTTCATCGACATTGCAATCAACTGTAAAATCTGCCCATGGAAAAACGATGAAAAATCAAAACAATTGCTTCACTGAATCAAGCAAAGCAGCAGAAAATAAAGAGAGTCAGGAATTAGGCTGCAATAATAAGCATATAAGAAGGCCAGCTATGCACCCAAAAATAAGAAGTCAAGTTGAAGAAACTTGCACAGAAGAAGACTATTACTTAGGTGAAAAATCGAAGGCAAGCTTTATCAAGTAAAAAGCAATTTGAGCAGTTGTATTTGCAAAACATGTTTAAAGTTCATAAAATGCATTTCTTGTGTAAAAATATTGCCAAAACAGTACAAATCCACATCACAACTACTAAACACGAGAACTACTGTTATTTAGGTAGTGAAACATGCTATCCAAGTGTGGGGCTCCGATGAACGTGGCTTGCTTCCTCTGGAACTGCTATTCGTCTGGATCTAACCTCTTTCCCTTGAACCTAACCTGCACCACGAAGCACGACTAAAGAGCACATCGGAGGAGCCCCGGAATGGCCCTCCGGCGCGAGGATGAGAATAGTGCAGAGAGAGGAAAGCAAAGGACTAGGGTTTCGAGGGTAGTAGACGATGTACCTTTTAGGGCGGCTATCCCTTGGTATTTATAGAGGATTCTTGGCTTGCTCTCCAAGTTCGTCTATGCGTCTGACACGCGTCAGCTGACGTCACCCGTGACGTAGCGGATAAGGCAGTTAGTGTGAGCTGTCATTGGAGACATGGCCGAACCCAGTTGCCTAGCTCCGGGCCGAGCCCAGTTGCCTAGCTCCGGGCCGAGCCGAGCTTCATGGGAGCATCGTGGGAGACATGGCCGAGCCCAGTTGCCTAGCTCCGAGCCAAGCCAAGCATCGTGGGAGACATGGCCGAGCCCAGTTGCCTAGCTCCGGGCCAAGCCTGGGCTTCGAGGGAGCATCGTGGGAGATATGGCCGAGCCCAGTTGCCTAGCTCCGAGCCGAGCCTGAGCTTCGAGGGAGCATTGTGGGAGACATGGCCGAGCCTAGTTGCCTAGCTCCGGGTCGAGCCGAGCTTCGAGGGAGCATTGTGGGGACATGGCCGAGCCCAGTTGCCTAGCTCCGGGCCGAGCCTGAGCTTCGAGGGAGCATCGTGGGAGATATGGCCGAGCCCAGTTGCCTAGCTCCGGGTCGAGCTGAGCTTCGAGGGAGCATTGTGGGGACATGGCCGAGCCTAGTTGCCTTCCGCCGAATGTAGTGATTGTGGCCGAACCAGAATATTCGGACCACTACAATAGCCCCTCAACTTCTTCTAGTACAAATAGAGTACAGGAGAAGTTGACAATGAGTCTGGCCGAACCATAATGAGAGCCTTTGATGGTGCAAGGGCCAAATGCCATATGGATTCTAGGAAGCCCCCCGGCGTGAGAAAGTTGGCCGACCGATATGGTCTTTGATGGCGCAAGCGCCGAACGTCGTGTGGACTCTTAAAAGCCCCAACAGTTTGAAGAGTTGGCCGACTTGATACGAAGGTCGTTGATGGCACAAGTGCTGAACAGTTGATTGGACTCTAAAAAGCCCCGACGGTTGAGGGTTGGCCAAAGGCCGTTGATGGCGCAACCGCCGAACAATTGATTGGACTCTAAAAAGCCCCGACGGTTGAGAGTTGGCCGAAGGCCGTTGATGGCGTAAGCGCCGAACAATCCATTGGACTCTAAAAAGCCCCGACGGTTGAGAGTTGGCCGAAGGCCATTAAGGGTTGGCCAAAGGCCGTTGATGGCGCAAGCATCGAACAGTCGATTGGACTCTAAAAAGCCCCGACGATTGAGGGTTGGCCGAAGGCCGTTGATGGCGCAAGCACCAAATAGTCGATTGGACTCTAAAAAGCCCCGACGGTTGAGAGTCGGCCGAAGGCCATTGAGGGTTGGCCGAAGGCCGTTGATGGCGCAAGCACCGAATAGTCGATTGAACTCTAAAAAGCCCCGACAATTGAGGGTTGGCCGAAGGCCGTTGATGGCACAAGCGCCGAACAATCGTTTGGATTTTGTCTTTGGACTTTTCGTAGTGATAGCCCCTTCTCCCGCCGACCTCGAGCTTTATGTGGCTCGGTTGTGTATCAACCATTTCAGGGTCTTTGTAGTCGTTGTTTTGGACGGTCCCCTAACTAGGAGATCCATTGGAGTGTCTTCTTTGTGTCACTGAACCTTGCCAAACCCACCTTTATTGCGTCTTGAGGCGGGAGAGAGCCCCGCGATAGGGGGCATAGAGACATAGATATGGCCGCCGATCGGAGGAGTGATGGTTGTTTTCTCTGGGGAGGGAGTATGTTTGGTTGTCCTCCACCCATTTTGGCTAAGAAACGATGGTTTGATTCAAAGGGAGAGGAAGTTGAGAAGAGAGATGGAGGCGGAGCCGCCGCGGATCCAAGAAGAAGTTTCACGTCAGGTTCACCAATTGTGGGGCTCCGATGAACGTGGCTTGCTTCCTCTGGAACTGCTATTCGTTTGGATCTAACCTCTTTCCCTTGAACCTAACCTGCACCACGAAGCACGACTAAAGAGCACATCGGAGGAGCCCCGGAATGGCCCTCCGGCGCGAGGATGAGAATAGTGCAGAGAGAGAAAAGCAAAGGACTAGGGTTTCGAGGGTAGGAGACGATGTACCTTTTAGGCCGACTATCCCTTGGTATTTATAGAGGATTCTTGGCTTGCTCTCCAAGTTCGTCTATGCGTCTGACACGCGTCGGCTGACTTCACCCGTGACGTAGCGGATAAGGCGGTTAGTGTGAGCTGTCATTGGAGACATGGCCGAGCCCAGTTGCCTAGCTCCGGGCCGAGCCGAGCTTCATGGGAGCATCATGGGAGACATGGCCGAGCCCAGTTGCCTAGCTCCGAGCCGAGCTGAGCATCGTGGGAGACATGGCCGAGCCCAGTTGCCTAGCTCCGAGCCAAGCCGAGCATCGTGGGAGACATGGCCGAGCCCAGTTGCCTAGCTCCGGGCCGAGCCTGAGCTTCGAGGGAGCATCGTGGGAGATATGGCCGAGCCCAGTTGCCTAGCTCCGAGCCGAGCCTGAGCTTCGAGGGAGCATTGTGGGAGACATGGCCGAGCCTAGTTGCCTAGCTCCGGGTCGAGCCGAGCTTCGAGAGAGCATTGTGGGGACATGGCCGAGCCCAGTTGCCTAGCTCTGGGCCGAGCCTGAGCTTCGAGGGAGCATCGTGGGAGATATAGCCGAGCCCAGTTGCCTAGCTCCGGGTCGAGCCGAGCTTCAAGGGAGCATTGTGGGGACATGGCCGAGCCTAGTTGCCTTTCGCCGAATGTAGTGATTGTGGCCGAACTAGAATATTCGGACCACTACACCAAGCTCTTCTTATTTGCACTAAGAGAACAGATTATCAACTTGATTGTTGTGTGCCTGAATACTGAAGAGGTAATGAGGTGGTCAAGTTTTCTGGTCCTCCTACATAATTAATCATGTAGGCTTGCAAGGTTCTCCTTCCTGCTATTGGCCTTTCTGGTAATCCAGCCTACAGGATAATGGAACTTTTTTGGCTAGTGTATGAGAAACTAGAACATTGAAGTGAGAGGATTAATCGACCAACTTTCGCTTCTTGCCCATTATACACCTATTTATGTATGGTAATCCAGCCTACAGGATAATGGAACTTTTCTGGCTAGTGTATGAGAAACTAGAACATTGAAGTGAGAGGATTAATCGACCAACTTTCGCTTCTTGCACATTATACACCTATTTATGTATGAGAATAAGAACACTCTTATATCTGAATAATCATTTATTATGAACTAAACAAATGAAAACTAACGAAAAGGAAAAAGAATTTTGATGGCAAGAATACCCGAAATCTTTTTCCTTTTGCTTTTCCTTCCCTCTATTGTCGATAACCCTTGTTACACATATGAAACTGGTTGGTAATAAACATATATGCACAAAGTGGGAGGAATCAATAGTCTGATTTCATTGGCAGTTGCTGCCGAGTGAACATGTTGCGCACGAGGGAGGGTGTTAAGCAAAGTCCCACATTGCCCGGGTACCTAAGTATATGAGGTATCTAAGCATGAGGACACCCTCACTTCAACAACTAGTTTTTGGGCTTGAGTTCAACCCAAGACTGTGTATGCATGAACAGTTAGCATAATGAAGAATGCAGAAGACGTCACTCATCATTGTACATAGACAAACTTCCAAACCCTCATATGGACAAATGAAGAATAAAAAGGACCGCAAAATGTCAATCACCGCATCAGTCAGAGTTCAGAGAAACATTTAAAATGCCAATGGAGGTAACCTGGAGATACTCGAATATAGTAGTGAAGGGAAGTTTCAACAAATAGCCTTGATCTATAGCCTGCAATAAAATGCAATCCCTAAGTGGCTCAGTCTTTACAAAGCTAACCCTTAATGACATTGCAGTGAAAACTTTGAAACCATTATATGACAGAGTTACGATCCATACGGCACAATGTTCACCAATGGCCCTCTTCACTGCTTCAGAATGTGACTGGCGTGCTGAAATGTTGAACAAAATACTGAAATATTCACTTTTTGAGAAGCATCGATGGTTAAAGGATACAACCACAATCTAATTCATGATAGAATTGTAATAAACTTAACAAAAGAGTGCTATCATGAAGGTCCTCCAGTGTAAACAAAACGAGGAAAAAGATCAATATTTACTGAGTAAGTCGGCAACTTCTGACGTAATGTACAATGAAAATTTCAAGATTCTTAAACCAAAGCTGATGGGTATCATGGGCTTTGTCATAGTCAAAACAACTTCAAGCATCTTAGTTATTCGTATTTCCTAGTGCTCAGTTCAGTTAATCTCTGGCTGCATTCAGCCTGCTCTCCAATGGTTTCAAGCAAGAAAACAATCATTCTACTTTTATAAAGTGTCGTACTATAAAAAGATACTATATTGCTACTTAAAAAGTGTATGTGAGCCTTTCAGCGCATTTTTTACGATCATATAATGTACTTGTCAAAAGTACCCATACAAAACAACTACCTTGGACATTAAGCTCCTTGCTGACCTCAAAACATTCAAGCAATGGATCTTCTGGAAGAGATCTACAAAACGGCTGGAAGGTTCCCCTGCATACATAGCCATACAGTATCCTCTACTATTATTACTCTAAAACAAATGTAAATATGACATCCTCATGGACCAATAATGTATTTCTGGGTGAATAGAAGCAAAAACAGGGGAGAACCAGAATTCTATTTCCCCTTCTCGTTAGGTATGAGAAATGCACCTTCGGTAGAGAAATATAACGGAATACCCAGCCTTCAGAAAATACCTGCAATTGACAACAAAATTCATCTCGGCATAAAAAAGACTAACAGCCTAGAACAACATAATACACATAAGATACAGCATAATTACTCTGTGGACGCTGCCCCTCTGTGACCTGAACTAAAATTGTCGATATAACGAACACATCGCTTCTCCAAAGGAACTGTTGTACCGCCAGATGTCACACACACAACCCTGGTAGCTCCTCCACCTCCTGAAATACACGCAAAACATCAGTCAATTTAACAATCTCCAAAGCAAACAGATAGCATAGAAAAGGACGCAGTGACGCAAGAGGAAAACAACCGTCAGAAACAAACTTGCCTGTTGACTGAGAATCCCTCGCAATGAATTCATTTAATTTTCTACTGATATCTGCGCCATCTTTTAGAGGCGGTGCTGAGTCGAAGAAGGACTCAATCTCTTCGTATACAGTATCTTGGGGAGTTTCTGAGCTGCTTGTTGCATCCATAGGTAGTGCCTGAAGTAGTATTTCAGTCAAAAACACAATTGACAATGCAACGGACGACAGTCTATGGGTCTCTAGAATTAAAACCAGCAAATAGTAACTACAACACAAAACAATACAAGATCATAAACAAACTCAACTTTTAGCTGAATACAATATCAGGGCGATGTGTTCGTTAAACGGTTGATGTTTAAAAGAATTGAGTCGCACGAGCAATTGTCTATAAAGAAGCACAACCCAATGCAAAGAATCATTTCAGATTGTATGGGGCGCGCGCACAAACACACACACACACACACACACACACACAGGAGAGAGAGAGAGAGAGAGAGAGAGAGAGAGAGAGAGAGAGAGAGAGAGCAACCTAGGAATTGGCTCGTCGACGGAGAGGGAATCCGATTGCCGCCGGGAATTTTCGCCGGAGAAGGGAAAACGATAATTGGGCAAGTAGGGAATCAATTGGCTTCCGACTGTTTGTGGGCTATTTGGTGCCCTAGGAAACTTTCTCCTCTATGGGTGACTTTAATAGCCGTCAGTTCCCGCCAACAACGCACAGAGGGTTAGGTAGCTGATGATGAAACTCTCAAAATAGTATACGCTTTCGCTATCAATTATAGCTCTGTGATTGCGTTTTCAATCTCCGCATTCACAAATTTTAATCCTTCGGTATATTTTTCAGAGATGTTTTCGTGTTTGTACTCACACTCCCATAGCAGCGCGCCCGCGTATTATGTGACTCAGATGAAACACACCATTCATGAAGAAATAAATAAAAGGATAGTACTCGACTCAACTGCTAATGTAGAAAATTTCAACATAATATATAGTAAACAACGTACCAAAATCCAGCAACTATTGGTCAACCACCCAATGCAAGCAATTCTTAAATTTTGTTTATCTAATTGAAAAAGAAATGGATTGGAGAAAAATAGAGTGCGAAATTCATACCTTTTGCGTTTTCAATAAGTTTCGTTTCAACCAATTTTCTTCTTATCAATATTCCCATCCCAACAACACAAAGAGGGAGAAAGCTTTAGAGCAAGTTCAATTGAGGGATGGATAGTCATTTTTCATTTCCAAATGCAAAAACCTAGTCACCAAACCAATTACTTTACCAGAAAATGGACAGCCGGAGTTTACTTGATAGTTGCCAGAAAATGGCCGAAAACTAGGGAAAAGAAAGGATGGGGGCTTGTTTGGAACCTCGGAAAAAAAAAGGAAAGGAGAATAATTATTCCTTGTTTAGTTTGGGGGAAATTATAGTTACCCCCTCTAACTATGCCTCGCGTACATTTACCCCCCTCTAACTTTGTTTTTTGGCACTTAACCCCCTCAAACTAACGGAAATTCAAAAGGTCATAACTTCAAACGGTCATAACTTTTTCGTCCAAAGTCGAAAATATGCAAATTATATATCGATTTCAAGATCTTGAAGTCAGCTTTCTAATGACACTAAAATCACATCACGATTCAAAGCGCACAGAAAGTTATGATCAAAAGAGTAAGGGCTGGTAGACAGAAAGATCATTTTGATCATAACTTTCTGTGTGCTTTGAATCGTGATGTGATTTTGGTGTCATTAGAAAGCTGACTTCAAGACCTCGAAATCGATATATAATTTGCATATTTTTGATTTTGGATGAAGAAGTTATGACCGTTTGAAGTTATGACCGTTTGAATTTCCGTTAGTTTGAGGGGGTTAAGTGCCAAAAAACAAAGTTAAAGGGGGGTAAGTGTATGCGAGGCATAGTTAGAGGGGGTAACTATAATTTCCCCTTTAGTTTGAGAAGAAACGGAGAAGAAAATAATAAAACAAAAATTAAGCACAGTGAAATTGTTTTGTTTCATTTTCAATGAAAAAAATTTCATTATTCATGCATGTTTCCTCCTCGATCCTCTTCATTTTCCATTAACAAATCGAAGATCCAAGATTGGGCACGAGTATCTTTTAACTGGTGTCTGAAAGGATCAATTAATTCATGACCTCATCAAACTGTTAGAAATTCTTTCTGATTTATATATTATCAATTTTTAGGATTTTACTTGATCAAGTAAAATCTTTACCACAAAACAAAAAAATCTATCATGTCAAGGGTCGGTTCAAAAAAAAATAAAAATTCATGTCAAGGGTTAACAATCTTTACCAACCCAAAAAAAAAAAAAAATCTATCACGTCAAGGGCGGAGCCATATAAAGGAATTAAGGGGGCCAATTGACCCACTCAATTTTGAATGTTCTAAAATTTATATAATGGAGATAGAAGTTTGTACGTTGATTAGAAATTTTGACCCCATTGTAATTGTAATAAGAAAATGCTATTGGCACTCCAAAAATTGATGCATGCACTTCAAAATCAGTGTAATTCCAAAGTCACTTTCCTTTATTTTTTGGAGTGTCTGCATCAATTTTTAGAGTGTCAATATCATTTTCCTTGTAATATTGCCACAAACTTTTATTCCATAAGGTATAAAATTGCCCCAAATATTCCATCCAAATACAAAAAAACATACTTTCCATATCTCTAATAAATATTTGACCTGCAAATCTAGGCCTTTAAAGATATGTATTTTTTTGGTTAAAAAATTCAAAAAAAATTCCTAACTTGAAAGAATTCATTGATATCTATTGATTTGTAAAAAAAATTAACAAAAAAAAATGCATATTTTTAGAGGCTTAGGTTTGAGGTCCGAATATTTAATTAGGGACGTCAGGAGTATATATTTCTATTAATTCGCATGTTAACAAAAATCAGTTGATGAAACATTTACATGCCTATAATGAAAAGAAATTACAATGTCATGATGAAAGACATACCATTTGATATATCATAGTTTAAATATGCTGTTCAAAAAAAAAAAATCATAGTTTAAATGTGAAAAATCATCGAAGGTTGATTTAACTTTAAACCAATGTGTAGATCTTGCATTATTCGCTTACAAAAATTAGTTCTATTATGAAACAGAAAGTCTAGGAAGCAAGATACTGACCCACGACTCAAAACAGGACATGCCAGAAAATAATTGAGTGTTGAAAGAACAACTACGTGTAAGGCATTAAGATAATTATGGTGTAGACCAATATTTTCAGAAGTTTTAAGGCAAATTACAGTACCTTTATATGCTTTACCGGAATTTCTAGATATTCACAGTTAAGACCCCTTTTGCCTCTTTTGTATTTTGTACTTACATTTTTGCATTTTTAATCTTTTGGATCCCAGTCTAACCATGGACAGCATTCACATGTTCTCAAGGATGTTATGAATGGATTGTCATGCCATTTGGTTTAAAAACAGCACTCAGTATTTTTCAGAGAAAAATGGACAACATATTCAAAGAATACTATTCATTTATTCTTGTTTATATTGATGATATTCTTGTTTTTAGTAGAACACAGGAAGAACATTACAGACATCTCATGATAACATTTCAGTTATTTATAAATAATGGTTTAATCATTAGCAAAAAGAAGATGGAACTATGCAAGAAATATATAGAATATTTAGGAGCAAGAATAGGGAAAGGAAAAATCCAGTTACAACCACACATTATACAGAAGATCCTAGAATTTCCCGATAAGATAGACGATAAAAAGAAACTTTAGTCATTTTTAGGAACCTTGAATTATGCTAGACCATTTATAAAAGATCTTAGTAAAATCATAGAACCTTTATATAGTAAAACGATCCCAACAGGTCAAAAATATTTCAACCAGTAAGATATAGATCTTGTCAGAAAAATCAAGAAAATTTGTAGAGATTTACCAGAACTAGAGTTACCATTAGAATCTGATTACATAGTAATAGACGTAGATGCTAGTGAAAAAGGATGGGGAGCAATACTCCTTAGCAAACCTACCAAATATTCAGCAAAATTCACAGAAAAGATTTGTAGATATTCCAGTGGAAAATATAGAGAAAAGAGAAATTTAGCCAGCATAGATTGTGAAATACTCGGAGTTATTAATGCCATTAATAGCTTCAAGTTATGGTTGTTTAAACCCTTTACAGTTAGAACAGACTGCGAAGCAATTGTTAAGTTTCATAAGCTTCTTAATGAGAAAAAGATCAGTAATCGTAGATAGCTTAATTTTGTAGATACAATAACAGGAAGTGGTTATACAGTATATGAAAAAGAAAACACTTTAGCAGATTATTTATCCAGGGAAATAAATACTAACATTTTCAATTTTTCAGATGGCATCTTTCAGCAATATAACTAGTTCAACCAGAACAGATCAGAAGTTTTTAATCTTTGGAAGTGTAACTCTCAGAGTTTTTCCAAAACAATCCATATCCAAATTCAGGTACCTCATCCACAATATCAGTGAGGAACAGAAATGTCTTTTAGATAATCTTTGAGATTCTCACAAAGATGTTCCTAGATTCTTAACTTGTTTAAATGCTTTAAATATTTTCTTTAATCAACAAAATGGGTCAAACCCAACAAAAAGATTTTCATTTTATTGTGTAGCCATAGGCAGTGTCCCAAGGATTTATTCCTATTGGCCAGAAGTTTTAAAAAAGGTAGATGGAATTCCTTCTTCAACATGGAAAGGTTTTCATACCTTTGCAGAAGCAAATCAATGGGCAAATCGCACCATTGGAAATAATTTTTACATTTCAGAATCTTCTAGAAAATTAAATACTCAGGCAGCCCTTGAGACTGCAGGTTTTGAAAATAACCAGGTTTTCAACCAATTATCTTCTAACCAGCCATTTTCTCAGCAAATAAGATTTTGTGGTCATTGCGAATTAATGACTAGAAATTTTAGACTTTTAAATAGAAGAAACCAAGATTTTGAACAGGCTAACCAACAGTTGATCAATAATCAACAAAAGCTTGAAGAAGAAATAACAACTCTCAAAAAGAAGTTGTTAGAATCAGAGAAGGAGCTCAAGAAGATTAGAAGCCCTTTTACCCCACTGGTAAAAGTGAGAAAGTAGTCTTCCCCACTGGAAGATGAAGAAAAGAGTGAGTGGAGTAAGGAATATGATCCAATAGAGCTTTTGCAACCAAAGGCAACCACTTTTCTTTCAAATTTCCCCCAGATGTTATCCATCATATTCAGTACTTAGCCAGGCAAGATAGAGCTCATTTCTAGGAATTCTTATTCTCAGAACTGATCAAGATCAACCAGAATGAAGGCTGTATTCCAGGACTCACTATTTCCTGGAAAACCCTTTATTTACAAGAAAAAGATGTTGTTCCATGTCCAAAGATCAAACCAACTTGTATTCAGACACCTTTGGAGCGGATGGCTTGTACATGCCAACTTGTCTACAGCATCCCTATGGCCAACATAGACATGAAGCACTTCAAACCCTTTTACCTTAACTTCAAAGATAAAAAGGTGAAAATTACAGAAGTAATTCTTTTGGATATATTCAACAAATTATATTCCATGACCCAGAAGACACTAGCAGATTTGGAAGAAAAATTGCAGCATGTGTTCTTAACTCCATAGCAGATCAAGGTACAACAGTCGAAGTTGTGGTGGAATCAAAGCTTTCAGAATGGACATCTACGGGACAACTCATCCCTGCTTACCACAATATTCACATCAACACCAATCCTGCAAATACAATCCTCAGAAGAATTTATCACTGTGATAATGATGATCCATGGATTTGCGAAGCAAATTTTATAAGAAAGCAGATCAGACATGCCATTGCCTTCACCATAACTGAAAGTTTTCATTATGATAGTCTATATGATTATGGGAAGGCACCTTTAGTATGTGAAGACCTATTTCAAAAAATTAGATCCAATGATCACATTCCAGAATTAAAATTTCATTTTGAAACAGGATATGATAATTTAGTCAGATATTATTTGGAACAGAAAGACCAGCAAAGAGCAATGCTAACAGGAGAAGATTTATCAAATCCATCTGATCATGGGGGAGATGAAGATTATGATTTCGATGATGAAGCCATCCATAATCTCAACAATGCCATGGAAGGATAAGAAGTAAAAGTATCCCACCATGATGGATAGCAACCCTGTCATCACATGGGTTGATACTTTAAGTGATTTGGAAGTATTCACCGAAAGCAGAGAAATAATCAACCACTTTTTACTGTTTCAACCATTCTTTATCAGCCAGAGAAAAATCAACCACTTTTACTGTTTCAACCACTCTTCACCAGCCAGAGAAATAATGTGTTCAGCTACTTTTGGACATCTATCTTTGTAACAATAATGGAGGGACTTCTTTTTCAAAGGAAAGTTGAAGGATGTGACGATGCGGGCCAGTGATCACGCGGCATCTACTTTTCTTTTGAAAAAATTGGATCTCTTTTCTTAATAGGTTGCCAGTCATTCTAATTTTGAGTCAGTCTATAAATAGGGTTGAGTCTTTCAGTTGTACTCACGACTCTCCTAACACTTGAACACTTGCTATCTATAAGCATTTGTTGCATTTGTAATTGGTCGAGTCAATCTTCAGCAGTGGAGCCTTTGATCTTTGTAATTAGCAGTTTGCAGTAATAATATTGTAAGTTTCTCTTCAGTTCTTTATTGTTCTTTAGGGACTCTCGAAAGGGAACACCCCCATGATCATAAATAAGTTGAATATTGTATGAATTATATGTCTGTATTACCCAAAGATTTTAATCCAGTTTTGATTATCATCGGTATTTAAAATTCAAAATTTTAAAGAAGTAATGACTTAAGGCCTTTAAACCATAAAGCCTTCTTGAGTCTTAAACCCATTTTTGCCAGAGAGTGGCGTTGAGGGAACATAGTATTCGGAGGTAGGTTAAGAAGGAAAGTAAGGAATTTCTTTGAAAAGATTTTGACACATAAAATAAGGTGATAATGAAAAGAAAGATTAATTAATGGGTAATCAGATATATTATTCCATTTATAAATATCCAGTCTATTTTAAACAGTTTATCTGGGTCATGTGGTGGTAAGTACCGAGTAGGATTCACAAATATTTGGTTATAAGCTTATATCTTTGCATGCATGAACAAAGAAGAACATATCTTGATTTACATTCGTAGATTAGAAGAAGAAATATTTACTCAAAACCTTTTAATAAGTAGACTTCTCGATACAACTTTATATACAAGCAGACCTAGATCTAGTACCACTCTTACTAGATTCATAGGAAAAGAACAAAATAAGCTTAGAGATTTAGAGCAACAGTTAGTTGAAGCACAACGTCAGTATCTTAGAGCAAAACCATTTCAGAATTAGGATTGAACTGTAATTATAAGAAGTAGTAGGGAAAAGAGTAATTAGTACATATTATAGATGCACCACGTGTAACTAAATTACACCGCACAGGATAATAACTTGAACCAATCATAGTAAGCATGGGTTGGGGCATGCGCTGATGTCCTGGTCTGTAGCATCACTCATTATGAAAAGGCAAATGCTGGAGACAACCTCGTGAGTTGTCAGGAGTGGGTCACGCGCACGTGAATGTGCAGATTCTGACTTGGCTCAGTACCTGCATGTTTGTACACACTTAAAGGTCTGCCAAAATGATAAATGCGAAGAGTAAATTACGAAAGTAGCTCTTAAAAGTTTTTCTAGATTTTAGTACTCCACTGGATCACTAATCAACAGGAGCAAAATTACGAGGGGCAATATCTCTCGGCCTCTCTCTCATGTCCCGTTCCAGTCTTTTAGAACGGAAAATAAGTCCTTATTTTTTTAAGAAAATAATTTTACACTAAAAAAAATAATAGATTTACTAAAATCTAAAAATATGAAATATAGATCTTATTTGAAAAATCTTTATTTGAAAGATCTTATCGAGATCTTTTATATGATGTTAAAAAAATTCAAAAATTATTTTTTATTTACATTATTTTTGAGTTTGAAAACATGAAATAAATATTTACTATTTTTTAAGAAGGTGTTCCGGAACGGAATCTCACTCTCCAATCTTCATAGACTCCGCCATAATTACCGGAACTAAGCCATCACGGCCAATCACATCGCCGCCAGGGCCATCATTGTTGCAAACATTACTGGAAAAAAAATTATAGAGTAAATTGAAAAATATAAACAAGATAAAAATCATGAGTTTACGAAAATAAGTAGTACTTATTTTTTAAGAAGTCAATTTCAAGCTCAAAAATTATGTATTTATACAAATAATTTTTCTAGCAATATGGATCTTGTTTGATAGATCTTATCGAGATCTTTTAAATGGTGCAAAAAAAATCAAAAATATGTTTTTATATTTACATTATTTTTGAATTTGAAAATATTAAATAAGCTGCTTATTTTTTAAGAAGTTTTTTGGAACGGGTCTAATAACAAGTGAAAGTGAACTTTTATGTTTAGAAAATTGAGGGAACATTTGTTACCAATTGTGTACTAGTTCTTAATGTAACTTCCGTATTTAAAAAAAAAAAAAAACCATCCTTAATGAAAAAGGGAAATCAGAAACAGTGAAAAGCGTTGATAAAAAAAAAAAAAAAGTGAAAAGTTGCATGATGAAAAGAAAACCAAAGAAAAAGCTAAAAGAAGGGTAATATGGTCATTAAAAAAGTGTAGAGACACGCACTAAATAATTGGGATAATTGAGGTGAAAGGAGAAACTCTTGACAGATGATTTGATTTGAAGAAATGGAAAAAAGGGCATTACTTTTGTCTTCTTGTGGATGCCCACTGGACAGTTTCTAGCAAAACCCGAAAAGGCAAATGTGAAAAAAAGGGCATTACTTTTGTCTTCTTGTGGATACCCATGTGATGCAAAATAGAGTTCACTCCAATTACACTCAATGATCCAAGTTGTTCACTTTGTAGGTTTCGAAATGTTTATATATTTATGAAAAGAGTATCAGATTGGTTTAGGTATTATCAAATCGCATCAGCTTGAACGCTTGTACTTATCAAACTTGAACGTTTGTTTCAAAGAATCACAAAGCTAAATCCAGGATCAAATTGACAAAAAGTTTGTGTGAGAGAGAGAGAGAGAGAGAGAGAGAGAGAGAGAGCAGCAGTCAAGCAGATCAAAGGATAATGACACCCAAAAAGGGTAATTAACGATTGAACCCGACGTGAATCGAACACGCAAGAGAGAGCAGCAGTCAAGCAGATCAAAGGATAATGACACCCAAAAAGGGGTTGAATTAACGATTGAACCCGACGTGAATCGAACACGCAACCTTCTGATCTGGAGTCAGACGCGCTACCATTGCGCCACGGATCCACCTGTTACGAGTTGGGCAAAACAATATACTTAACGAGTTAAAACTGTGAAGCCTCACTTCAGATGTCAATTTTTTTTGAACTGTCTTTACATGGCAACTTTGGCTGCTCAAGAACAATCACAAATAAAATCTGAACTCAATTTTGCTTTTAAGTTTTCAGCATGAAGAATTTGAAGGGATAATGCTAGTTATCCAATTTTTTGTACAAATTTGAACCGTTAGCAATGGTGGTGTAGTTGCACTTAAGTGTATGAGGTCGTGGGTCCGTCTTCTGTAGAGAGGGAGTTGATAAATTTATTAATGGGTCGAATTGGGTTAGGAATAGAATTGTAGAAGTCTTCTAATGTGTGAAAAGAAAAGGACTAAAATTCTTATAAAACATGTGACAACTGATTTTTGTCAATTTTTTGCTACAATGATGAGAATTTTTATTTTTTATTTTTCAATGGATGCATACCAAATCTGTTGGCCTAGCATTATTCTTGTGTAAATCTTATTTTACCACTATTGAAGGCATTGCAAGAGCTTCAGTGAGGTTTGGCTTTTCGAAAAGGAATGTGGTTTTACACAAATTCAAGCCAGAGACACGTAAGAAGCAGATTTCGCTTAGTTAAATATAAAACACTCATTAGCAGACATTCCATATAGATTCAACCTGGTGTACGTGTTGTACGCCATAGAAATTGTGGTAGAGAAGGATGTTGAGATCCCACGTCGTGGTGCACCAAGACCATCTAATGATTACTCTGATTGAAAAATTATTAGGTGGCCGGTCTTGGGCTGTCATTTTCTCTGGTTTAATTTTGATTATTTTGAACCACTCTTGATCAAGACAAACACTCATAGAGTCATAAACATTCAAGTTGCTTGCATTTTAGGCTAAAAACGGAAGACAAGAACACATTCTATTCTAATAACCAAATTAACTCACAAGTCACAAAACTCATTCTATCATGCCTACATACATATAGAGACTTCCCATGTCTCTTTTCTCTTTCTCTTCCTAATGCCAAAAAGAAGTTTTTGGCCGAAAGGGAAACAAAGTTCTGCCTAGCTAAATGCTCCAACAAACTACAAACTAACACTTTAAGTCATCACCACTAGAAATCAGCAGCTCCATTGTTACTCTGTGGCAATTTTGTTCAGAAATTTGAAACCACTTGGTCAGTTGGAAGGCACATGATAGTATTTGCCTCTGCACATGCATCTGTAAACAATTGGGCAAGACTCGGTTGAACACTTGAAGCTGATCATCACCCTCTTGCAAGGAAAGCATGGCCCACATGCATGGGAGCAGTCTGGCAAGCTTGAACCTGTTGGGTACAGTTCCATCCCAAGCTCTACCTTTGCTCCATTCTGAAATATTAATTTCTCATAATTTCAAAGCCAAGCAAGTATATATACTTATAAATGAGTTGAAGCTGACTTAAAATTAGCGGCCGAACTCCACTAAAACAACATATAAGAGAGGTCTCAACTTTTGTGGCTTGTATTTGGCTTATCTCGATGTACCATTTGTCAAGTTTTCAATAAATTTATGTTGCTGATCAAAAATATGGTCACCCCTTTGAAGCGAGTGAGCGAAATTAGACCCCACATGAAACACGTCATTTTGCAAAGGAAAAATAATATATTCACGGAAAATTCATCAAAAAAACATGACTAGAATGATGTGGAATTAATGGCAGTTTCTTTTCAAAACGACCATCACCCTTGTGTTTTATTTCAAAGTTCATTGAGTCACATCATTATGTAAAAAAATAAAAATAAAAAACTGTATGCTTATTCTCTTTTTATGTCATGTATAAGCTGGAGAACAAACCTCGTGGTACTTGTCACTATCATCTTTGGCATAAGTAACTTTTTCGTTGAAGGTGCTCGGAATATCTAAGGAAAAATCATCGAAATCAGAAATTAATGGACCTAAATTACAAATTATAGTATACAAACATATGGAGCTAAAAAGAAATACTACTCCTAGAATAGATTGCAAAGGATAACAATGTGCTTACAATGGTGGGGCAAGAGGCTTTTAGTGACTGTTAGTATCATGAAGAGGATTGAAATGGTCAAAAATGTGTGAATGTTCTTCATTCTCTCTCTCTCTCTCTCTCTCTCTCTCTCTCTCTCTCTCTCTCTCTCTCTTATGTATGAATCCTTAAAATGAAGCAACCACACAAGTGGTTATGGACAAGGTGAACAATAAATTATATGAGCTATAAATAAAGGAGCCAAAGGGGCATGAATTGAATGTGGGATGTACATCTGAGGCAGTTCACAAGATCCACGGCGACTTTTTGAAAGTCTTTCACAGGTATTGGTGAGCCCTCCAAATTTAAATCAAAAGATTTGGGGGGAAAATACCCATAAAATAAAGTTCATTTTTTAGATTGGAGGAATTAAATACATTTAAATTGAGGAAATTTTTTGGCTTATTCGAAATTAATTGTTAGCACTTCTCATGGACCTTAAGTGCAAAAAAAAAAAAAGATGAAAAAAAAAACACCAAGAAGACAAAAATAGCAAACAATAATATAAACGCGCAAAAAAGTTGTTGCTAAAGCAAGTGATACGGTTGAGACAGAGGGATTAATTTGAGTTTTAGAGAGCAGATAATATCTCTAAGGTTAACTCGATGTCTATTAATTTTAATTTTAATTTTTATAATGAAGAGTGTCCCGATGTCTATTTAATTAAGTTTCTTCTGAGAGGGTCAATGAGAACTGATCACTGTTGTAGGGAGAAACTTGTAGCTTCAGGAATTAAGTTACATAATTCACTTCCGGGTGCGGGAGCGCAAGCGGAAAAGCGTCTTTGAAACACATCCCAAACTACTAACATTTGTGAGTGCAAAGATTGAGAGCGTGAGCACAGAGCATTTTAAAGGATTATGTGACTAAGAATTCGGAATAAAAGATGACAAGATTCACATGATAGTCCTGATTTAGGTACGTAAATGAAATAAGTAATCTAATTTATTAACCCTACGAACATTAACCTTTGTGGGAAAATATTGAAATAAGGGAAAAGGGTTAACACAATCAATTGACATTGGAAAAATGAGAGAGTTCACGTGCCCAGACAATAGATGAAGAACACTGTAAGGGGGTCAATTGAAGAAGGCCCGCCATAAACGTGAAGCTCAGATTTTGGTTTAAATGAGCTCTTTCTTCACTTGCTTCTTCCATGCCTTTATATTGATGGTGACGACTCTGTGATGTTTCCATTTTGCCCATAAACTATATATACAGTACTGGAGTTTTGGGATATTTTGTGGATAATGTTATGGTATCTTTTATTGTCTGGGGATACCGTACCCCCTATAATATAATCATTCGAAAGCATAACACTTTTATTATTTTGGTGTCCTCCTAAAAAAATGTTATGTCATTGATCACTCGGAAACATAACATAACCACTCAAATGCATATCATTAACCATTCGGAGGCATAAACGGGGACACCTTAGTTTTTCCCTTATGTCTATCACCTAAGTAATGGCTTGAAAGCTTGAATATCTTGGCATATTGACCATAAGGGCATAGATCAATTTTGAACAACTATATTATGGTGACCAGCAAGGTTGTTATTATTATCGGTAGAGGTACTGTTTTCCTTTGGTACAGTATGTACCGGTATCGGTATAATTTTTGACAATGTGTAGATTGCTACTAAACGAGCCGAAAGAACCAAGTAAGGACTAGTGGAAGTGTGGAATTGGGTTTAAAACTTGAAGAGCCAAAAAAAAAAGGTACCGAGCTCGAAGCTTTTTATGTTTCTTGAGAATAGCATGTTCTAAACCAGCCAAATAGTAGGTTGTTCAAGATTGATTTTAAGGTTTAATGAACTTCAATAAAATGTTTGGCTTTGGCTTTTAACAAGTCAAGCTTGTAACAAGTGTAGCTTCTTTTTTTTTAAGAAGTACGTGTAACTTGTATTTGATTTTTATTAATATAAGCAGAGCCAACGCCGGGATAAGCCGCACAAAACCTCGGGCTTGGGCAACCCTCCACCATAGCGCAACGAAAAAAAATGTAAACCCAATGTAACTTATTTGTTTTTACTCGTAACCTTTGAATTTATTGTCACCGCGATGTATGGAGTGACTTGACGTTCCCTCACGATTGCTGCAGTCCCAAAACCACCTTACACAATAGTGCTGAAAAAGGAAAAGAGATTATATTGGTCGAGGTTAACTGAGCAACATGGTTACAACAAAATCATATTGGTCGAGGTTAATGTCCACATACCATTAGGTAGGATATTCATTCTTGAATGAAGGCTGGTCAATACTGCACAGATCCGCATCTTGCAAACTCATTTAAAGGCAATCTGGATTCGAATTAAAAATAAATAAATCAGATATCTGATCAAAATTCGATCTATGATGAGAGAGCCTATATATGAACTTCGATTTTATGGATCCAACCCAAAGTTAACACTAGTTTAATTTTTTGGAGTATTGCTATAGGTACCGACCGGTACCGTAGGGAAATTGTAGGGACGGGCCACTGGACGGCGCACATATATATACGAAAATGGAGTGTTTGGATTGAGTACCCTACACGAGTCGGATGCCATTGAATCTTGCGTAGGCCCCCTCGTTTTTTTTTTATAGAATTTTTGGACGGCTCGGATCGGCTGTCTAGTGGCCAAAGACGGCCCATCGCGGCCATCCCTACGATTTCCCTACGGTACCGGTCGGTATCTATAGGATTTTCGAATTTTATGTATACTGGCTTTAGTATCTCGATCTAATGAAGCACTCTTTCAGCCCGAAATTAACAGGGGCTCAAAGCCCTTAAATTCTTCAATGTGTTTTCATGTGTTTTGGGCATGTGCAAAAGCCTACCTAAATGCAATATTTAGCTATTTAAGCTAGCTAGCCATGCATTTGAGTTATGGGTTAGGTAATTTGGTTTAATTTACCGTACTTCTCCACATCCAGCTAGCGAGCTAATGTAGCCTATGTACTACTCCCTCCGTCCCTTTTTAAGTGTCCTGCTTCGTAACTCCAACTTATTAAAAAGACATCATTCATTATACCTTTCACATTAACTTTTTCATCCACTTTCCCAACTTACCCATCATCATTACACTTTTCCTCACTTACTTTTCAAAAAGGAATCTACTTTTAAGGGCAAAATAGACAATACATCAACTTTTACCCACTAACTTTACAAAATGGACACTTATTAAGGGACAGCCCAAAATAGAATACTGGACTCTAAAAAAGGGACGGAGGGAGTACCTATTTTGTTGTAGCCATCAACAGTTCCCACTTCCCCCCTCACTCTCCTCACACCAGGGCGAATAAATCCAATCTTCCAATATTTCAAATGCTTTCTTCTTCCTTATTAATAGATCAAAAATGTTTTGGGCTAGAGAGTTTTTGCCCATCCTCAAACTAGAAATTTTTGGGTTAATTTGAACTTTGAAGCGTTTAAAGGATGAATTAGATGATGAATTTTTGAGTTTGGAGAGCGCTTCAAGCAACGGTGGTGGTGGTGGTGCCTGCACACAGTGGGATTGGGTGGAACACTAGTGGTGGTATTTTTGTGGAGAGGCACAGTTAGAGCTGATTGTGTCATTGTGAGAGTGAAACAATAACTTTACGAACTTTCAGTTCAAACAGAGAGTATTGTTGGGGCAGAAATGCTACTAGTACAGCAGCCCTGCACAAACCCCTTTTGCGCCCCGTCTCAGATCCTACAAAGATGATCGGAGCCGCTCATTTTGTTTAGGGTCCCTGTAAAAAATCACCTTAATCCGATATTGGGAAAAGTGTTTACGAATCATCCAACTTTGCTTCAAAATTAGGCTGAACAAAATGAGCGGTCCCGATCATCTTTCCAGGATTCGAGACGGGCGCAAAAAGGATTTGTGCGGGGCTGTTGTACAGCAGCTGCTGTACCAGCAGAATCGTTCATTGTTGGGGTGTGTACTTAAAAGTTACTAAGTAGGAGTATAATTTTTTTTTTTAAACAAAGCAAATCATATTCTACAACTAATTCAAGAAAAGAAAATGATTTTAGCACTCCACATTTAGCCATTGGCATTTTATTTTTTGTATTTATTGTATGTGAAATTATTAAATTATCCTAAATTTTGTTAGTGTTCATCTACTTTAAAGGATAATCTGATAATTTTAAATAAAAATAAAGTGTCAATAGCTAAAAATAGAATGTCAAAATCAACATCCTTCAAGAAAAAGCCATGTGATCGATGAGGGTTTGAACTCTCGATCACTGCAAGGGTTATAGGGCGCTCATAAATTTGCTACCACTCAATTTGCAAGTACACTAGAAGATACTACTCCCTCCGTTTTAAATTGAGAATCCCTTTTGAAGATTGCAACTATTTAAGGGGACATATAATAATTACATCTATAATGCTAATCATTTCCATCATTACCTCTATATTCTACCAACTTTATAACCCACTTTTGGAAAATCACAAAAAATTTCCTTTCATTTTGAAAAAGGACCATCATTTTAGAATAACCCCAAATAGAATAATAAACTTTCAATTTGAAACGGACGGAGTAACATCTTTTAACTAGCTAAAATACATACCCTTGTTTTACTTGTTTCGTCCTTAGTCACATAATTCGTACGTGGATGCATGAGTGAAAATGCGAGCTTGAAAATATCTTTAAAATCCGTCATAAACTACTAAAATTTGAAAAATTTGAATGAGCGATGATTGAGAAAGAACGAGCGCAATGCAAGAATGGAGCCAAAAACTTTTGTGCCAAGAGCACTGATGCCCTCCAATGACAATCACACACGTGTCGTCTCTCTATCTGTTCTACGGCAGATAAGACGCCATCGGCCCATCCTCCTCCAAAATCACACAAGATAATCAATCTCTTCTCCACCGTCCATCACTCCCCTCTCTTAAATCTCAACCGTCCATTTCCACCAAAATCAAATTCCCCCCAATCTCCACCAAAGCCCTCCCCTCTCTCTCTCCTGCCCCTCTCTCCTCTCTCTCTCTCCCCCAAAATGGCAGCAGCTCTACAACAATCCCCGATCACATTCCACTCCAGACTACCCCTATCTACTCGAGTAATCACAGCCAAATTTCACACCCACAGAGCCACAGGGGCAGCCCCGTTCAACGGCGGCTTCTCGTCCGCCGTTAGAATCCCCAGGCCGGCCGTTAAAACAGCCGGGAAAAAACCACGGGGCGGCACGTTGAGGGTCAGGGCGGCGGACGTGGCCTCCGAAAGCTACGCCTCCGCGCTGTCCGCGGTGGCGGTTGAAACCGGAACCCTAGATGCCACCGCCGCCGACGTGGAGAAGGTGGCCAAGCTGTTTTCCGACCCTGAGGCCGCCGAGTTCTTCAATAACCCTATCATCGAGATCGAGGAGAAACGAGAGGTACAAACAAGTCTTCTACGACCACACCCATTCGCAATCATGTGTGGGTCCCACATGACTGTGAGTGTGTGTGTAAAATTAGATGTGTAAGTATGTGTGGTTAGAGAATTTTTGAAAGCATAAATGTGATTGTTGAGATCTTCTGTTTGCTTTCACGTAAAGTTGTGTGATTTTAACCTTAAAAATAAGGTGCTTCCGGAAATATTTTTTGAATTTTTTTGACACTTTTGAATGGTGCAAAAAAATTCAATGCCACCGTGCGTGCCCAAAGGATGCCTTCTTGTCGAGAGGTTTAGCTCGTCGCTCGGGTCCCTCATGAAAGGCCAAGGAGCCACTACACAATCTCATGACACGGTGATACCGTCGGCAATGAGCAGGCGTCTCTTGGGTAGCATCGTAGAAACGGAAAATTGAACATCCGTGCTAGTATTTGGCATTGCACTTGCAATAGGCGACGAAACTGCTTGTCACAAAAATTATTTCGAAAAGAAATGACACATCTCTCCAGTAGGGAGCAAATAAAATGGGACGGAGGGAGTAGTAATTGTGACAACTCGAGATTGAAACAAAGAAATGGATAAGCTAAGTCATGGTGATTGGTGGGGCTGTTGTGGCGTTGCCCAATCCAACACACAATCTCGTATTCGGCACTAGTTTTCATTATTCATTGCATATCTCGAATGATGCCTTTCTATAGTTACATTGGTCGCGCGTATGATCCATTATACTATATTCTGTGTTTCACATCACCAATTACAATTGCCGAGGTTTCGTGCCCCCGAGCCTCACCATAGGCAATGCCTCTGGACACCCCCACATAGTTTGCGAAGTGACAAATCAAGACTAGATCAGGCTTCACAAATTGAACGGGGGCAAAGTGATTCCACTTGATTGGAATTGACCCAGAAAGTTTAAGATAATACAAGTTTAGATACAATTGATAGAATTTGTTCTAAGTTGATCCATAAGAATTTTATACAAAATGTTCCCCGTCTCATTTTTTGTTTATCGGCATCCCCACGTCTCAAATTGTCAGTTCTTAACTTCATATTTTCATGTCGAGATGTCCCAAATCAGTAGTTCTCTTAGAAAAATCAAAATATAAATCTTGCAATTAACACTCGTTTTATTGTTTTCTTGCATTTCTATTCCTCATTCATTCGCTCTTTCTTCCATTTTGATCTCCCAATTTTCCCATTCTCCTCTATTGTGTAGTGTAAAAGTGTGACAACTGGAATTTTGGACAGTGGGGTGAAACACCTATAAGTTGTTTTTGTGAGAAGGGAAAAATCAGAAAGGCGTATCTAGCTGCTAATTCACAAATGCCACATGTTCTAATTTTAGTGAAGGTTCTATGGACAATTATTTAGAATATTTCTTCTCGGTAAGAGTGGAAGGGCAACTTGCTATAGCAATCTGCTATGGCGTGACCATAGGGGCTCTAGAGACTCGTACAGCCCTGCGAGGGATCAATGACCCATAGGTTTCTACCTTCGCACCGCAAGCTAGCCGAGCCAGTTGGATTGCAAAGCACGGGAGACATCGTCTGTACCCCTTGAACCTGCAATCTCCAGAGGAAGTGAGCTATTTACGACTAGGTGGTAAACCACTAAACCTCTAGGCTGCCACTCGTGGTAATTTTTCAACATCTGTGGGATTGAATGTGTATCAGATAATTAAATGAGAAATTCTGCAAAGTAGTTCTGTTAAATGACGGTGTCAATCTATTTTCATTTTGTCTTGCAGTTGTTGAAGTTGTAAATATCAACAAGCTTTTTGGATGTTTTATCGTAAGGCTGTCACTAATCAAATTTCGTGACTCCCCTCCTGATTAGGTTGTCGACCAGTTCGCATCGGAGAACAAACTCCAGCCCCACACCGCGAATTTCATCAACATCCTGATCGATAATGACCGGATCGAGCTGATCCATGAAATCTTGAGCGAATTCGAAATCGCTTACAACAAACTGACTGATACGGAGGTGGCGGTTGTTTCGTCCGTGGTGAAACTGGAGTCGCAGCACCTGGCCCAGATCGCAAAGGGAGTGCAGAGACTGACGGGGGCGAAGAACGTAAGGATCAAGACGGTGATTGATCCGTCTCTTCTGGCAGGGTTCACTGTTAGGTATGGACATACCGGGTCGAGCATGATTGATATGAGTGTGAAGAAGCAGTTGGAAGATATTGCTGCTCAGCCCGACTTAATGGACCTTCAATTTGCTCTCTGAGTTCGTAACACCATTCTTTTAGTTGCCGTTTTCAGTTGGAGGCTTGTCATTGTATTTGTTCAACTGGCATGTGGTTTTACCAGTATATATATGTGTCCAGCAATTCCGAATTGTTCAATGTGAATTTTAATCTTCTATTGTTTGGATATTTACTTCTAGTGGAGGAAAATAATGCAGAAATTTTGTTTTATGGTATTGGATCACAGGAAAAAATATAACTTTGAAGTTGGGAATGTATGGCTCTATTTTTTTTTTTGTACATTTTCTTTTAATTTACACTACTTCAATTTTTATTCAACCCATCGACGAATGTCTCAATTTCTTTTTTCGAAGAGTTGAACTCACAATCTTGCCAATTTTTATTCAACCTGCCGACGAAGGTCTCAATTTCTTTTTCAAAAGAGTTGAACTCACAATCTTGCTGCACTCAAAGTGCTGCTATAAAACCGTTGGGCTAAGTATCCCGGTTGGATGGCTATATTCTTCGGAGGTTGTAAAATTTACTACTTGGGTGGTTTGAGTTGAACCTGTACTTGACATTTTTCTCCCCCCTTCAGAGCAACTCTTAAAATTAAGGTCCAATAAATTACCACAAAATGGGAGATATGGCAACTTCGCACACTGAGAAAATACGAGACACGGAAAACATTCTAAAATCTTGGGGCCACTGGAAAGTTTGTCAGGTCTTTAACTTTAGGTCCCAAAATAAATAGAGATGCGCGCAAACCAAACTGGCCCGAACATCATGTCATAAAAAAAGAGATTACTCAAGTAGTTAAAAAAGTGGCTGCAATGGGCATCTGTTAGCTTCATGGAAAAACCTTTACTTCCTAGGGTGTTCGAATCTCCGCCCTATAACAATCCAAAGGGCGGAGCTTGGGGATCTGGAATTGGTATTGGAGGCCCCAATACCAAATCTATTGGTACAGCAGAATGACCACAGATTCCCATCATGTACCACATTCTAAGCTACAGTTGCAATCAAGCACAGATGAAATTCACAATCTACAAACGAAAACACAACATAAATAACAACGCGAAGGCCAAAAAAGGCACTAATTTGAGTATCACCACAATGTATCGGTTTGGGTAACTGGGTTACAAAAATGCCCGTCAATACAAATTTCTATTCACAATGTAATGAATATAATTCAGGAAGAGCTTACGGTAGGCTTACAGGATGACTGTTAAAACAAGGAAAAAGAAAGAAAAAACAACGAAAAGGAAGAAAGCTTTATATCCAAAAAGAAAGAAAAAGAAGTTTTCAGTAATTTCTTTGAGAGTGTCACCTTGGGCCAGATAACTCAACAGCGTGTAGGTTTTCTGTGGAGTCAACGATCCAATCGGAGTTAGGGTGAGGTGCTAGTTCAACTTCTTGGCGAAGGACTTCACCCTTCTGCCACTCATCCCACTTCTCTGCCAAGCCATCTCCCTCTAGCATTCTCACCACCTCCGACATCTTTGGCCGGTCCATCGGGGAACCTTGCGTGCAGAGCAGAGCAACTTGGATGAGCTGCTCCACTTGCGACTCCACGTAATTGTTTTGCAGATCAGGATCGACAAGCATTTCGAGTTTCTTCTCCTTCAAAAGACCTTTTACCTGAATATATAAGATACATGAATGTCAGATGTTAGAGCTGATGAATTAGGATGCCCTCTAAGTTTGTGTTCGGATCATTGATGAGTGAATCCAGCTGATGAAGCAGATATAGGTTGATTCACTAGAGATGGGTAAGAAACTTCTGATCCAAAGAGGGCAAGTATCTGTGGAAGGAAAGAAATAGCTAATAGCCCCTTTGGATGGTGAGAAAGGGTGAGAAAAGAAAAGGAAGAAATCCTATCACTTATTTACAGTCTTCTTCATTTCTCCCCATAAAAGTGAGATTTGATAAAACCCAAACCTTTCTCTTATCATCAATCCTCGCCATCCGAAGGGGCTCTAAACTCTACTATTCACAGGGCTAGGTTTGGACAACAAAAGCCACTTCATCAGACCAAGATTCCAAACAGCAAGCCTTGCCCTTAGCAGATTCCTATATCAATCCACGCACCGCCCGAGTAAAACAAAACTAAGTGGATACTCCAGATTATCTCCAGGAAATTAGTGCACAGATTGTACCATTAAACTAGTAAATATTTAAAGTAATCGTTTTGAGTGCATACCCAATCGAGCAACATGACATCATCATCATTTGCCAAGCGAGCAAGATCAAAAGCCCTTTGTCCTGTTATTAGCTCCAGAAGCATGATTCCATACCCGAAAACATCAGTTTTCTCGGATGATTTACCGGTGGAGAGGTACTCCGGAGCTATGTGCCCAATTGTGCCACGTACAGCAGTAGTAACATGGGTATCCTTATAATCCATAAGTTTAGCCAACCCAAAGTCTCCAACAACGGCCTCAAACTCCTCATCCAACAAAATATTAGCAGCTTTTACATCACGGTGAATAATCTTTGGATCACAGTGATCATGCAAATAAGATAGTCCTCTCGCAGAACCCAATGCAATTCGTCTCCTTGTCGGCCAGTCAAGAGGTGGTTCGTTTGGGGGGCGTTCTACAAATACACAGATAAATGACAAAATTATAGTTGAAAGATTTAAGTATAATAATCTTTCTTCCCACTAAGACAACCTAAAGTACAAACACATCACTGATCCTAGAACTGATATCATTTATGTTCAAAGCATGAAAGCAAATGGTGGTGTAATGCTGATCCTTGACACTAATGTTACAGCCTAAGAAGCATGAGATACGGCAATTCTCAAAAGACGGAGAAACGGACACTCGGGGGTCATGGGAGAAAAACACATGATATATACCCTACATTGTGGTAAGTTGTTAAAATGGATATTGTCTCCACTCTCCAGAAACAACCGAAAGTAATATTTTAAGATGAAATTCTTATCTTTTGCTTTCAAATATTATAAATTGAACAAGCGTTTATCATGTTTGATTTTTCACTCGCAATTCTTACTTCTTATGTATCCCGGTGCGTCCATGTCCCCGATTGTCTGTGCTCCATAGGTTACAGCCATCGAAATAAGGGAACAATTTGTGTGAAAGCAACAGAAATAAAGCATCAACAAATGTTATAGAAATCCTATGACAATTACCTCTTAAACATGATGCAACACTTCCGTTTGCCATATAGGGATAGACAAGAAGCCGTTCAGTCGGTGTCATACAAAATCCCCGTAGTCTAAGGAGATTCCGGTGCACAGCCATGCTAATCATCTCCACCTCTGTTTGAAACTGCACCTCCCCACCAGGTGTACGCTCCTCCTTTAGACGTTTTACAGCCACCAGCGTACCATCCGCTAACCGTCCCTTGTACACCTTACCGAATCCTCCTCTACCCAAGATATTCTTATTGCTAAAGCCATCTGTTGCAACTTGTAATTCTCTAAGGGAAAACCTTTTGAGCTGCCCCAGATGAACCTCTGGATCCTCTTCAGCTGCAACGAAACACAAACAAGTGGTAATCAAAACTCAAACGGTAAGGTAAGTGATCAATCGATTCAATGCAAGCAACTTCTCCAACAAACCACTAACCAGGAACATCAAAGAAATACTCTTGTGGTTTCCTGCGATGCCACCATGCAAATGCAAGTGCAGGCACAGCAAACAGAAGAGCAGCACCTGCAGCAACACCTCCAGCAATTGCTCCAGTGGCACTATTCCCTCCTATTTTCATAGTTTTAACAAAAAAAGAATGTGAATAACTGGAATGATGTATGCAAATTTCACTCCTTTCACAAGGACCACACCATACAGAACAGCAATATAAACACATTAACGCGTCGAACAAGGATGTTACATAATCATATTTAAGACACAAGCAACCAGAAATCGAATTGGTGCAGTATTGAAATATCAAAACCACATTAGACAAAGAAAAAGGAGATAGATTCCACATAATTGAAATGCAAGTATCCTGCATTTCATTTTATTTTGACAAATTTCAATGTCGAGAATATGATAGTTAAAGGGGGGGGGGGGGGGGGGGGGGGGGGGGGGGCTGCAATTGGATAGTAACATGAAAGCCTAATTTGGTTAGCTGATACTTTAAACGCTCATGCAAGACCTACTTAAAATAACTTTAAATAGTTGATACCAGTTGATAGATGAGTTCATGCAACAAGTAATGAGACTGATACAGAACAATCACCTGGTGATGAAATTGGAGGTGGTTGGACAAATGGAGGTGGCGGAGAAAATGGAGGAGATCCTGGGCAAGGGTGTCCAGTAACCGGTCCACATAGATCCAGGTTATTAGCAAAACTGCAATTGGTAAAGCAGATATTCAGCACTATCCTTGAAACCAGTCAGTCAGAAATGAATTGTGGGTCCAATAATCAGCAGGAAACCTGATGGGTGTAAATAGCGAAAAGGAACCATTATCTGGAACTCCTCCTTCGAGACGGTTGTTTGATAGATCCCTGCATAGCAGTGCAACACAAAAACATGACTGACTGGAGAGAGAGAGAGAGAGAGAGAGAGAGAGAGAGAGAGAGAGAGAGAGAGAGAGAAATAAAGCAACTCGGTACTCACAGGACTTGCAGTGATGAGATATTAGTCAACGAAAAAGGAATGGGACCCGACAAGCTGTTGTTGTTGAGCCGGCTATCCTTACATGGCATTGGAAGAGGATGTTAAAGTCCAAGATCAATCACAATAAATTCAAATTCTATAAATCACAATAAAAGCCTCCTAGAACTAAAAATCCTATATGATGTTGAGTGTGGACGCATGTTGGTACACGCAGAATATTGCAAAGGCCATTGTAGCTGAAAGCCAAGCCCCTGGGATAGATCCAGTATTTTCTACATCATGGAAAAAAAATCTATCCAGTATTTTCTACATCATGGAAAATAACAAAAATGAATCTCAAAAACGAAGGATATCCAGTTTATACTATTTTCCCTTGTCCTAGACTTGCCACCGTCTTGGTTTCATAGGCATCACAATCATGGCTCAAATGCATGATTGAAATATTGGTACAGCAAGAATTTATAGGCATATTTGGCTTCAGATATGCCAATAATGGACATAGAACACCTCTTTTTTTCTTTCAGAGTTGACTCGAAAGCATTTCGACTCAAGTTGGGGAAAAAGTCGGAAGACCCAATTCTAATTGGAATGTTTTCTTGTTTTGGAGATAATTAATGCAAGCGATTCAAGGTGTAACTAAAAGCAGCATACAAATGAAAGGAAGAAGAAAACGAAGAAGCCTGATTTGAACATCACTATGTAACGAAAGACATTTCCCACCACCATCGCTCTACGCAACTGCAGTTACTGGACAAACACCACCACCTAACCACTAGCACTATAAGCCTATAACTGCAATATCAGAGTCGACACCACTGCAACTTGCAACCCCTAAGATTTGTAGCCCTAGAAGTTAGTTGATTAGCCAACTACCAAAGAAAAGGGTGCGAATGAGGATTTTTCTAGAAATCAATTTATTTCTTTCAAGCAATAGAGATATGCTCTTTGTGGAAATTTTATATCCATCTCAAAACCAATCGGCAATGAGTGGAGGTCCCAAATATTATTATCGAAAAGACATAAAGATTTTCTATAAACTATAAAAGCAATCTTTTAGTAAATGAGAGCGGGCGGGGAACTAACACAAGTGAAGGACCCCGTAGGGCCTCATCTCCCATTCCTTACCCAAGCGATGTGGGACTACTCTAACACTCCTCTTCCCCTTCATCTCTTATGGAGGCAATTCTTCCCCTTTTGTTCCTTCTAATTAATCATTTCCCAGTGCCCTTATCCTTCCTTCCATCCTCCCTTCTCCTCCAACCGTCTGTTTCAATAAAAATTGCAACCCTATGGGTGCGTTTGGTAACGTCTTTAGCTTTATACTTTTACGCATTACATTTATGAAAATTATGAAGCTGAATTCCACTTCTTTTTCTTTGTTTTTTTTTTTTTTTTGCAAAACTGAAAAGTAACAAAAAAACTCTTTGGTAAATAGATATTCTGTAAACATTAGAAATCAAAATGAGACATGTTTGGTAATGTCTCTATTTTTGTCTCGCAGTAACACCAGAATAACAGTTAACAGTACCACACTACCACTACGCCCTTTGCCACCATTAAGTCCTTAGCTATCAGTCTGTCACCACCAAGGTACTAGTCACTTGTCAAGTCTCACACCAGCTAGTAACTAGAAAAGAAATAAAAGCAACAACAAAACAAAATATGAGACCATAAAACTAACAATAAAGAAACGGTGGTAGAGATATTGGGCAGAAAATCAAGGGGAAGACGAGAATACACACAGGAAGCGCAGTTTCGACAGCTTGCCCAAAGTGTCTGGAATGGGACCAGAAAAACTGTTCAAGTAGAGATCCAAGCTCACCAAGTTCGTCAGGTTTCCAAGGTCACTGGGAATTGGTCCACTGATATTATTACTGTAAAGTTCCCTGTCATTAACCAACTCATTCGTTTAATGCAGATGAGAAGTCTCAAAATATCACATACGATTCCAAATAAATTCGCCTAAAAACATGCATAAAGCCATCTACTGTCGAAGTAATTCGCCCCTTGAAGTGCTCTAAGGGCGGTCATGCAAATTATAAGGAGAACTATCAGAACTGAAATGAAACCCAGTATTCTAAAAGCGTCTAACATTTTTATGTGATACAACAGTGGGCTTAAACTTCTCATAATCAGGCCCTAGAAAACATTTAGAATGCAAATTGCAGAATATAAGTACATTGAAGAGAAGGGCATTCAAAGTTCTTCAGGCATAGTATTATCATGTTCTCACAAAGCTGCACTGCAAGGTTTTCTTCTAAGGTTTACTTACTCTAAATCAAGTTATACAAATTCAAATGGAAAATTGGCAGCAAAGTTGCTACATAGCATTAATTCCAATGAAATCTTCCAATTCTATACAAATCAGAATTTCTATTTTTCAAGACCTTTAAACATATAACTCCGCCTGGTTCGTGCTTAGAGCCTTATCTTTCTTTCCCAGCCAGTCCCAAGCGCGCATAAAGGAGGAGGGTTGTTCGTTAAGTAGCTGACAGCCAGCACGTAAAAAGCCCGTCAGATCTTTATGACATGAATCCAAATATGATAACGAGAAGATACGAGTATAATGGGTTTGTGTGAACAAGTGGCCCTTGACAGAACTCAATGGAGGAAAAGGATTCATGTAGCCGACCCCAAGTGATTGGGACATAAGGCTCGGTTTGGTTTGGTAGGATCTTTAAACATATGTGCAAAACATCATCATGTACGGTCACCGAGATGTCAGCCAAGTACACTGTAGGTTTGGTAAGATCTTTAAACATATGTGCAAAACATCATCATGCACGGTCACCGAGATGTCAGTCAAGTACACTGTAAGAGACACCACAGAAGAAATGTTTTCGATGCAGAAAGCTCAATTTTTCTCAACAAAATTAAACTACTTAACTAGTTGGTGAAGCCTTAGTAGCCTACTACAGAAGATGACTGTCATTTGAGCCTTTGAGGTTACATAGAAACTAACAGTTTGCAGTATGTGCAAGAGAGAACACGAAACCAGTAGCCAGTTAATACTAGAAAAGGGTAATAACTTTTTTCTCAGGAGAAGTGCATACTTGATGCCATTGTCTAGGTCAAAACCAAAAAGAAGGGGATGGTGCGTCAATTTAACATCTCAAAATAACACCAGCAACAAAAGAGAACTTACAAGTACTGTAGATTTTTCAGCATGCCAAGCTGTGGGACTAACTGACCAGATAAAGCTGCATTGCCAAGATCACTGGAAAAATATAGAAAGAGAGAAGGGTATCATACACAACACAATGGCTAACTCATTAGCTAACTTTGGAGAGTGCTTATGGCGAAACTTACACTCTAATAACACTATTATCATTGTTGCAAGTAACATGAAACCAAGTGCAGGGATTGACAAGGGTAGGATCCCAACTCTGCAGCACATTATTAGGATCATCCAAGTTGGCCCTCAAGCTATGCAAAGCATCACCTGTGCATAGATGCAATCCAAAGTAGTTACAGCCAGCTATAATAAATTGACAGTAAGATCGTAACACATGCTACACCAAAATTATGGACCACGTAGATCAAATAGATCATTGCCTTCTTCAAATGCCACAAAAAGAAGCAAATTCAACATACACAAGAGACATAAGTCTCAATATACAACATTGCAGAATTGGTGGAAACAGTTTGGAATTTTGGCAAGAAAGAGAAAGGGGAAAAAATTCCTTTCTCCTTCTATTGGTTCCTATCTTGAGACAAAAAGAGAAATCTATGAGAAAATTTTCTTCTTCATACTTCTCTGAGTTCTCTCTGTTTTTCTTTACTCATTCTCTTTCTCCTTAGTAGTTTGCCTTCTTTATTTCCCATTGTTTCCCAACATACTCAAACAAAGAAAACTTATTTCCTTTCTCATTTTCCTTAATGTTCTTCGCAAAGCCTTATCAGAGGCAAAATAACCAACTTTCTCTTCTATTTCTTTCTTACTTCTTTTGTTTTATTACTATTTCTTTCCATGACTTCCAAACACTCATCTAGTAGTCCATGTTTAGTTGGACAACAAAGTTTGAAGGCAATACACGGGCACATTGAGAAGGGACTTAACCAGTGATAAACTACAGCATGTTCCAAATATAGAACACAGTCATTGTTCTCTGGGTACCACCCATCCTGTGCGTATCGGACCACTACATTACAGGGTCCAGGAACATATTCACAAGTCATTATAAAGGAAGAGGCACATATCAAGATAAAGGCAACCATCAAATGTACCGAAACGGGAATCCAGAATATCAATTGAATCCAACATTTTCACTAATAGTTCAAGAATACAAAACAATCAATGCTGAAAGCAAGAAAAATGAAAAACACTTCTACACATTTTCTTTCCAACCGATAGAAACCTCACCTTTCCAACCTAGTTTCTTTCCACTCTAAACATTTGACAAGTTAAACAGGGAGCATGTAAGAAGTCATAGACAAAGAGGATTAACATGAGATAAATGCAGATTTCTTATAACACTTCAAGAAGCACAACCACCACCATAACTACTGAAATTCCCCATTTTCTTGTGATTCAAACTAATCTCCAGTCAAGAAACAAACACAGATTAATCATTGCCAGAATGAAAATAAATAAAAGCACAAACTTTTTCCTTTCCAACTAAAATTGGACAAAAAGCGGAAAATCCAAGAAAAGAATATCAACACACCTTCAGTATTGGCATAAATGAACCTCAGTGGATGACCCAACAGTAGCAACCACAACAGACATGATTTCAACACCACCTCTCTCTCCATCGCCGTACCTTATCCACCTACACACACATATCCATATCCAAATGTAGATCCAAATACCCAACACCCAGAACCCGCATTTCAAAAACCCACAAACCCTAGCTCTCAACTCACCCAAATCTCCACCTTTCTTGGCCCAAACCAGAATCTAAAGCAGATCTGCACACCCAACACCCGGTAAAGATTCAAAAAAAGTGGAAACTTTATTTGTCTTTGAATTTATTTCTCTAAACAGAACCCTTGTTCTCTGTCTCTCTCTAGCTCGCTCTGTGTGCAAGAAACCTTTTAGGCTTCTGTATCGCTATGCTTTTTCTCTCTCTAGGGGTATCTTGATCTCTCTCTCTCTCTACTCATAGAGCAGAGTGTGTTTATCTATCTAACCTTTTTGGGTGCGTGCAGTGCTTTTCTTGAGGCTGCCCCAACGATGGAGTGGTTGACCGAACTGCCCCATTTCAGCCAAACGACGTCGTGATTCGTATGAACTCACATAGACAGATAGACAGCGTTAATTACACTTTGCCCCTAGAAGTAGTATCACTTTGCTACTTTAGCGTAAAACGAAAGGAATTAGCGTTGGCACTTCAAGTTTTGAATTGATTTCAATTTGATCCAATTATTGATTCTGCCCAATGTGACTCATGTGTGTTGGGAAAAAAGTAATTGATACTATTATTGTAACAGTTTTTTTCTTGTTTTTTGAAATTTTATGAGATTCGTGTTCAATTTTAGATTCAATCATTCGGCTTGACAAACAAAATTTTGAAAGCAAACATTATGGAAAAAAACAACTAAACTTTACAAAATGAAAGAAGTTAAAAAAATAAATATTTTTTCGCTGTCTTTAGACTTATTTTACCCTCTCTCTTTATTTTAACTTTGATCCATCTTTCATAATGTTTTAGCTCATCTTCTGTGAGATTAATAATAAATCTCAAAGAATTTGATGAAAGAATATATAAAATAATAATAAACATCAATAACACTAATTGTTTCTAGAAAAATAATATTAAGTTGTCCAAGTCTCACTCCACATGGATAGATGGACTCATTGCTATTTAGCTCTTTAACGCTATTGGAATTGCTTTCACTATGTGGTTCCCTTTGGTTTACAATCCAATAAGACATGTAGTACTATAGGATGAATTGTGAATCAAATAATAATATTACACGATCCATGCTAGGGATCATCAGATACAAGATTTAATTCGACTATTAAAAAAATTAGCTAGAGATCATCGGATACAAGATTTTCTTGGATATATAGTCCAATCTTATTATACTCATATCCTCCCGAATAAAAGACCCTTGCGGGTATATAGTCCATACACGGGGATCAACCTTTGGAACTAAGTGCAATAAAAGTCACTAGCAATGGACATAAAGGTGAAAATAATTTTTGTAGGGCAAATAAAGAAACAAAAAATACTTTGTAAGGCCACATTTCAGAATAGGTTTTAAGTACTTATTTTTTAAGAAGACAATTCCAAATTAAAAAATAATAGGCTTAATGAAATCTAAAAATATACAATATAGATCTTGTTTGAAATATCTCGATTAGATCTTTATACGGTGCAAAAAAAAATTTATTTACATTATTTTTGAATTTGAAAATGTGAAATAAGTATTTATTTTTTAAAAATGTGTTCTGGAACGGAGCCTAAGTGTAATTCGCCGGGGGGGGGGGGGGTTAACGGACACGAAATACGACACGAACAGGACACGAAATTAACGGGTTAGGGTTAAACATTTATGACACGAAAATGACACGACTCGATAACACTAATTCTAAATGGGTCGGGTTCGGGTTGAACACGCGAGACACGAAATTGACACGATCAATACGGTTGCTAACCTGTGTCACCCATTAACATGAACATATATGTATAATATATGGTATATCTGTAATTCTATATAGAGTTGGGCAACGGACATGATAATACGACACGAACCGGATACGAAGTTAATGGGTTATTGTTGAGCATTTCTGACACGAAACACGAAAATGACACGACTCGAGAAACACGAATCCTAAATGGGTCGGGTTCGAGTTGGGTGATTTGTGACACGAGCCCAACTGACACGATACGAACACAATCCGACACGATCTGTTACCCGTGTGTGTGTGGGGTGGTGGGGGGAGGGGGAGAAGTGTAATAACAAACCTTAATGCATACAAGGTAGGACCACTGATATGGGCCTCAAATCCTAGTCGATATTCCGATTTGACAAGGATTTGGTTACGGGAAGGGATCACCTGTCCATTTTCATTGCACGCGAGAGAAAGAGAGAGATAGAGTCAACTAATCAGGACCACTTTTGAGATTTTGAGACCCCATTTTTGTCTAATTGTGTTTGTTGCTTTACCTTAATTTGAAACAAATTTACAGTTTGTTGTATTCAGATGTTGGACTCTTTTTGAAACAGCTTTTGCGCACCTCAATAATTCTTTTCTTGATCGGGTCAAAGGCAGGGTTATTCACACTTTTGTGCATCTCCATAGTCCCCTTCTTGATCTGGGTCAAGGGAGGGGTTTATTCAAGCTTTTACTTTGACGTTTCAAAGTTTTGATTCTTTTTTTTTTTTCGTTTTCCCTTCTTTTTTTGTTGTTGTCTTTTATGAAATATTTTATCTCGTATGGACATATTTCCGATGTTAAAAAGAAAAGGAACAAAAAACATAATGAACTTGTACAAAATTAAATGTTTTAACATTTAAAGTTGCTTTTGCCGTATCAAACCGAAAAGAATGTAAATTTAAATCTCGTTCCGCTAAGATTCTTATTTTTTAAATACTTATTTTTTATTTTACGAGACAGGTCATTCTCTCACAATACATCATCTTTAATTCAAAAAATGGATCGAAATAAGATGGTTCAACAACATATTTATAATTCAGCAAAGCAACTGATGAACCCAACCAACCTATTTCACCAAAATGTTGCAAATTAAAAGCAAGATAACATTGTAGATTCAATATCCATGATGCTATTATGCAAACACGTAACGGAGAAAACCGTTGGATGCGGCAAAAGTGAGTCCGGTTGATTGGTATGTTTGTTCCTCCTCACATAATTGACCAGGATTGGATTCTTAAGGTCAGGTTGTAAGAAAGATTTTTTTTGTAAATCTCCTAGTTTCGGTGTGGATGGTCTCTTTGACCGGCCCGGAAAGAGGATTAGTCGAGGTGCGTATAAGCTGACCCAGACACCCCTGACAGTTGGGAAAAAAGAAGGGAAAATGACGGCTCAGGACGTGTTTTGATAATTAATACCCGCCAAGGATATGCAGAGACAGTATATCCATGACGGGTATTAATTATCAAAACATGTGATTGATTGTCATTTTCCCAAAAAAGAAGAAGAAAGAAAGTAAAGAAGAAACCGTTGCATGCCAAACCCGTAAAATCACTCGTTGGCCTTTATCAAAGGGAAAATGACAGTCAATGAAATGTTTTGATAATTAATACCCGCCAAATATATTTTCAGCATTAACAAATGTTCTCAGCATATTCTTGACGGATATTAACTATCAAAACACATCCTGAACCGTCATTATTCCCTTTATCAAATACCAATCGGGTAGATAAGTGCTCAGTTGGATTGGCCCAAAACGATTTTTGGCTTCAATCCTATGACCTCTGGATCAAAAATTCCCACGGACCTCGTAACGGGTAAGACTTCATTTATAGTAGCAACCAGTGGAATGAGCTGATAGATTTGAGATTTCGAACAGTTTAAATCCCCATCTTTGGGGTTTGTTTGGTTTAATAAGTTGCAGCGTTACTAGGCCCAATTTTTATCAATGGTTTTTTGAACCGTCACTAACAAAACCGTTGATAGGTCTCGATTTTCTTGCAGTGTTAGAAAGAAGGGCGAAAGCTAGAAACACTATTGAATTGTGAAGGGAAATACCTCTTCCTTTTTACTATCTCTGTGAGAAAGCCCTTCACCAATCCCAAACACGGCCTAAGAAAATCAGATATGTTTTTTTTTTTTTTTTTATCAGAGAAAATCAGATATGTTGAAATTAGGAAAAAGTCACTCTCAATATTCAAGACAACTATCTATCCAAACTTGATGTGAGGCTTGACAAGCTGCTGTGAATGGGCCCACTGAACCCGCTTTAGTCCTTGCCAGGCAAGCTTCTGAGGTGAAAGTTTCAATTTTCACCGCAAAATACACCTTTATTTTTTGATTGGCAAAAATAAGGATTTATTAAAAAAACTTAATAAGGGTATATTAAGTTAGGAAAATCTAACCGAAGGTAGAATAAAAGAAAAACACCTAGATGGCTGACCCCATAAAAGAAAAACACCTAGAGTCCAAAACTCTTAAAAGGGCAAAACCCACACACCCAAATGGGCAAGAGCCAAAAAGACCAGGCCAAGTCAAGCTCAAGAATCCAAACCTAATCCTAATTTGTGAATCTACAATCACCCACTGCCACCACCCAACATGTGCCGCCACCGGCACACCCAATCAACCGCCAGGACCGCGCACCACCACCATACGACAATGAAACAGCTGCGAAATCCACGAGATGCCGGACCCCACAAGAGGCCTCCGAGAAACCGCTTGTGTGGCCAAAGTGAGCTCATTACACAAATTATTTAGTGGTCTCGCAGATGTGCCAATCATAGTGTATCACTGTATCATCTTTGTGTATGTTCCATGTACTTTGGAGAAAATTTCACACGAAGCCAATGAAGTGTTGGTCATGCTCTTGGGATCATGCTTAGGACTAAGACTTGTCCCTAGTACAATCCATTTGATTGTTGTTGATTCATACTTGATTAATTTCACCATCTAAACTGTTTATTTTTTAGGTCTGTCAGGAAAACATTCATTCAAAATCAAAAATTCTAGTCTGCAATTTGGAATACATTCGGCTCACAACAATAAATCACTAAGAGCACTTCCAAAGAAGGTATCAAATTTCTATACAAAATATTGATTTGGAGATACACGTGGCAAGTTGAAAAGTCACTTGCAACACAAATGCTCCAAGAGACTCGCGCGCCAAACTTGAATATATATTTTTTTTTTTACCCCTTTGACTTTATGGGTCCCATTTTTTATTTTATTTTATTTTGAGCAAGATGAATTTTATAAAGGAACCATGCAAGCTCAAAGAACTCAAGGAAATAGCCCACTTTGCTGAAAAAACATATTAAATTCACCAATCATCATAAATCCTATAATTGAATTGATGATGTGATAAGTTCAATAGAGACGGTTTCCCTACAGTATTTCTTCCCAACTGCAGAGTTTGCTAATTTTACGGCCTATCAGAAATACTAGATTACTACCTGATCCGAAGACATTTCATTTAATTTCCACCCTCACTAGTTAGATCGGAATCCAACAGAGCCCGGCCATTTTTCAGGAAGAAATGACTTTTCATTATCCAGTAGTGTGTATTCGATGAACGATTCAGATGTGAGATGAGCCCAAGAAAAGGCCCTAAAATTAGCAAACTACGACAAGGAAGCCATGCACCAATATGCATGTCACTGCAGGGGGATTAAAATTGAGTTTTAAACAAGACCGACCCATATGACATCTAAGTTGGTTAATCTATGTATTTTAACAGTATGGAGAGCAGGTGTTTATAAAGAGACAACTAGACAAGGAAGGAAAAGCCAGAAGTTAGCTTGTCTGCAGTCCACATTTCGACCGACTGGGGGAGCTGTTGTCCTTTTAAGGGAAAACGTTCACTTCGTAGAGCTCGTTGAGTTGAACAAGTATGCAAAAAACCAGTTTGATCGGATAAGTGCCTGATCGGAACACATATAACTTGCTAATAATGGGTTATAGTAGATTTGATCAAGTGTTTCGGATCCATTCTTTTCAAGACAAAAAGGTTTCGATTAGGTACTTAATGAAATCCGATCGAGCTGATTTGTTACATATTTGTTCAACTCGACGAGCTCTACGAAGTTAACGTTTTCGATCATTGGAACGAGACTGAAGCACGGCCCCTTTGGCCGAGACAGCAGGCAATTGTCCCTTAAAGGGACAGCAGCTCCCCCAACTCCCATTTGGACCGTAGAGGTGAGGTTGAAGTGTTCGCAACCGTCGGATGATGTTTTTAACGGTCGAGATTTAAAAAAAACATTTCACTTTTCTCTAGAAAAGTTTTTTAAAATCTAGACTGTTGAATGTAAAGATGAACAGCTGTGATACAACATTGGCTTTCTGCAGACTGCAGAGAAGCCGGGTCCAAGTTATTAATACCTGTCATCTGGCTTATTGTTATTTCCCCCTAGCTAGAGCAGGTAGGCTACTAGTTTCTATATTTATTACTCCTATGCCCATACAATTGAGCTGCGAGCTTAGATGGTGTGGCAAAGTGGTGTGACAATTTAATGTGTCTGTAGTATTTTCGTTGTGCTTATTCCGAGCTGTTTGGCTATTAGAGAGAACCAGTCTCAAATAATAACAAAAAATGAAATACAACTAAGTGATAGATGCAGAAATTGTACTTTAGCGGTAGTTCGAATTGTATGTATTTCTTACAAAAATTTTGTCCATAACTATACAAGCTTCCTGTTAGATTTGGATGGAGACGGGATACGTAGTTCTGTTTACCCTTATTCTGCACGACAAAAAATTGCTTGATAACATAAAATTTTAGGATTATAAAGTTTGAGTTCAATTCAAAACCTAGGCAGCTGGGCTCATGAAATTTTATTTAACTTGATCTCGGCTACGGCTAGAGTTCACTTAAAAACTTAACCAGAAAATCTACACATTATACTGTAAAACTTAACGAGCTGCACCAACTGTTACTTTGACAAATGTAGAAGTCTTCCACGTGCTAGCTGACTGCTGATGGCATCGAAACGGATACCCCACGTAGAAATTAATTCTATCCACCGCAGGTGGAAACGACACTTTTCCGCTGCAACCCACTGTGCGTCCCATCGAGTATTTATTGTTGTAATTTAAATCATTCATATTGTAAGACCTGCAAGGTAGTATTTTCATGCAAAAAATTAGCTTGATCGGACATCAATATGTATAACTAAATTTGAATTTTGGTTTATAAAATGCACAGTCTGATTCTGTAAATAATTATAACGATAAACAGCCTATTTTACAAAATAAAATTTAATTTTTTTATATACTTTTTTTTTTTTGGGTAAATATTTTTTTATATACTTAACGATGCCTAATCAAGTTTATTTTTTTGCGTGGATATACTATTATGTTGGGCTTACAAGATGAATGGTTCAGATAATAATAAATAAACGGTGGACACAAAAAGGCAGTGGTGAAAAAAATGAGGTTTTCAACCTCCGGCGGAAAAAATATAATCTCGTATTATTAATGTTTTTTTTTTACATAATAATACTATCAATAAATGAAGTGATATTAACTATCCCAAAGTTAGAGATTATGACTGGTTACCTTTATCGAAGTAATTATTTAATGCTCCAGGAGTACCAGCTGGAGGAATATCATGGCCGTGCATTAGCCACACACTTGATGGTGGAATATTTTTTTTTAATTTTTATCAACAAAAGTGGAGTAACAATTTACTAGGTATGAGGCCATTCACAGTGATATAATAAAAAATCAATTATTTTTAAAGTTAACAATATTTGTACAAAAGATGACTCACAATGGTATAATTAAATTTAGCAACATCCTTAGAAATAATTAAATTTTAGGCTTTGGATAATTAAAACTAGCAACATTTTTCAATAATCAAGATTTATCGACCCTATATCACATAAGTTAACTAGTTCCAAAATTTGTATACACGCATGTTTCAATTGGTATTTTCTTCTTCTCTTCTTCGCCAACTTTATATCTTCTCCACTTTACCCACAAACTATTTCTCTTTCTTTCCCTCCAAAAGTGAAGTTCATATCTCTCGATCATCTACAATTCAACGCATTGTCATCGGATTAAGGTATTTCACTCTTCTTTCCCGTTTCTATTCCCCCCCCCCCACAAAAAAAAAAAAAAATTATAATAGTAGGGAAGGAAGTTACAGATTAATTTTTTTCCAAAATTAAGGGAGATAATCGATATATTTTTGCCCAAAAAAATACGTAAATGAAGAGAAGTGAATGTCGGAAAACGGGGGGGGGGGGGGGAGTGAAATTGTTGTGAACTCCTTATTTTGGTTATAGACTAGAAGCGACTATTGTGAATCTCAACATTGGTAAGTTTAACAACCTCTTAAATGAATAATCAAAAGCTGATGTGTCAACGTTTGTTTATCTATTTTTGATTATACCATTGTGGATGGCCTAAAGGAAGAAATTCCAACCAAAAGTTAAAAAATACAGTCGGAGAGACAAAACCCACAACAACACTCGATGATGGAACATACACCGATGTGTAGTGAAAATAATAGGGAAAATGACAGCTAAAGACGTTTTTTGATAATTAATATCCGCCAAGGACATTTTCAGCATTAACAAATATTCTCAGCCTGTTCTTGGTGGATATTAATTATCAAAACACGTCATGGGCCGTCATTTTCCCAAAATAATATCGCATGGCTTTGGAGATTGCTCTAGGATCAAGTGATAATTTTTTCCTTTTTTATGGACTTCACTTAAATTTGAAATTTTTTTTCTTATTTGAATATTTTTTTCGCATTTGTTAGCCGTTAAAATTTTGGCGCAAAACTAACAAATGCGAAAAAAAAATGACAAATTCTCATATTTAAGTTAAATTTAATTTAAGTTCATAAAAATGCAGAGTGATATGAGCTTAAAGATTCATATTATTAAAGAAAATATTATGTATTAAAAAGCATAATAAATAGTTTTTTTGAAGAGATTCAAAATACTGGTTATTGGGAGGACAGAGCGGTAACATTTCCAAAAAAAAAACATTTCTGGTAACATGAAAGACACTAGGCTCCGTTCTAAAACACCTTCTTAAAAAATAAGTACTTATTTCACATTTTCAAATTCAAAAATAATATAAATGAAAAATTATTTTTCAATTTTTTTTCACCGTATAAAAGATCTCAATGAGATCTATCAAACAAGATCTATATTGGTAGGAAAATTATTTACGTAAACACATAATTTTTAAACTTGAAATTGCCTTCTTAAAAAATAAGTATTTATTTCCGTTTCCGGAATGGGCCAGAGAAGAGAAGTGTCGTTTTGTTGAATACTTCATTTAAGATTCTACTGAAGACCGAGGTAGACTGCCAACAACCGCTGCAGAGTCATTCATTACAAAAATTGAGTTGAATACAATGTCAGAAAAATATAACCATAGTGGTGATTTGGGTTACCTTGCAAATTTTAACTGAACTGGATCTTGGTGTAAATGGATTATGAATTCTCGATCATGTACTAAATTAACGATAAATTCCTGAGAAGGAGTGATACTACAAGGATCGAGTATCACCTCCTATTCCACGGTGCAAAGCTCGGATTGCTCTTTAATGACAGAAAGAGAACTATCGAAAAGAGAGAGAGAGTTTCTCAGAACTCTATTTCATTTTTGTATATCTCTTGTGTGTGTTCTTTATGAACATCCTGCAAGAAATAAATGGAAAGAGCATCCTAGATATTTTAAAAGTCTTCTAATCCTAAGAGATTAGAATTATTTTAACTTCTCCTATCTTATCATCAAGAGGAGATAGGACTCTTTAATATATGGGTCATCGGGTCATGCCCACATGGGCGATCCGATTTGGTCCTGGACCGGTCCCAAATTCCAACAGAAATGATACGGTCCAGAAAACCCAAATCATACAGTGCAGAAAACCCATGCCAGGAAAACCCTCCATGAAAATAAATGAGCGGTTCAAATTTAAAAAACTCGTTCAAAATAGAGTTCTGAACTGTTGATTTGTTTCCTGGAGGGTGTACTATTTTGGGTGTCGTGAATTGTACTACTACTCCTGAATTGAATATCTAGGAGGAGGAGGGTAGGAGACAGCTTAGTCACGTAATACTTCAAAATGGCATTCCCTTCTCCTCTCAATCATCGCTCCGTACTTGTGCTTTCGATCCCCGTACTCCCGAAACGTAATACTTCAAAATGGTCTTTCATTTTCCTCTCAATCATCGCTCTACACTTGTGCTTTCAATCCTCATACTCCCGAATTTTAATTGTTTAAGATGTTTTTTTTGGAAGACATTTTTACACTCATGCTTACGGACACGCACACACACTTGCATTATGTGACTTATCAAGGAGGGAGGCATATAAAAGAGGAGGAGGTGACAAGATCGTGTCATCAGAGAACCTAGAAATAATGGAGGATGCTACATCAAAAAAGGAAGTGAAAAACAATACAACAGTTATTGATAATACCCCATGGTATTGTTATCTTGAAGAAGCTATAAGGGTTTTCCTGAGGTGCTTGGGTTTTGAGAATCACGAGTCCACAAAATCTGGGATCAAGGAGAAGGAGTTGGTGGTGGTGGAGGACTCTTCTTCTTCTATAATAAGTTCAGAAAAAGATGGTGAAAAAGGAGTAAATGAACCGAGTCATGCTGTCCAAGATTCTTCTGGTTCAAACGCTGGAGGAGGAGGGGTATCAGGAGCAACGGATCCAGCAGCTTCAACAACTGAAGACCCAGATGCAGCTGATTCACCTTCCACACCAGACCCTGCTTTAGCTTCTCCTGCTATAATATCACTTGTAAGACCATCTCTCTCTCATTCTCTCTCTCTCTCTCTCATGGATTCATTCAGTGCTTCTACACATTGGTGTGGGAGCAATAATTTGTGATAGAGCCCATACCGATATTGGTGAGAAATAATCCAAGGTACTAAACAATTTGTCCTCTCTTTCCAATCATGTGTGCAGAATCTACTCTTAGAATTTTTCGTAAGCAATACTATTAGAGTGCATAACGTGTCCATCGCATATCAAATTCTTTGGTAGTTAGCCTCAAGGGGTTGACTTGGTGGTCAAAATCTAAGATTTAGGAGTTGTTTTCTCTTAAGATCTCAAATTTAAAACTTGTCAGGTTTTAACAATTCCTTTGGGACATGTCCATACAAAGCTTTGTTCTGATTTTAATTGAGCTTTGGCTAGTGGGCGGTAGAATTGTGCCCTATAATAGTCGAGCTGAGCATAAATTGGCCCGGACACTTTAATTAGAAAAAAAAATTTCTCTTGACAGTGTAAGTTTAATTTCCAAGTTTTTTTGTTGGGGTAATTTAATTTAAAAAATTGTTGTAAGGTACATTATAGGGTTTAATAATATGCCCAGTCCACCTTATATTTCTAAAACACCTCTAGTCCAGTCCATTCTTTTTGTTAAAGCCTCGGGTCCAGCTTCACTTTTTGATTGGACAAAATTGCCCTTTCTTTTTAAGTTTAAACGTTATCCCCACAACTACTACATCACAGCCACTACCAATCGAATCTCTCTCCTCCTCCTCCGCTCTCTCATCCCTCTCTCTCTAACCTCCCCACCGACCCAGTCCTCAACGCCACCGTAACGCACCGCCTCATCACCTTGCACCACCACCTTGCACCACCGATCACCGAGCCCACCATCTCCTAACAACAGAAACCGGCCACCACCACCACCTCCTCACCACCACCCACGGACCTTATCAGCACCGCCGAGCACCACCTGGTCACCACTGTCGTGTTCACCATCATCACAGCCGAGCTCCACTGATAATTTAGATTGCAAATTTGCATTTTTAGACTGCAAATTTGTAATTCAGCCAAGCTCCACTGAGAATTTAGACTGCAAATTTATATTTTTAGACTGTAAATTTGTTAAATGAACACCAATGTCAGAGAAAATTTAGATTGCAAATAAAGACATTTTCGTAAACTTTGTAGTAAAAATGCAAATTTGCAGTTTACACACAAATTTAGACTGCAAATTATCAAATGAACACTAACGCCAATGAGAATTTAGACTGCAAATTTGTTAAATGAACACCAATGCCAGAGAAAATTTAGATTGCACTTTTAGACTGCAAATAAAGGCGCTTTTGTAAAGAAGAAGTGGTGGTGGTGGAGTGATAGAGGCGGCGTGGTGGTAGCAGTGGTGGTGTTGGTGATGGTGGCGGGGTGGTTGTGGTGGCGCTAGTTGTGGTGGCGGTGGCATGGTGGTGGTCATTGTGATGGCGGCGGCGGTGGTGACGTGGTGGTGATGGTGGTGGTGGTTGTGATGGCAGCATTGTGGTGGCGGCATTGTGGTGGCTGTGGTGGTGGTGGTGGTGGCATGGTGGTTGTCATTTTGGTAGTGGCGGCGGTGGCGGCGTGGTGGTAGAGGTGGTGATGGGTGGAGGTGGCGGCGTTGTGGTGGTGGTGGTGGCGGCGGCGGCGTGATGGTGGAGGTGGTGGTGGGGGCTGTAGTCATTGTAGTGGTGGTGGTGGTGGTTATGTGGTTGCAACAAGATCCAAAAAAATGAAAAAAATACATTTTTTGTATTCGTCAAACAAGACCTTTGTTTCTTTTACATAGGATATTTTTGTCATTAAAATTATTAGTGGATCAAAGGTGTTAGAAATTTTAGAAATATACTGGGTGAATTAGAAACATGCTATAATGGACCTATAAAAAAATCTCCCTAATTTAATTTTATACCAGCAAAAACAACCTTTTACAATGGGGACTACAGGGGTATGCCCCAGGATAACAATATCACAAGATGTTTTTAATTTGATATATCTGTATGTAATTTATGCAGATATAGGTACACTTTAGGGTTAGGTCTGATCTATGATGCACCGACTCGGACACCGAAATCGACACCGGGACACGGAAATTCTAAAAAAATGGGGACACGCTATGTGTATATATATATATAAATAAATAATTATTTTTTAGCACCCATGAATTTAAAAAAAATTATAATTTGGCCCCAAATTTTTTTAAAAAATTTACAGTTTGACCCCTAATTTTTTCAAAAATTACAGGTTGGCCCCCAAAATTTTAAAAAAATTACAGTTTGACCCCTGCGGTGTTCCCATCAGTGTCCCCAGCCGTGTCCCCGCCGTGTCCCCATGAAAAATTCAAATTAAATTATGGGACACCCCACGTGGCGTGTCCCGTACGTATCCTTGCGGTGTCTCTGTGTCCTCGTGTCCGACACTGCGATATCTCGACCTCTAGAGGTGTCGGTGCTTCATAGGGTCTGATAAACGAACCGACCACTTGAGTTCAATCTCATGTTCGGTTGCTAATTAATAGCGATCATTTGTGATCGATTTATTCCATAAATTTTACTATATACTTCAATGTTTTTTTGAAGCACTTTAAGCATTCGATTTATTCCATAAATTTGTGATCGGCTTGATCAAAGCTCATTTGCAATCGATTTGTCTTATTAACAAGCCAAGCTCGAATACATTTCTAAAATTCGTTAAATTTTCGAACCAAACTTCAACAGTAAACTATTTGACTCGTTCGGTACGTTTAACAGCCCTGGGTACAGTGCTCTGTATGAGTAACCAGATTTGTTTTTTTGCTTAGTAGTAACTAGAGTACGTATTTGATGTTTTATTGTAAATGAATGCAGGAAGATACTGCAACAACAGCTGCGAGGAGATCTTCACGGCCACCTATTAACTCTGGAAGTGGCCCTCAGACTAACTGATCCAACCCGTCTCTCCTTCCGTCTCATTTTGTTTGCTTTCTACGGGAGACCGTGCCATTTTGAACTCGAAAAATTAATTACTAGCCAAAATATTTTTATGAATTTTTCTTTGCATCATTCGAAAGATCTCAAGTATTTTGACTGGTTTCAAGTTAAAAGTTCGAAAAAAATGTTCTCGCAAGCACCTTATTTTTCAAGGTCAAAATGACACGATTTTACGTCACAAGCATACAAAAAGGGACGAAAGGAGTAATATATTTCCCGTATGTAGGTTTTGATGTTGTTAATTTGTTTATTTGTGGTTTTCTTTTTTCTTCTTTGGCTTCAACTTCCCGTTTGACTCAGAGACTAGAACTTGTGTGATATACCAAGACGTGTTTAGAAACAACTCTGGATATGTGAATTCTGATGGCGAATTTTGAAGCCAGGCTTGTTTATTTGCTCACAGCGACTCTATACAATCTCTACAAGTACACAAGCATGCCTATGGCACACAACAGCGGAGTCAGGATTTATCGGTCTACTTGGGCAAATATTTTGATTTCGTTCAATACTCCGAATATTAGACAAAGTTGTGGTGAAATTTAGAGAAGATGGTAACCACCTCATGCACATATCCCTTTTCAAAAGCTTAATAAGTTCCCTGCAAAGTAGGGACTTCTTGGGGCTCAGATAGTCAGATTGTTAATCTCTGAACATGAGGGTCTAGCTCAAGTCGTAAGTAGCGTTTATAACTTAGTTTATATCGAGAGTACGTTGTGTTTGGACTGTCCTCAACGCCCGCTAACCCATTATGTATACATATATGACGGGAATGAGGAACGGGAGAATCCATTCAAACTTTAGAGAATCTGGATGCGTTCGAATTTTAGAGAATCCAATCAACTATATTTTCTACATGAACGGCAAAATCAACAGATCCCTTATCAAAACCAGTGGCTTCAAAATGGGGCCGGAATGATACTCTCGCATAAGCTAATCGAAACAAATTATCAGATTGCATAATCTGCACAAACCGCAACTTCATAAGATGATGAATGCAATTGTAATTTTTTCACCAAACCCCAATCACCCTCCGTGTAAGAGGCTCAATAAACTGGGTCACTCTTCATCTATTTCGATCCATTCACATAATTGGACTTTTACCATTAGCCTGTAGTCTATGTGGAAACGCACTCCAATGGACCGATGGCACGCACCAGTGAAATCAAGATTTTTTCTGGTTTGTTGAATATTCCTACAATACACAGAAAATTCGACAAGGTTGTGAAATTTTGGCAACTTCAGTTAGCCCTTTAAAGCTTACTGAGTTGTAACCTCCTAATGCAAATATATCCCTTTTTAACTGCTTAATACGTTCCCTTTTTAACAGCAAAGCAAGATTTTATTAACCTTTGGAGAGTTACGAAGATTAAATGGATAAGAAGGAAGACGACATTACAACAAGATGGAAGCATCCCAACAAGTTGGCACCCAACTTACTCGACAATCATATGCCCCATCGAATCCTCTAAAACGCAATTAGTTGGAAAGGTTCCAACCAAAAGCATATAGAACTGATCACATTAGGACAAGCCCTAATAATATCAGGGTAGCAGAGCAATTACAACCAAAAACAATAGTAGAAAATATCGCCCTTCGTTTGAAACGAATTCCAGTACAACAAAAGAAAATGTCACCCAATTCCAGCAGAGCCATTAACATCAATTTTATTCACCAGCCATTCCAAGTTTCCAACTATCGATTCAGTGGCAGTTTACTCTTTCGTCACCGGAAAACCTGGCCGCTAACTGGTTCTTCTACCCGGTGATTAAGGCTTCGGCTGGGCTATGGCTTTGAAGCGGCAACAGGCATTGGCGATGGATTCGTCGTAGGATAGGAAAGGGGTCTTAAAATGATGAAACATGCGATTGTAATTTTTCATCACCGAACCCTTCGTGAGGGGCTCAATAAACTGGCCATCTACGTTGAATGTAACACTAATCCAAGTCTTTCGTCTATTTCCGCATCCCCAAGGGTTAGGTCCACTGTTTATAGCCAAGGGTTAGGTCCACTATTTATAGGTCAGTGGAATCTTTATGCTCAAAACACCCATCCATGTAAAATTTGGAACTCGTTTTGGGTGGGGTGCGCCAGGCCAAGGCAGTAGTGCAACGCCAAGGCGACGCTCAAGAGACTCCAATAGCAAGCTATTGTGATGAGCCTCTCACCCTCAAAAAATTAATTTAATATCATGTGAACCGATGGCCCACGTATCAGATATTAAACTGATAAGAACAGATACTACACTTGATCTTAGCCAAAAGGCCGAGAAAGGTATGAGTGCTGAATGTGTCGTCTGCTTGTTTTATTAGTCATCTTATCTCTCTCCCTTTTGGTGCTTAGACGATGTGGGAAGCAAAACACAAAACTGGAGCCTTCTTTCAGGGGCACTGCTCTCTCTCTCTCTGCGTGTGTATTCCTTTAACCACGACTACGAGAAACCTGCTGATTACCTATCATGTGATTGGTTTTGCGTTTGAAAATGTTTGCCAGCATATATGTATTCATGCTCCCGATAGAGAGAAAATCGATTTTTTTTATATCTGGAAATCTAAATAATAGCAGCGACTTCATGGAAAATTAAACAGAACCACCAATTTCATGAGGAGAATAATAGAAACCGCTCTAACTTGCAATAGTCTACTGTAAATTCTCCATAAATTTCTCTTGCCATGATACGTACGAATAGTAATGGCCTAGGACTTGCACATAAAGAAAAATCCACGCGTAACCAAAAAAGTATTTGAACAAACTGCAGCTTCATATAGAAGATTTTATTTTTTTTGAAATGACAAACAGAGATACAAATAAAATAAAATAAAAAACTAAGGGGGTTTTTCTCTAGCAATGAGATCCTCAATCCCAGGAGGGATACAACCTGGATAAATACAAAAATTCCTATCAAAACTTGAAGAAACAAGCCTGTGAGCTGCACGATTTTGTTCCCTGTAGACCCATGAGAACTTCCAGTTTCTCCCTTTAGCCCAACATTTGACATCAGCAACCAGCGAAGAAATTTCCCATTGGCAGTGGTGGCCTTCCTTCAAAAAATAGTCGATCAGCTCCTTGCAATCAGATTCAAAAATTGCATCCATAGTGCCCATATCAGTAGCAGCCCCACACGCTATACGAAGGGCCCAAGCTTCTGTAAAGAGTGCCGAGGAGGCAATGATTCGTCTAGATCTCCAAAAAAGAGCTTGTACACCACTATCTCTAGCTAAAAAACCAAAGGCAGCTTTGCTGTGGGAAGACGAAAATGCTCCATCACAATTGAATTTAACGCAATGACTAGGGGGTAGGGTGGGGGGGAACCCACCTTTCCATTCTTCTAGGATTATTGAGAACCCCCCTACCTTCACTAACCTTGTACGTACGTGGCCTAGAGGTAATCTGTGTTTGCAAGGTTTGCCATGGCAATTGTTCTATTAGGGTTAGGAAGGTTACCATTGAAAACACAATCATTACGTGCCTTCCATATGGACCAGCAAACTTGAAACACCAGACCTACCACCTCAGTTCCAGCTTCCTTAGCCATGCTACCACATAGAATATCTTCCGCCCATTTATCCACCGTTACTGTTGATTTCTCGTTAATCCAGTAAGTTAGGCCACACCGAAACCAGATAGCTTTAGTCCATGAACATCTGAACAGAATATGCTCAATGGATTCGGTTTCCTTCTCACAGATCGGACAAAGCGGGGAGTGAGCACATTTCTTCTTGTAGAGATTTTCCTTAGATGCCATCCAATTACACACAATTCTCCATATAAAGTTACGTACCTTTGGAATGGTGGGAATGGACCAGAGCTTTGTCCATACTTTCTGAGGAATACTACGAGAAGAAGAGGGCCTCTGGATTCTCACTCTAGCTTTCAAGTTGTAAGCTTGGACATATCCTGACTTGACAGTATATTTGCCAGACTTGTAGGGGCCCCAAACTACTTTATCTTCAGACTTTGTGATGCTAATAGGAATCTTCAATATGGCATTGGTTTCATTTTTGGTAACACAACTTCTGAGTTTTCCTTCATTCCATGTCATAATATGATGAAGCATGTGTCAACTGTAAATTTTCATTACCAAACGCAATCACCCTCCATATAAGAGGCTCAATAAAATGGCCATTTGCATTGAAAGTTACATAAGTCCCAACTTCCAAATTATGAACGATTTAAGCAAATGGTCACCACTATGACAGTGGCAATAAAAGTGAGCCAAAATGTATGAAAATTGAAGGATGGGCTTCTATATGAAGTAGATTAATTCCCATCTAAGCAGCCTAGCATACAACGGTCACCGCCAGTATCTTCCCTGCAAATTGCTTTGATGTTGTCTTTGATCACCACCTAACCCAAAAAAGCAAATCCTATACGTTTTTTTTTTATAAAAGAGAAATCAATTATAAGATTCTGTGGAAAACTTAAATCAATCCTCCAAAATCCAAAACTAAGGAAGTCGGTTTAGCTCTGTATTAGCATGACCAGCTAAAGAAACTCTTGTGTCGGATTTCTAACACTTAAATTATCAAGTGAAGAGGCAAACATGGATGTCAATTCATAAGGTCTGACACTCTATGTGGTTTGTAAATTTTAAGTTGGTATATCTCTCTGTATGCTTACATTTTGGATGGTTAATCAGCTTATTTGATGCCGTAAATGAATAGGATGATGCAGCAAGAACAGCTGGGAGGAGACTTTCAAGACCACCTATTAACTCTGGAAGTGGCCCTACATGGGACTAAGTGATCCAACCCCAGCCCTCCTCTAGCTTTAATTACTTGCACCCCATAATTTCGTCTTTGTAGAACAAGGCCAAGCGATCTGCCGAAGCTGTGGGATGTAAAAATATTGTGGGGGCTGAAGAAATCCTTGAACCTCTTCCTCCTTGCTGTTGTATGGTGAAAGGGTATATAGAACGATGAACTGGGTACCTAAAAACCGAAGGGGAGTGTACCTCCGGGAAGATGCTCTGACGAGCAAGTTAGTAAGAGCCCGAGAGTTAGAGGAAAGTATGCTTTTAGTGAAGTTTGTAGGAATGAGAGAGATTAGATCCTTTACCTTGTGGTATCACCTCTTATGTATAGGCAAGGCTTTGAGTTTTGGACAAGTAGATGATGCCACTTTCGGCTATAAGTAGAAAACTTCTAGATCATGTCATTTTCGGCCATAAGTAGAAAGCTTCTAGATGACCCTTTGATTCCCACTTGTAAGCACTATTCCTGAGATATTTTCCCGAATGATAACGTACCTTCCGAATGAAAGCTTTATACCGCCGAATGTGCTAAGGTCTTACCGAGCGATCATGCGGTAAAACATGCCAGGAAGGGAATACGCTTGGGAGAGCCTCTGGGGGTTAGCACATGCTCAGCGGAACAGCAGATCGAGTGCCTTCCCACGATGTGCAGTGATGTTACAAGCGAACTGAGGGTCCTGCCCTATTGGTTCTGAGTACGAAAGAACCCTCTGGACCTTCCGAACCATGGATATTCCGGCCCCCCACAAATATATCGGTAGGTGTTAATATATATGTTGGTACATATATAACTACATATTAAATTCATTTTTTTTTTTGGTTTCATTTCGTTATTTTTTTTCCTGGGCTTCGACTTTCTGATTGAGAGACAGACTAGGACTTGTGTTGATATGCCAAGGGAAGTGTTTTAGAAAGAACTCTGGACATGTATTTTCTGAATGTAAATTTTGAAGTCAGGCTTGTTTATTTTCTCCTAGGTATTGTGTACATTATATACTTGATGCAATAAGCCAATTTCCACCAATAAAAAAAATCAAGATTCAGTGTCGTTGGGCGAATATTTCATTTTCCTAAAATACCCCCAAACTAGACAAAGTTATGACGAAATTTAGCTGGCTTGAGTTAGCTTTGAGGGATAAGATGGTAAACTAAAACTTATTGAATTGTGACCGCCTCATGCACATATCCCTTTTTGAAAGCTTAACATGTTCCCGTCAAATTAGGAATTTCTTGGGGTTCAAATCGTTAATCTCTTAACCTTAGATCTGGATCAGGTGGTAATTAAAGAGCTAGCTAGCGTTGATAACTAGGTTCATGTTGAGAGTTTGACTCGATCTCCTTAACCCACGCTAACCCACTAAGATGGTAAATTTAAAAACTTAATCAATCGTAACCACCTCATGCACATTCCCCTGTTTGAAAGCTGAATGTGTTCCCTTCATAGTAGGAACTTCTTGGGGTTCAGATTGATAATCTCTGAACTTGAGGTCTAGCTGAAGTGACAAAAAAGAGCGTTAATAACTTGGTTCATGTCAAGAGTTTGACATTCCTTAACCCACGGTAACCCACTATAAATATATATGATCGATGTACTTTTCTTCTTCATAATTCGACACTTTTCGAAGCACCATTGGTTCTATTTCGTCAAACAACAATTCATAATTTCTAGCCTACTGCAAAGGTAATGGGAAATGAGAGAATCCATTCGCCAAAAGTATTAAGAGAAACAGGATGCATTCATATTCTAGTGAATCCAATAAACTATGCTTTCTTCATGAAGGTGATTGTATTTTCTTTTTTCTTTCTTTTTCTTTTTGAGTCGAACCACGAATCTACAAAATCTGGGGAGGAGAAGGAGGTGGTGGTGGACTCTTCTTCTTCTTCTATAAGTTCAGAAAATTGTGGAGTACTAAATGTAGCAAGTGCTGTCCAAGATTCTACTTGTTCAGACGCTGGAGGAGGGGGATCAGGAGCAACGGATCCAGCAGCTTCAACAACTGACGACCCAGATGCAGCTGATTCACCTTCCACACCAGACCCTGCTTTAGCTTCTTCTGCTATAATATCACTTGTAAGACCATCTCTCTCTCTCTCTCTCTCTTGGAGTCATTCTTAACTCTTAAGTCATTTACCCTGTTCTGTTTTGAGGGAGGTTTCTTGATAGTAATGAGTGGGAAGAGAGAAATAGAAAAAATTTATTAGAGACCGCGTTCAGGAATTTTGAGACCCCAAAACGAATAAGGCCAATTGGTGTGAGAGCTAGTATATACTTTGTGATAGAGCCCATACCGAAGTTTGATTGTGTATAGTCAACCTCCTCTCTTTCCTATCATGTGTGCAGAATCTACTCTTAGAATTTTTCATAAGCAATGTTAGGGTCGTTTTCACTATATTTTTGGTAAAAGGCCATTTTAAAAGCGATCGTTTGTGATAAATTTATTTCATAAATTTTATTATATACTTCAATGTTTTTTTGAAGCGCTTTAAGCATTCGCACCAAGTTCGAACATACTATTGCTCTCATTTGACATATGTTGTTTAAAACATTCAAGCTACTCTAGATTGATCGGCTTGATCGATCAAAGCTCATTTGCGATTGATTTGTCTTATTAATAAGCCAAACTCGAATATATTTCTAAAATTTGTCAAAATTTCAAACCAAGTTTCAACCGTAAACTATTTGACTCATTCGGTACATTTATCAGCCCTACGTACACTCTATATGAGTAACCAGATTTGTTTTTTTCTTAGTTGTAACTAGAGTACGTATTTGATGTTGTATTGTAAATGAATGCAGGAAGATACTGCAACAACAGCTGCGAGGAGACCTTCACGGCCACCTATTAACTCAGGAAGGGGCCCTCAGACTAACTGATCCAACCCTCTCTTCAGCGGTGTTACGCTCACCGCTCATCTTTTACTGCTCACATTCACCTTTCAATCTCACCGTCCATCTCGGCAATCAACGGTCTCTACGGTGAGATTGAGACCGATGGGAGAGCGGTAAAAGATGAGCGGTGAGCGTAGACTTTTTGCTCTTACTTACAGCCCATAATTTGATTGAATTATGGTTGTTGTCCATGTTAATAACTACACATGAACTCTCTCTATGTCTCATTTTGTTTGCTTTCTACGAAAGACTGTGCATGCCATTTTGAACTCCGAAAATAAATCACTTCTCAAAATAATTTTTTGAATTTTTTTTACATTATTCAAAATATCTCGAGTATTTTGAATGCTTTCAAAAAGTTCGAAAAAATATTCTTGCAAGCATCTTATTTTTCAAGGTCAAAATGACACGATTTTACGCAACAAGCATACAAAAAGGGGTCGGAAGGAGCGATACATCTCCTGAATGTTGGTTTTGATGTTGTTTGTTTATTTGTGGTTTTCTTTTTTTCTTTGGCTTCAACTTCCCATTTGACACAGAGAGACTAGGACTTGTGTGATATGCCAAGGCATGTGTTTAGAAAGAACTCTGGATATGTGAATTCTGAATGCAAATTTTGAAGCCAAGCTTGTTTATTTGCTCACAGAGACTCTATACAATCTATACAGATATACTAACTACGCCATGGCATACGACAGTGAAATCAGGATTTTTATTAGTCTGGTTAGGCGAATATTTTGAACCAGTGTGAAGATCTTATTATTTTGATCATTTTATTCTAAAGGATTATAATTAAATTTTGCCTCTAGAGCTCTCATAATTAAGTATCTGTTCTTTATTTAGGACCCTATAGAGTAGGAACTTGATTATGAGAGCCCTATAGAAAAAAACTTTAATTATGACCCTTTAGAATAAAATGATCAAAATAATAAGATCTTTGCATGGATTTAAACAGATTAAAAATTGGAACACTTAATTTTTTAGACCGTTTATATATTAAAAAATATGGTTAGAAACTTAAGTGCTCCAATTTTTAATCCGTTTGAACCGATGTGAAGATCTTGTTATTCTGAACTTATTATTCTCAATGGTCATAATTACATTTTATCGTTAGGGCTCTTATAATCAAGTTTCTGCTCCATAGGATCTTAAATAAAGAGTAGATACATAATTATGAAAGTTCTAAAGACAATTTAATTATGATTCTTAAAGATAAAATAATCAGAAAAATAAAATCTTCGCACCGATTTAATTGAATTTTGAAAATCAAAATAATTAAGTTTTTAATGATATTTTTAATATATAAATAGTCTAAAAGAATTAAACTAAAGTGTGAGAAAAGTAACCGGAGAGAGAGAAGAATTAAACGTGCTGGATGAGCCATGGTGATGTGGCGTTGATCAATGGGTTTGCTGCACAATCCTTGTACACGGCGGGGCCGTGTTACAATTTAATCTCTGTCGGGTGTATTGAAACAAAGGAGAAAGACTACTCCTTTATGGAGTGGTGCTACAGTTCCTGACGGGGGAATCCCGACTGGATTCCCAACGGCCCTTCGAGCTTACTCCGGCCACCGGACGGTTGATTCGAACCTATGCGGGAATAAACAACATCCGACGTGTGTAGGTAGTTGATCCAAATATTCCATTTATTTTACACACAAAAATGGAGTGTTTGGATCAGCCACATACACACGTCGAATGCCGTTTGTCCTCAAGTAGGCCCACTCGATTTTTTTTTTAGAAATTTTGGACGGCTCAGATCGACCGTCTGGTGGCCGGAGTGGGTCGGAGGGCCGTCGGGAATCCAGTCGGGATTCCCGGTTGGGAACCTCAGACTTTTCGTCCTTTATGTATATGTTTCTTTCTCAAAATTTGACACTTTCTCAAGTATCATTTCTTTTAGTTAGTTAAAAATAAATAGCAATTCAAAATTTTCTACCCTATAGGCCCTGTTCGGCTAAAAAAGCCATTGGCTTTCCCACAAAAAATAAGCCAAACAAACCCACATAAAAACAAAAATAAGCCAATAAGCCACTTTTTTCATTTTTATTCAAAAAATATTGGATTTCGATCAAAATTTTATACTTTTTAGATTCCTCTCGTTATGAAGATGCAATAATTCCCAAAAAAAATGAGGATAAGCCAAGTGATACGAAAAAAATTTGAATAAGGACAAAAAATAAGCCACTTTGTCTTATTTGTCCGAACACCCCCTTAACAAAGAGAAAGGGAACGAAGAACGAGAGAAACCACTCACCACAAGTTTGTACTCCTACTAAAGGCTTAATTGCAAGAACACCCCCTAAACTATCGCGTGTTGGCAAGTTCACCCCCTTAAGTTTAAATTCGAGCAACTTCACCCCCGAAACTACCAAATTCGAGCAACTTCACCCCCTCCCCATTTTCCGTCCATTTCTGTTATAAATTTGGATGGAAAGTTTCAAAATTGGGTACCAGTACCACCTAAAATTCGGTACCAATATCAAGTTTGGGTACCAGTACCACCTAAAATTCGGTACCAGTACCAAATGTGAAAACTTTCCATCCAAATTTATAACAGAAATGGACGGAAAATGGGGGAGGGGGTGAAGTTGCTCGAATTTGGTAGTTTGGGGGGTGAAGTTGCTCGAATTTAAACTTAAGGGGGTGAACTTGCCAAAACGCGATAGTTTAGGGGGTGTTCTTGCAATTAAGCCCCTACTAAAGGTAGGGTCATCATTTAGGCTATTGCCGCCTGCTCGACCCATTAGTCTATTGCCTGGCCCGAGTCCGTTCAACGGACAGACTAGCCCAGCCCGAATTTTTCATAGGCCAGACTTGAACCTAGAGATTTTTGCTTGGCCCGCCCGCCCGATAGCCCAAAAATCACCTAAGACTCATATTTTAGCACACATGCACATGCCACTTTTTATCATCCCAAGTCCTGCACATGGGCCACACGGCACTTTTCGCACAAAAGCAGTGAACAATATTTGGGCTAGCCCGTGACGCCGTGAACAATTCAAGCCCAAGGACATTCAATTCAATTTAAAGAGCAGCAGTGCACAATTCAATTCAATGCCCACCCGCCAGCCCGGCCTGACTTTTGGCCTGCTAGCTCGTCAATTTGGTTAGCCCGTGGGCGGGGTCGGGTAGTGATTTGCGATATGTAGTCCGGCCTGCCAAAAAAGTCCGAACGGCCTAGCCCCTGGGCAGGCCAAGGTAGTGAGTTGGCTGGTTGAGCCACCCGATGACAACCTTTATAGTAAGGGAATGAGGAACGACAGAATGGAGGCGGATTCTTTGCGGTTGGACTGCAGAGAGTCCATACAGTCCAATCTCAGCCATTTTTCTTTGCATTCAATGGTCCAAACTTTATAAAACTTTTTCCGGAGAAAAGTTAAAATTTTCCCTTGAATTTTTTTTTTAAAATCTCGACAGTTAAAAACACCATCCGAAGGTTCACAACCGCTTCTCTGTAGTCCACATACATATGGACTGCAGAGAAGCCTGCCTAGTTCCGATAGAATCCACTCACCACAAACTTTAGAGGATCTCGATATGTTCGAATTTTAGAGAATCTGATCAACTATATTTTATTCGTGAGCAGTTCAAATCAAACTAGTAGCTTTAAATGTGGCCGAATTGATACACTCCCATAAGCTAATCCAAACAAATTATCATGTTTCATAAATTTGAATAAACCGCAGATTCATAAGCATGCTAATGTAACGAGTCTCAATGAACATCTGCTTTGAATGTTACTAATCCCAGTCTCCATCTCTTTCGGTCCATACACATAAAATTTAGAACTTGTTTTGGGTGAGATGCACCAAGCCAAGGCAATAATGCAACGCCAAGGCAACGCTCAAGAAACCCCAATAGCAATTAGCAAGCTACTATAATAGGTCCCTACCCCTCAAAAAATTAATTTAATATCATGTTAATTGATGACTCACGTATCAAGTATTAGACTGATAAGAATAGATACTACACTTGATCTTAGCCAAAGGCCAAGAAAAGTATGAGTTCCCCTTCTCTGTCTGCTTCTTTTATTAGTCATGTTCTCTCTCTCACTTTTTGTGCTTAGATGATGTGGGAACCAAAGCACAAACAAAACTGGAGCCTAGCTTCTTCCTCTGGCACTGCTCAAACTGGAGCCTTCTTCCAGTGGCACTGCTCTCTCTCTCTCTCTCTCTCTCTCTCTCTCTCTCTCTCTCTGCGTGTGTATTCCTTTAACCACGACTATGAGAAACCTGCTGATTACCTATCATTTGATTGGTTTTGCATTTGAAAATGTTTGCCAGCATATACGTATTCATGCTCCTGGTATAGAAAAAATCAATTTTTTTATTTATTTTTTAATTTGGAAATCTAAATACTAGCAGCAACTTCATGAAAAATTAAACAGAACTACCAATTTTTCATTATCAAACCCAATCTCTCTCCATACAAGAGGCTCAATAAAATGGCCATTTGCGTTGAACTTTACATAAGTCCCAACTTCCAAATTACGAACGATTTCAGCAAATGGTCACCACTATCACAGTGGCAATAAAACAGAGCCAAAATGTATGAAAATTGGAGCAGAGAGAGTTAATCCACGAGCAAGCTGCTTTGGAGGTCCTGGAGTATTTGCAGAACGATGTTGATGGCATTGGCAGATTAAGATCTGTCGCTAGCAGTGGCTTTGGTGTTCAGGGCTTAGGCCTTCCTTGTGTATAACCAAAAAAACAAAAAGGATGGGTTCTGTATACAACGGTCACCACTAGCTAATATCTTCCCTGCAAATTGCTTTGATGTTGTCTTTGATAACCACCTAACCCAAAAAAGAAAATCCTATGCGTTGTTTATAAAGAGAAAATCAATTATAAGATTCTGTGGAAAACCTAAATCAATCCTTCAAAATCCAAAACTAAAAGGAAGTCGGTTTAGCTCTCTATATTAGAAGACTCTAGCTTTCTTAAATCAATATTTCAAGCGGTTGGTAGATTCGTAGAATGACCAGCTAAAGAAACTCTCGCGTCGAATTTCTAAAACTTTTAAGCTATTGAGTAAAGATTACCAAAAATTACCATTACTCCCTTCAAATCCACGTCTCTGCAAAGGCCTCCCACAAGTTGAGCTTAAGCAATACCCTGAACCAGCCCCTCTAGAAGCACAACTCTAGGAAGTAATGTCAAACTTAGTGGATCATTGTCATACCGTAACCTACCAAGGCCATAAGAAGTGTGATAATAGGATCAACCGTAACCTACCAAGGCCATAAGAAGTGTGATAATAGGATCAACGCATCTGGTCTCAAAACGCCATGTTAAAAATTTCTAGGAGCACGTCGAGTTTTCAATAAGTTTACAATCCCAGTAGATTATCACCTGGATATTATGAAATAGACCAAAATAGATACTCGAAAAACTGATTTGTTAATTGGGTGGCAGTGAAACATAATCTCTCGGGAACGTAATATTACATGTGTTGAAATTTGTCCCACATGGGTTATTTGTCAACTCGAAAACTAGTACATGAGCATGGGCTGCCTCTCCTCATTGCCAATTGGTTTTGAGTTAGATGCCTTAACATGGTATCATAGCTAAGTTTTCGGATGCTTTTCCCCTTTGTGCCATAATTGCACTTTATTTTGCTGTGATCCATATGATCCAAATTCTTTGTTGACCTCTCCACGTGTGAGTTGAGGGTCGCACATGCGGGGTAGTGTTGGAATTTGTCCCACATGGGCTATTTATCACCTCGAAAACTAGTTTACTAGCCTGGGTTGTCTCTCCCCTCATTGCCAATTGGTATTGAGTTAGATGCTAACTCAATACCAATTGGCAATGAGTGGAGAGGCGACTCATATACTAGTTTTGGAGGAAATAATTAACTAATGTGAAACAAACTCCAATACTCCCTTGCATGTGCGACTCTTGACTCGCACGTGGAGAGTTAATCAAACGATCCATAACACTTGGATTACAACAAACAACAGTGCACTTATGGAACAAACAAAGGGGAACAAATTCTCCGAGACCCTAGCTCTAACATCATGTTATAGCATCCAACTCAATACAAATTGACGAGTGTAGAGGCTGTTTAGACTCATATACTAGTTTTGGAGAATATAATTAACCAATGTGGGACAAACTCTAACAATGTGCAACTTTCTGTGAAATTTTTTTTTTTTTGACTTTAAGTGTTAAATATACCAACCGTCCAACTTCACTGTAGCCATAAGTAAAAACTTCATTAAATCACATAAAAGTACATCTGAAGTCTCAAAGAAGAGACATACCTCATCGAGCAGAATACCTGCAGAGCTCCAACATGAGATAGGATAACAAACATGATAGCATGCACATCCCAAGGAGTAGCGATTATATCATCCTGATTTCCGAACCAAGTGGGACCTGACACAAGCAACATCCCATCTAATCATCAAGCCGAGAATAGGCTTCATTTTCACAACATGGATCCATCGTCCAAGTGAGTGGAATCACCAAATCACAAGTCACACTTCGTCTTGGGTGGCCAACCATGAGTGACTTGGGCAGCATATGGCATGATCATCCAACAGCAGCGAAGAATTTCACAGCCCAATTCTATAGGTGACTTGGGCAAGTAGCTATGTTTACAGACCAACAAAATACAGACAAAGTAAATAACAGACAAATGACATAAGCCAACACATATGACATCATCAACTAAACCCAACCATGAACTTGCAATGACAAAAGTTCTATTTAAAGCACCACAACAAACACAGTCTCACTAATAACTTGTTGATTCTGCCTTTATTGAAAATGCCAACAAATTTTGACGTTCAACACTCTTTTCGCACTTCAATTCACCTTCGTATACTTCTATACAACTTTCAGATACTCCGACACAGTTATGAAATCGTAACCACCGCCCATGGCTAGCATTTTTCATCATTTACTCAACACTATTGTTGGCTTATTTTTCTTATTCTTTTTCTACTTCTCCTTTGCAACAGCGCAACACAAAGGCTGCAAAAACCAAGGATGGTGCTCTCATGCAGCGCCAGCAGCTGGATCAGCAATGCTTTTTGCTTCAAGTGTCTTTTCATATTCCTCAATGGATTTGAAGAGCTCTGAGAAGTTTCCCTTGCCAAATCCTCCACAACCACCCTTTTGATATGCCTTCCCTTCATCGTCCTTGAGCATGCACCCTACTCTTTGGATTATCTCTATGAACAGGGTTGGCCTGCTCAAGAACATACAGTACAAGGATCAGAGCACATATATCATGTTCACAAACATCTAGATCATATGCAAGGAGCAAAATTGGGGATTGGGGGGCGGCGGTGTGGTGTGTGGGTTTCCAGTAGCAGAATATTCAATGGGAAAGATAGTTTTTGAAAAGGTTTTTCAAACTCGAACTCGAACACTTCCCAGCATTTCATCAGAAGATTGTGGTAACAAAGGAACATGATAAGCATCTAATTACATATCTTAGCAAGATTACTAAGTTACAATTACATATCTGGAATGCTTTGTTGGCGGTGAATTATACCGAAGCATCACTTAATTGGAAGCCCCACACAAACAAGGCAGATAATTATGAAAACAACAGAAGACCAAAGGAATCTTGTACAAAACGGTCAAGCCTCCAAACAAGAAATACATCATACATCAAACTCCCCATTGCATTGGTATATCCAATTTTTTTTTTTGATACGTATTCCACTGATATATCCACTTCAAAATAGGCAGAGGGTGTCCAGATAAAAGAATCCCTAATAAATTAGATTGGACTGAGAGCAAATCATTGTCCTGGCTGCAACAGTTGTCTTCCCTAGAGAAGGAATACAGTAGTTGCCATCTGTTGTCACAAGGTGCATAATACCATGCTCACCAGGCAATGGTTCATAGCACAGCCTCCTGTCTAGCGTGCCTATCATTATTGAACTTTGACTTAATCCGCACCAATCATCATTCAAGATAAAGTTTCCTACAGCAACTTGCATGGGTGGAGATTTTTTTCCGACTGGCCATTACACGAAGAGAATATACCGAGTGTGATGCGCAGAAAACTTAGCAGGCTTGTTCAATTCGGGTTTTGAGGGAGGTTTTAAAGTGTAATGAGTGGAGAAAGATAGAGAAAATTTATTGGGGACCGTGCGCAGGGGTTTTGAGTACCCCAAACGAACAAGCCCAGCATGTTTCGCTCCAGACAACAATTACTCGAAAATACAACTACTTCAAGCTATTGGATACCAAAGCACAAAAAGCTACAAGCCAAGTCTGCTTTCAAAACATGACCAATATCGCCTAGATATAAGTTTGAACCCAAAATCAACAAAGAAGAATTAAATAGAAAGTCAATAGTTCAAAGTTTTGCTCATTCAACAAATTGGGTTTTGCTTTAAACCAAGATAGATTGATTCACATATGACTCAAGAAAGACACAAGACTAGGTTCGAATGCCTTTAATCTTTTAGTAGGAAGAGGAATCTGATTAATAGGAATCACAAATCAGCCATAAGGTAAGCTTATGGCTGAGATAATTCCAACGAAATGTTTGGATTAATTCTGGATATTAGCCAGTGAACATTTTTTAAAGAAATTAAAGTACTTTGTTTGAGAATGTGGTTCCCTGCTGCATAGGTCATCAAGAATCACTTTTCCACTTCAATCCGTTTCAAATGCAGGAATCATGTGAATCTTAGAAAAATATTCTCATCTCCTTCAAGATTCTAGTCATAAAGTAAGCTAAAGGTTTTCCGCATTCAGAAAATTTGGTTTGACCTTAAACCATGATGTATGTACTCCCTGCAAAGAGCCAAAGACATAACCGATAATCATAAATGCAGTCCTTAACGTACCTATCTCCAACAGGCTTGGTGAATATCTGGAGTAATGTACCCTGATCATCCCTATCCACCAAAATCCCCAACTTCTCGCATTCCTTAATCTGCTCATCACTCAGCACACCCGCCGCCCTGTTCTTCAAGTTTTGGTAATAAGTAGGCGGCGGTGACGGCATAAACTCAAACCCACCAACCCCACTCCGCTGCCTCATCTCCCGCAACGTCCTGAATATATCCTCGCTGGCCAGCGCCAAATGCTGCACCCCGGGGCCCTCATTGTGCTCCAGATATGTCTGTATCTGGCTCTTCCTCTTAGTCCCAAACACCGGCTCGTTCATCGGCAACAACACCATCTCATCATTGCTAGCCAGCACCATCGAATTCAACCTGTTGGAACATATTAATAAAATTATATAACATAATTCATTCATTCAATTTGCCGTTCCAAATTTAGTGACCTGCACCATCGAGTTTTCTACATCTCGTTCCAATTTTTTTTACTATATGTGTTCACCCCCACAGTTAAAAATCATGTGTCCATTCTTTGAGGTGACTGATTGGGTTTTGTTCTAGTAACTGTCAATTTATCGTAAAGAAATGTTTGCAGCTTTCTAGTTTTTTGCTAACCACAGTTGGAAATGTTTTATAGTAATTTGCAGCTTTCTAGTTTTTTGCTAACCACAGTCGGAAATGTTTTATAGCAATGAGCTAGTTTATTAGTATACTGATGATATAATACCAATGTCTCCAATGAGAGGAACAACATCCAGCATTTTGGGTACTTAATGGAGTATTAATTATTAAAACACGCCTGTTGAAAGCGCAGCCAATGGGCCATAGTACTGTGATTTTTGAGCACTTTAGGCGGTCATTGACTCATTATACGCTACCATTAAAGATCATGTCAGAATAACACTCCTTGACGATGTAGATTGTATATCCAACACGTAACAAATATGGCTTTTCTTTGTTACTTATTTCCCCAAAAAATTGGAACATATAGTATACAAGTTACATATTTTTCAAGACTCAAAGCACACACCACCTTATCTACTGCCAGTGATTCTGGTGTTCAAGGTGTTTCTGGTTTTCACTGTATTATTTTGCTAACTGCAAACTATAGGCCAAATTTGTCTATCTATTTTTGGTATTGGGTATTCTTTTCTTTTTAAGTTATCCAGTTCTCCTTTACAGAAAAGGGAATTTTTTCATAAAAGCAATGGAAAATGCTAAAAGAGTCCACAAAATATGGGTAAAAATAAAAGCAAGATGTAAAAAAATCAAACAGGCCGAATAAATCCATTTCGGTAACATAATTAAGGAGCAAGATTTTATAAAACTAAGGCTAGGTTTGGCTTAAAAAGTTAAGTTTAACTTTTTTCGTCTTTATTCAAAATTTTTTATTTTTTTTGTATTTGTTAGTTTTGCATCAAATTTTTGTGACTTATTGATTCGTCTTTGATCGAAACTCATAATTTTTTTAAAAAGGATAAAAATAAGTCATAAAGAAGAAAAAAAATTTGAACTTAACTTTTTAAGCCAAACCTAGCCTAACCCGCTCTCATTGGTCCCCCTGTCCTCGGCCTAATAAATCATTTATCTATTTTGCTTATTGGTTTTTTTTCATAAAAGCTTTTCAGTTCTTAGTTACAAAAAGGGGAAATTTTCCATAGAAGTAATGGAAAAAGCAAAAAGCAAATTTGAGTTTGTCTACTCGAATCCAACGGGCCCAACAAATCATTTTCCATTCCAGCCCTTGTTCTCACTGCAATCGTTGACTCAAACACATACTTTTCTCTTCACAATTTACAATTATGCCATTAATGAAGCTTTTTTCTCAAATTTACACTTAAATTTGAGTTTGTCTACTCGAATGGTACATACCAAATGAAGCTTTTACTCAGATTTTTACTCAAAATTTGAGTAAAAAGAAGACAAAATCAACTCCCTTATCGGACTCCAACTTATTTCAAAGTGAGTTTTACTCAAATCAAGGTGAACTCAGATTTCAAATTTTAAAAGGCTATTTGTGCCACTCAAATTTACAACCATGCCATTAATGAAACATTTTACTCAAATTTATTCTTAGATTTGGGTTCACCCATTCGGGTACAAGTTTCATACCAAATGAAAGCTTTTACCCATATGCTTAGATTGGGGTTTTCCCATTTGAGTAAAAATTGAAGTAAGCAGGGGAGATGCTCTAACAAAATTAACCAGGGTTAACCCCGAGGAGTTGACTTGGTGGTCTTGGCCTAGCGTCTGTTCCATCCTAAGGTGTTTGATTCCCTTGCCAGTTACTCTTGGGGTCACCTCACACAACGCGTAAGCGTGTCAAACCGCTGTGGAGAAGGGAATAGTCCGAGGCGCGCACGGTGCCGCGGGACACCATGGGGGGAAACCAAAAATAAATAAAAAATTAACCAGGGTTTGATACAACTAACCCGCTCTCGTTCGTCCCCACGTCCTCCGCCGTGAACTCAGCAAACTCATGGAACCCGGTGAACCCCTTCACGTACTCCACCATCGGCGCCAACTCGTGCACGTTCCCCACAGCATGGTCCAGCCTCCTTATCCCAAAATCCAAATCCGCATACGACGCCGTTCCATCCATCTTTTCAAACCCCGGCAAGAACCCATCCGGGTCACGGCTAGGGTTTCCAAAACTCACGTACCTCAGGACGACGTCGCCGTACAGCTGCACCTCGGCAATAACGGCACCGTCTGATGACAGGGGAATCGGTGGGGCCGAGGGCTTGGCGCCGTGGGCAAGGCTGACGGAGTAGGCCTGGGCGGCGTCCTGGACTTCGAGAGCGATGGAGCGGACGGCGAGGCCGTGGGAGGCGGCGAAGGCGCGGCAGGCGGAGTGGTCGAGGGTGGGGATGGATGAGGTGGATTTAGCGTTATCGGAGGCCGCGGCGATTGCGGGGGAGTAGGGGGCGGTGAAGAGGAAGTTGAGGCGGCCTGAGCGGAGGAGGTAGGAGGCGTGGGAGAGGTTGCCGGTGGAGAGGTCGGACTTGAGGACGATGGGCATGCCGAGGCCCCAGGAGAAGCGGCGGGCGGTGTTGGTGGCGTCGGTGCACCAGAACTCGATGTGGTGGAAGCGGAGGACGGTGAAGCGGTCGGATCTGGGGTTGGACCGGACGAAGTTGTTGAACCCGACCAGCTTGAACTCGTCGGCACCGTTTTTCGTGTTGGAGTCGGATTCCTTGCCCATCGTTGTTTTGTTTTCTGCGTTTGGTGTTGGTGTTTGTGTTTGTGTTTGTGTTTGGGTTTGGTTGAGGTTGTTTGTTGAAGATGAGATTGTGAGCCTTGTCAATTCTGAGCCTTGTCACTTGTCAGTGTGGATAAGAATTTATAAGCAATTCTCTTCTCGCCCCCGGCCCCACAGCCCCTTGTTCTACCCCCCGGCTCCCCCACCTCCCCTTTTTCAGTTTTTTTTTTTTTTTAAATTTCATAATTCTGTTATATTATTGAATTATTTTCTTTATTATCTTTTTTTGCACTTTTATTTATGTAATATTCATTTTATTTTTTTTCTTTTATTTATGGATATGTAATTAATTTTATTTTTTATTTAATTTCTTAATCCATTTACGTTATTTAATTAATTACTCATTTATCTATTTTTTAGGTCTTTTTATTTATATATTTTACACTTTATATGTTTTTTAATTATTTAATACTATATACATGAGTAAATTTCTTTTTTTAAAAATTTTATAATTCTTTTATGTTATTAAATTTATTAATTTTGTATTTATTTATATCTTTTATCTATTTTATTTCTAACCACTTATTTAGATTTCCTTTTATCATCTTATCTTCAACTATAAACACTTATTTAGATTTTCTTTTTATCTTCAATTACAACTACAAGATTTTTTGTTATCTTGTTATATTTAACTATAGTCATTCATCATCACCTCTTATCCTTATATATCCAACATTATCGTTCCAAAATCACCATCTCCTTCCATCACCTCCCTATCCTTGCTCATCTCTCAAACATCACCATCTTTCCAATATCATTTCTCTCTTCCTCTGTTACGGCTCTTCCCTCCTTTTCCACACTGATTTTGTAAAACATAGAAAAACATTATGGATTACTACAATTTCTCATTTTCAGATAGTTGGTCCATTGAGAATGATATTCTTAGTGGGGAGGTCGTCTCCCATAATTTTTGCGATTATACACCCAAATTCATAACTGATGAGGTTAATTATTACCGTTGTTCTTATGCATACTACTTATTTAATTTAAAAGTACAGAAATTATAATAAGACTGGATCATATTGTACTTATGTTAAAGCATCCAACTCCAAACCAATTGGTAAAGAGTGAAGAGGCTGCCCAGGCTCATATACTAGTATTGGAGGAGATAATTAACTAATGTAGGACAAATCCCAATATTCCTCCGCATGTGCAACCCCTGACTCGCACGTGCGGATCCGGAATACACACACACGGATCACAATGAAAGAAAGTGTAACTATGGCACAGACAAAGGGGAAAAGCCTCCGAAACTTTAGTTTTGATACCATTAACGTCCCACATTGGTTAATTATCTCCTCCAATACTAGTATATGAGCCTGGCGGCCTCTCCACTCTTTGCCAATTGATTTGGAGTTGGATGCTTTAACAACTTATACATATTCTTTTTTTCTTGTTTATAGATTTTTCCAAGTAAAGACGACGTGATAGCTTGGGTGCGAAAAGTCGGTCGGGAAAATGATATTGTTGTTGTCATTAAGAAATTTGGTAGTTTAATTGGTGGCAAGCTGCCAAAGTGCATTCTTAGTTGTAAAAGAAGTGAGAAGTATAGATCGACACAGAATGTAGTTGAAGGGCAATCCTTGCAAAAGAATATTGGGACAAAAAAATGCGAGTGCCCATTTGAGTTGCGAGGTATACCAATACCTCCAGGGGGTGTCATGTGGGGTGTAAAGTTGAATGTGGATTCCATGACCATGAAACAGTAAATTTTTTTCATAGGCATGAGTACCCATCAAAGTTAATACCAGAGGAGAAAGAAATTATGCACGACATGACGAACAACACCGCGTTTCGTGAAATTTTTAGTGTTTTGAAGAAAAGAAACCCGTTAAATACTAAAAGTGCTCAGAGCATTTACAACCTCAAATATACTGATAACATAGCAAAACGGGACGGTCTAAGTTCTACTCCGTTTGTCTTACGTCAACTAATAAATAAAAGATACCTGCATGAATATCTTACAAATCCACACACCAATGAAATCACAGATATTGTTTGGGTTCATCCTCAAAGCCTAGAGCTATCTGTAAACTTTCCGTCCGTATTGGTCATTGATGCCATATACAAAATCAACGAGTACCGATTACCACTATTAGAGGTTGTGGGTATGATATCCACAATGTGCACTTATTCTCTCATGCTTGCACATCTTACAAAATGAGAAGGGAGAGAACCTGACATGGGCCATGAGTACCTTAAAGAAATGGATGCTTGGAAGGGGGCATTGTTGCCATCGATGTTTGTTACAGATCGGAATTTGGCGCTTCTTAGCATCATTGAAGCATGTTTTCCCTCAGCACGTCACATCCTTTGCATTTGGCACATCAACTAGTGTATAATAAAGCACTGCAGAGGGGTCTTTGGTCCGTCGTTTAACGACTTTAACATGTCATGGCATTGCTTATTAATTCAACGACCGAAACGTCTTTCAATCAGAAGTGGAATGCCATGTGCGATGACTATAAACATCACCATAGCTCTTACAATACCTTCTCAATACATGGTTAAGGCCGTACAGAGATAGGTTTGTGGCAGCATGGACAAATACGTGTATGCACCTCGGAAGCAATTCAAGCCAGAGGTATAATCACTTTATGCATTGTTACCTTCACTAATTATGTACATTATTCTACTACACTAAAGAATATTTCTGTAACTTTCGTATTTAAACACAATTTATTATTATATTACAGGGCAGAGTTCGTATATGCGAGGCTGAAGCTACATTTGAGGGTACCATGTCATCCTTACAAAAAACTTTTGGGATAATACACAAGATGTTGGAAAATCAGTTCAGGGAGATTCAGAGGTCATTCCAGAGATCTATTAACATCCCCCGCCATTGGCAAATACATGACGAACTTTTTCAACAAGTAAGAAGTCGCATTTCATTAGAGGCAATGGAGCTCATCAATGTTCAGCTATAATGCGCTGAAGATGCATCCCCCCTCCAGTTCGGGTTGTATGATTGTACAAGAAAAATTACACACGAATTGAAATGTGAAATAGGTCCAACGGTGGGTCACGACAATGCCTCAAAGTCCACTACTCTGCTTAATGAAATAACATATAAAAATGTGAAATAGGTCTATCAGTTGAAAGCTCAGTGACTAGTCAAGCATGCTGAGGACAAAGAATACAACATGACATATGTATGAACAATTGATAACTAAGGATGACAAAGAAATTATTTCAAAAAATAAGGATCGATGGCCCAATGAATAGTATCAACAAACGAAGTAATAAATGATGTAGTCAATGACTCAACTTGTATCAACGGGATGATTCACTGATTAATGAAGTGTCATAACAACGTATGTACGACACCTGAAAGCTTTTTCCTAAGCCGGAGTAGAGTCACATGGTTAATTTTTCACTAGCTAGTCTTTTTCTTAATGAGCACTAAAATCACATTATATTTTACAAGTTTTTTCCCTAATCAATTAAGCGGCCAAAGTCATCATGATATTTCACGAGTCTTTTCTTTGAACTTTCACAAACATAAATATGGTCCCGAAGACAAAAGAGCAACGGATAAACATGCTCCCGTGCCACTGCATAGTTTCAACCGTATTGTAAAGCCAACGGATAAACATCAAGAAATTAAAAATAAAGGCAATCAGTCAATCGAAAATATTACTCATTAACTTTGTATGGCATCTTGTAAGTCCATGATCATCAATAATAAGTACGAGGACAACGAATAAACATTTATCAATCACAACAAGGAATTGCCAAGAATAGATAGACTCAAAGGGATTCCGAAGAAAGGGAACACTTACTAAACCGCTCACCTTGATCGGAACCATATATCGCAAAATGCAATGCTAGAGTGTTCTTTTAGTCTGAATATACAAAGGAAAGCGCTAAGATTAGTTAAATTTAAAATTGGAGGAAGCTATGGTACACAGGGTATACCGTATGCTTAAATTATGACAATTTGTGATTTTCCTTATGCCAATTTTTGGTTTTCTAATGCATATTTATGATTCTAGTTACGACTTGTACATTAAAATTTACCTGTTGAACAGGTCATTAGCAGGTTACCTATAATTAAAAAATATTGTTATTATGTAACCATAATTATTCGTACTGAAATCCATAATACTTGTACCCTAACCAAATATATGCGTACAATATCAAAAATTAAATAATGTTACCCACAAATGTTATAACAACACCATAAATTGACATTATCTTATCACAATGAATCGTACCAAATTTTTTTGACTCGTATGATATTCCGTAACAAAATCAAAATATGTCGTACCAGAATCAACAATTGTTATACCCAAGCCAAAAATATTTGTAAAATGCTACAAATTTTATACAATAACCACAATTATTATGACAACACCATAAATTGACGTTTCATACCTACAACGTCTCGTATAAAAAAATTCAATCAGAATGTTCAATTAACGATAGTTATAATCAATAAAATATCATACCTCAAATTCAGTAATATAACCAAATTTGTTATGACAATACCATAAATTAACGTTTTCATACCCACAACGTTTCGTATAAAAAAAATTCAATTGAAATGCTCAGTTAACGATAGTTATTATTAGCAAAATACCATACCGCAAATTCAGTAATATAACCACATTTGTTATGACAACACCATAAATTGGCGTTTTCATATCCACAACGTATCGTATAAAAAAAATTCAATTGGAATGTTCAGTAAATGATAGTTATAATTGACAAAATACAATACCACTAATTATTTTCAATTCCCGCCACATTATTTTTTCAAAATTTAAAATTTCCACCATATTATCTTAATTTTCGATTTCCTCTACACTATTTTTTCAAATTCTTATTCGTCCCTACACAATACCTCAATAATTTAAACTAAAAATGAAGTTCTCGTACAAAATTTTCATCCAAGAAATTCACCAAAAAGTAAGTATTATACACAAATTTTTGAATACAACTACAATTTCCTCTCAAAATATTAGTCTAAATCAAATTATTTTTCTACAAAATTTAATTCAAAAAATCAAAATTCCTTCGTGGAAAAATGAGAGGTCACGAAAAAAATAATTATCCAACTGTCTCAAATGCATACAATTTCAACACTAAAATGAAGTACAAAAAAATAAGTGTGAATATCAAAAAATAGAGTGTGAAAATTACTCTCCTTTTTTTAATTGGTGAAATTAATTATATTAATACCCAATCTTATTAATATTCAGGGCGGTGCACTTAACGATTGGCACTATATATTTGACACATGGATCGGTGTTAAACCTTCACGCTATGCCTACCAATCCAAATTTAATGGTGGTCCTTGGAATTAGGTCGTGAAAGTAAAATCGAAATAATTTTGTAAATTTATTGTCATTGTACTTTCTTTCAAAAAAAATTATTATAGTCGACATTTTGATTTACACTAATGACATAGGCTATAATATTGATCTATAAGTGTAGGCCCAGCACTAGGATGGAGGCATTTGAGGCCTCTGTTTTCTCAAATTTTCAGCCTGAAAATAAAGCCCTTACATACAAGAAAATATTATATAATTAATAGCCTTTAGAATTACAAATTCTCAATTGTGTACCATAGTGATAAGGTGTTAGAGTTTGGACATTTATCTAAAAGATCTGGAGTTCAAGTCTTAAACCCTTCGTTCCTTTTTTTTTTAAGAATGTTGTTATTTTTTAGAATAAATCACATAATTAGTCCTTGAAGTTTCATACTTCAACAAATCTCGTCGTTCAATTTCAATACAACATTAAAATATAATAATGCACCATCTGAGCCCCACGTAAGGCGTTTTTTTTTTTTATCAAAATCGTTTGTCTTTTACATAATATTAATTAAGTCATTCGTACCAAAAATGAAGTTGATGGCTTATAGCTAAACACTTAATTGGATGAAAAATATCATTCTATTATTCAATTTGCGTGCTGATGATGGAGCTTCCTAAACTTGATAGAGACAAAAAATTACGTAGGTGACTTAATCAACAAACATAAAAAATTCAACGGATTTGATTGTCATTATTGTGTCACAGTCGCATGGCTACATTACATTCAACTACAATAGAGGACTAGGTTTCATACCAAATATAAATTAACTGAACAATCTAAATGTCGTTAGTGTGTATATTTTTAAAATGATCGATCAGGACTGTTAGGATATTAAGTTATACAATATTTAATTTGTGATATTTTAGACATGTATCTTGTTTAGGTATAATAATTATTGATTTTGCAACGATATATTTTGATCTTGTATCTAGTATCTTTTGATCGATTTCTTTTGGTACGACACATTGTGGTAAGAAAATATCAAATTTTTGTGTTGTCATAACAATTGTGGTTATGTTGTATAATTTGTAGTATTTTACACATGAGGGAGAGGGAGGGAAAGTCAAAGAAGAGAGAACAACCTGTTACCTGCTAAGCCCTTTTTTTATTTTATTAATTGATTTAAGAAATGTGTGGTCTGGATTATTTACTTTGAAATCCAAGAGTTTAAAATCATGATGCGTACGGCACACCTCCGAATAAAGGGTGTGTACCATAGGACTACCCTTTAAAACTACTAATGAATGCTATTATTATTTATTACTACCATATAATCCTTGATCTATTCCCAGACCCCATTGCTTATATAACAGTATTTACCTTAATCTATTAAAAAAAAAGGTGTAGAAACACAACTGTATCCAGAGACATTAGGGTTAGGGTTTTTATAGCTGACTTAGTGCCAAAAGATGTTGCCATTGAGCTTGACCTTGGCGATCACTGATCGATGAAAAAACTATGTAACTGCTTGTTTCCTACTTGCATTCGTACTAGGCTCCAGCGTTGCACCAAGAAATGAAGTTCATGCATTCCAAGGCTATTGTGGAGAGAGCTTAAAGACAATGAACTATATATTGCCATAATGAGACTTGAGTTGACATCTTTTAGAGAACAGGAAAAACATCTTCAAGTGGAGAACAGAAATACTCTGAGGATTAACAAGAAGTTGGTGATAAAGAATGGAGTTCTTAAAGATGAGCAAAAAAAGACCTTGAGGGTTAACGAGGAGTTAGCCCTAGAGAATGGAATTCTTGAAGAGCAGCAAAAATATATTGCAGATAGCTAAGAAAGTCAGTTTGAAAACCCATTAAGGTTCTTAAATATTTTTGTGTGTTCATCAAGATATTTTTGCTCCTCTTTAATAAGTTCATTCTCTCTAAGGCGAACACCTTGTTATCCATCGCAATCTTCTTTTGCTCAAATGTAAAAACTACATTTTCTAACACCAACTTCTCTTTAACCTTTGGAGTCTTTTTGTGCTCCACTTCAAGATTTTTTTCCTATATAAATTCTCCAACAGATTTCAACCCAAGTCTAATGAAGGCAACATAGAGCTCCTTTTCTTTAAACTCTCTCTCATATGATGCAATAGCGTTGGAATCATGAGCTTCAATTCGTGGTGTGACGCAGGAGCCTCGTACATAAAACAAGAGGAAATACTTAGTTAGCCTTTTATCAATCAGTTACTCACTAGCAGATTGAAGGCTCCGCTATTGATCGAATCAAATCAATCAAGAAGCAAGAACCACGAGTCATCAAGGTTAGGGTTTTTATAGTTGACACAGTGCAAAACGACGTTGCCATTGAGATGGACCTCGACGATCACTAATCAATGAAAAGACTATAAAACTACTTGATTCCTTCTTGCATTCGTACTAGGCTCCAGCGTCGCACCAAGAAATGAAGCTCATGCATGCCAACGCTATTGTGGAGAGCTCAAAGACAAGGAGCTATATATTGCCATAATGCGAATTGAGTTGACATCTTTTTGAGAACAAGAAAAACATCTTAAAAGAGGAGCACAAAAAGAATCTGAAGATTAACAAGTAGTTGGTGTTAGAGAATGGAGCCCTTAAAAGAGGAGCAAATAAAGACTCTGAGGGTTAATAAAGGAATTGGTGTTAGCGGATGGAATTCTTCAAGAGGAGCAAATATATCTTGCAAATAGCCAAGGATGTCAGTTTAAGAACCTATAAAGGTTCTTAAATATCTTTGTATGTGCATATGCAAGATATGTTTGCTCATCTTTAAGAATTCCATTCTCTAAGGTCAACGCCTTGTTATGCTCCTTTTTAAAAACTACATTCTCTAACACCAACTTCACGTTAACCTTCAGCGTCTTTTTGGGCTCCACTTTAAGATTTTTTCCTATTCTCCAACTGATGTCAACTCAAGTCTAATAATGGCAACATAGAACTCCTTTTCTTTAAGCTCTCTCTCATATGCTGCAATAGCGTTGGAAGCATGAACTTCAATTCTTGGTGTGACGCAGGAGCCTCGTATGTAAAACAGGAGGAAATAGGTAGTTAGCCTTTTGTCGATCACTGACTCCCTGGCAGATTGAAGCTGGGATGGAGGCCGGCGGCGGCTGAGTGGTACAATACACGTTTTAGAAATTCTTGTAAAATTACTCGAATTTAATAATTGTCAAAATAAATTTAATCTAGTTCAAACTCAATAACATGAATAAAATAATTATAACCGTGCTGTTGTGTGTCGCATGTGAGTAATTTTTATAAGCTTTTGTTAGACTTTTTTATTCAAAAATTCATACTACTACCTTTTAATTAGTTTCGTGTCCAAAAAATACTACCTCCCCTTTTTAGTTTCTTTTGACGAGATGAACTAGAAAAAAACAAAGGTAACAAGGGAATGTTAAAAAATAAAAAATAAAAAATTAGACAAGAAGAGTAAAAAGAATTTACTAGGTTTTTAAATTTTTTTCTGAAATAGTTTATCTGAATATAATATTTAGGATTTCTGATGAACTAAAAAATTAACTATCTCTTAACAAAAAATAGAAAAATTATTCATGCATCAAGTGTTCTTTTGGTCATGGGTAAACACTACTATATACCCAGTTCAGTATTTAATACTCTTATAGGGGTGATTCGGCTTAATTTGATTATTAAATTAGTTATGGAAATTTGACTTTATTAATTTTAACTTACTATTTAGTCGTCCCCAAAAAAATTTAGAAAAGCAAAAACTGAACCGAGCTTGAAAAAGTTGAGACAAGGGAAAAGGAGACTTGGAAATGGATTTTTTTTAGTTCTCATTCAAATTTTTTTCGCATTTATTAGTTTTGCGTTGATTGTTCTGTGGATTATTGGTATATATGTCTCGACGGGATGAATATATCGAAAAAGTACAAAATTATTGTCAAAACCCAAATTCAAAAAGAATTTGGGGTTTGATAGTAATTTTTTATATTTTAGATTCCTCTCATCATGACAAAACAATGATCAAAAAAAACTCAACGGAAAACAAACGGATACGAATGTTTTTTTGAATAAGAACAAAAAAAAATAATACAAATGAATTATTTTGCCAAAACAGCAAGTTTGCCCGCTTGTATATAATAAAGATAAAGATAAAGATTGAGCATACTACCAAGCCTCCTTGACCCCATGTGGTTGGTGTGAGTATATCTCAAGATTGAGCATACCAAATGGAACTCTGATTTCATTTGGCGAGTGATGATGTGGCAGACAGCGATAGCCCCGTTGGCGTGCATATCCCCCATATCTGGAAAAACAAACAAAAAAAAATTTGATCAGACATCCACATCGATAATTATGCAATCATCTTGTATTTTGCTTACAATAGTTGAAGTTTGAAACTTAAGCCGTCCCTTTGACAAACAATAGTAATAATGTTTCCGTACCATCCTATGTCCGATCAAATTGATTTTTTTCATAGTGATTTTCTTCAAAACTCATCATGTGAAAAACAAGCGGTTCGGGTAATCAGTGCGGACATAGGACACAGAATGGAGCTAGATTGACCTATCTTATGGGCTTAGAGAAATACAACAGACCAACGAAAACGGTGGGGTGTAAAACCTACATGCTTTGCGATAGGGACGCATAGGACTTTGATATGCATGTACATCAGTTTTGAGTCATCAAAACATGCGTAATTATCCAATGGTAAGATGGTACCGGAGCGGTGCACATCTTTGAGTTTTGGATTTTCTTCAGAGGGCTCGTCGCGGGTCTAGCGTCTCTATGATCCCGCTTAGAGAAGGGTCGCTACGCTTAGTCGTCCCCTCCTCCACTCTTTCCATTAGCCAAAAAAAGAGGTAATTTAGATTGACCGAGGAACCTAGGCCTTCGATCGAACACAAGTGTTTGGAAGATAAATGGTAATTTCCTTCATGAGTTGCCATATCTATCTTATATAGGGATAGGGATTGTAAACAAACCTGCAGGAAAAATAGGAAAGTAGCTACTACAAACTAGGAGATCCTTAAGACTAGGAAAAATAGCTCCAAAATAGGATATATAACGACTACCAACAAAATAGGAGACCCGAAAGACTTGGACTCCAAATCCCTACGAAAACTATTTACTTAAAAGTTAGGACCACTAACAGATTTGTCCATTATTTAGAAAATAAAAGATAACAATACGTAAAATAATAAAAAGAGTACTATTTATCAATGATCAGTCATTTCTCAAGTCAAAAACTGATTGTGTCATTTTAAAGCCAAATTTAACGCAACAAATGGTAAAGTCATCTACGATTGATCACATCAATATATGTGTGTGTTGCTGTATTTTTATTCAAATATGTGACATGATTCAATTGATCAAATGGCTGTGATAGATTAAGGTAAAAATGATTTTGACACCATTAGAGCAACTTTCTCAAATTTCGGCTATATACCTTTGTTGTACTAGCAATTAGTCAAAAACTATCTTTTGCATGCTCGAAATGAAACTAAAAACCATTGAAGATGCTGTAATGGAATTCTGAGTACTGAAAATGCAATTTGAATTGTTTGAAACAATGACTTAAATCGATGCACGATAATAAATTTCTAAAGAGGGTGTTTAATTTCTTGGAGAGTTCCAACCTAAAATTAATTGGTAATAGGTGAAGTAGCCTCTAGAATATATTAACCAAGTTTGGATGGCTTGAATGAGCGATGTGGGACAAATCTAACAGAAGAAAAAAAAGGCCTCCATGCAAAAATGACTCCACACATTAAAAACCACCATAAAAGTTTGGAATTATTCAACAACACAAGAAAAACAAAGAAAGGAAATAAGCAAATAAGCCAAAGGGCCTTAACGTCGAGTCTGTCACTGTATATTCCAAGTGTTAGATATCAGAAAGGGATTGGCTTGGCTCCAAATCCCAAGGGGTTGGCCCGTGTACCATGCCTTGCCTAGCCCGATAGCAAGTAGTATATGTTATGGCGAGCGTTGCTTAGTCCTTTGACATGCACACATGTCGTGTCATGCCTTGTTTAGCTCAGGAATAAGCACATGTCATGTCATGTCTCGCCTAGCCCGGTGACATGCCATTATCAAATCTTGACACGTAGGGCTTTGCTCACTTCTATGGTCTCATATTCAAATAGGGATGGGGCGTACAGAGGCGGATGTGGCATGAGCCACCCCCAATTTTACACAAATTGAAGTCTATTAGGTACTTATCAGTATCCAACTTTATTTTTTTTTACAAAAATAATGAAAAACAATGATTATAAAATGAACGATTCCAATTATAAAGAGAAATAGGAGTATCTCAATATGGCTTCATTTATAGACTACAACAGAATTGAATTAACTCTTTAATATATCTCTATATCTTTAATCTAAAAACAAAGTTCGGGACCAAATCCGACTTTTAGCATTTTTCTTCATCTTCTTAGTAACAAAATGTAACAATAAAAGTGGATTACCATGTGTACGTTTTGCACAAAAAGTTCCTTGAGGTGCAAGGACTGAATATGGGCGTGTTAGGACTTGTCGCGTTCAACATAAAAGACTGGATATCCTTTTTTGACTTCGTAACCGTGAAAGCGAAAGTGTTGTGATCTTAAGGGCAAGATCAAAATGATGGTTCGTGGTTTGCCATAATGGTTGTGGATCGACTTAAATATTTCCTAACCGTGTAGGAAAGAAAGAACAACATAAAATACTTTATTATATATGGGAATAATAGAGTTGGCATACAACGAAAAGGTAACAACCTGAATTACTTGATGAAGTAATTGGATTGGACTGATTGAAAAAGTAAAGATAAGCAAACTTGCTGGAATTTTGTGTTTGAGTTTCAGCATTAGGCTTGATTGGTGTTGGAATCCTTTTTTAGTCTTGAGAATTAGTATTTATAGGCTTCAAAGGGTCTTCACAGAATTGGAGGGAGATTTCCCACCTTCACCATAGCGAGCCAAGTGTCCTTGTAACTTCCCACTTGTGCACTTCATGAAGATAACAGGTGGCTATTGGAAGTTTAAAAGAAAATCCACATATTTTCTTTTAGGATTTTGATATTTGTGTTCCACTTTTTATTGATAGCGTTCTACTTTATTCAAGAAATTACTAGTAACTTCACGTTAAAAGTGAAGCCCCATCAATAAAAGTGAAGCGCGAAAATCAATTTCATTTCTTCTATCATATCATAGGAAGTTACTAAAAGTTAATCAGAGTAATAAGCCACCTCACAACCTTCTTGGGAATTAAAGGATGATGGGCCAATGGCCAATTAATATGTACTGTATCTTCCACGAGCCCACTTTTCCTTTTATATGAGAGATTCTTCCAGAATACTAACCAACCAACATCGTCATGGGCCTTTGAAATTATTTCTTAATAATAAAGCCCAAAAAGCTTTAAGCTCCTGACCGAACTCAATAAAAAATAATCGGGTCCAATTAATATTGTCTTGGCTCATAAATTTTAGCCCAATAAATTTTTATTTTTCGGCCTAATATAATTAAATAATAATTAAATGGCCTTTCAGTATTGGTCTAGAATTTGGTGCAAAAAATAGGTGTAAACATCATGTAATACCGACACTTCCCGATTCAAATCATGGCTATGTTACAATTCATCGGGGCAGTCCATATGTAATTTGGTTTCAATTTTAATTGGGATTTCCCGCTAGTGGAAGAAAAGATTAGTCCCATTTAGGAGGCTTTCGCTAAAGAATTGTGTTTTTTTTTATTTAAAAAATCTCATTTATTAGTTTTGCGTTGATTTTATGTGGATTATTGGTTCGCTTTAATGAGAGAAATCTAAAAAAAATTATAATCAAAATCTTTAAAAGGTTACTAAAGACAAAAAACAATGCAAAACAGAAAGATTTTTTAGATTAATTTTGTCCTTACTAAAAAACCATTTATGTTTGGTCACAATTCTTTATTTTTTAGATTTCTTTTGTCAATTTTTGAATAAATAAAAAAAATGAACTCAAAAATAACAAATGCGAAAAAGGTTGATTAAGGAAAAAAAAAAACTTGAGACTCAATTATTTAACCAAAACACCCTTTATCGAGTAGATAAAAACTTCTTTACGGGGCGTCCCGTAAAGAAGATTTATGTTGCTAAATCGCGCACATTCAAAAGTATTTTGAATAGTCCGAATTGAAAATCGATTTTAACTGGTAGGTCAAACTTGAAAACATATCTTAGCTATTACTTTATTGAGTGAATGAATGGTTGAGATTGAGCGGATGGAAAACCACACCGGTACTTTTCCCTCCCTGTTTCATAGGGCAAATGGAAAACCCGTTTTTATTTCCCTCCAAAATGAGAACTAGGGCGGCATATCAGAAGTTCTCCAGAGAGCCCAGTCCTTCTAAATCCGCACAAGAAACCCTTCAAAAATCAAGGTAATGTGCCTTCACATTCTGTATAATCTTTCAAGGGATCCTAATATATGTGGGTATTGTGTTGGGAACAGTTTGTTCAATGTTGTGATTTAGGCTCCGTTTGTTTTGACGTAAAATATTTTACAACAAAAAATATTTTCATGAAAAATCTTTTACATGTAAAATAATTTTTGAACTTCTATTTGTTGGTGTTTGGTACATTCTTAAAAACAGTGCTTTGAACTTTTGTAAACAAACATTTCCATACTGGTGATCGGTTTTGGAAGAATGAAATGTGAAATGTTAGAAATTGGGTTTTGTTGGATGTGGAGATCATGTCTCCGCAACAAATTTGGATACGAATCCTTTATACCGACAGATACATGTAAACATATACAATACATAGGAGAGAGAGAGAGAGAGAGAGAGAGAGAGAGAGAGAGAGAGAGAGAGAGAGAGAGAGAGAGAGAGATAGCTAATAGGTGTATCTAGAGAGAGAATGAAACTGAAAGTTCCAATTCTTGGCAAGTGACTGTTGATTTAGTGGAAGAGAGGGTCGTGAGTAGCAATGGTAAAATAACTTACGGAGATTTCAGTGGTAAGTTAATTTACGCTGATTTGGTGTAAAATATTTTACTTGTAAAAAGTTTCCCCAACTTTTGTGCTACCAAACACCAAAAATTAGGAAAATATTTTTGCGGAAAACATTTTCACCCCAAACAAACAGAGCCTTAGTCATCTCAGTTGCAAAGTGTTGATTTTCCAGCGTTTTCTTTTTTGTTGACAAAGAGGAGTTGCAGTCAAGGGTGGAAATCCTGGTTTTGGCTTATATTCTGGATAGTTTGGTGATATTATTGGGTTAGAAAACTGGCATTTTGGGTAGACTTAAGGGTAGTTAGGGTTAAGAGTTCGTATGAATAAAATGCTTAAAGAAGAGAAAATATCTCCATTTGGAACTTGTGGAAAGTGGGAGAAAGGAAAGGAAAATGATCAAGAGGGAAATTGGTAGAAAAAATAGAGGGAGAGTTTTACCATTTTCTCTTCTCTTTTCTCTCAAACCAAACATGACAATGGGAAAATTTTTAACTTTCCCTTCTTTTCTTTTCTTTTCCCTATGTTCCAAAGTCCAAACAGAGCATTTGGCACTTTGTGGGGATGGTGGAATGTTGTGTTCCAAGGAAACGTTGAATGATTCATTTGTGCTAAACTGCTACTTGAAATGGAGGGCATATAATTTATGGAGGATTGGGAAAAGCCCCATCAAGAATTCTGTATTTTATTTATATTTTGCAGTGTATCTATTTTTCTGACTTGCATATACATGAAAACCTCAAAAAAAAAAAAAAAAAAACAGACATATCAACTTGATTGAACAGACATATCAACTTGATGGATCTTCCCGAAGATCCAGGACTACGACCTCGGATCATGGATTATCATCCCAATGACCGAGACCAAAAATCTGACAGGCATATCTTCAAAGAGGCCTGCTTTTCTATTTCCCCCCCCCCCCCCCCCCCCCCCCCCCCCCCCCCCCCCCACACCTTATTTCCCCTATTACCCCTCCCCCCTCCCTTCTCCTGCTCCCCCCCTCCGATCATTTACTTTCTTTTTTCTTTCTTTTTTCCTCTTTATTTTCTTTTGTTTCTTTTCGGCTAATTTTTTTTTCTTTTTTTTTTCTCTTTATTTCCTTTTATTTCCTTCCACTTTGAATCTTTTTTATTTTTTTATTATTTTCTTTATTTGTTTCTTTTCCCATTTAGCTCCCTTCTTATTTTTTTTTGGTTAACTCAAATTCTATTTTCAATTAAAATTGACTTTATACTCAATAAATTTATATTATTTTAATTAGTTAATTAATTAGTCTTAACAATGAATAATAAAAATAACTTGTAATGAACAATAATAAATTGAAATAAAATTTCATTTTATTATAATTGAGTACATATTGTCAAAATATTAAAATACATAAAAACACAATAGGTAACCATGCTACTAATCAAACTATTATTTCTTACGTTTAAAAAATTTGTTCTTTCTTTCTTACACAATAGGTTCAAGTCTAATTCTAAGTTTTGTAAAGTAATTGAGAGAAAAAAAAAGTGTTTCAATTGATCATGTTTATCCGATTGTTTTTTTCCCCTTTTTTTTCTTTATAGATTAAAAAATATAGTTACAAATATAAATGTTCAAATTTTCAATTCGTTTGAACCGGTGCAAAGTTGTTACTTTTCTGATCATTTCATCCTAAATGGTTATAATAAATTTTTGGCTCCAAGGCCTTTCAATGGACACCCTAAGCGAGTCTTAAAACTAAATAATGAGTCTTAAGGTGTTTGTTGAAAGGCCTTGGAGCCAAAAATTTATTACGACCATTTATGATGAAATGATCAGAAAAATAACATCTTTGCACTGGTTCAAACGAATTGAAAATTGAAACACTTATTTTCGTAACTATATTTTTTAATCTATGAAGGACAAAAAAAGAAAAATAAAACAGTCGGATAAACATGATCAATTGAAACACTTTTTTTTTCTCTCAATTACTTTATAAAGCCTAAAATTAGACTTGAACCTATTATTAAAGAGAAAAAAAATTCAAACTAGAAAAAAATAAAAGGAAATAAAAAAAATAAAAAAAAACAAACCGGAAAGAAAAGGAAAAAAAGAAAAAGAAAAGAATCAAACTGTATAAAGGAAAAAAGAAAGAAAAGGGAGAGAGAGAGAGAGAGAGAGAGAGAGAGAGAGAGAGAGAGAGAGAGAGAGAGAGAGAAGGAGGGGGGTAGTCTGGGAAAATGGTGGTGGGGCCGGGGGGGGGGGGGGGGGGGGGGGGATAGCAATTTTTTATCTTCAAAGGGGCCCTTGTAAACCTCGTAACCAGGTTTATCCTCAGAAAAGAATTGGACAATCCCTCCGACAGTTCAATCAGGCATGGTTTAATGAATGTCCTAACTGGTTAGAGTACAGCATAGCAAAAGATGCTGTGTTTTGTTTATGTTGTTTTCTTTTCAGACCAGATAATGGAGGTAAGGCGGGTGGTAGATCTTTCGTTAGTGCGGGCTTCTCATCTTGGAAGAAGAAAGGCAAGTTGCAAACTCATTTGGGAGGCCATAATAGTGCTCAAAACCAAGCATGGTCTAAATGTCTAGACTTGCTGGGCCAAAAGCAGCTTATTTAGGAGATTTCTCCTAAGCAATCAGACCATGCTCAAAATGAATTCCGAACCTTCTTGAAAGCATCAATTGATTCAGTTTGGTACGTTCTAAGGCAGGGATTTCTCTTTTGTGATCCCGATGAGAATTTGTTCAATGTAAGTAATGAAGGGTTATTTCTTGAACTGTTGAACTTTGCTGCTGACAAAAATGAACATATCAAAGCAGTACTTGCATTGGACGATGGTCCTCAAAATCTTGAATTGGCATTTGCTGATCTTCGGAAGGATATAGTGAGTGTGTGGCTGCATTTGAAACAATCAGAGAGATTATTAGGGATCTGGGTGATGGACCCTTTTCTATTTGGATTGATGAAACCCGTGACGTCTCAAAGGAGGATCAAATGGCAGTTGTGCTAAGGTATGTGGACAGAAAGGGGCAGGTGATTGAACGCTTTTTGGGTATTGGTCATGTTAAAAGTACTGGTGCTTTCTCGCGCAAGATAGCAGTGGAATGGACTAAGTATTTCTAGACCGCGTGGGCAGGGTTATGGCATGGCTGATAATTTGCGGGAATAATTAAATGGTGTCAAAATACTTTTACTTGAAGAAAATCCATGTTTATATTATGTTCACTCTTTTGCTTAGAAACTGCAATCAGCTGTTGTTGATCTGGCACCGACTAATATTGAGATAACTGTAGTCTTTTACTGTGTCTCTAGAATTGTGAATGTTGTTTCTAGATCGCGTGGGCAGGGTTATGGCATGGCTGATAATTTGCGGGAATAATTAAATGGTGTCAAAATACTTTTACTTGAAGAAAATCCATGTTTATATTATGTTCACTCTTTTGCTTAGAAACTGCAATCAGCTGTTGTTGATCTGGCACCGACTAATATTGAGATAATTGTAGTCTTTTACTGTGTCTCTAGAATTGTGAATGTTGTTGGAGCTCCATGCTAACATCAAGATATTCTTAGGGAGAAACAAGCTGCCAAAATTGTCGAGGCACTTAATATTTGAGAGCTTTCAAGTGGCCAAGGCTTAAATCAAGAGAACCGAAATGACTCTTCTGGTGATATGTGTTGTGGCTCACACTATAGTGCTTTGGTTAACTTGATCGGTATGTTCGCAGCTGTGAAGACCGAGGAAAAGCACGCAGCTTGTTGGGCGTAATGCTCACATTTGACTTTGTATTCAGTCTCTATCTGCTGAAAACAATATTGGGAATTACAAATGAGTTGTCAATGACATTGCAAACGAGGGATAGCGGTATTGTGAACGCTGTCGAATTACTTGAAGTGTCTAAAAGACGATTTCGCATGATGAGGAAAAGTGGTTGGACCTCTTTACTTGATGAGGTCTCCTCATTTTGTGTAGAACATGAAATTGACGTTCCTAATATGGTATGGCTGATCTCTTTACTGGGAAAGGGTGAAGAAAAGGTAAAGTTCAGGAAATTACGAACTTGCAATTCTACAGGGTTGAGGTATTCTGTGATGTCATAGATTTGCAGATTCAAGAACTAAATGCTCTTTCTCTTGACTCGAGCATTGAGTTGCTACTTTGTGTGGCATGTTTGAGTCCATCTAACTCGTTCTCTCGGTTTGACAAGAAAAATTTGATGCGCCTTGCTGAGTTTTATTCGAAGGACTTTTCTCCAATAGAACTCATGGTACTTGACAATCAGCATGAAACTTACATTTTGGATGTGCGCTCTAGTAATGACTTCTTAAGGCTGAATGCAATTAGTGAGCTTGGTAAAAAAATGGTGGAGAGTAGAAAAGACAATATATCCATTGGTTTACTTGCTTTTGATGTTAGCATTGGTATTATCGGTTGTGACTGCTAAGAGGGCGTTTTCTCGTATGAACATTGCGAAGAATCGGTATGCCAATGAAACGGGAGACCTATAGATGAGTGATAGGCTGGTTTTGTACCTAGAGCAAGACGTCATTGATGGAGTTGGAAACGATACCATTTCACGAAGTTTGCAAAAGCTGAAGCCTCATTGGGTCGATTGTAAAAGGTTATGTTAGGCGCTTCATTAGTCAATATTTAAGTCCTAGTCGTTCATTACCAGGTCAAAATATTTTTCTATAATTATCAATTTCGTCGTTTTGGAGGATGTGATTGGTTGCTGTCCATTGAATCAATTTCCACTCAATTGTGTTGTTAGAAGCATAGGCATTAGAATATAAATGATTCAATGACCTATTACTACTTGTTTGACTTTTGAGCGTGCGTATGCTTGTGTGTTTCAGTTTTTGTATGTATCTCTGAGAGTGGATTTGCTTGTCCTGGAAGTTGTGTAGATTTGCATAACACATATAAGAAATATGAGATTTCAATGGTAGTTCTGCTATCACATGGTTTGATTGTCTATCTATTGATCGGTTGCCCAAACTTGGTTTAATTCCTCATGTGTGTTGGTCTACATGGAAGAGTCGAAATGACTTCACATCTTCTGGTAATTTGCCTTGTGATAAGTAAGCTTTTTGTCATGCTTTCTCGATGAATGGTGATTTTTAGCAGCTGTTTACTCTGAGTTGTCTCCTCCATCCCCTAGTGCACTTGAGCCCTCTGATCTTTTTGTCTTTTGGACATCTTTTAAGGAGAAAATATAAAGGTCATTTCTGATTCTTGGTAAGATCTTCCACTATGAACTCGAAAAAATTGCAAAGATGCATATTATGCTAAGCTTCCTTGATGACTTCAACCATCGCATTGTCTTACACATACATGTACGTCATCATCTATTTCTTATGTGATTTTATTGAAGTAGAGCTTGACAAAGTTTCTTCCTATGTTTGTTACTTCTACTTGCTAAAAATTGATAGTTCATCAAAAGAGTTTTGCTTAAAAGTTCACACTTGTAGAATGACTATGTAAGTGTGTCTGCTTTTTCGCTTCGAGCGGAAAGATTTTGGTAATGCGCTCGAAATCCCCTATCAAGTTTCAGAGAACTGTACCTGGTATTGAATTAGCTGTTACATATCTATTTGGATACAACTTTTTGCTTGTTAGTAGTTTTCTATTGCCGTTCAAATTGTTCAGGGAGTTTATTCTACTAAAGGCTTTGTTGATGTGAGAGTGAAACTGCAGTATTGTTAGATTTTTGGAACTTTAATGAAGTTTTTTTAAAAGGAGCAAAAGTAGAAACTTTAGAGTAGACAAGGCAGCCCAATTTGGAAAGGAGGAAAAAGAAAAAGTAAGTTAAACACCCTTCAGTGGGGTGGGTACTTTTTGTCACAATGCTAGGAAAAAGAGTGTCTCTTTGAATCGTGTTTTACATTTGTAATCTTTCTTATGGTATTGTTGCCATGGTAAGTTTTTCCGTTCTTTGTTTCATAGAATGAATTCTAGCTTTAGTCCCTCAAACATTCGATGTGAAGTGGGACAAGATGTTTTTTCGGGCCATGTTTCGATCAACATGTGTTGGTAATTTCCTTCATCTTCCAGTCTATGGAAATTCAAGGATTTAGTTGATGGTTATATGCGAATTTTCTGTAAAGATTTCCATCATTTCATTAACCATATTCCTCATTAAAAGTGTTGCAATGAGAGCATTTAAGTATATGAAGAATCAGTTTTGTTTCCTCTCTTTCCTTTTCCCTCATTCCTATATGCAAAGGCTGAAATCTGAATATTCATCATGCAAGCCTCAGATGCGTTCCATGTGTACTATTTTGGACACATTGTTTATTCAATATTGTGCATTGCGATTTATGGAATGATCCCCTCTTCCTGTAAGATGAAAAAACTTGGTCCTCATGCTCAATGTTCTATTCCTATATCAGGTCAATGTATCATCAGGTTCTATTGCTTCTACTGTACAAACCTCAAAAGATAGTGTCATGTAACTACTTTTGTTGATGTTTGCTCATTGATTAAACACTAACTTGAAGCTTCTTATTTTCAGCGAGTCAACCACTGGCAGCACACTTGTGGTTTAGTTTGAGCAGCTACCTACTCGATAAAGGTTAGTGATTGTCATGAGGCATGTTCAATCAGCAAGATAGTTAGTCTTCCCGAGTTTGGAATTTCTGTTTATTCAAGAACTTGTGACTTGTGATGGTTGGAATATTTCATATTTTGTTCCACGAATGAATAGTAGAATAACAACCTTTTGATGTTTGGAATTACATGGTTATTTGCTGTTGGATGATGTTCACCTCAATACATTCACTCTGCTATGCATATTTATTTCTTTCGTGTGGCATGTAGAGAAAATATTCTTTACATCAAATTGGCCCCCGTGAAACTCATGATCGACAATTTCCATAGGCCAAGCCTTGGATACATGTTCAATCTTGCAACCAATGGGCATGACGCTCGTGTGTTACACGAGGGCTACCTGTGCTTGCCTTTATCATAACTTGTAGTCTTGCACTTCCTTGACTTTCTTTTATTTATGATATGATAGCTAGGTAGCTAGGCAGTGAGCATAGCCAAGAGACCCCCTTTGAGCTGGTTCTATGTTTGTGGAGGGGTTAAGGCCAACTTTGTGATCCATGTCTGGTGGTTCTTGGGTGTTCTTGGGTGGTGACTAAATTGTGAAGGTGCTTCCGACGAATCCATTTTTCTAAAGATACTGAAATGGATGATACATTTACCTTGATACTGTTCCTTGGTATTTTCTACACCATCCCTCTCATTCCATTGGTTTTGTATTTTTTTTCCTAAGCTTTCTTGGTGTGATACATTTAGTTTGACCTTTATTCATTTCTGTTGATCGGCGGAGTACCATGTTTCGTAAGCTACTCAATCCAGCAATTTTGGGAACTCCGAAAGCTGAACAATAGTCATCTCTGACAATGTCTTTGCAAACTTCAACAGAGTGTAAATAATTTAGATGTACGTATATATAGAGCATCTGCCAATATACACCCAACTTCTATGTTGATCTGCGGAGTACCATGTTCCGTAAGCTACTCAATTCAGCAACTTTTGGAACTCTGAAAGCTGAACAATAGTCATCTCTGAGAATGTCTTTGCAAACTTCAACATAACACAAATAATTCGAATGTACGTATAGAGCATCTGGCAATATGCTCCCAACTTCTATGTTGATCTGCGGGGTACCATGTTTCATAAGCTACTCAATTCATCAACTTTTGGAACTCCGAAAGCTGAACAATAGTGATCTCTGACAATGTCTTTGCAAGCTTCAACAGAACGCAAATAATTCGGATGTACGTATAGAGCATCTGGCAATATGCTCCCAACTTCTATGTTGATCTGCGGAGTACCATGTTGCGTAAGCTATTCAATTCAGCAACTTTTGGAACTCCAAAAGCTGAACAATAGTGATCTCTAACAGTGTCATTGCAAATTTCAACAGAACTCAAATAATTCGGATGTACGTATAGAGCATCTACCATTATGCTCCCAACTTCTATGTGATATAAACTTGAACCTACAAACGTTTGAGCATCTACCAATACGCTCTCAACTTCTATGTAGTATAAACTTAAATTCTGTTTTCCTATACCTCTTCATATAAATTACATGCATATGTACCCGAACAAAATCGTACGATTCCAAACCAACGAGCATGTTCGTCGGATGTAGCATGTAGGTTATCACCTAGTCTCATTAAACCGCCACAGAAAAGTCGATGGTTGATTATTGACAATGTCTTTTCCGTATAAAAATAATTAATAAAACGAAACAATTACTGTTACTCAAATGAACAGTAATGAGTATTCTGAGTATCGCTCCACAGGGATTATAAGCTTGAGTTACAGTTATTTCAATTAATTTTTATATTAATCCAAGAGAAAGATTGATTGATTGATTGGTTGTTTCTTAGAACTATTGAACGTTCTATTGAACTGTAATTAAAGGCAACAGAAAAGTAGAGCAAAGTTAATGGGAAAAAGGTCTAGTGTTTCGAATCCACTCTTTCCCTTCATAACCTAAATATGTTTCGATTAGAGGTCAACTACTCGAATCAACCAGCTCGATACCTTAGGATTGCAAGCCCTAACGATATTTCTTAAAGATAATTTATGAATTACCAATCGGCATGGATTACTTTCGCATAGCACGAATCGTCTTACTAGTACAAACTATCTCTAATCAAGCAAGGATCGTCACGACGCATCTTACGTAGTATAATCCATCCAGCCGGTTATCATAAAACAATTATATGAACGTGCATAAAATCTAAGAATTCATACACAAAATTTGATAGAAAGAATTAATATTGTAAATAAATCATTTAAGTTCATATAATTATGATTCGAATAATAAAATTTAAATCAAAACATAAAGTATTACTTAAAATTCGAGCTACGAGCTTTATCTACACCCTAGAAGAGGGGTTAGCTTAGCCGGCCATCGGAAGGAGAATATTAGATAAGATGATGTCCGTTTAGTCTCCATAGTACTACTATAGAACAAGTGAACAGCAAATTCCCTTCAATCCTTTCCTACCATAGCCGACGGGTCCAATTCCCTGGTCTTCAAAAGCTGCCGCGCGAAGTCAGTGGCAAATGTTAATCTCCGCGGCCTGAGGACGATTAGTGGGCCCAATATATTACTTTTTTGAAAAAGTTTTCTGACTCGTTCAAGGAAAAAGATACTTACTTAACTTGACAATTTTAACCCTCACTTTTCAACTAATAACAAATCCAATATTTAAGGCACCAATTTTACATGTGGCGGGCAATTTTCTCTCCAACCTGTCATTTTGCTTTTAGGATACGTACAGCCGTTCTCTTCTAGGATACGCAAGTGTATAAATGTACTGTATTTGGTACTAAATAAGGGTGAATTTGGCTTTTAAAGTTAAATAGTTATTTTTTTTATCCAAAAAAAAATTGCATCTGTTATTTTTGTGTCAAAATTTTGTGACTTATTGATTCGTTTCGGCGAGAGGAATCGGAAAAGTATAAAATTTTGATCGAAACCCATAATTTTTTGAATTAAGACAAAAATAAGTAAAAAATATACAAAAATTATGAGTTTCGAACAAAATTTTATACTTTTTTGATTCCTCTCAACGAGACGAATCAATACGTAACAAAAGTTTGACATAAAACAAACAAATGCAAAAAAAATTCAAAAAAAGACAAAAATATAAATTTTTAACTTTTCAATCCAAATCCACCATAAGATGGACATCGCAATGTATGTACATGTTCATCTCTTTGTTTTTTTTAGTGTTTCTTTTTGCATGGAAGTCTTGACTGAGCAAGAAATATTTTATATTCTTTTTGGCTTTATCTTTTGGGTTCAAGCTAAATGGACGTTGTTTAGTATTTCTTTTGTATGTGTAAAATAAAATATTTTTATTTGGGTTTTAAGTTCGAAATCTCACAGGTGTTATTAACTCCTGTGGAATTAGTCCATACAGAATTTTACTCTGACATTAATTGAAACTCCCACAAACGAACGATGAGATTGGTTTCCAAAAATTAGTCGAAATACACATGAACTAGCTCGGACACTTGAGTTAAAAAAATAGAATACATCAATGAGCCTATCTTAATGTGCACTGAGAAAATGTGGTGCTCTTCTGCCCCCAAAAAAAAAAAAAAAAAACCTGGCGTCCTTTTTTAGTTAGAGAACAAAAATGCTAAGGACACATACATTTGTACACATATCTTGCACATAACTTTTATGGGGCCCACATCGGGTCCCACCAATATGATCCGAACCGCTCATTATTTTTAAAATAATATTTTAAGAGTTTCTGTAAAAAATCATCTAGATAGGATATCGGTAAGGGCTTTTTCAGAAATCGCAATGCGAATTAGACTGTTTCACCCTATGATTTTTGAAAAAGTCCTTACCAATATCCTATCGAGTTAATTTTTTACAGGAACTCTTAAAAAATTATTTTAAAAATAATGAGCGGTTCGAATCATATTAGTGAGACCCGAGATGGGCCCCTTAAAATTATATGTTCAAAATATGTGTAAAAGTGTATGTGCAAGAAACATGACTGGTTAGAGAAAGCAAAGCAAAAACAAATGGTTCTAGGGTAAAATTGTCTTTTGCAATTAAAGTCAGAAACATAGACTAGTTTTTGAAGAAAGTTGCATAGAAAGGACAACCAAGGGGAGGAAATTAATATTTAAATATTGTTCTCACACATTTTTGAAGTGTGTCTATTGGGCACACGTTAGTTGGACCGATCCTTTTTTTCAACACTTTTGCACTTTGAGCCCAAACTTAATTAAACTTTTTGTTTTATCTAATATCTTGGACAACGAGCTCCAACAACTTACAAACAAAATAAATATCAAGTAACAAATATAGATGACTAACAAGTATAGTTTGGAGGGCCAAAATATTAATATTTCGGCACTTATCAATTATACAACAATTATTGATTGTTCCTATCGTTGAGTATTGTGTACAATTCTCCTCTTGTTTGTCAAATTAAAATGGCTACTTGGAAATTTTCTCTAGGTGCATGTAATGCTGAGGGTGACTTAATTGGTCAGGATGAATTGTATTTGGTCTGACCACATGAGCAAGGCAGGAAATTTCCCACACCTTGATGGTTTCTCTTTATTGCCTGGACCCCTCCTATCTCTGTCAAACTTTGTTTGGTTTTGATGAATAGACTTTTAAGTTCTTGATGATTCCCCTGTAATGGCAGCTGAGTCGTAACTAAATTTGCACATACGACGCGTTAAAAGAAGCAATAAGGGAAATGACCGAAAACCCTGATAATTAACTTTTGGAGTTAGAAATCGTTGAAAACCTTTGATAGGTTCAAGTTCAACTAGGGAATAGGTCACAGAAGGATGAAAGAAAGAATGAATCACCAAATTGCTTTTGAAAAAACCTGTGACAGGTTCAACTTGTTGAGCAGCTTCGTTAGGCTTTTGGGGTGGGTTTCTGTAGTTGTTTCCATTATAGGAGTACAATTTAGTGTCTGAAATCGACCCTCCCTCTGCTTTTGGTATTCCTTCCTCTGGCCCATAGCTGACTTTGAAATTTCTCTCGTAGTATTTACGACAACGACCAAGAAAAACGACTCAGTTAATAAACCCATTGTAGGTATTCTCTTTAATTCATGAATGCTCTATTTAACCCAAAAAATTGGGATAAAAGAACATGAAACTAGATATTCCTCCAGTACTTTTACAACTAGTCCTGAAGAAAAGAAAAGCCTTTAGAAAGCGTCATTCTTGAACTCAATTACTGATGGGCACTTTGAATTCGCTTGTTCTTCTTTCTTGTATACTCGCAACCCTTCCCCTGACGATTGCTCAAATCTGTTCCAATAATTTCACTGCAAACAGCGCGTACGGCGTAAACCGCAACCTAATTCTCTCTTCCCTCCCTTACAATGTCACCGCTAACAGCACGTACGGTGGATTTTACACCGCCACTATCCCACTGCAAGACTCCGAGACTATCTACGCTCTCGCACTCTGCAGGGGTGACCTTGCCTACCAAAGTTGTTTTGAATGCGTCAATTCCTCGATCCAGGCAATAATGACGAATTGTCCAAACCAAAAAGATGCGCTTGATTGGGGATCAAATTCTCATTGTATTGTACGGTCCTCTAACAACTCATTTTTTGCATCCATGGTGTCGCAACCGGCCAGAGTCGTGTTTGGGGGAAACATTACAGACTACATCGATGAATTTGATAAGACCTTGGATGATTTGGTCGATGAGCTGATAATCAGGGCGGCTGAGGGTAATTCTTCCCTTAAGTTTGCAACGGGTGACAAAAATTATACCCAGTATAAGTACGAGAATATTGTGTACGGACTATTGCAGTGTATCCCTGGCCTTTCACCTGTTGATTGTACCAGTTGTCTAAGGGCAGCGGTGGGAGTTTACAAGGACGGTTTTTTGAGGAGGAGATTTGTGAATGTTATGACACCAAGCTGTATTTTTCAGTATGATTTGTCTGATTTTGTGGAATCTTCAGTTGGTGCTGCACCGCCACCGCCCCCCCCTCCACCGCCACCGTCGCCTCCACCGCCGCCGTCGCCCCCTCCACCGCCGCCGTCGCCAGGTATGTTCATGTCTGCATGGAGTCTTGCCAATTCTAGCACAAATTTACTATTAGTAACTCAAGGCTATACTTCGGCTAATTTTTGGCCTCTTTTTTTAGGAATCTGGACGAACCACATTGTAGAATGAACCGCAAAAATACTGTGTTGGCAGCACTACATTCCTTTTGATGGGCCCATGCTGAACAGAAGAAAAATGTAGTGCTGCTAAGACTGCATTGAGTTGACATATTCTTATCATTCCTGTCACACATGTATGTATGTGTGAGGCGGGTCGGTAGAAAACTAACTCTCCCAAAAGCTAAAGCTGTTAGGAGATAGGCCCGATAATATATCAAGCTATTCAACACCCTCCCTCACGTGCAACTCCGTCTTGCACATAGAGATGCAAACATCCATACATTGAGCGAAGACAAATGCAAAGGGGAGAAACATAATTCAAACGGGGAACAAATTGTAAATGAAGAGTCTTGAACTCAAGATCTTCTAGAACCTAAGCTTTGGTACCATGTAAGAGCACAAACTCTCCATACATGTCGCAACAACTTAGGCCTGTTGGTTCTTCATAGTATCATGGCATGCGAGACAAGGTTTTACATGAGGAATAGTGCGCTGTTGGATCACCTTCCAAACAACTTTAGTTTTCAGGACAAATAATTATCAAACGAATATGATTGTCGTGCAGTCCTGAAAGAGAAACACCTGATATGTGATGGCCATTTTACATTTCATGGATCTTGAAAACTTCACATCTATATATTACAGCCTTATGGAACATTTTGAATATATTTTTGGCTTATGTAAAGTGCTTTTACAAGAAAGAATTTCTGGATTTTGCAGGAAAGGATGATAATACAACTCGAACAGTCATTATTATTGTTGTTTCGACAATAGGTTCTGTGATAGGATTCATTGTCTGCGTTTGCATCTTTCTAAGAAAGAGGAAGCAGAAGAAGAATCCAAAACTAAAGGTTGAAGGTAAGCTTAAAATGGTTTATCTTGACCCTAAGTGGAGTTTGGCCTCCATTTACTATAGTTGAAATCACTTGCTCCTCGAAAACAGAGGTAGATAAAGAAAAACAGGTGAAAATTTTAGTATACTGACAAGGTGACAATCCGTATCAGTTGGCTAATCTTATTATGTAGAATCTTTGAAGAAAGTCTCCAAATGCAGAAATCTTCTTGGTAATTTTACTTGTAACTTACGCTGACTCAACTGTTAACTTGTGCAGTTTCTGAAGCTGAGGATCAAATTAGCATCGTGGAATCTTTGCAATATGACTTTAAAACTATTAGCATTGCAACGGATAACTTTTCCGATGGTAATAAGCTTGGACAAGGTGGATTTGGTGCCGTTTACAAGGTAATTGAATCTCGTGTTAACAAATAAAAAATTCCTTTTAGGTCAAAGTGGTTTGGTTTGGTTCACATATATTCCATTACACTTTCAGGGTAGGCTTTTGAATGGACAAGAAATTGCAGTGAAGAGGCTGGCTAAGGAATCTCTACAAGGAGAAACAGAGTTTAAGAATGAGGTTATGCTAGTGGCCAAGCTTCAACACAGGAATTTGGTTAGGCTGCTTGGTTTCTGCTTGGAAGGAACAGAAAGGCTTCTTATCTACGAGTTTGTGCCCCAATCAAGCCTTGATCACTTCCTATTCAGTAAGACTAATATAGATCTGAATATATATCTTTGATGCAAATACCATTTCAGCTTATGATAGTTTAGAGTTAGAATAAAGTCCTTGTAAGCAAAAGATTTCGATGTTTTTACTTTTTTAGAAATTTATTTGAGCTTTGATTCAACCATATGTATGGAAAAACATATAGATCCAAACAAGCGCAAACTATTGGGATGGGATAGACGTTACAAGATCATCGGAGGCGTTTCCCGGGGACTTCTCTATCTTCATGAAGATTCACGACTAAGGATCATTCATCGTGATCTCAAAGCCAGTAACGTTCTATTAGACGAAAGCATGAATCCAAAAATTTCAGATTTTGGCATGGCAAGATTGTTTGTGGTGGATGAAACTCAAGGGAGTACAAGTAGAATCGTGGGAACCTAGTAAGTTTTCAATTCTGGCCCCATCCTATATCTATAGCCACTATGTTTCATTGTTTCTTACCAAATGGTTTTGGTGCATTTATGGATAAAGCATTGTATTTGATCACATAAATTCCAAGGAAAGGACTTCATGCAGTTTGAACATATTAATTTGGGTAAATTTTATAAATGGTCCCTCTAGTTTGCATGAATTCTCATTTTCATCCCTCTAGTATTAATTATGTTACTTTTAGCCCTATAATTTGCATTCTGTCTCAATTTCATCCCTCTCGCTTACGGCGTTAATGAAACAAACGGAATTGGAGGACAAAATTGTCATTTCTCCTCACAGAGGGACTAAATTGAGATTTCATGCAAACTAGAGGGACTATTTCTACAATTTTATTTTTTACTTTTGTTTTTGCAAATAAATTAAAATACATCATATGTAATATATTTCTCATCTCATTTCATATAGAATAATCAAAATATGTTGAATTTTTTTAAAGTTTTTCTTGTATATATCACAAAAAATATGAGAAAATTCGAAAAGCAACCCCTATGTTAAATGTCTTGGCATTGTATTTTTTTTTTTCAATTGAATTTTCACTCCCGTTATTTTCTTTGTCACATGATTAAAAAGAAAAAGTTGTTCAGTAGTATTTAAAAATCTTGTAATTGTGTTTAATTAGGCAATGAAACACTATTGAATATTAAGAGATCAAATAAATTAAAATATGGGTACAAGTGTATTTATTTTGGGACTTACTCATAAGATCACTCAAATAACAAATAAACATGGATTTCGAACATTTTTTTTATCGGGTGAAAAAATAAAGAGATTATAAGATGATCCAAAGACATTAGCTAAGGGGTTGATTTGTGCATTTTTTAATATTTTTGTAATGTGTAATGAAATATACTCCCTCCGTCCCATAATATTTGTTCGGTCCGCAAAACGGAGACGTAAAAATAATACTATTTTTGTGAGAAAAGTTGAAAAAAAATTCAACAATTTACTAGATCTCGACAAGTTCTTTTAACTTATGAAAAAAATTTAAATTTTTTCTCGAAAGAAATGCATTATTTTGTAGTCCTCATTTTGCGGACCGGACAAATATTATGGGACGGAGGGAGTAAATTTTTTCAATATAGTTCAATTACCCAATAAAAAATAATTTAGTTATCAAATACATTACTTATGGTTTTATTTTATTTTATTTACAAAAAACGAAAGTAAAATGTATAATTTTAAAAATAGTCCCTTTGGTTTACATAAAATCTCAATTTAGTCCCTCTATGAGAGAAAATGACAATTTTGCCCTTCAATTCTGTTTGTTTAATTGACGGCGTCAGGGAGAGGGACGAAATTGAGATGGAATGAAAATTATAGGGTTAAAATTGATACAATTAATATTAGAGGGACGAAAATGAGAATTCGTGCAAATTAGAGGGACCATTTATAAAATTTCCCCTATTAATTTTTGTACTGATACCACCCCATTAACCATTGCAGTGGATATATGGCTCCAGAGTATGCGATGCATGGGCAATTCTCGGTCAAATCAGATGTCTTTAGCTTTGGTGTCTTAGTTCTTGAAATTCTGAGTGGTCAGAAGAACAACTCTTTCCGTAATGGGGAGAACGTAGAGGACCTTTTAAGCTACGTAAGTATGAAAATTCCATGAAAGATTGTTTACCACAAAAAGAAAAAACGCATGACATTTACAAGTCATGAAAGAAGGTAGATTCCATGAAACTTAAGTCACATGTTGAATCTTGCAGGCTTGGAAAACTTGGAGGGAAGGAACATCTTCAAATCTCATAGACCCCGTATTGAGGGCTAATTCGGGTTCCATGCAGGAAATGATAAGATGTATTCACATTGGGTTACTGTGCGTCCAGGAAAATATCGTGGAAAGACCGACTATGGCTTCAGTTGTTCTGATGCTTAGTAGTTCCTCCCTCAGCCTTCCGGTACCATCAGAGCCAGCATTTTTTCTGCATAGTGGTAGCACCAATTCTGAGCTTCCACATGGTCATGGAATGGCTGTGTCGGATCATTCAATTAATGAAGTATCAATTACATAGTTGGATCCACGTTAAATTCTCAAGATGTGATTTCAGCTATAACCAAATATGTTTGAACAAGAATGTGATTTCAGCAATAAGCATATCTGTTAATTTCTATAAAAGGAATGCTAATTGAGTAAACTGACTATTATAATATAGCTCTCCTTGTTGGTAAAATTGCCTTGCTTTGATACTTTTGCCTAATCATAGAAGAAAAGATGTTTCCAGCTTAAGCAGATGCACTGTCACGAGTCTCACTAGAAGTTAATTTTGACAAAATCCCCCAACTTCCTACCTAAATTAGGAAAATTGCAAAACTTGTTATCTGGTTACTAAATGAATCCTATTTTATCATCTCATTAAATCCCTCATAAAAAGGGTTAAAACTCGAATGATTATTTTACGAGCCTACCTTCATTATCCGGAATTTCCATGTTTGACGAAAGATCTGTTGCTATATGCAATAATCATTGGTGCTTAGTTCTAGAGATCATCGGTGGCAATAAAAATAGTAGTTCTAACTTCTGATAGGCTCAACAATCATGTGTAATCTTTCTAACTATGAAAAGATATATTAGTGATCGAAATATGTTTGTACAGATTTTCCAAGCGTACTTCACTTATTTGAGAGAGAGAGAGAGAGAGAGAGAGAGAGAGAGAGAGAGAGAGAGAGTCCAAACAAATACAATATCATATAGGCTTAAAGACTTATTTTGTCCTTACAAATAAGGCTCGGTTTCAATTTTACCCTCATAGTTAATCACTACTACAAAAATAGATATTGACCTCGGTCATCTAGTGTGATCTTTTACTTTTAATCTCGCATTTAAAACCGGGGTCTATTAAGGTGTAACTAAAAGTCCCTATCTTTTAATCACATGATAAAAATCGTGATTAAAACTAATTAAAACCGTGACAAAAAACATAAAAACTATGATTAAAAAATGACAAAACCGTGACCTTTAATAACTTAACACGTCAATTTTATTATAAAACCGTGGTTGTTTAGTGAGAAATAATCTCAATTTTTGAAAAACTGAGATTAAAAATGGTGTTTTCCTATTTTTTCCCTGTTGGGTTTTGAATCTGAGTCTCTTCAATTTTGTATAGAAGCTTCAACCAACTGCACCACACACACTTTTCAATATATAATTGAAATATTTAATATATAACATATGGGTTTAACATTAAAATATATTTCGAATATCATTTTGAACCTTTAAATATTAAAATTAGAAATTTTAATAAACATGAAAGTTGTAGCCCTTTATGTTATTATTCAAACCCAATTTGAATTATCTCAATTAATGGAGTTCTGAGCATAGAGTTATACTCGAAATACATTTGGCGACGAAACACAACCTTCATAAATTTTGTCACTAAAGGCACCCATTTGGCGATGAAATATATTTTCATTGTCGAAAGTACCCCATTTTTTGACGAAATATTTTTTGTAGAATGGTTGAGAGTGGTATTTATTTAAGGGTATTGCGCGCGGAGTCGATTAAGGAGTAAGCGACTTTCAACTTTTACAATATAAGAGCTTTCATCTCAAGTCTAAAAAAAAAAGTGATGTATTCTCTAAATTACGATCTCAGTTTCTAGATGACTGAGATTAAAGGTTCTTTTTTTCTCAGTTTTTTCGAAATGAGATATATTCTTTCATATACAATTTCAGTTTTTCAAAGACGAGATCTATTCTTTAAGTTACAATCTCACTTTTAGATTATTGAGATTAAAAAATCTTTTCATCCCAGTTTTTTTTGAAACGAGATATATTCTTTCATATATAATCTTAGTTTTTTTAGAATGAGATCTATTCTTCAACTTACAATATCACTTTTTAGATTATTGAGATTAAAAAATCTTTCCATCTCAGTTTTTTCGTATAACTGAGATTAAAACTATAGTCCATAACATTTTATTATGCTTTTACAAAAAGTGAGATCTTTTTAATTTTTGGACCGTGATCTTTATACCATTTTGTAGTAGTGAATTTTAACACGATTTCAATGTTACCCTTCCCGTTAAATTTGGATGGAAAATGCTTGTGTGGCAAACGGTTGGGTGATTGTGGGACATTCTTTTACACAGTAATCCTCCACCTGTAAAAGATAAAAAAACCCTAAAAACCAAAATCCATTCCTTACTCTTTGTTTCACCCCAATTCTAGTTTCTCCAGTGACTAAAACCTAAAACTAAACCAGCTGCACCCAAAAACTCTTCTCTCAAATCTCTTCTCCCATTAAATGTGATCCCCCAAAACCATCGTGAACCTTACCAAAAACCCTCACCATCACAAAGGAGATGCATTGTCGACCTTAGTAATGGCTACCTCTTCATCAAACAGCAGTGCAAGCAGTCGAAGGGATCGGGTTTGCAAGTGAGGCGAGAAACCAGTGTTGACGACTTCATGTTACAACTAATGCAAAAACATGTGTCATGTTACAACTAATGCAGTGCACTACATTGCTAACCCCATGAACCATTGATCAATCAAGGACCAAAAAAAAGTAGCAGAATTACATTCCAAAATCAGTTTGCACCACAAATCTCTATAGTGATTGACAGAGCTAGTTACCATAGTAGAACCAAATCCATGTCTTTTAACATGGCTTACCCCATGAGCCAAATCCAAAGCAGAACCAACAGCAAACAACAACGTAGTAAAAAAAAATTCAGCATAATGGTAGCAGATTTAGCAAAAGATGCCATCACATAAATCAAAGTTGCTGTAGCATAATGGTACCAGATTCTCATCAGATTCAGCATCATCACAGTATACCAAAAATACACTAAAACATTGGAGACACAACTTCAATAATTACCCAAGAGAAGTCATTTCATAGCCAAGCCTGCTCCAAAAGTCATTACATTACCAAATACTATTAGAAGCCAACTTCAAGTTTGTGCCCAGTACAATACCATTAACTTCAATAATTACCCAAAAGAAGCCAACTTAAAGTTTTTGGCCATTACAATACCTACTAGGATTGCATAAACAAAAAACATTGATTGGGACAGCATATTTAACAGTTTGTACAGCCCAAACTTGTCGTTTAGGTCCAGTCATAAATGTCCTTCAATCTGACATTGCTAACCCTTGATCTTTTCAACCCTCTGTTTGGGCCTTGGGTGGTGGGCTTCTTTCTCATTGTGCTGGGGCCGGGTGGAGCAGAACTGGAGGCTAGAATTGAGGATGGTGGCTGGAATTGGGATGGAGTCACAATGGTTGGAGGTGGTTGGGTCAAACTTGCCGGAATGGACCTCTGTTGTGGGCCACTGGAATGACCTTTTCGAGCCTTCTTAGGACCACCATTTAGAGTTTTCTTTAGGCTAGCTTTGGGACTACCATTTGGAGTTTTCTTTGGGCTAGCTTTGGGACCACCTTTTGGTGCCTGCTTTTGACCTCCCCTTGGACCAATAATACTCTTGTCTGCCCTTGTACCTTGCACCGATATATAAACCATTACAAAAAGGTACAAACAAGACTTAAACATACAGTTAAGCATTAGAAAAGGGGGGTACGGCTTGCATGTTACGGTTGTTACCTGTGTTTGTGTTGCTTGACTTGAAGATTCCCCAGGCAAGTCTTTATTGCCTCCAACCAATCTCTATTGTGGCCTTTGTTTTTCAACGAATACAATACAAAAAGATGGTGTTTAAAAATAAAAATACTATAATACTAATATTTGTTGCCCAAGTATTATTTAAGATAGATTTAGCCGACAAACGAAAAACCTCAATCCCATTGATTTACCTTGGCTTTAGCGTGTACCACTCCTGTTCGAGTTGTTGACCCTGCGCGTTGATCTTCTTCTCTTGATTTTGCCAACATTGTCGAGTTAAGGGTGGGTTTCGGCGGAAACATTTAGGGAAGGTGTTTGTTTGCTGGGTTTGGAGGGAAATGATTTGGGGGATTTAGGTTTAGGGTTTTAAGTCACTAGGGGAACGAAAATTGGGGGGAAACGAAGAGATAGGGAATGGATTTTGGTTTTTAGGGTTTTTTTTTTTAACAGGTGGAGGATGACTGTGTAAAAAATGTCCCATAATCACCCAACCGTTTGCTACACAAGCATTTTTCATCCAAATTTAATGGGAAGGGTAACATTGAAATCGTGTTAAAACTATGAGGGTAAAATTGAAACGAAAATTTTTAGGAGGATGAAATTGAAACCGAGCCTTATTTGTAAGGACCAAATAAGCCTACAATATATTCAGTAGAATCAGTACAATCAAATACAATACATGGAAATAAGATATGGAGACAGTTGTTTACAGGAGTACAACAATATCTAAAAGTTGGATTGAGAAACAATAGAGTCAAAGTAGTTTTAAAGAGGTCTCTTTACTCGCATTCTGCTCGATAGAATTTTGTCATCTTGAATTAGCTGTATTTTAATTCTCTTGTTGTCAATTAGCATGTCGATGAGAGTTTCCTTGCAATGGTTTCGGTCAGCTAGGCCTTGCTAGAACTCTTGAGTCGTCCTTGGATATGCAGTACTTTTCGGAAGCAATCCTGACTCCACATATTGGTCCTCTTTACTCGCATTCTGCTCGATTCACCCATTCTGCTCGATAGAATTTTGTCATCTTGAATTAGCTGTATTTTAATTCTCTTGTTGTCAATTAGCATGTCGATGAGAGTTTCCTTGCAATGGTTTCAGTCAGCTAGGCCTTGCCAGAACTCTTGAGTCGTCCTAGGATATGTAGTACTTTTCGGAAGCAATCCTAACTCCACATATTGGTCCTCCAATACTACTTCACTTTCATTTCCCTTTAGCTTGACCAGTGAAATCAGACCCAACAATACGCAAGAGATAACAAACAATACCATGCACTTATCATAAGGTTGAATAATGGAAGCATACCTGCCTAATAAAGATATCCTGCTACCATGAACAAACCTCAAAATTTGAATAAATCCTGGGCCATTCAACTGTAGAGCAAGAGATAACGAACAAAACGACGCACTTATCAGCAAAAAACTCTTTAGTCATTGGCGCCAGATCACCTGATGCTGCGATAGTGGCTCTGTAGAGTTGAACGCCAACAAAGACTAGTTGTGTTGACAACATCACAAATTTGTACAAGTTCAAAACTTTTCCTCTCTCTTCGTAGCTAGAGGGAATTTCCTATGGATACAACGTCGGACAGAATCATGAGCCCGGCCTTCACATCAGCCCACAAATCTTTGTCATTTTCATCCACTTTGTCACCCTTCTTGGCCAAACGGGTCAAATACAATGCTGTGTTCACACTTTACAACAACAGTGAGTAAGAGCCCAAACACCGTGCCCCAACTCCTTGATAGTTCAGCTTGCGCACACCTCGTTGTCCGGGCCAGCTTGCGTGCACCTCAACTAGTTCCGTGATTGTGAAGTTACTGACTGGGCAAACTCTCGGGTGGATCCAAGGTTTGGAATTTTTTGGCCTATGTGTAATTCGAACATGCGACCTCATCAAAGATATATAGACAATCACCTATTTTCTTTCTCATCCAACTTGACTAAACCACTTGGGGTGGGTTGAATTGTCTGGTATGAATTAAGGATTTTCTATTGTCCGTGGGAACCCTGTGAAAAGAGGTAAAAAAAAATGAAGCAACAAGTTAACTTTGGTTGATTGAGAAACCCAAGCCTCTGATTAAACACAAGTGTTTGATGATAAACGATAATTTTCTTTATTCATGAGTTGCGGTATCTTATATAGAGATTGTAAACTAACTAGGCAAATAGCTACAAATTAGGAGATCCTTAAGACTAGGACCACAAAATAGGAGATCCGTAAGACTTGGACTCCAAGTCCCTACAAAAGTTACTAATATTATCTCTACGCGATATTGTCCATATGATTTTTCTGCCCATAATATAAGTGTGTGCATATTTGTACTAGTCTACCGTATTTTTATTTGGCTTTGGAAAGACTTATTAAATTCTTGATGATTCCCCTGTAATGGCAGCTAAGTAACGAAGTTTCCACATAGGACGCGTTGAAAGGACCAATTAGGCAAATGGGCGAAAATCTTGAAAACTTATGAAGTTAAAAATCGTTGTTTTCTATCATTTCTTTCTTGCTTGCTTTCTTGTTTCGTTTTGCTATTTATTTTTGTTTCCGTTTGACATGGGAAGTCGTAGTCTGCTAAGGGGATTGTTATGTTATCGGTCTTGCGATAATATTGCAAAACGTACCTTTGACAGGGATTAGGCCAAAAAAGAAAGAACGAATAAATCACCAAATGCTTTTGAACAACCACCCGGTCTGAGTTCCACGTAAGAAGTTTGCATACGAATTTGTTCGATTTTACAAGTAAAACTAGAGGACATAATTGTCAGTGGCCTACTGATCAAGGCACTTTCGTTCAAGCATGACGATTGGGTTCAAATTTTATATAACTCCAGGAATTGTTTCTTTCCCTTTCCTTATTCCCTCCTATACATTAGCAAAAAGAAAAGATTGTAGTAATTGTCAATCGGTAGCAAAGCTTTGATGAGATTCTATGGTTTCCCCGGACGCCTAGTGAGAACATGGTAAGCTTCCTCGTACTTTTTTCAGGTGCTCCTGGAGAAAAGAAAAGCTTTTACAGAAAGCGTCGTACTTGTGGTTTTGTTTTTTGTTTTTTTTATAATTATTATTGGATTTTTAAGTACTCCTTATGCCTCTATTTAAGAAGTTTAGAGTTTAGTTTGGAATTTGGATTGCATGCATCCATTGTTCCTCCAACCCCTCATTACCGACCTTGAACGCTTGATCATTAGCTTAGGGGCCGTTCCACAAACTCAAAAATGTTATTTATTATTATTTTTTTGCAATTTTCAAGCTTAAAAATAATGAGATTACTGAAATATAAAAATATGCAATATTGATTTTGTTTGAAAGATTTCGATGAGTACGCAAAAACTGAGAACACCAATCAGCCCCACAAAACGAGAAATCTGTACGTAACGTACATGGCGACAGACCCCTTAGATAGGATGAGAAACAAAATTCAAGGATAGATCAACAATGAAATTTAGTATGCCACACACATTTACGGATATTGGATCAATGAGAACACAGCATTTAATCTCACAACATGAGACAAGTCCACTACCTATAAGAGTACTAACAAAAGAGTATATGAAAGTGGGGAAGGGAAAAGCCTATTGCAGATAATGTGCTCAAACCACAGCACCCTCAAAAGACTCACCCCTCCCATCTTTTCTCTACATGCAATAGACTCCGGTTCCTCAACTCCCTCCACTTGGCCTCGCATTATTCCCCCACTAATTATTATCTCCTCTCTCGAAAAAAGGTGGAGGCACAAACGCACAGCTCGCTAGGGAAGCACACAATATAATGTCGCACAATTCTGAAACGAGAGCTCAAACTTTTTGCCACAAGTGATTAAGATATATATACCTGATATATATAGTAGAAGTATTAGCAACATATAATGTGGTTGGCAGGACCTTGATATATCCAACTTGAAGTAACAAATCTGCTACCATGTAATCCAAATCCACCTTCAGTTTGATGTAAGCACTTTGAAAAGCGGACCAACAAACTGCTTGTTGCATCTTTTTTCAATCTACTTAATGTCTGTTGAAAGTTCTTTCATCATCAATTGGAATGCAGTGCTATGGTTGTATTTTCCTTTTTAGTGGTCCAAGTTCTTGCTCATATTCTTTGAAATTCAGATTCAAAACGCGTCCGGAGGTCTCTGCAATTTTAGGAATTGCGGTTTCTGAACTACATTAATTCATTTGGCACCGTTTACATTATTATTTATATGCAATATGGATATTGTTTGATAGATCTCAATGAGACAATAGCGGTATTGTGAATGCTGTGGAATTACTTGAAGTGTCCAAAAGACGATTTTGCATGATGAGGGAGAGTGGTTGGACCTCCTAATTACTTGATGAGGTTTCCACATTTTGTGCAGACAATGAAATTGACGTTCCTAATATGGATGATCTCTTAACTAGGAAAGGGCAAAGAAGTGGTGAAGTTCAGGAGATTACGAACTTGCAATACTACAGGGTCGAGGTATTCTGTGATGTCTTGCAGATTCAAGAACCAATTAATGCTCGTTTTCCTGACTCGAGCATTGAGTTGCTACTTTGTGTGGCATGTTTGATTCCATCTAACTGGTTCTCTAGGATTGACAAGAAAAAATTGACGTGCCTTGCTGAGTTTTATCCAAATGACTTTTCTCCAATAGAACTCATGGTACTTGACAATCAGCTTGAAACTTACCTTTTGGATGTGCGCTCTAGTAATGACTTCTTAAGGCTGAATACAATTAGTGAGCTTGGTAAAAAATGGTGGAGAGTGATAGGGAAACCTTTCTTTGCTGATTCAAAAAAAAAAAAAAATTGGTGGAGAGTAGATCAGTGAACTCATTGGTTTACTTGCTTTTGACGTTAGCATTGGTATTTACCAGTTGCGACTGCTAAGAGGGCGTTTTCTGGTCTGAACATTGTGAAGAATCGGTTGGCCAATGAAACGGGAGACCTATGGATGAGTGATAGGCTGGTTTTGTACCTAGAGCAAGATATCATTGATGGAGTTGGAAACGATACCATTTTACCAAGCTTTCAAAAGCTGACGCCTCGTTGGGTCGATTGTCAAAGGTTATGTTATGCGCTTCATTAGTCAATATCTAAGTCCTAGTCGTTCATTACAAGGTCAAAATATTTTTTCTATAATTATCAATTTCGTCGTTTTGGAAAGAATAGTATCGGCCTTAGAATATCGCTGATTCATTGACCTATTACTACTTGTTTGGCTTTCGAACGTGCGTATGCTTGTGTGTTTCTGTTTTCGTATGTATGTCTGAGAGTGGATTTGCTTGTCCTGGAAGTTGTGTAGATAGGCATAACACAAATCAGAAATATGAGATTTCAATGTTGGTTCTGCTATCAAATGGTTTGATTAGTTTGATTGTCTATCTACTGATCGGTTGCCCAAACTCGGTTTAATTGCTCATGTGTATTGGTCTATATGGAAGAGTCGAAATGACTTCGTATTTTCTGGTAATTTGCCTTGTGATAAGTGAACTTGTTTTGTCATGCTTTCTCGGTGAATGGTGATTTTCTAGCAGCTGTTTACTCTGAGTTGTCTCCTCCATCCCCCGGTGTACTTGAGGATAGTAATATCCATATATGGCAACGTCATACTGCTGGGTTTTGGAAAAGTTTTGAGCCCTCTGATCTTTTTGTCTTTTGGACATCGTTTAAGGAGAAAATATAAAGTCATTTCTGATTCTTGATAAGATCTTCCACTACGAACTAGAAAAAATTGCAAAGATGCATATTATGCTAAGCTTCCTTGATGACATCAACCATCGGATTGTCCTACACATACATGTACATCATCACCTATTTCTTATGTGATTTTATTGAAGTAACGCTTGACAAAGTTTCTTCCTATGTTTGTTACTTCTACTTGCTAAAAATTGATAGTTCAGCAAAAGAGTTTTGCTTAAAAGTTCACACTTGTAAAATGAGTACATGTAAGTGTGTCTGCTTTTTCGCTTCGAGCGGAAAGATTTTGGTAATGCACTCGAAATCCCCTTTCAAGTTTCAGAGAACTGTACCTGGTATTGAACGAGTTGTTACATATATATCTATCTTGATACAACTTTTTGCTTGTTAGTAGTTGTCTATTGCCATTCAAATTGTTGAGGGAGTTTATTCTACTAAAGGCTTTGTTGATGTGAGATTGAAAGTATTGTTAGATTTTTGGAACTTTAATGAAGGTTTTTTAAAAGGAGCAAAAGTAGAAACTTTAGAGTAGACAAGGCAGCCCAATTTGGAAAGGAGGAAAAAGAAAAAGTAAGTTAAACACCCTTCAGTGGGGTGGGTACTTTTTGTCACAATGCTAGAAAAAAGAGCGTCTCTTGGAATTGTGTTTTACATTTGTAATCTTTTCTTATGGTATTGTTGCCATGGTAAGTTTTTCCGTTCTTTGTTCCATTGAATGACTTCTGGCTTTAGTCTCTCAAACATTTGATGTGAAGTGGGACAAGATGTTGTTTCGGGCCATGTTTCGATCAACATGTGATATAACAATTAGAGGTCAACTATTCGAATCAACCAGCTCAATACCTTAGGATTGCAAGCCCTAGCGATATTTCCTAAAGACAATTTATGAATCACCAGTCGGCATGGATTATCTCCGCATAGCACGAATCGTGTTACTAGTACGAACCATCTCTAATCAAGCACAGATCGTCTCATCGGCACGACGCATCTTACGTAGAATAATTCATCCAACCGGTTATCATAAAACATTTAAAACCATTGTATGAACATAAAACCTAGGAATTCGCACACAAGATTTGATAGAAAAAATTAATATCGTAAATAAATCATTTAAGTTCATATAATCATGATTCGAATAATAAAATCTAAATCAAAACATAGAGTGTTACTCAAAATATATTGATTGTTCCTATGGTTGAGTATTGTGTACAATTCTCCTCCTGTTTGCCAAAAATTGGTTACTTGGAAATTTTCTCTAGGTGCATGTAATGCTGAGGGTGACTTAATTGGTCAAGATGAATTGTATTTGGCCTTGACCACATGAGCAATGCAGGAAATTTCCCACCATGATGGTTTCTCTTTATTGCCTGGACCACTCCTATCTCTGTCAAACTTTGTTTGGTTTTGAAAAGACTTTTAAGTTCTAGATGATTCCCTGTAATGGTAGCTGAGTATGGGACCGTTCCACTTTCTCTTAAAGTTTCTTTTTTTGTCCAAAAACAAGGCTGGTTCTAGATCTCTGAACCTTCCTTTTTTTTAAAAATGTTCGACATGTCGTTTTGGTCTCTAAACCCCATATGCACCTATTGTGTAGTTAATATTGTGCTGTCTCATAAAAAATTACTTATAGGACCGGTCATTCATAATATTTTATTTCGTATCGTAACTTTTATTTTAAAAATTCGTAACTTTTTATCAATATGATTCGTAACTTTTTAGCAATAGATTCATAACATTTTGGAAATCATAATATTTTGGTGTGTTTCAACGAAATTCATAACATATTGGGAATCATAACATTTTGGTGTGTTTCAACGATAGTGCATATGATACACACTCAAATAAGAAAAATGACCGAAAACCTCGATAACTTTTGGAGTTAGAATTCGTTGAAAACCTTTGACAGGTTCAAGTTTAACTAGGGAATAGGCCACAAAAGAAATAAAGAATGAATCCCCAAATTGCTTTTGAAAAAACCTTTGACAGGTTCAACATGTTAAGCAGCTTCGTTAGGCTTTTGCGTGGGTTTCTGTAGTTGTTTCCTTTATGCTCCAAGTTAGCGCGTCTGAAATCGACCCTCTGCTTTTGGTATTCCTTCCTCTGGCTGGCCCATAGCTGACTTTGAAATTTCTCTCCTATTTACGACAGCGTCAAAGAAAAATGACTCAGTTAATAAACCCACTGTAGGTATTCTCTTTAATTCATGAATGCTCTATTTAACCACAAAAATTGGGATAAAAGAACATGGAACTAGATATTCCTCCAGTACTTTTACAACTGGTACTGAAGAAAAGAAAAGCCTTTAGAAAGCGTCGTTCTTGAACTCAATCACTGATGGGCACTTTGAATTTGCTTGTCCTTCTTTCTTGTATACTCGCAACCTTTCCCCTGACAATTGCTCAATTCTGTTCCAATAATAATTTCACCGCAAACAGCACGTACGGCATAAACCGCAACCTAATTCTCTCTTCCCTCCCCTATAATGTCACCACAAACAGCACGTACGGTGGATTTTACACCGCCACTGTCCCACAGCAAGACTCCGAGACTATCTACGCTCTCGCACTCTGCAGGGGTGACCTTACGAACCAAAGTTGTTTTGAATGTGTCAATTCCTCGATCCAGGCTATAATGACAAAATGTTCAAACCAAAAAGATGCGTATGATTTTGGATCAACTTCTCATTGTATTGTCCGGTTCTCTAACAAGTCATTTTTCGCATCCGTGGACTGGCAACAGGCCCAAGTCGTGTATGGGGGAAGCATTAAAGGTGACACAGATGAATTGTATATATATGTGGCGCTGGTTGATTTGGTCGATAAGCTTATAAGCAGGGCGGCTGAAGGTAATTCTTCCCTTAAGTTTGCAACGGATAAGAAGAATTATACCGAGTATAAGAATGTGTACGGACTAATGCAGTGTGTCCCTGGCCTGTCATCTGATGATTGTACCAGTTGTCTAAGGGCGGCGAAGGCAGTTTACACGGACGGTTTTCTTAGGACGAGATTTGTGAATGTTATGACACCAAGCTGTATTTTTCAGTATGATCTGTCCCCTTTTGTGGAATCTTCAGTTGGTGATGCACCGCCGCCCCCGCCCCCTCCACCGCCAGTTACTTTTGCTCCTCCTCCACCACCGCCAGGTATGTTCATGTCTGCACGGTGCATGCATGGAGTCTTACCAATTCTAGCACCAATTTATTACTAGTAACTCAAGGCTATACTTCTGCTAATTTTTGGCCTCTTTTTTAAGGAATCTGGACAAACCACAGTGTCAAATGAACTGCAATAATACCGTGTTGGCAGCACTACATTCCTTTTGACGGGCCCATGCTGAACAGAAGAAAAAAAAATGTAGTGCTGCCAAGACTGCATTACGTGGTTCGTTTTCTTTTTCTTTTCCTTTTCCATAGACCTACTAGCACTACTGCATTACGTGAAGGTTGATATGCACTTATTTCATAAGAATCTCAAGTTGAAAGATAGGGTTTACTTTATTGAGTTGACATAATCTTATCACCCCTGTCACACATGTACGTATGTGTGAGGCGGGTCGGTGTTGTAAGAACACCAACTCTCCCAAAAGCTTAAGCTGTTAGGAAATATGCATGACAATATATCAAACTATTCAACACCTTCCATCACGTGCAACCCCGTCTTGCACATAGAGATGCAAACATCCATACATTGAGCGAAGAGAAATGCAAAGAAGGCTTGCTTTTCGTTGATCTCTTACTGGTGAGCCATCACTAGAACCTGGAACCGAAGGACTTGCCTTTTCGTTGAGAAAGGGGAGAAACATAATTCAAATGGGGAACAAATTGCAAACAAAGAGTCTTGAACTAAAGATCTTCCAGAACCTAAGCTTTGGTAACATGTAAGAGCACCAACTCTCCCATACATTTCTGACACGGATACGGCGAGTTGTGACAAGTTAGGCCTGTTGGTTCTTCATAGCATCATGGCATGCTAGACAAGGTTTTACATGAGGAATAGTGCGTTGTTGGATCAGCTTCCAAACAACTTTAGTTTTCAGGAAAAATAATTATCAAACGAATATGACTGTCGTGCATTCCTGAAAGAGGAACATCTGATATGTGACGGTCATTTTACATTTCATGGATCTAGAAACCTTCACGTCAATATATACTATGTTACAACCTTATGAAACATTTTAAATTCAGCTTATGTAAAGTGCTAAAGAAAGAATTTCTGGATTTTGCAGGAAAGGATGATAATACAACTCGAACAGTCATCATTATTGTTGTTTCGACAATAGGTTCTGTGATAGGATTCATTGTCTGCGTTTGCATCTTTCTAAGAAAGAGGAAGCAAAAGAAGAATCCAAAACAAAAGGTTGAAGGTAAGCTTATAATAATTTATCTTGGCCCGTAGTGCTGTTCGGCCTCCATTTACTACAGTTGAAATCACTTGCTCCTTGAAAATAGAGGTAGATAAAGAAAAACAGGGGAAAATTTTAGTATACTGACAATGTTACAATCCGTATCAGTTGGCTAATCTTATGATGGAGAATCTTTGAAGAAAGTCCCCAAATGTGAAAATCTTCTTGGTAATTTTACTTGTAGCTTACGTTGACGCAACTGTTAACTTGTTCAGTTTTTGAAGCTGAGGATCAAATTGGCATCCTGGGATCTTTGCAATATGACTTTGAAACTATTAGCATTGCAACAAATAACTTCTCCGATGGTAATAAGCTTGGACAAGGTGGATTTGGTGCCGTTTACCAGGTAACTGAATCTCTTGTTAACGAACAAAAATTCCTTTTGGGTCGAAGTGGTTTGGTTTGGTTAACATACATTCCGTTACACTTTTAGGGTAGGCTTTTGAATGGACAAGAAATTGCAGTGAAGAGGCTGGCTAAGGAATCTCAACAAGGAGAAATAGAGTTTAAGAATGAGGTTATGCTAGTGGCCAAGCTTCAACACAGGAATTTGGTTAGGTTGCTTGGTTTCTGCTTGGAAGGAACAGAAAGGCTTCTTATCTATGAGTTTGTGCCCCAGTCAAGCCTTGATCACTTAATATTCAGTAAGACTAACAAAGATATGAGTATATATCTTTGATGCAAATACCATTTCAGCGTTTGACAGTTTAGAGTTAAACTAAAGTCCTTGTAAGCAAAAGATTTCTATGTTTTTACAATTTTAGAAATTTATTTGAGGTTTGATTCAACCATATGTGTGGAAAAACATACAGATTCAAATGGGCGCAAACTATTGGGTTGGGATAGACGTTACAAGATCATAGGAGGCGTTTCTCGGGGACTTCTCTATCTTCATGAAGATTCACGACTAAGAATCATTCATCGTGATCTCAAAGCCAGTAACGTTCTCTTAGATGAAGACATGAATCCCAAAATTTCAGATTTTGGCATGGCAAGATTGTTTGTGGTGGATGAAACTCAAGGGAGTACAAATAGAATCGTGGGGACCTAGTAAGTTTTTGATTCTGCCCCCACGCTATATATATCTATATCCACTTTGTTTCATTGATGTTTACCAAATGGTTTTGGTGCATTTACGGATAAAGCATTTATTCCAAGGAAAGGACTTCATGAAGTTGGAACATATTAAGATTTGTACTGATACCAACCTGTTAACCAATGTAGTGGATATATGGCTCCAGAGTATGCGATGCACGGGCAATTCTCGGTCAAATCAGATGTCTTTAGCTTTGGTGTCTTAGTTCTTGAAATTCTGAGTGGTCAGAAAAACAACTCTACACGTAATGGCGAGAACGTAGAGGACCTTTTAAGCTACGTAAGTATGAAAATTCCATGAAACATTGTATACCATAAAAAGAAAAAATGCATGACATTTACAAGTCATGAAAGAAGGTAGCATTCCATGAAACCTTAAGTCACATGTTGAAAATTTGCAGGCTTGGAAAACTTGGAGGGAAGGAACAGCCTCAAATCTCATAGACCCCACATTGAGGGCTAATTCGGGTTCCATGCGGGAAATGATAAGATGTATTCACATTGGATTATTGTGCGTCCAGGAAAATGTTGCTGATAGACCGACTATGGCTTCAGTTGTTCTCATGCTTAGTAGCTCCACCCTCAGCCTTCCGGTACCGTCAGAGCCAGCATTTTTTCTTCGTAGTGGTAGCACCAATTCAGAGCTACCATTGCTTCAAGAACATAGTTCTGAATTGGCCGTGTCGGGTCATTCAATAAATGAAGTATCGATAACTGAGTTGTATCCTCGTTAAATTCTCAAGATGTGATTTCAGCTATAATCAAATTTGTTTGAACCAGGATGTGAATTTCAGCAATAAGCATATCTGTTAATTTCTATAAAGCAATGCTATTTGAGTAAATTGACGATTGTAATATAGGTCTCCTGTTTGCTAGAATTGCTTTGCCTTGGTGATCCTTCTGGGTAATCATAGAAGAATGATGTTTCCACTCGTCCACTGTCATGAGTCTCATGTTATTTTGTTACTAATTGAATCCTATTTTCCTCATCTCCTAAAATCCCTCATCAGAAGTGTTAACACTCAAATTTTCATGATTCTTTTACGAGCCTACCTTCATTATCAAGAATTCCCCTGTTCGACGAAAGATCTGTTACTATACGCAATACTCACTGGTGCCTTAGTTCTAGAGATCATCGGTGGCAATAAGAATAGTCGTTCTAACTTTTGATAAATCAATCAGACTCTCTGATGTAGGGCAGAACTATGAAACAAACGTGCAACAAGGACAATCACAAACGTGATAGAAACTCTCTCCAGACTCTGTCATTCAATAATTAATCAAAAACTGCCGAGCCTTGAGGCTTACAATTCCTTAAATACGAAGCAAACCCTAACCCTACTAGAAAAAGGAAAAAAATACCAATTTCGGAAAAGTTTCGAAATTAATACATATTCTGAAAATATAAGAAAAAACAAGATTTCTCCAACAAGAACGGACTTTATTGGACTTTCCTACCAAAAGTTATAAGCAAAAAGATTATTTCCTAAAACGGCGAATTTGGCCTTTCGGAACCCTAAACGGCCGAAAACGGCTAAAAAACACACGGCACTGTGTCCTGACTGTAGGGCCGTTTCGGTTCGAACCTAGGTAGGCCTGACTCTTAATTCTACCGTCGCGCCACCACTTATTTACGATTATGCCACTCGATGCTCTAGGTAGGCCTGACTCTTAATTCTACCGTCGTGCCGCCACTTATTTACGATTATGCCACTCGATGCTCTAGGTAGGCCTGACTCTTAATTCTACCGTCGCGCCGCCACTTATTTACGATTATGCCAATTGATGCTTTAAATGGTATTCCTCCTCTATGCGCACCGCATCACTCTCCAATCATGTGTAACCTTTCTAACAATAAAAAGATGTATTACTGATCGAATTTTGCTTGTAAAGATTTTTCAAACGTACTTCACTTATTTGATTGAGGGAGAGAATTAGTGAGGAAGCAGAGATATTCTAAAGAAATACTTTATGTGGGTGCATACTGGGTGTTTGCGAAAATTATGTTGACAGATTTTTAGATTCTAGCTTCAAAAAATCAGTTTAAAATGTTTGTCAAATCAGTTTAAAATGTTTAAAAATATATAACATAATAATATACATCGAGAGATATAAACCGTTAAAAATGCACGCAAAACAGTAGTGGATAATTAAATAGGTACGGAGGGAGTAATGTTTATAATTAGCTTCAGGGTTCTACTACTAGAGATTGTTAGTGGCACTAAGAACAGCAGCTATTACTTACCCAAAAAAAAAAAAAAAAAAAAACAGCAGCTATTATCAAGAAAACTCCATGACTTTGATTGGGTATGTAAGCAAAAATTTATGTATTCTTGTTGTCCGGGAACGTTGGACCCACGATGAATTTCATTTTAACCATCTAGTCGTTGTAGGCCCAAGCCATCAGCAGCGACACAATTACAACACACTTTCTTGAAAAAGGAACGTCAAATATGTTTTGGGTGGAAAAAAAAGGAACCAAAATAGAAGGCCATCTGTTTTTTTTTTTCTCTTTCCAAGACGATTAGTGAAATCATGTAGCTACCATATTGGATCAATCTGATTTTATTCCTATAATAAAAACAAATCTGATCCTCAAGATAGATCCTGTTGGGACTCACGGACCAGGAGAGAATGATCCAATACGGAATGTAGAGAACCCTAATCCCTGTGAAACAAGGCTATTAGAGCATTCACAGTGGAATAATCAAAACTGGATAATGATCAAAAGTTATCACATCATCTTTTTGTTAATAAGGTTAGCAATGTAAAGATCCATAGTGGTACAATCAAAATTGAATAACCAAAACTTCTCACATCACCTTTTCAACTTATAAAAATTTAGAAATTGTGACATAGAAAACAATTTTTTAAAAATAGTTTTCAAACTAATAAAAACAAGTTATTAGAAAAAGAAAATTAGTTTTTTTAAACTTTGATTAAAAAAAATTTCGGGAAAAAGTTAAAAAAACATTTTTTGAATAAAAGAAAGTTCTTTTTTTCTTCAAAAGAACAGTTTTTGGAAAAAAAAATTTAATAAAAAACTGTTTTTGCAAAAAAATAAAAACCGTTCTTCAAAGTTAGAAACATGTTAAAAATGGAAGACAGAGAATGTTTTTGTGTAATGATAATGTACTTGATTGAGGAAATGTGAGGACAACTAAATTTGATTATTGACAAAAGATTGCTAGTTTTGATTATCCTATGACTAAAATTTGATGAGTTGCTAAGAGGTTGCTAAATTTAGTTATTCTAATGTAAGCTCTTTTTTTAGCAAATGTTGCTAATCTTAGCAACCTTTTGGTTTTAATTATACCACTATGGATGCTCTTACCTCTTGTTTGGAGGATGCCTTCTTCCCACGCAGGGGCGGACCCACCCCACGTGCCCCCAGGGGCTTGCCAAAAATTTTAAAAAAAATATTATACACAAGTAGGTTAAATATAATATATCTCTAGAAGTTGTTATAAAACTCCACATTAGCAGAGTGGTAAGCATGCAAGATAAAAGAGGCACAGCATCTGGGGTTCAACTCCACCCACCCAAATCTTTTTTCATGTTGATCCTCATACTATTTAATTGCTCTCTCTCTCTCTCTCTCTCTCTCTCTCTCTCTCTCTCTCTCTCTATATATATATATATATATATATATATATATATAGGCTTAAATTCTCACAAGATTTGTAAAGTTTTCCACTAATTGAAAAAGTACGTGATACATGTGGACATTAAATTTTTACTTGACTTATTTGAACCCATATTTTTTAAAAAAGACTAATAAGGTACGACTATGTACTTACGTATATGCAAATAAAAAATTAATATTTTTGTACAAATACTGTAAAAATTGCAATTTAAAAACTGGTCGGTTCGGATCAAGAATTGTAAACAAAAGTTAGATATAAATACAAAAAAGTCTCATATCCCTTGTTTTTTCTTTATTTTTTTCATTTTTGTTCTAACTCTTTCATTTATTTCTTCATTTTCGTTCTACCCCTTTTTCTTATTTTTTTTTTATTTTCGTTCTACCTCTTTTCTTTATTATGAATATTGTGAAAAATCGATTGCGAAATAGAATGCGTGATCAATATTTAATGGTTAAACGATAATTTAGTGGTATACATACAGAAAAATATTTTTTAATATTGTGGATAATAAGTGCCCCCAGTATATAGAATTCCTGGGTCTGCCACTGTTTCCATGGATATAAGATGTTCCCTTGTTGAAAGGCACCATTTTAATGCTTTTTTCTTTCTTCATTTTTCATTTTGCGTTTTCATTTAGGCGTGGGACTTATGGAGAGAAGGCAATGCCTTGGACATAGTTGATCCATTTCTGAGAGATCAAGAGTCATTTCCAGCTCCTCAAGTGCTGCGATGGTTTTATTACTAGAGATCTCTGTGAAGTCCCAATGTATTTGTGTAGTTTAGAAGAATCAAACTTCCTTTTTACGTAGTTGTAGTGGATCCATATTTCTTAATCTCATTAAACCGCCACGGAAAAGTCGACGCTTGAATATACAACAATTCTCCTCCTGTTTGTCAAAAATGGTTACTTGGAAATTTTCTCTAGGTGCATGTAATGCTGAGGGTGACTTAATCGGTCAAGATGAATTGTATTTGGTTAGATAGTGCAATAAAGCCACTCCTCTCTGTGTCAATTTTTTTTTTGGTTTTGATCAAATTTTTTTTAAGTACTTCTTGATGATTCCCCTGTAATTGCAGCTGAGTAACGAAATTTGCACATAAGACGCGTTAAAAGAACCAATAAGGGATTGGAGTTAGAAATCGGACTCACCAATCATGTGTAATCTTTCTAACAATAATTCTATTACACGTTAGGGGATTTTTGAACGTATAGTAAGAGTTGTGCCTTCACATCTTTTTCTTCGCTTTAAATAAGTTGGAAGAGAGAAAAAGTTATTTGTGATTCTTGAGAAGATATTCCAAAAGGCTATAATCAGGAAAAACTGATCGAAACTGGTTGTCATGGTTTTTATTACTAGACATCTCTGTGATGTCCCAATGTATTTGCAGTTTAGAAGAATAATTGAACTTCCTCTCTACGTACATGGATTCATTTTCTTAAATCTCACTAAATCGCCATGGAAGAGTCGACGCTCGGATATACAAAAGTTCTTCCTTGATCCTACCATTGATAATTGTGTTCGATTCTCCGGTTTGTCAAAAATGATTACTTCAAAATTTATTGTTGATTTCTCTTTAATGTCTAAATCCTTCCCTGTCAAAACTTATTGGGGACCGTGTTGAGAGAGAGAAAGACTGAGGGGTGGTTATGGAAAACCCAAGCAAACAAAGTCATGTTTGGCTTTGGAAAAGCTTGTTAAATTCTTGATGATTCCGCTGTAATGGCAGCCGAGGAACGAAATTTCCACATAGGACGCGTTAAATGAACCAGTTAAGTAAATGAGACAAAATCTTGGAAACTTTTGGAGTTAAAAATCGTTGTTTTCTATCCTTTCTTTCTTTCTTTTTTCTTTTTGCTATTTATTTTTGTTTTCGTTTGACTTGGGAAGTCGTAGTCTGCTTAGGGGATTATGTTACAATATTGAAAACCTTTGACAGAAAGAATAAATCACCAAATGCTTTTGAACAACCACCCGGTCTGAGTTCCACATAAGAAGTTTGCATACAAATTTGTTCATTATACAATTAAAACTAGCAGACATAATTGTCATTCAAGATTCAAGACTAACAGGTTGGTCTACTGGTCAAGGCACTCTCGTTTAGGCGTGATGCTTAATTGGGTTCAAATTCCAACTCCACGAATCGTATCCTTCCCTTTCCTTATAATTCCCTCCGATAGATTAGGAAAAAGAAAATATCATAATTGTCAATCCGTAGCTAAGCTTTGATGAGATTCTCTACGCCTAGTGAGAACATGTTATGCACCATAGAAGCTTCCTTAGGCTTTCGGGTGGGTGGGTTTCTGGGGTTGTTTCCTTCCTCAAGTTATACTCATCGACCCTCTCTCTGCTTTTGGTATTCCTAGAATCCTACCTTTGGCAACTTTTAAATTCGTCCAGTACTCGGATTCCCTTTAATTCATGAATATAATATGGGTTCATGGAGAGACCTTCTATTCCTCCATCTCATTCTCGTAAACATTGTTAGTCTCACCGTTTCCCAGCCTGATTTCCTAAACTACACTTATATATCTGAATCTGGCAATTACTCACCTGATAGTAAATACCAGACGAACCTCAACACCCTCCTCTCTAACCTTTCCTCCAGTACCGATAGATATGGGTTTTACAATTCCTCATTTGGCGAAAATCCGGACAAAGTTTATGCAATTGTGCTTTGCAGAGGAGACGTTGAGCTCGATACCTGTCGTAGTTGTATCAACAATTCCATTATTAAGCTACCACAACTGCTTCCTAATAACAAGGGGGCGATCGGATGGTATGACTATTGTATGCTGCATTACTCGAACAAGTCCATAAATGGCATTGTTGCAACTGATCCGCGTTATTTAATGGTGAACGGCAGAGATGCGTTGAGCATGAATGATTTCAAGCAGGCAGTGCGGAGCTTGTTCAACAATCTCCGCAGCCAGGCAGCGTCGGGTGGGGCCCGCCGCAAGTTCGCGACGGGGAACACATCTGGTCCGGCTTTTCAGCCTGTATATGGACTAATACAGTGCACACCTGATTTGTCCGAAACGGATTGCAATAATTGTCTCCAAGGGGCTACTGTAAATATTCCGCAGTACTTTGGTGAAAAGATTGGAGGGAGAATTTTGACACCTAGTTGTAATCTTCGGTACGAGAACTATAGTTTCATTACGGAGATTCCAGCTGCTGCACCACCAGCCATTACGAACATTCCAGCTGCTGCACCACCAGCCACACCAGGTATAGCATATCTTTCGTAACATTTATCCTTTGAGTATTTCTTTCCTTAGTTTCACAAATCATAGACTTATGGGTTATGTTAGGTTAGACTAAATGACTAATCAAGCAACTTACCTATAGATTTAAAAACAGGCTGCTACGTATCGGTTTTTCAAACCTCCTGTACCCCTACAGATCTTCATAGATTAGTCAGTTTCTAAGTCGCTGGTTTCCTAAACTGCTCAACTTGATCTGATATGTTCATTTGTTTCCTCTCATTGAGACGATTTCACTGCTGTTTTTCCTGTTGAGATTCGATGTTCAGTAAGCTCTTAGGGGCTGGTCGAAGGCGGCGCGTATATGAGAGTAGTCAAGCTGTGTTTTTCATGCTCTGTCTGGAGCGCGTTGGTTTTTTTGAACAGCACGTGGATTCAATTGAACAGAAAGAAAAAGGAGTAATTTCATGATGCCCCTTGACATAGTTGAACACGAATCTGGATTCCTTACTAACTTGTGATCTAGATTCGTGTTCAACCATATTCCAGAGACACTGAATGTATTCTCAAGGAAAAGGCTTTCTGACGAAGATTCCTTTTCTTTTGGACAAGTGATCAACATAAAGAGTTTTTTTTTTTCCCCCTAAATTGTGCACATCTTTTCTACATAATTCCTGAACTACCAATTTGCTGATTTCAAATCCCCTCAACAGTAGGGATAGTTTAGGGATAAAAGCAAAAAAAACTCCAACATCAATTACCATATTTGACCAGTCCCAGTCAGCTTTGACCTGCTGAGTCGAAGGAATCTCAATAACAGAAGGCACCACCAAATCTTACACGTTTTATAAAATGGACGATTATAACACACATATACAATGAAAAAAAAACGTGGGAATTGCAGAGAAAACCAATTACATTTAGGGGTGATAAACGAGCCAAATGAGCCGAGCAGGTAGTTGATTAAGCTTGGTTAGCAACTTAACGAGTTTCAAAAATTTGTTCGAGCTTAGCTTGTTTATGCGACGAGCCGATCTCAAGTAGCTTGAATTGTAATCAAGCCAACCACTACTCTTGTTGTGGTCATAATCCATAAAGCCAAAAATGTAAAAAACAAAAAGCAAAAAAAAAAAAAAGAGGCTCCCAAACACTTCCCTAGGCGGATGGTTTGTAAAATGGGATTGCCAACCAAAGGGAAGGATGACCTATGGAGCCAACACCGATCATGGTTTCACATAATACCATTTGACCATCCAGATAACTTTTTAAATTCTAAGCATGCCCTGCCGTGTCTGAATCATGTCCAAGGTGTGTCCGGCTAAAAAACGAAGGGGAAACTACAAGTAAAAACCGGGGCTTAACCCTAGTGAAAAATTAAACCCAACATTTCTTAATTGTCTCAGGATAAATGCAAAGCTTTCCAACTTGATAGGAATCTGTAGTTGAATGATGGGGTTTAATTTATCAAGTTGGAAGATTCTTATCATCCATGTCACACATGTATATATGTTTGAGGCATGCCGGTGTCCAATAACATGGCTGACATGACCATAACAATTATGTGCTTTACATTTTTTTTGTCCATTGCAGACAATAAGAGTAGCACGTTGCGGCCAACTATTGTTATGGTTGTTGTTCCAGTGAGCATCTCTTTGGTACTCACAGCCCTCACCTGTGTGTTGCTCCGATTAAGGAAGAGAAAGGATGTCAGAAGTAAGTTGACTTATGCTTTATGTACTGTTATTATTGTCGCTGTTTGCTTACTGGCTTTATATAAAACACTAGTTTTCGTGTAGACGGTTTAGCATTTCGACTCCATCCAAAACATCCAACGGCTCAAAAAACTAATTACTCCTAACTAACAACTGCATCAAATCTCGTCAATTCATCAAACAAGCTCCATTCAGTAACTGGATTAAGCAATTACCAACCAAATCAACAAAGAATGAAAGCAAGGGACACAGAAATACTTGGAGAACCGGCTAATGGAAAAACCATAGTAGAGAGAATCAAATAGCAAGACCCATGTGTAGTTACAGAAGATCTTCCAAAATATTAGGCATGCAGATATGGCAGGGGTACCAAGCAATCATAATCTATTTTTAAGACTCCTTATGCACATGAATATTATGTCCACATAACAACTTAAGCTAAATCTTACACTACTGATAGATGGTCCACAAAGTACTTGTTTCGAGCTAATTGAGGTTGAGATATGTTGATCTAGGCATTCTAACCATGCTGTTAACGTGAGAGAGAGAAAGGGAAAGGTAAAAGGACAGAGAGAACACAAGACGATTCATTTTTTTACTTGCGAATTTCAACCATAAGTTTGTAAATGATATCATTTGACCCATGCAACAACTTTTTCAGATTCTAATACATGGTTTGTCGTGTTCCATGCCATGTTTAAGCAAGACAAGTGTCCCAGATGTTCTATCCAAAAAAAATTGTCAAGCCACATCTCGTGTCCTGTATGTATTCCGGATTGTCCAAGATGCGTCGGTGCCCTATGCGTGTCCGACACGGATACGGTGATAAGCTGTGTCAATGTGTTCATGTTCAGTGCGTATTTAGGTGTGTCCAACACAAGACCGTTGAGTTTACGTTGATCCAATTGACAATGTTGAACCACTGGGCTACCCTGATGGGTTCTGTCAGGCTTTCTTGATTGGTTGTTCATCTTCCCATTTGCTAATATTAACTGAATACCTAACTTGATAGGCTTTTTAAAAAATTGTGTTAGCCTAATATTCACAGTTGACAGGAAAAGGAAGGACTACATTGCAGCTCTTTGATGAAAGAGGAGCGGATGCAGATTTACCATTGTTTGATTTGATCACCATAGTAACAGCGACGGACAATTTTTCTCTTGCAAACAAGCTAGGTCAAGGAGGCTTTGGCCCAGTGTACAAGGTAGGGTCTTCTTCCCCATGGAGATAAATCTCTGCCTTTGTTACTATGTGTAGTTGACAATGAAATAAGCTAATCCTTACCTTGGTTCAGGGTCGGCTACTGGATGGACAGGAAATAGCTGTCAAGAGGCTAGCAAAAAACTCAGGACAAGGTGTAGAGGAATTCAAGAATGAAGTTAGCCTGATTGCCAAACTCCAGCACAGGAATCTTGTGAGGCTGTTGGGATGTTGTATTCAAGAAGAAGAGAAAATCTTAATCTATGAATATTTGCCAAATAAAAGCTTGGACTCTTTCATATTCGGTAGGCCAGGTTCTTTTCTACTACTTCAATCAAGTACATTTACATAACTAATCCTTCATTAACCTATATACGTTGCATAATTCTATGCTGTTTTAATAAATTTAAAGGATTGCTCCTAGACTGGAGAAAGCGCTTTGATATAGTTTTGGGGATTGCTCGAGGGATGTTATACCTTCATCAAGACTCAAGATTGAGAGTAATCCACAGGGATTTGAAAGCAAGCAATGTTTTACTTGATGCTGAAATGAATCCAAAAATATCAGATTTTGGTATGGCTAGAATATGTGGAGGGGACCAAATTGAAGCAAACACAAATAGAGTAGTTGGAACATTGTAAGTATCCCTTGTACTAATCGGAGAGAAAAATCCATGTGAATTTTGTTTTTGTTGTCAGCTGAATGATGTCTAGTTTCGTTTTATTTCAGTGGTTATATGTCTCCAGAGTATGCAATGCAGGGCCAATTTTCCATAAAATCTGATGTTTTTAGCTTTGGGGTTCTGCTACTAGAGATCGTTAGTGGCACAAAGAACAGCAGCTATTATCAAGACAACTGCATGACTTTGATTGGGCATGTAAGCAAATAGTTTATGTATTCTTGCTAGCTGTCCAGGAATGTTGGACCCACGATGAATTTCATTTTAACCATCTAGTCATTTTTAGGCCCTGGAGTGTAGATCGTCAGTGTGAAAAATTCAATTTTATCTGGCCATCAGTAGCGACACGATTACAACACACCTTCTTTAAAAAGGAACATCAATATGTTTTGGGTGGGAAAACAAGGAATGATAATAGAAGGCCATCTGTTATTTTTTCCAAGACGATTAGTGAAATCATGTAGCTACCATATTGGGTCAATCTGATTTTATTCCTAGATGATCTGCACACTAATAAAAACAAATCTGATCCTCAAGATAAATCCTAAAGGCCAAGTGGGACTCACAGACCCGGGGAGAATGATCCAATACTGAACCACAGAGAAGCCTAATCCTTGTGAAACAAGGCTATTACCTGTTGTTTGGATGATGGCTTCTATCCACTGATATAAGATGTTCCCTTGTTGAAAGGCACCATTTTAATGCTTTTTTCTTTCTTCTTTTTTCATGTTATGTTTCATTAAGGCGTGGGACTTATGGAGAGAAGGCAAAGCCTTGGACATAGTTGATCCATTTCTGAGAGATCACGAGTCATTTTTAGCTCCTCAAGTGCTGCGATGCATTCACATTGGTCTCTTGTGCGTGCAAGAATTTGCTACTGATCGGCCAACCATGTCAAAAGTGGCTTTCATGCTATGCAATGAAACCACCTTGCTTTCCCCTACGCAACCTGCATTCATAATGAACGGTGTTAGAAGGCATCCAGACTCATCATCAACTAGTGCAGGAGCTGCTTCTTCTGTCAATGATGTTACGCTTAGTGCCATCGATGGTCGTTGAAGGCTCCAGCTAAAGGAGTCTCAGAAAAATAAAGACAGGTCTACTAGTAAGATTTTTGAACATGGTAAGATTTGTGCCTTCACATCTTTTTCTTCCCTTTAATAAGTTGGAGGAGAAAACGGTAATGGTTATTTTTGATTCTTGAGAAGATATTCCAAAAGGCTGTGGATACCATGACTATAATCAGGAAAATTGAAACTGGTTGTCATGGTTTTATTACTAGAGATCTCTGTGAAGTCCCAATGTATTTGTAGTTTAGAAGAATCGAACTTCCTTTTTACGTAGTTATTAGTGGATCCATATTTTCTTAATCTCATTAAACCGCCACGGAAAAGTCGACGCTTGCAATGGCGGATCCAGAAATTTTCTATAGAGGGGTCACCTCTTTAGGACCGGACTTATATGTTTAAAAGATATAGGCGAACTTACATCAATTTCTACTTTTTAATTTGAAAATGAGTATATATGTAAAAAATGTATACGGTTAAAGAAAATAAATATTTTATTTGAAATTTTACATGGAACTTATAGTTATAGTAATTGATTTGCGTGACAAATGACATTATTGTAAATGACTTTGTGGTACAACTGCTACACAATTTAGTTTACGTGTGGGTTTGAGTCTCAAGCACACTCAAAAATTCATGGGAGTTGTTCGTCAAAAATAAAAATAAAAAATTCATGGGAGGTTTGTTTTTTAACCATTGACACACAAAAAAAACGGAAGATGTTGGCGCAAGGATTCAAACTCGCGTCTCACTTGAGGAGGCACAATGTCTTACCGCTTGACCATCGTGTTTAGTAAATGTTAGGATTTGTATAGTATATATATAGTATACTTACTTAGACTTGGGGGCTAGTAGAGTTTTCCATTGTGTATAAGGCTCGTGGACAAGATGGAATATTTACTCCTAGAACATACGGTAAGCTCACTCGTATTGCTAAAATGATCACAGATGGTGTGCACATAAACTATGGTACAATTCGGCATAAATCGTACGGACTTGTGGAGATTGAATATATACTCCCACAACATAGAAAGTAAATTATCTCCAATAGCTAAGACGATCTCATGCGATTGCACAAATCCTATATTACCAGGCAATGGAAAAAAGTCGCTGTAGCCATGACTTTAAGGCTATGGGAGCAAGGAAAATTGGTTCATGCATGATTGAAGGCTAGTAGAGTTTTCCCACCAATTTCTTTTGGTATTATTGCAGCAGCAAAAAAAAGACCTGGTATCTAAATGAGAAAAAATATGGAATTGAAAGTGTCCCTCTTATCTGTGTCCCAAAGCCAAGTGGATTTTTTCACTTGTGTATGTATATAAATATATACCTTTATGATTGTTAAAATAAATAAATAAAAAGTTGTACTTGCATATTGACAATTTGCATCACTAAATTATTTCACAAATGTAATCTCAAATAATGCCCACTAATCTCCCTAGAACTATGTTCAAAGTGCCCGTTTCTCAACTACAACCCAATATCCAAATTGATCTGTTCTAGACTTGCATAGGTGGGAGAGAGGGAGGGAACATCAAGGTCCATCACCAAAGCCAACTTACACAACAGTGGAGTGGTCACAATGTCATTCAGCAAGGTGGAGTGGTTGTTAAGTCACAAGCAAGAATATAAAGAGTATTTTCACTTTCAGTTGGCATCTGATTTAATCTTAGGTGCGTTATCAAAATCTTTACAAAAAAGGTTTATTGGTGATACTGCATCAAAGATGTTACTTCTTGGATCTTGTGGACAAATTACAAAGATGCGGAAGTGATGCAGATTGTCCGTCCTTGTGTTCACAGGGGTAAACTTGGTTGAAAAGTTCTAAAGGTTGTGAAGGTGCAATTTATTGTATCAATTTTCGTGAGTATTCTAGGTCTCCAGGATTATTACGCAGAACCCACTGCCCGGGTTCGAAAGATTGTAACAATTTATTTGGTGGTATTGCATTTGTGTTTCTATCTTATTATTAGGAGCGCTTAACTTATTGCTCTCATCATACCTGTCCCTAAGTGCCGGCGTCTTTGGTCTTTCTTACCTAAGACTACTTATTTCTCTTACTTTTCATGGTTCAAAGGAGGTACATGGGTCATAAGAGGACCATCCGACCAAATGCGAAAAAGCTCAGATATGAATTCTTACCTCCGTCCTGCAAGAATCTTGGCCATGTTCCCGTTGTTATTAGTGACAAATACATCACTCTCGTCACACACAAGATAGTCAATGGCAGCTAGACGAGAAGAAAAAGAAAGAAAAGGCTGTAGCTCTTCACTGGCAAGCATCTCCTTCGTGTAGAAGTTTGGAAAAAGATCTCTTAAAGGCTGCAGAGTCTCTTCTCCACCATATAGTTCACCAGAAGCAACAAAAACGTTTGTATCATTTGAGAAACCAAGTGCCCGGAGCATCAGGCCCACTTCGTGGGGAGTAAAAGTGGACATTTACCGCCTGTCGCTCTCCCTCAGGGCTTAAATCCTATAGAGGAAAGAAAAGGGCGCTCTCAATAACAGGACATGGAATAATATGTGCTTCCCCAAAGGGTCAAAGCCATCACCTAAAAGGCCACAAAGCTCATAGAATAATAAAGCGCAAATGGGTCGCAGCCCAAAAAGCAAAAAAAAAGCCTAAAAGCCCAAATACAAGGGTATTAGCCCAACAATAAAGGCCAGATACACCCAAACCCTAAAAGCATGCCGCCAAACTGGAATCCGAAACGCCAAGCTATCACCGCCGCATAACAAGTCCGCCATGAACCCGCCGTATGTCGCCGGTTTCAAAAAGGATCAAAAAAGCCACCACGGTAGAGACCCCCGTAGACCTCGCATCCCACCCTTCGTTGCCTGCTGCCAAAACACCACTGTCGCTGTCCACAGCCTCCTTCGCATCCCATTACGATATCTTTGATATTGTTGGTTTACCGTTCACGTGATTGTGGAATTAGTAGTCCATATTTTAACTTGAACATAACTTTTCTTCACCAAAACAAAGGAAAATAATTATACTCCATCCCTAAATAAGTATTCGGCCTACAAACCAAAATTCTTTGAAGTTGTGAATTTTTTTATTTTTTTATTACAAAAAATGCACTTTAAAGACTTAGGTTTGTAGACCGGACACTTATTCAGAGATGGAGAGAATAGTTTTTTCTATCAGAATATACATAAAAGTTATTTTAAAGATTTTTTGGTTGTCAATGAGAAGATAGAGGACAAGTGTAAAATTTTTACTGATTGTCCTTTTTATTATCATTTTCGGAGAATGATTTTGTTCACCCACACCGCGATCTGTGCACATCTGCTGTGCAAGTCTCATTTCTGGTTTGGTATATGGTCTCGAGGCCAAAAGATGGGCTGGGTATGGATACAATTAGATGTGTACAAGCCCGATCCATTATAACCAAAGCATTTTTTTTTTTACTTTTTTTGATGTTTGTTTTTGATTTATTTGTATTCCAAACGAAGTCCGATCAAATCAGAGTTAGTTTTGGCATGGATATTCTTCTCAACGAAATTATACAAAATGAATAGTATTGATTATTTTTTGGAGTACGAAACGAACCCAAAAAATATATAAGTGAATGGTACTGGACCTTATGGACAATGGATTGTGGAATTCAGTCTTGTGGGGTGGGGTGGGGTGGTTGAAGTTGGCGAATCAACAAGTATTTCGAAAACAAGTAAAAAAAGCTTTTTGTTTCATGAACACTAAAGATTTTTTATTTTTTTTTACAATTATCAATAAAGAGAATATTGTTGTAAAGCATGTTTTGTTGCAAGTTTCAGACATTTTGCGAACAAGAATAAAGTCGGACAAAGTTTTTACTACTAAAACATCACCGGTCACAGCAGAAAATAAAAAAAAAGTAAAAAAAAAACTCTTCATTTTGTATGAAAAAATTATCACTTTTTAAACAAAAAATTTATATCAATCAGATGTGATGATATAATACTTGTGAAAGTCACATTGACGGATGTATAGCCGATCTTCAATACTTGGATACCAGAAAAAGAAAAAGACATTAATGAAGATTATGAATTTTAGAATTGACAGATATATATATATATTGAGTGTGATCAAGGATTCTCGATCGCTTATTATCACGAGTCGTGGTGCCATGAGGGACCAATCGCCCACAAGGTTTCTATTGCCCACTGAGGGCTAGGAGATCACTAACGAGTTGATAAAAGGGCAATACACAAGGAGGTGTCGTCTGCACGTCTCGAACCTCTAACCTCCTGAGCCCATACCACTTGGGAGTAGTATCCCATAATCCATTTACCACTAAGCTACCACCCACAATGGTAGAGATCGTCGGAACATGTAACATTGTTTCAGTGGCTAGCTAATTTTCTGCAATTGCAAACTTCCCATTTGAACTGAAATTCGCTAGAAACAAAGTCTGCAATAGTGTTTAAACAATCACTTCAATCACCTTATTTCATTTCTCCTAGCAACCCTTAAAAGCTAAAAAAAAGCTCCAGCATAAATATTGCTCTGGCTCGGGGAGTAAACTACTCATTCGAAAGAATAAATTACCTAAAGAAAAAAAAAAACCAACATTTAAAATATATAACTGGACACCTCAAACAAAATTTCCTTCTATTTTCGTTTCATCAATGTCACTACCTAGGTAGAAGCAGGGGTTTCCCAGTTTTGTGGCAAGGGGCCAAAATCATATATGATTTCTCTGTGGCATGACCAAACAAGCTTTATTTATTTCTCTGTGGCATGACCAAATTAACAAGCTTTATTGCCTCAGGAGTCTCTATTCCTGCTCCCCTTGGATCTCCAGCTTGCCCAAACCTGTGGTAGGCAATTATGTTTGACTTATAAAGAATTCGGAACATCCCCGTTATCGATGCAAAATAATGGAATGTCGGATTTTTTTGACTTACTGGTGATTTTGAGGAGCTCCCAATCCAGCATGAGTAGTTCCCTTAATTGATTTTTCCTATAACTTCCTCTGCAAATTGAGTTTTGGCAAAAGTTAACTTGAACTAATTAATACCAAATTCATAGCTATGGGAAGATGGTTGGTCTTCACAATCAATAAAATCGACGGATTCTTATACCAAAAAAACATTGGATCTTGGGTTTATTTAGGGATTTCTGGGAGCAGTGGATTTTACTTCGTCGTATCGGCAGAAATCTTGATTACCTCACCTTTTCTTTTCCCTCCGCACATCCCTCTAGAATTCGAGATCGAAACACAGCTTAAAAGAATCACATTTTACCAAACACCCACGAGATAGTACATGACAATACAAACTGTTGGGGATGCAAATAACTTTCAACAACAGAGATCTGCGACCCGCGCAGAGGATTCCGCGGTAGGTGGACCGTGACCGCGTCGTTCTGTGTCAAAAATATATTTATAAACTTTGGAATTTACTACTACTCCGTAGAATAGTGGTTAAGACCGAGTGTCGAATCTACAGGGACAATATGGCTAAGTTACTATAATTTCAATTAACTTTTAGATTAATTCAGAAGAAACAGATTTGAGTTGTTTGATTTCAGAGAATTAATTAATTAAGAAAGCTACTAATTATTTGATTTGACAACTGATGAGAAAAAGATCTAGGGTTTCGAATCCACTCCGACCCCGTAACAACGATATACATAGACTAGGTTTAATTATTCGAATTAGAAGGGATTATCGCTCGGACTTGCAAACCCTTTCGATAATCGTCAAGAAAATAATTGCGTTGTTAAAAGGCATAGATTATCCTATAGCACGGTCAGGCCGCCTAATGGCACGATCCGTCTTACGAGCATAATCTATCTCAGAACTCCAATCACAATTAATGAAAACCATCGTATAACTCGTATTTGAAAGCGCGCATACAAATACTCAATAGATTAAAACCATTAAAAATCATTCCATTTGATCAAAACAAAACGGGTTCTTAGTCATACAATCGATCCGAATAATAAACCAAAATCCTACGCATAAACAGAGTTACTTGATATGAAGTTTCATCTTCCTCCTAGACAAGGGGTTTAGCCGGCCATGGGAATGGAAACCTATAGGTATTGACTGATGAAGTCATGGTCGGAATGCTAGAAAATCCACTGATCCGGTCGAGAGCCCACATCCATGAACTGCCGCAGCCGAGAGCTCCTTAAAACCCTTTCTGTCGACTTTTTTCTAATTGCCGTCGCAACCTTTTTTTGATGAGGCCATAACATGGATTAAGAATGGAGTTATTACACCCTAGGTCCTTAGACTTTGGAACATGCTACAAGCTGGTCTCTAAATTTCTTAAAGTTTGCACTTTAACTCATTAAAATGTCAAGCCTCCAAATATCTACAATCACAAGAAACACATTATTATTCTCCAAGTAACAATATAAATGGACTTAACAAGGCATAAATTAGAAGGATTAAATGGGTGCTTTTCAGCATCTATCAGACCGCGACCAGTGCGTAGAGTTCCGCGACAAGTAGGCACACAGGCAGGCTCGCGCTTGACTAGACAGGCGCATGACCAGGATGGGCCGCGGCTTAAGTCGGTTGGAAGGGTCCATTTGTCACTTAGGGTTTGCCTATAAATATTAGTTGCTGTATTCATTTATTCTTGAGGTTGTACAGAGAGAGAATTCTAGAGAGAGAGAGTGCGAGAGAAAACTTTTCTCAGAGAGGAAAGAGAAGACTTGTAATCTTTAATTTTTTTCGTTCATAGTGGATTGGTGTGGCTCCCGAGGACGTAGGTAAGTTGCCGAACCTCGTGTGTGTTCTATTTTTCTGTTCCTCTTTCTCTTCTTTTTCTCTAGTTTGATTTCTGTGATGATAGTATACCAAGATCTTGAGTATTTTTTTGTTCGATCGTTGTGAGTCGAGTGCGAGGCTCCGATTTCCCAACAACTGGTACTAGAGCCACGGTTGCGGTAAGGGTGTTCGACAGTTTTTCCGTTGAAGTTTGTTCGGGTAGTCTAGATTTCAGTGGGAGCTATGGTTTAGAAGAAGGGAAATCGAAGATTGAGAAAATCGATGGTTCAGACTTTGCTTTCTGGAAGATGCAGATGGAGGACTATCCATACCAGAAGGATCTTTACCGGCCGCTGCTGGGTAAAGAAAAGGGGAAGAAACAAGGAGAGTGTAACGAAGAATGGGTTGTTCTTGACAGGAAGGTGATGGGGTTGATCTGTGTAGAGACCCGTATTTTTTTTTATCATTTGAATTGTTTATTCATTGACTAATTAGGAGAATATAGTTTATTTTGTGGCTATTTGAATTAGGGATTGAAATGAGGGAATTGAATCTTGAGGGAGTGGGTGTGTGATTAAAAGATATAGGGGTATATATAGTGGGCGTATATATTGAAGGAGATTAATTTTCATCTCCTCTCTCTCTCTCTCTACCGTCCCTCTCTCTCCCTCTCATCCGAAATTTCTCCCTCTCCTCTCCTCTCACTCAAAACTCCTCTAAGACCTTAAGAACCTTAAAGATCAACCACCCCTCAGCCCTCCAATCGCATTCTCGAGCTCAAAATTTCGTGGGCCAAGCTTGGAGGAAAGTTCTTGGTTGATTTCGAAGCTTTGGAGGTCTAGGGCTCGCTTGGATTTCGATCAATCGCTTGGGTCTCGTTCAAATCACTTGAGGTAGGGATTTCCTACTATCTCTATGTGTTTATGGGCTGATTATGTGCCTTGATCGTGCTTGGTTCGTTGTTTGTTGTTGGAGTTTTCGTTGTTGAAAAACTGAAAAATCTGCAGAAAAACTCCATGTTATTGATACCCTCAAAAGGGGTATCGATACCCCACTCTCTTCTAGACCAGACTCTGGCCAGGTATTGATACCTCAATCAGGGGTATCAATATCCCTCTTCTGTTCCGGACAGATTTGGTTCTTTTGTTTCTTCTCGTGCCCATTTGAACCCCGAACACTTCAAACACCTTTTGAATAGCTTCAAATCACTTCCAACTTAATTGTTCGTACCTCGACAGATTCATTGACCGATCGACCACTTTGGGCCCTCGTCGTAGCTTAGAAAAGTGTAGAATTAAACGGTTAGGATACTCGTACTTTATTTTACGCTTTTGGTTTATTGAAGTAGATGTTGTAGTATGTCTTAATGATCGATATAGACTTGTTAAGCGTTATTAAATGACGTGATGATTAGTGAATTGAGAAATGTACTATGGAGGCGTTATTGAGTACCGTAGGCCATAAAGTATATCGTAGGGTACATCGTTGGTCGATGGGGGTTTTCCTAACGGTCTAGATGAGAATAGAGTAACCCGTATCCTCGTGCTTCGTTTTATTGACCTGCCTGGGTTCTTTTGGCACCTAATCTATAAGATTCTCGTTTAGAACCTAGCGGATGATGTGTTGTAGAGTCATTTTTGGGTTCGGTACGTGACATAAGGCATCGTGATAGACTTTGAGAGATAACGTGAACCTAAGGTATTTAATGATGTACAAAAGGACATGTTTATGAGTTTATAATATATTGAATGACGATGAATGAAAGCATGTGACCTTGGGAAGTGTTGTCTCCTTGTATTCGGATTGTTAATGCTTATGTGTTTATGTGAGTTGTGAATTTTGAATTGAGGGTCCTGCAACGCAAGGTGTGGTAATGCGGAGACTCTAGAGGGCCCGTTACGCAAGGTGTGGTAAGGCGGAAACCCGGGTAGAAAGAGAGTTCATTGTCACGCATGGGGTGGTAACACAGTTGAATTTCTCATAAAATGAAGAATGTTGAAGTTGATGTCAGAAGTATACGTTGTTACTTGAACTGTTTGCTACTTGAGATGATGACCGTTAAAGAAAGAGATAAACAACTGATTCTACTAAGGATTTGAAAAGAAAGGAACTTGTCTTTTTTTGAAAAAGGATTTTTATTAAAATCCTCCAACTATTCTTGAGCGAATCAACGGTTTCCGGTATTCGTGCGCAGAATCAACGGACTCCGGCTATTCAAACTCGAATCAACGAAGTTTGACCCGTAGAGGTCGAGAGTATTTCTCAAAATTATTTTGAAAATCAAAAAGGAATGTGTTCTTTTATGAAAAGAGGCTTGATGGTAAATGGTAAATGATGGGAAAGTCAAGTGTGACATTCATTTGAGGAGACTTGAATTGGTTTGAGAAATTGTCGTTGTCATTTTGATTGATGTGTGTTTAACGCTACCTCTAGATTGATGTATAAATGGCTAGGCATATCTATAAGACGTATTGAATTCCGTAGTCGTTGTTCATTGGGTTATTGTGCCTTTTGTACTTTTGATCGTTCATTGAAAATCATTCACTCTTATTGCATGTTTCATCGCATTTACATATAGCTTGAGTACAGAAATTTCTACTGGGCTAGTGTAGCTCAACCTATCATTTTTAGGTATATCTCAAAGACCTTAACGCGAAGTACATGGTGTGCATGCTTGATCTTATCTCTTTTGAAAGCCGCCGAGAAGTGATTTCATCGTCTTTTGTATGATATCTTGGAAAGATGAAATTGTAAATTTATTTAAAGTCTTTTAATTTCAGATATTATGTAACCTCTAAATTTTACTCTTTTAACTAGCTATGGAATTCGGACCGTGGTGCCAATGTTGTAAATGTTTAAACTTGGGGAACTTGGTTTGTAAATATTCCTTTGAAAATTCTCTTTTGGGTATAATATATATATTGTGCGAGGATCATTTATTGAAATGAATTATTTATTTATGTTGAAAATTGAGGGCATGACAAATTGGTATCAGAGCAATTGGTTTAGAATACTTTGAGACCATGGGGAGATTTTTAGTCTCATGGGTTCAAAAAAAAATTGTTGCACGTATTTTCAAAATCATATGTGTGCTTGCATGAATGGGTCAGTACGTTGATGTGACATTGCATTTACATTGCGGTAGAATAGAGTAGAGTTGCTAACCCATGTTAGGAAGGTCGAAAACTTGCATCATATAGCGATACGATTAATGCTGATAACTTTCTTTCTTATGCCCTTATAGTAATATGTCATCGAGTCATGAAGTTAGGAGGGGTGAGACCGGGAATCATGATCACCAAGGTCGTAGTGCATACGAGGAGAATGAGGTGAATCAGCGTGTTAGAGATGAGGCAATGTTCCCTGAGATCGCTGAGTGTGTAAAGGGTGTTGAAATTCTGGAGAGTGCGCAGAGGGGTGCGAATGTGGGGGAAACTAGATATCGAGTCGTTCGCGCAAGCTCATCTTCTGGGAGTGTTCAGAGTTCAGGAGGAAAGAAACCGATGGGACCAAGTCACTCTATTCAGGGCCAGCAGGGCTTTAAGCCACCTTCTCACACCGGGACGTTGGGAACTCTCCTCAAGCATCAGATTGTGTGTCACCGTTGTGGTCAGACCGGTCACATTCGAGCTCAATGTCCGTGGTGCCCAAGATCTTGTTTTACTTGCGGGAAGCTTGACCATTTCACGAGAAACTATCCACAGATTGTTAACCAGCTACAACTTCTGAGTACACAAAAGCAACCGACCGTTATAGTGGGTACATCGCCGGGGAATTTTCAAAAGCAAGAGAGGAAAAGGCAGAGGGAACCAAAGCAGCTATCGCAAAACAAGGTTAATCTTGGACCGCCTACTTTATCCGGGAATCAGGGAGTTTCACAGTTTGATAGGCTTTGTTATGTCTGCCGCAAGCCTGGCCATTTTGCGAGAAATTGTTCCCGGGGGGTCCGGAGTACATGGAGAGTCAAGCTCAATACAGCTGCATGAACGTACACCCAAACGACAACAGATGCAGTTTCGCCGCTAAGTTACCACCTCCTACTACTCTTTAGTTCTCAGAAACATTTTGTTTGAGGTATCTTCTTTCCTTTATTGCTCGACTCATTCGTTAGTCATTTCAAATTGATGTGTTGTCTTGGGCCTCTTTAGTTTACGTATATCGATGATTTATCTGATTTGGGAAGAGGTTGGTTGAGTCCATGCTAGTTGTGATATTCGAACGTGATTCCGTGAGAGTCGTTTCCTTATTTATTTATTTTTCCGTTGGCCTAGCTGAAATCTAGTTGGAATTGTATCGTAATCTGTTTTCCCGTAAGTTTGTTATACTGTTGACCTGTTACAGCTCTTGACATTCGAGTTATTTATCACCAAATCGTTCTTAGCATTTCTTGGGAACAATCGAATTCTTATGGCAAAGTGTCCTGTGCCTCATTTGCTATCAATGACGATGAATGCTCCTCGTTTTCCATTCAAAGTCTTATTGTTAGTATTACCTTGTTTGAGATAAAGTTTTCGTGGTCAACTTAGATCCTCCTGTTGTGACTACTAGTTTCGTCGTTGGCTTGTAGCTGTTATCCTATGTAAGTTTCTTTTCCTGTTGCAACTTTAATCTAATAAATCCAATCTGTGGTCTCATACTTTATGACATACAAATTCTTTGGTGTCATTAAATTCAGACTTGTTGCTACTATGGCCCGTACCCACCTTGTCTCTGTTTGTTAGCCTAGACCTATTTAGTTGGTTTGAATTTCCTTGTTGCAGCCACCAGTATATTCGTTGGGATGTATCATCCTGTACCAACGCTCATGTCAGAATTTAAACCAAACCTTGCGGTGGCATATTTCTCAATATCTATTTGTTGGTTCCATTCAATTCGAAATCACTTGTGATAGTTGCCTTCAGTGCCATTCGACTCTGTTGTGGTTCCTCAACTCGGAAGGCATATAATGGTTCATTCTGTAACGCTCAGTCTCAATTTGTTGGAAGTTTTGCTCATCTCCAGTATTGGACAAATTTTTGATTTAGATCAATTAGTTTACGAGGGATTTGTCTCATTGCTTTGTGCTTGTCCTCTGTATCGAAATCTTTCATTTGACATAACGTTATTCGTTGACTCCGTTGATTTGTAAAGCGATAGGAAGGTTATGAGTGATCATTTCAATATTTCTCGAATTATCATAGAATGGTACCTTGGGTTCGTTGCCCAATCATTTTAAAAAAAATTCCTTGTGTTCTTTGAATTTCGGATACCTCGTTGTTGTTCCTTGAATTCTTGATTGACGTGGTTTGAGTTTTGAAGCTTGCTCGCTTTATATGAGATAACAATCGAATTCTTCTTATGACTTAGAATGACCCAACCCGGAGCGAGAATTTGGTGAGACTTTTAGAAGAATTGGCACGTGTTCTACGCTTGCTAGATTTAATATTAAGGGGTACAATGAAATATATTCACCAATGATATTTGAAAGCTCGAGAGAGAATGACCAAGCAGCTCAAGGAAATTCGTCAGAGATTGCTAACCGCATGAGGTCGACCAAAGGATTACGTCAACTGTCATCGTCATCCACCTTTTTAAACAGTTTAAACTATCACAAAAATATAGTTTTTTCATTTTACATTATTTCACCATCAATATTAGGCTCGTTTGATAGGTTTCGTTGAGTAGATTTCAAAAATATACTAGTATAATTTATTAAAAAAAATATAGGTGAAAAAAAAGTTATTAATATTTACAATTTTATACAAAAATAAAATAAATGAGATAGAGAAATGGGTGAGAGAGAGAGAGCAAGTGGATGGGGGTAAAACGGGGAGTTCCCCGTGCCCGGTGTCAGACCCCCCTGACACGGGGGTGATTAACAGCTCTCGTTTTGACGTAAGGGTGAGAGAGAGAGAGAGAGAGAGAGAGAGTTAGTTTTGACGAAGTCACGTAAGGGTTTTCAAGTCCAAAATTAAATGAAATGTCCTTTTGAGTTCTGACCATTGAATTAGACAAACCCGGGAACCCTAACTCAAAAGCAAATTAGGTAGGTGGCTCCACTCTGTTGGTAACTGTTTCAGGGAGTTTTGGCTAATTTTTCGTTTTAAAAAAAAATGTACATGGGCTAGTTATACTGTTTTTGAGGGGACGAGATTATACATTTTGAAAATAATTTTTTTTTCATGTAAAAATAGTAATTTTTAGAATTGTAGGCCCTTACTAGCCGTCCCAGCTCCATCATGACATTAAAAAATGAGCACGGCACGACGTGTGTAGCACGTTAATTGAACACTAGTTTGGGATAAAACACGGAGACAACGGTCAATCTATACACATCTATATTATAAAACAAGACGGGTATCTTTAAGAATATTCTCTTTCAATGGTTCAGATTTCTCTCTGACACAAATTTTATCTACCCATACAAACAAATTCAACGGTCTAGATTTCTCCATCTTTACATACAAGCCAATGGCAGTTTAGTAAATAAATGAGATTTGAGGGCTGAGATTGATTTGGGTTCAAAATTTGAAATAGAGAATTAATTTTGGGCTTCCATCCCCGCACGTTTCTCTCCTCCTTTTTCTCTCTCCAGAGTATCTCTCCCCCATCTGCTCTCTCTCTCTTTCTCTCTCTGAGAATACGGACTCCTCCCCGCACTTAGCCGCCGCCTCCCTCCCTTGCACCAGAGGACGGCACCACCGCCGCTCTCCCCGCGCACGCCGAATAGCCAATCTCCCCTCTCTCTTCTGTTTTGTTTCTGTTTTCTGATTACAAAAACCCCTCTCTCTCACTCCCCGCGCCCGCCGAATCGCCAAGCCTCATCAACTCCGCCGGGAGTATAATCATCGAGTGTTCAGAGTCTTTCAGACAAACAGAAAAGCAGATCTGAAAATGGTAGTTTCAAATTTCTCCCCTCTCTCTTCTATTTCGTTTCTTTTTTGTTTCTGTTTTCTGATTTTTGCATTATGTGTTTTCGATTTGGAACTGAAAACAGGGTCAATCAGTGAAACCCATATCGAGCCCAGTCCCCGATGAGTGGTTCCCAACCCTAGCGGTCTTCATGCTTGCGATCGGCCTCATCGTCACCGCTTCTTTCTTTATGTAAGCCATCTCAATCCTAAAGACTGATTAATTGGGCTTGGATGATAAAGAACTTGATTTTATGTTTGGGTATTGGCCAATCTGAAGAATTAAAGAGCAATTGTCATTCACTCACCAATCGAATAATTGATTGTGATTCTCTGAGTTTGTGTGTTTGGCCAAAATTTTTATGGCATGTTTCGGAAATAATGTGCATTCAACGCCTGGATCCCAAAGAAAAGAGACAAATCTACCTAATAAAATGGTGGTGGTGGTGGGCTCTCAAATGGGAAGAAATTAAACCAGCTTTGTAAAAGCATACAAAGCATTGGGCCCTGTGCTTGAAATTTGTAACTGGAGTGAGCCAGTCAATATTGGCATCTTTGTGGCAGTGCAGAAAACGCGAAATGTGGCCCCAATCCTTCACTCCCCAATGGAAAATCATTGGAAATTCTTTGGGACATAAGGCATGCTCAGGGGCCTTAGCTCATTGATCTAATCAGAATTGTTCACTTTAATGAACCAATTCATGCATGATATTAACATGGTGGAAAGGAAAAACTATATAATTGAGGCAGATTTTTTCCCCCATTTTATTCTCTAAATCAGATTGTCCAATTTTCCAAAACATATTTGATGTAGTCCGATCAGTTCCTTTTTTTTTTTGTTTTGATTTACTGCATCGTTTCCTTAACTTCCAAACTTTGTAATCTGGTGGCAGGGTTATGCTTGGGAAATAACAACTGCTGAAGGTGGCTATGGTCTAGATGAACTCTTAAGTAGTCGAAAGAGTGTTCTGACCGGTATGTGTTTTGTTCCTTACATTGGGTGCTACTTCTATTGAGCATTTTCTCTATTAGAAAGGCGAATGGTTGAGAGAGAATCATGTTAGTGCCGACTTTTTGATGGTTTCCGTCTCCATTCCATAATTATTGAATCTTATGTTTGACCACCCGCTATCTTAAGTCGCGAGACTGCAATGCAAACCGAAATCTCCTTCCACAGCTATTTCACCCCAGCTTTCGCTTGCAAAGAGATTGAATGAAAGGATATTAGGCTATATTGTTTGACCAAAGTTTAGTAAACTGAAAGACAATTACTTGGGCCCTCCGCTATTAACATTTTTTCCCCATTATTGATTCTTTATTTATTTCTGATTATATCCTTTGCGCACACAGCTTTTCTAATGGAGGTACTGTTTTGTTAAATTTTTGGTAGCTGTATTCTAATCTCATTCTCTAATCTTTGGTACTGAAGAAATACAAAATACCCAAGCATCTCCCCAAGGTCAAAGTGATAGCAATCTAACTCAAGGTATGTACAATGAAGAACTACTCTGATAGATACATAGGGAATCTAGCTACTATATAGATTTTGGCTGATAGGTGTGGTTGTTAATGGTGGTAACAAACATTCATTGTTATGGCTTGGTAGGAAAAAAAAAAAAACAACTTAACTGTGACAGAGTTAGATTGAATCTTGCGATCAAATTAGCTACGTAGCTATAAGCAAAAATAAGAGACATTAAAGGCATGACAGTTTCACATACAAAGCTACATGAGTAGCTACAAAAGATCTTTTAGAAAATCAACTGTTCTTATAGTATTTTGTGAGAGTTGTCGATGATGGTCTGATTTGGTGATGAACAAATGCTAGGAAAGACTTGCTATTATTATTGTGCTTTGTTCGGTTTGGTTGATCAGTGTGATAGTATTACAGAAAATACCACGACTTGATTGCTTTTTTTGCCCCAATATAGAAACTCTGCTTTTTTTTGCCCCAAACTATTACTGTATTCAATAGTATAGAGTTTCTATACGATTGAATACATTGGTTATATACGACCTTCATAACTCAAAAATTCTACTTTCTCTCTTTGAGTTATCAGGCTACATGACTCCCAAATTTTGTTGATTGAGGACGAATCGAACATTGCGCTCACCCCAGCAAAGAGAACTGCCAAGGGCAACGGTAAGAACACATTTATTTCTCGGAGATATTATGTTGGGAGTTTCTGTGTTTGTTTGGATGAGTTAGGAGGGTTTGGAATAATTTCTAGGGCTCTAAAAGTCATTCATGCTTATCTATTGTGCATGTAGGGAGATTTTCTACCTAGATATCAAGCATCCATCTATTGTGGTTTTTTTCATGATCTGTCCAAAGATTTGATTTTGTTTTCCGGGGTGACTTGATCATTTTAACATTAATTTGTGGTTTGAATAGCTGGAACATTAATTAGGCGTTTTTAAGTGTCAAATCACATGACAATATTTTTTTTTTTGTGTGTGTGCGCGCATGTCATGTAGTTCACAGTTCTTAAGCTCATCTCTGAGTGTCCGACTACTGGTGATAAGTTTCACTCCTTAGTCATTGAATCAGTTGACTTCATGGAGGGAGACGAACGCGAGGCCATTCAGTTTATTGTTGTTCATTCAGATATTTTCCTGCGATCTATTTACTGTTTTAGTGAGAAAACTTTTGTTCCTCTTAATTCATAGCAATTGGTTTGCCTGCTTCTTACAGGTGTTTTGTAAGAAATCACATGCATTTTAATATAGATTTTTGGAAAAATTGTAAATGGACTGATTCTGGCCATGTATCTATCTTTGGCTTGATTATGAATGATGGGCTTGCCTTTAACAGTTTAGCGGCTTTAGCTGTTGGTATTAGACTTCAATGGGGTATGGGAAAATTCATAATTCTCTTTTTTTTTCCATGGCTTGCTACTATGGTTAGTTGGTTACTCAATTTTCTTGCACAAATTTTAGGAATCCTACAGAATATTTGCCATCCAATCAGCTTTAAACAGTTGGAAGCCCCGTAACTTAAGAAGTTGGGCTGCCCGCGGAATAGAACATGCTGCTCAGTCGTATCTAGCTGCATCAACATTTGATTCTCGATGCATTTGTGTAGGCAAATACAGGATGAGGTTGAAATATGAGAATTGATTGCTTATTGATCATGTTGGCCATCGTTGCTGTTGGGAAAGTCGTTCGGCTCGAACCTGGAAAATTCAGGCAGTGGAAGACTGCAATGTCTTAGTTGAAACTTTAGAGACTTTCATCGAGGAGTGGGAAGCAGTTACAGAAATATGGCTGTTCCTTGGAGGCAACATTGATGGAAAGGATAAGGGTTTTGAACTTGCAATCTGGGAGTTGGATTTAAGATCTGAATTACCTATTTTATTTATACCTCACAAAGGATCGCGATCAGAATGCGTTGCGCTGTGCCGCCTTCAGGCACGGGCATGCACTAGAAATTGTATTCAATTTTCGTTGTATATCTAAAGGAGTGTGGTGCTGCTCTTTCTTAGAAATTGTATCTTAAAAATGCTGAAGCTGTAAATTGGTAGCTGTAAATTGTATCTAAAGGGTTCTGTTATTGTTGCTGTGTTGTGGGAAAAATGTTTAAACCACGTGCGTTTTTGCCCTTTCTTTTTCTTCTATTGTTATTTCAATCCTTTCATATATCTCTTTTGTTGTAGGCAACGAGGTGCACAAAAGTGAAATGAAAGAAAATCAAAGGTTGCATTGGAAGGAAAGAGTAGGCAATGGCTTTAGAATGAAAAATTATTTTTGATTGATATATTACACTTGGGTTCAGTGTTTATTTGCGTGAGCCGAACGTTCGACCCGTGCCTTTAGGCACGGGCATGCACTAGTTTTACACATTTAAATACATATTCATACACACAAATATGCGGGCTTCACACACTAGATACTCTAGTGTGTGTGATAGATACTCTAGTGTGTGTGAAGCCAAGTGTATTTGGGTGTGATTGTAGAATAATTAATAGTCAGCACCCAAAGTCAAGTCACCCTTCTATGCACGGACTGGGGAGCTGCTGTGCTTGTAAGGGACAACAGTGTGCTGTCCCGGTCGAGCAGGGCCCATTGCGGTCTTGATCCAATGATCGAAAATGTTCACTTCGTAGAGTTCGTTGAGTAGAAGAAATATGCAAAAAATCAGCCCGATTGGATATCACTAAATTCCTAATCGAAATCTTTTTATCTTTAAAAGAACGGATCTGAAACACTAGATCAAATCTATTAGATGCTCCTCAAAATATCAACTTGCAAATTAGTACTACATAATACTAGCTTCCAGGCATTTGTGCCACAGTGCCTCACATATCCTGAAAACCACACCCCATTCTTCTCTTACATACTAAAACTGATGGCATGCAGTGAAAGATATTTCCACCGAATTTGTCCGTCCAAATTAAGGATCGGATCAAATTATTAATCAAAAGGGTAAACATATCCCATGTTTGGTCGATCGGAACCTTCGCGCTTATGATAATTAAACATCGATCCGTTAGGGTCGAATCTGATACCTTGGGGATGTGCTGCTATTATGAAAGTAGTCAAGTCTATGCGGGCCCAAAATAGACTCTTTTCTTTTCCTTTTTCACTCGCTGATGCTAATGCTATTAGCTCAGCCTCCATAGTAGAATTAGCAATAATAGATTGCTTTTTCAATTTCCAGCATATAGCACTACCACCTAAATTAAAAACATATCATGTGGTAGAGAGTGAATCACCTGACAAAGTATTTCAATCGTCATCACTATAAGCTTCAAGTACTGCAGGATACTTTTTGTAAAACAAGCCTTAATTTTTGGTACTAGATAAATATCTTATTATTCGCTCAATGGCTAGCCAGTGTTCTCTACTCGGCTTGCTAGTAAACTTGCTCAGTACTCCTACTGCATAAGCAATGTCAGGTCGAGTACAGTCAGTAGCATAACGTAAACTTCCTATTATGCTCGCATATCCTTGTTGATCAACAATATCTTTGTCATTTTTAATAGAAAATAAATGCATATGAGGATCAAAAGGAGTAAGAACATGCTTGCAATTATCAAAATGGTATTTTTTCAGAATTTTCTCAATATAGTGCGACTGATCGAGAAAAATACCATCACATGTTTTTATAATTTTCATCCCCAAAATTACGTTAGCCTCACCAAGATCTTTCATATTAAAATGGCTACTAAGCATATTTTTAGTCTCATTAATAATATGCACATTAGAGCCAAAGATCAGTAAATCATTCACATATAAGCTTACAATGACATGTGAATTTTCACAAGATTTATAATAGATGCACTTATCACACTCATTTATCTTATAACCATTTCCAATCATGCAGGAATCAATTTTCTCATGCCACCGTTTAGGCGTCTGCTTTAAGCCATATAGGAATTTAGTCAACTTACACACTTTGCTTTCTTGGCCGGGCTCCACAAAGCCCTCGGGTTGATCCATGTAAATTTCCTCATCTAGGTCCCCATTTAAAAAAGCTGTTTTCACATCCATTTGATGAATTTTTAAATCATGAATTGCAGCAACTGCAATTAACAGTCTAATGGATGCTACTCTAGTAACAGGAGAAAACGTATAAAAAAAGTCAAGATCAGCTTGTTGTTTAAAACCTTTTGCAACAAGTCTTGCTTTATATTTATCGATAGAACCATCTGGTTTAAGCTTTCTACGTAAGACCCATTTACACCCAATAGTTTTACAACCCGGTGGTAAATCGACTAATTTCTAAGTTTTATTGGACATTAGTGATTCCATCTCATCATTAACAGCCTCTTTCCAAAAGACAGAATCAGGTGATGTCAAAGCCTCTTGTAAATTAAGTGGAGTATCCTCCACATTAAAAACAAGATAGTCAGGGCCAAAATCTTTTTCAACTCTAGCTTTTTTACTACTTCTAGGTTCAAATTCAAAATTCTCTTAATTTTGTAAACTAGGAGTTGAAGAACTAGGCTCAGGTAAAACCAATTCTCTAGATTCTTGACCCCCACCATTTTTAAGTTTAAAAAGGGAATTTTTCTTCATGAAAAATTGCATCACCTGATTCAAAAATAATTTTATTTTCCATATCAAAAAATTTATAGATTGTACTGTTTTTTGCATATCCAATAAAAGCGCAAGTGATAACTTTAACACCTAGTTTGGGCCTTTTAGGGTCTGAAAGCCTCACAAAGGCCAAATAACCCTATACTCTCAAATATCCCAAATTTAGCTTATGACCTTTTCACAACTCAAAAAGCGTAATTTTAGTCTTTTTGTGTGGCACTCTATTTATCACATGACAAGCCGTTAAAATTGCTTCTCCCCAGAGATTTGAGGGAGGGCTTGCTTCAATAAGTATGGCATTGGTCAAGTCAATTAATGTTCTATTTTCCTTTCAGCCACACCATTAGACTCAGACAAATACTATGGAGTAATTTCATGAATAATTCCCAAAGATTGAGCAAATTAAAGAGTTAAATCCAAAAGATTCATATTCACGTCCTCTATCACTTCTAATACTTTTAATCTTTCTACTGAATTGATTTTCAACTTCTTGGAGGAATTCTTTAAAATTGTCAAGTGCATCACTTTTATGTTTCACACAATATACATAAGTATATTTTGAATAGTCATCAATAAAAGTAATTAAATATCGATCTATTTCCTCCACGAGTTAAAATTCCTTCAAATTCACATAAATCCATATGGATTAGTTCTAACAATTCGGTATTTCTTTGAACACTTTTATAAGGCCTCCTTGTAATTTTTGCTTTACTGCATGTTTCACATTTTTCAAAATCTTTTTTCAGTCTGGGAGTTAATTCTAAACTACTCGTGATTCCTATATATTTACTGTTTACATGATATAGTCTAGTATGCCAAAAATTTAAGGAAGACAACATGTAAACAGAAACAATAGCTGATTTATTATTCTCAACGTTTAGTTTGAACATTCCATCACATGTATATCCCTTACCCACAAACACTCCTTTTTTAGTAATTACAAACTGATTAGATTCCATAGTCTGCTTAAAGCCAGATTTGTTGAGTAGATAACTGGAAATCAAATTCTTCCTCATGGACGGTGTGTAAAGCACATCTTTCAAAGTTAGCACACGTCCAAATGTAAACTTCAAATCAACCTCGCCACTTCCAAGCACCTTGGTAGTACTAGAGTCACCAAACATCACAATTTTTCCTTCTGCAAAGGGAGTATAAGTTTTGAACCAATTTTTATCATAGCAGACATGCCTATTGGCACCAGAGCCTGCCCACCACCCTTCCACACATTGAACCATATATATGTCTGTAATCATAGCCACATAAGGCTCCTCGGCAACATTAGCCTGTAAAGCATTCTGTGTTTTTCGAAACTTGCAAAATCGAGCAATATGCCCACTCTTGTCACAGACAAAGCACCCACCAGTTTGTTGTGCTTGTGAAGGGGATCCTTGGTTTCAATTATTTTTTCTCATTTGCATTTCACTGTGAGATTTACCCTTATTTTTGAAGTTTTTCTTATTTGGTTTTAAATAAGCATTCTTTGGAAACTGACCTATGGGTAAGTTATTTTTTGCGGAAACTAAATTTACCTTAGTGGTGGAATGTCCGTTACCCTCGTGAGTCATAAGTGCATCTTGGCCTCTAGCCTCCTCGGATGCGGGTAATCAAAGTCTCCAGGGACGTCTTTTTTTGGTTGTGGCGCATTGATTTCTGGAACTCCCTCCACAAAGGTGGTAATTTGTCAATGATGCCTACCACCACAAGATTGTCCCCAATTTTGATGCCTTCAGACCGTACCTCCGCCACAATCATTTGAAAATCTTGCATTTGCTCCACAACAGATTTACCATCTATCATTTGATAATAGAAAAAACGGCTAGCTGCATATTTCTTTGCACCTGCTTCCTCAGTATCATATTTGCTCTTTAAGGATTTCCAAATTTTCTTTGCAGTGGAGTAAGTAGTATCACAATAATCATAAAATTGATCTGCAAGGCAATTTAGAAGATAATACCGACAATTATACTCATCTGCATTATACTGCTCAACTTATTCAAGATGAGCATATTTTTCGTCATCGGTCATCCCATCAGTGGAGACATTGTTGGGATCCTTCTCAGTTAGGATGTAGGCCACCTTGAGGAGACTGAGATAGAAAAGCACCTTGCCTTTCCATCGCTTGAAGTGAGCTCCCTTGAACTTGAAGGGCTTGTTGAGATCTCTGATATTTTCATTGAGTTTCTCAGCTGTTTGGTCCATTTTTGAATCTCCTTAAAATTGTTGGTGATATTAAAAAAATTTACACCAAAAATAAATTTTACAATGGACAAATTAACAAGCTGAGTCACGAAAATCTCGCTCTCTTTAAGAAGATTCAAGCCCTCAACGGTAATAAATCGATGCAGTAGAAAAATCTTTGACTTGTCCCCTCCAGGATATAAACTGCCCGATAATTTATCGTATGGTTCGGACCAACTCTGCACAAATAGGAGAACCCAAAACTCCACAAAAGAACACCCTTACACTTTGCCCAAGACTCTAACGTTCATATTAAAACTCACAAACTAGTTTTATTTAGAGAACATGATTGGAAGAAAAGTGTATGAGAAATAGAACAAGTGTTGAGAGTAGTTCTCTCTTTCTCTCTGGGCCTTTTCTTTAGCTAGGATACTTCTTACTTACATAGTCACTCAAGCATGCCTTATATAGGCATTAGATAAGGGCAAGATCAAGCTAAATCTCTTACATTAATGACTAAATCTCATAGGATAAATATGAATCCAAACTATATCTTTTTCATTAATGACTAAATCCAATTTGATAGATATGATCTTGATTTAATCTAGATTTACTTAGATATGGATAAACATGAAAGATATGCTCCTTCTAGATTGAACCTTCTAGATTGCTCTTAGATATTCAAACAACCGCTAAAATAAGAACCTCTCACATAGATATACATGTGACTTGTAAAGTCTACCACAAAAAAAAAGTACAGAAATTTAATATTAAAATAATAAATTTCCAACAATATATATATATATATATATATATATATATATATATATATATGCCCGTTGATAACTTGATATCGATCAATTTTGGCAACTTTTGCAAATTGTTCTCAATCTATCATATCCTCCTTATGAAACAGACAACCGTAGAATTTCTACAAATTGAAAGCATGTGTTGTTTTAGATAAAAAGATGATATTCACATAACAATCCAAATACAACTTACACAACCTCTCACATATATGTGGGGCCCACACATAGTAGTGTGTGTGGAGCCCACATGCATGTGAAAGGTTGTGTAAGTTGTTGTGTAAGTATCATTTTTGTTTTAGATATTAGACTGGTACTTCTTTGAGTGGAGGAAAAATAATGTGACCCCGGCCGAGCCCACGACCAATTAACATCATGAAGTCTACTCCTCCATGCACGATAAGTTGATATTGGGAACTGATTAGAACTTTTGGAAGACCTAATGTCTGATGAAATTAAATTTCATTTTACCCGTTCAGTTTATAAAAAATTAGTGTAAGATCTACTATAGATGTTTGTGTAACGACCCAGATTTTCGACCCAATTTTTTTATCATTAATAATATCATTTAAAAAGTATTATTCGTAATAATAAAATTCTTTTCTTTAATATACATATACAAATATAATTATTTTATTTTATCTTTTTTTTATTACTTGGCATGCAATTATACACAATTAGAAAGAGTTAAGAGTTCCACCTCTCCTCCTCCTGTCTCTCCCTCTCCTACTCGATCTCGACTTCCTCCCGAACCATATAATCGTCCATATTTCATCCATCTTGAAGCCTAAGAAATAGAATCCTTATTAAATACAATTTTATCAACCTCTTCAAAATTCTCCTATAAATACCACATTACTCCGACCCTAGGCATACCACGATTTTCCCCACGTCCCACCAGTCCAGAAGAGAGAGAAAAACGGGAGAAAACCAAGCTCCAATCCATAGAGTTTTAGAGAGAGAAAGAAAGAGAGAGAAAAGTGGGTTTCATAGTTTCGTCCCACCGAAACTCAAATTGATCGATCCAAACATCTCCTACGACCCCTAGCACCGCCAAACATCTCTCAATTCGATCCCAAGGTCTCTCGATCAAAGAACCCGAATTCATCTTCTCCAAAATTCAAGATTCGTTTTAAAATCAATTCGATCCGATTCGAGGTATTATAATTCATTCCAACCCCTTCTCCAAGTATATTAAGTGTTTATATGTTTAACCCTATGTCCCGAACGAAAAAAATATAGTTCACTGTGCGTTTTCTGCCATATTCACCAATATGATATTATTTTTGAGCCTGACACTTTATTTGTAATTATTTACGAAGAAGATGACCCTTATAATATTTATTTTACAATCTTTCTGATATTAATATTATGCAAAACTACTGACAAGATATTATTTTCTTACAATGTAATATCATCTTAGTATAAAACGTATTAATTATATCAGTTTAATTTATCTGGTAGATTGAGTTGATTAATAAAAGTTTTTAAATTAATAATACTCCTATTTATTAATTTTAGATGTTTCGAAATAACTTTGCGATCTTCCAAACAATGTTTTAACATCCAAATTATTTTTTTCTAGACTTCTTGCATCTCAAAGATGATATCTTGTTAATTTAATATTTTTTTATTTAATTTACTATTTATTGTTATTTTATTAGTGTTTCCAATCAAAATTACCTTACGACCTTATAAACCCTATTATTAATGCCCGAGTAATTTTATTTAGACTCCTTACATTCCAAAGATGAAACTTTCTTAACCTCAACATATTTTAAATTTGTAAATTATTTATTATCTATTTACTTCACTTTCGGCCACTTTATTTAACGTCTTCATTTAAATTAATTCCGGGAACCTCCGAACCAAACTTTTGACACTCAAGCATATTGCGTAGGACTGTTAGGACTCTTACTAAGGTCAAGATAATTTTTCTAATATTTTTACCCAATTAATGTATTTAATTAGTTCTTAATCAATCTAATTTCTTAGAAATAATTAATAAGAGCCTAAAATAAAAAAATTTAAAAATTTTCTTTTCAGTTCTTACTTTATTAATGACATCTTGACCATGCAAGACTAATGGCAACGGCCCATTCATAAGAGGTTGTGTGATTGCATTGATTGTTATTTTTTTTAATTATTATTCGTTTTAATTGTATATTGTACCGATACTTGATTTGAATGCTAGGTTGGACCCTAGAGACATGGGGTGGTATGCGAAATAGAATTTACCTAGACGATACTAGGTAAGGGATGGATGTGAAAGTTTTATTTTTAGATTGCCTGCAGGCGTGATGTTGAGAAGTGATGAGTTGGATGTGGTAATTTGAAACTGGCAAAGTAAGCCCAGTGATGAAGTGCTGAATTTGATTTGGAACTGGCAAAGTAGGTCCAGTGATGATTTAAAATCTGGCGGTGGTCCAGCGATGTTTGTGATGATAAAACCTGACGGTGGTCTAGTGATATTTTCTAATGATAAAACTTGGCGGTGATCCAATGATATTTTCTGATGATAAAACCTGGCGATTGTCCAGCGATGATTGTGAAGATAAAACCTGGCGGTGATCCAGTGATATTTTTTGATGATAAAACCTGGCGGTTGTCCAGCGATGATTGTGATAATAAAACATGGCGGTGATCCAGTGATATTTTCTGATGATAAAACCTGGCGGGTGATCCAGTGATGTTTTGTGACGATAAAACCTAACGGTTCGTCCAGTGATATTTTGTGATGATAGAACTGATGGAAGTCCAGTGGTGATTTTGATGTGGTGGTTAAGGTAGGCAAACCCTAGTTACGATTAGGACATGACTAGCTTTCTCTTGTTGTTAGGCTATTGGACAATGATGAATAGGTTTACGTGTGCTACTTCCGTTTTACTTTTCTGCATTGATAATATATTGTTACCTGCTTGCTGTAATGTAAGGAGGGTGGTTGGGTTGAATTATACTACGGGGTGAACTCTTTCACTTAGGCACGGATTGTCTGGCATCCATGTTAGATTTTGCAGAAAACCAGGAAGAGATTCAGGACCCTGAAGGAGGACAGTACTATCCAGGGATGAATCCGAGGATGGAGACTGAACCAATATACGCTTGGGATCCGTATCAAACTTAGAAGTCGGCTCTGTTCATTTTGTCTATTTTGTTATCACAAGACTAATTTTAGTATTTCCCCAGTGGATTGTAATAAATGAATCCTTATGTTGAATTATTATTTTTTTGACTTTGAACTTTAATTTAATAAATTTTTCAGAAATTAGTATTTAATGCTTCTGAGTTATTTCCAAAAATCGGGGCGTTACAGTTTGGACCAAGGCTTAGTGAAAAATTAGGATTCTTTAACAATCTGTAAAAACTCAAGCAAATCACTAAGTAATTAATACTATCAGCAAAAACTATGTAAGTAATCAATCACACAACGCAGAGATATATATGCAAAACCTCTGAATGGATAAAAACTACGGGAAGAAATCAAATTACTTTAATCAATGTGCAGTTACAATATACCTATTCAAACGAAGTAAATCCTCACAACATTCTAAGTATCACTTGTAGAGTCACACGTATACTGCGCCCAGTGATCTTGATCACCAATGGCCATGAGTCCACAAGCCCTCCAAATAATCTTTCAGAAATTCACCGGAAGCAACTCAAAGTTGATTGTATAAATGTTGTAAAAACCTCTTGGAGCGCTCTTGAATGATTATTGATTCATAGATCTTGTACTCTCTAAGAAGAGAAATATTTTTTGAAGAGAAATATTAAGTGCAAAGAAAATGAGCAAAGAAAAAAGACCCTTAAAGTGTACATGAACGGTTTAGATTCAACTTTCCCATGATTTTTGTAGTGTTCAGTTGCCAAGAAAGTACAAGAAAGGATGGGAAAATCAACTTTCCCATGATTTTTGTAGTGTTCAGTTGGCAAGAAAGTAATGGGAAACATGTTTTTAAGTTTTCCTGCAGGAATTACTTTCCTGCAAAAGTGATCCCGCAAAAAACACAGGATTTTGGGTCGCGGGAAAAGGAAAATGAGTAAACACTCACAAAATTTTTCCGAAAGTTTCTTTTTCCTGACAAATGAACAACTAAATCTTAATTATTCTTGCAAAATTCTTTTGTCAAATGAACACTCACAGGAAAATAATTTTCTTTTTCCTTTACTTCACTTTACTTGACTTTTCCTGAGAATAACTTTCCCGTACAATATTCCTGGCAACTGAACGGAGCCTTTGTCCTTAGCACAACCCCTCTAAGAACGTTTGGGGCTGCTGTGTATAGAGATAAGTGGTAACCCTAGAAGTGAATAAAACATGTCGTTATATAGTTCGAACAAACTGGTTGACTACCCGATGGATAGGTCGGCCGATCGATCTGTCTTGCCCCAACGAAAGACTAAAGCATCCAGCAGCTACTGATTGATAAATCGATCGATCGATGGAACAGTGTATTCTGTTTTACAGTAATTCCGATTGATCAGATTGTTGAAGACTTCCAGCCTTTGTCATTTGAACCGCACTCAATTACAAATGATAAATCCTTCCACTCTAATATTATACAGACTGACTGGTCTATAAAAAATAGTAATAAAAATACAACTCGATATAAATATGTTTTATCATACGGAATTGCCAATATAAGAAGACTCCGAAATTTGATTCTTACACCTAGTCCACTAACATTTTTTGCAAGGGTTTGGGTTCATTATTTTGTACTTTCCAAAGTGTGAGCTCTACTCGTTATTTGTAATAGAACAAAAATATCCTTACATAAAATTATCCAGCCACATCATCACCGAAAAGTTTGTCGGAAATTTGGTCAGTGACGGAAAAGTTGTCGGTGCCGGAACGTTTGCAGGAAAATTGGTTGGCGCTAGAAAGTTTGCCGAAAAAATTGCCGGCGCCGGAAGTTTGCCGGAAAGTTGGTTGGAAAAGTTGCAGCCACCGCCACACACACATATCCAAACGGTCGTAATTAATTTTTGATTATAAGGCTTTTATTTTAGTATATAAATCTTTTAACTTTGTTTGGTTTTACAGTTATCTTAAAGTTCTAACAGGAAAGCTTTAGAGTCAAAAAATAATTAAGACTTTTTAGGATAAAATGATGAGAAAAATAAGATCTTTGCACCGGTTTAAACGGATTGAAAACCCACTTAGTTCTCTTTGCAACTTAAAAAGAATTTTTCAAAAAATTCCCCCTAGATTCCCTTTACTTTTAACATTTCTCTCTCTATCTCTCTCCACTTATTACCCCTACTATTTTTCAAAAAACTTTTCAAATTCCAATCCAAACAAAGCAAGAACTATATTTTTAATATATACAACTCTTCTTAGAATTTTACGGCGCCGTTTCGATACAAAACTAACATGATTATAGTATTAAAAATATAGTTAAAAGATTAAGTGTTTCAATTTTCAATCCGTTTGAACCAATGTGAAGATATTATTTTCTTGATTATTTTATCCTAAAGATTAACTGTTCTAATTTTCAATCCGTTTGAACCGGTGCGAAAATATTATTTCCCTGATCATTTTATCCTAAAGGGTCATTATTAATTTTTGATTATAAGGCTTTCATTTTATCTTAATCTTTTAACTATATTTGATTCTACAGTTATCTTAGGGCTCTAACAGGAAAGTTTTAGAGTCAAAAATTAATTATGACCATTTATGGTAAAATAATCAGTTAATTAAAATATTCGCATCGGTTCAAATGGATTGAAAATTATAACTCTTAATCCTTTAACTATATATTTAATATATAAAAGTCTCTTCGAATAGCCTAGATTAATTTCAGATCAATGGCTCAGATCACTTTAATTCTACCCTTAACAAAGTGCCCATACTTTCTTAGTTTATTACACAAATGCCATCAGTCTTACTCAAATCCATTTTCAAACTTCAAACCCAAGTTGGAGAAATAAAAAAAAATATTTCAAACCCAGTTTATCTAGCAGAGAAGCAAGAGGCGAACCCCCCAAACCCAGGTTGTCACGTCACCCTCCATCCCTGTTGCCGCCTCCTGATCGCAGCCCACTCGCTTTCACCCACCACGGATTGTTGCTGATTCAAAGCCTAGATCTGCCTCCACCCCTATAAGTTAGGGGAGTGCTGTTAGCACGAGTAATTCTTTTTCGTGAATCGATTTAGTATTTGAACCACTGACTAGCAAGTGCCGTAGGTATGGGCAAATACTCATATATATATATATATATATATATATATATATATATATATATATATAAAGTAATAGTCATTTTAGGCTAAGCTTTTTTAGGGAATTGATTTTGACACTCTTTTTCTCTAACATCACTCCCCTTATCTTGCAAAACAAATCGCCTAATATAGACACAAAAAAAGAGTGGCGTTAGAGAAAAATGGAGTGGCAAAATCACTCCCCCTTCTTTAATGCCTTAATTACCTCAACGTATGCATTGTACAGCACATCGTGGACATTATCTGGTGTTCCTTTTTCTATTGACATAGAGCTTCACAATGTTTTGGAGAGTGATTTTGGCACTCCCCAAATTGTTAATTTTGAGAGTGCGGTTAACAATTTGGGAGGTGGCAAAATTACTCCCCAATGTTTTATGTATTCTACTTCTATTTGCTTAAAAATAAAAACTGGATTCTCATGGATTGATAACTAGAGATCTGCTTTAAAAAATAATAATAATAATAACTAGAGATCTCTGTATGCATAGTCCCTTTCATCTTATGTATTTTACTTCTACTTACTCAAAAGTAAAAAACTGGTTCTCATGGTTTTATTACTTAGAGATTACTGCAAAGTCCCCCGTATGTTGTAGATCAGAAAATCGGACTTCATATTTGCTTATTCGAATGAATCAATTGTTCTTAATCTCATTAAAAGCCCATGAAAATAGGCGATGCTCGAATTTACACAATGCTCGAAAATAGTGGATGCTCGAATCTATCTCTTCTTCGTAGAGAAAATCTTGTTTACAAAGCAGCTGTAAATAAATGTTTACGGAGCTCAATCTCGGCTGTTCAAAAGCAATTTTGGACGGTCCGGATTTAAAAAAAAACTATTCGCGTGAATAGTTTTTTTAAAATCCGGACTATTGATTGCTGAAACGGATGGCTAAGATTGCACGGCTCTGTAAATAGGCTATTTGCAGTTACTCCGGAAATAAATTTCTCCCTTGGTTCTTAATCTTGTATGAAATACTCTTGTTTGACAAAAATGGTTTCTTCTAAATTTTCTCTAGATGCATGTCCTAAATGTTGGGGGTGACTCTGTCAATAAGGTCATGAAGCTGCCTAACTTGTGGCAAGTTTTGGTGGACCTGACCACAAGGGAAATGCTGGAAATTTCCACCTTAATTATTAGTTCCTCTTTGTTTTTCTGGACCAAGGCCCCCATCTCTATCAAACTTTTGGCTGGTTTTGGCTAGTCTTTTTAGTTGTTGATGTCAAGACTCATAGTGTCTTTGCCACTTGATAACCGCAACCGCATTCTCTCTCCCCTCCCGGCCTTTGATCAATGTCACCGCCGGCAACCGTGGATTTTACACTGCCCCTCTCGAACGAGAAGACTTAAAAATATTTAGCATAATATTCATCCTTGGTAGGAATTTTGAATATACAAGTATTAAGAACAACAAACCTTACTGTCAACCAAAACTAGGAGGTCGGCCTGGTTCGAGTTTAACGCTCTTATAATTGATGACGTTTCTCCTTTACTTATTCCCTCGGCCTATTTGATTGGCTAAAAGGAGAAATTTTTCAGTGCCGGGTGGGCACGGGCCACGTGGTGCCGTGCACTATCTCGGCCGTCCAATGAAGTTTTGGACGGTCCAGATCTGTTCGGCTGTTTTAAAGTGTGAAATGACTAAAATACCCCTCGGCAGCCGAACAGATCCGGGCAGTCCAAAACTTCATTGGATGGCCGAGATGGTGCATGGGCACCACGTGGCCCGTGCCCACCCGGCACTGAAAAATTTCTCGGCTAAAAGGGATTAATCCATCATTGTCAATCTTAGCTAGGGTTGTGGGTGAGTTACCGTAGCTGTTTGTTACTTCCCTTGTCAGTGTCTGAATTGAAAGCTCGCGACATCTTAGTCAGGTTGACTGACTTTGAATGTGTCAAATACGTTTACAGAGCTGATCATGAAGACTCTAGGATTGAGCTGAAATAAACAGCTTAAAAACTCATTCTTGTGCCAACTGAACTGGTACTACCAACCCATCAACTAGCAATGGGTGCGTCAAGTTTGATTCTCCTACTGTCTTGTATAACCATAAGCCTTCTTCATCCCCTAACTTCCGCTCAATACTGTCCCTACCCGGGCAATTTCACTAGTAACAGCATATACGCCAGAAACCGCGACCGAATCCTCTCTTTGCTCCCCAGCGCCATCAACGATAACCATGGATTTTACAACTCTACCCTGGGGCAAGGCTCGGACACTGTCTATGCTCTTGCGCTCTGCAGGGGTGACCTATCTAACCAGAGTTGTTCAAATTGTGTCAATCTCTGCAGCCTGGCTATAATAGCTTCCTGTCCTAACAAAATAGAAGCAATTGATTTCGGGAACCCTTCTCAGTGTATTGTCCGGACCTCTAACAAGTCATTGTTCGGGGCCATGGATACCCGACCAGGGCGAATCGTTTATGAGGAAAGTAACATTACAGGCCATGTCAATGAATTCAATCAGGCTTTGAATAATTTGGTTGACAGGCTTGTAATCAGGACTGCTGCGGGTAATTCTTCACTTAAGTTTGCAACGGGGGAGAAAAATTATACTCGGTATCAGAATAATACTGTGTATGGACTTATGCAGTGTGTCCCTAGCCTTTCATCGGTTGATTGTACCAGATGTCTAAGGGCATCGGTGGATTACAACCAGAAATATTTTCCGAGGACACGATCAGTGATTATTCTGAGACCAAGCTGTATTTTTCAGCATGACTTGTCGCCGTTTTTGGAATCTTCAGCTGGTGCTGAACCACCACCACCAGCCCATCCGGTGGCGGATACTTTTGCTCCTCCTCCGCCATCAACCAACTTGACAAGGAATGAAGGTACGTTCATGTTGTGGGGTGTCTCTTTGCGCTGTACCAGTTGAGTTGTTCATGTAGTTTAATTTCAGTGAGTCTAGCTCACTTTTTAAGCCTTCATTATTGCATGCTAAATCAGTTAATTGTGGGAAATTTTGTACTATGTTTTTGTGATTGGAGTCGTTGGTTTATGCTTCTTTCTGCCTTGTTAATTTGGAATTTTGCTCTCAATATTGCTGAGTAACTATATTTGTTTATATGCAACCTTCCATAAGTGAATTTTGGTATTTACAATTGATAAATTGGATCTGAATATTTTCTGTCCATTGCAGATAATAAGAGTAGGACGTTGCAGCCAACTACTATCATCGTCGTCGCAGTGAGTATCTTTTTGGTACTCACTGTCCTTGTCTGTGCCTTGCTCCACTTAAGGAAAAGTGCGTATCTTTTTAACCTTTTCTTTTTTATTCCTCACTTCCTTTTGTGCGGTGATGGCATCCCGTTGATGTATTTTGAATAAATTATTTTTACTATCTAATACAAGTGGCCCAGATGTCCTATCTAAAACAGGATAATAACAATAAATGAACACACCATGTGTTGTGTCGGTGTCCAACATGTGTCTGCCACAAATACGATGACCTTTAAGGCGTGTGGATTCACTTAATTATTTAGCTAGGTATGTCCACAATTCTTGATTCACTCCGGACCTTCCCCTCTTGGGTATATCTGGGGTACCTATACTCACCCACAAGCCACAGATATAGAAAGGTTTTTGCAGCAAGAGTTAAACATGTACCAGACCACCTAGTTTCCGGTTGATCCCATTGACAATGTTAAACCATGTTTATCTATTCATCTTCCCAGGTATAATGTTAACCAAACTCCTAAGCTGATAAGCTTTAAAAAAACTTGCATGAGCCTTATATTCACAATTGACAGGAAAAGGAAGGTCTACAGTGAAGCAATTAGTTGAAAGCGGCACAAATGAAGATTTGCCATTGTTTGATTTCAACACCATTGTTGCAGCGACAGACAATTTTTGTCTTGAGAACAAGCTAGGTCAAGGAGGCTTTGGTCCAGTGTACAAGGTAGTACTGTTGTCCGTTAGAGATAAATCTCTGCCTTTGTTACTATGTGTAGTTGAAAATGGAATGAGCTAATTGTATCTTGTTTCAGGGTCGGCTACCTAATGGACAGGAAATAGCTGTCAAAAGGCTAGCAAAAAACTCAGGACAAGGGGTGGTGGAATTCAAAAATGAAGTTACCCTGATTGCCAAACTCCAGCACAGGAATCTTGTGAGGCTGTTAGGATGTTGCATTCAAGGAGAAGAAAAAATGTTAATCTACGAATATTTGCCAAACAAAAGCTTGGACTCTTTCATCTCTGGTATTTCTGGTTCTTTTCTATTACTTCAATTCCAGTACATTTACATGACTAATCTTTCATTAACCCATATATGTTGCATAATTCTTTCTGTTTTAAAATTTTTAAAGGATCTCTGCTAGACTGGAGAAAGCGCTTTGATATTGTTTTGGGGATTGCTCGAGGGATGTTATACCTTCATCAAGACTCAAGATTGAGAGTAATCCACAGGGATTTGAAAGCAAGCAATGTTTTACTTGATGCTGAAATGAATCCAAAAATATCAGATTTTGGTATGGCTAGAATATGTGGAGGGGACCAAATTGGAGCAAACACCAATAGAGTGGTTGGAACATAGTAAGTGTCCCTTGCACCAAACAGAGAGAAAAATTCATGAGAATTTTGTTATTATTTTCGACTGAATGACCTGTTTTTGTTGTTGTTGTTATTCCAGCGGTTATATGGCTCCTGAGTATGCGATGCAGGGCCTATTTTCCATAAAATCTGATGTCTTTAGCTTTGGGGTTTTATTATTAGAGATCGTTAGTGGCACAAAGAACAGCGGCTATTATCGAGACAACTCCATGACTTTGATTGGGCATGTAAGCAAAAATTGTGATAATTCTTACAACATATCAGGCTTCTGTCTTGGACCATGCTGTCCGGGCACGTTGGACCAACCATGGTATGCAGTTTGTAGGCCATGGTATGCAGATCCTCAGTAAAAAGTACACAACTTCATCTGAGGATCATTAGCAACATGATTACAACACACTTTCAGATCAAGCAGATTACATTTAGTTTTTTTTTTTTTTGTTCCAAACAGTTAGTGAAATCATGTTTCTACCGTTTTGGATCAAGCTGATTTTTTTCTTGATGATCTGCACAATGGTAGGAACAAATCGGATCATCAAAATTGATCCTAGTGGGACTCACTGACCTGGAGAGCACAATCCAATAGTGGACCGCACAGAAGCCTAATCCTTGTGAACAAAACCTGCTAATACCTTTTGTTTGAAATCCACAAACTGAATACTCTTTCTTTTCAGGCGTGGGACTTGTGGAGAGAAGGCAAAGCCTTGGACATAGTTGATTCGCTATTGTTGGGAGATGGTCATGAGTCATTTCTAGCTTCTCAAATGCTGCGGTGCATTCACATCGGACTGCTGTGTGTGGAAGAGTCCGCTACTGATCGGCCAACCATGTCAGATGTTGATTTCATGCTATGCAATGAAACAGCCTTGCTTCCTCCCCTTAAGCAACCTGCATTCGTAATGAACAGTGTTACAAGCGGTCCAGACTCATCGTCAACTACTAATGGAGCTGCTCCTTCCCTTAACGACGTTACAGTTAGCTCGATCAAGGCTCGTTGACGGCTCCAGCTATATATATATATATATATATATATATATATATATATATATATATATATATATATCTCAAATTAAGTGGATGTGGTAAAGGCGCAATACATTTATTTTTATGTACTTTCGGTTTCGCTATGTTAATGAAATCAGTTTCGTTTGCGAATAAAAGAAAGTTTGGGGAAAATTTTGGATTGAGGATATCTTTCCTCTCTCTCTCTCTCCATAGCTCATTTGCCTGGTTCTTCCGGGCCGATCCTATGTGAATGGAATATGTCCCATTAGGTCCTTGCACACAAATGAGCATAAGTATCTTCCCACAAAGTCCTATTTGCACGCGCGCATTGTTCCTCTTTGTGTCTCTCTCCTCCGTTTGTCCCACGCTCACCCCACTCCCTCTCTTTATTCCACATAGCAGTGTAAGAGCAATTAATGTAGAGTTGAGTTGGGAAACAAAAAAATCTGACATGCACAGTGATGTAAGTGCAAAATGGTCCCTCTTTCTCTCTCCTCTATGTTTTCAGCCTTCTCTCTCTCCCTCTCTCTCTCTTCATTTTCTCTCCCTTCTTTTTTTAAATTCAAAAAACTTAAAATATTTTCTAACTATTTTTGCACATATCTATTATTTATATCCTCATTTGATGGGCCGGAACGCATCCCTTAGCTTTGCGATCTTCCGATGGGGGTCCTAATTTGAGACGTGAGGCTCGTCGGCGACTACCAATCGACATTGTGGCTCCACCAAGCCGGTGAGGATCAGATGCATATGCATATGCAAATATACATGTATATGATAAAAGGGGGTGAAGGACAGAGAGAAATAAAAGCACCACATGCTATCTACATAATAAGGGAGAAGGGTTTTTAAATCTTATCTCTCTATAAATTCTAACAATTGATTTGCTCCATAAATCCTATGGCTCTCCCTCCTATCTCAAACAATATTAATTGCACAATTGCTACTAATTAGATCTCACGTTGCGCCGTGCCTTTAGGCACGGACAAACCCTAGTATATGTATATGATAAAGGACTGTCTGATTTGCTGATTGTAATTTTAGAATTTTTTTTGTTTCATTTTGTATATGATATGTTTTTGTCTATTTTTATTTCTCTAATTTTTGTTTATATTTGGATGTGAATTCTGCAATTTACGGGTGTGAATTCACATATTTTTTCAAAATTCACACCCCTAAGAATTTACACTCCCAAGAAATCTGGGTGTGAATTTTTGAACAAATGTGTGAATTCTGAAAATTATGTGCAATTTTTGTTTTTGTTTTTGAGAGTGTGAATTGTGTATTTTTTGGATGTGAATTATGTAGAGTCTGTGTAAATTCTGCATTTGAGGGGTGTGAATTCTTTCATTTTAGAGAGGGTGAATTCTGTATTTGACAGGTGTGAATTCTTTCTTTTCAGTATGTGAATTGTATATTTTGGAGAGTAAGTTGTGATGTATAAATTCTACATTTGAGGGGAGTGAATTCTGCATTTTGGAGAGTGAATTATTTAGGAGGGATGTGAATTCTGTCAACTAGAAGAGATGAATTATGTTTGGGGCACGTCATTTATTATTTTCTTATTTTTTATTTGATATATTTGTATGGTGGGCTATGAATTCTTTCTTATTTTCTTATTTTTTATTTCATATAATTGTACATGGTGAATTTTGTATTTAGGGCGTGTAAAATTTGAACAACAGGGGTGAATTATGTTTTTAGGGCATGTGAATTCTGTCAAATATAGGAGATGAATTCTGTCAAATATAGGAGATGAATTCCGTTTTTAAAGCATGTGAATTCTGTCAAATAGATGGGGTAAAATTTATTTTTAGGGAATTCTGTCAAATATAGGAGATGAATTATGTTTTTAAAGCGTGTGAATTCTGTCAAATGGATAGGGTAAAATTTATTTTTAGAGCGTGTGAATTCTGTTAAATAGAGGGGATGAATTCTGTTTTTAGGGCGTGTGAAATCTGACCAACAAGAGGGTGAATTATATCAAATAGAGGGAGTAAATTCTATTTTTAGTACGTGTGAATCCTGTCAAATAGAGGGGATAAAATTCTATTTTTAGGGCGTGTGAATTCTATCCAACATGGGGTGAATTCTATTTTTAGGGCATGTAAATTCTTTCCAATGGAGGGGGTGAATTTTGTTTTTAGGGCGTGTAAATATATTTGGGTGAATTCACACCTAAATAAAGAATTTACATCGCTAAATCAAGAGTTCACATACTCATCTGCAGAATTCATACTCCCAAATTATACAATTCACATCCTCCAAATTACACAATCAGCCATAATCACATCCAACCTCAATTACTAAAATGATATAAACCCCCCCCCCCCATAATTCACCACCAAAAAACAAAAAATAAAAAGGTGAGTGAATTCTTTTTCAGTGAAAATAATGCAAAGAATAAGAACACAAGCACAATAAGTATTACTAGAACACCTTCCCCGGCCTTTCGCTCGGTATTACTAGCGCCACCCTATGCTCCACCTCCTTCTCTGCCTCTGCGGCGGCAAGGGAGGGTTCGGCTCCCTTTTCTGCAGTGCCGCCACCAAGGCTAGCCAGAAGAAGACCAACAACTTCGACTGTGCCACGAGATGAGCGGGCGATAGCTGAGGCATGTGAACGTGGAGAAGAAGCTAGAGGAGTGGAACTGTTGAGTGGGGGTATATTAGGTAGATCACTTAAAACGGGGCTTAAGCGAAATGGAGTTGACAAGCGGTGGGCTTGGACGAAAAGGAGTTGACAAAATAGGGCCGGCCAGTAAGAACCCCTTAAAGTGGGGTAGCTGGGCAAGAATGGGTACCACGCATGGGTTTTTTTGGGAGGACCCATCTTAGCCACACCTCTCTCACATACAGGTGGGACCGGTTCTAGTGGGATCCACCTATATATGAGACGGGTGTGGCTGAGGTGTAGCACAACTGATGTGCCTCTAGCGTTTTTGTTGCACATATAGCGCATAGGATTTGGTGGGCTACAAACTCAAAATCTAGGATCGGCCAGTCATTTTCTCCTTCAGTTAATAGATGATAGGGAAAGTCCAACGAAGAGATGATTCACGTCGCGAATCATGTATTTTTAACGAAAGGGAACAGCGTTTGTACTCCAATTAACCAAGGACGGAATCGGAATTTCGTTAACTTGAGACCAAATTATGAAGAGTAAGCATAAGTACCATCACTCCGTAGTCTCAATCAACCATTGATATAACCTGAAAATACTGCCTAATTGTTTGAATTCTGGATGACGAACGACATTATGCTCAAAAATCAAAATGATTAAGCTTCGTTCTTGAAGATGTTGTGAACTTTCCAATACCTGAAAATATTTCTCAATTGGTCACGTGAACTTGAAATATTCATTTTAAAATTACAAAAAAAAAAAAAATTCAAAGCAACACGGAGCCTTGGCCCCATAGACCACTAGTGGTTTCGTCTCTCCAACCCGCGGTTAGAGAGGCACTACAAATGAACTAGCGTCTACCTTTACCCTGGGGACGTGGTTATATTTATTTACCAAAAAACCTTCAAAACACATTTCATACAAGGTTATTATGCCTCTTAATGGTTTCAATGGTTAAGGGTGCATACGGTATGCACTTATTATGTCTGTGTTACGTCTCTCAATGATTTTGGTTATGTCTATGTTATGCTTATTAGTAAAATGTTATGTCTATGTTATACCTCTCAATGATTTAGTTACGCTTCTCCAATGGTTTAATTATGTGGGTGCATATCATACGTACATGTGTACAGTAGACGTTGTCTTCATTTCCTCCATGATTATACAACTTGGCGAGTAAGGCTCTCTAACTGCTTAAGAATTCTACTGTAACAAGGTCAAGCATCAACTATTTTAAGAATTCTACTTTCCGTTTGCAGTATTAACCGACTTTCTCATTCCAAAATATTTTACAAGTTTCATTCTTCGACCAATAAAAAAGCATCTTGTGGTGAGACATTGTGGTCCTTGATCCACCGTATAAATTGCATACATGGAAGGCAAGAAAGGGGAAGCACCAAGGGTTAGTTTGGTCGGTGGATTGTTCCCCACACAATTGATCACTAGAGTTCGATCTTTAAAGTTGGCTGCAAGAAAGTAATTTCTTGTGAATTTTCTAGTTCCGGCGTGAATGATATGCCACCAACCGGGACTAGTTTATAGTTGGTGCAAAATCCATACGGACTAGCCCCACAAGAAGATATCATAGCATTTAAGAGTTTTCAAACCAAACCAAATCGAGCTTTAAGTCTCAATCAATTAGGGTCGGTTACATGAATTATTTTTTTCTATTGAGCTCTGTCAATGGCAATTTGTTCACTCAAACCCATTAGATTCATATCTTTGCACACATTAGCATCAAATATCAATTTAGGTCTTTCCCTCCCCGTAGCGTTGTTACTCAAAGTTATCTTATCTGCTTTCTTAACTACTGTATCTCCAGGTCTATGGTAGACATGATCAAACCACCTTAGCTTATTTTTCCTCCACTTCTATGTGCTACACCTACCATCTCACAAACTGTTTCATTTCTAATCCTATTTGGTCTAACCTTATCACACATCCAAGGATGGGATTAGGAGGGTCTAGTGGCGGCAACTGCTACAACAAGAATTTTAGAAAATCTAATCATTATAGGCTATGTAAAAAAAAATTATGCCCAACTTATGTAGTTTCGCCACCACTAAATTTTTTTAGTATACATTTCGTTACTACTAAGGTAAAATCCTGATTCCGTCTTTGCACACATCAACTTCAATATTCTCATTTCGGCTTCACATTTAAGAGGTTTTGAACTACATGTTGAATTAAGGGAACTCTTTTAAATCTTAAGTCTTAACCATCCGTTGGGTTGGGATTGCACCATAGTAGGGAGAGACCATAAATATTATTACTACTAAATGAAAGGAAAGAGGTGAAGGGAAAGATATGCTAAATTCGAGTTAAATGTAGTATTCGTTTGCCCCCCTGAAAGATACAGCTTTTGTTTTCCTCCCTAAACTATCAATTCGAGTTGGTGCATCCGTCAACTGTTAAATGGTTGTCTATTTAGGTGCACCTAATAATGCTGCGAGTGACTTGGTCAATAGGCGGGGTCATGACTCGCGAAGCAGGGTTATGGCAAGTCGTGGTGGGCCTGACCTGATGGGAAATGCAGGAGAATTCCCATCATGTATTGGTTTCTGTTTATTGTCCCATCATGAATTCCCATCTCCGTCAAACATTGTTTAGTTTTGGAAAGTCTTTTAAACTCCCATCTCTATCAAACATTGTTTAGTTTTGGAAAGTCTTTTAAACGGGGAAAAATTTTCACAGATAGGGCTGTTTATGATCAGGATTCGATCCGAAAAATTCGATAATGTTGATCCGATAATTCGAATTCGGTAATTTAAATACGGATCGGATCGGATTAAATCCGTCATCAATCCGAATCCAAACTTTATTTTTTAATTTGTTTAAATTTTTTTTAAAAAAAATAGTAAATTTTTTATTTTGAAAAAAAAATGTTTAAGAAGTTGTATTTTTTTTTAATTTTTTTTGGAAAATATTTTTTTTGAAAAAAATATTTTGTTTTTTGCTAAAATTTTTGAAGTACAAATGTTTTCGGATCGGATCCGAATTTTTCGAATTCAGATTCGGATTATTACTATCGGATTCGAGTCTTATCGGATCCGGCCCATTGACAGGTCTAGTCACAGAGAACTCAAATCCGTATTAATTATCAAAACACATCCTACGCCGTCATTTTCCTAATCTGAAAGCTTTCCAACTTTCCTGTTGTTGGGCCTGGAGTGTCTTTATAGATTTGGTTACACAATGCTATTCATTGAGACCGCTATAAAAACATACTTGCGGGTGCGATATCGAATGTCATAAAAGATTTAATGAAACCCTCCCTAACACCAATTGATTTGAAGAGATCGTAGAAAAGCGGTTCGACACCCGTCACCTTCCGGGAAAACTCCTTCCTGCGCCGTATCATTTCTTGACTGAAAAACAGCATCAAAAACTCATTCTTGTGCCAACTACGTACTCAACTAGTAATGTGCAAGTCAAGTTTGGTTGTCCTACTTTCTTGTATATTCACAAGCCTTCTCCCTCTAACCGCCGCCCAATATTGTTCCTATCCAGGCAATTTCACTAGTAACAGCACATACGGTACAAACCGCAACCGGATTGTCGCGTCGCTCGTGCAGAATGTCCATGACAACGTCGGATTTTACAACGCAACCCTGGGGCAAGGCTCGGACACTGTCTATGCTCTGGGACTGTGCAGGGGCGACCTTTCTAACATCACTTGTATTTACTGTATCAGTAAAGCGAGCCTGGATATAAAATTGCAGTGTCCTAACAAGATAGAAGCAGTTGCTTATGGAGACCCTTATCCGTGTATTATCCGGTACTCTAACGAGTCCTTTTTTGGGGCCATGGACAGCCGACCAGCCAGATTCCTACATGGTGCAAGTAACATCACAGACCATATCAATGAATTCGATCAGACGTTGAATGATTTGGTTGACAGGCTTATAATCAGGGCCACTGCGGGTAATACTTCGCTTAAGTTTGCAATGGGTACGACAAATTATACCCAGGATGAGAATAATACTGTGTATGGACTTATGCAGTGTGTCCCTGTCCTTTCATCGGTTAATTGTAGCAGATGTCTAAGGGGAGCGGTGGATGATTACCGAAGTTGTTGTCTGAGGAAAACAGCAGTGAATATTATGAGACCCAGCTGTTTTTTTCAGTATGATTTGTCCCCGATTATGGAATCTTTTGGTGGTGCAGCACCCCCGCCGCCAGCCCCTCCCCCGGCACGCACTTTTGCTCCTCTTCCGCCATCAAGCAACGTGAATCCAAAGCAAGGTATGTTCATATTACGAGGTGTCTTTGTATTTTAGTGTAATCTCAGTTAAATACGCCTTTTACGGACAGAGGGCCTCGGCATGGATCTAAAGGCTTATCCCTACTCATGCCCCAACTGAAGGATGTTGTGAGAGTTGAACGTTGCAATTCTTATTGCATAAAGTTGATCTAACATCCCAAGTTTTGTTTTTGCTGAAGTTGAATTACTTTTCCCATTATTATTGCAAACATATTGTGTTAGAACGTTTTGTCAGAAAAGTTAATTTCATGGATTTTGCCAAAAGAGGAAAAAGAGAGAGGTTGATTTCGATAGATTTTGCCAAAGGGGAAACTATGAGGTGGTGATATTGATGATGACTTGTTGTGAACGACATCACTGAAAAACTGCTTTATCACTCCATCCCCATGCCAAAGGGGAAACTGTGTTAGAAGGAGAGGACTACATGAATTTAGAGAATTAGTCCCGGCATAAACCGCGAATACTGTTGTCACCAAAAAAAAAAAAAAAAAGAAAGATCTGCTATAGGTATGTGATTGGAGTCATTCGTTTATGCTTCTATCATGATATTTTGGAATTTTGTTGTCAATATTAGTCCGTAACTATGTTTGTTTAAATGTAACCTTCCATATGTGACTATGTGAGTAATAGATGAATCCATTTTGAACATTTTTTTCTGTCCATTACAGATAATAAGAGTAGCACGTTGCGGCCAACTATTGTTATTGTTGTTGTTGTTGCAGTGAGTATCTCTTTGGTACTCACAGCCCTTGCCTGTGTGTTGCTCCGATTAAGGAAGAGAAAGGATGTCAGAAGTAAGTTTACTTGTGCTTTAAGTACTGTTATTATTGTTGCTGTTTGCTTACTGGCTTCATAAAATTCAGGAAACAATAGTTTACGGCTTTATGCGTAGACGGTTTAGCATTTTGACTCCATCCAAAACATTCAACGGCTTAAAAAACTAATTACTCCTAACTAACGACTGCATCAAATCTAACCAATTCATCAACCAAGCTCCATTTAGTAACTGGATTAAGCAATTACAAACCAAATCAACAAAGAATGAAAGCAAGGGACACATATATACTTGGAGAACTGGCTAATGGAAAAACCATAGTGGAGAGAATCAAATAGTAAGACCCATGTGTAGTTACAGGAGATCTACCAAAATATTAGGCATGCGGATATGGCAGGGGTACCGAGAAATCATAATCTAGCTTTAATAGATTTTATTCGTTATGCGCATGAATATTATGTCCACAGAACCACTTAAACTAAATCTTACATAACTGATAGATGGTCCACAAAGTACTTGTTCGGAGCTATTTGTGGTTGAGATCTGTTGATCTAGGCATTCTAACCGTGCTGTTAACATGAAAGAGAGAAAGGGAAAGGTCTAAGGACTGAGAGAGCAGAAGACGATTGTGAGATTAAGGCTTTTGTCCATCTATATACATGTCATTTTTTTACTTACAAATCCCAACCTTAAGTTTGTACGTAAATGATACCATTTGACACATGCAACAACTTTTTCAAATTCTAAAACATGCTTTGTCGTGTTCCATACTGTGTCTAAGCAAGACAAGTGTCCCAGATGTTCTATCCAAAAAAAAATTGTCAAGCCACATTTCGTGTCCTGTATGTATTTCAGAGTGTCTGAGACGTGTCGGTTACCTATGCGTGTCCGCGCAGATACGGTGACCAATAAGCTGTATCAATGTGTATATGTTCAATAAGCTGTGTCAATGTGTACATGTTCAGTGTGTATTTAGTGTGTCCAATACCATTGAGTTTACGTTGATCCAATTGACAATGCTAAACCACTGGGCTACCCTGATGGGTTCTGCCAGGCTTTCTTGATTGTTTATTCATCTTTCCACGCTACTACAATAAACCATAAAGATCACAGTTATTGGGCGTGATTGTAAGTTTTTCATCACGCTCTTGCTACCGTGATGGATTTGAGTGTGATTGTAATTGAAAGAGAGAAACAATCACGGCCAAAAGGTGTGATCGTTTCTCTTTAATCACGGTTATAAGCCGTGATTGTTTCTCTTGGGCGTGATCATTTCTCTTTTCTGGGTGTGATTGTATGTCACTTTAGATCACGGTATATAACCGTGATTGAAAGTTCAAAATGATCACACCACCATAAACTGAGATGAAAAACCATTGCGCGTGATCTTTTCTTTGTATCTACTAGACCATCTTTTCTTATTATTGCCAAGTTTCAAACCCACGCACCCTTAGTTGATTTCCCAAACTATTACCACTAAGCTAGCCAAGAACTTCTGTTACATGAGGAAAAACAAAAATATTTATATTTACTTCCTAAAATGAGAAAACTTTTTTTTTCCTTAAAATTTACTGAATTTTTTGAAATGCAATTAACAAGATATTAAAATATATAAAAATACATTTATAAACATTGTTTAAAAAAATTTAAAAATATGAAAACAGATCTTTTGCCAATCAAAATTAGTTGTTGGTCACCAAAAGATTTTCTTGGGGTGAAAAATTTAGTTTTAGCTAGTAAATTTAGTAGTGTGCGCTTTGTATTTCTATGAAAATTATCACAACCTGCAAATTGAAACATTATAAATAAACTTTAGATTTTTTTTTTTATAAACTAACCATTTCACATGAATTTTGTGTTTATATTGAATTTCAATTTCAATGGTGGCTTCTCAATTGGATTTTAATCCTTTTTCAAATAAGGCTAAATCATAATAATATAATTGCTTTTTTACCTAATGTGTCAAACGTATACTTGGAAGACATCCGAAATAACTAAATTTCATTACTACAGTAAACCATAAAGATCACGGTTCGCCCACGTGAAAATTGGGCACTAGTGGAACAGTCCACCCGTCGTCGAAGAAACAACTGGGCACTGGTGGAACCAAGTTGTAGGATTTGTCTTCTCTCTCTCTCTCTCAATCGTTTTGGGCGTGAAGATGAAGATGAAATGTAAAAAATTTTTTGGATGTGTGTAATTAAGGCTTATCTTCTTACCTTTTGTAAAAAAGAAAAAAAAAACTTTTCAAAGTTCTTAAATAACGTCGTTTTTCTCACATAATTTTTCAAAGTCTGCCTAAATGAGTACCAGTCTGTCCATGTGAAAATTCAGACTGCGCGCCTAAATAGGTAGGTTTTTTTTTATCTCACCATAAGAGTGAAATCATTTATCTCACTTTTTTTTGTGCTGAAGTTTTTTAACACGCTACAAAGTTGAGGTCATTTCTCTTTTATCTTGGCATAAGAGTGAGATCTTTTATCTCATTTTTTTCCGCTCTAAAACTTTTTATCACGGCACAAGGGTGAGATCTTTCCTCTTTTTTATCACGCCACAATGGTGAGGTCTTTTCTCTTTTATCTCGCCACAAGAGCGAGATCTTTTATCTCATTTTTTTCCGTCCTAAAATCTTTTATCACGCCACAAGGGTGAGGATGGTTTTCTTTTATCTCGCCGCAAAAGCGAGGTCTTTTATTTCGCACTAAAACCCACTTTTTATCTCAGCTTTGGACTTAAACTGAGATAAAAAATTTAAGCACTATTTTTTTATCGCGCTTTCACTAAAAAATATGATCTTTGTGAATCTACTTAGTGTGACGCATATCTATTATTCTAGCAGTGCCATTTGCCAATATTAACCAAATACCTGACTTGATAGGCTTTTTAAAAACTTGCGTTAGAGCATCTCCAATCCACCTCTATTTCTCCAAAATAGAGGATGGATGTGACACATTGAGGGGAGATTTTATAATTTATTCTCTTTTTTCCTCACTTTTTGTAATTTTTGGGAGAATTTTTGAGGGACCCACCGTCCTTTTTAGAGTTTGGTCCTCTAAAAGTAAATTTGGTCCTCTAAAAATGGAGGATCAAAAGTAAATTTGGAGTACAAAATTCCTCCAAAACTCTAATATTCAGAGTTGACAGGAAAGGGGAGGACTACATCGCAGCTATTGGATGAAAGAGGAACGGATGCAGATTTACCATTGTTTGATTTGATCACCATTGTTGCAGCGACGGACAATTTTTCTCTTGCAAACAAGCTAGGTCAAGGAGGCTTTGGCCCAGTGTACAAGGTAGGGTCTTCGATCTTCCCCATGGAGATAAATCTCTGCCTTTGTTACTATGTGTAGTTGACAATGGAATAATCTAATCTTTATCTTGGTTCAGGGTCGGCTACTTAATGGACAGGAAATAGCTGTCAAAAGGCTAGCAAAAAACTCAGGACAAGGTGTAGAGGAATTCAAGAATGAAGTTAGCCTGATTGCGAAGCTCCAGCACAGGAATCTTGTGAGGCTGTTGGGATGTTGTATTCAAGAAGAAGAGAAAATCTTAATCTATGAATATTTGCCAAATAAAAGCTTGGACTCTTTCATATTAGGTAGGGCAGGTTCTTTTCTACTACTTCAATTCAGGTGCATTCACGTAAAAGTTAAAACTGGTCCGTCTTTCATTTACCCATATAAGTTGCATAATCTACTTAATTCATTTCTTTCTTTTTTGTTTCAATAATATCAAAGGATCGTGCCTAGATTGGAGAACACGCTTTCGTATTGTTTTGGGGATTGCTCGAGGGATGTTATACCTTCATCAAGACTCAAGATTAAGAATTATCCACAGGGATTTAAAGGCAAGCAATGTATTACTTGATGCTGCAATGAACCCAAAAATATCGGATTTTGGTATGGCTAGAATATGTGGAGGGGACCAAATTGAAGCAAACGCAAATAGAGTGGTTGGAACATTGTAAGTATCCCTTGTACTAATCGGAGAGAAAAATCCATGCGGATTTTGTTTTTATTTTTGACTGAATGACGTGTTATTTTGTTTTTTTCAGTGGGTATATGGCTCCTGAGTATGCGATGCAGGGCCTATTTTCCATAAAATCTGATGTCTTTAGCTTTGGGGTTCTACTACTAGAGATCGTTAGTGGCACAAAGAACAGCAGCTATTATCAAGACAGCTCCATGACTTTGATTGGGCATGTAAGCGAAAATTTTATGTATTTTTTCTGTCCTGAAATGTTGGACCCACGATGAATTTCATTTTAACCATCTAGTCATTTGTAGGCCCTAGTATGTAGATCGTCAGTGTGAAAAATAGAAATTTATCTGGCCATCAGTAGCGACACAATTACAACACACTTTCTTGGAAAAAGGAACATCAAATCTGTTTTGGGTGGGGAAAAAAAAAAAGGAACGACAATAGAATGCCATCTGTTTTTTTTTCCCAAGACGATTAGTGAAATCATTAGCTACCATATTGGATCAATCTGATTTTATTCCTAGATGATCTGCACACTAAGAAAAACAAATCTGATCCTCAAGATAGATCTTAGTGGGACTCATGCACGGATCTGGAGAGAACGATCCAATATTGAACCCCAGAGAAGCCTAATCCTTGTGAAAAAGGCTATTACTTGTTGTTCGGAGGATGCCTTCTTTCCATGGATATAAGATGTTCCCTTGTTGAAAGCCACCATTTTAATGCTTTTTTCTTTTTCCTTTTCTCATTTTGTGTTTTCATAAAGGCGTGGGACTTATGGATAGAAGGCAAAGCCTTGGACATAGTTGATCCATTTCTGAGAGATCAAGAGTCATTTCCAGCTCCTCAAGTTCTGCGATGCATTCACATTGCTCTCTTGTGCGTGCAAGAATTTGCTACTGATCGGCCAACCATGTCAAAAGTAGCTTTAATGCTATGCAATGAAACCGCCTTGCTTTCCCCTAAGCAACCTGCATTCATAGTGAAGAGTGTAGAAGGGGTCCAGACTCATCATCAACTAGTGCTGGAAACTGCTTCTTCCGTCAATGATGTTACACTTAGCGCCATCCATGGTCGTTGAAGGCTCCAGCTAATGGACTCCAAGCAAAATGAAGGTGGGTCTACAGGAGGATTTTTGAACATAGTAAGATTTGTGCCTTCACATCTTTTTCCCTTTAATAAGTTGGAGGGAGAAAAGGGTAATGGTTATTTGTGATTCTTGAGAAGATATTCCAAAAGGCCGTGGATACCATGACTATGATCAGGTATATTGAAACTGGTTGTCATGGCTTTATTACTAGCTAGAGATCTCTGTGTATAGTCCCAATGTATTTGTAGTTTAGAAGAATCGAACTTCCTTTTTACGTAGTGGATCCATATTTCTTAATCTCATTAAACCGCCACAGAAAAGTCGACGCTTCAAAATACAACAATTATTGATTGTTCCTATCATTGAGTACTGTGTACAATTCTCCTCCTGTTTGTCAAAAATGGTTACTTGGAAATTTTCTCTTGGTGCATATAATGCTGAGTGTGACTTGGTCAAGATGAATTGTATTTGGTTAGATAGCGCAAGCAGGTCATGAAGAATTGTATTAACAACTATTGATTGTTCCCACTTTGTTGGTTTCTCTTTATTGCCTGGACCACTCCTATCTCTGTCAAACTTTGTTTGGTTTTGAAGAGACTTTCAAGTTCTTGATGATATGATTTGGGATGACTATATCTATTACTTGTTTCGAAGTTTATATGGGTGGATACGAGTGGGTGGACCACTCCTGTCGCGAATTACTGCTTCCCCTTCCTTATTACATCCTATCGTCGATTACTAAAAAAAAGGAAAGATTGTGATTGTCGATACAAAGCTGATAAGCGTTGGGAAAATGTGTTCTACCACCCTCCAGACGCCAAGTGCGAAATTGTCACTTCAATTGTCAGCGTCTGAAATTATACCGGGCTGCCTCATGCCATCGTAGTCAAGTTGATTTTGACATGTGGCCAATATGGTTACAGCTGATCAAGCCGACACTATGATTGAACTGAAAAGACAAATGATATGGTTCAGCACGGAGTTTCACCGAAATCTGAATGCTTTCCTGCTTTCCTGTCCCATTTCGGGAAAACTCCTTCCTGGGCCGTATCATTTCTGACTGAAAACAGCATCAAAAACTCATTCTTGTGGAAACTCAACTAGGACAAACTCAACTAGTAATGTCTAAGTCAAGTTTGGTTGTCCTGCTTTCTCGTACATTCATAAGCCTTCTTCTCCCCCTAACCGCTGCCCAATATTGTTCCTATCCCGGCAATTTCACTAGTAGCAGCACATACGGCACAAACCGTGACCGGATCGTCTCTTCGCTCATGCAGAATGTCCATGACAACCTTGGATTTTACAACGCAACCCTGGGGCAAGGCTCGGACACTGTTTATGCCCTCGGACTCTGCAGGGGCGACCTTTCTAACATCACTTGTATGTACTGCATCAGTAAAGCTAGCCTGGATATATTTGTGCAGTGTCCTAACAAGATAGAAGCAATTGCTTATGGAGACCCTTATCCGTGTATTATCCGGTACTCTAACAAGTCTTTTTCCGGGGCCATGGACAGCCGACCAGCCAAATTCCTACATGGTGCAAGTAACATCACAGACCATATCGATGAATTCGATCAGGCGTTGAATGATTTGATTGACAATCTTATAATCAGGACAGCTGCGGGTAATGCTTCACTTAAGTTTGCAATGGGTACAACAAATTATATCCAGGATGAGAATAATACTGTGTATGGACTTATGCAGTGTGTCCCTAGCCTTTCATCGGTTGATTGTAGCAGATGTCTGAGGGGAGCTGTGGACGATTACCGAAGTTGTTGTCTGAAGAAAAAAGCAGTGAATATTATGAGACCAAGCTGTTTGTTTCAATACGATTTGTCCCCGATTTCGGAATCTTCTGCTGGTGCAGCACCCCCGACGCCAGCCCCTCCACCGGCACACACTTTTGCTCCTCCTACGCCATCAACAAACGTGACAACAAAGCAAGGTATATATGTTCATGTTGTGAACGAGATCACTAAATAACTGATTTCTCACTCCCTCCCCGCGCCTTCCCGTGCCTGGTATACGTTAGAAGGAGAGGACTGCATGAATTTAGAGAATTAGTCCGGCGTAAACCTTGAATACTCTAGTCACAAAAAAATAAAAAAGATAGGTACGTATGAGATTGGAGTCATTGGTTTATGCTTCTATCATGATATTTTGGAATTTTGTTGTCAATATTAGCCCATAACTATATTTGTTTAAAACTTTAGATGTAACCTTCCATATCTGAATAATAAATGAATCCAATTTGAACATTTTTTTTCTGTCCATTGCAGACAATAAGAGTAGCATGTTGTGGCCAACTATTGTTATTGTTATGGTTGCAGTGAGTATCTCTTTGGTACTCACAGCCCTTGCCTGTGTGTTGCTCCGATTAAGGACGAGAAAGGATGTCAAGTAAGTTGACTTGTGCGTTATGAACTGTTATTATTGTCGCTGTTTGCTTACTGGCTTCATATAATTCAGAAAACAATAGTTTTCGCATGGACGGTTTAGCATTTCAACTCCATCCAAAACATCCAACGGCTCAAAAAATAATTACTCCTAACTAACAACTGCATCAAATCGAACCAATTCATCAACCAAGCTCAATTCAGTACCCGGATTAAGCAATTACAAACCAAATCAACAAAGAATGAAAGCAAGGGACACAGATATACTTGGAGAACTGGCTAATGGAAAAACCATAGTGGAGAGAATCAAATAGTAAGACCCATGTGTAGTTACAGGAGATCTTCCAAAATATTATGTCCACAGAACCACTTACACTAAATCTTACATAACTGATAGATGGTCCACAAAGTACTTGTTAGGAGCTATTTGAGGTTGAGATCTGTCGTGTTCAAATTCTAAAACTTGCTTTGTCGCGTTCCATGCCATGTCTAAGCAAGACACGTGTCCCAGATGTTCTATCCAAAAAAAAATATATGTCAAGCCACATTTCGTATTTCGAAGTGTTCGAGACATGTCGGTGCCCTATGCGTGTCCGACATGGGGATATGGTGACCAATAAGTTGTGTCAATGTGTACATGTTTAGTGCTTATTTGGGCATGTCCTGTTAAGTTACCAACTCTCCCAAAAGCTTAAGCTATTAGAAAATGAGCTCAACAATGTATATCAAGCTATCTAACAAACACAATACCATTGAGTTTACGTTGATCCAATTGACAATGTTAAACCACTGGGCTACCTTGATGGGTTCTGCCAGGCTTTCTTGATTGTTTATTCATCTTCCCATTTGCTAATATTAACCAAATACCTAATTTGATAGGCTTTTTAAAAAGGAAGTCTACTTTGACCCCCTGTGGCTTGGGTCATATGTGGATATACCCCATATGGTTCAAAAGTGTGCACATAGCACCCCTGTGCTTTGTGAAGAGTGCACATAATACCCAATTCCGTCCATAATAACGTCCAGTGTGACGGACGTGCATTAAAAGTCTGATATTCCCTCATCTTCCCCTTTGATTCTTCTTCTTCCTTGAATCTAACCAATCCATCCCAAATGTTAAATATTGGATCTAAACCGTTGATATTGTAGAATTTGACAAGTGCTACATGTTGAAATCTTGCAGGCATGGGAAACTTGGAAGGAAGGAACAACTTCAAATCTCATAGACCCCACATTGAGGTCTAATTCGGGTTTTATGAGGGAAACGATAAGATGTATTTACATTGGGTTATTGTGCATCCTGGAAAATATTGCGGAACGACCGACTATGGCTTCAGTTGTTCTCATGCTTAGTAGCTTTTCCCTCAACCTTCCGGTACCGTCAGAGCCAGCATTTTTTTGGCTTAGTGGTAGAACCAATTCAGAGCTACCATTGCTTCAGGAGCATAGTTCTGAATTGGCCGTATCGGGTCATTCAATAAATGAAGTATCAATTGCTGAGTTGTGTCCTCATTAAATTCTTAAGATGTGATTTCAGCTATAAGCAAATATGTTTGAACTAGGATGAGATTTTCAGCAATAAGCATAATTGTTAATTTCTATAAGAGGAATGCTATTTGAGTAAATTGATTATTGTAATATAGCTTTCCTGGTTGCTAGAATTGCTTTGCTTTGATCCTTCAATTCTGCCTAATCATAGAAGAATGATGTTTCCACATTGAGCAGATGCACCGTCATGAGTCTCATGATTAGAAGTTAATTTTGACAAAAAACCCACCAACTTAATTCGTACCTATTGGGAAAAATGCAGAACTTGTTATTTTGTAACTAAACGAATCCTATTTTGCTCATCTCATTAAATCCCTCGTGAAAAGGGTTAACACTCAAATTTTCATGTTTCTTTTACGAGCCTAACTTCATTATCCGGAATTCCCCCTTTTAATTTCGACGAATGATCTTTTACTATACGCAATAATCATGGATGCCTTAGTTCTAGAGATTATCAATGGCAATAAGTAGTAATTCTCACTTTTGATAGATCAATCAGACTCACCAATCATGTGTAATGTTTCTAACAAAATAAAACAATGTATTACTGATTGAATTCTTCTTGTACAGATTTTTCAAGCGTACTTCACTTATTTGAGAGAGAGAGAGAGAGAGAGAGAGAGAGAGAGAGAGAGAGAGAGAGAGAGAGAGAGATTTTCTAAAATAAAAAATTGGGTCCAAAAACACACTAAATCGCAACCCTATTTTTTATTTTTTGCAATTTTCATATGCGTCGATCATGTATCTATTAAAGTCCAATAAACATAATTTTTGGCAAGATTAATGTTCCCGCCAAGCTCTACAAAATGAATGGAATCAATCATCAAAGTGTACTTAAAAAATGGCCAAAAAATTAAAAACGGACCGGAGGGGACACCACCACGCCTCTTATCCCTGTGATATACAAAAGTTTCTTGAGGCGGCAAATGATGTTGGAGACTGTTAGGGTTAGGAATTGGGCTTTAAATGCTTGGGCTACTCCCTTATATCTGGTTTGGGCTACGTCGCATTTGATTTACATGTTTTATCTGGGCTTCTAGGCCAACAAGTATGGACTTTGTCCCAATAAGTGTTTTCGTGTTTGGCTTCTTGCTAAACTTGGGTTTAGGTCTCGGATGGGCATAAGATTATTCTTAGCATTATTTCTTGGATGGGTCTCGGGTTAGGAATATGATGTCATCACTCCCTGCTTCTTTTAGTCTTTGTTACAATTTTAGAGATTAATGAATTTTTTTTACCATTAAAAAAAAAAGGTCTTGCACCGAGAGTCTTGGTGCTTTTGTCCACAAAGTGTAGGACAAGAGCCTGAGAACAAGTTGTCCACAAACCACCGAGAGGACTCATGCAATGTGGACCATAGTTTGAATGTACATTTCTAGAGGAAATAAGTGGTTCCTAGCTACGCGGTGATTAACACTGGTGTCTTAATGAGAGTAGAAATTTGTGAGTGATTATTACCTTTTGAGATTTGGTGTGGGTCAAGAGTCTCTATAATCACATCTAGGGAAGATAATTACGGCGTTAGCAGGCCTCGTCCCAAGGTCGGCCATAATAATATCTTTGGAACCAAGACGAATTTAAGAAAGTGGGCCTTATATTCATTTTTTTGAAAAGCAAAGGCAACTCCAAGAAGCGAAATTATAGGTTATTGATTAACAGGATAATTTTTTTAGTTATATATATGATCAGTACAAGAATTCAGAACAATCACTTAAAAAATCACTCTTCTTTCATTTTGTGTTCCAAAACTGCTAATTTGCTCGTGTAATCTATTTTCTCTTATTTGTCATGCTCATTTTGAGCTCTCTTTTTTTGGGAGCTATATGAACATTTGAGCAACTCCAAAATAGTTAGCAATAGACTTCGAACTGTGACCGCAAGTCAATCGCTCCTACCATTGCAATTGCAATTGCAAGTCGATGGATCTTTTTTTTTTTTCTTTTTTGGAGATAAGCACAATTTCATTGAAAAAGCTCCAACGCATATATACAAAATTAAAAGGGGCATACACCAGTATCACAATCTATCCAAAAACTACTTCAGCCAAAAACTTGGCACCACTCAAAACCAATAATATCCACCTAATAATTTCTCCCAGCATTTACTTGCCATTGCAAATTGGCATAAAGACTTTAAGGACTTGAGAATGCAAATCTCTTCAACAAAAGAGAATTATGATGTAATCTCACCATAACAGGTTTTTTTAGTTGGAAGTTCTCCATCTGGGTGGATTGAAATTGCAGCAAGTTATTCCAATCATCAATCATACCATTTTGCTGCTGCAGTCGGTTCTATTTTAATTGGACTCGCCTACTATTCTAACCAAACGGAAATTCAACCGTTGTGTGAACAAATTCAAATTTCCCCGGATGGGTAGTACTAAAATTTGATGGTGGTAATCGGACCAAATTAGGACCACTTCAATATATGCAGTTATTCATACAGAAAACCCTCTTTTCAAGTTTTTAACCAACTAGGAAATAGACTGTATATCCATCAGCAGCGCTCATGCATTGTATGTTGGTTCATCACACCACTTGTGTCAGAAATATCAATGTCTGCTTGGCATACCTTACGGCAAAGCCCTGACACTCTCTTCAACCGAATAATATAAATTAAGAAACTGTGGCAATATACTTGGCATACCTACCTGCTATATACCTTACAAAAGTACATATGAGCACTTGTAGCTCATCAAAAGTCATATACTCCTATACAAAGTCATTCTGCCGTCCAAATTTAGGTTCGAGACACAAACCAGATGCAACCTGAGGTGTGGCTTGGCACCCTGTTGGGAAAAACTGGCACCATCTAACACCAAGCAAAACGTTAGCTGTGCATAGCAGAAAATTCAATCATACACCTTTGTCGCTTTATGCCTAGCCTTGTGGAAAATCTTTGTTGTCAGTGTCTCCTGCCAAAGATACCGGTCCTTCTCTAGCATTTGGAATGTTCAGTCTCTGCAAGCTATTCACCACTTGGCTATTCCCATTGTATCTTTGTGCAAAAAAATTTCCGTAAAAATTGGCCCTTGTTTTGGGGTCTGGTCCCGGTCATTTTCATTGTAGCCATTGGAATATGTGAATGGTTTCTGGCAAATGCAAGAGGAGGGGAATTCGTTAAACTCCACTCGTCCAGGTCTCATTTCCTCCGGGTCTCCCATGAACCCTCTCTGGCATGACTTAACCTTTCTAGCAAATGTAGCTGCATCCATTCGGCCTCGTGCCATGAACAAGGAGCTGAGCTTTTTCGCATTTGGTCGGATGGTCCTCTTATGACCCATGTACCTCCTTTGAACCATGAAAAGTAAGAGAAATAAGTAGTCTTAGGTGAGAAAGACCAAAGACACGGGCACTTAGGGACAGGTATGATGAGAGCAATAAGTAAGCACTACTAATAACAAGATAGAAACACAAATGCAATACCACCAAATAAATTGTTACAATCTTTCGAACCCGGGCAGTGGGTTCTACGTAATAATCCTGGAGACCTAGAATACTAACGAAAATTGATACAATAAATTGCACCTTCACAACCTTTAGAACTTCTCAACCAAGTTTACCCCTGTGAACAAAAGGAACTGCAGGAAGGACAATCTGCATCACTTCCTCGTCTTTGTAATTTGTCCACAAGATCCAAGAAGTACCATCTTTGATGCAGTATCACCAATATACCTTTTTTGTAAAGATTTTGATAACACTCCTAAGATTAAATCATATGCTAACTGAAAGTGAAAATACTCTTTATATACTTGCTTGTGACTTTAACAACCACTGCTCACATTGAACCAAGCATTCTATTTGACCTGTTACTCATCGAACACAACATCTTGCTTGTCTTGAGTCGAACTACTAAAATGCGAATGAAGTTAGATTAAGGTGTTTTGGACATATCTATTGTAGATCAGTGGAAGTGGTAGTCAAGAGTGATATAGTTATGGTAGATGATAGCATAGGGGAGGGATAGACCAAAATTGACTTTAGAGGCGGTAGTTCGAAAGAATATAGGTTTTCTAGATATCACGTAGCATGATGGCCTCAACAGAGCTCAATGGAGAAAACAAATTCATGTAGCCAACCCTAATTGATTCAAGAAGACAAGAACATGGTGTATAGGGAACAATTGAAAGTGCATAATGGATGAGATGTATGTAAATCTCTAAATTATGCATAAGTTCCTCTTCGTTGTCAAAAGGAATAGCTGACACCTCATGGATTTTTGGGGGAGTTACAAGCGTTTAGATTGAATAAGAAAAAAAGCAGCTTCCACAAAAATAAACACTACAGTCAGTTAGTTACCTGATAATTTTCTAATACAGTTTTGAGAAGTGTTGAAGAACCATTTCTAAGAAAGTTTCACCCCACTATAGTAGCTCATGTTATCTCACTTGACTTATATAAAAGTTTGGTTCCGTAGGAATTTTTACGCTCATGGTACGTGTCTTCTTTCTCTTAGCCCCTGCTTTTGGGTTGGAGCCGCAAATCGTTCCACAATAGACTCATTATGCAGCCAAATTCTTTTTACCAGATGCATATTTCTCAACCACAAAAACTAGTATTTCCATTTTTCACTTCCAACAAAACTGTGTCAGAACCTAAAAAGATATGAATTCTTACCTCCGTCCTGCAAGAATCTTGGCCATGTTCCCGTTGTTATTAGTGACAAATACATCACTCTCGTCACACACAATATAGTCAATGGCAGCTAGACGAGAAGAAAAAGAAAGAAAAGGCTGTAGCTCTTCACTGGCAAGCATCTCCTTCGTGTAGAAGTTTGGAAAAAGATCTCTTAAAGGCTGCAGAGTCTCTTCTCCACCATATATTTCACCAGAAGCAACATAAAGGTGTGTATCATTTGAGAAACCAAGTGCCCGGAGCATCAGACCCACTTCGTGAGGAGTAAGTGGACATTTACCGCGCTGTCGCTCTCCCTCAGGGCTTAAATCCTATAGATGAAAGAAAAGGGCGCTCTCAATAACAGGACATGGAAAAATATGTATTTCCTACTTTACCCCTCCAGAAAAGCCCAATTCTACAGATCTTTTAACTTCTGAGAACGTAACAGGAGTTTAGGAATGTCGGAGAAAATAAAAAAATGCAGGTTCGATTGGGATTAATAAGCGGTAAAGATAGCAATCTCACAGGTAATGTTGCCCATCGTTTCCTTATTTCACCAAGTTCATATCTCTCCTTATCACCACCGCCATAGTAACATCCAGAGAATGCTAGCATATCAGGTTCGAACCTGCAACACACAACAAAGGCAGTCTTCAATGTTACTGCTTGCTACTGGGGTCTCCAAACAAATTAAACTAGAAATTCTTGGTTTTGCTATGTTACTTACAGCTGTTCACATTATCTAGATTTCCAAACAATAAATAACATATAAGTTTCCAAAGGCACAGCAAAAAAAATTCATTGATTGGTATAGCAGAAGATACGCCCATACCCCCATTGATTGGGGACAACATGGGTTCTATCTGTCTATCTGTCTCGGTATAGCAGAAGATACATTTCTCCAATCCCATCAGTTGCTAATTCTATATGGTTATATATGGGCCATGAAGAATGCATGCAGATATTGCAGACTGCAAACCTATCTCTGAGTTGCCGGGTAGGATGTCACCTGCCAAAACTGTGATACATCTATCTAGAGTATTCTACTTGATATTCATGTCAAGCTCAAGTATTCGTGAAACAGGTTTACTGTTCCCCCAACACGTTTCTCCAATGCCTCAGTGTAGTTCTTGGCTTTCTGCAGGCTCGATTAAAATTTTCTTAGCAGTTAACAATGAGGACTCGCCGTACTGTGTTGCTTCAACAAGCAGTAAAATAGATATACTTCAATTGCAGTCTGCAGATGGGAGGCTGATGTCACAATACGGGACGCTTTACCACCACTTCATGGCCAATCAATTACAATGATTTTTCTGTGAGAAACTCCTTCCCTCTGAACATGTCATATACCTGCCTGTTCTACTCCTTTACAAATATTCTCCAATCTTTTAGAACTTAACTCGTGCACTCTAAATATATCTTGAAACATTTACAAGATGAAGATATGATATGTAGTATTACAATGTTGTGCAATTGTTGCATTTCTTAGAGGGCAATTTTACTGGAATGATCTAGATGTTTAATTGATAAAACTCATTAATTTTTCAGTTCCTTGTGCATAAACTACTCATCATGTAATAAACGTAACAAAAACTTTAACGTGCCCAAGGTGTAGCGTGTCCTACATTTTATTTTCAATTTTTGAAGAGAATCGATGTATCAGCGTGTTTGTGCTTGCCGTGTGTCCGCATCGACCAGCGTGGAGTGGGTTACTCGTCACCCCTTGGGAAAGGTGGGCAATAAATCAAAGAAATGTGCGGGTACGTCTTTAATTCAGCACAAACATGAGCGATCTATTAAAACTTCATATACATTGTTTTGAAGACTTGTGAGGTGAATTTTGAGCAAATATTAGCTCGTTTTCCATTTTTTCAAGTACATAAGACGAACCTCAAGTGAACTGCAATGAAATGATTTGTCATCTTGCGCATTCTTGACACCAGCTTCTGACCAAGTTCCCGAATAGGTTTTGTAAATCTTAAGGCATGATAGTTGACCCGGCAACGCAACTTTTGCAGCTCTTCATCCAGGTCATTAGAAAGTCTATAATCGAATTTAGTCAACTGGACAACCTGCAAATTATGTCGGCATGCAACTGTCATCAACATGGAAAATGTGACAATGTTACGGCAGTACGGCTTGACAACCAAATTAATCAGAGATCTAAAGTGACTTAATAGCTAGAACAAAAGCTGTATTGACAGTTCTTGGAAACCAGAGGTACTACAGTTCTCCTAACATTCGAGATTGTTATTCATTCAGAAGCAAGTGAAGAGAACAAACAAGTTAGCAAACATAGAAGCACACACAAAGTGGTTATATTTGTAAAATGGAACAGGTAGCGTTACAGAAACTGACTAATAGAATAGGAAAGTGAAACTCGACTTTGAGTTATATCGATCTCTTACACGTCTCCTGAGGAGTATTGGCAGGACTTGCTCAAGATAATACTCAGGTTCTGATTTCCTTGGGACACGCATAGTATACGGTGGCTTTTCCATGGATCTCATAACTTTATCTGGGATCCTTTTGACAATGGTTACATCCTTTGAAAGGGTCGAGATGAACCAATTAACATCGAAAATGTTGGGAAAGTCACTGCACGTCAAGTAATTCATCTTCATGACTACATAATCGTAACGTTAATTCACACTATTATGTCCAAGGAAAAAAAACATAGAACTTATATTTCTGGTCTCTTTTTTCAAAAATCAAAAATCACCTGTCATCCTTCCAGAATGAATGATGATCCAACTCAGGTACAACTAAAGTAGCATTGAGTATCCGAGCTACAACTACAGCATCAGTAATCTGAGAGCAGGAAATGGATTTCAAATTTCAAGTTATGAAGTGGAGAAGTAAATAGAAATCAAATACCTCAAAATGCTAAAGGGTTACCCTAGAGAAGAAATATTTTTACTTACTCCTGTTCTTTGTTGGTTCAGCCCCCCACTTGTTGCAATGAGCAAGTAGCCATTTGAAAACTGCTCACTTACCGCAGCTATGTTCATGGTTAGCAACATTAGGATCTTTTGTGTTCAGTATACAAAAATGGAAGAGCTAAACCACACAAGAAGTAAGATATTGCCAGCTTGAGAAATAGATGTAGGTAGCCATATAAACTTGAGGACCACAAAAAGTGTACAGCAAAAATAAGGTAAACAAATAGCAGTTCTTGTACATATAAATTGCATCCAATATATGTTGTACTCCAAATCCTAAAACTTCATCACTGAATACCCTATCATATTGCCGAAAAGAAAAACATCACCAGAATATCATTTGAGAATCAAAGAAAACAACTACAGTGACATTTTTTTCCGAACTCAAAATGAGAAAGAGAAGAGTTATTTAACTTTCGAAACTCAAAATGGGAAAGAGAAGAGTTCCAGCATATTTAACTAAAGATAGTCGTATGTAGAAAATAAAAATTGAATCAGGGCTCGAGTGCCTTGTTAAGCAAAGTATAGAAGCTTAATTGAATAAAGATTGCATCTGTTCAAGAATTTCTTCCATGCAAAAAAGTGCACAACTTGTACAATCAATGTCGTCCTACTCTTGGCCGATTAAACATTCTCACGCAACTACCAACACCAGATAGGACTAGTAGAAAGGCAAGGGGATGGAACGGTATTGACATCTGCTACCTTAACTATGCAAAACATGCTTGCTTTGGGAATTGAATAGCTAGACACGTGATAATGTGCTTCAAGAAGCATTTTCGTTAAGTGGACCAACTAAAAAGAATTCCATTTTAGGCAGAACCAAGGATTTCGAGGTTAGTTATACAGGAAATTGCCTTTGCCATAACCACGGGAAACACCTAGACCAACATTTGAATTTGATTTTAAGATAATTAAATAAGCAGAACTTTGGGTGCAATAACCACATCGCAATACTCTTCTGTGAACATGGACACAAGATAACCAACTGGCTGAAACATACTTACGACTGGAAAAGATTTCTTGCATCCCACAATTACATCTTTATAGTACACTATTCCAACAGCACTTCAAACAAGGGTCAGCCTTTATTCTAGTTTTGGAAAGTTAACAAAGTGCGAACACCTAACTACGTGATGGTTGAAAGAAACGTTCAGTGATTGTAACATAAAAGAATGAGCAGAAAGTTGCTAACAGCATTTGTGGAAGTAATTCAAAACTTTATGCAGTTAGTTGGTAAGATGACTTACAAGTAAAACGAGGTCCTCTTTCACTGCATTGGTAGTAAAATTCTGAAAACTTGGATTTCCAAATATCAATTGGCGCACGACTGCTCCCTTCCTACAAGGAAAGAATTAGTTGAATGTTCATGAGCATGGCACTCAACAGCATAAAATAAAGCAGAACCGAAATCTATATCTCAACCCTTAGACAGACAAACATCTACATAAGTGCACATAGAGCAATCTGACAACATAACAATGATCCCAGACAACTAATTAAAATAAAGGTCATATAACTAGCAATACTGAAATAATTCGAGCTCGATGGCGTCTGAGAGATCAATCTGCAAAATTATTTCAGTAAAATACAACTAGAGAAAAATGAATCCACTACCAACATCTATCGGAACAGCTCGTATTGATTTACTTTCAGACCACGATTTCACCATCTGCTCTCTTGGTTTTACAATATAGCTAGGCTGCAAGTGATGAATGAATCGTCAATGTAACTCTTATCGATTTACTTTCAGACCACGATTTCAAAGTTTTCATCTATAATTTTTGCATGATTAATCATCACTTTCTTGTCAATCAAGAGTGTAGATGATGCTATTATACTGCCACAGCACGAGCATCGCGTGCCCGGCACAAGTACTCGTAATACCCAAAGTTGCTATGTTGCTGGTGCAGCTGGTCAACCTGTTGTTTTATGCCCAAAGTTAAATGAAATATCTTGGTGAATGCGATATAAACAGTGGAACGGTAGCTACCTTATGAAGGGAAATTAGAAAATTTAAAAACTAAGGGAAATGGCATTTTCAAAATCTTCCATAGTAGCAAAGGGTTCAAAAATAATGCCAAACCCAAAATCGAGGCCAATGTAAAAGTCCAAATTAGCGAGGAAGACAGGAAGTTCCACACCAAGAAAGCAAGTCAACACATCCACAACAAGAACAGTTGTGAGGAGGACAAATAAATATAGCAAATCAAAAGGATTAAATAAATGAAATATCTTGGAGTATCATTGCGTGAGATTTCATTGTTTGATACATAGAAGAACACAAAATGTGATTCTGTTTCTTAGCTTCCTTCCCTTTCCTGACTTTTCTTGGCAAGAAAACAAAGCTCAATGACTTATCTCCCAATAAATTTCAGTTCTTTTGGCCACTCATTTTAGTATCTCAAACGTCCTTTTCCTCGTTTCCCCTTTTCTCCAAGCAAGTGACACACACACACACACACAATGTAGAGAGCATCGTTCCGGCACTTGTGAGAACAACCCATAAACACTCTTCCATCAACGTTACCAATTAATTTCCGTTCAGTTCACCAAACATTTTCCTTTTACTTCAATCCCATAAGCCCATCCACCAACATTTCACCAAGACAATAATTTCAGACAACAACCTTTCAACTCTAACTCAGAGGAGGGACTGCTGTGAAAAAAGAATTGAAATTTCACACAGAATTTTTCCCCTACATTTGGAAAAAGAGAGGGATAATATCAAAAGAAGGGATTTTTTTATTTTTCTCCTCCCTTGTTTGGTTAGAGAAGAAATTAACAAAATATAGTATTAGGAACGATGACATTTTCTTCACATCTTTCTCACACACTTAACAGGGCCAAAAAATTCTACCTGGAAAATCGATTTTTCGGGGAGAGGAAGACCGAGAACTGTTCAAAAAGCTTTGTGAGCAACATATCTAAATGAAATTCTACCATTCAATCTATGAAACTGTTAACACACCATACAGTTTAGCGTAAGCCCAAACCTACAGAATTTCAGTCAACCAAATACTCAAGAAACTTTTAACACTTTCAGTTCAATTTTGAGAGAGAGAGAGAGAGAGAGAGAGAGAGAGAGAGAGAGAGAGAGAGTGGTACTCGTTTATAGTAGAAGGAGGTGGGCTTGACGAGCCTCTGAGAGTACCAGTCGAGATCAGAAGCCACGTGGCCAGTAAAGAGAGAAATCAAACCCAGAGCGAAGAGCATCAATCCACACACCACCGACCAAGACAATCTCCCCAAGAAATGCTGCTGCTGCTGCTGCTGCTGTGTATTTTGATGAACCGAAGCCAATTTACTCAATACTCCTTCAACGCTAAACCTCCAGGCGTTGGCCACCCCCATCGCCGCTGCAGTATTCTCTCCCACAACGCCACCACCAAAAACAACGAGAATCTTCTTCTCATATTACTACGTCAAAACCCCAAAATTCTCAAAAGCTACTTCTACGGGTATTCAATGCCGGCCACTGACACAGTCATAAATGTATTGCCTTTTGGGACTTACAATAAAGAAACAATCAAGCCCCCCCTAATTAGGGTTTTTTAATTAAAGTGTGATCATTGTTGGATTTTCGAAATGGGGGAAGACTGTTCAGAGAGAGAGAGAGAGAGGAGAGAGAGAGAGAGAGAGATGACGACCTTTTCGATTTTCTTCACTTCAACACTCGCGATCGTGATTTATATGAAGGGCATATAGCGCACATATTCTCGAACCAAGGACTCCGCGGAGGAGGAATTGGCTTTTTAAACTCTTTTAATTGATGTAAACCCTATTTTTTTTTTCTTTAAGCGTGTAAATTTATGAAACTATTTCTAAAATTTGGAAAATGTGCATACATGCAGGGATTATTTTGTAAATTCACCTATTAAAAGACAAAAAAAAGTGTTTGTATCAATTAGAAGAGTGCAGAAATAAATTTTCTACATAATTTATACTTACGACTTTTGTTACGGGGTGGTGAAAACGGGTATTAAGACAGAAATAGGGGCCCTTGGGGTAGCTGTGTTTAATACTCCTTAAAAGGAGCATAGAAGCAACACGAAAGCTTTGTAGTTCGATTGATTGGTAGATTTGTTCCCCACACAATTTATCAACATTCTATTCTTGAGGTTAAGTTGGAAAAAAGTAATTTCATAATCTAGTCGAGCTATACATAAACTAGTCTGATTGATTGGTGAATACTTTGCCTTTGGCCGAACCCAAAAAAAAAAACTAATCGAGCTATGCATAAACTGTTTCAGACAACCGAGACCATTGAAAATAATAAATACGGTATAATAAACTAAAAGAAACGCAAACTATGTAGGGACCTGTGTCTTTTGGGGTTTGCTTGATATCCGGAGATAATTCCCTTTACTTGAAAAAGGGGCTCTGCTGACTCTGCTTCATGTAAAAGGTCCAAATACTCCCACATTATTAAAATACGAAAATGATTGAGGTATCGATCGTGTGAAGGGATTTCGTACCGATCGGCCGCGCTGGGCTGTCTTCGGCCACCGGACAGCCGATCCGAGCCATTCAAAAATTCTAAAAAAAAGAACCGAGGGGGCAATTGTGAGAATTAATGGCATCTAAGGTGTGTAGGGTGCTTGATCCGAGCACCCCTTTTCGTGTATATATGTATATACTTGTATATACATGAAAAAGGAGTGTTCGGATCAAGCGTCCTACACACCTCGGATGCCGTTGATTCTCACGCAAACCCCTTCGGTTTTTTTTTATAGAATTTTTGGACGGCTTGGATCGGCCATCCGGTGGCCGGAGACGGCCTGGTGCGACCGGTCGGTACGAAATCCCCACACACCCATCGGTACTTATAGCATTACCCTAAAATAAAATGGATTGTGGCTTAAATTTTCATGACTATGGTTTAGATACATATGTTTGTCAAACAAAATCTACGCGTTACGCGGTATTCTATTCTATAGTACATGATGATTTCAGGTATCACGTGACACCCGATTATATTTGTACTTAATATTTATATAATTGAATGAGTACGCACGAAATATTATAATTTTTGCGACGGCAAAGCAAATATAACCTAGTTATAGTCATTTTGAAGGTTTGTCATTCGTTGTTAATGATATCTAACAATCCCGTTGTGGATGACAAAAAAAAACCTATAAAAGATCTAACATGTCTTTAATTTATCGTGAACAACATTTTGATGGGAAGTGCCCTAAATTAACTTCCGCGTAACACCTAATTACAATTAATTTATTCTAGTTTGAATTTTTTTAGAACTGTGGATGGCGATGTTGGTGTTTTGACAGCAGGCGATGGAGGGTGGGATGCGAGGTTCACGGGGGTCTCTACAGTGGCGGCTTTTTTAAATCGTTTTTGGAACCGACGACATACGGCCGGTTCATGGCGGTTTTGCTATTCGACAGTGGCGGCTTGGCGTTCCAGATTCCAATTTGGCGGCATGCTTTTATGGTTTGGGTGTATCTGGGCTTTATTGTTGAACTAATACCCTTGTATTTGGGCCTTTAGGCTTTTTTTGATATTTGGGTTGCTAGCCATTTCCGCTTTATTATTTTATCTGGGCTTTGTGGCTTTTTAAATAATGAGCTTTAGAGCCCGTTCCAGAAACGAAATAAGAACTTATTTTTTGTGTAATAAGAAAGCTTGTTCTTGAGAATAAGAAGGCTGCTACTTATTTTGGAAGAATTTATATAGGTACCGACCGGCCGGGGAGGGAAATCGTACCGGCAGGCGCGCCCAGCCGTCTCCGGCCACCGGACTGCCGATCCGAGCCGTCCAAAAATTCTAGAAAAAAAAATGAGCAAGCCGTAGTGGGAATCAACGGCATCCGAGGTGTGTAGGGTGCTTGATCCGAGCACCCCTTTTCCGTGTATATATAATCAAGCACCCTACACGGAAAAGGGGTGCTCGGATCAAGCACCTTACACACCTTTGATGCCGTTGATTCCCGCGAAAGGCCCCCTCGTTTTTTTTTTAGAATTTTTCGACGGCTCGGATCGGCCGTCCGGTGGCCGGATACTGCCCGACGTGGCCGCCGGTACGATTTCCCTCCGCCGGCGCCCATTATCATAGCAACAGTCTTATTTTTTGTATAAGACAACTTCAAACTCAAAAATTATGTGTTTACGCAAATAATTTTCCTACCACTATGGATCTTGTTTGATAGATCTCATTGAGATCTTTAATACGGTGCAAAAAAAAATTGAACTTTTTTTTTTCATTTGCATTATTTTTGAGTTTAAAAATGTGAAAGGAACTTTTTATTTGAATTTTGTGAAATGAATCTTCTTATTTTTGAATGAGAAGTGGCAAAATAAGTACTTATTTTTTAAGAAGGTTTCCGGAACGGAGCCTTAGACTTTGGGATTTTCTCTTTGGTTGTCATCTTTACCAATCAAGAATTTGGGTCTTGAATGGACGTTTGTTACATTTTTCCTTGCTCTTTTTAGTCTTTGTTATCACTTTCTAAGGTTACTTAAAAAAAATTCACAGTTCAAAAAAAAAAAAAAAAAAAGATATCGTAATTATTTTTTGTCATCCAAATTGTTGACATTGCTATTGATCATTACCGGCAAACGACAAATTTAAAAACAACTATAGTTGATACGATTTGATTCATTGTCATAAGAATAAGGCTCCGTTCTAGTACTCAATATAAGTATTTATTTTTTAAGAAGACAATTTCAAGTTAAAAAATAATGTGTTTACGAAAATAATTTTCTACCAATATGAATCTTATTTGATTGATCTCATTGAGATCTTTTATACGGTGTAAAAAAAATCAAAAAATTATTTTTCATTTACATTATTTTTGAGTTTGAAAATATGAAATAAATACTTATTTTTTAAGAAGGTGTTCTGGAACGGAGCCTAATTCTATAGTAGCAGATGAGATTCTTATGTCAACACCTCGTGTTGGTTTGATTTGGCAGAGTGTCCTTGAGCCTATAGTCTAGAGCGCTTATCACATATAGTTGCCCGTGTCTTCGATTCAGTAGTTTTGATTCCATCCTCTTGTGGTGATGTCATCTTTTGCCCTTTGGGCATTGTGAAATGAAATGTATTCCCGTTATCAATAGAGATGACAATTACCTTCGACCCGGCCCCACCTTTGAGACCTCCCCGTCCCAATTAGAGCGGGCATTCCCTGATCCGATAAGCAAATAGGGCAGGGATAGTATTTGCTTCCCCCTCCTGTTTTAACTCGATCCGACTCCGATTATAGGTATTTATATTTTTGTATGTATATGTCTAAATAATTTCATTGTTTTCATATAATAAGAATAATATACCAATTACCGTTCAAAAAACAAGAATAATATACCAATTAATAAAACATTAGTGTATGTCTTTGTTTTCTTTATTTCTATTTTTTTTTAACTCTCATCAATCATCAATATCTTGTTTTTCTTGTCAAAATACTATAAAAAAAAACAAAATTAGTCAAATTATTTTGATGAATGGGGACCCGATTATTTTCTGACCCTGACACCTCCCCAATTTTTCTCGCTCTGACTCCGATCCGATATAGATGGGGCCGATTTGGGGGAAGCTAAATCCGACTCTGACATACCCCATTGCCATCCCTAATTCCATAATCACGTGAACGATAAACCAACAATATCAAAGATATCGTTATGGGATGCGAAGGTCCGAAGGAGGGCATGGAATTAGTAGTCAATATTCTAACTGGAACATAACTTTTCTCACCAAAACAAACGAATATAATTATACTACATCTGTCCTTAAATAAGTGTTCGGCCTGTAAATTTATATTCTTTTATTGTGAAATTTTTTCAATTTTTTACAGAAATGCACTTTTTAAATGCTTGTTTTGCGGACCACTTATTCAGAGATGGAGAGATTAGTTTTTTTTTTTTGTCAGAATATATATAAAAGTTATTTTAAAGATTTTTTGGTTGTCAATGAGAAGATAGAGGACAAGTGTAAAATTTTTACTGGTTGTCCTTTTTATTATTATTTTCGGAGAATAATTTTGTTCATCCACACCGCTAGAGCTGGGCAACGGACACGAGACACGATAACACGACACGAACCGGATATGAAGTTAGCGGGTTAGGGTTGAACATTTCTGACACGAAACACGAAAATGACACGACTCGAGAACACGAATTCTAAATGGGTTGGGTTTGGGTTGAACAAGCGAGACACGAAATTGACACGATTAACATGGTTACTAATCTGTGTCACCCATTAACACGAACATATATACATAATATATGGTATATCTGTAATTCTATATAGAGTTGGGCAACAGACACGATAACACGACACGAACCGGACACGAAGTTAACGGGTTAGGGTTGAGCATTTCTGACACGAAACACGAAAATGACACGACTCGAGAAACACGAATTCTAAATGGGTTGGGTTCGGGTTGGGTGATTTGTGACACGAACCCGACTAACATGACACGAACACGACCTGTTACCCAGGTCTACACACCGCGATCCATCAATGCACATCTGCTGTGCAACAGTGCAAGTATCATTTCTGGTTTGGTATATGGTCTCGAGGCCAAAAGATGGGCCGGGTATGGATACAAGCTTAGATGTGTACAAGTCCGATCCGTTATAACCAAAGCAAGGTTGTTGAACTTTTTTTGATGTTTGTTTTTGATTTATTTGTATTTCAAACGAAGTCTGATCAAATCATAGTTATTTTTGGCATGGATATTCTTCTCAACGAAATTATACAAAATGAATAGTTTCAATTATTCTTTGGAGAACGAAACGAACCCAAAAAAATAGAAAAGTGAATGCATGGTATTGGACCTTATAGACACTGGATTCAAGTATTTCGAAACAAGTAACAACGCTTTTTGTTTTTTGTTTCATGAACTCTAAAATTTTTGAAAACTTTTACAATTATCAATAAAGAGAAAATTGTTGTAAAGCGTGTTTTGTTGCAAGTTTCAGACATTTTGCAAACAAGAACAAAGTCGCGCGGACAAAGTATTTACTAAACTGAAAACATCACCGGTCACAGCAGAAAATAAACCAAAAAAAAAAAAAACTTCTTTTTGTATAAAAAACTTATCACTTTTTAAATAAAAAGTTTATATATATATATATACGGGACGGTTCAAGGGACACCCAAAAAAACACCTAAAAAAACACCCAAAATCTCAATCTCATAGTTCCCGGTCGAATTTTTATGATTCGAACCGTTCAATGTGTGCAGAATGTGATTTTAAGGGTGCTCGCGAGAAATTAGCAAAAAAAAATGACCGGAAAAGGCTTGATTTGAGCAGTTTTTATTTGAACCGTTCAATAAAAAACTGTTTGAAACTATTCGGATCAAGCATTTTCCGATCATTTTTTTTGCTGTTTTCTAGCGGGTACCTTTAGAATCACGTTCTGATCACATTGAGCGGCTCGGATCATCAAAATTTGATCGGGAACTATGAGGTGTTTTTTGAGGTATTTTTTTGGGTGTCTCTGGAACCGCCCCGATATATATATATACTAGTGAATGCCCTTATGCCCGTGCCTGAAGGCACGGCGCACCACATTTTGAAGACAACTAAAGCTACTGGTCGAACAATGAGCAAAAGGAGGACATGTTGGAAAAAAATGGGTAGAAACAAACTATACTTTGGTACATGTGCAGGACAAATCGAGGTGCAAATAATATTCAAGTTTTACACAAATTTTCAAAATCCATAAATCACCCAACACACGTAATAAAAATTAACTACTATCAAATTAAATATATTTTTGTAAAACGTAACCTAACAAATAAAATGTCATTATGAAATTTCCATTGTCTTCACAAAACTTTATCACGGCGACCTCATTGTCTCTTTGTCAGTCCTCGAATTTCTTACATAAATAAGATTAAACATTATTAAACTCATCGCAAATAAATATGAATTGGCAATGAAATTAAAAGGACAACTTATCACGCCTACAATAATTTTAATCGTTTATTACCTTTGAAAATGTGCTAATACTCTTCTGACCAATCAACTTTTAATACAAAAGTCACCACAGGGGCACAATGGTCAAGGCATCCAAATTTTGGAGTAGGAATAATAAACACGTATGGGCATTCATAAAATTGAGAAATATAGTCTTTGAGCCCCATTATCCTAGCAGAACAAATAAAGGTATTCTCAAATAAAGGTATGGGCATTCACAAATAAATGTATTGTTATATTATTTTAATTCTATACAGTGTGATTTATATACAACTTTTTAGTATTTACCTTTAACATTAATTTCTTCAAATATGAAGGGACACATTGTAAGATGAATTCTGCCTTCGTATCCTTTACCAAGTGTAGGTATAAAGCGATAATAGTTCATCTGAAAATATTGAAGTATTTTTGAATAGTATATATATTTTCATGTCAGCAGGATAAAAATTGCAGTTTATATGGTATACACAGATATTCTTGTCGTGGAAAAAATGCTTGTGGAAAGAATGCTTACCAATTAGTTAGTTGATTTCCATATTCTGCTCTACAACTGCTATATGATTATCCGCATGTGTCTCAACACAATTAATCACTGGAAGCGTATTAATTTCATTCTCAATGCTCATCTTGCAACTTTGGACACATCAAAGGAGATACTTACACAAAAAGAAAATTCAAATAACTCAACTAAGACATGTAAGAATAACAGAAAAATAGAAAGAAATAATGATAGACTCAATACCTGTGTGCTTTCGGCACTCATAATAGAAAGAAATCATGATAGACTCAATACCCGTGCGTTGGGGTAAATTAAAAGAAAATTCACCATAATTTAATTATTTCGGGCTTGGAAATCAATGTAATGTGTGGCACAAATAATTGGGACAAATAATTTAAAGTATTAATTATTTTAACCTAGTGAATATTTGCAAGTGTTTTTAAAAAGGCAATCGCAACACATTTTATTTAACAAATTCGCGGCTCACAGTTAGCAGTTGGTACAATATTGACTAAGTTAAACTGTTTAGATTTCAAATTTTAAAAAATAGATCGGGCAATCTCTGTCCATTTAACCCAAAAAAATCAAACCCTTTTTATTTAACTGTAAAAAAAAACAGATTAAACAAAAGAGAAGATAGAGAGAGAACCATGCATTCGGGGTACACCAAAAGAAAACAATAGAATATCTATACAGATAAATGGAACCACTCACTTCAATTCTTGTACAATATTGGAAGCTACCAACTACATAAATTTCTCCCACAATTTTACTCCACCTGAATCTACAACTACACCCCAAAATTACCACTTCTCAAATTGGTTCATTTCCTCCAACTTCCTTGGCTACTTGCCAACAAATTCATGGGTTGCCCCTTTAAATGTGATAGAGTTATAACTTTCAAAAGAACACTTCATGACAGCTATATAATGGAAAAGATTAAAATAATTCACTGTTTCATGGAGGAAAAAAGATTTGACAAAAAACACGATTAACTTGCACATTAAAATAATCCATGCTGGTGCCAATGTGTAGGCATATAACTGTAGCAAAATAGTACTCATCAACATTAGTAATAGTTTCGGATTAAAAAAACACATTAGTACTACCTCGAATTTAAGCTCGACGCCAAATTTCTCTAAATATATTTTTGCTGATCTTTCCTACAATAAAATATTAGAAAGAAAGAAGAAGGTAGAAGAAAATAATAAAGTTAGGATTAACGTAAAAGAGCCAAGATTGTAAAAAAAAAAAAAAAACGTATATGAAAGGATTGAAAAAAACAGAGAGGGAAAAAAAATACAGAAAGAAGTAATTAATTGACTCCGTAATTGTGTTGGAGTAAAGAACATACCTAATATGAGTAAAGGACATACCCATGGATAAATCTGGTGCTTTCTTGAGACTATGAGAGATAAAGGGAAGGAGGGAGAATTATTTTTGAAAAACATAAACGATCCCATAAATCATGGGATTAATTAGTAATAGAATTTTTTGGGTATCTCTAAATTAGGTATTGGAATTCTATTCAAACCAATTCTGAAGAATTTTGTATATATCACATGCATACAGTTTTTTACATATCCCAAGTGATATGTACGTATTGGTTTTAAGAAGGCAAAATCAAATAGCCTTAAAATTTCCTTTTCAGCTTATAACTGACAATACATGCCCGAAAGTAACCAATTCCATAAATTATGGGATTTCCTATGGATTGGTTTGGACTTTGGAGATATATACAAATTGATTTTTAGAAAGGCTAAATCAAATACCATTTAGGTTTTCTTTTTTATCGGAATGAGTATTTTAGGTTTTCTTTCATCAATTCTTTCCAAATATTTCTCTAGCAATACTATTCGCAAATCTCAACCGTTGAAAAAATATGAACTGATCCTAGGGTCGAAAATCCTATGGTTTTGAAAACCACCCTGTCATATTATATAGATGTGATTTTGGAAAAATCTTAGAAGTAGCTGAAAATGTAGAAATATGATATGATAAAAAAAACATGTACCTTTTTGTGATTTCGGGAAAAAAACGTATCTGTTACCATACTTGTAGCCGCAAATGTAGAAGTATGATAAATCTTCCTACTTTGATTTCGGAAATATCTTGCTGTGATTTCAGAAAAGTAGGAGTATCCTTTCCAGATATACTTCTAGCCCTACTACGCTTAGATCACAGCCGTTTAAAAAATGTGTATCAATCTAATGGTCGAAAATATATAGATTCAAAAACTTCCCTGTCATATTATATAGATTATATAGATATGTGTATATATATATGTATATGTGTGTGTGTATATATATATATATATGTATATATATATAAACCAAGCAAGAATACTTCAATGATGATGCTTTCATTTTTAAACAAGAAGTATTTATATCAACTAGATACGGCGATAATACTTGTGAAAGTCATATTGATGGATGCATGATTGATCTTCAATACTTCAATACCTGAAAAAGAAAGAGACATTAATGAATATTATGGAATTTAGAATATATTGATAGAGATATTGAGCGAGATCAAGGATTCTCGCTAATTGTCACAAGTCGTGGTGCCATGAGGAACCAATCGCCCACTTGGTTTCTATTGCCCACAGAGGACTAGTAGATCACAATCGAGTTGACAGGAGGGCAATACACGAGGTGGTATCGTCTGCACGTCTCAAACCTCTAACCTCCTGAGCTCCTACCAATTGGGAGTAGTATCCCATTTACCACCAACCTACCACCCACAATGGTAGCGATCATCGGAACATGTAAGTATGTAACATTGTTTCAGTAGCTAATTTTCTGGAATTGCAAACTTCCCAGTGGAACTGAAATTCCCTAGAAACAAAGTCTGCAATAGTGTTTACACAAACACATCAATCACCTTATTTCATTTCTCCTAGCAAACCTAAAAGCAAAAAAAGTTCCAGCATAAATATTGCTCTGGCTCATGGAGTAAACTACTCATTCGAAAGAATATATAAATCACTTAAAGGGAAAAAAAAAAACCCAACATTTAAAATATATAACTAGACACCTCAAACAAAATTTCCTTCTATTTTCTCTTCATCAATGTGACTACTTAGGTAGCAAAATCATACTATGATTTCCTTCTATTTTTGCAGGGTTTCCCAGTCTTGTGGCAAGGGACAAAAATCATACTATGATTTCGCTGTGGCATGACCAAACAAGCTTTATTGCCTCAGGAGTCCCTATTCTTGCTCCCCTTGGACCCAAATTCATATATGATTTGTGTAGAAACTCTATATCTATCTCAAAACCAATATATTGGCAATGAGTGGAGAAGTCGCTAATGTTATTAAGTGATCACCATTCTACTCCCAAGCAATGAGGGATTATATTTCCTCAACATCCCCCCTCACGTGCAACTGCGTTTGAGGTCTGTCAGATATAGCCTTTTTTTTTGGGTCTATCTCATCGTATAGCATTTTTGCTGGTCTGTTATTGTGGGGTGTGGATTGTTTTTTTTTTTAAATGTGGGGTAGAATGAGCCCCGCTCTAATACCATGTGAAAACATCCAATTCAATACCGATTGGCAATAAGTAGAGAGATCTCTCACGTTATTATGTGATCACCCATTCTCTATGGCATGACCAAAACAAGCTTTGTTGCCCCAAGAGTCCCTATTCCTGCTCCCTTTGGATCGATCTCCAGCTGGCCCAAGCCTGTATGGCAGGCAATTATATTTGACATATAAAGCATTCGGAACATCCCCGGCCGGCGGCCGTGATGCAAAATAATTTGAATGTTGGGTTTTTGAGTTACCATTGATTTTGATGAGCCAAATTCAGAATAAGTAGTTCAGTTGATTGATTTTCCAGTGACTTCTTGCAAATTGAGTTTTGACAAAAACTTAACTTGAACTAATACCAAATTCATAGCTTTGGGAAGATGGTTGATTTGCTTAACTTTATCTAAGTACTTCCAATGATGACAAATAGTATTTCACAATCAATAACATCTAGCTACTGAATCTTATACAAAAAAACATATTATTGGATATCTTGGGTTTATTTACGGATCGATTTCTGGGAGAACAAAGGAAGGAAGGGGACTTTCTTGACAGCTATTCCTTGTCTTGTGCTCTTGACCCTTGGGCATCCCGATCTTGCTCCGAAGCTTCTTTTCATGACTTTTTGGACTCGGCATCGGGTAGCCACGAGGCCTCGGGGCCTTGGACACTCTCAAGACTATCCATAGCGTTCAAACGCGGCTTATTCACACATTTGACATAAAAACGTTTCCGAAAACACACTTTTCGTGCAATATCATTCAAATCAAGCCAATTGTGTGCGTGAGTGTGACAAAAAATGAAAGAGATAAGTCCCTTTATTTACACTATTGAGAGTTTATCACCACAACTATCACAAGCACGCGCCGATCAAAAAAAATTTTTGCCAATCAAAAAAAAAACTATTGCAAGCATGCCTTATAGATACTTTTTGGTACAAACAAATACAATATAGGAAAATATGATACGGAGACGGTTGTTTACTGGAGTACAACAATATATATCGAAATGTAGGATTGAAAAACAATAGAGTTAAAGTAGTTTTAAAGGGTCTCTTCTCTTTACTTGCATTCTGCTTGATTCACCCAACTCATTTGGATTTCATCGTCTTGAATAAGCTGTTTGTTGGTTCTCTTGTCTCACCTGTTGTACATATGTCTATATTCCGTTCAATCATAGTAGTAGTAATAGGCGTAGCTTGTTTCTTTGTCGAGAGTTCGGATTGCTCCTTGTAAATGAGGCGTTTCGTTTTATTTTCTTTCTGATTTCTTTCCTTTTCCCGCGGTGCTGTTGGAGCCCCTTTCCTTTTCTTTTCTTTTTTTTTTTGTTTTTGTTTTTTCCTTTAGAGGGCAATGGTCTCGGTCAGCTAGGACTTCCCGGAACTCTTGAGTCGTCTTGGGATATTTAGTACTATTTGGAAGCAATCCTAACTCCGGACATCTTGGTACTTGAGTGTTACTTCACTTTCATTTCCCGTTAGGTTGATAATGACCAGTGAAATAAGAGCCAACAACACGCAAGAGACAACGAACAACACCACAGTCTTATCAGCAAAAAACTCATTACCCGTTGTTGGCACGTAATAACCTAATGCCACGACAATTGCTATGTAGAGTTGAACGTCGTCAACGAAGACTAGTAGTATTGAAAACATCACAAAAGTCAAGCATTATATATACTCCAATTAACTATATAAATGGACTTAGCAACAATAATTGGAGAGCGCTTATGTGAACAATTAGGTGCTTATCACTGGCCCAACAAGCAACGCTTAGCACAGGTGCCCCACTTGACGAGGTTGCAGAACTGTTAGCCCCATTTTGGGAATCTTGGGTTCATCCCATTACAATGTTTTTTTTATTGATACGTTGTAACAGTGTCTAGTGGATTTTTTTCTTTTTTCACCCAGGAAGGAGCAAAATACCTAGCTTTGGAGATGTGTTCATCTAGAAGCTGATAAAGGGATTGGAATACAAATCGAATTGCTACAAATGCTTCATGCTTGGATTATGTTCCATACTTGTGGTGGTAATGTTCATTAATTATTGGTTACACATTAGAAGGAGGAGATGTCCCTTTACCTTGGAAAGATTTCTCGAGGAAAGTCATGTTAATCTTAGTAAGGCAACGGCAACCATATAGAGTGGACCGAAAACCTTCATAAGGAAATAGAAGAACTGGACCAAGAAATACTTTATAGAAGAACTGGTCCAGTTCTTCTATTTACTTATGAACGTTTTTGGTCCACTTTATATGGTTGTCATTTCCTTACTAAGATTAACAGGACGTTCATCAAGAAATCTCTCTAGGGTACAAGGACATCTCCTCCCTTTGATGTGTAACCAATAATGAACATTACCACCGCAATTATGATACATAATCCGAGCATGAAGTGCTTGTACCAATTCGATATTTATTCCAATCCTGTTATATATCAGCTTCCAGATCAGCTTGAACACATCTCCAAAGCTGGGCATTTTGCTCCATCCTGAGTGAAAAAGAGAAAAAAATCCACTACATTGTTACAAAGTATCAATAAAAAAATCCATTGTAGTGAGACAAACCGAAGATCCCAAAATGGGCTTACAGATCAGCAGCCTCATCAAGCAAGACACTTGTGCTGAGCGTTGCTTGTTGGTCCAGTGATAAGTGCCTAATTTTTCACGTAGGAGGAGAAGTCCCTCTGATGAGAGTTTCCTTGCAATGGTCTCAGTTAGCTAGGGCTTGCCGGCACTCTTGAGTGGAATATACATTATTGCTCAGAAGCAATCCTAACTCCACATCTTCATCCTCCTTTGCTACTTCACTTTCATTTCGCTTTAGCTTGACCAGTGAAATCAGACCCAATAATATGCACGAGACAACCAACAATACCACACACTTATTGATAAGTGTCAAAATATACATATTTTGGCCCTCCAAACTACATTTGTTATTCATTTATTTTTGTTAATTAATATTTATTGTGTTCTTTTGTTGTTTATAGATTGCTCGAGCTCGGTTTCCAATAATTTGGGTAAAAAGAAGATTTTATAGAAGTTTTGAATCAAGATGCAAAGTCCTTCGAAGTTGAATGGCTAATGTTTTATTATGTGAAGTTCAAGGCCCATTATGTAATTATTGCCTTCAATCCCTATAAAGCCAACTTTGTTACCCTACTGATGGGTTAGCAGCCGTGGAAAAAAAAGAAAAACGTACCAGGCCGTGGAAAAGAAGAGAAAGGACGGACGGGGCTGTTGCCAAGATCTCTTTCTGTTCCGATAATTTTTTCTTTCTTCGGCGTTTTGTTCCTATCAAGTTTTAAAGCTTTGTTTAATTACTCGTACTGAGGTAACTCGTTTTAATTTATGTTTTTAATAAAAGTTATTCACTGGTATTTAATTAGTTGTTATTTTATGTTTATTTGCTATCTCGCGTAATAGAAGCATGTTTCAATCTAGGGTTTATTTTGCTTCTTACTTCTTGTTTAATAATGAGTGAGTAGACGTACAGGTAAGGTCGCGGGGTGATTAGCGCACCGTGGCTAGTTCGGGCACTGCTTCTTTTATCAAACAATAAAAAAAATGATTTTAGATTGGAAAATACTTTCCGCGGACGAACTTGGGCATCGTCGGAGCTCATGTGAACGGGAGAATGAGGGTCCAAAACTCATTCTTCGCTGCGCATGGGTATAAGGTGACCATAGGGTTTCGCATCTTGTAGGGTATCTATTTCAATCTAAAATTAAACGTTTTTAAGAACTCCAAACAGAGCAGGTTAATCCGGACTAGTTACAAGTGCTATGAACCCTACGATCATACCTCCTTTTAATTTTCTGAAAGTTGCAATTAATTTCTAGATTTTAGTTAATCTCAATCAAAACGACAAGAGGTGGCCACCTAAGAGTCCGTTTAAATTATAACAACCCGAGTTTTTGTTCAGTACACATCACCGTCTTTGTGGATTCGACTCCGGTCTTACCGGATATTGTGCTGTGTCGGTCTCCGCCCTACGCTTGGGGCAACCCATTATTTTAGGTCTAGGAATCGGTCAACAAAAAACTCTTGAATTAGCCGTTGTTAGCACCTGATCACTTGACGCCACGAATTTGTACAAATTCAAAACTTTTCCTCTCTCTTTGTACAGGTATTTTTCTACGGACACAACATCCGACAAAATCATGAGCCTGGCCTTCACATTAGCCCACAAATCTTTGTCGTTTTCAACCACTTTGCCTCCCTTCTTGGCCAAATAGGTCAAATACAATATATAATGTTGTGTTGAACAAAAACACAAACACCTTGCCCCAACTCCTTGATAGTTTAGCTTGCACACCTACAACACAAAAAGGCTACATCGAGGATTTAGTTTCATCATCAAAGCACTCGATTTCCTCACAAAATATATTAGCACCTAAACGTTATTGCAAAAGGTATTCGTGAGGAAAAAATATATTTCCTCATTATTCTGACACATTTTGGCAAGAAAATTTTTCCTCGCTATTTTTGTCCTTTCTAAACTGACGCCATGTTTACAAAATATATAGGCAAGGAATTTTCTTGTCGCCATTTACAGTTTAGGCGAGGAAATGTTTCTTCGCTAAAACTCTCGAAACAAAAACAATGCATATCATTCAACCCGTAAACTTATAATCCATATGTCCGGTCCTTCTTTGGGTTCATAACTATGAGGTAAACTTTTTTAACATGTCCTTAAAATGTTTTTTTTTCACAACAAACTTCATGACAATTTGAAAAAACTAACATCGTTAAAAATTAATTTCAAGTGGAAAAAAGTGAATGCGTAGAATTAGTGAGAAACATATATTTCATTCCTAATTAGAATAAAAAAAAGTGACAAAATATGAGGTTTTTTACTAATTCATTGTGATTGGCGAGGAAACTATTTTCGCCATTTATCACTTTTTTATTATAATAAATTTGACAATGGTATCGAACTAGTAGTTGATTATGTGTTACCATCATGATGTTACAAATACCTATGAACATAATTAATAATGACTTATATATCAAAAATTAATATCCTAAAAAAGGTGACAAAATATTTTCTCGCCAAGTGTAACCTTTTGACGTGAAAATTTGTTTTCCTCGCAAGGAAAGGTCTTTTGGCGAGGAAATCAGTTTCCTAGCGATTTTCTAGCTAGAAAAGATGACAAAAGTGAATTTCCTCACTGATAATGTACTTATAGCGATGAAATCCATTTTCCTTGCCTTATTTCCTCGCGATAGCCCTTTTGTGTTGTAGGTGCACCTCGTTGTCTGGGCCAGAATGCATACACCTCGACTAATTTCGAGATGTTGAAGTTACTGATGAGGCAAACCCTCTAGTGGCCCGAAGGTTTAGAATTTTTGGCCTCCATGAAATTTGGACATGCATGCGACCTCATGATGGACAACCACTCATTTGCTTTCTCATCCAACTTGACTAAATTGCTTGGGGTTGAATTGTCTGGTACAAATTAAGGAGTTACTTTTCTATTGTTCATGAGAACCCTAGTGTAAAGAGGTAAACAAAAAATGAAGCAATAAGGTAATTTAGGTTGACTGAGAAACCTAGGTCTCAGATTAAATACCAGTGTTTGAAGATAAACAATAATTTACTTTATTCATCAGCTGTATCTTATATAGAAATTGTAAACTAACTAGGAAAAATAGGAAATAGCTGCAAATTAGGAGATTCTTAAGACTAGGACAAATAGCTCTTATATATAGAGATTGTAAACTAACTACGAAAAATAGGAAAATAACTATAAATTAGCAGATCCTTAAGACTAGGACCCACAAAATAGGAGACCCGTAAGACTTGGACTCCAAGTTTCTACAAAAAGTACTGAAAAGCTAGGACCACTAACAGATTAATCCATTGTTTTGAAAATAAAAGATAATAAGGCGTACAATAAAAAACAAAAGACTTTTAGGCTCGTAACATTATCCCTACAATATATCGTCTGTATGAGATTTATATCCAATATAGAAGAGTGTGTGTGTGCATATTTGTATGCGATCGTCTATAGTATTTTTATTCGGCTTGGGACCTTAAATAATAGATCAAACTAAAAATGATTTGTCACCATTAGTGCTACTCTATCAAATTTTGACTAAATACCACTGTAACAAAAGTAAAAAAAAATAAAAATCTTTTGTTTTAGAATTAACAAGCAGTGGATCCATATTTCTTAATATCATTAAACCCCCATGTAAAAGTCGTTGACGCCCGAATTTACACAACGCTTGATTGATCCTATCTCTATTGATTATAGTGTTCAATTCTCCTGTCTATAAAAAATGGTTAATTACTTTGAAATTTAATGTAATACTGAGGGTGACCTAGTCAAGATGAATTAGTGTATTTTGTTTTTTGTTTTTTTGTCGATCGATAGGAGAGATTATTACATTATGTATAAACTACAAAGTAGAAACTATGAGACACTATATCTATTGTGTTAGAGTGCATGAGATAATCAAAGCCAACAACTGAATCAACAAGCTTTGTTTGGTTCCCATTTCATTTTAGTTTTAGTTTAGTTTTCGAATTATTATCCTACTTCTTTTTCCAATCATTACCCTATTTTTTCAATTATTACTTTCTCATCTCTCTCTATCTCTCTCCAATCATTACCCCTATTTCCAATCATTATCATATTTCTCTCTCTACCCACTATCAAAACTAAACTAAACTAAACTCCCAACCAAACAAAGCCAACTACTATAACTCCAACTCAACTTCAAGCTCCATTAAGGGGAGAAATAACCCCAACAATACAACGGGAAAATGACGGTTAAAGACGTGTTTTGATAATTAATACATGCCAAGGACATTTTCAGCATTATCAAATGTTCTTAGCTTGTTCTTGGCATGTATTAATTATCAAAACATGTCATGAGCCGTCATTTTCCCCAATACAAATGAAAGAATACCCATACACAGATAGAAAGAGTCAAACTCCTAACCTCCTAAGGTGATACAAAAATGCTGGCCAACTGAGCTAGCCTCTAGCTCAGTTGGTTAGATAGTGCAATTAAGGTCATGAAGTGCTATTTTTTGGCATGGTTTCTCTTTATTGTCTGGATCACTCCCAACGGAGGCGGGTCTAGTAGGAGTTGTCACCCCTTACAATCTTTAAAATAAAAAATTGCTCAGATGTCCACTATAGGTCCCTCCGTGGGGCTGGAGTCCACCACAATCTTTCAAGTGATTGCGGCTCCATAGAATTGATCGATGTTTGGTTAGCCGAATGTCCACTCCATATTTTAGATCTCAGTAAATATCTTTGATGCAAATACCATTTCATCGCATGACAGTTTAGAGTTAAACTAAAGTCCTTGTAAGCAAAAGATTTAGATGTTTTTACGATTTTAGATACAACGTATATGTTTTTAGCTTTGATTCAACCATATGCACAGAAAAACATATAGATCCAAACAGGCACAAATTGTTGGTTAGATGAAGACATGAATCCAAAAATTTCAGATTTTGGCATGGCAAAATTGTCTATGGTGAATGAAACTCACAGGAGTACAAGTAGAATTGCGGGGACCCGTAAGTATTGGAATCTGTCTTTACCAAATTGTTTTGGCGCACTTTTGGATAAAGCATTTGAAAATTTCTCTCAACAATTTGACCACATAAATTCTTAGAAAAGGACTTCATGCAGTTTATATTGAAATCTCTATGAAGCCAAACAAATTGGTTGGTTAACTCTTGAACATTTTTATTTTTGTACTGATACCTGTCACGCCCCAAATCCGGGAGCATGATCGGCCGTGTACCATGAAGCAATCATGGGACATGAAGTTTAATTAAAAATATTTTTAGCAAATTGAAACAAATAAAGAAAAACTGGATATTATATTACAATAAAATGCGCGACTCCAAATCAATATTTTTTCTTAAGCATATGACACAATGAACTGCTATTTAATAAAAGTGTGGAAGCGATTTGACACGATAAAAGAAATAAAAATGCAAATGCCATAGAGGTCTAAACACAAGGTCCGGACAACGCCGCAGAGTCCACTATATGCTCCATGAACTAACCTGAAAAATAATGTGGAATAAATCCGTCAGCTTACAAGCTCAGTGAGTAGTTAAGCATGCTAGGGTAAAGAATACAACGCGGCATACTTTTAAACAAAAGATATTGTGGGTTCCAAGAAATGGTTTCAAATAATAAGGATCAAGGGTTCAATGAATAATATCAACAAATTGACAAAGTCAATGGCTCAGCAAATAGTATCGAAAGATGAGTGACTGAATAACGAATTATCAAAACAACAATCGAACAATGATGATAACCATTTTGTACCAACAACCTGCTTAACAATATCGGAACAAGTAACAGCAATAATGAGGTAGTCCAAACCAAAGTGGGAACCATAATTACCAATTTCCAAGTACCAAATATCAATTGCCAAATATTTTCTCAGGGCTTAACCTGTTGGATCCAACACCGCACTTAAAGTCACCACAGGATGGCGCTTGGGATCTTTTCCCTAAGCCGATCCGGAATAGGGTCACAGGGTATTTCACAAGTCTTTTCTCTATCCGTTGAGCACTAGAGTCACAAAGTATTTCACAATCTTTTTCCTAGTGGCCAAAGTCACCACAATATTTCACGGGTCTTTTCCTTGGATTTTCACAAATATAAACATAATCCATGGTCCCAACACAAAAGAACAACAACGAACCGGAGTCACCTGCACCAGGATTATCCTCTGTGCCATTGCAGAGTCACAATAATATTATGGAGTCAACGAATCGACGACAATAAAAGTAAGAACAATCGACTAATCACAAATATTCCCAATTAACATTATATGTCAAAGGGTACGTCAATTGTCAATAATTATGAGAGCACGAATAAGAATAAGAATAATTAACATCGGATCACAATGAATAACGAATTGTCAAGAATAGATTGGCTCAGGAGGATTCCAAAAGAAAGAATCACATGCTTAACCACAAACCTCGATTTGATAGATAAATTGTGAAATACAATATTATTCGAGTACTCTGCTAATCTGTGTTTTTAAGAATGCACATAACATGAATCAATTTATATGGAAATACTACTAATCTGATTACAGTGAATACTACTATTATTTACTATCATTTACTCCCTTATCTATTCCCAGACCACGTAGTATACGTAATAGTATTACCTTGATCAATTAAAGTATCAATTATAATACTAAGTGACGAAAACCTTTAGTTCCAATTGCTCACCTCACACATACCTTTGATCTCTTTCTCCCTTAATCCAAGGAACGCAAATTCTCTACGGCACCGATAGCAACCGCTCACTAGCACCATGCAACTCAAACAAAAGATGCAGAGAACTCTCTCTCTCTCTGCGGCACACACTCTCTCCAACGTGATGTATTAAAAACAAACCTTACCACATGCCTTCTCTATATAACTGGCCACGTACAAACCTAACCTTCCAGTCTAATTGCACGTTCAGTCCAAAATTTCTCCTTCCACATTCAATAATCATTCGTCGAGGAAAAATACCTAATTATAACCCAACTTAGAATTTCAATATAAGTTATTCGAGTTTAGATAAATTTTCAAAATACATGAAGTAAATAACAACTGATGTCTTTTTTTTATTAGTATTATTAGCAAGAAGTTTGAAAAAGAAAAATGAAAGATTAATAATTTGGGTGAAAAAAAAAATACTTTTACTAAAAAAGTGGGATGGCACAACCAATCCATTAACAATTGCAATGGATATATATGGCTCCAGAGCATGTAGTTCATGGGCAATTCTCGGTCAAATGAGATGTCTTTAGCTACGTAAGAATTCTTGGTCAAATGAGATGTCATTAGCTATGTAAGAATTAAGCTAAGTAAAAATTCTCGGTCAAATGAGATATCTTTAGTTCTCGAAATTCTGAGAGTAGCCAGAAGAACAACTCTATTCATAATGATTAATGAGGTGAACTCTGAGGGCCTTTTAAGCTACACAAGAATTCAAATTCCATGAAGCATTGTTTACCACAAAAAGAAAAAAACGCATGGTATTTACAAGTCATGAAAGAAGGTAGTATTCCATGAAACCTTAATTCACATGTTGAATTAATTCTTGCAGGCTTGGAAAACTTGGAGGGAAGGAACAGCTTCAACAGGCTAATTCGGGTTCCATGCAAGAAATGATAAGATGCATTCATATTGGATTGCCGTGCGTCTAGAAAAATATTGCGGAAAGACTGACTATGGCTTCGGGATTGCCCCCACATGAGAATGGCTAAACAACAATCATTTGCTCCAAAATACCATGAAATTAAAGCTATATATTGTTCGATAGAACGAGAGGATCGATGCATGTGAATAAGGAGAAACGTGCTTGCTTTACCGGTGTGACCATGTTGACAAAAATAAATAAATTTAGTTTAATACTCTTTCCATCGCAATTTAATTAATAGAAGTAGTTTTTTTGGGAGTTCGTGTCACTTTTCAATTGATTATATCTTATAGTTTATAATATTTTATGTGATTTCGAAAATATTGTATTATAAAACTAATCGAGATCTATTAAACAAGATCCATATTCGATATAAAGTTCATTACGAATTTAAAAATATAACTCAATTTTTAGCCGGTTAGAATAGAACAAGGGACAATTAAATTGGGATGGAGGGAGTAGTGACTATGGTTAAATGTAGTGGGAAAAAAGAACAAAGAACATGCATAAACCCTCAAAGACGAATGTAAGAGGACAACACACTGTGGGCCAATCTACTGGTTTTCTTGATGTGCATATCTACCACATTAGCGGCATCAAACTCGCTCCACGAACCGGATGAGAAAGAGAAAGCATGGAACTGGTTCAAGTCCCTCCTTCTGGCAGCGCACTCTCCACGAACCGGATGAGAAAGAGAAAGCATGGAACTGGTTCAAGTCCCTCCTTTTGGCAGCGCACTGGTTGGCGTTAACATCACCTTCGTGATTCTCTCAAACTCAGAGACAGGTGATGGTACTGTGCAAATCATCTCTTTTGTCGTTTCCTTCATCCTATCAGCAGCTAGCTCCCACATAAAACTTGTGCAACATGAAACTGAACCAGCGCCTGATGATGGCAACGACCTCGAGCTGGGAACCCAAACTTTTGACGAGTTTTTGAAGTCTTACACATGCATAAACCCTCAAAGATGAATTTTAGAGGAGTAAAATGCATGAAACGGCGTAGAGGGCGACTTGCCAATTTGCTAAAGATTCCATTTTGTCATCCAAGATATCATTGTCATCCTTCTTTTCGTACGTGATCCTGATGTAGTAATTAACAAGCAGCAGAGCTGTCAAGATAATTAGGATTTTGAACCAATTCCACGATTTAAGTTTTTCCTTTACTTCGTGGAGAGAGTTTGCTGCGGATGCTATTTTCGATAGGAACATGATGAAAAACAGTACATTGAGCGACATATCCTTTTGGCGCGTCGTGTTATGGTTCCAGTACTCATGTTCGGTCGCACGTACATTGGGTGACATCACCCGAAATTTGGTGGCCACCCGAAAAATTGGTTTCCCATAAAAAATGTTCCTCTATTCGTAGAGGGAATTTCTTACGGACACAACATTGAACAGAATCATGAGCCCGGCCTTCACGTTAGCCACAAATCTTTGTCCTTTTCAGCCACTTTGCAACACTTCTTGGCCAAACGGGTCAAATACAATGTTGTTTTCGCAACAGTGAATCACCTTGCCCCAACTCCTTGATAGTTCAGCTTGCACGCATCTCCTTGTCTTGGCCAGCTTGCGTGCATCTCGACCAATTCTGAGATCCTGAAGTTACTGACCAGGTAAACTTTCTAGTGGCCCCAATGTTTGAAATTTTTAGCCTCTGTAGAATTCGAACATGCGACCTCAGGAAAGAAAATCACTTACTTGCTTTCTCATCCAGCTTGACTAAACCGCTTGGAGTTTAATTGTCCGGTACAAATTGAGGATTTAATTTTCTATTGTCTGTGGGAACCCTAATAAAAAAGAGGTTAACAAACGAAGCTATAAGGTAATTTAGGTTGACAGAGAAACCTAGTTCTCTGATGAAACACAAGTGTTTGGAGAAAAGTGATAATTTCCTTTATTCATCAGTTGTCGTATCTTATATAGAAGTCGTAAACTAACTAGGAAAAATAGGAAAATAACTACAAATTAGGAGATCCTTAAGACTAGGAAAAATAGCTACAACAACCAACCAATATAGCGGTCATAAACTAACTAGGGAAAATAGGAAAATAGCTACAAACTAGGAGATCCTTAAGACTAGGAAAAATAGCTATAATGACCAACCAATATAGAGGTCGTAAACTAACTAGGAAAAATAGGAAAATAGCTACTCCCTCCGTCCCTCTTTAAGTGTCCTGCTTCGTAATTCCAACTTATTAAAAAGACATCATCATTATACCTTTCACATCAATTTTTTCCTCACTTTTCCTACTTACCCATCATCATTACACTTTTACTCACTTACTTTTTAAAAAGAAATCTACTTTTAGGGATAAAATAGACAATACACCAATTTTTATCCACTAACTTTACAAAATGGACACTTATTAAGGGACAACCCAAAATGGAATACTGGACTCTAAAAAGGGACGGAGGGAGTAGTACAAATTAAGAGATCCTTAAGAATAGGCAAATAGCTACAATGACCAACCACAAAATAGGAGACCCCGTAAGACTTGGACTCCAAGTTCCCACAAAAACTACTTTTTTTTTTAAGGCGTGGGGGCTCAAAAACTACTTAAAAGCTAGGACCACAAACGGATTAATACATTGTTTAGAAAATAAAAGATAACAAAGCATAAAATAAAAAGGAGAGAAACTTTAGGCTCGTAACATTATCTCTACACAATATCCTATGTATGAGCTTTATCCATTATAATTGTGTGTTCATTTTGTATGTGTTTTTGTTGTATTTTATTCAGCATGAGACCTTAAACAACAATCTCCTGTGATTTCTCAACTTCAAAAATATTGACAAATCGTTTTTCTAGTCAAATTTGACACAACAAATGGTAAAGTTGTCTATGATCATCTCAGTATATGTGTACTACTATATTTTTTACTGACACCAACCCGTTAACCATTGTACTGGATATATGGCTCCAGAGTATGAGATGCATGGACAATTCTCGGTCCAATCAGATATCTAATTAGCTTTGGTGTCTTCTTAAAATTCTGAGTGGCCATAAGAATAACTCTTTTCGTACAGGGAAGAACATAGCGGACCTTTTAAGCTATGTAAGTATGAAAATTTCTTGAAATGTTGTTCACCACAAAAAGAAAAATGCATGAGACTACAAGTCACGAAAGAATTAATGTAGTATTCCACAGAAACCTAAAGTGACATGTTGAAATCTTGCAGGCTTGGAAAACTTGAAGGGAAAGATCGAACAAATCTCATAGACCACACATTAAGGGCTAATTCGATCGGGCCGGTTCCATGCAGGAAATGATAAGATGTATTCACATAATTGACTTATTGTGCGTTCTGGAAAATGTTTCGGAAAGACCAACTATAGCTTCAGTTATTCTCATGCTTAGAAGCTCATCCGTCAACCTTCCGGCCGGTACCATTAGAGCCAGCATTTTTTCTGCATAGTGGTAGCACCAATTCAGAGCTACCATTGCTTCAGGAGCATAATTCAGAATTGACCGTGTCTGGTCATTCAATAAATGAAGTATCAATTACTGAGTCGTATCCTCGTTAAATTCTCGAGATATGATTTCAGCTATAAGCAAATATGTTTGAAGCAGGATGTGATTTTCAGCAAAAACCATATCTGTTAATTTCCACAAAAGGAATGCTAATTGAGTAAATTGATTTTTGTATTATAGCTCTCCTGGCCTGGTTGCTAGAATTGCTTTGCTTGGATCCTTTTGCCTTATCATAGAAGAAAGATGTTTCCACCTTGAGCAGATGCATTGTCACTATAATCAGGAAAATAGAAACTGGTCGTCATGGTTTTATTACTAGAGATATCTCCGTGAAGTCCCAATGTATTTGTAGTTTAGAAGAATCGAATTTCCTTTTTACGTAGTTATTAGTCGGTCCATTTTTTCAATCTCATCAAACCGCCATGGAAAAGTCGATGGTCGGATGTACAACAATTCTTCCTTGATCCTACCGTTGATTATTGTGTTCGATTCTCCTGTTTGTGGAAAATGGTTATTTCGATGTCGAAAAGTGTTACTTATGAAATTTATTGTTTGGTTTCTCTTTAATGTCTGGATCCTTTCTAGTCAAACTTATTGGGAACCTGTTGAGAGATAGGGGTGGTTCTGGAAAACCAAAGCAAACAAATTCATGTTTGGCTTTGGAAAGTCTTATTAAATTCTTGATGATTCCCCTGTAATGGCATTGGCAGCTGAGGAACGAAATTTGCACATAGTTACGCAAATGAGCAAAAATCTTGAAAACTTTTGGAGTTAAAAATCATTGTTTTCTATCCTTTTTGTTTTTTTTGCTTGCGTGCTTTCTTTTTTGCTTTTTGCTATTTATTATTGTTTTCATTTGACTTGGGAAGTCGTAGTCTGCTTTGGGGATTATGTTATAATATTGAAAACCTTTGACAGGTTCAACTAGGGAATTATAGGCCACAAAGGAAAGAATGGATCACCAAATGCTTTTGCAAAACGACCGCCTGGTCTGAGTTCCACATAAGAAGTTTGCATAGAAATTTTGACTATACAAGTAAAACTAGCGGACGTAATTGTCAGTCAAGACTAACAGGTTGGCCTACTGGTCAAGGCATTCTCGTTCAGGTGTGATACTTGGGTTCAAATTCCAACTCCTCGAATCAAATCATTCCCTTTCCTTATAATATTCCCTCCTATAGATTAGCATAAAGAAAATACTCCTATCATAATTTTCAATCCGTAGCTAAGCTTTGTGAGATTCTATGGTTTCCCCGGAAGCCTAATGAGAACATGTTATGCACCATAGAAGCTTCCTTAGGCTCTCGGGTGGGTTTCTGTTGTTGTTTCCTTCCTCAAGTTATACTCATCGACCCTCTCTCTGCTTTTGGTATTCCTAGAATCCTACCTTTGGCCCAGAGCTAGACTAATATTTAACCCAAAAAAATGGGATGAAAGAACATAATGCCAGAGATTCCTCGTACTTTTTCAGCTGCTCCTGGAGAAAAGAAAAGCCATTATAGAAAGCATCATTATTGTGTTTTTTTTTTTACTTATTATTGGTTTGTTAACTCTTCATGCCTCTATTTAAAAAGTTTAGACTACAAGCATCCATTGTTCCTCCAACCCCTAATTAAATTGGTTGCTATCCCAAGATCACAAACTTAGTGCTCATTTAACCCATTACTGAATTATTCTTCACCAGTACATATTTGCTGAGCCTCAACCAAATTGGAAAACTGAATATTAGTATATGGGTTCATGCCTTCATGGAGAGAGCTCCTCTTCCTTCATCTCATTCTCCTAAACATTGCTACTCTCACCGTTTCCCAGCCTGATTTGCTAAACTACACCTATATATATCTGGATCTGGCAATTACTCAACTAATAGTACATACCAGAAGAACCTTGTCGCCCTCGTCTCTAACCTTCCCTCCGGGACCGATAGATATGGGTTTTACAATTCCTCATTTGGTGACAATCCAGACAAAGTTTATGCAATTGTGCTTTGCAGAGGAGACGTTGAGCTCCATACCTGTCGTAGTTGTATCAACGATTCCACTATTAAGCTCCCACAACTGCTTCCTAGCTAATAACAAGGGGGCGATTGGATGATATGACTATTGTATGCTGCATTACTCGAACGAGTCCATAAATGGCATTGTTGCAACTGATCCGCGTTATTTAATGGTGAACGGCAGAGATGCGTTGAGCATGAATGATTTCAAGCAGGCGGTGAGTAGGTTGTTGGACAATCTCCGCAGCCAGACAGGGTCGGGTGGGGCCCACTGCAAGTTCGCCACGGGGAACACATCTGGTACGAGAACTATAGTTTCTTTACGGAGATTCCAGCTGCGGCACCACCAGCCACATCAGGTAAACTGGCAAAGCATATCTTTTGTAAAATTTATCCTCTAAATTATTCTTCCCTTAGTTTCACAAATCATAGACTTATGGGTTACGTTAGGTAATTAAGACTAAATGACTAATCAAGCAACTTACCTATATATAGATTTAAATCAGGCTGCTACGTATTGGTTTTTCGAACCTCCTGTACCGCTGCACCATGTTATACCATATTGAAGAATACTAATGTACGTTTTTCACAAGAGGGTAGTATTTGGTCAATTAAGATCTTCAGAGATTACTCAGTTTCGAAGTTGCAAGTTTCTGAAACTGCTCGACTTGATCTGATATGTTCATTTGTTTCCTCTGATTGAGACAATTTCAATGTTGTTTTTCCTGTTGAGATTCGATGTTCAGTAAGCTCTTAGGTGCTGGTCAAAGGCGGCGCGTATATGAGAGTAGTCAAGTGCGTTAGTTCTTTTGACCAACACGTGGATTCAATTTGAACAGAACCGGATCAAAAAAAAAAACAAAAGGAATTGAACAAAAAGAAAAAGGAGTAATTTCTTGATGCCCCTTGACATGGTTGAACACGAATCTGAATCTAAATTCCATACTAACTTGTGATCTAGATTCGTGTTCAACCTTATCCCAGAGGCATTGAACGTATTCTCAAGAAAAAGGCTTTCTAACACAAGTTTCCTTTTCTTTTGAACTAGTGATCAACATTAAGAGTTTTTTTTTTGCTTTTATTCCTTAAACTATGCACATTTTTCTAGGGTTATTTCCAAGGACACCCCTTCAACTATCACGTTTTGTCAACATGAGCCCTTCATGTTTAAAACTCGTCAACCTCACCCCTTCAACTTTCATTTTCCATCAACTCCACCCCTCCGCTCACTTCCCTTAAAAATTTGGACGGAAACAAATGAAAAGACTAAGTTACCGCTAAACTTAAAAAAGGGGGCTTATATACAAAAAAAAGAAAAGAAAAAAAAGAGGCATATATTCAAAACCCACCACCACACCCACCTGAAATTGGAATGAAGAGAGAGAAGGAGGAACGTGCGAAGGACCACCACGGCACCACCACCATCGTCAACCACCACCACTAGCAACCAACCTTTCGCCGAAACGTACCCCGAAGCGCTCCTCCGGTGAGATCAGTTCGGACTCTGGCCGCCAATGAAATTCTCCAACCCACTAAAATCCAACGCCATATTTTTTTGAATAGCAAAAAGAATTTTATTAATCTTTGAAAACAAATTACAAAGATTAAAAGGATCCAAAGCATGAAGCACCAGGAACCAGAAAGGAAAAATAACCATCCTTAGATGGCAAGAAGCCAACTAATGCATACAACCCCAAAGAAGAAGCTCTACACCCAAAATCCAACCAAGGCAAAAAGACACCTAAAACAAAACCTGCTTCTGAGATGATTAAGGATCAATCATTACACTGAGAATCCTGAACATTGGCCCTTGCGCCATCTTCGGCTTCCGTAGTCATGAATTTGCTTATTATATCCTCATCATTACCCAAATAATCGGCTCCCAAAATTCTCAATAGACCAAGTAGCCCTTGCCTCATCTAGATGAATCATGTTTGTGCCTTCAGAAGAAATGGATAAAGCTGCAGCGGCAATCGCAAATCTAAACATGACACATTTTTTCTTCTTTCTTCCAACTTTCTTCTTAGCTTTAGGAATACCCAGCATTTTCTCAACCGACTTCTGCTTCCAATTATCTTTCCCCTTTTCTTTAGCCTTAACAACTGGGTCGAGGTCCACAACTAACTGGATACCATCAATAGATTTAACTTGAGCCGGGTTAAGCTCAACTACTTCCATATCTGCTTGATTTTAGAAACCCACTTCGAAATCCAACGCCATTAACCTTACCAAGTTCTCTCTCTCTCTCCACGGAATGATTTCAAATCCACCTTGTCTTTGATGACCACGGAATGATTCCAACGCCATTAACCTTGTCTTTGAACAGGTTGATTTCAAATCCACCATTTTCTTCCAAAATAAATTGTGCAGATCTGGGTTGGCGAGTTTGAAAAAAACGTCATTTTTAAAATTGTGCCGAAGCTGATATCACCAGAGGGGTGCTTCGGGTGCGTCGATTTCGGCCAAGGGTTGGTCGCCGAAGGTGGGCCAATGGTGATGGTCCTTTGTAGAGGGAGTAGTAGAGATGAGAGAGAAGGAGGGATGTTTGATGTGGTGTTTCAGAGTTTTAACTTTTAAGGGGTATTTTAGGATTAAAATTTCTTTTTCCGTCCAAGTTAACTATTTTTCATCCAAAATTATAACACCCCGATTTTTTCGGAAACAATATAAAATAATTTCTTAAGAAAATTTTGCTAAATAAATATAATTTTTCAAAATAAAGGTTTAGCTATTACAATCTCAAGAAAATTTACTGGTTCAAAATACATTAACTTTAGAGCTAACTCTAGGCTTGACACGAATCCCGAGCATACTCAATCTCCGTTCCTAATATTCTTTCTGTATCGAACTGCACTATTATTGAATCATCTCCATTGAATCCTGTACCCTCTAGCAAATTGATCGCCGAAGCAAACGATTTGCCCGGATACAAACGTATCCGTGAGTGATAAATCACTCAGTAGAATAATCCAGCCCAACTTCCCATCTTACTTTACAGTTAGCAAGTAACAGGATAATAATGATGCAAAGAAGTAAAACAAAGATTTTCACATAAATTGGTTTATTACTATTTATTAACCAAACGTGAAATCTAAGATCTCATCCTATGAGATCTTTTGTAGAGACCCGGAATTTTTTTTTTTTTAAAATTTTTGAAATGTTATAAGTTAATGCGAAATTTGTGGAGTTATTTTGGTTTGGGGTTTGATCGATAGAATCGTAATTGGAGGGAGTGTTAGTGTGATTTGGTGTGTGTGTGAGTATATATAGAGGGGTGTGTGTGTAGGGGATTAAAAACCCCAAAATCTATCTCTCTCTCCTCACGTCTCTCTCTCTCGGCTCTCCCTCTCTCTCTCTCCGGCTCTCTCACTCTCTCTCATCCTCTCACCCAAAAAAACTTTACCAATCACTTGAAACCCATGAAATCTAACCTTCAATCCGTCTCCTACGCGTGATTTGAGCCTTGGAATTGCGTGGGTTTGTGCTAGAACTCGTTCTTGGAAGATTTCGGAGCTTTGGAAGCTAGGGCTCGTTCGTTGATCTCGTGTTTGAAGCTTCTAACCTTCAGGTAGGGATTTCTTACTCATTCTATGTGTTTATGAGTTGATTTCATATTTTAATTGAGTCTAGATCATCAACTATTGCGTCTTCGAAAAGCTGTCGAAATCTGCAGAAAATCGCCCAAAATCGCATAGGGATCGATCCCCAAGCATGAGGGATCGATCCGTCATTCAAATCTGGAAAACATCTGACTTTTGCCTCCCTTCTCTGGAATTTCTGCTCGTCTTTTGGGTTTCAGCCCAACTTCAAACGGCCATAACTATCTCATTCGATGTCAGATTCATGCAAACTTTATATCGATTCGAGGGTCTTGAAGTTAGATTTCATTTGCCATTAGAATCACTTTAAGACTCATAGTACACAAAAAGTTATGACCATTTGAGTAAAGGTGTATCAATCTGCCAATGTCCGTGGTTATTCCTAAGGTTGTTCTCGTTCCGTGTTATGATTCCGTATATAATTAGAACATGTTTAAGTCACTCTTGAGCATGATTGCTTATGTTCTAATAACTCATCGTTCGACCTTGTTTCTTGGCACTCATTAAAGCTTAAAGTTAACGAAATTGGTTAGGGATCGTACCATGAGGTTGATAGGAGTGTCGTGGACCATAAGAGGTAATATAGTAAGTGCTGTGGGTAGACATGAGTTTGTCTATTGATTAGATGGGTAGTATTGTGACTCGTATCCTCGTGCTTCATCTTGTTGATCTTCCTAAGTTCCTTTGGCACTTGTCTTATAAGATTCTCGCTTAGAACCTAGCCGGTGGTGAGTGGTGGAGTTGTTGTGGATTTGGTACGTGACATAGGGCGTCGTGATAGACTTAGAGGAATAATGTGAATTTAAAGTATTTATCAATGTACTACGAGATATGTTTACAAGTTTGTATTACAATGTGAATTTGGGAAAATGCTACTTGCTTGTACATTGAACGATGGTTTGTGTGTGTGTATGCTTGAATTGAGAATTTGAATAAAGGGCCTGCAACGCAAGGCGTGGTAATGCGAGGACTCTAGAGGGCCCGCAACGTAAGGTGTGGTAATGCGAAAACCCAGGTGGAGAGAATTCACTGTAACGCAAGTGGTGGTAATACAGTTAAATGTCTCACATGATGAAGGAAGTTATGTTTGATTATGAAAGTTCATGTTATTGATTGAGCTGTGTATTATTGGAGATTGTAACCGTTGAAAAAGAGAATAAATAATTGAATTTATCAAAGTTTTTAAAAAGGAAGGAACTTGATTTTGGAAAAGGATTTTTATGAAAATCCTCCGGCTATTCTTGAGCGAATCAACGGTTTTCGGTATTCGTGCGCAGAATCAACGGACTCCGGTTATTCAAACTCGAATCAACGGAGCTTGACCCGTAAAGGTCGAGAGTTTTCTTGAAAGTATTTTTGGCAACCAAGAAAGGAACGTTTTTATGAAAAGGGGCTTAATGATGAATGGTAAGAAATGAGGAAGCTAGTTGTGGTGTTCGTTGAGAAATCTTAAAACGGTATGAGAAATTGTCATAGGTTATTTGGATGGATGTGTGTGTTGAATGCTACTTTCGACTCGATATATGAATGGTTAGGGATAACTATAAGATGTATAGGATCCCGTAGTCGTAGTCTGTCGGTTCATTGTTGTAGAGACCCGAAATTTTCTTTTAAATTTTAACATTTAATAAGTGGACAAATAATGGTTAAGTGTGAAAATTATAGTTGTGGGTCAATGTGCAAGAGTTTGAAAGATGTGGGTGTTGGTGTAATATAGTGCAAGTGTGTATATGAGTGTGTGCCAGGGGAAAATTAATTCCCATAAACCCCATCCCATTCTCTCTCCCGTTCTCTCTCTCGGCTCTCTCTCTACCTCTCTCTCTCCCTCACCCAAAAACTCTCCTCCAAACTCAAAACCCACTCAAATCAACCTTCAATCATTCATCCCTACGCGTATTGTGGTTCGTATCTCGTGGGTCTTGCTCGGAGGAGGAGTATTCAATTGTTTTTCGAAGTTTGGAGAGCTAGGGCTTGCTCAACTTGCGTGGGTTTCGCTTCTCAACTTGAGGTAGGGAATTCTACCTCTCTTTATATGTTTTATGAGTGATTTGGTGCATGAATCGTGCTTGTAATGTCGTGTTTAAGTTTGGATTGAAAATTCGTAGTTGCTGTCAAAATTGTCTGTTCTTCTTGGATTCCTACCGGTAGGCCCGTCCTTTCTACCGGTAGAACGTTGATATTTTACCAGAAAATCGATTCCCTAACGGTAGGAGCTTTTTCCCTACCGGTAGAACAAGTGAGAAATTCTTAGTAAGCAGCAGCTCAAAAGCTGCTCAACGCATCTAACTTCTACCGGTAGGTCAAGCATAAATTTGAGATGTTGGCCTTCCTATCTTCAGTTTCTACGGGTAGGACTTGTTCACCTACCGATAGGTCTAGTTCTACCGGAATGTTGGCCTTTAGGACTTGTTCATCTACCGGTAGGACTTGTTCACCTACCGGTAGGTCTAGTTCTACCGAAATGTTGGCTTTTCTGTCTTAGCAAGTCCTACCGGTAGGAGATTGTGCTGCTTCCTTTTCAGCTGCTGCAGTATCTTTCAGCTGTCGAAGCTTTTCATTGACTCTAATGAGTTTGTTTACGCATCTTTCCAAGTGTTTTGGTGAGTATAACTTGTTTCTCACTTAGAGTGGCATTCAATGGACTATAGTGAACATGTCTAGGGATTCGACGAGTTATTGCAATCCGTTCTCTCTCTTGACTCGTAAAATTTTTAGATTCCTTTAGTACATGCTTTTACGGACTCCGAGTATAGAAACTAGATAATCGGGCATCGTAGAGTCTAGTCGTGGGTTAATATGTGGCTTGTGAAGGTACGGGAAATGTACTTAGAGGTACAGTGAGGACGTGTGGGATTATGGTGCACTTAAAGGAAAAGGCGTGTATTAATTAATTAGTCAGAGTCTTGATATGGATGACAGTTAGGAGCGGTTTGAGATGTAATCAACGTGGTGGATTGGTAGATTGTTTAGAACGCTTGAAGTGAAAATCGATGTGAGAAAGAATTGTTTGAGATGATAAAATAACTTGTGTCCTCTCGACTCGTCAAGTCTTTTAATCCTTTTGACACTCTCTCTAGGAGGTTCAAGTGTAGAAACTAATGAATAAAGTACGGTAGGATTATACGTACGGGCTTGATACACTATGTCTGATGCAAATGGGTAAACTAGTGAAAAGACATGAACATGTATATTTATGGAGTTGCGTAATGATTAATTAAAATTCAGTGGTATAACCGTCAAAGGAATGATGAAATTGATTATGAAATGATGTCGATTGTGAAAAGTGTGAAAGGTGACCCAAGTGGTCGTTATTGAGGGAAAAGACTCGGGGTGACCTTGCGCTCGAGGGAACTAGACCCGAGGTGACCCAATTGATTCATATTATTGGAGGAAAAGACTCTGGGTGACCCTGCGCTCGAGGGAACTAGACCCGAGGTGACCCCAACTGATTATTATTATTAAAGGAAAAGACTCGGGGTGACTCTGCGCTCGAGGGAACTAGACCCGAGGTGACCCTAGTGATTATTGATGAAAAATACCGGATTAAAGGAAAAGAAAGGTTTTGCAATAAAGGGATATAATGAAGATCAATGTGGACACGAGAAAGATTGTACTACCGTACGAAGAATAATAAGATGTTTTGATTTGATTATAGACAAATATGGAATGACGTGAGTTTAATAATATAACTAGTTAAAGAAGTAAATGGCTAGTGACATTGATGTGAAGTCTATGACTCTTAGGCGATAATTCGCAGCTTGTTGGTAGTCATTTGTAGTATAGGCATATCTGTCAGTACTCATGCATTCTCGGTATATGATTCATTCAAATTACATATAGCTTGAGCTTAGATTTCTCTACTGGGCTAGTGTAGCTCAACCAAATCTTTCTTTTCAGGTTCAGACACCGGGCAAAAGATTGCATGCATTGTGTGCTTGACAGTAAAAGACTTTTGGAAGCTGACATCACTGGTTATTTCGTCATCGTTGTGAAGATCTCATTTTGTTAAAGATGGTTTTGTAACTAATTACTACTGAATTTTCTTTTGACTAAAGTTGTAATTATCTAAACTTAAGGACTTGTTTGTAAATTAAACCGGTGGAAAACTCCTTTGGGTAACGTATATGATATGCGAGGTTTCTCTTTTATTGAAATGTATTACTTAATTATGTTGAAAATCGAGGGCGTGACAATTGTGGTGCTCCTTTATACCTCTTGTTCGTCTCATTGGAATTCATTCACTCTTGTTGCATGTTCATCACATTTACTTATAGCTTGCGTATAGAATTCTTTACTGGGCTAGTGTAGCTCAACCTACCATTTTCAGGTAAAAAAATGAAGCGGAGCGCATGGTGTGCATGCTTGACTTCACATCTTTTGAAAGCCGTTATCGAGTAGTGGTTCTATCATCTTTTGTTTGATTTCTTAGAAAGGTGTAATTGTAAATCCATTTGAACTCTTTTAACTTTAGATATTATGTAACATTTAAATTTATCTTCTTTGACTAATTATGGAATTTGGGCCATAGTGCCAATGTTGTAAATTCTCTAAACTCTGGGACTTGGTTTGTAAGTGATCTTTTAGGAACTCTCTTTTGGGTATTATCTATATTATGCGGAGATTGATTATTGAAATGGATTATTATTTATGTTGAAAATCGAGGGCGTGACATCTTTCCTCCCCAACCGCTAGCCATGTCCCGTACATGAGATCATTTCCTTTTGCTGTCGCAGATACACCTAAGTTATGTACCGAGTGTGCATCCCAATAACTACAACAAAGCGTAAGCTTATCATGCCGCGACATAATTAGGGTTCGCCTATCTTATTCACTACTTCACAATCATCATTGGACTCCCGCCAGTTTCAATTCATCAGTGGTCTTACTTTGCTAGTTTTAAATCATCACAATCATCACTGGACTGCCGCCAGTTTCAATTCATCACCGGGCTTACTTTGCCAGTTTCAAATCATCACATCCAACTCATCACATCTCAAAATCCCGCCTGCAGACAATCTAAAAATAAACTTTCCAATTTATCCATTACCTAGCATCGTCTAGGTGAATTCTATTCGCATACCACCCCATGTCTCTAGGGTCCAATCTAGCATTATAATCATGATTTCGAAACAAGATAAATAAGGGTAAGATTTTACTGGAACAATAATAACAAGATAATATCAAATAAAATCCACGTAACATTTTATGAGTGGGCCGTTGCCCTTAATCTTGTATGGCCACGATGTCAATAATAAAGTAGAACTTTTATAAAAAGAATTTTAAAATAAATTTCTAGGCTCTCATTAATAATTTCTAAGAAATTAGATTGATTAAGAACTAATTAAATACATTAATTAGGTAAAACTATTAGAATAATTATCATGATCTTGATAAGAGTCCTAAAGGTCCTATACAACATGTTCGAGTGCCAAAAGTTGGGTTCGAAGGGTCGCTGGATTATTAAAAAAATATATATTAACGAAAGTTGCCGAAAGTAAAATAAATAGATAATAAATAATCTAATAAATAAAATATGTTGAGATTAACAAAGTTTCATCTTAAGAATGTAAAGAGTCTAAAAAAAAATTTTCGGCATTAATAATATGATTTATAGGGTCGCGATTATTTTTTGATTGAAAACTTGGTAAAATAAATAATAAATAGGTAATTAAATAAAAAAAATTTAGATTAACAAGATATCATCTTTGAGGTGCGAAGAATCTAAGGAAAATAGTTCGAGTGTCAAAAACGTTGTTCGGAAGGTCGCAAAAATTTTTTGTTTGTAAACTTTGAACGAAAACAAGTAAAAATTTAATAAATAGATATTAAAATAAAAAAAATATGATATTAACAAGATATGATCTTTGCGGTGTGAGAAGTCTAGGAAAAATAGTTCGGGTGTCAAAAACGTTGTTCGGAAGGTCGCAAAATAGTTTCGAACAATTTTTAATAAAACCGAACCAAGTTTGCGGTGGGGGCTCCAGCCGCAAGGTATCACCGAGTCAAACCTTGCGATCCACAAGAAATCGACTGGACCTTGCGGCCCAAAGGTTGCGGCCGCAAGGTTGAGGGGAATTTTGATTTTTTTTTTGTTTCGCGATGGTTTTGATGCATGGGTCTATTTGGAGCATAGAGTTAAGCTTAAAAACACTTCATATACTTAGAGGAGAGGTTGGAATGGATTATAATACCTTGAATTGGATCGAATTGGTTCAAAAATGAAACTTGAATTTTGGAGAAGAAGACCTCGGTTTCTTTGATCGGGGATCCTTGGGACCGAATTGGATGATGTTTGGGGATGCTTGGGGTTGGGGGAAGTGATTGAGACGGTCAATTTGGGTTTCGGTTGGTTTTTGAACACAAACCCACCTTTCGCTCTCTCACTTTCTCTCTCTAGAACTCCATTGATTGGAGCTCCAATTTGCCCACAGTTGTCTCTCACTTCTGACTCGGAGGAGCGTGGGTGGAATGGTGGTATGTTCGTGGTCAATGGGGAGGGGTTTTATAGGCAAATTTTGGATGGCAAGGACAAGATCACATTAATGAAAATTGGGTTCTTTGGATTTAGAATGGACGAATTTGGATTGAGTGTAAGGTCAGGGAGATAGTATGAAGAGGATATGAAGGAATTAAATATGGATTTTTCTTGATGGTAAAGAAATTTTTCGGTTTGGGCAAGGGGGATGGATTTGGTCTTTCTTGGAGGGGAAGAAATGGAGAGAGAGGGAGCTATGGGAGAGACAGGGATTGTGCAGGAGAGGGAGAGACATGAGAATGAGGTGAGAGAGTGAGGTGCATGCATGCTATATGCATGCATGTGATATAAATGCATGCATATATGTATTTTTAGGGAAAAAAATACTATTAAGAAAGTAATTCTAATAATAATATTATTAATGCTATTAATAATATTAACGCTACTATTATAAAAAAATAATAGGGTCGAAAATCCGGGTCGTTACAACCTACCCCTCTTAAAACAATTTCGTCCTCGAATTAGCGAGTATCAGACACGATAGTTGACGCGTAGTATCGGTTTGTTTCCAAGTTGATTCCTCGGTCTCTCGATGTCGCCAAAGGATTCAGACAGGTTGGATAGCTTTGCCCTTAGACACACTTCTCGTTATGATCCTTGATCTCCATTGGTTGTTCCTTGAAGGAGATGTCTTTGTTAAGTTCGATGTTTTCCTAGTCTGAAAGGTCAACGGTTTGGTCCTTTTGTTGGCGTTGTTCTTTTACTGACTCTGTATAGCCAAAAGTCATTGACAAATGATTTTGACCTTTTCTGTTATCTCTCAAACTAATTCTGGTCCTAAGGGACTCTCAGAAAAATGAAGGTGGATCTACTAGTAGGACTTTTGCACAGAAAGATTTGTGCCTTCACATCTTTTTCTACCCTTTAATAAGTTGGAGGAGAAAAAATGTAGTAATGGTTATTTGTGATTCTTGAGAAGATATTCCAAAAGGCTGTGGATACCATGACTATAATCAGGTTAAAACTGGTTGTCCTAGTTTTATTACTAGAGATCTCTGTGAAGTCCCAATGTATTTGTAGTTTAGAAGAATCGAACTTCCTTTTTATGTAGTTATTAGTGGATCTATATTTCTTAATCTCACTAAATTGCCATGGCAAAGTCTGACGCTCGAATCTACAACAATTCTTCATTGATCCTACCATTGATTATTGTGTTCGATTCTCCGGTTTGTCTAAAATGGTTACTTCAACACTTCTTGTTGGTTTCTCTTTAATGTCTGGATCCTTCCCTGTCAAACTTATTGGGGACAGTGTGTTGAGAGAGAGAGGTGGTTCTGGAAAACCAAATCAAACAAAGTCATGTTTAGCTTGGGAAAGGCTTATTAAATTCTTGATGATTCCCCTGCAATGGCAGCTGAGAACGAAATTTCCACATAGGACGCGTTAAAAGAACCAGTTAGGCAAATGATCGAAAATATTGAAAAATTTTGGAGTTAAAAATCATTGTTTTTTATTCCTCTTTCTTTCTTTCTTGCTGTCTTTTTTGCTATTTATTTTTGTTATTCTGCTATAATGTTGGAAAACCATTGAAAGGTTCAACTAGGGAATAGGCCACAAAATAAAGAAAGGTTTTGAAAGGTGAATAGTGCTTTTGCAAAAGCACCCGGTCTGAGTCCAACATAAGAAGTTTTCATTATTGGGCGAAACAATCAACTCATCTATTTTTTTGGTCAGTTAGCCAAACAAACTGACCACAAAAATTCCCAATTTTGTGGTGGATGACAAATCCTAATTTTTGAGGGTCCCCAAATTTTGGAACCCTAAGATGGAGAATCTAGGGCTTATCAAAAGAGAGAGAGAGAGAGAGAGAGACCTTGGCAACCTTGGCAATGGAGCTTCGGTGGTGCATCGTGATTCAATTTTTGCAATTTGACCATGCTTTGGTGGAGCTTCGGTGGAGGTGGTGATGGGGTCGGTGGAGGCTGTGGTGGTCGGCGGTGGTGATGGGTCTGTCATCCTCCTATAGTCCTACTCCCTGCCCCTTCCTCGCTCGCGCTCCCTCTCTCTTCGAACTCGAACTAGAAGGAGTTTTGAATTTGGGGATTTCGTTCCCTTTTCCTTTGTTTCACTTTTTTTTTTTTTTAAATTCTTATTTTGGTGTTGTGTGATATGGTGGGGCTCACTGATGACATGTAGGGCTCGTTTGGATGCGGGATTTGGTTTGGAGGTATTATGTAAGTAGGGGGGATTGGATTGTAGGGGGTATTGGTTACTAAGGGATGACCCACATTTATGGAGAGGATTAAATAGTACTTAGTTTGGATGAGGTATTTAGAAAGGGGGTTAAAATAGTACTTGATTTGGATGGAGGATTAATTGGGGGTATAAGGAAGGGGAATTGATGTAAAAAACTGTTAAATGACTTTTTTGCCCTTATGCAGTGTTTTATGACAAAATTTGTTAGTTTCATTTTAATTAGAATAAATACGAGTTGAGAAAAAAAAAATAAGTGTTCGAAGAGGCGAGATGGACAGTTGAGAAAAAAGCAAAAAAAATTTAAGTGTTCAAAATTTCAATCCGTTTGAACCGGTGAAAATTTTGGTTTTCTGATCATTTTATTCTAAATGGTCATAATTAAAATTTGACTCTAGGACTCTTGTTGATTAGCTCTAAGAAAGTCATACAACCAAATATCTCTTAGGGTTAGCCAACGAGAGCCCTAAAGCCAAAAATTAATTATGACCCTTTAGGATAAAATGATTAGAGAAATATGATATTCGTACCAGTTCAAACGGATTGAAAATTAGAACACTTAATTTTTTAACCATATTTTTTAATATATAAACTATAGGTTGAAAAATTAAGTGTTCTAATTTTCAATTGATTTGAATCAATGGAAAGATACTATTTCTCTGATCATTTTATCCTAAAGGATTATAATTAATTTTTGGCTTTAGGGCTCTCATTGGTTAGATATTTGATTGTATAACTTTCTTAGGGTTAATCAACGAGGGTCCTAGAGTCAAAATTTAATAATGACCATTTAGAATAAAATGATCAAAAAACTAAAATCTTTCTACCGGTTCAAACGAATTGAAATTTGAAACTAATTTTTATTCTTTTGCGCAGCTTTCCCTATCGTTTCTTCCAACAGAAGCAGAATGGGTACCTAGGGTGGGGAAGGGGGATTACAAAGGGTAAAATCGTCCTAAAATAGGGGGATTAGGGGGGATTCCACAATAACTACTCCTGACCTACCCATCTGGAAGACCCCCTCAGGGGGTATTAGCAGCTACTATGGAGGAAGGGGTGATGAGAAATCCCCCCTGTATTTTGCTTTCCCAAACGGCGTATTTGTGCCGGCCCACGGATTAGAGGGGGTATTTTACAATCCCTCTTCACAGTGATGCATCCAAACAGGCCAATAGGATGTTGTAAAGATGTTTAGATCGTCAGTGTGAAAAATACAAATTTATCTGGCCATCTGTTTACAACACACTCTGTTGAAAATTAAGGAAAGTCAAATATAGGAGTATATGTTTTGGGTGGAAAAAAAAAAGGAAGGAAAATAGAAGGCGATCTGTTTTTCCAAAAAACAAGTCTGATCCTCAAGATAGATCCTAGTGGGACTCACGGACCTGGAGAGAACGATCCAATACTGAAGAAGCCTAATCCTTGTGAAACAAGTTATTATCTGTTGTTTGGTGGATGCCTTCTTTCCAAGGATATAAGATGTTCCCTTGTAGAAAGCCACCATTTTAATGCTTTTTTTCTTTCTTGTTTTCTCATTTTGTGTTTTCATTAAGGCGTGGGACTTATGGAGAGAAGGCAAAGCCTTGGACATAGTTGATTCATTTCTGAGAGATCAAGAATCATGTCCAGCTCCTCAAGTGCTGCGATGCATTCACATTGGTCTCTTGTGCGTGCAAGAATTTGTTACTGATCGGCCAACCATGTCAAAAGTGGCTTTCATGCTATGCAGTATGCAATTAAACCGCCTTTCTTTACCCCCAAGCAACCTGCATTCATAATGAACCCCCAAGCAACCTGCATTCATAATGAACGTTGTTAGAAAGGCGTCCAGACTCATCATCGATCAACTAGTGCTGGAGCTGCTTCTTCTGTACGTTAATGATGTCACACGTACTATGCGCCATCGATGTTCGTTGAAGGCTCCAGCTAAGGGACTCCAAGAAAAATGAAGGCGGGTCTATTGGTTGGATTTTTGAACATAGTAGGATTTGTGCCTTCACATCTTTTTCTTCCCTTTAATAAGTTGGAGGAGAAAAGGGTAATGGTTAATTGTGGATACCATGACTATAATCAGGAAAATTGAAACTGGTTGCGATGGCTTTATTACTAGAGATCTCTGTGAAGTTCCAAATTCTCAATGTATTTGTACTAGTTTAGATGAATCCAACTTCCTTTTTACGTAGTTATTAGTGAATCCAAATTTCTTGTGGGGTGGTGTTCACTCTTCTATACTGGGGCTCACTTTCTCAGATCTGGGTTACTTGTCTTGTGGTTTGGTCTTTTTGCCCACTTCTCCCTCTACCGTTCACTGCACAAGTAGTAAACGGTTAGTGCCAACAAGTTGAAGGTGGCCGGCGGGTACTCCGATGACTAAGTACGTACCACCGTTCTCTTTCTTAATTGATGGGGTGAATCTTCGGTGTAGTCGCAAAGGATATCGGTTTGGCTATTCGTTTTGTCTTATTCATATTATTCCTTCAATCTGGGTTCTCGATTGCGAACTCATGTATCTTGGTTTCGCCCTCATGTATGGGTCTCTTCCCTGGGCTATCTTCCCTAGCTACTAACTATAGTCTAGTGAGAAGAGGTAAGCCAAACTTAGTTTGAGAGAAGAGAGCATGTTTGCGCATGCCACTTGACCGCGTCGTTCCGTGTCAAATATAAATTTATAAAACTTTGGAATTAACTACTACTCCGTAGAATAGTGGTCAAGACCGAGTATCGTTCCGACGGAGACAGCATGGCTGAGTTACGACAAATTCGATTAATTTTTAGATTAATTCGGGCAAAAGAAGTTTGGTTGTTTGAATTTGGAGAATTTAAGCAACTAAGAGAAATAATTAAATGGAGAATTTGTAACGATTGAAGAGAAAAATCTAGGGTTCGAATCCACCTCGACCGCGTAACTCCAACATGCATAAGCGAGATTAATTATTCGAATCAGAAAGGATTATTATTAAGGCTTGCAAACCCTAGCAATAATCGTCTAGAAAAATAATTGAGTTGTTAAAAGGTATAAATTATCCCATAGCACGGACCGTCTCAGAAGTACGGTCTGGCCATCTAACGGCACGGCCCGTCTTACGAGTATAATCTATCTCAGAACTCCAACCACAATCAATGAAAACTATTGTATAACTTGTATTTGAAAGCATGCATACAAATACTCAATAGATTAAAACTATCAAAATCATTCCATTCAATTGAAACGGAAAGGGTTCTTAGTTATACAATCGATCCGAATAATAAACCTAAAACCCATACATAAAATAGAGTTACTTGGTGCGAAGTTTCATCTTCCCCCTAAAAAAGGGGTTTAGCCGGCCATGGAAGCTGGAGCCCTGTTTATGCGTAGCCTTGTTTTCTGTTCGACCAAAATCCTCTCTGCAGCAGCCCCTGTGCTTCCCTGTGCTTCTGAAAACCCTTTTTCCTTTTTCTTTCTTTTAATTCCCGTCCGTCCTTCTCTTTGTCAGGAGATGACATGGAGTTATTACACCCTAGGTCCTTAAACTTTGGAACATGCTATGAGCTGGTCTCTAAGCTTCATAAAATTGCACTTTAACTCATTAAAATGTCAAGCCTCCAAATATCTACAAACACAAGAAACGCATCACTAGTCTCCAAATAATAATATAAATAGACTTAACAAGGCATAAATTAGAAGGATTAAATGGGTGTTTTTCAGCACCTATCACACCCCCCAACTTACACTTTGCCAGTCCTCGAGCAAAGCAAAGAATAAAAGCAACTAAGAAAACAAATAAAATGGATAGTTCTTTTAAACCCCCGGGTGGCTCCGATAGGACGAGTGAAGTCTCATAAAAGTGCGAGGGTTATCAGCAGTGAACACCCACAAACACGAGGAACCTTTCAATACAAAGAACACAACCTGTCATGCACTCATCGACATATCAAGTCGAGGACACAAAGCTACCACAAAGATATAGCAAGACAAACATAGTTCCGAATGCTAACAATTCAAGAAATAAACTGTGGCACTTAACCTTAGCGTGTGTGAATACGGGCCTCAATTACATATGAACAATAACCAACCACTCTCTCTGGACCGAGTCTCGACTTCAATTCTCACCGTGTCATGCACTCACAAATGAAATCACTCGAAACAAGGTGCATTATGAACTCTTGAGTGTGCGGTTTGGAGGTTACGTAAATGGAAAGCAAAGTACTCCGCACACTATGACACGAAAAGAATCCTTTATATAGTGGACACACAATCTCATGAACAAAATGCCGAGTATTGAAACTCTCCACCAATCAATCCTCAACCCAACACCCCAAAGATCAAACAGGACTTTATTCAAGGTCATAGCATTAGGGATGGGATAATGTATCAAGGCTATGGTAAAAATAGATTCAAGTGTGAGAGAATAGGCGAGTATTTCAACTAAACGAGGCAAATATGCAATGTGTACCCCGCTAACATTAATTCAACTCCACCTTATCTCTCATTCCAACCTTTCAACATTTTTCAATTACAAAGCAACCATTCCTCTTTTTCCCAACTTATCGGTGCCCTTTTTTTCTTTTTTTCTTTTTTTTTTGTATTTTGTTATGTATTTTTTTAAGGGACACCACCAATACTTCACAAAATTCAACAATCTATCCAAAAATTAACCTTTACATTCTCACATTTCTCTAAACACAATATGGAAGGTGAAGCTAACCAAGAAAAGGCTAAATCTGTAAGGCTCAATGTAGCTCGGAAGGGATAAATGTGAACACAAAGGAACGAACTGGCCCAAATACCAAGAAAATGCCTGTAATCCTCTCCCAGGGGTGTAACATCCATGTGACAAACTAAAACCAAGAGATAATGTTATGCATTCAAGTTCCAACACTCGGCGATCAAAGATGATGAGATTGACAACAAATGTGTTTCTTTCCATGACAAACAAAGAGTTTAATTGACACCACTCCAATAAAAGATAAGGCTCAAAAGCTCACAAGGGTATAAGTCTCCACTAATCATAGCCTTTAAGAATAGTCAAATCACAACTCAAAAACAATCAAGGCCCGACGTGCAATGTGCAAAAATGCTAAAACAAAAGTGCCAGCAGTCTAGCAAATTGAAACTACTCTGCCAAAGAGATATCGAAATGGTAGCAGCATGCTTATACTCAAGTAATCAACAAGTGAGCACAACACACAACAATCTCATGCAAAAAGGCTCCCAATTTTTTTATTTTTCAGTTTTCTCAATTTTTTTAGAAGACTCTAAACAAACTACTAAAGAAAGCACTCAAAGTATTCTCCACTCCCCAACTTAAACTAATCACTGCCCTCAGTGATTGCAAAGGCACTAAAAGAAACAAGGCAATGGAAAGAAAGAGGGAGGAAGAACATCACCTCGAGGGGAGAACTAAGCAGATAAGATATGGCGGCCGAGAGGCCCCCCAAGTTGAATGAAACATCCTGCAATGTGTTAGTCTTCACCAAAACAAGATACAAAAATAAAGAACAAAACTAACTGACAAAACAAAAACTAAGCAAAAAGAAAAGAAAACTCATGAGATTGCATAAAAACATAAACAATAATTAAAATCCACCACTTTCTTCACGTGAAAGATACGGGTACTACTTTTCTCCCTTGCCAAAGACTGTGGTTCCTTACTTGTTTGGAAGAGCAATATGCGTAGGATTCAACGATATCTTGAGAAGTGGTGCCATCATCTAATAGGTTGTCACTCCCTCTGGAGCTACCAGATTCCTTACCCACCACTCGGCTTATGAAGCAATCTTCGCCAAGCTGGACACTAAAGTCGAATGGTTCAGACAGATTTCTCGCTGCTAACTACGCGCCTGCCGCCAGACCCAACCTCCTAAGTACTACATACATAGCTTTGACAAAGTGGCTATACCAGACCGTTGGAAGCCGTTCAAGCACGGCAAAAACTAGAGGTATCTCACCCTCTATGGATTTAAAGTCTCCTAGACTTCATTTAAAACTCAATTATCTGGATAAACCGGATCAACTAAGTCGACTTCCTCAATCACCTCCTCATTATAAATACCTTCCACATATGGTTTTAAACGTTGACCGTTAACCTTAGAAACTTTACCATCCTGTGGATCTTTAATTTCAACAGCCCCATGGGGAAAAACTTTTTGAATTATGAAGGGCCCATCCCATCTTGATCTCAACTTACCCGGAAAGAGACGCAAACGAGAATTAAATAGCCGCACTTTTTGATTTGGTTCAAAGGATTTTTGGACAATATGTTTATCATGAAAAGCTTTAGTCCTATCCTTGTAAATGCGTGCACTCTCATAAGCATCATTATGCAATTCCTCTAGCTCACTCAATTGGAGACGACGATGAGACCCAGCAACAATCATATCAAAATTAAACTTTTTAATGGCCCACAACGCCTTATGCTCCAACTCTACGGGTAGGTGGCACGCCTTACCAAAAACCAGCCGGTAAGGAGACATGCCAATAGGAGTTTTATATGCAGTTCGGTAAGCCCACAACGCATCGTCTAGTCGTGTTGACCAGTCTTTGCGATCAGTCCTAACCGTTCTATCAAGAATTTTCTTTATCTCCCTATTTGAAACCTCAACTTGGCCACTAGTTTGCGGATGGTAAGGTGTCGCCACCTTGTGTGTGATAGAATACTTACGCACTAGAGCCGTAAAATACTTATTAACAAAATGGGTTCCCTCATCACTTATGATCGCTCTCGGACAGCCAAACCGACTAAAAACATTGCTCTTAAGGAATTCGAGCACAACTTTATGATCATTCGTTTTCGTGGCCACCGCTTCCACCCACTTAGACACATAATCTACCGCCACAAGAATATACTCATTCCCAAAAGAATTAGGGAACGGTCCCATGAAGTCTATGCCCCACACATCAAATAACTCTACCACTAGAATGGAGTTCAATGGCATCATGTCTCAGCGGGATATGTTTCCGGCACGTTGGCACCGAAGACACGTCCTACAAAATTCGTGGGCATCTTTAAAAAGAGTTGGCCAATAGAAGCCACTCTGCAACACTTTTGTCGCTGTTTTCTTCCCACTAAAATGTCCCCCACATTCAAGAGTATGACAAAATGTCAAAATACTATGATACTCACACTCGGGGACACAACGCCGAATCACTTGATCTGCACAATACTTAAAAAGTATCGGATCCTCCCACAAATAATGCCCAACCTGAGAAAAGAATCGGTCCTTATCTAGACGGGACCAATGCGAAGGAATCTCACTAGTGGCTAGGTAATTAACAATAAAAGCATACCACGGAGGCCGAACTTGCGACACCTCAAACAATTGCTCATCGGGGAATGAGTCATGGAGAGGCACAGTGTCACAAGAGGAGTCAACAAGGATCCTCGACAAGTGGTCGGCCACAGAATTTTCGGAACCTTTCTTGTCCCGAATTTCAAAATCAAACTCTTGTAGCAACAGAATCCATCTAATGAGCCTAGGTTTCGCATCTTTCTTAGAAAGCAAGTGACGCAATGTAGCATGATCAGAATACACAACAACCTTAGACCCGAGGAGGTACGACCTAAACTTGTCTAATGCAAAAACAACAGCAAGTAACTCTTTTTCCGTAGTAGTGTAATTCAATTGAGCATCGGAGAGGGTTTTACTCACATAGTAAATCGCATGGGAAACTTTGTCAACCCGTTGGCCAAGGACAGCGCCAACTGCATAGTCGGACGCATCACACATGATTTCGAAAGGTAATTTCCAATCGGGTGACTGCATAATAGGTGCGGAGGACAAGGCATCTCTCAACTTGACAAAGGCCTTCATGCAAGCCTCGTCAAACACAAATGGCACATCCTTGGCGAGGAGATCGCACAAGGGTTTAGCAATCTTGCTAAAATCACGAATAAAGCGGCGGTAAAAACCCGCATGCCCTAAAAAGGATCTAATCTGCTTAACAGAAGATGGGGGAAAGAGTCGCGAAATTAAGTCAACTTTAGCTTTATCGACCTCAATCCCCCTCGTAGACACCACATGTCCCAACACTATCCCCTTTTGAGCCATAAAATGGCTCTTTTCCCAACTTAGCACTAAATTTTTCTCAATGCATCGCCCAAGCACCTTGCTCAAGTTACGGAGACAATCATCAAACGAGGTCCCAAAAACCGAAAAGTCATCCATAAAGACCTCGAGAAACTCCTCCACCATGTCAGAGAAAATAGACATCATGCATCGTTGAAAAGTAGCAGGTGCATTGCACAAACCAAATGGCATACGCCGGTATGCGAAAGTGCCAAAAGGACAAGTAAAGGTAGTTTTCTCTTGGTCTGCAGGGTCGACGGGCACTTGATTGTATCCGGAATAGCCATCCAGAAAACAATAATAGCTTTTGCCCGCTAACCGCTCCAAGATTTGGTCAATGAAAGGTAATGGGAAGTGATCTTTCCTAGTCATAGAATTGAGCTTACGGTAGTCAATGCAAACACGCCACCCCGTGGTGACGCGTGTCGGGACAAGCTCACCTCTCTCATTCTCGACCATAGTTATGCCCGACTTCTTGGGCACCACCTGAGTGGGACTCACCCACTTACTATCCGCGATGGGGTATATGATACCCGCATCCAAGAGTTTCACAACCTCCTTCATTACCACCTCCTTCATATTCGGGTTCAACCTCCGTTGCATCTCACGTGATGGTTTAGCATTCTCTTCGCAATTGATGCGATGCATGCACACGGAGGGATCAATACCCTTCAAATCTGCCACAGACCACCCTATCGCTATCTTATAGTGCTTAAGTATTTCAACCAATTGACCCTTCTGTGTGACAGAAAGGTCAGACGCAATAATAACCGGAAGGGTGTCATTGGTACCTAGAAACACGTACTTGAGATTAGCCGGAAGTGGCTTCAACTCAAGTTTCGGTGGAGCCTCAATAGACGGAGGGGCGGTCTCATCAGAAAGTGCGGGAAGAGGTTCAAACTGCACTGTCCACTTTGGAGGTGAATTATTAAGTAACAGATTCACCTCATCAATGGACTGATCAATATCATACTCCTCATACCCAAAGTGTGCCAGACAAGCAGCCAATGGGTCATCAGTCAAAACATAAGGCAATGCCTCCTCCACCAAGTCCTCCACGACATCGACTGCGAAACAGTCTTCCTCCACTGGAGGGTGTTTTGCGGCCTTATAAACATTAAGCTTAAGGGTCATGTTCCCAAAGGTCACCTCCATCTCTCCACTCCTAACATGAATATTAGCATTCGAGGTCGCCAAGAAAGGACGACCAAGAATAATTGGAGTCTGCTTTTTAAGGGTTTGCACCAGTTCTGTGTCAAGGACTATAAAATCAGCCGGAAAGTAAAAATCATTAACCTTGACAAGAACGTCCTCAACTACTCCACGGGGCACCTTAATGGATCTATCAGCTAATTGCAAGGTAACCGACGTGGGCTTCAACTCCCCAAGCCCTAATTGTTCGTACACCAAGTACGGAATCAAATTGACACTAGCCCCTAAGTCTAAAAGTGCGCGCTCTATGGCATATTTTCCAATGACTATATCAATAGTTGGGGTACCAGGATCTTGCATCTTAAGGGGAGCGTCCAACTGAAAAACAGAGCTCACTTGCTCGGTAAGAAGGACCTTTTTAGACACATTGGTTCGATTTTTCCTCTTTTGAGTGCAAAGGTCTTTTAGAAATTTCGCATAAGTTGAGACTTGTTTGATGGCATCTAGGAGTGGGATGTTAACTTTCACTTGCTTGAATACCTCAAGGGTATCCTCCATAGATGCTCCCCTCTTAGGAAAAGGAGATGGTGCATTCAAACAGGATGGAAACGGAGCTTTAGGCACATAAGGTGGCACCTTATGACCCGCTGACACAGAAGTGGGTGATGTAGGTGTGACTGGAGGGGTTCCCTTCTTACTCTGTGAACTCTCCTCCCCAAAGTCATCGGGGTCGGAGGGAGCCAAGTGCTCCTTCGATTTCGCTTTCTCTGGTCGGGTTTCGACCTCTCTCTTATTGCTCAAAGTCATGATTACCTTAGCATCAGCAGGAGACGGGTCATGAACCACAAACTGTCCTCCAGGGGGTTGGACAGGCTGACTGGGCAACCTACCTTCTTCCCTACGATTGAGTGAATTGGCTATTTGACCCACTTGGGTCTCGAGCCGCGAGATGGACTGGGTATTAGAACGCACTTGTTGTTGGGTATCAGTTAAACGGTCAAGCGCTTGCAACACCTTGTCCTCGAAGGATGGATCCCGCATGGATTGGGTGGGTGCTTGGCGGTTTTGTGAGCGATAGGCAGCTGGATTAAATGGAGTATTAAAAGGCCTAGGCTGCTGGGCAGAGGAACTACCCTGCTCTTGCGATCTCCATGAGAAATTAGGATGTTTGGCCCAACCCGCATTGTAAGTATTAGAATACGGATCATTACTTGGTTGAGAGAAACCTCATGCATTAGCGTACCCTTGTGCAGCATTAACCTGCTCCTCCACAAAAATAGGGAATTGTGGGGCCGCAGGACAGTCAGTGATGAAATGGGCCAGACTAGCACATAAAGAACATGCCTCCTGAGAAAGTGGAAGCTGTGAGGTGGTCGGTCCCATACAAAGAAGTTTTTCAACCTTTTCAGTCAGTATTTCGACTTTAGACTGGAGGTCATGAGATGGTTTAATCTCGTACATACCTCGTGGCTTATCAGAACTAGTAATGACTGACTTAGTTCTCCTCTCAAAAGAAACATTTTGCAAGGACCCTTCGCGCATAGTTTCAAACAACTGCCAAGCATCCTCTTCATTCTTAACCATCACAGAGCCTCCACATGAGGCATCAACCATCACACGATGCTGCGGATGCAGCCCGGAATAAAAACTCTGTACTAATTGCCACTTAGGTATGTCATGGTGCGGACCCTTACGAATGAGATCCCCATATCTCTCCCAAGCCTCATAGAATTGTTCATTCTCAGCTTGTTGGAAAGTGGTAATCTCTTGTCGAAGTCTGAGTGTTTTTCCTATGGGGAAGAATTTCTTAAGGAATGCCGCACTCATTTGCGCCCAAGATGTTATAGAATTAGCTGGCAAAGTACTAAGCCAATGTTTGGCATTCCCTATCAAAGTGAATTGAAACAAAATCAATCTCAATGCATTTATGAATTAAAAGCGTGGAACTGAGGGCTTCAAATTCAGTGATGTGCTGATATGGTTCCTCTTGAGATTGCCCTTGAAACTTAGGGAGCATTTGAAGTGTACCAGGCTTAATCTCATACTGATTAGCCGTGATTGTGGGTAATCGTACACAAGATGATGTAGTGTAAGCCGTGGGGGCAAAGTGTGAGTTGAGAGGGAGGGGGTCAGGTATCACAACCCTTCTCTCTCCATTAGGATCATCTGCCATTGTGACTAAGTTGGTCTTTTTGTTAACCCTAAGTCTCCTATCTAAATCAAAATTAAGAGGTACGAGTTCGGATTCCAAAGACCGACGACCAAGTATGCAAGTTCAATACCCCTCAGGTGTAAAAACGGGGTACTCCAGACACAGACACTAATTTGCCAAAAAGAAGAACAAACTCACAGTGGGTCAACGAAATCGCTTTTATATCACGGCACCGCTTCTCCACAGTGATCTTTGCTCGTTTTGCCGCCTCGTAACCTGTAGCTAAAAGTACCAAAACTAACAAACAAAATAAAAATAAATAACAATGAACTAAACTAAAAACTAATTAAATTAACCCAACCGTGCAAACTGTCCCCAGCAACGGCGCCAAAATTTGACCGCGTCGTTCCGTGTCAAATATAAATTTATAAAACTTTGGAATTAACTACTACTCCGTAGAATAGTGGTCAAGACCGAGTATCGTTCCGACGGAGACAGCATGGCTGAGTTACGACAAATTCGATTAATTTTTAGATTAATTCGGGCAAAAGAAGTTTGGTTGTTTGAATTTGGAGAATTTAAGCAACTAAGAGAAATAATTAAATGGAGAATTTGTAACGATTGAAGAGAAAAATCTAGGGTTCGAATCCACCTCGACCGCGTAACTCCAACATGCATAAGCGAGATTAATTATTCGAATCAGAAAGGATTATTATTAAGGCTTGCAAACCCTAGCAATAATCGTCTAGAAAAATAATTGAGTTGTTAAAAGGTATAAATTATCCCATAGCACGGACCGTCTCAGAAGTACGGTCTGGCAATCTAACGGCACGGCCCGTCTTACGAGTATAATCTATCTCAGAACTCCAACCACAATCAATGAAAACTATTGTATAACTTGTATTTGAAAGCATGCATACAAATACTCAATAGATTAAAACCATCTAAATCATTCCATTCAATTGAAACGGAAAGGGTTCTTAGTTATACAATCGATCCGAATAATAAACCTAAAATCCATACATAAAATAGAGTTACTTGGTGCGAAGTTTCATCTTCTCCCTAGAAAAGAGGTTTAGCCGGCCATGAAAGCTGAAGCCCTGTTTATGCGTAGCCCTGTTTTCTGTTCGACCAAAATCCTCTCTGCAGCAGCCCCTGTGCTTCCCTGTGCTTCTGAAAACCCTTTTTCCTTTTTCTTTCTTTTAATTCCCGTCCGTCCTTCTCTTTGTCAGGAGATGATATGGAGTTATTACACCCTAGGTCCTTAGACTTTGGAACATTCTACGAGCTAGTCTCTAAGCTTCTTAAAATTGCACTTTAACTCATTAAAATGTCAAGCCTCCAAATATCGACAAACACAAGAAACGCATCACTAGTCTCCAAATAATAATATAAATGGACTTAACAAGGCATAAATTAGAAGGATTAAGTGGGTGTTTTTCAGCACCTATCACCACTCCTGTGCTGAGGTGACTTCACTGACCACCAACCATTTGTCTGAATGTTTGGCCAGATGGTGGAGTGCCCTCGAGCTTGTTGGCCGGTGCGTTGTCGAGCTACGTGGTTGCACTGGGTTGGACCCGTATGCCCTTACTGACAACCACTGAGAGAAGGTCACGAAGCAGTGTAACATTTGGCAAGTTGTGTTGGACCCGACCACATGAGCAATACAGGAAATTGAACCAATAAGGGAAATGACGTAAAATTTTGAAAACTTTTGGAGTTAGGAATCGTTGTTTTCTATCCTTTCTTTCTTGCTGGAGTATTTATTTTTGTTTTCGTTTGACTTGGGAAGTGGTAGTCTGCTAAGGGGTTTTTTTTTTTAAAGGCAAAAAAAGATAATGTTGGAAAACCTTTGACAGGTTCAACTAGGGAATAGGCCACAAAAGCAAGAATGAATCAATCACCAAATGCTTCTGAAAACATGCAGGTTCAACTAGGGAATAGGCCACAAAAGAAAGAATGAATCAATCACCAAATGTTTTTGGAAAACCACCCGGTCTGAGTTCCACGTAAGAAGTTTGCATAGGAATTTTGACTATACAAGTAAAACTAGCGGACATAATTGTCATTGAAGACTAACAGATTGGCCATTGGTCAAGGCACTTTTATCTAGGCGTGATGCTTCGGTTCAAATTCTAAAGCTAGGGTTCAAATTTTAGCTCCGCAACCTTTGTTTTTTTTTTGGGTAAGTGTCTTTCCCTTTCCTTATTTCCTCCTATACACTATTGATTAGCAAAAAGAAAAGACCATAGTAAATGTCAATTCTTAGCTAAGCTTTGATGAGATTCTATGGTTTCCCCTGAAGCTTCCTTAGGCTTTTGGGTGGGTTTTTGTAGTTGTTTCCCTTATACAAGTTAGTGTCTGAAATCGACCCTCTGCTTTTGGTATTCCTTCCTTTGGCGCATAGCTAACTTTGAAATTTCTCTCCTATTTACGACAGCGTCAAAGAAAAATAACTCAGTTAAGGTCTCCAAATTATTATAAACCCATTTTAGGTAGGGAACTGATATTCAAACTCCCTTTTTTGTTATCCACATTCTATTTTTTTTGTTTTTTAGTGTTAAAAGTGAGTGTATATTTTTTGCTAAAAGAAAAAAAAAAGAGTGTGAATAACAAAAAAGAAAGTGTGAATATCAATTCCCATTAGGTGTTCTCTTTAATTCATGAATGCTCTATTTAACCAAAAAATGGGATAGAAGAACATGAAACTAGATATTCCTCTAGTACTTTTACAGCGGGTACTGAAGAAAAGAAAAGCCTTTAGAAAGCATCATTCTTGTGGCAATAACTCAACTACTGATGGGCTCATGGGAATGGGCACTTTGAATTTGCTTGTCCTTCTTTCTTGTATACTTGCAACAAATCCCCTGACGATTGCTCAATTCTGTTCCAATAATAATTTCACCACAAACAGCACGTACGGCATAAACCGCAACCTAATTCTCTCTTCCCTCCCCTATAATGTCACCACAAACAGCACGTACGGTGAATTTTACATCGCCACTGTCCCACGACTCCCACAGCAAGACTCCGACAATCTATGCTCCCGCACTCTGCAGGGGTGACCGTACCAACCAAAGTTGTTTTGAATGTGTCAATTCCTCGATCCAGGCTATAATGACGAAATGTCCAAACCAAAAAGATGCGGTTGATTTTGGATCAACTTCTCATTGTATTACTCCCCCCAAGACAGAAGCACTCTTTTCTTTATCTAAGACAGAAGCAAACAGATAACGATTCCAGATCTGGGGGAGGGGGGCCTCCGCCTCTCCCACCGTCCTCCCCCGCTCCCCCCTGCCCTCCTCGCCTCTCCTCTCTCTCTTCGCCGTGTTCTCCATGACCTGTAGGTTTCGGGTGGCGGCTCGTTAGGACGGCAAGGGATCCTTCGACCAGCTTCGCCGGCGGATGGTGACTCCTCTGTCCCGTTCCTCTTCCATCGTCTCCAGATCTGTTTTGTTCCTGGTCCGACGACGAGTATAATAAGGTGTGCAGTTGGTGTTTGCGGTTTTCGTTTTTCTTCGGGTTTTTTTTTTCAGTTTTCCTTTTCTATCGGCGAGTATCCCCTGTTCGATTCTGTACCAGTCTGGGTATTCCAGATCTGGTGGGTGATGGTGGTGGGCGAATAATACGGCGCCTATTGAGGAATGGTTCGGTGTTGGTGGTCTCTGGATGTTTGTTTTGGGGGTGGTGGGTTTTGATGGTGTTGGTGGGGTTGGTGGTGTTTGTTTGGGCTGAGTAGCATTCGGCTGGATGAAGACTGGTCTTCGGTCGCCATGGTCCGGTGTTTCGACTCTCATTCTGTTTAGGCCGGTGACTCTGTGGTTTTTGTCCATAAGACCTGTTAGATTCTAGTTGATTTTGTTGTTGTTTTACCTTCAAATTTCAGCGATGCTTATTTGTTTAGGGTTTGAGCTGTGGATTTTTTTAAATCCTCTGTAATCTAGACCAAGATTGGTTCTTATGTATCGGTGTTATCGCGGAGCTTGCTTCGGCAGTAGGTGCCGGATCGACATTTAGATTACTTTGGTTCTTTCCTGTATTTGTTCTGGAATTTGTTTTTGCCCGATGGACTTATGTTGAATGAATGACTCTTTTCAAAAAAAAAACTTCTCATTGTATTGTCCGGTTCTCTAACAAGTCGTTTTTCACATCCATGGACTTGCAACCGGCCATAGTCGTGTATGCAGGAAACATTACAGACTGGATCGATGAATTCGATAAGACCTTGGATGATTTGGTCGATGAGCTGATAAACAGGGCGGCTGAGGGTAATTCTTCCCTTAAGTTTGCAACGGATGAGAAAAATTATACCCAGTATCAGTATGAGAATATTGTGTACGGACTAATGCAGTGTGTCCCTGGTCTTTCACCTGGTGATTGTACCAGTTGTCTAAGGGCAGCGGTGGAAATTTACCAGAACGGTTATTTGAGGAGGCCGCTCCAGCCTAACTCCGACCAGAAACCCGACGCCCAGGCAGCCAACACCACCACGCAACGCCGACCATGTGTAATCTTTCTAACAATAATTCTATTACCCTTTCGGTTTTTTGAATGTAGTAGATTTGTGCCTTTCACATCTTTTTCTTCCCTTTAATAAGTTGGAGGAGAAAAAAAGTAGTAACGTTATTTGTGATTATTGAGAAGATATTCCGAAAGGGTGCGGACTATAATCAGGAAAATTGAAACTGGTTGTCATGGTTTTATTAGATCTCTGTGAAGTCCCAATGTATTTGTAGTTTAGAAGAATCGAACTTCCTTTTTACATAGTTATTAGTGGATCCATATTTATTAATCTCACTAAACCGTCACGGAAAAGTCGACTGCTCGATATACAACAATTCTTCATTGATCCTACCGTTGATTATTGTGTTCGATTCTCCTGTTTGTCAAAAATGGTTACTTCAAAATTTATTGTTGTTTTCTCTTCAATGTCTAGATCCTTTCCCTATCAAACTTATTGGGGACCGTGTTGAGAAAGAGGGGTGGTTCTGGAAAACCAAAGCAAACAAAGTCATGTTTGGCTTTGGAAAGGCTTATTAAATTCTTGATGATTCTTCTTGATGATTCCCCCTATAATGGCAGCTGAGGAACGAAATTTTCGCATATATAGGACGTGTTAAAAGAACCAGGTAGGCAAATGATCGAAAATCTTGAAAGCTTTTGGAGTTAAAATCATTGTTTTCAATCCTTTCTTTCTTTCTTGCTTTCTTTTTGCTATTCATTTTTGTTTTCGTTTGACTTGGGAAGTCGTCGTCTGCTTGGAGCCTAGGGGATTATGTTCTAATATGGAAAACCTTGGACAGGTTCAACTAGGGAATAGGTAAAAGAATGAATGAATCACCAAGGGAGTGTTTGAAAGGGATTTTGAGAATAAATTCTGAGAGGATGCATTACCACTGTGATTGCATCCTCTCAATATCTGTGACTGCATCCCAAGATTCGACCCTGTTCGGTTTGAATTTTGAGGAATATTTTTAAAGGTAATAAGTGGAGAGAGATAGATAGAAAAAATTTATTGGATACCACGTGCAGGGGTTTTGAAACCCCCAAACGAACAAGCTCCAAATGTTTTTGCAAAACAACCCGGTCTGAGTTCCGCATAAGAAGTTTGCATAGGATAATTCTGACTATACAAGCAAAACTAGCGGACATAATTGTCAGTCAAGACTAATAGGTTGGTCAAGACATTCTCGTTCAGGCGTGATGTTTAATTGGGTTCAAATTCCAACTCCGCGAATCATATCTTTCCCTTTCCTTTATTCCCTCCAAATCCTATAGATGAGCAAAAAGAAAAGATCAGAATTGTCAATAAGTAGCTAAGTTTTGTGAGATTCTATGGTTTCCCCGGACACCTAGTGATCGAGAACATGTCATGCACCATAGAAGCTTCCTTGGGCTTTCGGGTGGGTTTCTGTGCTCGTTTCCTTTTTAGCTAGTGTTTGAAATGGAATACTCGGATTCCCATTAATTCATGAATGCTCTAATATTTAACCCAAAAAAATGGGATAAAAGAACACAAAGCTGGTTTCTGTGCTCGTTTCCTTTTTAGTTAGTGTCTGAAATATTGGAATACTCGGATTCCCATTAATACATGAATGCTCTAATATTTAACCCAAAAAAATGGGATAAAAGAACATAAAGCTAGAGATTCCTCCTACTTTTTCAGCTGCTCCCGGGAGAAAAGAAAAGCCTTTATAAAAAGCATCATTCTTGTGTGTGTTTTTTTTAATTATTATTGGATTTTTAAGTGCTCCTTATGCATCTATTTAAGAAGTTGAGAGTCTATTTTGGAATTTGGATTACATGCATCCATTGTTCCTCCAACCCCTCTTTACCTTGATGAACACTTGATCATTATCTTGGTGACAATCTGACCATGGCTACTATGGGTTCATGGAGAGAGTTCCTCTTCCTTCATCTCATTCTCGTAAACATAGAATCTACTTTGGAGTTAGGTTTATGGAGTGATCTCACATACTTCGATACTGGATCTGGCAATTATTCAACTAATAGTACATACCAGACGAACCTCAACACCCTCCTCTCTTCCCTTTCCAGCAGGACCGATGGATATGGGTTTTACAGTTCCTCATTTGGCGACAATCCGGACAAAGTTTATGCAATTGTGCTTTGCAGAGGAGACGTTGAGCTCGTTACCTGTCGTAGTTGTATCAACAATTCCACTATTAACCTCCCACAACTGCTTCCTAATTCCAAGGGGGCGATTGGATGGTATGAGCAATGTATGCTGCGTTACTCGAACAAGTCCATGAATGGCATTAAAGCAACTCATCCGTATCAAGTACTGTATAGCGGCGTAAATGCGTCGAGCATGGAAGAATTTAAGCAGGCACGGGGAATCTTGTTGGGCGATCTCCGCGACAAGGCAGCGTCGGGTGGGGACCTCAGCAAGTTCGCGACGGGGCAGAAGATTACTGGTCCGGATTATGTTCAGACTATATATGGACTAATGCAGTGCACACCTGATTTGTCCAAAATGGATTGCAACAATTGCCTCCAATGGGCTGCACGAGAGATTACGCAGTTAGGTGCTCCGACAGGATGGAGAATTTTGGCACCTAGCTGTACTCTTCGGTACGAGCTCAATCTTTTCTATAATGATACACCACCAGCCACATCAGGTATCGAATATCTTTCGTAACATTTATCCTGCAATAAGTTCTCTTCTTTCGGCTTTTGGTTTCTTCATTTTCAACCCACTCTTATAGTAAATCCTAAGGGTGAGCAAAAAATTCGTCAAACTGCGAATCTAGACCAAACCAATCCAAACCAAAAGATTTGGTTCGGTTTTTTAGGAGTATGATTAAGTCATGGTTTAAAAAAAATAGAAACCGCGTTATATGGTTTGGTTTATGAATTCACGTTCACGGTTATGGTTCCGAACCGTATAATGCATAAAACATATATATATATATACACACACACACACACAATTATATAATTTAATTATAATTCACCTTAGTTAATTACTTCACTAATTTATCGATCCTATTAAAATTCACTGCAATATTTAGTTTTTTTTACTTGACAAGATAATTTAGATTAAACTTCTATATATCATAACTCATTCCTAATTTCCTATGATTATTAATCTTGTTGTGGAGTGATCATCACAAGTTGGTCATGCTCCTGCTACTGCCCTTTTGCACTACAAGAAAAATTGCATTGGGTGACGAATGAAAATCGTCGCAAATTGTATGTTTTTTTGTCACAAATAATATAGGTGACGAAAAAAAAAATTTCGACTAAAGGTTGTCGAGGATTCCTACCTGGTGACGAAATCTATTTTTCGTCACTTATAGTGCCTTTTGGTGACGAAAAATTTCGTCACGGAAAAATGACTTGGTGACGAAATTTTCTTCGTCACCTATTGTGCTTTTTTTATAACAAAAAATTTCGTCACAAATTATTCCCTTTGGCTCGTCAAAGGTGACCCATCGGTGACGAAATTTTTCGTTACGAAAGACATTCTTATATGTGAAAAAAATTTCACTTTCTTGCTCCTGCGGGGTTTCGAACCCTAGTCTCCTAAGTTTTGCACGCAAGTTTTAACCAACTACACCACACAAACTTTTCAGCATATGTTTGAAATATTTAATATATAACACATACATTGAACATTAAAATATATTTTGAACGGCATTTTGAACTATTAAACATTAAAATTAGCAATTTTAATAAACATGAAAGTCGTAGCTCTTTATGTTATTGTTCAAACCCAATTTAAATTATCTCAATCGAAGTTCTGAGCAAAGAGTTATGCCCGAAATATATTTGGTGACAAAGCGTAATTCATAAATTTCGTCACCAAAGGATAAATTTTTCGTCACTGAAAACGTAAAAAGAAGACGAAAATATTTTTCGTCGCCAAATTGGTTCATTTGGCGACAAAATATTTTTTCCGTCACTGAATACACTACAAGAAAAATGAAAATTGGTGACAAAAAAGTGGCGACGAAATTTAATTTCGTCACTAAATGAGTATATTTGGTGACGAAAAAATAAATTCGTCACTATTTTGACAACTTTCGTGACGAAATAATTTCGTCACCAATTATACATGTTTAGTGACGAAAAAAATATTTTTGTCACGAAAGGTACCCATTTGGTGACAAAATATATTTTTCGTCGCCGAAAGCTTAAAAAGGTAACGAAATTATTTTTCGTCTCCAAAGATAATCATTTGGTGACAAAAAATATATTTCATCGCTAAATGAGAGCAATTTAGTGACGAAATATTTTTTTTCGTCACCAAATGCTTAACTTTGGTGACGAAAAATAATTTCGTCACCATTTTAACGCTTTCAGCAACGAAATTTATGAATTGCGCTTTGTCACTAAATGTATTTCGGACATAACTCTTTACTAAAATCTCCGATTGAGATAATTCAAATTAGGTTTGAACAATAACTCAATTGCCTACAACTTTCATGTTTATCAAAATTGCTAATTTTAATGTTTAAAGGTTCAAAATTACATTCGAAATATATTTTACTGTTAAACATATGTGTTATATATTAGATATTTCAAATATTTACTGAAAAGTGTGTGTAGAGCAGTTGGTCGGAGCTTGTGCGAAAAACTCAAAGGACTCGGGTTCGAAACCCAGCAGGAGCAAGAAAGAAGGATTTCTTTTTGCATATGAAAACATCTTTTGCAACGAAAAATTTCGTCACCGATTTCTTATATTGGTGACGAAAATTTTTGTCACCGATGTGATCTATCGGTGACGAATTTTTTCATCATCAAAAGCACAATAAGCGAGGAAAAAATTTTCGTCACCAATTATTCACTTTTTGGTGACGAAATATTTCGTCATCAAAAGGCACTATAAGTGACGAAAAATAGATTTCGTCACCAGGTAGGAATCCTCGACAACCTTTAGTCGACAAATTTTTTTTCGTCACCTATATTATTTGTGACAAAAAACATGCAATTTATGACGATTTTCATTCGTCACCCAATTGAATTTTTCTTGTAGTGATAGTTATCTTTGGCGAGAAAAAATAATTTCGTCTCTTTTTTTACTCTTTTGGCGACGAAAATTTTATTTCGTCGCCAAATAGGAGCCTTTGGTGACAAAAATATCTTTTTCGTCGCTAAATAGTTATAATTGGTGACAAAATAATTTCGTCAAGGAAGTTATCAAAACAGTGACGAATTTATTTTTTTGTCGCCAAATATACTCATTAAGCGATGAAATTAAATTTTGTCGCCACTTTTTCGTCATTAAACATACTTTTTCTCGTAGTGTTGCTACCTCATTTCAATTTAGTAGTCTTAGAAATTATCTTTGGCCTTTTATTTGGTTAAACTATCTTAAGATGTTCAGTAGTTGGTATTCTTATTTGGTTCATTTTAATGGCTTACCAGTATTTCATTTTCTCAGTTTAAAACTTGAGGTGATTGTTGGTATTCTACTCTTAATTAGTTAGTTGATGTTAGTATATTTTGGTAATTTGAATGGAATTAGTTTTAATATAAGTTTACTTTTAATTTATCTTCATAATTTTAAGTACTTTAGATATTTTTTGAAGAGGATAGCTTAGTGCAAGGCAAACCGTGGTTTAAAACCGAAACCAAACCGTATTTTTATGGTTTGGATTGGTTCTATATCTTTTGTGGGTTGGTTCGGTTTTCCAAATTCATAATCCGTAGGTATTGGTTTGGTTTTTGGTTTATACTAAAATCGAACCAATCCGAACCATGATCACCCCTAGTAAATACTCACAAAATGAGTTATCATTTATTGATATTAGGAAACAAAAAAGGAAAAAGTAGGGGGAGATGAGTTTTTGACTTCTAAGAGCATCCACAATGTAATAATCAAAACTAAAAAGTTGCTAAAGTTAGCAATATTTGCTCAAAAAAGTGCTCACATTGTAATAACCAAACTTAGCAACCTCTTAGCAACTCATCAAATTTTGACCTTTGAATAACCAAACTTAACAACTTTTACCAATAACCAAAATTCAATAACCAAACCCAATAACCAAATTCAAAACTAAAAAATTAAAAAACACCTCACATTAGAATCGTCTCATTGAGACAAATAATTTGGTGTGGTTGGGTGCGTGATTGGAACTCGTTTGCAATTGGACATAGATGCATTGCGTATTGTAGGGGGTTTTTTTTATAGGGATACAAAAATAACCAATGTGGAGATTAAGTTTGTTAGGTTTGATTATGAACTAAATGGATAATCAAATGCTGACGTGACACATTTTGATTATCGATTTTGATTATTCCCATTGCGGATGCTCTAATTCTTTGTTTTTCCCATTTTGGTTAACATTACAGATTTATATAATGTATTTTGCATATATCTCTCAAACACTAGCCTATGGTCATATTCAGTGTTCTAAATGACCGTCTAGGCGGCGCCTAGGCGCTCGGCGGCGGGTCATCGCCACGCCTACACCCCTTGGCGTTTCATTCGACGGCTATGGAGGCTTTGGCGGAGAGAGGCGGCCGCCTAGGCTAGGCAGCTAGGGGTCGCCAGAATAGTCAGATCTGGTTCGCATACAGAAATAGAGTATCGTCCGAGGTTGTATACCGAGCGTCGGAGGTTCACCGGTGGTCTGGGTGGTCTCGCCGGCGGTGCTCGATGGTCGTCGAAGTAGTCGGAGGTTTGGGTGGGTGTGCTTGTCAGAGGCGATCAGTTGATTCACAGAGAGAGAAAAGCAGTGAGAGAACGACGTGCTATTTTTAAAAAAAAGAGAGAGAGGCGATCAGCTTTCTATTAAAAACGCAGCTTTTATATACACCCTCCGTCCCAAATTGGATGTCAATTTTTGATATTCGTGCCAATTTCAATTCTTTATATCTTTCAATATGGATCTCAAAAAATATGCAATATGGATCTTGTTTGAAAGTTCTTGATTAGTTCTATTATACAGAGTTTTCAAACTATTGAAAAACATTATAGATTGAAAGATATAAGCGATGAAAATTAACACGAATTTCAAAAATTATCATCCATTTTAGAATGGAGAGAGTATATTATATTATATAATACACCTATACTTTCTTTTTGTATATATTATATATAATAATACACCTACACCTATACTTCCTTTCTCAGCATTACTGTGAGAGAAGTGCAGCATCTTTATATATATATATATATATATATATGTTCTCAGCATTATTTTGACTCAGTTGACGTCTTGTTTTGGTTTGTGTAAGCGTGCACATGAGTTTTGCAGGTAAAGTAGCGTGTGCAGCATAGAAAAGTGAAAGCATCTCTTTGTTTTTAGCGGGCACAACTGTACTCTCATTTTTTCATGGGTACTTTAAAAGTAATTGCTACCATATGGGCCGGAAAAAAAAAATAAAAAATGCCAAACTGCTTGGCAGCCGCCTAGGAGGATTTGGTGCTTGGCAGTGGTCGCTGCCTTACTAGCGCCATTTAAAACACTGGGTCATAATTTAAAAAGTCAAAAATGTAAAAAAAAAAGAATGCGAAAAGTAAAAAAAAGGAAGTAAGAAAAGGCTCCCAAACACTTCCGTGGGCATGTGGTTTGTACAATGGGATTGCCAACCAAAGGGAAGGATGACCCGTGGAGCCAATCCCAATCATGCTTTCACATAATACCATTTGACCATCCAGTTAAACTTACTAAATTCTAAGCATGCCCTGTCTGAGGAAAGCGGTGGATGATTACCAAACTTGTTTGTCCGAGGAAAAAAGCAGTGAATATTATGAGACCAAGCTGTTTTTTTCAGTATGATTTGTCCACGATTACGGAATCTTTTGCTGGTGCAGCAGCACCCCCGCCAGCCCCTCCCCCGGCGCGCACTTTTGCTCCTCCTCCGCCATCAGCCAATTACGTGACAACAAAGCAAGGTATGTTCATGTTGCAAGGTGTATTTGTATTTTAGTGAAATGTAAGCTCAGTTAAACGGGCTTCTCCCTAGTGCTAAATTAAGCCCAACACTTCTTAATTGTCTCAAGATAAATGCAAATCTTCCAACTTGATAGGAGTCGGTAGTTGAATGATGGGGTTTAATTTATCAAGTTGGAAGATTCTTATCATCCTTGTTACACATGTATGTCTGAGGCATGCCAGTGTCCAATACATGGCTGATATGCATACGTATATGGCAACTAGTTAGGCCTATTTGTTCTTCATAGCATTACTAGATGTGAGACAAGGTTGTACCCGAAGGAATAGTGTGTTGTTGGATCACCTTCAAAGTCACTTTTAGTTTTCCGGACAAATCATTATGAAACAAGTATGATTGTTTGTATACCCAAAAGAGAACTTGATCTGTGATGGTCATTTTATATTTCATGGATCTTACATTCAGCTTACGCAATTAGGTGCTTTACAAGAAGGAATTTGTGGTTTTTGCAGGAAAGAAAGATAATACAACTCGAACGGTCATCATTGTTGTTTTGACAATAATTCTTGTGATAGGACTCATTGTCTACATTTGCGTCTTTTTAAGAAAGAGGAAGCAGAAGAAGAAGCCAAAGCAGGAGGTTGAAGGTAAGTTTAAAATGGTTTATTTTGACCCTTGGTGGAGTCTAAACTCCTCTTGCTACAATTGAAATTACTTGCTCCCCAAAAAGGAAAGTAGATGAAGAAAAACAAATAATAGCTTAGTTTTCTGACAACGTGACAATCAGTATCGGTTGGCGACTGTTATGATGTAGAATCTCTAAAGAAAGTCACCAAATGTAGTAATCGATCTTTTTGGTAATTTTACTTGTAACTTACATTGACACAACTGTTAACTTGTTTTGCTTTTGAAGTTGGGGATAAAATTAGCATTGTGGAATTGTCGCAATACGAATTTGAAACTATTAGTGTTGCAACGGATAACTTCTCTGCTAGTAATAAGCTTGGACAAGGTGGATTTGGTGCCGTTTACAAGGTAATTGAATCTTGTGTTAACAAACAAAAATGAAAAATCGCTTTTTGGTCAAAGTGGTTTGATTTGGTTACCATATTTTCTCTTACACTTTCAGGGTAGGCTTTTGAATGGACAAGAAATTGCAGTGAAGAGGTTGGCTAAGGAATCTTTACAAGGAGAAATAGAGTTCAAGAACGAGGTTATGCTACTGGCCAAGCTTCAACACAGGAATTTGGTTAGGTTGCTTGGTTTTTGCTCGGAAAGAACAGAAAGGCTTCTTATCTACGAGCTTGTGCCCCAGTCAAGCCTTGATCACTTCATATTCAGTAAGACTAATATAGATGTCAATATATATCTTTAATGCAAATATCATTTCATCGCATGACAGTTTAGAGTTAAACTAAAGTTCTTGTAAGCAAAAGATTTAGATGTTTTTACGATTTTAGATACGGAGTATTTGTTTTGAGCTTTGATTCAACCATATGCACGAAAAAACATACAGATCCAACCAGGCACAAAGAATTGGGTTGGGATAGACGTTACAAGATCATACTAGGCGTTTCTCGGGGACTTCTTTATCTTCATGAAGAATCACAACTAAGAATCATTCATCGTGATCTCAAAGCCAGTAACGTTCTCTTAGATGATGACATGAATCCCAAAATTTCAGATTTTGGCATGGCAAGATTGTTTATGGTGGATGAAAGTCACTGGAGTACAATCAATATTGCAGGGACCTGGTAAGTTTTGGATTCTGTCTTTACCAAATGGTTTTGGTGCATTTATGGATAAAGCATTTGAAAATTTCTCATAACAGTTTGACCACATAAATTCTAAGAAGAGGACTTCATGCAGTTTATTTTGTAATCTTTACAAAGCGAAACAAATTGCTTGGTAAACTCTTGAATATTTTAATTTTTGTACTGATACCAATCCATTAACAATTGCAGTGGATATATGGCTCCAGAGTATGTACTGCATGGGCAATTCTCGGTTAAATCAGATGTCTTTAGCTTTGGCGTCTTAGTTCTTGAAATTCTAAGTGGCCAGAAGAACAAGTTTTTCTGTAATGAGGAGAACATAGAGGGACTTTTAAGCTACGTAAGTATTAAAATTCCACGAAACGTTGTTTACCCGAAAAAGAAAAAATGCATGACATTTATAAGTCATGAAAGAAGTTAGTATTCCTTAAAACCTTAATTCACATGTTGAATTCTTGCAGGCATGGAAAACTTGGAGGGAAGGAACAAATTCAAATCTCATAGACCCTGCATTGAGGGTTAATTCAGGTTCCTTGCCGGAAATGATAAGATGTATTCATATTGGGTTACTGTGCGTCCAGGAAAATGTTGCAAAAAGACCGACTATGGCTGAAGTTGTTCTAATGCTAAGTAGTTCCTCCCTCAGCCTTAAGGTACCATCAGAGCCTGGTTTTTTTCTGCATAGTGGTAGCAACAATGCAAAGTTACCATTGCTTCAGGAGAACAGGTCTGAATTGGCCGTGTCGGATCATTCGATAAATGAAGTATCAACTACTGAGTTGTATCCACGTTAAATTCTCAAGATGTGATTTCAGCTATAAGCAAATTTGTTTGAACCAGGATGTGATTTTCAGCAATAAGCATATTTGTTAATTTCTGTGAAAGGAATATATGCTATTTGAAAAAATTGACTATTGTAATATAGCTCTCCAGGTTGCTAGAATTTCTTTGCTTTGAATGACTTGATGATCCTTCTGCCTAATCATAGAAGAATGATGTTTCCACCTTTAGCTAGTGCACTGTCATGAGTCTCATTAGAAATTAATTTTGACAAAACCCCACCAACTTCGTACCTATTGGGAAAAATGCAAAACTTGTTATTTGGCTACTAAATGAATCCTATTTTGCTTATCTCATTAAATCCCTCATGAAAAGGGTTAACACTTGAATTTTCATGATTCTTTTCCGAGCCTACCTTCATTATTTCGAATTCCCCTTTTCGACGAAAGATCTATTACTATGTGCAATAATCACTGGTGCCTTAGTTCTAGAGATCATCTGTGGCAATAAGAATACTATTTCTAACTTTAATTTGTTAAATCAATCAGACTCACCAATCATGTGTAATCACCTAACAATAAAAAGATATATTAGTGATCGAATTCTGCGCTTGTACAGAGTTTTCAAGCGTACTTCACTTATTTGAGAGAGAGAGAGAGAGAGAGAGAGAGAGAGAGAGAGATGCAGTATAAACCAAAAGAAAAATAAAATAAAACCAACATTTAAAATAACTGGACACCTCACACAAAATTTCCTTCTATTTTCTCTTCATCAATGTGGCTACCTAGGTAGCAGCAGGAAACCCCTGACTCCCAGTTTTGTGGCAAGGGGCCAAAATCATACTATTTGATTTCTCTGTGGGATGACCAAACAAGCTTTATTGCCTCAGGAGTCCATATCTATTCCTGCTCCCCTTGGATCTCCAGCGGACCCAAACCTGTGGCAGACAATTATGTTTGACATATAAAGCATGCATTCGGAACATCCCTGGCCGTGACTTGGGCATAGGGTAACCACGAGGCTTCGGGGCCTTGGACTCTTTCAGGACTATCCATAGCGTTCAAACGGGGCTTATTCACACATTTTACATGAAAACGTTTCCAAAAACACTCATTTCGCGCAATATCATTCAAATCAAGCTAATTGTGTGCGTGAGTTTGACAAAAAATGAAAGAGATAAGTCCATTTATTTAGACTATTGAGGGCTTATCACCACAACTATCGCAAGCACGCACAAATCAAAAAAAAATTTTGCCAATCAAAAAAAAAAACTATCGCAAGTATGCCTTATAGATACTTTTTGGTACAAATAAATACAATATAGGAAAATAAGATATTGTTTACTAGAGTACAACGATATCGATCTAAATGTAGGATTGAAAAACAATAGAGTTAAAGTAGTTTTAAAGGGTCTCTTTACTTGCATTCTGCTTGATTCACCCAACTCATTTGGATTTTATCGTCTTGAATCAGCCGTATGTTGGTTCTCTTGTCTCACCTGTCGTACCAATGTCTATATTCCGTTCAATCACAGTAGTAGTAATAGGCGTAGCTTGTTTTTCTGTCGAGAGTTCTGATTGCTCCTTGTAAATGAGGTGTTTCGTTTTATTTTCTTTTTGACTTCTTTCCTTTTCCCACAGCGCGCTGTTGGAGCCCCTTTCCTTTTGTTTTCCTTTTTTCCTTTAGAGGGCAATGGTCTCGGTCAGCTAGGGCTTCCCGGAACTCAGCGCCCCTTTCCTTTTTCTTTTCTTTTTTCCCTTTAGAGGGCAATGGTCTCGGTCAGCTAGGGCTTCCCAGAACTCTTGAGTCGTCTTGGGATATTTAGTACTATTCAGAAGCAATCCTGACTCCACATCTTGGTACTTGAGTGCTACTCGACTTTCATTTCCCTTTAGGCATGACCAGTGAAAAAAGAGCCAACAATACGCAAGAGACAACGAACAATACCATAGATTTATCAGCAAAAAACTCTTTACCCGTTGGCACGTAATAACCTAACGCCACGACAATGGCTCTGTAGAGTTGAACGTCAACAAAGACTAGTAGTATTGAAAACATCACAAAAATCAAGCATTATATATACTCCAATTAACTATATAAATGGACTTAGCAACAATAATTGGAGGACGCTTATGTGAACAATTAGGTGCCTATCACTGGCCCAACAAGCATTGTCAACAAAGACTAGTAGTATTGAAAACATCACAAAAGTCAAGCATTATATATACTCCAATTAACTACATAAATGGACTTAGCAACAATAATTGGAAGGCGCTTATATGAACAATTAGGTGCCTATCACTGGCCCAACAAGCATTGTCAACAAAGACTAGTAGTATTGAAAACATCACAAAAGTCAAGCATTATATATACTCCAATTAACTATATAAATGGACTTAGCAATAATAATTGGAGGGTGCTTATGTGAACAATTAGGCGCCTATCACTGGCCCAACAAGCAATGCTCAGCACAGGTGCCCCACTTGATGAGGTTGCAGAACGTATTGTTAGCCCCATTTTGAAATCCTGGGTTCGTCCCTTTACAATGGTTTTTTTTTTATTGATACGTTGTAACAGTATCTAGTGTTTTTTTTTTTTTTTCTCTTTTTCACCCAAGAAGAAGCAAAATACCCAGCTTTGGAGATGTGTTCATCTAGAAGCTGATAACGGGATTGGAATACAAATCGAATTGGTACAAACGCTTCATGCTTCGATTATGTTCCATAATTGTGGTGGTAATGTACATTAATTATTGGTTACACATTAGAGGGAGGAGATGTCCCTGTACTGTAAATTGCTTTTCCCACCCCTCTTGACACACACCCCCCTCGACCCCACCCCAATCTTCCGAAAATACCCCGTAGCTATGCCCCAAAAATACCCAACCCCATTTTCTCTTATTTCTCCTTTATTTCCTTAATAATCTTTATATCTTTTTTCTATTTTATTTATTTAATATTATTTAAGTGTTCCGATTTTCAATCTAGTTGAATCGGTGCAAAGATTTTTTTTTTATCATTTTATCTTCAATGGTCATAATGAATTTTTGGCTCTAAGGCATTTCAACGAGCACCCTAAGGCTTCTTGTTTAGTTTCAAGTCTCTCTTAGGGTGCTCATTGAAAGGCCTTAGAGCCAAAAATTCATTACGACCATTTAAGATGAAATGATAAGAAAAATAAGATATTCGCACCGATTCAAAGGACTTGAAAATTGGAATACTTATTTTTTTATATATTAAAAAATATAGTTAAGAAATTAATTGTTTCAATTTTTATTCTGTTTGAACCAGTGCAAAGATTTTATTTTTCTGATCATTTCATCTTTAATAGTCATAATAAATTTTTGGCTCTAAGGCCTTTCAATGGGCACCCTTAGAGAGCTCTGAAACTAAATAAGGAATTTTAGGGTCCTCATTGAAAGGCCTTAGAGCAAAAAATTCATTACGACCATTTAGGATTAAATGATAAAAAAATAAGATCTTTACACCGGTTCAACTGAATTGAAAATTGGAGCAATATAAACGATGTATTTATTCCGTTTGAACTGGAAATGTTCCAATTTTCATAGATATTGTTAAGACAAACTTTTACATTTGTTAGTTTTGCGTCAAACTTTTGTGAGTTATTAATTAGTTTCAACCAGAAGAATTGAAAAAGTAATTTTTTTTTTTACTTTTACCCAAGTATTTTGCTAAAAAGCGATTATTTCTCAAAATACTTGGGTAAAAGTAAAAAAAATATATATTATTTCTTCAATTCTTCTTGTCGAGACGAATCAATAATGCCAAATTAACAAATGCGAAAAAAATTCAAACGATGACAAAGTTTCCAAATTTAAGTTAAGTTCAAGAGAACAGAGCCTTAAATATAAAGTCAAATTCAAATGTACGAAACATATTTTAGTGGAAAATATTATTTGAGTTAACCAAATTGAAATTAAATAAGTAATTAAATAAATAAATAATGAATTAAATAAATAAGATAATAGAATTAAGGAATTAAAAAAAATTAGTTAAAAGGGTGGGAGTTGGGGACATTTTGGTCTTTTTGGCAAGAGAGAGAGGGGGGGGGGCTGTGTCGGGGGTGGGACAAGCAATTTTTTTTTACTTTTATCCAAATATTTTGAATAAGGACCACTTTTAAGTAAAACAAAAAACAAAAAGTGGTCCTTATTCAAAATATTTGGGTAAAAGTAAATTTTTTTTAATTTTCGGACTCGTCTTGACGAAATGAATCGGAAAACCAAAAAAATTAGGCACAAAACTATTAGAAATCCTTTATTTTTTCAACCCAATCGCTCTTTTGATTTTGGAAAAAAATTCTTTATCAACAAACGCAACAAAAATTCAAATAAAGACAAACAAAAAAGTGAAAAAAGTTGTTAGTAGAACGGAGTCTTTAATTAAAATAATGTAAAATTCTTAAATATAAATGCAAATTAAAATGTAAAAACATAATTTAGTTTAAAACATAATTTGAGTTAATCAAATTAAAATTATATAAGTATTTCAATAAAATAAAGAAAGGAATTAAATAAATATGATAAAAGCAATTAAATAAAGAAAAGAATTAAATCAAGAAAGGAATTAAAGAGTGGAGTAGGGGACATCTCCTCCCTTTGATGTGTAACCAATAATTAATGAACATTACCACCGCAATTATGATACATAATCCGAGCATGAAGTGCTTGTACCAATTCAATATTTATTCCAATCCTGTTATCAGCTTCTAGATCAGCTTGAACACATTTTCAAAGCTGGGCATTTTGCTCCTTCCTGGGTGAAAACGAGAAAAAAAATCCACTACATTGTTACAACGTATCAATAAAAAAAAAGGGGAAATTACAGTAAGCCCCCTCCAACTATACCTTGGTAACGAGTTGCCCCCTTCATCGTTTAACTCGGACACTTAACCCCCTTCATCGTTTATCGCGTGACACTTAACCACCATCCGTTAGTGAGCCGTTAGTCAAGAATACATACAACGGTACACACACACACACACACACACACTCTCTCTCTCTCTCTCTCTCTCTCTCTCTGCCCCTCCCAACGATACTCTCTCTCTTTTTTTCTATGAAATCTCTCTTTCTCCCTGCCCCTCCCAACGGTACTCTCTCCCTCTCTCTCTCTCTCTCTCTCTTTGTGTTGGAAGGTAGCACTGGTCTCATTGTATTTGTGGTTGCAGACAAAATTCGGTTATGGATTTTTCATCTGGGTCGACCTACCAAAATCCGAGTGCATACAGTCCAACATAGAGGGCAACCAGAATTTACAAATCCGCAAGTCAAAGTTGCAGAGAAAGGTTGATGAATTGGAAAGTAGAGTGGAAGTGTTGGAAGCAATGAAAGAACAAATGCATAAAGAAGTTCAACAAATGAAAAAAAAATTGAGCAAATGCAGAAGGAAGTCCTATGTTTGAAGAAGGAACCGTGGTGGAAGAAAATAGGTTTCCTTTTGATTGTTCTCTTTTTTTAATCCCACATGTACAAAAACATGGAGACTGAAAAGTACCCTGCTTTGGCTTAGGTACAATATGAATGAGTATTGGTTGATTAATGTAGTGCATTCCAATAAAGATTACAACCTGGAAACAAAGTACTGGAAATGGTAGTTGTTACCCAAAAAGACAACCTACTTTTTTAATTGTCTTGTGCATCGAACGGACATAATGCTAGAACGGATTAGTTTTGCCATCAGGGCATCATCTTATTCAGGGCTGAAAGAGGGTAAATTGGTAATTTCAGCAATTCCGTTAACGGCATCTTCCATTTTGCGCGAGATAAAAGATGAAGGGGGTTAAGTGTCCGAGTTAAACAATGAAGGGGGCAACTCGTTACCGAGGTATAGTTGGAGGGGGCTTAATGTAATTTACCCTAAAAAAAATCCATTGCAGTGGGACAAACCGAAGATCCCAAAATGGGGTAACAGATCCGCAGCCTCATCAAGCAAGATACTTGTGCTGAGCGTTGCTTGTTGGTCCAATGATAAGCGCCTAATTATTCACATAGGAGGAGAAGTCTCTTTGATGAGAGTTTCCTTGCAATGGTCTCAATTAGCTAGGGCTTCCCGGCACTCTTGATCAGTGGAATATACATTATTGCTCACAAGCAATCCTAACTCCACATCTTCATCCTCCAGCGCTACTTCATTTTCATTTCCCTTTAGCTTGACCAGTAAAATCAGACCCAATAATATGCACGAGACAACGAACAATACCACGCACTTATCAAAAAAAAAACACTCTTTAATTAGCCATTGTTGGCACTTGATCACTTGACGCCACGAATTTGTACAAGTTCAAAACTTCTCCTCTCTCTTCATGCATGTATTTTTCTACGGACACAACATTTGACAAAATCATGAGCCTGGCCTTCACATTAGCCCACAAATCTTTGTCATTTTCAACCACTTTGTCTCCCTTCTTGGCCAAATAGGTCAAATACAATATATAATGCTGTGTTGAACAAAAACACAAAAACCTTGCCCCAACTCCTTGATAGTTCAGCTTGCGTGCCTACAACACGAAAGGGCTACATCGATGATTTAGTTTCATCACCAAAGTACCTGATTTTCTCGCAAAATGTATTGGCGCCTAAACGTTATTGCAGAAGGTATTCGCAAGGAAAAATATATATTTCCTCATTATTCTGACACAATTGGCAAGGAATTTTTTCCTCGCTATTTTCCCTTGCTAAACTGACGCCATGTTTACAAAATATATGGGCAAGGAATTTTCTCGTTGCCATTTACAGTTTAGGCGAGGAAATGTTTCTTCGCTAAAACTCTCAAAATAAAAACAATGCATATCATTCAATACGTAAGCTTATAATCCATATGTCCGGTCCTTTTTTGGGTTCATAACTATGGGGTAAACTTTTTTAACATGTCCTTAAAATGTTTATATTCACAACAAACTTCATGACAATTTGAACAAACTGACATCGTTAAAAATTAATTTCAAGTGGAAAAAAGTGAATGCGTATAATTAGTGAGAAACATATGTTTCATTGCTAATTAGAACAAGAAAAAGTGACAAAATATGAGATTTTTTCACCAGTTCAATGCGATTGGCGAGGAAACTATTTTTGCCATTTATCACTTTTTTATTATAATAAATTTGATAATGGTATTATTTTTTATTATAATAAATTTGATAATGGTATTAAACTATGTAGTTGATTATGTGTTACCATCATGATGTTACAAATGCCTATGAACGAAATTAATAATGACTTATATATCAAAAATTAATGTCCTAAAAAAGGTGACGAAATATTTTCTCACCGAGTGTAACCTTTTGACGTGAAAATTTGTTTCCCTCACAAGGAAAGGTCTTTTGGCGAGAAAATCAGTTTCGTAGTGATTTTCTTGCAAGAATCCATTTTCGCGACTAAATCCATTTTCCTCGCCATATTTCCTCGCGATAGCCCTTTCGTGTTGTAGGCGCACCTTGATGTTCTGGCTAGAATGCATACACCTCGACCAATTCTGGGACGTTGAAGTTACTGATGAGGCAAACCCTTTAGTGGCCCGAAGGTTTGAAATTTTTGGCCTCTATGAAATTCGAACATGCATGCGACCTCATGATGGATAATCACTTATTTCCTTTCTCATCCAGCTTGACTAAACCGCTTGGGGTTGAATTGTCTGGTACAAATTAAGGAGTTACTTTTCTATTGTTCATGGCAAAGGCGGACCCACAATTTAGTCACATTGGGGTCAAATACATACAACACATATAATTTATTTTTTGTACATAAAAATCACATATAATCTGTTCAATAAGATCTAAGTTTATCCTAATTCCTCCATTCGTCCTTTTTTTTCCGTTATTTTCAATATCTTTTCCTGTTTTCAATCACTTATATCTTCTAATATGAATTTTCAAAAATTATGTAAAGTATTATAAATTGAAAGATATAAACAATTGAAAAATAGAACCTCATTAAAAAATGGACAAACAAAATGAGAGGGAGAGAGTAACAAATTGGACAACACAAAAGATTACTTACCACAGTGCAAAATGCACCAATAGAGTTTTTAATTTTAACTTGGAAAAACTATCATACCCAAGCTTTTTCACATTAATTGGTAATTGTCTGATCTAGCTTCTATCTAGATAGATTGTTTGTTTTTATCTTTGCAGGAGCCTATGCTTGCTTGTGGGGAGGGAGAGAGAGAGAAACAAACCATAGAGTATAGAAGTCTATAGACTTGTAGACTTTGTGGAGAGAGAAAAAACGTTGAGTTCCTTAGACTCTAAAACTTTGTGGAGAGGGAAAAAACGTTGAGTTCTTTGTATAATGTCACAATCAAAGAGGACAAGAATTATAAATCCCGTGGAATTTTCAGGGTGATAATAATATCCTTTGGGGCAAAATTATAGAATACTCCTCAAAACTATACCTGCTCTAGGAGTATTTTGAGACTTAGTGGGGTCAAGTGACCCGCCTTGACCTAGTGTAGGTCCACCCTTGGTTCATGGAAACCCTAGTGTAAAGAGGTAAACAAAAAATGAAGTAATAAGGTAATTTAGGTTGATTGAGAAACCTAAGCCTCAGATTAAACACCAGTGTTTGAAGATAAACAATAATTTACTTTATTCATCGGCCGTATCTTATATAGAGATTGTAAACTAACAAGGGAAATGAGGAAATAGCTGCAAATTAGGAGATCCTTAAGACTAGGACAAATAGCTCTTATATAGAGATTATAAACTAACTACGAAATACGAAAAATAGTAAAATAACTATAAATTAGTAGATCCTTAAGACTAGGACCCACAAAATAGGAGACCGTAAGACTTGGACTCCAAGTTCCTACAAAAACTACTGAAAAGCTAGGACCACTAACAGATTAATCCATTGTTTTGAAAATAAAAGATAACAAGGCGTACAATAAAAAATAAAGGACTTTTAGGCTCGTAACATTATCCCTACAATATATCGTCTGTATGAGATTTATATCCAATATAGAAGTGTGTGTGTGCATATTTGTATGCGTTCGTCTATCGTATTTTTATTCGGCTTGGGACCTTAAATAATAGATCAAACTAAAAATGATTTGTCACCATTAGAGCTACTCTATCAAATTTTGACTAAATACCACTGTAACAAAAGTAAAAAAAATAAATAAATCTTTTGTTTGAGAATTAACAAGCAGTGGATCCATATTGATTATTGTGTTCAATTCTCCTGTCTATAAAAACTGGTTAATTACTTCAAAATTTAATGTAATGCTGAGGGTGAACTGGTCAAGATGAATTAGTGTATTTCGTTTTTTTTTTTGTTTTTTCAATTGGTAGAAGAGATCAGTACATCTTGTATGAACTACAAAGTACAAACTATGGAACACTACATTCATTATGTGAGAGTCCATGAGATAATCAAACCCAACAATTGAACCAACAGAATAAATAAGCCCATCAAAATTACAACAATCATTATAACTCCAACTCAACTACAAGCTCCATTAAGAGGAGAACTAGCCCCAGCAATACAACGGGAAAATGACGGCCAATGACGTATTTTGATAATTAATACTTGCCAAAGACATTTTCAACATTAACAAATGTTCTTAGCTTGTTCTTGGCAGGTATTAATTATCAAAATGGGCCATCATTTTCCCCAATACAAATGAAAGAATACCCACACAAAGATGGGAAGAGTCAAACTTCTAACCTCCTAGTGAGATGCAAGAGTCCTGACCAACTGAATTAGCCTCAGATGCAAGAGTCCTGACTAACTGAGCTAGCCTCAGTTGGTTAGATAGTGCAATTAAGGTCATGAAGCAGTGTTATTTTTGGCATGGTTTCCTTTATTGTCCGGATCACTCCCAGCGGGGGCAGGTCTAGTACAGGTTGTGATCACCCTGTACAATCTTTAAAAAAAAAAATTGGTCAGTTGTCCTCTATAAGTCCCTCCGAGGGGCTGGAGTCCACCAGAATCTGTCTATACCAAATGGTTTTGGTGCACTTATGGATAAAGCATTTGAAAAATTTTCGCAACAGTTGGACCACATATAATTCTGAGGAAAGGACTTTGTGGACACACGCCCCAAAATCTTCAATTTTTATCTTAAACATCGGGTGCGCCCTTTCCGGGAAGCGCGGCGAGACGCTTACAATCCAGAGTCGCTACTCGGGTTTTAGCGGTGAAACACCCAAGGAACCGAACTTGAAACGCTTGCCGCGTTATTTGATTTTGAAAAGGCGTAGACCGGTCCATCGTCACCTTCGATATCTGAGGTTCAGGAGCCAGGTTACGAGAGGGAAAGGGTTTTATGGCACCCCTCTCGCCCAATCCAGAGATCGGTCTCTACTCGGACATTTTTGCAAAACATTTGCGTTTTTCTCTCACTAATCATTTTTTTAGCCAATTAGGACGGGAGAACAGTTAAAGGGGATTAAAACTGTAATAAGTTGCATTTATGTGACAATGTATGATCTATGATTGATCTAAACAAGTATAATAGATTGAGAACAAGCACTCGTGAGTATTTTAAACAAACTAGAGCACGTTGTCCCAGAATGAGACACGCAAGGGGAGGCTATATGCACTGGCCGAGCCACTGCATATAGGGACTACTTGCGTGCGCCGGTGAATCTAAACTCACGGCTCCTGTTTCTCAACCCTCTGGGCTCTGGAAGGATCAGTGCACACCCAGGACAAATCACGCAGTCAATATGGCAGAATAAATACAGCTACAGACAGTAGAGATGATTTTAGAGAAATAAAATGAACAGGATGCCCCATAAACAATGTGGGGAACATAAGCAGAGGCCAAGATTCAACTACCATGCAAGGGCCAGCCACTGGATCCATTGAAAACTGTCATATGCCAGTCCTAAGGCCCCGTACGCCAGTTACACTATTTGGTCAGTGCTTGGCTTTGCATGATCTGGGCTCTGGAACACGACCAGAAGGATCCCAGAGGCCTTAAAATAGAAATAACAGATAAGTAGCTGCACAACTCTAAAATACAGAAAGAAGTAAATTGGTTCTTAGCATGCATAAAGGTGATAAGATAGAAATAAAACAAGAACGGGATGATCGGTGGTCCCCACGCCAGTGGTGCACATACAGCCATGACTGGCGTACGGCTTAATAATATTGGCGCGCGCCACACGTCATCTAGCATGATCTTTGGATCTTGCTAGCTTTAGGGCCATGACTAGTATTGATTACTAGCATTAACCTTGCTAGCACCCTTCAGGGATCAGAACGGGAAGTTTCACAAAGGGGGTATACCTTTGCTTTTGAGGTTGATGAGATGTTTTGAGCTTGAACTTAGAGTGTGAGAGATGGATGATGAGTGTATGAGTGTGGATGGTGTAGAGAGGAGCTACTTACTTTCTCTTGCAATGGAGGAAGAGAGAGGAGGCAAGGAGACCAATAACAAAGGGAAAGAGAGGCTTTAAAGCTCTCAAAGGAAATTAACCCCATGCAAATGAATGCAAGGGGTGTATTTATAGCCAAAAGGTGACTGAGGAGGGGCTGAAACCAGATGGGTTAAAGGCTGGTTTGGTTAGTGAGTGAGCCTCCCATGCATGGGACTAGGTGATGGGAGATGTAGGAGAGAAAAGGGAACGCCTCTGCAGAGTTTAATCATCAGGGGAACTGTAGCCTACGTCAGGGTGGCCACAAAAATCTTGAGCACGTGGTTGAATAGTGATATTTGACCGGGTTTGACTGGTGTACACCGAAATTGTACCTGCATGTGCCGATGAGACCTGAGTCAATGGTCGATGACTGACACGTGGCAGTTGACCGGCGCACGCTAGAAAGGTACTAGCGTAAGCAAGTATGGTTTTGCTGAGGCCATTTGGTTCTGGCTTGAAGGGTCTGGGCGAGGCTCAGCAAAGGTTTGAATGAGGTTCAGGACACTCAGAGCTCAAACACACCATTAACCTCGGAATGTTATTGACCGTAGTCATCATTGGGGAGACAAAAACCATAAGTAAACTGTTCTGAACAGTCCAGAATAGGGTGTCTACAGTAGCCCCCCTTTGACGGCGCTTGAAACTCCATTGACTTGGTACAAGTAACATCAAAGATTTTCTAGACACCCTTCCAGGCTATTCAGAACAGGACATACATGAATTTTTAAAGAACCTGCTTAGTTGAATGTGTATGAGCGGGCGCCGCTGCTGGGGATGATATGGACGACATGAATCGCCACTTGATTGAATTGAAAAGGACGGATCAGGTCGTCGCAGAAGAAAAGGGAATCGCCGGGGTAGACAACCCGTTACGGATGGATCAACTCTATTGGGAAAAGAAATTATTGGTCAGCTGAATCGTCGTTGATTTGAAATTGGACGGGTGGACGGGTGGACCGTCGTTGATTTGAAATTGGACGGATGGACCATCGTTGACTTGAAATTGGACAGGTGGACCGTTGTTGATTTGACATTGGACGGGTGGACCGTCGTTGATTTGGAATTGAACGGGTGGACCGTCATTGATTGGACGGGTGGACCGTCATTGATTGGACGGGTGGACCGTCGTTGATTTGGAATTGGACGGGTGGACCGTCGTTGATTTGAATTTGGACGAGTCTCTTCTAGGGAAGATTTTACCTCGGGCCTCAGTGTGCTGCGGGGCCACCTAGGCTTCCAGTTGTGAATGGATTTCAACTCGGGGAGTGATTTGGGCCTAAGGCCTAAATAATACTGGCGTACGACGCTTGATGACTGGCGTACGTCGGAGATTCAGTGGACCCGAGCCCAGACCCAGCCTAAATCCGGCCCAATGCTGTTCATTCGACTTATAAACTTCTGCAGGTGTTAGAAACCGCCATACTTCGGCTTCAAACTCCAAAAATATTCCAAACTTTCCCCAAATCCTTCAATCTCTTCCTCATTCTTCATTCTACTTCCAAAACTCACTCATCCATACTCTCCCATGGCCGAAAATGGTGGTAGAGGTGGCAATGACGGCGACAAAGGTAAGGATCGGTCGAGAGTTGGTGGGGTTGAGACCGAGAGGTCTCAAATCGACGATCAATCGATGGGCAAAGCTTCGACGAGCACCGGTGTAGCAGTTTCAGGCAGTGGCAGCGGCGACGGTGGCCATGCAATAGAGGTAGGTGGTGGTGATGACGGGCGTACGCCAGGAGAGATGGGGCGTACGCCAGCTGTGGTCGGTACAGGGGGTCCACGGGTTCAACGGTTGGACTCCCGGAGCGGTGTAGAAGGCTTGGTAGTCACTGGTTTGGGCTCGGTCGGAGCCAGCGGCAGCGACAGCAGTATTGGTGGCGTGATGACCAACCGAAGACACCATCGAGAGACCCGGCAAGGGGTAAGGATCCGATGGTTGATGAGGGGATATCCGAGGAGGTACCTGTAGAGGAGGTTGAGTTTAGGCCTGCAGCAGTGTCTTCGGCTTCGGCGCACGTTCCTATTATGCGCGGAGACTTTGTTGAGTTTGTGACAGAGGAAGAGCTTGGCCGTTTGCTCCGAGAGAATCCGGGGGTGGTGGCTGCAGTGATAGCAGCGCGAGAGGATCGGCAAAGGCAGATTGAGAGAGCCCAGGAGGAGGAGCGCTTGAGAGCAGAGACTGAGAGAGCCAGGGCCGAGGAAGAGGCCTTTGCGCATGAGACCGAGTTAGCCGATGAGGCTCAAGAGGAGGTATGGTCGTTCGAGCGCGCAGTGACACTTGCTGAGTCCTTACGATAAGCACCCCGTGCTAGGTTTGTTGTAGACACGTATGTTTTACTAGAGCCACACCTGTTCATATCGTCTGGGGTTGAGAGCTACGCGCCCCTACGGGATAGCTATGACGCAGAGCTCATACTGAGGGACCCAGAGAGACACCTATCCATGGCTTGGGCGCAGGTATATTTTTGGACTTGCTTTGATATTCATGTTATGTCATTGTAACTGTACGTAACTTGAATTGGCATAACATAGCTTGCAATGCATGTAGGTTAAGACCTTGGACTGTAACTTGACTTTGTAAGCAGAATTTGATAGTATACCTCAACTTTGGAACTTGATTCGATTAATAAAACACTTGGCATAGTGAAACTGGGGCGTAGAGCACCAATTACTTCGACGAAAAATGCTAAAGCCAAGCTTGAATCAATCGTAGGCTGCCTCGACTGATGACATAGTCCTTTGAACTTGAACTCGACTAGGTAGATTGCCATGACATGATAAGCGCCAGGATGGTGTGCCCAATAGTTTGAATCGACCGGTTGGTGAGCAGAATACCTTTGAAATCGACTGAAAAGTGTACCCTAATGGAAATAATGCCTTGTAGTTTGGAACTAGACTGAGAAACGCCTTTGATTTGATTCGACCGATAGTAGAATTGGATATAATAATACGAGTACCTTGTAGTTTTGATCGACCCTTTATAATGCTTGTTTCGACAGTAGAGTTACTTTTGAGATTTTGAATTCGACTGAGTTTTGGATTTGAATTGCATTTTGTTGATGAACCTCATTTTTGTTGCTTGTTGTTGTAGGCAGAGAGGAGCAGCCAACAATCGGGAACATAGCGGTCCTGTGAGTTCGCTTGAGCTGTACAGAGGGTTGCCGGAGCGAGTTAAGTTTGGTAGGCGCTGCAGGGTTCCAACCGTTCATCCTTACTTTGACAGCAGTGAAGAGTGACCATGCCCTGCTTACTGTACTGGCTGAGAGGTGGTGGGACTCCTCTAATACCTTCCACTTTCCGATCGGGGAGATGACAGTGACTATCCCGTTCAACTCAGAGATTCACAGAGATACCGAGGCATTAGAGCGGTTCTTGGGGCAAGCCTCAGCAGGTGAAGCGGAGACCATCCACTACGACCAGTTCAAGAGGTATTTGCAGGGGAGGATACCGGACTTGGAGCAGGAGGTAGAGCAGATGGCAAGGGCCTACTTGTTGTACTTGTTTGGGGCTACGCTGTACCCGAACAAGCGAGCTACAGTGCACTTGTCCTACCTGCCGGCTCTCTGCAACTTATGCACAGCTTCACGTTTTGACTGGGGAGGAGCAACTTTGGGGATGTGTTACGGCTTTATGGGGGAGTTTTCGCAAGGGAAGAAGGCGACTACTGGTTATTGGATAGTGTGGGAGGTAAGAAACGAAGCTGGCAATTCATTCCCTATTTCATTTCTTGCATTTGTCCTTGATTTGCATATGGACTGTATTCTGATGCTTTGACTGTTTAAACACTTGCAGCTGTGGGCCTACGAAGTGTTGAAGATGTACCCGCCGGAGAATAAGTGCCCGAACTTGAGGATGCTCTCACGTTCTATGATCTAGGGGCCTCTGTACAACGGTAAGAAGAAGTCGATGGGGTGCCTCTTAGCCTTCCAATCGTACCTTGACGAGCTGTCGGGTACTCAGGTAAACTGCACTTTGATTCACCACTTTGCCTTTTTAATTGCCTTAATGCTGTCACTGATGTCCATCTGATTCTAAACTTTTAATTGTCTCGCAGGTGGAGTGGGACCCATGGAGAAACGCAGAGCTTGAGCCTGAGTACTTAGCGAGGAGCAAGGTGGTGACAGCGAGCCGGGTGTTACTGGAGTCGGCCTTTGGGTGGCGGTGGTACTTAGGTGATCGGGTGACGCAACAGTCATTTGGCTTTTTGGAGTACAAGGTTCCTAGGCCACTTCCGCCTCACGCTTCACACACAGACAAGTACACTCTGGCTGAGCTGCGACTCTTCACTGTTCCTGCTGGCCTGGCTGCTTTCTTGAGGCCTGAGCGTGACTACGCCGTTTACCGGAGGCAGCGTTTGGCGAGGCCGCTCGGGGTGCTGGAGCACATAGCCGTGCAGGGTGAGGCGCTGGAGGCTGGCGAGGAAAGGCGGAGCCAGGGGAGCAGGGCAGCTCACTCAAGGGAGAGGAGTGACTACGCTACAGCGACTGGGTTGCCTCGGCTTTCTTGGACCTTAGCAGTGCAGGACGCGCAGGGGGAGGCGGCCATAGTTCAGTTTGAGCCTGCCAGGACAGAGCTAGCGGCCATCACAGGACCGGTATGATTTGCTTTCTGTTATGCTTGCTATCCTCACACTATGCTTTGAGCTGCTTTTGAAACTGACCTAATCTTGAACCCCAAAATGAAATACAGACGCCAATGGAATGGGTGCGAGAGGCCATTCGCCTGATGCTGGCCATGGAGAAGGAATTCCACAAGATAGCAGGCAGCACTTCTCTGCAGATGCACTACCCACCGGCGAATCCAGCTCCTGTTGTATAGCCCTAGGTATATCCCAAATTCAACTCTATCTTTGCTTTTGATACTTAGATAGGCCACATGCTTGATAGAACTGCTCTTTGATATTTCCTACGTTCAGCATTTCAATGTATACAATATGTACAATGCATGCTAACGTTTAATGACTATGACTATGTAGGGATAGGCTAGGGCGGCTCCTAGGAGAAAGAGCGTGCGGCCTCCTCCACAGAAGAAGACAGCTGGATCCTCCTCCACTCCGGCCACTACACTGAGGCAGGCTAGCTCTACACGGCCAAGGACTAGAGGAGTCGAGATCGCCTCCGGGAGCGACGAGCCACAGTTCCGCAGAGAGCTGAGGAAGAGGCCCGCAGAGAAGAGGCTAGCTGAGGGGCCATCATAGAAGAAGAGAAGAGAAGAAGACGAGGAGGAGGTGCACTTGCCCTTAAACAGTGGTTCCGACGGCACCGCTGACGATCCTGGGTTCAAGGTAGACTCGAGGGAGAGAGACGACGAGGAGGACGACGACGACGATGAGGACCTTTTTGACGACTGAAGGCTACCACTGAGCTTCAGTTACTTTGCCATCTTTTGACTTTGATATTTTGATACTTTACTCTTTGGAGATGAGGCCTGCATGCCTTTTGACTTTCGGGTGGATGTGCCTAGTACGTATTAGTCCTGCTTAGGCCGTTGTGCCGCTTCAGTACATTTCCATCTTTTGCTTTATAGATATCGGCTTGCTAGTATATAATAACTGCGTTTTCCATTTACTGATCTCCCTTTTGACGAGCATTTGGCAAAGGAAAATAGTAAACCATCCACTAATGTCTAACATGCATTGATGAATGATCTGAATTGACAAACAAACGCTCGCATATGTACATGACTGACCTAGCTCGAAAGAAAAAGGATAGAAGAGCTCCAGGATACGACTCGTACCCTAAAACACATGAAAAATAATGAAATTTTGGGCGTTAATGGGCCAAAACTCAAAATTCTCTTGAACGAGGGCAACTGACACTTTGATAAGACCCCATAGATGTACAATGACTTGTACGAATCGACAAAACCGGCAAAGATGCTCCGAGACGAGGGATACACCGAAAAACGCTAAAAATGTCACAAAAGCGGACATAAGACACAAAGGATGACTCAATTTAGTCCCGGACTGAAACTGACACCCCCGTACAGTCACATTAGGCTCACATGATGCGCACGGTATGACAAAACTAGGCAAAAGTCCCTGGAATGGATTTCGACCTCCCGAAACCTTGATTTGAACTTGAAACGAGCCACCAGACGTCCGAAATCTTCGTTGAGCCGACGTTTGGTATTCGGCGCTTTGACACAGTCTCATATACCATTCATGACTTGTGTGAACCATCAAACTTGCAAAATAGTCCCCGGGATCGAAAATGCACACTCGACGACAGTAGCTGCTGCAGAACCTGTTTCTGGTATCCTGACTGGCGTGCGCCACTATTGGAATGGCGTACGCCAAAATCGAGGGACGCGTATACGCCAATGAATAACTGGCGTGCGCCGGTCAGGTCTAATGCAGATCCACTTGTCTTACCAACTGTCCTTTTTTTGGGAGGCCCTTGTCTTCATTTTCACACGTTTTGAACACGGTTTCTGGGCTTCCAGGAGGCAGAGTCCTTACTTGTAAGGATGTTTGGACCTTTAGTGGTTGGCTTTGAATATGTCACAGGAAACAAGGTGATTCATTGGCCAATAAAGAGGAGATGCATGTATTGCTCCATTCACACACCATACTCATTTCAATATTCTGCAACCCACTACATTTCCAAATGGAAAACCCAATCCCAACCTTGCTCAGGCCTTGGCTAGCACAATTTTTGAGCATTGACTGGTTAAACTTCCAATACCACGGCCTTGCCTCATTCCGGTATCTTCATCACGTGCCGCTCCGGCCAGCACTTTTGAGCGCTGCTCTCAGGTTTTGGGATCCTGACGTCCATGTCTTCCATTTTGGCGATGACGAGATATGTTCGATCGTTGAGGAGTTTCAGGCGTATCTCCGGACATTCGTGTCCCCGACACTCGTCGTTCCTCCTTATCAAGTTAGCATGCCAGGCCTATTGGCGTCCTCGCTCGACATTTCCAGGGGTTTGTCCAATACTTTGCTCTAAGGTGGCCAAATCAATATCATGCGCCTGATCGAGCGTTACAGTCCAGATGGTGATTTGAATGACGATGCTGCGCAGGCTCGGCGCCGGTTTGCCTTGGTAATCTGATTGCTAGCCGCCTATTTGCTCATTCCTGCAGACGGGCGAGTCTGCCCTTGCTAGTGAGTGTCGCTGCTCAAATGGGGGCACGGAGGAACGTGGTGCCCCTTGTCTTAGCGCAAACGCTCCTTGGTTTGGACTTGGTGTACACGGGTCAGACAAACACCTTTAGTGGGAGTCTGCTACTGCTTCAGGTAACCTCACTCAGCTCACCTTTTTTCGGCTTTTCTCACTTTCTCGTTTTACCTCAACGCTCGGCTTAGATTGCTCCCTAGCGCTTGCTTGTTTTTCTGCTCAGGTTTTATCTGGCTTTTTACTTGTCTTTTCGCTCATGCAGTTGTTGTCACGCCCTCGATTTTCAACATGAATAAATATTCCGTTTCTATAAAAGATCCTCGCATATCATTGATAATATCCCAAAAGAGTTCCCACCTATTTAATTTTACAAACATGTCCCCAAATTTAAGGAAATACAACATTGGCACTTCGGCCCAAATAAGCTTAAAACGAGTACACACCAGTGGTTAAGTTACAAACAGTTTAGTTAAAAGAAAATTCTTGAATGAATAGTTACAAACCCATCTTTATCTGAAGAAAGTCAATTACAAATGATTAAGTGACTCAATACAAATAGCTTCCAAAATGTCTTTCACTTCCAAGCATACAATGCATGCGAGCTATTAACCAGCTTTTGAACCTGAAAAGAAAGATTAGGTTGAGCTACACTAACCCAGCAGGAAAATCTTTACAAATTCTATGTGCAAACATGGAGACGAGTGCAGAGAGATGAAAACATAAAGGTATAACTCAATCGATAGATAGGAATCATATCAAAGGGATGTCAATCATTCATAACAACCATTTTAAGACTTGCCACTATCACCAATCAACCACATTGTTCATAAGACTCGAGCAACTCCACGATTCGACACGACTCTCTATCACTAATCTCCACCATCGGTATTTCCACCCCTTGCGTTACCGTATAGCACTACAAGAGTCACCGTATTACCACCCCTAGCGTTACGGTGTGCACCAACATCTAGGATCTCCGTATTACCACCCCTTGCGTTACGAGACCATCACAGTCTTCGTATTACCACCCCTCGCGTTACGAGACTTCCAAATTCGACCACCGACCCAAACAACTATTCCTTCACGCAATGTACAAGTTAAGGCTATCCCAATTCCACATTCATTCATAAAGTACGTCACGCATGCCAACAATATTACAAATACGCCACAAATGTTCACAAGTATTATTCAATCACAAATTGCATAAACATTCGCAAGAGCCACCAATCGATTGAAAGTATTAACACGAAATTTCAACTAAGCAATTCCTTATTCGTTCCTCACTAACGGAAGGCCAATGGGTCAAGAATATCATCCACTAATCATAGGAAGTCATAATGACAAAACAAGAATCAAATGAGTAGCCAACAGATGTGGGAAGACTGACACACCCTCACTCTAACAGTCATAACTTTCTATGTACTTAGAGTCTTTAGATGATTTTGGTGGCAATGAAAAGCTAACTTCAAGACCTTCGAATCGATATAAAATTTGCATGAATCCGACATCGGACGAGAAAGTTATGGCCATTTGAAGTTGGGCTGAAACCCGAAAGACGAGCAGAAAATTCCAGAGAGGGGAGGGATCGATCCCCCCATCACCAGGGATCGATCCCTGGGCTTGCTGGACCAGAAATGAAATGGGGGATCGATCCCCCAAGTTTAGGGATCGATCCCTACGCGATTTCGGGCGATTTCTGCAGATTTTGACAGCTTTCGAAACGAACGAAAGGAGACGATCAAGGCTCGATTCTCACATCATATCAACATATAAACACATAAAAGAGGTAAAGAAGTCCCTACCTCGTGACGAACACCAAGATCTACGAGATTTGAGTAAGCCCCAGCCTTTTTGAACTTCGAAATCAAAGAAAACTCTTCGCCAAGCTTGACCCAAGGATTTCCGAGCTTAAGAACGCGAATGGAAGGCCGGAGGGTTGTTGATTCTTGAAGTTCTTGAGAGATTGGGTGGAGTTTGGAGTGAGAGGAGGAGGAGAGAGAGAGAACGGATGAGAGAGGGAGATTGGGAGATATTTTTATCTCCTGCACACACACCCCATATATATACTCCCACATCTTTTTATCGCACACACACTCCCTCATGTTTCCATTCTATTACTTCAATCCCCAATCTAATTAGTCACCAAATAAACCACATTTTTTCCAATTAGACATTTAATAAACATTCCAATAATTAATGATTTTTCGGGTCTCTACAGTTGTGGCTATCAGACAAGTTTGGGTTGTTGCACCCACCGGTAGAAGGTTGGAATCTTTTTCCAAAAAGGATTCACCAGAGGGAGATGCGGTACCCCGACATGGATATAAAAGGCTGGTATGAATTCATGCAGCAAATGCAGCCTGACGAGAACGTCTGGAGGTGCCCCTGGCTGGACCTCCCGGACATGGCTAGGATGGTGATTGCAGGACTGACAAGTTTCACTTTCTATATTCCCGGCTGCATCATTCGCCAACTGGGCATCTCTTAGGAGAATAACCGTATCAGTACTGGGAACTTCCGCGTTCCCAATTTCAATGCTCAAACACTCAATGGCTATCAGAGGCGCTGGGGCCTCAAAGCCCTTCAGGCAGAAATGCCAGATTTTACCACTGGGCTGAGGAATCGCTACAGACAGTGGCTAAGAGCGGATGTAAACGCAAGAAAAAATATTGACTGACTCCGGATCACTTTGCTATGCTTAGAATAAGCTGTGAGCCGTTAGGCTTCTCAAGCATTTTGTTCTGTTTTTCATGCTTTAACTGTTTTTAAGGCTTTTATGCTCAGCTTATGTATCAGAAATAGTAATTTGTAATAAAATTGAAAGACGATGGGCTTCCCCTTTCTTTGATTTCCTTTAATGCAGTTCTGACTTGTACTCGACCTCTTCAACTTGTGATATGGACCCGAAAATGTCAACCCTGGATCAAATTTGATAGAATATGTCCGAATCTCAATGTGAGATTGCCTACATATCTCTTTTCAAAGAATCAAGTCAGAATGTAGTTCAGGCCAAGGTTCACTCGTGTATTTTACCTCTCCTTTTACGCTCTAACTTTTGCCTAGAGCCGCCTTTTCAGGTTTTCGGTCTAGCGAGCTTTCGATTTTTGCCTATTTATTTTTGCCTAGAACCGCCTCTTTAGGTTTTCGATCTAGCAGGCTGCTCTAACTTTTGCTTGGAATCACCCACCCTTGTGGTTTTCGATCCAACGAGCATCTCTCAGGGATAGTAACGCTTGAGTTGATCCAGGTTGACCAAGGTGTTGAATTCATTGCCGTAGAGGTCGATGAGCTTAGCAGCACCCCCAGATAGGATGGTCTTGATGATGTAAAGCCCATATCGCTTCGGTCTAAACTTCCCGCGAGGATCAAACACTGGGGCGTGGATTTCCTTTGTAACCATGTCCCGTTCGACTAAACCTCTGGACTTGACCTTTTTATTGAATGCGCGAGCAATTCGATGTTGATACCCTTAAACGTGATACAAAGCTTGAAGCCTTCTCTCATCAAACAATATCAGTTCGACAAACCTTCCACTTAACCATTCAAATTCCTCAAGACCACTTTCAGCCACGATTCTCAGCGATGGGACCTCAAGCTCGATAGGAAGGATTGCCTCCATCCCATAGACCAAGGAAAAAGGAGTTGCACTAGTTGAAGTGCAGATCGATGTTCGGTACCCCCAAAGGGCGAGAGGCAGCTGCTCGTGCCAATCCCTTGCAGACTCAGTGGTTTTCTTGATGATCATCTCGACATTCTTGTTTGCGGCCTCGACTACTCCATTTGTTTGCGGACGATAGGTCGTTGAGTGATGGATCTAGATACCGAACTCCTCAAAGAGCTCCAAAACCCTTCCCGTGAAATGACTTCCATTATTCGATACAAATGCCTGAGGAACACCGTACCGATAGATGATGTTCTTTCGAATGAATTGAGCAACTTGTACCGTTGTCAGGGTTTTGTAGGATTTAGCCTCGACCCACTTAGTAAAATAGTCTATCGCCACCAATATAAACTTATGGCCATTTGAAGCGAACGGTCTGATCATGCCGATAACATCGATGCCCCAAACAGAGAAAGGCCATGGTGAGGTCATGTCGTACAATTCAAATGGAGGAACATGCTGCAGATTTGCATGGATTTGACATTTGTAATAGCGCCGTACATAGTCGATGCACTGCGATTCCATTATAGACCAGTAATAACCCTGTCTGAGGATCTTCCGAGCAAGCATGACGCCACTCATATGAGGTCCGCAGACTCCTTCGTGAATTTCTTCCATTATCCTCGTTGCTTCGGCACCGTTGACGCAGAGCTTGTGCATCCCACAGTGAGACCTTCGATACAGTTTCCCTCCACAGATGATGTACTGAGAAGCCAATCTTTGCAAAGCAATCTGATCTTTCTTCGTGGCCTCAGCAGGAAATTCCCCGCGTTCCACAAAGTTCCAAATGTCATGGTACCAGGGCAGGCTATCATCGACATCATCAATGGCGTTGACGTACTCAGAAGCGAGCAAGTCCCTCTGCTCAATCACAACCGGCCGCAGCTTAACACCTATCGGAAGCTCGATCATTGAAGCCAAGGTCACCAAAGTATTGGCGAACTGATTCCTCAAGCGTGGAACATAGGTGAAAGTTACCTTGAAGCGAGGGATCAGTTCTTCCAAATCTTGGTGATAAGGCTTCAGCTTTTCCTCACGAACCTTCCAATCTCCATTGGCTTGAGAGACCACTAGGTTTGAGTCTCCGATTATTTCGAGCTTCTCGACCCCCAGGGCAATAGCAGCCTTCATTCCGACAATGCAGGCCTCATACTCAGCTTGATTATTGGTAACATCGAAATTCAACTTGAAAGCAAGCAGAATGTGAGCGCCGACGGGCGTGATCAATAACATTCCAATCCCGAACCCTTTTTGATTAGCAGCTCCATCAAAATAGAGCGTCCATACTTCTTCGACTACCGTCAGTACCTCCTCATCAGGGAAAGCGAAGCCCACGTCCTCCGGGCCGTCGATTCGGTGATCGGCCAAGAATTCGGCCACAGCACGGCCCTTCACAGACTTCCTCGTGACGTGTCGGAGATTGAACTCAGCTAGTAGAAGCAACCAACGTGCTAGCTTATGGGTGAGCGCGGACTTCTCTAACAGATACTTGATAGGATCCATCCGAGAAAATCAGTCTCACCGAATAGGCTAGCATGTAGTGTTTAAGCTTTTTGGTAGCCCAAACCAGCGCCCAACATGTCTTTTCCAGAGGGGTATAGCGCTCCTCCGACCCTACCATTTTCTTACTCAAATAGTAAATAGCTTTTTCAACCCTGTTGTTCCCTTTTTGCGCCAATAGACATCCCATGGCCGTTGGAGTGACCGACAGGTAAAGAATCAATGGTTGACTCGGTGTAGGTGGCATTAGTACAGGTGGATTCTGCAAGTATCTTTGAATGGACTTGAAGGCAGCTTGGCACTTATCTGTCCATTCGAAAGGGACACCCTTTTTGAACAGGCAGAACAGCAGCTCACAAGTCAAAGTTAATTTAGCGATGAATCTGCTGATAAACTGGACCTTCCCCAGAAAGCTTCGCACGCCTTTCTCGGACCTCGGTGGCTCCATCTCGAGAATCGCCTTGATTTTGGAAGGATCTACTTCGATTCCCCTTGCAGTGATCAGAAATCCTAACATTTTGCCTGCTGTGACCCTGAATGTGCATTTTTGCGGGTTCAAATGTACGTTGTATTTGCGAAGCCTTTCAAGAAACTACCTAAGCGAAGAAAGATATTCCTTTTCCTCCTTTACCTTCACAATCATGTCATTGACGTAGATCTTAACGGTTTTGTGGATAAAGTCATGAAACAAGGTTGTTTGGGCTTTTTGAAAAATGCAGCCAGTATTCTTCAATCGGAATGGCATCTTCACATAGCAATAAGTGCCCCATTCTGTGACAAACATTGTTTTCTCTTGGTCCTCGGGTGCCACAGAGATCTGGTTGTATCCTGAGAATCCGTTGATAAAAGAGAGCAAGGCATGCCCCGTCGTGTTATCCACGAGCACGTCGATATGTGGCAAGGGAAAACTGTCTTTGGGGCTTGCCTTGTTCAAGTCCCTGAAATCAACGCAGACTCGGATTCTTCCATCCTTCTTAGGAACAGGCACGATGTTGGGGACCCATTTGGGATACTCTGCGACCCTCAAGAAACCTGCATCAATCTGCTTGGTAACCTCCTCTTTGATTTTCTGAACCCAGTCCGGCCTCATTCTGCAGAGCTTCTTTTTGACAGGAATAGCCCCGGGCTCCAGCAGAATTCGGTGCTGTACTATTTCGGGATCAATGCCCGGCATATTCTTGTGAGACCATGCAAAAACTTCGAAAAACTCTTTAAGCAGCTCAATCATCCCCGGCATGATTCTCCGGAGGCAGATTTGCACCAACTTGCATCATACAGGGGTCATCCTCGTCTTTCAAGTTTACAAAAATTACTTCTTCTTTTAGAGGCTGAGCATGCCTTTCGTCTTCCCTTTCGATGAGGGAACGCAACTCAGCCGGGATGTTCCCGTCGAAGTCTGTTCCTTCATCGTCAGGGTCGACACAGTTTATATAGAAGCTAGCAAAGTAATCAGAAGCAGGATCATGCATTCCATAAAGCCCAACAGGGCTGCCAAGTACAGATGACTCGAACTCAAAGTAAAAGCTACGACGCGGATGGCCGAGAGGCACAAACTCCGACTCTAAGCTAGACCTAGACTTGACAGACTTTGTGTCGGATTCAGATACATCGTTAATGCATGTCAGGTGTGGAGTGAAAATGAAGTTATTAATACTACCATTAGCCTCCACGATGAGAGAGGTAGGATCTTCGAGAACGTCCGATGAGTCGGGCCCGAGCGTCAGCACTTCAGCCTCTTCGCCCTTGCCAACCAAACCTACCTGGCAGAACAGTATCTCTAGATTTTCCTGATCGAAAGCCCTCAGCCGGTCAGCCTTTTCCTTGATCTGAGCAAGCTGTTTCTTGAATTCCCCCTCAGCGAGCTCCTATTTGGCTATCTCTTCATCATCATCAGACCAGGTGTCCACAGCAAAGATCTAGAAGCCTGGTAGCCAAGTGCGAGTTTCTGAATCCCAAAACGGCTCTATCTGTCCTGAGTAAGCAGAGCCTCCTCCTTCCTGAACAAAATAGCTGTCAGGATTACCAAAAAAGGTTCGAGGTTTTCCCGTGTCTTTCCTTTTTTTGGCGCCTTTGGCTGGTGGAGTGTAACCCAAGCCAAATCGGCCTTCGGTGAAAAGAAAGACAAGGAACTCAGCGATCCCTTGTTGGTTGATTCTGAGTCCTAAGCCAGGCATGAATGACATTTTTCTCATCATCTCTAGAGCAGTTGAACTTATGGTAAAATCATCATCCATAGCAATGGCGAGGACTGAGCCCGACGTGTCGAAAGAGAAGCCTCTAAAGTCTGAGTCTTCTTCCTCATGCATGATCCCCAAAACAGGCGTCCCATCATCTATGAGCGGGCGGATCCCAGAATCCCCGCAAATTGTCAAAGTTCCGGTAGGGAGCCCCAGCATGACCCCTGCAAATTGTCAAAGTTCCGATAGAGAGCCCCAGCATGACCTTTTGATGCAGAGTTGAAGGCACCGCCATGATGTCGGCCCTATGAAGCCACGGCCTACCCAGCAGCAGGTTAAAGGTAGCGGGGACATCGACCACGTGAAATTCTACGTCCATTTCAAAACCCTCAGCATCGAGTTTGAGAATCAGAGTCCCTTCCACCACACGGCGAGTGCTGTCATATGCCTTGACAGCCAGATTAGAAGGCGTGAAATCGTTCTTTGTAAGCCCCAAGCGGTAGGCAACCCTCATTGGGCAAACATTAATGGCAAAACCATTGTCAATTAGCACAGTCGGCACCCAATGTCCCCGGCACTTGACGGTGATGTGCAGCGGGCGATTATGAGCGGTTCCTTCGACGGGCAGGTCCTTCTCGGTAAACATGACGGAGTGTTTAGAGAGAAGCGACAGTACAAGAGCGATCATAGCTTCGGGGATAATGTCGGTTGGTACCGTGAGCCGGGCCAATGCTGAGGACAGCTTTTCGCGATGCTCCTTTGACGACGATATCAAACCCCAGATAGACACAGCGACAGGGATTCGTTCGAGTTGTTTCAGAGTAGCGTCTTCTTCGTGAACCCCACTCGGAACAACCGGATCATTCCTCTGAGCAGCAGAAGCAGTGGTCTTCTGAGCAAGTGGGTTGGACGAGCTTCCGGCCTGTAGATTAGATGGCTGGAATACTCGGCCACTCCTCGTGACGTTGGCAACATCCCACCAGGAAGACGAATCAACAAAATCCCACAGATCAGCTGGCACATCCTCCAACTTGCGCTTTCCTTTATCAATCGATGCAACTTCTGCGGGCGAGTCTAGCCCCAGAGCCGAGTTCCACTCCGAGTCCTCCATCACTAATCCCTCACAAAAAGTAGGGTCTTACGCAGTATCTTTTTCAAAGGGGGTTCCTGGATTGGTGACAAATGGAACGTCCCAAAATCCTCCATCGACCAAAGTGGTATTAACAGTCCACACTTCGCCTCCCATGTTTAAATCGACAATGTCGTCCATATCCTAAATGTCGGCAACCGGCGGAGTCTTGACAGTCTCATCTACATCCCAAAGATTTATCGGGAGGTGCATCCAAAACCATGATCGAGCAATCGTCCCCAGGAGCGAAAACGATATGGCAAGGTTGTTCCACAGAAACGATGTCAAGAGTAGGGTCGAACTTGTGGATACGGCGATCGACCGTGTCTGCGATTGAATTTACCAAGGGTAGCATGGCACCGAGTGGGCGACGGACATCGGGTACAACTTCCCCTTCTTGATAGTAGTCCCAGTAATCTTCACTGATGTCATTCTGGTCCAAATTAGCCTTAAGACCTTGACCCATTTGCCACGCATCAGGCTGCGGATCCCATACGTATTCTTCAGCTTCTAGCTCGACTTGGTCTAGTTCGGCTTGGTAGAAAAGCATGAATAAAGAAAGGCCATCCAAAGGGTCAGCCTGTGCTGCATTCCATTCGCCTTCCCATTGGTTTAACCATATCTGATTGACCTGAGGTTGTGCAGGAAACCCCATGTTGTATTGCTCGATCCAATCTGTGCAACGCTCCTCCCATTCCTTAGCTTTGTCCTCCATGGCCCATTCGGGTGCCATCATGTTTACGCTTGCTTCAGAGGGAAAGGGTACGACTTGTCTTAGGTTGTTGGCTGAGGTAATATGGTCGGTGGGGTTGAATATGGTAGAGCTGAGAGTTATCTGGTTCACTTGAGGGTCGGAGTCGTGTTTGGATAAGGAGTCGGTGATGACGTTGGGTTTAGTAGGTGGAGTTGGAAGGGTACCATTGTCCACCAAATCTTGTATCGCATGACGAAAATGATAAAAAGAGTCAGTGTAATGGCCGGGCATCTGGTGGTAAGCATAGAAATCATTAGGGTTATAGCTAGGGGGTGGATTTTGAGGAAGTGGAATCGGGGCTAGAGGCCGAAGGTGATCGGTTTTGACTAACTTCTCCAATACCGAGGAAAGTGGTGCCTCGAAATTGGCAATGTTACGGGGTTGGTTGCGGTTCCGGGGTCTTTGAGGGGTTTGAACTTGGTTGACATCGGCGATGTGATTGGAGCTTTGGGCAGAGGCAGTGTTATTGGCAGAAGTTGCGTTGGCGTAATTGTTACCGCCAAACAGAGCAGTGCTGTTTCCAGTGTACGCACGGGGTTTTGACTTTGAAGCTGAGGTAGAAGAGGAAGTGTCACTTCTGGGTAGAACACCCATTTGGAGAGCTTCTTCGATAGCTAGGCGGAGTCATAGAAAGTCTCGAAGTTCGCCCCCTGGACCAATACAAGGTTCTTAGCAAAGTCCGGCTGCAGGTTGCGAGAAATGATGCGGATCTGGTCCTTTTCGCTCGGGCGATCGGTCATGAGAGCTGCCTTGGCCCTCCACCTCTGGATAAAATCTACAAAAAGACTCTTTTGCACTCATCTTAGTTGATTCCAATTCCCGGGTGGTCATCTTGAGCTGAGCATTGTAGCTATACTGAGCATTGAAGGCAATGCCGATGTCTTCCCATGTTCTTCTTCTGGCAATATCGAGTGACAAGAACCATTGGAAAGCAGGACCGGCGAGGGTTTGCGGAAACAATTGAGCCATCGCGTCTTCTTCGACCTCGTGTAATTTCATTGCGCCATGATAAGCCAGCAAGTGAGTTTTCGGACCTCCCGTCCCGTCGAACTTTGCGAAGTCGGGCATCTTGAAACGTTCGGGCAACCTTGCATTCGGGAACGGGCAAAGGCGATCCATGTCTAGCCCTCCTGCTCCTTTCTTTTCGAACTTAGAGACTGCTTCTTCCAGTTTTGCCATCTTGGCGATCAACTCAGCCATTTCTGGGCTTGGAGCAGGGTTTTTCGACCAGAGGGACCTCTTTGGCAACGATTTTTTGCTCTCGCCTTTCACTGCCTTCCCCTCCTGCTGCAAGAGGAAGTCGCTCTTCGATTAGGGTGCGAAGATTGGCCATAGAGGTATCGGCCTGGTCGGCCCTTTGCTGCATAATGGCCAGGTTGTGCTGCATATCTACCAAAACAGTAGCGAGATTCGGGGGCGGAAGGTCTGCCATGGCTAGAGCTTCTGTCTTAACAAGTTTTGGAGACGTAAGTGGAGACGGAGTAGATGGAGGGGACTCGTGTGGAGTAGTCGGCGGTGAATCCTCCCTTGACAAAGTGCAGGCTAGAGCTTCCGTTGTGACCAACTGAGAGACGCACCCCAAATCAAACCTTCAAATGGACTCGGCGGTCGATCCCAAGTAGGTTTGGCTCTTGATTTCGGACCCTTACTTTGATATCGGCATGGCTAGACAGCAAAGTACAAGAGCTCAGTGATAGCCTGCAATAATTTTATTTGAAAGGATCGAAAAGAATGGAAAATGAGCATGTCAACGTCGTTGGTGTCCTCATAGGCTCTAGAACTAGGGAGAGACCACCCTACGACATTCGGACGTTGCCATATAATCCTCGAATTTTCTTTTTGACGATGTATCCTCGATTGAATCAATTGACACTAAGAGATGTCAAAACAGCCTAAGCCTTCGACTATTCCCTTCTCGAAGTTTCAATGTTTGAGCTCGGAACAACTCGGTGTAGATGGCGTGATACCGTAACCGAAGTGGCGTAAGCAGCACTGTGTCGGAGCCTAAGCGGTGTAAGTGATTAGCACTTTTAACCTGAGTGGTGTAAGCATCACGACATTCTCTCCGTTGTTCCTAGTTTTTCAGTTTGAAACCTCGATCGGGCGTTAGATGAGGACTTAGAAAGTATAATTATTGATTTCCCAAAGTCTCATTGATTAAGGACTTGAAAATTTTGATAATGTGCAACAACGAGATGCGCGACTCGTCATCGGTCCAAGGCAACGTCGAATAGGCGCAAGACAGACTCCACAAAAGACATCCTAAAAGCCGCCCTAACATGCTCCTACGCAAGACGGTATGAATGTATGTACAGGCATGCGATATGGAAAGTAATAACACATAGACAGTATACGGGGGTTAGATGCAAATAATCCTACCCTGCAGGTTCCTGTCCTAGTTTGAAAGGTTTTATTGCTTTGTACGCATGTAGAGGCCGATTTTGGTTTAAGGAGTTCCTCTGACTAGAGCTGCGATATACCTCCCATTGCAACGCGTAGAGCAAAGCAATGGTCGAACGGTAGTACGACTCATCATCGTCTAAGGTTGTTGGGCGCTCGAGGACCCCGGACTCCAATAAATTGTGCCGGTTACCCAAAACACCTCAACGGGACTGACCAACATCGATGCGAATGGAAGAATGCCGAAAAAAAATTTGATTGACTGAGAAAGACACGCAATGTTCGAAAGAAAATGCCTTTTGAAGTTTGGCTCACTTTTACTAACCAAAATTTGGAGAAAATTACGCAAGTGAACAATAGTAAAAGCCCCAGTTCGGATTGGTCGGATATGAGATCCTGTTACGTTACCATTCTGTTCTTCAGCAGTGCGGAGCGTACTGTTTTGACAGACTTTTGAAAGATTGTTCATTTGTGTATTAATCGCCAAATTTTGATTAGTGCAATGAGTCCCCAGCAGAGCCACCACTGTGGGCACACGCCTCAAAATCTTCAATTTTTGTCTTAAAAATCGGGTGCGCCCTTTCCGGGAAGCACGGCGAGACGCTTACAATCCAAAGTCGCTACTCGGGTTTTAGCGGTGAAACACCCAAGGAACCGAACTTGAAACGCTTGCCGGGTTATTTGATTTCGAAAAGGCGTAGACCGGTCCGTCGTCACCTTCGATATCTGAGGTTCGGGAGCCAGGTTACGAGAGGGGAAGGGTTTTATGGCACCCCTCTCGCCCAATCCGGAGATCGGTCTCTACTCGAACATTTTTGCAAAATATTTGCGTTTTTATCTCACTAATCATATTTTTAGCCAATTAAGGCGGGGGAACAGTTAAATGGGATTAAAACTGTAACAAGTTGCATTTATGTGACAATGTATGATGTATGATAGATCTAAACAAGTATAATAGATTGAGAACAAGCACTCGTGAGTATTTTAAACAAACTAGAGCACGCTGTCCCAGAAATGAGACACATAAAGGGAGGCTATATGCACTGGCCGGGCCACTACATATAGGGAATACTTGCGTGCACCACAGGTAAACTGGCGTGCGCCGGTGAATCTAAACTCACGGCTCCTGTTTCTCAATCCTCTGGGCTCTGGAAGGACCAGTGCACACCCAAGACAAACCACGCAATCAATATGGCAGAATAAATACAGCTACAGACAGTAGAGATGATTTTAGAGCAATAAAATGAACATGATGCCCCATAAACAATGTGGGGAACATAAGCAGAGGCCAAGATTCAACTACCATGCAAAGGCCAGCCACTGGATCCATTGAAAACTGTCGTACGCCAGTCCTAAGGCCCCGTACGCCAGTTACACTATTTGGTCAGTGCATGGCTTTGCATGATCTGGGCTTTGAAACACGACCAGAAGGATCCCAGAGGCCTTAAAATAGAAATAACAGATAAGCAGCTACACAACTCTAAAATACAGAAAGCAGTAAACTGATTTTTAGCATGCATAAAGGTGATAAGATAGAAATAAAACAAGAACGGGATGATCGGTGGTCCCCACGCCAGTGGTGCACATACAGCCATGACTGGCGTACGACTTAATAATACTGGCGTGCGCCACACGTCTTCTGGCACGATCTTTGGATCTTGCTAGATTTAGGCCATGACTAGTATTGATTACTAGCCTTAACCCTGCTAGCACCCCTTAGGGATCAGAACGGGAAGTTTCACAAAGGTGGTATACCTTTGCTTTTGAGGTTGATGAGATGTTTTGAGCTTGAACTTGGAGTGTGAGAGATGGATGATGAGTGTATGAGTGTGGATGGTGTAGAGAGGAGCTGCTTACTTTCTCTTACAATGAAGGAAGAGAGAGGAGGCAAGGAGACCAATAACAAAGGGAAAGAGAGGCTTTAAAGCTCTTAAAGGAAATTAACCCCTTGCAAATGAATGCAAGGGTGTAGACACCCCAATCTGGGCTTCCAGATTAGTTTACTTACGGTTTTTGATTCCCCAATGATGAAATGGATCAAGAACACCCCGGGAATAATAGCGTGTTTGAGCTTTGAGTGTTTGTAAAACCTTTGAGCCTAACCAAGCCTAAGCCACTTCAAAAGAGCCAAAAACCCTATTGACGCGCGCTGATTAAAAGCCTGCGCGCGTAGATTAATTTGACAGGTGTTGGTCAATGGTCAAAGCTTGACCGTTGACCAACGTGTGAGTAGGTGGTACAAGCGCGCCAGGGCGCAACCATCCTGCGCCGGTGCGCACCATCGCGCGACGAACTGACTCCCGCGCGCGACGGTCAAACTGCCAGGTGGTGGTCAACAGTCTAAGCTTGATCGTTGACCATCGTGCGCCAGGGCGCACCATCGCTCGCTGGACTGACTCCATTGCGCGACGGTCCAAGCTGTCCTCATCACCTTTATCAACTGGGAAGCTTAGCCACCAAGCAACCCTCAGCCAGCCTCGTGGACTGGCTGAGCTCCTCTCCTTACACCAACCAGATTCACCTCCTTCCCTCTCCCTATAAATACCCCTCTTCTTCTTTCATTTCAAGGGTTCAACAATTTCAAAGGTTCCAAAAATATTCAAAAGATTACAAAAAGCCTCACACACCATCCTCACACCTCATCCAAGAACAAAGCTCGTTCTTCCATCTTCGCCTTTTCACACCTCAATCAAGCCTTCAAACATCAAAGCTCAAACATGTTTCAAACTCAATCTAGGTATAGCATACCTACTGTTTTCTGTTCTGATCCCTGAGGGGGGCTGGCAGGGCCAAGGCTGGTAATCAATACCAGTCCTGGTTCTAAAGCTGGCAAGGTTTCAAAAACCATTGTCGCAAGAACCAGCGCGCGACGGTCCCATATACGCGTGCGACACTCTTACTTCATCGCGCGATGGACCGCGTGGGGATTGGTTTTTTGCTGTTTTTGTGTATTTATTTATATATAGATCACTGTTAAGCATGTTAAAAACCAGTTTACTGCTTTCCTTTGTTAGAAACTGCTAGTTTGTTTGTAGTTAATTTGTGTTTCTGCTGTTTTGGAGTACCCCTGGGATCATTCTGGATATGTACCAAAACCCAAAAACGTGTAAACCAAATACTGGTTAAGAGGCTCAGACCATCGCGCGCTAGGGCGCGAGCATCGCGCGACAAACTGGCTCCATCGCGCGCTAGACTGCCTTCGACCAGTGAGTGGCCTTGCACGGGTAGCTTGGCTTTAAGCCATTATTTTGTCCCCACACTGTTTATGGGGTGTTTTGTTAATTTGTAGGGCTTTTTAGCCTCTAAAATTGCTTATAACTGCTTGGTTTGTCCTTGGTGTGCACTGGTCCTTCCAGAGCCCAGAAGGTTTGAGAATAAGAGTTGTGGGTTTGAGCTCACTGGTGCGCGCGTGTCTTGGAGTTGTGCGCGCAGGAGTGAACAGCATGCAGTGACTTGTTCAATGCATGTTGGTTTCTTCCTGCGCACGTCATTCCAAAACAGGGGCTTCCCAGTTTGTTTAAATTCCCACAGCAGTCTGTTTTCATCCTATACTAACTGCTCATCCATGCTATCATTCACATCCTGCAAACATGTTACAGTTTTAATCCCCTTAAACTGTTCCCCGCCCTAATTGGCTAAAGAATTGATTAATCAAACAGAATCGCAAACATTTTTTGCAAATGCCTAAGTAGAGACCGATCTCCGGATTGGGCGAGAGGGGTGCCATAAAACTCTTCCCCTCTCATAACCTGGCTCCCGAATCCAGATATGGTTATGACGGACTAGTGTCTTCACTTTTTGCAAATCAAACAGCGCAGTGAGCGTTTCAAGTGCGGTTCCTTGGGTGTCGGACCTTCAAACCGAAGTGGCGACTCTGCATTGAGCGCCCGTCTGCCAAAAAGCGCGCTCATCGATCTGGGCCCTTTGCGTTTGGAAATCCAAAAATTTCCAAAGGCACGCTGTCCACAAAAGGGTGTATTTATAGCCAAAAGGTGACTGAGGAGGGGCTGAAACCAGATGGGTTAAAGGCTGGTTTGGTTAGTGAGTGAGCCTCCCATGCATTAAATGCATGGGACTAGGTGATGGGAGATGTAGGAGAGAGAAGGGAATGCCTCTGCAGAGTTTAATCATCAGGGGAACTGTAGCCTACGTCAGGGTGGCCACAAAAATCTTGAGCACGTGGTTGAATAGTGATATTTGACCGGGTTTGACTGGCGTACGCCGAAATTGTACCTGCGTGTGCTGGTGAGACCTGAGTCAACGATCGATGACTGACACGTGGCAGTTGACCGGCGCACGCCAGAAAGCTATTGGCGTAAGCAAGTATGGTTTTGCTGAGGCCATTTGGTTCTGGCTTGAAGGGTCTAGGCGAGGCTCGGCAAATGTTTGAATGAGGTTCAGGACACTCAGAGCTCAAACACACCATTAACCTCGGAATGTTCTTGACCGTAGTCATCATTGGGGAGACAAAAACCATAAGTAAACTATTCTGGACAGTCCAGAATATGGTGTCTACAGACTTCATGCAGTTTATATTGTAATCTTTATGAAGCCAAAAAAATTGGTTGGTGAACTCTTGAACATTTTAATTTTTGTACGGATACCAATCCATTAACAATTGCAATGGATATATATTGCTCCAGAGTATGCAGTGCATGAGCAATTCTCGGTCAAATGAGAAGTCTTTAGTTTTGGTGCCTTAGTTCTTGAAATTTTGAGAATGGCCAGAAGAACAACTCTATTAATAAACGAGCGAACTCTGAGGGCCTTTTAAGCTATGTAAGATTTAAAATTTTATGAAACATTGTTCACCACAAAAAGAAAAAACCCATGGCGTTTACAAGTCTCATGAAAGAAGGTAGTATTCCATGAAACCTTAATTCACATGCTGAATTAATTCTTGCAGGCTTGGAAAACTTGGAGGGAAGGAAAAGCTTCAACATTGAGGGCTAATTCGGGTTCCATGCAAGAAATGATAAGATGTATTTATATTGGGTTGCATCTAGGAAAATGTTGCGGAAAGACCTACTATGGCTTCGGGATTGCCCCCGCATGAGCACGGCTAAACAACAATCATTTGCTCCAAAATAGCACGAAATTAGAGCTATGTATTGTTCGATAGAACGAGGGGATGCATGTGAATAAGGAGAAAAGTACTTGGTTTACCGGTGTGACCATGTTGACAAAAATAAATAATTCTAGTTTAATACTCTCTCTGTCCCAATTTAATAGTTCTTTTTAGGAGTTCGTGCCACTTTTCAATTAATTATATCTTATAATTTATAATATTTTTTGTCATTCCGAAAAGATTGTATTATAGAACTAATTGAGATCTATCAAACAAGATCCATATTTGATATGAAGTTCATTACGGATTTAAAGATATAACTCAATTTTTAGCCAGTTAGAATAGAACGAGGGACAATTAAATTGGGACGGAGGGAATAGTGACTATGGTTAAATGTAGTGGGAAAAAAGAACAAAGAACATGCATAAACCCTCAAAGACGAATGTAAGAGGACAACACACTGTGGGCCAATCTACTGGTATTCCTGATGTGCATATCTACCACATTAGTGGCATCAAACTCGCTCCACGAACCGAATGAGAAAGAGAGAGCATGGAACTGGTTCAAGTCCCTCCTTCTGGCAGCGCACTGGTTGGCGTTAACATCACCTTCGTGATTCTCTCAAACTCAGAGACAGGTGACGGTACTGTGCAAATCATCTCTTTCGTCGTTTCCTTCATCCTATCAGCAGCTAGCTCCCACATAAAACTTGTGCAACATGAAACAGAACCAGCGCCTGATGATGACAACGACCTCGAGCTGGGAACCCAAACTTTTGACGAGTTTTCGAAGTCTTACACATGCATAAACCCTCAAAGACGAATGTAAGAGGAGTAAAATGCATGAAACGACGTGGAGGGCGACTTGCCAATTTGCTAAAGATTCCATTTTGTCATCCAAGATATCATTGTCATCCGTTTTTGCGTACGTGATCCTGATGTAGTAATTAACAAGCAGCAGAGCTGTCAAGATAATTAGGACTTTGAACCAATTCCATGATTTAAGTTTTTCCTTTACTTCTCGGAGAGAGTTTGCTGCGGATGCTATTTTCGACAGGAACATGATGAAAAACAATACATTGAGCGACATATCCTTCTGGCGTGTCAACGTGTTATGGTTCCACTCATGTTCGGCCGCACGTACATTGGGTGACGTCACCCGAAATTTGGTGGCCACCCGAAAAATTGGTTTCCCTTCAAAAATGTTCCTCTATTCGTAGAGGGAATTTCCTACGGACACAACATTGGATAGAATCATGAGCCCGGCCTTCACGTTAGCCCACAAATCTTTGTCCTTTTCAGCCACTTTGTAACATTTCTTGGCCAAACGGGTCAAATACAATATTGTTTTCGCAACAGTGAATCACCTTGCCCCAACTCCTTGATAGTTCAGCTTGCACGCATCTCGTTGTCCTGGCCAGTTTGCGTGCATTTCGACCAATTCTAAGATCCTGAAGTTACCAATCGGGTAAACTCTCTAGTGGCCCCAAGGTTTGAAATTTTTAGCCTCTGTAGAATTCGAACATACGACCTCAGAAAAGAAAATCACTTATTTGCTTTCTCATCTAGTTTGACTAAAACGCTTGGAATTTAATTGTCTGGTACAAATTAAGGATTTACTTTTCTATTTTTTGTGGGAACCCTAACAAAAAAAAAGAGGTTAACAAAAGAAGCAATAAGGTAATTTAGGTTGACTGAGAAACCTAGTTCTCTGATGAAAACACAAGTGTTTGGAGAAAAGCGATAATTTCCTTTATTCATCGGTTGCCGTATCTTATGTAGAGGTCGTAAACTAACTAGGAAAAATAGGAAAATAACTATAAATTAGGACATCCTTAAGACTAGGAAAAATATCTACAACGACCAACCAATATAGCGGTCATAAACTAAATAGGGAAAATAGGAAAATAGCTACAAATTAGGAGATCCTTAAGACTAGGAAAAATAGCTACAATGACCAACCAATATATCTAGAGGTCGTAAACTAACTAGGAAAAATAGGAAAATAGCTAGTACAAATTAGGTGATCCTTAAGAATAGGCAAATAGCTACAACGACCAACCACAAAATAGGAGACCCGTAAGACTTGGACTTCAAGTTCTTACAAAAACTACTATAGAAAATAAAAGATAACAAAGCATAAAATAAAAAAGAGAGAAACTTTAGGCTCGTAACATTATCTCTACACAATATCCTATGTATGAGCTTTATCCATTATAAGTGTGTGTGCATTTTTGTATGTGTTTGTAGTATTTTTATTCGGCATGAGACCTTAAACAACAATCTCTTGTGATTTCTCAGCTTCAAAAATAAAATATTGACAAATCGTTTTTCAAGTCAAATTTGACACAACAAATAGTAAACTCATCTATGATCATCTCAGTATATGTGTACTACTATATTTTTGTACTGATACCAACCTGTTAACCATTGCACTGGATATATGGCTACAGAGTATGCGATGCATGGACAATTCTCGGTCCAATCACATATCTAATTAGCTTTGGCATCTTAAAATTCTGAGTGGCCAAAAGAATAACTCTTTCTGTACAAGGGAGAACATATGTCGAACAGTACTGTTACTTACGAAATTTATTGTTTGGTTTCTCTTTAATGTCTGGATCCTTTCTAGTCAAACTTATTGGGAAACAAATTCATGTTTGGCTTTGGAAAGTCTTATTAAATTCTTCATGATTCCCCTGTAATGGCACTGGCAGCTGAGGAACGAAATTTCCACATAGTTAGGCAAATGAGCAAAAGTCTTGAAAACTTTTGGATTTAAAAATCGTTGTTTTCTATCCTTTTTTTTTTTTTTTTTCTTTTGCGTGCTTTCTTTTTTGCTTTTTGCTATTTATTATTGTTTTCATTTGACTTGGGAATTCGTAGTCTGCTTTGGGGATTATGTTATAATATTGAAAACCTTTGACAGGTTCAACTGTTACGGCCTAGAATTTTAATTTATTTTATTAATCATTTTGGCCATTATTTAATTGAGTGTTGTGGTTGGGTCTTGATTAATTATTTTTGCGTACACAACGGATACAATTGTCGTTATTATTACTATAAGGGTATGAGTTTAATTAACCATAATAATTTAGTTTTTATCTCACACTACAAGAAAAATTCAATTGGGTGACGAATGAAAATCGTCACAAATTGCATGTTTTTCGTCACAAATAATATAGGTGACGAAAAAAAATTTGTCGACTAAAGGTTGTCGAGGATTCCTACCTAGTGACGAAATCTATTTTTTGTCACATATAGTGCCTTTTGATGACGAAATATTTCGTCACCAAAAAGTGAATAATTGGTGACGAAATTTTTTTCCTCACTTATTGTGCTTTTTGACGACGAAAAAATTCGTCACCGATGGGTTACATTGGTAACGAAATTTTTTGTCACTAATATAAGAAATCAGTGACGAAATTTTTCATTGCGAATGATGTTTTCATATGGGAAAAGAAATCCATCTTTCTTGCTCCTGCTGGGTTTCGAACCCGAGTCCCTTGAGTTTTTCGCGCAAGCTCCAACCAACTGCACTACAAACACTTTTCAGTAAATATCTAATATTTCGAATGTAATTTTGGACCTTTAAACATTAAAATTAGCAATTTTGATAAACATGAAAGTTGTAGGCAATTGAGTTATTGTTCAAACCCAATTTGAATTATCTCAATCGGAGATTTTAGTAAAGAGTTATGTCCGAAATACATTTAGTGACAAAGCGCAATTCATAAATTTCGTCACGAAAGGTACCCATTTGACAACGAAATATATTTTTTGTCGCTGAAAGCGTTAAAATGGTGACGAAATTATTTTTCGTCACCAAAGTTAAGCATTTGGTGACGAAAAAAATATTTCGTTACTAAATTGCTCACATTTGGCGACGAAATATATTTTTTGTCACCAAATGATTATCTTTGGCGACAAAAAATAATTTTGTCACCTTTTTAAGCTTTCGGCGACGAAAAATGTATTTTATCGCCAAATGGGTACCTTTAGTGACGAAAATATTTTTTTCGTCGCTAAATAGGCATAATTGGTGACGAAATTATTTCGTCACGAAAGTTATCAAAATAGTGACGAATTTATTTTTTCGTCGCCAAATATACTCATTTAGTAACAAAATTAAATTTCGTCGCCACTTTTTCGTCACTAATTTTCATTTTTCTTGTAGTGTCAGTTAGAATATTAGATATTTTGTTAAACTAGATGGCTATAATTGTGGGTGTTCGTTATTAGTGGGAACTACCTAAGGCTATAGTTATAAGTTGAGTAGGGTTTCTACTAGGTTGGACGTATTGTTCTGAGGAAAGAAAAAGGGGCAGCTTCGAAGGTCTTCGAGTTCAAGAATTCTCCAATTGGTACTCTTGATTTCCCTAAAATAGGTACTGTACTCCTTAAATTGATTTGGTTGCCTCCTAATCTACTTATATGTTTTAGTCTACACCTAGTTCTGCTTCTCGTAAAATTATTGGATGTGTTGGATTGTGGCAAGGCGAGAGGGAAGATGGTCGCACGGGTGCCGTGTCGGTTTGTGCGTGAGTGTGGTGGAGGGAGATTTTGGTGGGAATGGCCGAGAGAGTAAGGGTGTTGTTGTGGTGGTGGATTTTGTACTACTTATTATAATATGTATATAGTATATAAAACCTAATTAATATTATTCAAGCCTAGGTTATATGGTTCGGGTGATGAATTGCACGTGGAATTGGAGGCGTGAGTTGGGTTTTGTATTGTTGGTGGTTACTGGTGGTAGTAATTAGGATTAGGTTAGGTTTATTTTAATAGGAGAGAAATTGGTATTCTGTATTTACTCAGTGTGTATTTGCATAGTTAGTCATTTTGTGCTTTGCTCTTTTATTCAGGTTAGCGTTCTTTTGCGTGTTCGATTGCATTACTTTTGGATTCAGGTGAGTGGTTAAGCATGTTATGTACTTTCAAACTTCCCTGCGTCCCTTAAATTGTTGTTTTGGAAAATTTATGATTGAAATCGGAAACACGCAATTGTTTATTTTTGATTATATTAAATTGGCATGCGGTATCGGTGAAACCATTTGTTGTTCGAATAATCTTTTGGTGAGAACTTGGTGGAATTCGATGGGAACATATTTTTGAAGTCCAGGGAAATTAATCCTCTGTGTGCGGGTGACTCTGGCCATTAGGGAAGAGACCGGATTAGGCCGGTGACCCTATGCTCAACGGTTGTTATTGACCGGATCGTTCTTTGGGATAAGTTCCACGGGCTGCCAACTCGTGGTGACCCTAAGATTCGATATTGGATCCAATTTTGAGATATTTATTCACTGGCACTTGGTACTATTGATTTTGGTTGTGGTTCCCCATTGTTGTTGGAGATTAGATTGAGAACACCATTAAGATTTATCGGATGAATCGTTTGTTGGATTAATTAATTATTTTATTGTTCACCTCTATGCCAAATTTATATTGACATGGTAAATTATTTTGATCCCTGTTTTAGAACTGTATTTAATATACATGCTTTGCTACACACTGAGCTCGTCAGCTGACGGAATTATTCCAACTTCTTTTTCAGGCAAGTTGGGCAGTTAGGAGGATTCTGGCAGTATCTCGGGGTGTTCTTTTGTTTGACCTCCTTAGGGTGTCTCATCATAATTTAGTATTTTATGTATCGCTTCCGCAATTGAAACATTTTGTCAGGTGTTTGGATCTTTTTGAGATTGTTTGATTCATGGGATGTTTGTGCCCCATGCTTATGATTGGGATTTATTTAATAACAAAAAAAAAATATTTATTGTTCGACGACTTATTTTATTTTAGGCTGCGTGTTCCATGAGTTGGCCTTGTGGTTCACGGCCGGTCACTTCTCATTTTGGGGTGTGACAATTGTGGTATCAGAGCCAGGTTTAAAAAACAAAAAGAAGAAATTTTTTTTTGTATCATTTTCATTTAGTGGAGGTCCGAGTCCCCAGAGTCCTACTGCCATTTGTGAGAGTGTTTGTTATTTGATGTGTATCGGTACCCGCATAGTATTATGGAGATAGTAGTCATTCAGTGGGAACATTATTTTTCTGTAGACTTTGGATAGGATATTGGAGGAGAATGTGGCATATGTGATTTTATTAGTTATTTGGGTTGTTGCCCTCATTTTACGAGTACGTTAGTGACGTAAAGTAGTTGGAGTATGATATTAGTGAATCTGAAGATTGAATATTGGTGGTAGTACACTTGGAGATTGACTTAAGAATGTAACTTAGATGACTGCTACAAGGTTGTATTGACAATGAGCTAGTTGAATTGTATGAGATTGTGCCAAGAGTTTCTTACTTGTAATACTCAGTACACATCCCGGAGGGTACTCTTGAATTGTTGTTGTTTGATCGGTCCTTCGTTCCTATACTTGAGATCCTAGTAGATATTCGGTTATGTTCTATTAGGAGAGGTCCTAAAAATTCCTTGATGGTTATTAGGTGAATACCCTATGAACTCGTTGATGGTTAGGATTCATGTGTTTCGTCGCTTCAATCCAAAAAAAAAAAAAAAACCCTTACGACTAGGTGGGTATAGAGTGGGAGTAGTCAATTGTTGAAAGTGGGTTTTTCTAACCGCAGTATTAATTGTTTGGTTGCGAGAATTTGACAAAAAATAGATAGACTTTGGCAAGGATACGGTCGCTTGATTGGTATTGGCAAGCATTAGGTTATGGCTATATCAGCATGTGAGTGCTTTGGTTGGTTTGAGTCTATGGAAAAGGATTGTTACAGTATGTTTGGTGATTAGACAATGAGGTTATGGAGTGCACTTATGGCACTTTGAAATTTTAATGCATTACGGTATCGCTATTGTGGAATTATGGGAAGTTAAGGAAGGAGAAAATTTGTGTGGGTAAACGTATGTGATTAGAGTTGTTTTCGTGCCATTTGAGGTAAATATGGAGTGTTATTAACTTGATCATTAGTAGTTTTGAGGTTCTTAGTTTATTTGCTGCGAAACGTTAAAACTCTTACTTTTGGGGATAATTTAGAGACATGGTTTTGGAATGACAAGGGAATATTCTGTGGTATTAAATTTTGGGTTAGTGCATGGAGTTGGTTTTCAAGTTGCAAGGTGAATTTTAGGATCTTTAGGCTGTGATGTACTTTGGGTTAGTTTGGAAGTGAGACTAGCGGCTAGTTAGTTTGATTATTAGTTTTGAAGACACCGAGTTTGGGTAATTGATAAAGGCTGCGGATATATGTATTATGACTCGTGAAATATTTGGATGATTCAGTACAGTAAAATCTTGTTTATACTTCAGCAATATTATTGTTAACCGTCTTGAAACTTTGGTTGAGTGGAGAAGATTAGATTGCATGTATTGAAGAATTCTTTTCTTGCAGCTCTTTGGGATATGTGGAATAGACAACGATATTTGTGAGCCATCTTGTTACCCAAAATTTTAATTTGGACTTGGTTATTTGTTTGGAATCTAGTGAAGATTGATTTGAGAATGTTTTACTGAAACTGTTGGAGGGTATAGGTGTATGATGTGTGGCCGAATAGTAAACCAATCATAATAAGAGGTGATCTGTTGAGCCATATGAGTTGTGGTACTGTAATAAATATCAAAAGTTTTGAGGTCTAAGGAGTTCATTAATAGACTTTGGATTTTTGTGAGTAATGGGATTGTAGATTGAAGATCAATCCTTAGAGCTTGACTTACTTGGTTTGAGCTGTAATTATTTTGATTCTTTCCTCGGCTACTAATTCTAACCATGATTGATCAGTTGGTAGATTATCTTATTTGTTAGTTGTAAGTTAGTTCCTTTTTGGTGAAGTTGGAGTATTATATCATGGAGATTTTTGTGGAAATATTTAGTTGGTTTGTAGCTATGGAAGGTAGTAAGATGTCATGAAGGCTTATATGTATTTTTGGAACTTAATTGTTATCGAGTTGAATGTGGAGGAGATAGTTAAATTTCATAGCTAGTAATGGAATATTCAACCTTGACGTATCACTTTAGCAAAAAAAAAAAAAAGTTTGAATGTTCTTTTTAGTGATGGAGCTTACAAATATACTTTTGGGCATTGATGATATACTTAGTATTATGGATTTAGTATCTGTTTGAGTTAGTAGTTTTTGTGATAGCCATAAAAGTTTGTTGCAACAGATATTCATTGATTTTGTCATTTTGAGTTTAATGAGTACGCTCAGCTTGAGTGTGGTTAGTGTCTCGAAAAAAAAATTAGAATTGAATTTCTTTATGTGATTTGGTAGAGTCTGATTGGTGCTTTATTAGATGTTCAACAGGATAGGAGGATGCACTATTGTTTAAAATATTAATTTTGGAGTTTGAAGAATATGGTAGAATTGGTTATGATGGTCTATTTCAAACATTTTATTAGTGGTTTGTGCTATGCTTCGAGTGCCTACTGAAAAGTATGTTGATATGAAATGAGGGGGACTTATGAGATGAACCAATGAGATTTTGGATTTTTAGAAGAAATTATGACATTGGTTAGAATAATCCTTTTGTTTGAATTTCTCTATTGATGCTGGATTTTACGTATGGGTGTTCCACTTGGAACAAGATTAGATGCACTTGGATGTAGTAATGTTGGACATAATGAGGCAGTAACTATTGAATGGTTTGCAAATTTTTGGAGTTTTTGGATATTCGAGATGTTCAATTTTATGGAGGCATGATTCTTTTTAGAGTTTCAAATAACTGCATACATTTCTTTGACCTTGATGTGAGTGATACGGAGTAGCTAAGAGATTATAACTATTGCATGAAAGTCGAGTTTGGAGTTTGTAGTTGATTGGCTCACTAAGTCAGTACATTTTATTGCTATTAACATGATGTATAAGTTGGATCGTTGGTGCAGTTGTATTTTAGGGAGATTGTTAGATTCCCTGGTGCACTTGAATCAATTGTGTCAGATTGTGATCCCCGTTTTGTATCTAAGTTTTGGGGTGCCTTACAGGCAGTGATGGAAACTCGTTTACTTTTTAGTTTTGCTTACCACCCGCAAACTGATGGTCAGAGTGAGAGCACTATACTGACTTTGAAGGATTTATTGAGAGCATGTACCTTAGAGTGAAAAGAAAATTGGGATGATCAATTGCCGTTAATGAAATTTGCGTACAATAACAGTTATCATTTGAGTTGGGAGTTGTTCCATATGAGGTTTTGTATGGACGGAAGTGTATATCCCCTATCCGTTGATATGAGGTTGGAGAAAGGTGACTTTTAGGACTTGACTTGGTGGAGGATGCAAAAAAAAAAAAAAATTTGGGACAGGTTTGTAACCACTTGGAATAGATAGAAAAGTTATGCAGATAATTGTACGAGGGATTTGGAGTAATTAGATGACCCTATGAATATTTTTGGAATGATGGAAATTTAGTGACTATTATTTTGACATTCTTTTACAATTTTGGGAGTCTTAATTTGATTGACGGGGTTGGTTGATTAACTTCTTTGATAGATTTGGGCTAGTTCAATTTCTGGTCATATTGTAAGTGATACTTTTTCGAACAGTCATTGGAGGGATTTGGAGTTTGTAACTAGAGATATTGTACTTCTTAAGGTGTCCCCATAGAAAGATGTTATTCGGTTTGGCAAAAAGAAAAAAAAAGTTGAGTCCTCACTATATTGGGCCGTTCGAGGTTTTGGAAAGGATAGTTGAGGTGGCCTATCATTTGGCGTTGCCACCTAGTTTGGCTTGGGTTCATAATATTTTTCATGTATGTATATTGAGGAGGTTTGTGCATAGTTTGTCCCCTGTGATTGATTACGAACCACTTCATGTTTGGGATGATTTAATCTATGAGCAAACCGTATAGATTCTGGATACGAAAGAGAAAGGTGCTTCACAGTAAAACGATTCTATTGGTCAAGGTATTGTGGTGCAATCACACGGTTGAACAAGTTACATGGGAGCGAGTGTGATAAGGATATGCACGAGAAGTACCCATATTTGTATGCATGAGGTTAGTAAGCAATTTCGAGGACGAAATTTATTTTAAGGGGGGAAGGATGTTACGGCCTAGAATTTTAATTTATTTTATTAATCATTTTGGCCATTATTTAATTGAGTGTTGTGGTTGGGTCTTGATTAATTATTTTTGCGTACACAACGGATACAATTGTCGTTATTATTACTACAAGGGTATGAGTTTAATTAACCATAATAATTTAGTTTTTATCTCAGTTAGAATATTAGATATTTTGTTAAACTAGATGGCTATAATTGTGGGTGTTCGTTATTAGTGGGAACTACCTAAGGCTATAGTTATAAGTTGAGTTGGGTTTCTACTAGGTTGGACGTATTGTTCTGAGGAAAGAAAAAGGGGCAGCTTCGAAGGTCTTCGAGTTCAAGAATTCTCCAATTGGTACTCTTGATTTCCCTAAAATAGGTACTGTACTCCTTAAATTGATTTGGTTGCCTCCTAATCTACTTATATGTTTTAGTCTACACCTAGTTCTGCTTCTCGTAAAATTATTGGATGTGTTGGATTGTGGCAAGGCGAGAGGGAAGATGGTCGCACGGGTGCCGTGTCGGTTTGTGCGTGAGTGTGGTGGAGGGAGATTTTGGTGGGAATGGCCGAGAGAGTAAGGGTGTTGTTGTGGTGGTGGATTTTGTACTACTTATTATAATATGTATATAGTATATAAAACCTAATTAATATTATTCAAGCCTAGGTTATATGGTTCGGGTGATGAATTGCACGTGGAATTGGAGGCGTGAGTTGGGTTTTGTATTGTTGGTGGTTACTGGTGGTAGTAATTAGGATTAGGTTAGGTTTATTTTAATAGGAGAGAAATTCGTATTCTGTATTTACTCAGTGTGTATTTGCATAGTTAGTCATTTTGTGCTTTGCTCTTTTATTCAGGTTAGCGTTCTTTTGCGTGTTCGATTGCATTACTTTTGGATCCAGGTGAGTGGTTAAGCATGTTATGTACTTTCAAACTTCCCTGCGTCCCTTAAATTGTTGTTTTGGAAAATTTATGATTGAAATCGGAAACACGCAATTGTTTATGTTTGATTATATTAAATTGGCATGCGGTATCGGTGAAACCATTTGTTGTTCGAATAATCTTTTGGTGAGAACTTGGTGGAATTCGATGGGAACATATTTTTGAAGTCCAGGGAAATTAATCCTCTGTGTGCGGGTGACTCTGGCCATTAGGGAAGAGACCGGATTAGGCCGGTGACCCTATGCTCAACGGTTGTTATTGACCGGATCGTTCTTTGGGAAAAGTTCCACGGGCTGCCTACTCGTGGTGACCCTAAGATTCGATATTGGATCCAATTTTGAGATATTTATTCACTGGCACTTGGTACTATTGATTTTGGTTGTGGTTCTCCATTGTTGTTGGAGATTAGATTGAGAACACCATTAAGATTTATCGGATGAATCGTTTGTTGGATTAATTGATTATTTTATTGTTCACCTCTATGCCAAATTTATATTGACATGGTAAATTATTTTGATCCCTGTTTTAGAACTGTATTTAATATACATGCTTTGTTACTCACTGAGTTCGTCAGCTGACGGAATTATTCCAACTTCTTTTTCAGGCAAGTTGGGCAGTTAGGAGGACTCTGGCAGTATCTCGGGGTGTTCTTTTGTTTGACCTCCTTAGGGTGTCTCATCATAATTTAGTATTTTATGTATCGCTTCCGCAATTGAAACATTTTGTCAGGTGTTTGGATCTTTTTGAGATTGTTTGATTCATGGGATGTTTGTGCCCCATGCTTATGATTGGGATTTATTTAATAACAAAAAAAAAATATTTATTGTTCGACGACTTATTTTATTTTAGGCTGCGTGTTCCATGAGTTGGCCTTGTGGTTCACGGCCGGTCACTTCTCATTTTGGGGTGTGACATCAACTATGGAATTACAGGCCACACAAGAAAGAATGAATGAATCACCAAATGCTTTTGCAAAACGACCGCCTGGTCTGAGTTCCACATAAGAAGTTTGCATAGAAATTTTGACTATACAAGTAAAACTAGCAGACGTAATTGTCGATCAAGACTAACAGGTTGGCCTACTGGTCAAGGCACTCTCGTTCAGGTGTGATGCTTGGGTTCAAATTCCAACTCCTCAAATCATATCATTCCCTTTCCTTAATCCCTCCTATAGATTAGCAAAAAGAAAATACTCCTATCATAATTGTCAATCCGTAGCTAAGCTTTGTGAGATTCTATGGTTTCCCCGGAAGCCTAGTGAGAACATGTTGTGCACCATAGAAGCTTCCTTAGGCTTTCGGGTGGGTGGGTTTCTGTGGTTGTTTCCTTCCTTTAAGGAGTAGTTAGTGTCTGAAATGGAGCCCCCTCCTCAAGTTATACTCATCGACCCTCTCTCTGCTTTTGGTATTCCTAGAATCCTACCTTTGGCCCAGAGCTAGACTAATATTTAACCCAAAAAAATGGGATGAAAGAACATAATGCTAGAGATTCCCCGTACTTTTTCAAGCTGCTCCTGGAGAAAAGAAAAGCTATAAGAGAAAGCATCATTATTGTGTTTTTTTTTATACTTATTATTGGTTTGTTAACTCTTCATGCCTCTATTTAAGAAGTTTGGATTACAAGCATCCATTGTTCCTCCAGCCCCAAAATTGGTTGCCATCCCAAGATCACAAACTTGGTGCTCATTTAACCCATTACTGAATTATTCTTCACCAGTCATATTTGCTGAGCCTCAACCAAATTGGAAAACTGAATATTAGTATATGGGTTCATGGAGAGAGAGCTCCTCTTCCTTCATCTCATTCTCCTAAACATTGTTAGTCTCACCGTTTCCCATGCCTCATTACCTATACTCCACCTATATATATCTGGATCTGGCAATTACTCAACTAATAGTTCATACCAGAAGAACCTTGTCGCCCTCCTCTCTAACCTTTCCTCCGGGACCGATAGATATGGGTTTTACAATTCTTCATTTGGTGACAATCCAGACAAAGTTTATGCAATTGTGCTTTGCAGAGGAGACGTTGAGCTCCATGCCTGTCGTAGTTGTATCAACGATTCCACTATTAAGCTCCCACAACTGCTTCCTAACAACAAGGGGGCGATCGGATGGTATGACTACTGTATGCTGCGTTACTCGAACGACTCCATAAATGGCATTGTTGCAACTGATCCGCGTAATTTAATGGTGAATGGCAGAGATGCGTTGAGCATGAATGATTTTAAGCAGGCGGTGAGTAGGTTGTTGGACAATCTCCGCAGCCAGGCAGCGTCGGGTGGGGCCCACTGCAAGTTCGTGACGGGGAACACATCTGGTACGAGAACTATAGTTTCTTTACGGAGATTCCAGCTGCTGCACCACCAGCCACATCAGGTAAACTGGCAAAGCATATCTTCTGTAAAATTTATCCTCTGAATTATTCTTCCCTTAGTTTCACAAATCATAGACTTATGGGTTACGTTAGGTAATTAAGACTAAATGACTAATCAAGCAACTTACCTATAGATTTAAAAACAAGCTGCTATGTATTGGTTTTTCGAACCTCCTATACCGCTACACCCTGTTATACCGTGTTGAAGAATACTAATTAATGTACGTTTTTCACAAGAGGGTAGTATTTGGTCAATTAAGATCTTCAGAGATTACTCAGTTTCGAAGTTGCAGGTTTCTGAAACTGCTAGACTTGATCTGATATGTTCATTTGTTTCCTCTGATTGAGACAATTTCAATGTTGTTTTTTCTGTTGAGATTCGATGTTGATAGTAGTCGAGTGCGTTGGTTCTTTTGAACAACACGTGGATTCAATTTGAACAGAAATGGATAAAAAAAAAAAAATTGAAGTATGGACTACTGAGTTGTATCCTCGTTAAATTCTCAAAATGTGGTTTCGGCTATAAGCAAATCTGTTTGAACCAGGATTTGATTTTAAGCAATAATTAAGCATATCCGTTAGTTTCTGTAAAAGGAATATATGCTATTTGAGTAAATTGACTATTGTAATATAGCTCTCGTGGTTGCTGGAATTGTTTTGCTTTGAATTACTTTTTTTTTTTTGGGGGGGATAAGTAAGCTTTGAATAATCGGCTATATCACTTTCCTGTTCTAGTGATGAATTTTATGGGAACATCAGTTCTAGCAAAAATTTTGGCTAGCCAGGGAGGCATCTCGTATCTATGAAAACATAGAATTCAAGGGGCAGTGGTTGATATGGAGGAATATGGGGCAGTGGTTCATCTTTCTAAAGTCTTCGGAGTATTTCCTAGACCACATTAGCCTTTCTTGGTGATAAGGGTCATCATCGGGCCGGGCCGGCCCAGCCTGCCAAGGCACTACCCAAGCCCGCCCACGGGCTGGGCAAATCGGGCTTTTTCTTTTTTGCGGGCCGGGCTACCTACTATAAATTGAAGCCCAAGCCCGGCCCACGGGCTAGCCCAATTGACGGGCTAGCGGGCCAAAAACCGGGCGGGCTTAAATTTTCTTGGGCAAGGTAAAAAAGAAAGGATTTTGTGGGATTTGGTGCTAATGGGCGGGCCCGTGGGCAGGCTTTTGGACGGGTACCACGGGCGGGCTACCGGGCGGACTCACGGGCGGGCCAAGTAAATTTTTATAGGCCCGAGCCCGCCCATTACAAACTATGGGCCGGGCCTGCCCGCCCGTTTCACGGGCTCGGGCCGGGTAAAAGCTCGATGGGCCGGGCGGGCTTAGGGCAAGCCGCAGGCCTTCGGGCCAAATGATGACCCTTACTTGGTGATGGGTTTCCGAGTTGGCATACTTAAACTTGTTATTAACATCTTTTTTGGCCAAGCAAGGACATAGACAAAGCTCTAACTTTTAGTATGGTTGGAGCTAGGATGCTATACTGCTGGTGCAAATTGAGGCCAAATCAACAGGGAATCAACAAACCACCAAGGGCAATTAGCAACCAAATCAACACAATACCTCCAATCTCTACCTGCATTCTCCAGGACATAGCCACAACATTATTACCATGTCTATGGATGAAAAGGCAAAGGCCAGCTCGGAGGCAACATTGTGAAGTAACATGACCACCCTAAGTAGGACGTTAACTGCTAGACCTCAAGCCCCACAATGATCACGCACCACCACACTTACCCAACCCCTATTCTCGATTTCAGGCCAAGCCCAATCAAGATTACTACTTAACCAACCTGGCTGAGGTTAAGATCAATTAAAAATAAGAAAGCTCCTCTCGTCCAAACTAATGGCACTAAAAAAATTTCCTCTGCTCTATTTATGGCCTGCTTCTTAGCATGCATAGGATCAAAACAATTTGCCCAGGCAAGAAGCAAAACACCTTTCTCAAAATAGCATTAATTCTGGTGAAATCCACAAGCAATCAAAACTACTATCTAATTCAATAGAAGAGAGAAACACCTTTCAAATATTCTGCAAAAAGGAACCGTAAATAGACCAGTATTCCTGAGAATTTGATATTACATTACCACAAGATAGAAGACAGGCATATTTTTACATTATATTAACAATTCGACCTGCTATTTCAAATGAACTTTTGAAAAATGTAAAGGATGCGAACAATCAGGCATAATAATCAACCATGTTAATGCGGAGATCTATAACGCGTATTCAATGTTCAATAAGCTATTAAACCTATCCAAAAGAAGAAGGAAAAATTGTTCAATGTTCCATTAGCCAAACTCATTGATTTAATGGATATGACAAAAGAGAGGAGCATACGGCATACCATCGCCACAGTTTTTGGGGCCATCGAGTTTGAAATTGATACAGCAAGCATCTTATTCATTTCCAGCCCAAAACTCCTGCCACAAACCAACCCCCCCCCCCCAATTCTAATTTAGTTAAGCTAATAATTTCAAAATGTCAAAATCTTGGCAATGCCTTCTCAATTCGATCAATCACATCCATACATGGACAAGCAGAAGAATGAAAAAGGTAAACTTGAACGTAAATGCCTTCAATCGAAGTGCTTGAAGGTAACTTGAGTGATTAATTTTGTGTTTGAACGAGCCTTTTAAAATTCACAGATCCTGGTTCCAAAAATATAAACACGATTGGTAATTGTTTTTCTAGACCGCTCCTCTTTTCGCTTCACAATATTCCTCCAACGAAAGCACGCATTTTTTCTCCTGTCCAACACACAAAACTCCTCCCCAACCGTTTAGTCAGACATACACCCACATCGTTTCACTGGCAGGCATTCGTACAAATCCTCATTGGAATTATACTTTCATTGAAGGAACTTTATCAGATCATGAGTTTTTAAAGGCTAGGATCATTCATGACAGTAATTAGCATATCTTTAAACTCTGTTTTGTGTTTATTACGTTAGGAGGGGTAGTTGTGTCTGTTTTTTCTTTTCCTTTTTTGTGGGTCCTAAAGGGGCAGGAAGTTCTAAAAACCAACGCCAACTGAAGTTGCCTAATTGTATAGTACAATTGGTGTGCATTATGTTGTCATCCATTAGTAGCACATGAATACAACAATAATAAACCCTTTAATTATCCTAACATATCAGAAGACCATGCAAAACATAATAGACACAAAACAGAGTTTACAGTAAATTCTTTAGAGTTTAGAAGATTAAATTCACATGGAAAAACACCCCCAAACCATTCTCACGGCCATTGTCATACTAGGAAAAGATGCAACCACTTGTGACCATATAGACATACCGAAGATGAAAGGAAATAGGAGAATGGTCTCAGTTCCCATATAAAGCAACTTGGGCGCAGCACTGTGTGGAATTGATCTCATACCTAAAAGTGATCTCACACACATAAATACAACAACTCCCCTTTTTTGGTACTAAGGAGGTCAGGAAGTTCTTAAATCCAACACCAATTAAAGCTGTGTAATTCTATCGAACAGTTGGTGTGCATTATGCTATGATTCATTAGGAAGCACAGCTAAATGCAGATGTGTACATGTATTTTGATCGAGGTGGGGGTCAGACAATTGTTTTAAGTTGCACTTACTGGTTAATTCTTTCCGGCGGCCTAATCTGAGGCAGTATGGAGGTATAGTGGGGGTTTGAATTGCCGGAAACTTTGGCTGGTTAATGCTTTTCGGTGGCCATCTGGTGGCCGAAACTCTGGCGGTCTAGGGAAGTACGATGGAATTTTGGTGGTTGGAGATGGCGACGGAGGTGTGGGCGGAATAGGGTCGGGATGGGTTTACATTTGGAGCGGTTGGGAGTTGTGATGGAATGCGAAAAGTCGACAAACAGTCGACTCTTTTATAAAGAAGTATAAAGAAGTATTTGTTATTTATATAGAAGATCCATTTTTCTTCTCACCAAACCACCATGGAAAAGTCAATGTTCGAATATACAACAATTCTTCATTTTTTTTTTCTTTTTGATAAGAACAATTCTTCATTGATTCTACCGTTGATTATTATGTTCGATTCTCCTGTTTGTCAAAAATGATTACTTTGAAATTTATTGTTGGTTTCTCTTTAAAGTTTGGATCCTTTCCTGTCAAACTTATTAGGGACCCGCTAAGAAAGGGGTGGTTCTGCAAAACCAATGCAAACAAAATTTCCATATAGGACGCATGAGGAACGAAATTCTTGATGATGCCCCTCTAATGGCAGCATGAGGTTAACGAAATTTCCATGTAGGACGCGTTAAAAGAAACAGTTAGGCAAATGAACTTTTGGAGTTAAAATCGTTGTTTTCTATCCTTCCTTTCTTTTTTCTTTTTGCTATTTATATTTGTTTTCGTTTAACTTGGGAAGTTGTAGTCTGCTTAGGGGCCGGGATTATGTTATTGAAAACCTTTGACAGGTTCAACAAGGGAATATGCCTCAAATTAAAGAAAGAATGAATGAATCACCAAAATGCTTTTGCAAAACCACCCGCGGTCTAAGTTCCACATGAGAAGTTTGCATAGGAATATTTTTGACTATATCTATGTGGGGGCTCCGTTTCGGTTGGTTCGTACTTTCTGAATGTGGGTTCTTGGTTAGCTCCCGTCTCCTTGATTAGTCCTGCAAAACGAAGCACGACTAAGAGACCACACCGGAGGTCCTCCGGGATGGCCCTCCGGTGCAAGAGTCAGATTGCTTGCAAGAAGGAGTTAGGGATTAGGAGCTAGGGTTTTGTTTGAGCATACCTCTTCCAAGTAGGCATAATGGGATATTTATAGGGAACCCTTCGCTTGGTCTCCAAGATTGCACCAACGCTCGACACGCGTCGGCTGATGTCACTGTTGCATCACGTTTAGGGTTTTGCAACCGTTTTCATGATGAGCTGGCACCTTCACGTGCCACCATCATTGTTCTCATAACCGTTCGGATGACGTCACAACCATCATCATTGCCATGGTTGCTGTTCTGACGCGGATGAGCTGGATCGTCGGCCAAGCCATGCTCGGCACTGAGCATGTTGTGGGACCTTCGGCAATTATCCAAACGAACGTATCCTCCAACCCGAGCAGGTGTAGGGAATGGAGCATCGGAGGAAGTGGTAATTAGCGGGACCCTCGGCTACAGGGGCCCTCGGCTATGGTTGGTAAACCGAACGCCCGAAGAAAGATATCTTGGAGTTGAAAGGAATACTGGATCACGCTCGGAATGGCCCGAGCCATTTTGCTCGGCCTGCTACAATAGCCCTTCAACCCATGCCGAAGCTCTTCACTCGGTATGGGTTGATTTAAGACTTAGCCGAGCTTGAACCTTCGGCAGATTAATCCGAGCCCCAAATAAGGTAACAGCTGTCGAGTATTCGAACGGGTGTGTCAGTTGAAAGGACGTCTTGGCAGACGAGGAGCCGGCTGGCATGGGCGAGGACTTCAGTCGCCACGTGTCACGTAGAGGTTGGTGAGGGGTTCGGCGATGAAATGATGGGCGGGAAATTCGAAAAGGGTCGCTCCGCTTATAAATAGTGGTGAGGGAGGAGAGAGAAAGTTCTTCTGCACTTTCTCTCTCTAACGTCTGGAGTTTCTCTCTCTAAGATTCCGTTCCAGAACTCAACTTAAACCCAGATCTTCAACTTCAAGCCCCATTCCAACAGAAATCTTCAGGTATGTCACCGATTCTTGTCGTTTTACCCTTTCTCTTGCTTTTCATGCTTATTTTCTGGGTTTTGGGGATGATTTTTGGGGGTTTTTGTACTGTATGAACAGTAGAGTACTGGGATGAACGATGATGTTCATCCCTGAACTCAACTTGTTCTTCCGAGCCCTATAGGATGTCTGGGGCTGGCCGAACGACTCTTACTGATGGGGATAAATAACCGAACGATCCCTCACTCTTTTGTTTGCCGAACGTAGGGAGTCTTTTAAGAAGTACCGAGCCCATTATAGGTTAGCATATGACTCGTGAGCCGATAAGATGACCCGAACTTCCAAACGAGCTTCTTTGCCGACGCAGATTTCAATAGCTTAATTCCCCTTTGTTCTTTTCCTAGGTCTGGCTCACGAGGTCATCAACGTGTCTTCAGACTCGGATTGCTCGAAAACCGAATCCGATCGTCAATTCATCAGCGAACTTATCGAGTGGCGTAGGTTGAGGAGTAGCCGAGCGGTTGTATCTTCTTCAACAAGGATGTCGGCAACTTCTCCAGTGATAGACGATTCTAACGCCGAGCGTGACTTCGAGTACGCTGCGGACGGATTTACTACGGAGCCTGAGATTAGTTTCTCTTCTGATACCCAGTCTGAGGCCGAGCCACTGGTGGGACAAGAAGCCAAATCGAGGCTTATGTCAGGAGCCGAGGCGTCAACGTCGGCGCCGAGCGATGCTGATCTTTTTGACAAGGGACTGCTATGCCCTTATGCCCACTACTTTAGTGGCGATCCGGGAGAGTATGCAGCGTTCCGTACGAAGTACGACATTCTCGACGACATTCTGATTCATAGAGTCAAGAGCACCGATATGAAAGACCACAGGGATCACCGTCCCGAGCACATAACCGTGCCCCTAATGGCCATATGCGAGGTCGGGCTTCGGTTCCCCCTTCACCCCTTCCTTAGGGAGATACTATGGAAGTTTAGTTTGGCACCCCATCAATTGGCAATCAACAGTTATCGAATCATCATGTCGGTAATTGCTCTGATAGAGAGCCAAGATCTGGACTTCAGGCCGACGGACCTTTTCTTCACTTACACCATGTCTCGTCATGGTAAATCTGGCCGTCGGTATCTTTCAACCCGACCTAAAAAGAGCCCATTGATCCAGGGTTTATCCGACACGGATAAATGGGCCGATTTTTACCTCGAAGTCCACGGGAACTACGAATTTGGTGACGGTCTGCGTCGGTACGCAGTCCCTAAAGTTAAGGATACGAGAGGTATCAACGAACCGTTCCTTTCTTAATCTAATAAAATTTCGCTCGGCTTTTCTTTTGTTGCTTAACGTTTGCACTCCTGCTATCTTTCGTTTGCAGAGCTCGGTCCTATATCAAAAGGGCTTAACACAAATTCTCGAGAGAAGGCTTGCGACACGCTCCTCGCCCAAGCTTGCCGACACGCTCCAACCCTTCTCGATTATAAACCCTCATACAAGGGTGTGCTGAGAAGGAAGGAGAAAAGTAAAGAGGCCGAAGCCGAACCAGGGAAGAAGAAAACAGGTGCCCCCAAGACCACCGGAGTATCCAAAAAGGGGGGTGCTTCAAACGTCGAAGGCGTTCGGGAGAAGCGGCAACAGGGAGTGCGGTTGCCGAAAATTGGATATACTGCCGAGGAGTGGCTCACTCCGCTTAGATCCGACGTTCTAGCCGACCTCGCTGAAGAAGATATGTCGAGGAGAAATATCCCCAGGCCCGTCATTCCAACGAAGTCGGCAAACCCTGCTCGCAGCCGAGGCTCTTCCGACCAGCAGACACAGCAAAAGGAAAAAAGACAGAAGACATCCGAGGATGTTTTGCCACAGAACATTGCTCAGTCTGCCCCATCGAGTGTTGTCCGAGCCTCCCCGCCCAAGGAGCAAAGGAACATTTCCGAACCTCATATCGACCTCACCGACCCCGCAACCGAGGCTGCCGTCCGACGGCAATTCAGTCCTTCTTACACAATGTCTGATGGAAGGGTCTTGCAGTTGAGTGATTCCGTTAAGGAAGAACCGAACCTTGCAGTGACGCTCCTCAGGGGTCTAGCTCTTCCGAGAGACTATGATCAAGTGCCGACCGACCTGATCCCTGGGCTTGGGGAAATGTGCTCCCATCTTGTGCAGGTATAACTTGTGCTTAGATTTTGTACTTGTGATTTTTTCTTGTGATAATCTTTTACTTCCACGTTTTTGACAGGCTGGACAGGCTGCCCTGAAAGCCTATGACAAGGCTACCAAAGTCTCTGCCTAGCGTGAACGGTACAGGTCTGACCGAGATTCCTACCGAACCAAGTGGAGGATCTTAGATCAGCAGGCAAAGGATGCGGAGGTAGAGGTGGAGAGGCTGAAGAAGGAGCTGGCCGACGTTAAGGCTGCTGCCGAGGCTGATGCCGAAAAAGTGAGGGTGGAAGAGAAAGAGAAGCTCAAAGCTGCCAACGCCAAAGGCTATGAGACCGGAATAAACCGAGCCGCACTGGAGTATACCCAGATTGCTCACAAGATGGTAAACGACGAACTTGAAGCTCGGTTACCTGACTTCTTCAAGCTGGGATATGCTGCCGGTGCCGACGCCATGGCTGGTGTTATGGCGATTCAGCCTGAGTCGGGTTTTCTGAAGAAACTTCTCGAGCCGGCTGTGCCTGACCTTGACCTTCCATACACCGAGGAGGAGTGTCAGCCTCTTCCTCCTGAGGATGATGAAGAGATGACTGATGTGCCTGCCGTCGATCAACAGCAGAAGGTTGGTGAAGGTGAGAGCCATCCTCAGGCTCAAGACAAGGTCGTCGAAGATACCCTAGTTTAGGATTTTCCATAAGTATTTTGTTTTTGAATATTTTGAACTTTGCTTCTTTGGACTGGATGGCACCGAACGTTTTGGATTTTGCCATGCCAGATGTAATAGTTTTAAGGGGGGTAGGCATCAAATGTTTCACTAAGCCGAGCCCTCTTCGTAGGAGTTTTTGAATTCCAAGTTTATGTTTAAATGATGACTTAGAAGGAATTCTCAACTTTGTTACTGCACTGAATTTTTTCTCCATGCCTTAGAAATATTTTCTGATTTTGGCTGCCGAAGGTTAAGCAACCTTGGCTTGTTTTCAAGGTTTTGATAGTTACTCATGATAGCCCCTACTTTGGTGTAAGGCTCGGCTCAATGTGCCAGTCTTATGCCAAGGTAATAGGTAGAGTAACTGTTTGATGTGGCCATTTAGTTCAAGTCAAATTATGAACATAGCCGTACTGAGGATAAACTTTCAGGTTCATCTATTGTTTTCTGTTTGAACTTTAAGTTGTCCGAGTTGTTTATGATTTACTCGTAACAGCCCCAGCGCTGGTATAAGGCTCGGCTCAAAATGCCAGCCTTGTACCAATGTAATATGTTTAAGTAAATGTTTGAAGTGGCAATTTGTTCAAGTCAAATTATGAACGTAGCCGAACCAATATGTTTATCATGTTGTGGCTGGAAATCAAATTGTCCGAGCCATAACATGTTTGCAGTAAAGAAATCCGAACGTAACTGTAATGTTTAGAATACCGAGCTATAGCGATCGAAGTTTGTAATCAAATATAGAGAACATTGATGCTTCAGAAGTAGGAGAGATTTTTCATTGAATAAAAATATGGTCAAGACAAGTACAGTGTTTTGGTGAGAGCAAAGTAATAGACTTTAGAGCTGGTGAGATAGATTGAGACCGAGGAGAGACTTCAAAGGTAGGCCTTCCTGAGGTTCAGAGCGTTCCAGGGGTTCTCAATTTCCCTTCCTTCTTTGTCTTCTAACTTGTACGAGCCATTGCCGACCTCTTTAATCACCCTGTAGGGTCCTTCCCAATTTGGTTTGAATTTTGTCTTTTGATTGGCTCGGACAACCTTCCTCCAAACCCAGTCATCGGTTCTGAACTTCTTAAGCCTTACGCTTCGATTGTAGCCCCGAGCGACTTCCTGCTGATAGTTGGCTAACTTGAGCTGAGCATCGTCTCGCTTTTCTTCGGCTAAGATTAGCTCGGTTGCCACTGCATCATTGTTAGATTCTAGATCAAAAGTTTCGTTACGCAGGGTCGGGAACTTTGATTCCAGTGGTATGACAGCCTCCATGCCGAAGGCCATTGCAAACGGAGTTTGTCCAGTGGAGCGTCTGGGAGTGGAGCGGTAGGCCCAAAGGACCCTAGGGAGTTCCTCGGCCCATTTTCCTCGTTTGGAGTCTAGCCGACGTTTGATGCCAGCGCATACAATCTTGTTAGTGGCTTCGGCCTAGCCGTTGCCCCGGGGGTAGGATGGGGTCGAATTGAAGAATCTAATTCCGAATTCAGCACAGAGTCTAGTTAACTCTTTTCCGACGAATTGGGAGCCATTATCCGAAACAATTGCATAAGGCACGCCGAACCTCGTGACGATGTTCCTCAAAACGAATCGCCGAACGTCTGCTTCAGTCGTTGTTACTAATGGCTTGGCTTCCACCCACTTTGAAAAGTAATCCGTTGCAGTGATCAAGAACTTGAAGCCCCCAAGGGCAGTTGGAAGTTTGCCAACTATATCCAAGCCCCACTGAGCAAAGGGCCATGGACTAGTGATAGGTTTGAGAGATTGAGCGGGCTGCCTTGGTATAGGGGAAAAAAGTTGGCAAGGCTTGCACTTTTTGACCACTTCTTCACAATCTTTCTTCATTCCTTTCCAATAGTATCCTTGACTGAGAGCTCTTTGACTTAAAGAACGGCCGCCAGAGTGACAACCACAGCTGCCAGAGTGAAGCTCGGTTAAAATAATTGGGACCTCGGTTGGGTGAACAACTCGAAGATATGGCCCAGTGAAGCTTTTCCTGTAGAGTTGGCCGAGCTCAGAGATCCAGTAGTACGCTGCTTTGCTGCGTATACGGTGGGCCTCCTTTTTATCCGAGGGTAGTGTATCGTCTTTGAGGAACGAGACGATTTCATCCATCCAACTTGGGCCGAGGGAAATGTTGAATACTTCTTCCGAGACTTCGAAGCTTGGCTGGTGGATCTCGCCGAGGCTGATGTGTCGGTATTCAGATGCTTTACTTGCCGAGGCCAGACTTGCCAGAGCGTCGGCATGAGCGTTGTTCTCTCTGTTGATCTGTTTGATTTGAAATCCTTTGAACCCTTTGATTAGCTCTAGAGCGGTAGCTTGATACTTAATCATTCTTTGGTCCCGAGCTTCATAATCACCTGTTACTTGATTGACGATCAGCTGAGAGTCGCAGAACACTTGTAGGTCTTCAACTTGTAAACTTGCCGCGGCTCGGAGACCAGCAAGCAGAGCTTCATATTCGGCTTCGTTGTTTGTGGCTTGGGAAGTTGATTGTGATAGCACTTTCATGAAGGATGCCACAAGGGTTTACAAGGACAACCTCTGCACCCGCGTCGTTGCTGTTTGATGCCCCATCAACGTGCAACTTCCAAACGTCTTCGCTGAATAAGTTCCAAGTTTTTCGAGCCTCTTGTTGTTCTAGCATCCCATAATTAGGCTTGACCAATGTTTGCTCATCCGGGCTTCCAAGGGTGAATTCAGCAATGAAGTCTGCCAATACTTGGGCCTTGATTGCAGTTCGAGGCTCAAAGTGGATATCAAAATTTGCTAATTCGACCGCCCATTGGGATATTCTGCTTGATAGATCGGCCTTTCTCAAAAGATTTTTAAGTGGGAATTCAGTGAGGACTATGATGGGGTGCTCTTGAAAATAAGGAAGAAGTTTCCGAGCTGCTGTAACCAATGCTAGAAGAAGCTTCTCCAGTGGCAGATATCTAGTCTGTGCTGGGAGTAAGGTTCGGCTAGAAAAGTAGATTGGTTGGTCCTCAAGGCCTTTCCGTCGGACAAGTGCCGAGCTCACGGCATGTGGAGAGACAGCTAAATAGAGATGAAGAGTTTCGAAAGCTACTGGTTTGACAAGAAGAGGGGCCGAACTGAGATAAGATTTCAGCTCGGTGAGGGCTGCATCACAATCTTCCGTCCACTTGAAACTTCGTCGGCTTTGCTTCTTAAGAGTTTGGAAGAAGACATGGCATTTATCCGACGAGCGGCTAATAAACCTATTGAGAGCCGCTGCCATCCTAGTTAGCTTCTGAATTTCTCGAGGAGTGGATGGTGGTTTTAATTGCTGAATAGCTAAGATCTGGTTCGGATCCGCCTCGATACCGCGCCGAGTAACCAGGTAGCCGAGGAACTTCCCTGAGCTAACTTCGAAGGCACACTTGTCGGCGTTAAGCCGTAGCTTGTGCTTTTTCAAGATTGCAAAGACCTCGGCAAGATGAGAGAGGTGATTCTCGGCCTTGAGACTTTTCACCACCATATCGTCAATATAAGCCTCCATGATTTTTCCGATGAGAATTCCGAACAACAGGTATACCATTCTTTGGAATGTGGCTCCTGCATTCTTAAGGCCGAACGGCATAACTAGGTAACAGAAGAGGCCTTTGGGTGTGATGAATGCCGTCTTTTCCATATCGTCGGGATCCATGGCTATCTAGTGGTAGCCTCGGTAAGCATCCAAGAAACTCAACTGAGCATGACCCACCGTTGCATCTACCAATTGATCAATCTTTGGAAGGGGTAGACAGTCTTTAGGGCAAGCATCATTCAAGTTGGTGTAGTCCACGCAGACTCTCCATTTTCCATTTTTCTTCTTCACCACCACAGGGTTCGCGAGCCAAGTGGGGTATTGCACTTCTTTGATGGCGCCAGCCTCGAGGAGTTTGCCAACTTCGTCATTTACTGTATCGGCATGAATAGTGGCCGACCGCCGAGGCTTCTGAATCACAGGCTTTGCTGATTTTGAAACTTTGAGGGAGTGCTGGATGAGCTTTGGGTCAATGCCTGGCATATCGTACGGCGTCCATGCGAAAACTTTGATGTTGCTTTTGAGGAACTGCAAGGTTTCTTCACTCTCGGCTTGGGACAAACCAGTGCCGAGCATGAAATATCGGGATGCATCCTCGTTAAGTGGGAATTTTATAAGATCCTCAATTGATTTCTCTTCAGGAAGAGATCCGACGTCTTCGAGGACTGGTTTGTCAGGGACTTCAACCCAATGTACTCGTTTGGAGCTTGATGACTTTCCAATGGCCGAGACGTAACATTGTCTGGCCTGTAACTGGTCTCCAAATAGATCTTCTTGTTTACCGTTAGCGCCGATGTACCTGACCACCTGGTGGTAGGTTGAGGCGACGGCTTTAATTGAATGGAGCCAATTTCGGCCAAGGATTGCGTTGTATGGGCTCGGTGCGTCCACAACGACGAATTCTTGATTAGAAGCAACCGAGCCCGTAACAATAGGGAGGGTAATCCTTCCGAGAGGCCAAACTGGAGTGCCACTGAAACCAATTAAAGGGACTTCTGCTGGTAAAAGGCACGACTGTGGGATTTTAAGCTCGTTGAAGAGAGATAAGTACATCACTTCTGCCGAGCTTCCTTGATCAATAAGCACCCTTTTGACCGAGTAAGTTGATATTTGGATTGTGACCACCAGAGCGTCGCTATGGGGGGTTTGGATACGTTGAAGATCTTGCTCGGTGAAGGTGATTGACCAGGGACGCTCAAGCATTTTGACTCTTTTTGGAGCACGATCGATGGAAAAAATTTGTGTAACTTTCTCAGCTTTGACAAGCTCTTACCGAAGCTGTTTTGCTGCCTCTTTTGTTGTTGACCCATGAATAACGTTGATTACTCCGACTGGACGCGGAATAAGGTTTTGTCCACCAGCGTTCGGCTGTCTCCTCGGCGTCTTTGTCCAATCGATATGATCATCAAGGAGTCCTTGTGCTGCGAGATTTTCCAAAAGTGCCTTATAGGGAGGGCAAGCCGTGGTGTAATGCCCGAGCTCATTATGGTACGAGCACCTCTTTCGATTGTTGTTATTGCCTTCTTCTGTGTTCAATTTGGGAGGGTTCGGCCAAACAAAAAACGGTTCCCTCTCTATCGTGCGGAGGAGGAAATAAATTGGCTATTTGAAAACGGTGTTTTCAACTATATAGTCATGGGCTTTTGGCCCCTTTTTGTCTGCCACCTTGACTGTGTTGACCTGCTTCTTCTGCTGGACAGCGACTACAGGCTTCGGTGGTGCGATTTGGGGCATGGGGACATGAAGGCTTTGAGGTACGATTGAGTTTTGTCCTCCTTGGAGTTCTCGCTCGGCGAGGAACTCTTCGTAGGAACAGAACTGTTCTACCATCCTCATTAGCTCGTTCATTCCATGAGGCGCCCTTATTGCCAGCTCATCCAATATTTTGCTTCCAGCTTCCAACCCATTCTTAAAGTTCCTTGCCGCCCAGTATTGATCAACACCGGGTATCTCGTTAAACAATTGACAGTAACGTTCGGCATACTTCCGAAGCGTCTCGCCGGGCCTCTTCCTCATCTATGCCAAGGCATCTTCTTCCTTGGCTTGCTTGTTGCTAGTGATGAACCGATAGTTAAAAGCTCTTTCAAGCTCTTTAAATCTGTGGATCGATCCGGCCTCTAGTTGGTTGAACCAAAGCAAGCCGAGGCGCCCAAGACTCGAGGGGAATGCTTTGCACATGATGGCATCGTCGTCGGTGACGCATGAGATGGTGCTTCTGTAACTGATGAGATGGGTGTATGCCTCGGTCGTGCTGGGATCGAACTTCTGAAACTTTGGGAGATGTAGACCTAGCTTCGGCAACGTGGCTTGGATCTTTGCCGAGAAGGGTGATTCCGTCAGCTTTTTCAACTGGTACTCGTGGGTTGGCCGAGGGGGAAGACCTTCCCGAGCGTTTCGAGACTTCTTCGATGCTCGGCATTCTTGTTCCCTTTGTTTTCCTTCGTTCTCATCCTGCCGACGTTGAAATCCCCATTCTCTCTTCTCTATGGGGACCTTTCTGTAGTCTGCTTCTGAAAGATTTTCGGTATGGTAAACCCTTCGTTGGCTAGGGCGATCGTCTTGCCGAACGACGACACTTACACTCCTTTCACGGTTTAGCCTCCGAGCGCTTACTGAATTTGTTGCTCGTCCTTCGTAGGCTTTTTCCCGAGGGACTTCATCATGTTCGATCCGATGGCTCTGGGGATCTTTCCCGTTTCTTCTTGGCGTCCGGCTTCTTTGCCGTTCGGATTTGTATGGGATGAGAGCCTGATCGTTGTCTTGAAATTCCACGGTATCATAACTTTGGGAGCCCTGGGAGTATTCATCTCCAGCCGATGAACTTGAGAAAACAGTGTGCGGGCTCCCCTCTCGCCGTCCTTCTCGTCCTCTATGTCCCGCACCATTGCCGAGACGTTTATGAACTGGTGAGAGCTGCTGCCTAAGGCGAGCGCTATCCCCAGTTCGATGGTCAGTCAATGGTGGGTCCAGGCGGTCGTGGACTGAGATTCTTTTTGGCCGCGCATCAATACCCAAAGGAGGAGGGGGTGGCAAATTTCCTCTCCGGCGCCGACCCTGAGATCCAGAGTGGGATGTTGTAGGAAATTCTTTGGCCTTAATTTTTTCGATCTCCATTCTAAGGATGGCTACATCAGCGTTGGTCTGTTCTTGTTGCTGTTCTAGCATTTGTACGTATGCTAGAGCATCTTCACTCAGGCCCACTGGACGTTGGATGGAAGAGCTCACGCCTGGTGGAGTAAATCCAGGAGGGTGAGATGGGGAGGCAGCGTTGATACCAGTTTCAGAGGTGATGTGCAAAGAGGAACTGAGGGGTTGAAAGAGAGGAGGTGGTGGTGCTCCGCCCATTTTTCTTTGGAGGAGACTGGTGGAGATTTTGAGGGGTGAGGTTTTTAGGTACGAAAGAAGTGGTCGAGGTGGAGGAGCCGCCGTGGATCTGAGAATCACTTTCACGTCGGGTTCACCAAATTGTGGGGGCTCCGTTCCTGTTGGTTCGTACTTTCTGAATGTGGGTTCTTGGTTAGCTCCTGTCTCCTTGATCAGTCCTGCAAAACGAAGCACGACTAAGAGACCACACCGGAGGTCCTCCGGGATGGCCCTCCGGTGCAAGAGTCAGATTGCTTGCAAGAAGGAGTTAGGGATTAGGAGCTAGGGTTTTGTTTGAGCGTACCTCTTCCAAGTAGGCATAATGAGATATTTATAGGGAACCCTTCGCTTAGTCTCCAAGATTGCACCAACGCTCGACACGCGTCGGCTGATGTCACTGTTGCATCACGTTTAGGGTTTTGTAACCGTTTTCATGATGAGCTGGCACCTTCACGTGCCACCATCATTGTTCTCATAATCGTTCGGATGACGTCACAACCATCATCATTGCCATGGTTGCTGTTCTGACGCGGATGAGCTGGATCGTCGGCCAAGCCATGCTCGGCACTGAGCATGTTGTGGGACCTTCGGCAATTATCCAAACGAACGTATCCTCCAACCCGAGCAGGTGTAGGGAATGGAGCATCAGAGGAAGTGGTAATTAGCGGGACCCTCGGCTACAGGGGCCCTCGGCTACGGTTGGTGAACCAAACGCCCGAAGAAAGATATCTTGGAGTTGAAAGGAATACTGGATCACGCTCGGAATGGCCCGAGCCATTTTGCTCGGCCTGCTACAATCTACTAGTGAAAATAGCGGACATAATTGTTAGTCAAAACTAATAGGTTAGCCTACTAGTCAAGGCTAGGGTTGTAAACAAATCGAATCGAGCCGAACCCTGATAAGTTCGGTTCGGATTCATTAAGGTACTAGTCTGGCTCGAGTTTGGCTCGTTAAAAATTTTCAAGGCTCGGATTCGGCTTGGTTGGGTTTGTTAAGGCTCGAGTCTGGCTCCGATTCGATTTGAACCTGAATATTTTGGCTCGAGTTTGGCTCGTTAAACTCAAACGAATCGAGCCGAGCCGAATCTAAGCTCGAATTGAGCTCGTCAAGACTCGGGTTTGATTCGGCTCGGCTCATTAAACTCAAGCTAACCCAAACTCTCTCATTAAACTCTTGCCGAACCGAGCCTCGAACAGTTCGCGAACGGCTTAGTTCATTTACAACCCTAGTCAAGGCACTCTCGTTCAGGCATGATGTTTGGGTTCAAATTCTAACTCCGCAAATCATATCTTTCCCTTTCCTTATTCCCTCCTAATCCTATAAATTAGCAAAAAGAAAAGATCATAATTGTCAATCCGTAGCTAAGCTTTGTGAGATTCTATGGTTTTCCTGGACGCCTAGTGAGAACATGTACGTTACGCACCATTGAAGCTTCCTTAGGCTTTTGGGTGGGTTTCTGTGGTTGTTTCCATTATAATTTATGAAAGCTAGACTTTTAAATTCGTATTGTACTCGGATTCCCTTGAATTCATGAAAGCTTTAATATGTAACCAAAAAAAGGGGCAGGGACAGAGTCAGAAATTTCACCACGCAGGGGCGACCGTGCATGCAAGAAAAAAAATATAAATACACATGCATAATCACGTAAATATATTAAAACTCAAAATAATATAAATACATAAATCGGTTTAACTAATGGAATCGATCTTGATGTATGTGTCTTGTTTTTCTTTATTGTTTTTCTTCTTTTTTTTATTCATCACAACTAGACGAATTCGGTACATGGGCTTTCATGTTACTTGATTTTACCAGTCAAAAAACAAAAAATTAAAAGTTTAGAACAACAATTGGAAAAGACATACCTACAACTTAAATTTCACCAAAATTACTTAGGGTTTTCAAAATCTCTTCTCCTCTGACTCTATTTTCTCGAAATTGCCTTTGAAGTTTTAACAATTGGGGATGTTTGTGCCAAGAGAGAGAGAGAGGGGGGATTTGGTGTGCCATTGAGATTTTAGTGCAAAAAAAAATAAAACTGTAAAACACTAAATCCATCTAACGAAATGTGGAAGTTTATTACTTGAATATTCACAATATTAACCCTATAGTTTTATTTTTTATTATATTTTAGTCCTTAGCCTTCAGTAATTAATGTTGGTATCCTCGTAGTTCAAAGGTTACAATTATATATATTTTTTCAAAATTCTACATAGGGTGAGCCTATATACTTTCATAGAAAAAAAAAATTTAACATATAATAATAGTGTTTTTTTTTTCTTCTTGCAGGGGCGACCGCCCCTACTGGCCCCTCCCTAACTCCATCCCTGACGACGGGGAACACGTCAGCTGGTCTGGAATTTCAAACCATGTATGGACTAATGCAGTGCACACCTGATTTGTCCAAAATGGATTGCAACAATTGCCTCCAATGGGCTACTCAACAGATTCCGCAGTACTCAGATGGTAAGAGAGGAGGGAGAATTTATACACCTAGCTGCAATTTTCGGTAGAGCGGTGCTACGGTCCGGACGGGGGATTCCGACGGAATTTTTGTCCGTCCGTCGGGCCCATTCCGGCCACCGGACGGTTAATTCGAGCCGTCCAAAAATTCTATAAAAAAAAACCGAGTGTGCTCTTGTGAGAATTAACGGCATTCGATGTGTGTAGGTGACCGATCCAAACACTCTATTTTTTTTGTGTAAAACTCGGCGGGTGGTCGGGAATTCGGTCGGGATCCCCCGTCGGGATCCTTAGACTTTCTGTTTTCGGTACGAGACCACTGATTTCATTACTGAGATTACAGCTGATGCACCAGATGCAGCAGCTCACGCGCCACCAGCTCATGCGCCACCAGTCCCATCAGGTATAGCATATCTTTCCTTAGTTTCACGGAAAATAGTAGACTTATGGGTTATGTTATCGGTAAGACTAATCAAGCAACTTACCTATAGATTTAAAAATCGGCCGCTATGATTTTTCGCTTGACAAAAAAAAAAAAACGACCGCTATGTAGCGGTTTTTCGAACCTCCGGTACTGCTACACCATGCTATGAAAAAAATTTCAGTGCCAGATTGTTATTATGTGGTGCATGCTCGACACATCCAGGCCATCCATTGCGGTTTTGAAGAGAAAAAAAGGAGAGAGAAAGTGGTGAGATGAGAGGAGAGAGAGGGTTTCAATCTTGACCGTCCAAAAGTGCATTGGATGATCCATCCGAACGTGCCGAGGGGGCACCACGTGAGATATATCCACCCGTTTCTTCCATGCTATACATTGTTGGAGATTACTCAAGTTTTTCACAGGAGAGAGTATTTGGTCAATCAAGATATCCAGATGATCTTAAGATTACCCAGTTTCGAAATTGCAAGTTTTTTTTTTCTTTTTTTTCTTTTTGTCCGCTTGACCAAAAAAAAAAGAAATTGCAGGTTTTTGAAACTGCTCGAAAACTTGATCTGATCCATTCATTTGTTTCGTCTCATCGAGACGACTTCAACACTGTCGTTTCTGTTGAGATCCGATGTTTGGTAAGCTCTCACGGGCTGGTCAGAGGCGGCGCGTACGTGAGAGTGAGATTCAGTCGAGCTATGTTTTTCACGCTCTGTCTACAGCGCGTTGGTTGTAATGTACCTAGGCTTATTGCTCTTTTTTTGCTTTTGGTTTCTTTATTTTCTACTTTAGAGTGTTTGGCAACCAAACTTTTATACTCCCTCTACCCCTTTTTTTTTTTTTTTCTCGGCAAAAGAGAATTTTATTAAAACTCGAAAGGATACATCGAGAGGAAACGCTGGGGAGCAAACAAACTCAACTCCGTCCCTTATTTATAGTTCAGTATTCTATTTTGGATTGTTCCTTAATAAGTGTCCATTTTGTAAAACTAGTAGATAAAAGTTTGTGAAGTTTTCATTTTGCCCCCAAAATTAGATTCCTTTTTGAAAAGTTAGTGAGTAAAAATGTAATGATTATGTCTCCATAGAAGGTAAAGAGGGAAAGTGGAGGTAAAAATTGATGTGAAAGGTGTAATAATGATTTTTTTAATAAGTAAGAGTTACGAAACGGAACACTTAATAAATGACGGAGAGAGTAATAAATTCTCACAAATATGAGTTATCCATTATTGATGTGAGGAAACAAATGGCCAAAGTAGGAGAGAAATGAGCATTTTGACTTCTCATTTTTTTCTTTTCATTTTGGTTTCCATAAGAGACTTACACACTATATTCTGCACTATCTTCCAAATACTACTCTTGTTGTGATCATAATCCAAAAAATCAAAAATGTAAAAAAAACAAAATGTAAAAAGTAAAAAAAAAAAAAGAAAAGAAAAGAAAAGAAAAGAAAAGGCTCCCAAACGCTCCCATGGGCGTGTGGTTTGTAAAAAGGGATTGCCAACCAAAGGAAAGGATGACCTATGGAGCCAATGCCGATCATGGTTTCACGTGATACCATTTGACCATCTAACCAAAGGGAAGGATGACCTATGGAGCCAATACCATCTGACCGTCCAAATATAACTTACTAAATTCTAAGCATGCTTTGCCGTGTATGAATCATGTCCAAGTTGTGTCCAGCTAAAAAACGAAGGGGAAACTACAAATAAAAACCGGGGCTTAACCCTAGTGCTAAATTAAACCCAAAATTTCTTAATTGTCTCAATCTTAACCCTAGTGCTAAATTAAACCCATTATTTCTTAATTGTCTCAAGATAAATGCAAATCTTCCAACTTGATAGGAATTTATAGTTCAATGATGGCACACATGTATGTCTGAGGCATGTTGGTGTCCAATACATGGCAGATACAGATACCGTGACTAGTTAGGCCTACTTGTTCTTCATGGCATCACCACATGTGAGACAAGGTTGTACCCGGAGGAATAGTGTGTTGGTTGATCACCTTCAAAATCGTATTTTCAGGACAAATCATTATCTCAAACAAATATGATTGTTTGCATAAGAAAAATAGTTGATCTGTGATGGTCATTTTATATTTCATGGATCTTAAATTCAGCTTACGCAATTATGTGCGCTTTAATTATAAGAAGAAATTAAATTTCTGGTTTTTGCAGGAAAGAAAGATAATACAACTCGAACAGTCGTCATTTTTTTTTTTTTTGACAATAATTCCTGCGATAGGATTCATTGTCTGCATTTGCATCTCCTACTCCTCTTAAATAAGAATTAGTTTTGGTGTGGTTTCGCTTGGCTTTTTGAAGGTTGTATTCCTACTCCTTTCTGACTGCCACGCAGCCCACTAACCTACTCCTGCTCACTGCCACGCAGCCCACTGAAGATGCAAAACCTCAGTTTATGAGATCACTAATACTCCTGCTCACTGCCACGCAGCCCACTAAACAAGCAAAACCGCACCTTTCTGCCACGCAACCCACCAGCTCAGTTCTCACCGCCACGCAGCCCACTAATCCGATCCACAAAATAAAAAACGAGAAATTAGCCATTACCTCGCACCAACGGGACCGGAACGACCGAAGAAATGGCAAAAATCCAAGAAACAAATGGCGTAAACCCGAAACACCAGTTGCCAAAACCTCTGTCTTTGATTTCTGCATGTTGAGTGTTTGATCTCTGTAGGTTGAGTGTTTGATTTCCCTGTGTAGAGTTATTTGTGGTAGAGTTATTATTTGGCCGGTAGAGTTATTTGGCCATATTCAACCTTTTTGGTCGCTGCCTGTGTTGTTTTCTGATTGCCTAATTTGTCATTTCTGATTGTGAATGCAGGCCAATTTAGGTCATTGCTCTGTTCTTTTTGGTTGCTGCATGTGTTCTTTTCTGCATTTGGACCAATTTAGCAACACAAATTCTCGTTGCTCGTTGCCCTGTTCTTTTTGGTTGCTGCATGTGTTGTTTTCTGCATTTGGACTAATTTAGCAACACGAATTTTGCTCCTTATTATAGAGTAGGGGATTATATATTTCAAATTAAGACATAAGACCCACTAATCTGATCCACAAAATCAAAAACGAGAAATTACCCATTACCTCGCACCTGCATGTTGAGTGTTTGATCTCTGCAGGTTTAGTGTTTGATTTCCCTGTGTAGAGCTATTTGTGCTAGAGTTATTTGGCCATAGTCAAGCTTTTTGGTCGTTGCATGTGTTGTTCTCTACAGGTGGGATGGTTGTTCCTGTTCCATTTCGCCGTTGGGTGCATGTAAAGCATCGGAATCCTCAAACTCTACATGAAGGGTTTTACTGTCTTCTACCTATTCGTGGCCAAAGGGTGATTGCTGTTGTTGGAAGGTATCGACATGGTGGACAGCTGGAGTATAAAGCTTATAGTATGTTTGTGCGCGAATATAGAGATGTATTGGGTTTGGGTGATAATTTGATATGAGCTGTACGTGATGATTTAGTCAAATGGTTGGATGCTCTCGTGCATAATTCATTCCTACGCTATAGCCCTCAAGGTATTTCTTTACTTGAATATATTTAATATCTTCACTTTTTGTTGATATATTCATTGGATTATAGTGTATGCCGATTAGTTGACAGCGGTTTAAATTTCTATTGGTTTTGATTTTAATAGTCTTTTGTATTTTGTATTTTGTATATGTTGACCGATGCTGGTATATTAAGCGTATCTCACAACTCCTTGTGTTTGCTCCTACCATGGTTTGTCCATTTAATTGATGATTATGATTACTTCAATTGCTGTTCTGTGATTTATATGTTAGTATTCCTATATTGTTAATTACTGAAAATATACTTCTCCATCTTGCATAGCTGCTACCCCAAAGTTTATGGAGTTCTTTCGAAGGGATTGCTAGAAGCACTTGGATTTTGTTAAGACATGGGTCTAAGGCTTGGCCTATTCAAGTTGTGGATATTGTGATGCGGAATGGTTGGCGTGAGTTTCGTACAACCCATGGCATCGCATCTAACTATAAGCTTATTTTAATGTGTGAACGGAAGTGGGTTTTCAATGTGATAATCCTTGATGAAAATGATATTGAAGTGTCATATAACTGGACAATGTTAGTAAATGAACATTGGCGTGAATTCCACTCTGTTCAAGGTAACTTATCTGAAAAATACCAGAATCTTCTAAAGCTCATTATCATTATTTTTTAAAAAGTATCTAGCTATGATTTATTAGTTTGTTCAACTTACAATTAATAGTAGCATTGATAACTTTAGGTAATCTCATAACTGCTTGTTCACCGTCAACAATCCTACGTAATTTACCGCTCATAAAGTCAGGTTATTGCTGCATCCCAGAAGTGAATTATCTGCAGGTATCATTGAGCTTGCTCAATTTTCTATAGTTTTGGGCCAGTTTTATTTGATGTACTATCAGCTTCCTAACTTTACAAAATCTATTTATGATGCAGGAATTCCAAACGAGGCTTGAACTTGTGCTTGAAGACCTAAACTTGCAGAGTATTTCAGTTCGGATGGGAAATAGAACTTGGACGATATCTGTTGACAGTGGATATCTGAATGCTGCTATGTTCAATCTTTTCTTGAATGCTTTGCAGCTTCAGCTCTATGATTATCTCTTCATCACTATGCTGCCAAACCTTGAGGTTAGAGTTGTCGTTCTTGATGCTGGAAACGATAGGGAAAGGATTTATGATTGGCTTTAGCTTCAAGTTAATCTCTGGTCGTTTTGGGATATTATGAAGACACAGCTGAAGAATGTCTGCACCAGTATGTGTTTTTGGGCAGATCAAGTACTGATGGTTTTCAGATTACAGTTGTCTTCCTCGATGGTGGAAATGGTAGCGCGAGGATCTACGACTCAGTTTAGTTAAAAGTTTATGTTTGGTGGTTTTTGGATATTATCAAAAGATGGATGAACAATCTGTGTCCATGACTATGCCTTTTTTTGGGGACATCTACCACTGCTGGTTACCTTGTGTGCTTCTGTTTGGACTTGAATTTGTAATAGCAAATTGCTACTAGCAGCTTCTGATACATTGCCTTAGCTATGTATTTCGTTTTCTTGTGTAATTAGCTAGCAATATGACAAATTAAGTTGCTTTGTGTGGATGAACTCTACTGTTTTCGTACAAGTGTATTAATATATGTCCACTTTTGGGATTATATACTGCTGGTGGATTTAGCTAAGCTAATTGTATGTTTTCTATGGAAAGTGGTACTGATCTCGTACAAATTTGGCAACTCCACAAAGAAAATTCTATTTGTCCTTGTCATTACAGATTGAGCCAGTCTTAGATTAGGATAGTATGAGAAATTAGCTAAGCTAATTGTATGTTTTCTATGGAAAGTGGTACTGATCTCACACAAATTTGGCAACTCGACAAAGAAAATTTTATTTGTCCTTATCATTATAGATTGAGCCAGTCTTAGATTAGGATAGTATGATTTCTCACCTTTGCAGTATTGAATTTATTGTGAAAATATGCTAAGCATCCTTTAGTAATTACAAAGTCGTACTAATCAATGAATGCTTGATCAAAGACCTTACTCTATCCCACTGCTTTTTAGTAAGAACCAGTTTTGATATAGAACTCTCTACTAGATTGTATTGTTTTTCTGGAAAGAAGATTAATTTATCCCTCTTCTCTTCTCTCTGGAGAATAAAAAGCAGTTTTTCTGGAAAGAAGATTAATTTATCCCTCTTCTCTTCTCTTTCTCATATACCTAATGCTGAATACAGATGAGTGCATAACAGTAGTCCTCAACACTTTTGCTCCTTACTCTAGCATTCACGAAAAAAAATCTGTAACAAATCACAGGCTATTACACTGCCATTTTTCCTCCACCTAACCTAACATTCTACATACCAAGCTGTTGAATTAAAAGGCTTGTTACAATCTAATTTTTTGAGCCCTTTTGTAACCATTAATCAAACCAACCCTAAGCTGCCTTTCATATACTTGACCAAATTTATCCATATAACCTTCACTATCATCAACAAAATCCACAATTTCAAGGAAAATCTTAACCCATCTGCACAACGGGCATGAATAACGTGCTTTGCATGTTAGCACGCACCTAGTTTTTAAGAAAGAGGAAGCAGAAGAAGAAGCCAAAACAGAACGTTGAAGGTAATTAAGTTTAAATTGGTTTATTTTGACCCTTGGTGGAGTTTAGTCTCCATTCACTACAGTTGAAATTACTTGCTTCAAGGAAAGGAAAGTAGATGAAGAAAAACAAGTAATAGCTTTATATTTTGCTGACAACCAGGGCCGGCCCTGGGTTACCAGTCGGAGGTGCGGCTGCTTTAGGCCCAAAAACTTCAAAAAAATAAAAAATTATGCCCCATTAATTGTTTGCCATTTTTTTCCCCGTAGTGGATCTAGATTTTAGTGTAGATAAAATAAAACTCTTGCACCACTTGTATCAAAAAGTTGTTAGCTTTAGTTGTAGTAGATGTTACTCAAGTCCATGGTTCGAGTTTTTTTGAACACCATAAAAGTTTGGATAAGATTTTTATTTTTATTTTTATTTTTTTTCATTATTTGTAATTATACTTTCAATATCAACTACACAAGTAAATCATTGTTGACGATAAATAACTCAAAATAATTTATTTTTACTCAAAAAACAATGAATAAGAAAGGTTAAGAATAAAAATAATTTTTATTGCTGAAAATAGTATTTTTACAAGAGTAAAGTTAATTACATGATTAGTTAGAGAAAACACACAATATGAGCAGTACTTCATTATGTCTGATTCATTTTCTCTAATGGTATGATTTTTTTTAAAATTTTATTTTAGTGAAACTACAAAACTAAAAATACCATGTTTAATCTTTTTATAGCCCGCTATATATGTGTGTGTGTGTGTGTGTGTGTATATATATATATATATATATATATATATATATATATATATATATATATATATATATATACAAAATACTAAAGCCTCAATTTTAATTTTGCATTAGGCCTCCAAAATATCAGGATCGCCCTGCTGACAACGTGACAATCAGTATCGGTTGGCGAATCTTATGATGTAGAATCTCTAAAGAATGTCGCCAAATGTAAAAATCTTCTTGGTAATTTTACTTGTAACTTACATTGACACAACTGTTAACTTGTTTAGTTTTTGAATTTGTGGATCATTTTTTTTTTTTGGCCAAAAGTTTAGAAATTTTTATTGATAACCAAGAGAAAACATCAAAAGATATATTCTTCTTTGAACAAGGTGAGAACAGCCAACCAAGCAGATAGGCTCCGACGAGGAAAGACTTATACCCCAAACTCCTTACAAATGCCACTGAGGTACAATACCTCACAAAAAAACTCACACCACCAACATCAAAGAATGAAAAACACACTACACCCAAAAAGGTTAGGAAGACCCCCGAAAAACTAGAAAGAAAAAAGAAAATCACTGGCGGTACCAGATCAGACAAATTAACCAACCTTCCCTTCTCCAAATCAACTCCAGATCAGTCCCTCTTCTCCAACCTATGGACTCTGCAACCCGATCCTCCTGGTTGCCGGAACATGTATAGGAAGGCGTCGCCGCTGGATCTGGACGGGGTTCGGGTTGCAGATAGCTTCGAGCCAGCCGAGGCGATCTCAAAACTTCGAGATGTCGGGAAAGAGGTCACGCACAAGGACTTATTCGATGGCTGCGATGGAGGTGAGACGGCGAGGATAGCAGAGTAGGTAGACAGAGATGTAAAAGGGGAGGCAGAGGAAACATTAATGGAGAACGTCCCGCCTCCCGCCGCCCATCTGAAAACCCTAGGGGGATGAAGGGAAGGAGGGAGGTGGCTAGGGCTAGGAAGTACTAGAGAGCAAGTTATTGGAGTTTGACTGACTCCATTAAAGTCTATTTCTAAACCAAGTTTCTATTGATAAAACAATCAAGCTTACTAGTTACTTCTATGCATTGTACAGGGGTCCGGGAGGGGGATCATATTAGAATTGTGGAATTGTCGCAATATGAATTTGAAACTGTTAGTTTTGCAACGGATAACTTCTCCGCTAGTAATATGCTTGGACAAGGTGGATTTGGTGCCGTTTACAAGGTAATTGAATCTCGTGTTAACCAACAGAACTTGCTTTTAGGTCAAACTGCTTTGGCTTGGTTAACATATTTTCTATTACACTTTTAGGGTAGGCTTTTGAATTAATGGACAGGAAATTGCAGTGAAGAGGCTGGCTAAGGAATCTTAACAAGGAGAAATAGAGTTTAAGAACAAGGTTATGCTACTGGCCAAGCTTCAACACTGGAATTTGGTTAGGCTACTTGGTTTTTGCTCGGAAAGATTAGAAAGGCTTCTTATCGACGAGCTTGTGCCCATAGTTTTAAAAATTGGCCAGTACGAACCGTATTGGCCGGTTCGTACCGGAATTTGAGGGTTCCGATTCGGATATAGGCCGGTATAACGGGGAGAGTGGAAATCACAGGTGAACCGGCCGATTTTCGGTATGTGTCGGTCTGTAACGGATTTTGTGGACCGGTTCGGGAAAAAACGTTCAGGAAGAAAAAATTTCGGTTGAAAAAGGAAAAAAAACAAAAAACGTTTCAGAATTTTAGCAAAACGTGGGCCTAACCACAGTGTGTGCGCAAGGCTGAAATCCCGGATTTGCACCCCCCTGCGCGAATAACTCTTGACGCGCACCTGGTTAACTGGTTTCCGAATCAGTTTCCAAATTGCCGCCCATTTTCCTGAGCGCACTAGACCTCTCCTTGAGTCCTCATTCACAAACCCACTAAAGTGCAAATTCATTTAAAGTAGATAAAAGTTTTGTAACTTACCAATGTGGGACTAGAGAAAAACACCATGTTTTACAAATACACATGTTGCGACATTATTCTCATATTTGTAAAATTGACTTGCGGGTTTTGATAAATTATCGGATATTTTACATGAAGAGAATGGGCTATTACATGTCTTAAATTAATTAAAATGTGATAATTTAAGCCAATGTTGGAGGCAAAAGCCGCAAAAGTATATTTTTCAAGTTTTATACATGTTGCTGATGATTTTTAAAAATTCACGACAGCGACACCTGATTCCCGCGACGTATCACTGATATGTCCCGATACCGATATACCGCGACCGATACCACGACGGTGCCTGATACCGCGATTTAAAACTATGCTTGTGCCCCAATCAAGCCTTGATCACTTCATATTCAGTAACACTAATATAGATCTCAGTATATATCTTTGATGCAAATACATTTCATTGCATGATAGTTTAGAGTTAAACTAAAGTCCTTGTAAGCAAAAGATTTAGGTGTTTTTACGATTTTAGATACTCAGTATTTGTTTTGAGCTTTGATTCAACCATATGCACGGAAAAACAAACAGATCCAATCAGGCACGAACAATTGGGTTGGGATAAGTGTTACAAGATCATATGAGGCCTTTCTCGGGAACTTCTCTATCTTAATGAAGAATCACAACTAACGATCATTCATTGTGATCTCAAAGCTGGTAATGCATGTTCTCTTAGATGACAACATGAATCCCAAAATTTTAGATTTTGGCATTGCAAGATTGTTTATGGTGTATAAAACTCACTTGAGTGTAAGACTAAATTTTACTATAGTCATTGTTGTGACCCACCCATTTTATATGGCACATATTGATTGTGAGTTTAATAGGATTCTCCATATTTTTATTTTATCCCATTGGTCAAATAGAGAAACTGTTTCCAAAATAGATTCTACTTTGATGGGAAGTGAGTATAATGTTCATTAAGGAAACCGGTCCTCCCTCTGCCTATAAAAGAGTATATAGAGTTCCATCAAATTAACGTGTGATACTAAACAGTTAGAAAGAAAGGCAAGAAAGAGAAACCCGCTTCTCACCTAGGGCTTAATGCTCTAGCAATATTATGGTTGGTTCAATTAATCACTGGATCGCTCAATTTCCGCATTACTGGATCCGGGTACATCTTTCTTGATTATTTAACTTCCGCTCAATGATTGTATTGTAATTATCATGATAGTTCTAAATCCTGACATAACGTAGGTTGTTAATTATATAACACCATTAAGAATAATTTTACATTGAGTACAATCAATATTGTGGGGACCCGGTAAGTTTTGGATTCTGTCTTTACCAAATGGTTTTGGCGCATTTATGGACAAGGCATTTGAAAATTTCTCGCAACAGTTTGACCACATAAATTCTAAGAAAAGGACTTCATGCAGTTTATTTTGTAATCTTTTTCGAAGCGAAACAAATTGGTTGGTGTGAACTATTGAAGATTTTAATTTTTGTACAGATACCAATCCATTAACAATTGCAATAGATATATGGCTCCAGAGTATGCAATGCATGGGCAATTCTCGAGCAAATGAGAAGTCTTTAGCTTTGGTGTCTTAGTTCTCAAAATTTTGAGAGTGGCCAGAAGAACAACTCTATTCATAATGGGGCGAACTCTGAGGGCCTTTAAGCTACGTAAGAATTAAAATTCCATGAAACATTGTTTACCACAAAAAGAAAAACGCATGGCATTTACAAGTTATGAAAGAAGTTAATATTCCATGAAACCTTAATTCACAAGTTGAATTCTTGCCGGCTTGGAAAACTTGGAATGAAGGAACAGCTACAATGAGGGCTAATTCAGGTTTCATGCAAGAAATGATAAGATGTATTTATGTTGGGCTTGGCTTCTATGCGTCCAGGAAAATATCGTGGAAAGACCGACTATGGCTTCGGGATTGCCCCCGCATGACAGGGATAGAACCAGGATTTCATAAACAAGGCCGAACTATGAACAAGAAAATTTTGAAATTTGAAGGTTCGAAAATCTAGTAGTATGTTTGGTTTAGGTTTTGAATGATGTTTTTTGAGTAATGAGTGGAGAGAGAGAGAAAGAGAATTGGGATTAATAATTGAAAGAAAACTTATGATAGACCGTGTGCAAAGAGAGAAATTGAGTTTTGGGACCCAAAATGAACACATTTTTAAAGCATTTAAATGTCTAAATAACATTCAACACAGAATACAATATTTAGGTGTTCTTAACCAAAAAAAAAAACTAATATTAATAATGAAATTTGAAAAAAAAAATTTCCGAAACAACGCGGGGGCCGTGGCCCCCATATGCCCATATACAGTTCCGTCTCAGCGCATGAGCACGGCTAAACGACAATCATTTGCTCCAAAATACCACGAAATTAGAGCTATATATTGTTCGAATAGAACGAGGGGATGCATGTGAATAAGGAGAAAAGTACTTGGTTTACCAGTGTGACCATGTTGAAAAAAAAAAAAAAACTAGTTTATCACTAAATAACATTTGAGACCTCTTCATAAATTGTCAATTGACTTTGAGTTGGATATAAAATTTCCACATGGTATCAGAGCGGAGCTGATTCTACCCCACATTTTAAAATTTTGCAATCCACACTTTGCTATGACAGATCAGCAAAAAGGCTACACGATGATAAGACCCAAAAAAGTGGTGGGAGATGCTAAGAAAATAGAGTCTCACATTACTTGGGAGTGAAATGAGTGATAACTAAATAACATTTGAAATCTCTATACTCATTACCAATTGGCTTTGAGTTTGAAATAAAGTTTTCACAAATAGTGACTATGGTTAAATGTAGTGGGAAAAAAGAACAAAGAACATGCATAAATCCACAAAGACGAATTGAATGTAAGAGGACAACACCACTGTGGGCCAATCTATTGGTATTCCTTATGTGCATATCTACCACATTAGCGGCATCAAACTCGCTCCACGAATCGGACGAGAAAGAGAGAGCATGGAACTGGTTCAAGTCCCTCCTTCTGGCAGCACACTGGTTGGCGTTAACATCACCTTCGTGATTCTCTCAAACTCAGAGACAGGTGACGGTACTGTGCAAATCATCTTTTTCATCGTTTCCTTCATCCTATCAGCAGCTAGCTAGCTCCCACATAAAACTTGTGCAACATGAAACTGAGCCGGTGCCTGATGATGACAATGACGTCGAGCTGGGAACCCAAACTTTTGACGAGTTTTCGAAGTCTTACACATGCATAAACCCTCAAAGACGAATGTAAGAGGAGTAAAATGCATGAAACAACGTAGAGGGCGACTTGCCAAGTTGCTAAAGATTCTATTTTGTCATCCAAGATATCATCGTCATCCTTGTGTACGTGATCCTGATGATGTAGTAATTAATTAACAAGCAGCAGAGCCGTCAAGATAAGGACTTTGAACCAATTCCACGATTTAAGTTTTTCGTTTAGATTGTGGAGAGAGTTTACTGCCGATGCTGTCATCGACAAGAACATGATGAAAAACAATACACTGAGCAACATATCCATCTGGCGTGTTAACGTGTCACGGTTCCACTCATGTTCGGCCACATGTATGTACATTGGCAACAGTTGACATGAATCACAATTAATGATTGATAGGACATCAATTACAAGCATACCCGTATCAATGAAGAACAAATCTCCATGCTTTTCCTGGGCCCTCATTATCTTCAGGCCGAACTTCAGAAAATCCAGAAAAACAACTTCAGATGTGATGCATGTGTCGGCGCCAATCACTTCCTCACAGCAACCCTTCTCTTTTTCAAACAGCAGCGCTTCGCAATGACAATAAAAGGAGCGCAGAACAGCAACAAGGGCCTGGGCCGCATCGATTGCGAAATGATCTATTTCCTTTCCCATAGCCCTCGCCACGTTCAGCAACCATCTGCACAGATTAATTTCCACGTTTAGCCACCCGAAAAATTGGTTTCCTTCAAAACTGTTCCTCTCTCTTCGTAGAAGGAATTTTCTATGGACACAACGTTAGACAAAATCATGAGCCCGGCCTTCACATTAGCCCACAAATCTTTGGCATTTTCAACCACTTTGTCCTTCTTCTTGGCCAAACGGGCCAAATAGAATGTTGTGTTCACAACAACAGTGAATAAGAACACAAACACCTTGCCCCAACTCTTTGATAGTTCAGCTTGCGTGCACCTCATTATCTGGGTCAGCTTGTGTGCACCTCGACTAATTCCGGGATCCTGAAGTTACTGACCAAACAAACTTGTAATGGCCCCAAGGTTCGAAATTTTTGGCTTCCATGGAATTCAAACATGCGACCTCATGAAGGACAATCGATTATTTGCTTTCGCACCAAACTTGACTAAACCACTTGGGGTTGAATTGTCTGGTACGAGTTAAGGATTTACTTTTCGATTGTTCGTGGGAACCCAGTGGAAAGAGGTAAAAAAGAAAAAGAAAAAGAAAAAGAAAGAAGCAATAAGGTAATTTAAGTTGAGTGAGAAACGTAGGCCTCCGATGAAACCCAAGTGTTTGAAGAAAAACAATAATTTCCTTTGTTCATAAGTTGCTGTATCTTATATAGAGGTCGTAAACTAAGTAGGAAAAATAAGAAAATAGCTACAAATTAGGAGATCTTTAAGACTGGGACCAATAGCTACAATGACCAACCAATATAGAGGTCGTGAACAAACTAGGAAAAATAAGAAAATAGCTAGAAATTAAGAGATCCTTACAACTAGGAGAAATAGCTACACACAACCAACCACAAAATAGGAGACCCGTAAGACTTGGACTTCAAATTCCAACAAAAACTACTTAAAAGCTAGGACCACTAATAGATTAATCCATTGTTAGAAAATACTTCATCCATTCTTTTTTAAGTGTACACTACAGTTCTGCGTGCAAAATATAATATACGTCGAGAGATATAAGCTATTGAAAATGACACGCAAAACCGTTGTGGACATTAATTTAAAATGGGATAGAGGAAGTAAAAGATAACAAGGGGGAAAAAAAAGGACTTTTAGACTCCTAACATTATCTCTCTACACAATATCCTCTTTATGAGCTATATCCATTATAAGTATGCGTGCATATATTGCACGTGTCTGTAGTATTTTTACACTGCATGAAACCTTAACCAACAATCCTCCGTTACCTTAACCAACAATCCTCCGTTATTTCTCAGCTTAAAAATGACAAATCATTTTTAATTCAAGTCAAATTTGACTCAACAAATGGTAAAGTCATCTATCATGACCATCTCAGTACATGTGTGCTATTATATTTTTGTATTGATACATATACGGAGCGGTTTCAGGGACCTTTAAAAAACCTCTAAAAAAATCATCCAAATCTTAATCTCGTTGTTCCCGATCAAATTTTGATGATTCGAGCCGCTCAATGTGTTTAGAACATGATTTTAAGTGTGCCCGCGAGAAATTGGCAAAAAAAAAAAAAAAATTGGAATGGGCTTGATTTGAGCAGTTTTTTATTGAACCGTTCAATAAAGTTTAATAAAAAACTGTTTAGATGAAGCCCTTCCCGGTCATTTTTTTTTTGCTAATTTCTTGCTAGTACCCTTAAAATAACGTTCTGATTACATTGAGCGGCTCGGATCATTAAAATTCGATCAGAAACATGGGGGGGGGGGGGGGGGGGGTGTGTTTAGAGGTTTAGAGATTTTTTTAAGGGTCCCTGGAACTGTCATATATATATATATACCAACCCATTTAGGAGTACCACCATTGCATTGGATATATGTCTCCAGAGTATGCAATGCGTGGGCAATTCTCGCTCAAATCAGATTTCTTAAGCTTAATTTGGTGTCTTACTTCTTGAAATTCTGAGTGGCTAGAAGAACAACTCTTTCTGCACTGGGGAGAACACAGAGGACCTTTTAAGCTATGTAGGTATGAAAATTTCTTGAAATATTGTTTACCGCTAAAAGAAAAATGCATGACACTACAAGTCATGAAGAATTTAGTATTCCATGAAACCTTAAGTCACATGTTGAAATCTTGCAGGCTTGGAAAACTTGGAGGGAAGTAACAGCTAGCTTCAAATCTCATATACCCCACATTAAGGGCAAATTTGGGTTCGATGCGTGACAAGATAAGATGTATTCACATTGGGTTATTGTGTGTCCAGAAAATTTTTGCGGAAAGACCGATTATGGCTTCAGTTGTTCTCATGCTTAGTAGCTCCTCCCTCAGCCTTCTGATACTGTTAGAGCCAACATTTTCATTTTCTGCATATAGTGGTAGCACCAATCCAGAGCTACCATTGCTTCATGAGCATAGTTTTGAATTGGCAGTGTCGGGTCATTCGATAAACCAAGTATCAATTATTGAGTTTCAATTATTGAGTTGCATCCTCGTTAAATTCTCGAGATGTAATTTCAACTCTAAGCAAATATATTTGAACCAAGATGTGATTTTCAGCAATAAGCATATTGATAATTTTCTATAAAACTATATAAGGAATATGCGCGCTAATTGAGTAAATTGGCTTTTGTAATATGGCTCTCCTGGTTGCTAGAATTTCTTGGCTTTGATCCTCTTGCCTAATCAGTAATCATAGAAGAAAGATGTTTCCACCTTGATCAGGAGATGCACAGTCAGTCAGTCACTATATTCAGGAAAATTTAAATTGGTTCTCATGGTTTTATTAGTAGAGATCTCTGTGAAGTCCTAATGTATTTGTAGTTTAGAAGAAGAATCGAACTTCCTTTATTGGGGACTTGTTGAGAGGGAGGGGTGGATCTCGTAAACCAAAGCAAACAAAGTCATGTTTGGCTTCAGAAAGTCTTAGGAGTATTAAATTCTTGATGATTCCAGGCAGGGCCGGCTCATAAGTTTTAGAGGCCAGAAGTGAACCTCTTGAATGAGGCTTCCTTATATTTTTCATACAAAAGTGGTCTACAAAAAATGTCATAAAAGAAACCATTACAAAAGATTTACCATTACAAAATAGATGCATATAGCCGAGCAAAAAAAAAAAATAGATGCATATAATTATCCAAAAAAAAATGCAACTATTACAATACCTCAAAATCTATCATTTGAAAATTAGTCTTCTAGCACTTTTTTGCTTCAAACCTATTAATTAAGTCTCTATAGTTAAGCTACTTCACTAGTGACTCAGTCAAGTGTGAAGCAGCGTTTCTATGTTCTTCCTTTTTTGGATCGGCTCATGTATTCTTCTGTCCCTTGAATTGGTGTTTCTTTTTCTTTTTCTTTTTCATCGCCCCAGTGATTCTAATGAGTAATTCCACCGTTTGGTCCTATTTTGTGACTCCTAAATTTCAATAGGGTCTATTTTGTGTAAAGAAGGCTTAGTGCAAAAAAAATTTTGGGCTATATATATGTACATATATATATAGGGATCTTAGAATTTTGGAGGCTCTTATTTTTAACATTATTGGGGGGCCCGAAACCCATGCTTCTGTTGCCCATGCCATTAGCCGGCCCTGATTCCAGGGCCGGTCTTGATAACGTGGAGGCCGAAAGCGAATTTTAAAATGGGGCATTGGTTTTATATTTTTTTAAAAATTCAATCTAATGGTGTAACATAAGATGAAAAGATCAAACAAGGTATTTTAGCTTCGTAAAATAAACTTTTAATACTTTTATTGCATTTTTTGTTCGATTTCTTGGAGGGTTCCAATATTTTTATAGCACTTTGAGACGACTCCTCTGCTTCCCATTGGCAGATAATTTTGTAAATGCGGCAACAAAATATTGGTTAAATTTTACAAGAGCAACAGTCGTCTATTTAATTATGCGTTCACAAATTTCTAGTCCTTGACGTAGAATGAGTGGAGTTTTGTAATCTTTGGTTGTGTATTTTTTTAAATTTGTAATAGATGAGAATAAGATTGTGATATTCGTGTTCCCTCCTCCAAGTAAAATGATAATACTCGTATGGTTCAATTTAATGTTGGTAATCTGTTAATTTTTGGCTGAGTGAAAAGATGAATACAGAAGAATATTGATCTATGTATCTCTCTCACGGTCTTGTAAATTTCCACGGTGTATACTGCTTTAGGGGGCATTTTCTAGTAATGAATAAGTTTTGAGAAAGAATTTGTTGCAATCGAGTTGTTAGCTGTTTTCGGTAGTGAATAAGTTGTTAAGAAATATTTGCCAAGTTATTTCTGGTAGTGAATGAGTTGTAGATGGATATGTGATTGAAAAAGTTATTGAGAAAGAAATTGTTGACAAATTATCAATTAGTATGAAGAACAAGCTAAAATGCAAAAAATTAGACGGTCTAGATTTAAAAAAAAAACTTTTTTACGGAAAAGTTTAAATTTAAATTTTTCGAAGCTTTATCCGGAAAGAGTTTGAGTGAATCCTGACAATTATTACAACAATAAACAACTAGAAATTAATTGTGTATTGTGTTTTATATAACCATTGTATGTGTAGCACTTTTGACCGCCGAGATATAGACCTGGTACTTCTACTGTGGCATTCCTTTTGCCCCACACGAACAGGCGTGATTTGCTGTTATGGCTCTTTTGATTGATGTGTGAACCGTACAATCGGAGTCAAAATGTCAAATATTCAAGACATCGGGCGTCCAGTTCACGACAGGCAATTAAAACTGGGTCATGGGAACCAAAAGCTTTACTCGAACCAACTCTGCCACAACACTTCACCACATAAAACACGGAACAGATAATATTATATATATACAAAACTTCTTATAAAGGCATTTTTACTGCATTAAAGTGATGATGCTCTTTTTCTGATCAATTTGCGATGATTCGAATCGCTTAATATGTTCAGAACGTGATTTTAAAGGTAACCGCGAGAAATTAGCAAAAAAAAAAGACCAGGAAGGACTTCATTCGAGCAGCTTTTATTTGTTTTGATGAAGCTCTTCCCGGTCTTTTTTTTACTGTTGTTTTGCAGATATCTTTAAAATCATGTTCTAAACATATTGAGCGGTTAAGATTATCAAAATTTGGTCGGAAATCGAGAGAAAATGGGACGTCTGCACTTTAATACAATAAGAGCACCCTTATAAGAAGTTAACTACATATATATATATATATATATATATATATATTATATGGAAAATGAGGCCCAATTTTTACTTAAATTCCGGAAGTCTAAAGCAGCTGCACTTCCAGCTTCAACTCAGGGCGGGCCCTGAATGATTCCCTTATAATTGCGGCTGAGGAATAAAATTTCCACATAGGACGCGTTAAAAGTCATTGTTAATTTTGAAACCCCTCCTCACGGCACGGTATACTCATCGTTGACCCTCTGCTTTTGGTATTCCTTCTTCCTTTATAGTTAAGTGTCTGAAAGCTAGTAGGGATCGGAGTTATAGCTCATGCTAGTTGATAACCAGATCAAATTTTGCCATTGTGAGCCTCAGCCAAATTGGAAAACTGAATAGAATATGGGTTCATGGAGAGCTATCCTGTTCCTTCGTCTCATTCTCGTAAACATTGTTCGTCTCACCGTTTCCCAGCCTCATTTCCTAAACTACTACTATATATCTGAATCTGGCACTTACTCGACTAATAGTACATACCAGAAGAACCTCGTTGCCCTCCTCTCTTCCCTTTCCAACAGTACCGATAAATATGGGTTTAACAGTTCCTCAGTTGGCGAAAATCTGGACAGAGTTAATGCAATTGTGCTTTGCAGAGGAGACGTTGACCTCGATACCTGTCGTAGTTGTATCAACAATGCCACTATGAAGCTCCCACAACTGCTTCCTAATTACAAGGCGGCGATCGGATGGTATCGCTATTGTATGCTTCGTTACTCGGACAAGTCCATAAATAGCATTTTAGCAACCAATCCGAGTCACTTCATTTATACCTACGTAAATGCGTCGAGCGTGAATGAATTCAATCAAGTGCTGAGAAGCTTGTTGGACGGCCTCCGCAGCAAGGCAGCGTTGGGTGGAGCCCGCCGCAAGTTCGCGACGAACAACACGGCTGGTCCGGATTTTCAGACTATATATGGACTAATGCAGTGCACACCTGATTTGTCCGAAATAGATTGCAACAATTGCCTCCAATTGGCTGGTCAACAGATTCCGCACTACTTTAGTGGTAAGACAGGAGGGACAATTTTGGCACCTAGCTGTACTCTTCGGTACGAGACCTATCAGTTCTTTACGAAGAATCCAGCTGATGCACCACCAGCCACATCAGGTATAGCATATCTTTTGTAGGAACATTTATCCTTAATTTGAATTATTTTTTCCTTAGTTTCACAAATCATAGACTTATTGGTTATGTTAGCAAGGTAAGACTAATCAAGCAACTTACCTATAGATTTACAAACCGGCCACTACGTAGCAGTTTTTTTGAAACTCCTATACCGCTACACCCTGCTATACCGTATTGGAGATTACTCACGTACGTTTTTCACAAGAGGGAGAGATTACTCGGTTTCGAAGTTGCAGGTTTTCGAAACTGTTGGACTTGATCTGATATGTTCATCTGGTTCCTCTCTTTGAGAAGATTTCAATGCTGTTTTTCCTGTTGAGATCCGACATCGTTCAGTAAGCTCGCACGGGATAGTCGAAGGTGACGTGTACGTGAAAGCTCTTTTTTTCACGCTCTGTCTGGAGCGCACTGGGTTGGTTCTTTTGAACAACACGTGAATTCAGTTGAACAGAAAGAAAAAGGAGTAATTACCAAACTTGTTTGTCTGACGAAAAAAGCAGTGAATATTATGAGACCAAGCTGTTTTTTTTCAGAATGATTTGTCCCCGATTACGGATTTTTTTGGCTGTGCAGCAGCACCCCCGCCAGCCCCTCCCCCGGCGCGCACTTTTGCTCCTCCTCCGCCATCAACCGATGTGACAACAAAGCAAGGTATGTTCATGTTGCGAGGTGTATTCTTTGTATTTTAGTGAAATGTAATCTCAGTTAAAAGCCGGGCTTAACCCTAGTACTAAATTAAACCCAACATTTCTTAATTGTCTCAAGATATCGCAAATCTTCCAACTTGATAGGAATCTGTAGTTGAATGATGAGGTTTAATTTATCAATTTGGAAGATTCTTATCATCCATGCCACACATGTAAGTCTGAGGCATGCCGGTGTCCAATACATGGCTGATACGGATACAGCAACTAGCCTGTTTGTTCTTCATAGCATCACTAGATGTGAGACAAGGTTGTACCCAAAGGAATAGTGTCCTGTTGAATCTCCTTCAAAATCACTTAAGTTTTCAGGACAAATCATTACCAAACAAATATGATTATTTGCAGACCCGAAAGAGGAACACCTGATCTGTTATGGTCATTTTATATTTCATGGATCTTAAATTCAGCTTATGCAATTATGTGTTTTACAAGAAGGAATTTCTTGTTTTTGCAGGAAAGAAAGATAATACGACTCGAACAGTCATCATTGTTGTTTTGACAATAATTCCAGTGATGGGATTCATTGTCTGCATTTGCATGTTTTTAAGAAAGATGAAGCAGAAGAAGCAAATACAGAAGGCTGAAGGTAAGTTTAAAATGATTTATTTTGACCCTTGGTGGAGTTTAGTCTCCATTTACTACAGTTGAAATTACTTGCTCTCCGAAAAGGAAAGTAGATGAAGAAAAACATATGACAGTTTGATGTAAAGCGGGTCGCACCCACGTTCCTTGAGCGACTGGACCAAGCTAAGTTCAAGCCAAACCAAATTGGAGGCGGGGCGACAGTGGCAGAATGACCCGTGGGCCGTAGGGTTGAAGCAGAACGGCCCACTAATCAATACTCATTGTCCTAATGTCCTCTGGAAGATGATCAATGATGCTTTCGGCCGTTCGATGCTATTTAGTTCTCTGAAAGGCCTACTTTGCCGTTTATAGTAATATTTAGATTTACTAATAACTTTGGATAGGAAATTTTGTTTTAGTTACCTCTTGTTTGATTCTCGGCCCTAATTATTTCCTAAGTTGTTTAGTTATATTCATTGGAAGCCTTAGGGCTTGGCAGTTCTAATATTGAGTTCAAAGAGGGAGTACCTCTAGCTCAAACATTATTCGTGTATTTTTCTTGTACTTAATTTCGTAAAAGGAGGCTGCGCTGTATCACAGCTTAAGTCTCATATCAGTTGGCGAATGTTATGATGTAGAATCTCTAAATAAAGTCATCAAATGTATTTATCTTTTTGATAATTTTACTTGTAACTTCCATTGGCACAACTGTTAACTTGTTTAGTTTCCGGAGCTGGGGATCAAATTAGCATTGCGGAATTGTCGCAAAACGACTTTGATAGCATTAGTGTTGCAACGGATAACTTCTCCGATAGTAATAAGCTTGGACAAGGTGGATTTGGTGCCGTTTACAAGGTAATTGAATCTTGTGTTAACAAACAAAAAATTCCTTTTAGGTCAAAGTGGTTTGGTTTGGTGAACAAATATTCCCTTAGCCTTTCAGGGTAGGCTTAATGGACGAGAAATTGCAGTGAAGAGGCTGGATAAGGAATCTCTACAAGGAGAAACAGAGTTTAAGAACGAGGTTATGATATTGGCCAAGCTTCAACACAAGAATTTGGTTAGGCTGCTTGGTTTTTGCTCGGAAAGAACAGAAAGGCTTCTTATCTACGAGTTTGTGCCCCAGTCAAGCCTTGATCACGTCATATTCAGTAAGACTACTATAGATCTCAGTATATATCTTTGATGCAAATATCATTTCATCCCATGGCAGTTTAGAGTTAAACTAAAATCCATGTAAGCAAAAGTAGATGTTTTAAGGATTTTAGATACGGAGTAGTTGTTTTGAGCTTTGATTCAACCATATGCACGGAAAAACATACAGATCCAATCAGGTGCGAACAATTGGGTTGGGATAAGCGTTACAAGATCATACGAGGCATTTCTCAGGGACTTCTCTATCTTCATGAAGAATCACAACTAACAATCATTCATCGTGATCTCAAAGCTGGTAATGTTCTCTTGGATGACGACATGAATCCCAAAATTTCAGATTTTGGCACTGCAAGATTGTTTGTGGTGGATAAAACTCACTTGAGTACAATCAATATTGCGGGGACCCGGTAAGTTTTGGATTCTGTCTTTACCAAATGGTTTTGGAGCATTTGTGGATAAGGCATTTGAAAATTTCTTGCAATAGTTTGACCACATAAATTCTAAGAAAAGGACTTCATGCAGTTTATTTTGTAATCTTTACGAAGTGAAACAAATTGGTTGGTGAACTATTGAACATTTTAATTTTTGTACTGATACCAATTCATTAATTGTAGTGGATATATGGCTCCAGAGTATGCAGTGAATGGGCAATTCTCGATAAAATCAGATGTCTTTAGCTTTGGTGTCTTAGTTCTTGAAATTCTGAGTGGCCGGAAGAACAAATCTTTCTGTAATGGGAAGAACGTAGAGGGACTTTTAAGCTACGTAAGTATTAAAATTTCATGAAACTTTGTTTGCCACAAATAGAAAAAACGCATGACATGTATAAGTCATGAAAGAGTATTCCTTGAAACCTTAATTCACACGCTGAATTCTTGCAGGCATGGAAATCTTGGAGGGAAGGAACATATTCAAATGTCATAGACCCCACATTGAGGGTTAATTCGGGTTCCATGCCGGAAATGATAAGATGTATTCATATTGGATTACTGTGCGTCCAGGAAAGTGTTGCAAAAAGACCGGCTATGGCTGAAGTTGTTCTCTTGCTTAATAGCTCCTCCATCAGCCTTGAGGTGCCATCAGAGCCTGGTTTTTTTTTGCATAGTGGTAGCAGCAATGCAGAGTTACCATTGCTTCAGGAGCATAGGTCTGAATTCGCCGTGTCAGGTCATTCAATAAATGAAGTATCAACAACTGAGTTGTATCCTCGTTAAATTCTCAAGGTGTGATATCAACTCTAAGCAAATATGTTTGAACCAGGATGTGATTTTCAGCAATAAGCTTATCTGTTAATTTCTATAGAAGGAATGATATTTGAATAAATTGACTATCGTAATATAGGTCTCTGTTGGATTTTTGCCCATGTGGTGTTAATGCATTGAAAGAAAAAAGAAAAATAGAAAGGGAAAAGTGTTGGGCTTTGTGCCGTGGAGTAGAAGAGTTTGAGAAAAAGGCAGAGAGCACAAAGAAAACTAAATGCATTGTGTACATGTGCAAGTGTGAGAGCCGAGAGGAACAAAAGGATTGTAACAGTGAGGAAAAGGATTGTGAGAAAAATACCAAGCGAGGGTGTATTTGTATCTCATCATTGTACTCTTCATTGTTACAATAGAAGTTGTTCTCTCTCCCGTGGAGTAGGTGTTTGTGATATTTCCCTTTTGTTGCGCGCTTCCGTCGCGGGTGGAACGGCGCTAGACTCCGTATCTGTGTTCCCCTTACGATGGTGGACTTACACTGGACCAATCATAATTGTGTGCTCATGGTACAGTGTCCTAATTTCTATTTGAAGTTGGATATTGTTTCCCTACAAGAAGTAATGGTTTTTGGTACCAAATATTTTGGTTGCAAAAGCTAAAATTTTGCTTGCAAAAGATATTTCGGGACAATATTTGTTGGTCGGAACGTTTGTGCTTAATACTTAGTCCAAAAAAGTTAAAAATCACTTTTAGAGACTAAATTATGGGTTTGTTACTAATGGGGTGAGCATTACGGACCAAATGCACAACTTGTCTGTAACAACTTTGTTTTTGGGGCAAAATATTGGTCCCTAATGGCCTTGCAGATTTGGTCCCCAAAGGTCTATTTTGTTACTAACAAATGTGGTCCCCAAATGAGTTACTCATTATCAATCAATTTTATTAGAACAAATATTTGGTAGCAAAAACATTTTCCCAGCTAAAATATTTAATTGCTAATTACTAGAAAATTTATAGAAGCCTACAATTGAAAAAGTTTCAAATAGATGAGCAAAAAGATAATCAAAACCCTCCAAAGTGATTTTCCAATCAAAGTTCATTGTTTCATTATCCCAACACAATGTATACAGATGCCATACTTCTTCAAAAAACAAAAGAAATGGAAACATTGGAAAAGACATATAGAATAGCCATCCAAAACACCTCAAGCTAAAATACATTTCAATAGTTAGTACCCAAAAGAAGGCACCCCAAGGCAGACTTAGCTATCAACCAAGTGGCAGCAACAATCAGGAGTTAACATAACAGAACAAGCTTGAACCCAGCAATCCATCTCAACCTTTGTAAACCTTTTGGCAACATAAATCAAACAAATTACAGTCAGACTAAACAGAAAGGAATGGAAATAGCAGGTTCGAGTCATAGGGAGCAGGTTTGGGATTCAGGGCTATAAATAACCTCTAAACCCTCGTTGACTAACATACTAACATCCCATTAACTCCCGCTAATGTATATTGTCTGACAAAAAAAAAAAGAAGTATGAGGCATGACGTGCCCATATCCCAGGAGCATTGAATAATTATTCAGTCAATAAGAGTGATGGGGCACCGCGCTGCTGCCATAGATATGGGGTGAGGAAAAGTGTCGGAAGCGAATTCACGTGGCAACACCCTAAAATCATCGGGAGTAGTACAATCCGGGACACCCAAAGCGGGAAAACCCTCTAGGAAAACAAATCGAAGGGCCATAACTTTTCCCAGCCGGAAGAGTTTTTTTAAATCTAGACCATTCATTTGTTTTCCTGACGAGAGTTTCTTGGTTTGGCCGCTTGGATTTCCTGTACCGTATCATTTTTTTAAAATCATTGGAATAATTTTCCTCTCGAGTGGTGCGATGATCATGATCGACCATTGGATTAAATCGAACGGGTGACGTAAGGGTGGGATCTGGTAGGACGACGTCATGTCACGGGCGTGGCATTACCATGTGATGCTTGTAGGAAGAATAATGATTTTCGAGGGAGACCAAAGGAGAGGAAGAAATTTACTCCTTAATAACAAGCACTCCGTTTGGTTCAACATTTTGAGAGTTACTTTTAATTCTAAGCATAGTTTTCAATAAATCTTTCTTTTTATTTTTTTCCATTCATTACCACTCCCGTCAACATTACTGATAATGATAAAGAAATTGGGCGACTACGAAAGTGCAGCTGGACCATCGAAGAGAGAATATCTTTTATGGTGGGCCGCTTTGTGTCAATTCATATGGGAATGCTACGGGTTTTTCTTTTTCTTTTTTTCTTCAAAAAATCAGCTCAGTCGCTTTTGAAATAAACTGTTCCTTTCAAAAAAAAAGAAAAAATCCTCTAATTTAGCGCAGTGGTAATAACTCGGTACTCTTGTCAATGCTACATTACAAACTGTATAAAGTTGTCCGCAATAACACAAATCAACAAGAGATTAGTTCAACATTATAAATAATAATGCTACACAGTCTGGAAAAGCTTGGGAAACAGAGTCAAACAGAGAAATCTTAGATGCGAAAAAGGAATTTCTCATCAAACTAATTTGGTATGGTTGGTTGTTTAGATCATATTCTTTAAGACTAGTATGGAGTTTAGAGTGAAAACTGAAATCCTTGTAAGCAAAATATTTAGATGTTTTTACTATTTTAGGAATTTGTTTGAGCTTTCATTCAACCATATGCATGGAAAAACATACAGATTCGAACATGCGTGAACACTTGGGTTGGGATAGATGTTTCAAGATCATAGGAAGCATTTATCAGGGACCTCTCTATCTTCATGAAGATTCACTATCTTCATGAAGATTCACGACTAAGGATCATACATCGTGATCTCAAAAGCCAGTAACGTTCTCTTAGCCCAATGACAAGGACGTGTTGAGTCATGCCTTGCCTAATTAACCTGGTCATGACATGCCATTGTCAAGTCTTGATACTTATGAATTACTGCCTAAGGAATAGTACAATGGAGCCATGATTTGTTACCGAACCACATAAATCTCTGTTTTTTTTTAACTGCAAAAAGGGGATTATATTAATAATTAGAGAGGTACAATATATAGTTGAGAGCAAGATAAGATAGCATTACTACATGAGAGTAACATCCCAACAAGGTTGACACCCTGCACCACGACAATCATATACAAGCTCCAAGGATTGACAAGAAATCAATCCAACCAATGCCCAAATTACAAGATACACATAATACCACGTAAATCTCTTTGTTATCTATGATTGCTCTCTCTCTCTCTCTCTCTCTCTCTCTCTCTTTCTCTCTCTCTCTCTCTCTCTCTCTCTCTCTCTCTCTCTCTCTCTCTCTCTCTCTCTCTCTCTCTCTCTCTCTCTCCTGCGGTTGTCCTATTACATAGCAATAATCATGTATGCTTTCTATATTTGTTAACGCTTCCGCACAACACAATTAAGCTTTCAAGAGGGACAGAATCGGAATTATTCAACATTATAAGAAGAACAAGGAAAAGAAACATCCCCAATATCTACTTTTCTGTAACCATCCTGAAGGTTGTCGTAGTCTCCACCTCTACTTTACAAGGTAGATCTTTCTGGTTCGCTCAATGTGAAAAAACATGGTAAAGGGCGTCCATTTGCTTATTCTGCATTTTGCTATGTCCATCTGTAACTATGCAAATAAACCAAAGGGCCATCAATTAATATCGAGTCTATACCATATACTCCAAGCGTTAGATATCAAAAAAAAGATCGGCCCCTATTCCCACAGGTTGGCTTACATGTCATGCCTTGTTTAACTCAGTGATATGCAAGCACATTTCGTTCCATGCCTTGCCTAAACCGGCGAAAAGCAAATTGCATGTTGTGTGTTGCCTAGGCCATTAACATGCACGTGTCGTGTCATGCCTTTTTATAGCCCGATGACAAGCACATGTTGTGTCATGTCTTGCCTAACCTGGTGACACGCCATTGTCAATGCTTCATACTCAACTATCTAGCTAGTTTTGAAATTTGTGGACTTTTCGGCCCACTTTTAATTATTTTTAAAATTATTAAGAATCTTGAGTATTTTTAAAATTATTAATAATATTAATCCTGCCAAAAATTGACTCGTACTATGACATACTGATAAAAGTGCAAAAGTGGAATTTCCAAAGTACATATATATCTTTAAAAAAATATATATCGACTTATTAGATCCAAATCCGTATATTTCTACATTATAGTGATTATGTTGATACTGTTTATCTATATATTTGATAAATGTGGTTTGATTGATTTCAAAAAATCATAAAATAATTCTGATTAGCACAATGAGCAAAGGCAGATATACGATACCGAAACTTGACCGTCCAGTCCCCTCTAGACAATCCATCCCCTGTCTGAAAACCTTTGAAAACCCAAAACCCCGGGTTGAGGATAAAGCTCACAGGTACTTTTCCCTCTATTTTTCATGGGGCAATAGTTGCTCCTGATGCTAATTCATATGGAGCTGTAGCATTGAAGCTCACTATCTATATATGGAGTACTTCTCCACAAATAGAATGAAAGGTTGCCATGATTTTGCCCTTTCTCTATATGAGTCTCAATCTAAGTTTGCATATTGGCATTTGGTGTGGCATAAATTTTCCTGAAAAATAAACAGTCATGGTCCAGCATTGCATAGACTTCAATGACAGCATACCAATCTGGAGCACCGTTAGACTCCTTCATAATGCCAAAAGCGATCCTAAGTACATTGATCACAATTATGATTATAATCATCCATGAGTTTTTTGCAACGTCTATGATGATGGCTTTTGCAACGTCTACAACTCATGGATGATTATAATCCTAATATTGTGATCAATGTACTCAATCGGGATCACTTTTGGTGTTATGAAGGAGTCTGACGGTGCTCCAGATTGGTATGCCATCGTTGAAGTCTGTGCAGTGCTGGCCCAGGACTGTTTATTTTTCAGGCAAATTTATCCATACCAGATGCTAATGCAAACTTAGAATGAGACTCATATAGAGAACGGGCAACCTCATGACAACCTTTCATTTTATTTGAGGAGAAGTACTCCATATATAGATAGTGAGCTTCAACGCTACAGCTCCATATGAATTAGCACCAGGAGCAACTATTGCCCCATGAAAAAGAGAGAGGGAAAATTACCTATGAGCTTTATCCTCAACCCGGTGTTTTGAGTTTGTAGAATTGATAAACACAAGTGTTAGAAGATAAACGATAATTTCCCTTTATTCATCACTTGTTGTATCTTATGTAGCTATTGTAAACTAGTACTAACTGCAAATAACTGCAAATTAGGGATCCTTAAGACTAGGACAAATAGGTACAATGACCAACCACAAAATAGGAGACCCGTAAGACTTGGACTCCAAGTTCCTTAAAAAACGTGCTGCCAAGACTGCATTACGTGGTTATTTTTCTTTTCACTTTCCATTTTCATAGACCTACTAATAATACAGCATTCCATGGAGCTTGATATGCGCTTATTTCCTAAGAATTTCAAGTTGAAAGATAGGGTTTTCTTTATTGAGTTGACATATATATATATTTTTTTTGATTGAGTTGACATATTCCTATCATACCTATCACACATGTGTGTATGTGAGAGGCGGGTCGGTGGTGTTATAACGCCAACTCACCCAAAAGCTTAAGCTGTTAGGAAATAGGTCCGACAATACATATATCAAGCTATTCAACACCCTCTCTCACGTGCAATCCCGTCTTGCACATGGAGATGCAAACATCGATACATTGAGCAAAGACAAATGCAAAGGGTAGAAACATAATTCAAACGGGAAACAAATTTTAAACGAAGGGTCTTGAACTCAAGAACTTCAGAACCTAAGATTTGGTAGCATGTAAGAGCACCAACTCTCCATACATGTCTGACACGGATACGGCGAGTCACTACAAGTTAGGCCTGCTGGTTCTTCATAGCATTATGGCATGCGAGACAAGGTTTTACATGAGGAATTAATAGTGCGCTGTTGGATCAGCTTCCAAACAACTATAGTTTTCAGGACAAATAATTCCTGAAAGCGAAACAATGGTCATTTGACATTTCACGGATCTAGAAATTTTCACGTCTATATATATACGGAGACATTTTAAATTCGGCTTATGTAGAGTGCTTTTACATGAAAGAATTTCTAGATTTGTAGGAAAGGATGATAATACAACTCGACCAGGACCTATCTGATCGAGTTGTTATTATTAGTGGGGTCTTGTATCTCAAGAGTTGAAGGTGGTTTAATTTTACTCTTGCTGTGATTGGTTCTAGAGTTTGTGTATCCTTCAGAAGCTGATGATATTGAAGAATATGTCATGATGATGCTGGCTGAGGTATCATTGAGATAGATAGCACTTGGGGTAGAATTGAGAAGTGGCCGGTTCTTGTCTGGGGATATCTCGTTTTGGTTATTGTACTGACTACTGGATATCCCTTGATATCAAGTTGGGGCTAACCTGGTTTAGAGCCCATTCAATCTTTATTCAATGTATTTTTAGTTTCTGTCTTTTCTTCTTTTTTGGCCTTTACAGTTCCTCAACTTCTGAGGGTTGTTTTGGTCCATCCTCGATGTACCTCAACTTCTGAGGGTTGTTTTGGTCCTTCCTCGATGTACCCTTTGTCGAGTTCTTAATAAAATTTTGTTGCTTATAAAAAAAAATATTACAACTCGACCAGTCATCATTACTGTTGTTTCGACAATAGGTTTTGTGATAGGATTCATTGTCTGCTTTTGCGTCTTTCTAAGAAAGAGGAAGGATACACATCGGATTGAGAGGACAATGCTTCTATCTCTTTGGAGTTTTAGAGGCTTTTTGTGCGTTTTTGTTAGGTTTTGGCGTCAGTCCTTCGTTTTGATTCGGAATTTCGTTTCGGTTTATCTTTGCTTTTATGGAGTTATGGGCTTTGTGGTTTGGTTTAGATTTTTTCTTTTACGATTTGGAGTTTCGGATGGCTTTTGCTTTTTGTGGAGCTATGGATTTTGGGGTTGGTCTTTGGGTGTTTCAGTTAGGTGTTTCTCAGGTTTAATTTCTTGCTTTTTTGGTTGGTGCCTTGCCGGCCCTTTTCAGTAATCTTGGGTGGCTTATGCTATTGTGCCTTTTTTTCGATTAATCTTTGTAATCGGTTATAAAGATTAATAAAATCTATTTTGCTGAACCAAAAAAAAGACTTGGTCAAAGAAACAAAATACGCTGGAAAATCGACACGTTGCGTTCAGATTACACATATTTAAAAACTTCAATAAATCATCACATTGAACAAACTGTTGCCAACACAAAACCCAGATCAGAGTGCAAAAAAACTAATTTTTGAAGGCACATTACCTTGATTTTTGAACTTGTGCGAGGCAACTGAGAGTGAGATGCCGCCCTAGTTTTTCATTTTGGAGGGAAATAAAAGCGGATTTTCCATTTGCCCTATGAAAGATGAAGGGAAAAAGTACGTGTGTGCTTTATACTCGACTAATCTTACCATCCACTAGCGGGTCCATCAGTTGGGAACCCAAATTAAAATTAAAGTAAGATATTTTCCAATTTTGTTTTTAGATAAAAGAGGTAATACAAGTTTAATTCATTTTTAATCTCCATTTTTTCATCATTTTTGTGAACAAAAATCAAGTCATTAAATACTGATAAGTACCCAATCGACTTCAATTCGTGTAAAATTGGGGATGGTCAGTGCTACATCCTCCTCTATACAATCCCATCTCTCTTTGAACTTGGAATCTTAAGAGGAATTAAGACTTGACAATGGCATGTCATTGGGCCAGGTAAGGCATGACACAACACATGCGAATTACTGACTAAGCAAGGCATGACACAACACGTGTAAGTCACTGGGCTAAACAAGGCATGACACAGCATATGCATGCCAATGGACTAAGACGCACGACATAACATATTACTCCCGCCAGACTAGGCAAGGCATGGCACGCAGCCCAACCCCTTGGGATTAGGAGCTGAGCCGATCCCTTTTTGATATATTACACTTGGAATATACAGCGACATACTCGACATTAAGGACCCTTATCGTGCATCGATTTAATTAATATATTCATTGTGTCAAACAATTCAAAATGCATTTTTAAAACTCAAAATAATTTCATTACAGCATCTTCAATGGTTTTGTACTCATTCTTTCCTAAGAAAAGTTAATTTTGATTTACTACAGTAGTATTTAATCAAAATTTGACAAAGTTGCTCTAATCATTTTTACCTTAATCTATCAACGCCATTTGGTGATAACTTGAATCATGTCATTGATTTGAATAAAAATATAGCAACTCACATACACTGAGAGATGATCATAGATGACTTTACCATTTGTGGTGTCAAATTTGACTTGAAAAATGATTTGTCATTTTTCGACTTGAGAAATCACGTAATATTATAATTTAAGGTCTCATGCCGAATAAAAGTACTATAGATCGCTAGACACGTACAAATATGCGCGCGCGCACACACACACACACACTTAAAATGGATATAAACCTCATACAGACGATATTGTGTAGACACAATTTTACTAGCATAAAAGTCCTCTGTTTTTTATTTTATGCTTTGTTATCTTTTATTTTCTAAATAATGGGTTAATCTTTTAGTGGTTGTAGCTTTTAAGTAGGTTTTTTTTTTTTTTTTTTTTTGTAGGGATTTGGTGTCGAAGTCTCAAGGGTCTCCTATTTGTGGGTGGTCGTTGTAGTTATTTGTTCTAGTAGTCTTAAGGATCTCCTAATTTGTGGCTATTTCTTTTTTTTCCTAATTAGTTTACAATCTCTATATTATCACTGTTGCCTTAAATGTAGAGATCATCGGTGGCAATAAGAATAGTAGTTCTAATTTTTGTTAAAATCAATCAGACTCACCAATTTTAATTGTCTAATCTTTCTAACAATCAAAAGATATCTTGGTGATCGAATTCTACTTGTACAGATTATTCAAGTGTTCTTCACTTATGAGAGAGAGAGAGAGAGAGAGAGAGAGAGAGAGAGAGAGATATTCTGAACAAATACGGTATTTATACTTTTTCGTACAAGCAATTACAATATATGGAAACATGATAAGGGGACAGTTGTTTACAAGAGTACAACAATATCTAAATGTCGGATTGTGAAACAATAGAGAGTCAAAGTAGTTTTAAAGGGTCTCTTTACTCGCATTCTGCTCGATTCACCAAACGCATTAGGATTTCATCATCTTGAATCAGCTGTTTGCTGATTCTCTTGTCGTCAATTATCCTTGCATAGTCGTGGGATATGCAGTGCAGTTTGGAAGCAATCCTAACTCCACATGATCTTGGTCCTCCAGCGCTACTTCACTTTCATTTTCCTTTTGCTTAACTGGTGAAATAAGACCCAGCGATACGCAAGAAACAATGAACAATACCACGGACTTATCTTAAAGGTCGAATAATAGAAGCAAACCTGCCTAATAAATTAAGAAGATTTTTTGTCCCCAACAATTATGACAATCCTCTCAACAACACTAAGTTTCTTACCTTTTCAAGGTTTTGTCACTACATTATCGTGCGTGGAAGCAGGCAAACAACTCTTTTGGTAATTGTTTCCCTCACGCCATGGAACGAAGGAGCCACATTGCCGTGGCAACGATAAACGCATTCATCCTACTTTTGTCCATCTTCACCATCGATCCTCCAGCTCTCATACGCCATCGCTAGTGAACCTATCGAATGCGACATCAGGTATTCCGTAGAATAATTGGTCTACGCTATCATATTGTTCTTCCGATCAATCGTGGCTCTCGCTGGCACGAATAGGCGCTTGCTGTTGATTTATATGGGGTTTGTTTGCGTGCACCGTTTGGCTCCTTTGTTTCTCGGACATTCCTGTTCGTGCTATTGAAGGCGAGCGCTCCCCAGACATCAAAGCATCAAAGGGAGTATGAGCTCAACAACTACCCATCGTGGTTGCGGACATACACTGTGGACGTACGGAGATAGGTGGATTCCTGTTAAGAAATGCATGGTTAGGAAGCAAATCTGCAAAGGGGGTCCCACAAAAGGAGAGGGATGAACGTGGAGATCTCCAGATTGAAAAAACAATCCTTCAAAGTTTAACATGTTTGTTGTGTCATAAGAAATTTCTCTATAGATTGCTCCTTCCAAATGTTAAAATCTTTTGCATTTTGGAACATGGAAAACCTTAGAGTCAAGAAACTTACAGAAAGCACAGGTAATTTTTATCGGGAAATTAGCATAGGTCATTATACAATCTAGGTTGATTGAGAAACCTAGGCCTCCGATTAAACACAGGCGTTTGAAGATAAACGATAATTTCCTTTATTCATCAGTTGTCGTATCTTATATAGCGATTGTAAACTACTAACTCGGAAAAATAGGAAAATAACTGCAAATTAGGGATCCTTAAGACTAGGACAAATAGGTACAATGACCAACCACAAAATAGGAGACCCTTAAGACTAGGACTCCAAGTCCGTACAAAAACGTGCTGCCAAGACTGCACTATGTACGTGATTTGTTTTCTTTTCATTGTCCGTTTTCATAGACCTATGTTGTGCGGAAGTGAACAAACAGACAATGATTATGAATATTGAATCAAAGAAAAAAAATAGATGTGTGAAGCAAACCAAACTAATCAAACCAAACGTGAGAGAATGAGAGAGAAATCAAACAAAAGGAGAGGGAGAGAGAGATATATATATATATATATATGTGTGTGTGTGTGTGTGTGTGTGTGTGTGTGTGGTTCGGTCTTACTTTGGGATGTAAGCCTAGTCCATGGGCAGTCGATCGATCGATGGCTTCACTAATCAAATACGAATGCTCAAAAGGCTAAAAAAAGAAGTCTACAGAACTCTCCTATCAAAAGCCAAAACAAGGAGGCAACTCTCTCAAACCCTAATCAAATGCCTAATATTTGCTCTCATACCAATAAAGAGGCATAACAAGTGTATTTATACCCAATGACAAGTTGTCTAAAAAGTCCTAACCATATTGGGCTTTGAAGCCCCCCAAAAACCCTAAAAAACAAAGTTAAATGCGGTGTTCTGTGTGCCCGCTGGTCCGGACCAAGTGTACGGTGGTGGTCCAGACCAAAATATCAGGGAGCGACGATCAAATCTGGAACAATCGGCCAAATTTCGTTCAGACTAAGTCAGGGCGGGGTTCGGACGCCTTAAGGTGATGAGGTTTGTCCAGACGAACTGGTCCAGACCAGACCGCGGGCCAAAAAAACAGAAGCTCAAGAAATGTATAATAAGTGCTGGTCCGGACCACCAAAGCCTTGGTCCGGACTAACCAATCTACGAACTCTAAAATTGAGTCGAAATTCAACAAATCTCCACCTCGGCGAGATATCCAAACCCAAATACCAAGCGAAGCCATAAGCAAAGTCAACTCGAACTGCCACAAACCAAACTCTCCAAAAAACTCGGACCAAAAGAGAGTCAAAGAAATAACGAATCAAATCCAAGGAAGCAACCAAGTCTTCAACGAACAAACCAAATCGATCACCAAACTGCAGATGAACCCAAACCTAAAACAAGCATCATTTGAAATCTTCCATAGAATAATCAAGTAGATTAAATTTGCCTTTTATCCATAGTACCACTCTAGTTTGGCTTAATTGCAAGAACACTCCTTAAACTATCACTTTTTGGCAACTTCACCCCCTTTACATATAGTTTGAGCCTAGAATACTCTACTGGCCACGTGTTTGCTCAACCTACCATTTCAGGTTCATTGCAGGTCATGATCATGGAGTGCTTGAAGTGCATGCTGGCAATATCAAGTGAAGCTATTTTTTTTAGAGTACATTATATTTCTTGTAAAATAAACCGCTTGTTATGAAACTCCTATTTTGAAAAGTTATAATTGTTAGCCAGTTTGTGAATGTTTGGAAATTGTACTGTATTTTGGGGTAATATACGTACGGTTGTGAGGACTTTGTATTTCAAATGGTATTGTTAATTTATGTTAAAAAAATCGAGGGCGTGACAGATAATCTTTAAGATATAAGGCTTGTAATCTATCCACCGCCCATATTGCTAGCACCATCCTACTCTTACCTTGCGTATTATGAATGTCCAGATTGAAACGAGTAGGAATATCTGATATCTATTTCTTAAGAATTAATGCAGTGGTATCTTTAACAAGCACAATATATAAAAAAATGCTCCCGTAAAACCCTTGGACATCAATAAATTGCAAAATAAATCTCAAAAAATGCTTCAAATTTTTCTTTTTCTTTTTGTCGTTCATTATAATTTAGACCTAAAAAAGTAAGATTGTAAGAACCAACATTTAAAAATTTAAGCACACCAACAATGTTTTACATCATCTAAATCAGTAAAAAAAAAAAAAACTAAGCACATGCACCAGGCAGTGCTATGCATTTAACAACATAAGAGCAAATCTAAACATATTGATCAACCAGTGCAAAGCATACCAACAAAAACCTAGCCCTTACGATAGTAAAGAGGGGGAGAACGAGAGAAAATTAACGCAAAAAAGAAAGAACGTAGGAAGGAGAGAGAGAGAGAGAGAGAGAGAGAGAGAGAGAGAGAGAGAGAGAGAGAGAACATCTACTAATAACTTAATAGAGAGGCTGAGAGAGAGAGAGAGAGAGAGAACATCTACTAATAACTTAATAGAGAGGCTGAGAGGGCTGGGCCAAAATGGGTTGGGCTAAAATTATCTGAGCTAAAATTTTACATGTAATTTTTATTTTTTTTATGTTTTCCAAAAAATTACCTGGGCTATAGCCCACCTCAGCCAAGATGTGGTTCCGCCCTTGTAGGGGAGGACGCTTCCCTTTCTTTAGAGTTCTAGTTTCCTTATGGGACCTTGCGGGTGTTTTTAGGTTTCGGTGGTTCTGTTTTTGGACCTTTCAGTTTTTTTTTGATGTTTTGGGTTTGTCGCTTCCCTATCGTTTGGAGCTCTTCTTTCTTTATGGTTTTGCGGGTGTGTTAGGTTTCGGTGGTTATGTCTTTTTAGCCTTTCGATGGCTTTCGGGTGCTGTTAGGCTTTGGTGCTTGCGATTTGCTTTTCCTTGGCTGGGCTTGAGGCTCGCTAGGTGTTAATTTGTTTTGCTTTCAAGTTGGGTTTCTTTTAGGTTTTTGGTGGTCGGTTGGCATCTTGCCTTCCGTGCCGTCCCTTTTAGTGGTCTTGGATGGCTTTTGTCGGTGAGTCCTTATTCCGTTTAATCTTTGTAATCGTTTATAAAGATTAAAAAAAAATTTTGTTGTTGCAAAAAATAAATAAATAAATAGATTACTTTGCTAATTACCGAAAAGTCGTATATATAAAATTTTGCAATATTATCAACAAAATATTTAGTGGCTCAGTTGGAAATGGAGGTCTTGAGTTTGAATAGGAGCAACAACAAAGTTGAAAGCCATTTCCTAGTTCGGTCATTTTTGGCGACGAAAAGTCGCATTGGTCTTTGGCATGAAACATTCGGTGATGAAACTTGGCAGCGAAACTTTGTGTCACCTACACGTTTAGCGACCGAATTCTTTTTGCGCGATTGAACATTTTTGTTGTAGTGATATTAATTTTTGATTGCATCAACATGTAACAAAATCTTATTACGAACGAATTACCAGGAAAAATAATATAAAATATAGACTGTAAGGACGCCTTGAATATTGATTTAAATTGATCTCCATTACATATATCATTCACCAAGAATCTCTGTAACTCTGTTCCAGTAAAATTTTTGATAACTATAATTGTTTGATAACTGATAAATAACCAATGATGGATTGTCCAAAAATGCAAAGGAACAACAAAAGAGAAATTCACTGAGTTACAATAAAAAGAAGCATGATTTAGCCTTAAAATTCCTGACAGCATCAATGGCGAATGGACAAAGAAAGAAGCTGGATCAAGCCTTCAATTTCCTGATGGCATGCATCAACTGCATGACCAACACAAATCTTGACCAGCGCACCAGCATAATAGAGAAAAATAATAACAGCGGCAATAAGAAAACAAACAAGAGCTTAATATACTACAAATATAATAGCCATCATAAGAATAGCTAAGAATTAATTATTTCGTTCCGAATTTTGAAGGACTTGGGGCCGGAGCCATCCCAGTCTCCTTTATTTCCTTCAGCTTGCGCGAATAAAGTGATCGTATACAGCAACCTTCTTCATTTGGAAGAGACGCTACACCATCACGAATCTTGTAACTTGCATCTTTTGTGAGAAGAACCCCACTTTTATCAACGCCGTGATTTGCACCCAATGTTTTGATTGCTAGCATAGGGAATATCAACAGGGCGATAAGCCACAAGGAAATGTGGTGGCCACCCGAAAAATTGGTTTCTCTTAAAAACTGTTCCTCTCTCTTCGTAGGGAATTTCCTACCGACACAACGTCGGACAGAATCATGAGCCCGGCCTCACATTAGCACACAATTAATCTTTGTCACCCTTCTTGGCAAAACGGGTCAAATACAATGTTGTGTTCACAACAACAGAATCATGCCCCAACTCCTTGATAGTTCAGCTTGCGCGCACCTCGTTGTCCGGCTCAGCTTGTGTGCACATCGACTAATTCCAGGATCCTAAAGTTGCCAACTGGGCAAACTCTCTAATGGCCCCACAGTTTGAAATTTTTGACCTCCGTGAAATTCGAACATACAACGTACCTCATGAAAGGCATTCCCTTATTTGCTTTCTCATCGGCCTGGGGTTGAATTGTCTAGTACGAATGAATGATTTACTTTTCTATTGTTCGTGGGAGTCCTAGTAAAAATAGGGGGAAAAATGAAGCGATAAGGTAATTTAGGTTGACTGAGAAACCTAGCACCCTGATTAAACACAAGTGTTTGATGATAACGAATAATTTCCTTCATTCATCAGTTGTCGTATCTTATATAGAGATTGTAAACTAACCCAGGAAAAATAGGAAAATAGCTACAAATTAGGAGATCCTTAAGACTAGGAAAAATAGCTACAACTACCAACCACAAAATAGGAGACCCTAAAGACTAGGAAAAATAGGAAAATAGCTACAAATTAGGAAATCCTTAAGACTAGGAAAAATAGCTACAGCTACCAACCACAAAATAGGAGACCGTAAAGACTAGGAAAAATAGGAAAATAGTGTACGAATTAGGAGATCCTTAAGATTAGGACAAATAGCTACAACTACCAACCACAAAATAGGAGACCCTAAAGACTTGGACTCCAAGTTCCTACAAAAACTACTTAAAAGCTAGGACCACTAACCGATTAATCCATTTAAAAAAAAAAAAAAAGATAACGAAGCATAAAACAAAAAAACAGAAGACTTTTAGGCTTGTAACATTATCTCTAGAATATGTTGTCTGAATGTCTGTATGAGCTTCATATCCATTATAAGTGTGTGTGCATAATTGTACGTGTTTATAGTGTTTTTATTTGGCATGAGTTAAACATTTATCTTCCATGATTTCTCAGGTTAAAAAATGACAAATCATTTTTCAAATTAAATTTGACACAACGAATGGTAAAATCATCTATGACCATCTCAGTAAATGTGTGTTGCTATATTTTTATTCAAATCTATGACATGATTCAAGTGATCATCAAGCGGTGGTGATAGATTAAAATAAAAATGATTTGACACTGTTAGAGCTACTCTATCAAATTTTAACTAAACGACTAACAAACCATTGAAGATGCAGTAATGGAACTATTCTGAATTTTGCAAATGCATTTTGAATTGTTTGACACAATCAAATCCATGCACAGTGAAGGTTTCAAGAGGGAGAGAAGGCCTAGCTCCTCGCAAAAATGCCTCCACGCAAGAAGACAAATCGCCACAAAAGTTGGAATTGGAATTATTCAACAACACAAGAACAAGAAAAAGAAACATCCTCATTATCAACTTCTATAACCATCTTGGTGGGCACGGACGGAGGGAAAGGACGTGGGGGCACGTGCCCCGCTCGAAATTAAAATAATTTTGTTATATTTTCGTATATTTTGCATAATTATGAAATTAAGTGTGATATTACACATAAAAAAATGCATATATCTTAAAAATATACATATAAAATTAGTTTTATGTTTCAATTTCGTCATATATATGGTGCATTTATACGTGTTTATTTTCGAACTATTTGTCTACTTGGATCGATTCTTTCTTAACTGTACTTATTTTTAACCGTCTAAGAGCAATATTTTAAAATAATATCATTAATAAAACTATATCGATCATTCTAAAACTTGTCAATGTTCATGTAAAACATACTCTCAAATTTTGTCTAAGATTTTGTACTTATTTTTACATAATTTAAGCGAAAGAATGTGTTAAATATTTTTGTAGCTTGTATTGCATGCCTTAATTATGGAACGATCTTATTGTAGTTAACTAGAAAAAAAAATATTTTGCCACTATGATTAACAAGGTGCCTCTACTAAACGACATTTCTGATTCCGTCCATGTTGATGGGTGTTGTAGTTTCCACCTCTGCTTTACAAGGTAGATCTTTCTGGCTTGATGGTGGTTGTCGACTATGAAAAAATACGATAAATGGCATCAATTTGTTTAGTTGTAATTGATATTTGGAGGACCAAAATGATACTCGAATGAAACTAGGAGGACAAGTGCTATAAATTTTTCATCTATTTTTCTTGTCTAATTTTCATGTAGAAACGATGGAGAACCCTTTCACGACGGAGAGTGCAACCAGTGGGAACCAAAGAGGACTCACGGAGGAGGTTAGAATTGATATACTCTATCCGTCCCGATTTGTTTGTCCCATTTTTTGACTTTTTGAGAGCGTTTGTCCTCTTTTTTTTTTTATAATTTTCAATTCATAATGTTTTTAATGTGCAAAATTGTTTTTTTATTGGGTTTGATATGTGTTGAGTCTGATTTGTTTTGTTTTGTGGGCTGCTGCTCCCATTTTCTTTGGGTTAGAATAATCCTTGTAAACAATCATCATTACATCCCCAACTATAATTGTTTGATAACTGATAAATAACCAATGATGGATTGTCCAAAAATGGAAAGGAACAACAAAGAAGAAATTCACTGAGTTACAATAAAAAGAAGCATGATTTAGCCTTAAAATTCCCGACAGCATCAATGGTGAATGGACAAAGAAAGAAGCTGGATCAAGCCTTCAATTTCCTGACGGCATCAACTACGTAACCAACACAAATCTTGACCAGCAAACCAGCATAACAAAGGAAAATGATAACGGCGGCAAGAAAAACACAAACAAGAGCTTAATATACTGCAAATATAATGGCCATCATAACAATAGCTAGTAAATGAAATTCTTTCGTCCCGAATTTCGGAGGACTTGGGGCTGGAGCCGTCCCCGTCTCCTTTATTTCCTTCAGCTTGCGCGAATGAAATGATCGTATACAGCAACCTTCGTCATTTAGAAGCGACGCTACACCATCACGAATCCTGTAACTTGCATCATTTGTAAGAAGAACCCCACTTTTATCAACGCTGTGATTTGCACCCAATGTTGTGATTGCTAGCATAGGGAATATCAACAGGGCGATAAGCCACAAGGAAATGTGGTGGCCACCCGACAAATTGGTTTCTCTTAAAAACTGTTCCTCTCTCTTCGTAGAGGGAATTTCCTACAGACACAACGTCGGACAGAATCATTAGTCCGGCCTCACATTAGCACACAATTAATCTTTGTCACCCTTCTTGGCCAAACGGGTCAAATACAATGCTGTGTTCACAACAATAGTGAATCACCTTGCCCAAACTCCTTAATAGTTCATCTTCCGCGTACTTCGTTGTTCGGGCCAGTTTGCGTGCATTCCGACTAATTTCGAGATCCTGAAATTTTTTTTTTTTTTTGAAAGGCAAAAAAAATTATTAATCTTTAAAAACAAATTACAAAGATCCTGAAGTTACAAATCGGGCAAACCCTCTAGTGGCCCCAAGGTTTGAAATTTTTGGCCTCCATAGAATTCGAACATGTGACCTCATGAAGCAATAAGGTAATTTAGGCTGACTAAGAAACTAGAACTCCGATTGAACACAAGTGTTTGAATATAAATGATAATTTCCTTCATTCATGCATCAGTTGTTGTATCTTATATAGAGACTGTAAACTAACTAGGAAAAATAGGAAAATAGCTACAAACTAGGAGATCCTTAAGACTAGGACAAATAGCTACGACGACCAACCACAAAATAGGAAACCCAACTCGCGCGGACTCAAGGTTCCTACAAGAACTACTAACAGATTAACCCATTACTTAGAAAATAAAAGATAACAAAGCATAAAATAAAAAATAAAAAACGGAGGACTTTTAGGCTCGGAACACGTAACATTGTTTTAGTGGCTAGTTTTCTGCAATTGCAAACTTCTCATTTAAATAACTGGACACCTCAAACAAAATTTCCTTCTATTTTCTCTTCATCAATGTGACTACCTGGGTAGCAGCAGGGTGCCAGGGGTTTCCCAGTTTTGTGGCAAGGGTCCCAAATAATATAGTATTTTGTTTCTTTATTTTTCCTCTTTCAACTTCTTTGTTCTCCAATTCAAGCTCGTGTTCGATTCATTAGAATTTCCTTTAAAAGGGATTTGTGACTAAACAAATTATGTTTCTAACAAGTTGCTACTCATTCATTGAGCTTGTAATGTGTAACAATTCAAGCTACGAGATCAATATGTGATTGACACCTCTGAAAAAATCAAATTACGGGTACCGATCAATAAGTATGAATTGTGTATCGACTCTATGTGAGGCCCATCTCAGGTCCCACACAAATGACTCAAGATGTTCATTTTGTTTAAAAATTTGTTTTAATGTGCCCACCGAAAAATATTTCAAATTAATGAAACTTGCGATATTTATCTTGTCCCCTTGAAAAGTTAGAATCCCAAAAGCAACCAACATTGCGAGACGGAGGGAGTACATAATTCGGAGCACTAATGAACTATGGAAATATATTGTATACCTTATAAGAGAAATTTTGTCACCAAGAAAAACACAACAGTTTATACAACATTGTGCATAACATGTCATTATGGCATTGTTTCATTAATTTGGTGATGGAGCGGATCAATGTTTTTTAATGCCACATCAACATGATGTGCACAATTAATGTTGTGTCTACCACCAATATAGGAGCGTAGAAAGCACTATACGTACACGTAGTTATGGCATTCAAGTTTCAAAGATTATTGGAAGTAAAATACACACACGGTTTGTAGAAGACAAATAAACACACGCTAGGTATGTAGTGTGAGTGGACGCTGCACATCTTGTGAGTTGTGAGCGAGTTTGTGCTCTTGTGTGTGCAAGTGTTTGTTGTTCTAGCACTTCCAAATCATCAAAGCATAGTCTTTACTGTTTCTTCTTCTCACCGGATTACTTTGCTTTGCTTGTACTCTATTATATTCAAATATGATTTCCCTTAATTTATTCCAGAAAAATACACTCGCAAATAACATACGTACGTAGATCTTCATTTTGTATCTGCAGCAAGTGTTTCTTCAAAAGTAATCATTGCTGAAGACGAGTCAACTCAAATATTGAGCTTGAGTCTAATTAACAAATTTGAGTAGCTTAATTTGTTAAACAATATAAGCTGATAGATCGAGTTCTTACTATCATCAATTTTCTCTACCAACTTCATAAATAAATATCATCCGAACATCGTTCAAATCAATTTCATCCAGAAGAGGAAACAAAACACTTTCTCATAACAACCGTATATAAGCAAGCCGATCGATTGTTCCAAAAATCCTACTACCATCAATTCTCTTCCTAAACCTCATTCAGTAAACTGTATCCGGAAAAAAATAACAGAACGCTTGACTCTCATAACAAACCTTATACATTACCTTCTTCGTCACCTGCCTCGGAAGATGAAAAACTAATCATGTTCAAAATTAAGTTGATCATACAATATTCCGGCAAAACTTCCTGAAGGACCGCCAAGGTATAACCAACCTTCAGGTGAGCACCTCAAACCAACTGTGTGCTAATGTTCCCAACTAGCTAATAATCTTAGCACCGAAAATTCAGTTGGAAAAACCTCTGAAGGGAACCATTCCATCTTTGTCTGAAGTTGTGCACCTCTGCAGCGGAGCGGTGGTTAGTCTGCAAAAATATTGTGGGCTTAGACATGAAAAGTAGTCCTCGATTCAGTATTTTTTTTTAAACCAACAGCAACATAACTTACATTAGTTCAAAAGGAGTACAAGAGTTGATAGGTTTTTACAAAACGAGGAATTACTGTTCCTTCTTGATCCTTAGATAAAGCTGATAACAAAAAATTAGGACCAGCGCAATGTAAAGCAAAACTACCCTGAGAAGCTGCTGCATTCTATAGTAGGCCGAACCAGACGATTCGAACCCCACATCCAAGAAGCATGAGCCGAGGTTAGGCCAAAAGAGGTGTCCATGCCTAACTCCCAGTTCGGCGACATCCAAGGCGTGATAATGAACAACGGTTTATTCACCCGACTGCCAGCACTAGGAGGAAGCACTTAGGCTCGGCCACCTTCGGAATAGACATTCAAGTTCACTTCCTACAAGTCACTTACCCTCAAGCTCGGCCATGCGTGGGGCTCGGCCAACCATGATGTCATACGCCCATAGTTTTAAATTGCGGTATCGGTCGTCGTCACGGTATCGATCGCGGTATATCGCTATCGGGACATATCGGTGATATGTCGCGAAAATTGTGTGTCGCGGTCATGAATTTTTAAAAATCATCAGCAACATGTATAAAACTTGAAAAATATACTTTTGCGGCTTTTGTCCCCAACATTAGCTTAAATTATCACATTTTAATTAATTTAAGACATGTAATAGCCCATTCTCTTCATGTGAAATATCCGATAATTTATCAAAACCCGCAAATCAATAAAATTTTACAAATATGAGAATAATGTTGCAACATGTGTGTTTGTAAAACATGGTATTTTTCTTTAGTCCCATATTGGTAAATTACAAAACTTCTATCTACTTTAAATGAATTTGTACTTTAGTGGGTTTTTTAAATGAGGATTCAAGGAGAGGCCTCGCGCGCTCAAGAAAATGGGCAGCAATTTGGAAAACTGATTCGGAAACCAGTTAACCGAGTGCGCGTCACGAGTTATTCGCGCAGGGGGGGTGCAAATCCGGGATTTCAGCCTCGCACACACACTGCGGTTAAGCCCCCGTTTTGCTAAAATTCTGAAACGTTTTTTTCCTTTTTCCCGAACCGAAATTTTTTCTTCTTGAACCGAAATTTTTCGTTTTTCCCCGAACCAATCCACAAAATCCGTTACAGACCGATATGTATCGGAAATCGGCCGGTTTACCTGTGATTTCCACTCTCCCCGTTATACCGGCCTATATCCGAATCGGAACCCTAAAATTCCGGTACGAACCGGCCAATACGGTTCGTACCGACCGATTTTTAAAACTATGCATACGCCTCCCCACGTGCTGAAACGGTTACGAAAAAAAATAATGATGAGTGCACATGGGCATGCCAGCTCACACCAAAAGCAGTTAACAAATCTTATCGGTGACTTCATCATGACGTTAGCCAATCCGTGCCAGGCATATGCGTGTACTTGAAGAGCAAGTCAAGCGGACCCTATAAGTATCAAAGGATAGCAACCCTAAAGAGGAACATACACTACTCAATCCTAAAACCCTAGTCTTTTCCTTTGCTCTCTGCACATTCTCATTCTCTCACCGGAGGGTCTTGCCGAGCAACCCCGGTCAGGTCTTAGCCGTGCATTCACTGTACAAGTTAGGGTTAGACGGCTAGGAAATACTCGAACCAATCAAAGAAGAACTCAAATCAAGGATCAGCGGGCCACACACATTCTTGGCTAACAATTCAGCTACACCGCTAGCTTCCCGATTGCAAAAAATGACCTACACCGAGGAGAACTCATAAACCTGAACCTGAACCTCTTGGAGTATCTACTTGAGCCGACATGCTTGGACCTGCTTCCTACACAAGGCATTATACGCAAATACAAAGTCTGTCTCAACAGTGAGATGGGGAAACCCGAACCGACGGGCAACCCATAACCCATCCCGCATAGCCCACAGTTCTGCCTTTATGTTGGAATTGTTATGAATAGCTCGCTCATACGCCAAAACAAACTCACCACTCCAATAACGGAATACACCACCCAAACTAGCATATCCAGGATTTTGAAAAGAAGAGCCATCGACATTTAATTTCAAAGAACCATAACATGGAGGAGACCAAGAAACCCATATCAGAAATGTAGAAGGAATGGCTCGGGGTTTGGTCGGTGCCGAATGAAGCAGAAGCCAATGCAGACGCTGCACACTTGACATTTCGAGTAAGCACTGGTGCGTTATTGAAAATCGCATCATTGCGGCCTCGCCACATAATAAATCAATGAGAAGTTGCAGTTTTGGCGACGGAAATTCCATTCAAGGACCTATCCTCGTGATTCTACGATAACACTTCCCCTGTCAAAGTTATATGGTTCAATTCTTCAAGCCCAAGACATCGATCGGACCAAATTCCTACTCTCTTTTTCATCTCTGTTTAAGTAGCCGCCATCTAACTCTTATTTCCACCGCAAAACCATCAATCAGGAGCCACAGTGATATACATTTACGTTATCAACACTACTTGGCGGAAATACTTGTCACGGATATCATGTCCTTCGACTGTCTCCTGAAACTAGTTATTATAACTTCTGCAACAACTGGCACTTGCCAAACTATAAATTCAGTCCACACACACACACATAGAGACATACTCAACATTAAGTCACATACCAAAATGCATAATAAGCAAATGAACGCCCTTCGCCATATTTTTTTCACGCTGAGCAACCACCTAACCAGGAAGATCTAACTTGTCAAGCAGAGGTGAAAACTACGACGCCCCTCAGGATGGTTATAGAAAAGTTGATAATGGGGATGTCTCTTTGAACTGAAATCTTAAGAGGAAGCAAATTAACCAGAAATGTTAAGACTTGATAATGGCATGTCACTGGGCTAGGCGAGACATCACACAACACATGCAAGTCACTAGCTAGGCGAGGCATGACACAACACATGTGAGTCATTGGGCTAAACAAGGCATGACACGGCATGTGCATGCCAATGGACTAACCAACGCACGACATAACATATAACTGCCGCCAGACTAGCAAAATGCATAATAAGCAAATGGACGCCCTTTGCCGTATTTTTTTCACGCTGAGCAACCACCTAACCAGGAAGATCTACCTTGTTAAGCAGAGGTGAAAACTACGACGCCCCTCAGGATGGTTATACAAAAGTTGTTAAATAGGGATGTTTCTTTTTGGTACAAGAAATACAGAGAGAGAGAGAGAGAGTGAAATAAAACAAATAGAGTATATATACTTTTTGGTACAAGAAATTACATTATTTCATATGGAGACAAGATAACGGGACAATAATTTACTAGAGTCTATAAAGGAAAGCACAGCAGTGCACAACAGTTAGACGTTAGAAGTTAGTTTGGTAGTTTATTCAAATTCATTTGAAATTCAGTTTGATTGTATTTCATTTGTGCTTTCTCTGTGAGTTAGTTGAGATGTAAGTTTGGATTGCCAGCTCATCAATCCAAGCAGTGTACTTGTGGTCCAATAGGAGCTGTTTCATCTCGAGAGATAAATAGGGGTTTCTCTTCTCTGTAAAGACAGAAAAACAGTTTGAGGAAATAATAGAACAAGATTCTCACCCCCCCTCTCTCTCTCTCTCTCTCACTTGTATTTCAATTTACTGATTTTGTCAGAGTCATAGTAGTTTTAAAGGGTCTCTTTACTCGCATTCTGCTCGATTCACCAAACGCATTTGGATTAAGTCGTCTTGAATCAGCTGTTTGCTGATTCTCTCTTGTCGTCAATTATCCTTGCAATAGTCTCGGTCAGCTAGAGCCTCCCTGAACTCTTGAGTCGTCCTTGGATATGCAGTACTGTTTGGAAGCAATCCTAAGTCCACATGATCTTGGTCCTCCGGCTCTCGTACGCCATCGCTAGCTACCGGGTCTATCGAATGCGACATCGGGTATTCCGTAGAAGAATTGGTCTACGCAATCATATTGTTCTTCCTATCAATCATGGCTCTCGTTGGCGCTTGTTGTTGATTTATACATGGGGTTTGTTTGCGTGCACCGTTTGGCTCTTTCATTTCTCGACATTCCTGTTCGTGCTATCGAAGGCGAGCGCTCCCCAGACATCAAAGCATCATAAGGAGTATGAGCTCAACAACTACCCATCGTGGTGCGGACATACACTGTGGACGGAGTTAGGTGGATTTCTGTTAAGAAATGCATGGTTAGGAAGCAAATCTGCGAAGGGGTCCCGCGCGCAAAAGGAGAGGGATGAACGTGGAGATCTCTAGATTGAAAAAACAATCCTTCAAGTATTTTTTTTTCTCTCTGTCTACACATATTTCTTCTCTCTCACACAAAAATCTTTAAAGTCAATAAAAAAAAATTTATCAGTGCTTTCTGTAAGTTTCTTGACTTCAAGGTTTTCCATGTTCTAAAAAATCCAAGGACAGTCCCATTCCTGATGTGCATTCTATTGTTTCACCAGAAGAGAAACCGGACATGGTGGTGTTGACAATACGTTTCTCCAATTTAAGTGCACCTCGACTAATTCCTGGATCTTGAAGTTACCAGCGGTGGATCTAGAATTTTTATACTGATGAGTCACCTTTTGAATACAAGGACTCACCTTTTGAATACAAGACTGGCCCTGAGATTTCATAGTGAAAGATGAACCTTAAATATGGAGCCCTCAAATATTTTTTTTTTTTACAATAATTGAAAAGGATAAAATCATCCCAAAAAAATGAATCTTCGTTGTGACATTGTTAAGTTTTTGAATTAAGATCATGTAATGGGCAAAATAAAAAAAAAAAAAGAAAGAACAAACTTGCCAGGAATAACTAAAATAAAAAAAAGTCCACACTAGTACTTCTAAAATTGAATAAAATATTTTTTATGATGTTTGAAGTTTAGTACTTAATGAATTGGTAAAATTGTAAATGAAAGTTGTAAGTTACGGTGAGAAAAAAAAATTGAAACATTAAATTTCAGTGAGAGAAATTATGCACAAGACTTGGGGATCGAGAAGAGAATATTTGTAGAGCATTAAAAACAAAGCAAAAGACGCCAGCAAAAGTCGAACATGGAATCTCTTTGAGAAGACAAGGAGCACTTACCACTACACCACAAATAACTTTTGTGAAAACAGATAACATATTTATTATTTATTAACATTTTAGGTGGGTCATGTGGGCCTACATTAAATCCGCCCCTGGAAGTTACCGACCGGGCAACTCCTCTAGTGGCTCCAAGGTTTAGAGTTTTTGGCCTCCGTGGAATTCAAGCATGCGACCTCATGAACCACAATCACATATTTGCTTTCTCATCCAACTTTACTGTACTGCTTGAGGTTGAATTGTCTGGTGCTAATTAAGGATTTACTTTTCTATTGTTCATGCAAACCCTATTGGAAAGAGGTAAAAAGAAATGAAGCAATAAATACAAGTGTTTGAAGATAAACATTAATATCCTTTATTCATCAGTTGTTGTATCTTATATAGAGATTGTAAACTAACTAGGAAAAATAGGAAAATAGCTACAAATTAGGAGATTCTTAAGACTTGGACAAATAGCTACAACCACCAACCACAAAATAGGAGATCCATAAGACTAGGACTTCAAGTTCCTAAAAAAACTACTACTACTTAAAAGCTAGGACCACTAACAGATTAATTCATTATTTAAAAATTAGTAAAAGATAACAAAGCATATATAAATATAGAGGACTTTTAGGCTCGTAACATTATCTCTACAATTTTCATCACCCATACTATTTGTGACGAAAAGACATATAATGTAATCTAAGACGATTTTCATTCATCTCCAAAGACCAAATTTCTTGTAATGCCTCCAGTATTGAACGATAGATGGATTTCTATCATCCAAAGAATATATAAAAAATAACAAAGCATAAAATAAAAAAACAGAGGACTTTTAGGATCACAACACACTAACACTATCTCTACACAATATCCTTTGTATGAGCTTTATTCATTATAAGTGTGCGTGCATATTTGTAGGTGTCGATAGTATTTTTATTCGACATGAGACCTTAAACAATAATTTTCCGTGATTTCTCAGTTTAAAAAATGACAAAATCATTTTTCAACTCAAATTTGACACATTTGCTGCTCTTTAAAATGGGAGGATGGGTGAGGTTGCAAATACACACGTGGAAGGAATGCGGATTGATTTCAGTTGTCAGTAGTCTGAAGCCTAGTTTTTCATTTGTCTTCAAATTTTTGTCGGAGGTTCTACCCCCGCTCTTCTTTCTTCCTCTTTCGATGTATTCATTATTGAATTTATCCTTTATAATATTTTTTCTATTTCAAAAAAAATAAAATGGTTAAGTCATCTATGATTCAAGTAATCATCAAACGGCGGTGATATACTGGTTGCTCCTTTCCACCCTTTTACAGTTCAAAAAAAAAAAAGAAAATTAAACATTCACATTATCAACTTTTCTATAACCATCTTAAGGGTGTCGTAGGTTCCCCCTCTCCTTCACTGGGCAAATCTTTCTAGCTTCAAGTTGGTCGCCAAACGTGAAAAAACGCGATAGGCATCCATTTGCCTTATGATAAGATAATGCCAAAACTTCGTTTGCTATATTATGCGGATTTTGTTATGTCTATTTGTAAATAGCAAACAAACCAAAGGACCTTTAATGTCGAGTCTGTCTGTTTCCGTATATTCCAAGTGTTAGATATCAGAAAGGGATCTATGGAATGGACTTGATTGCTCTATTCGATTGGTGACAATGCTCTATTATTCACTTGTGGCAGTTCCAATTGTATATATTGGGGCTGTTTGTCCCCCTTTCCATGGGGGTTGTTTTCCGTTTCTCTTTTGTTCGTTTGCTAGTTGATTGCTTATCAACCGGCTATTCATTTTTTTTATTTTGGCTTGATGTTTTGGATAGGTACGTGTCAACCTCATTGGGATGTATCCACGGCATTTTGTTGCCATTTTTTTTGGGATTATCTCTTTTATTTTGTTCTCCTCTCTTTTAATATAATTTCTTCTTCGCCGTTCAAAAAAGAGAAGAGAGATCGGCTCCTAATACCAAAGGGTTGGGCTACGTGCCATGCCTTGTGGCAATTTTATGTTCTGTCATGCATTGCTTAGTCCATTGAAATGCACTGCCTTTTTTAGCCCAATGACAAGCACGTGGTGTGTCATGCCTTGCCTAACCTGATGACATGCCATTGTCAAGTCTTGATACTTATGAGTTACTGCCTAAGGAAATGTAATGGAGCAAGCCATGATGTTTTATCGAACCACATAATTCTCTCTCCCTCTCTCTCTCTCTCTCTCTCTCATTCATGTGGTTTGTTCAATTAAATAGTAATAATCATGTCAATTTTCTGTGTTTGTTAACCTTCTGCACAACACAATGAAGCTTTCAAGAGGGAACATAATTGGAATTATTCAACAACATAAGAAGAACAAGAAAAAGAAACATCCCCAACAAAAAGAAGAAAGAAACATACTTACCACAAAAAAAACAAGAAAAAAGAAACATCCCCGGCCAATATCCACTTTTCCATAACCATCTTGAAGGGTGTCGTAGTCTCCACCTCTACTTTCCAAGGTAGATCTTTCTAGTTCGCTCAACATGGAAAAACATGTTCGACTCATCAATCATGTGTAATCTTTCTAACTATAAAAAGATATATCAGTGATCGAAGATTTTTCAGGCTTACTTCACTTATTTGAGAGAGAGATAGAGAGAGAGATTCTAAACAAATACCGTATATATACTTTTTGGTACAAGCAAATACAATATATGGAAACAAGATAAGGGGACAGTTGTTTGCTGGAGTACAACGATATACATCTAAATGTCGGATTGAGAAACAATAGAGTCAAAGTAGTTTTAAAGGGTCACTTTACTTGCATTCTGCTCGATTCACCAGATGCATTAGGATTTTGTAATTTTTTTTATCAGCAAAAATAATTTTATTAATCAGCAAACCAAAGTTATAAAGATTAAAAGGAAACGGAAAAGGAGGCATCACAACCAACGACCTACATCCCAACTATGTTGATTCTTAAAATTAGCCATTTGTTGATTCTCTTGTCGTCAATCGTCATGTCGATGAGAGTTTCCTTGCAATGGTCTCGGTCAGCTAGTGCTTTCCGGTACTCTTGAGTTGTCCTGGGATATGCAGTACTGCTCGTAAGCGATTCTAACTCCACATCTTGGTCCTCCAGTGCTACTTCACTTTTATTTCCCTTTAGATTGACCGGTTAAATTAGACCCAACAATGTGCAAGAGACAACGAACATTGTATCCACATCTACTCCAAACTGTCATCATCGCTAAAGGAAGGAGAAACAATGTGGAGCTGGATAGAAACAATTTGGAGCCGGATAGAAGCAATGCGGAACTGGATCAAGGGAAAATTTGCGACATTTGAGCCGACATGGAACTGGTTTAACCAACTTGTGACGTGATCAATTACTATAGTGGACATCCTTTCGGTGATAATCCCTATGGAGAGGGCGCGCGGCTGCCAAAATTCCATTACCGTTCAAACACTTCCTGGCTGATGTACAACCTTTCTTGCTCCGCTGTCAAACTGACGGAGACTCCAGTCCCTGCTGAGCATTTCAAACGGTTGGATGAGCAGCTCAAAACCCTTCGTGAGCAAAAAGAAGAACGGAACAATTATGACAATATCCTCTCGACAACGTACAGTAAGTTTCTTACCTTTTCAAGGTTTTCTCAATACATTATCTACTTTGTGAAAAACTTGACAAATACAAAAAACATATATCCTTCAATAAAATAGGAAAAACAATATTTTTCTTGTCTGATTTTCGTTTAGAAAGGATGGAGAACCCTTTCGCGACGGAGGGTGCAACTAGTGGGAATGAGAGAGGACTCACGGAGGAGGTCAGAATTGACATAGAAAATCTAGCCGTCTCTGCTAAGCGGCGGGCCCACTCTACCGTTTCTGCCAGCGACGGACTCCGAAACAATGTTGGTAGTAGCGTGCCAATGCCAATACTCACTAATCCGGTTTGCCACAAGCATTCTGTTCTTCCATTTCCAGTTCTCATAGTATCTTGCATATATCCAACGGTTTTCTTGAACATGGCAGTTAATCAGCTTCTTATTCGCTGGTCTCTTAAAAAATTGGGTGACATCACCCGAAATGTAGTGGCCACCGTACCCGAAAAATTGGTTTCCCTTCAAAACTCTTCCTCTCTCTTCATAGAGGGAATTTCCTATGGACACAACATACATCAGACGGAATCATGAGCCCGGCCTTCACATTAGCCTACAAATCTTTGTCGTTTTCAACCACTTTGTCACCCTTGGCCAAACGAATCAAATACAATGCTTTGTTCGCAACAACAGTGAATCGCCTTGCCCCACTCCTTGATAGTTTAGCTTCTGCGCACCTCGTTGTCCGGGGCAATTTGCGTGCACCTCGACTAATTCCAGAATCCTGAAGTTGCCGACCAGACAAACTCTCTAATGGCCCCAATGTTTGAAATTCTTGACCACCGTGAAATTCGAACATGCAACTTTATAAGGACATTCACTTATTTACTTCCTCATCCAACTTGAATTGTCTGGTACGAATAAAAGATTCACTTTTCTATTGTTCGTGAGAACCCTAGAAAGAGGTTAAAAAAAATAAAGCAATAAAAACAAGTGTGATAAACGATAATTTCCTTTATTCATCAATTGCCGTATCTTATATAGACATAGTAAAACTAGGAAAAATAGGAAAATAGCTACAAATTCGAAGATCCTTAAGACTAGGACAAATATATAGCTACAACGATCAACCACAAAATAGGAGACCCTTAAGACCAGGACTCCAAATTCCTACAAAAACTACTTAAAAGCTAGGACCACTAACAGATTAATCCATTATTTAGAAAACAGTAAAAAATAACAAAGCATATAATAAAACATAGAGGACTTTTAGGCTCGTAACATTATCATTACAATTTTCATCACCCATACTATTTGTGACGAAAAAACATGTAATCTATGACGTTTTTCATTCGTTTCCAAAGATTAAATTTCTTGTAGTGTCTCCAATATTGAATGACAGATGGATTTCAATCATCCAAATGCATATACAATCGAACCTAAGAACCCAGTGCCTAGTCCGGTCTCTCGCCGAGCACAGTGGCCGGTTCAAGTATAACAGAGGCCGAACCACCATACCGAACCTATAAGCCCAGCATGGGGCTCAGTCTACCCCAGAAGGACAAGAGGTGTGGACCCGGTCTCTCGGGAGCACAGTGGCCATAACCGAACCGTCATATTAGACCTACTACATTTAAAGTGGCCCTTGACAAAGCTCAATAGAGAAAAATGATTCATGTAGCCGACCCTAAATGAATGGTATAAGACTCGGTTTGGTTTGATTTGGTTTGATTTATTAATGTTTTAGATGATATTACACGTGTCCCGTGGAATATGTTTCTATTAATTTCAGGAAAAATATAAAGTGTATCTCTTGGCACCCAAATTTGGCCTGATTACTCGTGCACACATGAAATGAAGTCGATGTCATCATCATAAAATTCAAGTCAAAACTACATTCGAACCCCATCGGACACCGTTAAAAATCAGCATAGAGCATTGCAAAACAATGTGCGTCGCGCAGGACAACTTGTTGCAGCCATGCACGTGGTCTGGATTCCAAGTGCCAGAAAATATTTGAAGTAAAAAAGATTAAAAGAATAAAAAACGGGGAACTGAGAGTGGAAGGATTTAAAAAATATTTCATGATTGTTTTGACTTTTAATCTGGACCATTGATCTCTATGCACATGACACACCGGAGTATTTTTCTTATCCAGTCTTATGTCTCCCTCGTATAATGCGCTGACACCACAGGTAGTATTGCATGGGAGAAAGACTAATGAATCAACTTTCATATGCCACGTGTGAGCTTCTTGAACGTCCGATCATTCCAGGGCTTGATCTCAATCGTTGATTTATCTTTCACATTCCCATGTCCGTGCTACATCGGACGCCTAGTTGTTTCCTAGTTGGTTTGTGTTTTGAAAAGTTTTTTAAAAAATAGTAGGGGTAATAAGGCCATCCACAGTGGCATAATCAAAAATGGATAACCAAAAGTTGACACATCAGCTTTTGATTATCCATTTAAGAGGTTGCTAAGCTTAACAATGTTGAGGTCCACAATGGTCACTTCTAGTTCATAACTAAAATAAGGGATACACTACAATTTCACTCTCTCTCCCCTTGTGTTTTCCACCATTGATCACTTCCCTCCATTACACTTTTTTTTGGCAAAAATATATCGATTTTCTCCTTTAATTTGGAAAAAAAATTGGTGACTTCCTTCCCTAATATTATGAATTTGGAAAAAAAATCATGTACTCAAAAAAAAAAAAAAGTGTTCTTGAATTTGTAAAAAAATGTAAGGTTATTTATGCACTCAACCACAGGGAGAAGAACGAAAAAAGAATAAAATAAAAACGGAAAAAAAAAAGTGAAATACCTTAATGCGGCGACAAATGTTTTCCACCATTGATCACTTCCCTCCATTACGTTTTTTTTTTTAGCAAAAATATATCGATTTTCTCCCTTAATTTTGGAGAAAAAATTGGTGACTTCCTTCCCTCATATTATGAATTTGGAAAAAAAATCATGTACTCAAAAAAAAAAAAAAAAAAAGATGTTTTCTTGAATTTGTAAATGAATGCAAGGTTCTTCATATACTCAACCATAAGGAGAGGAACGAAAAAGAATAAAATAAAAACGGAAAAAAAAAGTGAAATACCTTAATCGGCGACAATGAGTTGAATTGTAAATGATTGAAAGATATGAGCTTCACTTTTGGAGGGAAAGAAAAAGAAAGAGTTTGTGGCTGAAGAAAATGAGATATAGAGCAGGTGAAGAAAATACCATTTGAAACACGTGTGTATATAAATTTTAGAACCAGTTAACTTATGTGGTGTGAGATTTACAAATTTTGATTATTGAAAAAGGTTGCTAGTTTTGGTTATCCAAAGCCCAAAATTTGATTATTTCTAAGAATGTTGTTAAGTTTGATTATACCATTGTGAGCCATATTTTACCCCAATATTGTTAACTTTAAAAATAATTTGCTTTTGATTATGCCACTGTGGATGGCCTAAGTGGAAAGAGATAGAGAGAAAAATGTTGAAAGTACGAAAAATTTAGGAGGAATTTTTTGAAAATTTTTTTTCAAAAAGCAAAGAGAACAAAACATAAATGTTTTGTTTGGTTTGTGATTTGAGCAATTTTTGAAAAATGAGAGGAGAGAGAAATGAGAGTAATGATTGAAGAGAAAGAGGTAAAAAATGGGAAGAGATAGAGTGAGAAAAGAGAGTAATGATTGAAAAGTTAGAGCATCTCCAACGGAAGATGTCAAATCTGATGTGGAGCTTGTAACGTTAATATTTGACACTAATTGACAAACCAACCCAGATGCCTTTTTTAGGCTAAATCCTACGTGGCTTTTGACATGGACGAAGGGGGGAGGGAGCATACCAACTTTGACAACCTACACCTTGCCTGCCAAATTTTAAAAAAATGATTATTTGTATTTTGTCATAAGGATTGGAAATGGATAATTTGATGTCAAATAAATAAAATTTGACATAAGGGTTGGACAGAAGGTTTTGATGTCAAATTGGAGATGCTAAAATGCCACGTCAGCCTTCAAAAAAAAATTGACATCCCCAATTTGAAATCAAGAGTTGGAGATGCTCTTAGAGAAAAAAATGAGAGTAATGATTAAGTTGAAAAATATTTTTTTTGAATAAAATTGTAAAGTAAACAAGGCATAATAATGTGTCTGAAATCGAGGTATAGATTCCTTCCTTTAGCCCATAGCTGACTTTGAAATTTCTTTCAAAACAGCTCCACTTGGACTTCTTCTTTTTTCCACTTGCACTCGAAAGATCTTGGTCTTATTGGGAAAAATGCAGAACTTGTTATTATTGCTTACTAAAAGAATCCTATTTTGTGCATCTCATTAAATCCCTCACAAAAAGTAACACTCGAATTTTCATGATTCTTTTACAAGCCTACCTTCATTATCAAGAGTTTTCCAGTTCGACGAAAGATTTGTTATTGTACGCAATAATCATTGGTGCCTTAGTTCTAGAGATCTTCAGTGGCCATAAGAATAGTAGTTTTAACTTTTGATAAATCAATCAGACTCACCGATCATGTGTAATCTTTCTAACAATAAAAAGATGTATATAACTTAACGAATTCTGCTTGTACATATTTTTCAAGCATACTTCACTTATTTGAGAGAGAGAGAGAGAGAGAGAGAGAGAGATTCTAAACGAATACAGTATGTGTGTGTTAACCTATTGTTCGAATCTGTAGATTTTGACAACCTTAAAAAGGAAAGAAATTCTCAATATTTTAAAGTTGGGTTTGGTAACTTTTAGAATTTTGCAAAACAAATTGTCAAAAAACCAAATCGATTAACTGATTTTTCAATAGCTTTGAAAAATAAGATAGCTTCAATCACAACTTTGAAAAAATCAATAATCGAGTATGTGATCGCAATGTACAGGTACGTGGCTGCAAGGTTGGGGAACATGACCACAATATTGGTGAGCGTGGCCACAAGGTTGGAGCACAAGACGTAAGGTCCGAGCACGATGCCGCAACGTTGGATTAGGTGACCGCAAAGTTTGAGCATGTGGCCGCAATATTCAAGTATGTGGCCACAAGGTTAGCATTTGTGGCCGCAGTACGGGGCCACAAGGTTAGCATTTGTGGCCGCAATGTCTGTGCTCGTGACCACGACAATCAAATTATGTGGCCAAAAATTAATAATCAAATGTGTCTTTGTTCCAACCATCGTGGAAGCACCATACAAAGAATAGATTGGTTCACTTGAAGAGAATTTTTTCTATGATCATATCCAAATCATGTCGTACATGAGCAGACTTCATAAGATCAAGTCAAATAAGTGAAATAGATAAAGGTTTCTCTATTTCACTTATTTAATTTAAGATTAAAAAAAATGACTACGTACCAAATTTATTATAAATTGTAACAATTTCATGAATAAAATCATGAAGAAGACGTAACCAATTAACAAACCAACAAAGCTATATATTACAAATAAAATCTTATTCTCGTTGTTGCAGAGAAAAATGCTAACTAATCTGGGTACCATTGAATCAGGTTTAAGGTAGGAGTTGCATAATTGCACACAGAATTAATTCAGCATAAATTCCAATTGAAGTTCCTCCATCCATTTGCTCTCCTCCATTTCTAATTTTGTTCATAGCCTTCACAGTAGCTTCTCTTTCTTACCAAAGAAAGTGCTCGGGAAGACCATCTCATTCTTCGGAAAGAAAGGATCAATTGAAAGCCACTCGTTCTTTTTGGTTAAAGTCAAGCCTATATTAATATACTTAAATAGGATTCTTTCTTGCCCTCTCGTCTTGCTTTCTGCTAGACCAACCTCTTTTCCCGGGGAACCTGTAAAGACTTCTGCTACGAATCTCCGTCAGGGTAGGTTCTTTTGGGATTTCCATTGAAATGGAAAGAGTCTCACTATCCTTACGGGGTCGTTGTCTGAGTTTTTCATTGTTGCGATCTGGGAAAAGAAAGTAGGCATATATCAACTGTCTAGATGGGACCACGATTTATTAATAGATGAACTTTTAACCAGCCCAACTCCTGCACAAATAATACTTCCAGACGAATTAAAGTTTACCGCTCTTATTCAATTTATCGAGATGTTATTCAGGTTCAATGAACATCTCAAGTTCGGAACTGGTTAGTGCTAGGATAACAATTTTTTCTATTCTAAGGACCATATATGCATTGATTATTAAATTAAATAAAAAATTGGCCTAGGGTCCACTACAGCATGTTTCTAACCCACTAGGTCCATTGATCAAGTTTCTAACCCACTAGATCCACTAATATGTATTTGATAAGGCATAAAATCCACTACATTTAAAAATGGAAATAGTGCCTGACAAAATTACCCTTTTCCATTCAAATCTCATACTTTTAGCCCATTATCCCACATTATCCGTTCTACGTTTGAAATCCCGGCAGTTGCGTTGGAATAGAGTGACAGAAGATTATCCTTTTTTGATACACTGCATATAACGTTATTGTACATATATAACGTTATATACTCGTTCATCAGTTCACATTTAACGTGAGATACTTACATTTTACGTTATATACTCATTTATCAGCTCGCATTTAACATTATATACTCATTCACTCATGACAGAAGACCACATATAACGATATTAAGGATACAAACCTAAAATGATTTTGGTTGTTTAGGTTTAACGTTATATAATGTCATATGTTCATTTTTCAAGGGATACACATGACAGAAACATATATTTAACGTTAGATACTCATTCATCAAAAAAAATGAAAGTTTGACCTGGCCTCATATAACAATTTTAAATGGGATTCTGTCGTGTATTTGAATGCATAAGTCAATATATGACTATGTAGGTATAGAGACCATATAACGTTATATGTATAGAAAACATATGACAAAGTGGTACTCTTTACAACAGATTATATGTGAATGTTATTGGTATGTAATTGAGTCTAAACGTTGATAAATGATCAAATATGTTAGCTATGTTGGCATGATTTCATTTTGATCTCAACTACTTTGTTGAATTTTTTTTGAGTTTCGTTGCACAAAAACTCTTATATAACATTGTATTTTCACTTTATTAAATTGGTTCGCGCAGCGGCCTCAATGACTTGTTTTTATTAACAATAATACACACACAAAAAAAAAACGTAATACATGTGACAAAAAATAAACATATAACCTTATAATGTTATACATGAGATTTTGTCCTTTCTAACTCTAAAAAAAGAAAAAGAGGAGATCTCGTAACTTCTTTCCAGTATATTTTCACTTTATTGAATTGGTCCGCGCAGCGGTGTCAATGACTTGCTTCTAGTAACAATAATACACACACAAAAAAACGTAATACATGTGACAAAAAATAAACATATAATCTTATAACGTTATACATGTGATAGGACCCAAAAGTGGCCACACGTGACAGACCTCAAAAGCGGCTGCACGTGAGGGGAGATGTTAAGATATAAAGTTCCCGCATTGCTTGGGAGTGGAATGAGTGATCACTTAATAACATTTGGGACCTCTCCACTCATTGCCAATTGGTTTTGAGATGGACATAAAGTTTCTACATGGTATCAGAGCGGGGCCCGTTCCACCCCATATTTTATAAAATTCACAATCCACACCCCGCGATGACAGAACAGCGAAAATGCTGCACGATGATAAGACCCAAAAAGTGGTCACACGTGACAGACCTCAAAATGCGGCTATACATGAGGGGAGATGTTAAGGAAATGAATCCCACATTGCTTGGTAGTGGAATGGGTAATCACTTAATAACATCTGGGACCTCTCCACTCATTGCCAATTAATTTTGAGATGGATATAAAGTTTCCACATGGTATTAGAGCGGGGCCCATTCCACCCCACATTTTATAAAATTAACAATCCACACCCCGCGATGACCAGCGAAAAGGCGTGCTGCACGATGATAGGACCCAAAAGTGGCCATACGTGACAGACCTCAAAAGCGGCTGCACGTGAGGGGGATGTTAAGATATAAAGTTCTCGCATTGCTTGGGAGTGGAATGAGTGATCACTTAATAACATTTGGAACCTCTCCACCCATTGCCAATTGATTTTGAGATGGATATAAAGTTTCTACAACATAAGATTTTGTCCTTTCTAACTCTAAAAAAAGAAAAAGAGGAGATCTCGTAACTTCTTTCCTTTCGTCGCCGTCGCCTTCTTCACAGTCAACTTCACAGGTAACTTAATACTCTTCACCCCTTGAACAACTGCACAAATAATAACAAGTCTATTCACACACATTTTACACTCGCAGCCTTTAACAAAATTAGTATATAACCAACATTGATATAACCATATATAACACAATTTTCTAAGAACTTTTAATCATATATAACCATTTGGGTTCGCATATCATCATATAACCTTATATACGATGAGAAACATAAAATACTCAGAATAGGGTCTCAGAATTTGATAAAACCATATCTACTCGCAATCAAAACCCTAAATTAACTTAGCCAAAACATTGATCCGAATATATAAGTAACATTGATATAACCATATGTACTCGCAATCAAAACCATAACATTACTTGGCCAAACCATTTATATAACCATATATATACGAATAGAAACATAAACTGGACTGATCACATATTGATATAACCATTTATAATCGCAATCAAAATCTTAACTTAACTTAGCCAATTCAATTATATAACCATACATATGAATTGAAACACATAAGGTGGAAACAGGACTCCTCAAACATATGCATAAACATAAACTATTCATAAACATATCACCTGTTAACCATTAACTTAGCCAGACCTGTTATACAACCATATAAACAGGACTGCTCAACCATAAACATAAACATAAAGTATTCATATATTTTCGTCAGGATGCTCTGTACAAAACCCTCAAACAGAAGGTAAATAACTTGTTCGAACAAGGAATCAAACAAACACTGATCCAAAATACATCTAATTCATGCTATAACAATATAGATTCTCGCACTACAAAACCCTAACTTAAATTAACCATATATACGAATGGAAACATACCTAGTGTATCGATTGCGTCGTCGGATCTAACGGCAAAATGAGGGTAAAGAACGGCGACTAGAAGGGGCGACCAACGGAGAAGAATCACCGACTGTAACTAGGGCGACGAATGGCGACGATCAACGACAGATATTTGCAACGATCGTACCTTGGGCTAGGTCGACGATCGACGACGGAGGAAGTCTGGAACATGGGTTGATCTTTGCTTTTCGTTTGTTAATCTCGTTGTTGGAGTGACGACGGCAATCGAGTGCTTGACGACGGCGACGCCGGTATTTGAGTGCTTGAGGACAGCGACGGTAATCGAGTGCTTCTCGCCCACTACAAGAAAAATTCAATTGAGTGACGAATGAAAATCGTCACAAATTGCGTGTTTTTCGTCACAAATACTATAGGTGACGAAAAAAAATTTGTCGACTAAAGGTTGTCGAGAATTCCTACCTAGTGACGAAATCTATTTTTCGTCACCTATAGTGCCTTTTGATGACGAAATATTTTGTCACCAAAAAGTGAATAATTGGTGACAAAATTTTTTTCCTCACTTATTGTGCTTTTTGATGACGAAATTTTTTGTCATCAATTATTCCTTTTAGCGACGAAAAAATTTGTCACCAATGTGACACATCGGTGACGAAATTTTTCGTTGCAAAAAATGTTTTCATATGGGAAAAAAAAATCATTCTTTCTTGCTCCTGCTGGGTTTCGAACCCGAGTCCATTGAGTTTTTCGCCAAGTTCCGACCAACTGCACCACACACACTTTTCAGTAAACATTTGAAATATCTAATATATAACACATGTGTTTAACATGAAAATATATTTCGAATGCAATTTTGAACCTTTAAACATTAAAATTAGCAAATTTGATAAACATGAAAATTGTAGGCAATTGAGTTATTGTTCAAACCCAATTTGAATTATCTCAATCGGAGTTTTTAGTAAAGTGTTACGTCCGAAATACATTTAGTGACAAAGCGCAATTCATAAATTTCGTCACGAAAGGTGCCCATTTGACGACGAAATATATTTTTCATCGCTGAAAGCGTTAAAATGGTGACGAAAAATAATTTCGTCACCAAAGTTAAGCATTTGGTGACGAAATAAATATTTCGTTACTAAATTGCTCTCATTTGGCGACGAAATATATTTTTTGTCACCAAATGATTATCTTTGGCGACGAAAAATAATTTCGTCACCTTTTTTATGCTTTCGGCAACAAAAAATGTATTTCGTCACCAAATTGGTACCTTTGGTGACGAAAATATTTTTTTCGTCGCTAAACAGATATAATTGGTGACGAAATTATTTCGTCATGGAAGTTATCAAAATAGTGACGAATTTATTTTTTCGTCGCCAAATATACTCATTTAGTGACGAAATTAAATTTCATCGCCACTTTTTCGTCACCAATTTTAATTTTTCTTGTAATGGCCAATCGAGTGTTTGAAGATAAACCAACTGGTTGGGAACTGGGCCTTTTTTCTGAAAATGGATGAAACATATGAAAATGGGGGGGGGGGAGGGGGCGGGGGGACGGTGGTGGGGTTTTATAATTTTTTGAATTGGAAGAATTTTGAAATGGATGAGATAGGGCAAAATGTTTTTTAAAATCAAGGGTATATTGGTCTTGCCGGGTTCATTTAATCCCTAATAATAGGTTAGTGGACTTAAGGGGTTATAAAACTTAGAAGTAGACAAGATGGGTTTGGAAACTGTTATAATGGACTTATGCAAAATTCTTCCTAAATTAAAATAGTACAAGGGATCGAATTGGGAGTCGGGAAGGGTTGGCTACGATAAATCTATGTCCTGAAGATTAAGCTACGGGAGAGCGGGTCGGTGGAGAAAACGGTAGAGGACGGCTATTGTGTTTGAAGTATGAAGCATTCAGAAAATCCCGGCAATGCGAAATGATTTACTTTTGGATTTTGAAACCCCAGTGATTTTGAGGGGTCCTGTTGTTCTAGCTCTCAATCCAGCAAAAGTAATTCCGCTAGCTGGTTTTCCAATAACTTCCTGCAAATAGAGAAAACTCATAGTGCATGAAATGGTCGATTTGAAAAGTCTAATTCCAGAATTCCCCTGTTTGACAAAAGATCTGTTACAATACGCAATAATCACTGGTTGTCTTAGTCCTAGAGATCATCGGTGGCAATAAGGATAGTAGTTCTAACTTTTGTTAAATCAATCACACTCACCAATCATGTGTAATCTTTCTAACTATAAAAAGATATATTAGTGATCGAATTCTGCTTGTACGGATCGATTTTTCAAGCAAACTTCACTTATTAGAGAGAGAGAGAGAGAGAGGGAGAGAGAGTATAAATACTTTGTGGTACAAGAAAATACAATATATGGAAACAAGATAAGGAGACAGTTGTTTACTGAAGTACAATAATTAATATCTAAATGTCGGATTGAGAAACAAAAGAGTCAAAGTAGTTTTAAAGGGTCTCTTCACTTGCATTCTACTCAATTCACCCAATGCATTAGGATTTCTTCATCTTGCCATTTGTTGGTTCTATTGCCGTCAATCATCATGTCGATGAGAGTTTCCTAGCAATGGTTTCGGTCAGCCAGGGCTTCCTGAAACTCTTGAGTCATATATCCTGGGATATGCAATTAATACTGTTCGGAAGCAATCCTAACTCCACATCTTGGTCCTCCAGTGCTACTTCACTTTACTCCACATCTTGGTCTGCCAGTGCTACTTCACTTTCATTTCTCTTTAGCTTGACCACTGAAATCAGACCCAACAATAAGCAAGAGACAACGAAAAATACCATGCACTTATCAGCCAAAAACTCTTTACCTGTTGTTGGCACGTGATCACCTGATGCCACGATAGTGGCTCTGTAGAGTTGAACGTCAACAAAGACTAGTATTGACAATATCACAAAAGTCAAGCATTATACTCCAAGTACCTATATAATTAATGGACTCAAAAAGAATAATTAGAGGGCGCTTATGTGAACAATTAGGCGCCTATCACTGACCCAACAAGCGACGCTCGGCACAAGTGCCTTGCTTGATGAGGTTGCTGATCTGTTAGCCCCATTTCGGGATCCTGGGTTCATCCCACCACAATCGGATTTTTCATTGATACGCTGTAACAATGTCTAGTGGATTCTAAGATAACATGCACTTCCTTGTCAAAGTTACGGTTCAATTGTTTCAAGCCCAAGACATCGATCGGACCCAATTCCTACCTCTCTTTTCATTTCTGTTTATGTAGCCGCACGCCATCTAACTCTTATATCCACCGCAGAATCATCAGGAGCCACAGTGATTTACATTTACATTATCAACACTACTTGGCGGAAATACCTGTCACGGATATCATGTCCTTTGATTGTCTCCTGAAACTAGTTATTATAACTTCTGCAACAATAACTGGCACTTGCCAAACTATTCAGTCCACACACACACAACAAATGTTAAATTTCAGGAAGCTAGACCTCCCTATTTCGAAAAGTTGAAAACTTGCCTTGTCGTTAATACTTTTGTCCTTTCTTTCATGAACTGTCTATACTTGCCTTGTCGTTAATACTCGTCTAAACGATATTTAGCACCTTAAAGTGAAACAATAAAAGAGTATTGTTGGTCCAAAAAGCAACCCAAGAGGGGGGGTGAATTGGGTATCTCAAATTTAACGCGGAATTTTAAAAAACTAATTGCAATCTATTCTACTACAATTCCAATTTCAATGATATACTATTCTACTCATGCAATATTATTGATATGCAAAACGGAAAGTAAAGAGAGTAGGAAAAAGATAATCGAACGCAAGGATTTATAGTGGTTCGGTCCGCAACTTCACGGCCTAATCCACTCCACAAGTGTCCAACTTGGGATTTGCTGCACTATCTCCAATAGTTACAATCTTCTAGCTTCACGGGTGCTAAACAACCTTTACAACGAGCAATTATCCCCAGTTGCTCCGACTAATTTTGACTCCGGTGCTAGTCACACCTAACCCAACTAGTTTTGACTCCGGTGTTAGTAACACTTAACTACCAAGTGATTTTCTCTCCAAAACCACTCACAAAAAGTAATCACTCACAAGAGTATGAATAAGGGTGTACAATTCCTTTTTACAATAAAGATCAAAATAATAGCTCTCTCACACAAGTGTATGGATATCAAGATATAGAATCTGAGTATTGTGAGATTTAATCAGAATGTGCCTTGGAGTATTTTTCGTGAAGCTCTCCTATGCATCCCTTTAATCTTCCTTGGCCTTATATATATATCCTTGAACCAATGACCATGGAAGCACCACTTCATATTTGGAAATCAATAACACAATTCCGTCCTTTTTCACACTAGCCGTTGGCAACCCATTTAGGTAGCCATATTCCACTTGACTTGTTCTCATCATTTAGCCGTTAGAGATAATTCTTCTAGTCAACAAAAATGTAGCCAATCAATTATCTAGTTTCCATTTCTTTGCCACCAAAATGCAAGCCATTTGTAAATAGAGAAGTTCCATTAGCCGTTGGAACTATAAAATCATGCAACAATAATTCCATCCATTTGAATCAATTTCTAGCCAATTAAGTTAGGAGAAGATTTGTCCTTAATCTTCCTCCTTTCAATTTATCTTGGCTATTGAAGATAGTGATTTGGTGTAGCAATGTTTCCAGTGTACTTCAACCAAATCCTACAAAATAAACATGAATTCAAATGAGTACCAAATATCACAATATTAATTATATTTCAATTCCAATATGTTTTGTTATCATCAAAATCAATAAGGTATTCTATAGAAACCTTTGGGCTAACAAGTATGCTTACTTCCAGAAAACAATGTGCAACTTTGAAGGAGTTAACTACAGCAACATAGCATGCTCTGGCAATAGATACTTCAAAATGTCTTTAATTAGTAGAAGCCACTTAACAGCCTGAAAACCAAAATAGAACAGGGAATTGATTTTCACACTCCTTTTTTTTTTTTTATATCCACACTCCCTTTTTTTTTTTTATATCCACACTCCCTTTTAGAGTGCATTCACAGGCAATTGAATCCACATTTGCATAGAGCGTTACAAATTAAGGTCGAAGCTCTTTCCAATTTGGTAGTAGTTTAACATGTTGCGATACCGATATACCAAGTTTTCGTTGCAAACCCCGAGATAGTATTACACGAGTACATACAAGGCAACAAGTTTACAATCTAGACAGCTGTACTCCCCAACATAACAAAAATTTTGCTTATCCAAATAAAAAAAAATTCAGCTTATCCAAAAAAAACATAACAAAGTTTCAGATAATCTCAAAATAAAGGCTTCAGCTATATATTTGATAAATATGGTTTGATTGATTTCAACAAATCATAAAATTAAATAAAACAAAAAAAACTCTGATTAGCAAATTAAATGAGCAAAGGAAAATATACGGTACCAAAATTTGACTATCCAGTCCCCTCTAGATGATCCATCCCCTGTCTGAAAACCTTTGAAAACCCAATACCCCAGGTTGAGGATAAAGCTCACAGGTACTTTTCCCTCTAACTTTCATGGGGCCATAGTTGCTCCTGATGCTAATTCATATGGAGCTGTAGCATTGAAGCTCACTAGCTATGTATAGAGTACTTCTCCTCAAATAGAATGAAAGGTTGTCCTAATTTTGCCCGCTCTCTATATGAGTCTCATTCTAAGCTTGCATCGGCATCTGGTGCGGCATAAATTTTCCTGAAAAAATAAACCGTCATGGTCCAGCACTGCATAGACTTCAATGACAGCATACCAATCTGATAGGTGCGTAAATGTTCACATTAGCGCCCCTAATTTATCTTTGTTAAGTCCTATTTATATTATTATTCGGAGCTTAATGCTTAATTTGTGTATTGTTGTATATTGTAGGTATTTGGAGGATTTGATAAAAAAAATGTGGAATTAAAATATTATACGGTGTTGAAAGCAAGTCCGTTTGAAGATCATATGTTTAGCACGGAACTAATTAGTCCGCGGGCTGATAGGTGGCCAAACAATTCAATTTACTTTGCCCCTGTCTTGGTGGGCCCAGAACCAATGGGTTTATTAGTTAGATCAAAGAGAAGAAAGACCCTGGAAAGGCAATTGTGGCTGGGCCCAAGTGACTAAGATCCCTAGGTTTATTTTCACAAGTAAAGTCGGCAGCCGCAGCTTTAAAAAAAGGGAGTTGCCGAGTAACCAAGGAGACACGACTGTTTTGGGCGCAGCACTTTCAACAGGGGAAACAACGAAGAACAGGGAGACGTCCAAATACAGTAATTCTTTTACAGTTTCAGACTTACAATCATTCAGAGTTTTCTTTTCCTTTCAAGTATTTTTTATGCTTTATTCAATTACTCGCATTCCGTTAACTCGTTTTAATTTATGTTCTTAATTAAAATTGTTCATTGGAATTCGTTTGGTTGTTATCTTTTGCTTGATTTTCATTTTGAAATTATAGAAGCATGATGCAATCTAGGGTTTCTTTTATTTCTTTTGCAATGATTAGTGAGTAGTCGTATAGGTAAGATCGCGGGGTGATTAGCACACCGTGGCCAGGTCGGATATGTCTTGCTCCTATTTTGAAATAAAAATGAAAAGGCAATTTTAGGTTATTAAAGAACATTCGTTAGACGAACCCAGGCATCGTCGGAGCCCATGTGAACGGGGGAACGGGGGACCAAAACTTATTCTCCGCTGCGCATGGGTAAACGGCGACCATAAAGGTTCGCATCTCTCGGGGTATCTTTTTCAATCTAAAATTAAACGTTTTTAAGAACTCTAAACAGAGCAGGTTAATCCGGACTAGTTACAAGTGCTATGAACCCTGCGACCATACCTTCTTTTAATTGTCTGAAAAGTTCAATCAATTTCTACAATCAATTTCTAGGTTGTAGTTAATCTCAATCAACTAGAAGACAAGGGATGGCTACCTAAGAGCCCGTTAAATTAGTTAAACCCGAATTTTTAGTCAGCACACATCACCATCTCTGTGGATTCGACTCCGGACTTACCGGATATTATGTTGCGTCGATCTTCGCCCTACGCTTGGGGCAACCCATTAATTTAGGTCTAGGAAATCGTCAAGCACAATCCGAAAAATCGTCAGACTCCTTCATAATGCCAAAAGCAATCCCGAGTACATTCATCACAATCAGGACTATAATCATCCATGAGTTATAGACGTTGCAAAAGCCATCATTACGATGAGGCTTCAGTGTAAGGTTTACAACAAACAAGATAAACATTATACTGAAGCCTCATCATGATGACGGGTTATCTTGTCTGTTGTAAACCTTATTCTCCATTTTTTCATCATTTTTGTAAAGAAAAATCAAGTCATTCAAATACTGATAAGTACCTAATCGACTTCAATTCATGTAAAATTGGGGATGGTCCGGTGCTACATCCGCCTTTATACAACCGCGTCTCTCTTTGAACTTGAAATCTTAGGAAGAAGCAAACCAAAAGTGTTAAGACTTGACAATGGCATGTTATTGGGCTAGGCAAGGCATAACACAACACATGCGAATCACTAGCTAGGTGAGGCATGACACAAACACGTGTGAGTAACTGGGCTAAACAAGGTGTGACACAACATGTGTATGCCAACGGACTAAGCAACACACGACATAACATATAACTGCCGCGAGACTAGCAAAATGCATAATAAGCAAATGGACACCCTTTGCCCTATTTTTTCACGCTGAGCAACCACCTAACCAGGAAGATCAACCTTGTCAAGCAAAGGTGAAAACTACGACGCCCCTCCGGATGGTTATAGAAAATGGGGATGTTTCTTTTTCTTGCTCTTCTTGTGCTGTTGAATAATTCCAACCTTTGTGGTGGTTTGTACTACTTCTTGTGTGGAGGCGGCCTTTCTCTCCCTCTTGAAAATTAAACTTTGTCGTGCATCGATTTAATTCATTGTGTCAAACAATTCAAAATGCATTTTCAAAACTCAGAATAATTCCATTACAGCTTCTTCAATGGTTTTTTAGTCATTCTTTCTGAACAAAAGTTATTTTTGATTTGCAACAGTAGTATTTAGTCAAATTTGAGAAAGTTGGTCTAACGGTGTCAAAATTTTTACCTTAATCTATCAACGCCATTTGGTGATAACTTGAATCATGTCATAGATTTGAATAAAAATATAGCAACACACATACACTGAGATGATCATAGATATGACTTTACCATTTGTTGTGTCAAATTTAACTTGAAAAATGATTTGTCATTTTTCGACTTGAGAAATCACGTAAGGTTATAATTTAAGGTCTCATGCCAAATAAAACTACTATAGACGCGTACAAATAAATATGCGCACACACTTAAAATGGATATAATGCTCATACAGATGATATTGTGTAGAATCAATGTTATGATATCTTTTATTTTCGAAATAATGGGTTAATCTTTTAGTGGTTGTAGCTTTCAAGTAGTTTTTTTTTTTTTTTTTTGTAGGGATTTGGTGTCGAAGTCTTAAGGGTCTCCTATTTGTGGGTGGTCATTGTAGTTATTTGTCCTAGTCTTAAGGATCTCCTAATTTGAGCTATTTCTTTTTTTCCTAGTTAGTTTACAATCTCTCTATTATCACTGGTGCCTTAAATGTAGAGATCATCAGTGGCAATAAAAATAGTAGTTCTAACTTTTGCTAGCTAAATCAATCAGACTCACCAATTTTAATTGTCTAATCTTTCTAACAATAAAAAGATGGACTCACCAATTTTAATTGTCTAATCTTTCTAACAATAAAAAGATATATTGGTGATCGAATTCTGCTTGTACAAAATTTTCAAGCGTACTTCACTTATGTTTGAGAGAGAGAGAGAGAGAGATTCTAAACAAATTTTGGTACAAGCAATTACAATATATGGAAAAATGATAAGGGGACAGTTGTTTACTGGAGTACAACAATAACTAAATGTCGGATTGAGAAACAATAGAGAGTCAAAGTAGCTTTAAAGGGTCTCTTTACTCGCACGCATTCTGCTCGATTCACCAAATGCATTAGGAGTTCGTTATCTTGAATCAGCTGTTTGTTGATTCTCTTGTCGTAAATTATACTTGCAATGCTCTCAGTCAGCTACCCTGAACTCATGAGTCGTCTTGGGATATGCAGTACTGTTCGGAAGCAATCCTAACTCCACATGATCTTGGTCCTCCAGTGCCACTTCACTTTCATTTTTCTTTAGCTTGACTAGTGAAATAAGACCCAACAATACGCAAGAAACAACGAACAATACCACGCACTTATCTTAAAGGTCGAATAATAGAAGCAAACCTGCCTAATAAAGAAGTTTTTTTGTCCGCAACAATTATGACAATCCTCTCAACAACTCTTTTTGTAATTGTTTCCCTCACGCCATGGAACGAAGAAGCCACATTGCCGTGGCGACGATGAATGCGTTCATCCTACTTTTGTCCATCTTCACCATCATCCTCCACCTCTCGTACGCCATCGCTAGCGGGTCTATTCAATGCGACATCGGCTATTCCATAGAAGAATTGGTCTACGCGATCATATTGTTCTTCCTATCAATCGTGATTCTTGCTGGCTCAACTAGGGCGAATAGGCACTTGCTAGTGATTTGTACATGGGCTTTGTTTGCGTGGACCGTTTGGCTCCTTTGTTTCTCGACATTCCTGTTCGTGCTATCGAAGGCGAGCGCCCCTCAGACATCAAAGCATCATAAGGCGTATGAGCTCCACAAATACCCGTGGTTGCGGACATACACTGTGGACGGAGTAGGTGGATTTCTGTTAAGAAATTCATGGTTAGGAAGCAAATCTCCAAAGGGTCCCGCAAAAGGAGAGGGATGAACGTGGAGGATCTCCATATTGAAAAAACAATCCGAAAACCTTAAAGTCAAGAAACTTACTGAAAGCACACGTAATTTTTTATCGGGAAAGCTTAGGTAATTATACAATCTGTTTTTCACAAACTAACGATTCACACCAAGAATTCACGCTAAGAATTCATACCAAGAATTCACACTCGAAGCATTCACATATCTAGAATTGACAAAAAATATTCACACCCCAAGAATTTACACTTCCAAAATTATGCAAAAAAAACCAAAAAAAAATTCTGCAAAAGGCTAAAATTGTAAAAGCACATCTAAAATTCTGCAAAAGGCTAAAATTGTAAAAGCACATCGACTCGTGCTATGACATACTGATAAAACGGCAAAAGTGAAATTTCCAAAGTCTGTGTCTATGTGTGTGTGTGTGTATATATATATATACAAATCAAGCCTTTTCGGTTTTTGTTTTTTTTGCTAATTTCTTGCGAGCACCCTTAAAATCAGATTCTGCACACATTGAACCGGTTCGGATCATAAAAATTTGATCGGAAACTATGATATTGAGATTTTGGGTGTTTTTTTAGGTATTTTTTTTGGTGTCCCTTGAACAGTCCCGTATATATATATATATATATATATATATATATATATATATATATATATATATATATCATTAGAAAAACAAGATCAACTTATTAGATCCAAATCGGTTTATTTCTACATTATAGTGTATTATGTTGATACTGTTTATTTACCCAAAAAAAATGTTGATACTGTTTAATTATCTAAATATTTGATAAATGTGGCTTGATTGATTTTAACAAATCATAAAATAAAAAACAATTCTGATTAGCACAATGAGCAAAGGAAAATATACGATACCGAAACTTGACCGTCCAGTCCCCTCTAGACAATCCATTCCCTTTCAGAAAACCTTTGAAAACCCGAAAGTCCGAGCTGAGGATGAAGCACACAAGTACTTTTCCCTCTCTCTTTCATGCGGCAATAGTTGTTCCTGATGCTAATTCATATGGAGCTGTAGCATTGAAGCTTACTATCTATATATAGAGTACTTCTCCTCAAATAGAATGAAAGGTTGCCATGATTTTGCCAGCTCTCTATATGAGTCTCATTCTAAGTTTGCATCAGCATTTGGTGCGGCATAAATTTTCCTAAAAACTAAACCGTCATGGTCTAACACTACACAGACTTCAATGACAGCATACCAATCTGGAGCACCGTCAGACTCAAAACATCAAAAGCGATCCCAAGTATACATTGATCACAATAAGAATTATAATCATCCATGAGTTGTAGAGGTTGCAAAAGCCATCTTCACGATGAGGCTTCAGTATCAATATATATAAGGTTTACAAGAAACAAGATAAATATTATACTGAAGCCTCATCGTGGTTATGGCTTATTTTGTCTGTAGTAAACCTTATACTGAAGCCTCATCGTGATGATGGCTTTTGGAACTGCTACAATTCATGGATGATAATAATCTTGATTGTGACCAATATTGTACTTGGGATCGTTTTTGGCATTATGACGAAGTCTGATGGAGCACCAAATTGGTATGCTGTCATTGAAGTCTATGCAACGCTGGCCTAGGACAGTTTATTTTTCAACCAAATTTATGCCGCACTAGATGCCGATGCAAGCTTAGAATGAGACTCATATAGAGAACGGGCAACCTCATGGCAACCTTTCACTACAAGAAAAATTCAATTGGGTGACGAATGAAAATCGTCACAAATTGCATGTTTTTTATCACAAATAATATAGGTGACGAAAAAAAATTTGTCGACTAAAGGTTGTCGAGGATTCCTACCTGGTGACGAAATCTATTTTTCGTCACCAATAAGGCCTTTTGATGACGAAATATTTCGTCACCAAAAAGTGAATAATTGGTGACGAAATTTTTTTCCTCACTTATTGTGCTTTTTGACGACGAAAAAATTCGTCACCGATGGGTCACATTGGTGACGAAATTTTTTGTCACTAATATAAGAAATCGGTGACGAAATTTTTCGTTGTGAAAGATGTTTTCATATGGGAAAAGAAATCCATCTTTCTTGCTCCTGCTGGATTTCGAACCCGAGTCCTTTGAGTTTTTCGCGCAAGCTCTAACTAACTGCACTACACACACTTTTCAGTAAATATTTGAAATATCTAATATATAACACATATGTTTAACATGAAAATATATTTCGAATGTAATTTTGGACCTTTAAACATTAAAATTAGCAATTTTGATAAACATGTAAGTTGTAGGCAATTGAGTTATTGTTCAAACCCAATTTGAATTATCTCAATCGGAGATTTTAGTAAAGAGTTATGTCCGAAATACATTTAGTGACAAAGCGCAATTCATAAATTTCATCACGAAAGGTACCCATTTGACAACAAAATATATTTTTTGTCACTGAAAGCGTTAAAATGGTGACAAAATTATTTTTCGTCACCAAAGTTAAGCATTTGGTGACGAAAAAAATATTTCGTTACTAAATTGCTCACATTTGGCGACGAAATATATTTTTTGTCACCAAATGATTATCTTTGACGACAAAAAATAATTTTATCACCTTTTTTAAGCTTTCGGCGACGAAAAATGTATTTTATCACCAAATGGGTACCTTTAGTGACGAAAATATTTTTTTCGTCGCTAAACAGGCATAATTGGTGACGAAATTATTTCGTCACGAAAGTTATCAAAATAGTGACGAATTTATTTTTTCGTCGTCAAATATACTCATTTAGTGACAAAATTAAATTTCGTCGCCACTTTTTCGTCACTAATTTTCATTTTTTTTGTAGTGTTTCATTCTATTTGACGAGAAGTACTCCATATATAGATAGTGAGCTTCAATGCTACAGCTCCATATGAATTAGCATCAGGAGCAACTATTGCCTCATTAAAGAGAGAGGGAAAATTACCTGAGCCTCAACCCGGGGTTTTGATTTGGCAGAATTGATGAACCCACGCCGAAACATATGGGTTTGGCTATATAAACCCTAGTCGCATCAACCAATTTCCACCTATTGTCGGCTTGCATTGTTGTTTTGTTTCCCGAGTAATTCAGTCTGATCTACAATGAAAGAAGGCCTCCCCCAAGGCCACCCAAATGGTGAAGATTGTTAAGAGTGGGAGATGGACAAGCTAGGAATAGAGTTCTCCTTCAGATGGGTGCCTTCCAACCTGGCTGTCATTGTCCTTAGTTTCGAGGCAGCAGCATTCGAGCAGTCCCTCCCCCTAGCGAGTTCGAAACTCACCGCCCAACAACAAAAATGATACTCACACAACAATTCAAACACAACAACTTACATAACCTCTTACATGCATGTGGGCTCCACACATACTACTATGTGTGAGCCCCACATATATGTGAGAAGTTGTGTAACTTGTTGTATTTAGATTGTTGTGTGAGTAGCATTTTTGCTTAAAAGGAGTCGTACTACCAGGGCAGGAATAAATTCTTGTACTTCATGCACGCTTTTCTCATTGCTTCATGGATCATCAAATCCCGCAACCGAGCCCACGCAGTCGAGAAGTCTCTCTGATGAGAGTTTCCTTGCAATGGTCTCAGTCAGCTAGGGCTTCCTAGTACTCTTGCGTCGTCCTGGGATATACAGTACTAAGCAATCCTAACTCCACATCGATCTTGGTCCTTCAGTGCAACTTCACTTTCATTTCCCTTTAGCTTGACCAGTGAACTCAGACCTGACAATACGCAAGAGACAACAAACAATAACACACTTATCAACAAAAAAACTCTTTAGCCGTTGTTGCCACGTGATCACCTGACGCCACGATGGTGGCTCTGTAGAGTTGAACGCCAACAAAGACAAGTATTGACAACATCAAATATTTGTACCAGTTGAAAAATTTTCCTCTCCCTTTGTAGAGGGAATTACCTACAGACTAGGGGTTAAAGAAAAACCGACGGACTGAAAAAAGTCGAAAAAATCGACAGATTGGCTTGATAGTTCAACTTCCGTTGTCCGAACCAGCTTGCGTGCACCTTGACTAATTCCAGGATGCTGAAGCTACCGACTGGATAAATTCTCTAGTAGCCCCAAAGATTTGGAATTTTGGCCTCGGTGGAATTCGAATATACAACCTCATGAACGACAATTATTTATTTTATTTTTCATCCAACTTGAATAAACCGCCTAGGGTTGAAATGATTGGAACGAATTAAGGATTTACATTTCCATTGTTCGAGGGAGCCCTAGTGGAAAGAGGTAAAAAAAAATGAAGCAATAAACACAAGTGTTTGAAGATAAACGATAATTTCCTTTATTCTTCAGTTGCCGTATCTTATATAGAGGTTGTAAACTAACTAGGAAAAATAGAAAAATAGCTACAAACTAGGAGATCCTTAAGACTAGAACAAAGAGGTACAATGACCAACCACAAAATAGGAGACCCGTAAGACTTGGACTCCAAGTTCCTACAAAAACGTGCTACCAAGACTGCATTACGTGGTTCGTTTCTTTTCATTTTCCGTTTTCATAGACCTACTAATACTACGTACCGCATTCCGTGGAGCTTGATATGCGCTCATTTCCTAAGAATCTCAAGTTGAAAGATAGGGTTTTTTTTATTGAGTTGACATATACTTTTTTTTTTTTTGATTGAGTTGACATCCTATCATACCTATCACACATGTATGTATGTGAGACACGGGTCGGTGGTGTTAGAACGCCAACTCTCCCAAAAGCTTAAGCTGTTAGAAAATAGGTCCGACAATACATTTATCAAGTTATTCAACACCCTCCCTCACGTGCAATTCCGTCTTGCACATGGAGATGCAAACATCCATACATTGAGCGAAGACAAATGCAAAGGGTAGAAACATAATTCAAACGGGAAACAAATTGCAAACGAAGGGTCTTGAACTTAAGATCTTCCGAATCTAAGATTTGGTAGCATGTAAGAGCACCAACTCTCCCATACATGTCTGACACAGCTACGGCGAGTCGCTACTAGTTAGGCCTGCTGGTTCTTCATAGCATCATGGCATGCGAGACAAGGTTTTACATGAGGAATTAATAGTGCGCTGTTGGATCAGCTTCCAAACAACTATAGTTTTCAGGACAAATAATTATCAAACAAATATGATTGTCGTGCATTCCTGAAAGTGAAACTGTTGGAAATTGACTAGAATTCCTAAATTGACTAGGATTCCTTTTCCTATTTGGTTTAGGTTTATTTAGTGTTTTCCTATAAATAGGGACCTTGGGGGTTCCTAGGGTTATGGTCTTTTGTTCAAGGGCTTAGATATTAGGGTTTTGTTTATGCTCTTAGGGTTCCACCAAGGGTTTGTGTCTCCCTTTTGGGTTCCACCAGAGATTTGTCCCTAGATATCTGTTTGGTGCTTCAATTAGAGTTACGGGTATAGCCGGCTCTTTGTTTCTCTCCCCGTTTATAGTGAATCCTCTTGCTCTTTTCCCCGTGGAGTACGTTCTTGCTTTGTGCTTGAACGGAACCACGTATATCCTTGTGTTCTTGTTTATCGCTTGTTGATTTATTATATTCTCAATTTCGTGTTCGGCACAACAAATTGGTATCAGAGCTCCGGGTTTCAATCCGAGGCTTTTGTTTTCTGTTGCGTATTGTGCAATTGGTGATCGTTTCAATGGCGACTCGTTTCGAAATTGCGAAGTTCGATGGGCAGAGCACTAGCTTCAGTTTATGGCGTATTAAGATGAAGGCTTTGCTTGTTCAACAAGGATTACACAAGACTTTGTTAGGAAAATTGAAGAAGCCTGCTGATATGCAGGATAGTGTGTTTGAGGATCTCGATGCGAAGGCGCTCAGTTCGATTCAGTTGTGTTTAGCCGATGATGTGCTTCGCGAGGTCGGGGAGGAGGATACTACTGCCGGTATTTGGTTGAAGTTGGAAAGCATCTATATGACGAAGTCTCTTACCAACCGGTTGTATTTGAAGCAGCGCCTTTATACGTTTCGTATGAGGGAAGGTACGCCCGTAAAAGACCATCTAGATGAGTTAAATCGAATTATTATGGATTTAAAAAATATTGATGTTGTGATTGATGATGAAGATCAAGCCCTTATTGTGTTATGTTCTTTGCCTGCATCTTATGAGCATTTTGTTACTACCCTACTTTACGGGAGGGATACGATTTCCATGGAGGACGTTAAGTCTAGTTTGTATTCGAAAGAATTGAGGAAAAAAGTATCCGGTGAGGGTGGTGATTTTGATGCTCAGGGTTTGATGGTGCAAGGAAGAACTTCTGAGAGGGATTATGGCAGTAGAGGGGTTTCTGGCTCTCGTTCAACAAATCAGGAAGTAAAGTGTTTTTACTGTAGGAAATATGGGCACATGGTGAGAAATTGTCCTAGGTTGAAAAATAAGGATAATTTTGAAGAGAAGGTTGTTGCTGGTATTGTTGAAGAAGATTCCGACGATTCACTTATGGTTCTTTCTGTGAGTGTCGGTGATGTCTGTTCGAATAACGAATGGATTCTGGACTCCGGATGTTCTTACCACATGTGTCCGAATAAAGATTGGTTCGATACTTATGAATCGGTCAGCTGTGGTACAGTTCTTATGGGGAATAACATGTCCTGTAGAATTGTTGGGATTGGAACAATTAAAGTCAGAATGCATGATGGGTTTGTGAGGACGTTGTTTGGTGTTCGACATATACCAGATTTGAAGAGGAACCTTATCTCTTTGGGTACTCTTGACTCTTTGGGTTGGAAGCATACCGCTGAAGGTGGAGTCTTGAGGGTTTTGAAGGGTGCTCGTGTTTTGATGAAGGGTCGGAAATCGAATAACCTCTATGTGCTTGATGGTAGTACGATTGTGGGTGCTACATCTTTGGGTTCTTCATCGGTGAATTCGAGGTTGACTCAGTGTTGGGTTTTTAACTCTGTGGTAGAGTCGGTAATTAACTCCGTGTGGAGTTTGAGCAGATCTTCGAGTGCATTCGGGAGGGATGCGTTGGGTGGGAGGTGCCCGTTGGAAGATAGAGGCTCAATTTGGAGGCATGTGCGGCTGGGTTTCCTGAGTCGCGTTTACAAGGTCAAGCAGGTGTGCTTGAGCCTTACTCGTTTGTGCCGTTGGTGATGGCCCCGTGGGGGGGCTTTTGGGGGAGATGAGCGATTAAAGGAGAGGATTGCCTATAGTGTTGAATTCGATGGAATTCAAGTCAAGGTGGAGATTTGTTGGAAATTGACTAGAATTCCTAAATTGACTAGGATTCCTTTTCCTATTTGGTTTAGGTTTATTTAGTGTTTTCCTATAAATAGGGACCTTGGGGGTTCCTAGGGTTATGGTCTTTTGTTCAAGGGCTTAGATATTAGGGTTTTGTTTATGCTCTTAGGGTTCCACCAAGGGTTTGTGTCTCCCTTTTGGGTTCCACCAGAGATTTGTCCCTAGATATCTGTTTGGTGCTTCAATTAGAGTTACGGGTATAGCCGGCTCTTTGTTTCTCTCCCCGTTTATAGTGAATCCTCTTGCTCTTTTCCCCGTGGAGTACGTTCTTGCTTTGTGCTTGAACGGAACCACGTATATCCTTGTGTTCTTGTTTATCGCTTGTTGATTTATTATATTCTCAATTTCGTGTTCGGCACAACAGAAACAATGGTCATTTGACATTTCACGGATTTAGAAAACTTCACGTCTATAAATATAAATGGAACATTTTAAATTCAGCTTATGTAGAGTACGCTTTTACACGAAAGAATTTCTGGATTTGCAGGAAAAGATGATAATACAACTCGACCAGTCATCATTACTGTTGTTTTGACAATAGGTTATGTGATAGGGAATCATTGTCTGTGTTTGTGTCTTTCTGAGAAAGAGGAAGGATACACATCGGATTGAGAGGACAATGCTTCTATCTCTTTGGAGTTTTAGAGGCTTTTCGGGTGTTTTTGTTAGGTTTTGGCGTCAATCCTTCATTTTGATTCGGAATCTCATTTCAGTTTATCTCTGCTTTTGTGGAGTTATGGGCTTTGGGGTATGGTTTGGATTTTTTTCTATTACAATTTGGAGTTTTGGATGGCTTTTGCTTTTTGTGTAGCTATGGATTCTGGGGTTGGTCTTTGGGTGTTTCAGTTAGTTGTTCCTCAGGTTTCTTGCTTTTTTGGTTGGTGCCTTGCCGGCCCTTTTCGGTAGTCTTGGGTGGCTTATGTCATTGTGCCTTTTTTCCAATTAATCTTTATAATCGGTTATAAAGATTAATAATATCTATTTTGCTGAGTCAAAAAAAAATTTGGTCAAAGAAACAAAATACGCTGGAAAATCGACACGTTGCATTCAGATTACACATATTTACAAACTTCAATTAAATCACCACATTGAACAAACTGTTGCCAACACAAAACCCAGATCAGAGTGCAAAAAAACTGATTTTTTAAGGCACATTACCTTGACTTTTGAACTTGTGTGAGGCAACTGAGAGTGAGATGCCGTGTGCCCCAGTTTTTCATTTTGGAGGAAATTATAGCGGATTTTCCATTTGCCCTATGAAAGATGGAGGGAAAAAGTACCTATGTGCTTTATACTCGACTAATCTTACCATCCACCAACGGGTCCATCAGTTGGGAACCCAATTAAAATTAAAATAAGATATTGTCCAACTTTGTTTTTAGATAAAAGAGGTAATATATACAAGTTTAATTCATTTTTTAATCTCCATTTTTTCATCATTTTTGTAAACAAAAATCAAGTCATTCAAATACTGATAAGTACCTAATCGACTTCAATTTGTGTAAAATTTGGGGTGGTTGGTGCTACATCCTCCTCTATACAACCCCGTCTCTCTTTGAACTTGGACTCTTAAGAGGAATTAAGACTTGACAATGGCATTTCACTGGGCCAGGCAAGGCATGACACAACACATGCGAGTCACTGGCTAGACAAGACATGACACAACACGTGTGAGTCACTGGGCTAAACAAAGCATGACACGGCATATGCATGCCCATGGACTAAGCGACGCACAACATAACTTATAACTCCCGCCAGACTAGGCAAGGCATGGCACGCTGCCCAACACCATGGGATTAGGAGCTGATCCCTTTTTGATATCTTACACTTGGAATATACAGCGACATACTCGACATTAAGGACCCTTATCGTGCATCAATTTAATTCATTGTGTCAAACAATTCAAAATGCATTTTTCAAACTCAAAGTAATTCCATTACAGCATCTTCAATGGTTTTTTAGCCATTCTTTCCAAACAAAAGTTAATTTTGATTTACTACAGTAGTATTTAATCAAAATTTGGCAAAGTTGCTCTATTGGTGTCAATATCATTTTCTAGTTCGGTCATTTTTGGCGACCAAAAAAAATAAAATTCCTTGCCTATTTCCGCGACGAAAAGTCGCAATGGTCTTTGGCATGAAACATTCGGCGATGAAACTTGGCAACGAACCTTTGTGTCACCTATACGTTTAGCGATGGAATTCTTTCATTGCGATTGAACATTTTTGTTGTAGTGATATTAATTTTCAATTGTATCAACACGTAACAATATCTTATTACAAACGAATTACCAGGAAAAAAAAAAATATATATATATATATATATAGACTGTAATGACGCCTTGAATATTGATTTAAATTGATCTCCATTACATCATTCACCAAGAATCTCTGTAACTCTGTTGCAGAAAAATTTTGAGGAGAAAATGGATTCTGCTACTTTCTACCGTCGACCTTGTGTTCTGTTGGCGCTGATTAGTAGCATTGGCCTTGTCGAACGCATTCTACCATCCATCAATGGCGAATGGATGGTGCAACTAGTTGGTGACATCACCTGAAATGTGGCGGCCAACCGAAAAATTGGTTTCTCTTCAAAACTGTTCCTCTCTCTTCGTAGAGGGAATTTCCTACGGACACAACGTCGGATGGAATCATGAGCCTGGCCTTCACATTAGCCTACAAATCTTTGTCGTTTTCAACCACTTTGTCACCCTTCTTGGCCAAACTGGTCAAATACAACGTTGTGTTCACAACAGTAGTGAATCACCTTGCCCCAACTCCTTGATAGTTCCGCTTGCGCACACCTCGTTGTCCGGCCCAGCTTACGTGCACCTCGACTAATTCCAAAGATCCTGAAGTTGCCGACCAGGCAAACTCTCTAATGGCCTCAAGGTTTGCAATTTTTGGCCTCCGTGAAATTCGAACATGCAACGTACCTCATGAAGGACATGCATTCACTTATTTGCTTTCTTATCCAACTTGACCAAACTGCCTGGGGTTGAATTGTCTAGTACGAATGATTTATTTTTCTATTGTTCGTGGGAACCCTAGTAAAAATAGGTCAAAAAAAATGAAGCGATAACATAATTTAGGTTGACTGAGAAACCTAGGACTCTGATTAAACACAAGTGTTTGAAGATAAACGATAAGTTCCTTCATTCAACAGTTGTCGTATCTTATATAGAGATTGTAAACTAACCCAGGAAAAATAGGAAAATAGCTACAAATTAGAAGATCCTTAAGACTAGGAAAAATAGCTACAACTACCAACCACAAAATAGGAGACCCTAAAGATTAGGAAAATAGCTAAAAATTGGGAGATCCATAAGACTAGGACAAATAGCTACAACTACCAACCACAAAATAGGATACCCTAAAGACTTGGACTCCAAGTTCCTACAAAAACTACTTAAAAGCTAGGACCACCAACCGATTAATCCATTTTTAGAAAATAAAAGATAACAAAGCATAAAACAAAAAAAAACAGAGGACTTTTAGGCTTGTAACATTATCTCTAGAATATGTTGTCTGAATATCTATATGAGCTTTATATCCATTATAAGTGTGTGTGCATAATTGTACATGTCTATAGTGTTTTTATTCGGCATGAGTTAAACATTTATCTTCCATGATTTCTCAGGTTAAAAAATGACAAATCATTTTTCAAATTAAATTTGACACAACGAATGATCAAATCATCTATGATCATCTCAGCATATGTGTGTTGCTACATTTTTTTTCAAATCTATGACATGATTCAAGTGATCATCAAACGGTGGTGATAGATTAAAGTAAAAATGATTTGACACCATTAGAGCTACTCTATCAAATTTTGACTAAACGACTAACAAACCATTGAAGATGCAGTAATGGAATTATTCTGAATTTTGCAAATGCATTTTGAACTGTTTGACACAATCAAATCGATGCACAGTGAAGGTTTCAAGAGGGAGAGAAGGCGTAGCTCCTCGCAAAAATGCCCCCACGCAAGAAGTACAAATCACCACAAAAGTTGGAATTGAAATTATTCAACAACACAAGAACAAGAAAAAGAAGCATCCCCATTATCAACTTCGATCTCTATAACCATCTTAATGGGTGTCGTAGTTTCCACCTCTGCTTTACAAGGTAGATCTTTTTGGCTTGAAGGTGGTCATCGACTGTGAAAAATACGATAAATGGCATCAATTTGCTTAGTTGTAATTTTGAAGGACGAAAATGATATTCGGATGAAACTAGTAGGACCATTTATATAAATTTTCCATCTAATTTTCTTGTCTAATTTTCATTTAGTAATGATGGAGAACCCTTTCACGACAGAGGGTGCAACTAGTGGGAACCAAAGAGGACTCACGGAGGAGGTTAGAATTGATATACAAGTAGAAAATATAGCTATCTCTACTAAGTGGGCCCGCTCTACCCTTTCTACTAGCGACGGACTTTGAAACAAGTTCGGATATCAATGCATATTTCACAGATATTAATACACTTTCATGAATATCAATATACATTTTTCGGATATCAATATATCTTTTACTTATTATCCTACACTCTTTGAGTGGAAGTTAGAATAATCCTTGTAAACAATCATCATTACATCCCCCAACTATAATTGTTTGATAACTGATACATAACCAATGATGGATTCTCCAAAAATGCAAAGGAACAACAAAGAAGAAATTCACTGAGTTTCAATAAAAAGAAGCATGATTTAGCCTTAAAATTCCCGACAGCATCAATGGTGAATGGACAAAAGAAAGAAGCTGGATCAAGCCTTCAATTTCCTGACGGCATCAACCGCGTAACCAACACAAATCTTGATCAGCAAACCAGCATAATAGAGGAAAATGATAACCGCGGCAAGGAAAACACAAACAAGAGCTTAATAGACTGCAAATATAATAGCCAATTAGCCATCATAACAATAGCTAGGAAATGAAACTCTGCTGTCCCGAATTTCGAAGGACTTGGGGCCGGAGCGGTCCCTGTCTCCTTTATTTCCTTCAGCCTGGGCGAATGAAATGATCCTTCAGCCTGGGCGAATGAAATGATCGTATGCAACAACCTTCTTCGTTTGGAAGAGACACTACACCATCACGAATCCTGTAACTTGCATCTTTTGTGGGAATAACCCCACTTTTATCAACGCCATGATTTGCACCCAATGTTGTGATTGCTAGCATAGGGAATATCAACAGGGCGATAAGCCACAAGGAAATGTGGTGGCCACCCAAAAAATTGGTTTCTCTTAAAAATTGTTCCTCTCTCTTCGTAGAGGGAATTTCCTACGGACACAATGCTGGACAGAATCATGAGCCAAACGGGTACGAATTAAGGATTTACTTTTCTATTCTTCGTGAGAAACCTAGTAAAAAGAGGTACGAAAAATGAAGCAATAAGGTAATTTAGGTTGACTAAGAAACCTAGGACTCCGATTAAACACAAGTGTTTGAAGATAAACGATAATTTCCTTCATTCATCAGTTGCTCTATCTTATATAGAGACTGCAAACTAAAGAGGAAAAATAGGAAAATAGCTACAAATTAGGAGATCCTTAAGACTAGGACAAATAGCTACAACGACCAACCACAAAACAGGAGACCCGACTCATGCGGACTCTAGGTTCCTAAAAATACTACTAACAGATTAACCCATTACTTAGAAAATAGTAAAAGATAACAAAGCATAAAATAAAAAATAAAAAACGGACTTTTTGGCTCGGAACATGTAACATTGTTTCAGTGGCTAGTTTTCTGCAATTGCAAACTTCCCATTTAAATAACTGGACACCTCAAACAAAATTTCCTTCTATTTTCTCTTCATCAATGTGACTACCTGGGTAGCAGCAGGTTGCCAGGGGTTTCCCAGTTTTGTGGCAAGGGGCCCAAATAATATATCTTGTTTCTTTTTTTTTCCTCTTTCAACTTCTTTGTTCTCCAATTCAAGCTCATGTTCGATTCATTAGAATTTCCTTTAAAAGGGATTTGTGACTAAACAAATTATGCTTCAACAAGTTACTACTCATTCATTGAGTTCATAATTGTGTAACAATTCAAGCTACTCAAGATCAATATGTTATTGACACTGCTGAGAAAATCATATTATGGGTACCGACAAGTAAGTATGAATTGTGTATCGACTCTATGTGACGGCGGGTTTTGAAAAAGGGACGGAAGTAAGGTAAAAAAGGGATAAAGAGGTAACGCTCACCACCCAAGTTAGGAACCACGGGATACAGATATCACCACCCGAGAATTTAACTAGGGATACACGGCGTAGGGAACCGCTCACCACTCAAAGGAATCCACCTAAGAGATACAGAAACGGGAAACTCGCCACCTATCGGAATCCACCGAAGGATAAGAGTTAATAAGAAAAATTATCTTCTCACAAGCCAAAGGCTATTTTAATTTAAACACACTCTAAACTTTTCATTCATAGTAACACAATTTATAGGCAACTTGGAACAACCCTCCAAGAATAGGAAAAGACACTTACATTTTCAAGACACAAATTAAAAAGAACTTGACCAAAGACTAAATTGATATATGTGTTTGACTCTTGAAAACATAAAAGACACTTAGAAACTTAAAAATAACATAAAAACATTCCTAGAGAAATTAAGGACACCATGAGAAATGCAAAAGGCTGACTCGATACTTGTTACGAGAAAATAATTTAATATTGTTACGAAACTCCTTTGTCACTATGTGAGGCCCATCTCAGGTCCCACACAAATGACTCAAGATGTTTCGTTTTGTTCAAAAATTTGTTTTAATGTGCCCACCAAAAAATGTTTTAAATTAATGAGACTTGCGATATTTATCTTGTCCCCTTGAAAAGTTAGAATAATCCCAAAAGGAACCAACATTCCGAGACAGAGGGAGTACATAATTTGGAGCGCTAAAGAATGATGAAAAATATATATATTTTTTGGAAGTAACTATGAAAATATATTGTATACCTTATAAGAGAAATTTTGTCACCAAGGAAAACACAATAGTTTGTACAACATTGTGCATAAGATGTCATTAGGGCATATATTGTTTCATTGGTGATGGAGTGGATCGATGTTTTTTAATGCCACATCGACGTGATGTGCACAATCTTGTGTCTGTCACCAATATAGCGGCGTAAAAAGCACTGTACACGCACGTAGTTATGGCATTCAAGTTCAAAGATTATTGGAAGTAAAATACACACACAAGGTTTGTAGAAGACAGATAAACACAGTAGTGGGACTTCGGGTTAGTGCTGTGCAGTGAGGTGCACAGTACCGTGCTGCGCACCTCCGAGCCATCGGATTGTACATCCGACGGCTCAAATCTCATCTCGCCAACCAACGATCGAGAGCACAGCTTTGGAGATGTGTTCAGGCCGATCTGGAAGGTGATAACGGGATTGAAATACAAATCAAATTGGTACAAGCGCTTCATGCTCGGATTATGTTCTGTAATTGCGCTGGTAACGTTCATCATTGGTTATGCATCAGAGGGAGGAGAAGTCCCTCGGATGAGAATTTCCTTGCAATGATCTCGGTCAGCTAGGGCTTCCTGGCACTCTTGAGTTGTCCTGGGTTATACACCACACCTTGGTCCTGCAGGGCTTCCGTGGAATTCGACTTCATGAAGTACAATCACTATATCTGCTTTCTCATCCAACTTTGACTAAACCACCAATGGTTTGAAATGTCTAGTACGAATCAAGGATATACTTTTCTAGTGTAGATGGGAAAGAGGTAAAAAATAAATGAAGCAATAAGATAATTTAGGTTGACTGAGAAACCTAGGCCTCCGATTGAACACAAGTGTTCGAAGGTAAACCATAATTTTGTTTATTCACCTGTTGCCGTACCTTATATAGAGATTGTAAACTAACTAGGAAAAATAGGAAAATAGCTACATATTAGGAGATCCTTAATACTAGGATAAATAGCTACAACGACCAACCACAAAATAGAAGACCCTTAAGACTTTCACATTTACTCGAGACTTACGCGACTGGGAAAACATTCAAGTGGAGGAATTAAAAGAGCGGCTGCAATTTGTTTCCTTGGATTTGGCCAGGCCAGATTCTGTGGTTTGGAATTGGTCCCCTGATCATCGGTTCTCGGTAAAATCAGTACATAACCAGTGGGAGACTGGAGGGTATACAAGAAGTCCGGTGTTGGAAGCTCTATGGCTAAACTTGTGCCCCCCTAAGGTGGAAATATTTGCTTGGATGGCTATTCAATCTAAGGTGGCGACTAGGTCTGTGCTATTGGAAAGAAATTTGATCCCCAAGGGTCAATCTGTTCTTTGCCCGTTATGCTCACAGTACTTGGAAACTCCTAGTCATCTTTTCATGCATTGCCAATTTTCTTGGGATGTTTGGTCGCGGATTCTGGATTGGTGGCATGTAGTGTGGGTGTGCCCTGCATCTTTGGAAGACCAGTTTATTTGGTGGTGTGACAGTAGGTTCCGAAAGTGGGAGAAACACTTATGGGAAGCTACTTTCTTCGCAACATTGTGGTCTTTGTGGCTAGTAAGAAATGCGTACGTGTTCAACAATGCTACAACAAGCTCTGGGGAAGTGGGTGATTTGATTAAAACTAGAGTTGCAATGTGGGTAAAGGCAAAATTCAATATAAAGGTGTATTCGGTGGAGGATTTAAGGATTTTTTTGGATGGAATTAGATTGTTGAAGTTGTAAAATGTCTTGGCTGTGAGGTGTTTCACCATCCAATTTTCAGTTCGAGGGTGTTGTTTAGTTCGCCTTTTCTTTTTGGTTGCTTGAGTAAGTAGTTCTTTTTTCTCTCGAGCACCCTCGATGTATCCGGTTCGAGTTTTTATAATAGTTTCGTTTGCCGAGCAAAAAAAAAAGTTCCTACAAAACTACTTAAAAGCTAGGACCACTAATAGATTAATCAATTGTTTGGAAAATAAAAGATAACAAAGCATAAATTAAAAAACAGAGGACTTTTAAGCTCGTTCCATTATCTAATCTCTACACAATATCCTCGGAATGAGCGCGTGCATATTTGTATGTGACATGTCTATAGTATTTTCATTCGGCATGAGACCTTAAATAATAAACTTCTGTGATTTCTCAAGTTAAAAAATGACAAATCATTTTTAAAGTCAAATTTGACACAACAAATGGTAAAGTAATCTATGATCATCTCAGTATATGTGTGTTGCCATATTTTTATTCAAATCTATGACGTGATTCAAGTGATCTTTAAGTGGCAGTAATAGATTAAGGTAGAAATGAATTTGACACCATGAGAGCAACTCTGTCAAATTTTGTACTACTGTAGCAAGTTAACAAATAACTTTTGTTTGAAAAGAATGACTAAAAAACCATTGAAAATGCATTTTGAATTATGTGACATAGTAAAGTACTCCCCCGTCCCATAAAATTGGTCCTCTACGAAATTACGTGTGATTTTTTTATCTTAAAAATAATGTATTTACTAAAATATTTTTTCGATTTTTTTGCACCATCCAAAAACCAATGTGCAACTTTGAAGGAGTTTACTACAGCAACATAGCATGCTCTGGCAATAGATACTTCAAAATGTCTTTAGTAGAAGCCACTTAACAGTTAACAGCCTGAAAACCAAAATAGAACAGAGAATTAATTTTCACACTCCGTTTTTTATATCCGCACTCCCTTTTAGAGTGCATTCAAGGGCAATTGAATCCACATTTGCATAGAGCATTGCAGATTAAGGTCGAACCTCTTTCCAATTTGGTATTACTTAACTTTAACATGTTGCAACGATATAATTGAAACCGATATACCAAGTTTTTGTTGCAAACCCCATGCAAGATAGTATTACAAGAGTACATACAAGGCAACAAGTTTACAATCTAGACATCTGTACTCCCCAACGTAATAAAGTTTCAGATAATCCCAATATAAAGGTGGCGTTTGGTAATCTTTTTGTTTTCAGTTTTTTATTTTTGTTTTTACTTTTTTGAAAATTAATGAAGAAAACTTGTTTGGTAACAAGTTTTTACTTTTTTTGAGTTTTGTAAACTGTAGAAATTACAAAAATGTGTTTTTTTCAGTTTTTTTTTAGAGAAACATAAATATTATCAAACATGTTTTTTGTTTTTGTTTTTATAAAAACATAAATCTGTTTTTACTTCTAGTTTCTAAAAATCAAAAAACTGAAAAGATTACCAAATGCACCATTTGCTTCAAATTTGGTACCAGACGAGGGCATTGACGAATAGCCAGACTAAATGGATCACCCCAATGCAAAAATGGGGTATGGTAATCCTATTTGCTATCTAGTCGTTTCGCTAATTCCCTCTTTCGCTTCTAGGGATCCTCAGATCGCTTCAATTGCATACACAAAAGAGCACCCACTATTGGTGCCGAGGGATTGCTTCCAAGCAGAGGTGAAAACTACGATGCCCCTCAGGATGGTTATAGAAAAGTTGATAAATAGGGATGTTTCTTTTTGGTACAAGAGAGAGAGAGAGAGAGAGAGATATATATATATATATATTCTAAACAAATACAGTATATATACTTTTTGAGTCATGCTATGTGTACCGAAAGGGGGGAGAGAAATCGTACCGACCAGTCGCGCCGGGCTGTCTCCGGCCACTGGACGGCCGATCCGAGCCATACAAAAATTCTATAAAAAAAAACCAATGGGGCCTACGCGGGAATTAACAGCATCCGATGTATATAGGGTGCTTGATCTAAACACCTTTTTTTTCGTGTATATACCAGAGACGACCCGGCACGAACGGTCGGTACGATTTCTCTCCCCACCTTTCGGTACCTATATCTTTACTGATACTTTTTGGTGCAAGAAATTACATTAGCATATGGAAAAAAGATAAGGGGACAATAATTTACTAGAGTCAAAGTAGTTTTAAAGGGTCTCTTTACTCGCATTCTGCTCGATTCACCAAACGCATTAGGATTTCATCATCTTGAATCAGCTGTTTGCTGATTCTCTTGTCGTCAATTATCCTTGCAATGGTCTCGATCAGCTAGAGCTTCCCTAAACTCTTGAGTCGTCCTGAGATATGCAGTACTGTTTGGAAGCAATCCTAGTACACCATCGCTAGCTAGCGGGTCTATCAAATGCGACATCGGGTATTCCGTAGAAGAATTGGTCTACGCGATCATATTGTTCTTCCTATCAATCGTGGCTCTCGCTGGCACAACTAGGGCGAATAGGCGCTTGCTGTTGATTTATACATGGGGTTTGTTTGCATGCACCGTTTCTTTTGCTTCTCGACATTCCTGTTCGTGCTATCGAAGGCGAGCGCTCCTCCCTAGATATCAAAGCATCACAAGGAGTATGAGCTCAACAACTACCCATCGTGGTTGCGGACAAACACTGTGGACGGAGATAGGTGGATTTCTGTTAAGAAATGCATGGTTAGGAAGCAAATCTGCGAAGGGGTCCCGCAAAAGGAGTGGGATGAACGTGGAGATCTCCATATTGAAAAAACAATCCTTCAAGTATTTTTTTTTCTCTCTGTCTATACATATTTCTTCTCTCTCACATAAAAATCTTTAAAGTCAAAAAACTTACAGAAAGCACAAGAAGAGAAACCGGACATGGTGGTGTTGACAATATGTTTCTCCAATTTGAGTGCACCTTGACTAATTACTGGATCTTGAAGTTACCGACCGGGCAACTCCTCTAGTGGCTCCAAGGTTTGGAGTTTTTGGTCTCCGTAGAATTCAAACGTGCGACCTCATGAACCACAATCACATATTTGCTTTTTCATCCAACTTTACTAAACTGCTTGAGGTTAAATTGTCTAGTATGAATTAAGGATTTACTTTTCTATTGTTCATGGGAACCCTATTGGAAAGAGGTAAAAAAAAATGAAGCAATAAATACAAGTGTTTGAAGATAAACATTAATATCCTTTATTCATCAGTTGTATCTTAAGACTAGGACTCCAAGTTCCTAAAAAAACTACTTAAAAGCTAGGACCACTAACAGATTAATCCATTATTTAGAAATTAGTAAAAGATAACAAAGCATATATAAATATAGAGGACTTTTAGGCTCATAACATTATCTCTACAATTTTCATCACCTATACTATTTGTGACGAAAAACATATAATGTAATCTGAGACGATTTTCATTCATCTCCGAAGACCAAATTTCTTCTAATGCCTCCAGTATTGAACGATAGATGGATTTTTATCATCCAAAGAATAAATAAAAAATAAAAAAGTATAAAATAAAAAAACAGAGGACTTTTGGGCTTGTAACACTATCTCTACACAATATCCTTTGTATGAGCTTTATTCATTATAAGTGTGCGTGCATAATTTTAGGTGTCTATAGTATTTTTATTCGGCATGAGACCTTGAACAATAATCTTCCGTGATTTCTCAATTTAAAAAATGACAAAATCATTTTTCAAGTCAAATTTGACACATTTGCTGCTCTTTAAAATGGATGGATGGGTGAGGTTACAAATACACAGGTGGAAGGAATGCGGATTGATTTCAGTTGTCAGTAGTCTGAAGTTTGTGCCTAGTTTTTCATTTGTCTTCAACTTCTTGTTGGAAGTTCTCCCCCCTCTCTTCTTTCTCTCTTCTTTCTTTCTCTTTCAATGTACCCATTATCGAATTTATCCTTTATAATATTTTCTGTTTCAAAAAAAAAAAAAATGGTTAAGTCATCTATGATTCAAGTAATCATCAAACAATAGTGATGCGCTGGTTGCCCCCTTCCACCCTTTACGGTTCAAAAAAAGAAAAGAGAAAATTAAACATTCACATTATCAACTTTTCTATAACCATCTTGAGGGTGTCGTAGGTTCCACCTCTCCTTTGCTAGGCAGATCTTTCTAGCTTCAAGTTGGTCGCTGAACGTGAAAACATGCGATGGGCATCCATTTGCCTTGTGGTAAATGATAATGCCAAAACTTCGTTTGCTATATAATGCGCATTTTGTTATGTCTATTTGTAAATAGCAAATAGACCAAAGGGCCCTTAATGTCGAGTCTGTCTGTTTCCGTATATTCCAAGTGTTAGATATCAGAAAGGGACCTATGGAATGGACTTGATTGCTCTATTCGATTGGTGACAATGCTCTATTATTCACTTGTGGCAGTTCCAATTGTGTATATTGGGGCTGTTTGTCCCCCTTTCCATGGGGGTTGTTTTCCGTTTCTCTTTTGTTCGTTTGCTAGTTGATTGCTTATCAACCGGCTATTCATTTTTTTTTTTTTTTTTGGTTTGATGTTTTGGATAGGTGTCAACTTCGTTGGGATGTATCCACGGCGTCTTGTTGCCATTTTTTTTGGGAATATCTCTTTTATTTTGTTCTCCTCTCTTTTAATATAATTTCTTCTTCACTGTTCAAAAAAAAAAAAAAAAGAGAGAAAAGGATCGGCTCCTAATACCAAAGGGTTGGCGCCGAGCAAAAAAAAAAAATTACCAAAGGGTTGGGCTACGTGCCATGCCTTGTGGCAATTTTATGTTCTGTCATGCATTACTTAGTCCATTGAAATGCACTGCCTTGTTTAGCCCAATGACAACCACGTCGTGTGTCATGTCTTGCCTAACTTGGACATGCCATTGTCAAGTCTTGGTACTTATGAGTTACTGCCTAAGGAAATGTAATGGAGCTAGCCATGATGTTTTATCGAACCACATAATATTCTCTCTCTCTCTCTCTCTCTCTCTCTCTCTCTCTCCTTCCTTCCTTCCTTCCTGTGGTTTGTTCAATTACATAGTAATAATCATGTCAGTTTTTTGTGTTTGTTAACCTTCTGCACAACACAATGAAGCTTTCAAGAGGGAACATAATTGAAATTATTCAACAACATAAGAAGAACAGAAAAAGAAACATTCCCAACAAAAAGAAGAAAGAAACATACGTACCCAAAAAAAAAACAAGAAAAAGAAACATCCCCAATATCCATTTTTCCATAACCATCTTGAAGAGTGTCGTAGTCTCCACCCTACTTTCCAAGGTAGATCTTTCTAGTTCGCTCAACATGGAAAAACATGGTTGACTCATCAATCATGTGTAATCTTTCTAGCTATAAAAAGATATATTAGTGATTGAAGCCTGCTTGTTCAGATTTTTCAGGCTTACTTCATTTGTTTGAGAGAGAGATAGAGAGAGATTCTAAACAAATACTACCGTATATATACTTTTTGGCACAAGCAAATACAATATATGGAAACAAGATAAGGCGATAGTTGTTTGCTGGAGTACAACGATATATATCTAAATGTCTGATTGAGAAACAATAGAGTCAAAGTAATTTTAAAGGCCGGGTCTCTTTACTTGCATTCATTCACCAAATGCATTAGGATTTAGTAATCTCTTTTTTTTATCAGAAATTTTTTTTTTATTAATCAATGAACTGAAGTTACAAAGATTAAAAGGAAATGGAAAAGGAGGCATTACAATCAATGACCTACATCCCAACTATGTTGATTCTTAAAATCAGCCGTTTGTTGATTCTCTTGTTGTCAATTGTCATGTCGATGAGAGTTTCCTTGCAATGGTCCCGGTCAGCTAGTGCTTTCTGGTACTCATGAGTTGTCCTGGGATATGCAGTACTCTGCTTGTAAGCGATTCTAACTCCACATCTTGGTCCTCTAGTGCTACTTCACTTTTATTTCCATTTAGATTGACCAGTGAAATCAGACCCAACAATGTGCAAGAGACAACGAACATTGTATCCACATCTACTCCAAATTGTCATCATCGCTAAAGGAAGGAGAAACATTATGGAGCTGGATAGAAACAATTTGGAGCCGGATAGAAGCAACGCGGAACTGGATCAAGGAAAAATTTGCGACATTTGAGCCGACATGAAACTGGTTTAGCTAACTTGTGACGTGATCAATTATTATAGAGGACATCCTTTTGGTGATAATCCCAATGATGAGGGTGCGCGGCTGCCAAAATTCCATTACCGTTCAAACACTTCCTGGCTGATGTATAACCTTTCTTGCTCCACTGTCAAACTGAGGGAGACTCCAGTCCCTGCTGAGCATTTCAAACGGTTGGATGAGCAGCTCAAAATCCTTCGTGAGCAAAAAGAAGAACGGAACAATTATGACAATATCCTCTCAACAACGTACGGTAAGTTTCTTACCTTTTCAAGGTTTTGTCAATACATTATCTACTTTGTGAAAAACTTGACAAATACAAAAAACATCCATCAATAAAATAGGAAAAACAATATTTTTCTTGTCTGATTTTCGTTTAGAAAGGATGGAGAACCCTTTCACGATGGAGGGTGCAACTAGTGGGAACGAGAGAGGACACACGGAGGAGGTCAGAATTGACATAGAAAATCTAGCTGTCTCTGCTAAGCGGCGGGCCCACTCTACCCTTTCTGCCAGCGACAGACTCCGAAACAATGTTGGTAGTAGCGTGCCAATGCAAATACTCACTAATCCAGTTTGCCACAAGCGTTCTGTTCTTCCATTTCCAGTTTTCTTGAACTTGGCAGTTAATCAGCTTCTTATTCGCTGGTCTCTTCAAAAATTGGGTGACATCACCCGAAATGTAGTGGCCACCGTACCCGAAAAATTGGTTTCCCTTCAAAACTCTTCCTCTCTCTTCATAGGGGGAATTTCCTATGGACACAACATCAGACGGAATCATGAGCCCGGCCTTCACATTAGCCTACAAATCTTTGTCGTTTTCAACCACTTTGTCACCCTTGGCCAAACGAATCAAATACAATGCTTTGTTCGCAACAACAGTGAATCGCCTTGCCCCAACTCCTTGATAGTTTATCTTCCGCGCACCTCGTTGTCCGGGGCAATTTGCGTGCACCTCGACTAATTTTAGAATCCTGAAGTTGTCGACCGGACAAACTCTCTAGTGGCCCCAATGTTTGAAATTTTTGACCACCGTTAAATTCGAACATGCAACTTTATAAGGACATTCACTTATTTACTTCCTCATCCAACTTGAATTGTCTGGTACGAATAAAAGATTCACTTTTCTATTGTTCGTGAGAACCCTAGAAAGAGGTTAAAAAAAATAAAGCAATAAAAACAAGTGTGATAAACGATAATTTTCTTTATTCATCAATTGCCGTATCTTATATAGAGATAGTAAACTAACTAGGAAAAATAGGAAAATAGCTACAAATTCGGAGATCCTTAAGACTAGGACAAATATATAGCTACAACGACCAACCACAAAATAGGAGACCCTTAAGACAAGGACTCCAAATTCCTACAAAAACTACTTAAAAGCTAGGACCACTAACAGATTAATCCATTATTTAGAAAACAGTAAAAAATAACAAAGCATATAATAAAACACAGAGAACTTTTAGGCTCGTATCATTATCACTACAATTTTCATCACCCATACTATTTGTGACGAAAAAACATGTAATCTATGACGTTTTTCATTCTTTTCCAAAGATTAAATTTCTTGTAGTGTCTCCAATATTGAATGACATATGGATTTCAATCATCCAAATGCATATACAATCGAACCTAAGAACCCAGTGCCTAGTCCGGTCTCTCGCCGAGCACAGTGGCCGGTTCGAGTATAACAGAGGCCGAACCACCATACCGAACCTATAAGCCCAGCATGGGGCTCAGTCTACCCCAGAAGGACAAGAGGTGTGGACCCGGTCTCTCGGGAGCACAGTGGCTATGACCGAACCGTCATATAAGACCTACTACATTTATAGTAGCCCTTGACAAAGCTCAATAGAGAAAAATGATTCATGTAGCCGACCCTAAGTGAATGGTATAAGGCTCGGTTTGGTTTGATTTGGTTTGATTTATTAATGTTTTAGATGATATTGCACGTGTCCTAAGGGATGTGTTTCTATTGATTTCAGGAAAAATATAAAGTGTATCTCTTGGCACCCAAATTTGGCCTGATTACTCGTGCACACATGAAATGAAGTCGATGTCATCATCATAAAATTCAAGTCAAAACTACACGCGAACCCCATCGGACACCGTTAAAAATCAGCATAGAGCATTGCAAAACAATGTGCGTCGCCCAGGACAACTTGTTGCAGCCATGCACGTGGTCCGGATTCCAAGTGCCAGAAAATATTTGAAGTAAAAAGATTAAAAGAATAAAAAACGGGGAACTGAGAGTGGAAGGATTTAAAAAATATTTCATGATTGTTTTGACTTTTAATCTGGACCATTGATCTCTATGCTGCATGACACACCGGAGTATTTTTCTTATCCAGTCTTATGTCTCCCTCGTATAATGCGCTGACACCACAGGTAGTATTGCATGGGAGAAAGACTAATGAATCAACTTTCATATGCCACGCGTGAGCTTCTTGAACGTCCGATCATTCCAGGGCTTGATCTCAATCGTTGATTTATCTTTCACATTCCCATGTCCGTGCTACATCGGACGCCTAGTTGTTTCCTAGTACTCGTATTGCTTAGTGTCTGAAATCGAGGTGTAGATTCCTTCCTTTAGCCTATAGCTGACTTTGAAATTTCTTTCAAAACAGCTCCACTTGGATTTCTTCTTTTTTCCACTTGCACTCGAAAGATCTTGGTCTTATTGGGAAAAATGCAGAACTTCTTGTTATTTTTTTTATTTTTTTATTTTTGATAATCAAAAGGGTAGGAAGGAGCGACCGGCGTAGCAATCCTCTTGGGCGTGACCATAGGGGCTCCCAACCCGCTGTGAAATGTCCGGTTAGAGCCATAGCTACTGTCCGGGAGGACAGACCGTCACCACAGCACCACCTAGGCGCACAGCTGGCACAGAGCCCTCCATGCGTCCCTCGAGCTCATATTTTTTTTGCAACTGGAGGGGCTCGAACCCGAGTGCACATGGAGGGAGAGGCACTTAAGCCCCATCACCTGTGCCAACTGGGCTACCACCATGATGGCAGAACTTGTTATTATTGCTTACTAAAAGAATCCTATTTTGTGCATCTCATTAAATCCCTCACAAAAAGTAACACTCGAAAAGTAACACTCGAATTTTCATGATTCTTTTACAAGCCTACCTTCATTATCAAGAGTTCTCCAGTTCGATGAAAGATCTGTTATTGTACGCAATAATCATTGGTGCCTTAGTTCTAGAGATCTTCAGTGGCCATAAGAATAGTAGTTTTAACCTTTGATAAATCAATCAGACTCACCGATCATGTGTAATCTTTCTAACAATAAAAAGATGTATATAACTTAACGAATTCTGCTTGTACATATTTTTCAAGCATACTTCACTTATTTGAGAGAGAGAGAGAGAGAGAGAGAGAGAGAGAGATTCTAAACAAATACAGTATGTGTGTGTTAACCTATTGTTAGAATCTGTAGATTTTGACAACCTTAAAAAGGAAAGAAATTCTCAATATTTTAAAGTTGGGTTTGGTAACTTTTAGAATTTTGCAAAACAAATTGTCAAAAAACCAAATCGATTAACTGATTTTTCAATAGCTTTGAAAAATAAGATAGCTTCAATCACAACTTTGAAAAAATCAATAATCGAGTATGTGATCGCAATGTACAGGTACGCGGCTGCAAGGTTGGGGAACATGACCACAATATTGGTGAGCGTGGCCACAAGGTTGGAGCACAAGACGCAAGGTCCGAGCACGATGCCGCAACGTTGGATTAGGTGACCGCAAAGTTTGAGCATGTGGCCGCAATATTCAAGTACGTGGCCACAAGGTTAGCATTTGTGGCCGCAATGTCTGTGCTCGTGACCACGACAATCAAATTATGTGGCCAAAAATTAATAATCAAATGTGTCTTTGTTTCAACCATCGTGGAAGCACCATACAAAGAATAGACTGGTTCACTTGAAGAGAATTTTTTCTATGATCATATCCAAATCATGTCGTACATGAGCAGGCTTCGTAAGATCGAGTCAAATAAGTGAACGAGATAAAGGTTTCTCTATTTCACTTATTTAATTTAAGATTCAAAAAAATGATTACGTACCAAATTTATTATAAATTGTAACAATTTCATGAATAAAATCATGAAGAAGACGTAACGAATTAACCAACCAACAAAGCTATATATTACAAATAAAATCTTATTCTCGTTGTTGCAGAGAAAAATGCTGACTAATCTGGGTACCATTGAATCAGGTTCAAGGTAGGGGTTGCATAATTGCACACAGAATTAATTCAGCATAAATTCCAATTGAAGTTCCTCCATCCATTTGCTCTCCTCCATTTCTAATTTAGTTCATAGCCTTCACAATAGCTTCTCTTTCTTACCAAAGAAAGTGCTCGGGAAGACCATCTCATTCTTCGGAAAGAAAGGATCAATTGAAAGCCACTCATTCTTTTTGGTTAAAGTCAAGCCTATATTAATATACTTAAATAGGATTCTTTCTTGCCCTCTCGTCTTGCTTTCTGCTAGACCAACCTCTTTTCCCGGGGAACCTGTAAAGACTTCTGCTACGAATCTCCGTCAGGGTAGGTTCTTTTGGGATTTCCATTGAAATGGAAAGAGTCTCACTATCCGTACGGGGTCGTTGTCTGAGTTTTTCATTGTTGCGATCTGGGAATGGGAAAAGAAAGTAGGCATATATCAACTGTCTAGATGGGACCACGATTTATTAATAGGTGAACTTTTAACCAGCCCAACTCCTGCACAAATAATACTTCCAGACGAATTAAAGTTTACCGCTCGTATTCAATTTATCGAGATGTTATTCAGGTTCAATGAACATCTCAAGTTCGGAACTGGTTAGTGCTAGGATAACATTTTTTTCTGTTCTAAGGACCATATATGCATTTATTATTAAATTAAATAAAAAATTGGCCTAGGGTCCACTATAGCATGTTTCTAACCCATTAGATCCATTGATCAAGTTTCTAACCCACTAAATCCACTAATATGTATTTGATAAGGCATAAAATTCACTACATTTAAAAAGGGAAATAGTGCCTGACAAAATTACCCTTTCCATTCAAATCCCATACTTTTAGCCCATTATCCCCCATTATCCGTTCTACGTTTGAAATCTCGGCAGTTACATTAGAATAGAGTGACAGAAGATTATCTTTTTCTGATACACTGTATATAACGTTATTGTACATATATAACGTTATATACTCGTTCATCAGTTCACATTTAATGTGAGATACTTACATCTTACGTTATATATTCATTCATCAGCTCGCATTTAACATTATACACTAATCCACTCATGACAGAAGACCACATATAACGATATTAAGGATGCAAATCTAAAATGATTTTGGTTGTTTAGGTTTAACGTTATATAATGTCATATGTTCATTTTTCAAGGGATACACATGACAGAAACATATATTTAACGTTAGATACTCATTCATCAAAAAAAATAAAAGTTTGACCCGGCCTCATATAACAATGTTAAATGGGATTCTGTCGTGTATTTGAATGCATAAGTCAATATATGACCATGTAGGTATAGAGACCATATAACGTTATATGTATAGAAAACATATGACAGAATGGTACTCTTTACAACAGATTATATGTGAATGTTATTGGTATGTAATTGTGTCTAAAAGTTGATAAATGATCAAATATGTTAGTGATAAGTGCCAAAATATACATATTTTGGCCCTCCAAACTACATTTGTTAGTCATTTATTTTGGTTAATTGATTTTTATTTTGTTCTTTTGTTGTTTATAGGTTGTTCGAGCCCGTTGTCCAAGACTTTGGATAAAAAGAAGGATTGAAAGAAGTTTGGGATTCAAATGCGAAATGATTCAAAATTGAATCATTCATTTGTTATTTCATGAAATTCAAAGGGCCTTTGTGTAATTTAGGTCTTCAATCCCTATATAAGGTACTTACCTACCGGCACTACAAGAAAAAGTACGTTTAGTGACGAAAAAGTGGCGACAAAATTTAATTTCGTAGCTAAATGAGTATATTTGGCGACAAAAAAATAAATTCGTCACTGTTTTGATAACTTCCTTGACGAAATTATTTTGTCACCAATTATAACTATTTAGTGACGAAAAAGATATTTTTGTCACCAAAGACTCCTATTTGGCGACGAAATAAAATTTTCGTCACCAAAAGAGTAAAAAAGGAGACAAAATTATTTTTTGTCACCAAAGATAACTATTCGGTGACGGAAAAAATATTTTGTCGCCAAATAAACCAATTTGGTGACGAAAAATATTTTCGTCTTCTTTTTACGTTTTCAGTGACGAAAAATTTATCCTTTGGTGACGAAATTTATGAATTACGCTTTGTCACCAAGTATATTTCGGGCATAACTCTTTGCTCAGAACTCCAATTGAGATAATCTAAATTGGGTTTGAACAATAACATAAAGAGCTACGACTTTCATGTTTATTAAAATTGCTAATTTCAATGTTTAATAGTTCAAAATGGCGTTCAAAATATATTTTAATGTTCAATGTATGTGTTATATATTAGATATTTCAAATATATGTTGAAAAGTTTGTGTGGTGTAGTTGGTTAAAGTATGCGTGCAAAAAGTAGGAGACTCAGGTTCGAAACCCCGCAGGAGCAAGAAAGTGAGATTTTTTTCACATATAAGAATGACTTTCGTGACGAAAAATTTCGTCACCAATGGGTCACCTTTGACGAGCCAAAAGGAATAATTTGTGACGAAATTTTTTGTCATCAAAAAAGCACAATAGGTGACGAAGAAAATTTCGTCACCAAGTCATTTTTCCGTGACGAAATTTTTCGTCACCAAAAGGCACTATAAATGACGAAAACTAGATTTCGTCACTAGGTAGGAATCCTCGACAACCTTTAGTCGACAAATTTTTTTTCGTCACCTATATTATTTGTGACGAAAAACATACAATTTGCGACGATTTTCATTCGTCACCCAATGCAATTTTTCTTGTAGTGCGGTGACAAGGGCGGCCAGTCGTGGAGAAAAAAGAAAGAAAAAGAAAGCTGCGCACAGGGATTGATTCCCACAGAGAGAAACGAAGGACGAGGCTGCCGTTCTTTGTTTCGAGTATTGTTTATTTTTCTTCCGAGTTTTTTTTCTTTCAAATTTTTTATGTTTTGTTCAATTACTCGTATTTCAGTAACTTGTTTTAATTTATGTTCTCAATTAAAGTTGTTCATTGGTATTCAATTAGTTGTTATCTCTCGTTTATTTTCTTTCTCCAGTATTAGAAGCATGATTAATTCTAGGGTTTTATTCCTTTTATTTTTAATAATGAGTGAGTAGTTTTTCTGAGGTTTGGTCGCTAGGTAAAGGTGCGTCGCGACCCAATTAGTATTCGTCTCGCAATTTTTTGGTACATTAATTTAATTAAATAAATTTAGTTGGTGAAAATTACGTCCGTTGGACAAATCCGAGGCATTGCCGGGACTCATGTGAGCAGGAACGGGGGACCAAAACCTGTTCGCCACTGTGTACGGGACCGACAACCTTAGGATTCGCATCTTTTAGAGTTTCCAATTCTCTCTAAATTTAACCGTTTTTAGAACCTTGAAAATCGAGCGGATTCTGGTTGAATAGCGAGCGATGGATTCCCTATGACCGTGCCTCTCTTTTTATTCATTTGAGCAAGTTATCTGTTAGTTGTAGTTAATTCATCAAATCGACAAGGGGTGGCTACCTAAGAGGTAATTTTTAATATTACAATCCGAGGTTCTACAGCACACACTTCACCGTCCTTAGTGAATTCCACTCCGGTCTTACGGGGTATTGTGCTATATCGGTCTCAGCCCTACGCTTGGGGCAATCTATTATTTTAGGTCTAGTAATCAGTCAAGCATTTTTGGCGCCGTTGCCGGGGACGGTAACGTGTATTAAGAATTCGAGTAGTTATTTTTTATTTGTTTTCTTTTTAGTTTTTTTTTTTTTTTATCGTTGAAAAGGAAAAAAAATGGCCCATTTTGCAAGGAGGTATGGAGGTTATGCAAAACAATTTGATTGTTCAGTGTCGCTTCCTATATTTTATGGTTTTGCATCAGAAAATTCTTTTTCGCATGTTCATAAACTTGAGGAAGCTTTTGCTAGTGATGAAGTGGCTCTTTTACATGTATTCCCAGCATCTTTATGTGGTAGTGCTCAAGATTGGTTTAATTTTTTGAATCTAAGATTGACATGGGGTGAGATTGTAATACAATTTTTTAATCATTTCAATCCCTCATATGAGACTCATATGCTTTTATAAGAACTATCAGATTTCTCTCAACATGATGATGAGTCTTTGTCACAGTGTTGGGAGCGATTTAAATTTGTTGTATTCTCTTAGTCGAGTTTTAATTGTGCGCTTGGCAGTCTTCTGGTTATCTTTTGCCGTGGTTTAAACCTTAAGCCATGCGAGATGAATTTTAGGTCCACTGACAAATTCCTAAATAAAACCCCTGAAGACGCTTGGAATTTCTTAGATGAATTAACCCAAAAACTCCAATTTTATGAGTTGACTGAAAGTTCTGAGGATACCAGTTCTGATGGGAGGGAAAAAGAGGAAATAGAGCCATCTTATTTTGATCAATTAGCTGATTCTCTTTCTTGCAATCAAATTGAAAATTTTCAAGTGATTAATTCTTGTGTATTGGAAGATGAAACAACAGAGTCACTTGTAACTAACGAAATAACAACAGAGTCACTTGTAACTAACGAAATAGTTAGTTCACCTGAAGTGCAACAGCATTCTAGTACACTTGAGATGAATTTTCATGACGCGACTCCTGAGAAGTCATTGCCAATAATTGTGCAAAGTCCACTTATTCTTGATGATCAAATACCCCCAGCCATAGATATTGATGTCATCACTCCTATTGAGCATCCACCATTGCAAGAGATTATCACGTTAGAACAAATTGACTTTCTTGGTGTTGATAATTTTAATATGGTTTACCATTCATTTTTTCTGACACTCATCAACAACTTGAAAGTTAATTTAGTTCGAAATATGCAATTGGTGGAATTTAAATTTCAAACGCGGCTAAGGCCATTAAGATATTCTAAGTATTTGGTTTTGTGGCATGGTCGCATACAATTTTTAACTAAGTGCTTGAAGTGGGTTAAGATGTTGATTTTGATTGCTCTTCGTAGTGTGATTAATGGTTGGATTTCACGTGATGGGAGTGAATGTCATTAACTTTCTTGTCACTACAACAAATACCACTTTTTATAGCATAAATTGATAGCGTTTTTTTTAAAATGCTATTGTAGAGGAGTCAGGAGACACGGACAAAAGGGGAAAGAAAATTATAGCGTTTTCATTTATTCTGCTATATCGTTCTACCAATTTTTTCGCGCGCACATCTCTTTTCCCCTTTTCCCTCTGCGATTTCCCTCCCTAATTTAGGGCGCCGACCTCTAAAAGATTTCAATCTCTTCCAGATTCTCACAAAACACCGCACCCCGAAGCTCACCCTCCCTCTCCGCCTGTCCTCCACCAGCCCGCAGTAGCTCTCGGCGAAGCTCTCCTGCTACAGTCGTTGGTCGACGCCCTCATCTCGAAAACCGCCTCCTCCTTGGTCGACACCGCTCATCTCGAAAACCGCCTCCCCCTTGGTCGACGCCCTAAGCTCTTGGCGTCCGCCACGTCCTCGTACACAACCACCCCCTCCAGCCGCTCGAAGAACACATATCAGATAAAAGCGTGAGTTCTGTTCAACGTGAGTTCTGTTCTGTTCAGATGGGTTGATCGCGTGAGTTATGTTCATCGTGGTCTTCCTCTCTAATCACTCCGTATCAGATATCAGCGTGGTTCGGATCTTCTGGGTTTCAATAGTGAGTTGTTCTTCCATCAATTGTTTTTCTTGTGTGATTTCCCTCTTTTTCTCTCTTTTTATGCTCGATCCCTAATTCGTATACAGAAAGAAGCAAACCTATTGCGCCAACGGCGGCAAAGAGTCATCCAACAGAGAAGCCCTAAACAGGTTCAGTTCGATTTTCCTTGATTCTTGCCCAAATACAGACTAGGGCTTAACATTGAGTACACTTTTGCCTAGAAAACACAAGAAGATCATTGGGGTTTTAACATGTTTCATTCATACGATTAATGTCATGTTAGCCAGAGCTTTGCATGCTATGCCTGAGTAAAAGGAACTTTATATTGTATTTTAATTTTTTCTTGGACTCTGATTCAAGTTAGGATTTAGTCGTTTTTTTTTTTTTTTTGGTCTTGTTTGACTTGATTATTTATATTTTACACTTACCCACGTAACTAAACTTTAAAATGTAGTTTAAGTTTGTTTGGGAGTGTGGGCTTTGCATGCTATGCTATCATCCTTTGTTCTCCTCCTCTCCTTATCGTGCCTCTTGATGTTTTCTGAGATCTTATGCATTTTCTGATTAAACCAAGAAATTCCCTTCTCCACAGGTTCTACTTCTTGATTTACTGTAAACTTGAGATCATTTACAATCTGTAAAAGGAGGTGAAACGACATAAGTAGGATTGTCACAACATAACCATCGATATAAATTAGCACGTTCATCAAAAAGAAACACAAAATAACAACTTCGAAGAATAAGTGGAGTATGAATCTCCTAATGGCAAATCGGTCTTCACCTTGTCACTAAATCCCTACGAACTCCAAGATGGAAGACCGCGACCCACCCACAACTGAATTTAAATCAAAATAACTTGCTCCGCCAACTCTAAATTCACATCCCACACTTTTCCAACAGTTGGTCCAGTCAAGGGTGGAGCCACTGGGTGGCTAGAGGAGTCAATTGACCCCATTGACTGCCAAAATTTCGTAGGCTACCCACTGTATTTCGCCCTTACAACCTATGAAGCATGGGCACTTACAAAAGCCCGTAATGTACTGGATACTGGTCATGGTACTTCTAAATCTGTACCAGATACACGAAACACATACTGAAACTTTTGGTATCTTATGAAGTGTAGAAAAGAAGAAGAAAAATAAACTTTGTTGAGAATATGCCATGTACGAGAGAGAGTCAAGGAGAGAGCTTCTTTTTGTTTTTGGTAAAAACATTATACACTAGCTTAGGATTTATTACATGAATTCATGGATTAATATTCATGAGAATTTTTAGTCTGGGCCAATTTTTCCCCCTTTTTCTGAGGGAAGTCTGGGCCAACTTTTAAAAATTGCATTTTAACCTCCTAAGGTGTCCTTGGCATGTATACAGTCCTAGAGTGTCAACAATGTATTGACCACACAAAAAATAGTTAAAATAGGACACCTATTTAGGCGTTTCCAGGTGTCATGTCGTGTCCATGTTCGCAACGTTTCGGACATGGATAAGTGAGGCTGTAGACTTATCCGTGCTTCTAAGGCTTTAAGTTTGTTTGGGAGTGTGGACTTTTTTGTTTTTTTCAATCGGCTTTGTTGTGTTTAGGAATTTGGGCTTTGCTTTGTTTTGTCTTTTTTGTGATATGGTTGCATGCTCGATTAGAGAAATGAATAGCTCAAAAAAGGGCCCCTAATTTATTTATTCCAATAACAAGCAGGAGTGATTATTTGTTAATTTATATAGGCATGCTTTTGAGATTCCAAGCAAAAGTAATAATCTTTTAATCGATATAGGCATGCTTTGGTTCATTATATGGGCTCCTACCCTACCTTTTGTGAAACAACTATAAAGAAAATCTTTGAAGTGGTCCACTACTTGTGTTTTAATGTCTGATTCTAGTGTCCCTAAATTATTTGAGTGAATGTAAGAGAACTATATAGATGTTCCATCCGTATGGCATTAAATATTAAGTTATTGTCATAAATTTTAGAAAAAGAACTAGCACTTTTCAGTTTAATACTAAGAGCAGAAGAACTTTACTATTGTATCTTATTACGATGCTAAAAGCATTTTGCTTTTAAAATTCACCACTAAGTTCCAATGAATTTCACTAACTCATAAACTACTATTTTAGGCCAGAATCTAGTTTCCACTTTCGCTCTTGAGGTCATTCTTGACGGGAAGTGGCAACCAATAACCTTAAAGGGTTTTCTCCATTTTCCAGCCATTATCTCTTTCTTCCACTTCCCGAATTTCTCCCTTTTGAGACTGCTATATAGGTGCTGCCTGACAAACCAAAAGTCATGATATAGCTTTATGGGCATAGTCATCAAAATGGTTTTGTTTTAGTCACATTTTCAACTCGTCTAGATAGCAAGACATATAGGAGTCTTAAGATCTGTATATCATCTAGGTTAATCAAATATTGGATATCGGAAAGTGTCTCTGCTCTAATCATTTTTTTCTCAATAGAAATGGGATTGTCAAAATTGAAATGGACTTCTCAGACAAAATCCAACTTGTTTTGACGGCTACCAATGTTTGATTAACCAGATTCCGCCATGGATAGTTTGCATAGTGAGACCTACAGATAGAAGTCAGAGATAATCAAAATGGGACTGTCGTGAGCTCCATTTCTCCTCACATGAGGATCACACGACGGGAACAAAGGGGGGAATCACATGAGATGAGGGCATCATGTAGCAACATGTTCTGATAGAAAATCCACAGAAAGTTAGGGATCTACACCCTCTATCCACATAGTTTGTTCATTTTCACTATTTTGGCCATCAAACAACATATTCTATATTTTCCGTTCACAATTTATTTATTTTTTATTTTGATGACTTTGAAAACATGGTCATCGAAAGACAATTTATATCGTTTTACGTACTCTCCCAGTGGCTTGGGGTAGGGGCTACTAGTTGCATGGGTGGAGCACTTGCAAAAGGTGGCACAAGTTTAGAACATTCTAGCCCCCACAAAGCCATCCTCGCCTATGGGAGCTTAATTTGAACCCTCAACACCAACGTGGATAGCATGGACTTGCGTCAAACTCACAAATTAAAAGACAAATTAGATATCAGCAAATAAACTCCTGCTACATAAGCGACAAACTTACAAATGGCTTATGCACCTTGGTCCTTACATCCAGCGCACAACAGATTTTATTATTTTTCAAAAAGAAAAAATGTTTGGACGGTTGCAGATCTAAATGAGATGTCAATGATAGAATGCAGTCTATCCATTATAATTCATGCAAAAGTAACAAGAAAATCACAAACACAGAGTTTTCATATATGAATAACATGCTCTGGCACATATATTCTTGCTCCTACTGCTCATTTCCGTGACATAGGTATGAACCACAAACCATTGGCAAGTAACCAATAGTTGAGTAGTCATCCCTATAAATTTATATTTCATTTATTCTTGATGTGAAGAGACTACTTGCCACCTATTTAAACTAGACTAGAAAAATTATGCAACCGAACACTTCTTCAGTCATGAGTCCACAGACCCACTCACAGAGACACAAAATAGGAAAAAGATGGGTGTGCGAAAAATACAAACAGCATATACCATAAGAAAATAGAACTTAGGTGCGGGTGAAAAAGATTACCTTCTCGTCATTGTATGACTTGTTTTGGATGACCATGACACCACTACCTCTCGTACGCCATCGCTAGCGGGTCTATTCAATGCGACATCGGCTATTCCATAGAAGAATTGGTCTACGCGATCATATTGTTCTTCCTATCAATCGTGGTTCTTGCTGGCTCAACTAGGGCGAATAGGCACTTGCTAGTGATTTATACATGGGGTTTGTTTGCGTGCACCGTTTGGCTCCTTCGTTTCTCGACATTCCTGTTCGTGCTATCGAAGGCGAGCGCCCCTCAGACATCAAAGCATCATAAGGAGTATGAGCTCTTTAGAGAGTTTCATTCCATTGGAAAGCTGACTACAGGTATTAACTCTACCTTTGTGTCTTTAATTCCTAAGGTAGACAGCCCTATGTTTTTCAAAGAATTCAGACCCATTAGTATGGTGGGTTGGGTTTACAAATTACTTTCTAAAGTTCTGGCGAATAGAATCAAATCCCATTTATCTTCAATTATTGGTGAGTCTCAAGCTGCTTTTATTGGAGGGAAACAAATTTTGGATGGGGTTTTGATAGCGAATGAGGCTATCCATAGTTGGAAGAATGGAAGCCACGGTGGTCTACTTTTGAAAATCGATTTTGAAAGAGCATATGATTGTGTTAACTGGGAATTTTTGCTTGATCTGCTCTTAAAATTGGGGTTCGGGGAGAAGTGGCGTAGATGGATCAAGGAGTGTTGCTCCTCGGTGTCTATGTCCGTATTGATCAATGGCTCTGCATCTAAAGAGTTCAAAACGCAGAAAGGTCTTAGGCAAGGGGACCCATTGTCCCCTTTTCTTTTCAACATTGTGGTGGAAGCTCTTAATATTTTGCTGGTTAGAGCTAGGGAGCGAAATTTAATTAAAGGAGTCAGGATTGGGACCAACGGGGTTTTAGTTTCCCACCTCCAATTTGCTGATGATACTATTCTTTTTTGCAACAATGATAGAGAGGAAATGGCCAATATTAAAAGGATCCTTAGATGTTTTCAGCTCATGTCGGGACTGAAAATCAATTATTCCAAGAGTTCGTTGTGTGGAGTTAATATTCCACAGACGGATGTGTTATCCCTTGCTCATGTTATGGGGTGTAAGGTTGAAGTGCTTCCAATTAAGTATCTTGGGCTTCCCTTGGGAGCTAATCCGAGAAGGATCAAAACTTGGAAACCAGTTTTAGATAAAATGGAGCAGAGGTTAACTGTATGGAGAAGGAAAACCAATTCTACGGGTGGGAGACTCACTCTTATTAACTCTTCTTTCACTAACTTGCCAACCTATTTCATGTCAATGTTCAAGATACCCGTGGCTGTGGCAAAGGCTATAGAGAAGCTCCAAAAACAATTTTTTTGGGGGGATACATTGGAGAAGAGGAAGGTTCATTTGGTGAAATGGGAAACGGTAGCAAAGAAAAAGGAATTTGGTGGTTTGGGAGTTAAGAGGGTGATTCAACAAAACCTTGCCTTGTTGTCCAGATGGTGGTGGCAATTTAACGAGGACAAAGACTCTCTTTGGGTCAAAGTTATTAGGGGGAAGTATAATCTGGACAAAAGAGCGTGGCTACCTTCTTTACCGAGATCGGGCCGTATCTCCAACATTTGGAGAGATATTTGTTCTTTGACAGACCCATCTTCTAGTATTGGTTCGATCCTTACTGAGGGATTTCGGGTTCAAGTCCATTCTGGGCAAGACACTTCCTTTTGGAACCACATTTGGCTGGGGGACAGGACACTCAAAGAAGCTTTCCCTAGACTATTCCTAATCTCTAACCAAAGAGAGGACACGGTGAGCTCAGTGAAGGAAAGGTCAGGGAATATGCAATGGAAGCTACAATTTAGGAAGAGGTGGTTGAATGTGTGGGAGACTAACCTATCTGAGGAATTACATCTAAGACTGGCTTTGGTAACACTTGATCAGACCAAGAGGGATGTGCTTCAATGGAATTGGACTACCGATAAACGCTTTTCTTCCAAGTCAGTTTACCACCAATGGGAAGAGATTGGTCATTCTTGGAACCAACTCTTGGGCTCACTGTGGAAAAATCTTTGCCCTCCTAAGGTGGAAATTTTTTCGTGGCTGGCGATTCAGGATAGGGCCCCAACACGATCAGAGCTCTTCAGTAGGAATATCATTCAAGAGGGCCAAACAGTTTCCTGCCCTTTGTGTTCCTTGCATCTCGAAACTCCTGATCATCTTTTCTTGCACTGTATATTCTCTTGGAATATTTGGTCTCTAATTTTGGATTGGTGGCATGTTCCGTGGGTTTGTCCTAATTCGTTGGCAAATTTAGCTATATGGTGGTTTGACAGCGGGTTTAGGAATCTGGAGAAAAATATATGGGAAGTGTCTTTCTATGCCACTTTGTGGTCTTTGTGGCTAGCCCGGAATGACCTCGTCTTTAACAATGCAAATTTGAGTGTTGAGGTAGTAGGAGAATTGGTGAAAACTAGAGTCGCAATGTGGATGAAGACCAAGTTCGGAATCAAGATTTATTCTGTGGAGGAGTTTAAATTGTTTCTTGACGGTATTTGTAAGCTCAAATTGTAGTTTTTGTTGAGGCGTAGTGGCTGTCTAACTTTTTATTGGATGGGCTAGTCACTGTTTTCGTTTGTCTTGTTCTACCCTCGATGTACCCTTTCGAGTTTCTATAAAAAGTTTCGTTTGCCGAGAAAAAAAAAAAAACCCGTGGTTGCGGACATACACTGTGGACGGAGTAGGTGGATTTCTGTTAAGAAATTCATGGTTAGGAAGCAAATCTGCAAAGGGTCCCGCAAAAGGAGAGGGATGAACGTGGAGGATCTCCATATTGAAAAAACAATCCGAAAACCTTAAAGTCAAGAAACTTACAGAAAGCACACGTAATTTTTTATCGGGAAAGCTTAGGTAATTATACAATCTGTTTTTCACAAACTAACGATTCACACCAAGAATTCACGCTAAGAATTCATACCAAGAATTCACACCCGAAGCATTCACATATCTAGAATTGACAAAAAATATTCACACCCCAAGAATTTACACTTCCAAAATTATGCAAAAACACAAAAAAAAAATTCTGCAAAAGGCTAAAATTGTAAAAGCACATCTAAAAAGGGTCTGGATGGGATAGCACTTACAAAATAGGGTCTACATAGAAGGCAAACAAAAAAATTGGACCAACTAGGAATTTCCCGTAATTATTTTTAAAATTATTACTAGCATTAATCATGCCAAAAATCGACTCGTGCTATGACATACTGATAAAACGGCAAAAGTGAAATTTCCAAAGTGTGTGTCTATGTGTGTGTGTGTGTATATATATATACACAAATCAAGCCTTTTCGGTTTTTTTTTTTTTTTTGCTAATTTCTTGCGAGCACCCTTAAAATCAGATTTTGCACACATTGAACCGGTTCGGATCATAAAAATTTGATCGGAAACTATGATATTGAGATTTTGGGTGTTTTTTTAGGTATTTTTTTTAGTGTCCCTTGAACAGTCCCGTATATATATATATATATATATATATATATATATATATATATATATATATATATATATATATATCATTAGAAAAACAAGATCAACTTATTAGATCCAAATCGGTTTATTTCTACATTATAGTGTATTATGTTGATACTGTTTATTTACCCAAAAAAAATGTTGATACTGTTTAATTATCTAAATATTTGATAAATGTGGCTTGATTGATTTTAACAAATCATAAAATAAAAAACAATTCTGATTAGCACAATGAGCAAAGGAAAATATACGATACCGAAACTTGACCGTCCAGTCCCCTCTAGACAATCCATTCCCTTTCAGAAAACCTTTGAAAACCCGAAAGTCCGAGCTGAGGATGAAGCTCACAAGTACTTTTCCCTCTCTTTCATGCGGCAATAGTTGTTCCTGATGCTAATTCATATGGAGCTGTAGCATTGAAGCTTACTATCTATATATAGAGTACTTCTCCTCAAATAGAATGAAAGGTTGCCATGATTTTGCCAGCTCTCTATATGAGTCTCATTCTAAGTTTGCATCAGCATTTGGTGCGGCATAAATTTTCCTAAAAAATAAACCGTCATGGTCTAACACTACATAGACTTCAATGACAGCATACCAATCTGGAGCACCGTCAGACTCAAAACACCAAAAGCGATCTCAAGTATACATTGATCACAATAAGAATTATAATCATCCATGAGTTGTAGAGGTTGCAAAAGCCATCGTCACGATGAGGCTTCAGTATCAATATATATAAGGTTTACAAGAAACAAGATAAATATTATACTGAAGCCTCATCGTGGTTATGGCTTATTTTGTCTGTAGTAAACCTTATACTGAAGCCTCATCGTGATGATGGCTTTTGGAACTGCTACAATTCATGGATGATAATAATCTTAATTGTGACCAATATTGTACTTGGGATCGTTTTTGGCATTATGACGAAGTCTGATGGAGCTCCAAATTGGTATGCTGTCATTGAAGTCTATGCAGCGCTGGCCTAGGACAGTTTATTTTTCAACCAAATTTATGCCGCACTAGATGCCGATGCAAGCTTAGAATGAGACTCATATAGAGAACGGGCAACCTCATGGCAACCTTTCATTCTATTTGACGAGAAGTAGTCCATATATAGATAGTGAGCTTCAATGCTACAGCTCCATACGAATTAGCATCAGGAGCAACTATTGCCTCATTAAAGAGAGAGGGAAAATTACCTGAGCCTCAACCCGGGGTTTTGAGTTTGCAGAATTGATGAACCCACGCCGAAACATATGGGTTTGGCTATATAAACCCTAGTCGCATCAGCCAATTTCCACCTATTGTCGGCTTGAATTGTTGTTTTGTTTCCCGAGTAATTCAGTCTGATCTACAATGAAAGAAGGCCTCCCCCAAGGCCACCCAAATGGTGAAGATTGTTAAGAGTGGGAGATGGACAAGCTAGGAATAGAGTTCTCCTTCAGATGGGTGCCTTCCAACCTGGCTGTCATTGTCCTTAGTTTCGAGGCAGCAGCATTCGAGCAGTCCCTCCCCCTAGCGAGTTCGAAACTCACCGCCTAACAACAAAAATGATACTCACACAACAATCCAAACACAACAACTTACACAACCTCTTACATGCATGTGGGCTCCACACATACTACTATGTGTGAGCCCCACATATATGTGAGAGGTTGTGTAACTTGTTGTGTTTGGATTGTTGTGTGAGTAGTATCTTTGCTTAAAAGGAGTCGTACTACCAGTGCAGGAATAAATTCTTGTACTTCATGCACGCTTTTCTCATTGCTTCATGGATCATCAAATCCCGCAACCGAGCCCAAGCAGTCGAGAAGTCTCTCTGATGAGAGTTTCCTTGCAATGGTCTCAGTCAGCTAGGGCTTCCTAGTACTCTTGCGTCGTCCTGGGATATACAGTACTAAGCAATCCTAACTCCACATCGATCTTGGTCCTTCAGTGCAACTTCACTTTCATTTCCCTTTAGCTTGACCAGTGAACTCAGACCTGACAATACGCAAGAGACAACAAACAATAACACACTTATCAACAAAAAAAACTCTTTAGCCGTTGTTGCCACGTGATCACCTAACGCCACGATAGTGGCTCTGTAGAGTTGATCGCCAACAAAGACAAGTATTGACAACATCAAAATTTTGTACCAGTTGAAAATTTTTCCTCTCCCTTTGTAGAGGGAATTAACTACATACTAGGGGTTAAAGAAAAACCGACGGACTGAAAAAAGTCTAAAAAATCGACAGATTGGCTTGATAGTTCAACTTCCGTTGTCCGAACCAGCTTGCGTGCACCTTGACTAATTCCAGGATGCTGAAGCTACCGACTGAATAAATTCTCTAGTAGCCCCAAGATTTGGAATTTTGGCCTCGGTGGAATTCGAATATACAACCTCATGAACGACAATTACTTATTTTATTTTTCATCCAACTTGAATAAACCGCCTAGGGTTGAAATAATTGGAACGAATTAAGGATTTACATTTCCATTGTTCGAGGGAACCCTAGTGGAAAGAGGTAAAAAAAAATGAAGCAATAAACACAAGTGTTTGAAGATAAACGATAATTTCCTTTATTCTTCAGTTGCAAACTAACTAGGAAAAATAGGAAAATAGCTACAAACTAGGAGATCCTTAAGACTAGAACAAAGAGGTACAATGACCAACCACAAAATAGGAGACCCGTAAGACTTGGGCTCCAAGTTCCTACAAAAACGTGCTACCAAGACTGCATTACGTGGTTCGTTTCTTTTCATTTTCCGTTTTCATAGACCTACTAATACTACGTACCGCATTCCGTGGAGCTTGATATGCGCTCATTTCCTAAGAATCTCAAGTTGAAAGATAGGGTTTTTTTTATTGAGTTGACATATACTTTTTTTTTTTTTGATTGAGTTGACATCCTATCATACCTATCACACATGTATGTATGTGAGACACGGGTCGGTGGTGTTAGAACGCCAACTCTCCCAAAAGCTTAAGCTGTTAGAAAATAGGTCCGACAATACATTTATCAAGTTATTCAACACCCTCCCTCACGTGCAATTCCGTCTTGCACATGGAGATGCAAACATCCATACATTGAGCGAAGACAAATGCAAAGGGTAGAAACATAATTCAAACGGGAAACAAATTGCAAACGAAGGGTCTTGAACTTAAGATCTTCCGAATCTAAGATTTGGTAGCATGTAAGAGCACCAACTCTCCCATACATGTCTGACACAGCTACGGCGAGTCGCTACTAGTTAGGCCTGCTGGTTCTTCATAGCATCATGGCATGCGAGACAAGGTTTTACATGAGGAATTAATAGTGCGCTGTTGGATCAGCTTCCAAACAACTATAGTTTTCAGGACAAATAATTATCAAACAAATATGATTGTCGTGCATTCCTGAAAGTGAAACAATGGTCATTTGACATTTCACGGATTTAGAAAACTTCACGTCTATAAATATATATGGAACATTTTAAATTCAGCTTATGTAGAGTACGCTTTTACACGAAAGAATTTCTGGATTTGCAGGAAAAGATGATAATACAACTCGACCAGTCATCATTACTGTTGTTTTGACAATAGGTTATGTGATAGGGAATCATTGTCTGTGTTTGTGTCTTTCTGAGAAAGAGGAAGGATACACATCGGATTGAGAGGACAATGCTTCTATCTCTTTGGAGTTTTAGAGGCTTTTCGGGTGTTTTTGTTAGGTTTTGGCGTCAGTCCTTCATTTTGATTCGGAATCTCATTTCAGTTTATCTCTGCTTTTGTGGAGTAATGGGCTTTGGGGTATGGTTTGGATTTTTTTCTATTACAATTTGAAGTTTTGGATGGCTTTTGCTTTTTGTGTAGCTATGGATTCTGGGGTTGGTCTTTGGGTGTTTCAGTTAGTTGTTCCTCAGGTTTCTTGCTTTTTTGGTTGGTGCCTTGCCGGCCCTTTTCGGTAGTCTTGGGTGGCTTATGTCATTGTGCCTTTTTCCAATTAATCTTTATAATCGGTTATAAAGATTAATAATATCTATTTTGCTGAGTCAAAAAAAAATTTGGTCAAAGAAACAAAATACGCTGGAAAATCGACACGTTGCATTCAGATTACACATATTTACAAACTTCAATTAAATCACCACATTGAACAAACTGTTGCCAACACAAAACCCAGATCAGAGTGCAAAAAAACTGATTTTTTAAGGCACATTACCTTGACTTTTGAACTTGTGTGAGGCAACTGAGAGTGAGATGCCACGTGCCCCAGTTTTTCATTTTGGAGGAAATTATAGCGGATTTTCCATTTGCCCTATGAAAGATGGAGGGAAAAAGTACCTATGTGCTTTATACTCGACTAATCTTACCATTCACCAACGGGTCCATCAGTTGGGAACCCAATTAAAATTAAAATAAGATATTGTCCAACTTTGTTTTTAGATAAAAGAGGTAATATATACAAGTTTAATTCATTTTTTAATCTCCATTTTTTCATCATTTTTGTAAACAAAAATCAAGTCATTCAAATACTGATAAGTTCCTAATCGACTTCAATTCGTGTAAAATTTGGGGTGGTTAGTGCTACATCCTCCTCTATACAACCCCGTCTCTCTTTGAACTTGGACTCTTAAGAGGAATTAAGACTTGACAATGGCATTTCACTAGGTCAGGCAAGGCATGACACAACACATGCGAGTCACTGGCTAAACAAGGCATGACACAACACATGTGAGTCACTGGGCTAAACAAAGCATGACACGGCATATGCATGCCCATGGACTAAGCGACGCACTACATAAACTTATAACTCCCGCCAAACTAGGCAAGGCATGGCACGCTGCCCAACACCATGGGATTAGGAGCCGATCCCTTTTTGATATCTTACACTTGGAATATACAGCGACATACTCGACATTAAGGACCCTTATCGTGCATCAATTTAATTCATTGTGTCAAACAATTCAAAATGCATTTTTCAAACTCAAAGTAATTCCATTACAGCATCTTCAATGGTTTTTTAGCCATTCTTTCCAAACACAAGTTAATTTTGATTTACTACAGTAGTATTTAATCAAAATTTGACAAAGTTGCTCTAATGGTGTCAATATCATTTTTACCTTAATCTATCAACGCCATTTGGTGATAACTTGAATCATGTTACAGATTTGAATAAAAATACAGCAACTCACGTACACTGAGAGACGATCATAGATGACTTTACCATTTGTTGGGTCAAATTTGACTTGAAAAATGATTTGTCATTTTTCGACTTGACAAATCATGTAAGATTATAATTTAAGGTCTCATGCCAAATAAAAGTACCATAGATCGCTAGGCACGTACAAATATGGGCACACACACACACTTAAAATGGACATAAACCTCATACAGACGATATTGTGTAGACACAACTTTACCAGCATATATAAAAGTCCTCTGTTTTTTATTTTATGCTCTGTTATCTTTTATTTTCTAAATAATGGGTTAATCTTTTAGTGGTTGTAGCTTTTGAGTAGTTTTTGCAGGGATTTGGTGTCAAAGTCTTAAGGGTCTCCTATTTGTGGGTGGTCGTTGTAGTTATTTGTTCTAGTCTTAAGGATCTCCTAATTTGTAGCTATTTCCTTTTTTTCCTAGTTAGTTTACAATCTCTATATTATCACTGGTGCCTTAAATGTAGGGATCATCGGTGGCAATAAGAATAGTTCTAACTTTTGTTAAATCAATCAGACTCACCAATTTTAATTGTCTAATCTTTCTAACAATAAAAAGATATCTTGGTGATCGAATTCTGCTTGTACAGATTATTCAAGTGTTTTTCAACGGTTTTCTTCTCTAATATTCTTGAACATGTGCTGTTAATCAGCTTCTTGTTTGCCAAAGGTTACAAAGCATTTAGGATATAATTGCGTCAGAATTTTGTTAAAATTAAATCATTAGTCCATCCCCAACTGTAATTGTTTGATAACTGATAAATAACCGATGATGGATTGTCCAAATGTAAAGGAACAACGAGGAAGAAATTCACGAGTTACAATAAAAAGAAGAATGATTTAGCCATAAAATTCCCGACAGCATCAATGGCGAATGGATGGTGCAACTATTGGGAACTAGAGAAAACCTTTTGGCGAGAAAGCCCATATTTCGTTGCCAAAAGGTAGACAAAATAGCAATTCTGTTGCCAAATGCCTAATTAATTACTATTTATTTTCAAAAAATTCATATGTTTTAAAATAAATAATCTATACCTTTGTAAGGTGGTATACCTTTAAAATAAATTTATATTTCTGGGTTTGGGATGAAGGCCAAAAAAGTTTCAAACAAAGCTAAGATGGTATCTTCCTCTTCTATGTCTTCCATTGACATTCGGACTAGGAATTCTTTACTATTCAAGAATGCTCACAAATGCTCGCAAGATGATGGATGTTGGTGCTTCGTTGGGAATTATTAATTTGCAAAGGGGGGAGGAACTTTAATTTGAAAAGATTGGTTGGAATGGAAGATGAGGAAATCGCTGATAGAGATATAGCATTGAAGAAATATGCGGAGCTAGAAGGAGAGTTTTCTGATATGGGGGAGGACGCTTCCCTTTCTTTGGAGTTCTAGTTTCCCTATGGGAGCTTGCGGTTCGGTGGTTGTGTTTTTGGACCTTTCGGTTTTTTTTTTTTGGTGTTTTGGGGTTGTCACTTCCCTATCGTTTGGAGCTCTTCTTTCTTTGTGGTTTTGCGGGTGTGTTAGGTTTCGGTGGTTATGTCTTTTTGGCCTTTCGGGTGCTGTTAGGCTTCGGTGCTGGGGGTTTGTTTTTTCTTGGGCTTGAGGCTCGTTAGGTGTTTGTTTTGTTTTCAAGTTAGGTTTCTTTTGGGTTTTTGGTGGTTGGTTGGCATCTTGCCTTCCGTGCCATCCTTTTCGGTAGTCTTGGGTGACTTTTGCCAATATGCCCTTATTTCGTGTAATCTTTGTAATCGTTTATAAAAATTAATAAAATCTTTTTGTTGTTGAAAAAAAAAAATTATAAATAGATCACTTTGCAAATTACCGAAAAGTAGTATATATAAAATTTTGCAATATTATCAACGAAATATTTAGTGGCTCAGTTGGAAATGGAGGTCTTGAGTTTGAATAGGAGCAACAACAAAGTTGAAAGCCATTTTCTAGTTCGGTCATTTTTGGCTACCAAAAAAAAAAAAATTCCTTGCCTATTTCCGCGACGAAAAGTCGCAATGGTCTTTGGCATGAAACATTCGGCGATGAAACTTGGCAACGAACCTTTGTGTCACCTATACGTTTAGCGACGGAATTCTTTCATTGCGATTGAACATTTTTGTTGTAATGATATTAATTTTCGATTGTATCAACACGTAACAATATCTTATTACAAACGAATTACCAGGAAAAAAAATATAAAATATAGACTGTAATGACGCCTTGAATATCGATTTAAATTGATCTCCATTACATCATTCACCAAGAATATCTGTAACTCTGTTGCAGGAAAATTTTGAGGAGAAAATGGATTCTGCTACTTTCTACCGTTGACGTCGTGTTCTGTTGGCGCTGATTAGTAGCGTTGGCCTTGTCGAACGCATTCTACCATCCATCAATGGCGAAAGGATGGTGCAACTAGTTGGTGATATCAACTGAAATGTGGCGGCCAACCGAAAAATTGGTTTCTCTTCAAAACTGTTCCTCTCTCTTCGTAGAGGGAATTTCCTACGGACACAACATCGGATGGAATCATGAGCCCGGCCTTCACATTAGCCTACAAATCTTTGTCGTTTTCAACCACTTTGTCACCCTTCTTGGCCAAACTGGTCAAATACAACGTTGTGTTCACAACAGTAGTGAATCACCTTGCCCCAACTCCATGATAGTTCCGCTTGCGCACACCTCATTGTCCGGCCCAGCTTACATGCACCTCAACTAATTCCAAAGATCCTGAAGTTGCCGACCGGGCAAACTCTCTAATGGCCTCAAGGTTTGAAATTTTTGGCCTCCGTGAAATTCGAACATGCAACGTATCTCATGAAGGACATGCATTCACTTATTTGCTTTCTCATCCAACTTGACTAAACCGCCTGGGGTTGAATTGTCTAGTACGAATGATTTATTTTTCTATTGTTCGTGGGAACCCTAGTAAAAATAGGTAAAAAAAAAATGAAGCGATAACATAATTTAGGTTGACTGAGAAACCTAGGACTCTGATTAAACACAAGTGTTTGAAGATAAACAATAAGTTCCTTCATTCAACAGTTGTCGTATCTTATATAGAGATTGTAAACTAACCCAGGAAAACTAGGAAAATAGCTACAAATTAGGAGAGCTACAACTACCAACCACAAAATAGGAGACCCTAAAGACTAGGAAAATAGCTAAAAATTGGGAGATCCTTAAGACTAGGACAAATACCTACAACTACCAACCACAAAATAGGATACCCTAAAGACTTGGACTACAAGTTCCTACAAAAACTACTTAAAAGCTAGGACCACTAACCGATTAATCCATTTTTAGAAAATAAAAGATAACAAAGCATAAAACAAACAAAACAAAGGACTTTTAGGCTTGTAACATTATCTCTAGAATATGTTGTCTGAATATATGTATGAGCTTTATATCCATTATAAGTGTGTGTGCATAATTGTACATGTCTATAGTGTTTTTATTCGGCATGAGTTAAACATTTATCTTCCATGATTTCTCAGGTTAAAAAATGACAAATCATTTTTCAAATTAAATTTGACACAACGAATGATAGAATCATCTATGATCATCTCAGCATATGTGTGTTGCTACATTTTTATTCAAATCTATGACACGATTCAAGTGATCATCAAGCGGTGGTGATAGATTAAAGTAAAAATGATTTGACACCGTTAGAGCTACTTTATCAAATTTTGACTAAACGACTAACAAACCATTGAAGATGCAGTAATGGAATTATTCTGAATTTTGCAAATGCATTTTGAATTGTTTGACATAATCAAATCGATGCACAGTGAAGGTTTCAAGAGGGAGAGAAGGCGTAGCTCCTCGCAAAAATGCCCCCACGCAAGAAGTACAAATCACCACAAAAGTTGGAATTGAAATTATTCAACAACACAAGAACAAGAAAAAGAAGCATCCCCATTATCAACTTCGATCTCTGTAACCATCTTGATGGGTGTCGTAGTTTCCACCTCTGCTTTACAAGGTAGATCTTTCTGGCTTGAAGGTGGTCGTCGACTGTGAAAAATACGATAAATGGCATCAATTTGCTTAGTTGTAATTGATATTTGGAGGACGAAAATGATACTCGGAAGAAACTAGGAGGACCATTTATATAAATTTTCCATCTATTTTTCTTGTCTAATTTTCGTTTAGAAATGATGGAGAACCCTTTCACGACGGAGGGTGCAACTAGTGGGAACCAAAGAGGACTCACGGAGGAGGTTAGAATTGATATACAAGTAGAAAATATAGCTATCTCTACTAAGTGGGCCTGCTCTACCCTTTCTGCTAGCGACGGACTTTGAAACAAATTCGGATATCAATGCATATCTCACAGATATTAATACACTTTCACGAATATCAATATACATTTCTCGGATATCAATATATCTTTTACTTATTATCCTACACTCTTTGAGTGGAAGTTAGAATAATCCTTGTAAACAATCATCATTACATCCCCCAACTATAATTGTTTGATAACTGATAAATAACCAATGATGGATTCTCCAAAAATGCAAAGGAACAACAAAGAAGAAATTCACTGAGTTTCAATAAAAAGAAGCATGATTTAGCCTTAAAATTCCCGACAGAATCAATGGCGAATGGACAAAAGAAAGAAGCTGGATCAAGCCTTCAATTTCCTGACGGCATCAACCGCGTAACCAACACAAATCTTGATCAGCAAACCAGCATAATAGAGGAAAATGATAACCGCGGCAAGGAAAACACAAACAAGAGCTTAATATACTGCAATATAATAGCCAATTAGCCATCATAACAATAGCTAGGAAATGAAACTCTGCTGTCCCGAATTTCGGAGGACTTGGGGCCCGAGCGGTCCCCGTCTCCTTTATTTCCTTCAGCCTGGGCGAATGAAATGATCCTTCAGCCTGGGCGAATGAAATGATCGTATACAGCAACCTTTGTCGTTTGGACGAGACGCTACACCATCACGAATCCTGTAACTTGCATCTTTTGTGGGAAGAACCCCACTTTTACCAACGCCGTGATTTGCACCCAATGTTGTGATTGCTAGCATAGGGAATATCAACAGGGCGATAAGCCACAAGGAAATGTGGTGGCCACCCAAAAAATTGGTTTCTCTTAAAAATTGTTCCTCTCCCTTCGTAGAGGGAATTTCCTACGGACACAATGCCGGACAGAATCATGAGCCAAACGGGTCCGAATTAAGGATTTACTTTTCTATTCTTCATGAGAAACCTAGTAAAAAGAGGTACAAAAAATGAAGCAATAAGGTAATTTAGGTTGACTAAGAAACCTAGGACTCCGATTAAACACAAGTGTTTGAAGATAAAGGATAATTTCCTTCATTCATCAGTTGCTCTATCTTATATAGAGACTGCAAACTAACGAGGAAGAATAGGAAAATAGCTACAAATTATGAGATCCTTAAGACTAGGACAAATAGCTACAACGACCAACTACAAAATAGGAGACCCGACTCACACGGACTCTAGGTTCCTAAAAATACTACTAACAGATTAACCCATTACTTAGAAAATAGTAAAAGATAACAAAGCATAAAATAAAAAATAAAAAACGGAGGACTTTTTGGCTCGGAACATGTAACATTGTTTCAGTGGCTAGTTTTCTGCAAAAATAACTGGACACCTCGAACAAAATTTCCTTCTATTTTCTCTTCATCAATGTGACTACCTGGGTAGACTAGGACAAATAGCTACAAGGACAAACCACAAAATAGGAGACCCTTAAGACCAGGACTCCAAGTTCCTACAAAAACTACTTAAAAGCTAGGACCGCTAACAAATTAATCCATTATCTAGAAAATAAAAGATGACAAAGCATAAAATAAAAAACAGAGAACTTTTAGGCTCTTTTAACATTATCATTTGTAAAAGCTTTATATCCATTATAAGTGTGTGTGCATATTGGTGTCTCTATAGTATTTTTATTTCACATGAGACAGTTAAATAATAATCTTCCGTGATTTCTCATGTTAAAAAATGACAAATCATTTTTCAAGTCAAATTTGACACAACAAATGGTAAACTCATCTATGATCATCTGAATCATCTCAGCATATATGTGTCGCTATATTTTTATTCAACTATGAGACATGATTCAAATGATCATCAAACCGCGGTAAATGATTAAGGTGAAAATGATTTTGACACCATTAGAGCAACCCTGTCAAATTTTGACTAAATAGTGCTGTAGCAAGTTTAAAAAAAATAACTTTTGTTTGAAAAGAATGACTAAGAAACCATTGAAACATTTTGAATTGTTTGACACAATAAAGTACCTCCTCCGTCTCATAAAGTTGGTCCCCTCTGAAACTAGTTACACGTAGTTTCTTAGGAGACTAGCTTTACAGGACGAAGGGAGTAAATCGATGCACAATAAAGTTTTCAAGAGGAAGAAAGGCCTCCGTGCAAGAAGTAGTGCAAACCACCTCATTATCAACCTTTCTATTACCACCTTGAGGGGTGTCGTAGTATGGGTTATAACTTATAAGCCCCATCACAGTTGAATTTCCAAAACCGAGCAGGACACATTGCCATCTAGGGACATTACTATCCTCAGGTGCAGTGGGCAATGGAGGAGGCGACAACTCAGAGTAAACAGCTGCTAGAAAATCACCATTCGCCGAGAAAGCATGACAAAAAGTTTGCTTATTGCAAGGCAATCAAACCATTTGATAGCAGAAGTAATATTGAAATCTCATACTGCTGATAAGTGTTATGCCTATCTACACAACTTCCAGGACAAGCAAATCCACTCTTAGACATACATACGAAAAGAGAAACACACAATGGTCATTGAATCAGAGATATTCTAATTCCAAAGCGTCTAACAACACAATTGAGAGGAAATTAATTCAATGGACAGCAATCAATCGCATCCTCCGGAAACATTCTTCGCAAAACAACAATATTGATAATAATTTAAGAAAAAATGCATTTTGACCTGGTAATGAAGTACTAGGACTTAGATATTGACATATGAAGCGCCTAACGTAACCTCTTACAATCGACCCAACGAGGCTTCAGCTTTTGCATACTTTGAATGATGGTATCATTTCCAATTCCATCAATGACATCTTGCTCTAGGAACAAAACCAGCCTATCACTCATCCACAGGTCTCCTGTTTCATTGGCCAACCGATTCTTTATGATGTTCATACTTGAAAACGCCTTCTTAGCAATTGCAACCGGTAATCCTAGTGCTAACATCAAAAGCAAGTAAACCAAGGGATATACTCCGTCTTTTCTACTCTATACACCATTTTTATACCAAGATCACTAATTGTATGCAGCCTTGAGAAGTCATTGCAAGAGCACACATCCAAAATGTAAGTATCAAGCTGATTATCAAGTACCATGAGTTCTATTGGAGAAAAGTCCTTCGGATAAAACTCAGTAAGGCGCATCAATTTTTTCTTGTCAAACCTAGAGAATGAGTTAGATGGACTCAAACATGCCACACAAAGAAGCAACTCAATGCTAGAGTCAGGAAAACGAGCATTTAGTTCATGAACCTGCAAATCTATGACAGCAAAGAATACCTCGAACTTGTAGTATTGCAAGTTCGTAACCTCCTGAATTTCACCTCTTCGCTCTTTTCCAGTTACCGGATAATCCATATTAGGAACATCAATTTCATAGTCTGCACAAAATGAAGAAACTTCATCAAGCACTACAAGAAAAATTGCGTTAGGTGATGAATGAAAATCGTCGCAAATTGTATGTTTTTTGTCACAAATAATATAGGTGACGAAAAAAAATTTGTCGACTAAAGGTTGTCGAGAATTCCTACTTGGTGACGAAATCTATTTTTCGTCACATATAGTGTCTTTTGGTGAAGAAAAATTTCGTCACAAAAAAATGACTTGGTGACAAAATTTTCTACGTCACCTATTGTGCTTTTTTGACGACAAAAAATTTCGTCACAAATTATATGTGAAAAAAATCTCACTTTCTTGCTCCTGTGGGGTTTTGAACCCGAATCTCCTAAATTTTGCACGCAAGTTTTAGCCAACTACACCACACAAACTTTTCAGCATATGTTTGAAATATCTAATATATAACACATACATTGAACATTAAAATATATTTTGAACGGCATTATGAACTATTAAACATTAAAATTAGCAATTTTAATAAACATGAAAGTCGTAGCTCTTTATGTTATTGTTCAAACCCAATTTAAATTATCTCAATCGGAGTTCTGAGCAAAGAGTTATGCCCGAAATATATTTGGTGACAAAGCGTAATTCATAAATTTCGTCACCAAAGGATAAATTTTTCGTCACTGAAAACGTAAAAAGAAGACGAAAATATTTTTCGTCGCCAAATTGGTTCATTTGGTGACAAAATATATTTTTCGTCACCGAATAGTTATCTTTGGCGACAAAAAATAATTTCGTTTCCGTTTTTACTCTCTTGGCGACGAAATTTTATTTCGTCACCAAATAGGTGCCTTTGGTGACAAAAATATCTTTTTCGTCGTTAAATAGTTATAATTGATGACAAAATAATTTCGTCAATGTAGTTATCAAAACAATGATAAATTTATTTTTTTGTCGCCAAATATACTCATTTAGCGACGAAATTAAATTTTGTCGCCACTTTTTCGTCACTAAACATACTTTTTCTTGTAGTGAAGTAAGGAGGTCCAACCACTCTCCCTCATCATGAGAAATCGCCTTTTGGACACTTCAAGTAATTCCACAGCATTCACAATACCGTTATCCCTCGTTTGCAATGTCAGTGACAACTCATTTGTAATACCCAATATTGTTTTCAGCAGATGAAGACTGAATACAAAGTCAAATGTGAGCATTACGCCCAACAAGCTGCGTGCTTTTACTCGGTCATCTGCAAATGAACCATCTTCTAAAATCATGTCAAGCTCCTCAATCACAGCTGCGAACATACCGATCAAGTTAACCAAAGCACGATAGTGTACGTGAGCCACAACACATATCACCAAAAGAGTCATTTCGGTTCTCTTGATTTAAGCCTTGGCCACTTGAAAGCTCTCCAATATTAAGTGCTTCGACAATTTTTGCAGCTTGTGTCTCCTGAAGAATATCTTGACGTTTGCATGGAGCTCCAAAAACATTCACAATTCTAGAGACACAGTAAAAGACTATAGTGATCTCAATATTAGTCGCTGCCAGATCAACAAGAGCTGATTGCAGTTTATAAGCAAAAGAGTGAACATAATGTGTACACGGATTTTCTTCAAGTATAATTGTTTTGAGACCATTTAATTCTTCCCGCACATTATCAGCCATGCCATAACCCGGCCCGCGCAATCTAGAAATACTCAGTCCAAGCCTACTAAATAACTCTTCCACTGCTATCTTGTGCGAGAAAGCACCAGTACTACTTGGAACATGACCAATACCCAGAAAGCATTCAATCACCTGCCCCTTTCTTTCCACATACCTTAGCACAACTGTCATTTGATCCTTGTTTGAGAAGTCACGGGTTTCATCAATCCAAATAGAAAAGGGTCCATCACCTAGATCTCTAATAATCTCATTGATTGTTTCAAATGCAGCCACACTCACTATATCCTTCTGAAGATCAACAGCTGTGTCACGCCCCACCCCGCAAACGACACTCAAAGTGGGCCCGAGTCAGCGCAACCACGTGACATTCCACACAGAAGACCAAACCACACCTCACAACCTGTCAGAAATAAACACCCAGCGGAAGACTTAGCACCTTAACATAAAATGAATCAACGTATTGACCAATCAACCATGACATCGCACAACCAATAAACAATCTCTGCATTGTAGTACTTTAAAAATTCTATACTTCAACACATCCACCGGTGACTTACTTACAATTTGAATAAACTAATTTCTTCATCAACCACCTACAACAAACTCAACCATCTACAACGCTAAGGATAATCTCAAATGGAACACCAGTCATCAATTAAAGTTAATTACAACTTATACAATTTAAAATCTTTAACTATCCTTAGCTACAACTTCATACAAATTAAGTTCTGCACCAGCTTAGGCACTCCACAACAACGTAACCAAAACCCCACCTGATGGTAGCAAAACGCCTCAACACAACGACCGGTAGTAGACCCACTCTAAGCAACCTGCTACCTGGCAGACCAAAAAAGAAACCCAGAGTGTATGAGATATAGAAATGCTCAATATAATACCACAATACCCAAAGGAATATCAATTAGAATGCACATCACTAACATAACTGAAATACTCAAATGTATACAGCAGTTATAAACAACATATCCACCCAACTGAGCAATAATAATCAATGCACAACAATATGAGTGTAATCACATCACATGCAGTGACACGTCTGTCACATCCCATATACCCAAGGTATTGTGTCCCGCACACCATATTTTCATTCACCGTTAATTAGACGGCACGGCCCACGACATGGTGTGACTCACTCCACAATCCTTAAGCGGGTACAATCAACACGCCACAACATGCATATCAATAGCTAAACCTCGGTTAGCATGATATACAACCTCCAAGCATACATATCATCATGCATGCATATCAACAGCCAAATCATCTGTTAGCATGATATACACCCACCACTATAGCAAGATCCCATAAAAATAATCATATCACAAGCTAACTACAATTAATAAGATATAAACTCATCATCACAACAACATCTCATAAAAGATAATCATATCGAAAGCTAATTACGATTAGCAAGATATACACTCACCACCACAACAATATTTCATACTTCTTCCGTCCCTAAATGTTTGGCACTTTTAGGAGTTCTAACTTTTAAGGAACAAATATTATTGTATTGTGCAAAAATCAAGTATCCAATCTTACCCTTCTAGTGAACTTTGAATAGTACTTGAAAATTTGAATTTGAAATTTGGTGCCCAAAAAAAAAGGGTAACATAGAAAATTTACCATATTTTGCTTTTGACTTTTCAAAATGGACAAATAATATGGGACAATAAAAAGCATGAAAGTGCCAAACATTTAGGGACGGAGGAAATAAAAGATAACCATATCAAAAGCTAATTATGATTAGCAAGATATATACTTACCACAACAACAATATTATATTGAGGAGAACCATATCAAACACACTCACCTTTATATCGACCGAGGTACGCCAAACTTACAGTTTTGGCCCCTCTCAATTGACTGGCTTGACACCTAACCACAAGTTAACCATATCAGTTTATTAAATGCTTAAACGTCTAAACTGCTTAAACGTCTAAACTAACTCCTAACAATAATCCATAACACCAACAATAGATTAAAGATGCTTAACGCATACTAGCATGTCCATCTCAAAGGTTTAGAAGTGTCCCTATACAAGCGTAACACTCAAACACCACATATAACCTCTACATTTTGTTTAAAATCTAAGACCAGCCTGTCGTATTCTGCTTATAACTTCTTATAGGGTTAAAAACAGATCATAAAACTACCACCATTAGAAAGTATACCTTCGATACATGAATTTTGATATAAAATTTGTTAAATATAGAGTTCGGACGACAAAGTTATGCTTGTCCGAAGTTACACACACAACTGCCCAAAATTACAGATTCTGCACGTCTATCAACTTCAAATCAAAAACTGATTTAACCTAGTACAAAACAAGCCACGACTCCTACATATTCCGAAAGGTATACGAGTCTAGTTTCAGAATTAACAACTGGTACGCTAATCCGATATCCGAGGTAAAAGATATGACCATTTTTTCAAAATGTGTCAATGCAGTAAATACAAAACTCAGCAGGAACACACTAATTTGTAAAATCCGTCAAACTTAGACCATACAACAAAATGACCTGAAATTCGGTAGAAATCATAACAACATCTCAAGGTTTATCCCTGATTTTTCTCAGATTTTTCACAATAAAAGAACCTAGTCAAAATTACCCCCAAACTCAGAAATTCTGTACAGCAAAACACAATTTCCAGCAGAACAGTCTGTGTTCGAAAATTCATTAAAACTTGAATATTTAATACTTTTTAGTAATTCCAATGCCAAAACATCCCCAACTTATCAATCTTTAAAACTCATAAGGACCCATAATCAGGAGGATCGCTTAACTATAAAAAAAAATTAATAAACGACGCAGCTCTGTAAGCTGTCTGCTAAAAACTAGAATCCTAACCACAGTTAGGTTTATAATTTTTATCTTTTTCTACACTTCTCAGAAAATTCTGAAAATTTAACACGATATAATAGACACACATATAAACATCCAGTAATTATTACAAGAATTTAAAAACCCTCTAGGTACCTCGAATAATTCTATAAAGAGCAGCCCAAAATTTCCTCCTCTTTTCCCCTTCCTCTTCTCCTGGTCTCTCTCTCTCTCTCTCTCTCTCTCTCTCTCTCTCTCTCTCTCTCTCTCTCTCTCTCTCTCTCTTTCTCTCTCTCTCTCTCTCTCTACGTAGAAACAAGATAGGGATGGAGAACGATAAATATCCCCAGGATATTTTGCTATATAAGGGCACAAGAGAATTCAACACATGCAAACGGAATCACGTCTTTAACTTATGCTCCAATCACAAATCACACACGGGACCCTCGCAAGTTCTATTGTTTACGATTTAAATCCCCAAAACATATAGTTCAATTAAAAGTAATTGAAATACCAAAATATCCGGGGCGGATATTACAAGCTGCTAATTCAAGATTTTGAGGACCATCGTCCAATGCAAGTACCGCTTTGATATGTTCATTTTTGTCTGCAAACTTCAACAGTTCAAGAAATAACCCTTAATTACTCACGTCGAATAAACACTCTTCAGGATCACGGAAGAGAGATCCCTGCCTTAGAAGGTACCGAACTGAATCAATTGATGCTTTCAAGAAGGTTCGGAATTCATTTTGAGCGTAGTCTGATTGGTTAGGAGAAATCTAATGAATAAGCTGCTTTTGGCCCGACAAGTCTTGACAATTAGACCAGGCTTGGTTATGAGCACTATTATGGCCTCCCACGTGAGTTTGCAACTTGCCTTTCTTCTTCCAAGATGAGAAGCCCACACTAACGAAAGATCCACCACCCGCCTGACCTCCATTATCTAGTCTGAAAAGATAACAACAGAGACAAAACACAGCATCTTTTGCTATGTTGTACTCTAACCAGTTAGGATATTCATTAAACCACGCCTGATTGAACCGTCGGAGGGATTGTTCAATTCTTTTCTGAGGATAAACATGGTTACAAGGTTGACAAGGGCCCCTTTTAAGATATGCATGCCCGACGAATTTGGTCTCTGTCGTTGGGATGATAATCCATGATCCAAGGCCGTAGTCCTGGATCTTCGGGAAGATCCACCAAGTTGATTTCTAAGCTGCTTTGTTTGGAGGAAGAAGAATTGACATCGCCTTGTTGAGAGGGTGACGCTTCTAGCTTTGGTTTTTTCTTGAAGTATCTCTCCATGCCTATTCAAAAAGAAAAAAAAATGTTGGTTCCCACATTTTCTTAATCAAATACATTCATCATTACATAAGACCATTCTCTCTCTCTCTCTCTCTCTCTCTCTCTCTCTCAACAATGTTTCCAGAAAATTATTTTCAAAAACTGTTTTTTTTTTTTCAGAAACTTAAAAAAAAACAGTAGTTACAAAAAACTATTTTTTTAAAAGTGTTTTTACACAAAAACTATTTTTTTTTAAAAAAAAACAGTTTATGACAGTTTTTCAAAAAAAATGTTTTTTTAAAACTGTTTTCTTTTTGAAAAAAAACTATTTTCAAATTTTTTTTTCACTAAACTATTTTCTTAAAAAAACTGTTATTTTTTTCAAAAAGAGTATTCAAATTATTGTCAAAAATTTTAGTTTTTAGAATTTTTTTTAGTTTAAAAAGGTGATGTGTCAAGTTTTGGTTATCCAATTTTGATTATTACATTATGGACCTCTACATTGCTAATCTTAGCAATGTCTTAAAAGAATAATCAAAAAATGATGTGGCAACTTTTGGTTATCCAATTTTGATTATTACATTGCGGATGCTCTCAGGGAGGGAGAGAGAGAGAGATATTCTAAACAAATACAATATATACAAGCAAGTACAATACATGGAAACAAGATAAGGATACAGTTGTTTACTGAAGTACAACAATATCTAAAGAGAGTAAATTATGTCTGGATGACGTGGAAACGTAGGGATTTCCGCCCGTGCCTTTTGTGGGCTCCATCGTGTATTTGTTGCGATAATATGAACTATTCATCTTATAGAGCCCGCAAAGTAATGTATCCACACAAAAAATCAGTTTGATCGAACATCAATAGGTATGTCAAAGATTGAATTATAGTTTACAAAATGGATGGACTAATTCTATCAAGAGTTTTTAAAGTAAACTGTTCACGACCGTCTATTTTGTAGATCAAAATTCAACTTTTGACAAACCGATCGATGTCCGAATAGGCTACTTTTTAGCGTGTATATATTATTTTGAGGCCCCTACAAGATGAACGGTTCAGACTTCGATAATAAATACACAGTGGGGCCCACAATAGGTGGCGGAAACCCCATGATTTCCACCTCATATCTAAATGTCGGATTGAGAAACAATAGAGAGTCAAAATAGTTTTAAAGGGGTCTCTTTACTTGCATTCTGCTCGATTCACCCAACGCATTAGGATTTCGTCATCTTTGAATTAGCCGTTAAATTGTTGATTCTCCTGTCGTCATCTATCATGTCAATGAGAGTATCCTTGCAATGGTCTCGGTCAGTTAGGGCTTCCCTGAACTCTTGAGTCGTCCTGGGATATGCAGTACTATTTGGAAGCTATCCTAATGATCTTGGTCCTCCAATGCTACTTCACTTTCATTCCCCTTTGGCTTGACCAGTGAAATCAAACCCAACAATACGCAAAAAACAACGAACAATATCATGAACTTATCTTAAAGGTCGAATAATTAAAGCTTATATACCTGTCCAATAAAGATTTCCCGCTACCGTGGACAAACCTCAAAATTCGAATAAACTCTACCACAAAGAGCATATGCTCATCAATTATGACAATCCTCTCAACAACGGTAAGTTTCTTACCTTTTCAAGGTTTTGTCACTGGCTACATTATCTACTAATTCCGGCATAACCACTAAACGTATTATCAACACCACTATGTCCGGATTATCTTCTGGTGAAACGGTAGAATGCACCTCGGGGTTGGGACTATCCTTGGATTCTACATTCTAGAACGTGGAAAACCTTAAAGTCAAGAAACTAACAGAAAGCACTGGTAATTTTATTTTTATCGGGAAAGCATAGGCTCGCAATTGTACAGATTGTTTTTTTCGTAAATTAACGATTCAAGGGAATCCAAGCAATGGGCCGGGGCATTCTGCAGAAAATCAGGCCAAAACCAAACTATAACAACCAAAACCACAAAGCATAACAAGCAATATCATGCCAGAAGAGAAACCGAACAAAGAAGCCTGTTTGAACGTACTTTCACCAAGTGGATGGAATAGTAGAGACCGACTGGCAGGTTCCATGTTGCTGAGGGAGAGAGAGGACTTCGCCTTTTGAATTATTCAAGAAAAAAATACGCTATGCCGGAAGAGAAACCGAACATGTGTCGGTCTGTATAATTAGTTTGCGAAAAAATAATCTGTATAATTACCTATGCTTTCCCGGTTAAAAAAAAAAAAGAAGAAGAAAAGAAATTACTGTTAGAGATTTTCAAAATAAAAGAGTCGTTGTTTTTTGTTTTGGAAAATTCCTTTGTTTCCTTAGAATGCTTGTTTTTTCTCTTTGTGAGCTTTGTCCCACATTGGTAAGCTGAGAGATGTTGGAGTGGTATATATTAGGAAACATTCCTAATGAAAGTAACTAATGATCTAGTGTGGTGCAGCCCTTTGGTGCTTTGCACCATACCGGCAGAGCCGGTACACACTCACACGCGCACGCGCACGCGCACGCGCGCGCGGAGTGGGCTGTGTGGCGTGGGCTGTGTGGCATTGTGGCCCTTTAGCGGCGCACTTTGCACTTAGCACGTCACGCGCTAGGCGCCTTATTGGCGCCATTTCTTATCGCGAGTTGGCAATAAGGTGACGCTGACGTGGATGCCGCGTGTCACACGCGTAGCAAGTGAGTCACATGGAGCGGTTCCGATCGGGTGCAACTCGAGCCTACGGGTGCGTTGGTTCGTAGAGTTGCGATCTTAGCCGTCGGCTGCGAATGGGCTCGATCCAACGGATTGGATCAAATCCGATTGGGTGTGAGTGAAACAGCACACCAGTTCGGTGTGACTGGGTGTGACTGATCGATCTGGACCATAGGATCTGATCCAACGGTCAGATTAGATCGGGTGCATACCCATTCTCAATGGGTGCGTAGTGGCCTATAAATAGACCACTACTTAGCAGAATCCAGTGTTCATAATATACACACAAAATCCGAATCTCTCCCACATCTCTCTCTATATTTTCTAGCATTCATTCTGCGTTCTGTTTTGCTGCAGAAAATAGAACACAGTGGTTCTCGGTTCTTGTATTCGTTCAAGCAGATATTCTGTCCGTTTCGTTAGTGCAAACGAAAACGGAAAGAACTTCAAGTTCGGGCTTCGATTTATCTTGAAGGCAGGTTTGTTGTAACCCTTTGCATACCGGTATTGGTGGGGGCAAATACTGTCTTTAGGAAAGCGACATAGTCGTGACTCGAAGCGTATTTCAGATTCGGTGGAGATTTCGCCAACAGTACAGATTTGCAGCGGCCAATTTTTCCAACAATTACCCGTGCTTTCTGTAAGTTTCTTGACTTAAGGTTTTACATGTTCTAAAAAATCCAAGAAAAGTCCGATTCCAGAGGTGCATTCTAGCTATCGTTTCACCTGAAGAGAAACCGAACATGGTGGTGTTGTACAATACGTTTCTCCAGCTTGCGTGCAGGATCATGAAGTTACCGACTGGACGAACCCTCTAGTGGCGCCAAGGTTTGGAGTTTTTGACCTCCGTAGAATTCGAACATGTGACCTCATTAAGGACAATCACATATTTGTTTTCTCATCCAACTTGATTAAACCGCCTGGAGTTGAATTGTCCGATACGAATTAAGGATTTACTTTTCTATTGTTGGTGGGAACCCTAGAGGAAGGAGCCAAGAGGTAAGATAAACGTTAGTTTACTATCTCTATATTAACTAAGAAAAATTGGAAAAAAGCTACAAATTAGGAGATCCTTAAGACTAGGACAAATAACTACAACGACCAACCACAAAATAGGAGACCCTTAAGACTTGGACTCCGAGATCCTACAAATACTACTTAAAAACTAGGACCACTAACAGATTAATCCATTGTTTAGAAAATAAAAGATAACAAAGCATAAAAACAGAGGACTTTTATACTCGTAACATTATCTCTCAACAATATCATCCGTATGAGCTTTATATCCATTATAAGTTTGTGTGCATTGTTTAGAAACTAAAAAATAACAAAGCATAAAATAAAAAACAGAGGACGTTTAGGCTCCTAACATTATCGCTACAATATATGGTCTGTATGAGCTTTATATCCTTTATAAGTGCACGTGCATATTTGTACGTGTCTGTAGTTTTTTTTCCCGGCATGAGAACATTAATCTTCCATGATTTCTCAAGTTAAAAAATGACAATCATTTTCCAAGTCTAATTTGACACAAATCGTAAAGTCATCTATGATCTTCTCAGTATATTTGTGTTACTACTATATTTTCATTCAAATCTATGACTTGATTCAAGTGATCATCAAACGGGGTGATAGATTAAAGTAAAAATGATTTGACACCATTAGAGCTACTCTATCAAATTTTGACTAAAAGACTACAGTAGTAAGTCAAAAAAAACTTTAGTTTGAAAAGAATGACTAACAAACCATTGAAGATGTTGTAATGGAATTATTTGGAGTTTTACAAATGCATTTTGAATTGTTTGACACAATGAAGTAAATTGATGCCCAATAAAGGTTTCTAAGAGGGAGAGAAAGGCCTCCATGCAAAAATCCCTCCAAGCAAAAATGCCCCATATGGGACTTTGTTTCAATTTTAATTGGGTCTCCCGCTTGTGGCCAGTGGGATTACTCCTCAAACTTAGTTGAGGAGCAAGTAAACTGGTTCGGAGACCTCAATTGTAGTAAAAAAAAAAAAGAAAGAGAGTGAGGGTTTGGCTCTTGTGGAGAAGCTCAAGTGTCTAGTTTTAACATTTGTGGACTCTTCGGCCTACTTGATGATTAATCTTAATTATTTTTAAAATAATTAAAAATCTTAAGTATTTTTAAAATTATTAAGAACATTAATCACACCAAAAATCGACTTGTACTATTGCCTACTGATAAAAGAGCAATTTCCAAAGTATATACATATCTTTAAAAAAAAATAGATAAGCTTATTAGATCCAAATCCGTTTATTTCCACAGTAATGTGATACTATTTATTTATGCAGAGGTGATACTATTTATTTATGCAGAGGTGCTATTGGTATAGAGATGAAATCCGTATCAGGGTGCACATACCCCTTTTGAGCCCATTTCGGATCACATAAAAATGATCGAAGCTGCTCATTTTGTTTAAAATATTTGGTTTCAAGTTCTTACAAAAAATAATCTCAATCCGGCATCATTTATCATATAGGAGTGTTTGATAAATGTGATTTGATCGATTTCAAGCTTATTCACGGGCTCAGCCGTGAACAAGTTCTGTACAACAACAACCAATCCGAACTATCCAAAACACTTTTGATCGGTCGTAATTGGCTTCGTAAACAACTATTCACGTCTCCTCCGTTGAAAAGATTCTCTCAAGAAATAAACAATTCTGATGAGCACAAATGCAATCATGCAATGATCAAAGAAAAATGGGAAAAATTCAAAAAAAAAAACCGCTGAATTTACACCACAATGTCTCATAAGCCTTCAAACTTAACATATTTTCAATTTAACCTCCAAAGTTTACAAAAAAAAAATTACAATTAAGCCTTTGCCGTCATCTTCCGTCAAGTTACAAACAGAATTGTGAAATGTGTATTGTTCATCCAACGTTTAATATTTATTTAGACCTATTACGGATCCTATAAAGATGATTCAAATTGCAAATCATTCTTAAAATATTTTTTTACACTTTCCTTAAAAAAATTAGCCCAATTCGATATTGGTAGGACTCTCTTAGGGAACTCATTGAAAGGTCTTAGAGCCAAAAATTCATTATGACCATTTAGGATAAAATTATCATAAAAATAAAATCTTTACACCAGTTCAAACAGATTGAAAATTGGAAAACTTAATTTTTTTATCCAGTTCAATCTGTTTGTGAATTTTTTTTTAAAATATGGTTAAAATATTAAGTGCTCCAATTTTTAATCTGTTTGAACCGATACGAAGATTTTATTTTTCTGATAATTTTATCCTGAATAGTCATAATGAATTTTTGGCTTTAGGACATTTCAATGAGTAACCTAAGAGAGCCCTAACTTATATGAAAGCCCTACCGATATTGAATTGGGCTAATTTTTTAAAGGAACCTATAAAAAATATTTTAAGAATGACTTGCAGTTTAAATCATCTTTATTGGATCTGTAATAGGTCCAAATAAATATTAAACGTTGGATGAACAATACGAATTTTACAAGAAATATTTAAATATCCATCCTCTTTATTCATGCTATGTAAGAATTAATCTCGTCCCTTTTTTGTGCTTATGTTTTCATCCTCTTAGTGTGTGAATTACCTTTCTTACCCTTTTCACTATGATATACATATATTATGATATTACTTTCTTAATTTAGTGGGATTGGATTAGATTGTTTTTTCAATTTAGTGGGATTAGATTGGATTATTTTCCTAATTCAGTGGGATTTGGTAAATTTAAATATGATTGATTACTTTTATTTTTTTTATCCTATTACTTTTATATTTCAAATTGAATCGAATCAAATCAAAACAATCATAATTCATGATTTTTTGGTAATTTTTATATGATTAATTACTTTTATATTTCAATGATAATATGAGAGTATGTCATGTTTATTAAATCGGTTTCAAGCTAGATTACGAATGGTCATGAAATATTGAAATTGGCATGGTAATTTAACCATGAAACGTTGATCACGATAACACCTGCTTTGATGGTAATTTAACCATATTTCATGGAATAAGATCAATTTAAATATGACATTTTTGGATAATACGTGAGAATTTTAACATGAACAATACATGTAAAAATGTGGTCAATTTATCATGTTAATTTCATAAAACATGGTCACTTTATCATGTTTGGTTAACCAATACCTATAATCCACAAAGCTGATGGCCAAAGGCCTTTTCATCATGAACCGTTCCGATGATTTGACAATGCAACATAAACCAATTACTTAATTACATGAACAATTAAACTTGATCAATTCTTGCAAAATATTGTCAAGTTTACAGACAAACCCGTTTTCATGGTAAATGATGTTAATAATTTACCATGAATCATAAGTGCAATGCGAATAAAAACCCCATCTGATCAATTCTTGCAAAAAATGTTACCAATTTGTGCCTACATGTATTAAACAAATGGAAAAAAGCAATGGGGTACACACTCAATTCCATTGGAAATGAACAAGATGCTTCTCCTGCTACACTTCTTTTCCTCCGTCATTATCTTCTTCATTGGATCGTCTTCAGTATCTCGCACCATTCTGATTGAAAGAGAGATTCATGTTGCAGACCAAATCGTAAGACTCGCTGGACGGTCGACGAGTACCGCCGGTGAATATGGGATTTGTGGAGAGCTCTGTGCATCTACCCCATGCTGTTCGTCTCCAATCCATGCGCCGCCGTTCACCACTTGCTGCAATATTAGAGAAGGATATGGCTAGCGAGGACCGTCGGTAATGGGCCGGAGGACTAGACTGAGTTTTGCTTCTTCCCCATGCCGCCGGTTTTAGCCGAAGAGACGAAGACCATTTCCAAAACCTGCAAATGGAAATGGCGGAGGTTTCGGGGGGGGGGGGGGGGGAGTTTCGAGGTGGGTGTTAAACGGTTTGCCGAGATTTTTGGATTTTTGATAAATGACTTTGCAAGATTTTCGGGATTTGGGACTTTAGGATTTATCTTTCCATCCCAAAGTTCATTACTATATAATAGTAATATATATAATAGTATATAGAAGGGTACTATTGGGTTTATTTAAAAGTGATGATGAAATTATAACTGTTTAAATTGAACAGGATGAAAACATAAGTCAATTGAGATATGAGGATGATTATTTAAGTCTCCCATTTTACAATTCCTTTGTAACTTGACGGAAGATGACGGCAAAGTCTTAACTGTAAGTTTTTTTTTTTTAAACTTTAGAGGTTAAATTAAAAATAAGTTAAGTTTGAAGGCCTATGGGACATTGTAAGTTCAGTGATTTTTTTTTGACCTTTTCCCAAGAAAATACTATACGGTACTGAAACTTGACCGTCCAGTCCCCTCCGGAGGATCCACGCCCCGTTTCAAAAACAGAAAGTCTACAGTTCTCGATCGGGAATCCCAATCGGAATCCCGATGCCACGCCGGGCATGTTCCGGCCATTGGACGACAGATCCGACCCGTCCAAAAATTCTAAAAAAGAAAAACTGAGTGGGCCAACGCAAGAATAAACGGCATCCGATATGTGTAAGTGGCCGATCCAAGCACTCCATTTTTGGCTGATCCAAACACTTCATTTTTGGCCGATCCAAACACAAAAGTGGAGTGCTTGGATCGGCCACTTACACATGTTCGATGCCATTTATTCTCGCCTTGGCCCACTCGGTTTTTTTTTTTAGAATTTTTGGACGGCTCGGATTGGCCGTCCGGTGGCCGGACCGTTCCCGGCAGAGCGTCGGGATTCCGATCGGGAAGTGTAGACTTGCTCTTTGAAAAACCTTTGAAAACCCAAACCCAAAACCCTGGGTTGAGGATAAAGCTCACAGGTTCTTTTCCCTCTCACTTTCATGGGCCAAATGGCGAACGTCACCTCCCAAATGAAAAACTAGGGCGGCATCTCAGCTTCCTCTGGAACAACCCCATCAAAATCAAGGTAATGTACCTTCACATTGTGTAAACTTTTCAAGGATTCCTAAGGTGAGCAGTCTGAAATTAATTCTTTTTTGTACTCCAGAACTGGGTTTTGTGCTAGGAACATTGTGTTAAATGTGGTGACTTTAGACGTTTGTAAATATGTGTAATCTGAACGCACAAAGAGGAGTTTCAGTGAAGGGTGGAAATCCTTGTTAGGAGCTTTTTCTTATAGTTTAGTAGTATTATTAGGTTAGACAAATAGTGATTTCAGTAGAAATAAGGATAGCCCGAGTGGTAAGGTGCTCCCTTTGCTGGCACATGGTTCTGGGTTAGAGCCTCACTGTATGGTACTCCCATTCCCTACCCCCTTAGATTAGGATAGAGTAGGTTTCTTGCATGTACACGAACAACACAAAGATAGTTAGGCTTAAGAGTTTGTTTGAATAAAATGCTTGAGGTTTGGCACTAAGTGGGGATGGTGAAATGTTCTGTGTCGACAAAATGCCGAATGATTCATGTGTGATTAACTCCTACTTGAATAGGATAGAGAAAAGCCCCATAAAAAATTTTGCATTTTATTTGGATTTTTGCAGTGTATATATTATTCTGTCATGCAAATACATGAACACTTCATTGTTTTCTTTTTGAACAGACATGGAGATACACTTGAAGAAAAAACCGAAGCTAGAAATATCACCCCCTCCACAAAGCAATGACAATTCTTCTTCCTTCAAACAAAGCCGTTCAGAAATCAACTTGATAAATCTTCCCCAAGATCCAGGACTACGACCTCAGATCATGGACTATCATGCCAGCGATCGAGACCAAATCCGTCGGGCATATCTTAAAAGGGGCCCTTGTCAACCTCGTAACCATGTTTATCCTCGAAAAAGAATAGGAAAAAACCTCCAACAGTTCAATCAAGCCTGGTTTAATGAATTTCCTAATTGGTTGGAATATAGCATAGCAAAAGATGCTGCGTTTTGTCAATATTGTTATCTTTTCAGACCAGATAATGGAAATGAGGCATGTGGTCGTCTTTTGTTAGCAGAGGCTTCTCATCTTGGCAGAAGAAAGAAAAGTTGCGAACTCGTGTGGGAGGCCATAATAGTGCCCATTACCTAGCCTGGTCTAAATGCCAAGACTTGTTGGGCCAAAAGCAGCTTATTCAGGCGATTTCTCCTAAGCAGTCAGACCACGCTCAAAACCCCGGGTTGAGGATAAAGCTCACAGGTACTTTTCCCTCTCTTTCATGGGGCAAATGACAAACTTTACCTCCCAAATGAAAAACTAGGGCGGCATCTCAGCTGCCTCAGAAAACACCCATCAAAATCAAGGTAATGTACCTTCACATTGTGTAAACTTTTCAAGGACTCCTAAGGTGAGCACTCTGAAATTACACTTTTTGTACTCCAGAACTGGGATTTGTGCGAGTAACATTTTGTTAAATGTGGTGACTTTTAGAAGTTTGTAAATATATATGTAATTTGAACACACAAAAAGGAGTTTCAGTGAACGGTGGAAATCCTTGTTAGGAGCTTTTTATTAGATTCTGGATAGTTTAGTAATATTATTAGGTTAGAAAAATACTGATTTCAGTAGAAACAAGGATAGCCCGAATGGTAAGGTGCTCTCTTTATTGGCACATGGTTCTGAGTTCGAGTTTCACTATAGGAGCCATTCCCCACCCCTTATAGAGTAGGTTTCTTCCATGTACACGAACAACAAAGATAGTTAGGGTTAACAGTTTGTTTGAATAAAATGCTTGAGGTTTGGCACTATGTGGGGATGGTGGAATGTTCTGTGTTGAGAAAATGTCAAATGATTCATGTGTGATTAACTCCTACTTGAGTAGGATTGCATATGTTAACTTATATGTAGGATTGGGAAAAGTCCCATAAAATATTATGCATTTTATTTGCTTTTTTGCAGCGTATCTATTTTCCTGTCATGCAAATACATGAACTCTTCATTGCTTTTCTTTTTGAACAGACATGGAGATACACTTGAAGAAAAAACCAAAGCTCGTAATATCACCCCATCAACAAAGCAATGACAATTCTTCTTCCTCCAAACAAAGCCGCTTAGAAATCAACTTGACAGATCTTCCTGAAGATCCAGGACTACGACCTCAGATCATGGATTATCATCCCAACGACCGGGACCAAATCCGTCAGGCATATCTTAAAAGGGGCCCTTGTCAACCTCGTAACCATGTTTATCCTCGAAAAAGAATTGGAAAAAACCTCCGACAGTTCAATCAGGCTTGGTTTAATGAATTTCCTAATTGGTTGGAATATAGCATAGCAAAAGATGCTGCGTTTTGTCAATATTGTTATCTTTTCAGACCAGATAATGGAAATGAGGTGTGTGGTTGATCTTTTGTTTGCATAGGCTTCTCATCTTGGCAGAAGAAAGAAAAGTTGCGAACTCATATCGGAGGCCATAATAGTGCCCATAACCTAGCCTGGTCTAAATGTCAAGACTTGTTGGGCCAAAAGCAGCTTATTCAGGAGATTTCTCCAAAGCAATCAGACCACACTCAAAATGAATTCCAAACCTTCTTGAAAGCATCAATTGATTTAGTTCGATGCCATCTAAGGCAGGGATTTCTTTTCCATGATCCCGAAGAGTACTTATTTGATATAAGTAATGAAGGGTTATTTCTTGATCTGTTGAAGTTTATTGCTGACAAAATGAACACATCAAAGCTGTACTTACATTGGACAATGATCCTCAAAATCTTGAATTGGCAGCTGCTGATCTTCGAAAGGATATTGTGAGTGTGGCAGCATTTGAAACAGTCAATGAGATTATTGGAGATCTGGGCTCTGGACCGTTCTCTATTTGGATTGATGAAACCCGTGACATGTCAAATGACGATCAAATCGCAGTTGTGCCAAGGTATGTTAACAGAAAGGGGCAGGTAATTGAACACTTTTTGGGTATTGGACATGTTACAAGTACTGATGCTTTCTCGCGCAAGATAGCAGTGGAAGAGTTATTTAGTAGGCTAGGACTTAGTATTTCTAGATTGCGCGGGCAGGGTTATGGTGTGGCTGATAATGTGCATGAAGAATTAAATGGTCTCAAAACACTTATACTTGAAGAAAATCCATGTGCATATTATGTTCACTCTTTTGCTTATAAACTGCAACCAGCTCTTGTTAATGTAGCAGCGAATAATAGTGGGATCCCTGTAGTCTTCTACTGTGTCTCTAGAGTTGTGAATGTTGTTGGAGCTTCATGCACAAGTCAAGACATTCTTCGGGCGAAACAAGCTGCAAAAATTGTTGAGGCACTTAATATTGGAGAGCTTTCAAGCTGCCAAAGCTTAAATCAGGAGACCCGAAGTGACTATTCTGGTGAAATGTGTTGTGGCTCACACTATACTGCATTGGTTAACTTGATTGGTATGTTCGCTGCTGTAACTGAGGAGCTTGACATGATTTTGGAGGATGGTTCATTTGTAGAAGACCGAGTAAATGCACGTATCTTGTTCAGTGTGATGCTAACATTTGACTTTGTATTCAGTCTTCATTTGCTGAAAACAATATTGGGAATTACAAATGAGTTGTCACTGACATTGCTAACGAGGGATAACGGTACTGTGAATGCTGGGGAAATACTTGAAATGTCCAAAAGGCGATTTCTCATGATGAGGGAGAGTGGTTGGACCTCCTTACTTGATGATGTTTCCACATTTTGTGCAGAGTATGAAATTGACGTTCCTAATATGGATGATCTGTATACTGAAAAAGGGCGAAGAAGAGGCGACGTTCAGGAGATCACGAACTTTCAATATTACAAGTTCGAGGTATTCTGTGATGTCATAGATTTGCAGATTCAAGAAGCATTGATTTGCTACTTTGTGTGGCATGTTTGAGTCCATCTAACTCATTCTCTAGGTTTGACAAGAAAAAATTGATGCGCCTTGCAGAGTTTTATCCAAAGGACTTTTCTCCAATAGAACTCATGGTACTTGACAATCAGCTTGAAACTTACATTTTGGATGTGCGCTCTAGTAATGACTTCTTAAGGCTGAATGCAATTAGTGAGCTTGGTAAAAAAATGGTGGAGAGTAGAAAAGACAGAATATATCCATTGGTTTACTTACTTTTGACGTTAGCATTAGTATTACCGGTTATGACGGCTAAGAGGGCATTTTCTGGTATGAACATCGTAAAGCATCGGTTGGCCAATGAAACGGGAGACCAATGGATGAGTGATAGGCTGGTTTTGTACCTAGAGCAAGATATCTTTGATGGAATTGGAAATGATATCATCATACAAAGCTTGCAAAAGCTGAAGCCTCGTTGGGTCGATTGTAAAAGGTTACGTTAGATTCTTCCTCAGTCAATATCTAAGTCCTAGATGTTCATTACCATCTCAAAAAGCTGTTTTTTATTATTAGTTTCATCGTTTTGCAAAGAATGTTATTGGATGATGCGATTGATTGTTTTAGAGGTTTGTGTGTATCGAAAGAAGAGTTTAAACCCGACTTTGTGTAAGGTTCTGAATCTTGAGTTTATTATCATCATGCGTTGAAAAATATGTGAATTATTGTTCGACCATCATCCTTTTGAAATGCTTGAATTAACTGCAGACCATCCATGAGTCAGGTTGAAAGTTAGACAGCGACCTTACTTTTGTAAAATGGGGATCTATAAGACATAAGAAATCTTATAGAGTAACAACTGAATGGGAAGACTGAAGCCATAACTGAACATGAACTCTCTTTCTCTCTTCATTTAAATGTTCTTGAGCAATTGTAAAGCAATTCTGTAATAGCCTTTTGCCTCTCATTCCGTCCACTCGGGGAAGTTGAAGATAATTTTGTTTGATTGTAACTTAATGCTTTTCTGTGACCGGGAAATGTACAAGTGGTAAAATTGGTTATCCTTCTCACTAAAGTCTCCTGCTGTACTCGAGAAGTTCTTTTTTGGTAGGTAATTTTTGGTTGTGGATTTGCTTAGAAATGTAGATTCACAGCAAATTCAGCAGGGCAATGGAACAATGTTCTGTATATGATGTTAACAGTTGAACTCAGTGACATCATGTCATTTGGCAAGCAATTATTGATGTAAGCTGATAATTCTATTTCTCCGTAAGTAAGTTTTGCAAGAGACCCGACAAAGGGCTATGTTTGAAGCATGCTGATGCCTCTGATTAGTTCGAGAAATTGATCATGGGGACACTGGAACCAATACTTGTTTCTGGAGACAGGTTGTATTCTTTCCTTCCTATTCTCTTGCATATTTTTTCAGCTTCTTTTTTTGCTCTCTATCTATTTTATCTGTCCGTCTTTCTATCTCTATCTCCCTGGTGCTATGTATTATCCACATGTATCTTTTGTGACGCTGACTTTCAAATCGCATTGCTTCATTCGATAGAACTGACAACTGATCACTAATAATAGAGTATTTCGTGATTATCTACTCTTGTTTTCGCACTGCTTTCAGTTATAGTAGGTATGATTGTCATTTGGCTTTTGTGCAAATAAAATTGCAGTCAATCTAATGACTGGATATGCCTATGGCTTACACTTAGGCAGTATTTGGTTTACTTGAGAATGGACATTCCGTTGGAATACTCACTCTGACACTTGGTTTGCCAAAATATGGCACAATATACCTTACAAATGGAAATGGATTCACCATCCACCAATTTAGTTCTTCCAAAAGAATGACCATTCCTTTAATTTCCAAAATCATTTCAATGAACCGGACGATACCTTATTTGTCTGAACTTGTAAAGCTTTTGTAAGCAAATGATTTGGTTTCGACATTGTTTTTCTCTCTTTTCTTTGCAGCCTATTGCTTTACTGTATTTGGACATGTTTCTACCTGAACAATTTGATGGTTTAGTCTAGTTTGCCCCAAAATTTTCTTCTTCATCCGCATCCATGAGCACAATAATGCATGTTGAGGAAAAAGGAGTGTACGTAGTAGTTATAAAATGGGCATCGTTCGGTTCAGATTTTAACTCTCTCTGATACAGTTACGAATCCTCTTCATTTCTGAAGGAGCCCCTCATTTATTTCTTGTGGTATCACGTGTTCTAGTCATTTTATTTTGCGTATGGTCACTTGCAAATCAAATATGTCAGAAGCATGACATCGCATCTTAGTATTTGTTGTACGTAAATTAAGTTGGTTGAGACCTAGCTCCAGCGTAGTTCTAATCCAGTCCAGTTTGGATCTATTGTGGGTCTCTCAAAACCTGCACCGATGAACGGTCCAGAACATAGTTGTAGGTTTTGACTTCTCAGTTATTAATGGACCAAAACTGTACCGAATTGGACTCGATTGAAACTGGACTTGCGGCTTGTTTTGAAATTCCATCAAGTTATGAACCGGTAAACTTGATTTCCTTTTTCTTCAGTGCATTACAGGTTCATCAGGAAGCTTAGCAGCATACAGCAATTGAATCTTCCATCAGAATACGAATAGTATAAAAGAGGCCATCATTTGGGCAAACAAATGCAATAGCTTCGGCTAGAGCAAAGCCCAAAATGGCATAAACAAATGATTGTTTAGCCAATAATGGATTTCATTTCACGACACGGACTACGTCGAGGAACTAAAAACGTTTCCAATGCTGATAGCAGCTCCGATGGTTATTGATTTTGCACCTTCTAACATCTCAAGATTTAATATTGTGCTTTATTTGGAGCTTAATCGAACATAGCATAACTGATGTCATGGCTCATATGAGCCATATAATCTCATTCTTTTATCTTAAGATCCAAACGAGATGAGCCGGCCTTTAAACGAATTCTATCGAATCCAAATAAACGAGCTCGGCTCCGATCCAATCCAAGTAAATGAGCCCAAGCTCTTGTAATATTTTCAATTAATTGGGTCCATCGGCGGGAACTCAATTAAAATTGCAACAAAATCTCATGTGGACTACCTCAAAACAATTGTAACGGAGCCATGATTTGAAATGGCAGGTGAAAGGTATTTCGGTTGCATTCTTTTAAATTTATCTTAAAATAAGTTGATTTGTCATTATTTGAGTTTTTTTCGCTTTTCTTAATTTTGCTCCAAATTCTTGTGGATTATTGATTCGTCTTAATGAGAAGAATCAAAAAAGTAAAAAAATTAATTAATTTTACCCAAATATTTTGAAAAACAAGCATTTATTTCTCACAAAAAAGTCGATTTATTTAATTTTTTATGCTAAAAAATAGTTATTTCTCAAAAATACTTGGATAAAAGTAAAATTTTACAAGAACCCACCTTTAGGTTCTGATAAAAAAGAAAACAAAAAACCGTTGGGTAAAGTTCACAAGAACCCACCCTTTAGTGGAGTATTAGTGTTTGTTTATTGAGTAATTCTAGAACCACACCCACTTTACACACCCAAACACACATCCACACACACAAGTGTGTGGGCTCCACACACACTAAAGTGTGCAGTATGTGTGGATATATATTTGGGTGTGATCCTAGAATAATTGTTATTTATTTATATAGGAGTGATTGATAAATGTGATATGAATGATTTCAACAAATCATAAAAAATACAAACAATTCTTTTTCAGAAAGTCTAGGAAGCAGGACAACTGACCCACGACACAAAACAGGACAGGCCAGAAAATAATCAGGTGTAAAAGAAACAGCTACGTGTAAAACCTTAGGATAATTACAGTACAGACCAATATTTTCAGAAGTTTTAAGACAAATTATAGTACCTTTTATATGGTTCACCATAATTTCTAGATATTTACAGTCAGAACCCCTTAAAATTTCTTTGTATTTTCACTTTCTATTATTCATATTTCCGCCTTTTATTTGCACAGTACCCCAGACAAAAATTTGTACCCCAGACAAAAAATTGGTATCAGAGCCTACAATACTATTTGTTAATTCAAGTAGCCAGATTATAGTTCCTTTTATTTGTTTAGTTTATTGTTTACTTTTATTTGTTTAGTTTATTGTTTACTTTTATTGTTTAGTTTGTTATGATCAATGAATTAATTAAGGCAATTAGTCCTAGTTTAAGTGAAATTAGATCTCAACAGTCAAAACAAAATATCCAAATTAAAACAGGTTTCCAGCTAATAGAACAACTTAGCAATAACCTAGATAAAAAACTTAGCCTAGAAGTTAGAGGTAATATTGTAACCAGAAATCAGTTTGAAGAGTTTTCAACCAAATCTTTTGAACAAACTACTCAGATCTTAGAAAGAATTAGCAGAACCAGATCTTGTAAGCAGTTAGAAAATCTAGATTACTTTAAAGACTTACATTCCGAGATACTAAGGAGAATCAATAAGTTAGAAGAAAAACAGCTCATAATATCAGAAAAATTGCCCTGCAAACAAGATATAGTAGATCTGATCAGTAAGTTAGACGTTACTCAGCCCAAGGATATAGAAACAGAAACCAAAAAATTAGTGGAAAGTCTTAAATTTGAAGTAGACAGAATAAAACAGAACTCAGCTCAAGTCAAAACAGAAGTGGATAATAAACTCCAGAAAATAGAGATTCTTTTAGAGGAAGTTAAGAAATTAGCTAATGGAGAATGAATAGTTGTGATAATTTATTTTATAAAATAGCATTAGAAAATTCGAAAAAAGTTCAACCAGATCCTATAGGATTATCCAGTTTCAAGCCAACAGGCAAGATAGATGAAACTATTATTAAGCAAAATAATACAATTATCGAACTTTTGATCAGCCTTAGCAATAGACTAGTAGAGACATCAGAAAAGTTAGACCAGTTGTCTATTAGAGTAGATAAACTCCAGAAAGGAAAAGCCTTAGAAGCTTTAACCTCCAAGATAAACCAGATTAGTATTTCAGCCTCAACCGGATATCTAGAACCCAAAAGATCCAATAGATCTTTGCAAAACCATACCTTTTATTATAATATATTTGGCACTCCAGATCCAAACAAAGGAAAGAAACCAGAAATCCCTCAATCTTCAGGGACTCAGTAATAGCATCTAGCAGTAAAACCAAGGTTAGTGGAATTTCTTTATTAAATAAGGTATTTGGAAAACAGCCGGTTGAAGAAAATAGAATAGAAGGAATCATAGATCTAGAGATGCAGCTAGATAGATTCAGAAATCACAGTTTAGAGTTACTAGACCCAGCGGTATTATACAAATCACAAAATTTCTTCAATAGAGGAGCTAGAACTTATACCAGCTATCAGGAAAAACCAATCAGTGTGATAACTGAAGATCAGTTAGAAGTTTTGGAAATGATTACTCAGGAGAGCTTCAATAAGCTCAAAAAGTTAAGATTAGGTCTTATACACCTAGGATTAATTACCATAGGAATCAAAGGATTAGCTATACAAGATTTAGGAACCAAAGTATTAGTTATAATCTTTGACTATAGATTTACAAATCAAGAACAAGCTTTAATAGGAAGTATGGAATTAGATATGAATAATAATTGTCAGATTGTTTATTGCATATCAGATTTTCAGGTAACACTAGATGAATTCTACCGACATATAAGAATAGGAATTAAGGCAAGAGGATATCATATGATCCCTGATGCACAAAACCTTTTAGCATGTGTAAGCTTTGTAGGGAAGCTAAGCAATCACAGTAGCACTAAATATAAGCTTAGAACAGATCAAGCTTTGAAAGCTTTGGGTACTAGAGGCATTCAAGTCATAGAAGCCAAAAAACGAGACTCGGAGATGTTATCGGGACTTGAATGGAAGGTCACAAATTTAGTTCCCAAACAACAGCTGAAACCCAGTAATAACAGCTTTTACACTAACAGCTTAGGAGAAGTTAATCTTAGATTCAGTAATTACATTTCAGCAGGTAGACATTCAGATGTAAGCAGTTCTATTCATACTAAAAATTCAGATATAGAAACAGAACATATCTATATGGCATATGAACAGCCTCAGTTCACCTTAAATTTAGCGAATCTAACATAATCAGATTAAAAAAACTTTTAGAACCAGTCTACAAGCCAAACTTAGATTATTATGATTACCAGATTTTAGAAGGATACTACACCCAAAAATTTGAGTATGAGCATCCAGAATTAGATGATAGTTCAAAAGTCCAAAGACAATATCTATTACAAAATAATATATTTGTCTTAGAAGAAAATTTTTTGGAATATGATTTCAGTAGAAAAAATAATCTTTCAGTAGAAGATATGTTTTGTCACTCAGACCCTAGATCTAAATATTATCAACCACCAGTTGAGAATACAGAAAGTCATATGGTAGAAGTCAAAATGGAAACATATGATAATACTCCGCTAATACTCCCAAATCAAATATATGAGATGGAAAACATTCCAATCAGTATGTCTAGAATTGAGCCATCGGCCCAAGAATTAGAATTCAGAACCTATGGGAAAAGGTTACCAGTAGATAGAGATATAACTCTTATGGCCCAAGCAGGTACAGGATTAATGCTAGATATTGCAGCATTTGATCAACAGTTTCACAAAGCAGTAATAGATAGATGGGAACAAGCTTTAGTTAGAAAACTTTTAGAAATGACCAATTGGCACTCTTCAGCAGAGATGTGGTCATATTGTAAATTATTTTTAGGAGATACAGCAAAAGGAATTGTAGAAGCCTACAAAAGAGATTTTGAAACCCAGTATGCGGCTTTAATAGCCCAATGACCAAATGTTTATAATTTCACCAATTTAGTCAAAACCTTGATCATAGGAGCAGATCCTAATAGAGGAAATACCACCTACCAAAATGTAGCTATAAGACAGTTAGAACAGCTTAAGTTACATAAATGGAAATATATAGTCAGTTTTTGTAATGACTTCATAGCCCTTGCATCACAGACAGGAAGAGCACTTGATCCAGAAATTAGTAATAAATTCTTTAGGAAACTTCCAGGACCCTTAGGAGAGGAAATATGGGAAAAATGAAAAGTTACTAATGGAGACGAAAACCAGCATCTAGGAATAAGCCCTAGAATTCAGTTTGTTTTTGCAGTCCTAAGAGACAAGTGCACTACACTTGAAATCCAGAAAGGTATAAAGAAAAATAAGCTAAACTTTTGTAGCCAAGTCATATATGCTGCACAACAGTATGGATATGGCAAAGAAAAAAGAAAGAAAAAGAAAAAAAAAATTTATAAATATCAGAAGAAAGTCAGTAAATACCATAAGAAAATAACACAGACAGGAAAATATAATTATGGATATAAAAAATATGGCTATTATCCTAGGAAAAGGTATAGGAAAAGTCAGTTTTACAGGCAAGCACCCAGCAAACAACAGTTTAGACCAAGACCAAACAAACATTTTAGGAAAAGATTTCAACCAACTCAGAACCGAAAATGTAAGTGCTTTATATGTGATTCAGAAGATCATCTAGCAAACAGATGCCCTAATAAAGGAAAAAACCAGAAAAACACAAAGAAAACAAATCTTATAGCAGAATTAGAAGATTTTGATAATATTGAGTTTATAGAAATAAAATTAGAAGAAAGTGATACTGAATCAATATACAGTTTGATCAGTACAGAACCAGAAGAAATAAATTTCTTAGAAGTTAATGATAGCAGTAGCAGTAGTAGTTCAGAGGATGAACTTCTCAGCTACCTATCAGAATATACTTTTATGATTAAAAGTTCTAGTATAGAATATATACACCAGTGGCAACATAATATAGGCCAAGATAGTGAACCTTGCTCAGAATGCAATGGTTATCCTTTTAGGTTATTTAGAAGTATATGTGAATATTGTAAGAAAAATGTTTGCAAATTTTGTCTCAAGAAGAACCATCAAATAGATAGGAATTTGATAGATTTAAGTGGTAGTATACAGCAACCAGTATTGAACCAGAATTCAAAATTAGCACTCCAAGAAGCTAAGTTAGAAGCAGCCACAGTTAGGTTAGATTTGGATAGAACCAGATTTCAGTTTGAAAAACAAGTAAGTGAGTTAGAAAAGAAAATAGAAATTTTATCCATAGAAATAGAGACATATAGAATAGAAAATAGTAGATTAAGAAGCCAGTTACATGAGAAAAATCAGCCTTTAAAACCAGTTGAAATGTTTGAAACTATAGAAGATCACTGCAATATTGTTGAGTCGGTCAATAGAATAGGGAAAAATAGTCATATAGAAATAAATTGTGAGATTTTATTACCAGCTCGAGGAAAGAATCTAGGAAAAATCATAGAAACCAAAGCCATGGTGGACACAGGAGCCAGCAAAAGTCACATTAGTCGTGATCTTATACCAGTTGAATATTTTACGAAACTAGGATACATAGCCAGAGCAGATCTCATGAACAATACCAGTATTATTTATGATACATGTCTCATGAATAGTAGCATCAGATTTACCAACAGAATCCAACAGCAGCATACCTACCCGTTACCTATGGTATGGATAGAAGAAATCAATCATAGCTATAAGTTTATCTTAGGATTAAATTTTATCGACAGTATGAATGGCAGTATTACATTCAGTAGACATTTTGTCACTTTTCATAAGCATAGTTTACAGGTTGTGTCACGCCCCAAATCCGGGAGCATGACCGGCCGTGTACCATGAAGTAATCATGGGACACGAAGCCTAATTAAAAATATTTTTAGTAGCTTGAAACAAATAAAGAAATACTGGATATTTTATTACAATAAAATGCATTATTCCAAACCAATATTTTTCTTAAGCAAATGACACAATAACTCATATCTTTCAATCTCCAACTCCATAATGAACTGCCAATTAATAAAAGTGCAGAAGCTAATAAATAAAAGTGCGGAAACTTTTGACAATAGAAAAGAAATAAAAATGCAGACGTCCTAGAGGTCCAAATGAAAGGTCCCGACTATGCCACAGAGTCCACTATAACGCTCCATGAACTAACCTGAAAAAAAATGAGGAATAAATCCGTCAGCTGACGGGCTCAGTGAGTAGTTAAGCATGCCAAGGGTAATACAAAATGGCATACTATCAACAAAAGATTATTGTGGGCTTCAAAGAAATGGTTTCAAATTAATAATAGAGATCGATGGTTCAACGAATACTATCAACAAACCGAATATTGAACAAAGAGATCAACAACTCAATAAATAGTATCCGAAAGATGAATAACGGATTAACGAATAGCAACAACAATCATCGAATCACCACAATAATTATACCAAACAATGAATCCAATAATATCCGAACGACGAACAACGATAACAGAAGTATGAACCAAAGTGAGAACCATAATTACTAATTTCCAAATGCCAAATATTTTCTCAGGGCTTTGCCCGTTGGATCCAACACCGTACTTAGAGTCACCACAAGATGGCGCCTGAGACCTTTTCCCTAAGCCGATCCGGAATAGGGTCATAGGGTATTTCACAAGTCTTTTCCCTATCCGTTGAGCACTAGAGTCACAGGGTATTTCACAAGTCTTTTTCCTAGTGGCCAAAGTCACCACGATATCTCACGAGTCTTTTCCTTGGACTTTAATAAATATCAACACAGTCTATGGTCCCAAACACAAATAGAACAACGGCGAGCCGGAGGCACCTGCACCAAGATTATTCTCCGTGCCGTTGCAGAGTCATAATAATATTATGGAGTCAATGAATCGACGACAGTAAGGGCAATCGATGACTAAAAATATTCTCAATTAACCTTGTATGCCAAAGGGTACGTCAATTGTCAATAATTATGAGAGCAATGAATAAGATTAATTATCATCGGATCACAAGAAATAACGAAATCTCAAGAATAGATTGGCTCAAGAGGATTCCAAGAAAGGGATCACATGCTTAACCACTCACCTTAAGTCTGAGAGAATGCAACCAATTGCAATGTTGATAACAATCCACTAGTCTGTATTGCAAACAGAAGAAACAAATAAATTTAAAAGTGTGTGAATGATCTACTGTACTGTAACTAGTCAATGCCTAAACTTATACGACTACTAATAATTAATTCCTAAACCTAAAATCAAGTGCCACCAATCAACAATACTCACCAGAAACTTAATTTGCAATTGAATACCACCATTACTTCTCACCTTCACACACGGCATGAACACACAGCACCACATGCACGCACACCTCTCTCTCTCTCTCTCTCTCTCTCTCTCTCTCTCTCTCCCCCACCGATTCACTTCTCAAACAACAAAAACCCGTACCACCGATTCACTTCTCAAACAACAAAAACCCGTATTCCAATATATGATCGTAAAAGCCTAAAGGGTAAGTTACATAATATAATATCTAAGAGAAATTAATTAGAAGACTTACCTAAAAATCACAGCTCCGGTGAAAACCTTCCCACGCCGCCGCACTATTTAGCTCTCACAATTCTCTAGAGAAACTAAAATAACCTACGTCTCTCAACACTTATATATGCAGATAATGACCCACTCTCCCACAACCCTTAAAACTCTCTCACACGGATAAATAACTATACACATCTAATAAACTGACATTTAGTATAAAAACACATATTAGAAAAATAGCCCTGATATTATGAAATTTAAAATAGAAGTATTTTATTTTATTAAGAAGTTTGAAAAAGAGAAATGAAAGATTTAATTATTTGGGTCAAAAGTGTTTTTTTTTTTTACCGGAAAAAAAGTAGGATGTCACAGGTTGAAACCTTACATACCCAGCATTTAGAATCAGAGTTGTCAGCTAAGCGTGGTGGACCTGACGATGAAAATGAAAACAGAGAACTAGTGAAAGAAAATAGAATAGTAAAAGATAAAATACATGAAATATTAAAAGATATTCCAGAAAAACATTTAGATTCATATGAAGAAACAGCAGAGGATAATATTGAAACAAAAACAGAATGGTTAATGGAAGAAGATGAACAGTTAATCCAAATAGATTATGATCCAGTTGATTTTAATCAAATAGAATATTCCTTGTCAGTTTTTGATCGCAAAAAGAAGAAGACAGATAGAGAACGATTAGAAGAATTAATTAAGTTGGCAGAAGAAACCCAGATTCTAGGAGAAAATCCAATCAAACATTGGAATAAAAACAAGACCTTAACACATTTAGAAATTATTAATCCAGATTTTAAGATTAGTACCCAAAAAATTGTATACAGCCCATTAGATGTAGAGGAATTTAAGAAACAAATCCAGGAATTACTAAATCTTAAAGTTATAAAAGAAAGTACCAGCCCACACAGAAGCGCAGCCTTTATGGAAAGAAATCATGCAGAAATCAAAAGAGGAAAAGCGCGAATGGTCATAAACTATAAGCGGCTTAATGATAATATTCAATTAGATAGTTATGACATACCTAGTAAAGAACAGCTTATTAATAGTATTCAGGATGCAATAATTTTTAGTAAATTTGATTGCAAATCAGGATTTTAGCAGATCATGTTAGACCAGTCTAGTAGACCATGGACAGCATTCACATGTCCACAAGGATGTTATGAATGGATTGTCATGCCGTTTGGTTTAAAGACAGCACCCAGTATTTTCCAGAGAAAAATGAATAACATATTCAAAGAATACCATTCATTTATTCTTATTTATATTGATGATATTCTTGTTTTTAGTAGAATACAGGAAGAACATTACAGACATCTCAAGATAACATTTCAGTTATTTATAGATAATGATTTAATAATTAGTAAAAAGAAGATGGAACTATGCAAAGAATATATAGAATATTTAAGAGCCAAAATAGGAAAAGGAAAAATTCAGTTACAGCCACACATTGCACAGAAAATATTAGAGTTTCTCGACAAAATAGAGGATAAAAAGAACTTCAGTTATTTTTAGGAACTTTGAATTATGCTAGACCATATATAAGAGATCTTAGTAAAATTATAGGACCATTGTATAGTAAAACGATCCCAACAGGTCAAAAATATTTCAACCAGCAAGATATAGATCTTGTCAGGAAAATCAAAGAAATTTGTAGAAATTTACCAGAACTAGAATTACCCTTAGAACCTGATTACATAGTAATAGAAGTAGATGCTAGTGAAAAAGGATGGGGAGCAATACTCCTTAGCAAACCTACAAAGTACTCAGCAAAATCCACAGAAAAGATTTGTAGATATTCTAGTGGAAAATATAGGGAAAAAGGAAACTTAGCCAGCATAGATTGTGAGATACTCGGAGTTATTAACGCCATTAATAGCTTCAAGTTATGGTTGTTTAAACCATTTACAGTTAGAACAGATTGCGAAGCAATTGTTAAATTTCATAAGCTTCTCAATGAGAAAAAGATCAGTAATCGTAGATGGCTTAATTTTGTAGATACAATAACAGGAAATGGCTATACAGTAGAATTTGAACATATTAAAGGAAAAGAAAACACTTTAGCAGACTATTTATCCAGAGAAATAAATACTAATATTTTCAATTTTTCAGATGGCATCTTCCAGCAATATACCCAGTTCAACCAGAACAGATCAGAGGTTTTTAACCTTTGGAAGTGTAACTCTCAGAGTTTTTCCTGAACAATCCAGATCCAAATTCAGGTAGATGGAATCCCTTCCTCAACATGGAAAGGTTTTCATACTTTTGCAGAAGCAAATCAATGAGCAAACCGCGCCATTGGAAACAATTTTATATTTCAGAGTCTTCTAGAAGATTAAATACTCAGGCAGCCCTTGAGACTGCAGGTTTTGAAAATAGCCAGATTTTCAACCAACTATCTTCTAATCAACCATTTTCTCAGCAAATAAGGTTTTGTGGTCATTGCGAAACAATGACTAGAAATTTCAGACTTTTAAATAAAAGAAATCAAGATTTTGAACAGACTAATCAACAGTTGATCAATAATCAACAAAAGCTTGAAGAAGAAATAACAACTCTCAAAAGGAAGTTGTTAGAATCAGAAAAGGAACTCAAGAGAATTAGAAGCCCTTTTACCCCACTGGTAAAAGTGAGAAAGCAGTCTTCCCCACTGGAAGATGAAGAAAAAAGTGAGTGGAGTAAGGAATATGATTCAATAAAGCTTTTTCAACCAAAGGCAACCACTTTTCTTTCGAAATTTCCCCCAGATGTTATCAACCATATTCATCACTTAGCCAGGCAAGATAGAGCTCATTTTCAGGAATTCTTATTCTCAGAGCTAATCAAGATCAATCAAAATGAAGGTTGTATTCCAGGACTCACTATTTCCTGAAAAACCCTTTATTTACAAGAAAAGGACGTTGTTTCATGTCCAAAGATCAAATCAACTTGTATTCAAATACCTTTGGAGCGGATGACTTGTACATGTCAACTTGTCTACAGCATCCCTATGGCTAACGTAGATATGAAGCACTTCAAACCCTTTTATCTTAATTTCAAAGATAAAAAGGTAGAAATTACAAAAGCAACTCTTTTGGATTTTGGATATATTCAACAAATTATAATCCATGACCCAGAAGACACTAACAGATTTCGAAGAAAAATTGCAGCATGTGTTCTCAACTCCATGACAGACCAAGGTACAGCAGTTGAAGTTGTGGTAGAATCAAAACTTCCAGAATGGATGTCTACAGGACAACTCATCCCTGCCTACCACAATATTCACATCAATACCAATCCAGCAAATACAATTCTCAGAAGAATTTATCACTGTGATAATGATGGTCCATGAATTTGCGATGCAAATTCTATAAGAAAACAGATCAGGCATGCCATTGCCTTCACTATAGCTGAAGGTTTTCATTATGATAGTCTATATGATTATGGGAAGGCACCATTAGTGTGTGAAGACCTATTTCAAAAAATTAGGTCCAATGATCACATTCCAGAGTTGAAATTTCATTTTGAAACGGGATACGATAATTTAGTCAGGTATTATTTGGAGCAGAAGGACCAGCAAAGAGCCATGCTAACAGGAGAAGATTTATCCAATCCATCTAATCATGAAGGGGACGAAGATTATGATTTTGATGATGAAGCCATCCATAATCTCAACAATGCCATGGAAGGATGAAAAGCAAAGTCAGAAGTATCCCACCATGATAGACGGCAACCCTGTCATCACATGGGTCTATACTTTAAGAGATTTGGAAGTATTCGCCGAAAGCAGAGTACTTTTTCCACTCTCTACCAGACAGTCTCAACCACTTTTACTATTTCAACCATTCTTCACCAATCAGAGAAATAATGAGTTCAGCTACTTTTGGACATCTTTCTTTGCAACAATAATAGAAGGTCTTCTTTTTCAAAAGAAAAGTTGAAAGATGTGACGATGCGGGCCAGTGATCACGCGGCATCCACTATTCTCTTTGAAAAACCGGATCTCTTTTCCTAATAGGTTGCCAGTCATTTTAATTTTGAGTCAATCTATAAATAGAACGGAGTCTTTCAGTTGTACACACGACTCTCCTAGCATTTGAACACTTGCTATCTGTAAGCATTTGTTGCATTTGTAATTGGTCGAGTCAATCTTCAGCAATTGAGCCTTTGTAATTAGCAGTTTGCAGTAATAATATTGTAAGTTTCTCTTCAGCTCTTTATTGTTCTTTAGGGACTCCCGAAAGGGAACACCCCTATGATTATAAATAAGTTGAATATTGTATGAATTATATGTCTGTATTACCCAGAGATTTTAAACCAGTTTTAATTATCAACAATATTTTAAAATTCAAAATTTTAAAGAAGCAATGACTTCAGGCCTTAAAATCATAAAGCCTTCTTGAGTCTTAAACCCGTTTTGCCAGAGAGTGGCGTTGAGGGAACATAGTATTCGGAGGTAGGTTAAGAAGGAAAGTAAAGAATTCCTTTGAAAAGATTTTGACACATAAAGTAAAGTGATAATGAAAAGAAAGATTAATTAATGGGTAATCGGATATATAATTCCATTTACAATATCCAGTCTATTTTAAACAGTTTATCTGGATCATGTGGTGGTAAGTACCGAGTAGGATTTACAAATAATTGATTACAAGTTTATATCTTTGCATGTATGAACAAGAAGGAGCATATTTTAATTCATACTCGCAGACTAGAAGAAGAAATATTTACTCAGAATCTTTTAGTAAATAGACTTTTAAATACACCCTTATATATCAACAGACCTCGATATAGTACCACTCTTATTAGATTCATAGAGAAAGAACAAGATAAGCTTAGAGATTTAGAACAACAGTTAACAGAAGCACAATGCCAGTATCTCAGAGCAAAACCATTTCACAATTAGGATTAAACTGTAATTATAAGAAGTCTAAGGAAAAATGAGTAATTAGTACATACAGATGCACCACGTGTAACTAAGTTACACCACACAGGATAATAACTTGAACCAATCACAGTAAGCATGGGCTGGAGCATGGGCTGATGTCCTTGTCTGTAGCATCATTCATTCTTTTTAGCCCAATGAGCAAAGAAAAATACTACTCCTGCTGTCCTACGGTACCCAAACTTGACCGTCCAGTTGGATCTCAGTAGCATCTGGAGGATCCATGCCGTCTGAAAATCTTTGAATACCCAAAATCCCGCGTACGCATTGAGGGTAAAGCTTAAAGGTACTTTTCCCGCTCTCTTTCGTAGTGCAAATGGCGAACGTCGCCTCCCAAATGAAAAACTAGGGCGGCATCTCAGCTTCCTCAGAAAAAAACCCATCAAAATCAAGGTAATGTACCTTCACATTGTGAAAACTTTTCAAGGATTCCTAAGGTGAGCACTCTGAAATTACTCTTTTTTGTGCTCCAGATCTGGGTTTTGTGCTAGGAACATTGTGTTAAATGTGGTGACTTTAGAAGTTCGTAAATATGTATAATCTGAACGCACAAAGAGGAGTTTCAGTGAAGGGTGGAAATCCTTGTTAGGAGCTTTTAATTAGCTTCTGGATAGTTTGGTAGTAATATTATTAGGTTAGAAGAATTGTGATTACAGTAGAAATAAGGATAGCCCAAGTGGTAAGGTGCTCTCTTTACTGGCACATGGTTCTGGGTTCGAGTCTCACTGTAGGGTCCCATTCCCGAACCCTAGGATTAGGATAGAGTAGGTTTCTTCCATGTACACGAACAAAACAAAGATAGTTAGGGTTACGAGTTTGTTTGAATAAAATGCTTAAGGTTTGGCGCTATGTTGGGATGGTGGAATGTTCTGTGTCGAGAAAATGTTGAATGATTCATGTGTTATGCATTTTATTTGTTTTTTGCAGTGTATCTACTTTCCTGTCATGCAAATACATGAACGCTTCATTGTTTTTTTCTTTTCGAACAGACATGGAGATACACTTGAAGAAAAAACCAAAGATAGAAATATCACCCCCTCAACAAAGCAATGACAATTCTTCTTCCTCCAAACAAAGCTGCTTAGAAATCAACTTGACAGATCTTCCCGAAGATCCAGGACTACGACCTCATATCATGGATTATGATCCCAACGACCGCGACCAAATCCGTCGGGCATATCTTGAAAGGGGCCCTTGTCAACCTCGTAACCATGTTTATCCTCAAAAAAGAATTGGAAAATTCCTAGTACGGTTCAATCAGGCATGGTTTAATGAATTTCCTAATTGGTTAGAGTAGAGCATAGCAAAAGATGCTGCGTTTTGTCAATATTGTTATCTTTTGATAAGTGCCAAAATATACATATTTTGGCCCTCCAAACTACATTTGTTAGCCATTTATTTTTGTTAATTGATTTTTATTTTGTTCTTTTGTTGTTTATAGGTTGTTCGAGCCCGTTGTCCGAGACTTTGAATAAAAAGAAGATTTTAAAGAAGTTTGGGGTTAAAATGCGAAATGATCCAAAATCGGATGGTTCATTTATTATTTCCTGAAGTTCAAGGGCCTTTGTGTGATTAAGGTTTTCAATTTCTATATAAACACTTTACCAACCAATTGACTTTAGGGCTCCCTGTCGGCAGCCCGTGGAAAGAAAAGAAAAAAAAAAAAAACGGCAGCAGCTTTTGGAAAAAGGTCGGCAGCAGCTTTTGAAAAAAAGGGGGGCGGCTGTCAGCGGAAAAAAAATATAAAAAGGGGAGGACAGAGAGCTGCGGAAAAGAAAAAGGGAAAGGAGGAGGCGACTACGGATCTTGATTCCGACGCACGCATAACAGAGGGAGCAGAACGGGGGCTGCCGAGGCTTTCGTTTGTCTTTCGAGTTCTCTTTTCTTTCTTTTATGTTTTGATGCTTTGTTCAATTACTCACATTCCGGTAACTAGTTTCAATTTCTGTTTTTAATATAAGTTTTTCGTTGGTTCTTGTTTAACTTAGATTTTCTGTTTATTTTTCATCTCGCACAATAGCAGCATGTTTCAAGTTAGGGTTTCTTTTATTTTTTGCATAATGATCAGTGAGTAGTCGTTTAGGTAGGGTTGTGGGGTGATTAGCACACCGTGGCTAATTCAGGCACTGCTCCTTTTATCAAACTGTTAAATTAAATGATTTTCGATTGGAAAATACTTCCTGCGGACGAACCCGGGCATCGTCGGAGCCCATATGAACGGGAGAATGGGGGTCCAAAACTCATTCTTCGCTGCGCATGGGTAAACGGCGACCATAAAGGTTCGCATCTTGCGGGGTATCTTTTTCTCTCTAAAATTGAACGTTTTTAAGAATATCGAATGGAGCAGGTTAATCCGGACTGGTTGCGAGTGCTATGAACCCTACGATTTTACCTCATTTTAATTTTCTGGAAAAGCACATTCAATTTTCTTGTTTTAGTTAATCTCTCAATCAATCGTCAAAGGGTGGCTACCTAAGAGCCCGTTAAATTAGTAACAACCCGAGTTTTTAGTCAGCACACATCACCGTCTTTGTGGATTCGACTCCGGTCTTACCGGATATTGTGCTACATCGGTCTCAGCCCTACGCTTGGGGCAACCCATTAATTTAGGACTAGGAATCGGTCAAGCATTTTTGGCGCCGTTGCCGGGGACGGTTACGTGTGTTAAGAATTCGGGTAGTTATTTTTTTTATTTGTTTTTTTTTTAATTCTTTATTTTTTTTTAAATTGTTGAAAAGCAAAAAAAAAAAAAAATGGCCCATTTTGCGGGGAGGTATGGAGGTTATGCCAACCAATTTGGGTATTCAGTGTCACTGCCTATATTTTATGGTTTTGCATCAGAAAATCATTTTTCGCATGTTCATAAACTTGAGGAGGTTTTTGCTAACGATGAAGTGGCTCTTTTACATGTATTCCCAGCATCTTTGCGTGATAGTGCTTTAGATTGGTTTAATTGTTTGAGTCCAAGATTGACATGGGGTGAGATTGTAATACAATTTTTCAATCATTTGAATCCCTCATATGAGACTCACATGCTTTTACAAGAACTATCAGATTTCTCTCAACATGATGATGAGTCTTTGTCACAGTGTTGGGAGCGATTTAAATTTGTTGTATTCTCTTGGTCATTTAATTGTGAGCTTGGCAGTCTTCTGGTTATCTTTTGCCGTGGTTTAAACCTTAAGTCATGCGAGGTGGATTTTAGGTCCACTGACGAATTTCTGGATAAAACCCCTGAAGACGCTTGGGATTTCTTAGATGAATTAACCCAAAAGCTCCAATTTTGTGAGTTGACTGAAAGTTCTGAGGATACCAGTTTTGATGGGAGGGAAAAAGAGGAAATAGAGCCACCTTATTTTGATCAATTAGCTGGTTCTCTTTCTTGCAATCAAGTTGAAAATTTTCAAGTGATTAATTCTTGTGTAGTGGAAGATGAAACAACAGAGTCGCTTGGAACTAACGAAATAGTTAGTTCGCCTGAAGTGCAACAGCATTCTAGTATACTTGAGATGGATTTTCATGACACGACTCCTGAGGAGTCATTGCCAATAATTGTGCAAAATCTACTTGTTCTTGATGATCAAATACCCCCAGCCATAGATATTGATGTCATCACTCCTGTTGAGCATCCACTATTGCAAGAGATTATCACGTTAGAACAAATTGACTTTCTTGGTGTTGATAATTTTAATATGGTTTACCATTCATTTTTTCTGACACTCATCAACAACTTGAAAGTTAATTTAGTTCGAAATATGCAATTGGTGGAATTTAAATTTCAAATGCGGCTAAGGCCATTAAGATATTCTAAGTATTTGGTTTTGTGGCATGGTCGCATACAATTTTTAATGGAGTGCTTGAAGTGGGTTGAGATGTTGATTTTGATTGCTCTTCGTAGTGTGATGAATGATTGGATTTCACGTGATGGGAGTACTGAATGTCATTAATTTTTTTTGTATAGTTTTTTTTTCTTTTCTTTTCTCTTTCTTAGATTAGTTACTTTTATTTTATTATTATTATTATTTTTTTGTGAGGACTAACATTGCAGGATGCTTTGTTCAAGTTGGGGGGTCTTCTTCCCACTATATTATTTCTTGCGTAGTTCTCCGTTCCGAGGTGATACATTTTCCTTCTTTTTCTTCCATGTCCTATATTTTTATTCTTTTGTATTCAATGAGGACATCGAATGGTTTAAGTTGGGGGGATGGATTACTTTGGTAAGTTTTTCACTCTTCTAATTCTTAATACTTTGGTAAGTTTTTCACTCTTCTAATTCTTAAAAATTCAAAAAAAAAAAAATAATTGAAAATTTTCCTTTTCGCATGTGATTTGGCACTTGTTGTGATTACTTGTTGAATAATTGAGTTGAAGTGTGTTGCCTACCATAGTGATATTTTTTTTTTTTTTTTTTTTTTTTTTTTTTTTTTTTTGGCTTGGTAGTTTTACTTGCTAGCTTGTCTTAAGAAGTTGATCATGGCACTTTTGTATAGCACTATTGCATGTCACGTTTATTTGGGCCTTGACCACTTGTGAATTGTGACTTAACCAATCTTGATGGCTAGATTAGTGGAGACTTATGCCCTAGTGAGCTTTTGGGCCCTATCTTTTATTGGAGTGGTGTCACTTTAACTCTTAGTTTGTCATGAAAATAATCTATTTGCTGTGGTCTCATTATTCTTGATTGTTGAGTATTGGAACTTGAATGCATAACAATATCCCTTGGGTTTTGGTTTGTCACATGGATGTTACACCCCTTGGAGAGGATTATAGGCATTTTCTTGATATTTGGGCCAGTTCGTTCCTTTGTTTTCACATTTATCCCTTGCAAGCCACTTTGAGCCTTATATATTTAGATTTTTCTTGGTTAGCTCCACTTTCCATATTTTGTTTGGAGAAAGGCAAAAGTATAAATGTGTAATTTTTGGATAGATTGTGAACTTTTGTACTTGAATTGGTGGTGCCCCTTAAAAAAAAAAAGAAAACAAAATAGAAAAAAAAAAAAACAAAAGAAAGAGAAAAATAGAAAGGGCGCCGATATAGATGAAAAGGAGGAATCATACTTTTATTGCTGAAAAATGTTAAAAGGTTAGAAGAGGAGATAAGATGGTGTTGAAAAAAGTGAGAAAATGGGCATACATTGTTAAATTAGCCCCAAGTTGTTTGCCTATTCTCAGACATGTAATGTTTTACCCTAGCCTTTACACACTTTCAATTACCCAACGTTACAACCAAAATTAAAGTCCTATTTGATCCTAGGGGTGATGGAAAGTGGATTGATGGGTGTGAAAGAGAGTTTCAATACTTGGTATTCTATTCATGAGACTGTGTGTTCACCATACAAAGCGTTCTTTTCGTGTCATAGTGTGCGAGTGTTTTGATTTCATATATATAGCTTCTAACCGCACACTTGAGAGTTCATACTATGCACCTTGTTTGGAGTGATTTTATTTGTGAGTGCAAGACACAGTGAGGATTGAAGTCGAGACTCGGTCCGGAGAGAGCGGTTAGTTATTGAACACTTTTGGTTGAGGCCTATGTCACACACACATGCTAATCCTAGGTGCCATGGTTTATTTCTTGACTTGATAGTGTTTGGAACTATTTGTGCATTCTTTATCTTTGTGGTAGCTGCACATTCTTTACTTGATGGATCAATGAGTTGTATGACAAGTTTTGGATTACATGTAAAAAGGTTCAATGTGTTTTGTGGGTAATCACTGCTGAAAATCCTCACGAGACTTCACTCGTCCTACCGGGGCCGCCTGGGGGTTTAAAAGAACTATCAGTTTTAATTTGTTTTCTTTAGTTGCATTTTATTTTCTTTGCTCGGGACTAGCAAAGTGTAAGTTGGGGGGTGTGATAAGTGCCAAAATATACATATTTTGGCCCTCCAAACTACATTTGTTAGCCATTTATTTTTGTTAATTGATTTTTATTTTGTTCTTTTGTTGTTTATAGGTTGTTCGAGCCCGTTGTCCGAGACTTTGAATAAAAAGAAGATTTTAAAGAAGTTTGGGGTTAAAATGCGAAATGATCCAAAATCGGATGGTTCATTTATTATTTCCTGAAGTTCAAGGGCCTTTGTGTGATTAAGGTTTTCAATTTCTATATAAACACTTTACCAACCAATTGACTTTAGGGCTCCCTGTCGGCAGCCCGTGGAAAGAAAAGAAAAAAAAAAAAAACGGCAGCAGCTTTTGGAAAAAGGTCGGCAGCAGCTTTTGAAAAAAAGGGGGGCGGCTGTCAGCGGAAAAAAAATATAAAAAGGGGAGGACAGAGAGCTGCGGAAAAGAAAAAGGGAAAGGAGGAGGCGACTACGGATCTTGATTCCGACGCACGCATAACAGAGGGAGCAGGTTAATCCGGACTGGTTGCGAGTGCTATGAACCCTACGATTTTACCTCATTTTAATTTTCTGGAAAAGCACATTCAATTTTCTTGTTTTAGTTAATCTCTCAATCAATCGTCAAAGGGTGGCTACCTAAGAGCCCGTTAAATTAGTAACAACCCGAGTTTTTAGTCAGCACACATCACCGTCTTTGTGGATTCGACTCCGGTCTTACCGGATATTGTGCTACATCGGTCTCAGCCCTACGCTTGGGGCAACCCATTAATTTAGGACTAGGAATCGGTCAAGCATCTTTTCAGACCAAATAGTGGACATACCGTGCGTGGTCGATCTTTCGTTAGCATTGGCTTCTCATCTTGGCAAAATAAAGAAAGGTTGCGAACTCATATGGGAGGCCATAATAGTGCCCATAACCAAGCTCGGTCTAAATGTCAAGACTTGTTGGGCCAAAAGCAGCTTATTCAGGAGATTTCTCCAAAGCAATCAGACCACACTCAAAACCCCGGGTTGAGGATAAAGCTCACGGGTACTTTTCCCTCTCTTTCATGGGGCAAATGGCAAACTTTACCTCCCAAATGAAAAACTAGGGCGGCATCCCAGCTGCCTCAGAAAACACCCATCAAAATCAAGGTAATGTACCTTCACATTGTGTAACCTTTTCAAGGATTCCTAAGGCGAGCACTCTGAAATTACGCTTTTTGTACTCCAGAACTGGCCTTTGTGCGAGGAACATTGTGGTGACTTTTAAATATGTGTAATCTGAACGCACAAAGAGGAGTTTCAGTGACGGGTGGAAATCCATGTTAGGAGCTTTTTCTTAGATTCTGGATAGTTTAGTAATATTATTAGGTTAGAAAAATACTGAGTTCAGTACAAATTTGGGGAGGAGCTATGTTTCGGGGGGGGAAGGGGGGCGAGTTTTAAAATTTTTAATTTTGTATATACCTGATTTTGAATATTACTAATAATTATTCGTGTATAGTTACTTAATCTTAATAATTTTGATTTGATAAAAAAAACTTGGTTATTGTACATTTTCATTTTCTCAATTTCTTTCATAAATAAAAAATAAGCATGTGACAGTTGGAGTAGCCTAAACTTTATGATATACTAAGTATATGTTTCAAAATCCTGGCTTCACCACTGGTAGAAATAAGGATAGCCCGAGTAGTAAGGTGCTCCCTTTACTGGCACATGTTATGGGTTCGAGTCTCACTGTAGGGTCCCATTCCCTAATTAGGATAGATTAGGTTTCTTGCATGTACACGAACAAAACAAAGATAGTTAGGGTTAAGAGTTTGTTTGAATAAAATGCTTCAGGTTTGGCACTATGTGGGCATGGTGGAATGTTCTGTGTTGAGAAAAAGTTGAATAATTTTTCGAAGCTCTCTCAATGTATATGCTTTTCCTATTGTACTGTTTCCATCTTTATGATTAATGGAAACTTCTTTTGCCATTCAAAAAGCAAATGTCCAATGATTCATGTGTGATTAACTCCTACTTGAATAGGAGGGCATATGTTAACTTATATGTAGGATTGGGAAATGCCCTATCAAAAATTATGCATTTTATTTGTAAATACATGAACACTTCATTGTTTTTCTTTTTGACCAGACATGGGGTTACACTTGATCGAAGAAAAACCAAAGCTAGAAATATCACCCTCTCAACAAAGCAATGACAATTTGTCTTCCTCCAAACAAAGCAGCTTAGAAATCAACCTGACAGATCTTCCCGAAGATCCAGGACTACGACCTCAGATCATGGATTATGATCCCAACAACCGAGACCAAATCCGTCGGGCATATCTTGAAAGGGGCCCTTGTCAACCTCGTAACCATATTTATCCTCAAAAAAGAATTGGAAAAACCATCTTACGGTTCAATCAGTCCTGGTTTAATGAATTCCCTAATTGGTTAGAGTATAGCATAGCAAAAGATGCTGTGTTTTGTCAATATTGTTATCTTTTCAGACCAGATAATGGAACTAAGGTGCGTGGTCAATCTTTCGTTAGCAGAGGCTTCTCATCTTGGCAGAAGAAAGAAAAGTTGCGAACTCATGTGGGAGGCCATAATAGTGCTCATAACCAAGCCTGGTCTAAATGTCAAGACTTGTTGGGCCAAAAGCAGCTTATTCAGGAGATTTCTCCTAAACAATCAGACCTCACTCAAAATGTCCAAGCCTGGTCTAAATGTCAAGACTTGTTGGGCCAAAAGCAGCTTATTCAAGTGATTTCTCCTAAACAATCAGACCACACTCAAAATGAATTCCAAACCTTCTTGAAAGCATCAATTGATTTAGTTCGATGCTATCAAAGGCAGGGATTTCTCTTCCGTGATCCCGAACATTACTTATTTGATATAAGTAATGAAGGGTTATTTCTTGATCTGTTAAAGTTTATTGCTGACAAAAATGAAGACATCAAAGCGGTACTTGCATTGGACGATGATCCTCAAAATCTTGAATTGGCAGCTGCTGATCTTCGGAAGGATATTGTGAGTGTGGCTGCATTTGAAACAGTCAACGAGATTATTAGAGATCTGGGTGCTGGACCGTTCTCTATTTGGATTGACGAAACCCGTGACATCTCAAACAAGGATCAAATGGCAGTTGTGCTAAGGTATGTTGACAGAAAGGGGCAATTAATTGAACACTTTTTGGGTATTGGTCATGTTACAAATACTGATGCTTTCTCACGCAAGACAGCAGTGGAAGAGTTATTTAGTAGGCTAGGACTTAGTATTTCTAGATTGCTCGAGCAGGGTTACGGCGTGGCTGATAATGTGCATGAAGATTTAAATGGTCTCGAAGCACTTATAATTGAAGAAAATCCATGTGCATATTGTGTTCACTTTTTTGCTTATAAACTTCAATCAGCTCTTGTTGATGTGTCAGCGAATAATATTGAGATCCCTGTAGTCTTTTACTGTGTCTCTAGAGTCGTGAATGTTGTTGGAGCTTCATGCAAAAGTCAAGACATTCTTTGGGCGAAACAAGCTGCAAAAATTGTTGAGGCACTTACTATTGGAGAGCTTTCAAGCTGCCAAAGCTTAAATCAGGAGACCCGAGGTGACTATTCTGGTGAAACATGTTGTGGCTCACACTATACTGCATTGGTTAACTTGATCGATATGTTCGCAGCTGTGATTGAGGAGCTTGACGTGATTTTGAAGGATGGTTCATTTGTAGAAGACCGAGTAAAAGCACATATCTTGTTGAGTGTGATGCTAACATTTGACTTTGTATTCAGTCTTCATTTGCTGAAAACAATATTGGGAATTACAAATGAGTTGTCACTGACATTGCAAACGAGGGATAACGGTACTGTGAACGCAGTGGAAGTACTTGAAATGACCAAAAGGCGATTTCTCATGATGAGGGAGAGTGGTTGGACCTCCTTACTTGATGATGTTTCCTCATTTTGTGCAGAGTATGAAATTGACGTTCCTAATATGGATGATCTGTATACTGAAAAAGGGCGAAGAAGAGGTGAAGTTCTGGAGGTTATGAACTTGCAATACTACAAGTTCGAGGTATTCTTTGCTGTCATAGATTTGCAGGTTCAAGAACTAAATGCTCGTTTTCCTTACTCGAGCATTGAGTTGCTTCTTGGTGTGGCATGTTTGAGTCTATCTAACTCATTCTCTAGGTTTGACAAGAAAAAATTGATGCGCCTTGCTGAGTTTTATCCAAAGGACTTTTCTCCAATAGAACTCATGGTACTTGACAATCAGCTTGAAACTTACATTTTGGATGTGCGCTCTAGTAATGACTTCTTAAGGCTGAATGCAATTAGTGAGCTTGGTAAAAAAATGGTGGAGAGTAGAAAAGACCGAATATATCCATTGGTTTACTTACTTTTGACGTTAGCATTAGTATTACCGGTTATGACGGCTAAGAGGGCATTTTCTGGTATGAACATCGTAAAGCATCGGTTGGCCAATGAAACGGGAGACCAATGGATGAGTGATAGGCTGGTTTTGTACCTAGAGCAAGATATCTTTGAGGAATTGGAAATGATACCATCATACAAAGCTTGCAGAAGCTGAAGCCTCGTTGGGTCGATTGTAAAAGGTTACGTTAGACGCTTCATCAGTCAATATCTAAGTCCTACCCGTTCATTACCATCTCAAAAAGCTGTTTTTTTATTGTTAATTTCGTCAATGTTATTGGATGATGTGATTGATTGTTTTAGAGGTACGTGCGTATCGAAAGAAGAGTTTAAACCCACTTTGTGTAAGGTTCCGAATCTTTAGTTTATTATCATCATGCATTGATAAATATGTGCATTATTGTTGACCATCAACCTTTGGAAATGCTTGAATTGACTGCAAACCATCGATGAGTCAGGTTGAAAGTTCGAAACCAGCTTCCTAACTTGTGTAAAATGGGAATCTAAGACATTAGAAATCTTATAGAGTAACAACTGAATGTAAATACTGAAGTCATAACTGAACATGAACTCTCTCTCTCCATTTAAATGTTCTTGAGCTATTGTAAAGCAATTCTGTAATAGCCTTTTGGCTCTCATTCCCTCCATGCTTGGGGAAGCTGAATATAGTTTTATTTGATTATAACTTAATGCTTTCCTTGTGACCGGGAAACAAGTGGTAAAATTCGTTATCCTTCTGACTAAAATCTCCTGCTGTACTCGAAAAATACTTTTTTAGAGGTAATTTTCGGTTGTGGATTTGCTTAGAAATGTAGATCCACAGCAAATTCAGCAGGGCAATGGTTTGTATATGATGTTAACAGGTGAGCTCAGTGGCATCATGTCATTTAGCAAGCAATTATCGATGTAAGCTGATAATTCTATTTCTCTGTAAGTAAGTTTTGCAGGAGAACTGATAAAGGGCTATGTTCGAAGCATGCTGATGCCTCTGGTTTGTTCGAGAAATTGATTGGGACACCGGAACCAATACTTGTTTCTGGAGACAGGTTGTATTCTTTCCTTTCTATTCTCTTGCATATTTTTTCAGCTTACTTTTTTTGCTCTCAATCTATTTCATCTATCTGTCTTTCTATCTCTCTCTCTCTGGTGCTATGTAGTATGCACATGTATCTTTTGTGACGCTGACTTTCAAATCGCATTGCTTCGTTCGATCTAACCGACAACTGATTGCTAATAATAGAGTATTTTGTGGTTATCTTACTCTTGTTTTCACATGCATTCAGTTATACTAGGTATAATTGTCATTCCGCATTTGTGCAAATAAAATTGCAGTCGAGCAAATGACTGGATACGCCTATGACTAACACTTGGGCAGTATTTGGTTTACTTGAATGGACATTACGTTGGAATACTCATTCTGACACTTTGGTTTGCCAAAATATGGCACCATATACCTTACAGATGGAAATGGATTCATCATCCACCAATTTAGTTCTTCCAAAAGAATGGCCATTCCTTTAATTTCCAAAATCATTTCAACAAACCGGACCATACCTTACTCATCTGAACTTGTATAGCTTATTGTGTACTTGTAACCAAATGATTTGGTTTTGACATTGTTTTTCTCTCTTTTCTTAGCAGCCTATTGCTTTACTGTATTTGGACATGTCTCTACCTGAAGATTTAGAGGTTTTAGTCTAGTTTGCCCCCAAATTTTCTTCTTCATCCGCATCAATGAGCACAATAATGTTGGGGAAAAAGGAGTGTACGTAGTAGTTATAAAACGGGCGTCGTTTGTTTCAGATTTTAATTCTCTCTTACAGTTAGGAATCCTCTTCATTTCTGAAGGAGCCCCTCATTTATTTCGGTATATCATGTGTTCCAGTCATTTTATTTTTCGCATCTATTGTTACTTGCAAATCAAATTGTATGCCAGAAGCATGGCATTGCGTCTTAGTATCTGTTCTATGTAAATTAGGTTGGGTGGGACTGAGCTCCAGCGTAGTTCTAATCCAGTCCAGTTTGGATCTATTGTGGGTCACTCAAAACCTGCGCCGATGAACAGTACGGAACACAGTTGTAGGTTTTGACTTCTCAGTTATTAATGGACCAAAACCGTACCAAACTGGACTTGCGGCATGTTTTGAAATTCCTGCTGATATCAAACTATCTGCAAGTTATGAAACTAATTTCTTGATTTCCTTTTCGTTTATACGTTCAAATCTCTTCCCATTTTTCTCCTGCCATGGGTGTTATGAAACTAATTTCTTTTACTCTTTTTTTTTTTTTTTTTCCATTTGCTTTTCTATGTCCTCAGTAAATTCTTCCACAAATTCTCAGCATTATTTTGTACTAGTACAAAAGAGGCCATCATTCGGGCACACAACGCAATAGCTTCAGCTAGAGTAAATCCCAAAATGGCATAACCAAATGATTGTTTAGCCAATAATGGAATTCGCGCCACAGATCCATCGAGAAACTAAAGATGTTTACATGCTTTTCCAATACGGATAGCAGCGCTGCTGAAGCAATTGTAACAGCTTCGACGCTCATTGATTTTGCACTTTCTAACATCTCATGATTTAATATTTTGCTTTATTTGGAGCTTAATCAAATAGAGTATCTATATAATAAGCTAGCTCCGTATTTGAATTTTATATACTATTACATAAAACCAAGGGTCTTAATCTTTCCAAAATTCAAACTAATCTAACGTTGTGTTATGAGCTAGAGAGAGGGGACGTGTTCAACCATTAAATCTAATATCCATCTCTCTCTCCATTATTCCTTCATCCTCTCAATTTAATTAATTTTAAATTGATCTTGATTACATTGCATCGTGCCTTTAAATATAGACAATTGAAGCTTGATAAAATGTAAATTTAGAGCCATGGCGATTTCTTGAATGCCGATGTTCGAGCCGTGGCATGCACTAGTTAGTGATATCATGGCTCATATGAGTCATATAATCTTATTCTCTATCTTAACATTCAAACGAGACGAGCCGGGCTTTAAACGAACTCCATCGAATCCAAATAAACGAGCTCAGCTCCGATCCAATCTAAGTAAATGAGCCCAAGCTCTTGTAATATTTCGATTATCAAAGCATATCCTGGACCCTCATTTTCCCTTCGAATATTAGAGCACAATTGGAGAACGACAGCAAGTCGGTCAAGTTCGAGAAATATCCAAGTACTTGAGCACATTTTGAATGTTAAACGAACTCGTACAAATGATACCAGCTTTATCAAATTGGGGTAATTTTTGTTTCTGTGATTAAATTCTATCCATCCGCAATGGAAACAGTGAGTTTTCTACCACCACCGTTGTGGGTTCTACCGTGTGTTTAATGCTATAATCCGAATAGTCATTCTTGAAGGGTAGAGATATCGATAGATGAATCAAAAAGTCGAATTTTAGTTTAACCAAAATTCAAGTTTTGATACTTCTTTCGATGTCCGATAAAGTTAATTTTTTGCTTGAACATACCACTCTGCAGGCTTGTTTGGTTCCCATTTTTGATAAGCCTATTTTTTTCTTCACACGTTTCTCAATAACTTTTTTTTATCTATCTCTTCCCACTCATTACCACTCATTACATTAATAATCAAAAATATTTTTCAAAGATTGAACCGAACAAAAGCTAATATCTCGGGAAAATGACGGTTAATGACGTGCCTTGATAATTAATATCCGTCAAGGACATGCTGAGAACATTTTTTAATGCAGAAAATGTCATTGGCGGATATTAATTATCAAAATACGTCCTGAGCCCTCATTTCCGCCATTTTCTCTAATATCTCTCCTTCCGTTGGGTGGTGAGCCCGCAACCAGTAGGAATGGACATCCAAAAATTGGCGGGCAGGCCCGCCTAAAATAGGATGGGCCCGCTCGCCTTTACAAGAGATGTGTTCGTTCGCTGGCCCGCCTAAAATAGGATGGGCCCGCTCGCCTTTACAAGAGATGTGTTCGTTCGCTGGTCGGTGTCGGCATGACCCGTCGACACTTAAATCGATCATTGACGGCTCGCCTTTCACCCCCGACATGAAGAGTTGACCTCTCCTCGCTGATAAACTCGTTTCTATATTGGCAAAATGGAGTGTTATAGTTCCCACAGGGTTTCGATGTGGGACAAAATATCAAGGGTAAAGTACGCCGGCCTCTCCCGATGTTTTTGACAAATACAGTGACCTCCCATCTGGTTCTGGAAATTATTCTCGTCTCTCTTACTTTACAAACTATTAATATGTAGATGACCCTCTTAGCCGTTAAATTTGGGCTAACGGTGTTAACTTTGGTGAATAAAGACTATTATACCCTTCGTGCAAATAGTTTGATTAACATTGGTCTCCCTTGCTTTATATTAAAATATATTGTTATAGAATTAACATGTCACAAGTAAAAGGCAAATAAAAGTGTTCCAAATTCAGGAATAAATATACTTAAGATAAAGGCAGCGAAATTTGTGTATTTTATTATCCTTTGTGAACTTGTTGCTAATGGTCAATTTTTTTTTACCTATTTTTATTTAATCTTCATTAGGAAAATAAAAAATAACATTTGAACTAAGCCTAGAAAAAAAATACCATTAGGAAGTAAGAAGAAAAAGTAGTTTGATTTTTTTATTGTTGATTTAATTTAGCATTTAAAAAATAAGATAGTCTCGTATATTTGTGGCATGTTTTAACAACGGATTTTAATGCAAAGCAAGGGAGACCAATGTAATTCAACTTATTTGTACAAATGGTATAACAGTCTTTTATTCATCAAAATTAACGCCATTGACCAAATTTAACGGCAAGGGAGCTATTTGTATAGTATTAATTAGTTTGTAAAGTAAGGGAGGTAAGAAAATTTCCAAAACTAGAGGGAAGCTAGGCCAGGGTATTTATGAGAAACCTTAGGGGAGGTCAAAGTAATTTACCAAAAAATAAGGGCGCGGCTATTCGCAGCCCTTTATTTTCTCCCATAGCCCATTACATTTCGGTAAATGATTGTTGAAAATCATAAATAATATTTCGGTAAATTGCTGTTGAAAACAAGATTATATTTCGGTAACTACATGTCGAAAATATGTTCAACTTTTGGTAAACAACTGCCGAACATACATTTTCGGTAAATATCTGTTGAAAAAAATATTATATTTCGGTAATTGGATGTTGAAAATATATCTCAATTTCGGTAACTAACTGTCGAGTAAATTTTTAACGGGCTATGGAAGAAAATAGAGGGTTGCGAATAGCGGCGCCCAAAAATAAATCACCAGCCTAGCTTCCTTTTACCTTGGCTTATTTTTGTTTCGTTTAATGTTTCAGTTGGAGGTCATTATTTTTTGGACTAAAGGTTGGTCTGATGTAAAAAATCTAAAACTAAAAAATTGGTTCCCAATTTCTTTAAAAACAAATTAGTAGCAGACAAAAATAAGCTTCATATATTATTTTTACCTTATTTTTTAGGGAATTGATATTCACATTCTATTTTTTAATATCCACGTTCCCTTTTTTGCTTTTTAGCGTTGAAAGGGAGACGCGGGGCTCTGCTGTGTCTGAGGCACAGCACCCCCTACCCACACCCAAAAAGGCCCAAAAACGGTAACGTTTTCTAAGGGAAAAAATTTTAAGTTTCCTATTTGCAATCCTATAGAATAGAAACGTGATTATATGAGTTTTAGAGATAAAATTTAATTATGTCTCTTTAGAATAATTTGATCAGAATAATAAGATCTTCACATTGGTTCAAATGGATTGAAAATTGGAGCAGATAAATTTTAAACTATATTTTTAATATATAAACATTCTAAAAAATTAAGTATTCCAATTTAATAATTGCGAATATCTTATTATTCTGAACATATTATTCTAAAGGATCATAATTAACTTTTTTCTCTAGGACTCTCATAATTAAGTATTTGCTCTTTATTTAGGATCCTGTGGAGCAGGAACATGATTATTAGAGCCTTAAAGACAAAAGTTAATTATGTCTTTTTAGAATAATATGTTCAGAATAATAAGATCTTCGCACATATTCAAACGGATTAAAAATTGGAGTACTTAATTTTTTTAGATTGTTTATACATTAAAAATACAGTTAAAAAATTATCTGCTCCAATTTTCAATCCGTTTGAACCAGTGTGAAGATCTTATTATTCTGATCAAATTATTCTAAAGAGACATAATTAAATTTTATCTCTAAAACTCTTATAATCACGTTTCTACTCCATAGGATTGCAAATAGAAAACTTAAAATTTTTTTCCTTAGAAAAGGGTACCGTTTTTGGGCCTTTTTGGGTGTGGGTAGGGGGTGCTGTGCCTCAGGCACAGCAAAGCCCCCGCGTCCGTTGAAAGGGTGTGTAATTTTTTTTATTACTAAAAGACAAAAAAGGGAGTGTGGACATTAAAAAAAAGTGTGAATATCAATTCCCATTTTGTAACTCTTTTTCCCTTTTATTTTGGTAAATTTGGTCTATTGTTAGCTTTTCTGATTCCTCACCTTGAGACTAACAAGAAATTCACAGTTTCAAAATGATTTGTAGAAATACGAAGATTTGAAAAGTAAATAATTAAGAAGACTTGATTGAGAAAGAAATAATATAAATCAACAAGGATTATTTCGAGCAAGCGAAGTTAGGAAAATATGGCTCCAACATTTTATTCTGGCTTTGTAGAGATTAAATTATTTCCACCGACGGTGAAAAGAAGGATCATTTTCTTTTTGAATTTGGGATCTAGATGCTATATCGTACCGCAGGTGCACTCTGGTTGTCTAGTGCAACGTAGTCCACTAAAACGATGTGGAGTGATTATTTAGAAGTTAGTGAAATGATTGAAATGATTGGATATTTTCAGATTGACATCCAAGTGAAAAAAATTGTTGCCGAGCAAAAAAAAGTGAAAAAAATTGTCTTTTGCTGGGAAAAAAATGATAGAACCACTGAAATTAGTGAAATGATTGGATATTTTCAGCTCATTTCATATTCTCGATCGAGATTACAGAGAGAATATGAAATCCCCCAAACAAGTCAGGATCCGAAGTAGACATGTAATGTTGAAATTCTTATCCCTACACACAAATGTGTGATAGAGAAGAGTTTGAGGCATCCCTACGTGGGCCCGTGTCTAAGGGCATGGAATAATTACTCCTCCTGCCCAGGTCTATTTCGGCTTAATAATTCTAGAAAATTAATATTTTTGTTTGTATTAAAAAAAATCATATTTGTTAGTTTTTGCATCAACTTTTTTTTTTATAGAATATTAGTTCGTCCCAACGAGAAAAATCTAGAAAATAATAAAATTAAGGGTTTTTTTTATAACAATAAAATTGTGTTCAAAACTAAGTTTTTAAATAAAAGAAAAAATCAGTATGTTAACTTATATGTATGTTGTGACAATGTATATAGTCTGCCTATAAAACAAAAAACATCTGTAGTCAATGTAAGAAAATCTGTTAAACAAAACATAAACAAAACGTAAGATGACAACAATTGGACTAATTTCTCTTTTCTAATATAGTCTAGAGTACTAGTATTATTTTAAGATGGCTTGAGATTATCTATGGCCTCTTAGCCAAACTTTTCAAGTTTTCTGGCACGGTCTTTTTGGTTTTTTTTTTTTTTTAATTTTTACAAAATTCGGGTCAAATTTTTACATTTTATTTTTCGTCTTGACGGGAAGGATAAAAAATCTAGAAACATATAGTACCAAAATTTTAAAAAAATCAAGTAAGATGACAAAAAAAAAAATGGTATGTGTCAAAAAGTCCCCAAAAAATGAGTTTGATTCCTTAAACCCAATGGGATACTAGCGCGTCAATGAGTTGAGACCTATTCAACCCAATGCGACATCCGACCCGTCTCATATTATCGTCCCTACTAGTAGATCAACATTGCAAAACAGAAGAATAAGTTTATATTGTTTGTGGTATACAGGTCACAGGGCAGTGATTTTCGCACACCCCTTTTTTATGATCACGCTTTTTTTTTTTTTTTTTGTCTTTTTGTGATGTGAATTAATTTATAATGTTGCCCTATTTTTTTTGCCAAAAATTGAGAGGTAGTAGTATTCATCAAAAGATCTCCATGAGAGAAGATTGAGAGTCCACAGATCGGATACTCCAACAGAAAGAGTATAAGCGCATAGATGCGCCGTCTTACAGAATGAGAAGAAACCCTCCAAAGAAGAACAAAACCCCCCGAATGAGGACATTATTATAACAAAATAAAAGAAGCACCATCGAGACATCCGCCGTCACCCTTTCACAACCACCTTGATAGACTTGTAACCATCACCTCTGCTTTACTAAATAGGAACACATCGTTTTGAGGTGGTTGCCCAGTAAACGCGATAAACGGCGTCAAGTCACAAATATGAGAAGATGGAGGTTGAGAACGGTGATGGACAACATCTTACCTGCAACCACTGAAACCGAAACCCCGGAACATCCCCGGAAAATGATCTGGCTGAAAAGTTCCCAATGGACGCTCGAACTTCAGTCGTGAGATTGAGAGAAAAGACGGTTCAACAGTAGGGGGAAGAGATCAGAGGAAAAGAGATAGGAGGGGAAGGATCCTTCCCCTCCCGTTGCCTGAGAAGGGGGGGAGGGGAAGGAGGGGAAGGGCTATTGACGACTAGAGTTTCGAGATTTTGAGAGTACAATATTGCCCTTCAATGTGTGAAAAATATACAAATGTACGGTTAATTTTGTAAATCCACGTCACAAAAGGATAAAACAGAAAGTGCGGTTATAAAAAGGAGAGTGTGAATATCAATTACCATTATATGAGGTTTTTACGTGTAGGTCCAAAAAAAAACGGAAATGCACCGTTAAATATTTTTGGAGTATTTTTTTCAAAATTGCCCCTATAAAAATGTCTAAACCACTAAAACATTCCAAAACCCTAAGGTACCTTATGAAAGTGTCTAAAACCCTAAACTCTATGAAAGTACCTAAATCTAAACTCTAGGCTATCCTACCCTAACCTTAGGGTACCCTAGCTTTAGGGTAGGATAGAGTAGGCTACCCTACCCCACCGTACTCTAAGGTGTCCTACCCTATAATAGGATAAAACAATAAAGTATGGAATTGTATTTATTGAATATTAAAAGGATAATCTTCATAATGTAATCGTCCTTAGAGGTACATTAAAACTCAGTTCATCTTTAATGGAAATTAACATGCATTTTTCTATCCTTAGAGCATCTACATTAGACTAATCAAAATCAAAATGTTGCAAAGGTTTAGAATGTTTGCTCAAAAACAGTGTTCACATTGGAAAAACCGAACTTAGCAACCTCTTAACATCTAATCAAATTTTGGCTATTGAATAACAAAAATTAGCAACTTTTTGTCAATAATCAAATTTAGTAAATCTCACATCTTTCCAATCAAATATACTCATCATTACATAAAATTTTTATCTCTCCTCCACACACTCTCTCTCTCTCTCTCTCTCTCTCTCTCTCTCTCTCTCTCTCTCTCTCTCTCTCTCTCTCTCTCTCTCTCTCTCTCTCTCTCTCTCTCTCTCTCTCTCTCTCTCAACTATATTGCCAAAAAAATATTTTAAAAAATAGTTATTTTTTAAAAAATTTTTTACATCAAACTGTTTTTTCAAAAAAAAAAGTTTTCAAAAATAATTGTTTTCTTATTTTGAAAAATTGTTTTGGGAAATTACTTTGTATTTTTAATAAATAATTTTTATTATTTTGGAAACTATTAAAATAAAAAGTTTCTATATTAATAGTTTTTAATTTTTTATAGTTTGAAAAAGTGATGTGACAAACTTTGGTCATTCAATTTTGACTATATTATTATGGACTTCTACATTGCTAACCTTAGCAACTCCTGAAATGGATAATCCAATTTTGATTAGTCCACTACGAATGCTCTTAAAGGCCATTTTCTCTATATATCTATTTTAATATATAATGGGAGAGCACCAATTGGTGTAGACAAATTTTGAAGCTGGCTAAAATTCTTCCATTCCCAAATTGCCACATGTAAATGGAAGGTTTTACAATTAAAGTAACCTCTGTGCCCAATAACTGAATGTGCAACAATGTAAAATAACACCTACCCCACATACAAACGCACCTTGCAATTACGCATTGAGCAATTATTCATCACCTCCTGCAGACCAATCCCGAAATGGCGAAATCTCATTTTACTGGCAAAAGATTTGTATACATCTATAAATTTACTCTCCCAAAACATAATCTATGCTAGCTTCACACAAAAACCAAGATATCAGAAGAAGGTATCTTTCTTCCTCTTTCGTGGAATTCTCACTCTTTCAGTTTTACCCATTCCATACAGAATTTTATTCTCTCTCTCTCTCTCTCTCTCTCTCTCTCCACACGTAAATGAAAGGTTTTACAATTATAACTGAATGTGTAACAATGTAAAATAACACCGATCCAAGTTACCCCACATACAAACACACTTTGCAGTTACACAGTGAACAATTATTCATCACCTTCCGCTGACCAATTCCGAAATGACGAAATTCCATTTTACTGGCAAAAGCTTTGTATACATCTACAAATTGACTCTCCCCAAACATAATCTATGCTAGCTTCACACAAAAACCAAGAAATCAAAAGAAGATATCTTTTATGGAATTCTCACTCTTTCAGTTTTTCCCCTTCTATACAGAATCTCTCTCTCTCTCTCTCTCTCTCTCTCTCTCTCTCTCTCTCTCTCTCTCTCTCTCTCTCTCTACCCGTTAATTTACTATGTCCTTTTTTGAGTTATACAAGTGTTTTCAAAAATTAATAATCAATGTCATCACCCAGAGATGTTTTTCATGTTGCTGAAGAGTGAGCTTAAACTTTGAGCAGGGGAGTACTTCAGAGGGATCATCTACGTTCCACATACAGAAGGTAATGCTTCATTTGACCATTTTCTATATTAAAAAAGTGGAACATGTTATATTTTGTATTAGTTTTTCTAAATTTTGTCACAATTTTTTTTACTTGAGTCGTATATTTTCTTAGTAGAACATTCTATAGGTGCATCGCTACAAATTAGAGGTCGGGGGCACACGCGATGCGTGTGCAAGTCGGATTTTGACATTTTCTGGTCGAATTTTTCACAATTTTAAAATCTGACTTCCACACACATCGTGTATACCCCGATCTCTAGTATCAATAATGCTTGAGATTACAATGAAACCTAGGTAATGGTAAGCAGTAAACACCTGACAACAAAAATCTCAAAACTTATTTTTGGTTTGGCTCGACTGAAAAAACCCACGTTTCCGGACTGCACCGTGCAGACCGTTCTTTGTGGCCCATGCCGGGTCTATTTCACTAGTCGGAGAATATAGAAATTACTAGATCTATGTTAATTTTTTTATCCTATTTATTTAGGACCGCAAACGAATCGAATTGCTCACAAGTAGCTCAGCTGCTCGAGGCTCAGCTCGATTCATTTAGTAATCAAGCTGATTTTAAGCTAGTGTAGTAGCAGAGCAGGAGCTCAATGCCTCAAAACTAGGCCCGGCTCGAAAGACCTTCACTTGTTTGTAAAGTCTTGGCTTGTTTGTAGAGGCACTCGACTGGTTTGCCCTCCCAATCCCAATTGAATGGGAGATATTGCCAAGCACCCGTGTTTGACAGTGGTGTCAAGCGGTCAATTCAGCCGCTCATCTCGGCATTAAAGGCTTGGATCTTTATCCACTCAAATTAGATTCAAACCGTCCGTTGCTCGAATTAAAATTCGAACCGTCGATCGCCGAGATGAACCACCGGATCAACCGTTTGGCACGTTGCCAAGAGAAGTGCTTGACAGCATCCCGCGGTCTGCCCAAGTTGGAAAAAATCAAGGTGGGACTCGCTGTGAAATGGGCGGTGCACCGACCCACTTGCCCTTGTTTGCCAATCACGGGCTTGCGTGTCAGCTTTCGTTTGGTGGTTACCTTTAAAATCTATGACACCCACTAAGACCGACACCCACTATTTCTCTCTCACGTGACACAATAGGGTCAACAAAAAGTGGTATAGTGCTATATATGCGTGTGTATCACGTACTCGTAGCAGTAGTATTCGTGAAAGGCTTGCATCCAAAAAAAAAAAATTGTATTTGTGAAAGGCTGTGTGTGTCACGGGACCCGGGATGCTGCCGAGCAGCTTCCTATAGAGCTGCCGAGCATCTCTCTGTAAAGCGGTCAATTCAGTTGTTCATTCTGACAATCAACGGCTCGGATCTTAACCGAGCAATGGATGATTTAAATTTATATACAATTTGTATGCGTCCAAATTTAATTCGAGCTTTCCATGAGAAAATGAATAATCGAATCGGTCACTCTGCACTCGCTTTATAGGATCCGTGCATCACATGGTAACCATGGTTTTGTTCCTTGAGTTGTCTCTACATGAAATGATCTTGACTCGGTTGGTCGCTTAGAGAATTCATGTGTTTGCTAGATCAGATGTAGAAGTTAGTGAATTCAACTATTGACTCTTGACTTTCTAATTTTTGCGTTGGTCTTACGGTAAATGCCCCCCAAGAAAATTTGTCTGTTGAACTACAATACCACAAAATGTCATAAACACCACCACAAAATCTCATAATTTCGAGCTGCCATTTTGATTTTACGCCGTCTTTCTGGACTACAAAATTTGCTTACAAAACGAAAATAATTTATTAATTCACAACACCATAAAAATTTATATATAAACAGCCATAAAATCTCATATATTAGGCAGAGAAAATTCGTAAAAGTAAGCCACAAAATTCATAAAGGTGTACTATACACACTTTAACAAAATGAGCCACAAAAAACTCATGAAGTGCACAACAAAAACTCATAAAAATAAGCTACAAAGATTATTAAAGGTTGTGTACCCCAGTTTTTCCTTTTTTCTTAACAAGTCTTAACTTTCTGCTTAGCCAAAAAAAAAATAAAAGAAGTCAATTTTCTACTGTAACACTAGTTTACTTGGAAAAATTATTCAATGCTTATGACATCGCCACGTGATACCTCAAACTCTTCTTCTACTATACATTTGTGTGGTCCCCAAACGAGTGTAGCAGACAGGGGCGGAGCCAAACATTTGACCAGGGAGGTCACGTGCCCCCCTGGAATTTTATCCCCTATATCCTTTTTTTTTGGTAAACTTAAAAAATGTTAGAGAAATCAAAAAATTTCAGTATAGGGCTTATTGTTTATTTTATTTTCACAAATTTCCAATCAAATCAATGGACAACTTAAAGAAATAAATGCTTGTTTCAGAAGGGCAAATAGCAAATTACTATTAGTTTTTTTTTTATCTTTTCTGCTTATGTTTTGAATCTTTTGAAAACATTAGGCTACAATCTATTGTGCCTTCTAAAGAATATTTTAATTTTTTTTACTCAGTATTTGTTCATTAAATTTTACTATAAATTGTTTTAGTTTATTATGAAATGGTGCTCCATCTAAACGGAATTTCTAACCCTGCGACTGATGGCAGAGATGAGTTCAGAGCGCAGCCAAGTTGTGCCGAAGGGCATGGAGTAATTACTTGTTCACTAGATCCAATGTGTTACACATTGGGGAATGTGAAAACTCATTTTCCTGTCATTACTTACTTTTTCTTCACATTTTGGGCCCACTTTTATAAATGGGTCATTTCTGCAATTATTTAGGAATCCAATGATAAGATTTTGGTCGTCAAGGGCTTCAAAAAAGGCAACCCACTAATAAGTGGGGCCCAAACGTATCTCGACAGTCCACATGATGACTCCGGTGAGTGGTTCACTGAAAATATTCTTTAATTTCCCAAATGATTTTTTCTTTTTCTGTTTTTTTTTTTCCGCATGATGACTCCGGTGAGTGGTTCACTAAAAAAATTCTTTAATTTCCCAAATGATTTTTTCTTTTTCTTTTCCCGAATTTCCCAAATGATATGATGACTCCGGTGAGTGGTTCACTAAAAAAATTCTTTAATTTCCCAAATGATTTTTTCTTTTTCTTTTCCCAAATTTCCCAAATGATATGATGACTCCGGTGAGTGGTTCACTAAAAAAATTCTTTAATTTCCCAAATGATTTTTTCTTTTTCTTTTCCCGAATTTCCCAAATGATATGATGACTCCGGTGAGTGGTTCACTTAAAAAAATTCTTCAATTTCCCAAATGATTTTTTCTTTTTCTTTTCCCGAATTTCCCAAATGATTACAGAAGGAAAATTAACGAAAAGAGAGTGGTGCTACCGTACAGCAAAGGGGGACACTATGTACAGATGATATTGGGACACATACCGGGTCCCAAAAGATAATCGAAACCGCTTATTTTATTCAAAATATTTTTGTTTAGAGTCGCTGTGAAAAAACCAGCTAGATCTGATACCGGTAAGGCCTTTACAAAATATTTAATTTTGTACTGAATTTTGGAACAAAGTTAGATATTCCGTAAAGGCCTTTATCGATATCGGATTCATTTGATTTTGTTCAACGGACCCTAAATAAAATATTTTGAACAAAATGAACGATTCCGATCATCTGTGTGGAATCCAAAACTGTGCTCGGGGTCTGTCCCCCTTGTTGTACCCGTGGCATTTCTGAAGGAAGATATACAATACAATTATTTGACTTCTCCAGGTGTTTTTTTTTTTTTTCCTAGCATTCGTATGATCAAGAAGGTAGCACATAAAATAGCTGATATTATAGTTTATAAATAAAGTTCTATATCACTATTGGTCGATATTTACCTAATTTGGTACTTCTTAGTTCAAATACTACGCGGATGACACATAGTTGAACTTTTAAACTTTTTTTTATGGAGGCTCCCAAAAAACTTGTTTTGCATAGAGCCGGAGGCCAATGACACACTGCCACATCATCAATTTCTAAGGACTCAACTAGTGGACTAATCTCACCGTACACTAGCAAATGACTCAATTAAAATAAGTGAAAATCCTACATGGACAAATCTAGAAAGAATTGATAATGCCTTGGTTTTTTAGAAAGGTTTTAAAGAGTAATAAATAGAGAGAGATATATAAAAAAATTTATTGAGAACTATGCACAAGGATTTTGAGTCCCCCAAACCAACAAGCACGAAGTCTTGTCTGACAAAACTCCAAAAAAGAAAAAGAAAAAGAAAAGGGTATTGGAAGCTGAGGACTCCTCAATTTTAAAGTAGTAATCTTTTTCACCCAATCCATGCCTTGCACCAATATTATCCTGAGCCATTCAAATATTCTTCAACGCAAATCTTATCGGTCTTCAATGATCACAACTGAATCATATCACATTGGTGTCTCCAGTCATTTTGGGGATACCGTAATTTTTGGCATAATTTTACCATTAGGAGCATAACTAAAATCAATTACAAGCATAACAGAACCCAAACAAGGCATAACCAAAGAATATTCTAAAAACCAACCAAGGCGTAACTAAACCCAACTAAGGCATAACTAATACTAAGTTATATTAGTTATGTCTTGCTATGGTTTTGGTTATGCCTTTCTATGGTTCTGTTATGCTTGTAATGGATTTTGGTTAAACTCATAATGATTTTGTTATGCCAAAAGTTACGGTGTCCCCAAAATGACCGGAGACACCGAAGTCTTTCCCATCACATTAATATTCAGTACAAGATAAGGACGAAGATGGTTTTAACCCCCAAGCATTTGGCAGGTCGGCATTAGAATGTTAATACGTGTTTGAGACGAAGATGGTTCTAACCCCCAAGCATTTGGCCAGATCGGCGTTAGAATCTTACTACATGTTTGACTTCTATGAGATCGCATGTTCGAATTTCAAGGATGCCAAATATTACAAATCTTGAGACTGGCTGAAGTTTGTCTGGTCGTTAACTCTAGGACTTCGGAATTTGTTAAAATGTACGCGTTGGCCCAAACATCCGGTTGTAACCCAAAAACAGACTAGTATATCTGGTCTAGTCTTGCTCAATATAGTATTCCGTAACTTTTAACTGACCAAATTTTGCTCACGTCAGTACACTTGAGATATAAGTAGAATATGGTATGAGGCGGTGGTGCCTACTTTTAGAAAGCCATTAATAACGTTAATTCTCTAGGTGGACCATATCTTGTATTAGTTTTTCAATTTGACTTTTTGCTGTTTTTCTTGTCCCTATTTTCGGTTTTAGAAGAGCCGAAAATCTAACGGTAGAAGCCTGCAGACCGTAACTTTAATAAAATACTACCAATAAGTATATTAAATTGAATATTTTAAAGTAATATTGGTAATCCGTTGCCACCCTTCAAGATAGAGAGAGAGAACAACTTCTCTGCAGTGCACGTGATGGATGGTTTCTTTTTCAATCGCTCCGTATCTCTAAAATCGATTCCTCTTGCCAGCCGTTTTTAGGTTCCTCTCGTCATGAAGAAACAATTTTCGATCATAACTTTATACATTTTAAATTCTTCTCGTCATGAAGATGCAATAATTTATAAAAAATTGACAAAAAACTAACAAATAAAATTTTTTTTAAATAAAAAAAAAAATCATTTGGCTTATTAGGCCGAATAACCCCTTAAAGCTGAAACACATAGGTAGAATGGGAATGATGAGTTTAAATCATGTCCATCTCTGGTGAAACCTTCGGTTTCCACCATGCCATTTGTCATTTGTGGAACTCATCGTGTTTTCACTGTAATAATTTGAATCATTAATTTTGTAGGACTCACAAAAATGCATATCCACATAAAAAAAAATCAATTTGATTGAATATCTATAGAAATATAAAAAATTGAATAGTTTAAGGGTTAAATAAGTCAGCTAGCGCGGGTCGTAGCCACCAGGAGAAGGTTGCTGGGTCAATACAATGAGGACATTGCAGCGAAAGTGGAGAGATTGTAAGAGCCCATCTTTGGGGGAAAAAGTTCCACATCGACTGTGTTGGGAAATGAGAAATGGTATATAAGGAAAAAACCCACCAGCTACTATTAACTGAGGTTAAGTAGGTCAGCTGACACGAGTCATTGCAGAATTTTGGTTAAGAAAATAGATGATCATGGACATTTTTAACTCGTGAGTAATTGAATTGTAATATTCAGGTTGATTCACCACTGCTCAACATTCACCACATTTTCAGAGAAAAGTTTCCTTGGAAGAGTTGTGTAGTGGCTTCAGAACCGGGGCTCGATAGTCCCACCGAGCCACGACGCACCGAGCCGTCGCAAGTACGTCTATCCGCTGCGACAAGAAAGTCAGGAGGATAATGGCGCTTCCCTTGGAATGTCGCTCGGTCGGAGGGAGGTCCGATCGAGGCTCCGCCATTGCCTAATTGCTCGGGGCCTACCTGACACGACTTCCCTAGGCCACTTGAAGGAAACCAGTTACTCTAAGGGGTCCCCACGCGGTTATACCACGAGGGTAATCATTGGGGTTTGACCTGGCCATGTGCTTTGTAACTACCTTATCCCCCTACGTCACCTATGACATTGTCCGAGGCAGTTATCCGAGTGTACCCATCACGCGCTAGCTTGGAGGCCAAACAAACCAAAGTCTATAAATACAAAGGGATACTAGCATATAGCGATATGACATTCTATCATCATTCTAGACCTATACATTTCTCTCTATATCTAACTTGATCGTGGAGGGTCACTGGACAAGTACCGCCCTAGTGACTTGTTGCAGGTCAAGCGACTGGAGCACGGAGCGGCACAAGAAATAGTTGGACCCAAATCACGATCAAAATTCCGTGAAATCAAACCCCTACAAGTTGTTTTTAAAATTCGGCACCGAGACAGGCGATAAGATGTTGAGGGCCAATGAGGGGTGAATGTTGAATGGTGACTTTTGGAATAAAAAGGGGGCCAGCTTTCTGTAGTTGAGGACGAAAGAAATAGAACACGTAGTCTCATCTCTGTCTCTCTTGTGTTACTGAGTACATAAAGGCCTACCTTTCCTTTGGGTGTACACTTCTCCACCCTTGTTAAAAAGGTTCTAACATCACGAACCCACACAATGGATTGCGATCGATCTCTGCCACCGATTTCTCCAAACCTCCGCTCTAACCGCCGGAATTCCATCATTTTACGGCTTACAGCGTTAACTTGCCAGTATCCGGCCTAGTATTTCTGAGGTCCAAACTCGAGGGAAATAAAGGTCTCTTCCTTTGTTTCGCCATAATTCCTTGTGGGTTTTTGTTTGTATGGTTGGGGATTTTTTTTCCGCTGTGTGATTGATTACTCCTGTTTGGTTTCTGAGAGAGTGGAGGAAAATGAGAGGAAGCTATGGGTTTCTGCAATTGAAGCAGGATTAGGTGATCCTTTTTCGATAATTCTAGTTTCTTTCCTTTGTGGGTTTCCATTCATAGAGGCAGGGTTTTCTTCTTTTCTTGAAATTTCCCCTGTTTGGTTGCTGAGAAAATGGAGGAAAACGAAAGGAAGTTTTGGGTTTTCTGCAATTGCTGCTGGCGTAGATGTCAGGGGCGGCTCTACCTTACATTGAGGGGTTTCACCCATATGATTTAATTTTTTCTTTAGTATTGTCGGCACTGAATTATTCGTATGAGGCTAAATTAAATGAAAACTTACATTTGTGAGTAGGTGGACATTATAGCTCAGCAAAACAAACTAAACCAAGCCCAATGAATTTCTACCAAAATGATTATCGTTTGGTTTATACATAGAAAAAAATTCTGAACATTTTCATCACCGCTGAATTAAAAATCTCGAGCCGCCCCCTGCTTAGATGAGCCTTCTTCGGTAATGCTAGTTTCTATTCTTTGTGGGTTTTAGTTAGAGAGTCAGGGTTTTCTTCTTTCCGTGAAATATCCCCTGTTTGGTTACTGAGAAAATGGAGGGAAAAAAAAGTAGAAAAGTTTGGGCTTCGATGAACGTTTCTTCATAGTTTTGTGTGGGTTTTCATTTTTCTGGGTGGGTTTTCATTTAGAGAGTCAGTCGTTTACCTTTTCTTGTAGAATTACACCTGTTTGGTTGCTGAGAAATGGAGGAAAATAAAAGAACGGTCTTGGATTTAGGCAATTGAAGCAGGTTTAGCTGTAGGGTCTTTTTGTCTGTGTACTTGTTCTCTTTCTTTAACTTAAAAGTACTAATAGTTTAAGATTCAAAATTCTGATGTCTTCTCTTTTTTGTGTTTGTACATTTTTCTAGTGCTATCAAACAAGAGTTACATATATGTACAATTGGAATTCCATGTAAGATTGAATATTCTTGGCTTTCTGCTAGTATTGGACTTCTATAATTCTTGGATTCTTAGCTTTTTGACTCATATTACGTCTTTTTCTCTACTGAGCACAACTCTACTCGTTTGTATATTTATCCGATTGGCTACATATACGCACTTATCCTTTTGTTTGTTTTTTGGTTGTATATCCTATTGTTTGTTGAGAATATTGAATCTAGAATCAATAAGAACTGTGCTTTATTGATTTGGTAACCGGATTATGCAGAGAGGGCTTGATATGGGGCATTTTTCATCCATGTTCAACGGATTGGCGAGATCACTTTTGATCAAGAAAGGACGAAATTCTGGCAAATGCAGCGGGGATGAGGCTGTGGAAGTGATTGCAAAGGAAGCAAAGAAGAATGACTTGATTCTCCAGTCTTCGGGCTGTGTTAATGCGAATGGGTCCGACAACTTTGCATCCGTTTTCTCCAAAAGAGGTGAAAAAGGGGTGAACCAAGATTGCTTCATTGTGTGGGAGGTATATGCTTTTAGAGATTTTTCTATTGTGCGGTCTTAATTCCCTTTTGTGATGAAAGGGCAGTTACTGTGGCTGCGTTTGGATGATATTATGGAGCGAAAGGGAAATGTAAAGGAAAAGATAAGAAGATAATGAAGTGAAATTGAAAAACTATATCTAATTATTTAAAGTCCCTGTGGATGGCGAGAAAAGAACAGAAGTGAGAATCCTCTCATTTGTTTGGATGAGCGAAAAAGGGTAGGAATGATGAACAATGGTGAAGTTTTACCGGTCCATTTTGCTTTTTCGCAAAATCTTGACAAAGTGGTGATATTTGCTAAGAAACATTAATCTTTTATTTCCTCGCAATCTCACCGTCCAAAGGGGCTGTTAATTTCCTTCCAATTTTCTTTCGTAGATAAGTCCATCCATTAATCCAGGATTCAACCACAGACACACAGACTATGCATTCCTAAGTTTCATTTATTCTCACCTCATCAGTTGTTTTCGTATCTGAGTCCACAGTTGTATGTGCAGTTTTTAGCATGCTAATTGCTTTCAAATGGGAGAAATATAAAAATGAAAATGTGGTTTTGGTTGGGCTGTTAAGTTTGATAGATTTGGTATTTTGTTTCTGTTGGGGATGTAGGAATTTGGGGGCCAAGAGGACATGATGTTCTGTGGGATCTTCGACGGACATGGCCCATGGGGACATTACGTGGCAAAGAGGGTTAGAAAAACAATGCCCTCCTCTTTGTTAAGCAATTGGCAGGAGACGCTTGCAGAAGCTTCGCTTGACCTGGATTTCGATTTGGAAACAGATAAAAAGCTTCATAAGTTTAATATATGGAAGCGTTCCTACATAAGGACTTGTGCTGCTGTTGATCATGATCTTGGGCAGCACCGCAAAATCGATTCATTCTGCAGTGGAACCACTGCTCTCACAATTGTTAGACAGGTATCGGAAAGTCCTCTTACAGACCTTTTTTAAAATCCTTGACATACCATTTTGTTTTTAATGTTTAAATCAGAGCTTTTTGTTGCAATGAGTTATACTTAAGACTGCTTCAAGGGGTCTAAAGGCCCTTTAGATGTTAGTTGACCATTAAAATCAATGAATCGGATTGGATGTTTTGAATGGTAGTTTTTCTTTCAAGTAGAAATTTTGTTGGTTAGTTTCACGTCGAAATTTTGAAGCATCATTGTTGAAAGAATCATATATATTACGATTCATGGGCATACTTTGAGAGAATTTCCAATATCAGCTCAAACATTCCCAAAGGTTCCATCAGGCTAAAGGATTTTTTACCTACTACTGACCATCCTGTAGAAAGTGCTAAATCACCCATACACTCGGTGTTTTTGGTTTCAAGACAATACTTACCTTTTCTTTGAAGATACTTTCAATCCACCGTGTTAAACATGTTCATATAACACCCAGTGTTATATGGGCTGTCCTGTCACCATCAATCCACCGTGCTAAACATGTTCATTGCTTCTAGTCATAGCTATTTGAAGTGGTCCTTAAGTCAGGTGGTAGTTGCGGGGAATAAATTTCTTTCTTATTCCAAGTTGGTGCCGTTTTGCAGATATGGCCCACATCAATGAAATTGTACACTCACCTTCTAAGAAGCACGGATACGGATACGGATACGATATGATACGGATACGCAGATACGTCTTCTTTTTTTTTTCAAAAAGAAGGATACGATACGATGGGGATACGTTGAATATAAAGTAAATAAAAAATATATTATATATATAAATTTTAATTCCTAAAATTCCATTAATGATTAAAGTTTTTCATTACACAAGCTCACCATTTCACATGCCAAGAGAGATATATTTACATATAGTTATATATAACTGTATCTATATAGTTATATTTATTTATATACATACACACAACGAGAGAGAGAGAGAGAGAGAGAGAGAGAGAGAGAGAGAGAGAGAGAGAGAGAGAGAGAGACTTACAAGGTTGTCGAAAGAGATGAGAGAGATGATATCATCAGTGTGTTTCTGGCGTCGATTGGTGGGAGAAAAAGAAAAAATATAGTCCTAATTGCAATTTTAACCCATATATTTCAAGTAATAACATATTTACCCTCGCGCGTATCCAAAATGCATCCGGTGTATCCAATACGTATCCACATGTATCCGAAACGTATCGGGATACCAAAACATAATTCTAAAAGCAGGATACTTTAAAAAAAAAAAAGTATCGGATACGTATTTGGAGCGTAACTGAGAGTATTGGTATCCGATACGGATGCAATACGTGATACGGAGGCCAAAATAGAGTATCCGTGCTTCATAGCTCACCTTTCATTGGTTAGGATTTGATTATGAAGCTGCTAGAAACTGTTGTAGAAGTTCGTAAACTGATTATACTTGACTATGAAAGCCAAAATGTTAAGATTATGAAAATTAGTTCGTAAGTTGGTCTCGATCATTTTTTACCTGTTGCGGGGATAAGCATCATGTTGTCGTTCAATTCACCATACTGGGTTGCGTTTAAGTTTTTGGCAACTAACCGACAGATAATGCCTTCAACACTTGATTGTGCATATTTGGACTTAAAAGTATGCTCCTAAGTATAATACCTCTAGGAAAAAATCTGCATGACATGTACACATTTTGACACTTTGATTCATAACCAATGTCATCAGTCTTACGCGCATGCCTTTCTAGCTAATTGATTAGTTTGATGCCTACTGTTATGAAAATATCTATTTTACTCTTACTCTTTGTCTAAATTTTTTTCAACTTATTGGTTCTTTGTTTGTCCTGCTAAAAGGATTTTTCAGATTTTACAAGTCTATGTTATGATTGACTTATTCTCCCATCATTGTGGTTTTGATAGGGTGAACTTATATTCATAGCAAATGTTGGTGATTCTCGTGCTGTATTGGCTACCACTTCTGATGACGGCAGCTTGGTACCAATTCAGCTTACTATCGATTTCAAGCCCAATCTACCCCGTTAGTCTCTCTCTCTCTCTCTCACACACACACACACACACACACACAAACGCACACACCAAAACAAAAAAGGTGGCACGTCATGCTGGACACTGTCTGACACCGACACGACCTTATGTTTGAAAACACATACATAGATATCCTTTTTTGTTTTTGGTTATCTTGCTAAACACGATCAATATGTTTCATTCAGTTTAGAGAGAAGATGTAAATCACATGGATACGTAGGTATAGGCTATAGCTTACAAGTTACAAGTTATCCTGGAAGCCATCATAAGAGGAAAAAGATGTAAATTTCTTTTGTATCCTCCCTTAGACTTTAAAAAGTAGTGTTATATACTTATATTACATTTGGTTTTCGTCTAAGTATCCGTACAGTATTGACAGATTTTACCATTGTTTATACTTTAGATAAAGTAATGAACATATAAACTGTATGTATTTAGAACATGTCCTGCATGTGTTTGGCCACATGTCCTTTAGACTTTGAAATTTCTTTTTTTATCTCGTTGATGATATTACAGAAGAAGCTGAGCGGATAATTCAGTGCAACGGGCGAGTCTTTTGTTTACCTGACGAGCCAGGGGTGCAAAGGGTGTGGCGACCGGAGGAGGAGTCACCTGGATTAGCAATGTCTCGAGCCTTTGGAGACTACTGTGTCAAGGATTTTGGACTTATTTCTGTGCCTGAAGTGACCCAAAGACACCTAACCAACGAAGACCAATTTGTTGTTTTGGCAACAGACGGGGTACATTCTGACATTATTGATATTTAGATGTTTGGAAACTATACTGGCTACTTTTCAAAATCTGTAAATGGTGAAAATATTGCAAATTCTAAACTTATATGACTTCAGGTTATAGATTATTATTTTGCTTTTTAGTTCTTGGATTAACTAAAACAAAGCAAAGAGGGATAAAAGAGAACTAGACCCCGGTATACGTGTTGGAAGGAGGTTTCGAAACTCCGATCTTGTGGTTAACAGCCAACAAAAACGAGCAAGTAACAAGTAATAACCAACTCCCACTATACCAAAACAAAACAAAGCAGAGTTACAAAGCTCCAAGCGACAAGATCCAACTTGCCACTTCAGAGTCTCAGACACTATACCTACCCCCATTTCTGCATTCTCCTGATTTGAGTTTTTCTTGTTTTTGTTTTCTGTTGTTTGTTTTTCTTCAGGTGTGGGATGTAATCTCCAACGAAGAAGCAGTGGAAATCGTGTCCTCGACACCGGACAGGGCAAAAGCAGCTAAACGTCTTGTTGAAAACGCCGTTCGTGCATGGAGACGGAAGAGGCGCGGAATTGCAATGGATGACATTTCAGCTATTTGTCTCTTCTTTCATACTTCTCCTTTATCTCCTCAGCAAAATTTCACTCTGTAACTAAGCCAGAACAATTAGAGAAAAGCAAGGCAATCCCATCTTCATGTCCATCTTTTCCTTGCATCGTAACGCCTCATTTTTCCGGCTAATGTAGTTCCTGAACCTTGGTTGTCGTTCGATTAGCCTATGAATATGTCTACTTCTTATCTGTTAGAACTGAATATTAAGGAAATAAGTTTATGGGGATTAAAGATCGTTTCCGGTGCCTCGGAAGCTTTGGCTGAAGTATATTTCACAAGTACGTAAAAAAGTTATTCTAAAAAACTAATTTTGATACTTTAGAATTCTGATTTCCAAAATCAACCTTCCACTGTGGTGAAACTGACGTTGGGAGAGATGAAAGAGAAAGAGCCGAGGAGTACAAATCCAAGGTTATTGAGGGTTAAATTTGGTACATTATCCGTCTGATCGAGTTAGCCGCTTATTCTATTTTTGGTTGTTCCACACTTTGTCCTTTTAACGGAATTTATTCAATGTTTAAAATACAGTATGATACATTTTCCATTCTGCTGTTTTAAGCATCAAAACAAAGAAAACAACCTAAGTACAGAAAATAATGGTAAGGGCAATTGTGGAAAGTAAAAATCTGTGTATTGTAATCATTATGTCGCGATAAAAAGTTAAATTCTAAAGAGGGACAGATGAAGTATTTTGTAAAATTTAGCTGACGGTTAACTAGGATGAAGGCAAGTGAAATACGAATAAAAACAGAGGAACGAGTCATCTCTCATAGGCGGGGAGGCATTTATACATAAAAACCTCACTGGGTGTTTGTGAAGTTTACCCATCAAATAGCCCATTGTTGGCAAGTTCCATTGATAACCATAGTTCATTCATTTCATACATTGAAGTTGACCATTTTCTCTGCTAATAACCAGATTCTTCTTCACCAGAATATAAGACACAGATTAATATTGGAGGCAAAATTCGCATTCCAGAAAACAGAATCACTAACAAGCCTGCTCGCGGTCCGATTCAGCTCCTTCAACACGTTAGAAAGTTGTTCCGCAACCAAGTACCGCACGAATCCGATGGCTAATCCAAATTTCTTGGCACCGTGCTCGAAGACAATCTGATCCCAAGCCAGAGTTAGGATGAGATACAAAATGCATTCGACGGCTACCTCCTTGGGTCTCCGGATCACCCCTCCTTCCGCCCAGCCGAACCAAAACGAAAGGCTGATGAGGAGCGAGAGGAAAACAGAAGCCCCGTCAATCGACTTTTTCGGGAACCAAGAAGGCTTGGATGCGACGCTTTGGGGCGAACGGAGGTAGAAAATTTCGATGTAGTGGAGGGATGCAGGTGCTGCCACAGCTAAGGCTAGTGTCCAGAATCCACAACGAGCTATAGCGGCTCTCCACCTCCCCGCTCTGCTTATCTCTTCGACGTCATCGTCGTCATAGTAGTCGTCGTTAGTGTTGTTGATGTCGTTTTCGATGCGGGTATAATCAGCATTGCCACGGCGATCAAGGAGGTTCTCGGCCGCCATGAATAGAATTGGGAGGCAAAGCGATTTTTAGAGAGAGAGAAGCAGACAGAGAGAAATGCAAAGATTAAAAGTAGCGAGAGCACGACATATATGCCACTCGATCGGCCCCAAGAGACTACAGAGAAGACACGAGATCGACCAACAGAGAGCACTGCTTGATAGAATTAATGGTGGGGTTTATTTGGTGAAGGTTTTGAATGGGTCAAAGTTTTCCCAGGATAGTATTTGTAGTGGTAATCTTGAGAAGGGAGGAGGGGTCCGATCTCCTCCATCCGAAAACCTATCTGTTTTTGTACCGAGAAATTTTTCGATTGTAGAATTGAGTGATTTTTTTTTATGTTTTAAATCTAATGGCTGAAAAATCCCTCGACGCAGAGGCACATAGATATTCGGCACAAACGATCCTTCCTTGAGGGAGGAGCACCGAAATTCTCGGAGGAAATCAATGGATGAGCATGATAGTAGAATGTCAGGTATTACGGTTACATACAGGATTTGGCTCGATACCGGTTTTTTCGAAACAAATATTTGACTTGGACTATTTCATAATCTTCTCTCTCTCTCTCTCTCTCTCTCACGTAGTCACAAACACACAATATGGATGAATTCAGAAATTTTAAAAAATTAGTAAACTTCACCTGTAGGTTTATAATTCTCTAATTATATATTTTATCGAAAAAATAAAAAATTATTGAATATATATTTAACATCATCTTATAAGTAACAGAAGTGATTGTATTTGCACAATAAGATAATGTGACGGTATAGCACCCTAGGATGCAGATCGGACAAATATCCTCACAAAGGAAATTTGTAGTAATTTTATTGGAACAATATTGTAAATTACTAGTATATTATTGAATATTTAAAAATATTAAAATAGTTTTACAAAATTGAGTGGAGCCCCATGCCCCACAGGACCCCACGTAGGTCCTGCTTACACACATCCAACATGTCCACACAAAGAACAATTTTCCGGACCCTCTTGTCCTTTTACCCCTTTTTGCTTTTTTCTACCTTTCAATATTTCGTTGGAAGTTTTCTTTTCCTTTTTATCTTTTTGGCTATGCGCTTAACTTCATGGCACGTTATGAGTTTGTATTTTGCCCACGATGTACTTGCTGTCGAGTTTTAATATATATCTTATTTTGCTGATTAAATAAAATTTGATGAAACAAAAGAAAACAGAAAACAATCTTCAGGACACCACCAAAATTATACTCTGTACTAAACATTATTGAAAGTAAATTTTGTGCACTTTCAGGTTTGGGGGCGTTTTAGGGTTTTGTTGGTCTTTGACTAGCGTTTGGGTCTCGGATACCTTTGGAGATTAAGTAATTTTGATTTTCTTGTGCCCTTGTCCTTTTAATCTTTGTATTTCAAATTCGGAGATTAATAAAAAAAATTACTAATAAAAAAAAGAAAGAAATTAAATTTGTGCACTTTTTTGGTCATTATCTTGGTTAAGCTTTGTTGTAGAAAATAAGAACAATCGTTAAAAACTTTTTTTCTTTTTCTAGGAATGACTTTCCATAGTTATTGCATATCTTTGAGAAAAATCATTTGACTACAATTTATTTATCTATCTCTTCCCCTTGTTGGTCTTTTTAAATATAAGTAATTAAGCAACCAACAAGCTAATTTGCTAGTACTCCTTCCGTCCCTTTTCAAGTGTTCTGCTTCGTAATTCCAACTTATTAAAAAGACATTATCATTATACCTTTCACATCAACTTTTTCCTCTACTTTCCCTACTTACCCATAATCATTACACTTTTACTCACTTACTTTTTCAAAAAGAAATCTACTGTAGGGGTAAAATAGATAATGCACCAACTTTTACCCACTAACTTTACAAAATAGACACTTATTAAGGGACAGCCCAAAATGAAATACTGAACTCTAAAAAAGGGACGGAGGGAGTAATTGCTTAAGAATAGAATAATGTAGTAATAAAATAAATAAATAAATAAATAAGCAAGCGAACCAAACAGACCCTAATTCAAGGATCAGAAATTGTGGTCTCTTGTTTTCAAAGAGTTAAGGAAAAGAGAAGGAAACTTCTGATCGATCCTTGGAGATCAGGGAAAAGAGATGGAAACTTCTGGCCGGAATTACGCAATTCATGAGAGTGTTTCCTGTATGGGAATTAGCTCATGCAATTGGAAAACCCCCAGGAATTATGCAATTCAGTTGCCAACCAGATGTTGCTCTGCAGGTCTATGTTTTCTTAAACTCCCTCCGTCCCTAAATAAAATGTCTGACGTGCAAACTTAGGCCTTTAAAAAGATGCAAATTTTTTCATTAAAAGAATCAATTCCTTTCCACAAATCAATAGATATTAGCGAGTTCTGTTAAGTTGTGATTTTTTTTTTTTTTGAATTTTTTAACGAGAAAAATGCAGTGGCGGAGGGAGTAAGGGACGAGCGGGGGCACACGCCCCCACTGTTTTTTTTTTTTTTTAATTCAAAATTTAAATATGTATATTTGGCATTTTGTCTTGGTAATTGTATTTGATAAATTTACTTTTAATCACTCTAAGACATTTCGAATATCATTCATTCTCAATTTTATTTGACATATTAGAACAATGTCATTACACTTGCGAAATGAGATGTCTAATGCAAATAATAGCGGCCACTTACTCTTTGGAACTCTCTAATGCATAATGTCCACAATTCAAAAGTGCTTAAACCATGGGCTGTGGGTTTTATACTTTAGAAATTATTAACAATGGAAACAAGATTGCTAAATATTGTATATATAATAAATTGCTCTTAGACTTGATCCGTTAAGACAATTCAAATTTGTTTGTTTTATATTCTATGTATGTTACTTTCTTAATAAATAGGTTAGGTTTTTCAATTCTCAGCATGAACGGTAATTATTTATTATTCTAACATTGTTTGGTATGAATTTTTTTGGTTGAAATGTGTTCAAAAGGTGCCCCCACTTATATAGATTCCTAGCTATTCCACTGGAAAAATGCTTCTTTTTAAAAGCTTATGTTTGCGCGTCGGACATTTATTTAGGGACGAATGGAGTAATTAAGTCTACGATTAGTTTACTACTCCATATAAAAAAGTCATGTGAACATACATTTCGAACACAACTCCGGATACAATTGCGTTCAGAAATTAACATTGGATGACACATGGGCATGTATTATTCTAGATGGAGTTTGAATTACTTTTGTTATTAGTAACTTTTTTATAACTCTTGATCAAAATATGAACAAAAGAAAAGAATTTCAGAAAACACAAAAAAAAAAAAAAAACCCCGGAAAAATATGTCTCTTTTGGATTATATTATCTTAATCATTATAGGCGCTTTTTTTCTTTTTTCAAATTCCACTCGTCAAAATAAATGCTAGTAAATCCAAAAAAAAAAAAAAAACGACCCAAATGAACAACCTCTCTATATATACAATCACCATATTATGCATACAGTTTCTCATACCAAAATTAGGTAATTCTTCTCTTCTATTATCAACAATGGTCTCCACCCACCTTGTTTCCGCACTCCTTCCACTGGTATTCACCTCCTTTCTCTTTGTTCAACCACATCCGAGCAGTGGCCACGCCAATCCGCTCAAAACTTGTAATTTCGATAAGATTTATCAGCTCGGGGACTCTCTGTCTGACACTGGTAATTTGATTCGTGAGAGCCAAACTGGGACATCTTCGGCATTCGCTAGTCTTCCATATGGAGAAACGTATTTCGAGAACGCGACTGGTCGTTGCTCCAACGGACTTCTCATGATCGACTATATTGGTATGTAAAATTCCCATTTAGATATTCAGTCAAGTATAGGGTGAACCGGGAGAAAAAGTTGCTTCACACTCTTTTTGCATACCTAAATGCCATGTTTTTAGTAGCAAATTTGCCTACAAAATTGCTTCAGTGTTTCTCAACCACTCACAAATAATTTACTTTTCCATACTTCATATTTTCATCAGTTTCTAGAATTTATTGTTTCTCAACCCTTCATCTCCGGTAAACAGCATCATATTCCTAAACTAAGATAAGAACAATCATGTGCCCAAGAATTCAGAACTCAAATCCAAGATTGGCAAGATGCTAACCAAGAAAACACCTATTGGGACAAGTCCAGACACCTAATGTGCCAAGCCCGAAACACCTATTAAGTCAAGCCCAAACTTAAAGAAAAACCACAACAGCAAGTCAACCGCCGCCCGGCCACGCCCAAAACCGACCGCCTCAACAACCACCACTGCGCCATAGCCACCAACAGATCCAACAGCAGCCACCACAGGACCACCATGGCGGCCTGACGATGGACCACCAGAACCGCCAACAGCAACAACGGCGGCCCAGCCCACCGGAAGCATAGATAACACCTTTCAATAGATAACACCCCTAAAGGATCAAAGTATTCTTCCTTTTTGAAGTTATTTTTCACATGGAGATTAATAAGTCTCTGTAAAGCAATTTTTTCATGTTCTTTTAAGTCTCTCAAGCGCAGTAATTTTTTTCCTCTGTGTATTCCTAGCTATGGCTGCCGACCTTCCCTTCCTTGTTCCTTACAAGGATAATGACGGAGACTTCAGACATGGAGTGAACTTTGCCGTTGCAGGGTCAACTGCTTTACCGGCGGACAATCTAGCGGCCAAGAACATCGCAACCATGTTAACTAAGAGCTCACTCGGCGTCCAACTCGATTGGATGTCAACACATTTCAGTTCCATGTGCACCCGAGAGCGAGGTAGGCAGTGATTCTTCTATCACATTAAGCAAATTAGACCAGAATCGGGGCTCCCTTGGTCGGTGTCCCTAGCTTTACCGCCTTTCTAATTGTCCGATTGCACTTGCTTATTGACAGATTGTATCGAGAAGCTTAAGAACTCCCTTTTCATGGTTGGAGAGATCGGAGGAAACGATTACAATTACGCTCTCTTGGAAGGAAAGACCATGGACGAGGTAAAAAACATTGTGGTCGATGTTGTCCGAGCCATAAGCAATGCCGTTAGAGTAAGTTTCCCCAACAAAATTGATGTACTTTTTGTCAAGCCAAGATCGAATTAAATCGACTTCTTCTAAACTGATCAATATCTAAGTTGAAATTCGTTGTACTGGCTGATCGATGCAGAGAGTAATTGACTACGGAGCCGTAAGGGTGGTAGTGCCTGGAAATATTCCAATAGGTTGCTTACCACTCTATCTTACAGCTTTCCAATCCAACGCATCCGCAGCCTACGATGAAGATAACTGCGTGACGAAACTCAACGATCTCGCAACCTATCACAACCATCAGCTGAAAGAGGCCATTAGAGAGCTAAAGCAAGATTACCCAAATACAGTAATCGTGTACGGCGACTACTACCGTGCTTTCCAGCACCTTTTTCGCGATGCTGAATCTCTTGGTGAGTAAATCTATTCTTCGCAACAAGAAGTACACAGACTTGGTGAAATCGTTCTTTTTACTATGTGTTCAGGATTTGACGGTGCGTCTTCGCAAAAGGCATGCTGTGGGACTGGTGGTGATTACAACTTTAATCTGAGTCATCTGACGGAGATATGTGGAGCCCCTGGCGTTCCGGTCTGTCGAAACCCAAATGAGCACATTAGTTGGGACGGAGTTCATTTGACGCAAGAAGCTTACAAAATCATGTCTGAATGGCTACTTAGTGATATCGTGCCCAAGCTTCACTGCCCTATTTGAGTTGGTTCTTGATTCATCTAGGCAAAGAGAATTTGTATTAATTTAGATTCTTTTATTCATTGGTGATCACATTCATTTTTTCTGGTTGTTCATAGGTTTGGTAAAACATTTATGATTGGTTGTATCTATGACTAGTTTGTTATTTCTAATTTTGAATCATGCTTTTTTTTAATCAGCCCAATTTCGCAATATGTTTTTTTTGATAGGCAACAATTTATTAAAACTCGACAAAGGGTAATTTCAAATATGTTGGTCTAGCTAGCTAGCTAGTTTACATTTAAAAAAAAAATAGTAAAGGTAAATAAAAAACATATTCAGAACTCCAAGTTGGTGGTGGACTTTGTTGTAGGTAAATAAACAAACATATTAACAATACTTTGTTCGGTTTGGATTTCGATGGAGATTTTTTAGAATAATGAGCGAAGAAAGATAAAGAAAATTCATTGAGACTGTGCACAGGGTTTTTTGAGACCCAAAGCGAAGAAACTATAAAATTCCTCGTGCCTCGTGCTCAGGTCCTTTTAATCATTGTAGTTTGTTTTAAAAAATTAATAAAATTCTTTTGTTGTTCCAAAAAAAAAAAAGGAAGGTGTCATCAACTGACACAGAACAGAACAGAACAGAAAAGAAAAGAAAAGCCAAGCAATATAGTTCTATTGCTCGCAATTACCCAACATCATTTGACCCCCACCTAAATATGTATGGCAACTCAATGCTAATTTACTCGTGCTTTTACCATCTCACCTCAACTAGCTCCCTCCCAAATGCCTAAGTGTGTGTGTATATATATATATATAATATATTGAGACGGCAAAAGTTTTATCAATAAACTTGATAATGGTACATCAAGTAGAGGAAGAGATGAAGAGAGAGGAATCCAATCAAAGATCGGATAAAAATAAAAAACACCTAATGGGACAAGCCCAAAACAATTGGGCAAGGCCCAAACATATAAAAGCAAGGCCAAGATAAAGTGGGCCAAGCCCACCCCAACAAAACCCAAAACCTAACCCTAAACAATTGAAATCATCTCGCCCATTCGTCTCTCACCCGCCGTCCACCACCCCTTGGCAACAAACAACCACCACACACAGACAATTAGTTTGTTGATAGACGCCTAACACCTTAATATATAGCTAGTGTAGAAAAACAGTGTTCGTATGCGAAGTCTGATCGTCGAGCATCGGAGGTGTTTAGCGTCCTGATGGGAGTAATTTGACACAATACCCGAGAGCATGTTTTGCGTCCGAACAGGATCATGGTGCGTTAGGATGGACCGCAATGTGGAGTTACACGTTTTTGTGGGCTTTATATACATCGGCTTTCTTTGTAGCTAGAAAAGAATAGCTAGGGCATTCTATAGTAACCTAATTTAATTCTCCTCACTATAGTGAAAAAAAATACAACACCCCATGAAGTACGATTAAGTGATTTGCTTATTCCAGAACCACATAAAATATCACTACAAGAAAAATAACTTTTGGTGACACAATTCAACAATATTGCCGCTAAAGAGTCAAATTTCTGCACCAAAAGTATTGCTAGCAACAAATATTTCATCACCATGAACGTTTCGTCACCTATAGATCGATTGTTGCTAAAAATTGAATTGGTGATGAAAAATTTTATTGCCTAATGTATCACTTTGGTGACCAAATTGTTTTCATCACTAAAAGCAACCAAACTAGAAAAATAATATTTAACTTCGCTGGAATTGTTGCTATTCGTATTCGGACTCACGACCTCTGGTTCCCAAACTACCACTCTTTCCATTGCATTGCGCCATTCTTGTTTTTGCTGTTCTTGATCATTAGTATGTGTTAGTTGGTTTAATTTGGCCAATTTCTCAACATTGTAAACGTCTAGAATTCTGTAAATGGCTGTTTCAAGACATTATTTAACCCAACTCACTCCGCATGCAACAGGTTAACACCAAATTCTCTTAGTTACGTGATAATAGGTGGTCTTCTAAAGAGAGTAATCCCCAAGTAAACATCAGATATGTGGGATTAGTTCAAAATACCTAGTGAGACTAGGTCTAGCTGTCCTTTCGAGAACATCCGATAAGATTTGCAGAGACTAGGTCTAGCTCCTTATATTTCTCCGTAAGATGCAATCTGTAACTAACTTACACTAATGCCTATATAAAGAAGAGCAATCTTACTCCTCACGGCTCTCGTACATAGTTCCCTAAATTAGTCATTTAGCCAAAAAAAAAAAAAAAAGTTCATTTAGTCGTTGACACCATAACCTAACCTTCTCCTATATTGATCAGAGAGGAATTTCCACAAAAGTTTATCCCCCTCCAAACTTACAGTGCATATAGAGCTTTGCTCTGATTTTAATTGAAATTCCTGGCAAGTAAACAGAGTGATTGATACCCCAAGATTGCATAAATTAGCCCGGTTACCTAAGTTACAAAAGAAAGAATTGCCGAACCCTGCCACTTTCCCCTTCTTTGTTCACAACCACCCAATCAGGTATGATTATTCTTTTCTATCGTATAAACGGATGATTCCTTGCAGAATGGAACATAACCTATTGCTGAATTTGTATTCAAGTATGCGCTACTTCTCTTGCATTTACTCACTATTCTCTCCCTTTTTCCAAATACCGAAACTTCATGTTCTACACAAAGGACTTCTCCCTATTTCTATTTATTTTCCAAAGTTATATATTTGTATTTCCTCTTTCCTTTCTATTTTTCAGTGCTCTTGTATCTAATATGTACAAAACCAAACCTAGCCTTGAAAGTTCAATTATGAGCGATGCAGTGGTTCGATAGTTTTTGGTTCGTGCGTTTATAGGGGTTTTAGTGGAGAAGATAATGGGATCAAATTTTTTTGCTCCTTGTGATCCTCCATATGGTTGCTATCTACTTCATGATCAAACAAAAAGTATCCGCAGAGGAATTCGACTGTTTGCTTCTCATGGATGTGTTTTCTGTGCTGAACCTATTTCTGAAGGAGCTTAATGGATGTCGTTATAACGCTTCTATGATTGTACTGATTCTGGTATGCAACTTAGTTGTGATATGGTTTCACGCTATGAGGGGGTCCAACCATAATTCGGAAGCAGAAAAATGCTATAGGCCCCATTTATTAGAATTTTTTCTTTTCTCTTCTCTTTTCTCAGATAATTAGCAATAGTTATTGCTCATAATGTTAATTCTATCGACCAATAACATTTAAGCTCACAGTCAATACTGGATGGACTTCTCAGAATAAAATATGGAAGGTATATATGATTATACTGATTCATGGCATCAACAGCATCCGATGGGATGTGCCTAACTAACAACTCATCTTGGGCAAGGACTGCACACACTTGCACCACTACATATAGGTGCCAAAAAATGCTATATGCGGTGGTGCAAGTGTGCAGAGTCCTTGTCCAAGATGGGGTATTCGTCAGGCAACTGTACATCTCACTAGATTTTGCTAATGCTCATGAATCAGAATGATCATCTATGGCTTCCATTTCTTATTCTGAGGAGTCCATCAAGTATTGACTGTGAGCTTAAATGATATTGCTTGATAGAATTAAGATTATGAACAATAACTATTGCTATGTATCTAAGAAAAGAGAAGATAAAATAAAAGGTTCTAATCAATGGGGCTTATAGTACTTTTTCTGCTTCTGAATTATGGCTGAATGCTCTCATAGCGTTAATCCATAACAAAACTAAGTTGCACACGAGGAGGAGTACAATAATAGAAGCGTTATAACAGCATCCATTAGGCTCCTTAAGAAATAGGTTGAGCACAAAAAACGCATCTATGAGAAGCAAACAACCGAATTCCCGTGTGGACACTTCTTGTTTAAACATGAAGTAGAAAGCAACGATATGAAGGACCACAAGGAGCCCTACCATTATATATAACGTTGTAAAGGGAAAAAATTGATCCCTTCATCTTCTTGATTAAAACCCCCTATAAACACATGAACCAAAAACCATCGAGCCACTGCGTCACTCATAATTGGAACTTAAAAGGCTAGGTTTGGTTTTGTACATATAAAATACAGGAGTATTGAAAAATAGAAAAGGAAGAGGAGATACAAACATGTCACTTTGGGAAATAAACAGAAATACAAAGAAGTGGTCAGTGTACTGATCATAGGAACACAAAATTTTGGTATTCTGAAGAAGAGAGAGAATAGTGAGTAAAATTAACAAGAGAAAGAAGTAGCTCATACTTGAATACAAATTCTATAATAGGTTATGTCAGTTCGGATCCAATCAGGACATCCGGATTTTGAGTTAGGTCCGGATCACGATCTTAGCCGTTGGATTGTGTTTTCAATGGTCCGGATGCACGGATAATTTATTCGTGTGAACAAATTTTTTGCAGATCCGGACCATTAAAAACACAATCCAACGACTTAGAGCAAAAGTCCGGACCTAACACTAAACCAGGGTGTCCTGACTTGATCCTCAGTGTATAGGTTATGTAAATTTACAAGTCGGTATTGTAAATTTCGGTTTTACCCCTAGCTTTCATGCATGAAAAATTATTCATTTATAATTTAGTGCTCATCAATTTGAATTCCGATTCCGATTTTTTTTTCTTTTTGTTACACACGTAGCCAATGTCTTTCATCATATGTCACATGAGTATGTTTTATCCTTGAATGTGCAAAAATTGTATCAAGGTGATACATTGATTCTTATGAGCATGGTTTTTATTTTACATTAATTGAAAGATATGAGCGGTGTGGTATAATAAAGGGCTGAGTGACTCAGGGGACTGGTGGTGATTACAACTTTGATCTGACGGAGTTCCATTTGACGCAAGGAGCTTGCAATAACATGTCTCAATGGCTACCGAGTGATATCTTCTTTCCCAAGCTTCACTGCCCTATTTGAGTTGGTTCTTGATCCATCAAAGGCAAATTAAAGAGAATTTGTATTAAGATTCTTCTAAATATTCATTGGTGATCACTTTCATTTTTCTCGTTGTTCGATCATAGGCTTGGTAAAACATTTATGAGTGGTTGTATCTATGACTAATTTGTTGTTCCTAATTTTGAATCATGTTTTCTTATCAGTCCAATTTTGCAATATGTTGGTGTAGTTCACAAAAAAAATTTTATTTAAAAATTCAACTCCAAGTTGGTGGTTGACTTTGTTGGAAAGGTAAATAAACAAACATATCATTATACCCTGTTCAGTTTGGATTTTGAGAAATATTTTAGAGTAATAAGTGAAGAGAAAGATATATAAAGAATTTATTGGGACTGTGTACAAAGATTTTGAGATCCAAAACGAATAAACTATAAAATTCTTTGTGCTCAATTTCAAACCATATTTGATGAATAAACAAACATATTACTATGTTTGATGAATTGTTTCTACCAATAGTCCACAGATTAAAAGAAGAGAAAAGGAGAACATTTCCTCTCTTGATTTGACGAAATTCAATTTCAAACCATCTCCATGTTTAGGAGCATTTCTGTTCATACTCTTCAAACTATACATAAACATATCACTACATTTTTCCTCAGACATCATATGACTTTGTGACTAATTATTTGGCTCAAGTTCTGGTCCATGTGAATTCAATAAGGGAAATGGTTTAAGTTTATACAGTTATACGCAAACCGAAATTTATGTTTCATATTATTCTAGTCCCCAACGGCGGAGGTAGCTGACCTCACTGCCTTCTTAATTTTCTTAGAGATAAGTATAATTTTCACCCCATTTGAACTCATTTGACCTCACTTTAAAATTTATTTTTGCCCCAACCCACATAATGGTTTTGTACTTGGGAAAAGAAGGGTCAAAATAGAATCACCATCCACAAAATTCCCAAACGTCGGTTTCATTTGTTCTTCAGAAAAAAACTAGGTTTCATTTGCTTCTACCTTTCTGGAGATTCTTGATCGCCTACAGGTATTTCTCTTCTTGATCGTTTATAGGTATCTCTCTTCTTGATAATTTGATTGTGTACATAGAGAAAGATATTTTTGAAATCATTACAAACGAAGCTATCATCCATCATTACCAAAGTATGAAAAGTCGTCGAGGTCAATTGTGAATTGAAGCAATAATTTGTTATTAATATATATCTACTTTTTGATTAACTTCTTTCAATTAGCAACTGGAAAAAGTGAATCATACACAGTTCAAATTTTCGACCCCACTTATCGAAAATTTTGGCCCCGCCACTGCTGGTCGCCATATACGGTAATGGATCTTATGATGGAATTCATATGGTTTGTGGTGCTTGATTGCAAAAGGAATCTATAGAGCCTAGGAGTCTCTCGGATACTGAAACAAAATAAGTGCCACCACCGTTTTCTTTCAAGGAGGAAAAGGGGAAAAAGTATCTCCTTTCTATGAGATGACCACTATATATAGGATAAAATGCGACTATAGATGGTCTATGACTCCATATATATATATATATATATATATATACACACATGAAGGTAGTCTGCCGATCATGCACAGCTTTTGAAAAACAGAAAAGATAATTTTCCCCTGATTTCATTCTTTAATTTGACTATTTCTGTCTGTGTGAATGCATAATTTTTTGAAGTTATGACGTGTGTACGAATGAGGGTGGCTCTATGTGGGCCAACGTTGGTAACTATCTATTTCTTGAACGATCCATTGGCCGGTGCATTAAAAGTAAAACAGTGTGAGTACAAGGCAGGGCGTGGCCAATCCGATTGGTCATGTTTGATTCTCTCTTTTTGTATCACGCACAATGTACTAAGACTTCAATAACACTTAAAATTCAAAGCTTAATTCCATATAGTGGAATGCTTACTTAATTTAGTGCCTCTTTGACTCTCTGATATCATAGTAGAATGCGTGCTCTAAAATTCATACCCTTATTTATCTTTGATTTACATATGAACTATAGTATCTATTACTAGAATTTGTCCGTGCCTAAAGGCACAGCGTAACGCGTTTTGAACACAACTAAAATAAATTGCGAAACTATTGACCATCCTCGCCAACAAAACTGATTTATATGAAAAGATTTTTTCTTAAATTAGGATCAAACAGATTTTTTCTTACCATTTTGTTTAGTTTGCAAAAAAAAAAAAAATACTCAAACCAAAAAAATTGAAATTGATCAACCGATAAACAAAAATATTTCTTACCATTTGTTTAGTTTGCGATTTGTCTTGCACTAATTTATACATGAAATTTTATTACTTTTTATCTTCCCATAGCAAAAGAGAGTTGGGATAGAAAAAGTTAGAGAAGATTTCGCTTTGCTTCGAAGAGCAGGAGTGCTAAGGTTTCAAAAATTACTTCCCTTTCTTATTTCAAAATCCGGCTCTTTTTTGGTAATGAAATTTTATTGTTTTCTATCTTTTCCATAACAAAAGAGAGTTGGAATAGAAAAGGTTGGAGAAGATTGAAAATAGAATTTTACAGCCCTAGGACTCTTCTCAGCCGTAGGATTTACGAGGGATAAGTTTGGGCCGTTAGATTTATATACATAGGATTCAAATACTGAGCTGTTTTATTATATAGATTAATCTGCTATAGGTACAAATGAAAGGGTGTACATTCGGTGTACATCGCCGTGTGGGGCTTACTACGGGTCTCATACAAATGATTCGGTCCGTTGATAAATTTTAAAATATTTTTTCTAGTGGTCTTGTGAAAAATCAGCTCAATTAAATATGTGTAAGTACTTGATCCGATCTTCTAACTTTTCATTCAGAAGTTAGACAATGAAAAATTATAAGATTGGATCAAGTACTTACACATATTCAATTGAGTTGGTTTTTTGCAAAGGCACTCAAAAAAATAGTTTAAAATTTATCAACGGACCGGATTATTTGTGTGGGACCCGTAGTGGGCCCCACACGGCGATGTACACCGTATGTATAGTACTCTTTCATATGTAATCTTAGCATTTCTGATTAATCTATGAGTAGTGCTACAGTTCCCAACCAAAAGGGTTCCCGATCGGAATCCTGATGCCCTGCCGGGCACATTCCGGCCACCGGACGGCTGATCCGAGCCGTCCAAAAATTCTAAAAAAAAAACCCGAGTGGCCTTCGCTAGAATCGACGGCATCCGATGTGTGTAGATGTTCGATCCAAACACTCCATGTTTTTGTATATATATACTCCATGTTTTTGTATATATATATACAAAAACATGGAATGTTTGGATCGAGCACCTAAACACATTGGATGCCATTGATTCTCGCATAAGGCCAACTCGGTTTTTTGTTTAAGAATTTTTGGACGGCTCTGATCGGCCGTCCGGTAGCCGGAATGTGCCCAGCGGGGCATCGGGATCCCGATCGGGATTTTGGGTCAGGAACCGTATCATTAACGTTATTCTATACCCTGATGAAAGAAAGTATTCATTTATTTACTTGTGAACATATGCTGATTAAACGGCCATAGAACATTAGAACAACTGTCAAAACTGAAGTGGCTGCCATACATGTAAACTGGGAAAAACGGCCATAGAACATTAGATCTACTGTCAAAACTTCACCAAAGTGACATACTGACTTGATAGGTTTTGTCGGGAAATTGCTTCTTCTTCTTCTTTTAATAGCTCTTAAGGAACTAATTTTTTTTAATAGCTCTTGAAAGGCTTATTCAATAGTACCCTCAAATATGGGGCTTTTATGGACGGAAAGGAAGGCAGCACAAAGTGTTCTTTGGCTCCTTGCTAAGCTTCTTAGACTAATAACTACATCGCAAAATCCATGGCCTGAACAGAGTCTATGTGCTCAATGTAGACATTAGATAGGCTCAAACCATTCATGATTTTGAAAATAGACACGTACAATTGTTTCATTGTAGAGGTACAGGGCTGGAGTTTCAACTATCGATGAAGTTAAGAAGGGACTGGCTTCTTGGAAAAAAGAAGAGTGTGTCTGTCGTCACAGATATGTTTACGTCGATAAAGTCAACTCTTTGCAATATTCTTGATGACCATTCCACTTCCTAACAATTGAATGATCATATATGGTTGCTACTTATGCCGCGATGCTTGGTGACACTTTGGCATATAACAGTGTGAGACTAACCATTCTTACCCAACCAGATTCTGCATCTGTTAGAAAATTGAAACCTAACGCTTATGGAAGTGCTCAAGCAGGTCTTGGTGCTGCTGGCATAAGGGATGGTGGAGGGAGGTGATTACAGGCTATAAAGGGAAGCAAGAGGAAGTAACAAGTGAAAAAGGCTGAACTTAGAAGCATTCTTCAAGACCTAAAGCTACTAGGAAAAACAAGGATTCAAAGGCGACTAGAAGTGGAGATAGACTCAGATACAGTGAAGTTAATCACCAAGGATGGACAATGCCACTCCCAAGCATAGTGCTGTGAAAAAAAAAAAAAAAACTTACGCAACCAAAAGCTCCATCACTCGCATACTCAGACAAGCAAATGATGTGCTGACATCTTATCTAAACTTGGATCACAAGCCTTTGTCAAAATGAGAGTTTAATAGCAAACTAAACTCAATTGGTCTCTGCTGGAATGAGGTGGCAGTAGGTGTTCAAACAGCTTTGTAGAAGTTACGTTCTTTTAGAGGTTTGGCCAAGGTTCTGTAATTGTCAGTGGTGTGCTCGCTGCATGTGTACTTTACTGGTTTATCGGAGCTCTGGGATGAATGCCCTTGTAGTTTTCTCTACAAGGTATGCTTTCCTTTTCACTTCTTTTGGTCTTTGGACTTCAAAAGAACAACATTGGGAATCTGCTATTTCTTTGGGGATGCTCAGTTGATCATCAAATCTGCTTATGTTGGATGTTCAACCCATTCACTGGTCTATCCCTTGTTATCTCCTATATATTGGATAGTTTTTTTTTTTTTTTGCTCGGCAAAGACGAACCGTTTATAACATCTCGAAAGGATACATCGAGGAGGCTCAAGCACAGTAAGAATACACACTTACTTGAGCAAAACGAAGGAAAAGAAAAGGAACAACAAAATGAAACCCTCCAACAAACAGTTGGATGGCTAACACCTCACCACCCAACCAATTTACAGTTTCAATAGACGAACTCCATCCAAAAAAATCCTGAAGTCCTCCACTGAATACACTTTTATGTCGAACTTTGCCTTTGCCCACATTGCAACTCTAGTTTTAATCAATTCGCCCACTTCCCCAGTACTTGTTGAAGCATTGATAAACACATAAGCATTTCTTACCAGCCACAAGGACCACACTGTTGCGAGGAAAGTAATTTCCCATAGGTGTTTCTCCCACTTTTTGAATCTACTGCCAACCCACCAAATGAACTGGTCTTCCAAAGATGCAGGGCACACCCAACTTACATGCCACCAATCCAGAATCCGCGACCAAACACCCCAAGAAAATTGGCAATGCATGAATAAGAGATGAGGAGTTTCCAAGTGCAGCACGCAAAATGGACAAAGGACAGATTGACCTTCGGGGATCAGATTTCTTTCCAAAAGCACGGATCTCGTAGCCACCTTGGATTGAATAGCCAACCAAGCGAATATTTCCACCTTTGGGGGACAGAGATTCTTCCAAAGAGCTTCCAACACCAAATTTCTTGAGAAACCTCCATTCTCCCACTGGTAATATACAGATCTTACCGAGAAATGCTTGTCAGAGGACCATTGCCAAAGAACAGAATCTGGCTTGGCTGAATCAAGATTAACAAGTAGCAACCTCTGCTTTAATTCCTCCACTTGAAGGTTTTCCCAATCACGTAAGGCCCTACAAAATGTCAGATTCCAATTGCCCTCATCAGATCCGCCCCTCACCGCACTGACCACCGCTTCTTTTTGAGAAGAAATTAAGTACAGCCGAGGGTAATCTTCTCTAAGAGTTGTATCCCCTAGCCATACATGATTCCAAAAAGAAATCCCCAAACCTGAGTTGATCTGTAATCTAAATCCCTCTTGAATTATAGTGCCGATACATGAAGACACATCCCCAATTGTGCAAATATCTTTCCATATTTGAGTAGCCCTTCCCGATGCCGGCATACGAGGAAATCAACAGCCAAGCTCTAAATTATATTTTTCCCTAACAACCCGCACCCATAAAGAATCCCTGTCCTTATGAAATCGCCACCACCACTTGGCCAGGAGGGCCACATTTTGGACCATTAAATTCTTCACGCCTAAACCACCAAACTCCTTCTTCTTGCAAATCACCTCCCATTTGACTAGGTGGAGTTTTCTCTTATCAATTGTGTCACCCCAAAAAAATTTCCGTTGAATTTTCTCTATTACTTTTGCTACAGTCACCGGCAGTTTGAAAATGGACATAAAATAAATGGGTTGGTTGGCAAGAGAAGAATTGATCAAGGTAAGTTTACCCCCAGAAGAGTTGTATCTACCACGCCACACACTTAATCTCTTTTCCATCTTCTCCACTATGGGATCCCAAGTTTTAATCCTATTGGGGTTAGCACCCAACGGCAAACCCAAATACTTGATCGGCAACCTTTCCACTTTACACCCCATAACCTGCGCCAAGAATAGCACATCCTGATGGGGAACTTTAACACCACATAAAGAGCTTTTGGAATAATTAATTTTCAGTCCTGACATAAGCTGAAAGCATCTAAGGATTCTTTTGATGTTACTCAGCTCCTCCAGATTATTGTTACAGAAAAGAATCGTATCATCCGCAAACTGAAGGTGGGACACCACAACCCCATTGGCCCCTATTCTTGCTCCTGAAATGATGTTCCGATCCCTAGCTCTCTCCAATAGAATGTTAAGACCCTCAACCACAATATTAAACAGAAATGGGGATAACGGGTCGCCTTGTCTAATACCTCTCTGGAGCTGAAATTCCTTGGATGCCGATCCATTAATTAGAACTGACATAGAAACTGAGGATATGCACTCCTTTATCCAGGCACACCATTTCGCTCCGAAGCCCATTTTTGCAAGAAGGTCCAGTAAAAAACCCCAATTGACACAGTCATAAGCCCTTTCGAAATCAATTTTGAGAAGTAACCCCCCATGAGAACTATTTTTCCAGCTGTGTATAACCTCATTTGCAATGAGAACACCATCCAAAAATTGTTTTCCCCCGATAAATGCAGCTTGAGATTCGCCAATAACCGATGGCAGGATAGCTTTAATTCTATTGGCAAGCACTTTGGAGAGCACCTTATACACCCAACCAACCATGCTGATGGGCCTAAATTCTTTGAACGACACAGGACAGTCTACCTTAGGAATCAAAGCAACGAAAGTCGAGTTGATACCTTTTGTAAGTTTACCGATAGAGTGAAATTCAGAGAAGAATTGCATGACCAAACCCTTCATAAACCCCCAGCCATGCTTCACAAAGGAGAAATTAAAGCCGTCCGGGCCGGGAGCTTTAAGGTTGCTACACTCCTGTTGAGCAGCTAGAATCTCCCTCTCTTCAAAAACTCTACCAAGATGGGCTGAAATTTCCGGTGACAGCCTCCTTTGAAAAATGCCCCCCAGCACCGGCCTATCGGCTCTATCCTCTTTGAAATTGTTGCAAAAGTGTACTACAGCAGCTTCTTTAATGTCCTTAGGCTCTTCCACTAGTCTCCCGTTCGCCTTGATTGAACCCACCAGATTTTTCCGAAACCTATTATTGGCTATAGCCTGGAAGTATCTTGTGTTTTTATCCCCCAATCTCATCCAATTCAACCTCGATTTCTGTCGCCATAGAGATTCTGATAAACGAGAGAGTCTCCAATACTCTGATTTAGCTTTACATCTAGCCGCTTTTTCCTCGATACCAAGTTGTCGTTCCTCCGCTACCAAATCAAGTTGATGAAGTTCTGCTTCCGTTGCTAACAATGCTGAATTTATATCCCCAAACTCCTCTTTGTTCCACACCTTGAGCTTATCTTTAACGGCCCTCAACTTTTGCAAGATTCTAAATCCGGCCCATCCAGACACCAAAGTATTCTCCCACGTCTCTTTTGCAATTGCCATACACCTCGGGTTTGATAGCCAGACATCCAAGAACCTAAACGGTCGAGGTCCCCAATCCCTTTCGTCATTAGTGAGCACAATTGGACAATGGTCAGAAATTGGCCTATGAATCCCCCATTGAACCACCTTGAATTTCTCAAGCCATTGTTGGGATATTAAAAATCTGTCCAAACGACTGTGAATCGCATGATCTTGGAAGTTAGTCCACGTAAATTTCCTACCCAACAACGGAAGGTCGAGAAGTTCCAGATTGTTACTAAAATCCACAAAATCCCTCATACCCCTCTCCATTCTCTGGCAGCCTACCCTTTCACCGATTGCCTTGATTTCATTAAAATCTCCCCCAATACACCAAGGAACTGGAGAGACAGTAGCATGCTGGTCTATACTTTGTAGACTTCATTTCCAGACAAGTAGATCCTTGGTGGTAAATGAACATCCTTTTAGTTATAATTTGTGCACAAGCGAATTGGTGATGAATGATCCTGAGCAGATGTGTATGTTTATCTCTTTTAATATTCTGTTACTTTATTTTGTTCTTTTCAAGCTTCTTGATTTATTGTACAATTTTTTTTTTATCAGCAATATCTTGTAGTTGTTTGGGAGAAAAAGATTATCATATGTAGCACTTGTGCATTATGTTGAGCTTTATATATCAAAATCAACTGTACGTTTCTACTTCCATGGGGATGTTGATGTATTTATGTTTCTCGCTGTCATGTTGTCATAAATGAAATAAACCGCTTTTGGCAACCAAAAAAAATAAAAAATTTGTTCATGGTATAAAGAGTAATTTCCACAAAAGCTTCGATTCGTTTTCCTTCTGACGGAGTGGAAGGGTAAAATCACTCCTGCTCCAAATTGACAGTGCATATAGAGTTTTGCTCTGGCTTTAATTGAGATCCCCGCAAATAGGCAGTGAGATTAATATCCCAAAATTAGTCGTGGTGCGCATATATAAACTGCAAAAGTGCTACACACACAACGGTTGTGTAAAACACAACACACAACCAATCTCTAGCCGTCCATTGCTGTAATAAATGGCCAGGATTCGCTCAAACTCTTCCCCATAAAAGTTGAACTTTTCCTTGGAAGAGTTTTTATAAAATCTAGACCGTTCAAATACATATGGACGATCAGAATTACGCACACAACTAACACAACGGTTGTGCAAATAGCATTTTTGTATAAACTGACCCATGCCGAATCCTACCACTTTCCCCTTGCGTAACTTTGTGAGTTAATGGCGTAATCAGTGGATACGGCCAAAGATACAGAATAGTTGTGTAATCCTTCAAATTACGAAAGAACAAACAGCATGGGGAAGAAAAGTTTGTCTTCTACAAGGTATTTCCCCTTCTTCTTTTTTTCATGTGTTTCAAAAATGCATTTTCCTTTTTCACTTATTTCTTTATTGGATTTAGGTGTATCCTGTTTAATTTGTTGAACTTCACATGTAATTTTCTTTCAGTTACTGGGTATTATGTGATCCCTTCAAATTTCGTAACAAATGCTTATTTAAAGGCACGACGTTTTTTGACAGCCAAAATTTTTTTTTGGCATAATCAGATGTGAGAGAAAAGTTAAGTTCTGCAAGAAAACATGTTTGTATAAGAGACTGAATAGCTTCACATAGATTAACTATTCTTACAAGGTAAATTAAAATTTCGTCTAAAAGCGTGAAAGAATTCACCCTAAAACATCAGTTTCGAAAAGAATTCGTTTCATTTTCGTATTTGAGTTTTCTTATATCGTATCGAGGTTTTATCCCTTGCTTTCTTGCATGAAAATTTATTCATTCATAATTTAGTGCTCATCAATTTGCATTCTAGTTAATGTTTTTTTTTTTTTTTTTTGTTTTGTTTTGTTTCATACGTAGCCATTAGCCAATGCCTTTCATCATATGTAACATGAGTATGTTTTATCCTTGAATTTTCAAAACTTGTATCAAGGTGATACATTGATTCTTATGTGCATAGTTTTTATTTTAGGGCAAAATATGGATTACCTCTCTGTAGTTTTGTCCTTTTGCACATCATCTATGCGTTATGTTGAACCTATTTCTGATGGTGCCTAATGGTGCTATTATAATGCTTCTTTGATTGTACTAAGTATGGTGTGCAACTTAGTTGTGATATGATTTCAAGCTATGAGGGCGTCCAGCCATAATTCGGAAGCAAAACAAGTGCTATAGGTTGCATTTATTAGAACTTTTTTTTTCTCTTCTCTTTTCTTAGATATATTATATATATAGCAATAGGTATAGCTCGTAATGTTAATTCCATCGAGCAGGAGCATTTAAGCTCATAGTCAATATTTGATGGACTCCTAAAAAAAAAAAATGGAAGGTTTATATGATTATGCTTATTAATGAGCATTAGCAGCATCCGATGGGATGCACAGATGTCTCACGAACAACCAATCTTGGAGTGTGCAGAGTCCTTGCCCAAGATAGGTTATTTGTCAGGCACCTGTACATCCCACCAGATGCCTTCTGATGGTCATGAATTGGAATAATCTTATATACCTTCCATTTTTTATTCTGAGGATTCCATCAAGTATTGACCGTGAACTTAAATGCTACTACTTGATAGAATTAACATTATGAGCAGTAACTATTGCTATATATCTAAGAAAAGAGAAAAGAAAAGAAAAAGTTCTAATAAATGGGGCCTATAGCACTTTTTCTGCTTCCGAATTATGGTTAGACTCGTCCTCATAGTGCACAACTAAGTTGCAAACCAGAAATTAGTACAATCATAGAAGCATTGTAACAACATCCATTAGGCTCCTTCAGAAATAGGTTCAACAAAAATAACTCATCCATGAGAAGCAAATACCTGAATTGAATTCCCGTGCAGACACTTCTTGCTTGATCATGAAGTACATAGCAATGATATGAAGGACCACAAGGAGCCCCTACCATTATAACGTTGTGAAGGCAAAAAATATGTATGGCAACTCAATGCTAATTTAGTACGTACATTATTATTCTATAAAGTTAATAATTAAAAGGATGTATATCACCGATTTTACTCGAGCTTTACCATCTCACCTCAATTAGCTCCCTCCCAAATGGCCAAAGTAAACAATAACAATATAAATTTCCGGACACCCTTAATATAGCTTGCGTTGAAAAACAGTGTTTGTATGTTGAGTGTGAAGTCTGATCGTGGAGCATCCGAACGTAGGCATTTAGCGTCCGGACGGGAGTAATTGGAGCCAGTACCCAAGAGCCTGTTTTGCGTCCGAACAGGGTCATATGGACCACGATGTGGAGTTACGCGTTTTTGTGGGCTTCTATGCATCGGTTTTCTTTGTAGCTAGAAAAGAATAGCTACGGCATTCTATATAACCTAATTTCTCCTCTCACAATAGTGAAACAACTACAACACCGGTCCCATGGAGTGTGATTAAGTGATTTGCTTAATTCGGAACCACATAAAATCTTACTACAAGAAAAAGGACTTTGGTGACCAAACAATAACATAGCTAAAGAGTCAGATTTTGTCATCATGTTTCATCACTTGTAGATATATTGTCGCTAAAAAGTGCATGGTAGTTGTTGGTGACGAAATTTTTTTGTCACCTAATGTAACACTTTGGTGACGAAATTGGTTTCATCACTAAAAGCAACCAAACTAGAATAAAAATACTCAACTTCGTTGGAATATTTGATGGTGCTCGTATTCGGACTCACGACCCTCTGGTTCCCAAACTATCTCTCTTTCCGTTGTATTGCGCCATATATTCTTGGTTTTGCTGTTCTTGATTATTCTTTGCATTATGTGTTAGTTGGTTCGGCAAATTTCTCAACATTTTAAATGCCTAGAATTCTGTAAATGGCTGCTTCAAAATGTTATTTAACCCAACAGGTTAACATCAGAGAATGTGGAATTAGTTCAAAATACCTAGCGACAGCTATCCTTTCGAGAACATCCGATAAAATTGAAATGATTCAAAGACTATAGCTCCTTATATTTCTCCATCATAAGATGCAATCGGTAACTAATCAACTTACACTAATGCCTATATAAAGAAGACCAATCTTACTCCTCTCATATATAGTTCCTTAAATTAGTCCCTAAGCAAAAAAAAAAAGTTCATTAATTTAGTCGTTGACACCATAATCTGACCTTCGCCTCTTTTGTTCAGAGAAGAATTTCCAAAAAAGCTTCAATTCGTTTTCCTTTTTACGAAATAGAAGGGTAAAATCACTCTCACTCCAAAGTGACAATGCATATAGAGCTTTGCTCTGGCTTTAATTGAAATCCCCACAAGTTAAGCAATGTGAATACCCCAAAATTAGTTGTGGTGCAGATAAACTAGCCCGGATACCTGAGTTAAAAGAAAAACTGTCGAATCCTGCCACTTTCCCCTTCTTAGTTTACAACTAGGGCTGCAAACGAGCCGAGCCGAGCCGAGTTTTAGAGTGTTCGAGCTCGACTCGGCAAAAATTTAGTTGGCTCGAGCTCGGCTCGATATGTATTTACGGAGCTCGAGCTCGGCTCGTTCGGCTCGTTTATGAAACAAATATATATAAATATATATAATATAATCGAGCTCGCGAGCCAATTCGAGCCGAGTTTCGACTAGCTCGAGCTCGGCTCGTTTATGAAACGAGCCCAGGACTCGAGCTCGAGCTCGTTCGTTTTTGTCTTGAACCGAGCCGAACCGAGCCGTTATCGAGCCGAGCTCCGAGCCGCTCGCGAGCGGCTCAGATCGTTTGCAGCCCTATTTACAACCTCCCAATCAAGTATGATCATTCTTCTCTATTGTAAATGGATCCTTTCTTGCAGAATGGAACATAACCTATTGCAGAATTTGTATTCAAGTATGAGCTACTTTTCTCTCTCTCTCTCTCTCTCTCTCTCTCTCTCTCTCTCTCTCTCTCTCTTTTCCGAATACCGAAATTTCGTGTTCCTCTTCAATACACTAAAGACTTCTTTGTATTTCTGTTTATTTTCCAAGGTGATATGTTTGTATCTCCTTTTCCTTTTCTATTTTTCAGTGTTCTTGTATTTAATATGTACAAAACCAAACCAAACCTAGCCTTTTAAGTTCCAATTATGAGTGACACAGTGGTTCGATGGTTTTTGGTTCGTGTGTTTACATGGGGTTTAAGGGAGAAGATGAAAGGATTAATTTTTTGCCTTTACAACATCATAATGGTAGGGCTCGTTGTGGTCCTCCATATCGTTGGAATTATAACATTGTAAAGGCAAAAAAAGTGATCCTTTTTTATTCTCCCTTAAACCTCCTCTAAACACACGAACCAAAAACCATCCAACCACTGCGTCACTCAGAATTAGAACTTAAAAGGCTAGGTTTGGTTTTGTACATATTAAATACAAGAGCACTAAAAAATAGAAAAGGAAGAGGAGATACGAACATAGCACTTTTGGAAATAAACAGAAATAGAGAGAAGTCCTCAAGGTATTGAAGAGGTACTCAAAATTTCGGTATTCAGAAGAATAGAGAGAATAGTGAGTATAAGCAAGAAAAAAAAGTAGCTCATACTTGAATACAAATTCTGCAATAGGTAATGTAAATTTACAATTCAGTATTGTAAATTTCGGTTTCAGCCCTTGCTTTCTTGCATGAAAATTATTCATTCATAATTTAGTGCTCATCAATTCGCATTCCGGTTAATGATTTTTTTTTTTTTTTTTTGTTGTTGTTACATACATAGCCAATGTCTTTCATCACATGTCACATGAGTATGTTTTATCCTTGAATTTGCAAAATTTTTATCAAGGTGATTCATTGATTCTTATGTGCACCTTTTATTTTACATGAAAGAAACGAGTGTTTTGTAGTAATAAAGGGCTGAGGGGACTTGGGACGCGCCCTTGTAAGTGTTAGATAAAATGCTCGTGACACAAAGAACTAATTAAAAATAATGCTAATGGTAGGCTAGCGCATAAGCCCGTATTGTCGCCAAAAATGAATAATTGGTAACGAAATTTTTTTCTCGCCTATTGTGTCTTTTGACGAAGAAAAACTTCGTCACCAATTATTCCTTTTGGCGATGAAAAAATTCGTCGCCAAAAGTGACCTATCGGTGGCGAAATGTTTTGTCACAAAAACGTTTTCATATTAGATGCAATCTGTAACTAAATAACTAACTTACACTAATGCCTACATAAAGAAGAGCAATCTTACTCCCCTCATATATAGTTCCTTTAATTAGTCACTTAGCAAAATAATGCCAAAACTATTTTTGTTGGCGTCAAAACTCCAGCACGTAAAAGTCTTGTACAATGCACATGGTATAAACATTTTATATACTAGAGTTTTGACACTAACAAAAACAACTATGACATTATCATTTGAAAGTTCGTTACTCGTTGACACCACTACCTAACCTTCTCTTCTGATCAGAGAAGAATTTCGACAAAAGCTTCAATTCGCTTTCCTTTTTCGGAGTAGAAGGATAAAATCACTCCCACTCTAAACTGACAGTGCATAATCTCTGACACCTATAGAAGCCTCTCGTAGGCGTACTTTACAGTTGGTTGTGCAATAAGTGCTACAGTTGACGGAACCAGGAATATAATTTATCCTGGACCAAAATGGGTTGGTGGGTGAAATGAGTTGGATTAAAATTATTTAGGATAAATTTTACCTATAATTTTTTTGTTTTTTTCAAAGTTAACATGGGCTATATCCCACCTCATTCTACACTTAGTTCCGCCCTTCTGGTCCTATCTAAAAGCAATCGATAGTTCAAATAATATAGTATTTCCCAACGGTTCGAACGACCCGCTTCAGGTTTCATTGAGTTGCCGGTTCGACCGCCGGTTTGAAACGGCTCTCCTTAATGAGGGTGATTCTGAAATCGTAACGGTTTTGGGGTTAGTCTGAACTGGAGTAAGGGCTGGTTTTCGGTTCAACCAGTCGAACCGGCTAGTCCTGTCCAATTTTCATAACGTTACTCCCCTAGCCTTTAAAGTTCCAATTATGAGAGACGCCGTGGTTCGTTGGATTTTTTGGTTCATGTGTACAGGGAGAGTTTTAATGGAGAAAATGATGGGATCAATATTTTGCCTTTACAACGTTATAATGGTAGGGCTCCTCGTGGTCCTTCATATTGTTGCTATCTACTTCATAATCAATCAAGAAGTGTCAAGCACATGAATTCAGTTGTTTGCTTCTCATGGATGCATTATTTGTGTGAAACCTTTTTCTGAACGGGACTATGGTGCTGTTATAACGCTTCTATGATTGTACTGATTCTGGTGTGTAACTCAGTTGTGATATGGTTTCATGCTATGAGGGCGTCTAGCCATAACTCAGAAGTACAAAAAGTCCTATAGGCCCCATTTATTAGAACTTTTTCTTTTCTCTTCTCTTTTCTTAGATACATAGCAATAGTTATTGCTCATAATGTTTATTCTATCAAGTAGTAGCATTTAAGCTCACAGTCAATACTTGGAATCCTTAGAATAAAAGATGGAAGGTATATATGATTATTCTGATTTATGAGCATCAGCAGCATCCAGTGGGATGTACAGGGGCCTGACGAATAATCCATCTTGGGCCAGGATTGCACACACTTGTACCACCACGTACAAGTGCCTAACGAACAATTCAGAAGCAAAAAAAGTGCTATATGCGGTAGTGCAAGTGTGCACAATCCTTGCCTAAGATGGGTTATTCATCAAGCACATGTACATCCAACCGGATGTTGCTAATGCTCATCAATTGGAATAATCATTTTTACCTTCCATTTTTTATTCTGAGGAGTTCATCAAGTATTGACTGTGAACTTAAATGCTATTGCTTGATAGAATTAATATTATGAGCAATAACTCTCGCTATGTATCTAAGTAAAGAAAAGAGAAAAGAAAATGTTCTAATAAATGGGGCCTATAGCACTTTTTCTACTTCCGAATTATGGCTGACGCCTTCATAGCGTGAAACCATATAACAACTAAGTTGCACACTAAAATCAGAACAATCATAGAAGCGTTATAACAGCATCCATTAGGCCCCTTCAGTAATAGGTTCAGCGCAAATAACGCATCCACCATCTTTAGGCAATAGGCTTACAACCAAACATATTGGAACAAAGCTTCAGAACACTTCAGCAAGGGACAAACACTTACAATTATGGGATTGGACTGAATGTACGAGACTATGCGATAAGGTATTTTAAACTTTATCAACAGATTAGATTATTTGTGTGGGACCCATAATGGGCCCCAAATAGCATCCATACACAATCAGTTTGGTTAGTAGTCAGATTAAGTAATCAATTTATTCATTCAATTATGGAATCGTTGTTTCTTTGTTTTATGAAAATATAAAATCATTTGGATGACTGCTTAGGAAACTTGTTTTCTAATACTTTCTCCACATCTAAAAAAGTCATCTACGGTATTATTTTGCTTTACTCTGTGAAAATAAATTGAGATATTTGATCGGTGAAAAAGATATTTGAATTGCATATTATCCAAGTACATTTCTTTTCTTTTTTTCTCGGCGAAAGTCCTCGTAGTTAGAGAGGTTTGAACTCCCTGTCCATGCTTGGGAGTAGATAGTGCCAACCATTGGACTACCACTCCACTTGCGTAAGTACATTAGTCATTGACCCAATTAAAAAGTAAGTTTGCCGCAAAATGATCCTTAAATGGGACTGTTGTTAGAGAGCAACGCTGAAATATGAAGTAGCTTATCTGCATATTCGTTTTCGCACCAAAATAAGTCATATCAAACCAATAAATGCCCCTACCATGCCTCTGGTCTTGTTACCTATATGTCATCAAGGCAGGGGCGAGTACGTGCTTAACCCAGAATGACAAACAAGTCTGTTTTTTCCTTACGAAAAGGGTTCATTTGAGAGAACAGGTTTCAAAACCAGTCGACGAAACAAGTTTTATGTATGTTTGGAATTAAGAATCCAAAAACTCAGAACAGACTCACAATTGGAACTAAATAGGACCAAGTCAAAAGAGATTCTCAGTAAAAGGATTAATACTACATTTGTTGCTGCCAATCTGGTATCACCTGTTGCCTCTTTGGGTTTTCTGTTGCTTTTCCTACATTATGGTGTCATTATATGGTTGATAACATGGTCAATCAACCATCTTCTTGGATGCAAACTGTGGTCTTTTGCTGCTGCATGTTTTGGTACTCTGTTGTTGCTGCTACAATAGGGGGTCTCTCTATGGAAAATAATCTTTTTCTTTTTGGGGTGCAAATAACTAGTCTTCAATCTGAACAATTTCAAGACTATTTACTGGTTTGATGGTTTCAGTTCAAGTGGGAATAGCAAGCATAACCAACCTGGTATGCTTTGGTACGGGGAAAAATGCACTTCCGTGACTGCTACTGCATTTTTGCTTGATTTTGGTTGGTATCTTGCCAACTTGTAATCGTACTGTCTTGAGTGGCAGATGATTGTCAAGAGTTGAAGTGCCAACATAGCTGGGATTAGGCCTATCAATAGGCCGGATCCGATCCGAATATGAAAAATCCGAATCCGATAAGACTCGAATCTGATCCAGATCCAATAAGACTCAAATCCGATAGTGGTAATCTGGATCCGAATCCAAAAAATTTGATCCGAAAACTTTTTTACTTCAAAAAATTTAGCAAAAAAAAAAAATATTTTCCAAAAAAAAATTAAAAATAAAAATATAACTTCTTAAACATTTTTTTTTCAAAATAAAAAATTTACTGTTTTTTAAAAAAAAATAAAGTTCGGATTCGGATTGATAACGGATTTAATCCAATCCGATCCGATCCGAATTTGAATTACCGGATTCGGATTATCGGATCGACGTTATCGGATTTGAAACGGATTTTTCGGATCGGATCCGGTCCATTGACATACTTGGGATGTCATCCTCTTGTCCCGTTTGATCATTGTATCCTTCTACATTTTATTAAAAAAAAAAATTTCTGTTAAAAAAAAAAAACCATCCCATTTAATAATTAAAGATCAATCATTCTCACATTTGCAGATCAGAAATTATGCCGACATTGTGACACTACAACATCCGATACAGTGGAGTGGACTAATAATACAGTAGCACACAGTCATTGATTCAAAAAGCACAAAGGCAGATTCAATAGAGGTTTGCAAAATCACAAAGGCAGATCTCAAGTCATGACTGATGTTTTGAGGTTTGCAATAGAGGATTGGGACTTTTGTTCTTTGATATTGCTTCCTTTCTGCTATTATCAAGTTTGATATCGTGTGATTCTGGCGTGGCTGCTCTGATGGCAGATTCAATCTAGTTCTGATGATGCTATAGATGATGGGGATTTCTTTTCCTTTGATTGCTTCCTTTCTGCTATTATCATTCTAGGTTTTCTACCAGTTTTGTATTCCCCTTGTATGTTTTTGGGGTTCTTGCTGCTGTGTGTGGTTTTTGTGGATCTTTGTTTTCAGTTGGCCTCTCGCCAACTTCTTCTTCCTTTGGTGGCGGGTGGCATATGATTGTCCTCGATCTAGATGCCAACATAGTTGGGATGTAGATCGTTGGTTGTGATGTTTTTTTTTCCCGTTTCCTGTTAATCTTTGTAATTTCGGTTCGTTGATTAATAAAATTTTCTTCGCCAATCAAAAAAAAACCACAAAGGCAGGGTTTCAGTTCAAACCAGCACCATGCGATATAGTTTTTAAAGAAAGCAGTCTTTTAAACAGAGATCGACCTTTGGCTTGCTTCTGAAACCAGCTTATCCTTTATAAGTTTAGGTTTGGTCGGTGTTCTTGTTATCATCTCAGTTAGGTTGTTGAGGTGCATTATCAGTTTAGCACTGTATAGTACGTAATTTGGTGAGCTGACATTTCCAAACGCTAGGAATGCATGAGTAGTCAGCAATGAAGCACAGAATCAGATTCAGGCTTCGCCGGTGCATGAAAACTTGGTGAGTTAACATTTCTAGAGGCTAGGAATAAAGGACTGTTTGGAAAACGTGGTACAGCATCGGCTACATGCTTCGACGGTGCATCAAATAATGGAGAGCGACTTGAGAAGCTGGGGAGAATGGAATCAGCTACAGGCTTCGATGGTGCATCAAAAGTCGGTGAGCGAGCTGAGAATCCCGGGGAATGAAATCGGATACAGGCTTTGTTGGTGCATCAAAAGTTGGTGAGCGAGCTGAGAAGCCAGGGGCAATGGAATCGGATACAGGCTTCCCCGGTGAATGTACAAATAGTGATCGAGCTGACATTTCAGACATAGAGTGAACTTCGCCGTTGCAGGGTACTGGCGAACAATCTAGCGGTCAAGAACATCTCAACCATGCTAACTAAGAGTCCACTCGATCCGCGTCCAACTTGATTGGATGTCAACACATTTCAGTTCCATGTGCTCCCGATCGAGAGCCAGGTAGGCAATGATAAATTCTTCTGTCACATTAAGCAAATTAGACCTTTCTAATTGTCCGATTGCACTCGCGTATTGACAGATTGTATCGAGAAGCTTAAGAACTCCCTTTTCATGGTTGGAGAGATTTTTTGGAAGTGATTACAATTGTTGAAAAGTCAGTTTGATTAAGATTGAGTCTGATAAGTTTCAAAGAGCAAATGGATAATAAGTGGATAATATATAGGGAGAAGAAAAATGTGGAGAACTATTCATCATTAGGTTTGAAGACTTTTTGAGCTTCCGTAATATGTTTTGTGATTTGAACAATAAATATGAGTTTGTTTATCATATCTTTTATTTTTTCTCATTTTTTTCATATATATATATATATATATATATATATATATATATATATATATATATATATGAGAAGTGTGAATCTCCGTATAATTGTTTGTGTACTTTATCAATAAAAGTGTGTTTACTATTGTATGTATGAATCTCCTCCTTCCATAAGTGGTATCAGAGCGAGCCCTAGGCTAATCCGGAAAAAAATAAAAAATAAAAATAAATTCTCTCCGGAAAACATACCTTCGATCGGCCTTCCACGTTGTACTGCTATTTCCACCCAGAAATATGCTCCCTCAAACTCAAATCTTTGAGTGCAAAGTTAAGGTTCTCCGATCGCCCAGATGCCACCCTCCAATCCAGCGACGTATATTGAGCCGCCTCTGTTTCAGTCGAATACAGAAGTGCTCGGCTTCACAGTTTGATCTTTGCAATCTGTTTGTCTCACTTAGACAATCAGGTGTTTCCTTTTTATATTAATCGAGCTAGGAATTCACGATCCCTTTGGAAAATGGGACGCATCAGATTCCTCTTGTATTTAGGAATGTGATTTCTCCTGGATTGAGAGATCAGCAATCTCATTTACATTCTCACTCTTCACAAACATAGGAAAGAGTTCCGGAATCACATTTTTATTCCTCTCTAAGATACTTATCATCCAAACACAACCTTAATCTGACATAGATATATGTGAAGCCCCTGGGGTTCCGGTCTGTTAGAACCCAAATGACCACATTAGTTGGGACGGAGTTCACTTGACGCAAGAAGCTTACAAGATCGTGTCTCAATGGCTGCTTAGTGATATCTCGCCCAAGCTTCACTGCCCTATTTGTGTTGGTTCTTGATTCATTTAGGCAAAGAGAATTTGTATTAATTAAGATTCTTTTATTCATTGGCGATCACATTCATTTTTCTAGTTGTTCGTAGGTTTGGTAAAGCATTTATGATTGGTTGTATCTATGTCTATTTTGTTATTTCAAATTTTGAAATATTTTTTTTATTAGCCCAATTTTGCAATATGTCACTAATAAACAAACAAATTCAGAACCCCAAGTTGGTGGTGGACTTTGTTGTAAAGGTAAATAAACATACATGTTCATTATATCCTGTTTGGTTTGAGTTTTGAGGGGTGTTTTTGCGAGTAATGAATGGAGAAAGAAAGATAGAGAAAATTTATTGGGACTGCATGTGCGCAAAGGTTTTGAGACCCAAAAGCAACAAACTATAAAAGTCGTTGTGCATCATACTTAGGGTCCTTTTAATCTTTGTAATTTATTTTAAAAAATTAATAAAATTCTTTTTGTTGTTCCAAAAAAATTTAGGAAAGTGACATCAACTGAAACAGAAAAAAAAAAAGAAAGAAAGAAAAGCAAAGCCAAGCCAAGCTATAAAGTTCTATTGCGCGCATCTTATAATAAGAGGATGTGTATCACTGATTTTAATTTACTCGTGCTCTACCATCTCCCCTCAACTAACTCCCTCCCTCCCTCCCTCCCAACTGGCCTAAGTAATTACTAGTAACAATACAAATATTCAAACTCAGTCTTACAAAGACAAGTATGTTGATAGGCACCTTAATATAGCTAGTGTTGAAAAACATTGTTTGTATGTTGCGTGTGGAGTCTGATCCTTGAGACAATACCCGAGTGCCTGTTTTGCACATTATCTTCTTCCTCATATTGTGGGTTTGTGTGTGTGCTCTTGCCTCCAACACGTCACTCTGTGTGCCTCCAACACTTCACTCTGTGTGTCCCCTCAATCTTGTGCATTATAATCGATGTTTCAACAAAGGGAAATGATTTTCGCGCTCCAAAAAAAGCCTCAAACACTCCACCTTTTGTCTTCATTAGGCAAACTTCTTGAATTAGATTCAAAGGGTATATAATTCAGGAAGTTTGTCTAATAAAGACAAAAGGTGGAGCGCCTTCGGTTTTTTTGGAGCGTGAAAATAAGCTTCCTTCAACAAAATGCTTGTTGTAAATAGTTAAAAGGTTTTTGTCACTGCTTTTATGTGTAATCTAATGGAATTAATTAAAATCACCATAGCTTAGATTATGGTTTAGTATTGAATAGATATTATTCCTTGATCCAAAGTATGACTAAAGTATAAGAAGGATGATTGGACTTCTGTTCTTCTTGCCTTAAGAGTAGGGGTGACAAATTGAATCCAGACCCATTAACAAACCCATACCCATTAACTAAAAAATAGACCCAACCCAACCCATTTATTAGTTGGGTAAAATTGGGTCCAAGCCCAACTAACCCATTATTAATTGGGTCTTAATTGGGCATTAATTGGATCAACTTAAATGACCCAATAGGTCACGAAAGTAACCCATCAAAAAAAATAAAGCTGAACGGCAGAAGTCCCCCGACGGAATCCATTTCTTCTGCACATACTCCATTGTCCAGGAATGAAATGACTCTCTCTCTCTCTCTATCCATTTCTTAATGCACATACTCCATTGTCCAAGAATGAAATGATTCTCTCTCTGTAGCGTTTATTCAATTCTTCTATGTTAAATCACTCGCGTCCAAAAATATTTTGGACGATATTAAAAATCAATTATGACCGGTAACAATTATTTTTGACAAGTCCAAATTGAAAACACATCTCATCCATTGATTGCGCAAATGGACTAGTGAAATTGCGCGTATTCACGGCTCCGCTGTGAATTAAGTTTCTCTCGTGGTATTTAGTCCCGCATAGGATTTGGATTAAAAATTTATGAGTTTCGATCATAATTTTTTACTTTTTCGATTTTTCTCAACAAGACCAATCACTAAATCACAAAAGTTTGACGCAAAACTATCAAATAAGAAAAAAATTTGAACAAAGACAAAAAAATTCGATTTTTCTCTCAACGGGCTAGTTTTGATTCTGATCGAATGGAAAATTCAACTTATCATGAATGGAAAGTTGGCTTTGTTTGTGGTTTGTTTTTTTATCCTTATTCAATTTTTTTCGCATTTGTTTGTTTTTCATTAATTTTTTGTGGATTATTGCTTCGACATGACAGAAGGAATCTAAAAAGTAAAAAAATTATGATCGAAACCTAAAAAGTAAAAAAAATTTGAATGAAGACAAAAATAAGCCAATTTTTTCGTCTTTATTCAAAAAAATATGAATTTCGATCGTACTTTTTTACTTTTTAGATTCTTCTCGTCATGACAAAGCAATAATTCTCAAAAATTTGACAAAAAACTAACAAATGCGAAAAATATTTGAATAAAGACAAAAAAAAATAATAAGCCACTTAAATACGTTGCGATTCGGTAATTAAGAGTGACAAATATGGTAATTAAGTGTACATGGGTAATTTGGTCATTTTGTAGTAGAGGGATAGTATGGTAATTTTAGTGTACATGGTATTTTAGTCTTTTAAATTTACAGGGGTAATATGGTCATTTTAGTGTACATATGTATTTTAGTCATTTTAGTATATAGTATGTAATTGGGTTAATGAGCGGGTCGGGTTTGCTTTTAAATAAATGGGTTGGGTTGGGTATGGGTAATTAGACTCATAATTAATGGGTCTAAATGGGTCAATGATCCATTAAAGACCCAACCCACTTGCTACTTACCCATTTTGACCCAAACCCGTCCATTTGACACCCCTACTTAAGAGCATCTCCAACCCACCCTTCATATATATCTCTATTTTTTTCTTTCAAATTAATCTACTTTTTGAATCCTCTATTTCACCTTTATGAGGATGAATATATAGTGTCACAAAGAGTCCCATTCTGGTTCCTAGTGCTTCGTGCTTTAGATCATTTTAATCTTTGTAATTTGTTTTCAAAGATTAATAATTTTTTTTTTTTCTGTTAAAAAAAAAAGAGTCCCATCGACCCTCCAAAATGGAGGGTTAGACACCTTTGTTTCTCTATATCCTCCAAATATAGAGGGTAGAGCAGTCTAACCTCCATATAATTAGAGGATTGATCGACGAGGCACTTTGTGTTACTATTCATCCCCATAAAGGTGAAATAGAGAACGGGCCAGTATAGTTGTTTTTCCTCTATATTTGAAGAAATAGAGGATCGATTAATGGAGATGCTCTAATTCCATCCATATTAATTCTAGAACTGATATATAGAACTGAAAAATAACTTTTCATGGCACACAACTTGCACCGGTACTAAAAGAGACATGGATTGGCTGGCTATAAGACTCCAATTAAACATCTTTCCTAGCTATGTCATCCTAAACTAAAACAATCAACAAGAGATATACAGTAATTAAACTGAGCACAGATAGAGATAGCCCTCTCCTGCTGCACAGTACTATGATGTAGTATCAGCTTCACCACGGCCACTCCCTCCGCTGCTGCTACCGATTCCACTCTCTCCCCCACCCTCGCCATCATGTCCACCAACCTCACCCCCATCTCTACCACCCACACCCTCGACTTTCACGAGTGCAAACTGTAGCTTTCCTTCCACACGGAATGCCCACAGCTGCACTACCGTTTTCTCGCCCAGGCCATTACCCAAGACAACCTTGTTATACCAGTTTATATTCGCCAAATTATATATAGGGTTAGTTTTCCCTTTGCCCTTATTCATCCACCACTTCCTCAGACTCAATGTGGTCACCCTTTCGCATGAAGGCTCAATTAGCTCAACCTCTATGCCCTTTATCTTCCCTTTCTCCTTTCCCGAGTCGAACATAGCCTTCTCCTCACTTCTCAGGAACTCGTTTCTGATTTCACCAGTCGGAATCGACATACGATACTTTTTACTGTCCAAATCGGATATGCTGAGCAGCTTTTGGATTACCAATTTCAACTCACAACCATTGAGCGCTTGGATTTTTTCTCTGAAGTTTTGGGGCAAATCGGGAGGTGGGAGCGGACCACAATCCCTCTTCTTCTTCTTCTTCATTGGCCTGGCTTTTTCTCCATTACTGCAACCAATATCAGACCGAATACGTTTTCGCACACAAGGCCTTTGGGTTTTCTTGCCTTTCACATCAACGCCAAAGATTTCTTTATCTCTTTCTATCATCATCAGTGCCTCAATCTTTGGTTCTTTATCGATAGGGATTAATATTGATGGAATAGTGCTAGGAGGAGGCTTGACATTCTCCCTCATTGGTGACCTTTTTCTCTTTGGAATGTCTACGAATGAACTTGGATTTGGAAGAGAGGGCTGATCATCGAGGTATTTATCTCGCTCTCCTCTTTCTCTCTCCTCATCAACAACTTCTTCAGGTTTCTTGCTACTAGGAATAGACAAATCTGGATGTGGGACCGGACCACAATCCTCCCCAACTTCAGGGTTCTTCGTTGGCCTGGTGTTTTCTCCATTACTGCAACCAATATCGGACCGAATACGTTTTTCCAGAGGACCCGTTTGGGTTTTCTTGACTTCTGCATCGACGCTAAAGCATTCTTGTCTCTCTAACATCATCAATGCCTCAACCTTTGGTTCTTTATCGATAGGGATTAGCATTGACGGAACAGTGCTAGGAGGAGGCTTAACATTCTCCCTCATTGGTGATCTCTTTCTCTTTCGAATGTTTATGAATGAACTTGGATTTGGAAGAGAGGGCTGATCATCGAGGGATTTGTTTCTCTTATCTCTTTCTCTCTCATTATCAACAACAACAACATCAGGGTTCTTGCTCCGCTGCAGTTTCTGTATGACCTCCGTCTTCGGCATTCCTTTGGATTTAGCAAAGGCCACAAAAGCCACCGCCACCAAATTATCAAACTCAAAGCAATTGGGTTTGGGCTGGATACCATCAAAATCATCGGCAGTTAGAGAATTATTATCCATCTTCTTGTTCTTTTTCTTTGGGTGTTTATGTGTAAAACAGAGGACGAGAAAACAGAGAAGAAAAGAAACAGAGAATGAAGAATAGAAGAATGTTTTGCAGTGAATGAGAAGAAAACCAGGTGAAATTTGTAGGGCAACAATGAGTATACGTATGGTCATATATATAGGAATGGGGCGTGCGTTTGATCATTGTTGTATTTAGAAGGGGAATCAAATCCTAAGTTTGATCGAACTGGGATTTGGTTTCCTCAAAGTATGAGTCTTGGAGTTCAAGTTACAGAATTAGGAAATATTGACTGAACTAGGACTCAGATTTTCCCTAATTAAGACCACTTGAACTTGAGAGAGAGAGAGAGAGAGAGTATCTAACAAAACAAGCCCAAAAAGATTTAGTTTGTTGGAACTCAAACACAGCTGTAACGGTCTTGAGATCACTTTGAAGTTAGAACGAGGGTGTACAAGGAAAGGGATTTCAAAATTTAATTTTTGATTTTTCACGACATTTTAAGTCTATTTCTCTTGATATTTTGATAAAAACGAGAAATTCATTACAACTTGATATGAAATAGAACACACCCTAAGGTCTTGTTTGGTAACCATTTCATTTCCTGTTTTCTGTTTTCATTTTCAAAATTTTTAAAATTTAGAACCGAAAGTTTGTTTGGTTATCTATTTTCATTTTTAAAAATTAAAATGAGTTTTCTAAATTTTTGAAAATTGAAAAAGTACCAAAAGTCTACTTTCACTTCTTCTAAAAATAAAAAACCGGCTGCCAAATCTTGAAGTCGTGTTCCGCTTCTGATATAACAGGCGACTTCTCCTTATCTCATCTGAGTCTTTCCCCAGATCCATCGATCTCTCTCGATCCCAAGCGGCTGAAAAGGTCTCTCTCTCTCTCTCTCTCTCTCTCTCTCTCTCTCTCTCTCTCTCTCTCTCTCTCTCTCTCAATATCGATCTCGATCTCGATCTCGATCGATCGATCTTTGTCCAACACTCCTCGGATTTCGTCACTTGTTTGATCGCTTTTTTGATTCGTATTTGTAGATGTATTGCACATATATCTGTAACCATATGCGTACATGCGTAGAAGGATGGATATAGAGAGTTATATATATAGAACGCAGCTGAATCTGCTTTTGTTGTACTGTACCGCTGTCGTTGGTTGTGCCGTTCCTGTATTGAAATGTAAATAATCACCTGATTTCTCCAATGTTATGGTCTAGTTTGTTTGTAATCGTACTTTAGTGGCCTAATTCATTTTTGTCGGCTTCGAGTGAGATATTACTCTATTGCTTCGTGAAAATGTTTTTTGCCAAGTACTTTGCTTGTATTCAGGTTTGCAGAATTGATGTGGATTGGCCTAATTCATTTTTCCTTTGACTTATTCATGAGATTTCTTGAATCTATAGTTCTACTTCGCCCAAATAAATCTGAGATCTTATTTAGACCAATTGTGGGGTGATTTATAAATAGGAAATGGCTACCAAAGGCAATGTAAGTATCAAGATTGAGGATGATGATGATGTTGAAGTGAGAGGTGTAGCCGATTCCCTGTGGTCGAAGAAAAATGAAGCGTTTTTTATTGACATTATGGAGGAGGAGGTGAAAACAATGGGTAGTAGAGATACTGGGACTTTTCAGATAAAAAGTTGGGCTAGGATGAGGAAGAGTCTTTCTGCTAGAGCTAAATATGAATACTCTGAACTTCAAATAAAAAACAAGTTCAACCAACTACGCACTATGCACACCAAATTTAAAAGCCTTTGTGACCAAAGTGGCGTTGGGTGGTGTGCGGAAAAAGGTACTGTTAGTGCTGATGATAACCTCTGGGAGAAGCTATATAAGGTTAGAAGTGACCTATTCCCTTTTATTTTACTCATGCTTATCAATTAAGTCTGATACAGGCCACTTTGTTCTTCACTTAGGTTAATAAGAAGGCCAAGCATTTCAGGAAAAAAGGTTTCCCACACTATGCAGCGATGACCCGAATACTTGGAGATACCACTGCAACAGGATTCAATGCTCACCCATCAGTCCATTCCCCGTCTGGAACAGATAGTTCTGATCCCTCATTCCAACTTAAACAGGACAAAGACGATGACGAAATAGAAGTAACGAATGTAGTGGTTAGTGGAAAAGGCAAAAAGGTTTTTGATATGAAGGCTTTGAAGACTACTGAGCCAAAGGAGAGTAGCAAGAGTAAGAAGAGGGACTCATTGTCTGCAAACCTCAGTGCATCTTTAAGTGCTCTTGTAGAAAGTAGCAAGAGGAAGGTGGATATCCTTGAAGCAAAGCATAATGCTAAGAGCACTAGTGTTAGTGTGACTTCTCAAGACCATGGTGAGCCACAAGGTTTGCTGGCTGAGTGCATAAAAACTCTTAATGCCATGGAAGACCTAGATGGAGCATCGTATACGAAAGGGATGAAACTACTGAAGGATGACCCTTCATGGAGACCAATATTCCTTGGCATGTCAGAGCAAAGGAAGAAGGACTTCATTTCATATGTGTGAACTTTTGTTTATGGTTGGTTTGGTTTAGGACATGGTTATGTAGTTGGTTTGTAAGCTTTTGTGGATTGTAAGACTTATGTGGTTGGTTTGTTTTCTCTTCTTGTTGGACAACTATTTGGATATGGAACTTTTGTGGTTTATTTTCTTGTTGGACTACTGTTAATGGGCAATCTTTATGATGTCACTGGGCAATCTTCTTTTTCAGCAGTTTTTAGTACTTTGTTGGCCTTTTTGCAGTATACAATTCTATCCCTATATTTATCTCCCTTCTTTGTTTCAATTATGTTCTACACAAGATTATATGTGGCTAATGTAACATTTCATTGAAGGTAATGGAAGTATCTAATGCTCGAAAGGATGTCGTTGCTGACTCAGATGACATGGTCTTTGAAGAAGGCCAATCATCAGAGTCTGTCAACAATATATGCAAGTCTGTCGGCCATGTACATGACTATGAAAGCTCAAACACAATCTCTCTCAAGTTGGGGTTAGTTAATTTCTTGAAAGTTATGTCGTGTTTCTTTGAAGTTTGAAGCATCTTTTTTATCGCATTGGAATAGAAAAAATAGTAATCCTCCCAATAGCAACTGCTCTGAATTTTTGGTCAGGATCTTCTGTAGTAGATGAACTGTTTACTAGGGTGGCAGAAATTGGTTGTTTTCATTTTGTTGATTAGTTATTGGCTGTGTAGATTTTTTTTCGTTTCTTTTGCTTTGGTGACTCCTGGCTTTATGCCGTAGGGAGTTTGCTGAGATAGCTTTGTTGGCTGTGTACCTAATGATTTAAATTCCCTAATAAGAACTGAATTTGTTCCTTCGGTTAGCCAGGAATTATGACTTCTAAAAGATAGATGGAATAAGGCAAAGCTTTAATTATCTTGACACTTGACATTTAGCATATATTGCTACCAATTAATGGATGCTGTCATTGCATATACTGCTATAATTGGAGGCTTTGATCAACTGCTGCTGCTGCTATACTTGGAGTCTGTTTAGACTTTGCTCGTGCTTTATTTTCTTTTCAATGGAGTTTGTTTTTTCACAGAATGGCTTTGGTAATTATTGGCTTTCATTCATTCTAAGATGAGTGTATGAACTGTTCTATGAATTCGTTTGAATGAGCTATTGTTCTATGCAATAATTCTTCTTTGGCTTGGAAAAATTTGCTTGGGGCAACCTTAATAGCAGCATGTATATCATATTTTTTGTAGCCAAATGGAGTCTAGCGATGATAGTGACAAGGAATTGGAGTCTGATTCAGATGACGAAACAATAATCACATTGGTTACCCTAGCACTACATGAACATCATCAGAAATACTATAATCGTATTCCATGTCGAACCTCTATATTAAGAGGACACGATTATGTATTCACTACAAGAAAAAACACATTTGGCGACCAACTTTCGGCGACCAAATTATTTTTTGTCGTTGATTGTCAACTTTTGGCGACTAAAATAGTTTTAGTCGCCAATCGTAGACATTTGCCGACTAAATTTTGTTTTGTCGCCGATTTTGTAGACCTTTGGCGACTAAAACATTTTTAGTCGGCGAAGTGCTACCATTTGGCTACCAACGATCATTTGGTCGCTGAAAACAAACAATTGGCGACCAACCAATAGTCAGCAAAGAAAAACATTAGCCGACAAAAATATTAGTCGGGGAAAGATACCAATTGGCGACTAAATTCGTTTTGTCGCCGTTTGTGTGAACCTTTGGCGACTAAAACATCTTTAGTCGGCAAAAAGCTACCATTTAGCTACCAAATGTCATTTTGTCGCCGAAAATTTATATATTATATCATGATAAACTTATATATTTATTCCATCTACTTAACCGAAGTTTAACCCATATTCCACCGTTAACTTCTTTATTAAATCTCACTTTTTTTTTAAATAGCAACTCCTTAAATCTAATGTTAAATGCTACCAAAGTAACAAAAAAAAAGCTCCTTAATTAAATCTCACTTTTCTCCTTACATTTCTTTTTTTTTAAAAAAATTCAGTTTCTCTCTCTTCCATATATTCTCAACAAAGCAAAAAAAAAAATAAATGCTCCTATGAATGGAGAAAACCTTCGTTTAAAATAAGGAAGAGGAAAAATCTAATAGAATTTATCCAATTAACTCTTATGCTAATCTTTACGAGAATCAATCAAATTATATCATGCTAAACTTATATATTTATTCCATCTACTTAACCGAAGTTTAACCCATATTCCACCGTTAACTTCTTTATTAAATCTCACTTTTTTTTAAATAGCAACTCCTTAAATCTAATGTTAAATGCTACCAAAGTAACAAAAAAAAAGCTCCTTAATTAAATCTCACTTTTCTCCTTACATTTCTTTTTTTTTTTAAAAATTCAGTTTCTCTCTCTTCCATATATTCTCAACAAAGCAAAAAAAAAAAATGCTCCTATGAATGGAGAAAACCTTCGTTTAAAATAAGGAAGAGGAAAAATCTAATAGAATTTATCCAATTAACTCTTATGCTAATCTTTACGAGAATCAATCAAATTATATCATGCTAAACTTATATATTTATTCCATCTACTTAACCGAAGTTTAACCCATATTCCACCGTTAACTTCTTTATTAAATCTCACTTTTTTTTAAATGGCAACTCCTTAAATCTAATGTTAAATGCTACCAAAGTAACAAAAAAAAAGCTCCTTAATTAAATCTCACTTTTCTCCTTACATTTCTTTTTTTTTTAAAAAAATTCAGTTTCTCTCTCTTCCATATATTCTCAACAAAGCAAAAAAAAAAATAAATGCTCCTATGAATGGAGAAAACCTTCGTTTAAAATAAGGAAGAGGAAAAATCTAATAGAATTTATCCAATTAACTCTTATGCTAATCTTTACGAGAATCAATCAAATTATATCATGATAAACTTATATATTTATTCCATCTACTTAACCGAAGTTCAACCCATATTCCACCGTTAACTTCTTTATTAAATCTCACTTTTTTTTAAATGACAACTCCTTAAATCTAATGTTAAATGCTACCAAAGTAACAAAAAAAAAGCTCCTTAATTAAATCTCACTTTTCTCCTTACATTTCTTTTTTTTTTTTTAAATTCAGTTTCTCTCTCTTCCATATATTCTCAACAAAGCAAAAACAAAAATAAATGCTCCTATGAATGGAGAAAACCTTCGTTTAAAATAAGGAAGAGGAAAAATCTAATAGAATTTATCCAATTTACTCTTATGCTAATCTTTACGAGAATCAATCAAATTGCATAATCTTGTTATTCAATGAATCATATACAGTCCAACTTCTAGCTACTGTAAAATGAGTTACCAATATCATTTTTTCCATCTACACCAATGAAAATATTTTTCAATTGCGGCATTACATTGTTGGAATTCAAACGGCAATGACATTTTTGCTCTGGACTCTTTTGAATTTGATTGAACGTCCAAATTAGCTATTCCAATTTTTTATTTTTTAAGGTTTTCCATTGGCGTTCATCTATTGGATATGTGTTGTTTCGTGTTTTTTTATTGGTTTTTTTGGATTTTTCTCTATTATATTTTTAGACAAAGAAAGATTGTCTAGCCTTATAACTAATTCCTCGATGAGAAAAAAAGGACATTGAATTGTTGGAGTTAATGGTGAAAAGGATTAATTTCCCAACGGTGGAATATGGGTTGGGCTAACTTCCGTTAGTTAGAGGTTAGGCAGATTAAGGAGAAATGAGCTTAGGCCAATGAAAGGTTGTCGTGTGTCTGAGGTTGGAGGAAGTCCTCCTACTGGGGTAGGAGGAGATCCGCGTTCATCATCTAATCAAATAGTGCGCATCTACAAAATGTACCCGAGCGGATGAAAATAACATGTCGTTTTGTGGGTCATTTAGTTTTTCTAAGATGCCCATTGGTACATTGCACAAATTCTCGTCATAAAAACCCCACTATGAAAAAAAAATGAATTACGAAGAACTTCTCAAATCTCTATCTGGCCATGGTTTCTCCATTTTTAACTCCAATGCAAAAAATCCTCCTATGCTACTAAGGCACTAAAAAAATTAGACACTAATTTAATTTACGCTTTCCAGGTCCATTAGCAAGACATAACCACAGGTCCATAAAGCGTTTTAAAAAAAAGCAAGACAGGAAAAAAGTTGCGTTAAACTCATTTGATATGGGACATGTTCGACTATTATGACCTTAGGCATGTAACAAAATTATAAAAAAAAAGAAGAAAAAAGAACAAGAACAAGAAGGTTGCTTCAATGTGATAAAGAAACGGAGTAGGACAAGGATAATTTTTTTAGAAGTTAGAGTTTTTTTTTGCGATGTCGAAGACTCAAAGGTAGTGTTTTAGAGATGCTAAAAGGCCATAATTAATATTTGTCTCTATGGCTTTTATGATTAAGTTACATTTTTCATTTGTTCATATGGCTCTAATATGAGAGCATAAAGTTAAAAATTAATTACCACTATTTTAGAGTAAATTATAAATAAATGTAATTAATCTAACCATATTTTTTTACTATATATTATATCATAATAAACATAATTATATTATATATATAATTTTTCGTACATAATATATAATATATATTATTTTATTTTATTTTATATAAATATTGTTTTATAAGTTTTATTTTATTTTCTTATGTAATAAATATATTATCTTTAGGAATAAAGAACAAGTTAAGCGCGTAGCCCAGCGGTTGTGCACCCTCATAAGGTAAGAGAGGTCGGCGGTTCGATTCTTGGCAAAGACATGGGATTGGATTATTCCACACGTGCCACGTGGAGGTTCTAGGTTGGTCCACGTGGCGGTACAAAGACGGGGCCACGTGGCACCCAAAATTTTTTTAATATTATTTATTTGGCATGACATTTGGCGACAAAAAAATTTTAGTCGGGGAAAGTTGTATTCGGCGACCAAACTTGTTTTAGTCGGGGAAAGTTGTATTCGGCGACCAAAAGTTTGGTCGCCGTATGTAAATATGATTTTCCGAGAGGGTTTGTATTAATTAGATGCGGCGACTAAAGTTAGTCGTGAATACCTTTCGCGACAAAAGTGTTTTGTCGGGAAAAATAATTTTCGGCGACAAAAAATTTTGGTCGGCAAAAACTTTCCCAGACCAAGTGTCGCCGACCAAAGTGGCGACCAAAAATTTAGTCGCGGAAAGGTTTTGGCGACTAAAAATAGCCATTTGGCGACTATTATTTTAGTCGGCAAAAGTGTTTTTTCTTGTAGTGATTAGAGGTTTTGAATGGTCATGATGCAAGGTGTGAAGAAGGTTTTCGAATGGAAACACATGTTTTTATTGCATTTTGTGAGGCGCTTAAAGTACACACTGGGTTAAAGCATTCAAGGTACTTAACAGTTCAAGAGCAAGTATGTATATTTTTGCTCGTAGTTGGACACAACAGTAGAAATCGCATAATCCAAGAGCGATTCCAGCATTCAAGGCAAACGATCTCTAAGTATTTTAAACGAGTATTAAAGGCTGTGTGTAAGCTTGGGAAGCTCATTATTCAACCCCCCCCCCCCCCCCCCCCCCCCCCCCCCCATTTGATGAGGTCCCTCCAGAGATTATGCACAATCCAAAGTACTGGCCATTCTTTAAGGTATTATGATAAGTTTCAGTAATCCCTTCTCTATTTCATATTGCATATTGTATTATAAAATTGTCTAACATTTAGTTACATTTACTTGTGTCCTTGGTTGTAGGATTGTATTGGTGCTATAGATGGTACACATATCGATGCAAAGGTTCCTGCTCGTGAGCAAATTCCATATCGTGGGAGGCACAAGACCACGTCACAAAATGTAATGGCTGCATGTTCATTTGATATGAGATTTACTTACGTCTTGTCGGGTTGGGAGGGTACGGCAAATGACTCACGAGTGCTTTTTGAGTGTGTGAATAATCCAGCAATGGAATTTCCTATGGCACCTCTAGGTAAGTACTTCTCTAGTTTTTTTAGTCACAAATTAGGAAACTGTGAACACATATGAGGTCTTGCTGCCATATTCTTTTACTTTTTTAGGCTTATTTTTGGCATGTGGTCGATTAATTTGTCACCTACTTTATAGGTAAGTATTATGTGGTTGATTCGGGATATCAAAATATGCCTGGGTTTCTAACGCCATACAAGGGTGAGCGGTACCACTTGTCCTTGTTCCGTGGACGTAGACGATTACCTACGAAAGAAGAAGAATGGTTCAATTATCGTCACTCGTCCCTTCGCAACGTGATAGAGCGCTGCTTTGGCGCATTGAAGGCACGATTTCCTATCTTGAAACAAATGCCTAAAGGCTTTAGTGTGTGGACCCAAAAATATTTGCCAACCGCTTGTTGCACGGTCCACAACTTTATAAGGATGCATGACAAAAATGATGCAGTGTTCAAATTCTATAGCAAGGAAGATTTGATTGTTGAAAGTGAGCAAGGCCGTAGGAGCTCTTCTCAACAGATTAATGTCACCCCCGCTCAATTGCGAGAAATGGCTAGAGTTCGCAATACTATTGCCCGCCAAATCTTTAATAGCCAAAGGCTTTGATGCATTGGTAGTGAAGCATCCATTGCAGTAGTGGTAAGAGACTCCAAAGGCAGAATTGTCCATTGGCAAAATTGATAGCATTTTACAAGGATGTTTTGACAGCTCTTGTTTCTTTGTCAGAATTCATGTTTTTGTACTTTCTTACTTGCTTTTATGAGACTATGAGAGTGATTGGAGTGGTTTGATTTTCAGTTTGACATTAGATTGGTTTGATTCAATTTGACGGTTAGATTGGTTTGATTCAATTTAAATTGTCCAATAGCAGAATTGTTCTAACTTTCCCCTGTATCGTTTGGAAATTAGTGGAGAAATTACAAGAGAGACATTTTTAGGAAAAGTAAAAACTGGTTTTAGAAATTCTTTTTTTTTTTTTTTTAAAACAGGTTGACACAAACATATTTTCTGCTTTCACTTTGTTTTTAGGAAAAGTAGAAGTTGATTTTAGGAAATAGAAAACAGAAAACAGAAAAGTGGCAGTGTTACCAAACATAGCCTAAACGTTTCCTTAATTTCCCGTAGCCACTCGACTTCGAAGAAAATATCAATTAAACAGCCGATGTTAACATCGTAGTTATGAATTCGGTCCCTCCCCTCGCATAAATAATAGAGTACTCTAGATAGCCATGTTGGTGCAATTTATATGTGAAAAAAAGGTGTAGGATTTCTTTTACTCCCTCCTTCTAAGAACTTCGAGAAAAAAAAATTACATGTCTGTGTCCTAATATACGCAGGTTGGTTTGCAGCTTATAAAATATATATAAATGTTATGAATGCAAAACCATTTAAGAACTCATGTTCAAATGCTATTGAATTTTATACTACCGAAGTTATGCATTCAAGATCGATTATTGTTATGAATAGAAACAAGTGTTGTCAATTTAAAATAATTCAAGCAGTACATACATATCATACAAACTCGATCTGGTAGAAGTCCGAACAGGGTCATATAGACTGCAATGTCTAGTTACGCGTTTTTGCGCGCCGGGCTTATATACATCGGCTATCTTTGTAGCTAGAAGAGGATAGCTAGGGCATTCTATAGTATGGTAGTTGTATTGCGTCATTCTTGTTTTTTCTGCTCTCGATTATTCTTTGCATTATGTGTTAACTGGTTTGGCCAATTTCTAAATATTGTAAACGTCCACAATTCTGTAAATGGCTGCTTCAATCATTAATTAACCAAACTCATTCCGCATGCAACAGTTTACCACCAAATTTTCTCTCACGTGACAATAGGTTGTCTCCTTTAAGAGAGTAATCCCCAAGTAAAAACAAAGAATGTGGGATCGTTCAAAATACCTTTTTTTGAATGACGATTTTTTTTTGTTAATCTTTGAGTGATTACAAAGATTAAAAGAATCAAGGAGAATGGCAACAACTGTCCATCCGAGACCCAGGTCTTTGTTTGGCAAGATGCCAACCAAAGAGAACCCCCAAAGGCCGAAACCCATCACCTAAAGGCCACAAACCCAAATAAAGCAAGTAGAGACCGAATGGGACGCAGCCCAAATACCAATAAAGGCGCCCAACAATAAAGCCCAGACACCCAAAACCTAAAGCAATAGGATCTGAAACGCCGCCACTGCGAGGACTACGGTGACTAAGTCTAGCTAAGGGTCATCATCGGGCCGAGCCAGGCCAACACGCCAAGTCACTACCCAGGGCTGGGCCAAGCGGGCTTTTAGCAGGCCAAACGGGCCAAGCTATGTACCTTAAAATGAGGCCCAGGCCCAGCCCACGTGCTACCCAACTGATGGGCTAGTAGGCCAAAAGCCGGGCGAGCTGGCTGGCGGGCTAGAAAGCCCAACGGACCAACGGTCATACTATATTTTTTGGTACTACTTCTACTTTTTATGATTGGTTGTATCTATGACTAATTTGTTATTTCTAATTTTGAATCATGTTTTTTTTATTAGCCCAGTTTCGCAATATGTTGGTGTAGCCACCTATCTAGTTTACAATTTTTCACAAACAAAAAAAGTAAAGGTAAATAAACAAACATATTCAGAAATCTACGTTGGTGGTGGACTTTGTTGTAAAGGTAAAAAAACAAACATATTCATTATATCCTAATCGGTTTAGGTTTTGAGGGAGGTTTTTTAGAGTAATGATTAATTGGAAAGAGATAGATACATAGAGAAAATTTATTGAGACTGTGCACAAAGGTGTTTAGGCCCAAAATGAACAAATTAACTATAAAATTCCTTGTGCCTTGTGTTTAGGCTCCTTTTAATCTTTGTAATTTGTTTTCAAAAATTCTTTTTGATATTTCAAAAAAAATATTAGAAAAGTGACATCAATTGAAACAAAAAAGAAAAGAAAAGCCATGCTCTAAATACCTAGTAAGACAAGTTAACACCAAATTCTCTAACGTGATAATAGGTGGTCTCCTAAAAAGAGTGTGTGTGTGTATATATATATATATATATCCCCAAGTAAACATTAGAGAATGTGGGATTAGTTCAAAATACCTAGTAAAACTAGGTCTAGCTGCCCTTTCGGGAACCTCGATAAAATTGGAATGATATGGGGAGACTAGGTCTACTTGCCCTTTTGGGAACCTCTGATAAAATTGAACTGATACGGGAGACTCGGTCTAACTCCTTATATTTCTCTGTAACTAACTTACAATAATCTAGCCGTGCCTGAAGGCATGCGCTAGTGCCTATATAAAGAAGAGCAATCATACTCCTCTCACATATAGTTCCTTAAATTAGCCCCTTGGCAAAAAAAAAAAGGTTTTAGTCGCCGACACCATAACCTAACCTTCTCATCTTTTGATCAGAGAGGAATTTCCACTAAACCTTCAATTCATTTTCTTTTTTACAGAGCAGAAGGGTAAAATCACTCCCACTCCAAACTAACATATATACCCCGCTGCCCCTCCACTTTTTTGTTTACACGAGTCAGTACATATAGAGCTTTGCACTAGCTATAATTGAGATTTCCGCAAGTAGGAGTGGAATTGATATCCCAAGATTAGTCGTGGTGCGTATAAACTGGCCCGGATAGCTGAGTTAAAAAGAAGAAGAAGAGAGAACTGCAGAATCCTGCCACTTTCCCCTCCTTTGTTTACAACCACCCAATCAGGTATGATCATTCTTCTCTATTGTAAATGGATGCTACACTGTGCATATATATAGTACTACATATATATGTATATTTAGAGAGAGATTGATCTCACTGTAATCTGACTCTTTTTTTTTTACCCAAAAAAAAATCTGACAGTGGATGCCAAAGATACAGAATAGTTGTGTAATCCTTCAAATTACCAAAGAACAAACAGCATGGAGAAGAAAAGTTTGTCTTCTACGAGGTATTTCCCTATTTCCTTCTTTGTTCGAAAAAGGCATTTTCTTCTTTTTCACTTACTTATTTGTTCAGAGGTGCTACAAGTACAACAAGAACTGTACAAACACCGTGTACAACACTCTTTTGGGCCCATCTTGGATTTCAAAAAAAGGATCGGAGACATTAATTTTCTTTAAAATAATTTGTTTAGGGTTCTTGAAAAAAAAATCAACTCTATCCAATATCGGTAAAAACATTTGTAAAACGTCATTTTTTTTCTTCTTTTTCACTTATATATAGTAGTTTTTTTTTCTAAAAAAGATCAAAATTACACAAATTTGCCTGCTCAATATGTTATAAAATAAAATAAAAAATCAATAAACATGAAAGAGAAAGTTATGCGTAGTACACATACTTTCTCTTTTAGCACACGACAGCACACCATTGGCTTTGGTCCAAACATCGAACTTCCTTTGATTGGGATATTTATGTCTTGTATAATTGTTCTCGTGTTGATTGTTTATCTGGGCATATTTGGAGCAACAACAGGACAAGTAAACTTTTTTGGGCGATTAGATGTTAATTGTCTTTACTTTGTAGAGTACTGCTAGAAACCAGATGTTTCTATTTTTTAGTCTCTCTCGATTCATAGATGATAGCTGTAAGCATCATTTTTCAGCTGCGAGGTGGATACCCGTATTTGAGTAGGCTCGTTTTAATACAAAATACTTAATAACTCTACAGATCAATCAGCCGAAAACTCTGACTTCTTGCTTGCCTTTCTAAGCTTGGGTCATTACATGAAGATTGCACCCAGAGCTATGTTCCTAGTTGGAGTAACATATGAAAATTATTTTTCTACATAGTTTGAAGTATATGGTTATCGTTCGAGAATCAAGCAAAAGTTTGTGACTCCTGAATACTAACCATATACTTCGAAGCTTATAGAAAAAGAAGTTTGCAATATCTTATCTCAACAACGACTATAGCTTGGGGTGCTATCTTCATGTAGTGACTCAGCTTTAGACAGGCAAGCAAGAAGAAAGAATTTTCGGCTGATTGATCTAGAGAGTTATTAAATATCATGTACTAAAACAGGCCTACTCAAACACATGTATCAACCAAGGAGCTGAACAATGACGCCTACTGCTATCATCTGCAAATTGAAAGAGAGTATCAAATTGAAACATGCGGTTTCTAGGTATTCTACAAAGTAGAGATGATAAAAATCTGATAAACTGGCCTAGAAAAGTTATACTTGTCCAATTGTGGCTGCGAATATGCCGAGAGGAACAATATACACCGGAACAATTATACGGGACACAACTATTCCTATTGAGCGAAGTTTGATGTCTGGTCCTAAGCCAATGTTGTCGAGTGCTAATTACACCTAGGCCGAAAGGGAAACAACAAAGAACTTTTGTTTTTTGTTTTTTTGAATTGCAAAAAAAAAATTGTTAATCTTTGAAAGTGATTACAAAAACTAACAGGAGCAAAGAGAAAGGCAACAAGTGCCCTACACCCTTTGATTGACAAGATGACAACCAAGGATTGAGACACCCCAATGGACAAAGTCTAGTAACTAAGAGGCCTTAATGCCCAAATAAAAGAATAAACGCGAACGGGACGCAGCCCAAACACCAAAGAAAGCCTAAAAGCGCAAGTACGTACAAAGGGGATAAGCCCAAAACACACCCAAACCGTAAACTAGTTACCCAGCTACCACCACGGCTCCTCCCTGCTGTGACCACACCACAACAAAAACACTGAATATTGGTAAAAGAAAGAAATTTACATCCGCAATTAAATTTTGCAAATATCCTATCGTTCCCCATCCTTGTCAAATAGGTTGAATGAGAAGATAGAAAACCTCTTCCCCACGAACATTTCGTGTTGATACAATAGATGATTGGAGTTGTTATGCAAAAAGGCTAATATCATCCCAACCATGCATTACATTACATACGTGCTGTCGTGAGTGGCATGGCTAACGGGTTACCAAACCCAGTATATAATCTCTGTATCGTTCCAAATTTTTATTGGATATTTGGATGTCCCCAAAGGGACAACCCGGTCTATATATAATCTAAAGTAAGGGGCCAGCTATGGCCAAATTTTGAAGGGAAATTGACGGCTCATGATGTGTTTTGATAATTAATACCCGCCAAGGACAAGCTAAGAACATTTGTTAATGCTGAAAATGTCATCCATTAACAAATGTTCTTAGCGGGTATTAATTATCAAAATACGTCATTGGCCGTCATTTTCCCAATTTTGAACAATACAAGGCCAATTTTCCCTGCCACAACTTGTGTTTTTTTTTTTATAGGGAAAATTTTATTAAAAACGGAGAAAGGAAAAAGGGAAATCCAACAAAAAGTTGGACAGTATACCACATGGGCCGATGCACAGCCCCTAATCTAAATTGGGAGCCTAAAAATACGGCAATCAAGCACACCCGATACCTAGATAAACAAGCCCAAAAAGAACAAACGGGCCCAAAAGGACCCGCCCGGCAGACCCAAACCCTAACCCGCATCCTAACTGCTACCGCACAAAACAGTGTATGCATCACCGCTCATACCAGCACCACCACCCAACGGCCTCGCCATTAAACAGATACAATCACTCCCAGATGTACGTAGATGACCGGCGACTGGTAGGAAACCGACAAACCCACCAAGATAATGCGCACAGCTTGCAACAACAGGGAGGAGACCAAGAGAGGGCAGTGGGAGAGCAAGAACTACCGCCTAACATCACCTCTCCACGAACCTCCAGTGTTGGTCCAAAAGCAACCCAAGAGGGGGGGGTGAATTGGGTATCTCAATTATAACGCGGAATTAAAAACTAATTGCAAGATAAAAATAAAGCAAGCCAAATTGCCCCAAGTAAGATTCAAAGATTATCAAATAACACAAGCAATATAAATATGCAAAGCGACAATTAAAGAGAGTAGGGAAGAGAGAATATCGAACGCAAGGATTTATAGTGGTTCGGTCCGCAACTTCACGGCCTAGTCCACTCCCCAAGTGTCCAACTTGGGATTTGCTGCACTATCTTCAATAGTTACAATCCTCTAGCTTCGCAAGTGCTAGACAACCTTTACAACGAGCAATCTATCCCCAATCGCTCCGACTAATTTTGACTCCGGTGCTAGTCACACCTAACCCAACTAGTTTTGACTCCGGTGCTAGTAACACCTAACTACCAAGTGATTTTCTCTCCAAAACCACTCACAAAAAGTAATCACTCACAAGAGTAGAATAAGGGTGTACAATCCCTTTTACAATAAAGATCAAAATAAGAGCTCTCTCATACAAGTGTAAAATTAACAAGTTGAAGAATAGAGTACGAAGAGATTGATGTATTCTTTGAAATATTTGTCCCAAGCTATGTTGTGTAATCCTTACTTCCCTTTATATACTCCAAGAATGCAACCAGCACATCAATTGCTTCCATCCAAATTCCACTAGCCGTTAGGACAATCTTCTAGTCTAGTCAACAAAAATGTAGCCAATCAATTTCTTATTTCCATTTCTTTTCTGCAGTAGCCGTTAGAGATAATTAAGCACCCAAGTAATCTTCAATCTTTCTCATTGATTAGCATTTTGCTTTCCACAAAATATCCCTTGTAGCCAATTAAAAAATAAGAGAAGATTTGTCCTTAATCTTCCGCCTTTCAATTTATCTTGACCATTGAAGATAGTGATTTGGTGTAGCAATCTTCCCATGTGCACTTCAACCAAATCCTACAAAATAAACATTAAGGGATTCCAAATATCACAATATTAATTATATTTCTTTTCAATAAAAATATATTTTGTTATCATCAAAATCAATGAGGTATTCCATAGAAACCTTTGGGCTAGCATCCAGTATCAGTGTATCACGATCGAGAACAAAAGTTGGAAACATCACTGCCAAGTCGACCCCTCGTCCGAGCTTGTTCAGCCAATCACCGCATGTTTACATAGTAGCTAGCCTAACGCGGAGAGATCGCAAAAAACAACAAGGATATAAGTCGATCCAGGCAAGATTTCATACAGAAAACTTGCAGTATAATAGATGACAAAAACCGTCTATGTGAAATGAATCCGTTTTCTTTGGTGAATTAAACCCGAACATACAGGACCAAAGCCTGCAGAAAGCATCAGCAAGGGACAAACATATTCAGAAGTACTCCAAGTTGGTGGTGGACTTTGTTGTAAAGGTAAATTAATAACCAAAGTTACCAAACTATTCATTATACTATGTTCGGTTTCGCTTTTGCGGGAAGTTTTTGAGATAATGAGTAGTGAGTGATATATAGAAAAAAATTATTGAGAATGTGCGCAGAGATTTTGAGACCAAAAACAAACAAATTAACTACAAAATTCCTCGTGCCTAGGGTCTTTTTAATCTTTCTAATTTGTTTTCAAAAATTAATAAAATTCTTTTTGCTATTTCAAAAAAATTAGGAATGTGACAATAACTGAAACAGAAAAGAAAAACAAAAAATCCATGCTGTAAAGTTCTGTTGCGTGCATCTGTATTTAATTACCTCATATATACTACTCCAATTTTTGTTACCTTAACAGTTATAGCATAGTTACATGATGAGTTAAATGCTTGTGCCTAAATGCTCATAGCCAACATAACCCCCACCTACCAATGGGCCTGTAGCCCAGTTGGTAACTCCTAGGTTCGAGCCCCGTCGTGGACGATTTGTGGTTTCAAAGCTATGTATAAACTCTAAACACCATGTGAACTAACTCACTTATCCCGCTGATGTATACAATATTGGGAAGGAAAAAAAAAAAAACATAACCCCCACCTTAATACGTATGGCAACTCAATGCCAATTTAGTACGTACATTATTATTATTCTATAAAGTTAACAATTAAGGATATATATATATATAGACACATACACACATCACCAACTTTACTGAGTACGATTTTGTTCACCCTCACCAAACGAGGGTGAATGTTACCCTCACTTCTATTCGTTGTTACTAACGTCATAACGTGTAGGTCTTAACTAGCAAGATTAACCACCGTTAACATTAAATAGCCCCAAATTATGGAAGTGATAACTGATTTCGTATCTTTCTAATGGAAAAATTCTCCCCTGCGTTTCAAGAGGAAAATACGCATGGAAAAGATTCGGGCCAATATTCATTTGCCTGAGAACCAAATAGATCACGGTTCACAATAGATAATTGAAAATAACCTATTTCTTCTCAACAAACTTTAATAAGAAAAAGCTTAAAATAAATAATTTTCTATTGCTAAAAATAATATTCTTACAAGAATATAGTTAATTACATGATTAGCTAGGTACATGATTAGCTAGTTAGAGAAAACGCTTGGTGCCAGCAGTACATCGCTTGATTAATTTTTTTAATGGTTTAAATTCTAAAAAAATTATTTTAGTTAAATTACGAATCTAAAAATATCATGTTCAATTTTTTTACCTTGTATTACCACCTATATTGATTCTTTTTTTTTTTTACAAGAACCTAGGCCCTATTTTAAATTCACTTTATGCCTCCGAAAATATAAAAGCCAGCCTCTCTCATGTACGTGATAATAGGCAGTCTCCTTAAGAGAGTAGTCCCCAAGTAAAAAACAGAGGATGTGGGATTCGTTCAAAATACAAAATGTGACTAGGTTTAGCTACTCTTTCGAAAACATATGATAAAATCGGAATGACAAGGATACTAAGTCTAACTCCTTATATTTCTCCATAAAAGATGCAATTTGTAAATAACTAATTAACTTACACTTCTAGCTCCTTATATTTCTCCACATACGATGCAATCTGTTGCTAACCAACTTACACTAATGCGTATATAAAGAAGAGCAATCTTACTCCTCTCATGTATAATTCCTTAAATTAGCCACTTACCAAAAAAAAAAGTTTTTGTCGTTTTTTTTTTTTTGATCCGGAAGGTTTTGTCATTGACACTATAACCTAACCTTCTCCTCTTTCGATCAGAGAGGAATTTCCAAAAAAAAAGCTTCAATTATGAGCTACTTCTTTCTCTTGCTTTTACTCAACACTCTCTCTCTTCCGAATACCGAGATTTCGTGTTCTTCTTCGATACACTGAGGACTTCTCTATATTTCTGTTTATTTTCCAAGGTGATATGTTTGTATCTCCTCTTCCTTTTCTATTTTTTAGTGCTCTTGTATTTAATATGTACAAAACAAAACCTAACCTTATAAGTTCCAATTATGAATGACGTAGTGGTTCGATGGTTTTTGGTTTGGGTGTTTACTGGGACTTTTAGTGGAGAAGATAAAGGGATTAATTTTTTGCCTTTCCAATGTTATAATTGTAGGGCTCCTTGTGGTCCTTCATATAATATCGTAGCTTTCTACTTCATGTTCAAACAAGAATTGTTTCCACGGGAATTAGTTCAATTATTTTTGCTTCTCACGGATGCGTTATTTGTGCTGAACCTATTTCTGAAGGGGCCTAATGCTGCTGTTATAACGCTTCTATGATTATACTGAGTCTCGTGTGCAACTTACTTTGGCTTCAGTACAACCATAGAAGCGTTATAACAGCACCATTAGACCCCTTCAGAAATAGGTTGAGGAGGAATAACGCATCAATGAGAAGCAAAAATAGTTTGAACTAATTCTCGTGCGGACACTTCTTGTTTAAACATGAAGTAGAAAGCAACGATATTATATGAAAGATCACAAGGAGCCCTACCATTATAATGTTGCAAAGGTAGAAAATTTGTCCTTTTATCTTCTCCATTAAAACCCCCAATAAACACACAAACCAAAAACCATCGATCCTCTGCGTCACTCATAATTGAAACTTAAACTTGGTTTTGTACATATTAAATACAAGAGCACTAAAAAATAGAAAAGGAAGAGGACATACAAACATGTCGCTATGGGAAATAAAAAGAAATACAGAGAAGTCCTCAGTGTTTTGAAGAGGAACACAAAATTTCGGTATTCATAAGAAGAGAGAGACTAGTGAGTAAAAGCAAGAGATAGAAGTAGCTCATACTTGAATACAAATTTTGCAATAGGTTATGTAAATTTACAATTCGGTATTGTAAATTTCAATTTTACCCTTGCTTTCTTACATGAAAAATTATTCATTCATAATTTAGTGCTCATCAATTTACATTCCAATTAATGATTTTTTATTTTTTATTTTGTTACCTAGTAGCCAATGTCTTTCATCAAATGCCACCACATGAGTATGTTCTATCCTTGGATTTGCAAAAATCGTATCAAGGTGATACATTGATTCTTATGTACGTGCATGGTTTTTATTTTTACATTGAAAGAATCGAGTGGTTGTAGTAATAAAGGGTTTAGTGACTTTGGGACGTGCCCTTTTAACTGTTAGATAAAATGCTCGTGACACAAAAGAACTTAAAATAAAGATTGCTAATGGTAGGCTTTGTTTCTTTTTTTTTTGCTCTAAGCTAATAGTAGGTTTTGTTACGAGGATAGATAGAGGGGCAAATGAGCCACAAGGACAGATTGAGGGGCGGATGAGTCCGAGCGACCGCCATACACAAGTTTCAAAGTTGTTTAGAGCTATAGTAGTTTTTTTCCTCAAAAAGATCAAAATTACACAAGTTCGGCCACCCAACGTTACAAAAAAAAATCAATAAATAAACACGAAAGAGTAAGTTTTTGCATATTGCACATAATTTCTTTTAGCACATGGTCCAAACATCGAACTTCCTTCGATTGAGATATTTGTGTCTTGTATAATTGTTCTCGTGTTGATTGTTTTTCTGGGCATATTTGGAGCAACAATGGGACCAGTAAATTTTTTTGGGCTAATTAACCGGATGTTATATACTTTGTAGAGTGCTAAAAATCACATGTTTCTATTAATTTTGACTCACTTTCAATTCGTAGATGATACCTGTAGGCTCGTTAATTTTAGTACAAAACATTTAATAACTCTACATATCAATCAGCGGAAACTTTAACTTCTTGCTTGCCTGTCTAAACTTAGGTCATTACATGAAGATCACACCCAGAGCTACGTTCCAAGTTGGGGTAACATATTTGAAATTCTTTTACTATATAGTTGGAAGTACTAACCATATACTTCAAAGCTTATGGTAAAAGAAATTTTAAATATCTTATCTCAACGAGAAACATTGCTTTGGGTGCAATCTTCATGACGTACCCTCCAAGTAGATGAAAAATGATGCCTACCGCTATCATCTGCAAATTAAAAGAGAGAAACATATAGAAGAGCCTGTTCGTTTTGGGGTTTTGGATTTGGATTTATAGTTAATTAGTGTAGAGAGAAATAGAATAATGATTAGAATCTAAAATCCAAAACCCTTAAAAAATGGGGTTGTAGTTAATTTCTAGCACTCCACAAAGTAGAGATACTTAATATCTATAAACCGGCCCAGAAAAGTTATACATGTTCAGTTGCAGTTGCAAATATGCCCAAAGGAACAATCAACACCGGAACAATTATACGAGACACAACTATTCCTATCGAAGGAAATTGGATGCATGTCTGATCCTACGCCCAATGTTGTCGAGTGCTAAAGGAAAGGCCGAAAGGGAAACCACAAAGAACTAACACCTAAGAAGGGGATCGTAACTTCTTATGAGCTATTTATATCTATCTTTCCTTAATTACATGGTTCAATATTTCCCTTGCAATAACAGAACAGAAAGAAGAAGAAGAAGACGACGACGACGACTTGATGAGATGATAATGTGCCATCGCATCGCATCAATTGCACTACAATAAGGTTTGTTTGATTAGAATCTATTACAATCGATACAGCTAGCTAGTCATTGCAAATGCGCGCATTAAACTTATAAATGCAATCGAACATTGCCAAAACAAAGAAATCTAGGGATTCAAAAGAACTCTTACCTTCATAAACTAAACTTGTGGCAACAACTGCATCCATTAAATAACATTCAGATACATAAAAGCACTCAGAAAAATATGAGAATATGCGCGCTTTGTAAGTAGGATGTCACATTAAGGCCGAGTCCATGAGCAATTAAAACTTTGCAAATATCCTTGTCGAATAGGTCAGATGAGAAGTGAGAACATAGATACAATAGATGATTAATTGGAGTTGTCATGCAAAAAGGCTAATATCATCCCAAACATTACATTATATTACATAATGTTGTCAGTGGCACGGCTAACGGGTTGCCAGATCCAATATATAATCTCTGTATCGTTCCAATTTTATCGGACGCCCTCGAAGGGACAACCCTGTTGGAAAGTGAAAGCGGCACAAATTCATGCACTAAACAAACTCTTATCTATTGATTTACAACAAAGCACATGCAAATACATAACTTATCAGGGAGGACCCCCGTCTGGAGTTGCTCCCACGCCCCTCACTCTCTCTGTTTCTTTTCTCCCCACTCTTCCTCACGCACAAACTCACTACACTGGTGGGGGAAACCTATGGAGGGTCCCCGTTCCCCTCTCTCTCTCTCTCTCTCTCCTCTTTTTCTGTGGCAAAGCATCCAATTTATAGGTCAAAGAGAGCACTATTCTAAACTCATGCTTAGAGGCTTTTCCTCTCAGCATTTAACTCCACGCATATCTTGGCTATCAAAATCAATCTTGGCAACACCTATTGAATTCAAGCAATCTCTTTCTGACTTCTTTGGCTTGCAACCAAGCCTCCAAACTAATAGTACCAAACATATGTTTTTCATTCTCAATCAAGCTTACTTTTCAACAAACCCGGTGTATAATCTAAAGCAAGGCCCAGCTAAGGTTAAATGAGAACAATACAAGGCCAATTCTCCCTGCCACAACTTGCTGGGCCATTCACCGCACGTTTACATACAGAAAACTTGCCGTAGAAAAGATGATAAAAAAACCTTCTATGTGAAATGAATCCCCTTTTTTGGGAAAATTAAATATTCATCAAAGAAAACTACTAGAATTGATCTTTCGGGCGACGATCTTAAAACCAAACATACAGGAACAAAGCCTGCAGAAAACTTCAGCAGGAGACATGCACTTACAATTATCTTATTGAACTAATTTTTTACAAGACTACTCGAAAAAGTATTTTAAAATTTATAAATGAATTGGATTATTTGACAGCATTTGTACACACAATCTGTACCGATTTGGGTAGTAACCATAGTCAGGTTGATTAATCAATTGATTCTTCAATTAGAGAAGAAAGCCACAACTTTTAGGATCGTTATGTTTTTTTTTAATATATGAAAATATAAAATCATTTGGATGACGGCTAGGGAAACTTGTTTTCTAACACCCACATCTAAAAAAGTCATCTACGGTATAATTTTGCTTTATTCGGTTAAAGGTTTTAAAACTTCATCTAGAAAGCAAATTAAGATATATATTTGATCGGTGACAAGATATTTGAATTACATTTTATGCAAGTAAATTACTCTTCTTTTTTGCTCGGCGAAAGTCCTTGTAGTTACCAAGATTTGAACTCCATGTCCAACGCGTACATGGTGCGCCCTATTATTGGACTACCACTCCATTTGCGCAAGTACATTACTCATTGACTTGAATAAAAATTATGATTGCCATGATCATTAAATGGGACTGTTGTTAGAGAGCAACGTCGCTAATATCTGAAGCAGCTTATCTACATGTTTACTTTCCCACCACAAGAAATCATATCTCAAACCAATAAATATTTTCTTATCCTGCCTTTCGCAGGGAGAAAATCTTGTTACCTATATATATGTCATTCAAGGCAAGGGCTGCGTGCTTAAATCCAGAAAGACAAACATGTCTGATTTTTCTGGGGAATGGGTTCATTTCAGATAACAGGTTTCAAACCAGGCAAGAAGAAACTCAAAATAGACTCACAACTGCAACCAAACAGGGCCAAGTCAAAAGAGATTCTCAGTTGAAGAATTTCATACTCTCTAACCTTTTCTAGCAACCATCCCATTTATTAAAGATCAACCATTAGCAGATCAGAAATTACATTTGGCATTGCGACACTACAACATCCGATACAGTGGATTAATAACAGCACAAAGCCACCGACTCAAAATGCACGAAGGCAGGGGTTCAGTACAAACCACCATGCGACACAGCCTCTAAAGAAAGCAGGCTTTTAAATAAAGATCGAACTTTGGCTTGCTTCTGAAACCAGCTTATCCTTTATAAGTTCAGGTTTGGTCGGCGTTCCCTGTCATCTGAATTAGATTGTTGAGGTGCATTAGCACTGTAATTTGGTGAGCTGACATTTCCAAATGCTAGGAATGCATGAGTAGTCAGCAACTGTGCGCAGCGCAGAATCAGATTCAGGCTTCACCGGTGCACGAAAACTTGGTGAGTTAACATTTCTAGAGGCTAGGAATAAAGGACTGTTTGGAAACTGTGGTGCAGAATCCGCTACGTGCTTCGACGGTGCACCAAAAATTAGTGAGCTGGCATTTCCAGAGGCTAGGAATAACGGACTGTCTGGAAAACGTGGTACAGCATCGGCTGCATGCTTTGATGGTGCATCAAATATTGGTGAGCGAGCTGAGAAGTCGGGGGGGAATGGAATTGGATACAGGGTTCGATGGTGCATCAAAAGTCGGTCAGCGAGCTGAGAAGCCTAGGAAAATTGGTGAGCAAGCTGAGAAGCCAGGGGGACCAGAAGATGCAACTTTTATATACTACTAATCAATATCCAACGATGGAATAACATGTATGCCAAGGCTCAAACGGCCCAAGCAAAAGCATAGCTACGTGGCACATCCGCCCGAAAGTCAAAAACGGGCGCAGGCCCAATGTTACTCCTGCTAATGTCAGCTAGGGCACGCTTGCCTACACAACAGTCTATCTATGGGGGCACGCACACCCGAATCAAAAGCAAAAAGACAGTAAAGTAAATGAGGCTCAGTGATAGTCCTCATTCGTAAAAGTCGTCGTCGTCATCGTCCTCGTCCTCGTCATCCTCCAGCTCTATAGAGTCCCTCTTGTACCCAGGGTCATCGGCGGAGTCATCGGAGTTGCTACTGAAAGGCAAGCACTCCTCGTTCTCTTCCTCTTCCTCCTCGCTCTCACTCTCCAGGATTTGAGGTGTTGTCTCTTTCCTCTTCTTCTGAGCTGGCTCTTGCTGGCGCGGCCTCTCCCTTAGCTTCATCTGGTATCTCTCCTCTACGCGGACCGCACTCTCTACAGCTCTCTGCACGCTAGCCGCTGGTCGTGAAGTGCTCGTCTGTCTCTTAGCAGCGGCTGGAGTGGTAGAGGTGCCCGTCGTTGCCTTCTTCGAAGGAGGGCCCCATACCGTCTTTCGCCTAGGAGCCGCCCTACCTTGTGTCTACATTGTCAATTCATTCAACCATTTAGTATACATTGTGCATATTGTATATTTCAAATGTTGAAAGCAGAAACTATCTTAAAGTATCAAGAGTGGGTCTACCAAGCATATCGTGTATCGAAAGCAAGCCTATCTAGTATCGAAAGCGGGAATGGAACAAGTTTCTGGGATTATACATGAGGTCTTGACGACGCTGGTGTAGGAGCTGGAGTCACCGCCGGTGGATAGTGCAACTGCAAAGGAGTGCCACCTGCTATCTTATGAAACTCCTTCTCCATGGCAAGCATCAAGCGCACAGCCTCCTCCACCCACTCTACTGGCACCTGAGATACATTTTTTGCAAAAATTCAGAATACAGCTCAAATATAGTGCAAGGGAATGGTACAAACAGAAGCTACTTCTTACCGGTCCGGTGATCTGTGCAGGCTCTGTCCTGGCCGCCTCAAACTGAATAGTAGCGGCTTCTCCCTGCGCATCGCGCACTGCTAAGGTCCAAGAAAGCCGAGGCAAACCTCCAACAGCCGCATAGCTAGTCCTCTCTCTTGAGCGAGGAGTCTCTCCTCTCGGTCTTGAGCTCGCACCTCGATGCTCTAGCCCTGCCTCTAAAACCTCACTCACTACAGCCCTGTGCGTCAACACTCCGAGTGGCCCCGCCAAGTACTGCCTTCGGTAAACAGCATAGTCACACTCGGGCCTCAGGAAAGCAGCAAGGTCAGTCGCTGGTGTGGTAAATCGCTGCAGCTCAGCGAGCGTGTAGCTATCCGTGTGCGAAGCATGAGGCGGAAGTGGCCCCGGAACCTGGAACTCAGACAAACCCAGCGACTGTCGCGTCACCCGGTCGCCTAAGTACCACTGCCACCCAAAGGCGGACTCCAACAGCACCCGGCTCGCTGTCACTACTCTGCTCCTCGCCACATACTCTGGCTCAGGCACTGCTCCGCCCCATGGGTTCCACTCTATCTGCAATACAATCAAAAATTCAAGACAAGGGATATCAGCGACAACATTACAGCATATCAAGGTAAAGTCTACTAGCAGAATTTTTGTTTACCTGAGTGCTCGATAGCTCGTCGAGGTAGACTCTGAAAGCCTGGAGACTCCCCTTTGATTTCTTCTGGCCTCTGTGCGGGGGACCCCATATCAGCGCGCGCGGGAGAGTCCTCAAGTCAGGGCACTTATTTTCCGGTGGGTACATCTTCAGAACCTCGTAGGCCCACAGCTGCAGGTTTTCCAAACAATCAAAGCGTCAGAAGACAGTTTATGCAATTCAAAGGTACAAATGTGTATTGAAATTGAACTACAAGTTTGAAATCATACCTCCCACACCCTCCAGTAGCCGGCCACTGCTTTCTTGATCCTCGTGAAGTCTCCCATGAAGCCGTAGCACGTGCCTAGAGCTGCTCCTCCCCAGTCAAACCGTGAGGCCGTGCTAAGGTCCCGCAAAGCTGGTAGGTAAGACAAGTGCACCTTGCTGCGCCTGTTCGGGTACAAAGAAGCACCGAACAAGTATAACAAGTAGGCCCTTGCCATCTGCTCCTCCTCCTGCTGCGTAGTCGGGATCTTCTTCAAGTACTCCCTGAATTGCTCATACTTCACCATTTCCCCATCCCGGTCAGGCACCCGTCCCAGGAACCACCTTAGGGCTGCCTCGTCTCTATAAATCCCCGTGTCGAATGGGATAGGCTCGCCTCCAACCCTCAGGCCAGTGATGGCCGCGAAGTCTAACGGAGTCACCGTCATCTCCCCTACCGGAAAGTGAAAGGTGTTGGATGTGTCTTGCCACCTCTCCGCTAGTGCAGTGAGAACAGCGTGGTCATTCTTCGTTTGCATCAATGTTGGGATGAACTGACCAAACCCTGCCTCATCTACCAACCGCCTAACCCTCTCGGGCAATCCTCTGTATAGCGCAAGCGAGTTTGCTGCTCCTCCATGCCCGCGCGAGGTGGCTACCCTCCTCTGTTCAAGACAACAAGAAGCAAAAGGGAATGCGTTAGTACATAGGCAATTAAAGTACAAGAAGCAATACAATCAATGGAAATAATTTAACATTCAAAATCAAGGCGTCCTATCAGTTGATTTAAATTTCCAAGTTGAGGTGTTCTGCGGGCAATTCAAGGTGCTCCACATCATTTTTCGGTTCTAATTATCAGGTCGGGTTCGAATTCAATTTGTTTGATGGTTCAAGTTACGTGCGATACAAGTGGGCCAGTTTAACGCAAGTTTACCCAAATGTAATGTTTCAAATGGAGCATAAAACATGTATTGAAGTAATACCTCAGACCAAGTCGTCGAAAGGTGCACCTCGGGGTCCCTCAGCACCAACTCAGGATTGTAGTCCTCTCGATGCGGCACGTAGCGCACAAAGCCCGACGGGACAAAAACGTGCGACTCTGGTGGCGTGTATGTCTCCGCTACAAACTTAGCGCGTGTCACCTGCGCCCTTGCCTTGGCCTGCGCCATAGCCGACTCCCGAGCCCACGCCACGTCAACCTGAGCTCTCTCGGCCGCCTCGGTCTCCCTCACAAGCTCTTCTCCCTCGGCCCTGGTCCTCTCGGCCTCGGCCCTTAGACGCTCCCCCTCTTGGGCAAATTCAAGAGACTTGACCATCTTAGACTTGGGCCGCATGAGTCGTGAGGAAGACCTACTTGGCACACCAACTGCCTTTTTCCTCTTGGATCTGCTAGCACCAGTCTCTAATTTTCTATTGCTTTTATTTGTCGCCTCGGAATTAGTGCTTTTATCTTTCTTCTTGGAAACAGTCGAATTTCCAGTACGAACTCTCTTGCCTTGTTTCCTCTTAGAGCCTTTGGTTATTGGCGGAGGTGAGCTGGTAGGATCATAGCTTTCCTTTTTGTCAGCACCCTCCTCAATTGCATTACCAGGTGAAAGTTTTTCTTTACGAGTGCATTGCCTTTTCTGCGGCCCCCCAGCATCTGCTGTTTCTAAGCTTCTCGAGAACCTGTTTTGTGTACCTGCAGCAGTAAACTCTTCCTCAGAAGCAAAAAAGTGAATTTGTTTTGGTTACTCATCCAATATTTAACTTATTCAAACTTTACCAGGAGACAGTTCTCCTTCAAGAATCCGTTGCCTCTTTCGTGGTCCTCCAGCATCTGCTGTTTCTAAGATTCTCGTGTCGTCGTTTTCTGTACCTGCAGCAGTGAATTCTTCCTCAGAAGCAACGGAGTGAATATTTCTTAATTTACTCATCCCATCTTTCACTTGGTCTGACTTGGTGCAGGTTAAAATACAAGAATGAGTATCACTAGATAATCTCTCACCTGCGAAAAGTCGTCTTTTTGGAGTATGGTTCCCTATCTTCTGGGTGGCAGCTACAGATGGAAGCTATAGACAGAACAGAAAATTGCAAAGAGATTCTCATAGATGAGAGCTTTTCTTCCATTTGAAGTGATGACTCATTGAGGGCAGAATTTAGAAGTAAGCAAAACCGAATAATACATGGGTAACAACATTGATATGGTAATTGTTTCCATGAAGGGTAAAACCAACAAGCGTGTCCCATTTCAGCAGTTGGAGTTGGGAAAAGAAAATACAAATATGAAAACCAACTTGGGCATAACAACTTTGATCCTAATAGCAGAGTGTCAGAGTCGATTCTCATTTCACAATACAAGTGAGTTTTGCAACTGTATTTTCCATATTAACAATCTAATCTTCGTTCAGAGCAATTAGGTGAGGTGACCATTGTTAATTTATCTGTTCTTTGCAACATGTTTGAGTCGCACGAGATATTCACACACCACTAATCATCCTCTAGTTTATCACTATTTAACTGAACCTGCTATACAATACACCAAAAACCACAATACTACTGACTGAGAAAATCTAAAACTGAATTATAACAAAACCACTGTTAGATGGGAAACAAAGCAAGACATACACTTACAGAACTGGCTTCATTTAAGAATCCAAGCTCATCCCTTTTCTTTGGCCTCTTAGCGCACGTACGAATGTCTCCCGATTTCAAATAGCGCAACGCGTCTTTCTGGGACAAGAACACATACCCACTTACTGGATCTGTGTAGTACTGTATAAATAAAATCTCCATTAGAATAACACATGGATACAACTGCGTACAGATCTCAAAATCTCCAACTTATCGGTAACGCATCCAAACAAAAATGTGTAAATAATGAAGATGCAATATCTATACGAATAAATTGTGTGTACATCTGTGTGGGGAGAGAGAGAGAGAGAGAGAGAGAGAGAGAACATTTAAACTTGCTCACCAAAATAAAAGACACAGAGAAAGTGAATTGAAAAGTATGGAAGAGAAAATTCAGACCGTGTCTTTTCTAGTTCCGTTTGCTTTCTTTTGAATTCTGACTTCTTTTATCCACTCTGGAGGTAGCCCGTCAGGTGTGACCCTCTCAATCATTTCCTAGACATCACTTGCAGAATCAGATCCACTGTAACGACATGCAATACTTCAAAAATCAAGTTGAGAATTATGTGGAACATAGAAACCTACATTTTCTATAGAATGCTTGCTATGGCCATTTATCTTCTGTTTGGACAAGCGACTTGTACTCTTCGGAGTTTTCACATTTTGAGATCCCTCTTGCTTCAGTGAGGTTAGGCCTCCAGTTATTTCAACCATGTTTGACTGAAAATATGCAATTTACCAACATCAAATAATCAAAGTTCAATTATCAAATGTCTAATTACACATTACTTAAAGAAACATACTTAGATCTCTGATTAAGGATGTGTAATAAAATGCAATCCGTCAGCTAGGGATATATTATGATCCAACCTTTTCTATAGACACTTCGCTGAAGCCCATCTCCCTCTGTTTCGTCACATGCCTTGTAGCCCTTGGAGTTGCCCCATTTTGAGATCCCTCTTGCTTCAAAGAGTTTTTTACTCTAATCAATTCACTCACGTTAGGCTGGAAAAAAAACCACATTTACTAAGAATATCAGTAACATGTGTTAGCCGAGTCACAAATGAAGCACTAAATCCTAACGGACATAATAAGTAAAATTGGCCTAAGTTGATTCTTTAAAGTAACGCTCACATACATATCGGCTTAAGTGAACGTAGACTTTGTAAAGGTGCTACCGAAAGAAGCTTCTTTTTCCAATAACCTTAGGCAGATATAGATGGAGATTTTCGTGGAAATCACTCCAAACATGTTGCAGATTTAACTGTTCAAACATAACTTTGTTCTAACACGTCATACTATCACAAAATGGCACATTATTCTTTCGGATGATAAACAACATCAAGTATTTGATATCGACTGCTAATAAGACGCTATAAATCCACTAACACAAGAAGTCAAATGCACAACTTGAAGATGTCAGGAACACACTTTGCAAAATGCAAACACAGACAATGACATCACACGTGATAAACATAAGTTGTTAGCTACATATCCTTCTTAAGTAAAATAATTGCATCCCTGAATGTGCCACAAAATCGACAAACAGGACAATCTATGGAGGTTCAGTTCAAGATTGAAATTACGTTCGACCAGGAAGAGAAAATGACAACCACCAAAAATAAACGAACGAAGGATTAGTTGGGCCAGCAAGTAAGATAAACACTTACAGAAGTATCTTCATTAAAAAACCCTAGCTTGTCCCTCTTCTTCGGTTTGACAGTGCACTTATCAAAATCTCCAGTTTCCAGATAGCGCAAAGCGTCTTCCAGGGAGAAAAGTACATATCCACTTGCAGGATCCGTGTAGTACTGCAAGAAATTGATCTCCATCAAGATTCATATAGAGTCGGACAAGTGTACGACTCAAAAGCTCCACATACCACAACCCAAAGAAGATTGTGAAGATGCACTATATACACCAACATTATGTGTTCCAAAGGAGAGAGGGAGAGACGGAATAATGAAAAACAGAATTGAAATGGGATCAAAGTATTGAAGAAGAGATCCTGACCGTTTCCTGTAGCCACCCTGGAGGCAGCCCTTCAGTTGCAACGCTCTCAATCACACCCTAGAGATTAGTTGAAGAATCAGAGCTTGTTTCTGATCAAGACAAGAAAAAGTGGTATTACGCAGTCTATCCACATTACCTCATGCACATATGAAACTAACCTTTTCTACAGGCTGCTCAGCAGAGCCCACTGGCTTCCGATTAGACGTGTGACTCTTTCGCTTCGTAATTTCGACATTTTGAGACCCCTCTAGCTGCTGAGAGTTTGTGGCTACACCTAATTCTCCCATTTTAGCCTGGAAAATCATATTCATTAAACACTAATGTCAAAAATCCAACAGTGTATAACACCCTCTCAGTGAAGATTTTCTTGTCCATTTCTTCAATAGCAACATTCTAGTATACCGACACGGGATGGTAGACTTCTTGAAGGCAGTACAAAAAATAGGATTCTCCCCAATTGCAAACATAAAATAATGAATCAACATATCAGAAAATGTAATAAAGCAACGATTAATATGGAACAAAGACATGTAGTTACCAAAGTCCCGTTATCTAAAAACCCTAGCTCATCCCTCTTCTTTGGTTTCATAGAGCAGCTTTTGACGTCTCCAGTTTTCAGATAGCGCAAAGCATCTGGCTGGGAGAAGAATGCATATCCGCTTACAGGATCCGTGTAGTACTGCAGCAGTTAGATCTTCATCAAAATTAATTTATACACCAAGTTTTGGAAGGACTTCAGCTACAGAACTCAAAACTCCAATTAGATGATGATGTACCAAAGCAAGATGTGTAAAGATGTAAGTATCTACACCAAACACTTGGTGTGTATGTGTGTACAGAGAAAGAAAGGAAATAAGCAAAACACTGAATTGAAAGATCGAAGTATTGAAGAAGAGATCCAGACCGTATCTTTTCTAGTCCCATTTGCCTTCTTCTGAATTTTGATTTCTTTACGCCACCCTGGAGGTAATCCATCAGGCGTGACACTCTCAATGACAACCTATAGAAAAAGAATTAGAGCATTCCCCCAACACACTTCCTAATTGACATCACTAATTGCAGATTTTCCCCATTTTTGCTCCAGTCAGATAGCTCTGCTACATATAAGTGAAGGTAGATATCATGAAAGTAATACCAACAGAGGTTTTTCTTTTTTTCAATTGCAGGCAATGTATCAATGAAAGTTTTGGTGGAGAACTCTCCGAGCATGTTGCTGATTTTGTTGATTTTATCAGTACTCAAATTTGAATTCGGATATAAACATCATATATTACCAAGGTTCTGAATACCGTATCAGACATGGTACCGGATTTGTCACTAGAACGGTACATACCGGTATGGTACCGGGTACAGTTTTGGATTTGTCGTTAAAATATAAAAATATATATAAATTTAGTTATAACCTTGTTTTTCCCTTACATAAAGTCCTACTATTAGACTATTACAATTTTTAAAAAAAATTCAGTTTAACATTTATTTTTAATAATCAATATAGCTTTCCAAATGGTGGGCTCAAAACCACAGGTTTTCCAATCCACTGGTTTTCAAACGCACTTCCTTCTCTCTCTAAAAGACTAAAATTCACGTTCCAAATTTCCCAATGCAACTATTCCACTTTTTTTTTATTCCACTTTCAAAGAGGTAATGTTTACCTCCCCAAAACTGAGAAAAATGTACAGGAACAATAGAGGACTGCCAGAAAAGACTACCCACAGCGGTGTGGAAACTGGAAACTTCACCGGTTCACCCACAGTGAACATAGATCGATCAGCTGCAAGATTACGCCGGACTGCCAGAGAAGACCAAGAGGAGTCAAAGTCAAATGTTCTCCAATCGTCTTCTTTTTATCTCTTTCCCCTCCATTTCTCTATTTTCTTCTTTTTTTCTCTGTTTTGCAAAATTTCGGACGAAATTTCCGGTAACGTCATCTCGACCAATATTTCCGGTATTGTCCGGTAAGGCTCGGTATTGAAGCCGGGACGGTATTAGAGGGTTACAGTACCAGTTTCCTCTCAAACTGGTACGGAACAGTATTCGCAACCTTGTATACTACTTGTGCTAAAACAAAACAACAAACAAGAACTCTGGACCTGATAAATGGGTATGAGCTCACTGAAAGTTTTATCATCTATCAAAAAATTTATGTTGCTCAACCGAATAAATACAGAAATTTTTTATGTAAACACGTAACAAATCCACATGCAAGTAGTTGACATAAACAGTATATTGAGGAATAAACACTTCAGAAAGAAGCAAAAGATGTGATTAATCAAGTTCAATAATATGCAATATACCATCAATATTGAGCCTCAGTTGAGGAACAAACCTTTTCTGCAGACTCATTGCTAAAGCCCATATCAATCTGTTTGGAGGATCTCGTATGAAATTGAGATCCCGTTGGCTTCAGTGTTGTTTTGCCGCCAGTTAATTCACAAACGTCAGCTGAAAAGAAAGCACAATTAATCCATCTATGAGCACTAACTCCGTAATAGCCATAATCCAAGCAAAGCTTTCCCAGTTTACTTCTTTCATAATTAACTCTGCAATAGCACCAAAAGAGGTTCCATTCTCTGTTTTCATTTTCAGGCATATTTAAATCAAGCTTCTAGTGAAGATCACTCCCAGCAGGTTGCAGCTTGGACTGATCATAATTATACCCAAACTTGAATGCTTACTCTAACACCTTAGAATACTTCTGATATTGCATCATTCTTTTAGAATTAAAGAACTCAACCTAATAAGTGAATATGATGCCCGTCATTGATGAAGTATAGCATGTAGTGCACATACAATCCATAGGGCCACATATTGGGTGAAGTCAAAAGAAATAACTTGGCAAATTCATGAAGAAACATTACTAACAGACTGTTTTTGTTTTGTTGGGATGCAGAGCTATTTTGATTTATAGTTCTGAGATATTCAGACACTTGTGGCTTCGAATAGAACTTGCGTCCAGTAAGTCGATCAACGTAGCACTGTAACAAACAAGACACAAATAAGAACACCAAGAACATATATGTAAAGACTGAATAACAGGATGAAATGATGAGATTAAGGTTTAATGACAATCTTTCCAAATTTGGAAATTGTTGGTTCAATTAAATCTGCAAACTTGACGGTTCAATTGCATGTAACTAAAAAAGAAACTGTTTGTACAGAGTACTCATGTGATGAAGTTTCTAATGGCTCGATCTCATAAGGTGGCTTGTGTGGGTAGTGCTTATATAGTGGAAGCTCTTCAATAGTGTTGGCGGACAAAACACTAGTCTGTAAGTTATGAAGAATTAGTCTCATGCTTTACTATTGGCCCCAAAACAAACAGACAAAAAAAAAAAACAGCTCAGTGTTAGCAAGTATCTGATTCCTGTGACAAAGACAAAGAAGAGAACAGTGGAGGATGTCCACAGTACCTTGAACATGGTAGTTTCAAACAACCACTACCTAACACTTTTTCCTTGCGCCAAAGCCACATGCCCTTAACGACAAATGCATGAACGTAGAATTGGTAATCAACAGTGAATACCTGAAAGCCTGAAACTACAATATGACTATTAACATGGAGATGAACTTAACCTTAACCCCTCATCAAGCTCCTGTTAATCTAATTCATTTTAAGTTTAAGATTGAACAATCACGAGAAAAAGTCTCTAAGTACCCATATATAATGTCAAAATGACTGCAAGAGAGACACTTTAATGACCCAGAGCAATATCATCAAGCACATTCGCTATAACATTAGACCCAACTCTGATGCAATAAAGCCTTATCCAAGCAAATGGAGGCTATTGTAAAGGTCCAACACAGAGACTTCTCAAGGGGCTACCCATCTTGTGCTACTCTTCGCTAAGCACGCTTATATGCGAGGTTCTGATGGGATTCAATATATTAGTACAGGTATGATCATTCACCTATTGTGTTGAAACCATAGTCATTAAGGCACAAGTGACGTCATGGCACAATAGGTCTCATGGGGTCTAGGCCAGGGAGCAGGCCTTGTTGAAGTGACGCGCACTTAGCCGAGAAAAATTAACAAAAAAGAGTAGACAAATAATCGGAGTTACAGTATAAGCAAAAAGATACAGAACTTGGAATTTACAAATAATGAAATACTAGGAAAACAATTCTAGGAAGTGTACCATTTCAAAAACCATAGAAACATCAACCAAATGTCAAATAGTCAAGGTACAAAATGAATATAGAAAATAGAAAATAGAAAGCAAAAAGCAGAGTGATACAAAAAAACAAACAAAATTTGATACAGAAAATTAATTCAGAGTCCACAAGAAGAAGAGGAAACAGTGTAATACTCCGTCCTACATCGAAAGTCTACATAGATGATCTTTGGCATATAAAAAAACTATGTGGGCTACTACTAGTATCTTAGACTAAGCTTTTGGATCATGTGGTGTGGTTTATGGATCAAAAATCAAGATACTGGGTCAGTGGTCTACTTGAGGCGTTGCAGGTGGTATCAGAGCAACCCATGTATACGACCGTGTGGGCTTAGGCCAGAGAAAAGACCCAGGTAATGCTATGGTGACTTTGGTTGCTAGAGAAAATACCCAGTAAAGCTATGGTGACTTTAGCCACTAGGAAAAAGGCCCGGATAAAACCGTGGTGACTCTAGTGCTCAACCACCTCGCGAGACCGCGGGGAATAAAATAGGGGAGATTGTAAAACCCATCCCCATGGGAAGTCCAAATAGATAATCTAATTTTGGACATACAACAAATCATGTTGGTTACTACTAATATCTTGAGCTTAAGCTTTTGAGCTATGTGATGTAGCACGTGGATCAAAAATCAAGATACTGGGTTAGTGGTCTACCTGAGGCGTTACAAACAGCCAGAGAAAATAGACCACCAGCCGAACCAGCAAGATAATAGAACCAGACGACCAACAACCAATCGAACCAAAGAGAGAGAAGTCTGATGATTGAGATAGACTCGTGAGAGAGAGATGTTGTTGATCAAGGTTAGATCCAGAGCTGTCGGTTGGTTCTGTGAACTCCAGACAAGCCGAATTGAGGTTAGTCAGGTAGATTAGGGTTTGACATATTTACCCCCTTTTGTATTTCCTTCCGATCTTGAACGACGCCTTTAATCAAGCTCAGCGCCTTCGTGTTGTTGCCAAGGCGCTCTTCTGGTAACAAGGGCATAAAAGTTTTCCGAAGGCTCAAGAGTCATGCAGCTCACTTTTAAGTTATATAACCAAGCCAAGGCAATTAAGGCTTCCTTCCGAAAACGAAAAAAAATCTTTATTTTTTAAGAAGGTAATTTCAAGTTCAAAAATTATAAATTTATTAAAATTTAAAAATATGCAATATAAATTTTGTTTGAAAAATCTCATCGAGATCTTTTATATGATGCAAAAAAAATTGAAAATTAATTTTTCATTTATATTATTTTTGAGTTTGAAAATGTAAAATAAGCTGCTTATTTTTTAAGAAGATTTCTGGAACAGAACGAGCCTAAGACCACAAGTATATCAATTTTAAAAAGTTGCAGACAATGCAGCTTATACCAATTTAATAGAACCATTCGAGCAATATCAGGAACGATATTCCTATCTGCAACAAAAACCCTAAAACTGGACAAATACCAGCAAAATGAACCAATAACATCTGAGGCTAATGGCTGGAAAACCTCTTCTACTGGCTGCATGCTAGAGCACGTTTGCGAAAGTTTGGATTTGCAACTTGTTCGCTTCAGAGCTTTCACATTCAGCGGCTCCTCTTCCTTCAGATTTGTTTCGCCTCCAGTTAATTCACTTGTGTTGTACGCATATTGTTGATTCAAAAATACTACTCACACAACAATCTAAACACAACATCAAACACAATCTCTTACGTACATGTGATCTCCACACACACTACTATAAGGTTATTTTCAGAAAAAAAAGTCAACAACAAAATAAATACATACACTTAGAGCATCCGCAATGTAATAATCAAAAGTGAATAATCAAAATTTGTCACGTCAGCTTTTGATTATTCATTTAGATGATTGCTAAAATTAGCAATGTGAAGTCCCACATTGTTACTTTTAATTATACAAATGTTCAAATTTGAATTGGTTAAGAGGTTGCTAATTTTGATTATTTCAATGTGAGCACTTTTTTAACATGCATTGCTAACTTTAGCAATCTTTTGATTTTGATTATTAGAGCATCCACAGTGGTATAATCAAAACCAAAAGGTTGTTAAGGTTAGCAATATTTCCTCAAAAAAGAGCTCACATTGGAATAACCAAACTTAGCAATCTCTTAATAACTCATCAAATTTTGGCTCTTAGAGCATCCACAATGTAATAATCAAAACTAAAAGGTTGCTAAAGTTAGCAATATTTGCTCAAAAAAATGCTCACATTGTAATAACCAAACTTAGCAATCTCTTAGCAACTCATCAAATTTTGACCTTTGAATAACCAAACTTAACAACTTTTACCAATAACCAAAACTCAATAATCAAACACAATAACCAAATTCATAACTAAAAAATTAAAAAACACCTCACATTAGAATCGTCTCATCGAGACGAATAATTTGGTGTGGTCGGGTGGGTGATTGGAACTCGTTTGCAATTGGACATAGGTGCATTGCGTATTGTGGGGGGGTTTTTTTTATAGGAATACAAAAATAACCAATGTGGAGATCAAGTTTGTTAGGTTTGATTATGAACTAATTGGATAATCAAATGCTGACGTAGCACATTTTGGTTATCGATTTTGATTATTCCCATTGCGGATGCTCTTAGATAATCAAAACTAGCCACTTTTTGCCAATAACCAAATTGTAGTTGTCACCATGTTTCCTCAATCAAGTACAGCATCATTACACAAAAACTTCACTCTCTTCCATTTTCAACATGTTTTTAAGAAAAATGTTTTTTTTAAAGTTTTTTTTTTTGCAATAACAGTTTTTTTTTTTTTTTTGCGAAAAATGTTTTTCCCAAAACTGTGTGTTTTTTTTGTTGCAAAAACACTTTATTTCAAAACTGTTTTTTTATTAAAACTTTTTTTTTCAAAACTGTTTCGGAAAATTTGTTTTTTATGTCACAATTTTTAGATTTTTATAAGTTGAAAAAGTGATGTGGCAAGTTTTGGTTATTCAATTTTGATTGTACCATTGTGGACCTCTACATTATTAATCTTAGCAACCTCTTAAATGCATAACCAAAAGATGATGTGGCAACTTTTGATTATTAACTTTTGGTTATTCCACTTTGGATGCTCTTACATTGTGGATGCTCTTACTCCACTATATTTTAGAATGTAATTAAATATCTTACCATAATGATATATCTGGTATTGTTTCCAAATAAAAGATATTCAATTAAATTGTGCTAACAAAATGTAAACCATAATTTTTTATAAAATCCTACCAGAAAAAATAAGTTCCTCTTTCATATCCATATCCATAACAAGGTGATCACATGAGTAAGACAAAAAAATCAAAAGAATTGAAATTAATGAAAAGAAAAAAAAAAGAAAGTAGAGAAAACATAGATATTGAAACGTTGGGCAATTAAATGTTGGGCAATAGATTGAAGACACAGAAAAGGAAAAACATAGAAAATGTAACTAAATTGAAGACATAAAAAAAGAGTAGTGCTACATGTACCGACCTCCCCGGTACCGAAATCGTACCGCCGGCCGCCGGTGGGCCGTCTCCGGCCACCGGACGGCCGATCCGAGCCGTCCAAAAATTTAAAAAAAAAAAAACGAGGGGGCCTACGCGGGAATCAACGGCATCCGAGGTGTGTAAGGTGCTTGATCCGAGCACCCTTTTTTCGTGTATATATGTATATTCCCGCGAATATACATATATACACGAAAAAAGGGTGCTCGGATCAAGCACCTTACACACCTCGGATGCCGTTGATTCCCGCGTAGGCCCCCTCGTTTGTTTTTTTTAAAATTTTTGGACGGCTCGGATCGGCCGTCCGGTGGCCGGAGACGGCCCACCGGCGGCCGGCGGTACGATTTCGGTACCGGGAGGTCGGTACCAATATCATTTCTGATAAAAAAATGCAATAGCAATTAGGGTGGGAAAAGATATAACAGGGTTCCCTTTTGCCCAAAAAAAAGAGACATAAAAGGGAATGTTTGCCCTTGATTTTTTGGAAAGCTTCATAAATGAAAAACCTTAAAAGAGAGCAGATTTTCTTTTAGAAGATGACATTAAATACTGAGAAATATCCCATATATATTACACATTAACTTGTGCCCCAGGGACATTGGTTAGCCATTAACGAATACCGTACTATAAATTCCTGAAGACACGACTAGCTATATATCGTAGTTATTTTCATCAAAGAGATCAAAATTACACACATTTGCCCGCCCAATATGTTATTATAAAATATAAAAAAACCAATAAACACGAAAGAGAAAGTTATGCATAGGACACATACTTTCTCTTTTAGCACCCGACAGCACACCAATATTGGCTTTGGTCCAAACATTGAACTTCCTTTGATTGGGATATTTGTGTCTTGTATAATTGTTCTCGAGTTGATTGTTTTTCTAGGCATATTTGGAGCAACAACAGGACAGGTAAACTTGTTTGGGCGATTAGATGTTAATTGTCTTTACTTTGTAGAGTACTGCTAGAAACCACATGTTTCTATTTTTTACTCTCTCTCGATTTGTAGATGATAGCTGTAGACATCATTTTTTAGTTGCGAGGCGGATACCTGTATTTGAGTAGGCTCGTTTTAGTACAAAATATCTAATAACTCTATAGATCAACCCGCCGAAAACTCTGACTTCTTGCTGGCCTTTCTAAACGTGGGTCATTACATGAAGATTGCACCCAGAGCTATGTTCCTAGTTGGGGTAACATATTAAAATTATTTTTCTACATAGTTTGAAGTATATGGTTATTGTTCGAGAATCAAGCAAAAGTTTGTGACTCCTGAAAACTAACCATATACTGAAGCTTCTAGAAAAAGAAGTTTGCAGTATCTTATCTCAACAAGGAACATAGCTTAGGGTGCTATCTTCATGTAGTGTCCCAGCTTTAGACAGGCAAGCAAGAAAGAAAGAATTTTCGATTGATTGATCTAGAGAGTTATTAAATATCATGTACTAAAACAGGCCTACTCAAACACATGTATCAACCAAGGAGCTAAAAAATGACGTATACTGCTATCATCTGCAAATTGAAAAAGAGTATCAAATAGAAACATGCGGTTTCTATGTATTCTACAAAGTAAAGATAATTAATATCTGATAAACTGGCCTAGAAATGTTATACTTGTTCAATTGTGGCTGCGAATATGCCGAGAGGAACAATATACACCGGAACAATTATACGAGACACAACTATTCCTATCGAGCGAAGTTTGATGTCTGGTCCTAAGCCAATGTTGTCAAATGCTAATTACACCTAGGCCAAAAGCGAAACAACCAAGAACTTCGTTTTTGTTTTTTTGAATGGCAAAATAAATAAATAAAATTATTAATCTTTGAAAGTGATTACAAAGACTAACAGGAGTAAGGAGAAAAGCAACAAGTGCCCTACACTCTTGATTGACAAGATGCCAACCAAGGATCGAGACACCCCAATGGACAAAGCTCAGTAACTAAGAGGCCTTAATGCTCAAATAAAAGAATAAACGCAAACGGGACGCATCCCAAACACCAAAGAAAGTCTAAAAGCCCAAGTACAAGGGGATAAGCCCAACAGTTAAAGCCCAAAACACACCAAAACCCTAAACTAGTCACCCAGCTACCACCGCGTCTCCTCTCTGCCGCGACCACACCACAACAAAAACACCGAACATTGGGAAAAGAAAGAAATTTACATCCGCAATTAAATTTTGCAAATATCCTATCGTTCCCCATTCGTGTTGATACAATAGATGATTGGAGTTGTTATGCAAAAAGGCTAATATCATCCCAACCATTACATTACATACTGTCGTGAGGGGCATGGCTAACCGGTTGCCATACCCAGTGTATAATCTTTGTATCGTTCCAAATTTTTATTAGATGTCCCCAAAGGGACAACCCGGTCTATATATATAATCTAAAACAAGGGGACAGATATGGCCAAATTTTGAACAATACAAGGCCAATTTTCCCTGCCACTATTCAGTTTCGATTTTAAGGGAGGTTTTTGAGATAACGAGTGGTGAGTAATATATAGTAGAAAAATTTATTGGGAATGTGCGCATTGATTTTGAGACCCAAACAAACAAATTAACTAAAAAGTTCCTCGTGCCTTGGGTCTTTTTAATCTTTCTAATTTGTTTTCAAAAGTTAATAAAATTCTTTTTGTTATTCCAAAAAAATTAGGAATGTGACATCAACTGAAACAGAAAAGAAAACAAAAAATCCATGCTATAAAGTTCTATTGCGCGCATCTATATTTAATTACCTCATATATACTACTCCAATTTTTGTTACTTAACAATTATAGTATAGTTACATGATAAGTTAAATGCTTGTGCCTAAATGCACATAGCCAACATAACCCCCACCTATCAGTGAGCTTGTAGCCCAGTTGGTAACTCCTCACTCTTCTTTGTGGGAGACTAGGGTTCGAGCCCTGCTGTGGGCGGTTTGTGGGTTCAGGCTATGGATAGATTCTAAACACCATGTGAACTAACTCACTGACCCCCACCTAAATACGTATGGCAACTCAATGCTAAATTTAGTACGTACATTATTATTATTATTCTATAAAGTTAACAATTAAGGATATATTTATATACACACACATATCACCAATTTTACTGAGTCCGATTTTGTTCACCCTCACCAAACTAGGGTGAACGTTACCATCACCCCTATTCGTTGTTACATAGCCCCAAATTATGGAAGTGATAACTGATTTCGTATCTTTCTAATGGAAAAAATCTCCCCTGCGTTTCAATAGGAAAATACGCATGGGAAAGTTTCGGACCACTGTTCATTTGCCTGAGAACCAAATAGATCACGGTTCACAATAGATAATCGAAAATAATTTATTTCTACTCAACAAACTTTAATAAGAAAAAGCTTAAAAATAAATAATTTTTTATTGCTAAAAATAATATTCTTACAAGAATATAGTTAATTACATGATTAGCTAGTTAGAGAAAACGCATGGTGTCAGCGGTACATCGTTATGCTTGATTAATTGTTTTAATCATTTAAATTTAAAAAAAAATTAGTTAAATTACGAAACTAAAAATACCATGTTCAATTTTTTTACCTTGTATTACCACCTATATTGATTCTTTTTTTTTTTACAAGAACCTAGGCCCTATTTTGAAATTTGCTTTATGCCTCCAAAATATAAAGGCCAGCCTCTCTCACGTACGTGATAATAGGCAGTCTCCTTAAGAGAGTAATCCCCAAGTAAAAAATAGAGGATGTGGGATTCGTTAAAAATACATAGTGAGACTAGTCTAGTTGCTCTTTCGAAAACATATGATAAAATTGGAATGACCAGGATACTAGGTCTAGCTCCTTATATTTCTCCATATAAGTTGCTGGTGACGAAAAATTTTAGTAGTTGGTGATGAAAAATTTTGTCGCCTAATGTAAAACTTTGGTGATGAAATTGTTTTCGTCACTAAAAGCAAACAAACTAGAAAAATAATATTCAACTTCGCTGGAATCGCTACTTGTATTCGGACTCACGACCTCTGGTTCCAAACTATACCACTCTTTCCGTTGTATTCCGCCATTCTTGTTTTTGATGTTCTTGATTATTCTTTGCATTACGTGTTATTTGGTTTCTCCAATTTCTCAAACATTGTAAACGTCTAGAATGCTGTAAATGGCTGCTTCAAGATGTCATCTACCCCAACTCATTTCGCATGCAACAGGTTAATTGACCAAATTCTCCTACGTGATAATGGGACAATTTTGCTATCAGCTGCGACTGGAATACCGATGCTTGTAATGATCATACGTGGAAAGCTCTAAGGGTCCCACTTTCCTATTTCTCCAGCTTTCAAAATGACGCGCGAGATTCAAAATTTTGGGAAAGTTAATTTTGGTATACACAGTCTCTCTCTCTCCCTCCAAAAAGGACCCTACAATGCTGCCACCATAGCTTCTCACATACGCCGGACCATCACCGATCGACCACCACCGGAGCCTCGCACATACACCGGCCCACCACCACCAAAGCTCCCATTGATCGACCGACCCACCACCACCGATGCCGCACCACGAGTCGTCCCAAACCACTGATCCACCGCCAAAGTCGCAACCAAAGTCGCCCCACCACCACCAACTCCTCTCTCCGACCGATTTCTCTGTCACAGGTTTGGGTCACCCAAAAAAATTTCGTAACTTTGGGTTTTCTCCTCTTTATTTATTCTTTCTCTCCTTATGTGTGATGTGAACTAAGTTCAACTCCAAATCCCTTACTTTAAGCAGGTTTTGTTTTCACTTCACGATTAAACTCAGGCCCTCGGATTGTCCTTCGATTCACTGATTTTCATAGTTTAGACGGCCAATTTCTTTTTTTTAGCTAGTGAATACCCTCACAACTTATAGGCCTAGATCCTCAAGTAACTTTGATGTTAGATGTTGATCACAAACATAAAGTATGAAAATGTTGTTTGCGATTTATGATTCCCTTGTTTTACTTGTTGCACACCATGTTCAAAGAGTCTTGAATGGAAAAGATGATTGTTTAAAGTATGTGGGTACCTCGTATGTGGTGCCTCCCTTTTGTTAGATGTTTGTTTCCACCATTACTCGACATGGAAAAAGAAGACAAATGGGATATTGAATGTTTGTTTAAAAAATATGCAGGGACCTCATATTGGGATATTGAATGTTTGTTTCCACCAATTTATTACTCCATCTGTCCCGCAATATTTGGCACTTTTGGAAATTTCCACTTTTAAGAGAAAATTTTTTAAGTACAATTGATGATCTAACTTTTCAATTTTACCCTTATGTAATTTCAATACTATTTGAATTTTTTCAAATTTGGGCCGAATACCAAAAAGTTTTGGCGCTAATTGTGGCTCCCAGATTGAAATTGAAAATTGAATTGAGTCAATTTTTGCCGCTTGATAGCTGACAACTACCCACTATAAATTCAATTTCCTTCTCAAAGTGTCTGTCTCTCTCACCACTTCCTTGTTCCCACTTCCCACATTGCTCTCCTTTCTATCTTCTCCTTAATTTTCTGCTCCAATCACAAGTATTCCCCTTCTCCAAGCATAATCTATTCCTAAAATTTAGCCCATTCTCTCTCTCTCTCTCTCTCTCTCTCTCTCTCTCTCTCTCTCTCTCTCTCTCTCTCTCTCTCTCTCTCTCTCTCTCTCTCTGTTTTTTCAGTTTTTTCTACTGGGATAATTTCCTACTCTAAATACTCCACTTTTCTCCTCCAAAATCAATCATGAATCATGCACTTGAAATTGTCTCTCTTCATCCAAGAACAAAAAGAAATCTAACCAATCAACAAAGAGAAGCAATTTTTGAAGCTGTGTTGCTACAGAGTGTGAATGGGAAATTAAAGAGAAGTTCTGTAAGAGAGGTTGCTGAATTGTTCTCGACTAGTATCAACATGCACTGTGCGCCGAATTTGGAATCGAGGGATGGCTTGTATTGCTAATGGAGTGATGGTCAATGTTTCCAGCAAAATGCCTCCATGCGGTCGCAAACGAGTACCAATCAACTTCACCAAAATGAGGGATATTGATCGTGCCCGACGAACAAACATCCGATCATTGGCAGCAGCAATGAAAGTCCCAAAAACAACCATTCACAGGCGAATTAAAGAAGGTAAAATTCGGCCTCATTCCAACGCATTGAAATCATATTTATCGGAACAAGCTAAGAAGGCAAGACTCCAGTTTCGCCTTTCAATGCTCGAGCCCAGTGATGATGAAAATCAGCCAAGAAAATTCAAGAGCATGTACAACTATGTTTACATTGATGAAAAATGGTTCTACATGACAAACGAAGCGGAGAGGTACATTATCTACTCTCGGAAGAAGAAGAACCTCACCGCACTTGCAAAAGTAAAGGGTTCATCCCGAAGGTTATGTTCTTGGCCGCGGTAGCTCGGTCTCGATTTGATGCTAACCAAAATGAGGAATTCTCTAGTAAGATTGGTATTTTTCCTTTTGTATTCAAAGAACCAGCTCGACGATCAGTAAAAATCGCCCCGCAGGTACATTGGAGACAAAGGCAATAATATCGGTAACCAAAGATATTATTTGCTCTTGCATGATTAATCAAGTTTTGCCTACAATCCAGTCTAAATAGCCACGTTCTAGTGCACATCAAACCATATTTATTCAACAAGACAATGCAAAACAACATATCCAACCATTCGATCTTCAATTTGTTGAAGCGGCAACGAAAGATGGATTTGATATCCGTTTATCAAATCAACCTCCAAGTAGTCCGGACAATGTTTTGGATCTTGGTTATTTTAGAGCGATTCAATCATTGCAACGTCAAGAGGCGCCTAAGACAATTAATGCGCTTGTCAATGCAGTACAAAAATCTTTTGAAGAATTGTTGGCGGATAGTCTTAGTCGTGTGTTCGTATCATTGCAAGCGTGTATGGTTGAAGTGATGAAAGTTCACGGGGAAACAATTACAAATTGCCTCACATTGGAAAAAACCAATTGATTCAAAGTGCGATGCTTCCTTCTCAACTCGAATGTGAAAGCGGTATCATGGAGAGTGCATTGGCTCATTTACAGAGTTTAAATCAAGATACTCCATGAAGCAATTTTCTTCTTTTTGTTTAGTGTTACATTCTGTTCATTCTTCTTTTCTTCAATTTTTTTTCTTTTCTTTGTTTTATGCATTGGTGATGCTTTCTCCTGGATTTTTTTTTCCAGGTTCACTCCAGAAGAAGTTGCTGAATTTGTGTGCCCAAGTTCTTCAATCAACTATGGTGTTTTTTTGTAAAGTCAAGTTGAAGTGAAGCATTTCCAGTTTTTTTTGTTATTGAAAAGAAAGAACATGGAGTTTTTGTTGGCCAAGTTCTTCAATCCAGTTGTTAATTTCAATTGTAAATGTTGAAAGGGCCGTATGTAAATTGGTAGTGCATGGGGTAATGAAAAGTGTATTTTTGTTTCTTTGAATAGATTGTTGTTTAGTGTGCAAAAGAAAATGGTTTGGTGTGCAAAAGAAAAGGGTAAAATGGAAAGTTCACCTAATTTTGCTATTGACTTTTCAAACTAGCCAAATATTATGGGACAAGAAAAAGCACAAAAGTGCCAAACATTGCGGGACGGAGGGAGTAATCTGTAATAGTATGAATGTTTAAAGTTTCAGTGCATTGTAAATGTGGACTAGTTCAACTCTTTTTTAAAAATAATTGTGTGTGTGTTCTTAAACCCTTGTATTTTTTATTTGTAGAATCGTGGAAATACAATATTCGAATTTGGAGGAAGGTCAGAATTTGAAGGCGGTATTGGAACCTAAGGTTGGAACAATATTTGATTCTAAATACGAAGTCCAGGAATGTTACGCTACTTATGCAAAAGCAAAAGGTTTTGGTTCGCTCATAAAAACCTCTAAGAAGCGTGACAATGTAAAGTCGAATATAACTTATGGTTGTCATCGGGGTGGAAAGCCTAGGCCAACAGGTTTGAATCTTGTTAAGAGGGTGTTCCAGGTAAGGTTCCTTTTTTAAAAGTTCTTTTTCTTCAATTTTCAAACTCAAATATGATGAAAATGAAAAATAATTTTTTGATTTTTCTTGCACCGTATAAAAGATCTCAATGAAATCTATCAAACAAGATCCATATTGGTAGAAAAATTATTTGCATAAACACATAATTTTTGGGCTTGAAATTACCTTCCTTTTTCCAAAACCTTCTTTTTCTTTAGTTGGAACACCACCTAAATCCCATCCAACACCAAAAATAGAATGTAAAACCCATATGAATATCTCTTTGCAAGTTGATGGGACGTGGATGTTGAATTCGATTGAATTGAAGCACAACCATGAAATGGACTGAAAAAGTTGAAATATCTTCGGTGCTACCGGACTATCCCACCACATACGAAGAGAACAATTGAATTGAACTCAGTAGCCGGAATCAGAATGAACAAAATCATTGCCTCATGTGTGATCGAGGCAGGGGGGCCTGATAATCTAACATGGATGGAAAAGGATGGAAGGAATTACAAGGATAAACAAAGGCGTTTACAGCTCAAGGACGGGGATGCCGATACAATGCATAAGTACTTTGTTAAAATGCAAAAAGATAACAATGACTTTTTCTATGCCATCGATGTTGATGAAGATGGCCGATTAGTGAATGTCTTTTGGGCTGATGCGTATAGTAGAGAGTTATACAAAAAATTTGGTAATGTGGTCCCCTTTGACACGACTTATATATAGCAATTGTATTAGCATAAACAAAAATGCTACTTGCACAACCGTTGTGTTGGTTGTGTGGGTAATTCTGACCGTCCAGATGTATTTGGATGGTCTAGATTTTAAACAAATTTTTCCAAGAAAAAATCTAACTTTTATGGGAAAGAGTTTAAGTGAATCCTAGCCATTTATTACAGTAATGGACGACTAGAGATTGGTTGTGCGTTGTGTTTTACACAACCGTTGTGTGTGTAGCACTTTTGTAGCATAAATTTGCACCATTCTCCCATTCATCGAGAAATTTCTAACTTTAATAGGTAACAAAGTTAGGGCCTTAAACAAGGTAAAGCAAGATTTAGTTTCCCATAATTGGAGAAACACTTGAAATTCCATAACAAGAGAAACACTTCCATCATGTGAAAATTGGAAATCCCATTACAAAAAAGATAACATCTCATTCCTAAACAACACACAATGGCTGATTTTCGGCATGATTGGGCCGAACAAGCTGTTGTGGCTGAAATCAATCTTCGAAAGCTGCTACAATTGCCTGATTTGAGGTGGGATTGGACCCGAAAACTTGTTCCCATTGAGTAGAAGCTTCTGAACGCCTGAGAAATTTCAAATACACGCCCGTAACAACCCAATGATTCTTATAAGAAAAGCCGCACCACTTTCGTTATCATCTGAATGGAAGTCTCAAAACTCAATTCCTCTTATCTAACTAGACTCTCAATTTAGTTTTTAAAAAAAATTAGACTCTCAATGCAATGAAACGAACTGTTTGATGTCACTCTAGACAGAGGCATTCAAATCCTCCTCAACAGCGAACTGCTTCTCTTCACCCTTGTTGTTCACAACAATAATTGGCTTGTCACCAGGACTAGCAATGACCTTGAAGGGTCATAGCTTAATGTCACTTTGCACAGAGGCATCATTAAATCTTCTCCCGATGAGATGTTTTGCATCTGAGAAAAAACAAAGAACCATAATAAGCATATTTAGCCAGAGCCGGCTTATAGCCAAGGCGAGGGAAGCGGGCGCTTCTGGCCTCCGAAAAAAATTTAAAACGAGGGCCCCCAAATTTTTAGAATTTCTATATATATATATATATATATATATATATATATATATATATATATATATATACAGTCAGGTTCCGGTGAGGGATCCCTTACTTTTTTAAAATGCGGGACTTTCCTTCCCGATTGAATTTCGATGATCCGAGCCGCTCAAAGTGATCAGAACGTGATTTTAAGGGTCCCCGCGAGAAATCAGCAAAAAAAAAGACCGGGAAGGGCTTCATCCGAGCAGTTTTCATTGAACGGTTCAAAAAAACTGCTCGGATGAAGCCCTTCCCGGTCATTTTTTTTGCTGATTTCTCGCGGGGACCCTTAAAATCACGTTCTGCACACATTGAACGGTTCGGATTTTCAAAATTTGATCGGGAAATGAAAGTCCCTCATTTTAAAAAAATGAGGGATCCCTCACTTGATAATTTGTGTATATATATATATATGTATGTGTATATATATGTATGTGTATATATATGTATGTGTATGTATGTATATGTATGTGTATGTATGTATGGTCAAAAAAAACATTACACTAGCCTCCTTTACACAAAATAGGTCCAATTGAAATTTAAGAGCCACAAAATAGGCCCAAATTGTGGACTATACCGATTACAGTTGCATCAGGGGAAAGAAGCTTTTCAAAGTTAAAATTGATCAAAATTATCTTCGGTCAACCATATCTCAAGAAAGATTAAATGGATTGGCTATGTTGTCTATGGAGAAGGAATTGGAGAAGAAGCTTGACTATGGAGACTTAATCAATGCATTTGCAGCAAAAAATGCGAGAAAAATAATTTTCAAATGATGGATTTTCAGGTATGATAAATTTTTTGTATTGGTTTTTTTTTTTTATGACTCTTTGTAGACCACTTTTATATGAAAAATATAGGGTGACCTCATTCAAAAGGTTCGCTTCAGGCCTCCAAAACTTATGAGCCGGCCCTGTATTTAGCAATCTTGCGTCACAAAAACATAAATCCAATAATCCAGCCAGAAAAATAAAGCATTGAAAGAAACTCTCTTTTCAGTAATTCATGGTCATCTATCCACCACAAAACAGCATGAATTAATGAAATACTCCAGTCATACGTACTCCAGCCAACTTCACTCCAGTCATAGAGATTTTATCTTCTCCAAAAAATACATTTGTTGGTTGCAAATTTGCAGTTTACCAATACCTCAAATGTTCCAATTGCAGTTCACGAATGACAAAGGGCATATTTTTGTCTCAGTACATCTAAGAGAGGAAGTGAGACACCCATTTGATTCTTCTAGGCATGGAGTGCTGAAACATAACAAGACAATGAAAAGAACCCTAATTGGAAAAAAATAATGGAACAACATATTTGCTCAAAACTCGTATAAATCAGAAGGTAGTTACGAAATCTGAAAAAAAAAAAAAAAAAAACCTAATTGGAGATGCTTAGAAAATCCTAATTTAAAATTAAAAAAAAAACCTAATTTTTTTGTGCACGTTAGTGAAAGAATCAAATAGAGATTAATGGAGAGGGAAGTGAGAGAGAGATACCAGCTGTGAGAGAGAAGAGATGGTGGTGGTGTGTCGGTGGTGGTAGGGGTGGCCGTCGGTGGTGGTGCGTCGAGAGGGGAGTGTGTGAGATGGAGGAGAGAAAAGAGAGGAGATCGTGGTGGTTCTGCGTCGATGGTCGTGGGGGAGTTTTGGGGTGGCCGTCGATGGCGGCAGTCGAGAGAGGAGAAGAGAGGAGATCGTGTTGGGTGGGTGCATGGCTCTTTCAGGCGTGGGTGGTGCTTTGAAAGAAAGAGAGTAACTCACCTGATTCAAAAAAAAATTCACAACTTTTGAATTTGTGGGGATTTTGAAACAAAAAGAAATTGGGGAGACAAGAGAGCAGTGGGACCCTTAAAGCTTTCCAGGTAGGATCATTATAAGGATCGGTATTTGATAAGCCCTCTATAATGTAAATAATAGGGCTTATCTCTCTCATTTTTTTGTCACACACACGTGCTTAACTTACTTTATTAAGATGATATTGCGCGGAGTTGGTGTTTTTGGCCCTTGCAGGTTTAAGGTGGAAATAAGGCGTGTTTTGATGCCATGGATCAATTCCAAGGGTATCCGTACACCCGAGGCCACTTGGCACTCCATCGCCGAGTCCCAAGAATGATGAACAGTAGCTTTGGAGGGTGTGCGGGACAACGGAAGCCCAAAGGGCATGGAAAGGCTAAAGAACCAAAGGAGACAGAAATCTGTCCAGCCGCTACCCGTAGCCCAAAAATGGTACTACCCGTAGCCAGTGATCAGAAGCTGTGTCAAATTGCAAAACGAGACTACTACCCGTAGCCCAAAAATGGTACTACCCGTAGCACCTGGGATTTTCTGCCGATTTTTGTACCCGACCAAGCAACAACTTAGGGGTATTTAGGACTTTTGTAACTCTTTTTTAAGGGGCTATAAATACTTTCAAGCCTGATTTCAGTAGGGTATCTTTACTTTGGCACTCTCTCTCTCTCTCTCTCTACCTCCATTAATGGAGCTCCCATCTCTCTCTTCATTTATGCTTTGAGGAGGATTTTTGAGTACGATCCGTCTACTTCCAAAGCTTTTAGTCTTCATTAAAGGTGTAAGGAATCTCATTCTCTTCGAGGATCTTGTCTTTATTTCGAATTTAATCAATGTTTAGTTTTCTCCTTACCATTACCCGTGCTCATTTCATGTCTTCTTACGATATGTGTGAGTAGTGTAGTAAGGTTAGGTTGTGGGATGGTTAGCATCCCGTAACCAAGGGTGTTGCTTGTTCTTCTCATGTAATTTTCGTTTTTATAGCTTAAGCATATGCTAGGGTCAATTTTAAGTATCAAAACTTTGAGGTGTTAATCTCTTTGATCAAATGTAGGCAAGGGTTAAACTTCTTGCCACATTTGATACTTGGAGCTATGTCCCTCCTTGTGTTTGTCTAAATGCACCAAAAGAACCCTAGACATGTTTAACACTTTGGTTAAAAAGAGAAGAATCAAGTTTATCCTTGCGTTATGGGTGTTAATTATTCCTAAACCTAGCCTTTAGGTTAATCTCCAGTTAAAAATCCGTAGTTAGGTTAAGTAGCAAGTTAACTAAATCGTTCAGTTGGCCGTCTCAACGCCGAAGTTTGGTTGGCGGTCCTAACGCTAAATCTCTACGCGAGCTAATCTCTGAAAACAAGTTATGGATGCGCTCCCTGTGGATTCGACCCCGGACTTCCGGGTATTATGCTTTCAACCGACCTAACCCTACGCTTGGGGTATTCTTATTGCAACACACATTAAGGTCGCAAGCATTTTTGGCGCCGTTGCCGGGGAGCGCTTTCTTTTATAGCTTATTTTGGAGGTTCGCCAAACCATTGTAAGTATCCCGTTTCATTTTACTTTGTGTGATTTATACTTAACCTAGTGGATACCCCTAACTTGAGTCTCTCAAACGTGAGGTTTAACGAAGCTAGAGTAAGTACAAATCACATTTTCTTTTATTGTCTTCTCTTATCGAGGCGGCGGCATAGCCCCTCGAAGCTGTTGTTAGGAGGCGGCGGCATAGCCCCTCTTGTCTGTTTACTTTGTGCTTGTTGCCCATTAATTCTCGAAAAGGGTTTTTAAATTGTATGCGTGGTGGTCATCGTGGTGCCTTTCGAAGCCCAAATTCTAAAAGGCTTCATAGATCTTTTTCTCCTCCTCGACCCAAAAATCCTCGTCGGGTTCGAGCTAGGACACCACCACCCCAAAGAACTCCTTTTTCTATAAGAACCCCTCCTCGAGAAAGAATGGCCGGAAACGGTGAAGGCGAAATGCCGCCGGTTGTGCCCGAAAGGACTATGAGCGACTATTTGAATCCGGCCCGTACTACTCCGCGGCCCACTATAGTCCTTCCGGCCGCAACCGAGGCGAATAACTTCACCGTTAAAATGCATCACATTAACATGATGCCTTCATTTTATGGGAAAGACAAAGAATGTCCGTACACTCATATGCGGGCATTCGAGGAATTGGTTTCCACAATAGTGTCCACGCCCGCTCAGCTTGAGTCCGCAAAACTAAAACTCTTCCCATTTTCTGTGAAAGACAAAGCCACGATTTGGTTGAATAACATGAGGCCCCAATCCTTGGCGAATTGGGCGGATTTAGCAAAGGCTTTTTACATGAAATTTTTCCCCCCACATCTCACAAAGGAACTCATGAATCAAATTCAAACTTTTAAACAAAAAGAGGGGGAATCATTTTATCAATATTGGGAGAGGTACAAAGATTTGCTAAACTCTATTCCACATCATGGCTTACCGGTTTTTCAAAGAGTCGAGTATTTGTTAAAGGGCTGTTTTCCAAGCACCCGACTTCTTATGGATAGCATGTGTGTGGGTGGAGTCATGGCTAAAACCCCTGACGCGGCGTGGGACTATTTTGAGGAGTTATCTGAAAAAACTCAAAACTGGGATTGCTCGGACCCTTCTGACAAGAACGTGGTTAATCCGGTTCCGAGCAATTCCGGAAAATTCCAATTGAATGAGCAAAATGAGCTAGCCCACAAGGTCGCCCAGCTTTCCCGCCAAATTGAAACTTTACAACTTAACAAAGTTGCTGGGGTGGCCTCTGTGGCCAAGGCGGAGGAATTTTGTGTGTTGTGTGAAATTGCAGGTCATGCTACGGGAGATTGCCAAATGCTCCCTGCCGTTAAGGATATTCTTCAAGGAACCGGGCAAGCGGAGGTCAATGCCGTTAATCAACGGTTTGACCCTTATTCTCAAACTTTCAATCCGGGGTGGAAAATGCATCCTAATTTCCGGTGGAGCGATTCTCAACCTCCCGGACCTCCACAAGTTCCACCACCTCAACAACACCAAGCTTTTCGGCCTCCTCAATCTCAAGGAACGCCGAGATTCTCTCAACATCAACAACCTCCGGGACCTCCTCATGGGCAAAATCAATTCCAATCTCAAAAGCGATCTTTGGAGGATATTATGTCATCTTTTATGCAAAGTCAAACATCCCTCAACGAGCAAACCACTCAAACGCTCGGGGAAATCAAGAATCAAATGGCAAAGTTAACTAATACGGTGGGGGTTCTTCAACAAGAAAAGGGGAAGCTTCCGACTCAACCTCAAGTGAATCCGCAAGGAACCAATTATGTGGCGAGCTCTTCGGTGCTTAGTCCCGAGCAAGCCAAGTCTATTACAACATTGCGGAGTGGCAAAGAGATTGATAAGGCTATTCCTCCAAAGCCTATCAAGCCAAGGGTTACACCCATTGTATCGCAAGCTCCGGACCCTCTTATTGACTCACCAACCTCGGAGTCCTCTCCCGTTGGTGAGCATCCGGAAAACTCTCAAGTGGAAGAGCCGAAGGCCCCCGTTGCCAACATTCCGGCTCCTTTTCCCCAACGTTTGAAAGCTCCGGCCCATGCCAATACCAACTCCGAGATCTATGAGCTTTTCAAACAAGTGAGAATCAATATCCCATTGGTGGATGCCATCAAGCAAATTCCCACGTATGCCAAGTTTCTCAAAGACTTATGCACTCAAAAGCGTAAGTTGAATGTTCAAAAGAAGGTTTTCTTGACGGAACAAGTGAGTTCTATTATTCAAACCAACGTGGTTCCCAAGTATAAAGATCCGGGTTGTCCAACCATCTCAATTACTATTGGGGACAAGAAGATTGAAAAAGCCCTCCTCGATTTGGGGGCTAGTGTGAACTTGCTTCCGTATTCTGTTTATGAACAACTTGGATTGGGGGAGATGAGACCTACGCCGGTGACACTTCAATTGGCCGATAGGAGCATTCGAGTCCCGAGAGGGATGGTGGAGGATGTACTAGTACAAGTGGACAATTTTATCTATCCCGTGGATTTCGTTGTGTTGGATACTTGCCCCGTACCCGCCTCACAAGCGTCAACATCAACTCCGGTCATTCTCGGGCGTCCATTCCTAGCCACGGCCGATGCCGTTATCCATTGCCGAAGTGGTTTGCTCAACCTTACTTTTGGCAACATGAAGATGGAGGTGAACGTTTTCAATATCGGGAGCCAAATGGGGGACGATGAGTGCATCCATGAAGTCAATCTTATTGATTCTTTGGTCCAAGAGCATGTGGACACTTTCTTGTACAAGGATCCGTTGGAGGTGTGTCTCACCGCCGAAGAAGAAAATTTTCTTGACTCACCAGAGGTGGAGTATTTATGTTCTTTGCTTGACATGGAAGATGTTTGTGGGGCGGATGTATGGTCTCCGAAATTTGAAGAGTTGCCTCCTCCTGAGTGCAAGACCGTTCCCTCGAGCATTCAACCACCAAAGCTTGAGTTGAAGGTCCTCCCGGAAACATTGAAATATGCTTTTTTAGGTGAAAATGAAACTTACCCGGTGGTGATCTCCTCCTCTCTCGTCGGCTCGCAAGAATCCCAACTCCTTGAAATTCTAAAGCGGCATACCAAAGCTATTGGTTGGTCTATCGCGGATATCAAAGGAATAGATGCTTCAATTTGTTCCCACCACATTGCCCTCGAAGATGATGTCAAACCTTCTCGCCAACCTCAACGCCGGTTGAATCCTATAATGAAAGATGTGGTGAAGGCGGAGGTTTTGAAACTCTTGGATGTGGGAATTATTTATCCTATCGCCGATAGTAAGTGGGTTAGCCCCATTCAAGTAGTTCCCAAGAAATCCGGTGTCACGGTGGTATCCAACACCAACAATGAGTTAGTCCCTACTCGAGTCACCACCGGGTGGCGTGTATGTATTGACTATCGGAAGCTTAATGCTAGCACCCGGAAGGACCACTTCCCTCTTCCTTTCATTGATCAAATCTTGGAGCGGGTTGCGGGGCATGCTTATTATTGCTTTTTGGATGGATACTCGGGATATAATCAAATTGAGGTCGCCTTGCCCGATCAAGAAAAGACGACGTTCACTTGTCCTTTTGGGACGTTCGCTTATCGACGCATGCCATTCGGCTTGTGTAACGCGCCCGGAACCTTCTCACGGTGTATGATGGGCATATTTAGCGATATGATTGAGAAGATCGTCGAGGTATTTATGGATGATTTCTCGGTGTTCGGCGATTCATTTGACTCTTGCTTGGAAAATTTGGAGAAGGTTTTGGCGAGGTGTGAGGAGAAAAACTTGGTGCTCAATTGGGAGAAATGCCATTTCATGGTAACTCATGGTATCGTTTTGGGCCACATTGTATCATCAAAGGGGATCGAAGTCGACAAGGCCAAAATTGATCTTATTGCCACCCTCCCGACCCCTAAATGTGTCAAGGACATCCGCTCTTTCCTCGGGCATGCCGGTTTCTACCGGCGTTTTATCAAAGATTTTAGTGCAATATCTCGGCCGTTGTGCCACCTCCTTTCAAAGGATACTCCATTTGAGTGGACTCCGGCCTGTGAAGGAGCGTTCAAGAAGTTGAAATCAAGCCTCACTTCTCCCCCCATTGTGCAAACGCCGGATTGGAATTTGCCCTTTGAACTCATGTGTGATGCTAGTGATTATGCGGTTGGGGCGGTTCTCGGGCAAAGGAAAGACAAAAATCCATACGTCATCTATTATGCAAGCAAAACTCTAAACGAAGCTCAAATGAATTACTCCACCACGGAAAAAGAGTTGCTTGCCGTCGTCTTTGCCCTAGACAAATTCCGGTCATATTTGGTGGGGTCCCCTATTATTGTCTACACCGATCATGCCGCTTTAAAGTACCTTTTCACGAAGCAAGACGCAAAAGCACGGCTCATTCGGTGGATCTTATTGCTTCAAGAGTTCAATATCACGATCAAGGATAAGAAGGGGGTGGAAAATGTGGTGGCGGATCACTTATCTCGTCTTGAATTCGAGGACTCTTCCTCCAAGCTCCCAATTGTTGATACATTTCCGGATGAACAACTTTTTGCCATTTCGAGTTGCCCTTGGTATGCCGACATAGTTAACTATCTTGTCACCGGGCGCATTCCCGATCACTGGACCCCGCAAGACCGAAGGCTTTTTCTTAGTGAGGTGAAAAGATTTTTCTTTGATGATCCTTATATTTTCAAATATTGTTCGGATCAAATTATCCGGCGATGTGTGCCCGATGAAGATCAACGGGGGATTCTCTCATTTTGCCACACCGAGGCGTGTGGTGGCCATTTCTCTCATAAAAAGACCACCGCCAAAATTCTCCAATGTGGATTCTATTGGCCAAATCTTCATAAGGATGCTTATGCATTTTGCCGGGCTTGTGAGCAATGCCAAAAACTAGGTGCGGTGACTCGGAGGAACATGATGCCCCTCACCAATATCCTAGTCGTGGAAGTGTTTGATTGTTGGGGAATTGACTTTATGGGCCCATTTCCAAATTCTTACGGGTTCCTTTATATTCTCTTGGCGGTGGACTACGTGTCCAAATGGGTTGAAGCCGTGGCTACACGCACCAACGATCATGCAGTGGTGCTTGATTTTCTCAAGGAGCATATTTTGTCAAGGTTCGGAACGCCCCGGGCCATTATAAGCGATCAAGGGTCACACTTCTGCAATCGGCCTTTTACGGTCCTCATGAAGAAGTATGGCATTACCCACAAGGTATCCACCGCCTATCATCCACAAACCAATGGCCAAGCCGAGCTCGCCAATCGTGAGGTAAAACACATTTTGGAAAAAACCGTTAATCCGAACCGGAAGGATTGGTCACTTCGTCTGACCGATGCCTTGTGGGCATACCGAACCGCGTACAAGACCGTGCTAGGCGCTTCGCCCTATCGGCTTGTCTACGGTAAGGCGTGTCACCTCCCGGTTGAGTTGGAACATAAGGCATATTGGGCGATAAAATCTTTAAACTTTCGGTTGCCCGACGCCGGCGTTCATCGTAAACTCCAACTCAACGAACTCGAGGAAATCCGGCGGGATGCTTATGATAATACCAACATTTATAAATCAAAAGTCAAAGAATTTCATGATAAGAATATCCAAAGAAAGAATTTTGATGTTGGGCAAAAAGTGTTATTGTACAATTCTAAACTCCATGTTTTTCCCGGAAAATTGCGATCTCGTTGGGAGGGGCCCTATGTTGTGCACAAAGTTTTTCCACACGGTGCCATTGAAGTTGTGAATCCCGCCAATGGTCATATTTTTAAAGTGAATGGTCAACGTTTAAAACCGTTTTTGGAAAATTTTGCGGTGGAGGACACGGTGGAGGAGTTAGTTGATCCGGTTTATCCAGATGATCCGTTGGTTTGAAAGGTTCTAAAAATAAAAATGTTTTCACGGGGAGCTTTTGCGTACTTCTGGACTTAATTGTTTGGAAGGCCCGGCCTCTTCGGGGGTACCCATCATTGACTTGGGTTATAGCTTCGCACGCCGCTATTCAAACAAGGTTCGTGTACCCAGCTCCGGTTAGTAAGGGCAAATTTTTTGTGGTCCGGTATAACCACCCGTGCTTCGCTTAAGATGTTGTCTAACTTGCTTTACGACACCTTAAGTGAAACATGGGGAGAAAAGTAGTACCCGTTTAATCACGTGACGATTCGGTGGATTTAAATACTTGTTCATAATAATTTCTGGGCCGGGCTATCACGAGCCGGCGGTACTAATGTCGTTTGTCTCCTATTAGGTAGTTGGTTCTTAAGTCTTTTGCAGGGTAACACGCTACCGCACCAGCCTTGGTAGTTTGGGTCTAAAAACCGGGGTGAGTGAGGCATTCAGGAGCCCTAAGCATGGGTGCGACTATGTGTCGCGGTTGTTAGCCCAAGAAAGCTCCGGCGATGGCTCTGTGCGACTAGCTATGGTTCCGATGGCGGGGCCGAAAGAGTGGGCCTTGGAAGCGGTTCCGATGACGAACGGTGGCATTGACGAAAAATCCTCCAACTTGGTCGAGGTATCGGGTGGTTGACATTCCACCCCGTCGGTACATTTTTGTTCTCCCTTCCCTTATTTTCCGTCTCTTTGCATCGAGGGCGCTGCATATTTCAAGTTGGGGGGGATAGATTATTTATGGTTTGCGTTTTCGATTTTGCATAGAAAATTTTAAAATTTTTTGTGCAATTTTCCCTTGTAATTAGTGATTTCAAGTGCTAGATACTTAGATTATGCTCAATTTTCCTAATAATGGCAAGAGTCGAGCACCCTGTCGAATTTGATTATGTGTTGAATCCATGTGCATGCATATATATGAACTTTGTTGAACAAATTGAGCTCCAAGGTGTGTCAAGTAGTATGCATCGCTTAGAGTTGAAGTTCGTTTTGAAGCATCCCATGCTTGTTTGTCTCTTTCCGCACTTGCGTAAATAATTTCCGTTTGTTCATACTTGAGTAGTTTAGATATCTTTTATGCATCATATTGGAGTTGATTGGCGTATGTAGGAAATGATACAAGGCAATTTTTGCATGATAAAACCTCAAAGGAGTCCCCTTGTCCTTAATTTTGAACCAAAGTCCGAGTCTCCGTTTATTGCTCAAGCTTAGGGAACCGGATGTTTGGAGGGTTGTGTGAAATTGTGTGTCAATGATCTAAGGTGCTTTGGGATGGTGTGAACCAGATAGAAGTGGTTGGGATGCAAAAGAACGAAGAATTGATATGTGATTCCCTATCTCCCCTCACACACTTCAAAAGTTAAAGCCCCAAATTTTCATCTCCCTCTCCAAAGCTCTTGGAATTAGCCCCTCAATCTCTCTCACTACAAATCTCACCTCAAATGACCCTATTCCTCAAAGAAAAATCAAAGAAGTGCTATGAAAGAGCAAAAATCGAATTTGAAAGAGGGTTGAATACTATCATGAGAGGATTGGTTAGACATCCAGACTAGCATATATTCCGGATGTGAAGGAGTCCGATGAGAAGGGAGAGCTCGAGGCTCAATAACGTGAGGAGCCGGATGAGAATTATGACTAGGTGTGGTGGAGTCGGTGGTAGTAATTCTAGTAGGACATAACTAGTAGCTTTTCTTCATTTCATTTTCGTAACCTTGTTTGGTGATTGGCTAATACATGTGGCCGTGGTTTGGGTAGTTTAGGGGATGGTAGTGGCCAAGGGTAGTTGAAACCAAGCAGAAATTTATGGCCGCTACCCTTTTTGTTTCCCTTTTCTTGGCACCAAGGTCATTATAAGCTATTAAAGTCCTTAATTGATCCTAATGTACGCTCGTCTAACTCTTTTTGATGCGTGATCGATATCTAATGCTAATTTAGTATGAAATTTCTATTAATTCAGTTAGTTTGTGAATAATTTCTTAGCTCTCTTTGTCGGCGCTCTTTTGATTAGCTTGCATAGCTTCTTCTTTTTGTCTCTTGCTATTGCAAATTCTTGCTAGCGCTTATCATGGGATGTTGTTCTAGTTTTTTTTACTTGGTGAAATTTCATATCTAAGTTTCCCCTTTTGAGTCTTGGAATGGAAATTCAAGGCGGACGTGTGTTGCTTGGCCGTTGGCATAATTTGTTCACCTTAGTTCATTGTATGCATGTGCGTGTTTAGCTTGTAATTGAGTTCGAAGGGGTGTTTGTTTGGACTCATGCCAAGTATCGTTGAGCATAATTGTTGTATCTTGTTTCAGGGGAACATTGCATAGCATTAGTTACTTACTTTTTTGGGTAAGTTTGCTAGGGACTAGCAAAATCCAAGTTGGGGGGTGTGATAAGCCCTCTATAATGTAAATAATAGGGCTTATCTCTCTCATTTTTTTGTCACACACACGTGCTTAACTTACTTTATTAAGATGATATTGCGCGGAGTTGGTGTTTTTGGCCCTTGCAGGTTTAAGGTGGAAATAAGGCGTGTTTTGATGCCATGGATCAATTCCAAGGGTATCCGTACACCCGAGGCCACTTGGCACTCCATCGCCGAGTCCCAAGAATGATGAACAGTAGCTTTGGAGGGTGTGCGGGACAACGGAAGCCCAAAGGGCATGGAAAGGCTAAAGAACCAAAGGAGACAGAAATCTGTCCAGCCGCTACCCGTAGCCCAAAAATGGTACTACCCGTAGCCAGTGATCAGAAGCTGTGTCAAATTGCAAAACGAGACTACTACCCGTAGCCCAAAAATGGTACTACCCGTAGCACCTGGGATTTTCTGCCGATTTTTGTACCCGACCAAGCAACAACTTAGGGGTATTTAGGACTTTTGTAACTCTTTTTTAAGGGGCTATAAATACTTTCAAGCCTGATTTCAGTAGGGTATCTTTACTTTGGCACTCTCTCTCTCTCTCTCTCTACCTCCATTAATGGAGCTCCCATCTCTCTCTTCATTTATGCTTTGAGGAGGATTTTTGAGTACGATCCGTCTACTTCCAAAGCTTTTAGTCTTCATTAAAGGTGTAAGGAATCTCATTCTCTTCGAGGATCTTGTCTTTATTTCGAATTTAATCAATGTTTAGTTTTCTCCTTACCATTACCCGTGCTCATTTCATGTCTTCTTACGATATGTGTGAGTAGTGTAGTAAGGTTAGGTTGTGGGATGGTTAGCATCCCGTAACCAAGGGTGTTGCTTGTTCTTCTCATGTAATTTTCGTTTTTATAGCTTAAGCATATGCTAGGGTCAATTTTAAGTATCAAAACTTTGAGGTGTTAATCTCTTTGATCAAATGTAGGCAAGGGTTAAACTTCTTGCCACATTTGATACTTGGAGCTATGTCCCTCCTTGTGTTTGTCTAAATGCACCAAAAGAACCCTAGACATGTTTAACACTTTGGTTAAAAAGAGAAGAATCAAGTTTATCCTTGCGTTATGGGTGTTAATTATTCCTAAACCTAGCCTTTAGGTTAATCTCCAGTTAAAAATCCGTAGTTAGGTTAAGTAGCAAGTTAACTAAATCGTTCAGTTGGCCGTCTCAACGCCGAAGTTTGGTTGGCGGTCCTAACGCTAAATCTCTACGCGAGCTAATCTCTGAAAACAAGTTATGGATGCGCTCCCTGTGGATTCGACCCCGGACTTCCGGGTATTATGCTTTCAACCGACCTAACCCTACGCTTGGGGTATTCTTATTGCAACACACATTAAGGTCGCAAGCAGTATTTCAGTCGTAGATGATAGCAAAATTGATACTAGGAGGTTTCCTAAAGAGAGTAATCCCCAACTAAACATCAGAGAATGTGGGATTAGTTCAAAATGCCTAGTGAGACTTGGTCTAGCTGTCCTTTAGGAAACATTAGATAAAATTGGAATGATACAGACTAGGTCTAGCTCCTTATATTTTTTCGTAAGATGCAATCTGTAACTAACTTACACTTTTTTAATGCCTATATAAAGAAGATCAACCTGACTGATCCTCTCATATTAAGTTCCTTAAATTAGTTACTTAGCAAAAAAAAAAATCCTTAATTTAGTCGTTGACACCAAAACCTACCCTTCTCCTCTTTTGATCAAATAGGAATTTCCACAAAAGCTTCGATTCGTTTTCCTTTTGACGGAGTAGAAGGGTAAAATCACTCCCGCTCCAAATTGACAGTGCATATATAGAGTTTTACTTTTGGCTTTAATTGAGATCCCCGCAAATAGGCAGTGAGATTGATATTCCAAGATTAGTCGTGGTGCGCATAAACTGACCCATGCCGAATCCTGCCACTTTCCCCTTATTTGTTTACAACCACCCAATCAGGTATTGTAAATGGATGCTACACTGTGTATATGTCTATATATATAGTACTATACATATTATGTATATTTAGAGAGAGATTGCTCTCACTGTAATCTGACTCTTTCATCCTCTTTGTGAGTTAATGGCGTAGTCAGTGGATACGGCCAAAGATACAGAATAGTTGTGTAATCCTTCAAATTACCAAAGAACAAACAGCTAGCATGGGGAAGAAAAGTTTTTCTTCTACAAGGTATTTCCCCTTCTTCTTCTTTTTTCATGTGTTTCAAAAATGCATTTTCCTTTTTCACTTATTTCTTTATTAATTGGATTTAGGTGTATCCTGTTTAATTTGTTGAACTTCACAGGTAATTTTCTTTCAGTTACTGGGTATTACGTGATCCCTTCAAATTTCGTAACAAATGCTTATTTAAAGGCACGACGTTTTTTAACGGCCAAAAAAAATTGGCATAATCAGATGTGAGAAAAGTTAAGTTCTGCAGGAAAACATGTTTGTATAAGAGAATGAATAGCTTCACATAAATGAACTATTCCAAATTAAAATTTCGTCTAAAAGCGTGAAAGAATTCGTCCTATAACATCAGTTTCGAAAAGAATTCGTTTCATTTTCGTATTTGAGTTTTCTTATATCGTATCGAGGTTTTACCCCTTCCTTTCTTGCATGAAAAGTTATTCATTCATAATTTAGTGCTCATCAATTTGCATTTCGGTTAAAGATTTTTTTTTTTTTTTTTGTTACATGCGTAGCCAATGTTTTTCATCATATGTCACATAAGTATGTTTTATCCTTGAATTTTCAAAACTTGTATCAAGGTGATACATTGATTCTTATGTGCATAGTTTTTATTTTAGGGCAAAATATGGATTACCTATCTATAGTTTTGTCCTTTTGCACATCATCGATGTGTTATGCTAAACCTATTTCTGATGGTGCCTAATGGTGCTGTTATAATGCTTCTTTGATTGTACTAAGTCTGGTGTGCAACCTAGTCGTTGTGATATGGTTTCAAGCTATGAGGGCATCCAGTCATAATTCGGAAGCAGCACGAGTGCTATAGGCCACATTTATTAGAACTTTTTTTTTCTCTTCTCTTTTCTTAGATATATTATATATATAGCAATAGATACTGCTCGTAATGTTAATTCCATCGAGCAAGAGCATTTAAGCTCATAGTCAATATTTGACGGACTCTTCAAAATAAAAAATGGAAGGTATATATGATTATTCTGATTCATGAGCATCGGCAGCATCCGGTGGGATGTACAGGTGTCTCACGAACAACCCATCTTGGGCAAGGACTCTACACACTTGCACCACCGCATACAAGTGCCTGACGAATAATTCGGAAGCACAAAAAATGCTATATGCGGTGGTGCAAGGTGCAGGTCCTTGCCCAAGATAGGTTATTTGTTAGGCACCTGTGCATCCCACCGGATGCCTTCTGATGGTCATGAATTGGAATAATCCTATATACCTTCCATTTTTTATTCTGAGGATTCCATCAAGTATTGACCGTGAACTTAAATGCTACTACTCAATAGAATTAACATTATGAGCAGTAACTATTGCTATATATCTAAGAAAAGAGAAGAGAAAAGAAAAAGTTCTAATAAATGGGTCCTATAGCACTTTTTCTGCTTCTGAATTATGGTTAGACACACCCTCATAGTGCACAACTAAGTTGCACACCTGAAATTAGTACAATCATAGAAGCATTGTAACAATATCCATTAGGCTCCTTCAAAAATAGGTTCAACAAAAATAACTCATCCATGAGAAGCAAATGCCTGAATTGAATTCCCGTGCAGACACTTCTTGTTTGATCGTGAAGTACATAGCAATGATATGAAGGACCAAAAGAAACCCCTACCATTATAGCGTTGTGAAGGCAAAAAATATGTATATATGGCAACTCAATGCTAATTTAGTACGTTCATTATTATTGTTCTATAAAGTTAATAATGAATGATGTATATCACCGATTTTACTCGAGCTTTACCATCTCACCCAACTAGCTCCCTCCCAAACGGCCAAAGTAAATAATAACAATATAAATTTTCGATCACAGTCTTACAAAGACAAGTATGTTGATAGACAGGCACCGTACCCTTAATATAGCTAGTGTTGAAAAACAGTGTTTGTATGTTGAATGTGAAGTCTGATCTTGGAGCATCCGAACGTAGGCGTTTAGCGTCCGGATGGGAGTAATTGGAGACAGTACACAAGAGCCTGTTTTGTGTCCGAACAGGGTCATATGGACCGCAATGTGGAATTACGCGTTTTTGCGGCATATATGCATCGGCTTTCTTTGTAGCAAGAAAAGAATAGCTACAGCATTCTATAGTAACCTTATTTCTCCTCTCACAATAGTGAAACAACTGCAACACCAGTTTCATGGAGTACGATTAAGTGATTTGCTTAATTTGGAACCACATAAAATCTTACTACAAGAAAAAGGACTTTTGGTGATGAAACAATAACATCGCTAAAGAGTCAGATTTCGTCACCACGTTTCATCACTTATAGATTGTTGCTAAAAAGTGTATGGTAGTTGTTGGTGACAGAAAAAACTTTTGTCACCTAATGTAACACTTTGGTGACGAAATTGGTTTCATCACTAAAAGCAACCAAACTAGAATAATAATATTCAACTTCGTTGGAAATTTTGATGGTGTTCGTATTCGGACTCACAACCCTCTGGTTCCCAAACTACCTCTCTTTCCGTTGTATTGCGCCATTCTTGGTTTTGCTGTTCTGGATTATTCTTTGCATTATGTACGTGTTAGTTGGTTCGACAAATTTCTCAACATTGTAAATGCCTAGAATTCTGTAAATGGCTGCTTCAAGACGTTCTTTAACCCAACAGGTTAACATCAGAGAATGTGGGATTAGTTCAAAATACCTAGTGACACTAGGTCTAGCTGTCCTTTTGGGAACATCCGATAAAATTGGAATGATGCAGAGACTAGGTCTAGCTCATTATATTTCTCCGTTATAAGATGCAATCGGTAACTAATCAACTTACACTAATGCCTATATAAAGAAGAGCAATCTTACTCCTCTCATATATAGTTCCTTAAATTAGTCACTTAGCCAAAAAAAAAAAGTTCCTTAATTTAGTCGTTGACACCAGACCTTCTCCTCTTTTGATCAGAGAAGAATTTCCAAAAAAGCTTCAATTTGTTTCCTTTTTACGAAGTAGAAGGGTAAAATCACTCTCACTCCAATGTGACAGTGCATATAGAGCTGTGCTCTGACTTTAATTAAAATCCCCGCAAGTTAAGCAATGTGAATACCCCAAAATTAGTTGTGGTGCGGATAAATTAGCCCGGATACCTGAGTTAAAAAAAAAAACTGTCGAATCCTGCCACTTTCCCCTTCTTAGTTTACTACCTCCCAATCACGTATGATCATTCTTCTCTATTGTAAATGGATCCTTTCTTGCAGAATGGAACATAACCTATTGCAGAATTTGTATTCAAGTATGAGCTACTTCTCTCTCTCTCTCTCTCTCTCTCTCTCTCTCTCTCTCTCTCTCTCTCTCTCTCTCTCTCTCTCTCTCTCTCTCTCTCCCGAATACAAAAATTTTGTGTTCCTCTTCAATACACTAAGGACTTCTTTGTATTTCTGTTTATTTTCCAAGGTGATATGTTAGTATCTCCTTTTCCTTTTCTATTTTTCAGTGTTCTTGTACTTAATATGTACAAAACCAAACGAAACCTAGCCTTTTAAGTTCCAATTATAAGTGACGCAGTGGTTCGATGGTTTTTGGTTCATGTGTTTACAGGGGTTTTAAGGGAGAAGATGAAAGGATTAATTTTTTGCCTTAACAACATTATAATGGTAGGGCTCCTTGTGGTCCTCCATATCGTTGCTATTATAACGTTGTAAAGGCAAAAAAAAGTGATCCTTTTATCTTCTCCCTTAAACCCCCTGTAAACACACAAACCAAAAACCATCCAACCACTGCGTCACTCATAATTAGAACTTAAAAGGCTAGGTTTAATTTTGTACATATTAAATACAAGAGCACTAAAAAATAGAAAAGAAAGAGGAGATACAAACATAGCACTTTGGGAAATAACCAAAAATAGAAAGAAGTCCTCAGGGTATTGAAGAGGTACTCAAAATTTCAGTATTCAGAAGAAGAGAGAGAATAGTGAGTAAAAGCAAGAAAAAGAGGTAGCTCATACTTGAATACAAATTCTGCAATAGGTAATGTAAATTTACAATTCGATATTGTAAATTTCGGTTTTAGCCCTTGCTTTCTTGCATAAAAAATTATTCATTCATAATTTAGTGCTCATCAATTTGCATTCCGGTTAATGATTTATTGATTCTTATGTGCACGGTTTTTACTTTACATTGAAAGAAACGAGTGTTTTGTAGTAATAAAGGGCTGAGGGGACTTGGGACGTGCCCTTGTAAGTGTTGGATAAAATGCTCGTGACACAAAGAACTAATTAAAAATAATGCTAATGGTAGGCTTCGTTACAAGCCCTTATCGTCGCCAAAAATGAATAATTGGTAACGAAATTTTTTTCTCGCCTATTGTGCCTTTTGACGACGAAAAACTTCGTCACCAATTATTTCTTTTGGCGATTAAAAATCGTCGCCAAAAGTGACCCATAGGTGGCAAAATATTTTGTCACAAAAACGTTTTCATATAGGATGCAATCTGTAACTAACTAACTTACACTAATGCCTATATAGAGAAGTGCAATCTTACTCCCCTCATATATAGTTCCTTTAATTAGTCACGTAGCAAAATAATGCCAAAATTGTTTTTGTTGGCGTCAAAACTCCAACGCGTAAAAGTTTTGTACACTGTATATGGTACAAATATTTTATACATTAGAGTTTTGACACCAACAAAAACAATTTTGATATTATCATTTGTAAGTTCGTTACTCGTTGACACCATTACCTAACCTTCTCTTCTGATCAGGGAAGAATTTCGACAAAAGCTTCAATTCGTTTTCCTTTTTCGGTGTAGAAGGGTAAAATCACTCCCCCTCCAAACTGACAGTGCATAATCTCTGACACCTATAGAAGCCTCTCGTAGGCTTACTTTTACAGTTGACTGTGCAATAAATGCTACAACTGACGGAACCAGGAATATAATTTATCCTGGACTAAAATGGGTTGGTGGGTGAAATGAGTTGTGAAAAACCCTAAATCGCCTAGATTTATAAATATTTGCTATGTATGAATTCTTTAATAAATAAACCACCAATCAATCCAAATGCAGGAACGAAAAACAATCAAAAGATAACACCAGGATATACGTGGAAAACCCTAAACGGGAAAAAACCACGGGAAGGAATCAAGCACTACTAAACACGAGGTTACAAGAACTCTTACTATAAGTTTGAACTCCACAAACCTAAACCTAGACGATCTTGTCGAATCCACGTACACCTCTCTGAATGCTTGACCGCCACTGCCTTGAATCCATAAGCCTTCCGTTCGCCTCCCGGAATCCACCGAAGGACTTTACTTAGAGATTGATTGATCGATGTTGTTGTAGAACAAAACCCCTCGAAGATGATCCTTTAGAACATATGTGATGATATACCTTCACTAGTCTTCGAGGTGCAGAAACCCTAGCCACCAAAAGAGATGGAATATGAAGAATACGATCTCAGCCTTTTTATCTCATGGCTACTATATAATATGACCTAATAGGTCGATATTTATAGGCAGACTTCAATAATGTTGTTTCCTTATTTCCTCAATAATCAAATCAATTGATTGCACATCTCCAATTGATTTTCCCACGATTCAAGCTTTCCATATTTCCTTCCTGCTACTGAATATCAAATCCCTTGATTGCCGTAATAATCTTCCACTACAGCTTCTTAAAGACTCGAACACTCGATTACAAAATATCATTGATTTCCTTCCACTTTTCTAAACAAACACTTTAAAAATGAATAAATAAAACATACAACTCGATAGTATGGGATGCACGCCGATATGTGATTTGTCGTGAAATTGCCAAATAAGAGTGACCACAAAATATGGACCTTACAAGTTGGACTAAAATTATTTAGAATAAATTTTACATATTTTTTTTTATTTTTTTTTTCAAAGTTAACATGGGCTGTAGCCCATTCTACACTTAGTTTCGCCCTTCTGGGCCTATCAAAAAGCAATCGATAGTTCAAATAATATAGTATTTCCCAACGGTTCGAGCGACCCGCTTCAGGTTTCATTGAGTCGCCGGTTCGACCGCCGGTCTGAAATCCTAACGGTTTTGGAGTTAGTCTGAACCGGAGTAAGGGTTGATTTTCGGTTCAACCAGCCGAAACAGCTAGTCCTGTCCAATTTTCATAACATTACTCCCCTAGCCTTTTAAGTTCCAATTACGAGTGACGCCGTGGTTCAATGGATTTTTTGGGATCATGTGTACAGGGGGAGTTTTAATGGAGAAGATGACGGGATCAATATTTTGCCTTTACAACGTTATAATGGTAGGGCTCCTCATGGTCCTCCATATCGTTGCTATCTACTTCATAATCAATCAAGAAGTGTCAAACACAGGAATTCGGAATTGTTTGCTTCTCATGGATGCATTATTTGTGTGAAACCTTTTTCTGAACGGGCCTATGGTCCTGTTATAACTCTTCTATGATTGTACTGATTCTGGTGTGTAACTTAATTGTGATATGGTTTCATGTTATGAGGGCGTCCAGCCATAACTTGGAAGCAGAAAACGTCCTATAGGCCCCATTTATTAGAACCTTTTCTTTTCTCTTCTCTTTTCTTAGATACATAGCAATAGTTATTGCTCATAATGTTTATTCTATCAAGCAGTAGCATTTAAGCTCACAGTCAATACTTGATGGACTCCTCAGAATAAAAGATGGAAGGTATATATGATTATTTTGATTCATGAGCATCAGCAGCATCCAGTGGGATGCACAGGTGTCTGACGAATAATCCATCTTGGGCCAAGATTGCACACACTTGCACCACCACAGACAAGTGCGTGACGAACAATTCAGAAGCAAAAAAAGTGCTATATGTGGTAGTGCAAGTGTGCACAATCCTTGCCTAAGATGGGTTATTCATCAAGCACTTGTACATCCGACCAGATGTTGCTGATGCTCGTCAATCGGAATAATCATTTATACCTTTCATTATTTATTCTGAGGAGTTCATCAAGTATTGACTGTGAACTTAAATTTTATTGCTTGATAGAATTAATATTATGAGAAATAACTCTTGCTATATATCTCAGAAAAGAAAAGAGAAAAGAAAATGTTATAATAAATGGGGCCTATAGCACTTTTTCTACTTCCGAATTATGGCTGGACGCCTTCATAGCGTGAAACCATATAACAGCTAAGTTGCACACTAAAATCAGTACAATCATAGAAGCATTATAACAACATCCATTCGACCCCTTCAGTAATAGGTTCAGTGCAAATAACGCATCCACCATCTTCAGGCAATAGGCTTACAGCCAAACATACTGGAACAAAGCTTTCAGAACACTTCTTTGTGTGGGACCCGTAGTGGGCCCCAAACAGCATCCATACATAATCTATTTGGTCAGTAGTCAGGTTGAGTAATCAATTTATTCATTCAATTAGAGTCATATTGAGTTCTTTTGCTGACAACCTCTCAGAAAAAGATGGCTAGAGAAGAAAGCCATGTTTATTTTCCTGCATAACTTTTAGGATCGTTGTTTCTTTGTTATATGAAAATATAAAATCATTTGGATGACTGCTTGGGAAACTTGTTTTCTAATACTTTCTCCACATCTAAAAAAGTCATCTACGGTATTATTTTGCTTTACTCTGTGAAAACAAATTGAGATATTTGATCGGTGAAAAAGATATTTGAATTGCATATTATGCAAGTACATTTCTTTTTTTCTCGGCAAAAGTCCTCGTAGTTAGAGAGGTTTGAGCTCCCTGTCCAGTGCTTGGGAGTAGATAGTGCCAACCATTGGACTACCACTCCACTTGTGTAAGTACATTAGTCATTGACCCAATTAAAGAGTATGTTAATTGCCACAAAATGATCCTTAAATGGGACTGTTGTTAGAGAGCAACGCTGAAATATGAAGTAGCTTATCTGCATATTCGTTTTTGCACCAAAATAAGTCATGTCATACCAATAAATGCCTCTGGCCTTGTTACCTTCAAGGCAGGGGGCGAGTACGTGCTTAACCCAAAATGACAAACATGTCTGTTTTTTTCTTACGAAAGGGGTTCATTTGAGAGAACAGGTTTCAAAACCAGTCGACGAAACAAGTTTTATGTATGTTTGGAATTAAGAATCCAGAAACTCAGAAGAGACTCACAATTGGAACCAAATAGGGCCAAGTCAAAAGAGATTCTCAGTAAAAGGATTTCATATTCTCCAACCTTTTTCTAGCAACCATCCCACTTATTAAAGATCAACCTTTTCTGGAGAATTTTCATTTCCACCTATGTTGCATAAGATGGGGCTTCCTTGCCTTCGATACTACATTTGTTGCTGCCAATCTGGTATCACCTGTTGCCTCTTTGGGTTTTCTGTTGCTTTTCCTACATTATGGTGTCATTATATGGTTGATAACATGGTCAATCAACCATCTTCGATGCAAACTGTGGTCTTCTGCTGCTGTTTTGGTACTCTGTTGTTGCTGCTACAATTGGGGGTCTCTATGGAAAATAATCTGAACAATTTAAAGACTATTTACTGGTTTCAGTTCAAGTGGGAATAATTAAAGATCAACCTGGTATGCTTTAGTATGAGGAAAAATGCACTTCCGTGACTGCTACTGCATTTTTGCTTGATTTTAGTTGGTATCTTGCCAACTTGTAATCGTTCTTGGGTCTTGAGTGGCAGATGATTGTCAAGGGTTGGGGTGCCAGCATTGCTGGGATGTCATCCTCTTGTCATGATGCTTTCCTCTTGTCCCGTTTGATCATTGTATCCTTCTACATTTGATTAAAAAAAAAATTCGCTGTTCAAAAAAAGAAACAACACATTTAATAATTAAAGATCAACCATTCTCACATTAGAAGATCAGAAATTACGTCGACATTGTGACACTACAACATCCGATACAGTGGAGTGTGGACTAATAATAACACACAGTCACTGATTCAAAAAGCACAACGGCAGATTCAATAGAGGTTTGCAAAAGTACAAAAGCAGATCTCAAGTCATGACTGATGTTTTGAGGTTTGCAATAGAGGATTGGGACTTTTGTTCTTTGCTATTGCTTCCTTTCTGCTATTATCATTCTAGGTTTTCTACCAGTTTTGTATTCCCCTGTATGTTTTTGGGGTTCTTGCTGCTGTGTGTGGTTTTTGTGGATCTTTGTTTTCAGTTGGCCTCTCGCCAACTTCTTCTTCCTTTGGTGGCGGGTGGCATATGATTGTCCTCGATGTAAGTGCCAACATAGTTGGGTTGTAAATCGTTGGTTGTGATGCCTTTTTTCCCATTTCTTGTTAATCTTTGTAACTTCGGTTCGTTGATTAATAAAATTTTCTTTGCCGATTAAAAAAAAAAAAACCACTAAGGCAGGGGTTCAATTCGAAACTGCACCATGCGATATAGTCTCTAAAGAAAGCAGTCTTTTAAACAGAGATCAACCTTTGGCTTGCTTCTGAAACCAGCTTATCCTTTATAAGTTTAGGTTTGGTCAGTGTTCTTATTGTCATCTCAGTTAGGTTGTTGAGGTGCATTAGCAGTTTAGCACTGTAATTAGGTGAGTTGACATTTGCAAACGCTAGGAATGCATGAGTAGTCGGCAATGAAGCGCAGAATCAAATTCAGGCTTCGCCGGTGCATGAAAACTTGGTGAGTTAACATTTCCCGAGGCTAGGAATAAAGGACTGTTTGGAAAACGTGGTACAGCATCGGCTACATGCTCGGTGCATCAAATATTGGAGAGCGACTTGAGAAGCTGGGGAGAATGGAATCAGCTACGGGCTTTGATGGTGCATCAAAAGTCGGTGAGTGAGCTGAGAATCCCGGGGAATGAAATCGGATACAGGCTTTGATGGTGCATCAAAAGTTGGTGAGCGAGCTGAGAAGCCAGGGGGAATGGAATCGGATACAGGCAAAACCAGGGGGAATGGAATCGGATACAGGCTTCCCCGGTGAATGTACAAATAGTGAGCTGACATTTCAGACATGGAGTGAACTTCGCCGTTGCAGGGTCAACTGCTTTACCGGCGGATAATCTAGCTGTCAAGAACATCTCAACCATGTTAACTAAGAGTCCACTCGATCAGCGTCCAACTTGATTGGATGTCAACACATTTCAGTTCCATGTGCACCCGATCGAGAGCCAGGTAGGCAATGATTAATTCTTCTGTCACATTAGGCAAATTAGACCTTTCTAATTGTCCGATTGCACTCGCTTATTGACAGATTGTATCGAGAAGCTCAAGAACTCCCTTTTCATGATTGGAGAGATCGGAGGAAATTATTACAATTGTTGAAAAGTCAGCTTGATTAAGATTGAGTCAGATAAGTTTCAAAAAGCAAGTGGATAATATATGTAGGGAGAAGAAAAAAGTGAAGAACTATTCCTCATCAGGCTTGAAGACTTTTTTTGAGCTTCCGTAATATGTTTTGTGATTTGAATGATAAATGTGAGTATGTTTATCATATCTTTGATTTTTTCTCAGATTTTGCCTATATATATACATATACACACTCCTACCGTCCCATAAAATTTGGCACTTTCACTATTTCAGCCCTATGAAAAAATTAACTATATCTTTTTGTCCGTGTGCCCCCACAATCTTGTGCATTATAATCGATGTTTCAACAAAGGGGAATTATTTTCGCCCTCCAAAAAAAGCCTCAGGCGCTCCACCTTTTGTCTTCATTAGGCAAACTTCCTGAATTATATACCCTCTCAATCTAAAACTTCTTGAGAATATAGTTTGGGAACCTACTTTTTAACTTTTTATTTTTAACTTTTTAGCTTTCTGGTCAGCATATAGTTTGAATCTGGTAGAGTATTTGAATGCCTACTTTTTGGCTTTTCATTTTCAGCTTTATACCTTTTTGGCTTTTTAAATTATGATCATAATATATTTTGAATCCTGATAGATGTTTGGATGAATATGTGCGGAATGCAAAAAAAAAAATTAGGAGTACCATGTTGCCCTTTGGAAACAATTAGGAGTTCCAGCTAAAGCAAAAAATAAATAAATAAAACAAACACACAAGTGACAAAAACGTACACCGTACACCACCACTAGTTCCAAACACGATCCACAGCGAATTCCCTTGTGAGTCCAAACTTGAAGCCGAATATAAGCTAAGGGGTACGGTAGAAATGGTTATTAGTTAAAATTAGTGAGGGTATTTTCGTAACTTAAACAAAAATGGGCAAAAGCCAAAAATGCAAAGCTCATCTGGACCACTTTTTTACTTCTCCTCTCCTTAAGCAAAGTGAGCAAATATATTTTCCCAAAACCAATTTTCGGAATGGGGTGGCAAACAGCCAAAATGGGAAAAGGCAATAATGATCAACAAGTGCTAGTTTCTGAAACCCATTTTGAGAATCAACAACCAAACAGCCAAAATGTAAAAAAAGGAAAATGAGAAGTTGAAAAAGAAGGTGCGAAACACCCCTAAAAATTCAGCAAATTCATTCAGCAAATTCAGTCTTTAAAGCAACATAGTAGTAGTAGTTTTATTACAAAGAGTCCCATCGACCCTCCAAAATGGAGGGTTAGACTCCTTTGTTTCTCTATATCCTCCAAATATAAAGGGTAGAGCAGTCTAACCTCCATATAATCATATCAGGATTGATCGACGAGGCACTTCGTGTTACTATTCATCCACATAAAGGTGAAATGGAGAATGGATTAGAGTTGTTTTTCCTCTATATTTGGAAAAATAGAGGATCGATTAATGGATATGCTCTAATTCCATCCATATTAATTCCAGAACTGATATATAGAACTGAAAAATAACTTTTCATGGCACGCAACTTACACCGGTACTAAAAGAGACATGGATTGGCTGGCTATAAGACTCCAATTAAACATATTTCCTAGCTATGTCATCCTAAACTAAAACAATCAACAAGAGATATACAGTAATTAAACTGAGCACAGATAGAGAGATAGCCCTCTCCAGCTGCACAGTACTATGATGTAGTATCAGCTTCACCACGGCCACTCCCTCCGCTGCTGCTACCGATTCCACTCACTCCCCCACCCTCGCCACCGTGTCCACCAACCTCACCCCCATCTCCACCACCCGCACCCTCGACTTTCACTAGTGCAAACTGTAGCTTTCCTTCCACACGGAATGCCCACAGCTGCACTACCGTTTTCTCGCCCAGGCCATTACCCAAGACAACCTTGTTATACCAGTTTATATTCGCCAAATTATATATAGGGTTAGTTTTCCCATTGCCCTTATTCATCCACCACTTCCTCAGACTCAATGTAGTCACCCTTTCGCATGAAGGCTCAATTAGCTCAACCTCTATGCCCTTTATCTTCCCTTTCTCCTTTCCCGAGTCAAACATAGCCTTCTCCTCACTTCTCAGGAACTCGTTTCTGATTTCGCCAATCAGAATCGACATACGATCATAGTTTTAAATATCGGCCGGGACGAACCGTAGCGGCCGGTTCGTACCGGAATTTGATGGTTTCGATTCAGGTATAGGCCGGTATAACGGGGAGACTGTAAAAAGCAGGTGGACCGGCCGATTTCCGATACGTATCGGTCTGTAACGGATTTTTTGGACCGGTTCGGAAAAAAAACGCTTGGAAGAAAAAAAAATTCGGGGAAAAAACACTTTGAAGAAAAAAATGTTTCAGAATTTTAGCAAAACGTGGGCTTAACCGCAATGCGTGCACGAGGCTCAAATCCCGGATTTGCACCCCCCCCAAAAAACGCTTTGACGAAAAAAACGTTTCAAAATTTTAGCAAAACGTGGGCTCCGCAGTGCGTGCGCGAGGTTTAAATCCCGGATTTGCACCCCCCGTTGCGAAGATAACTCGTGAAGCACACCCGGTTAACCGGTTTCCGAATCAGTTTTCCAAATTGCCGCCCATTTTCCTAAGCGCGCGAGACCTCTCCTTGAGTACTCATTCACAAACTCACTAAAGTGCAAATTCATTTAAAGTAAATAGAAGTTTTGTAACTTGCCAATGTGGGATTAGAGAAAAACACCATGTTTTACAAATACAAATGTTGCAACATAATTCTCATATTTGTAAAGTCTTATTAACTTGCGGGTTTTGATAAATTATCGGATATTTTACATGAAGAGAATGGGCTATTACATGTCTTAAATTTATTAAAATGTGATAATTTAAGCCAATGTTGGGGGACAAAACCCGCAAAAGTATATTTTTCCAAGTTTTATACATGTTGCTGATGATTTTTAAAAATTCACGACCGCGACACCCGATCCCCGCGACGTATCACCGATACGTCCCGATACCGATATACCGCAACCAATACCGCGACGGCGACCGATACTGCAATTTAAAACTATGCATACAATACTTTTTACTGTCCAAATCGGATATGCTGAGCAGCTTTTGGATTACCAATTTCAACTCACAACCATTGAGCGCTTGAATTTTTTCTCTGAAGTTTTGGGGCAAATCGGGAGGCGGGAGTGGACCACAATCCCTCTTCTTCTTCTTCTTTATTGGCCTGGCTTTTTCTCCATTACTGCAACCAATATCAAACCGAATACGTTTTCGCAGACAAGGCCTTTGGGTTTTCTTGCCTTTCACATCAACGCCAAAGATTTCTTTATCTCTTTCTATCATCATCAGTGCCTCAATCTTTGGTTCTTTATCGATAGGGATTAATATTGATGGAACAGTGCTAGGAGGAGGCTTAACATTCTCCCTCATTGGTGACCTTTTTCTCTTTGGAATGTCTATGAATGAACTTGGATTTGGAAGAGAGGGCTGATCATTGAGGTATTTATCTCTCTCTCCTCTTTCTCTCTCCTCATCAACAACTTCTTCAGGGTTCTTGCTACTAGGAATAGTCAAATTTGGATGTGGGACCGGACCACAATCCTCCCCAACTTCAGGGTTCTTCGTTGGCCTGGTGTTTTCTCCATTACTGCAACCAATATCGGACCGAATACGTTTTTCCAGAGGACCCGTTTGGGTTTTCTTGACTTCTGCATCGACGCTAAAGCATTCTTGTCTCTCTAACATCATCAATGCCACAACCCTTGGTTCTTTATCGATAGGGATTAGTATTGACGGAACAGTGCTAGGAGGAGGCTTAACATTCTCCCTCATTGGTGATATTTTTCTCTTTCGAATGTTTATGAATGAACTTGGATTTGGAAGAGACGGTTGATCATCGAGGGATTTGTTTCTCTTACCTCTTTCTCTCTCATTATCAACAACAACAACATCAGGGTTCTTGCTCCCCTGCAGTTTCCTTATGACCTCCGTCTTCGGCATTCCTTTGGATTTAGCAAGGGCCACAAAAGCCACCGCCACCAAATTATCAAACTCAAAGCAATTGGGTTTGGGCTGGATACCCTCAAAATCATCGGCAGTTAGAGAATTATTATCCATCTTCTTGTTCTTTTTCTTTGGGCATTTATGTGTAAAACAGAGGACGACAAAACAGAGAAGAAAAGAAACAGAGAATGAAGAATAGAAGAATGTTTTGTGGTGAATGAGAAGAAAACCACGTGAAATTTGTAGGGCAACAATGGGTATACGTATGGTCATATATATAGGAATGGGGCGTGCGTTTGATCATTGCTGTATTTAGAAGCGGAATCAAGTCCTAAGTTTGATCGAACTGGGATTTGGTTTCCTCAAACTATGAGTCTTGGAGTTCAAGTAACAGAATTAGGAAATATTGACTGAACCAAGACTCAGATTTTCCCTAATTAAGACCACTTGAACCTTGAGAGAGAGAGAGAGAGAACACGTGGCCAAAAAGATTTAGTTTGTTGGAACTCAAACACAGCTGTAACGGTCTTGAGATCACTTAGAACAGAGGGTGTACAAGGAAAGGGATTTCAAAATTTAACTTTTTATTTTTCACGACATTTTAAGTCTATTTCTCTTGATATTTTGATAAAAACAAGAAATTAATTACAAATTGATATGAAATACTTTTCCTTAATTTCCTGTAACCACTCGACTTTGAAGAAAATACCAATTAAACAGCCGATGTTAACATCGTAGTTATGAATTTTGTCCCTCCCCTCGCATAAATAATAGAGTACTCTAGATAGCTATGTTGTTGCAATCTATCTGGAAAAAAAAAATTACATGTCTGTGTCCTAATTTATGGAGGTCGGTTTGCAGCTTATAAAATATATATAAATGTTATGAATGCAAAAACCATTTAAGAACTCATGTTCAAATGCTATTGAATTTTATACCAAAGTTATGCATTCAAGATCGATTATTGTTATGAATAGAAACAAGTGTTGTGAATTTAAACTAATTCAAGCAGTACATATCATACAAACTCGATCTGGTAGAAGTCCGAACAGGGTCATATGAACCGTAATGTCTAGTTACGCGTTTTTGTGGGCCGGGCTTTTATATATACATCGGCTATCTTTGTAGCTAGAAAAGGATAGCTAGGGCATTCTATAGTACCTCGTTCGGCTAAATAAATCACTTAGCTTATTTTTTTATTCTTATTCAAATTTTTTTCGTATTTGTTAGTTTTTCGTCAATTTTTAAGAGATTATTGCTTCGTCATGACGAGAGGAATCTAAAAAGTAAAAATTTATGATCGAAACCTAATTTTTTTTAATATAGACAAAAATAAGCCAATAAGCCAATTTTTTCGTCTTTATTCAAAAAAAATTGGATTTCGATCGTAATTTTTTACTTTTTAGATTCCTCCTGTCATGAAGAAGTAATAATCCTCCAAAAATTGACAAAAAACTAACAAATGCAAAAAAAAATTTGAATAAAGACAAAAAATTAAGCCAAGTGGCTTATTTTTCCGAACGGGTAACTGAATTTCTCCTCTGATCACTATAGTGAAACAACTGCAACACCCATGGAGTGCGATTAAGTGATTAGCTTAATTCGGAACCACATAAAATCTCACTACAAAGAAAAATAACTTTTGGTGATGAAACAATATCTTTGCTAAAGAGTTGGATTTCGTCACCACATTTCGTCACCTACAGATTGTCACTAATAAGTGTGTGGTTGTTGTTGGTGACGAAAACTTTTATCGCCTAATGTAATACTTTGGTTACAAAATTGTTTTCGTCACTAAAGACAACCAAAGTAGAAAAATAATGTATTCAACTTCGTTGGAATCGCCTCTGCTCGTATTCAGACTCACGACCTCTAGTTTCCAAACTACCACTCTTTCCGTTGTATTGCGTCATTCTTGTTTTTTCTGCTCTTGATTATTCTTTGCATTATGTGTTTAGTTGGTTTGGCCAATTTCTCAATATTGTAAACGTCTATAATTTTGTACGTCTATAATTTTGTAAATGGCTACTTCAAGACGTTAATTAACCGAACTCATTCCGCATGCAACAGTTTACCACCAAATTTTCTCTCACGTGATAATAGGCGGTCTCCTTAAGAGAGTAATCCCCAAATAAAAACAGAGAATGTGGGATTCGTTCAAAATACCGTTTTTTTAAAGGCGGTTTTTTTTATTAATCTTTGAGTTATTACAAAGACTAAAAGGATCAAGGAGAATGGCAACAATTACCCATCCGAGACCCAGGTCTTTGTTTGGCAAGATGTCAACCAAAGAGAGCCCCCAAACGCCGAAACTCATCACCTAAAGGCCACAAACCCAAGTAAAGCAGGTAAAAACCAAATGGGACATAGCCCAAACACCAGTAAAGGCCTACAAGTCTAAATACAAGGGACTAGCCCAACAATAAAGCCCAGACACCCAAAACCTAAAGCAATTGGATTCGAAACGCCGCCACCGCGAGGACCGCGGTGACTAGGTCTAGCTAAGGGTTATCATCGGGCCGGGCCGGGTCAGCACACCAAGTCACTACCCAAGGCTGGGCCGAGTGGGCTTTTTTGCTTTAGCTAAGGGCTATGTACCTTAAAATGAGGCCCATGCCTAGCCCACTGGCTACCCAACTGATGGGCTAGCGGGCCAAAAGCCGGGCGGGCTAGCTGGCAGGCTAGAAAGCCCAACGGACTAATGGTCATACTATATTTTTTGGCACAAAACTTCCAATAAGGGCACCATTAACTTATTAAGTTAAGGATGCCCCTTTCCCGACCAATTTGCGATGATTTGAGCCGCTCAATATGTTAAGAACGTGATTTTAAGGGTACCCGCGAGAAATCAGCAAAAAAATGACCGAAAAGGACTTGATCCGAGCAGTTTTTGTTTGTATTATATCAAATGGTTCAAATAAAAACTGCTCAAATCAAGCCCTTCCCGATTATTTTTTTCGCTGATTTTTCGCGGGTACCCTTAAAATCACATTTTGAACACATTAACCGGCTCGGATCATCAAAATTTGATCGGAAAATGGGAAAAAAGATGACGTCCACATTTTATTTAAAATGATGACGCCCTCATAGAGAGGGGACTCTATTTTTTGGTACTACTACTACTTTTTATGATTGGTTGTATCTATGACTAATTTGTTATTTCTAATTTTGAATCATGTTTTTTTTATCAGCCCAGTTTCGCAATATGTTGGTGTGGCTACCTATCTAGTTTACAATTTTTCACAAACAAAAAAAGTAAAGGTAAATAAACAAACATATTCAAAACTCTACGTTGGTGGTGGACTTTGTTGTAAAGGCAAATAAACAAACATATCCATTATATCCTGATAGGTTTGGGTTTTGAGGGAGGTTTTTTGAGAGTAATGATTAATTAGAAAGAGATAGATACATAGAGAAAATTTATTGAGACTACTCGCAGGGGTGTTTAGACCCAAAATGAACAAATTAACTATAAAATTCCATGTGCCTCGTGCTTAGCATTCATTTTAATCTTTGTAATTTGTTTTCGAAAATTAATAAAAATTCTTTTTGATATTCCAAAAAATATATTAGGAAAGTGACATCAACTGAAATAAAAAAGAAAAGAAAAACCATGCTCTAAATACCTAGTAAGACAAGTTTACACAAAATTTTCTTACGTAATAATAGGTGGTCTCCTAAAGAGAGTGTGTGTGTATATATATATCCCCAAGTAAACATTAGAGAATGTGGGATTAGTTCAAAATACCTAGTAAAACTAGGTCTAGCTGCCCTTTCGGGAACCTTGATAAAATTGGAATGATATGGGGAGACTAGGTCTAGCTGCCCTTTTGGGAACCTTCGATAAAATTGAACTGATACAGGAGACTTGGTCTAGCTCCTTATATTTCTCCATAAGATGCAATCGGTAACTAACTTACAATAATCTAGCCGGCATGCGCTAGTGCCTATATAAAGAAGAGCAATCATACTCCTCTCATTTATAGTTCCTTAAATTAGTCCCTTAGCAACAAAAAAAAAAATTAGTCGTTGACACCATAACCTAACCTTCTCATCTTTTGATCAGAGAGGAATTTCCACTAAACCTTCAATTCATTTTCTTTTTTACAAAGTAGAAGGGTAAAATCACTCCCACTCCAAACTAACATATACCCTCCACTGCCCATCCTCTTTTTTGTTTACACGAGTCAATACATATAGAGCTTTGCACTAACTATAATTGAGATTCTCGCAAGTAGGAATGGGATTGATATTCCAAGATTAGTCGTGGTGCGTATAAACTGACCCGGATATATATCTGAGTTAAAAAAAGAAGAAGAAATCGAGAACTGCGGAATCCTGCCACTTTCCCCTTCTTTGTTTACAACCTCCCAATCAGGGATGATCATTCTTCTCTATTGTAAATGGATGCTACACTGTGCATATATAGTACTACATATATATATATATATATGTATGTATGTATATTTAGAGAGAGATTGATCTCACTGTAATCTGACTCTCTTTTTTTTTTTTTTCAAAAAAAATATCTGACAGTGGATGCCAAAGATACAGAATAGTTGTGCAATCCTTCAAATTACCAAAGAACAAACAGCATGGAGAAGAAAAGTTTGTCTTCTACGAGGTATTTCCCTATTTCCTTCTCTGTTTGAAAAAGGCATTTTCTTCTTTTTCACTTATTTATTTGTTCAGAGGTGCTACAAATACAGAAAGAACTGTACAAACACCGCGTACAACACTCTTTTGGTCCCATCTTGGATTTCAAAAAAATGATCGGAGACATTAATTTTCTTTAAAATAATTTGTTTAGGGTTCCTGAAAAAAAAATCAACTTTATCCGACATCGGTAAGAGCATTTATAAAACGTCATTTTTTTCTTCTTTTTTCACTTATATATAGTAGTTTTTTTCCTAAAAAAGATCAAAATTACACAAATTTGCCTGCCCAATATGTTATAAAATAAAATAAAAAATCAATAAACATGAAAGAGAAAGTTATGCATAGTACACATACTTTCTCTTTTAGCACACGACAGCACACCATTGGCTTTGGTCCAAACATCGAACTTCCTTTGATTGGGATATTTATGTCTTGTATAATTGTTCTCGTGTTGATTGTTTTTCTGGGCATATTTGGAGCAACAACAGGACAAGTAAACTTTTTTGGGCGATTAGATGTTAATTGTCTTTACTTTGTAGAGTACTGCTAGAAACCAGATGTTTCTATTTTTTAGTCTCTCTCGATTCGTAGATGATAGCTGTAGGCATCATTTTTCAGCTGCGAGGTGGATACCCGTATTTGATTAGGCTCGTTTTAATACAAAATACTTAATAACTCTACAGATCAATCAGCCGAAAACTCTGACTTCTTGCTTGCCTTTCTAAGCTTGGGTCATTACATGAAGATTGCACCCAGAGCTATGTTCCTAGTTGGGGTAACATATTAAAATTATTTTTCTACATAGTTTGAAGTATATGGTTATTGTTCGAGAATCAAGCAAAAGTTTGTGACTCCTGAATATTAACCATATACTTCGAAGCTTATAGAAAAAGAAGTTTGCAATATTTATCTCAACAACGAACATAGCTTGGGGTGCTATCTTCATATAGTGACTCAGCTTTAGAGAGGCAAGCAAGAAGAAAGAATTTTTGGTTGATTGATCTAGAGAGCTATTAAATATCATGTACTTTAATAGGCCTACTCAAACACATGTATCAACCAAGGAGCTGAATAATGACGCCTACTGCTATCATCTGCAAATTGAAAGAGAGTATCAAATAGAAACATGCGGTTTCTATGTATTCTACAAAGTAGAGATAATTATATCTAATAAATTGGCCTAGAAAAGTTATACTTGTCCAATTGCGGCAGTGAATATGCTGAGAGGAACAATATAAACCGGAACAGTTATACAAGACACAACTATTCCTATCGAACGAAGTTTGATGTCTGGTCCTAAGCCAATGTTGTCAACTGTTAACACCTAGGCCGGAAGGGAAACAACAAAGAGTTTTTGTTTTTGTCTTTTTGAATGGCGAAAAAAAATTTATTAATCTTTGAAAGTGATTACAAAGACTAACAAGAGCAAGAAGAAAAGCAACAAGTGCCCTACACCCTTGATTCACAAGACAAGATGCCAACCAAGGATCGAGACACCCCAATGCCCAATAACTAAGAGGTCTTAATGCCCCAATAAAAGAATAAACGCAAACAGATTGCAGCCCAAACACCAAAGAAGGTCTAAAAGCCCAAGTACAAGGAGATAAGCCCAACAGTTAAAGCCCAAAACACCCAAACCCTAAACTAGTCACCCAACTACCACCACGGCTCCTCCCTGCCACGACCACACCAAAACAAAAACTCCGAACATTGGCAAAAGAAAGAAATTTACATCCGCAATTAAATTTAGCAAATATCCCATCGTTCCCCATCCTTGCCAAATAGGTCGAATGAGAAGATAGAAAACCTCTTCCCCACGAACGTTTCGTGTTGATACAATAGATGATTGGAGTTGTTATGCAAAAAGGCTAATATCATCCCAAGCATTACATTACATACTGTCGTGAGGGGCATGGCTAACAGGTTGCCAAACCCAGCATATAATCTCTTTATCATTTCAAATTTTTATTGGATGTCCCCAAAGGGACAATCCGGTCTATATATAATCTAAAGCAAGGGGCCAGCTATGGCCAAATTTTGAACAATATAAGGCCAATTTTCCCTGCCACAACTTGTTCAGCCAATCACCGCATAACGCGGAGATCGCAAAAAATGACAACGATATAAGTCCAGGCAAGTTTTCATACAGAAAACTTGCAGTAGAATAGATGATAAAAATCTTCTATGTGAAATGAATCCCTTTTCTTTGGTGAATTAAACCTTCATTAAGGCAAACAACTAGAATCCTTCGGGCAATGGTCTTACAACCCAAAACATACAGGAACAAAGCCTGCAGAAAGCATCAGCAAGGGACAAACATATTCAGAAGTACTCCAAGTTGGTGGTGGACTTTGTTGTAAAGGTAAATAACCAAACAATTCATTATACTATTTTCGGTTTCAGTTTTGAAGGAAGTTTTTGAGATAATGAGTGCTGAGTGATATATAGAAAAAAAATTATTGGGGATGTGCACAGAGATTTTGAGACCCAAAACAAATAAATTAACATCAAAATTCCGGTGTGCCTAGGGTCTTTTTAATCTTTCTAATTTGTTTTCAAAAATTAATAAAATTCTATTTGCTATTCCAAAAAAAATTAGAAATGTGACATCAACTGAAATGGAAAAGAAAACAAAAAATTCATGCTATAAAGTTCTGCTGCGCGCATCTGTATTTAATTACCTCATATATACTAGTAAAAAAAAATTGTTACCTTAACAATTATAGTATAGTTACATGATAAGTTAAATGCTTGTGCCTAAATGCACATAGCCAACATAACCCCCACCTACCAATGGGGCCCAGTTGGTAACTCCTGGCTCTCCCTTGTGGGAGACCAGGGTTCGAGCCCCGTTGTGGACGGTTTGTGGGCTTAGGGCTATGGATAAACTCTGAACACCATGTGGACTAACTCACTAACTCTGCTGATGTATATAATATTGAGAAGAAAAAAAAAACATAACCCCCACCTAAATACGTATGGCAACTCAATGCTAATTTAGTAAGTACATTATTATTATTCTATAAAGTTAACAAATAAAGATATATATATATATATATATATATATATATATAGACACACACACACATACACACTCACACACACACACATCACCAATTTTACTGAGTCCGATTTTGTTCACCCTCACCAAATGAGGGTGAACGTTACCCTCACCCCTATTCGTTGTTACTAACTTGTAGGTCTTAATTACCAAGGTTTTTTTTTTTTTGATCCTCCTTAATTACCAAGGTTAACCACAGTTAACATTAAATAAGCCCAAATTATGGAAGTGATAACTGATTTCGTATCTTTCTAATGGAAAAAATCTCCCCTGCGTTTCAAAAGGAAAATACGCATGGGAAAGATTCGGGCCACTGTTCACTTGCCTGAGAACCAAATAGATCACGGTTCACAATAGATAATCGAAAATAGCTTATTTCTACTCAACAAACTTTAATAAGAAAAAGCCTAACAATAAATAATTTTTTATCGCTAAAAATAATATTCTTACAAGAATATAGTTAATTACATGATTAGCTAGTTAGAGAAAACGCATGGTGTCAGCAGTACATCGTTATGCTTGATTAATTTTTTTAATGGTTTAAATTTTAAAAAAATTATTTTAGTTAAATTACGAAACTAAAAATACCATGTTCAATTTTTTTACCTTGTATTACCACCTATATTGATTCTTTCTTTTTTTTACAAGAACCTAGGCTCTATTTTTAAATTCACTTTATGCCTCCAAAATATAAAAGCCAACCTCTCTCACGTATGTGACAATAGGCAGTCTCCTTAAGTGAGTAATCCCCAAGTAAAAAACATAGGATGTGAGATTCGTTCAAAATACATAGTGAGACTAGGTCTAGCTGCTCTTTCGAAAACATATGATAAAATTGGAATGACAAGGATACTAGGTCTAGCTCCTTATATTTCTCCATATAAGATGCAATCTGTTACTAACCAACTTACACTAATGCCTATATAAAGAAGAGCAGTCTTACTCTTCTCGTGTATAATTCCTTAAATTAGCCACTTAGCAATATATATATATATATATATATATATATATATATATATATATATACACACACACACTAGAAATTGCCCGTGCCTGAAGGCACAGCTCGAAATCGGTATTCAATTCATACTCAATTTTGAAGGCTAAGTCCCCATTTGGAACATTCTAACTACGCAAAAAATAAAAAATAATTGTTCAAGTACATCCACTGATTAACTTGAATCAACACGAATACAAACTAACAAACTAATAGTTATAGCCCCTGTACCTGAAGGCAATTATCGCCAGCCATTTAAATTCACAACCAGTTCGACCATAGTACAATCTACATATCACAACTGGCAAAACCCAACTGTAATCAATAAATTCACTTTATGTGCTTAAAAAAATCAAGCTTCAAAATATAAGAATACAGAACCAATAATTATACTTAATCAGCCCTTCAATTAAGAATACAAAACCAGTAACATCTAGCTTTTATTCATTAAGTTTTCTAAAATCAATAAGAAAAGACAAAACATAATCAGTCCTTCAATTGAATATAAAAACGTAATTCCACTTCTACTGCATTATTGAAAAAAAAAATTGTAGACTTTCTAATTTTCAAGCTCCAACCAACTCGATATCTGTTACTTGTTAGCTAATGCAACTTGTCAAAAAATATTTGGCACTTCAGTTCATATACCATTTCAATTATCTAGCAAAAAAATTTAATGTTATTCAACCTGTCAAAAAAAGAAGTAAACAACAGCAAACCATGACTTACTGATTTTTACGTGGTTCTCCTTAAATAGAGACCGCGGTTCGATTCAAAGTCATCCACTATAAAAATGTAATTTCACTTCTTCTTAATCATTGCCCGTCCCTGAAGGCCCAAATCAAAGAATTCATTATTCAATATGATTTCGAATGACCTTAGCTAGTTATGAGCAAACTGATTGTGCCTAAAGACACATACCAATACAATTTTATCACCACCAAAAACCAATTGCTCGTTATGCTATTGACTACATCGATTACTACTACAGACAAACTCATCTTTGTCCAAAAATAATGTGATTGTATGACCACCATAGTATAAAACAACAACCATTATATTACTGGCCAAACTTAAACAAATGAAATAAAAAACACATGAAAAGCCAAATTTAATACTTGCCATAGTCAAATCCAATTCAAACTTTTGGTACATTAATTGCATTCAAATTCTAACATGAAAAAAAAACTAAATAATAGAGTCAATCTCATACACAAAAGTAACAAAAAGGGTACTCCACAAAGGTCGTATTTAGCAAAAGAATCATAGTTGCAAAAGTTTGTCTTCAACACTTTTCAAGTATCTTGAAATTTTTCTCTTCATCACCATCCCAAAATTTCTTGTGTCAAAACATACCTATTTCGTCCAAAGAGCAGAATTATATGAAACTGAACATAATTATGTGAATCCTTTCTTGTAAAAGTTATCTTAGTCATCGATCTCGTCTTTTCGTCCGAACACTATTGTGGTACGATCATTTCTTTTGTAGATGTACTTGTGAATATACTTCACACATCTCATTCCAGAAAAAACTTCCACATTGATTTGGGGATTGAATAGTCTAGCAAGATATGTATTGTAAGAGACCACCTCCTTGTTATCAGCTATTGACTCCTCGCAAAGTACACCTAAAGAGTATAACGCTATTTAATCTTTATACCAAAAAATAATAATGAAAGAATGTAAATAAAAAGGTATACATAATAATGGATTAAGCATGGAATGAGTAAGTTGTTTTTACAATTTTCACAAAATCCCTGTTGAGCTGAATAAGAAAATAAATAATTCAATGAAAGGCATAAGTCACAATTAACTCGACTATTTTAGTTACTACACATATGTGCAAAGCAATTTGAATTTGATACGTCAATGGAAGTTTATATAATGCATGTCACTATTACTATAAATGCATACCATTAGGTGTGTTAATTTCAACAGTTTGCTCTTCATTTGCTTCTTGAGCATTCTCATGCAGACGAAGTTTTTTTGACACGTGAGCCACATTTATTTCTTCATCAACTACTACTTGAGCATCTGCATGTGTCTCTACTCATTCAGCCACTGGAACCATATTAATTACATTCTCACTATTCATATCTGGACACACAAAAAGAAAATGAGAATTAAAAGAAGGCATAAGAAAATGATGGTCAAACAACTTGTAGAAATTTGCCGAATAAAAAACTAACTAATTTTTCTACTATTGAATCCAAATCATTAAATTTGATGTAGAATACCAATAAAAAATCAAAGGAAACATGCATGCTAAGAAACAAAAAAAGATGGTATCAAACTTTTTAAGATAGGGAATTGATAATGCCAAAATCCTTTATGTTCCTGTCAAAACTTTTTTTGTTCCTACCAAAACTCAATGTTTATCTCTCATTGCATGATTTAATTGCCCTCCATTACACAAATTATTTTACAAAAATACACCTTGAAATCTCTTGGGAGTATTTTAACGTTATTGCAGGCATTTTCCAAAAATTATTTCGCTTGGGAAAAATAGAAGAGTTAGTCTATTCAGAATATGTGCAAGATTTCGAAAAAGTTTAACCAAAAAATAAAAGAGTTTATCTATTCAGAATATGTGCATAGGAATTTAAAACAGAATATACTCCATATCTATACTATATAATAATTAAGCAGGGGTTTAGAAACCAAGCGTAATTTGCCGAAAAAAAAGAGAACGAAAGAGCCATACCTGGGAAGAGAGAACTGGAGGGAAGGCGAGAGTCAGGGAGACAGAAAAGAGAACTGGAAAGCAAACCCCCACGCCGTCGCAATTTGTTCCTTAGGTAAACAAAAAAGTAATCGAAAAAAAAACTCAAACGTAATTTGCCAAAAGAAAGAGAACGAAAGAGATATACCTGTGGAGAGAGAACTGGAGAGAGGGCGAGAGAGTCATGAAGACATGAAAGAGAACTGGATTGAAAACCCCCACACTGTCGCACTTTGTATTTTCAGCAGAGAGAGGGCGAGAATGAGAGTGAGGGAGACAGAAAATAGAAGTGTAAAGAAAATGATCAGGAAGAGAAATAGCGGCGCGCGAGAGAGGGATTCGTTCACCCAAATTTCGTTACCAAAAACGGAAAAGAATAAAACGGCAATTTCAAAGATTGTTTTGCATTATGGCATGACATTATGTCATTACCCGAAATTCTTCCCTGTAGGATGGCATTATGATTAGTCATTATATTCAGTCAAAATTAATCATCTTTATATTCCATAACTCAATATATAATGTCAACCCAAAAATTTCGCTCATTGCCAAAAAAAACCTGACCATGTTGAACAACTCAACGGTTAGGATTTATGCAGAAAAATGTGTTCTAAATTAAACGGTGAAGATTTATGCAGGAAAAATGTGTGGGCCACCTTGTATTATAGATGATGACCCTTGGATGGATATTATATTTACAAAAATGCCATTGTAGAATGAAAGGTAGAGATTTATGTAGGTGTTAAGATAAATCTAGAGCGTTGGTTATCTTTTGGATTCAAACACAGCTCTGTTTTATTATATATATATATATATATCGGGGCGATTCCGGGGACACTTAAAAAAACACTGCAAATCTTAATCTCATAGTTTCCGATCAAATTTTGATGATCCGAACCGCTCAATGTGTTCACAATGTGATTTTAAGGGTGCTCGCGAGATATTGGCCAAAAAAACTAACCAGGGAGGGCTTAATTTGAGCAGTTTTTTATTGGATCGTTCAATAAAGTTCAATAAAAAATTGTTCGGATGAAGTCCTTCCCGGTCTTTTTTTTTTTGCTGATTTCTCGCGGGCACCCTTAAAATCACGTTTTGATTACATTGAGCAGCCCGGATCATCAAAATTCGATCAGAAACTTGGGGGGGTTTTTTAAGGGTTTTTTTAAGTGTCCGCGGAACCGCCCCATATATTATATGTGTGTGTGTGTGTTTTTGTCGTTGACACCATAACCAAACCTTCTCCTCTTTTGATCAGAGAGGAATTTCCAAAAAAGCTTCAATTATTAGCTTCTTCTTTCCCTTGCTTTTACTCACTATTCTCTCTCTTCCGAATACCGAAATTCCGTTTTCTTCTTCAATACATTGAGGACTTCTCTATATTTTTGTTTAATTATTTTCCAAGGTGATATGTTTGTATCTCCTCTTCCTTTTCTATTTTTTAATGCTCTTGTATTTAATATGTACAAAACAAAACCTAGCCTTTTAAGTTTCAATTATGAGTGACGTAGTGGTTCGATGGTTTTTGGTTTGGGTGTTTACTGGGACTTTTAGTGGAAAAGATAAAGGGATTAATTTTTTGCCTTCCAATGTTATAATTGTAGGCTTCTTGTGGTCTTTCATATAATATCATAGCTTTCTACTTCATGTTCAAACAAGAAGTGTTTGCACGGGAATTAGTTCAACTATTTTTGCTTCTCATGGATGCGTTATTTGTGCTGAACCTATTTCTGAAGGGGCCTAATGGTGTTGTTATAACGCTTCTATGATTATACTGAGTCTCGTGTGCAACTAACTTTGGCTTCAGTACAATCATAAAAACATTATAACAGCACCATTAGACCCCTTCAGAAATAGGTTGAGCAGGAATAACGCATCAATGAGAAGCAAAAACAGTTTGAACTAATTCTCATGCGGACACTTCTTGTTTAAACATGAAGTAGAAAGCAACAATATTATATGAAGGATCACAAGGAGCCCTACCATTATAATGTTGTAAAGGGAGAAAATTTGTCCCTTTATCTTCTCCATTAAAACCCCCAGTAAACACACAAACCAAAAACCATCGATCCTCTGCGTCACTCATAATTGAAACTTAAACTTGGTTTTGTACATATTAAATACAAGAGCACTGAAAAATAAAAAAGGAAGAGGACATACAAACATATCGCTATGGGAAATAAACAGAAATACAGAGAAGTCGATCCTTAGTGTTTTGAAGAGGTACACAAAATTTCGGTATTCATAAGAAGAGAGAGAATAGTGACTAAAAGCAAGAGATAGAAGTAGCTCATACTTGAATACAAATTCTGCAATAGGTTATGTAAATTTACATTCGGTATTGTCAATTTCAATTTTACTCCGTGCTTTCTTGCATGAAAAATTATTCATTCATAATTTAGTGCTCATCAATTTACATTCCGTTAATGATTTTTTTTTTTTTTTGTTACCTAGTAGCCAATGTCTTTCATCAAATGCCACATGAGTATGTTTTATCCTTGAATTTGCAAAAATCGTATCAAGGTGATACATTGATTCTTATGTGCATGGTTTTTATTTTTACATTGAAAGAATCGAGTGGTTGTAGAATAAAGGGTTTAGTGACTTTGGGACGTGCCCTTTTAAGTGTTAGATAAAATGCTCGTGACACGGCTCCGTTCAGTTGTCGAGAAAGTTGTGTGGGAAATTGATTCCCAAAAAAAGTGAAGTGACATGAAGTAAAAGAAAAAGAAAATTATTTTCCTGTGAGTGTTCATTTGACAAAAGAATTTTGCAAGAATAATTAAGGTTTAGTTGTTCATTTGTCAGGAAAAAGAAACTTTTGGAAAAATTTTGTGAGTGTTCACTCATTTTCCTTTTCCCGCGACGCAAAATCCTGTGTTTTTTGCAGGATCACTTTTGCAGGAAAGTAATTCCTGCAGGAAAACTTAAAAACATGTTTCCCACTACTTTCCTGTCAACTGAACACTACAAAAATCATGAAAAAGATGATTTTCCCATTCTTTCCTGTACTTTCCTGGCAACTGAACGGAGCCAAAAGAACTGAAAATAAAGATTGCTAATGGTAGGTTTTGTTTTTGTTTTTTTTTTTTCTCTAAGCTAATGGTAGGTTTTGTTACAAGGACAGATCGAGGGGCAGATGAGTCACAAGGACAAATTGAGGGGCAGATGAGTAGTTCAGGCGACCGCCATACACAAGTTTCAAAGTATTTTAGAGCTATAGTAGTTTTTTTTTCAAAGATCAAAACTACACAAGTTCGGCAGTCCAACCCCAATGTTACAAATAAATAAATAAACACGAAGTAAGTTTTTGCATAGTGCACATAATTTCTTTTAGCATGCGATCCAAACATCGAACTTCGTTTGATTGAGATATTTGTGTATTGTATAATTGTTCTCGTGTTGATTGTTTTTCGGGCATATTTGGTGCAACAACGGGACGGGTAAACATTGTGCCAGATGTTGTTCGAGCCATAAGCAATGCCGTTAAGAGTAAGTTTCCCCAACAAATTCAATCTACGTAATTTTTCATCGAGCCAAATATCGAATTAATTAAATCGACTTCTTCTAAACTATTATCAATATTTAACTTAGAAATTGTTGTACTACATGTAGGCCTGTCAATGGACCGGATCCGATCCGAATCCGAATCCGATCCGATAATGTCGATCCGATAATCCAAATACGGATCGGATCGGATTAAATCTCTTATCAGATCGGATTAAATCCGTTATCAATCCGAATCCGAACTTTATTTTTTTAAAAAAACAGTAAATTTTAAGAAGTTGTATTTTTTATTTTTTTTTTGAATTTTTTGAATTTTTTTTTTTAGAAAAAAAAAATTGTTTTTTTTTTTAAAAAATTTTTTTTTTGCTAAAATTTTTGAAGTAAAAATGTTTTTGGATCAGATTCGGATTTTCAGATCAAATCCGGATTTTCCGGATTCGGATCCGGATAATCGCTATCGAATTCGAGTCTGTCGGATCCGGATCGGATCCGGATCTGTCGGATCCGGATCAGATCTGGCCCATTGACAGGCCTAACTGCATGGCTGATGCAGATCAGAGTAACTGATTACGGAGCCTTAAACATCTTCCATTCTGTCCATGTTCTGCACCTTTTTCGCAATGCTAGATCTCTTTGTGAGTCGATCTATCCTTCGCAACAAGAAGAACACGGACTTAGTGATCACGATAAACATCCTTCTTTTTACTATGCGTTCAAGATTTGATGATGCATGCGTGTTAACAAGGCTCGGTTTGGACACCAGTAATCTTTTTTATGAATAAGAATTTGATTACCAGGGTAATTCAATATCCGCAGTATTCTATTCTGACGTTTGGATTAATTAAGTAATCTTCTCTATGAATCATTTATTTTGAAAATATTTAAAAGTCAAATGTTTCCTTTTTATATTGATCAAGCTAGGAATCAATGACTCCTATGGGGAATGGGAGGGATCAAATTCCTCCTATATTTAGGAATGTGATTTCTCCTGAATTGGAAGATTAGCAATCTCATTCACATTCTCACTCTTCACAAACATAGCAAAGAATTTCGGAATCACATTCTCATTCCTCTCTAAAATACTTGTCTCCCAATCACAGCCTTAATCTTCATATTCTCATTCCTTTCTAAGATACTTGTCATCCAAACAAAGCCTTAATTTGAAGCAGATGTGTGGAGCCCCTGGGATTCCAGTTTGTCAGAACCCAAATGACCACATTAATTGGGACGGAGTTCACTTGACACAAGAAGCTTACAAGATCATGTCTGAATGGCTGCTTAGTGATATCTCGCCCAAGCTTCACTGCCTTATTTGAGTTGGTTTTTGATTCATTTACGCAAAGAGAATTTGTATTAATTAAGATTCTTTTATTCATTGGTGATCACATTCATTTTTCTAGTTGTTCGTAGGTTTGGTAAAACATTTATGATTGGTTGTATCTATGTCTATTTTGTTATTTCAAATTTTGAAATATGTTTTTTTTATTAGGCCAATTTTGCAATATGTTACTAATTAACAAACAAATTCAGAACTCCAAGTTGGCGGTGGACTTTGTTGTAAAGGTAAATAAACATACATATTCATTATATCCTGTTCGGTTTGAGTTTTGAGAAATGTTTTTGTGAGTAATGAATGGAAGGAGAAAGACAAAGAGAAAAGTCTAAACTTCCTCTCATCTTATACCATGCACCACCCCATGCATGCGTCTTACGTACATAGACACAGAGAAGATGTAATAAGCAATCAAACAAGATTAAAATCATGTCCCATATCATCCTAAATTAATTACACCGCAATCAGCAAAATCATCAAAACTAAATACTAATTAAACTTCTTTCCTAGCTATGTCATGCATCCAAAACTAAAACAATCAACAAGAGATATAATTAAACTGAGCACAGATAGAGATAGCCCTCTGCTGCTGCACACTATGATGTAGTATCAGCTTCACTACGGCCATTCCCTCCGCTGCTGCTACCGATTCCACTCTCTCCCCCACCCTCGCCACCATGTCCACCAACCTCACCACCACCCGCACCCTCGACTTTCACTAGTGCAAACTGTAGCTTTCCTTCCACACGGAATGCCCACAGCTGCACTACCGTTTTCTCGCCCAGGCCATTACCCAAGACAACCTTGTTATACCAGTTTATATTCGCCAAATTATATATAGGGTTAGTTTTCCCATTGCCCTTATTCATCCACCACTTCCTCAGACTCAATGTAGTCACCCTTTCGCATGAAGGCTCAATTAGCTCAACCTCTATGCCCTTTATCTTCCCTTTCTCCTTTCCCGAGTCGAACATAGCCTTCTCCTCACTTCTCAGGAACTCGTTTCTGATTTCGCCAATCGGAATCGACATACGATACTTTTTACTGTCCAAATCGGATATGCTGAGCAGCTTTTGGATTACCAATTTCAACTCACAACCATTGAGCGCTTGGATTTTTTCTCTGAAGTTTTGGGGCAAATCGGGAGGCGGGAGCGGACCACAATCCCTCTTCTTCTTCTTCTTCATTGGCCTGGCTTTTTCTCCATTACTGCAACCAATATCAAACCGAATACGTTTTCGCACACAAGGCCTTTGGGTTTTCTTGCCTTTCACATCAACGCCAAAGATTTCTTTATCTCTTTCTATCATCATCAGTGCCTCAATCTTTGGTTCTTTATCGATAGGGATTAATATTAATGGAATAGTGCTAGGAGGAGGCTTGACATTCTCCCTCATTGGTGACCTTTTTCTCTTTGGAATGTCTACGAATGAACTTGGATTTGGAAGAGAGGGCTGATCATCGAGGTATTTATCTCGCTCTCCTCTTTCTCTCTCCTCATCAACAACTTCTTCAGGTTTCTTGCTACTAGGAATAGACAAATCTGGATGTGGGACCGGACCACAATCCTCCCCAACTTTAGGGTTCTTCGTTGGCCTGGTGTTTTCTCCATTACTGCAACCAATATCGGACCGAATACGTTTTTCCAGAGGACCCGTTTGGGTTTTCTTGACTTCTGCATCGACGCTAAAGCATTCTTGTCTCTCTAACATCATCAATGCCTCAACCTTTGGTTCTTTATCGATAGGGATTAGTATTGACGGAACAGTGCTAGGAGGAGGCTTAACATTCTCCCTCATTGGTGATCTTTTTCTCTTTCGAATGTTTATGAATGAACTTGGATTTGGAAGAGAGGGTTGATCATAGAGGGATTTGTTTCTCTCACCTCTTTCTTTCTCATTATCAACAACAACATCAGGGTTCTTGCTCCGCTGCAGTTTCCGTATGACCTCCGTCTTCGGCATTCCTATGGATTTAGCAAGGGCCACAAAAGCCACCGCCACCAAATTATCAAACTCAAAGCAATTGGGTTTGGGCTGGATACCCTCAAAATCATCGGCAGTTAGAGAATTATTATCCATCTTCTTGTTCTTTTTCTTTGGGTGTTTATGTGCAAAACAGAGGACGAGGAAACAGAGAAGAAAAGAAACAGAGAATGAAGAATAGAAGAATGTTTTGCAGTGAATAAGAAGAAAACCAGGTGAAATTTGTAGGGCAACAATGGGTATACGTATAGTCATATATATAGGAATGGGACGTGCGTTTTGATCATTGTTGTATTTAGAAGGGGAATCAATCGTAAGTTTGATCGAACTGGGATTTGGTTTCCTCAGACTATGAATCTTGGAGTTCAAGTTACAGAATTAGGAAATATTGACTGAACTAGGACTAGATTTTCCCTAATTAAGACCACTTGAACTTGAGAGAGAGAGAGAGAGAGAGAAAGAGAGAGAGAGAAAGAGAGAGAGAGTATCTAACAACACGAGCCCAAAAAGATTTAGTTTGTTTGAACTCAAACACAGCTGTACCGGTCTAACGGTCTTGAGATCACTTAGAACATAGGGTGTACAAGGAAAGGGATTTCAAAATTTTGTACATTTTTTATTTTTCACGACATTTTAAGTCTATTTCTCTTGATATTTTGATAAAAACGAGAAATTCATTACAAATTGATATGAAATAGAACACACCCTAAACTTTGCCTTAATTTCCTGTAACCACTCGACTTCGAACAAAATATCAATCAAACAGCCGATGCTATTGAATTTTATACCAAAGTTATGCATTCAAGATTATTGTTATGAATAGAAACAAGTCCGAACAGGGTCATATGGACCGCAATGGCTAGTTACGCGTTTTTGCAGGCCGGGCTTATATATGTAGTCGGCTATCTTTGTAGCTAGAAAAGGATAGCTAGGGCATTCTACATTAACTGAATTTCTCCTCTGATCACTATAGAGAAACAACTGCAACACCCATGGAGTACGATTAAGTGATTTGCTTGATTCAGAACCACATAAAATCTCATTACAAAGAAAAAATAACTTTTGGTGATGAAACAATAATGTAGTCAACTTCGCTAGAATCGCCACTACTCGTATTCAAACTCACGACCTCTAGTTTCCCAACTACCACTCTTTCCGTTGTATTGCGTCATTCTTGTTTAATTTTTCTGCTCTCGATTATTCTTTGTAAATGTCTACAATTCTGTAAATGGCTACTTCAAGACGTTAATTAACCGAACTCATTCCGCATGCAACAGTTTACCACCAAATTTTCTCTCACGTGATAATAGGCGGTCTCCTTAAGGGAGTAATCCCCAAGTAAAAACAGAGAATGTGGGATTCGTTCAAAATACCTTTTATAGAATGGCGATTTTTTTTTTATTAATCTTTGAGTGATTACAAAGACTAAAAGGATCAAGGAGGATGGCAATAACTGCCCATCCGAGACCCAAGTCTTTGTTTGCCAAGATGCCAACCAAAAAGAACCCCCAAAGGCCGAAGCCCATTACCTAAAGGCCACAAGCCCAAATAAAGCAAGTAAAGACCAAATGTGACGCAGCCCAAACACCAGTAAAGGCCTAAAAGTCCAAATACAAGGGATTAGCCCAACAATAAATTAAGCCCAAACACCCAAAACGGCAAAACCTAAAGCAATAGGATCCGAAACGCCGCCGCCACGAGGATCGCGGTGACTAGGTCTAGCTAAGGGTCATCATTGGGCCGGGCAGGGCCAGCATGCCAAGTCACTACCCAAGGCTGGGCCGAGCAGGCTTTTTTGCGGGCCGGACGGGCCCAGCTATGTACCTTAAAATGAGGACCAAGCCCAGCCCAGAGGCTACCCAACTGATGAGCTAGCGGGCCAAAAGCCAGCCAGGCTGGCTGGCGGGCTAGAAAGCTCAACGGACCAACGGTCATACTATATTTTTTGGTGCTACTTCCACTCTTTATGATTGGTTGTATCTATGACTAATTTTTTATTTAATTTCTAATTTTGAATCATGTTTATATTTTTTTAATCAGCCCAGTTTCGCAATATGTTGGTGTAGCTACTATCTAGTTTACAATTTTTCACAAACAAAAAAAGTAAAGGTAAATAAACAAACATATTCAGAACTCTACGTTGGTGGTGGACTTTGTTGTAAAGGTAAATAAACAAACATATTCATTATATCCTGATCGGTTTGGATTTTGAGGGAGGTTTTTGAGAGTAATGATTAATTAGAAAGCGTAGAGAAAATTTATTGAGACTGTGCGCAGGGGTGTTTAGACCCAAAATGAACAGATTAACTATTAAATTCCTTGTGCCTTGTGCTTAGGCTCCTTTTAATCTTTGTAATTTGTTTTCGAAAATTAATAAAAATTCTTTTTGATATTCCAAAAAAAAATATTAGGAAAGTGACATCAACTGAAACAAAAAAGAAAAGAAAAGAAAAGCCATGCTCTAAATACCTAGTAAGACAAGTTAACACCAAATTCTCTTACGTGATAATAGGTGGTAGGTGGTCTCCTAAAGAGAGTATATATATCCCCAAGTAAAAATTAGAGAATGTGAGATTAGTTCAAAATACCTGGTAAAACTAGGTCTAGCTGTCCTTTCGGGAACCTCGATAAAATTGAAATGATATGGGGAGACTAGGTCTAGCTGCCCTTTTGGGAACCTCCAATAAAATTGAACTGACACGGGAGACTCGGTCTAGCTCCTTATATTTCTCCATAAAATGCAATTAGTAACTAACTTACAATAATCTAGCTGTTCCTGAAGGCATGCGCTAGTGTGCCTATATAAAGAAGAGGAATCATACTCCTCTCATATATAGTTCCTTAAATTAGTCCCTTAGCAAAAAAAATAAAAAATTTAGTCGTTGACACCATAACCTAACCTTCTCATCTTTTAATCAGAGAGGAATTTCCACTAAACCTTCAATTCATTTTCTTTTTTACAAAGTAGAAGGGTAAAATTACTCCCACTCCAAACTAACATATACCCCCACTGCCCCTCCACTTTTTTGTTTACACGAGTCAGTACATATAGAGCTTTGCACTAGTTATAATTGAGATTAGTTATAATTGAGATTCCCGCAAGTAAAAATGCGATTGATATTCCAAGATTAGTCGTGATGTGTATAAACTTGCCCGGATATATATCTGAGTTAAAAAAAGAAGAAGAGATCGAGAACTGCGGAATCCTGCCACTTTCCCCTTCTTTGTTTACAACCTCCCAATCAGGTACGATCATTCTTCTCTATTGTAAATGGATGCTACACTGTGCATATATAGTACTACATATATATATATAGTACTACAAATTATCAAGTGAGGGATCCCTCACTTTGTTAAAATGCGGGACTTTCATTTCCCGATCAAATTTTGAAAATCCGAACCGTTCAATGTGTGCAGAACGTGATTTTAAGGGTCCTCGCGAGAAATCAGCAAAAAAAATGACCGGGAAGGGCTTCATCCGAGCAGTTTTTTTTGAACCGTTCAATGAAAACTGCTCAAATGAAGCCCTTTCCGGTCATTTTTTTTGTTGATTTCTAGCGGGGACCTTTAAAATCACGTTCTGATCACTTTGAGCGGCTCGGATCATCGAAATTCAATCGGGAAGGGGAGTCCCGCATTTTTTTAAAATGCGGGATCCCTCACCGGAACCCGACTGAGTACTACAAATTATCAAGTGAGGGATCCCTCACTTTGTTAAAATGCGGGACTTTCATTTCCCGATCAAATTTTGAAAATCCGAACCGTTCAATGTGTGCAGAACGTGATTTTAAGGGTCCTCGCGAGAAATCAGCAAAAAAAATGACCGGGAAGGGCTTCATCCGAGCAGTTTTTTTTGAACCGTTCAATGAAAACTGCTCAGATGAAGCCCTTTCCGGTCATTTTTTTTGTTGATTTCTAGCGGGGACCTTTAAAATCACGTTCTGATCACTTTGAGCGGCTCGGATCATCGAAATTCAATCGGGAAGGGGAGTCCCGCATTTTAAAAAAATGCGGGATCCCTCACCGGAACCCGACTGTATATATATATATATATACATACATATACATATGTGTGTGTGTGTATATTTAGAGAGAGATTGATCTCACTGTAATCTGACTCTCTTTTTTTTTTACCAAAAAAAAAAATCTGACAGTGGATGCCAAAGATACAGAATAGTTGTGCAATCCTTCAAATTACCAAAGAACAAACAGCATGGAGAAGAAAAGTTTGTCTTCTACGAGGTATTTCCCTATTTCCTTCTCTGTTTGAAAAAGGCATTTTCTTCTTTTTCACTTATTTATTTGTTCAGAGGTGCTACAAGTACAGCAAGAACTGTACAAACACCGAGTACAATACTCTTTTGGGCCCGTCTTGGATATCAAAAAAATTATCAGAGATATTAATTTTCTTTAAGATAATTTGTTTAGGGTTTCTGGAAAAAAAATTAGTTTTATCTGACATCGGTAAGAGCATTTATAAAACGTCATTTTTTTCTTCTTTTTCACTTATATATAGTAGGTTTTTTCCTAAAAAAGATCAAAATTACACAAATATGCGTGCCCAATATGTTATAAAATAAAATAAAAAATCAATAAACACGAAAGAAAAAGTTATGCGTAGTACACATACTTTCTCTTTTAGCACACGACAGCACACCACTGGCTTTGGTCCAAACATCGAACTTCCTTTGATTGGGATATTTATGTCTTGTATAATTGTTCTCGTGTTGATTGTTTTTCTGGGCATATTTGGAGCAACAATGGGACAAGTTAACTTTTTTGGGCGATTAGATGTTAATTGTCTTTACTTTGTAGAGTACTACTGCTAGAAACTAGATGTTTCTATTTTTTAGTCTCTCTCGATTCGTAGATGATAGCTGTAGGCATCATTTTTCAGCTGCGAGGTGGATACCCGTATTTGAGTAGGCTCGTTTTAATACAAAATACTTAATAACTCTACAGATCAATCAACCGAAAACTCTGACTTCTTGCTTGCCTTTCTAAGCTTGGGTCATTACATGAAGATTGCACCCAGAGCTATGTTCCTAGTTGGGGTAACATATTAAAATTATTTTTCTACATAGTTTGAAGTATATGGTTATCGTTCGAGAATCAAGCAAAAGTATGTGACTCCTGAATACTAACCATATACTTCGAAGCTTATAGAAAAAGAAGTTTGCAATATCTTATCTCAACAACGAACATAGCTTCGGGTGCTATCTTCATGTAGTGGCTCAGCTTTAGACGGGCAAGCAAGAAGAAAGAATTTTCGGCTGATTGATCTAGAGATATTAAATATCATGTACTAAAACAGGCCTACTCAAACACATGTATCAACCAAGGAGCTGAACAATGACGCCTACTGCTATCATCTGCAAATTGAAAGAGAGTATCAAATAGAAACATGCGGTTTCTATGTATTCTACAAAGTAGAGATAATTATATTTGATAAATTGGCCTAGAAAAGTTATACTTGTCCAATTGTGGCTGCAAATATGCCGAGAGGAACAATATACACCGGAACAGTTATACGGGACACAACTATTCCTATTGAACGAAGTTTGATGTCTGGTCCTAAGCCAATGTTGTCGAGTGTTAACACCTAGGCCGGAAGGGAAACAACAAAGAATTTTTGTTTTTGTTTTTTTGAATGGCAAAAAAATAATTATTAATCTTTGAAAGTGATTACAAAGACTAACAGGAGCAAGAAAAAAGGCAACAAGTGCCCTACACCCTTGATTCACAAGACAAGATGCCAACCAAGGATCGAGACACCCCAATGCCCAATAACTAAGAGGTCTTAATATTCAAATAAAAGCCCAACAAAAGAAAGTCTAAAAGCCCAAGTACAAGAGGATAAGCCCAACAGTAAAAGCCCAAAACACCCAAACCCTAACATTGGCAAAAGAAAGAAATTTACATCCGCAATTAATTTTGCAAATATCCCATCGTTCCCCGTCCTTGTCAAATAGGTCGAATGAGAAGATAGAAAACCTCTTCCCCACGAACGTTTCATGTTGATACAATAGATGATTGGAGTTGTTATGCAAAAAGGCTAATATCATCCCAACCATTACATTACATACTGTCGTGAGGGACATGGCTAACGCGTTGCCAAACCCAGTATGTAATCTCTGTATCGTTTCAAATTTTTATTGGATGTCCCCAAAGGGACAACCCGGTCTATATATATAATCTAAAGCAAGGGGCCAGCTATGGCCAAATTTTGAACAATACAAGGCCAATTTTCCCTGCCACAACTAGAATCCTTCGGGCAGTGGTCTTACAACCCAAAACATACAGGAACAAAACCTGCAGAAAGCATCAGCAAGGGACAAACATATTCAGAATAAGTTAAATGTCAGAATAAGTTAAATGCGCGCATCTGTATTTAATTACCTCATATATACTACTCCAATTTTTGTTACCTTAACAATTATAGTATAGTTACATGATAAGTTAAATGCTTGTGCCTAAATGCACATAGCCAACATAACCCCAACCTACCAATGGGCCCAGTTGGTAACTCCTGGCTCTCCCTTATGGGAGATCAAGGTTCGAATCACGTTGTAGGCGGTTTGTGGGTTCAGGGCTATGAATAGACTCTGAACACCATGTGGACTAACTCACTAATCCCCGCTGATATATACAATATTGGAAAGAAAAAAAAAACATCATCCCCACCTAAATACGTATGGCAACTCAATGCTAATTTAGTACGTACATTATTATTATTCTACAAAGTCAACAATTAAGGATATACACACACACATCACTAATTTTACTGAGTCCGATTTTGTTCACCCTCATCAAACAAGGGTAAACGTTACCATCGCCCCTATTCCTTGTTACTAACTTGTAGGTCTTAATTACCAAGATTAACCACAGTTAACATTAAATAGCCCCAAATTATGGAAGTGATACCTGATTTCGTATCTTTCTAATGGAAAAAATCTCCCCTGCGTTTCAAGAGGAAAATACGCATGGGAAAGATTCGGGCCACTGTTCGTTTGCCTGAGAACCAAATAGATCACGGTTTACAATAGATAATCGAAAATAACTTATTTCTACTCAACAAACTTTAATAAGAAAAAGCTTAAAAATAAATAATTTTTTATTGCTAAAATAATATTCTTACAAGAATATAGTTAATTTCATGATTAGCTAGTTAGAGAAAACGCATGGTGTCAGCAGTACATCGTTATGCTTGATTAATTTTTTGAATGGTTTAAATTTTAAAAAAATTATTTTAGTTAAATTACGAAATTAAAAATACCATGTTCAATTTTTTTACCTTGTATTACCACTTACAAGAACCTAGGCCATATTTTTAAATTTGCTATATGCCTCAATTGGCTTTGTTCGGTTCACCGTTTAGTTTTAGTTTTTATTTTGTTTTCAATCATTACCTTATTTCTTTCCCCAATAATTACCCTATTTTTTCAATTATTACTTTCTCATCTCTCTCTATCTCTCTCCAATCATTACTCTATTTCTCTCTCCACCCACTACCAAAATTAAACTAAACTAAACTCCCAACCAAACACAACCAAAGGCCAGTCTCTCTCACGTACGTGATAATAGGCAGTCTCCTTAAGAGAGTAATCCCCAAGTAAAAAATAGAGGATGTGAGATTTATTCAAAATACATAGTGAGACTAGGTCTACCTGCTCTTTAGAAAATATATGATAAAATTGGAATGGCAAGGATACTAGGTCTAGCTCCTTATATTTTTCCATATAAGATGCAATTTGTTACTAACTAATTAACTTACACTTCTAGCTCCTTATATTTCTCCATATAAGATGCAATCTGTTACTAACCAACTTACACTAATGCCTCTATAAAGAAGAGCAATCTTACTCCTCTCATGTATAATTCCTTAAATTAGCCACTAAGCAAAAAAAAAAAAGTTTTTGACGTTGACACCATAACCTAACCTTCTCCTCTTTCGATCAGAGAGGAATTTCCAAAAAAGCTTCAATTATAAGCTACTTCTTTCTCTTGCTTTTACTCACCATTCTCTTTCTTCCGAATACCGAAATTTCGTGTTCTTCTTCGATACACTGAGGACTTCTCTATATTTCTGTTTATTTTCCAAGGTGATATGTTTGTATCTCCTCTTCCTTTTCTATTTTTTAGTGCTCTTGTATTTAATATGTACAAAACAAAACCTAACCTTTTAAGTTCCAATTATGAGTGAAGTAGTGGTTCGATGGTTTTTGGTTTGGGTGTTTACTAGGACTTTTAGTGGAGAAGATAAAAGGATTAATTTTTTGCCTTCCAATGTTATAATTGTAGGGCTCCTTGTGGTCCTTCATATAATATCGTAGCTTTCTACTTCATGTTCAAACAAGAAGTGTTTGCACGGGAATTAGTTCAACTATTTTTGCTTCTCATGGATGCGTTATTTGTGTTGAACCTATTTCTGAGTGGGGCCTAATGGTGCTGTTATAACGCTTCTATGATTATACTGAGTCTCGTGTGCAACTTACTTTGGCTTCAATACAACCATAGAAGCATTATAATAGCACCATTAGACCCCTTCAAAAATAGGTTCAGTAGGAATAACGCATCAATGACAAGCAAAAACAGTTTGAACTAATTCTTATGCGGACACTTCTTGTTTAAACATGAAGTAGAAAGCAACGATATTATATGAAGGATCACAAGGAGCCCTACCATTATAATGTTGTAAAGGTAGAAAATCTGTCCCTTTATCTTCTCCATTAAAAACCCCCAGTAAACACACAAACCAAAAACCATCGATCCTCTATGTCATAATTGAAACTTAAACTTGGTTTTGTACATATTAAATACAAGAGCACTGAAAAATAGAAAAGGAAGAGGACATACAAACATATCGCTATGGGAAATAAACAGAAATACAGAGAAGTCCTTAGTGTTTTGAAGAGGAACACAAAATTTCGGTATTCATAAGAAGAGAGAGAATAGTGAGTAAAAGCAAGAGATAGAAGTAGCTCATACTTGAATACAAATTCTACAATAGGTTATGTAAATTTACAATTCGGTATTGTAAATTTCAATTTTACCCCTTGCTTTCTTGCATGAAAAATTATTCATTCATAATTAAGTGCTCATCAATTTACATTCCGGTTTATAATTTTTTTCTTTTTTTGGTTACCTAGTAGCCAATGTCTTTCATCAAATGCCCACATGAGTGTGTTTTATCCTTGAATTTGCAAAAATCGTATCAAGGTGATACATTGATTCCTATGTGCATCTAAGGTGTCATTTCTTTATGTGCATTTGTCGTCCTAGAACCCAAACGCATTTTGTTGTGCCGTTGGTGAATGTTTTTGAAGACATGACATTTATTGTTTTTAGATTGATCGAGAACTTAAAGGAGCAAATTGATCAAGCCCTAGTGAAGAATGTTTTTGATATCTATGTGGAGATTGGAGAGGGGTCAACGAAGTATTAAGGAAAGGACTTTGAAGAAGCTGTGCTTAAAGACGCCACAAAGCCTCAATCTGGATTGCGAGCCTTTCTTACAAAGATTACATGCTTAAGGTCATCCTTCTAGTGTTCAATGTACTGGTTAACTTGTTTAGCTAATAATTTTCGAAACCTGTTTTCCAGAGAAACTAAACGACCATATATGTAGCTAAATCCCGAAGAGATGTTTTTGGATATTGAAACTAAATCCGAATGAGAATGAAAATGGTATGAGAACGATAGTTGTTTTTGTGTGTTGGATATTTAGGTTGAAAAATGTATGAAGCAGGAGAGAGACAGGGCTTCGAGTTACTTGCAAAGCAGAAGCCAACACAAGTTGCTGTGATATTTGTGTTCCTTTGATTGAGATATTTGTGTCTTGTATAATTGTTCTCGTGTTGATTGTTTTACCGGGCATATTTGGAGCAACAACGGGACGGGTAAATTTTTTTGGGCTAATTAACCGGATGTTATATACTTTGTAGAGTGCTAAAAATCACATGTTTCTGTTAATTTTGACTCGCTTTCAATTCGTAGATGATACCTGTAGGCTCGTTAATTTTTTAGTACAAAACATTTAATAACTCTACATATCAATCAGCGGAAACTTTAACTTCTTGCTTGCCTGTCTAAACTTAGGTCATAACTTTAACTTCTTGCTTGCCTGTCTAAACTTAGGTCATTACATGAAGATCACACCCAGAGCTACGTTCCAAGTTGGGGTAACTTATTTGAAATTCTTTTACTATATAGTTGGAAGTATATGGTTATTATTCGAGAATCAAGAAAAATTTTGTGACTCCTAAATACTAACCATATACTTCAAAGCTTATGGTAAAAGAAGTTTTGAATATCTAATCTCAATGAGAAACATTGCTTTGGGTGCAATCTTCACGACGTAAGGCACCGTCTGTAGAAAGGCAAGCAAAAGAAAGAGCATTCGGCTGATTGATCTATAGAGCTTTTAAATATCATGTACTAAAACAGGCTTACTTGGACACGTGTATCCTCCAAGTTGCTAAAAAATGATGCCTACCGCTATCATCTACAAATTGAAAGAGAGAAACATATAGAACATGAGCCCGTTCGTTTTGGATTTATAGATAATGAGTGTAGAGAGAAATAGAATAATTATTAGAATCGAAAATCCAAAACCCTTAAACGAACGAGGTTGTAGTTTCTAGCACTCCAGAAAATAGAAATACTTAATATCTGATAAACAGGCCCAAAAAAGTTATACATGTCCAGTTGCAATTGCGAATATGCCCAGAGGAACAATCTAACACCGGAACAAGTAGGATGTCACATTAAGGCTGAGTCCATGAGCAATTAAAACTTTGCAAATATCCTTGTCAAATAGGTCAGATGAGAACATATAGCCTCTTCCTCACGAATGTGTTGATACAATAGATGATTGGAGTTGTCATGCAAAAAGGCTGATATCATCGACCCCAAACATTACATTACATTCTGTTGTCAGTGGCACGGCTAACGGGTTGCCAGACCCAGTATATAATCTCTGTATCGTTTCAATTTTTTCGGACGCCCTCGAAGGGACAACCCTGTTGGAAAGCGGAAGCGGCACAAATTCATGCGCTAAATAAACTCTTATCTATTGATTTACAACAAAGCACATGCAAATACATAACTTTATCGGGGAGGACCCCCGTCTAGGGCTGCTCCCACGCCCCTCACTCTCTTTGTTTCTTTTCTCCTCACTCTTCCTCACACACAAACTCACTACACTGGTGGGGGAAACCCCCTATGGAGGGTCCCCGTTCCTCTCTCTCTCTCTCTCTCTCTCTCTCTAGCAAAACATCCAATTTATAAGCCAAAGGGAGCACTATTCTAAACCCATGCTTGGAGGCTTTTCCTCCCAGCATTTAACTTTACGCATATCTTGGCTATCAAAATCAATCTTGGCAACACCTATTGAATTCAAGCCAATTTCTTTCTGACTTCTTTGGCCAGCCACCAAGCCTCCAAATTAATAGTACCAAACACATGTTTTTCATTCTCAATCAAGCTTACTTTTCAAAAAACCCGGTGTATAATCTAAAGCAAGGCCCAGCTAAGGTTAAATGAGAACAATACAAGGCCAATTTTCCCTGCCACAACTTGCTGGGCCATTCCCCGCATGTTAACATACAGAAAACTTGCCGTAGAAAAGACGATAAAAAAACCTTCTATGTGAAATGAATCCCCTTTTTTTGGTAAATTAAATATTCATCAAAGAAAACAACTAGAATTGATCTTTCGGGCAACGGTCTTAAAACCCAACATGCAGGAACAAAGCCTGCAGAAAACTTCAGCAAGGGACATGCACTTAACAATTATCTAATTGAACTAATTTTTTACAAGACTACTCGAAAAAGTATTTTAAAATTTTTCAACGGATCATTGAATTATTTGACAGCATTTGTACACACAATCTGTACCGATTTGGGTAGTAACCATAGTCAGGTTGATTAATCAATTGATTCTTCAATTTGATTCATATTGATTTCTTCAATTAGAGAAGAAAGCCACGACTTTTAGGATCGTTATTATTTTTTTTTTTAATATATGAAAATATAAAATCATTTGGATGACGGCTTGGGAAACTTGTTTTCTAACACTTCCTCCACATCTAAAAAAGCCATCTACGGTGTAATTTTGCTTTATTCGGTTAAAGGTTTTAAAACTTCATCTAGAAAGCAAATTAAGATATATATATATATACACACACACACACACACAAAGTCCACTTCTTATAAGGGCGCCCTTACCGTATTACGGTAAGGGCTTCCCCTTTTCTCCCCTTTCCTTACCATATTTCAATGATCCGAGCCGCTCAATGTGTTCAGAATGTGATTTTAAGGGTACCCGCAAGAAATCAGCAAAAAAAAAGACCGGGAAGGGCTTGATTTGAGCAGTTTTTATTTGAACCGTTCTATAAAATACAAACAAAAATTGCTCGGATCAAGCCCTTTCCGGTCTTTTTTTTTGTTGATTTCTCGCGGGTACCCTTAAAATCATGTTCTGAACACATTGAGCGGCTCGGATCATCGCAAATTAGTCGGGAAAGGGACGTCCTTACCGTAATACGGTAAGGGCGCCCTTATAAGAAGTTGTGTGTGTAAGTGTGTGTGTATATTTTTTTTTTTTTTTTATTTATTTATTTTTTTTTTTTCGGTTAAAGGTTTTAAAACTTCATCTAGAAAGCAAATTAAGATATATATTTGATCGGTGAAAAGATATTTGAATTGCATTTTATGCAAGTACATTACTCTTCTTTTTTGCTCGGTGAAAGTTACCGAGATTTGAACTCCATGTCCAATGCGTACATGGTGCGCCCTATTATTGGACTACCACTCCACTTGCGTAAGTACATTACTCATTGACCCGATTAAAAATTATGATTGCCATGATCATTAAATGGGACTGTTGTTAGAAAGCAACGCTAATATCTGAAGCAGCTTATCTACATATTTATTTTCGGACCACAAGAAATCATATCTCAAACCAATAAATATTCTCTTATCCTGCCTTTGGCAGGGAGAAAATCTTGTTACCTATATTAGTGTATATGTCATTCAAGGCAAGGGCTGCGTGCTTAAATCCAGAAAGACAAACATGTCTGATTTTTCTGGGGAATGGGTTCATTTCAGATAACAGGTTTCAAACCAGCCAAGAAGAAACTCAAAACAGACTCACAACTGCAACCAAATAGGGCCAAGTCAAAAGAGGATTCTCAGTAGAAGAATTTCATATTCTCTAACCTTTTCTAGCAACCATCCCATTTATTAAAGATCAACCATTAGCAGATCAGAAATTACGTCGGCATTGCGACACTACAACATCCGATACAGTGGATTAATAACAGCACAAAGCCACTGACTCAAAATGCACAAAGGCAGGGGTTCAGTTCAAACCACCATGCGACACAGCCTCTAAAGAAAGCAGGCTTTTAAATAAAGATCAAACTTTGGCATGCTTCTGAAACCAGCTTATCCTTTATAAGTTCAGGTTTGGTCGGTGTTCCTTGTCATCCCAGTTAGATTGTTGAGGTGCATTAGCACTGTAATTTGGTGAGCTGACATTTCCAAACGCTAGGAATGCATGAGTAGTCGGCAACTGTGGCACAGAATCAGATTCAGGCTTCGCCGGTGCATGTAAACTTGGTGAGTTAACATTTCTAGCGGCTAGGAATAAAGGACTGTTTGGAAACTGTGGTACAGAATCCACTACATGCTTCGACGGTGCACCAAAAATTGGTGAGCTGGCATTTCCAGAGGCTAGGAATAACGGACTGTCTGGAAAACGTGGAACAGCATCGGCTACATGCTTTGACGGTGCATCAAATATTGGTGAGCGAGCTGAGAAGCCGGGGGGAATGGAATCGGATACAGGGTTCGATGGTGCATCACAAGTCGGTGAGCGTGCTGAGAAGCCCAGGGAAATTGGTGAGCAAGCTGAGAAGCCAGGGGGAATGAAATCGGATACAGGCTTTGATGGTCCATCAAAAGTTGGTGAGTGAGCTGAGAAGCCGGGGGGAATGGCATCGGATACAGGCTTCCCCGGTGGATCTACAAATAGTGAGCTGACATTTCCAGAGGCTAGGAATTTAGGACTGATTGGTCCAGAATCAGATACAGGGTCCTCTTGTGCATCAAAACCGGATACAACATTGTTGTTGTTCTGGTAAGAGTTGGGTACACCAAAGTCTAATAATGCTAAGCAACCACCAGCTTGAGGATTAGGGTTTTCGGAGTGTTCCTGGAAATTACCTTGAGTCTGAAGATTATCCTTGACCGGCATTTCCCCTGAAAGAGTCTTGAATGCAAATTCTAGGCATGGGTCTGACCAAGATTCCCCAAATGGGTTTTCCTGTTCTTGATTTTCCACATCTGTTATTACAGTTTCCCCACTTAATGGTTGGTCTTCTGCAACAGATTGGTCCTCCAATGCAACAGCTTGGTCGTCCAAAGGGTTCTTGCTTGTGTTTAGCTCACCATTTGACGGAGCTTCTGTGCCGCCAAGAGCACTATCAGCAATCTCCCTCTCTGCAACAGTCGGAAACTGGTGATGGCCACTATCAGCCACATCGCCATTAGGTCCCACTGATGGTTCAGGTTCGGTTTCAAGAGACTTGACCATCTTAGACTGGGGCCCCATGAGTCGTGCGGAAGACCTACTGGGCACACCAACTGCCTTTTTCCTCTTGGATCTGCTAGCACCAGTCTCTAATTTTCTGTTGCTTTTATTTGTCGCCTCGGAATTAGTGCTTTTATCTTTCTTCTTGGAAACAGTCGAATTTCCATTACCAACTCTCTTGCCATGTTTCCTCTTAGAGCCTTTGGTTATTGGCGGAGGTGAGCCGGTAGGATCATAGCTTTCCTTTTTGTCAGCACCCTCCTCAATTGCATTACCAGGTGACAGTTTTTCTTTACGAGTGCATTGCCTTTTCTGCGGCCCCCCAGCATCTGCTGTTTCTAAGCTTCTCGAGACGCTGTTTTTTGTACCTGCAGCAGTAAACTCTTCCTCAGAAGCAAAGAAGTGAATTTGTATTGGTTACTCATCCAATATTGAACTTATTCTAACTTTACCAGGTGATAGTTTTCCTTTAAGAATCCGTTGCCTCTTTCGTGGTCCCCCAGCATCTGCTGTTTCTAAGCTTCTCGTGTCGCTGTTTTCTGTACCTGCAGCAGTGAATTCTTCCTCAGAAGCAACGGAGTGAATATTTCTTCATTTACTCATCTCATCTTTAACTTGGTCTGACTTGGTGCAGGTTAAATACAAGAATGAGTATCACTAGATAATCTCTCACCTGCAAAAAGTCGTCTTTTTGGAGTATGGTCCCCTATCTTCTGGGTGGCAGCTACAGATGGAAGCTACAGACAGGACAGAAAATTGCAAAGAGATTCTCATAGATGAGAGCTTTTCTTCCATTTGAAGTGATGACTCAATGAGGGCAGAAACTAGAAGTAAGCCAAACCGAATAATACATGGGTAACAACATTGATATGGTAATTGTTTCCATGAAGGGTAAAACCAACAAGCGTGTCCCATTTCAGCAGTTGGAGTTGGGAAAAGAAAATACAAATATGAAAACCAACTTGGGGCATAACAACTTTGATCCTAATAGCAAAGTGTCAGCGTCAATTCCCATTTCACAATACAAGTGAGTTTTGCATCTGTATTTTCCATATTAACAATCTAATCTTGGTTCAGAGCAATTATGTGAGGTGACCATTGTTAATTTATCTGTTCTTTGCAACAAGTTTGAGTCGCACGAGATATTCACACGCCACTAATCATCCTCTAGTTTATCACTATTTAACTGAACCTGCTATACAATACACCAAAACCACAATACTACTGACTGAGAAAATCTAAAACTGAATTATAACAAAACCACTGTTAGATGGGAAACAAAGCAAGACATACACTTACAGAACTGGCTCCATTTAAGAATCCAAGCTCAACCCTTTTCTTTGGCCTCATAGTGCACGAACGAATGTCTCCCGATTTCAAATAGCGCAAAGCGTCTTTCTGGGACAAGAACACATATCCACTTACAGGATCTGTGTAGTACTGTATTAATAAAATCTCCATTAGAATAACACATGGATACAACTGCATACAGATCTCAAAATCTCCAACTTATCGGTAACGCATCCAAACAAAAATGTGTAAATAATGAAAGATGCAATATCTATACGAGCATATTGTGTGTACATCTGTGTGTGTGGGGAGAGAGAGAGAACATTTAAACTTGCTCACCAAAATAAAAGACACAAAGAAAGTGAATTGGTAAGTATGGAAGAGAAAATTCAGACCGTGTCTTTTCTAGTTCCATTTGCTTTCTTTTGAATTCTGACTTCTTTTATCCACTCTGGAGGTAGCCCGTCAGGTGAGACCCTCTCAATCATTTCCTAGACATCATTTGCAGAATCAGATCCACTGTAACAACATGCAATACTTCAAAATCAAGTTGAGAATTATGTGGAACTTAGAAACATACATTTTCTACAGAATGCTTGCTATGGCCATTTATCTTCTGTTTGGACAAGCGACTTGTACTCTTTGGAGTTTTCACATTTTGAGATCCCTCTTGCTTCAGTGAGGTTCGGCCTCCAGTTATTTCATCCATGTTTGACTGAAAATATGCAATTTACCAACATTAAATAATCAAAGTGCAATTATCAAATGTCTAATTACACATTACTTAAAGAAACATATTTAGATCTCTGATTAAGGATGCGTAATAAAATGCAATCCAACAGCTAGGGATATATTATGATCCAACCTTTTCTATAGACGCTTTGCTGAAGCCCATCTCCCTCTGTTTCGTCACACGCCTTGTAGCCTTTGGAGTTGCCCCATTTTGAGATCCCTCTTGCTTCAAAGAGTTTTTTACTCTAGTCAATCCACTCACGTTAGGCTGGAAAAAACCACATTTACTAAGAATATCAGTAACATGTGTTAGCCGAGTCACAAATGAAGCACTAAATCCTAACGGACATAATAAGTGAAATTGACCTAAGTTGATTCTTTAAAGTAACGCTCACATACATATCAGCATAAGTGAACGTAGACTTTGTAAAGGTGCTACCAAAAGAAACTTCTTTTTCCAATAACCTTAGGGCAGATATAAATGGAGATTTTCGTGGAAATCACTCCAAACTTGTGGCAGATTTAACTGTTCAAACATAACTTTGTTCTAACACGTCATACTATCACAAAATGGCACATTATTCTTTCAGATGATAAACAACATCAAGTATTTGATATCGACTACTAATAAGACACTATAAATCCACAGACACAAGAAGTTAAAAGCACTACTTGAAATGTCAGGAACACACTTTGCAAAATGCAAGCACAGACAATGACATCACACGTGATAAACATAAGCTGTCAGCTACATATCCTTCTTAAGTAAAATAATTGCATCCCTGGATGTGCCACAAAATCGACAAACAGGACAATCTATGGAGGTTCAGTTCAACATAGAAATTAAGTTCGACAGGGAAGAGAAAATGACAACCAATAAATAAACGAACGAACAATTAGTTGGGCCAGCAAGTAAGACATACACTTACAGAAGTATCTTCATTAAAAAACCCTAGCATGTCCCTCTTCTTCGGTTTGACAGTGCACTTATCAAAATCTCCAGTTTCCAGATAGCGCAAAGCGTCTTCCAGGGAGAAAAATACATATCCACTTGCAGGATCCGTGTAGTACTGCAAGAAATTGATCTCCATAAGATTCATAGAGAGTCGGACATGTGTACGACTCAAAAGCTCCACATACCACAACCAAAAGAAGATTGTGAAAATGCACTATATACACCAACGTTATGTGTTCCATAGGAGAGAGAGAGAGAGAGAGACGGAATAATGAAAAACAGAATTGAAATGGGATCAAAGTATTGAAGAAGAGATCCTGACCGTTTCCTGTAGCCACCCTGGAGGCAGCCCTTCAGTTGCAACGCTCTCAATCACACCCTAGAGATTAGTTGAAGAATCAGAGCTTGTTTCTGATCAAGAAAAAATGGTATTACGCAGTCTATCCACATTACCTCAGGCACATATGGAACTAACCTTTTCTACAGGCTGCTCAGCAGAGCCCACTGGCTTCCGATTAGACGTGTGACTCTTTCGCTTCGTAATTTTGACATTTTGAGACCCCTCTACCTTCTGAGAGTTTGTGGCTACACCTAATTCTCCCATTTTAGCCTGGAAAATCATATTCATTAAACACTAATGTCAAAAATCCAACAATGTATAACCCCCTCTCAGTGAAGTTTTTCTTGTCCATTTCTTCAATAGCAACATTCTAGTATCCCGACACGGGATGGTAGACTTCTTGAAGGCAGTACAAAAAATAGGATTCTCCCCAATTGCAAACATAAAATAATGAATCAACATATCAGAAAATGTAATAAAGCAACGATTAATATGGATCAAAGACATGTAGTTACCAAAGTCCCGTTATCTAAAAACCCTAGCTCATCCCTCTTCTTTGGTTTCATAGAGCAGCTTTTGACGTCTCCAGTTTTCAGATAGCGCAAAGCATCTGGCTGGGAGAAGAATACATATCCGCTTACAGGATCCGTGTAGTACTGCAGCAGTTAGATCTTCATCAAAATTAATTTATACACCAAGTTTTGGAAGGACTTCAGCTACAGAACTCAAAAACTCCAATTAGATGATGATGTACCAAAGCAAGATGTGTAAAGATGTAAGTATCTACACCGAACACTTGGTGTGTATGTGTGTACAGAGAAAGAAAGGAAACAAGCAAAACACTGAATTGAAAGCTCGAAGTATTGAAGAAGAGATCCAGACCGTATCTTTTCTAGTCCCATTCGCCTTCTTCTGAATTTTGATTTCTTTACGCCACCCTGGAGGTAATCCATCAGGCGTGACACTCTCAATTGCAACCTATAGATAAAGAATTAGAGCATTCCCCCGATCAAACAAATGAAAAATGCAATCGATCAAAATTATCTCAGGTACTTTGTTTGTGGAGTAAACCTTGGCTGTTTGCTTCCGTTCAGATTTGCAACTTGTTTGCTTGAGAGTTTTGTCATTGTGTGACTTCTCTTCCTTCAAAGATGTTTTGCCTCCATTTAATTCATCCATTTTCAGCTGAAAAGAAAGCACAATAAACAACAATTGTGGTCAAATGAAGCAACTACTTCCTAATTGACATCACTAATTGGAGATTTTCCCCATTTGCTCTCCAGTCGGATAGCTCTGCTACATATGACCATAAGTGAAGGTAGATATCATGAAAGTAATACCAACAGAGGTTTTTCTTTTTTTCAATTGCAGGCAATGTATCCATGAAAGTTTTGGTGGAGAACTCTCCGAGCATGTTGCTGATTTTGTTGATTTTATCAGTACTAAAATTTGAATTCAGATATAAATGTTAAATCTGTAAAGATTAGAGAGTCCTCTCGGTGTTTTTGGTCTTGTTTCCTTTATTATCTCTAGTGGTTCTCTGAGGTTTTGTCTCAGGTGCCTTAGGAGTTGTGTTCTTTCGGGGGTATGCCCCTTAGAGTTGTAAATGAGTTTGCGCTTTATAAAAGGGATGTGCTTATCCAAAAAAAAAAAAAAAGGTTCTGAATACCGTATCAAACATGGTACCAGCTTTGTCACTGGAACGGTACCGGATTTGTCATGGTACCGGATTTGTCACTGGTACCGGTATGGTACTGGGTACAATTTCGGATTTGTCGTTAAAATATAAAAAATATATATAAATTTAGTTATAACCTTGTTTTTCCCTTACATAAAGTCCTACTATTAGACTATTACAATTTTAAAAAAATCAGTTTACATTTATTTTTAATAATCAATATAGCTTTCCAAATGGTGGGCTCAAAACCACTGGTTTTCAAACACACTTCCTTCTCTCTCTAAAAGAGTAAAATTCACGTTCCAAATTCCCAATGCAACTATTCCACTTTTTTTTTTATTCCACTTTCCAAGGGGTAATGTTTATCTCCCGAAAACTGAGAAAAACGTACAGGAACAACAGAGGACTGCCGGAGAAGACTACCCACGGCGGTGTGGAAACTGGAAACTTCACCAGTTCACCCACAGTGAAGATAGATCGATCAGCTGCAAGATTACGCCAGACTGCCGGAGAAGACCAAGAGGAGTCAACGTCAAATGTTCTCCAATCGTCTTCTTTTTCTCTCTTTCCCCTCCATGTCTCTATTTTCTTCTTTTTCTCTGTTTTACAAAATTTCGGACGAAATTTCCGGTAATGTCATCTCAACCGGTTTTTCCAGTATTGTCCGATAAGGCCGGGTATTGAAGCCGGGACGGTATTAGAGGGTTACAGTACCATTTTCCTCTCAAACCGGTACGGAACGGTATTCACAACCTTGTATATTACTTGTGCTAAAACAAAACAACAAACAAGAACTCTGGACCTGATAAACGGGTATGAGCTCACCGTAAGTTTTATCATCTGGAAAAAAAAATTTATGTTGCTTACCCGAATAAATACAGAAATTTTCTATGTAAACACATAACAAATCCACATGCAAGTAGTTGACATAAACGGTATATTGAGGAATAAACACTTCAGAAAGAAGCAAAAGATGTGATTAATCAAGTTCAATAATATGCAATATACCATCAATATTGAGCCACAGTTGAGGAACAAACCTTTTCTGCAGACTCAATGCTAAAGCCCATATCAATCTGTTTGGAGGATCTCGTACGAAATTGAGATCCCGTTGGCTTCAGTGTTGTTTTGCCGCCAGTTAATTCACAAGCGTCAGCTGAAAAGAAAGCACAATTAATCCATCTATGAGCACTAACTCCGTAATAGCCATAATCCAAGCGAAGCTTTCCCAGTTTACTTCTTTCATAATTAACTCCGCAATAGCACCAAAAGAGGTTCCATTCTCTGTTTTCATTTTCAGGCATATTTAAATCAAGCTTCTAGTGAAGATCACTCCCAGCAGGTTGCAGCTTGGACTGATCATAATTATACCCCAAACTTGAATGCTTACTTTAACACCTTAGAGTACTTCTGATATTGCATCATTCTTCTAGAATTAAAGAACTCAACCTAATAAGTGAATATGATGCCCGTCACTGATAAAGTTTAGCATGTAGTGCACATACAATCCATAGGGCCACATATTGGGTGAAGTCAAAAGAACTAACTTGGCAAATTCATGAAGAAACATTACTAACAGACCATTTTTGTTTTGTTGGGATGCAGAGCCATTTGGCTTTACAGTTTTGAGATATTCAGACACTTGTGGCTTCGAATAGAACTTGCGTCCAGTAAGTGGATCAACGTAGCACTGTAACAAACAAGACACAAATAAGAACATCAAGAACATATATGTAAAGACTGAATAACAGGATGAAATGATGAGATTAAGGTTTAATGACAATCTTTCCAAATTTGGAAATTGTTGGTTCAATTAAATCTGCGAACTTGACGGTTCAATTGCATGTAACTAAAAAAGAAACTGCATGTACAGAGTAATAACTCATGTGATGAAGTTTCTAATGGCTCGATCTCATAAGGTGGCTTCTGTGGGTAGTGCTTATATAGTGGAAGCTCTTCAATAAAGTTGGCGGACAAAAAACTAGTCTGTAAGTTATGAAGAATTAGTCTCATTCTTTACTATTGGCCCCAAAACAAACAAACAAACAAAAAAAACAGCTCAGTGTTAGCAAGTATCTGATTCCTGTGACAAAGACAAAGAAGAGAACAGTGGAGGATGTCCACAGTACCTTGAACATGGTAGTTTCAAACAACCACTACCTAACACTTTTTCCTTGCGCCAAAGCCACATGCCCTTAACGACAAGTGCATGAACGTAGAATTGGTAATCAACAGTGAATACCTGAAAGCCTGAAACTACAATATGACTATTAACATGGAGATGAACTTAACCTTAACCCCTCATCAAGCTCCTGTTAATCCAATTCATTTTAAGTTTAAGATTGAACAATCACGAGAAAAAGTCTCTAAGTACCCATATATAATGTCAAAATGAATCTGCAAGAGAGACACTTTAATGACCCAGAGCAATATCATCAAGCACATTCGCTATAACATTAGACCCAACTCTGATGCAATAAAGCCTTATCCAAGCAAATGGAAGCTATTGTAAAGGTCCAACACAAAGACTTCTCAAGGGGCTACCCATCTTGTGCTACTCTTCGCTAAGCACGCTTAAATGCGAGGTTCTGATGGGATTCAATATATTAGTACAGGTATGATCATTCACCTATTGTGTTGAAACCATAGCCATTAAGGCACGAGTGGCGTCATGGCTACTACTAGTACCTTGGACTTAAGCTTTTGGGCCATGTGGTGTGGCTTGTGGATCAAAAATCAAGGTACTGGGTTAGTGGTCTGCTTGAGGCGTTACGAACAGCCAGAGAAAATAGACCACCAGCCAAACCAGCAAGATGATAGAACCAGACGACCAACAACCAATCGAACCAAAGAGAGAGAAATCTGACAATTGAGATAGACTCGTGAGAGAGAGATGATGTTGATCAAGGTTGGATCCAGAGCTGTCGGTTGGTTCTGTGAACTCTAGACAAGCCGAATTGAGGTTAGTCAGGTAGGTTAGGGTTTGACATTTTTACCCCCTTTTGTATTTCCTTCCGATCTTGAACGAGGCACGCCTTTAATCAAGCTCACCACCTTAGTGTTGTTGCCTTTCCCCATCCTCCTTGAGCATGAACTATGCACCTCGTGCCTAGGAGCTCTTCTGGTAACAAGGGCATAAAAGTTTTCCAAAGGCTTAAGAGTCATGCAGCTCACTTTTAAGTTTTAACCAAGCCAAGGCAATTAAGACCACAAGTATATCAATTTTAAAAAGTTGCAGACAATGCAGCTTATACCAATTTAATAGAACCATTCGAGCAATATCAGGAACGATATTCCTATCTGAAACAAATACCCTAAAACTGGACAAATACCAGCAAAATGAACCAATTATAGCCAAATACCTTGACTTTTCGGCCGTTATTATCTTTGACATGCTCAGTCCAGCCAGCAGGGAGCCAGTCCGGCGACATTCCGGCCACCTTTACGCTAACATCTGAGGCTAATGGCTGGAAAACCTCTTCTACTGGCTGCATGCTAGAGCACGTTTGCGAAAGTTTGGATTTGCAACTTGTTCGCTTCAGAGCTTTCACATTCTGCAGCTCCTCTTCCTTCAGATTTGTTTCACCTCCAGTAAATTCACTTGTGTTGTGCTGAAAAGAAAGCACATATAATAAGAATACTAGTAATATTCCGTTGGACCAGTCATATGTGAAGCATTACTTGCTAATTGACATCTAGTAAAATTCTTCCCACTTGCTCTTGTATAGAATCGCTCTAGTTCATATCATCATACATGAAGGTAGACATTGCAATGGTAATACCAAAAGAGGTAACTTCTCTTTTCTTCCAATTGCATGCAACACAGAAACGGAAGCTTTGGTAGGAAGACACTCCGAACATTTTGCACATGAAATTGACTTTAACACGATGCAAATAACACAAAAGAAACCACAAACTAAAGAAGTCAATCATGATATATTTAGGAGTGAACTCTTGAAGAATGAAAGTTTACCACGTGACTAAGCCAATATGCAATCTATCATCAATATCACAACCTCGGGTACACAAACCTCTACAGATTCATTGCTAAAGCCCATTTCACTCTGTTTGGAGCAAGACCTTGTACGGAATTTCGATCCCTTTGCCTTCAGAGTGGTTGTGTCTCCACTTAATTCAACCACGTTAGACTGAAAAGAACATACAATTACTTAGAATAACCATAACTCTCGTTAACCCTATGAACACAAGAACTTTTCCCCAGTTAGCTTCTTCAATAACTTTACCACGTATACCAACACAAGGGAGGTAGACTTAGTAAAGGTAACACCAAAAGAGGTTCCTTTTTTCAATTCGACAAAAATGAAGCTTTTGGTTAAGATACGAGTAGAATTCTTTCTTAAGTATTCAGCAACTATGCGTAGCATTTTAATTTTGTTTTTGGCTTGATTATAAATATCACATATCCTTTTTATAAATAAATATTTTGGTTGCTTAGTAGGCATGACCATCAAAAAAAACTATGCATGATCATAAGAAAAAGTATGCATGATGGTAAGAAAAACTGTGCAATACAAAATACCAGCAATAGTTTCATTAGAATACATTTTTAGGTGAGCATAACAGATTAAAAGGCAAAACAAAATCACTTTTCTATTATAACTAATGAAAATACTAACAGTTTCACTTGACAATTCAGGGGTACATGTGTGTGCTTTCATGGTTGAGGGAGGGTCATTCAAAATCGCTTAAAGTACCAAGTTTTAATTGTAGGGCAAATATATGCAACAAATCCACATATCTAGGAAGTCAGATATATACAAACCTGACTAACAGTGACGGTGCCCGTTTTCTCCTGCTGCAATGCAGAGCTGTTGCGCTGCACAGTTCTCAGATAGTCAGACACTTGTGGTTTCGAATAGAATTTACGTCCAGTCAGTGGATCAATGTAGCACTGCAACAAACAAGAAATAAATCAAAACACCAAGGAAAATAAATGAATATCAGGATTAAACAACTAAATTGAGTTAGCTGATGGATGAAGAGAGAAGTTTTGTGATGATCTTTCCTATCTGAAAAAAGGAAAAAAAAAACCTAAAGATGGACAAATACCTGCAAAATGAACCCATTATATCCAAATACCTTGACTTTTCGGCCGTTATTGTCTTTAACATGCTCGGTCCAGCCAGCAGGGAGCCAGTCTGGCGACATTCCGGCCACCTTTCCGCTGACATCTGAGGCCAATGGCTGGAAAACCTCTTCTACCGGCAGCATGCTAGAGCCCGTTTGCAAAAGTTTGGATTTGTAACTTGTTCGCTTCAGAGCTTTCACATCCTGTGGCTCCTCTTCCTTCAGATATGTTTCGCCTCCAATTAATTCACTTGTGTTGTGCTGAAAAGAAAGCACATATAATTATAAAACTTGTAATATTGTGTTGGACCAGTCATATGTGAAGCTTTACTTGCTAATTGACATCTAGTAAAATTCTTCCCACTTGGTAATTGACATCTAGCTCATATCATCATACGTGAAAGTAGACATCATAACTGTAATACCAAAAGAGGTAACTTCTCTTTTTTACAATGGCATGCAACACAGAAACTGACGCTCTAGTAGGAACACACTCCGAACATGTTGCAGATGAAATTGACTTTAACACAATGCAAATAACGCAAAAGAACACATACCAAAGAAGTCAATCACCATATATTGAGGAATGAGCTCTTGAAGAATGAAAGTTTACCGTACGACTAAGCCAATTTATGCAATCTATCATCAATATCACAACCTCGGGTATACAAACCTCTACAGATTCATTGCTAAAGCCCATCTCAATCTGTTTGTAGCAACACCTCGTACAGAATTTTGATCCCTCTGGCTTAATAGTGGTTGTGTCGAACATACAATTACTTAGAATAACTGTAACTCGTGTTAACCCCACCCACGCACGAACTTTTTGTCAGTTAGCTACTTAAATAACTTTACCACGCATACCAACACAAGGGAGGTAGACTTAGTAAAGGTAACACCAAAAGAGGTTCCTTTTTTCGATTTGACGTAAATGAAGCTTTTGGTTAAGATACTAGTAGAATTCTTTTCTAAGTATTCAGCAACTATGAGTAGCATTTTTTTATTTAAATATTTTTTGATTATAGATATCATAACTCCTTTTATATATAAATATTTTGGTTGCTTAGTAGGTATGACCATAAGAAAAACGACGCATGATCATAAGAAAATCTATGAAAGATCATAAGAAAAACTATGCATGATGGTAAGAAAAACTGTGCAAAACAAAATACCAGCAATAGTTTCATTAGAATACATTTTTAGGTGAGCATAACAGATTAAAAGGCAAAACAAAATCACTTTTCTATTATAACTAATGGAAATACTAACAGTTTCACTTAACAATTCAGGGTTACATGTGTGTGCTTTCATGGTTGAGGGAGGGTCATTCAAAATCGCTTAAAGTACCAAGTTTTAATTGCAGTGCAAATACATGCTACAAATCCACATAGCTATGAAGTCGGATCACTCGGATATATGAAATAAGCAAATTTACAAACAAACCTGACTAACAGAGATGGTGCCCATTTTCTCCTGTTGCAATGCAGAGCTGTTGTGCTGTACAGTTCTGAGATAGTCAGACACTTGTGGCTTCGAATAGAATTTACGTCCAGTCAGTGGATCAATGTAGCACTGCAACAAACAAGAAATTTATCAAAACACCAGGGACAATAAGTGAATATAAGGATTAAACAACTAATTTGAGGTTGTTAATGGATCAAGACCAAAGTTTAGCGAGGATCTTTCCATTTTGAAGAAATTACGGTCTTAAACTAAATCTGCAAACTTGATGGTTTGATCGGAAAACACAAACCAAAATGGAAAGATGTATTGCTCTTTGTATTGGAAATTGATGACTTTGAACCCTCTTGCAAATATCTTTATCATATGCACCTTACTTTCTCCGGAATCAAATTGTAATTTATCTGTTGGGACCACAACAGATAATGGTAATCCCACCAAAAAAAAAAAGAAAAGAAAATGGCACGGAAAATTCAAAAATATATGTCTTTGATAGCAGCTGAGAAGATCCCACCAAATGTCTCACCCCATAACAACATAAAATTACTCATGATGAATTAGGGAAATCAGGCGTAGTAATTTCACAGTTTCTCCAACTAAATTAGGTCAAGGAGAGTCAGCTCAGACTTCAGAGCCTAAGCACTCAATAAAGCATCAGCACAATGCCACTCCAACCAGGTTTGAGAGAACTCTCTCGAGGATAGCTGCAAAAGACTTCGAGATTAACGAATTAAGTTTGTCACAAATTTCATTCAACTCTCTTTGATTTATCTTTACGCCAAATGATATTCCTCCCTACAGACTTTAAAGTTAAGCACCCATTTTCAGTGCACATATTCCTCCAAGTTGTAAGTATTTTAACATTGAGAATTTGAGATGAATGCCTCTTCAAACCACTTCAAAACCCATTATTTTCTAGTCATATTGTTGGATATGCATCAATACTTTATAAACACCGTCATTAGTGGTGGGACTCTTCCTATGAGAAATACGATCTGATATATTTTTAGGAGAGTCAACCGCATGTAATCGTCAAAATATTAGTGTCCCAATCCTAAACCTTGTCCAAAAATTACCATTTCATCCCTTAGCATTGCTTTCATCTTTCATATTAAATTCATCATCATCTTCAATACGGAGAAGTCGCAAATTGTGCACAGAGGCTAACACCTAGTTGCCGAAGACCCTGGTGGAGGAGGAAAGCCAATTCCCATGGTTATTGATCGGCAAAGCGAAGCCTTGCTTAACTCTCTTCCTTCCCTTTTAGTGGTTGTTCCTCCATTGATCTTACTTTCCTTAGTTGAAACAAACTGCGGTTCACGTGGATCACAACAAACAACGGTGCACTTATAGCACAAGCAAGGGATAACAAATTCTCCGAAACCCTAGCTCTTACACCATATTAAAGCTTCAGACTCAAGATCAATTGGCAATGAGTGGAGAGGTTGTCCAGACTCATATACTAATTTTTGAGGAGATAATTAACTGATATGAGACAATTTCCAACACTCTCCCTCACGTTCGACCCCCGACTTGAGCGGAGAGAGGTCAACAAAGGATACGGAACACACAAATCACAACAAAACAAAGTGCAACTATGGCACAAACAAATGGGAAAAGCCTCCGAAAACCTAGCTCTAATACCATGTTGAAGCATCCAACTCAAAACCAACTGGCAATGAGTGGAGAGCCCGCCCATGCTCATATACTAGTTTTGAAGAAAATAATTAACCAATGTGGGCAAACTCGAACAGAACTCTTGAGAATACTCGAAGGCTCGAAGCAGCAAATCTCATCACATGGATCAACAATCCATCTTTCCTGTCATGTAGGGACGGATCTAGTGTAGGCACAGAGGGGTCACGTGACCACCCTGAAAATTGGGCCCCAAAGAAGGGCCCCCAAGTCTAAGTATGTAATATATATAAAATATCCCAAAAATTGCTAAATCTGCTCGACAGTTCCAGTGAAGTTGTCCATCCACAGGTGTGATGTGAGTTCAAATCCTAGCGCTTACATTTTCCTTTTTTTTTTTTTTGTGTTAATGGTTGAAAAACACACCTCCATGAATTTGTGAGTGTGCTAAGACACAAACTCAAACCCAAACATAAACAAACTCGTGTAGCATTGGTACCACAAAGTCATTTACAATAATGTAATTTCCCATGCAAATCAATTACTATAGCTATAAGTTCCACATAAAATTTTAAAAAAAAATTACATACTTTCTTCAACATTTTACATTTTTTTTTAAATGCTCAAATTAACTGCCACTAATATTAGATGTATATATACATTCATTTTCGAATTAAATAATAAAAATTGAATTGAGTTCGCCTGCGACTTTGAAACATATAAGGCCGGTCCTAAAGGGGTGACCCCTCTATAGAAAATTCCTAAATCCGCCACTGCTGTCTTGTTGTCCTCGAGTAGTCACGTGTCATGTCACTAAAAATAATCACTTTGTTTGGTTCTCCTCTCGGAAAAAATCTCTCCAAAATTTTTGATTGTTTCATCATCCGTGTTTTTTCGACCTTTAGTATTTTTTGTCAAATTTTTTACTTATTTTTAACTTTTTGGATGTACATAGTGTACCTCTATTCAAAAAATAAAAGAGTTTGTTAAAATGTTAAAAAAAATTACTAAAGACAAAAAAATACGCAAACCTATATGGAACTTTTTTATCTCAAAACTGCAAACCAAACATAGTGAATATCCCTCCCTTGCAATGCTAAATTTCAATCTTTAGATTCACCTTATAAATTATAATGCCACTAGTTATGGTCATGGTAGGTAGCTCTACTTTACTTTTGGATTGTTAATTGCATTTCTTATTGGGATATTATGAATTTTATTTGGATTCCCTCCCTATAATTTGGAGTTGAAAATTATTTAAAAAGAAATTCTAATAAAAAAAGATTAAGAACCAAAGTACCAAAAGGCAGTTGTGTCTTAGGTTTGCGTGAAAGTACAACATAATTTGTGAATCAGAACTCGGTAAAGACTTACATATTAGGAGTGCTAGGCAAATTTCACACAATAAAAGATCTAGCATCTACCTTACTAAGTATAACACCCAACCAGAGATGTAAAAAGTGCGCCTAGGCATAATGCACAGCTAGGTGCACGAATGGGATTTCATGGAGGTTGTTGGAAATTGTCCCACATAGATTAATTATCTCCTCCAAAACTAGTATATGAGCCTGGGCAGCCCCTCCACCCATTGCCAATTGGTTTTGAGTTGGATGCTTTAACAAAGGTTAAGGCAAGGCAATGGATAGGTTCAGGAACAGAAGCAAGTGCCTCGCCGTGAGGCACAAGGGGCACAAGGGTGTAAATAATTCAGAAGGTGAAAATATAAGACTATAAATCAACACAACGCAGATCTATTCCTCAAGTCTATTTGACTCCTATTCTCCTCTCCTCTTCTCCCATCTCCACTTCCTCCTCTTGATTCTTCTTCTTGATCCTAAAAAGTCGACTTGTGTATATACTATTCTAGGTGGTTGTCCCTCTCTTAGTAGTAGGATCCCCGTACCAGGCTGAGTTATCCCCAGATCCTTGCTCCTGCACTCCCAGGTCAGAATCTCCTAGAAACCTCACTCCCATCGAGGAAAATGCGCGGTCCCAACTAAGATAGAACAACTTGAGCATATGGATCCCAAAAAGAAACAAAAGAAAGAGCTAACAAGCAAGAGAAAAGATGATACAAAGATAAGATACTAGAAACACATTAACTAAAATTTGCTCAAGCATTTGGTTTAAACATAACATCTGATGAAGCAGTTTTGGACGCCCCCAGTCACCTAACCTGCAAGAGAAACTGATAATACTGGTGCAGTGTCAGCCAAAACACCTCTGATGCCCAAGCCAATCGAGTGTGTAGGTCAAAACAGGTAGAAAGGCTCAAGAGCTTGTAAGTTAATAGTATCTTGGAGAAACTAGGACACGTCTTTCTTTCGGGTTTGAATCCCAATAGGATTAGGTCTTATTCTAAGATTCGTCAATAAGGCTAATCTTTGGAGGAGCTAATAGTTATAGCATCCTATTCCCTTTAGGAAGGGCAGTCCTATTTCATGTAGGAGATATAGAAGTGTTCCCCGTACCAAGAGCACGAAACTCCCGCATATGTGGGGTTTGGAGAAGGGTTGTACGCAAGCAACAAGAGAACAAGGAAAAGACCAACAACAAAACCAAGAGACTGGTCATGATTTGTTTTAACTAAGGAGAGTAAGGCAAATGGAGGAGGATCCACTATGAGGAAAGGAAAAGAGATGACCAAGGCTTGCATTGCCAACCAATGAGCAACAGAATTGGCTGTGCTACTGCACCAAGGTGTTATGCAACAAAGTGTGGCTATGTGCTCAACTTGAGACTCCTTCGTATTGAAGATGTTGGTCCATATCACTATGAAAGATGGAAGGGATGGTATTGTTATAAACCCTCCATCGAGTATTGGTTTGACTGTGTGCACATAAGCTCTTATGCACCATCCCCTTGCACACTGGGTTTCAAGGGCTACTTCTATACAAATCATATGGGATCAGAGCTAACTGTCACATCAAATATGGCATCTAACGTAACCTCTGTATCAGATGGGTGCAACTTTAAAATTCAGGCCGTGGACATGACGGCTTATGGGTTGCAGGCTGCATTAAGATGCCTACAAAGGTATTGAATATCTCTAGGTGAGTGAAGCCATCGGGCTACCATCAAGTAAGTGCCATAGAATGCGCCTCCGAGGATGTGGATGCCAGCTGCAGAACGTGGTGGCATGTTACGATCCTAATGTCGTCCTCAGTTGGCTAAGTAAGGACTTGGCCATATGTATATAAGCTTATTCTGCAAGCCATTTTTCAAGGGTGAGTTCTACTGACAGGGTTTCCAATTTTCCTGAATTTAACTTAAAATTGACTTTCTGCAAGCCATAAACATATACAAGCCACCACAGTATCATCAGCTCGTTAGGCATCATTCACTTTGACATCAGACCCAGCTCAGATGCAATACAACCTCACCCAAACAAAGGGCACCTAACAGCTTGGGATTCACCAAATTCACTCATTCCATATATATTCATTACTGTCGTTTTTACAATACTCATCAACAATATTTTCAAATCGGGATACGTATCGTGTATCGTTTATTTTATTTTATGTATCGTATGGGGATACATATTGTGTATCATAAGATACGTTGACAAATACAAATACAAATACAATATAATATGTATACTTAATTATAATCTAAAATCTGTTGGATATATGAAAAATAGGGTTTTAGGATGGAAAATTTCAAGTCTCCCAAGTAGGGTCTATCATAATGAGGCTTTCTCGTGCCTGAGTCATACAATACATGATCGAAATATGTTCTTTCTTCTATTCGAACTTCGAATTTTGGTTTTCTCTAAATGGTTTGGATACCGTCACAATTAGATCAAATGATTCAGAATGCGTTTGTGTTCCAATTCTTAAAATATGGTATGATTTCTACTCAACAAGAAATCGTAGCATACATTCCGAATCGGGATACACTATTATATCATAAGTCGTATTGTAGGATTTCTATAAATAAATAAAAAAGATACAACGTGGGATACGTATCGTTTTTTGAAGGAGACAATACGAATCATAGGATACGTATCCTGTATCGTAAGATTTTAACAACCATGCTCATCAAGCATGAAGCACAAACAGTGGCCTAAAATGCAATGAATATGATATCTAAATTTGAGTATTATTGATATAATTAGTGTACTAGCTTCCTATTATGTTAATAATTTTAATTTGATTCAATAAAAAATAGGTTATTCTACATTCTCATTTTTCAATTTCTCACATAATTAAAGATAGGTTATTCTACATTCTCATTTTTCAATTTCTCACATAAATAAAGAGTAAGCATGCGAGTGTCATAGTAGCCTAAAAAAACAGAACAAAAGGATTCATATATTTTTACTCCATTAGGCAAGAATAATTTTAATGTACAAATGTATGTGTTGAAATTCAAAAGCTCTTTATGAATACTCCTTCCGTCTTGTTTTGTTGGTCCCTCATTGGAAATCCAACTATTTAAGGCAACATAATTCTTCCGTTGTACTTTTGTTAACTTAACAATATTTTCCCTTTATGTGTTGTTTCTTGAAATCCTAGCTTATTTAAGGTAGGAGAAAAGGATGGGCAGAATGGTAGTGTTGCATTACTTTTTTGGAAACTTTTCAAAATGGACAATTATTTTTGAGATATCTCAAAATGGAATACTCGACCATATTTGTGGAACGGAGGGAGTAAGTTTGTTCCAGAACTCAAAATAAGTCTTTATTTTTTAAAGAGACAATTTCAAACTCAAAAATAAAATGTATTTACGCAAATAATTTTCCTAACAATATGAATCTTGTTTGATAGATCTCATTGAGATCTTTTGAAGAGTACAAAAAAATAGAAAATTTATTTTTTATTTACATTATTTTTTAGTTCAAAAATATAAAATAAGTACTTACTTACTATTTACTATTTTTTAAGAATGTGTTCTGGAACGGGTAATATACGGGGTTTTTTACATAATTAATATACGTTTGGACAAACAGAAGTCTATTAATTCGGCCCCCAAACAGAAGTCTATTAACTCCGCCACTGAGCACGAACATCAACATCAACATGCAAGGAAAATGAAATCGCAAAACATCGTACGCGAAATCAACCATCAATTTTCCATAAGTTACCCAGTCGCTCTGCTCGAGAAGCAGCTACGCCAAAGTAAGAGAACCAATTCACGCAATTTAAGCCCCGAAACAAAAAAAAACCCAAAACTGGAGCAGTACTAGCCCACGTAAAGCTCGATTAATTCGGGTACCTTGTACTTGCGATCGCCCTTGACTTTGACCTCCTCCGTCCAGCCGACGGGGAGCCAGTCCGGCGACTTTCCGGCCTCCATTCAGCTGAGATCTGGACCTCTCCTCCGTCAATTTTACTCTACGTGATGTCAATAGGATTAGTCGCATCGGTCACACTTTTTGTCCCAGTGTAAGATGGGAGTTTGTTTTTAGTCCAGGGGGGTTGTAAGGGAGTTTCTAAATGCACCCACAAATCTGTTCAGCGCACTCGTGGACAAGCACTTCTTTGACAGTCGCGGAAGGGTTTATTACACTGTTTGACCCCAAAAAAAAAAAAGTTTGACCAAAAAGGAAGGGTTTATTACACTGGAGAGATTTTTCAGGGCCGAGCAGAAGGAAGGGTTTATTACGCTCGAGAGATTTTTCAGAATTCATTCGGCGCATTTGAACCGTCCGATATACTCTTTAGTGGCTCAAATTGAAATTCTCTCTCTCCTTTCATTTCAACACTTTCTCTCTTCTTTTATCTCTTCAAATCTGAGTCGTTCAAAAATAAAATGAACGACTCGAATGCGCAAGCGGACACCACGTGGTACCGCCCGATACTGAAAAAATTTCATTACACTGTGGTGGGTGCGTTTAGAACCTTGTGATTGGTAATTTGGTACAGAGTAAGTACAACGGTCTCAATCTCAATACCAGTTGTACAAGCAACGGTCTCAAATGAACCTTCTTCTTTTTCTTTTTTTATCCGATCAAATGAACCTTGTTATAAGGTGTAGCAAACACGTGCACGGTGCACAGTAAAGGATCCAGGATTTTATGACACACAGGTCAAGTATCAAGAAGGGCAAATTTCACTGACCTCCCCTGAAGTTTCTGACACGAACAGAAACCTCCCCTGAGGTTTCTGAAATGACACTGCCCTCCCCTCTTTTACCCAACAATACCAAGGGACCCCCCTGCCGTTACCTTTCCGTTAGAAAATGGATGGAAAAGGTGATGTTGTGCTATACTTTTTACAATACCTATACTACTCTCATCAGACTCTTTACCCCTCTCATTTATAAAATATAAAATACAAACATTTCTACACTTTGTGCTCATTTCACTTTGAGATTTTGTCCTTATTTAAAAGGATTCATATTTGTTAATTTTCTGTCAAACTCTTGTGAATTATTGGTTCGTCTTGATAAGAGGAATTGAAAAAAGTAAAAAATTAAGACTTTTACCAAATATTTTGAGAAATTCAATATTTTAGGTAAAAGTAATAAATTTATACTCTTTTGATTCCTCTCGTTGAGACAAACCAATAATCCACAAAAATTTAACGCAAAACTAGCAAATACGAAAAAAATTCAAATATGAACAAAAATCAAAAAGCCTAAAAAAAACCCCACAAACAAGCCCGCACGAAAAAAAAATTGTGGGTTTGTTTGTGGGATTTTTAGGCTTTTTAGTTTTTGTTCATATTCAATTTTTTTATGCAGGCTTGTTTGTGGGATTTTTAGGCTTTTTGATTTTTGTTCATATTTGAATTTTTTTCGTATTTGCTAGTTTTGCGTTAAATTTTTATAGATTATTGGTTTATCTCAACGAGAGGAATCAAAAGAGTATAAATTTATTACTTTTACCCAAAATATTGAATTTCTCAAAATATTTGGTAAAAGTCTTAATTTTTTACTTTTTTCAATTCCTCTTATCAAAACGAACCAATAATTCACAAGAGTTTGACAGAAAATTAACAAATATGAATCCTTTTAAATAAGGACAAAATCTCAAAGTGAAATGAGCACAAAGTGTAGAAATGTTTGTATTTTATATTTTATAAATGAGAGGGGTAAAGAGTCTTGTAACGACCCTGATTTTTGGTAAATAAAAATTTCGTTAAATATTTAAATTTTATTTTAATTACTTGGATTTGCTACTAAAAAAATTTTCTTTTTAATTTTTAATAATCCGTCATAATTAGATTTGAGATTTATAAAATTATATATTTTCACGCCGAGCAATCTAGTCATTTTCTAAAGACAAGTATGCTTGTAGAAGCACTTGTATTTTTTTCTAGTGAGTTAAATAAAATTTTTAAATTATATTTCTTGGCTAAAAATCCTACTTGGCAAGTAGAATTAGTTTTCAACCAATTCGTTAGAAAACCCTAATTACCGTTTCAATCTAGTTACAATTTCCTAACCCTAGATGGACCTTTTTGACCGTCTTTGAGCCTTATGAAACCCTCCGAACCCTATTGAACCATTAGACTATAGGAGTAATCATTTTATTCCTATGTTTAGTCATTTCACTTTACCTAGCATCATTACTTACCCTACCTATTGGATAATAAAGGCAAGGGAAAACTTTAACCTTTGGTCCATAAATATTAGGGAAAATATTATCCCTTGGACAATAGATTCCCATGACTAGTCATATCAAATTATTACCAATATTCCTTTACCCCTTGGTCCATAATTGTTAGGGGAATTTTTGTCTCTTGGTTATTAGACCTTTGACTTGCCAAAATGTATGACAAGACAAGTCATACAAAGAATCCCATCATTTTGCTTCCAAAAGAAGCAAGAATAGCCATGCATGCATGCACACCTATGTTCTAGTCTTAAGATCCTAGACTTACTTTCCTAGATTTTCTTAGATGTATATAGATACAAGAGAGAGAGAGAGAGAGAGAGAGAGAGAGAACCGTGAGAGAGAGGGAGAGAGAGGCCGAAAGTGAGAGAGTGAGATGGAGTGTGTGCTTGTGTTTGATTACTTACACAAGCAACCTTTATAGCCTTAAGCCTATTTTTACTACATGCCAACCCATTCTAGTCTTCCTAAGTACAATGATTTTGTGCTTTCTTGCAAGCAACCTCCCCATAGACTTGACAAGTCAAAAACCCTTCATGATGGCCTAAGATTTGGCCTACAAATGGAAGTGACAAGTCATGGAAGGCATGGCATGATTGAAAGGCATGAGATGACAACTCAATGGAGCAAAATCCATGGGAGAAAGGAGAGAAGGGGGGGCCGGCCATAGAGGAGGGAGGAGGAGCTCAAGTGTTGGCTATAAATAGCACCCCATGCCTTTCATTTAACTCACACCCTCACTCAATTGCCATTTCCATTTTCCAGACAGCTTACTGCCCTTCACGAATCTTCATTTTTCTCCTGCTTAAAGTAGTTTTTAGGACCAACTCCCTTCGGAAAAGTTGTAGAGCACTTCGAAACCTTCAAGTTAGACCCAAGAACCATCCCAATCGGTGAAGAAACGACAAAGATATTGGCATCCGAAGTTCAGTAAAAATCTCGGATTTCTATTTCCAGACAGCATACTGTCTTCTCCTTTATCACCATTTTTCTCCTGCCTAAAGTAGTTTCTAGGATCAACTTCCTTCACAAAAGTTGTAGAGCACTTCGAGAACTTCGATTTCGACCCAAGAACGATCATATTCGGCCAAATATTGACCGAGTTACTGCCATCCAAAGTTCGGTCCAGATTTGCGAATTTCACCGCCCGTAGAAAATCTTCCAACTAGCTTATTCGGCCCCGACTAAGTTTCGGATCAAGGTAGATTTTTCTCTACTCACTTCCCTAAGTATAAGTAGAATCCCTAGTTTACTAACTCTACGTATAGTATAGAATCGTACGTTAGAAAGTGGAATGTTCTTGATTCAAAGTATCAATATCGTAGATAAGATTATCTATTGTTTGGTTTCAAGTAGATAAGCTTATCGTTTAAAATGCATGATTGTCAATAAGTTTATCTCACTAATGGAGGTATGAGCATGTTAGATAAATGACTTTGTCTTAAATAAACATATGTTGTATTGAATTTCTCAAAAAGAAAGAAAGAACGATTTTCGAAAGATAGAATTTGACACTTGAATAGAAGAAATCGTATTTTGATCTTTAAGATGGTTTTGAGCATGAGTAACAACATAGAATTGGATGATCTTGTTAGATCATAATGAATGATTTATGCTTGCGTATGTGAAAAGTCCTACCGCGGAGTCTATGCATGAAAACGTGACACGAAAATCGAGAAAGTTAGAAACATGACACCTAGGGTGTGGCTAACGAAAAGGCGTGTTTTGAAAAGGTGAAATGTTTTGGAAACCGCAATGTGGACAGACATGGTAGCCCGTTGTGTGGTGTGTGTTTTGTGTGCCAATGGGAATCCGGTGCGGCGGAACCATTGTGAGGATACTCGGGAGACCGGAACGGCGGAACCGAGGTTGGGTGTGTGGCTTGGTTATCCGCGTTACGGAGCCAATGCAATTGTGTGCCAATGGGAACCCGGTGCGGCGGAACCACTGTAAGGATACTCGGGAGACCGGAACGGCGGAACCGAGGTTGGGTGTGTAGCTTGGTTATCCGCGGTACGGAGCCAATGCAAATGATTTTGAAAGGTTGGGTGTGTAGCTTGGTTATCCACGGTACGGAGCCAATACAAATGATTTTGAAAGGTTGAAATGTTGACACGGTCTACGATAAGTCGCGTAGGAGAAACACGGAAATCTTGGACACCAACGATAGATGATTAACGAATGTGGATGTGTCATTGTTAGCTGTATATACATGTATCATGTGGAAATCGATGATTGTATAACCTGTTGTTTGTAAGTTATGGGTTAGCGGGTATGAGTTTGTTCTATTGAGCGTTGTAGCTCACGGTGTTACCTTTTGGTGACCCTGACATATTATATCGGTGGCGACGCTGGTATAATGTGTCAGACCTTGTAGATTATCAAGATGAACATTACACCTTGGAGACTTTTGGAGCTGAGGAGCTGGCTAAGATGAAGGAGCAGGTGGAGCTGTAGATAGGAACCCTAGTCTACCTTCCTTTTGTTGAATAAAATTACTCTTTTGGGAGTTATGTTGTAATAATGAGCCAGACTCACCTTGTTTTTGTAATAAAATGTTTTCTTTAACGTACCCAAAATTCGGGGCGTTACAAGTCTGATGAAAGTAGTATAGGTATTGTAAAAAGTATAGCACAACATCACCTTTTCCATCCATTTTCTAACGGAAAGGTAACGGCAGGGGGGTCCCTTGGTATTGTCGAGTAAAGGAGGGGAGGGCAGTGTCATTTCAAAAACCTCAGAGGAGGTTTCTGTTCGTGTCAAAAACCTCAGGAGAGGTCAGTGAAATTTGCCCATACATATTTTTTGTTTGTACATAATAAATTGGAAAAATTAAATATAAAATCGGAACCAAAATTAGCCTAAAAAGAAAACCGAACCGGTTCTCTTTAAAAACCAGACCAAAATAAACCGTTATTTTTTCGGGGTTTTTTGGGCTGGTTTGTTTTTTCGGTTTTTAGTATCACCTCTAGCTAATATTCCCTCCATCCCAAAATATTTGTCCAATCCAAAAAATGTGGGCTTAACAATAATTCATTTCTTCCAGGAAAAACATTCAAATTTTTTCATAAATTAAAAGAACTCGTCGTTATCTAATAAATGAGTGAAAAAAATTTGATTTTTTTCTTGCAAAAGTTGTATTATTTTTAAGTCATCATTTTGCAAATCGGACAAATATTATAGAACGGATGGAGTATATTTTAACCAAGATAGAGAGCCAATTTCAAAGATGAAAGATGGTAAAATTGAGATTTTTTCTTGAAAGTCTACTCCAACAAAGTAGGCATCGATCTCACTAATCTAAGATAGGGCTGTCCAAGAAAAACTAAGAACTGTGAAACCGGTCAGGACATAATCAATCCGTGCCTTTTGGATTTTGTCCATGGATAAATGGTCCGAACACGGATTTGAAAATTAAAACCCGTGAGATACGGATTAGGATTGAATTTTCATTTTAAAACCGTGGATTAACTGAACCGAACTATGAGATATTTTAAAAAATATACATGTGTATGTGTAATATTTATAAACTAGCGACTGCCCGCGCCTGAAGGCACGACTTGAGCAATCAGCAAATGCAAATCATTACGTGCTCACATATGCAATATCTCAATCTCAATCCAACAATTTCAACTCTGCGAAAAACAATAACCCTTGCATATTCTTTAGCATTTAAGCTCAACAATAAGACAGGAAATAATAATCAGCAACTCTCAATTGTTAATTGATAAAAACTAACTTAACAGAGTAGGAAACTTTTGCTTTGGAGATGAAACACCAACAAAATCGACAACTCCAAATTAAAGTTTCAAAAAAAAGAAAGTAGAAATCATCATTTATGGAATAAGAAACCCTTGGTTCACTTATATAATACAAATCAAACCCGACAACTCCTAATTAAAGTTTCAGAAAATCTAGAGACCAATGTCCAATTAAAAGAGTTAATGTTTAAAATTATGTTTCAATTTTTTTTTACTCAATCTGCACAACTTAAAGTATTGTTTCATAACAAAATGGACAGAAGCAAAGTAAATTTATATAAAATAAAATAAACAAAGCATAGGTAATATTTGTTGAAAATTCATAAATCACACAACACGCGTACTAAAAATCCAATAAAGTTAAATTGACTAAAATGTTATTGGACCATTCCACAATGCTTTAACAATGATGTTTTCACGTGATCTCATTGGTTCTTTGTCAGTCTTCGACATTCCTGCATAAAGAATATCGAGAATTATAAGATTTATCACAATTTATAACCCAGTTTATGTAGGATCTAGGTGTGACAATGGAAGGAGAATGACAACTTAGTACCTTTGGAAATGTGCAAACATTCTTCTGACCAATCAATTGTTAACACAAAGGTTACCACAGAGGCACAATGCTCATGGTACATAGGTTGTGGAGCATGAATAATAAACACATATGCGCGTCCATAAAATTGAGAAAGATACTTTTTGAGTATCTGCACTCTATTTTCCTGACAAAATATCTATATTATAAAGTATTGTTATATTTTATAGACAGAACATCACATTAATTTTTTATCTCGCCTTTACCTTTAACATTAACTTCTTCAAATCGGATGGTACACTTCGCAAGATAAATTCTGCCTTTGTGTCCTTCACCAAGAGCTCCATTGAGCTAGTGGAGTTTTTCACAACCATCTTTACATTATACCTAAAATGTATTACAAATGTTATATATATATATATATATATATATATATATATATATATAAAAGTTGACTTTAAAAAAAACCCATAAAATGCATGACTGAGTTGAAATACTGTTATTTTAAAAAAACCTTATTGCTGTTTCCACATCTTCACCGCATTGACTACAGAAAAACCAGCCGTACTGATTTTCAACTTCCCTAAAGCACGTTTTGCATTTATAAATCCATAGGTGTTCTTCGTATATTTTCTCAATGCGGCCAAGCATGCGATAATGTTGCACTTATGAAAAAAAATTCCGAAATTCCAACTGTAAATATATAATGGGAAGAAAATATTAACAATTTTTCAAGTATGAAAAAATCTTACATTGGGCATGGACACAAATTGTTTTATTTGAACTCTCTTAGCATTTGATATTATTAGCTCCTGTGGAATTGAGAATCCACATGTGCGATTCCATGCTACCAACCTTTGTGCATCTTTGTCATCGTTGAACCTAGATTAGCACGTAATTTGTTTGGAACAATTAAACGAATAAATAATATTCATCTCGATCTATAGACAATTCCCATTTTTCTCAACTTACCATTTAGGAATGCCGTCAGTACGAAATGGGTGGTTCACATACAATTTGCTCTTCATCCAAGTGGTAAAGTGCGAACCTAGAAGATAAAATATTTAAATTATTAGATTAGGTTTTTTGGGAAAAAAATGTTTAAAAAGGTTGAGAGTAGTATTACTGTCAAAGTCGTCGACTTTCAACCCCGTAGCAAACAAAATATTATTATTTGTAGACACCCCGATCTGACTTCCCGATCGTTTTACTTTGTTCTTCGGTTTCTTGATTCCCCGATGATGAATCAGGTCGAAAACAGTCTCGAGAACTTGGAATGGCTTGAGTTTGGCATGTGAGGAACCCATTCTTAGCCCTTAAACCCTTGAATCAGAACCTGGACCTCGGGTTTGAATGTCGCGCGACATACTGGGATCCTCGCGCGATGGTCCATTTGCCAGGTGGTGATCAAAGTCAAAGCTTTGACCATTGACCCTCGCGGGGTTGGCTGGACCCTCGCGCAATGCTCTCACTTCGTCGCGCGATGGTCAACACGTGTCATTTTCACCCAGATTGCGTGGTGGTCAGGGGGCTACAGGCCTATGTGACCCCGTTTTTCTCGGCTGAACAGCGTTCTGGGGGGGCTCCCCTTGCACCACCTCACCCCCCATTCTCCCATCACCTTTGCCACCCCACTCCTCCACCAAGCAATTGTAACCAGCATTGTTGGCTGGTTACAAGGCCTTGGCTAGCCACCAACTAACCCCTTTTTCTATAAATACCCCCCCCCCCCCCCCCCCCCCCATGTTTCCTTGCAAGGGGTTACCAATCTCTCTCCAAGAAAGAAGAAGGCAAACTCAAGCACAAACATCTCACACCCCACTCACTCCCACATAATCACCCTCCAAATCTCACCATCTCATCATTCAAGCCATCTCCAAGACACTCAAGCAAAGGTATAATATCTTTCTGCTCACTGTTCGAACCCCTGAGGGGGGCTGGCAGGGTCAAGGCTGGTAATCGATACCAGTTCTGGCCCTAAAGCTAGCAGGGTTTCAAGAGCTGTTACCTGGGAAACCCTCGCACGATGGTCCCATATACTCGCGCAACAATTCTGTCTGCGTGAGATTGGACCACGTGGGGAAGGGACCCTGGTCTTTAAGTTTATTATTGTGTTTGTAGTCTTTTTAAAGTCTTTTAAGGAGCTTTAGCTCACTGCTTTGCTGTTTTGCATGTTGAAAATCATTATTTAGCTTAGTTTATAACACCTCTTGGTTTGGAATGCTCTTGGGATGCTCCTGAACATGTCTCAGAGCCCTAAGTATGCAAAGCAATTCCTGGAAGTCCAGTCTGAACAATCGCGCGCCTGTATCACTCTGTCGTGCGATGGTTCTCTGTCTTCCAGGGACTGCCCTTGCATGAGCAGTTTGGCCTTGGCCTCTGTTTAGACACCCCCACTGTTTAGGGGTTGCGTTTTTATAATATTTCCATCTATTTGTTGTAATATTGTTTACTTTCAAGTACCTATAAACTGCTTGGTTTGCACCTGGGTGAGCACTGGTCCTTCCAGAGCCCAGAAGGGGGTGAAATTCAAACCATTGGTGAAGCGTCAATACTCGCGCGAGTATATGGTTGTGTTGCGCGATGGTTTGCTTGCATGCGGATGAACTCACGCATGCAAGCTGGCTGTTTGTTCGTGCCAAAATCATACACAGCGCTGTCTTGATGTATGATCGACGTTTTGAACTTCATTCCATTTATTACTTGTCATCTCACTAATCCATGCCATATCCTATCACATCCTGTAAACATGTTACAGTATTAATCCCCGATTAACTGTTCCCCCGCCCTAATTGGCTAAAAATTGATCAATCAAAATAGAATCGCAAACAAACATTTTCGCAAATGCCTAAGTAGAAACCGATCTCCGGAATGGGCGAGAGGGGTGCCATAAAACCTTTCCCCTCTCGTAACATGGCTCCCAAACCCAGATATGGTTATGACGGACTGGTTCCTTAACTTTTTCAAATCAAACAGCGCGGCAAGTGCTTCGAAATACGGTTCCTTGGGTGTCGGACCTTCAAACCCGAGTGGCGACTCTGTATTTTGCGAGCGCTTGCTTCCCTGCTTGCGCTCCCTCGATCTGGGCCCTTGCGTCTCGGAATCCGGAAATTTCGAAGGGCACGCTGCCCACATTATTGTGCAGATCATCAAGCATACACGTCCCTTATCTTTTTGCTATTTCATTCTATGGGGCTCCATTCCGAATGGTTCACACTTTCTGACTGTGGGTTCGAGATCCACTCCTAGTCTCTTTCTTCACCCTGCAAAATGAAACAAGACTAAAGACCACATCGGAGGTTCTCCGGGATGGCCCTCCGGTGCAAGAGTTAGTTCACTTGCAGAGAGAAATTGGGAATTAGGAGCTAGGGTTTTTTCTATGCGTACCTCTTCCAAGAAGGCATAATGGGATATTTATAGGGAACCTCTTAGCTTGATCTCCAAGATTGCATCAACGCTCGACACGCGTCGGCTGACGTCACTCTTACGTCACGTTTAGGGTTTTGTATCCGTTTATAGGATGAGCTGGCATCTTCACGTGCCCCCATCGTTATCCTTATAACCGTTTGGATGACGTCACAACCATCATCATTGCCACGGTTGATGTTCGCACGCAGGTGAGCTGGAATGATGGCTACGCTCGTTCGGCACCGAGCGTGTTATGCGACCATCGGAGGATGTCCAACCGAACGCGTTTCCCACTCACATGGGTGCTGGAGGCCGAGGCGATTAAGCGAGTCATAATTAATCAGGACCCTCGGCTCTGGACGCCTTCGGCGTTTTGAACGTCGAGGGTAAAATGACTCGGAGTTGATCGGGATACCGGATCACGTTCAAAAATGGCAATAGCCATTTTGCTCGGCCTGCTACAATAGCCCCTCAACCCATGCCGAGGCTTCCTGCTTGGTATGGGTTGATTTCGGATTAGGCCGAGCTTTAACCGAGGATCTTCTTTCGGAATTGCTACGGATTTATCCGAGCCCCACATAGGGTGACAGTTGTCGAGCATTTGAATAGGTGTGTCGATCGAAAGGACGCCTTGGCAGATGAAGAAACGGCTGGCGTAGGAAAGGCTATCAGTCGCCACGTGTCTCATGGTGGTTGGCGTGGGGTTCGGCGGTGAAATGATGGGCGGGAAATTCGAAACGCCCGCTCCATCTATAAATAACGACAAAGGAGGAGAGAGAAGGGTCTTCTGCACTTTCTCTCTTTAGCATTTGGAGCTTTTCTCTCTACAACTCCATTCCAGAGCTCGATTCAGATCCAGATCTTCACCTTTAAGCCTTATTTCAACAGAAATCTTCAGGTATGTCATCGATTTTTATCGCTTTTCTTTTTACTTTGCTTTTCATGCACCCTTTCTGGGTTTTTGGGGTGATTTTGGGCGTTTTCCTGCTCTGAGTCAATAGCAGAAATCTGGGTGAACAATGATGTTCATCCCTAAATTCAATCTGTTCGTCCGAGCCCCAATAGGATGTTCGGGGCTCTCCGAACGACTTCTCCCGATGGGGGTAAGTAACCGAACGGGATCACCCTTTGATTGTTAGGCCGAGCGTAGAGAGACGTTTCAGGAGTACCGAGCCCATTCTAGGATAGCTATGACTCGTGAGCCGATAAGATGAGCCGAACTTTCAGATTATTTTCTTTACCGACGCAGATTTCAACTACTTATTACCCCTTTGTTCTTCTCCTAGGTCTGGCTCACGAGGTCATCGACGTGTCTACAGACTCGGATTGCTCGGAAACAAAATTCGATCGTCAATTCATTAGTGAATTTCTTGAGCAACGTAGAATGAGGAGCGGCCGCCCGATCGAATTTATCTCTACCAGGATGTCGGCAAATTCTCCCGCATCCAATGACTCGAATGCCGAGCATGTTCATGAGTACGCCGCAGATGACTTTTTGACCGACCCCGAGATCAGCTTCACCGTAGAGACGCAATCTGAAGTCGATCCTCAAATGGGTCGTGAGGCCAAGTCGAGGTTTTTGTCTAGTACCGAGGCTTCGACGTCGGCTCCGAGCGACGTCGATCTATTTGACAAAGGTCTGCTATGCCCCTACACTCATTACTTTAGTGTGATCCCGGGAAGTACGAAGCATTCCGCGTAAAGTACAACATCCCTGACGACGTGCTGATTCATCGAGTTAGGAGCACTGAAATTAAAGACCAGAGGGAGCATCATCCCGAGCATATAACCATACCCTTCATGGCCATTTGTGAGGCTGGGCTTCGGTTCCCCTTTCACCCTTTCCTTAGGGAAATACTCTGGAGATTTAGTCTGGCTCCCCATTAGCCGCGATCAACAGTTACCGAATAATCATGTCGGTAATCGCCTTGATTGAGAGCCAAGATCTTGACTTTAGGCCGACGGACCTCTTCTTCACATACACCATGTCTCGACAAGGTAAGTCTGGTCGTCGGTATCTTACGACTCGTCCCAAAAAGAGTCCTTTGATAGAAGGCTTATCCGACACGGATAAATGGGCCGATTTCTACCTTGAAGTTCATGGGAACTATGAGTTTGGGATGGTCTGCATCGGTATACAATTCCGAAAGTTAGGGACACGAGAGGTACTACCGAACCATTATTTTTTATTTTCCAGAAATGTTCGTCTGACTTTTCTTTTGTTGCTAATGCGTTTATTCTTGCTATCTTCCGCTTGTAGAGCTTGGTCCAATATCGAAAGGACTCAACACCAATTCCCGAGAGAAGGCCTGCGACACACTTCTCGCCCAAGCTTGTCGACACGCTCCAACCCTACTTGATTACCGACCTTCGTACAAGGGTGTGCTAAGGAGGAAGGAAAATTGTAAAGAGGCCAAGCCGAGCAAGAAAAAGACAACAGGCGTTCCGACCACCAAGGCTGCTCGGAAGAAGAAGGTAACCTCAAACGCTGAAGGCATCCGAAAGAAGAGGCAATAGGGGGGGTAAGGTTGCCGAGGATCGGGTTTACGGCTGAGGAGTGGCTTACGCCGTTCGGATCTGACGAGTTGGTCGAAACTTCTACTGAGGATATGTCAAGGAGGAACATTCCCAGGCCGGTGATCCCAATGAAGACGGCTAACCCTAGCCGAAGTCGAGGCTCTACAGACCAGCAGAAGCAGCAAAAAGAGAAGAGGCAAAAGGTATCTAAGGATGTCCCACAACCGAACATCCTTCAATCGGCTCCTTCTGATGTTGCTCATGCCTCACCGCCTAAAGAGCAAAGAAATCTCACCGACCCACACATCGATCTTACCGACCCTGCAACCGAGGCCGCCGTTTGACGTCAATTCAGTCCTTCGTACACGATGTCGGACGGCAGGATTTTACAAATGAGTGACTCGGTGAAAGAAAAACCGAACCTTGTCGTGACTCTTTTAAGGGGGCTAGCTCTTCCGAGAGATTACGACCAAGGGCCAACTGATCTCCTCCCTGGGCTCGGGGAGATGTGTTCTCATTTAGTGCATGTATTCCTTGTATTTAGCTTATTTGTTATAGTTTTTCCTCAAAAATTTTCATTTCGCTTCTGATTCTGACTTCGTTGTTATGTCAAGCCGGGCAAGCTGCTTTGAAAGCTTATGATAAGGCCACTAAGGTAAGTGCCGAGCGAGAGAGGTATAAGTCAGACCGAGACTCCAACCGCACCAAATGGAGGATCTCTGATCAACAGGTTAAAGATGCCGAAGTTGAGGTAGAGAAGCTTCAGAAAGAGCTTGCTAAAGCTAAAGCCTCTACCTCGACTTCCGAGGCTGAGATGAAAAAAATGAAGGAGGAAGAAAAGGAAAAACTTAGGAAGGCCGACGCAAAGGGGTATGAAGCCAAGATCAATCGAGCTGCCCTCGAGTACACCCAAATTGCTCGCAAAATGATGAACGATGAGCTGGAGGCTCGGCTAACTAATTTTTTCAGACTGGGGTACACTGCCGGTGCCGACGCGATGGCTGGGGTGATGGCTATCCAACCAGAATTTGAGTTCCTTAAACAGCTTCCTCAGCCGGTTGTGCCAGATCTTGACCTTCCATATACCGAAGAGGAATGCCAACCTTTGCCACCCGAGGATGATGACGAGGAAATGGTTGATGCACCTGTCGAGCAGTAGGAAAAGGTTGGTGATGGTGACAATCTTTCTGAGGTGCAGGAAAAGATTGCTAGGGATGAACGTGTTCAGATTGGTTGAATGCGGAGGATCAAACAAAGGAGATGAAGCTCAAGTTGACTGGCAGCCGTACTTTTTTTTTTTTTTGGTTCTTAAGCTTTATTTTGGACTGGACGGCTCCGAACATCAGAAGTTTGCCGTGCCAGATGTAATGGTTTGAATGGGGACGGCATCGAACGATTTACCAAGCCGAGCCCTCTTGCTAGCAGTTTCTAAATTCTCTGTTTATCTTTAATGTTTTTAGAAAATCTCTTGAATTGCTTTGCTAAATGTTCCTCTGTGCTTTAGAGATATTTTCTTGATTTTGGCCGAAGGTCAGGCATCCTTGGCTTGTTTCCAAGGTTTTGTTATTTACTCATAACAGCCCCTACTTTGGTATAAGGCTCGGCTCAAAATGCCAGTCTTATGCCAAGGTAATATGTTAAGTAAATATTTCAAGTGGCCGTTTAGTTCAAGTCAAAGAATGAACATAGCCGAGCCAAGAGCAAACTTGTAAGTTCGTTGATCGTGTTGTCGCTGGACGTCGAGTTGTCCGAGCCACGATGTGTTTTGCGAATGATTGATTCGAACGTAGTTGTAAACGCCACAAGGCCGAGCTTAAGTGATCGAGGTTTGAACAATTCAATCGAGTAATAGAGAACATTGATGCTTCAGAAATAAGTGGGACTTCTCATTAAGTAAAAAATTGACCAAAACAAGTACATCATTTTGATAAGTAATAAACTGGTAGAGGGCGTGATAGACCAAAACTGAGGAGAAGCTTCAAAGGCATGCCTTCCTGAGGTTTAGAGCATTCCAGGGGTTTTCAATCTCCCTTCCGTCTTTGTCTTCCAACTTGTATGAGCCATTGCCGACCTCCTTGACCACCCTATAGGGACCCTCCCAATTGGGTTTGAATTTAGTCTTCTGGCTGGCTCGGACAACCTTCCTCCAGACCCAGTCGTCGGTTCTAAACTTCTTGAGCCTTACGCTCCGATTGTAGCCCCGAGCAACTTCCTGCTGATAGTTAGCTAGTTTGAGCTGGGCATCGTCTCACTTTTCTTCTGCTAAAATAAGCTCGGTAGCTACTGCTTCATCATTGGTTTGTGAATCAAAAGTTTCAGTGCGCAGGGTTGGGAACCTGGATTCAAGTGGAATGACAGCCTCCATGCCGAAGGCCATTGCAAAAGGAGTTTGGCCAGTGGAGCGGTAGGCCCAGAGAACCCTAGGCAGTTCCTCGGCCCATCTTCCTCTTTTGGAGTCTAGCCGACACTTGATGCCAGCGCATACTATTTTGTTGGTTGCTTTGGCCTGGCCGTTGCCTTGGGGGTAGGATGGGGTTGAATTAAAAAATCGAATTCCAAATTCAGCACAAAGTCCTGTTAGCTCTTTGCCGACGAATTGTGAGCCATTATCCGAAACAATTGCGTAAGGAACGCCGAACCTTGTTACGTTGTTTCTCCATACAAATCGCCGAACATCTGCTTCGGTGGTTGTGACGAGGGGTTCGGCTTCCACCCATTTCGAGAAATAATCTATTGCCGTTATCAAAAACTTGAAACCTCTAGGGGCATTTGGAAGTTTGCCAACTATATCCAAGCCCCATTGAGCAAAAGGCCAAGGGCTGGTGATAGGTTTGAGGGATTGGGCAGGCTGCTTTGGTATAGGAGAAACAAGTTGGCAGGGGTTGCACTTCTTGACCATTTCTTCACAATCCTTCTTCATTCCTTTCCAGAAGTATCATTGACTTAGAGCTCTTTGACCAAGGGAACGCCCGCCAGAGTGACAACCGCAACTTCTAGAGTGAAGTTCGGTCAATATTGTTGGGACCTCGGTCGGATGAACTACTTGAAGATATGGCCCGGTGAAGCTTTTCCTGTAGAGTTGGTCGTTCTCAGAGATCCAATAGTGGGCTGCTTTGCTGCGTACACGATGGGCCTCCTTTTTTTCGGAAGGGAGCGTATCATTCTTGAGGAAGGAGACTATCTCATCCATCCAGCTAGGACCGAGGGAAATGCTAAGAACTTCCCCAGGGACTTCAAAGCTTGGCTGGTGGATCTCGGCGAGGCTGATGTTTCTGTATTCAGATGCTTTGCTTGCCGAGGCTAAACTTGCCAGAGCATCGGCATGAGCGTTGTTCTCTCTGTTGATCTGTTCAATGTGAAACCCCTTGAACCCTTGGATTAGCTCAAGAGCCGTAGCCTTGTACTTTAGCATCCTTGGGTCCCGAGCTTCATAATCCCCTGTTACTTGGTTAACGATCAGCTGAGAGTCACAGAAAACGTGTAGGTCTTAAACTTGTAAACTTGTAGTGGCTCGGAGCCTAGCTAGCAGTGCTTCATACTCAGCTTCGTTGTTCGTGGCTAAGAAGTTGATTGTGATAGTATTTTCATAAAGGACGCCACAAGGGTTTACAAGGACAACCCCTGCACCCGCACCGTTGCTGTTTGATGCCCCATCAACATGTAGCTTCCAAACGTCCCCACTGAATAGGTTCCATGTTTTCCGAGCCTCGTCTTGTTCCAGCATTCCATAATCAGGCCTAACCAAGGCTTCTTCGTCTGGGCTTCCAGGAGTGAATTCAGCAATAAAGTCTGTCAATACTTGGGCCTTGATTGCTATTCGAGGCTCAAAATGAATATCAAAGTTTGCTAATTCGATCGCCCATTGAGAGACTCGGCTTGATAGATCGGCCTTCCTTAGGAGGTTTTTCAGTGGAAACTCTGTGAGGACTATGATAGGATGCTCCTGAAAATAAGGGAGTAATTTCCGAGCAGCTGTAACCAATGCTAGAAGAAGCTTCTCCAGTGGCAGATATCTGGTTTAAGCTGGGAGTAAGGTTCGGGTAGCGAAGTAAATGGGTTGGTCTTCGAGGCCTTCCCGTCGAACAAGCGCCGAGCTAACAGCATATGGAGAAACAGCCAGGTAGAGGTAGAGAGTTTCAAATGCCTGTTGTTTGACGAGGAGCGGGGATGAACAAAGATAAGATTTCAGCTCGGTTAGGGCTGCATCGCAATCATCCGTCCATTTGAAGCTTTGTCGGCTTTGCTTCTTTAATGTTTGGAAGAAAACGTGGCATTTATCTAATGAGCGGCTAATAAACCTGTTAAGGGCCGCCGCCATCCCTGTCAGTTTTTGAATTTCCCGAGGAGTCGATGGTGGTTTTAATTGCTGAATTGCGGAGATTTGGTTCGGATCTGCTTCGATGCCACGCCATGTGACGAGATAACCGAGGAACTTTCCTGAGCTAACTCCGAAGGCACATTTGTCGGTGTTTAGTCGTAACTTGTACTTCTTCAGTATTGCAAAGACTTCGGCAAGGTAAGAGAGGTGGTTCTCGGCTTTGAGGCTTTTGACGATCATGTCGTCAATATAGGCTTCCATGATCTCACCGATGAGCATTCTGAACAATAAGTAGACCATTCTTTGAAATGTGGCCCCCGCGTTCTTAAGACCGAACGGCATAACAAGGTAGCAAAAGAGGCCCTTGGGGGTGATAAAGGCCGTCTTTTCCATGTCGTTTAGGTTCATGGCTATCTGGTGGTAACCTCTGTAGGCATCCAAAAAATTGAGCCGAGCGTGACCCGCTGTTGCATCTACCAACTGATCTATCTTCAGAAGGGGTAGGCAGTCGTTTGGGCAAGCATCATTCAAATTGGTGTAGTCCACGCAAACCCTCCATTTTCCGTTCTTCTTCTTTACCACCACAGGGTTCGCAAGCTAAGTGGGATATTGCACTTCCTTGATGGCACCCGCCTCGAGAAGTTTGCTCACTTCTTCGTTTACTGCTTCGGCATGAATAAATGCCAATTGCCGAGGTTTTTGAATCACTGGTTTTGCCGATTTGGAAATGTTGAGTGAGTGCTGGATGAGCTTCGGGTCGATGCCTGGCATATCATACGGCGTCCAAGCAAAGACTTCAATATTGTTCTTTAGGAACTGAAACGTTTTTTCACGCTCGGCTTCAGGCAAACCTGCGCCGAGCATGAAATACCGTGATGCATCTTTGTTGAGTGGGAATTTGATAAGGTCTTCAATGGATTTTTCTTCCGGTAGAGATCCGACGTCCTCGAGAACTAGTTTGTCTGGGACTTCAACCCAATGTACTCGTTTGGAGCTTGGTGTCTTTCCGACGGCTGAGACATAGCATTGTCTGGCTTGTAACTGGTCTCCCAACAGATCTTACTGTCTGCCGTTAGCGCCGATGTATCTAACCACCTGGTGGTAGGTTGAGGCGATGGCTTTTATCGAATGGAGCCAATTTCTGCCGAGGATTGCGTTGTACGGATTTGGGGCGTTCACGACGACGAATTCTAGATTAGAAGCAACCGAGCCTGTGACAACGGGGAGGGTGATCCTACCGAGCGGCCAAACAGGCGTTCCACTGAATCCAATTAAGGGAACTTCTGCTGGGAGAAGGCATGACTCTGAGATTTTGAGCTCCTTGAAGAGGAATAAGTACATCGCTTCCACCGAGTTTCCCTGATCTACTAGCACCCTTTTGACGGAGTGAGTTGAGATTTGCACCGTGACCACCAGAGCGTCGTTATGGGGTGTTTGGATTCGTTGGAGATTTTGCTCGGTGAAAGTGTTTGACCAGGGACGCTCAAGCGTCTTTATCCGCTTAGGAGCACGATCGATAGAAAAAATTTGGGTAAGTTTTCGAGCATTGTCAAGCTCTAGACGAAGCTATTTTGCTGCCTCCCTTGTAGTTGGTCCGTGAATAACATTGATGACTCCGACCGGACGGGGAATAGGATTTTGTCCACCGGCGTTCGGCTGTCTCCTCGGCATTTTGGTCCAGTCAATATGGTCATCGAGAAGTCCCTGTGCCGCCAGATTTTCCAAAAGCGCTTTATACGGAGCGCAAGCCGTGGTGTAATGCCCAAGCTCGTTGTGGTACGAGCATCTCTTCCGACTATTATTATTACCTTCTTCTGTGTTCAACTTGGGAGGGTTCGGCCAGACAAAGAACGGTTCCCTCTCCAATGTACGGAAGAGGAAATAAATTGGCTCTTTAAAGACGGTGGTTTCCACTATATAGTCATGGGCTTTCGGACCCTTTTTGTCAGCCATCTTGACTGTGTTGACCTGCTTCTTCGGCTGGGCCGCGACCACAGGTTTTGGGGGTGCAATTTGGGGCGTGGTGTAGGTGGATAAATTCAAGTAATGCTTTGAACAGCACTGGAATGCAGCGGCTCCACGTGCCTCTTGAACGTAACCCTAATTCGTCAGAGAAACCCTTATCCTGCAAAACAGACAAGGAGTGAGCGCACCTTTGCCTCTCGTGGCAAAGGCCCTCCGATGCCTTTGTTAGTATTTCGTACTAATGATCAAACCCTAATTATCAGTAGGAAAGCAATAAGATTGCAGTGTATTGCGTACCTTTTACCTCTAGGCTTGCTCTGTTTATATAGACATTCGGATGCTTGGTGCCCAAGCATCCCTATTGCCATAGGATTCCCAACTCGTATAGGAAACCCAGGATATCAAGGATTCTCGTTTCCTTTATCAATTTATGGAAAAGAGTCCTTTCAGGATTCTTTTCCATTACTGACCGAACATCCCATTCTCATTGGGTATCTTTCTCAGACCCTATATTCTCGGGATCTTATTCCTTAACGGAATACCACTGTTTCTGGACTCTTCCGGAATGTTCCCTCTATTTCATTATCTGACAGGACCTCTTTCCTTGTTCGGCCGTCTCATAGCCGAACAAATGGTCTGGACCAGTTACTTCACATGTAACTGGTCCTAAGGAAACAATTTGGACCATATCCTTTCTAAGGAGCTCTCCTTCTGTTCGGCTTTTCTCTTGCCGAACAATGTATCTGAACAGTGGCATCACATGTCACTTTCCTTGTATCTGGTCCAATAACGTCTCATGTTATTGTACCGAGAATCGTACAACCTCTCTGGACCATTGACTTCTCATATCAGTGGTCCACAGTGCGTTGACCCTTTGTTGACCGTGCTCGGGCTCATTTTGCACCTGTTCGGGAATACCTCCCTACAATTGCTCCCCAGCTTTGCTCGTTTATATTTTACTCAGATGACGAGTAAAGCTTTTAACCGAACAAATTCACTTTGTTTCTGCACCCTATTTCACATATTGGTGCAATGTTTCATCACTTTGCTTAAGAAAAAATCATCTTTTCTTGTGGCCGTCACAGGCTTTTAGCCCTAACCTTTACACGCGTCGATCATCGTATTGCGTTTCATTAAATACGAACAGACGTGTTTATGGGAAAACGGAACACTCAAACGCCGTCTGGGGTGACGTTTCACTTACGCCACCCTGGCTGTAGGGTATTTTTGGGTATTCGTCCCATTTTTCAAAACACCCCAATCTTCCCCTTAGACTCCCTCTCCAGAAGAAAAAACTGTTCAAGCGTTCCCCCGCCATTGAAGCTCTGTTCATCGTCTCAAGACCTCTTCTTTTAAGGATTCCATCGACTATTCTCGTAAGTCATCATTTCTTCTTCTTACAACTCCATTTCTCTAGTGGATTGTTTTCAACCGCAGTTTAGGGTTTCATTGTCCCCATTGCTTTACACTTCGTAGAATTCCAAAATCCTATCTGGTAATGGGTAGATTTCGAAGGCACTGTAATACTCCTCAAGCCATGGCTAGTTTCAGATCTCGATATGGGATTCCTGACGATGTAGCCACTGTATTGGCTCCTGAGGATGCCCTTCGTGAGAGTTTCGATTTCGACACTCTTCACATTCCTGTAGTAGCCATTGTTGAGGGCGGGGTTAGATTCCCCTTGGCTCCTCTGCTTCGCCAAGTTTTGGCGTATTATAGACTTTCCCCAATGCAAGTCTCTGCCAACTTCTTCCGAGTAGTTATGGGCATCAACACCATAAATCAGATGTTAGGGACCTCTTTAGGTTTATACGACATTCATCACCTATACAGTATCTCTAGAACCGGGATGCCCTCACATATTATTTAAAGAGTAGGGATTCTAGGAAGAAGCTTGTCCTTGAACTCCCTGACTCTGCTCGAGGGGATGACGACGACTTCCTGATTGTCACGGGCAACTTCGAACCCAGAGATGAGGACGGCCAAGTGATTGGTTTTCACGCTCCTCATGTATTCGGGAGCCCACGTTAGTGCTTTCCCCTAATTTCAAATCCTTGTCCTTTTTCATAGGAAAAGCTTTTTCGTGCTTTCTAATTATTTATGCTTTGCTCGGCTGCAGCTTCGAACATTAACCGGGGTTATAATATCATAACCCCTCAAGTGCATGTAGCTGATATCAAGCGAGCACTTGCTTTCAACGGCGAAGGGACTTACCTTGCTGGCCGAGCAAGAGCGGCTCAGGTTCTGCTGAGTTACAAAGCGTCATACGGGGGGTTTATTGATCGGCGTACCCGAGCAGCGGACAACCTTGCAGCGGCTGGTCCTTCAAGACCTGTTCCCGAAGAAAGGCGTTCTCGGACACCTCCAATCTCCGACGAACCAATTCCTCTTGCTGAGGAAGCTTCCAGTTCGACATCCAACTCGTCTTCCAGCGGTCGTACCTTCTCAACTTCAGAGATGAACCGGCCGATTGACTTGGGCAGCCTCCTCACCATTCCTGGTCGAGGTCGTGGTCGGGGCCAAAGTGTTCAAGGTCGTGGTCGTCGCCCTCAAACTCAAACAGATGCTCCCCCAGGATTTTCCCTTGAAGAGATTGAAGCCCTTCACCGTGAGAAACGTCAACGAGTGGAGGAAACTCAAGAAAGACCCCTTACATCCTCTTCATCACCTGCTCCCCTCTGGGCTCCTCCATTCTCACACGGGAATCGAGCTATCACTGCTCGGGACAGTGTTGAGTCAGAAGGCACTGCCCTTGCCTTGTCTCAAGCTTTTCTGCTGCCAGGAGATATGCAGAAGGAGGTGGCGAGCTCGCCTGACAACCTTCTAAGCTCATTCATGTCTCACAATGCCAAGGTAAAATTTCACTTTTGTAAACCATAGTATACCATAGCGTTTGTTTAACTGTTTTGAACGTTTCCAGGTGATGCAAAAAATGGTGGCCATGGCTCAAAAACTCAGCCAATCTGAGCCCCAACGTGCCAAACTGGTCGGTGAGAACAACAAGCTTCAACGCACCATCATCAGGCTTGAGAGAGAAAGAAACCAAGCCTTGGGAGTGGCTGATGGTTTAAAGGGACAACTGAAGAGGACTGAGGACAGCCTAAATCAGACGCTGAGGGAACTCGAGGCAAGTCAGAATGAAACCAAAGCTGCATTTGAGAAGGGATACAACGAAGGGATCAAGGTGGCCACGGAAAGTTACACAAGCCAAATGCCTGGGATACAAGACCAAGTCTGGGTGGCTTCTTGGACAGCTTGCCTTGCCAAAGCTGAGATTCCAGAATCATCTCCTCTCTGGACCAATATTGAACTACCCAGTGTTGCCAGTCAAGAGGAGGATATTGCAGAAGAGATGAATGATGAGCAGGTGGTGAACGTGTCTGCTGAGCAACCTGTTTCTGAAGTGGAGCCTCAGATTGATATGACCAATCCTGGCCAAAAGGAAGTCAGTGATGGTCAACGTGGAGAGGAAATTGCCACTGATGATGTGATTGCACCAGTAGCTCCTGTAATTGCTCCTTCTTCTGTGCAAGATCTCACTGAAGATGAATGAGCTCTGCCTTTCTTTATATCTGTGTTTTGAATGATTCCTGTCAAGATACTTGTTCCACATATTTCTATCATGGATGTTTTGTGAAAAGTTTAAGTATTTCGTACTTATGTAAGTTGTTTCGTACTTTAAATCGGCTAAAGTGTCACGTACTTTATGCATATATTCGTATGCTTTCCAAGTTTGTGCATATTTTCGTATGCTGTGGACTGTTTGTGCATATATTCGTATGCTTGTATGCATGTATTCATATGCAATGTTAAGTTTCTCGTACTTGGATATTTCATGGCTTAAATTCCAAACAAGTGTTCTCACACTCTAAGTGTCACGTACTTAGAACATCACACAAGTGTTTCGTACTTGCGTTTGCGTTCAAGTGTCTCGTACTTAAAAGTTGATAAGCAGTGATTAATGTTTCACGTACTTAAACTTGAGTTTAAGTTTCACGTACTTAAACTTTTGTTTTAAGTTTCACGTACTTAAATGTTTGAAATTTACACAAGTGTTTCGAACTTGTGTTCAAGTGTCACGTACTTAAATGGATATCCTATACCCTGCTCCCCAATATGAATGAGGGAAACCAATTTCGTAATTCGTATTTAAAACAAATACCACGAGAACTGCAGTTTATACTAAGAAAGTAACGATTATTCATAAACTATAAAACTCAAGAGGGCGTTACTCGTACCCCTTGTAGCTAAAATAACAAAAATAGAACATAAGAGAGTTTTATTCGTAACTCTCACACAATCACGATGTGCAAAAATAAAAATTTATTCATATAAAAAACGTTCTCAGATTATGGACATTCCAAGGTCTTGGCACTGGGTTCCCGTCCAAGTCCGCCAATCGATAAGCCCCAATGCCCGCGATTTCTGTAACTCGATATGGGCCTTCCCAATTTGCCCCTAGCTTTCCCTCATTAGCCACTTTAGTATTGCCGAGCACTTTTCGTAGCACAAGGTCTCCAACACCAAACTCTCGTGGGTGTACATTCTTGTTATAACTTTTGATGAGCTGCTCTTGGTATGAGGCCAAGTGCACCAAGGCCCGTTCTCGTCGTTCCTCGGCAAAGTCTAACTCAATCTCCAAGGCTCTGTCATTTCCTCCACTTTCAACCAAAGTGGTCCTGTTGGTCGGCAGACCTATTTCTAATGGAATAACAGCCTCTGTTCCATATGCTAATGAATAGGGGGTCTCTCCCGTAAACCTCCTAGGCGTTGTTCGGTATGCCCATAGGACCAATGGCAATTCATCGGGCCATTTCCCCTTTGCCTTATCCAAACGTTTCTTAATCCCATCAAGGATTGTTTTGTTTGAAGCCTCTGCTTGTCCGTTACTTTGAGGGTAAGCTGGAGTTGAATAATAATTTCTTATCCCATACTGGGCACAGAAAGTTTTGAATTTCTTCTGAAATTGCGACCCATTGTCTGTAATCAACGAATAGGGTACCCCAAAGCGAGTTATGATGCTTTTCCACACAAACCTTTCTATCATAGGTTCAGTAATCTTGGCCAACGGCTCAGCCTCAATCCATTTAGTGAAGTAATCTGTTGCAACTAATAGGAATTTTCGATTCCCAGTTGCTTTGTGTAGTGGACCCACTATGTCCATTCCCCATTGAGCAAACGGCCAGGGACTTGTCAGCGGCACCAGGTCCTCGGCTGGTGTTCGAATCATTGGTGAAAATTTCTGACACTTCTCACAAATTTTTACGTACACCTTAGCATCTTCTTGCATGTACGGCCACCAATACCCTTGGGTGATTGCTCGGTGGGCTATGGACCGACCACCAGCATGGCTTCCACAAGTCCCCTCGTGAATTTCGTGGAGGAACTTTTGCACCATCTCAGGATGCACACAAAGCAAGTAGGGTCCTGTAAAAGACTTCCTATATAGTTTTCCCTCTGGGGATAACCAGAACCGAGCAGATTTGGTCCTGATTTTATGTGCCTCCTTTTTGTCCAAAGGGAGTACTTCATCTCGTAAAAACTCCACTATTGGGTCCATCCAACTTGGTCCTTGGTTCACGTCCAAGACCATCTCTACACTTCTGCCAATGCTCGGCTCAGCCAAATACTCTACGGCTATTTTTCTTTTAAACTCAGATGGCACAGCTGCGGCTAACCATGCCAATGAATCTGCATGAGCATTCTTCCTAGAACTTATCTGTTCAATATACACCCTTTCGAAGGTATCAAGTAGATCTCTGGTCACCTGTACATATGCCGCCATCTTCTTGCTCCGGGTTTCATATTGCCCGGACAGTTGATGGACCACGAGCTGTGAATCAGAATACACCCTAACTCGTTCAGCTTTTAGGATTTTTGCACTTCTCAAACCAGCTAAGAGTGCCTCATACTCTGCCACATTATTTGATGCATTGAACCCTAGCCGAACAGATAATTCTAACATTGACCCTTCAGGGGGTAAAAGCACAACTCCAATACCTGAACCGGTGTTGCAAGCTGACCCATCAACAAACAGCTTCCATTCCAGGGGATCTTGTTCGGCTAACGCCTGTTTCTTCGTTACAGGAGACTTTGCTTCACACTCCTTTCTCGTAGGAGGCAGAGGTGCAACCGTAGGTGAGAACTCTGCCACAAAATCTGCCAACACCTGGCCTTTGATTGCTGTGCGCGGCTGATAGTCGATTTCATATTGGCTCAACTCAACGGACCAAGTTGAGATCCTTCCCGAGAAATTTGCCTTTCGGAGCAGTGATTTTAATGGGAACTCGGTGTAGACCACAACTTTATGGCTCTGGAAATAATGTGGCAATTTTCTAGTTGCTGTCCTTAGTGCTAGGACCAATTTCTCGAGGGGCAAATACCTTGTTTCGGCATCTAACAAAGTTTTGCTCACATAATAGACTGGGATTTGCTCGGATCCCTTATCTCTTAAAAGTACTGCACTTACAGCATGCTTAGAAACAGCTAAGTATAAAATCAGAGACTCACCTGTTTCTGGAGTCGAGAGTAGGGGAGGAGAGGCCAGATATCCCTTTAGATTCTGAAAGGCTTGTTCACATTCTGCTCCCCATTCGAACCCTTCCCTTTTCTTCAATAGCTGAAAGAAAGGTCTGCACTTGTCACTTGATCGGCTAATAAATCGATTAAGAGCTGCTGCCATCCCAGTTAATCGTTGGACTTCTTTCGTTGTCCGAGGACTTTCCAGATTCTGTAAGGCTTTTATCTGGTCGGGATTTGCCTCTATTCCCCTTAGAGTTACAAGATGGCCCAAAAACTTTCCAGAGCCGACTCCAAACGCACACTTCGAGGCGTTGAGTTTCAACTTGTATTTCCTCAAAATATCGAAAGCTTCTCTCAAATCTGCAATATGGCCTTGCCCAGATTTACTCTTTACCACCATGTCATCTATGTAAACCTCCATAGTTTTGCCGAGCAATTTTCTGAACATAATGGTTGCCAGTCTCTGAAACGTTGCCCCTGCATTCTTCAACCCAAAAGGCATGACGTTATAACAGTACAACCCTCGTGGTGTAATAAAAGATGTCTTCTCCTGATCTGGCCCAAACATTGCAATTTGATGGTATCCTCGATATGCATCGAGAAAACTCATCCGTCCATATCCTGCTGTTGCATCAACCAACTGGTCAATCCTTGGAAGAGGAAAACTGTCTTTAGGACACGCCTTGTTTAAATCTGTGAAGTCAACACATACACGCCATTTTTCGTTCTTTTTCTTGACGACAACAGTATTTGATAGCCACTCTGGATAATAAACTTCCCTTATTGCCTTGGCTTCTAACAAGTGATCCACTTCTTCAATTACAGCGTCAACGTGCTGTACGGCTGCCCTTCGTTTCTTTTGAATGACCGGTTTATGCTGTGGATCTATATTCAAATGATGGCAGATAACATCTGCATTCACCCCAGGCATCTCCTCTGGTGTCCAAGCAAATACATCGACATAAGTTTTCAAAAAACTAATCAGTTCATTCTCTTCCTCTTCTGGCAGTGATTCCCCAATTAGAAAATACCTATTTGGATCAGTCTCATTGATCTGTGTTTTCTTCAAATCCTCAACCACCCTCTCGGTTGGGTCTTTTCCGATATCCTCAATGGTCGGCAGATCCGGAGTTTCCACAGTATTAATATGGTGGGCATTATGGACTCTTTTAATGATGGATACCAAACATTGTTGAGCTATCTTTTGGTTACCTTTGATGTGCTCAATCCCATTAGACCCTGGGAACTTTACCATCTGATGAAAAGTTGAAGAGACCGCCCTCATCTTGTGCCACCATGTCCTTCCTATAATCACGTTATAGGAAGACGGTACATCCACCACTAAGAAGTCGGTTCGTAGCACCACTGTCCCAGCCCGAACAGGCAGAGTTACCTTGCCTAACGGCCAAACTGCTCCTGCTCCAAATCCGACCAATGGAGTTACTGATTGTACCAAATCTTCTTGTGTGAGCCCCAGTTTCTTAAATGCATCATAGTACAGCACTTCGGTGCAACTTCCTGAATCCACCAGGATTCTTTCCATATCATATTCCCCAACTCGTAGGGTTATGACCAAAGCATCATTGTGAGGTACCTGGACTCCTCCCAGATCTTTATCTGTAAAAACTATGCCCTCGTTACTTGCCCTTTCGTCGCGCCCTCTTTTCTTCCCCAACTGCATTACATGTTGGTCATGTTTTACTTGCCTCTGAAGCAATCTCACCTCATTTCTCGTATAAGGTTCGGCTAATTCATGTATCATATGGATTACCCCTTTTGGAATCTGTTCGTAATCCAATTCCATTGCCTTGTCTTTATCCTTGGAATCTTCTTGGATAAATTCTTTAAGGTAACCTCGTGAGACCAAATCATCAAGATGTCGTTTAAACATCTCACAGTCCTCTGTCATGTGACCCCAATCCTTATGGTAACTGCAGTGCTGATTCGTAGCACGTTTTGCATCTTTATTCCCACCAAGAGTTGGGGTCCATTTGAAGTATGGTTGATTCTTTATTCGATAAAGAATCCTGTAAATGGGCTCTTTCCAAACCGTGTTTATTGAAAAGAATGACTTGGGATCCGGGGCTTGTTTATCCTTGTATTGCTCTTTCTTCGCCTGCCCATAATCTTTCCTTTCACGATAAGTTTTGGGCTCTGGCTTGTCAACTTTCTTTATAGGCCCCTTTACTTGCTCGGCGGCCAACTTTCCATCCTCTCGTAGGATGTCATCCTCGTTCCTGGCGTGCTGCTCAATCCTCTCCATTAATTTTGCCAATGTCTGCACGGGACTCATGTTTAGAGACTTACGCAGTTCCCCCCGAACAGGTAAACCCGTTTTGAACGTGGCTATTGCGTACTCTTCACTACATCCTTCAATTTCGTTGAAGGTTTCCCAGTACTTCTTTGCATAAGTCCTGATCGGCTCGTCCTCTCCTTGTTTCATAAAAGAAAGACTCTCAAAGGTTTTGGGAGCTTTCCTGCTCGTCAAGAACCATGCAGTGAATTCCTCGGCCAATTGCACCCATGTTCGGATGGAGCGCGAGCCCAGTTTGTGGAACCAGGACAGAGCAACCTTCCCCAAACTCGACGGGAACATCTTGCACATGATTGCATCATCCCCTTCATGCATAAACATCGCTTGCTGGTAATGCTGTATATGGGCCACGGGATCAGCATCTGTCTCGTAGAGGATGAATGTCCCGTGCTTTACCCTGGTCGGCAATCTAGCCTCCTGTAACTTTCTTGCAAAAGGGGAAGATGCTATATTCTGCAGTGCTTTCCGTGCTGCTTCCCGTGCAGTCATGGCTTCATCCTCTGGTCCTTTCTTGGATCTAGTTCGTTCCCAATCGGAATCAGGCCTCTCGTACCTGTCCCTATGATGTTTTCTACTCCCTTCTTCTTCGGGGGTAGAACTCCGACCTCTGCTTCTCCTCTTTCTTGGAGATACCCTCCTTCGCTCGGGTGTTCGGATCCTGCTCCTCCCTTTTCGTGGAGAAGTTTTACGTCGCCTCGGGGTCAGACTTCTGCTTCTGCTCCTCCTTCCTCGCGAAGGAGCCTTTTGATACTGCACCAGAGCATATTCACTACCTCTAGAATTTCTTCGAGATAGTCCAGAGTCCTCCGGATGTTCTCTGATTTTCTCTAATTCTCTGATCTCATGTTCTCGTTTTTTGATCAAACGAGCATACTCCTCGATTTCTTGTCTCTTCTTATCAAGAACGTCTTCGCTACGGCATATACTCCTGGAGTGTGCAATCGATTCATCCCCTCGATGGGATTTAGTCCTTCTCGTGGACTTCGATGCCGTCTCTCCATCTCTATTTCTGGAGTTGCCATGGATAGTAAGGGGGTGGCCCTTACTCGTGGTCCTTCTGTGTCCTCCTTCGGGCTTTCTCGGAGCCCCGGGTGGAGACTTATCCCCTCCTCCAATTAGCACATCCTTCGGGTCGTGTGGCGTTACTGGCTCTACTTCCACCATGGTCGTATTTCAAAGGGAACTCTTTCGTTTCCCACAGACGGCGCCAATTGTAGGTGGATAAATTCAAGTAGTGCTTTGAACAGCACTGGAATGCAGCGGCTCCACGTGCCTCTTGAACGTAACCCTAATTCGTCAGAGAAACCCTTATCCTGCAAAACAGACAAGGAGTGAGCGCACCTTTGCCTCTCGTGGCAAAGGCCCTCCGATGCCTTTGTTAGTATTTCGTACTAATGATCAAACCCTAATTATCAGTAGGAAAGCAATAAGATTGCAGTGTATTGCGTACCTTTTACCTCTAGGCTTGCTCTGTTTATATAGACATTCGGATGCTTGGTGCCCAAGCATCCCTATTGCCATAGGATTCCCAACTCGTATAGGAAACCCAGGATATCAAGGATTCTCGTTTCCTTTATCAATTTATGGAAAAGAGTCCTTTCAGGATTCTTTTCCATTACTGACCGAACATCCCATTCTCATTGGGTATCTTTCTCAGACCCTATATTCTCGGGATCTTATTCCTTAACGGAATACCACTGTTTCTGGACTCTTCCGGAATGTTCCCTCTATTTCATTATCTGACAGGACCTCTTTCCTTGTTCGGCCGTCTCATAGCCGAACAAATGGTCTGGACCAGTTACTTCACATGTAACTGGTCCTAAGGAAACAATTTGGACCATATCCTTTCTAAGGAGCTCTCCTTCTGTTCGGCTTTTCTCTTGCCGAACAATGTATCTGAACAGTGGCATCACATGTCACTTTCCTTGTATCTGGTCCAATAACGTCTCATGTTATTGTACCGAGAATCGTACAACCTCTCTGGACCATTGACTTCTCATATCAGTGGTCCACAATGCGTTGACCCTTTGTTGACCGTGCTCGGGCTCATTTTGCACCTGTTCGGGAATACCTCCCTACACGTGGGGATTTGAAGGCTTTAGGGTGCGGTTGAGTTTTGTCCTCCTTGAAGTTCTCATTTGGCGAGGAACTCTTTTTAGGAACAGAACTATTCAACCGTCCTCATTAGCTCATTCATTCCATGAGGTGCCCGGATTGCCAGCTCATCCAGAATCTTGCTTCCTATTTCCAATCCATTTTTGAAGTTCCTTGCTACCCAGTACTGATCAACACCGGGTATCTCGTTAAACAATTGCCAGTAGCGCTCGGCATATTTTCGAAGCGTTTCGCCAGGCCTCTTCCTCATCTGTGCTAGGGCATCTTCTTTCTTGGCTTGCTTGTTGCTTGTGATGAACCGATAATTAAAAGCCCTTTCAAGCTCTTTGAAACTATGGATCGATCCTGCTTCTAATTGGTTAAACCATAACAGGCCGAGGCGCCCAAGACTCGAGGGAAATGCTTTGCACATGATGGCGTCGTCATCGGTAACGCATGAGATGGTGCTTCTGTAACTGATGAGATGGGTGTATGCTTCGGTTGTGCTGGGGTCGAACTTCTGAAACTTCGGGAGATGGAGCCCTGGCTTCAGCAAGGTGGCTTGGATCTTAGCCGAGAAGGGAGACTCTGTCAGCTTTTTCAATTGATACTCGTGAGTTGGCCGAGGAGAGAGACCTTCTTGAGTATTCCGAGATTTCTTCGATGCTCGGTATTCCTGTTCCTTCTCCTTTTCTGTCATCACATCATGCCGACGTTGAGATCCCCCCTTTCTCTCTCTTCTCTACGGGGACCCTTCTGTGATCCTCTTCTGAAAGATTTTCAATATGATAGACCCTTCGATGGCTAGGACGATCGTCATGCCGAACGACCACACTTACGCTTTTTTCACGAGGAAGCTTCCGAGCGCTTACTGAATTTGTTGCTCGTCCGTCGTAGGTCTTTTCCCAAGGGACTTCATCATGTTCTACGCAATGGCTCTGGGAACCTTTCCCGTTCCTTCGCGGCGTTCAGCTTCTTCGCCGTTCAGATTCATATGGGATGAGAGCCTGATCGTTGTCTTAAAATTCCATGGTATCGTAACTCTGGGAGCCCTGAGAGTATTTGTCTCCAGCCGATGAACTCAAGAAAACAGTATGCGGGCTCCCTTCTCATCGCCCTATTCTTCCTCTTAGTCCCGCGCCATTGCTGAGACGTTGATGAATTGGGGAGAGTTGCTGCCTAAAGCGAGCGCTCTCCCCGGCTCGGTGCTCTATCAATGGTGGGTCCAGGCGATCATGGACTGAGACTCTATGTGGTCGTTCATTACCAACCAGAGGAGGAAGAGGTGGTAGATTTCCTCGCCGGCGCCGTCCCTTAGATCCGGAGTGGGAGGCCGCCGGACATTCGTTGGCCTTAATTTTTGTGATCTCCATTTTGAGAATGGCGACGTCAGCGTTGGTCTGTTCTTGCTGCTGTTCTAGCATTTGTATGTATGCTAGAGCGTTTTCACTTAAACCTACTGGACGCTGGATGGAGGTGCTTAAGCCTGGAGGAGTAAATCCAGGAGAGTGAAAATGGGGAGGCGGCATTGATACCAGTTTCAGAGGTGATGTGCAAAGAGGAACCAAGGGGTTGAAAAAGAGGAGGTGGGGGTGCTCTGCCCATTTTTAATAGGGGGAGATTGGTGGAAATCCGGTGGAGAGAGAAATTTTTAGGACAAAAGATTTGGAGGACACGGAGGAGCCACCATGGATCTGAGAAACAGCCGTTTCACGTCGGGTTCACCAAATTGTGGCGTTTCATTCCGAATGGTTCACACTTTCTGACTATGGGTTTGAGATCCGCTCCTAGTCTCTTTCTTCACCCTGCAAAATGAAGCACGACTAAAGACCACACCGGAGGTTCTCCAAGATGGCCCTCCGGTGCAAGAGTCAGTTCATTTGCAGAGAGAAATTGGGAATTAGGAGCTAGGGTTTTTTCTGTGCGTACCTCTTCCAAGAAGGCATAATGAGATATTTATAGGGAACCTCTTAGCTTGATCTCCAAGATTGCACCAACGCTCGACACGCGTCGGCTGACGTCACTCTTACGTCACGTTTAGGGTTTTGTAATCGTTTATAGGATGAGCTGACATCTTCACGTGCCCCCATCGTTATCCTTATAACCGTTTGGATGACGTCACAACCATCATCATTGCCATGGTTGCTGTTCCCACGCAGGTGAGCTGGAATGATGGCTACGCTCGTTCGGCACCGAGCGTGTTGTGCTACCATCGGAGGATGTCCAACTGAAGGCGTTTCCCACTTGCGTGGGTGCTGGAGGCCGAGGCGATTAAGCGAGTCATAATTAATCAGGACCCTCGGCTCTGGACGCCTTCGGCGTTCTGATCGTCGAGGGTAAAATGACTCAGAGTTGATCGGGATACCGGATCACGTTCAGAAATGGCATGCGCCATTTTGCTCGGCCTGCTACACATTCCATAAAGAAAGCCGAACAAACGTCATACTGTTTATGAAATAGAAAACAAAGATTAACTTCAAATCGTATGAATATATGTCATGGAAAAATAAGTCACCATACCTTCGGTCAAGTAACACTACATCTCTAACCATAGAATTTCGATTTCCAACAATTCGACATTCTGTGACGTTAACAACCAATCCAACCACATCTGCATAATATATAAAAAGAGATATAAAACAAATATATGTAATATAGTGAACTAAAAAATTAGTGGACGACATCTAGGAACGTACCTAACAATTGCTCATACTTGTTGGTGAAATGGTGGATGTCTCGTAATCTTATACTGAAATCCCAATGAAGAGGGATTTTATCACATTTGAACACGTAATGTTCTACTCTTGTGTCATCGGTGAAAGACATCTTGTAGCAGTATGGGACTAATTTAAACTTTTCATCAACTTCCATTATCTCCACAGATTTTAAAAAGTAAACCCTACCCTCGTAAAGATGTTCTCTAAAGTAGGCTACTTCTTTGGGCCATACAATGGCCTCCATTTTGTGGGTTGCTATGTTAAGAAGGCTCTCAACTAAGGATTGGTTGGCTAATTGGCATGGGGTGTTATCTCAATGATAAAAGCTGTGTTTTATGGTTTGGAAACTAATAATCACCTATTCTTTGATTATGTGTTTACCTCCCAAGTGTGGACTGAGATTAATTCGTGGCCTCGGGCAGCCTTCCTAGGATCTTGTTTCAAAGACTCATTGCAAAAGAAAATCTCCAAAACTCTCTGTGTACAAAAAAAATAAAGTTTGTATACAGGAAAAACAGTCAACACTGCACTTCAAACCAAAGCTTGTACGTACATAGGAAAAACAAACTCACCTCAATTTGACGTAGTTCCAAAGCAGTTATTGGTGATTTCGGTGTTGTGGTGGGAGAGGTAGAGAGTTAAGAAGATGAATGGTAAAAGGAATCAATAGAAGGAATTATGATACCTAAATGAATAGAAGGAATTAGGCCCCGTTCCAGAAACCTTCTTAAAAAATAAGCAATTTTTTTCACATTTTCAAACTCAAAAATAATGTAAATAAAAAATAATTTTTTAATTTTTTTGCACCGTATTAAAGATCTTGATGAGATCTATTAGGCAAGATCCATATTAGTAGAAAAATTATTTGCGTAAACATATTATTTTTGAGCTTGAAATTACTTTCTTAAAAAATAAGTGCTTATTTTACGTTCCAGGACGGGCCCTTATTATGATAAAATGAATAGAAGGTATAATTTCGGCGATTGAATTTGGCATTAAATGGGAGACTTTTATAAAAGGAATTAATAGAAGCCATATAAGGTATAATTTCACCGAAAAGTATCATGTAATAAGATATGATAAATGATACTCCTAAAAGGTATCTATATAAGGAATGATTCGAAGGAATAGCACCCGTAAATCACAGTTGTAGGTTTCCTTTCCAAATATATATTCTAACCCTCCCACTCGTAGATCTCAGCCATAGAAAAATATGTATCGATCCTAGGGTCCAAAATATAGGAGAAAATTTAGGGATTTTGAAAACTTTCCTGTCATATTATATAGATAATTATGAATTGTTATGAATTTTTTTAACAATTTTACATTAATGTGACTATATATAAAACTTAACGGATAATAAGTATAATGTTATGGAATGTCATACCTAGTAAGTGTTTGCACTTTGCATTTTTAGTTGGCAGTAGCATCATTTTATTTTTATGGAAAGAAATCCGTGATAAAAATAGGATCGAACCGTGAGACTTTTTGGATTAGGATTGGATAGCATTTTTCTAAAAACCGTGAGATACAGATTATGATTGGATTCATAGAAATCCGATTCAATTCGGACCATGGACTGCCCTAACTATCTAAGGTAAGATCTTTTGGACAAACTCTTTCGTTGACTTTTTTGTCTTCTTTGAGCATATTAAAAAGAGAAAATGTTTGAACTACATGCAAATAGCTTGTCTGCATGTCATACCCGTGAAATTTAGGTCCCGTTCCGAAAACTTTCTTAAAAAATAAGTACTTATTTTAGAACTTCTTAAAAAAAAAAGGGTCATTTTACAAAACCCAAATAAAAAGTTTATTTCATATTTTCAAACTCAAAAATAATGTAAATAAAAAAAATTTAATTTTTTTTGCATCATATTAAAGATCTCAATGAGATCTATCAAACAAGATTCATATTGATAAGAAAATTAATTGCGTAAGCACATGATTTTTTAGCTTGAAATTGTCTTCTTTAAAAATAAGGAGTTGTGCTATGAGTAATGGGCGCCGGAGAGGGAAATCGTACCTACGGCCGCGCTAGGCCGTCTCCGACCATCGGAAGGCCGATCCGAGCTGTCCAAAAATTCTATAAAAAAAAAAAAAAATCGAGGGAGCCTACGCGAGAATCAACGGCTATACGAAAAAGGGGTGCTCGGATCAAGCACCTTACACACCTCGGATGCCGTTGATTCTCACTTATGCCCCCTCAATTTTTTTTTTTAGAATTTTTGGACGGCTCAAATCGGCCTTCCGGTGGTCGGAGATGGCCCGGCGTGGCCTTCGGTACAATTTCCCTCTCCGGTGCCCATTGGTACCTATATAAATTCTGAAAAGGGTAGTACCTTCTTTTCATTTTTGTGGAACAACCCTTGTTATTGAACAAAAAATAAAAACTTATTTGAGTTCTGGAACCCAGCCTTAAGGCATTTACCAAATGCCAAAAGAAGTCAAACATTATCCAAACACCTTGCCTTTTTCAAAACAACAAGAAATTAGCCCGAGGAGCTTGTCTTCTACTCAGAGACATCTCTTTATACATATATATATAGACACACACACTCGGATCCAATGAGGGATTCCGCACGGTACCGTGCGAGACTCCCCTTTCTTGATCGAATTACGATGATCCGAACCGCTCAAATTGAGGGATTCCGCACGCTACCGTGCGAGACTCTTCTTTCTTGATCGAATTATGATGATCCGAACCGCTCAAATTGTGTAGAACATGATTTTAAGAGTACTTGCAAGAAATCAGATAAAAAAATGATCAGGAAGGGCTTGATCCGAGCAGTTTTTTACTGAACCATTCAATAAAAAACTGTTCGGATCAAGCCCTTCCCGATCATTTTTTTTGTTGATTTCTCGCGAGTACCCTTAAAATCACGTTTTGATCACTTTAAACGGCTTGGATCGTCGCAATTCGATCGGGAAAGGGGAGTCCCGCACGGTAAGACCGTGCGGGATCCCTTAGAAGATCCGGACTCTATATATATATATATATATATATATAACATCATGCACAAAAGTCCTCGTTTACGCCTAAAGGAGAAACGTACACGACTACACGTACTTACACATTTTTTTCATCTATTTCTCCTCTTTTTTGCATTAGAGATCTCTGAATGTTGACATCGATTATGGTAGTCCCCTGTTAACAAAAGCTTGCTGCAAGAGCTAGCAACCCGGTGCAAATATTGGGCAAAATTGCAAATTAAAGAGCCCAAGCTCCAACTGAACATACAAGTGGGCTACAAGAAAAAATAAGAGCCCATGCTCAAGAACCAATAGACCTAAAATAAGTGGTTAAGCCCAAACTGTTTACCAAAAAAAAGGTCAAGCCCAAACTATATTTTTAGGTCCAACTAGTGAAGTGTGTGTGTATATATATATACACATACACTTAGGATCCAATGAGGGATCCCGCACGGTCTTACCGTGCGGAACTCCCTTTTCCCGATAAAATTGCGACGATCCGAGCCGCTCAAAGTGTGCAGAACGTGATTTTAAGGGTACCCGCGAGAAATCAGCAAAAAAAATGATCGGAAATGGCTTGATCCGAGCAGTTTTTTACTGAACCGTTCAATAAAAAACTGTTCGGATTAAGCCCTTTCCAATCATTTTTTTTGCTGATTTCGTGAGGGTACTCTTAAAATCACGTTCTGATCACTTTGAGCGGCTCGGATCGTTGCAATTCGATTGGAAAAGGAGAGTCCCGCACGGTAAGACCGTGCGGGATCCCTTAGGAGATCTGGACTGTGTGTGTATATATATATATATATATATATACATACATAAATGGGGCGGTTCCGGGGACGCCCAAAAAAACACCCCATAGTTTTCCGATCAAATTTTGATGATCCGAGCCGCTCAATGTGATTAGAACGTGATTTTAAGGGTACCCATGAGAAATTAGCAAAAAAAATGACCGGAAGGGCTTGATCCGAACAGTTTTGAACACTTTTTTATTGAACGGTTTAAATAAAAACTGCTCAAATCAAGCCTTTATCGATCATTTTTTTTGCTAATTTATTGCGAGCACCCTTAAAATCACATTCTGTACACATTGAACGGTTCGGATCATAAAAAATTGATTTGGAACTAAGAGATTGAGATTTTGGGTGTTTTTTTATGTATTTTTTTTATGTATTTTATATATATATATATATATATATATATATATATATATATATATATATATATATATATATATATGTAGACACCCCATTCTGGACTGTCCAGATAACGTTATTTGTCGATCTTTTATTTCCCCAATGATGATTTAGGTCGAAAACAGTTTAAGGACAAAGGTGTGGTTGAGCTTTGAGCATCCCTAACCTCTCTCAAACCCCTTTCGAACCCTTCAAATCAGAGCCAACCAGCCCCAGCAAAACCCAATTGGCATACGCCAGTGTCCTGAAGGCGTACGCCAGTCATCTGCCACGTGTCAGTCATCGACCAGTGGCCCATCTTTTACTGGCGCACGCCAGTTAATGGTGGCGCACGCCAGTAAAATCCAATCAAATCAACTTTATTCAGCCACTTGGGCGGGACTTTTGTGCCACCCTGACGTCGGCTACAGCGTCCTTGATGATTACTTTCGGCAGAGACGTTCCCTCTCTCTCCTACACCCCCCATCAAGGCAAGTCCCATGCATTTAATGCATGGGAGGCTCCAACCTTGCTTTGACCAGCCAAACAAGGCCCTAGATCAAACTGATCTCAGTCACTCCCCCTCTATAAATACCCCCCTTGCATTCATTTGCAAGGGGTTGGCCTCATTAAGAAGTAGAAGCTTTCTCCTTCCTCCTTTTCTTGCTCTCTATCTCTTTTTCTTCCATTGAAAGAGAAAAGAAAACAGTCCACTTCCACACACCCTGCTGACATCCAGTCACTCTCTAAGCTTCCATCTCCAAGCTTTAAAGTTCAACACCACCTTCAATCCTCAAACAAAAAGGTATACCACCTTTGTGTCCCTTTCTGTTTTTGGCCCCTGAGGGGAGCCAGTGAGGCCCAAGCTAGTAAGTAATGCTAGTCTTGGCCTCAAACTGGTAAAATATGACGAACGTATGGGGTGATACATGGCGCACGCCAGTAACCGTATGCCGTACGCCAGTCGTGGTAGAACGAGCACTACTGGCGTGGGGATCATGGATCGTCATTCCTTTTGTTTTCTCTTTCTGTCAATCACCCTTGCATGCTAAATAACCAGTTTACTATTTTCTGTGTGTTTGTTATTGTTTAGATAAAGGTTATTGCTTACTCTTTGTCCATTCAAAAGGCCTCTGGGATCCTTCTGGTCATGTTCCAGAGCCCAGATGATGCAAAAGCCAAGCACTGGATTATGGCCAAACGTGCGTACGACAGTCCATGACTGGCGTACGGCAGTTAAAGCTAGGATCCAGTGGCTGGCCCTTGCATCTCAGTTTAGTCTTGGCCTCCTTATTGTCCCCACTCTGTTTAGGGGGTTTCTTGTCTACTTTCATGGCTTCAAGCCATCTCATCTGTCTGTAAATATATATATCCTGTTTATTTAACTGCATGGTTTGTCCTGGGTGTGCGCTGGTCCTTTTGCAGAGCCCAGAGGGTTGCAAACAAGGACTGTGAAACTAGATGAGTGGAGTACGCCAGTCTCGCTATGGCGTGCGCAAGTCAAATCAACATGCAGTGGCTCGGCCAGTGCATGCTGGTAGAACTTGCTCACACCCCTGCGGGGCAGCGTATTGCAATTTGTCCAGTTTGCTCAGTGCTTGTTCTCAATCTATATTTAGCATTGCAATCAAGCCATTCATAAACATTTTGCCACATAAATCACAACTTGTTATAATGCTTTAATCCCCATTATCTGTTCCCCCGCCCTAACTGGCTAAAAAATGATCAAATGAGAGAGAAATGCAAGCGCTTTTACAAAATGCCCGAGTAGAGACCGATCTCCGGATTGGGCGAGAGGGGTGCCATAAAACCCTTCCCCTCCAGTAACCTGGCTCCCGAACCTCAGATATCGAAGGTGACGACGGACCGGTCTATGCCTTTTCAAAATCAAACAAACGTGGCAAACGTTTTCGAGTTCGGTTCCTTGGGTGCTCTCACCGCTAAAACCCGAGTGGCGACTCCTAATTGAGGCGTTTCGCCGCGCTCTTCCAAACACAAAGGGGGCTGCGCCCGATTCCACAAAAGGAATTTCCGGGGGCGCGTGCCCACAATATATAATAAGGACTATTCTAAAATCCGCCCAAATGAGTAGGATAATAGGTAAAAAGGTACATTGATATACGAGAAAGGTGTATTGATATTTATGAAAGTGTATTAATATCCATGAAATATGCATTGATATCTAAACTTATTTGGAAGTATGTGTATATTATCTTTTGCCTAATGGGCGGAGGTTAGCAAAACCGAGGGTTTTGTTAACATATGCCCCATATGCATATGATAGTGTATATATATTCTCTTTTTATTTATTGTTTGTTTGTATGGAAAATCTAAATTTGAAACACTAGCCATAAATCTTTCATTAATTATTTTTGAAAGGATCAATTTTTTTTATTTTGGACAGAAATACCCCAATTAAAGGTATTGTATGAGTATACTTTTTGTGCATGAACGGCAATACTTTTCGATTTGGAAAAAGTATATTACACAGAAATACTTTTTGTTTTGGACAGATTTTCACCGTTGCTATTAGTGCACCGTTTCTATACTTTTTCACCATTGATGGGAATTTCCGGCATATTCCAATGTGTGATTCGGTCTTGTATAGGAGAAACTTTTCAGTCCCGAGTGGGTATATCTCATGTGATGTCCGCTAAGTGTATCTAAGTTGTCCAAAAGTGTTTTGAACGTACAGATTTAAAAAAAATAAATTCCAAGAAAGAGTTTAACTTTTTCGGGAAAAAATTTCTTTAAAATCCGGACATTTCAAAACGTACACTTTTGAATGGTCCGAATGCGCCGAACGGGTACCATGTGGTACCCACCCGGCACTGAAAATTTTTCTCCTTGCATAGAACTGGGTAAAGGTTTGTTGACATCACCGTTGCTATTAGTGCATCGTTTGTATACTTTTTCGCCATTGATGGGAATTTCCGGCATATTCCAATGTGTGATTCGGTCTTGTATAGGAGAATTTTTTCAGTGCCGAGCGGATATATGATACGTGGTGCCCGCTCAGCATATCTAAGTTGTTCAAAAGTGTTTTGAATGGTACAGATTTTAAAAAAAAAATTCCAAGAAAGAGTTTAACTTTTTCGGAAAAAAATTTCTTTAAAATCCGGACCTTTCAAAACATTTTTGGATGGTCCGAATGCGCTGAGCGGGCACCATGTGGTACCCACCCAGCACTGAAATTTTTTCTCCTTTTATAGAACTGGGTAAAGATCTGTTGACATCACTATTCGTTTGGCTACAACTGGGTACAGGTCTTGTATGAAATCTGGCTACAAATTTTTTTTGGACATCACGAAATCTACTCACTAGGTTTGGTCTTGTATATGTTGAAAGTTTTTGGGTGGGAAAGGTGTATGGTTGTGGCTTGTGGGTATTTCTGTCCAAAAAAAAAAAAGTTGATCCTTTCAAAAACAATAAATAAAGAATTTATGACTAGTATTTCAAATTTAGATTTTTCATACAAACAAACAACAAATGAAGGAGTATATATATACACTATCATATGACTATGGGACATACTTTAACAAATCCCAAACCAATATAACAAAATCATAAAATGATTCCTTCTGTCCCATTTTGTTTCACCTATTTTCTTTTTGAAACATCTCAAAAAATTGTCTATATCTCACAATGTAAATGGAAAATGTGAATGTTCCAAACCACTTCACAGATACTCACTCCGTCCGGATTTAATAGTCATTTTTTGGAGTTTGTGTCATTTTTCAATCGATTATATCTTCCAATTTATAATATTTTATGTGATTTTGAATAAGGACAAAAAATAAGTCATTTTGGCTTATTTGTCCGAATACCCCCTTAATCGAGATCTATCAAATAAGATCTATATTCGATATGAAATTTATTACGAATTCAAAAATATAACCTATTTTTTAGCTGGTTAAAATAGAATTAGGAATAATTAAATCCGAACAGAGAAAGTGTGTAATATGAGAGAGAGATTCATAATGCGTCGTACGACAATTTAACTCGTCTCAAATGAGTGCAATGGGTCAGACTAAATTAACAAAAATTCGTTATTTATTAGGGCAATGAATTTTTTTTTTTCACGGCCGAAACTTTATTAGGGTAATGATGGGTGCAAAGATTTATGTGCGCATTATTTTTGCCCCAAAAAAAAGAACTTTATGGAAAGCTGGAACGGCGCCAAAATCGCCTGCTACACGTGACGCCCTCATTAAGATGCAAATGACATGTATTGGATAATGCCATAGCAGGGACAATCCGCAGGGATAAACGCGTTTGCGGTCTCATTTGGATCCCGAAAAAATTTAGAAAAATATCCATAAAATTTTGAATATTATTTTATGGAGCCCTGTAAAAAATCAGCTCCAACGGATATCGGTAAGTATTACTTTTGGATTTGTAGGGGCGAACTGACAGTTTCGCCCCTACTTATCCAAAAGTAATACTTACCGATATTCACTGGAGCTGATTTTTTACAGCGCCCCATAAAATAATATTCAAAAATTTATGGATATTTTTTTAGATTTTTTCGGGATCTAAATGCGGCCAAACGCATTTGTCCCTACGGATTGTCCATACGAATTGTCTTTGCTCATAGCTTTTTGGTCGGATATATATTTTTAGATAGGGATCTGTTCACACTAGTTTGTGCACATAGACCTTTCACATTTATTGTTACACCACCAGACCACCTGGTGTGTGTGTATATCTATATATATATACCTGTTTTCAGGTTCGGAAGCATTATGGTCCGAACCGTCCGGATATTTCATTTCCTGATCGAATTTCGATGATCTGAGCCACTCAATGTGATTAGAACGTGATTTTAAGAGTACTTTCTAGAAATCAGCAAAAAAAATGATCAGAAAGGACTTGATTCGAACAGTTTTTTGTTGAACGGTTTGGTAAAAAACTGCTTAGATCAAGCCCTTACCGATCTTTTTCTTTGCTGATTTCTTGTGGGTACCCTTAAAATCACGTTCCGAACACATTGAGCGGCTCGAATTATCACAAATTATTGGAAAATGAAAAATCCAGACCATAAAAAAATCAGAACAATTGGACCTGAAAAGAACTATATATATATATATATATATATATATATATATATATGTTATATATATAAACATAAATATAATAATGAATGCATGCGTAATGACTTAATAAACAGACCAAGTTGATGAATAATAAGCATCTGAGTCGTTATTCTGAAAATGAATTAATGACTCAGAAGATATCCAATTTAGTTGACAACCCTTCAAACAAGCTTGATTTCACTTCTACTCTTGTTTTTCACTTGATTGATGTCTAGTCTACTCCTAAGAAGATGAGGAAACAGTATCGCTAATAGGCATACAGGTGGGGCAAGCCCAGTGGCGGAGCCACTTGGTGCCCAATGCACTGCAATTTTCATTAATAATTTTACTTTTACCCCAAATTATACTAAATGCCATCACAATTTATATTCAAAAATTATACACATTTTTTCTTTGTAACACTTACCTCCTTAGTATCTTTGTCAAGTTTTCAAAAAAATACTCTTTTACGTACTTGTTTTCCATAAAGACTCATTAAATATGTGTGTATTGTAGAAAATTTTATGTCTTAAGTTCATTTCTTTCATGTTATGGTTGTTTATTACAAGAAAAAAATAGAAAATTCTAAAACCATATTTAATGGTGCCCCCACCGACCTAAAGTTCTAGCTACGCCATTGGGCAAGCCCAAAAAGCATCTACCACCACATCAAGCACTTGCGCTCCTGGCGAGAATCGAACCATCACATTTCACGTGGAAGGAGTGAGGAAATGTATTGGCCTACAAGACCCTGGGTTAGTTCACCTCTACTTAAAAGTATTACACATTCTATGGAGCAATTTTGATAACAAATTTGCTCCGAAAGGACAGCAAAAACACGTATTCATGTACACCTCTTGGGTTCACCTTATGGCTTTTTGGCTCTTGATCATATCATTGGAGAATATTGAAAAAGGTTGTGAGCGTTAGGTACAAAGAAAATATATCCAGAAATTATCCCAAAAAGGTAAGTCACCGGTACAGATTCACTTTAACCATTGATTTGCTCTTTCGGAATAATTTCCTGGTACGTTTTCTTTGCACGTAGAATTTATATGCCAAGGTGCCAAGCTTTGAATGTATAATCAAGATGACCGATTTACTTGAAATCGAATGGGTCATCCACCTGAATCAGCCGATAAAAGAAATAGAACTGAATCAAAATCATATCATGTGATAATTCTTCATTTCGCTCTCATGACACAAAATGGAACCGATCACGGGGCCATTTAGCGAGGCAAAGAGTTCATTTGGCAAGTCTCGTTGTGTTTTCTTTTAGTAGTAAGTTGTTAGTGATAAATACTAAGGTTGGCCACGGTCGGATTTTTTCGGATTCTGGTCGGGTTGGACCCGACCCGAATAATGTCGGATTGAGTACTTGCCACCCGAACCCGACCGTGCAATATGTCGGGCTCCGACCGAACTGTTGTCGGATTGAGTTGGTCGGGTTCTGTCGGATAATCGGATTGGGCCAATTTTGTTGGGCGGCTTGGGCCATTATTTGGGCTGGTTTTATTTTTCTGGGCCATTTTTTTTTAAAATTCTTTGGTTATTTTAGGCTAGTTTTCCACCATTTCAGCAGGCCAAATGGCCCAAAGATTAATATAAATATTTTGGGCCATGCCCCATAGCTCAATCCAAGGGTCCAAGCCCTGTTTTCCAGTTTCCACATTTCTCAATCAAAATTCCAAACATAAAAGCACAACCACATGACAAAAAAAAAAGCCAACATTTTAGCTGGAAATGTTTTCCAGTTTTCAGAGAGCACTAGAGCAGCCATCTCTCAGCACTCTCCTCCCCTGTTTTCTCAGCAATGACTCAGTGAGTACTGAGTAGTCAGTCTGCAGTCACACTCACACACATTTTCAGTTTCTAGTTTCCACCTCCACCACACAGCAAAAATACACAAAAAAAATTACAGAGACCAGCCAGCTCTCTAGTCTCTACTCTCCTATTTTTTAAGCAACCATACACAAACACAACCAATCAACAAGTCAAAATATTTTCAGTTTTCCACCACCATATTACAAGTTCAAACGACCACCAAAACAAGTCTAAAATGATTAAAAGAAGTCCATAATAATTTAAATTAGCCAATACTCCACAGTGCTGCTGCTCCCAAGTCCCAACCCCATATTTCTCATGTCCGTTCAAAGTTCAAACCTGTTACATAGAAAGAAAAATTAAAAGACAATTAAAAACTTCATAGATTTTTTATTTTTTTTTATAAGTAAAAACTTCAAAGATCATCAAATAACATTTGTTGTTATGTTTTACCAAGGTCCAAAGCCCCATCAATCCCTAAGAAGCATCATCAGTTTGTAAGAGTTCTGAAAAAAAAAAAAAAAAACCCACTTAATTCAATACAATACTAGAAAATGTTGACTGAATAGACCAAATCAATTAAATTGTAGACTAGATGGTCCAGATCAATTAAATAAAATGACCTCGTTCAAGATCTTCAACTTTATCCATAGCCTGTCGAAGAGAGATTGAAACCGTGCTTAAAAGCCAATTTTGGGTGCATACAAGAGTCTCGACCATTGACGGTGAGAGTGTACTCCGAAATGGATCAAGTACGCGACCACCCGTACTAAAAGCCGACTCGGAAGTAACGGTAGACACGGGCATAGCTAATACATCACGCGCTATTTTTGACAAGATTGGATACTTGTTGGAATTGTTCTTCCACCACACCAAGATATCAAAATCCGGATTGTCCCTACGTTCACACAAATCCCCCAAGTACTTGTCTACCTCCGAGGAACAAACACTAGAATACTCCTCCTCTAAGTAAGTGTCAAATTCCATAGCTAAATTCAAGCAAGAATCACAATCCTCATTCTCCACTCTCGGCATTGGACTTGCACTAGACACATGTTGTCTAACTTCACCCTCTTTTGCATAAGAATCATACAATCGGTTCAAAACATCCTTCACTTTTTTCTCCATTTTCTCATCCTCCGCCTTCCCTTTGGATTTTGTATAGCAAAACTTCACCAACCTTAACTTAAACCGGGAATCCATTGCAACTGCCACATAAAGTAGGGGATTGAATTTCTCTTGATCTCCCTAATACCTCTCAAATTTTCTTTTTATTTCAATTGCCATTGAAGACATATAAGGATCTCGGTTGTCGATTAATTCATCTATCTTCACTTGAACCTCATACAACTCATGAAAGAACATATTGGATGTGACAAATAGATAAGCCGAAAATTTCTTGGTTGCATCATAAAAAAGTTTTAAGAATGTAACAGACAACCCACATTTCTTCCAATCAAGCTTGTTTGGGACAGTTGGTTGTCTTGGAGTTGGGACACTAATCATATGGCTCTCACCTAGGCCCTCCAACTCCAATGACAAATCCTCATCGCATTCCTTTATGTCAAATTTTTTTATGAAACTACTATCTTCCTCCCCCATTCTTTGGAATGCCTTCTCAAACTTGATGGCTTCTTCTAACATTAAGTAAGTGGAATTCCACCGAGTACACACATCAAGACACACAGTTTGTTTCGACTTAATTTTCTCCTTCTCCACACACTTATTAAATGTCTCCATTCTTTGTGGAGAAGATCTTACATACCTCACAACATCACGAACACGGAGAATAGACTCACTAGTATCTTTCAACCCCTCAACAACAATAAGATTTAAAATATGTGCACAACATCGCATATGTATATACTCATGCTCCAAGACAGTCCTTTTCCAATCCATTGTTTTCCGTTTCAAGTACTCAATAGCCGTGGCGTTCGAACTTGCATTATCTACCGTCAAAGAAAAAATACCATCAACATTCCATTCAAGCAACAATGACTCAATTTTCTTGCCTATGGTAACTCCCTTATGATCTTCAATTTGACAAAAGTTAAAGATTCTCTTTTGTAACTTCCAATCATCATCAATGAAGTGTGCAATGAGACACATGTAGTTAAGATTTTGAATTGATGTCCATGTATCAGTCGTGAGGCAAATCCTACGACCCTTCAAGAATTTTTTCAGTTTTCCTCTCTCATTTTTATGAATTGCACCAACCTCTCTAGTTATCGTTTGGCGAGAAACCGATGAGAACTTAGGTTGCATGACCTTACAAAATTTTCTGAATCCAATCCCCTCAACAAACCTAAAAGGTAGTTCATCAATGATGACCATTTCAGCAAGAACTCTCTTACAATCGTCAAAAGAAAAGACATGCGTCACAACGTCAACACTGCCCCCGTCTGTGGGTCGAAATGAAAGGTTTTGTTGTCCATGTTGATCTCTATTAGGATATAGTGGGCAAGCGGGGATGTGAGCTTTCAAATTACTAAACGCCGTATTTTTTACTTTCAGCCGCGTATCGTTTATTGCAATACTTACACTCAGCCCATTTGGTTACCCCCTCCTCTTTAATATCGTTGAAGTGATCCAAATAAGGAGATCTATTTCTTTTTTCAGACTCTTTTTAGGTTTAGGCGTTCGTAGTGGAACCTTTCTTTTCAGTCTATTTTCAGTATTTTGTCCAATTTCAACTACTGTATCATCTTGAACATCAATAACATCGGCATTCGTAGACACAGGAGGATTAGAATTATCTCCAAGTTCAACTTCTTCAACATCTACAACATCATCCTCAAGTTCCCTGCCAAGCGTGAAATCAAAATTGCTTGAATCCATCACCTACAAACAAGTGTAATCAAGATCAATAAACTGCAATGCTGCCAATGCATATACATATAGTGCTAACCAGTCGAAATAAGAGAAAAAAATAGCTTTACTGTTTTCTTTTGCTTTACCAGTCGAAAATGAAATAGAATCATAAAATTAGCTTTAGTGCTACAGGCCTACAGCCTACACCAGTTGAAAATAAAAGCACAGACTGTTTTTTTTTTTTGCTTTACGCCTTTATCAGTCAAAAAATTAGCTAGCTACACAGCCTACACCACTCGAAAAAAATCAGCCAAAAACTCACTAATCTACAGCCAAAAAAGGGGGAAAAAATTAAGTGCTACACTAGTCGAAAATCGAAATAGAATCAGAAACTGTTTTTTTTTTTTTTTTGCTTTACGTTTTTATCAGTCAAAAATTTATCTACACCAGTCAGAAAAAACCAGCTCACTGATGACTGATCTATAGCCAAAAAGGGGGAAAAAATTAAATAAGGGGGTTTTTCGGTTTGATCGATTCAACTATTCAAGCCCTATCCATCCCAATCCAATACTCTATCAAGTATCAATTCATCAGATCAAAATCACATCAGATCAAAATCATGGAGAAAATATTTTCGTAAAGCCTTTCACTGTAACAGTCGTATTCTCGACTCTCGTAGAGAAATTCACAGAGAGAGAGAGAGAGAGAGAGAGAGAGAGAGAGAGAGAGAGAGAGAGAGAGAGACGTACCACTGTAGTCTGTAACACTGTTGTATCAGTGTCAATTTAGGGTTCGAGAGAACGGGGAGTCGGGGACTGATCAATTGAGAGAGAAAAGGGGGACTACCGGACAAGTTGCGTCGGGAAACAAGGGGCTCGGCGTTGATTTGATGGCGGTGGCCGGTGGCGGTGGGCATGGATCGGGTGGTACTGTTGAGGGTTGAGAGTAGATCTGGACTTCTGGAGAGTGGAGAGGCCAGAGGGGCAGGGCTGCGAGCCTGCGCCTGTGTGAAACGAAATGAAGTTAGGGTTTTTTTTTTCCCTTTTATATGTGTATGTTTCGGTCGGGTCGGGTTAACCCGAAACAATATATGGGCACCCGAAACCCGACCGAAGGGATTAAAAATCCGACCAAGTCAACCCGAACCCAACCGAAATAGAAAATCAGAACCACCCGTCAGCAATTTTCGGTTCGAGTCGGATCGGGTTTCTGGACAGCCCTAATAAATACAAGGGTTGGACTCCTCTCCATCGGAGTCAAATCCGCAACCTCTCACTGCCAAAGGGGGTTACACGACTGCTTGAGCTGGGCACGGGAGTCAGTCTCGATGTGTTTAACGTCCTCGCAAAAACTCAATTTCATTGGATATCAGTATCTAGTTGAACGAATCATATTTTCCACAAGTAAAGTAGACGGCCAGACGGTATATGAGACAAAAACCAATCAACCAAGCTTTTATTGATCTTCAATCAACTTAATTTTGTGTACAGATGTTAAACACATCGAGACCAACTACATGTACAGTTTGGATCTTGAATTAGAACCGTAATGAATTACGCTTTGCATCACACAAAGGGACCATCACACGAATGTGGACCGGAGACCAGGGTAGTGTACCTCTGGTTCAGTGGGGAAGGCACTTGAGCGAGACAAGTGGTGCTTGTGCTTTTCTTGGCGTGGACCAGTGTGGAATATTTTAGATTACGCTTTCACCAAATCTCCTTTACACGAAACAAATACACTAAACTAGAAACATATAGACAAATGGGCTCCAGTTCAGTTGGCATTTCGTGATCTTTCTCGCGTGGAAGGTCGGGATTTGATTCCCGTCGTGGATGTTTGAAATTCAAGACTAGACAGAATAAATAACTAATGAAACTCTTTGTAAACTAACCTGCTAATTCCCGCTAATGTGTACAATACTACTCCATAAACAAACAGATTAGAAGACACAAGTCTATGCCATTCTGTGGGGGCCATATTCTTTCTCATCCATTAATAGTGCTTTACTCTACCTAATAACCATGACAGCAGAAAAGGACTTCTTCTTCATTGTACAACTAGCGTTAGCCCGTGCCTACGACACTATGCATTCCGGTTGGAAATGGATGGCAGTTGTGTGATTTAGGTAAAAACTATGGGCACTTAATCGGGAAGTGGGAGTATGCACTACAGCCTTTGGATCAAATAAATCTAAAATGTTCTAACAATTTATCCCCACACCCTTCTGTTTTATAATAGAGATGGAGGCGGCACGCAAAGTCATAATCGCCTTAATTAACACATGGAACCGGGGAGGGCACACAAGGCTCAGCTATGTTTTGCGCATTAAATTAATGCGCCTTCTGTCAAATGGGGGCAGCCCAATGGTATTTCTCGGTCCTTTATTTATGAGAGGTCAAAATTCGAGCTTCGTCGTAGATGTTTGTGGTTTAAAGTCATGGACAGCCTATGAATTCATGTGCACTAACCTAATAATTTCCCTCAACCTACGTTGATGTATACCCGCTTAACAAAAAAGATAAACATGAATTCAAGATTGAAACAAATATCATAGACCAAAAAATTAAGAAGAAGAAGTGGACATGTCTCTATGTTTGGTTTAGATTTTGAGACCCAAAACGAACAAATTTGCAAATAATCCTTAAACTAACCTCTCACTTGTTATGTCTCATTTATTACACCATAATTACTATTTTTAACATGAAAGAGTAAGAGGGTAATTTTACTTATCTTACTAATATTTTTTAAAAATAAATTTATGGCATTTTAGTGGTAGCAACTAGAGTAGCTCGTAGCATTTGGAATTTCCCCATTTTACTCGCTAAAAGCAGAGAGTATCCAAAATCCAATACCCCAGTTCCAATTTAATAGTCTCTCATCTTATTTTAATTGGATAAAAAACTAATTATATCTTTAAATAAGTAACGGAAGGAGTAATAATTAAAGCCGCCGAATGAGCCTCTCCTCCCTCCCGAGTTCGGCTCCTCTCTAATTCAAAGGGAATTGGAGGATCCTCCAGTTTCAATTCAATGGTTAGAGTTATCCTAATATCTTTAGCCCCAAAGCTCATATGGTATTCTACGAGTACTCAATTACTCCCAATTATCACATTACATGCACCAATTTACCAAATTTCAAACATTAGTAAAATTTTATATCGTAACTTTAATAACAGGTGCTGGTTCAACGAACAATTGGATTCACAGGGTTAATCAAAGAACTCCTTTTGCATTTCTTCTAAAATATTTTTTCTGTAAAAATTATCTTACGTTCAATTACTTACTCTTACGATTTCTTTCTAATTTCCATAATTGAATCTTAATTTCAACTTTCTTACATATGAGAGCAATTACATCAATGAGCACATGATACAGTACGAAGCACACATGAAAATACATTAGTATCGGTAAAAAAAAAATCTCCTAAGCTACATAATAAGATAATATTAGCGGAAAAAAAATGTTGAAAGAAAAAAATTATTGATATAATATTAGTAAAAAAAATCCTCATGAGCTATATGATATCGGTCGAAAAAAATCTTCATGAACTATATATAAAAAAAAAATAGAAGCAGGTTTAACGGGGAGAGAAGACGCCGTTCAAAAAAAAAGAATTTTTTGTAAACTTCGAAGATTAATGATTTTTTTTTCGCCATTCAAAAAAAAAAACGAAGAGGGAAGACGCTTATGTAATTGAGAAATATTTAGGGATTAATTGGGTGCTCGTAGACTACCATATGGCCTTTGAGGCTTGAGTTACTAGGATAATTTTGACCATTAAATTGAAATTGGAGGATTCTCCGATTCAGATCGGAGAGGAGCCCAACTCCTCTCTTCCATGAAATTTTTTTCAATGCTGAGTGGGTACCACGTAGTGCCTGCTCGAGTCCGAGCATTCCATTTGTTTTTTGAACGGCTCAGATTTGGAAAGAGAAAATGAGAGAGAAAGTATTGGGATGAGAGGAGAGAGAAAATTTCAATTCGAACCGTCCAGAAATATATTGAACAGCTCGGATGCGCCGAATAGATATCACGTGAAATATATTCGCTCCGCGTTAAAAAATCTGTCATCTTCCATCTACAAATCCTAAAAAATTCCCCACGTGGCCCCTTCCAAAAGGATTACCCATCTCTCTCTCCTCATATTTTTTTTTTCAATTACTCCGTGTCATACTCTCTCTCCTACTCCCCACATGGATTTTATTCATGAGTTGTTGTATCCGTGTAACAGAATGTTGCTGTTATGATTCACTGATTCTACTCCTCCTCTAGTCCCTGCGTATCAAAAATGTCGGCGGCGGTTAGCGGCGCCGGAGGCGTCTCCGACGGCGTCTCAGCGAGAAGCCTGAGCGAGATATCGGAGGAGGAGGCGGCGGTGAGAGTGGGCGTAGATCTGGTGGCCGCCGCCAGGCGAAATCTCCGGTTTCTCAGAGTTGTTGCCGAGTCTCATTGGCTCCAACAAAAACCCACTATTGTCGAAGCTATAAGAAGGTAATAAGCTTCACCCCCCACCGCCCCCGCCCCGAGTACTGAATTCTCGTCATTAGTACTCCATCCATCCGTCCCAAATCACTCGTCATTTTTTTGAAAAATTGTGCAATTTTGAGATCGAAAAATAAAATACCCTGTCTTGTCCTGTCATGCGACTCATGCCTAGCCTGGTTACAAGCCCATGTTTTTATGCCTTAGACTATACGGTGACAAGCACATACTGTTTCATCTTATCTCTTGCCTAACCCGGTGACAAGAAGATAACGTGTCATACCTTGCCTAGTCTAAGTGACATACCATGTCTTGCGACGACATAAAACGGTTGCAAATCGCGGCAACATTCGTGTTAATGACACAAAAGTGTTTTTATTACCGGATTTGGTGATGTTTCAGCGCGCAATAGATTTTTCTCTGCTTTTTTTTCCTTCAGATTTTCATTTTCCTGTTTTTTCCCTTTTATTTTCGTTGATTTTCGTCAAGTTCCAAACAATCACTTAAATACAAACCATGGAAGCTGTGTTTGGATGGATAATAATAGTGTTTTTTTTTTTTGTGTGTGCGTGTGCGCGCGCGCTTATTTTAACGGAAAATCCTCGCATGTTTGATTTCTCTATTTTCGCGCAAGAACTCCTAAAACCGCAGCAACAAAAACATATAGGAGTATTTTTCTGTTAGTCTCGTCTCTTTTTTTCACAAAATCAGAGAAGCCAACAAATGTGTTGTTTTTGAAAAACAAACGTGTTTTTGTTCATGTTGCTGCCCGCGTCCGAGCAATTTTATTTTTCATCAACACCACCACTTACTTGGTAAATCCAACAAAATGGACAGTTAGGCAAGGTATGATACCGCATGTCACGACACTGCAACGAAATTACAATCCCTAGGCCACAGAGGTGGTTCCTTAAAAGCATGGCCCGACTCGGGGTGTGGATGGGGACGGATGCCAAAGCCGAGGAAGTCGGTATCTTTTGAATTTTTTTTGCTTCAAATTAATACAACTCTAATTTGGTGTAAAAAAAAATCAAAATTTTACCCGGAAGTATTTAATTTTTTCATTTGGACAAACAATATGGGATTAGCCATGTGCATATAAGCGCACATATAAGATCTTGGGCACCCTCCCCTTGTAAGCCGGTTTTCAAGGGTGAGTTCTACCTAAGGGTTTGTATCATTGGTATCAGAGCCAATCACCACATTGAGTATGGGCTCGGATGCGCATGTGCAAGTATGAGATTGTATGGGTGCGACTTTGCAGTTCGACTCCCGGAGGGGGCGACCTATTGATTGGACGAGAGTTCCATGCCAATAGAGTGATGCGCCACCGTGGACGTCGGCTGCGGAGCCTGGTGGTATGTTACGATCCTAATGTCCCACATCAGCTAAGTATGAGATTAGCCATGTGCATATAAGCTCATGGGCATCCTCCCATTGTAATCCGGTTTTTAAGGGTGAGTTCTACCCAAGGGTTTGTATCATTGGGAGAGTAATTTGATCAGAGAGTTGTAAATGACGAATTGGGTTTTGATGAATTTGTGATGGGTTTTTATTTATGCAGGTATGATGAGCTTTGGATGCCGTTGATTTCTGATCTGACGGTGGGGTCTCCTCCCCCAATGGTTCTTCCTCCAATTGATATTGAATTGGTCTGGTTTTGTCATTCCTTGAATCCGGTAAGCCATGGATATTTTCCCAGTTGAACACTGTTTGGTCAATGAGAAAATGTGGGGAAAGCTAAATAGAAAAGTAATCTACTTTACTAGTAATTTATGTTTGATTGACCAGACTTGCTGCGGACGTTATACAATCCATATATGAGGAACTCCAGTCAACTTATGGTGAAGGTTTTAAAAATTGCACGTTTCCACACTTATGTTTTGTAGGATCAGAATTGATTGTATATAGTTAATCTAATAATTACTCCACACTGGACGTTGCGGCATTTAAATTCTGAAAATGAGTTCGTTATCGGTTTGTAACCCAATTTCCTATCTAACCTGGCCAATCAAATTGGATGTGGAGTTATTTGGGTTCTTTTCGGTATTCAAAAATGAAAACATTCCAGAAGCACAGCCGTCTAATGTGTGTGGGTCCTGCATATATTGTGTGGGACCCACAGTTCATTGATTGGCTCGGATGCATTGTGTCCCGATATGTGTCCGGATATCTATGTCTGTAGCATTGTTCATTGAAACAAAGAGTCTTAGACACGATGTTGCTTTTCTTTGCTTTTCCTCCGTTTTCTTGGCATCCAAACCGATTACCTGTCAATTTCAGGCCAGTTATGCGCGATACTGTGAGTTGAGATTCTCAAAGCTCATAGGAAAACCGGCTATCTTCAACAAGGGGAACGAAGAGTATGCGCTGATCAGATGCAGGGACGTTTGGATCCATAAGTACCCATCTGAGCCATTTGAGAATGAATTGGCTTCTGATGGCTCAATCCCCTTGGTTGCGAATGAGGATCTTTTGAGCCTAGTATTAAAGCAGAGAAATTTGTATGCCAAGTTATCAGCACCTTATATGTCAGAGACTGTGTATTTAATAGCAGCCAGACAACGATACAAAATGTTTCTCTGTATGATGCGAAGGTTTTCCAATTTGTGTGCTCATTTGGTGCCTGCCTCAGACATTCTTCTCATGTGGGTGAGCCATCAGGTGGGTTAGATTTTTGTTATCTTCATCACTAGCTGTCTCTTTTCACATAATTCAGATTTGACTTGATAATCACGTCAACAAGTATTCAATCCAAGCTCTTGGAATTGGTAGACAAGCATTTTTCTTAGTAATCATGTTCAAATTACATGGTAGCAGTTTTGTCATACAGATGCCTTGGTCTCCAACTCCACACATGTGTGTGTACATATATAAATTACTTTCGTATAATGACTCAATTGACTCGACGGTTGAAATGGTAACAAGCAAATTTTTTGATAAAAAGTAACTATATTTTCAGTGGCTAATAATGCAGGAGTTCAACAAAGGGCGACACTAGTAATCCTAACCTTGAAAATATTTTTTCACCATCAAGCACAATGTTGTTTTTAGCGCACAATGTTGTTTTTAGCCGGTGTTTCATAAGTGTTAGATATGGGTTTGTTTTTCCAATTGAAATGCCCCAATTTTAAAGTACAATCAACTAGTTAATTGAAGAAATCAAAATTATTTACTGAAAAGCCATAACGGACAAGTTATGAATCAAAAGCCCTGACCTCCATGAATGCTATATAATCAGTACATTGAACACAAAAATTGAGCAATCAAAAGCCTAGTCATAGATTTGTCATGTAAGTACGTGGAAACATATCATGTAAATCTCAAAAAAGAGGGGTTTTATAGGGAGAGGAAGTAGTGAAGCACATTGACCAAGGGGCTGCTTTTGAGGCATATCAGATTAGTTGGTTCGATACTTCCCCAATGCCAGGGGTTCCTACTTCCTAGAGTATGGTTTAGGAATGCAGGCGGAGCACGAGACCTTCTGGTCACATGGTAGATCCGCCCTCGGATCTGTTAAGGGAGATGAATCTCTCATATCCTCCTTTGCTTTTTGTTAATGAATCAGAGCTATCCCACAGTATACGCAGCTGATGCGAAGGAGATGGAGGGGGATATGGGGAAGGTGGTGGCGGTCTGGGAAGAAGTCAAGGAAGAAGAGGTGGAAGAGACCAAGAAGCTATGGGAGGGAACTTTTGATGAACCATATGAGAAAGCTGGTGGTGCTGCCTGTGGATGGGCTGACAAGGTCAAGCCCCCGATTCACTGGGAGGTCACGGATGATGATGTTAACACAAGATACAAGTCCATGCTACCCCGATACTTGTTGGAGGTAGGTTGGAAACAGTATTTTTGATGCTCTACAGTATATTGGCTTGTTATTCTTAGTTTCTTACATTTTGGAAATTGAATTCTACACTCCCTTTTTTGACATCTACACTCCTTTTTTTGGATTTTAGTGTTGAAAGCGTATGTAATTTTTTTGCTATAAGACAAAAAAAGGAGTGTAGATGTCAAAAAATGGAGTGTAGAATTCAATTACATTTTTCTCCAATGTTTGATCCATTTGTGTTGTACATGTTCTAAGATTCTCTGGTTACATTAACTGAACTTCACCATTCTTCAGCATAAAGTAATGGATTGATTTTCTGATGTAGAGTTAGCCTTCAAAATGGTAAAGAAATTAGGTTGGACCCCCACTTTGCCCATCACACACATGTTCCTCCCAACAATGCTCATACTACATTATTCGATTCTAGTCTAGTTTTAATTCCCTACTTGTATATCTACCTTTACGTTGTGAATCAGACTGTGATGACTGTAATAGTGTTAAGTCGATAATTTTGAATATGTAAAAGATATGTCAGGGACCAGGCTCATAGCAATCATTTTGTTCTTGTAGGTAGCAAAATTGAGTAGTGAATTTCCATTATTTGACTTTTTTGTTTTCTATGTCAGGGGAGCTAATGCTTAATCGGGTAGCTTCATTCGTTGTAGAAAATTCACCAAGTAATATGTTTAGTGCTAAAAACTATTGGAACGCATGGAGATCACATCTACAATTGATTTTGCTTTAATGCTTGCTATAGTTCAAGTGGTACCTTAATCTTCCCTCAACCATGTTCTTAGGAACTTATGTTCCATTTTTGTTATCTTTCTGACCAAATGAACAGAAACCGCCTAACCTGATTAAAAATTCCTATACTAGTTAGGTGGCAATATTAGGTTTTATCTTAAAAATTTACCAACTGCAAATGACAATTAGACTAACTTCATTCCGTATGAAACTGACACTGGGGTGTTTACTAGATAGGTCTGTGTATTTGTGAAGCTTGACTCAAAGATGAAGGGAATGCAAGGGAAAACACTGCGTGACCTTTTGTGCCTCCGCATGGTGAGGTGTCACAAGGAGCTTAAGATTGATAAACAAATATCCAGTTTCCCCTTGGGCTCTTGGCAGAAAGCTTGGCATCTTTACTGTGAATTTGGAACAAGGGGAGTTGTGCTGGAGCTTCGTGATCGTGGCAGTCACTGTTTCGAAGGAAGTACAGTGAAAGACACAGTTACGTTTCTTTGGAACGACTTACTACGAGCAACCTCTCTTACTTGCAAAAGGGAAATTGATCGAAAGATTAGAGTTGTCTCTTCCATGACTCCCCCAATCCAAGCACCATACTTGCTGAAATGTGTGCCTGATCGTGTCACGGACGATTCAGGAGCCATGATATGTGATTTAATTCTGAGGATGAACCAATACCATCCTCAAGAAGGTCGGTGGTTGTCTCGCACTGTTTTGGATCACGCAGGGAGAGAGTGTTTTATTGTTCGAATGAGGTATGTTTTGCCTTTTGTTATTTCTTCACATACCTAAAGGTGGTCACTTGATCACCCTCAACAAAGGATAATTATGTACTACACAAACAAAAACTACGTGATGGTTTTTTTTCTTTAGCATGCACTTTGACTTCCCTAGAAAAAATTGATGAACACGCTAATGTCATTTCATTCTCACTCAAACACGCTAATCCTTAATACCAATTTAACTCTGATGCAACTTGTTACACAATAAATTTTGTAGCCTAATTTAGGGATTATTACCCAAAATGGTCACTGGGTTACAAAAATTGAAGGATATTATGCAAGATTTTAAACTGCATTTCATCAAACAAAAATGGCAATATTTGACGCATTTACATATTTTTCAATGTTGATATCATATGGAGTATTATAATTGGGGTAGATTAAAGTTTCTTAAAGAGTATCCTGAAAAAAGAAATTGGAGTCCCCACTGTGGGGAGCACTGTTTTGATGTGAATAACTATATTCTACTTTTACTGTTTTACATAAAATAGAATGGGCAGAGGGTTTTGGAGGAGGGGTGCTGAAACTCCTTCTGCTGTGAAATGGGAAGAAAGGATTATAGAGATACGTGAAGGTTCTTGGTCTTATGTTGCTGACTCCATCGGCCGAGCTCCTGGTATGCTCCAATCTATCTTTTTGTTGGATTCAGACACTTTTATCTGATGTCTGAAAAGTTAAAGAAAAAATCACCTAAACAAGAAAAAGAACTATCGACAAAATGGCTTTCTTAGGCGCAACTGAGTGCAGGTTCTTCTTTCTTGATTCATAGAACCTTGGAATCATGTAGATTTAAAACTAGTTTGCCACTCCCCCTCTTCCAAGCTCCAATCTTTCTTTAGACATCCACGGGATAGTTCAAAAAGGTCTTTTGGAAGACTACAGATGCTCAAATGATGCATTGTTTTCCTCTATAATTCCACTTGTTTTACGTTATATTTAGATGGGATGGTAAAAAATTTCGAACTTCATACGCTTGGTAAAAGTCTGTTTGCTTTGTTTTCTTATATCCGCCACAACTAGCATCGACCTAGATTCATAAGCAGTTATTTTCTTTTAATAGTTGTATTGGCTGTCTAATGCAGTGAAAGTGGTAGGAACAGCAACACCAAAAGAGCCCTCAGAACAGTGGAATGCTTCATGGGAGTTTTCGACTGGTGATGAACTGATGATACAGTGGGAATCGACATCTAGAGAAATCCTGAGTTTTGACCTGAAAAGCAAAGGATCTCCAGACGCAAAGGTAAACAGCAAATATACTTTCTTATGTGTGAACTATGTTACAAGTACATGTCCAAGTGTTGGATTTATTTGACTATAATTTCAATAGGTGATTTTATTTTCTTGCATAAATGGTGTTTACAAGATGCCTTAAGGCATTCATGCATAATACATGAGTTTATGCATATTCATGATAAATGGAAATTGTCAAACATGCGTCTATGCATATTCATGATAAATGGAAATTGTAAAACATGCATGCTTAGTGACTGTCAAACTAAACATGTCGGACATAGATCCCATAACTTATTTGATTGTTGAAATGTGTGCCATGTATACCACATACCTTTAGAAGAGTACATGTAGGATAGCCTCTGAAGAAAAAGATTTTTATGGGTAGACCCTTTAACTAGAAGTCAATCGAAACAAATTGAATATTGCAGGTGAAGTTGTTAATAGGACGGAAAATGCAATATGGAAGAAGGAACATCGATTTACAGAATAAAACAAAGGAAGAAAAGACAAACACTCAAGATGAAAATCGGCCAGAAGCAGAAGCAGAAGAAGGGTTTGTGACGCTAGTTCGGTTTTCAGAAGATGACCCAAACGGAAAAGCAACAGCACTACTTAATTGGAAGCTACTGGTGGTAGAATTCTCCCCTGAAGAAGACGCAGTTTTGGTCCTCCTATTATGCATTTCAATACTGAGAAGCGTGTCGGAGATGAGAAAGGAAGACGCGGGGAACTTGTTGATTAGGAGGAGATTGAAGGAAACGAAGCTCAGAACTAGAGACTGGGGATCTGTCATGCTTGATCCTTCTTCTTCATGCTCTCCATCCGTTACTATCAGTCATCTTCAACCTTGGTATTGGAATGCAAAAGCAGTGTTGGCATCTGATGATTCTGCGAAACAACCCGCGGCTTCAAGTTATTCACCTGCTGAGGGCGGCGATAAGTTGTTCAAGAAAGTTATTATTGCTCGAGAGTGATCGGATTTGCAGCCGTCGCTTGATACAGGTTAAGGAAATTTTTTGTACATGCATAGTTCATTACTTGTATGATGGGGAAAAGGAGTATGCCCATTTGATATATTTGTATACAAGGGTCAAGTAGCTGGACTCATATACTAATATGCGGTTTGTAATAACGGAGAAGTCTTAAACCACACCCGAACTTACACACACCCAAATACACATGCACATAATTTGAGAAAATATTTTTAAAAAATTACTACTGCTTTTTTTATTCACGAAATTGACCCAGCAAGTGTTGTCCTCCTCCAATACATGTATATATTTATATGTGTATATGTATGTTTACCAAGACAAACCACAGTCCGCTAGAATATGCATGTGCATGTGTATCCATTATATGTATGTGTATGTGTATCCATAGTTGAAAATGACGAAAAAGTACTGATGCGCGAGTCTAATTTCAAACCCAGTTCATGAAAACCCCGATTACAAACAATTTAGAGACCCGTACTAATTGTTTTGAGTCCGACGACAAGGCTGGTTGTGTCACCTATGTTCTGATCACCATTTTGATAGTGAGTCATTTCTGTGCACCTAATTTTAATAATGTGCTCTGGTTAAGTGTGCCTAGTGCACTTCGTTAATTTCGGGTGGGGTTGGACCATTTTAAATTGTTACTCGAGACTTGGGAAGAGGTTCATACTCTCATCAGGTATAGATTTGCGAAAAAGCTATGGGAACTGACCTAATGTGCACCGGTGGCATGTGAGGTCCACTCTGGATCTCGCACGGATAATCCAAGTTGTTCAATAATTTTCGAATAATTTTTCAAGTGCCCAAACAAGAAATCAGCTCTATCCAATATGTGAAGGTGTTTGATCCAATCTTCCATATATTATTTTTTTCAGAGTGGATTGTAATTTGAATGAAAATTAAAATATTGGATTGAGTATATACACACATTGAATTGAGTTGATTTCTAACTAGACCACTCAAAAAATTATTTTAAAATTATTGAACGGTTCCGATTATATCTACAGGATTCAAAGTAGGACCTACATGCCGTCTGTGCACAGTTGGTGCACATTAGGTCGATTCCCCTCAGAGGGCTCATAGATTCGTGGCTACCCCATTGGATTAAATGATGAACTCACGCTCACCAATGAGGAGACGGTGATGATAAAAATGAATGAGAAATTCGAAACTTGAACTTGATTGAACAAATTCCAGGCTTAAGTTTCATAGCTACTCATTGAGGCTAAACATACCATCTATATGTAATAGAAGCCTTGGAATCTCACATAGATAGTGGTGTGGCGTGATGAATCATATTTGTAATTTCATTTAAAAGAAAAAAATAAAATAAAATCTCACTCTAAAGTCTAATGCCTTGTTTGGATCACTTCTTGAAAATATTTTCCAACTCAAAAAACACTGGTTACTCTTACTTTTAATCGTTACTCCTACTTCTCTCTCCCCTCTCTAATCATTATTTTCATTTCTCTCTCTATCTCTCAATTCATTATCCCTACCTCTAATCATTACCTTAATTTATCTCTCCACTCATTACCCAAAAATCAAACTCAAAAATTTTCAAAACATCATTCAAACAACGGTCCTACTAATAGGTGCTCCTGGGGCATCTGCGTAGGAGTAACGATATAATTTGAAGTTAATGATGTTTAGGGTCACATCTTTAATTGTAATTAATAATGTTTTATATAAGCATTAAAATTTTGGATGGTTGAGAGCACTTTTTTCTAGATTTTGTTTGCAGCATTAATTGCATTATCTTGGCTGCCAATATTACCCTTTAGAATAGCTTCTGTTTTAGAAGTCAAAATAATACTCCTTCCGTTCCTTTTTAAGTGTCCTGCTCCGTAATTCCAACTTATTAAAAAGATATCATCATTACACTTTTCACATTAATTTTTTCCTCCACTTTCCCTACTTACCCATCATCATTACACTTTTACTCACTAACTTTTCAAAATAAAATTTACTTTTAGGGACAAAATAGACAATGCACTAACTTTTACCCTCTTAATTTTACAAAATGGACACTTATTAAGGGACAGCCCAAAATAAAATACTGGACACAAAATAAGGGACGGAGGGAGTATGCAAGAATATAAAATATAGAAAATTACTAGGCTGTCCATTACGTGAAATTCATAAGTCCACAAGTCCACTTATTAACTTTGTAAGGTCTTGTAACGACTCGGATTTTTGCTTTATTTTTTTTTCGAATAAAAAAATTATTTTTAATCAAATAGTCTATAGTAATCGATTAATTATTTAAAAGTGTAATTTGATTAAAACTAGAACCTAGATTAATTTTTGGTATTTAAAATTAATTTAGCATATACATTATTAATTAGCTTGTAACTATGTATAATTGTGTCTATATAATAGATATTAGTAGGGGTGGCAAATTGAACCCAGACCCATTAACAAACCCAGACCCATCAATTAGAAAATAGACCCAACCCAACCCATTTATTAGTTGGGTAAGAATGGGTTCAAACCCAACTAACCCATTATTAATTGGGTCATAATTGGGCATTAATTGGGTCAACTTAAATGACCCAATGGGCAATGAAAGTAACCCACCAAATTCCATCTTTTAATTGGTCCCAAATTCCATCTCTCTCTCTCTCCCCCTGCCCCTCTCTCCCTCCCCGCTCTCTCTCCCCCCTGCCCCCCCACCCCCCCTCCCCTCTCTCTCTCTCTCTCTCTCTCTCTCTCCCTTGCCCAACCCCCCCCCCCCTCTCTCTCTCTTTCCACCCCACGGGAGCATGGCCTTCTCCCTCTTTTATTCAATTATTTTGTGCTACATCACACGGGTCCAAAAATATTTTGAATGGTCCGAATTAAAAATCAATTGTAACCGGTAACAATTATTTTGACCAGTCAAAATTGAAAACACATCTCATTCATTAATTGCGCGAATGGACCCGTGAAATTGTGCTCCGCCGTGAATAAATTTCTCTCATGGTAGTCCCGCAAAGGGTTTGGATTAAAAAATTGACTTATTTTTTTGTTCTTATTCAATTTTTTTTTGCATTTTTTTTGTTTTGTGTCATATTTTTGTGACTTATTAATTTGTTTTGATGAGAGGAATCAGAAAAGTAAAAAAATTTGATCGAAACTTATAACTTTTTGAATAAAGACAAAAAAAAATCAATAAGACAAAAAAAATTACTTATTCTCGTCTTTTTGAAAAAATTTATGAGTTTCGATCATAATTTTTTTTTACTTCTCTAATTTTTCGATCATAATTTTTAGTTTATATATAATTGGGTTAATGGGCGGGTCGGGTTTGCTTTAAAATAAATGGGTCGGGTTGGGTATGGGTAATTAGACTCATAGTTAACGGGTCTAAATGGGTCAATGACCCATTAAAGACCTAACCCACTAACAACTTACCCAATTTGACCCAAACCCGCCCGTTTGCCACCCCTAGATATTAGTAACCATCCCACAATTTATGGGATTTGGATACCCATTCTTCACCTATCTCTCCCTCTATCTCGATCTTTTCACTTATTCACTCCCCTTCAAACTCTTCCTAAACTATACATCTCTCTAATCTCTATAACATCCCACTCTCCTACCTTCCTCCACTATTCCCTTTATATTACTCCTAGTCCACTGCAAAAACATAAATAAGAAAAGATGGATCACACCCTTTCAATTTTCGTCCATATCACGTCCCTCTGTTCACGGCCTGTTTCCTCCTAGTTTCTGTCGTTTGTAGGCCTAAGTTTCTTCACGAATGTTGTAGAGGGCGTCGAGAGCTTCAATTTCGACCCAAGAATCACCCAAAACGGTCAAGGATTGATAGAGTTATCGCTGTCCAAAGATCAGTGAAATTTTTCGGATTTTTATTTCCAGATAGCAAACATGACTTATGAAAACCCGCACTTTTCTCCTAGTTCGAATATTTTTCGGGCTTCAACTTCTTCACAAAAGTTGTAGAGCGTTTCAAGATCTTCGCGTTAGACACACGAATCGTCCAAAACGGCAGAGGTTTGGTCAAGTTATTCCAGTCCAAAGTTGCTGCTAGAGTATCGATGTTACGCCGCCAAACGAAAATCCACCGAATCGTTTTGTCCGGATTAAAGGTATTATAATCCATTCCAATCTCTTCTCTAAGTATATTAAGTGTTTATATGCTTGACCCTATGCCTCAAACGATCCCATGCATCGAAACCGAGCCAAAACAATAATAAAAAAAAAAACAAAATCTGACATGGAGTTTGCAGCCGCGACCTTTGGGTTGCTCCAGCCGCAAGAACCAGGTCTCTGACCTTGCAGGCCGCAAGGTCAACATGGTCAGACCTTCCGAAGTGTACAGTTTTAGTTCGAATCGACTTTTCGATATCCCGAACACCATTTTTGACCCCCGAATTATTTTTCCTAGACTTTTCATACCTCAAAGATCATAACTTGTTAAGATCATCTTTTTAATTACCTATTTATTAAATTATTTATTAGTTATCATTCAAAGTTTCCGAACAAAAAAATCTTTGCGACCTTCCAAACAACGTTTTAACACCCAAACTAATTTTTCTTAGACTCCTTGCATCTCAAAGATGATATTTTGTTAAACTAATATTTTTTTAATTTAGTTTACTATTTATTGTTATTTTTATAGTGTTTCCAATCAAAATTACCTTACGACCTTATAAACCTTATTATTAATGCCCGGATAATTTTATTTAGACTCCTTACATTTAGAAGATAAAACTTTGTTAATCTCAACATATTTTAATTAGTAAACTATTTATTATCTATTTACTTCACTTTCGGCCACTTTATTTAACGTCTTCATTTAAAATAATCCCGCGACCCTCCGAACCCAACTTTTGATACTCAACCAGTTGCATAGGACCTTTAGGACTCTTATTAAGGTCATGTTAATTATTCTAATATTTTTTTTCCTAATTAATGTATTTAATTAGTTTTTAATCAATATAATTACTTAGAAATAATTAATGAGAGCCTAGAAAAAATATATTTTTTAAAATTCTTTTAAAAAAAAGTTCTTACTTATTATCATCTTGGCCACACGAGATTAAGGGTAACGGCCCATTCATAAAAAGTTGCGTGATTACGTTGCTTACTGATTGTTTCGTTTATTATTTGATTAATTGTATGTTGCACCACTGCTTGATTGAATGCTAGATTGGATCCTAGAGACATGGGGTGGTATGCGAATAGAATTCACCTAGACGATGCTAGGTAATGGATGAATTGGAAAGTTTTATTTTTAAATTGCCTACAGGCGTGATTTTGAGATATGATGAGATTTGTGATGAGATTGAAACTGACGAGTGTTCAGTGATGAATTAATAGACTGGCGTGTATCCAGTGATGATTGTGAAGTGGTATATAAGATAGGCGAACCCTAGTTGTGATTCAGGTATGATAAGCTTTCCCCTTGTTGTAATTATTGGGGTGCACACTCGGTATATAACTTAGGTGTATCTGTGACAGCAAAGGGAAGTGACCTCATGGGACTGAGCATGGCTAGCGGTTGGGGGAGGAAAGATCTCATGGAGGGATCTTAGATTTCACTTTAGAATAATGAATAGTAATAAATTGGTGTTTGTAAATCTTTATTCTGCTTTTCGCATATATTATCCTATTACTTGCTAGCTGTAAAGCAAGAGGGGTGGTTGGGTTGGATTATTCTACTGGGTGATTTATCACTTACGGATACGTCTGTATCATAGCAAATCGTTTGCTTTGGCGATCAATTTGCTAGTGGCGCAGGATTCAATGGAGAGGATTCAACGATGGTGCAGTTCAACACGGAAAGAATATCAGGAACGAAGATCGAGTATGCTTCGGATTTGTATCAAACCTAGAGTGAGCTCTGAAGTTAATGTATTTGAATCAGTAAATTTATCTTGTGACTGTAATAGCTAAACTTTATTTTGGAAAATTATATTTATTTAGCAAATTTCTTAAGATTTTATTATATATTGCTTCCGAAAAATCGGGGCGTTACAGGTCTCAAGTCCATTTTAGAGTACCCTAGGGTTTAGACACTTTCATAAGATTTTAGGGTGCATTTTTTTATTATAGGATAGAGTATCTTTGGGTTTAGACACTTTTATAGGGTTTTAGGGTTCATTTTTCTATTATAAGGTTTTAGTGGTTTAGGCACTTTCACAGGGTTTAGGATTTTAAGCACTTTCATAGGGTATCCTACGGTTTAGGTTGTGTGGACTTGTGATTTTACAAAACTATTAGGTGGACTTGTGGGCTTATGAAATGTCTATAGTGGCCCTATTACTAAATCTCCCTATAAAATGCGACAAATTGGTTTGGAAAGATGCTCTATTTAAGTCAACTCAAATTCAGGTGGTGTTCTGCTAAGAGATTTTTGGATATTTTTGGGCTTTTTTGTTTTTATTTTTATTCAAAAAAAATCGCGTTTGTTAGTTTTGCGACAAACTTTTATTGATTATTGATTCTTCTCGACGAGAAGAATCAGAAAAATAAAAGTTGTATAACTTTTACCCAAATATTTTTAGAAATATCTAAGATAAAGCCTAAGAAGTGCAAAAAATCAGCTTTGTGGTTTTACAAAACTATTAGGTGGACTTGTGGGCGTATGAAATATTTATAGTAGACCTATTACTAAATTTCCCTATAAAATATGACAAATTGGTTTGGAAAGATGCTCTATTTAAGTGAACTCAAATTCAGGTGGCGTGGCGTTCCGCTAAGAGATTTTTGGGCTTTTTTTGTTTTTGTTTTTATTCAAAAAAAATTGGCGTTTGTTAATTAGTTTTGCGACAAACTTTTGTTGATTATTGATTTTTCTCGATTAGAGGAATCAGAATAGTAAAAATTGTATAACTTTTACCCAAATATTTTTGGAGATATCCAAGATAAAGCCCAAGAAGAGCAAAAAATCAGCTTTATCTTGGATATTTCAAAAAATATTTGGGTAAAAGTCATTACTTTTCCGGTTCATTTTTACTATAACATGTTGAATATGGATATTATGTTATAGGTATTGCAAATATCTTTTGAATAATAACAATTTTTTTTAGGCTATAAATATCACATACACATTAGATGAGTAAAATAGGATTTGAAAAATGTGAACAGTGAATTGGAGGAACAATCCTTACTGTGTTTGGTTGACAATTTTGGAGTTAAATTTTTGAATTAAAATGTAAAAACACGTGATTGGATGTGAGATTTCAATGAGTGGGGACTTAAGTGGGTCCCCTTGACTCTCTCATTAGAAGGAAAAGAAAAACTCACTCCAACGTAGACGAAAGGTGAGCTTTTATTTAAAAAAAAAAAAAAAGAAGTCAAGTTTTATGTTACTGCAATATGCTATGATATGATATTGACTTTTTATTTGAAATCGAAATGTGAGGCATTCATTATCATGAGAAAAAACTTCAAACAAGGGTATGGTTGGTACTTAAAATTATTTCTACCGTGACAGTTAATGATAGTTGGTGGAGCTAATAAGTCATTGCATGGGAATAAAAAGCTAGCATTAACCATTAACAAGAAATGCATTATTAATTGCACTTGATCAAGTACCCCAGTGGGCAGTGGCATTCCTTAGCATTTGCCTTCAAACAAGGCATAAACTTCTTTGTCCCAAAGCACGAGGGGCGACGTATATGCACCTCGAAACTATGCCCGCCTGGCCCGCCAACATGTTCGAAGCTGGTAAGAATATTAATAAGTCATTGACCAATGACCGCTAGTCTTTGGATGGTTTTTTCAGCTAAGAGAGTAACAAAATCAAATCCCGTCAAAATTTAGTCAATCGAATAATATGTGATCTCACTAGGAATTCGAATCCTGACCTGCAATCGAGTGTTCTACTTTTAGGAAGACTTTTCCTTTTTTTTTTTTTTTTTTACTTTCTTTGATGGACTTATTTCTGTTATTGATTGAGTTGTTGAGTTTGATTATCTCGTGAACTCTCATAATTAATGTAATGTCTCGGATGTGAACTATGTAAATGATTTTTTTTATCGATTGAAAAATAAAGTACAATAATTTTATACATCAATTTTTTTTAAAATATTATAATACATATGAATTTAACAGATTCAAACACATATGTATTCACAAATATTCTATAATTGCAAGCTCCACATCTATCGTGTGGAACACAAGCGCATCAAATATACATTCCAATTTATGATTATTTAACTATACTATACTATATACTCCATATACTCCTATATTTTATAAGTAATTTAGTTTTTGTTTTTTACTAAAGTCTTAGATTTGATATGCTATCACCTCATTCCGAACAAATCCAAGCATTTGCTCTTCTTGCTTTAATTGAAACACGTGGACGGTAAAATTGGTCCTGCGGTTAGTCGGAATATGCGTAAATTAATTCCAATTCCCGAGTTATCAAATTTTACAACCCGATCACAAACACAACTAGTGCGTGTGGTCCCATACACATGTGACAGTGTGAGGTCCCATATACATGTGACAGTGTGAGGTCCCATATACATGTGACAGTGTGAGGGGTTGTTGTGTAACGACTTGTGTGTTAGAAATTCTGAAATACTGTAAGATTTGCTGGGTTTGCTTTGAACTCTCAAACCGCGGCTCGCAGTGCAGAGCTTTGGATGCTTTTCATGCTCCCATGGGTTTCGAGCTCACTCCATACTCTCTCTCTCTCTCTCTCTCTCCACATCTTCTCTCTCTACACTTTTTTGGTACTCCCATTTGCTACTGTTGAGGGTGTTGTCTCTTTCAATAGCATGCACACTTGAGTAGTTCTCTTTCGAAAGCTTTCAAAGAAAATTCCCCTTTCCGTGCTCTGCGTTTTTCCAGAATTTTCAAAACCCTAATATAGTTTCTTCCTTGGTGGAGTGTTTTTTTTTCCCTCCTGCAGTCCTGCGTCATACCAGATGTAAACAGAAAGCAACAAGAGCATTTACTGTCCATGCATCTGTCTCTCCGTCCTTTTGGCAGTTTCTGTGTCAGTACCATTGCTTGCTTTTTCTTGTGTTTTTCTGAATATTTTTTAAGATAAAACTGAAAAATGGATAAAGGAAACAGAACATATTGACGGGAATCTTGTGACTGGTTGAACGGGAACAGTTGAGCTCTGAGCAGACACATTTTGATTTGTCTTATTCTTTTTAACGTTTTTTTTTATTTAAAAACCCTTGTTTTTTCTGTTTCGAAACCCTCCTCTTGTCTGAAACCCTTGCTCTTTTGTAACCCTTGTTTGGTTGTGAAATTTGGAGATTCTGCATTTGGGTATGCTTTGAGATGTTTGTTTGGGTCATCGGAAATGGCTATGAATGTAGCAACAAAAACAAGAGATTTGGAGTGTGGAGTGACCTGGATTTCGTTCATTTGGCGAGAAGATCTTATTTTGGCTCAATAAATTGGGCAAAATCAGAGAAATCCATTTTTGAATCTTGTGAGAGCTTTGTTTAGTTTATCAGTTTTCCGATACTTGAAAACTGGCTACTGTCGGTTATTTTGTTCTGCTTTGTGGGTTCTGATTCCATAGATTTGCATGCCTTGTAGCAGCAGAATAATGGGGAACATTAAAAGGGTTCTTATGAAGATTCTATGCTGAACAAATTGTGAGAGGATGGGGAAAGAACGCTAAACTTTGCAAATATTCTGTGATATCTTGTTGGATATGTTTTTGGGCTGCAGATAAAGCATCCGATTCTGTGGTGAATAGTTTTTGGTCTTGTCCTCATTTAGTTCTTAGAATCAACTGAAATATGTACTCAAGTTGCTGTAGAATTCATGGTGTTGAGGTTTTGAGCTCGACAAGACGGTAGAAAGCCCGTAGAATTGAATGCGGTTCAGAATTTGTAAAGATTAAACTGTACCCCGCTGTTCTGTTGATCTTCCAAGGTGTATAGGTACACGAAATTCAACCTGCCTTTGATTTGCTAACATCCATTTACATTTATTGGTTAACCTCTTATGCTATATAGAAGAAACTCTTGTTTACGACCTCTATGTTTTTAGGTATGGGTTGTGTTGCATCAAGAATTGACAAAGAAGAGAGGGTTAGGATTTGCAAGGAGAGGAAGATGTTAATGAAACAAATAGTGGGGTTTAGAAGGGAGTTTACTGAATCCCAGTTGTGTTATTTGAGATCTCTGAAAAACACTGGAGTAACCCTTAGGCAGTTCACTGAATCTGAGTCACTGGAACTTGAAAATACCCGTTTTGGCCTAGCTTTGCCACCATCGCCGCCTCCCCCTTTGCCTCCCCCTCCTCCTCCACCACCAAATTTTAGCCCGGATATGAGGAAGGACAAGGGAAAACAAAGGGTGGAAGTTGCCCAAGAAGAAATCATAGAGATCGATGAGGACAATAGTTGCACGCCGCCGCCTCCGCTTGCTAGCTCCACATGGGATTTCTGGGACCCTTTTGCCCCTTCTTCACCACATTGTGAAAAGAAGAGTGAAATTGAAGAGCCAATTGAGGAGGAAAATTGGGCAGAGACTAAATCTCAATTTGAGGAAGAAGAACAGGAGGGTGTTGGAAATAATTCTGTAAACATGCTTCCTGAGAAGCCACTGAATGTGGAGTTGCTTGATGATAACTCATCAATGGTGAGCTGGCACACTAAAGACACTGCAAGTGCAGATATGGCCATGGTGGTCTGGAGGAGGAAGAAGACCTTGGCTGGTATTGTCAAGGAGTTAGATGATTATTTCCTGAAAGCATCAGATGGTGGCAAGGATATAGTGATTCTAATGGACATCAATTCAAGTGACACTTTACTTCGGCAGAATCCAAAAGAAATGAGTAACTACTATCTTCTTGTTCCCCTAGACAATAACATTTCTTTTGTTATCCTAGTATATGTCGGCTTCTTTCATACTTAAGATACTGAGCTTTAGAACTTACGAAAAGACTTGCTTAGCTACCCTTAAGGCTAGTGTTAGTCGGAGATTCATTCACAATATTGTCATTTGCATTGCATTTTTTTGGCCAACTTTGATTATTTTCATTAATGAAATAAGTTGGTTTCACTTTACACAACAAGTTCGGTCTACGATGAGTGTTCTAATTCTTCTGCAAGAGTGGTTGCTCGCAACTCTTGTTGTTGCTCTTTGCATAACATCTTTTGCACTTGGACTCCGAGGATTACTTACCGTAAGTTATAGTTATGGCTTCAAGGCTCAAAGACAGGAGCAGTGATAGCAGAATAAGTACCTTGTTTTTGTTATTTTTCGGAAATTACATACTGTCACTGATCTTGCATATCAAATTCGTTGTCATATACTCACTTTTGTAGTCCCCTGGGATGCAAAGGAAATTTCAGGCTTCAAATTGTGCATGTGTTGTGTATGGTGTTCAAAGTTCCAGGACCGTAAAAGCAGAAACTAAACATTATCTACAAAAAGATAATTGACATTCCAGTTCATTTTTTGGTACAATCCTCGAGTTTTTAAACTGCATTTGTAACACTGTATTTGGAAACGTTCTGGAATACAGCTCTTATCCATCATCTAGAGGTTGCTTGATAATTATAGGTACTGATTCAGTGCTACCATTTAATGCCTGCAGATGTAGTGTTATTGAGGATTCTTGATGATTATTGGTGGAATAACTCGGTGTACGAGGTAGACCCCCTAGTGGTCATACCCTTAGGTTAGAACTTACACTGTTATGTTGGACATTGATTCTAGAGAACCTACTGTCAGTCTGAACTATTTCATGCCATCGATTAGTGAAGTATGCAACTGGGGCCTTCCAAATACAAACACAATCAACATTGCTCATCTAGGGTATTCATTCTGTTTATTTGTTGTATCCCAAGACGGAACAAGAAATAAATGTATTAAGAGGTCTGGTTGTAGGGAATCCGCCTGAGAATCCATGCTTTTATGGCAAGAGATAGGAAAGACTTATTTAGAATTGAAGGGAACAGCATTTCATTGTGTTTCCATTGAAAACAGCCCAAACATCTCCGTTCTCTATGAAAATCACCAAGCTTGGATGTTCTGGTGTTTCCACGAAAAGGTATGAATTCAGTTGAAAACTAAAAGGACGAGAGAATGTTAGTTTCTTTTTTATCCTTTTCTTTTTGTTAGCGTTGCTGTCAAGATATTTGCCAAAGAAGTTAAAGAGCCTTCAAGCCTTACCTGTATGCGAAGTGACAAGCATAACAAACAAACTAATTTGAGGAGTTTTGACCTCCAGATGTCTTGGAATCAACATTTTGATACCGAGTCGGCAACTTTGCCCAAAAGCTTAAGCTATTGGAACAGGTCTTTCAGTAGAAGGAACAGGTGACTCAATAGAATGAATGGTGACGACTGATATTAAGGCCATGATTGATGGACTTGAGTTTGAGGCAAGTTATGGAAAATTTACTATAACTATTACTTGAAGGAGTATAATTCCTTAATTAATGGTCCCAACTCGCAAGTCCTTAAATTGTTACATTGTTTGAAAAGGAAGAGAATATATTTCCACCTTTATTAGTAGTTAGTTCGATCACGATGATGAGTCAGGTTATGGTCACGACATAAGCTTGTTGCATGTTATTATCAATCTTGAAACTTTCTTTCTTTAAGAGAGGTCTCCTTTGTGTCCTTACTTGGTCATTAGAACAAATGATAACCTGGTAAAAGGCAAGTTGGCAGACAGAATAGGGTTTGGATTGACACCCGTGTCCTTAAAGTCCAGGACTCCAGATTATATACATGTTGCTGATGCCTGAGTCAAAGCTGTATTTATTTGGTATTGACCGTACCATTTTGACAAAGTTAATTCAACTCAGTTCATTTCAAGAAAGCTTAGAACAAATCATAACCCGGTAAAAGGCAAGTTGGCAGACATAATAGGGTTTGGATTGACACCCGTGTCCTTCAAGTCCAGGACTCCAGATTATATACATGTTGCTGATGCCTGAGTCAAAGCTGTATTTATTTGGTATTGACCGTACCATTTTGACAAAGTTAATTCAACTTAGTTCATTTCAATAAAGCTATTACAACACTATTTTTTGATCAGCGCCAATGCCAGCTGAATACACGATTTCTGTCCTAAGTATCTTGAGTCTTGAGTTTAACTTCCACATGCATTGTGTGTAGCTCTAATTACCTTTCTGGTGAAGGATATATCTGACAAGTCTCTAAATATCTCCTCTATTCACATTTATCGACATTTAGTTGCTCTTCAATTCAATTGTGGTTGCTCTTCCAATTCAATTGTGTCTAGGAGCTTATAGTAAGTATTGTTTACAGGGGGGAGGTACAGTTCTGGAAAGGTCTTTAATGCATTTTCGTGGAGTTGGTCATCTAAATCACTTCAATGTACAAGAAATGCTCCAGAGTTTTGTGGTCCAAGTGAACCATGCCGCCCAGGTGCTCATTCTGTCACACTCGAAAAACTATATGCTGAAGATCAAAGAATTTACAAGGACATCAAGGTATCTATGGTATTCCAAAAGTGATAAATTCCCGGAGAAAGATGTATTCCTGTTTGATAATGATCTTTCATGTATATTGTGAACTTTCATAAACTAGGTGCGAAGTTGAACTTTTTGTGAAGTTGTGTAGGCTTAGGATTTTTTGTGTTGGTTGTGCAATGCATACAAGGCACGAACCTAAAGTTGTACAGGCTTAGTCAATGTAGCAAAGTGATTGTCCTGAGACCTCTGTAGTTGCAGGTTCTTTAATGCATATTGGTCTCATATTTAGGGGCTGATGTGGCATGGAAATCCTCTTGCAGAAAAAAAAACCACATCTTACTAGTGCTTTCCATTATTTGTTGAGCTTCCTGGAAGGCCGTTGACAGTTGACCGTTTCTTTTTTGTTATCTATTTTACATTTTCTGTTTCATAAGTTCCACTCTTACCACTTTACTACATTTTATAGATAGTTGAAGGAAAACTAAACAGCTCAACTCTAAATAGGTCAAAAGTCCATGTATCCCCAATAACAATAATTAGGCATAGTCTCTTTTGCAAAGCAAAAAAAAAAAAATTAGGCATAGTCTGACGATTACATCTTCAAATTAAAGTCGTGTTTATACTGGAGATGGTTAATATCCACACCTAGCAGCAATGATCCCAAAAACAAGGATGGAAGGAAGAGTACTGGTGTATTATGTTTCTTTTTTGTCTTTCTTTGTTGTCCTTTTTTGATCCTATACTTCTCGTGGTAACATTATATTGTCCTGTAGGATGAAGGGGTCACTAAATTGGAGCATGAGAAGAAATCCTTGCTCCTGCAAAAGCAAGAGGATGAAGACCGAGACTGGACAAAGACAGAGAAAACTCGATCAAGTGTTGAGAGTTTGCAATCTGACATAGTATGTCTGAAAGAATCAATTAGTAGGTCGTGCTCATCCATATCGAAGCTTATAGATGAAGAGCTGCATCCCCAGCTTATTGCAGTAACTTCTGGGTACAGTTCTGGACAATCACTAGGACTAGTCCTTAGTTTGGTGCTAAATGAGTATTTTTGGTGTGACTGTTAAAGCTGTTTATAGATACATAATTTGGGTATGACTGTAAGTAAGTGTAATATGCTGAAAATATTTGCCAAGCTTGAGTGCAAAAGAACATGACTATATTATTTGAGACTTTATATAAACTAGAGCATACCTTAAAGAAACTTGTGAGATTCTTTTGATAAATATTATGGTGATTCCACATTGCAATATTGAAAATAAGATTCCAGAGAAGAAGTAGAAGAAATTATGCCTTATTTTCCCATGTTGCCAAATAGGACTCATAATCGCTGGCTACGGACATAAATTCCTTTTTAACCTTTGGGCTATTTTCAACAGTTTCTCCTTTTGTCCTCGTCTTAGTTTATCCTTTCTTTCTTAGTTTACCTTTGGACATAAATTCCCTATTCTAGAAGTTCTTAGTTTATCCTTTCTTTCCCTATTGTTTTTGGAACACTTTCAGGCTAATGAGTATGTGGAGAACAATCTACGAGTGCCACCAAGTTCAGAATCATATATCCCAGCAGTTGAGTCATCTCATGAATCAGCAGTGCATGGACCCCTCTACTAATTATCATCGTCATGCTGCATCTCAGCTAATAGCTGAGGTCACGTCTTGGTACAATAGCTTCCACAGACTTGTAAAATCTCAAGGAGAGTACGTAAGAACCCTCTGCAAGTGGATAAAACTCACCTACTGCTTTGTGGAGGACTCTCAGCGGAGTGTTAGCTCTTCTGCAGTGCATACTCTTTGTGAAGAATGGCAGTTGGCCCTTGACAGGCTCCCGGATAAGGTATTTATGCTTTTTGATCATATGTTTGAGCTCTTATACATTTTTTGAATTACATAAAGCACAAATATCTTCATATGATCAGCCAACACTGTAAAAGTTCAAAAAATGGTTTGCTCTTCTTCTTTTCAGGCCTCAGAGGGAGTGAAACCAACTGCTGTCGTATGTTAGTGACCCGAGGATTGAGTGGTCTATTGGTAGTCATATTAATTATCATCCATTGCTTCATTGGCTAGAACTAGTTATCCACTTTAGAGCCTAAAGTGAAGTCAAAAAGCCCAATGCGAGTTAAAAAGTCCTATTGGTCTCATAACTATGACGGTCTTGGACTTAGGAGTCTATTGTAGTGCTTAAGTTTTTATTTTCATCAGAGTCAGTAGCCTATAAACAAGCGGTTATCATCGTATTGCCCAGACTTTGTTTAAGGAGAGCGAGACTGTTCTGAGAAGTAGGGTTGTGGCTCGTGTGTGATTTCTTCTCCACCTCTCACTATCTTTGCTTCCTCATTTAGGATGTAAGGTTCAAATTGGATCGGCTTACGAGGAATGTCCTTTTAGATTGTGGAAGTTATTTTGGAAATTTTCAGTAGGATAATCTTGGAGCTCGAACCATTGTTGCTTATTGGAATAGCAACCCAACCACCCATGTACGATCTGTGTTACGATAGGTCTCCTTTAGTCTTGCATGTAAAAGAATTGACCTATCGAGTAGTAGGAAAGAGAGGTCAAATTTACCTGGAAGGCTGGGACCTTGGACCATTTTGGTAAATTGGGATAGAACATAAATGCTGCTTATGTCAATCTGGTCCAAATTTGCAGTTTATAAAACTTTACCTATTGGCTTACAAGAATTCAAATGTCATGAGTGGGTGTTTAAAACCTGGAACAGACCAATATCCTCAGGTTAAGTTAAAAAATGGTTCTTAATCCTTTCTGTATAGTACCAAATTCATCTATGCCTCGATAAATTTTGATTAGAGCAACATATGGGCAGACTTATGTACCTCATCGAGGAGATGTTTGATGTTTAGAGTCAAGTGATGTGGCGCCTGGGGCTATTTTCAGAATTCCAGCACTTTTTCCCAACCCCGTAAGGCACAGCTTTATGCTCCCACAGTCATAGACTCATAGTGTGAGTACCTGGTTTATGACAACTGTATTCAATCTGCGGACTTGTAAGTTTCAGTCAATATTTGGTATTAATTTTTACCGTGTGCGACTCTGTTGTGTTTTGTGGATTTGAATATGTCCTGTGCATTTTATGTGGAAAATCATTATGTTCATTGATGAAGTTACTTCTCTAAAGTCTAAACAATATAGATTGTGATATGTGATGATTGAAAACTCTCATTTGTTTGATCTTTGCACTGTCATTCATTGTTCTCACTTCCCCAATTCGTGGATATGAGATCAACTTACGAAACCATCGATCATCTGCTTCAATCACTCTTTCTGTGCTTTATGATGCAGTAAAGATTGCGGTACAGCAGCGTGTACAGATGGGTTTTGCGCCCGTCTCGGGTCCCGCAAAGATGATCGGAGCCGCTCATTTTGTTCAAAACATATTGTTTACGGTCCCTGTAAAAAATCATCTCAATCCGATATCAGTAAAGGCGTTTACGAATCATCCAACTTTTATGAAGCAAAGTTGGATGATTCGTAAACGCCTTTACCGATATCGGATTGAGATGATTTTTTACAAGGACTTTTTTACAGGGACCGTAAACAATATGTTTTGAACAAAATGAGCGGCTCCAATCATCTTTGCAGGACCCGAGATAGGCGCAAAACCTATCTGTACGCGCTGCTGTACAGCTTTTTGCTGGGATTGAGTTGTCTCTACCAAGTTCTCACACAATTTTTTACTTTTCTTTTTTCACTGCCGTGTTTACAGGTTGCATCAGAGGCAATTAAGAGCTTTCTCTCAGCAATCCAGTCCATAGTCTTGCAGCAGGAGGAAGAACTCACCCTGCGGAAAAAAACCGACAAGCTCGAGAAAAAGTTACAAAGGGAGTTAAACTCACTGTCTGAAATGGAGATGAAAGTCGAGGGGAACTTCAATCTTGAAGATGGAAATTCCCTTTTGACACCTAAGCATCCTTTAACACTCAAGCGCGCTAAAGTCGAGGCATTGAAAAAGCGAGTGAATGAAGAAAAGGCCAAGTATCTGAACTCGATCCGGGTGACTAAAGCCATGACTCTGAACAACCTACGAACGAGTCTACCCCATGTGTTCCAGGCATTGATGGGTTTTTCAAGCGCATACACACAGAGTTTGGAGGCCATTCTTAGCTGCCCTGAGCCAGTAGATTGTGATGCAGAATTCAGCCCAATAAGGTGATGAGAAGAAGTTGAATGCTTTGTCAAATATTGTTTAGGAGGAATTCTCCGTATAACTGTGTGCCAAGATTTTCTGAGAAGCTGAGATGATGACTTGAGAAAACTGGGTGACTTGTGTTTCTCTCAAAACTCAGAAGCTTCGGGTGGATGATTGAGAAATTTGATTTGTATACATGGATATTGAGATTTTAGTTAGGAGAGTTTTGAAGTGAATATATGCTTGTAAACTTTCTGGAATGTGAATCTCCTCTATATTTCTTTATCAACAATCACCATCCGTTCATCACCCACCAATTGTCCATCATTACTTTTCCTGTCAAACTTAACAGCATCATTTATTCTAATCGCATGGAAAATTTGATTGTAACCATGCAAGGAAAAATGTGTTTGGACCTATTTTGGATCCTACAAAAATCTAGAAAAATATCCATAAAATTTTTAATATTATTTTATGGAATCCTGTAAAAAATCAGTTCCAACAGATATCGGTAAATATTGCTTTTAGATTTGTAGGGCGAAACTACTTAGTTCGCCTCTATGAATCCAAAAGTAATATTTTTCGATGTCTGTTAAAAGCTGATTTTTTATAGAGCCCCCCCATAAAATAATATTCCAACTTGCCTTAAGCCTAAGAGTATAATTTGTTCAGCCAAGAGTATAATTTACTCTAGAAAACCAAAGGTGAACATAATTTTCCTTGATTCTGCTGACTGGCTCATGCCTTCTGCACTCTAGTGTAATTGATAAGTATGGCTTTGCTTAGTCTTGTTTTCTGCATTCCTGATTTCCAGGTGGTTCTCACAAGCTTCATTGTGTGTATACTTCCTGGATTTAAGCAAAAGGCTGGCTGAAAATACGAAGTCAGAATACAAATAACCATCTGTAGGGGTGGTAGATACCAACAAAGGCATTTGTCAAACAGTTCGAGATGCCATATTGCAAAAGTTACAGAAAATGAAAATTCCATTCCGCCCCTGGTATCAAAACCTGGCGCCTCCAGCCAGCACCCTGATTTTAAAGATCATATTCCATGTCCAAATAACACGCTTAAATGCGAAGTTCTTTTTCCTTTCCATTGAACAGGGGGACGGCTTTTCTCTTCTTGATTTCACCTACTAGCCTCTTAACATAAGAAATGTATCCATCAACATCAAATTTTCTCTTGCAGCCTGCATAGTTCATGTAGCGTATTTTGCCAAACACCAGGCGTTCTCGCCAACCCTAAAAGGGCATTCAAGAAAGGACTCAATACAATTGTTGAGAATCCAAAAACCTAAGGAGGGTTGTTATGGCCCTTTAGTCAGAGCAAAACATGGCAATATGGTTATCTATCCAAAACAAACATCAGTTATCAGAACCAAATGATGCAATCCAAACCTGATCATGCACACCGCAAATCGACCACATGCAACCAACATATCCACTTGGATCCCTCCCGTCTATTTCATACTGTATGCAAAGTAATTTGATGGGAATCAGAGATGAATACGTTAATGTAGTACATAAAGAAGCTCTAGTTTAATTACCTTGTCATTAAGATATATTGATATTGCAAGGGCCTCTTCGGGCCCACTTGTCCATTCAAGAATCTTTTTTGCCCAGTACATCCTGCTTACATTTCTAACTTTGTTAATTCGAAAGAAACGATAAAAATAATAAGTTCCAAAAGACAAACTGAACAAGTATTAGCCGACAGTTGTATTAATTGGGTCTGCACTTCGGTATATATATGATGTGTAACAATTTTATTTCCACCATCCTTCATTGGTGACGGGTCAAAGTGGCAAGTAAACTACTTGGTTAAGCATAATGTATCCCAATTTAAGCATCACATCATCCAAATGAATTTCCACCAAAACCCGACTATTTTGACAAAAGCCAGTGCCAAATTTATGGCTTATGTAGCAACTCAAGACACGAAAAACCAATCAAGCAGAGGCATGTGTCAAATGACATCTCAGTAGGAACATTAATATATGGGATGGAGGAAAAAAAAAAGGTTTGAAATGTGGACCAAACACAATACTAAAGTGTGAAAATATGAAGTATCCAACTCTGTAAAAGAAAACGTAAAAGGTATCCAAGAAGATCAAACTATTCATGCTGATCAGGATCTTTCTAAGTAATAAAAAAGGATAACTCAGAAGTTACTACGAGAAAAACTACTATGGCCATGTTTCTTATCCAGATACTCTTTCTGAAATGAGGAAAAGTTGCATTGCCTCTAATTCAAACCAATGTTTTCAAAGGACATTCTTGGCTCGCCTTGAGGCAAGACATAGCAAAAAAAACCATGAGCATTGATTTTTGGGCAGAGAACTACAAAAGCGTTCACCCGTTGATTGGAGGCATACACATGTACGCTTTTCATGCCTTTTTCACCCAGATGATAGAGGCGAATGCATTAGAAGAGTTGGTTCATTATATGTGTATGGGGCAAAGATGAAGGGTTTGTGTATTTGTAAGGCGACTTGGAATACTGTTAAACATTGGACCCTATGTTACATGGATCCTTCATTTTGGCTCAAGTACCTGTGTCGATGTATCCGGCACCCATATCCTCTAATTGTTAAGATACTTATAGGAAAGGAATATCAAATTAGCTAGAAAAACGATATTTCTTAGTATTTCACATAGACAGGAAATAGGGAAATAGCAAAAACATAATTTTCTTAATCCTTTCTTGTTTAAATATATTTGTAAACATAGTTTACGGTACATAATCTGAGAAAATTAGACAATATATAATACAAACAAGAGTTCAGGACGTATCCCCGTACCAAAGTTGGGGACACATATCCACGTATCCTAAGATTTAAGTTTAGGAAGGTTTGACGCTTGGACTTGCACCCATACCCGATACTCGCACCCGAGTCCATGTAACATAGATTGGACCTATCAATGCATTATGTCTCTATGCCTTAACATGCTTTTTGTGAATTTTATACACTTTTTTTTTGTGCAGCACATTTGCATGGCGCTAACACCATCCCCCTCTTTTCATGTTATTTTGAACAAAATTCTATGCCGTTGAGGTGCCTTGCCTCATGAGAGATCAACAGCTTCGCCTTGCCCTTTTGCCTCTGAAAACTTTGACTCAAACATACAAGAAGCTGAATATAAGAGTCTATTAACAGTATAACAAAATGGAATTCTGAGACCGTTAACATGTAGTTCAAATGTCTGAAAATGCTAGAGGGAAGATACTTGCCTCATAAAGCCATGCATCTTTCCACAATGAACCATCTCCAACTGAGAAGCATTCCATAGCTGAAAAATGCATCAAGAGAGCCTTAATCATTGTATAGCAGCATGCATCTACAAACTACTATACATATTAGTAAGAAAAACCAAATGCGGGAAAAGCTAATCTACTAGCATACACGGGATCCACGAATAATATAGTTAGCTTACAGGATCAGCAGTTTGTGCCTTCTCCAATTGCCCTCTCCTATATGTCAAAAAATGATAAAACTCTTAACATTATCAGTCAGCATATGGAATCTGCCCAAACGACAGAAACCTATCCGTGAAATAAATTATGGCTACAAAATCAAGGAGTTTACTCACGTGTAAATATGTTCTCGCTTATCAGAGGCATGGTCCATCAAGGTTTTACGTGCCCATTCCCATGCTCCTTTTAAAGAATCATACTGAGGCTGGTAAAAACAAAAGTTATCCGCAAGTTCCCTTCGGACGATCAGCTCCTCCAAGAATACATCAACCGCCTTCATAATGGTAGAAACAAAAGGAAAAGTCAAGGTCCACCAGTCCATTAACAACAAACACTTTACAACTGCTTGGTTGCACAAGAGCTCATATGCATACATATCTTGAAAACTGACTTGGAAAGGGAGGGTGTCTGAGAGCTTATACACATACAGGCAAACCCATACTTGCTGACATGGAACATCAGGATCTTAACAATATACAAGATTGGAAGATACATATATAAGCATTCAAAATGCATTATGCAGCTAACAGGGAGAGCCAAAAGCATTATAATAGATCAAGTTCAAGAAGGTATTGAAATTGCATATATGCAGGACAAGTCACTCATCATAATAAAAGGAACAAAATCAATGAAAGAGTTAATTGAACAAATATAACCTAATCTATAGATCAAGTTCTGGAAAAAGTCAAACCAAATTGGTGAAGCTACACCATTAAATACAAGCTTTGAGACCACAAACCTGAGGGCAAAGCGTCCTGACTCTACGTGCCTCTGTAGCACACCGCTGCGCTGATATCTGCCCAAAATGCAAATACGGAGAGAGACCAGAAAGAGCTTTAGGTTTCAAAGGGTTATTCCTGTCCGAAGAGTAGCCCTTTAATCTCTTTGTCAAGAATCCATTTCTATTTCCCATCAAGACTTCCATTGCTGCATCTTCACCTGGTTCGCACCACTCAAGTTCAGGAACTTCTGCTCCTTTCCTAATCGTATATCAATGTGATTTACTTGTATTAGAATGACATCTTCTTCAATTCAACCAAAAAAAAGTGACATTTAAATAAGGAGATTTAATTAAGATCTAACCTTATGACTGCTGTAATGAGGTTCTCCCAATCTACCACATGATTTGTGCTAGCCCACTTTTTAATTGGTGGCCCCAGCTTAGGAAAATCAATCATGTACTCAGGAAGCAATTTATTAATCTTACCCCTAATAGTCCTAGCACTGTACTCCAATTTCTCGGATGCTACCCAAAGAGGTACTACATTGTGAGCATCAACTTCATGAACTGACACTGAATCACTCACCCTTTTGCAGATTTCCTCCTTCCAACATTTAACTTCTCGTAATGGCGAGAAGTCACTAACCAAGAGTGAAGCACCACATTCTTCGATAAAATTGGGAATCGTCTCTATAGCTTCTCCCTAAATATACCATCCCCAAAACAATAAGCTCCAAAACATAATAATTCATCTGTGCACCAAAATAACGTGCCCGTAGGTTTTCCTATATTTGAGACCCAAGAAAACAAGCGACCATTTAATTAAACAACAGTGAATTCAAATGAATGCTACTTATAAGACATCATTCGGTAGACAAGGAAATGATGCAGGAAAATCAAATCATATTGAGACCCAATAAAAGTTTCAACGGTTTAACAAAACAAAAGCAAATGCAACATATAGGACATCTTTGGGGATGTTATTCTCTCAAGTCCAAATAATAGCAATATCAAACATGTAAATGAAAATGCAAGACCCAATAAACCATCTTTCAACAATAGCATCTTTGGGGATGTTATTCTCTCAAGTCCAAACGATAATTTTTAAAAGCTAAGGTTCTGTTAGGATAAGTGTGGATTTCAAACCAAGAGATTTGATATTATTTGTTGACAGGAATAATTCAAATCTGTGGTTGGTAGCTTACATGTGAATCTCAACATTGGGTTTAAGGAAATTTCACATAAGAGTGAATTGAAATGCGGAGTTTATACAAGGATCCCTGCAAAATACACATATTTTCTGCTTGTAATCCATCACAAGCCACCTATAACTAAAACGTCCCATATTTTTGCTGAAGTTGAACATAAAATCGTTTCAAAATATAGAATCCACATCCATCAAAGACAAGATGTCTAGTTTGTTTCCTTTTCCTTCACTTACTTACATAGCCACCCAACAGAGCTCAACATTCAAAACGTTCATCACATCATCACATCTCCTCTGTTTCCCCATGTACTCCCACAAACACAGATAGCATTTCACCGTGATGTCCTTAGTCTCTTAAAATTCTTCAATAGACTATGCGTTCGCACCCTCAATCCTTACTCTAAAATCGTGCCGTCAATCTTCGCCATTCTCCGGTCTCACGAATTTCAGCTGTTTCGGATGTTATTATTACAAGCATGCGCGCTAAAAAGTGACAGAGTAGGCGATGTCTATGTCGAAAGTTATTATACGGAGACACACATGTACATTAATACATATATACACATGGAGAGAGCTTAGAGCATTGCCTGAAACAAGAAGAATGGAATGTGAAGAGTGTCTTGGATACAGGTATGGAGTTGCTGGAGACCCCTCAACATGAACCCTAATTGTCTGGCCTTGGCACCCAAGAACTGATCAAAAAGATTGAATACCACAGCTACGGGGACATTGGCCTTGTTCGCCTCATCGACGGCGTGAATCAACGCCCAGTTGTCCCTCACCCGTTGATCTCTAAACATCCAGTACACCACCGGTCCCGCCGCACCTCGATGACCCAACGGTCGAGACCCTTTCTTCAGAACCCTAATCCTGCCCGGTTGGACGGTAGTGTTGGATTGCGCCATTGACGACAAGGATCTGGCCACTAACGTGCGCGGGGAGAGAAGAGCGTGAGCCAGGAGGTGGGGTTGTTAGTTAAGGTTTGCTGGAGTGGGGAGAACAACAGCTGGTTTTGGGCGTTAACCTAGTAGTAGAGAAATGAAGGTCGATTGATGGAAGGTCCATAGATGTAGGCTTTGAGGAGAGAGAGAGAGAGAGAGAGGGAGGGAGGGAAAGAATACAGTTAAAGCTGTGGTTTTAAATTGCACACGTAGACGGAACATTGGCTGCTCAGATTTTCTAGTAGGAGTATTGTTTTTTACGCATTTGAGTACATTTTCACAAATAATCCACGAGGGAAGCAAAGGTTCGGGCGTTTGAGTTTCTAACTAATCCCCTGCTTTATTTGTCTGTTTTTAATTATTTTTTTTTCAAATTTTTTAGTTTTGCTTCATTTTTTTTTTAAATTATTGATTTTTCTTGACATATAAAATTGATGAAGTTAAAAATTAGTTGTCATTTTTATTTATTTTTTGTCTTTATTCAAAAAATTATTATAAGTTTCTACCATAGTTTTTAAAATTTTCAATTTCTCTTGAGGAAACAAATCAATCATCCGCATAGCTTTGACAAAACTAACAAATGTGAAAAATATTTGAAAACATACAATTTTTTTTTTCTTTTCTTTGCCAAAATAGGCCTTGTCTCTCCAAATTACTACGTATTCTTTTGATGATTTGATCTAAAATATAACCTAGGCTTTATTTGATACTAATTGTTATAGGTATGATGAATTGGTAATGAGAAGAGAATAATAATTTTTATGTTTCTTTTGCACTGAATTAAGAGATAGGATTACTGTTTTTCATCTTCTTCTTTTGTACAAAGAGAGAAGAGGAAGAAGAAAATGAATACATTAATGTCTCCTTATCTCTATCTCTCCTGTTTTTTTTTAATGTATTGATCGTGAATACGTTGTGCTTCTTCTGATTGAGAATTGAGAAACAAAAAAAGACAAGCAGGTAAACTCGTTACCTGATAGAGGCGGGATCGGGGAAAATTTTCATTATCCGATCGGGTTTCAAGGCGGGGTTGGGGGAGTGCGAGAATTTTAGGATCGGGGTATATCAAAGCCCGTCTCGCCCCGTTGCCATTCCTAGATACATACAGGGTTAAATAAGAATAGGATTTGGACTGAAAGAAGTACAACTAAGGGAACTAATTTGTGTCATGGATCAAATACTAGGGTTTTACATGTAATTGTGGAAATACACATCTCCGAATCTCTACGGGGTTTTAGCGCTTCAGGTTAAAAAAGAAGGGTTTTGTATGCGATCAGAATCAGCAGCAGCCCAAAATCTCCAACCGAACAGGTCCTCTCTCTCTTCTTCTTCTTCTTCTTCTTCTTCTTCGTCGTCGTCGTCTTCTTCTTCCAGCTTCCTCCACCATGTTTGGCCACCATGGAAGCTCTAGAGAGAGAAGCTTATACCCATTCATAGAACCGATGCCCTCGTCCGTATCTTAATTAGCGATTCAATCAAAAATAAGAAAAGAAGAGGGTATGTTATGTTATGCTGTGTTGTGTATTGGATGTAGTTTACGACCCAAAAATGTCCCAAAGCCCAAAATTATTTGGGCAACCGTTCTTGTATGCTCTATTATTACTATGTGATGGTTAGGAAAACGACAGAGAAATGTAAGTACTATTTGTTCTTGTTCCTCTTCAGGGGGGTAACCCAAACAAGAAAATTGAATTTGTGAGGAACACCATTTTCGTTCCTATAAACTGAAAGTTTGTTAGCTCCTCTCGTCCTCTGCTTGTATTGGAGCAAAATTGTTTATGAAATAAAAGGAGCCTCTTCCCTGAGAATGTTCTTCTGAAAAATGGAAGCTTTTTGATAATGTGATTGAAATCGAAAATGTTAGTGTTCATAGGATAATGTAAAGGTTCTACAACATTTGTATCAATGCTTGTGTACTTTTCAAATTATATTCCTGGAATTGCTGGTGAATGCAACTTATGTCATTAGGCCATTGCATGACCTCACCAAGTCTTTTTGTAATTCCCTCCGGGCCAAGTGTACCATACGTGTTTCCTTTTCCTTTGCCATTTCATTCCATTTTGCATCATGCCTGACATGCTTTTGCGAATTGTTTCCCTTTTTTTGTATCTGTATTTTCTCTTTCTCCTGTTAAACTTGATTGTATTAGCTGGAGACGCTATTAATGTACAAAACCGTATTACTTTAATTCACGTGGTCGGTTGCCTATCTTTTGGGGGATAAACTTGGCTGGATTTTATGGCGTATCTGCATCTGTCAACACTTTCTTAACTGCATATGTGTATTATGTTTGTTATTTAGTCTTATGGTATAAAGTCGTGCTTCCTTGTGTCGAGTTCTCAAATGTTTGAACCTACTATGTTCCTCCAGATCCAACAATAATGGTAAAATGTGTTCTTTATTTCGTTGTATATTTCGTATGGGAATTTTCTTAAAAGGACCTGGTGTTTGGTTAGGAAAGGATACCATGAAGAATGATGAGGTGGAGAATCCTGATGTGGAAGTTTCTGAATCAGAAGACGAAGATGTGAAGTTGACAGAACCTTCGAAAACCTCCATATACAACGCAGATGGTCTCCTAGATAAACTTGATGACATCAGGTGGCCTCAGAATGTGGAATGGATACACAAGCTTTCCCTTGACATCAATCAAGAGCAAAAGGTGGACGTGAATGATGACCTAGCACGTGAGCTTGCCTTTTACACCCAGGCACTGGAAGGCACAAGACAAGCCTTTGTGAAGTTCCAATCGATGCAGCTTCCTTTTCTCAGGCCACCCGACTATTACGCTGAGATGGTGAAAAGTGATTCTCACATGGTGAAAGTCAAGGGCAGGCTTTTGGCGGAGAAGAGAAAGATGGAAGAGGCAGACGAGAGAAGGAAGGCTAGAGAGTCCAAGAAAATAGCTAAAGAGGTTCAGGCTCAGAAGCTGAAAGAGAGGGCCAAGAATAAAAAGGATGAGATAGAGTCTGTCAAGAAATGGAGGAAGCAGAGGCAACAGAGTGGGTTTGCTAGAGGTGACAAAGATGGTGATATGGGTTTGAGCTTTGAAGATGGGAAATCGTTTGAGAAGTCTAATAAAAAGAGGCCGGGGGTGGCTCCTTTTGATCGCACTGGTGGGAAGGGAGGCAGAGGTGGTGCTGGCAAGGGGAAGGGAGGAGGAGCGGCAGGCGGAAAGAGGAAGGGTAGGGATGTCAAGGACTCCAAGTTCGGGTTTGGAGGAAGGAAAGGTATGGAGAAGCAAAATACTGCTGAGACTACGAATGATTTTCGAAGCTTCAACCAAGGTGGGTCCTCCGGAAATAAAAAAAGGAAGCGGTAATCCATTCATTTTCATTTTGTTCTGTGATGTGCCTTTTTGTTATTTATGTTTGCTTGGAACTTTTAAGATATGTACGTTCTATGGCATTGAGCTTTATTGGATTTCTAGGAGCATTTCTTCCAGTACTCTGGCGTGTTAAGGCCATTTGTCAATTAGTTGATATTTTCTCTCAACCTTGAACTTACCGTGCCCATTGACAAGCCAAATGCCGTTGATTTGAGATATCTTGGATTTGTTTGTTTACTACTGTACTTGTTGCCTCCATTCTTATGCAAAATATTTACTGAAAAAGTCTCATTGTTTGAAGCATGATGGCCACCAAGTTTCTCCACCTTTATTGAATTTTGAAGTTAATGTTGTTCATTTGTTTGGCATTGTGGTGGTGTTTTTTTTTTGTTTTTGGGTCTGAAATCAAAAGTTATGGTTGAGGTCCACGGGTAATAGTTTTTGTTGCAATAGTTAAGTGCCTTTTTCTTCTGAATATAAATGATCTGTGGTCTTAAAAGGAGGGGCACTAGGCTAAAGATGCAAGCTGATGGAGTTTTAACTTAGTAGATCTAGCAATAAGAATCTTAGCTCTGTAGCTGAAACTGTGGCCCTTATTCAGCAAGTTAGATCCTCGATTCATTTAGCTTCTGTGTATTTGGGTGCGGAGGAAACTACTGATTCCAAAACTGTACCACATGAAGAAAGAAATTGGGTTGTTTCTTGGACTTAAAGTGCAGCAACTTAATCCATGTGGGTGCATGTAGTGACTGACGGAGTTTGGCTCAAGGATTGCAGGCGTGCAGGTTGGGTTGTTTGAACGGCTGAAGGTGTGCTTAACGAAGAATGATCATGGTCTTTTGGCATCATCCACATTCCACATTACACGCAGTCTTTGTGTTTGGGCGCTTTAGTGTGGTGTTTCGATAACGATTTTCTCCTCGTTAATGTATCTACAGAGTCCGTGACTCTCGTTTGGGATTTGCAAAAGCGCCGTGTGTCGGAGTGTCTGCTTTTGTCTTTATTTGCTGATATCATGCTACTAAAGTAAATTGTGCAATGTTCACCAATAGTAAATTGTGCAATGTTCATATTGGTGAGGTGGACCGTGCAGGCTCATGCTCTTGCAGTGAGGCTTTTTGGTATTTTCGGTTAGTGGCTAATGATATATGTACAATGCTTGAGTTTCAAAGGACCCGGGATCCTGTATTGTAGGATACTTTTAATAAATGTGGACCATTAAAAATACTTTTGGAAAGTTTGGATCGTGCATTGCACTCTGGTGGTGCACCCCATCTCTGGTTGCCGTCTTGATGCTCAATTTTTGGTTATTTGCGACATTGTTAAGTGAACAAATTGCGGCCGTGACTTTATTTGGCAGCCGCGTAATCGATCTGTCAGATTGAATGTTTTGCTGTTTTCTATGACTGATCCTCCTTCCTGTCTCCAGTTCACTTATTTTCTGCTTTCCTCATCTAATTATCACTTAACCATCAATATTTCGGAAATTAATTTGAAATATACAGAAACAGTAATTCGAATAAATAAGGGCCAATCTTTAATTGGTGCGGAAGTGGTGCTTAATACCTACGTGATTCGCACTCTTAGCTCCTGAACTTAGAATCGATAACAATTTCTTGGTTTCTCTAATCAAGCGAACAACTCCATAACAAGTGAGCCACAAAGGGTACTTCCAAATTGATGCAATGGGCATAGCCGATCAGACACGCCGCAATGGGTGTCTCGAATGATGGAAGCAAACCCATAGGCCAAACTCGCGATTAAAGCCCGAAGTCAATTATGATTATGCTGCAAAGAGTACTGAATTTTAGGAACAAAGGGTTTTTTTTTTTTTTTTTTTTGTCTCTGTATAAGTTAATGTGGGGTCCTAAACCCTAATGTGAAATGGGCATGAAGAAATGGAGGGGTGAAGGAACATAACCAAAAAAGGTTTGGAGAAGAATTCTGCTTAGCCAACAAGGTAGAAATAAAGTCAGCAGGGAATATCAATCTCTCCCCACACCACAAGGAAGTATAACTTGAGCTTTTTCCATAGGGACAAAAAGGCCAAAAAGGCACATGTTAAAGAGTAAAGGAAAACAAAACCGGCCCTTTCCTTTTACAACAAACAATCCCCAATTACTAAACTCCTCCACAGTTCCATTTGTTTTTTCACTCATAAAAGCCCACCAAATCACATGGTTCTTTTCCATTTCATGTCCCCATCACGAGCCTGGAATTTGCCAATGGCATTGCCTAGTTTTCTTCTTGTTTTCATTCTCTTGCCTTCCATTCAAGTCCTCTCCCACCCAACATTTCCAAACAGCCAAAACCAAGCCATGAACCCCATGATTCTCCAAACTTGTGACAAGATCGAAAACCAAACGTTCTGTCTCTCCAGAATCCAAACCATGCTCGAAAACTCGGACGACGGTAACCCCACCTCGGTCCTGAAAGCCGCGCTGGAGGCCACACTGGCCGAGGCAAGGCAGGCCATTGCGATGGTCACGAAATTCAACAGCTTGTCGGTCAGCCTCCGCGAGCAAGTCGCCATTCAGGACTGCAAGGAGCTCCTGGACTTCTCGGTGTCCGAATTGGCCCTGTCCTTGGCCGAGATGAACAAGATCCGAGCTGTCGGCCCAAAAGACCCACGTTCACAAGGGAACTTGAAGGCGTGGCTGAGCGCCGCGCTCAGCAACCAGGACACGTGCCTGGAAGGGTTCGAAGGCACGGACAGGCGCGTGGAGAGATTTATCAGGGGAAGCCTAACAGAAGTAACACAACTCATTGGTAATGTCTTGATCTTATACAGTCAATTACATACTTTACCCTTCAAGCCACCAAGAAACAACACTGGAAACCAAGAGAGCTCGGATTTTCCCAAATGGATGACTGAGGGGGATAAAGATCTCCTTGTTTCTAGTCCCAACGGGATGCACGTGGACGCGATTGTGGCGTTGGATGGGACCGGGCACTACCGGTCGATTACGCAGGCGGTTTACGAAGCGCCGAGTTATAGTAACAGAAGGTATGTGATTTATATCAAGAAGGGAGTGTATAGGGAGAACATTGATATGAAGAAGAAGAAGAGTTTTATCATGTTTGTTGGGGATGGAATTGGTGAAACTGTGGTGACAGGGGACAGAAATTTCATGCAAGGTTGGACCACGTTCAGGACAGCTACGGTTGGTAAGTACCTAATTATTATACTTCATTCCCTTTCACTTTTTTGTTTTGTTTTGTTAGTATTGATTGAAATTGAAAATTGCACTACCCAAGTATAGTTATGACTTTCCAAGCATAATGAGGGTCCGTTTGTTTGACAAGACTAATAGTAAAGAAATATGTAACCTTGTAGAATATTCTTACACATCAAATTAAGGGTAGTGGAATAAATAATATCACATTCTTGATTATATGTTCATTTTCTCTTTTTCTATGTGGTGGTGGTGGTGTTGTAGCTGTTTCTGGGAAGGGATTCATAGCAAGGGACATGACATTCCGAAACACGGCCAGACCCGAAAACCACCAGGCCGTCGCGCTCCGTGTCGACTCCGACCAATCGGCCTTCTACCGTTGTAGCATGGAAGGGCACCAGGACACGCTCTACATCCACTCTCTCCGCCAATTCTACCGCGAATGCTCCATCTACGGCACCATAGACTTCATATTCGGAAATGGCGCGGCGGTCCTCCAAAGTTGCAAGATTTACACATTACCCCCTCTCCCACTCCAAAAGGTCACAATCACAGCCCAAGGCAGAAAAGATCCTCACCAGAGCACTGGGTTCTCAATCCAAGACAGCTATGTATACGCGACCCAGCCCACTTACTTGGGCCGGCCCTGGAAACAGTATTCCAGGACCGTTTTTATGAACACTTTCATGACTGGGCAGGTCCAGCCCAGAGGATGGCTAGAGTGGTATGGGGACTTTGCTCTTGGCACATTGTGGTATGGTGAGTATAGGAACTATGGCCCGGGTGCGTCGCTTTCCGGGCGGGTCAAGTGGCCAGGTTACCATATGATCCCAGATGCTTCCACGGCGAGTTTCTTCACCGTCAGGCAGTTCATTGACGGGTTGTCGTGGTTGCCCGCCACCGGTATCAAGTTCTCGGCTGGATTAAGCAATTAGGTTGATGTTTTATGTCTAATGGTTTAATGAAATTTAAGTGATTATAGAAAGATGATGCATAGACTGAAAAGAGTTAAGAAAGCCCAATTTGAAGATAGACTAGTACTATAGATTGTGTCACAAGAATCACAACTATTCTTTGCAGTTTAGTGAAGGCAGCTGACCAATCAATAATACTCCAGCAAGATTCTTTGTACCAATCTGCACCCTTCATTTATTTTATCTCACTTTATTTTTCAATATTGGCATGTAGGAAATGATATTTGATGGAATGCGTAAAGGAACAATGCTCATAAGCTATATTTCTTGTATCTAGAGGACATCGCGGGGGGGGGGGGGGGGGGGGGGGGGGGGGGTGGGAAACACTGAAGCAACAAACTAGTGCCGCTCCTACTTAATTACTACTTTTTCTTTCTTTATGATTGACGACGTGTCTGAGTCCGACTAAGCTCTGACCACTTGAGCTGCAGTAGACACCGGGAAGGCACAAATCATAATGAAAGTGTGTGCTTAACGAATATATGACAAAATAGAGTGATAAAATCATTTCAGTGATTAAATTTGTTTTCGTCGGTATATGCATTGACAAAATATGTGGGTTGTTGGTGTGTTATTCCTCAAACGGAAGAATATATATTGTGCAAATAACTTGATGTACCTTTACCAAAAAAAAATTTCTTTACCAAAAAAAAAAAAAAAAAAATCTTGATGTATAAAATTGGGGAACTGATTTTCAATCCTTAATGCACAGGTACTCTTTTTTTCCGCCATCTTAATTGATCTGAATTTATATTTCTCCTGTATAAATACAGAGAATTAAGGATTAATGAATAAATTTGATTTAATTTTGTGTTCTAAAGATTTTTTAAAAAGTGCCCTGGATAAAAAGAGGGTGCAAATAAATAGTAGTATTTCCAAAAAAATGTCATGCATGGGTGGCTGCCCCCTTAATGTAATACGTCCGGACAAAAAGATAATGCATGTGGGCTTATAGATATACTCCCTTCGTTTCCTTTTTAAGTGTCCTGTTTCGTAATTTCAATTTATTAAGATGACATCATCATTACACATTTCATATCAACTTTTATCTCTATTTTTCTTACTTATCATTTACGGAGACATCATTATTATACTTTTACTCACTAACTTTTCAAAATGGAATCTACTTTTAGAGGCAAAATAGAAAATGCACAAATTTTTATTTATTAACTTTACAAAATGGACATTTATTAAGGGACAACCTAAAATGAAATACTGAATTTTAAAAAAAGAACGGAGGAAATATATTAAATGGCTCCGAAAACGATGGTTCCGAACTGTAAAATTTTGCATGTGTATTGTTTGATCAGTTCAATTTTATATTGTTTTTTGGCTTTCGTGAGAGAGGGTGGGAAGAGCATGAAAGGTACTCCAGAATTTTGCTCTCTTCTCGTTATAAAACGACCAATTTGGTCATTTACCAAATCTCAATTGTGCTTCAGTGCACACTCCCACAGCATAAGTCCATCCCACGGCTAGTGAGATCCACTTTGGATCTCACAAAAATACAAAAAAATATTCATAAATTTTAAAATATTTTTTATTGGACTCTGTAAATTTTTTTTTAATATTTTCTGAATTCGCTCCTACAAATTCATAAAACATACATACCGATCAATATTCGTTGGAGCTGTTTTACAGGGCTCCATAAAATATTATTTTAAAATTTATAAATATTAATGTGATTCGTTTGGTGTATCCCTAGCTCTAATCTAAGCATTTCCTTAATTTAACTTTTTCTTGTTTGACCAATTTTAATAATCTTCCCCTCTCCGACCAGTCCGTGTTTAACTTGCAATACCGATACGGTAGGATTCTTGTGACGAATCCCATGACAGCGTGATGGATAAATATTTTTTTCCCAACCAAGTCAGCTATGGTCAAATCTGAACATTTTCGGGCGTGTAGGTTCCCCTTATGTTGCTCACCCTTTTTCCCTAGCAAAAGGGTGCTAGCTCTGTACATTTTCGGAAGAAAAGAAAATTATGTATGAGGTTAAGCTTTTTGAAGACAAGATTTGAGGAAAACAAATCATGATGAGAAGGTTAGAGACGTAAATTTCACAACTTTTTTTTTATTTAAATTAAACCCATAAAAAATGCAACAAAAAAAGACTATAGCTCTAACAGTAGTTAAGGTTGGCACACCTTCCTTTTGCACATCATATTTTTGTGGATTTACCGCGGCAAAATTCAGGCAAGCTGTAACAAACACTGAGGCCCTGTTCTTCCTAAATTTTTGTTTCGGCACTAATTTCGTGTTTTTGTGAATTTACTTAAATTCACGTTAAACTTATTGAATTGACCATTCGTCTCGACTAGAGGAATCTAAAAAAAATAAAAAATATGACCAAAAACAAAAAGGTTCACTAAAGACGGAAATTACCGAAGAACAGTCTTTTTTTTGTCTTTAGTTTCATCCTATATGGATTTTTTTCAACATTGATCCACATTTTCATACTTTTACGATTTTTCATGGCGAGACGGATGCTTAATCTTAAAAATTATAATTAAAATTCAACCATTCAGAGAGTCTCGTGAGGCGTATACTACTGAACTAATAACATTAGAGACTACGTAGGATTACTTACTATAAGCGAGCTCTAACACCACATCTTTTGAGTAAAATCAACTGATCTTACCAACTGATTGTGTCATATATAATTTTAACACAAGCTAATAAGAAAACTGTTACAATAAAGGTCCAATTTTTGATAACTTCGGTGTCCAATTTTATGCACACCTTAACTAATTCTGAAGTAGCAAAATTACGAAAATGGGTCCAGTTACAAACTCCAAATGGAACATCTTAAAGGGTTCATAGTTTAATCCGGACTTGGTGCCCATCATGGCCATTTACTAATTTGCATGCCAGCTCCCAAACATGTTGGAGTAACCAAAATCAATTTCTTACACCCTGTTTGGCGGCAAAAAAAACTAAATATAATCAAAGCGTTTACCGTTCAAAGAAGTTGACTTCGCCCCGTTCTGCTTTCTTTCTAAACATTTTTTTTTTCAAAAAGAAGATAATTTCAAACTCAAATATAACAAAAATGAAAAATAATATTTCAAATTTTTTTGCACCGTTTAAAAGATTTCAATGAGATCTATCAAATAAGATCCATATTGATAAAAAAAATTATTTACGTAAACACATAATTTTTGAGCTTGAAATTACTTTTATTTTCTAAAAATTCATTTTTTAAGAAATCCGAACGGGCCTTCACCTTTTGTTAACTCATCATATCACTTTGTGCACATAAATTACGGCCAGAGTTCCTTTGTGCCTTATTTCCCTCCACCCATGTAATAAGTGAATTGCAACCGCTGGACAGTGTTTAAAGATTCTCCTTCCAAGAATTGCAACCGCATGATAGTGTTTAAAGATTTTCCTTTCAAGAGTTTCACACGATCCCCCGATTACGATCCTGTAAAGGCTAGAGATCCTTTGTACCTATTTTCAAGTGCACCCATCTGCACTTTTCCCCAACCGGTGGGAAGAATTTATCCTCGTAAATATAAGCTTCGCCACACCACATTTAATTGTGCAAAAGCCTAGTTTTAAAAAACATGGCTTCCAATTCCATGGATTTCACTCTCACCATTTTCTCCTCCTTTCTCATCACACTCCATTTCTCTTCTCCCTCCATTGCATCTTCCCAACGCGCCATTTGCTATCCCACCCCTTTCCCTTCCTTCTGCGAATCACAATCGCCGACCAACTACAACCACTCCGCCACCGTGTGCGACTACGGCCGGTTTTTCATCCGCCGTTCCCTCGAGACAACTCAAAACTTCATCTCTCTCGTCAACGCGTACCTCGGAAACCCGTACGCGTTGTTCCAGACCGACATCCGCGCACTGGGAGACTGCGGCTCTCTCCTCGACTTGAACGTGGATTTCTTGTCCGCCACGATTCAAAACACCGATTCCACCGATTACCTTCAAAGTTCCCAAGCAGAGGACATGCACACGTTGCTAAGTGCTGTTTTGACCAACCACCAAACGTGTTCGGACGGGATTCAATCGTCGGCTAGTTCGAGCATCCAAAGCGCGCTTCTAGGCCCGTTTGAAAACGGAACCATGCTATACAGCGTGTCTCTGGCGCTTTACAAGCAAGGTTGGGTCCCCGGCACGTCGAAAGGCCGGTGGCTAACAGAGAGAAATCCCCCGTTTTCCGCGATTGGTTCAGGCCGAAAGGCTGATGATCGCTCGCACCTGAAAATCCCGAGACGAAGCGAAGGAAACATTCGCGAGGCGACATCGATGAGGGGAAGGAAACTTCTCCAGCTTGGCGGGGGATATGTCCATGTGAACCAAATGGCGGTTGTGAGACAAGACGGGACCGGGGATTTCAGCACCATCGGGGACGCGGTGGCGGCCGCGCCAAACGGCACGGATGCCGGAGGCGGCTACTACGTGATTTACGTGGTGGCCGGAGTTTATCAAGAGTACGTTTCCGTTGGAAGCAGCCAGACGTACGTGATGATGATTGGGGATGGCATTGGCCAGACTGTTATCACTGGGAGTAGAAACGTTGCGGACGGATGGACCACGTTCAATTGTGCTACATTCGGTAAGCTGACTTTTACTCGCTAGCATTGGATTCACTTCCAAGTCCAAAATCTTCAAAAACATAATAAATAAATAAATAAAACTTATTATTATTATTATTATTATTTTTTTTTGTTAGACTTCCTGTGGCTAATACTTAAAAAAGTTCACAACTTGATCAAATTCAATAATACAGTTATTCACGTGAAATTATACAATAGTTCCGGAGCACCAAGTGTGCATTTTATTCATATGAAATTATGCAGTAGTCTTAGAGCTCCGTCACGTGGTGTTTCAGACCATTTTACAATCACACATTCTCATGGGGTTCATGACTGAGTATATGAACCTCATATAAATTTGTGGTTCTAAATTGGTCTGGAGCATCACGTGACGGTGGTTCAGGACAACTGAATAGTTACTTTGTATTCATAGTCACACTATGTGACGAGAATCTCAAAATACAGTGATATCCCAAAACACAATCGCGCAAGCAGAAGTATATTGGAGATTTTGCATTTGTCTAGATATCTCTTTCTACTTATTACCCAAAAAAATATTTCTCCGTAACATAAACAAAATACTATTTAATAATCCACTGTCACGATAAAACAAGCTCTAAAATCTCCCCAAATTCTGTATTGTTGTCTTTTTGGTCCTCTTTTCTGATTTTTTTTCCAACTTTATTTTGTATTTGTACACTTTTCTTATTCTTCATATCAAGATGAACGATTAATCCCACGGAATACGATAAACTAACAAAAAAATTTACAGTAGTAAATCTGATCAAAAGTACCAACTGTCTTTAAGAAAAATTACTAGTATTAACTAGTTTACAAAAACTCACCCAGGGTCTGTTTGGAATCCAGAGAAAGGAAAGTAAATGAGAAGAAAATGGGAGGAAAAATTTACTATTCATTGCATTTGACATTCTTATTTCTTCGCTCTATATCATCAAACCAAACAATGGAAAGAAATTTTTTTTAATTTTTCTTTCGTTTCCTTTTCTTTCCATAAGTTCCGAACAGAGCCTAAATCTTGTATAAATACTTTGATTGCAGCTGTGGTTGGAACAGGATTTGTAGCAGTGGGCATAACGATCCAGAACACAGCAGGAGCAGCAAAATACCAAGCAGTAGCACTCCGAAACGGAGCCGATTTATCGACATTCTACAGCTGCAGCTTCGAAGGCTACCAGGACACCCTGTACACGCACTCCCTCAGGCAATTCTACAAGGAATGCGACATTTACGGCACTGTAGATTTCATCTTTGGAAACGCCGCGGTTGTTTTCCAAAACTGCAGCATCTATCCGCGGCTTCCAATGGCTGGCCAGTACAACACCATCACCGCGCAAGGCAGGACCGATGTGAATCAGAACACGGGCACTTCGATGCAGAATTGTAATATCGCCGCGGCACCCGACTTGGCTTCGAGCAGTGGCACGGTCCAGACGTTTTTGGGCCGGCCCTGGAAGGAGTATTCGAGGACGGTTTATATGTACTCTTTCATGGACAGTTTGATCGATCCAGCCGGTTGGAGTGTTTGGTCTGGCGATTACGCTCTCGATACATTGTTCTATGCAGAGTGTGATAATTACGGACCGGGGTCGGGCACGACGTCCAGGGTTAAATGGCCCGGTTATCATCTGATGGACCCGACAGATGCGTCTAATTTCACTGCTTCAAACTTCGTAGCGGGAGATGGGTGGTTGCCGTTCACCGGAGTCCCTTACACTGGGGGTTTAATGTGATTAACCGAGAGAAACTTATTCACGGATATCACGGAGGATCCGAGAGTGATATCCGTGAATAAGTTCTACATGGCTCCGCACAATCTCGCCCGTCCAGTCATGCAATTAATGGTTGATATTGCTTTTTAATTTTGACCAGTAAAAAAGGTCAAAATTGGTTCTCAATCCAGACAGTCCAAAAACACTTTGGACATTGATTTTCAATTCGGATTGTCCAAAAACACTTTGGACGTGCCCGTTGGGCCTGAGTTTACGGAAAGCACCGTAAAGAAGTTATTCTCGTGATTAACGTCTACAAGAAAATATGGCATTAATGGCATTTTTTTTACCGGCATCTGTTAAAATGCCACAAATACTAGTTATTCACGGCATTAATAGTAATGCCGGAAAATATTATCTTTAAACGGCATTAGTTATAAAATGTCAGTAAAAATTACTCAAAAACGGCATTATTGTAGAAAATGCTGTTTTTAGTTTTGTTATGGGTGGCAATATTACCACGAAAACCGATGCAGCTCATAAATCAGAGATCAAACTTTAAAACAAAGTTCAAACTTAAAAATACGACTAATGAAGCCAGACCACTGCAAACAAAAATCCCCCAAATTAAAACCTCAAAAACGGAAGCCCCCAAAACGGAAAAACTTGGTGATCGATCTCTTTGCAAACAAAAATCCCCATCTTCACTGGTCTTTGCATGATATCTCACGGTTCTAACCATCGTAGGTACACTATTTCGTCTTGATCGAACAAATCTGCGATTGGGTTAGATCTGCGTCTGGGTTTTGAACTTCGCATCCCCTCTCTCTATTTAGAGTTTTGAGTTTACAACATTTCTTTATTTGTTCACCTTTGAACCTTGTATCCCGTCTCTCTGTTTAGGGTTTTAGAATTGCCTGCTTATATTTCCAAAATTGATGTACTGCTTGTGTTATATTTCTGCCATTAGACTGCGGGATTTGCTAAACTGTTGGTTTTGATTTTGTGTATAGCTATTGTAGTTGATGGCCGGTACAAGAAACTTTATTTATTTATTTTTGCCGAAATTGGTGGAGACCATCTCGATTTTGTGTATAGATAGATGTGGGTCTTTCAAAGACGCATATAAATTGTTTGTTGAAATGCATGTTAAGAGAGTGAACACAGTGGCCATATGGTTGAAGTTTTGTTAGTATAATAATCCATTTTTAGGAGCAAAATTTTCGTTTAGCATGACTTTGTTATTAGGAAAAAAAAATGGTTCAGGACCATCCATTCCCAAGTCCTTAGACCTCGAGGTTTTCGTGCCCTAAACCCATGTTTGTAGGGAAAAATTTAGTTCAATTAACAGTAAAAATACCACCTCTACTTATTACATATTCCCGGAATGACTACATGACTACCTAAAGAAAATATGAATAGTCGAGGACTCGAGGTGGATTGGTGCTTCCTAGCTAGTTTATGCCTATGATATAAGTAGGCAATGCACATTGTGGTGTAGGTGCCTCTACTGCTATGGGTGAGTCTTCGTTCATTTTGTTTGTATGGACAATGAAATTGTTTAATAGTTGTCTTGGTATCAACAAAGGGCAATGTCGTTCCCGGTCGATATTCGTGTGTGCTTGATTCCAGGCTTGGTGCCTCGTGTAGAATTACTCTTGTATCGTCCTTGGGACTGGGATCAGAATAGCAATCCCTGTCCTATGCCCCTGGACCTTGCCTTTGAAAGCCTGCCATCGAGCTTCCCTTTTGTCTACTCCGATATGTTAAATTCATTAAGATTTTGGTTCTGCGTAGCGCGCTTTTTTCGGGTGAGGGAAAGCAGACCTTGCCCCAAACATGAGACCTATTGAGTGGTCTTATTCTGAGGGATTTAAATATCTCCGATCAACTTTCAAAGACATGATCACAATTGAGCTTTTTTGTTTCCTTTTGTGATACTTTGGGTGTCACAACACCGGACTTCATTAATGTTAGTAGTATTTCAATCTTTTTTCATTTTCAATCTCAGTAGGTTCCGCCATCAATTTCTTTATCGTGACCATCAAATTAAATTTGGGAGTCCTTTATATTGCAACGGAAAATTTAATATTGTATCTTAAGTTAATATTGGAGGTCCTGCAAAGCTTGACTTATATATATATATATATATATATATATATATATATATATATATATATATATATATATATATATATATATACACTAACAAATAAAGCTATTTGTATGCATGCTGCCGGGCAAACATGTAGGAATTTAAAAACATAAATAAAAATTTTTTATCGGCAAAGAAAGTATAATACTCTTTTCATTTGAGTTTAGAGGCGGTTTTCCGCCAGCACCCTCCATGGGCCTCCTTTGCGCATTTTTTTGAGTAATTCAAATCGTGCATCTTGTAGGGCCTGTAAAATAATGTATCCATGCAAAAAATCAGCTTATCCGGACATTAATAGATATGTCAAAAGTTGAGTTTTAGATGAAAAAATAGACGGTTTGGATCTGTCAACTATATTTTAAGTTAAACTGTCCACAGCCGTTCATTTTTTCATCTAAAAACTCAACTTTTGACATACTTATCGATGTCCAAACAAACTGATTTTTTTTGCGTAGATACATTATTTTATATGCTCTAAAAGATGCATGATTTGAATTACCCAAAAAAATACGCGAGGGGAGCCCACAGGACCGGCGGAAAACCACCCTTTTCTGGCTCATCCGGACAAAATTTACACTCCTTTCATTAATAAAAAATGAAATGGAGTATTAGATGAGAGAGAAGAAAACGAAAAACAAGTAAACAACCCAAAGAAAAACATCAACCGTGGTTGGTTAACTACCAAACCACCAAAAACAGTCAAAATTTTATGCCCAGCGATTGACTTTTCCGGGCAATGCATATGCCACCTTTGACTGCAAAATGGAAATAATTAAAGATGTACGAACAGAATGTAAAAAATTCGTCTCAGTCTATTACGTGAATTTCATAAACCGATAAATCCGCCTTTTAGTTTCTTAAGGTGTCAAGACCATTTTTAAAAGTTCATAGTAGATCCACTCTTTAGAATAGGGTAAGGTACTTTAGAGTTTAGTACGTAACTTTTATAAGATTTTAATGTGCACTTTTCTATTATAAAGTATTAGTGATTTAGGCACTTTCAAAGAGTATTTTAGGGTTTAAGTTAAGCTTGTGGACTTGCAAAATGTTAAATTGGACTTGTGGGCTTATGAAATCTCTAAAGTGGCTTGATTCAAAGCCTAAACCGGTACCGCACAGATCTCACCCATCTACCGTTAGCGCAGTTATGGTCCTTATGGATATGTTACCGGCCACCTTTAGCATAAATTTCTGTCGTCACGTTTATTTTTTTGGTTGTATTGGAAAATAAGTCGTCCTAGAACTAAACCTATAAAAGTGTGCGCGCAGTGATTATGAGGAATTTTTGGTTTCCGAGTACCATGCGTGGCGGTTATCTGTTGGCGATCAGGATTGTCTAAACGTATTTTGGACGGTCGAGATTTATTCCCTCTCTTCCCCATCATTCAACCACTCTCTCTTCTCTTTTTCTTTCTCTAAAACCCGGACCATCCAACACACGTTTGGACGTTTAGGGTCGCTGACGGTATGTGATACCCAATTGGCACCCGAAAACTTCTGATTCGAAGCCTGGACTGCTCACATGGCGTTTCGAAATAGACGTACGTAAGGGATAGAACACTACGTACTAGGAGCATTCAATGGTGTATTAATTCACGTCCCAGATCATATATACCAAGCATTGTACGCATGCTGAGTCACAATGGGTGCATTAATAAAACAGTAATGCTACATGTACAATCGTTGTATCGGTTGTGCAATTAATTCTAGCCGTCCAGATTAAAAATAATATATTAGCGATTTATGACCGGTCATAAATGAAATGAATCCTGACCATTAATTACAACAATGGACGGTCAGAGATTGATCCTGTAAAGAGTTTTGCACAACGGTATGGGTACAACATTTGGTGGACACCAAACATACATCGTGTTGTGTGGGACCTTCATGATGCAAGTCCAACACAAATGATCGAAGCCGCTAAATTTTGTTTAGAACATTTATTCATGGATTCCTGTAAAAACTCATTTCATCTGGATATTCGCAAGGACTTGATCGATTCTTCAACATACATGTCCTAAATTATTTGTACAACTACAAGTTGGCTAGGAAAATTTTCCCTGTTGTATCGAAAAAAGTGCACTCTCATTAAATTCCAAAAACTTAAGGGTATTTTTGGAAATTCAAAACTCTTTTAGTGTAATTATTATGTTTCTTTAATAAGTTGGAACTCCAAGATTAGATAAACTAACTGGGACGAACAGAGGTGTCATTCCGCTTTCTTTTTAAATCTTCTTTTTTATTTTTAAACCTTCTTTTTAAAAAAAGAATGTAATTTCAACCTCAAATATAATGAAAATAAAAAATAATTTTACAATTTTTTTTGCACCGTTTAAAAGATTTTAATAAAATCTATCAAACAAGATTTATATTGGTAGAAAAATTATTTGCGTAAACACATGATTTTTGAGCTTAAAATTATCTTTTTTTTAAAAAGTTTCTTTTTAAAGAAATTGGAACGGTGTCAGAGTAGTAAACATCCAATTAATGATTGGTTATATAATTAGATTGATTGGTTATATTTAGATTCATTAAATACCGTAGGCCCAACCCAATCTCAACCTCTTCCCAATCAATGCTCAACCATCCCTATTTATTTTCGTCAATCCAAAGAATAATATTAATTATTGGGTTTTTCTCTCTATCTCAATTTCTAGGAATGCTTGGTCCAGTTTGTTCGACGGCCGGCGAATGCTGTAGCGGATAAATTGTTTAGGCTTAGTTGTGGTATGCGAGGATCTAGTTTGAAGGCTTGAGAAATTAGATCTCTTAATTGGTTATTGAGTTTTTTTAAAGTGAGATAATTATCATTTTTTGATGTCTATGTTCTCTCTTTATTTATAACAGCTTCTATAGTGTTGGGGTGCACATCACGGGATTATGTTAACGCAAGTACATCGAATTAATGAACGGACTTCACTTAAGCCCACTCTTATTAATGTTACGTTTTTCACGCCGATCACTTAGTCTTTCAATGCATTATACTACTTCAAAAATATTGTCAATTAGTCCATAACCATCACAAATTAGAGTATACAACCATAATAAAAATAGTTAAAATGTTAAGTTCCAACCCATGCGGATGCAGTCATAGAGTATGCATGTCGAAGTAACGAAGGTTATTGGGGATGATGGTTGTGATTATTGAGGAAACAAAATTTTATCGACTATTTTGCCCCTACAAAAGGGTAATGTGAGGCGCACGGGGCCTTTAATTGCTAAAAAAGTTCACCACTGTTTTTTAATTTATTGGACCAAGTACGTTGACATAGATCTAAATATTACAGTTTAAAAATGAGGCAATCGAAACTGAAGGGACCAAATTAAGACTAGGAGAAAACTATAGGGACCATTATTGTTATTTACTCTTTACTTTGGAGCATTTTTTTTTCTTGCCTTGTATTCTAATAATATTAAGCAGAAAGTCTACACACACATACAATCTGTGCACAGATTGTGCACAGATTTTGTTGTGGGGCTCATCACGGGTTTCACACAAATCATCCGAACCGTTCATTAAATGTAAAATATTTTTTTAAGAGTCTCCGTAAAAAATAATCTCAATCCGATACCTATAGATATTCGATCCAATCGTATAACTTTTCATTATTCGAAAATCTGAATGAAAAGTTAGATGGTTGGATGAAGCACATATAGGTATTGGATTGAGCTTATTTTTTACGGAAACCCTTGAAAAAATATTTTACATTTAATGAACGGCTTGGATGATTTGTGTGGGACCCGTGGTGGGCCCCACAACAAAATCTGTGCACAATCTGTGCACAGAAATCTGTGTGGATAGCACAGCTCAATATTAAGAGGGAGCAGCACCCTTTGGTGTGGACACCTTTTTGAAGGTGGCTCACATTTTACCCTTCCACAATTGCCCCCAGAAAATCGAATAGTACTTCCTCCATCTCAATTTATTTGTTTCAGTTCTATTCAAACTGAATAAAAAAACTAGTTATATCTTTAAATTGATAATGAATTTTATATCCAATATGGATCTTGTTTGATAGATCTCGATTTGTTCTATAATACAATATTTTCAAAATCACCTAAAACATTATAAATTACAAAATATAATCAATTAAAAAGTGACACGAACTTCTAAAAGTGACAATTAAATTAGACGGAAGTATTGATTGAGAGTTTAGTTTGGTTTTAGTAATGGGTGGAGAGAGAAATAAGATAATAATTGAAAAAAAATGTAATGATTGGAGAGAAATAGAAAAAGATGAGAAAGTAATAATTGAAAAAATAAAATAATAATTAAAATTAAAACTAAACTAAACTAAGAACTGAACACAACCAGTATATTTTAGTTTACATTTGGGAAATTGAATTCTACACTCCTTTTTTTGACATCTACATTTCTTTTTTTGAATTTTAGTGTTGAAAGTGTATGTAATTTTTTTCCTAAAAAACAAAAAAAAAATGTAAATGTCAAAAAAGGAAGTGTAGAATTCAATTTTCTACATTTGGGGCAATAAACTGATTGGACCAAGTAGTAAAACACCCAGGCACACTACCCCACGTATATAAAGTTATTGCAATTATTGAATTTCTCAACAGTTATCCTCTCTCGTACTGTACTGTACTTTATGTCCTCTACCAAATTCAAAGTGTAGTTTTCTACAGTATACAGTACTTCATTCCCTTTTACAGTAGTACGGAGTATTTTCTGTTTACTACTCCGTACCCACCGGCAGAATTCACTTTTTCCCACCGAATTTCACTGTCTTTTTTCTCCATGTTTTTTTATTTTATTTTTAAAGTATCATGCATCAGTTTTTGAAGTTTAAGAGTTAAGTGATGAAAAAAAAAAAACTTTTGGGTGCAAATATTTGATTAGTCAAAGTGAGAAAGAGATCACTTATGAAGCAGTTTGATGATGCGGTAGAAATAATTAATACAGTAATTGGGGAGCTTAAAGAATAGTCCTTTGCAGCCACCTAATGTAGCTTTCCGTCCTTCATATTTTTCACCATTATGTTTTCATCCTCTTGATTTTTTATTGCCAGTAATATCCCCAGATACAAGACCATACGTATATATATACATCCACAACTATGTATATATAGCAACGAAAAATGGGATTACAACATAACTCCTCCCATCCCCGCGCTCAAACCGCGATTAGTCCCCCGTCTGTTTCGGAATCCCATCCCGAGATTATCGCCCGAGATTTTGTTCGTCATCTAGAATCGTAGTCCTGTAACGGACTCCATTCCATTTGAAATTTTGGCTCCCAAATTTCCTAAAACCCTAAACGCCATAGCAGTCCGGCCGTTCGGAGGATCTGTACAATCTGATCGGCGTATGCAGTCCCCCATTCAACCCGAACTTGGGCTCTTCCGGAGGATCGCCAAAAAATACAAATCGAACCAGTTATTTTATGCAGAAACAAGCTACATAGAAGGAGGGGAAGCAACAGACATGGCTAGATTTCGTAAGTCCTCCTGCCAAACACAACTTTTAATTTTTTCTGCATCATTGTTTGGTTTTGCGTAACAGAGCAAGATTACGGGTATACATGATGGACGAACATAGACAATCTCTTTCTAATTTTTCCCGAAGACATGCCATGAATATGAAGACCCTTTGTTGTCAGTTTCTTTGAATGCATTAAATATGTCATCTTTGTATGGAGGGGACGATGGTTGATCATTTTTTTGTTGATCATCCTTGATTTCATGGAATAGATGTTTGGAGTAGACGAAACATGGGGAAAATCATTTGGCAAACGTCCGTTTCGAATTAGGTTATTAGTTTGGTGGTGGTCATGTTTTTTTGTTGACAGTCATGGTGATGATTTTGGTGTTGGTCATGTTTTTTTTTTTAATCATCAGTATGATGGATTAAAGCTCGTTTAATTGACTACTATAGCAAGATGATAACAACCAGATTGTGTGATTTGTGTTAATGGTCGATTCATTCCGTTAGTCAGTTCCGCAAATGCCAACAAGATTATATAACCTGGAACCATGACAAGATTGGTCATGTTTTGTTGATAAAACGACATATTCTATAATTAATGGTCATGTTTTTACGGGTCAGATGTTAGGAGTATATGAAACATGGACAATTTAATTTGGTTTATTGTTTCAAATCATAGTCGGTAAATTAGATTGATTTATTGTTTCGAGTCCTGTTTGAATTTTTTGGTTGACCATCATTGCAGGAGTTACGCCTATTGATGTGGAAGGGAGTGCTACATTGAAGCAAAGAGAAATGAATTTAGATGATGCTATAGTTGAGGACACACCACCATCGAAGCAAGTCTGCGAAACTAGTAGTGGTAATAGAACACCAGTGAGATAAGTCATCTTTGCACAATTTAGTCTTTCATGTACGGTCATGTTATTGAAATAAACCATGTCCTTAATTATGGAAAATGTAGGATGGTTTAGCTACTTGGTATGTAAAATTATGATTAAATTATCCGCGTTATACTAATGAGCAACAGTCAATATGTCGATAATGTAGGAAGGACTAGAAACCCAGTAAAAAAAGGGGGTATCCTTGCTGGAGAAAAGTTTGCCAAAAGTCGCTCAAAATCTTATACGGCATCTCGGAGTGGAGTTGTTAAAAGCGTGAAGTGTGATAATGGTATGTAGAATTTAAGTTTAAAATTTGCATAAGCTGGAGAAGCAATTGAATATCAGTGTGAATCATGTTTTAATGGTTGGTTCCTCATCCTCGCAGGAGTTACACATCGTAATGTGGAAGGGAGTGGTAGATTGAAGCAGAGAATTTTGAGCTTGAGCGATGATACGCCACCATCAACGCAAGTTCATGAAACAAGTAAAGGTAATAGAACCACAATTTAATTTAGCCATGTTTGCGAAGTTAATTATTTCTGAAAATGTCAATTTTAATGAAATAAACCATGTTTTGTAAGAGTTAACTATTTCGGAGAATGCCATATTAATGAAATAAACCATGGTTTTAAAGTTAGTTCTTCCTGGAGATTGTAAGATATGGTTATGTATTTGATGTGTTGTGATTGTCACAGTAAAATTTTCCATGCTATAAGAACGAACAATTAGTCAATGTGTCAAAATTGCAGGAAGGACAAAAAATGAAGCAAGACGGGGTAGCTGTGTTGCATCCATGGATGGTGGAAAGTGCACAAAAAGACGATCAAAACCTGGAAGTGTAGAGCAGGCAATGAATACTAAACATGTATGTTCAAGAAAACCTCCCGTTGGAAATAATGGAGAGATACGTCAAACAGCATATAGGTCAAGCTTAAATGGCATAAGGACGCTGTTCGAGGAGTTGGATTTGAGTAAAGGACATAAGAAAATTATGAAGAAAACTCCATTCTGGCGGATTTTCCAGGCCATTTTTGACAAAAAGTTGACACCGGCACTATGTCGAAAGAGCGACCAAATGATCATCAACATAATCAATGCATATGATCCTGCCACAGATGGGTTTAAACTGGGAAGAAAATCTATCAAGTTAACACGGGCCGACATATTTAATATATTTGGAATATCTGGTGGTTCTGAAAAAGTCATTCTCAAATATGGATCTAGAGATAGTGTGGAAATGGTCAAGAGAGGGTTGATTACGGAAGAAAGGTTGACAAGTTCATCACTTAAGGAACAGGTGAAAAAATATGCCAAGGGAAAAAACAAGGCAGATATGGAAGATTTTGTGAGGCTCTTATGTGTGTACCTGTTACACAGCCTTTTTTTCCCAACCTCCACTTCAGTGAAATGGGTGTATCTGGAGCGCATTGAGGACTTGCGACGATTAAAGAACTATGATTGGTGTGGGGCAATATTGGATGAACTGATGTCATCAGTAAGGCAGAAACATAACCAACCTAGGAGGGTGTCGGGATGTGTTGTGGTCCTACTGGTATGTTCTTTTTTTTTTCTGCGCTCATACCTTACGATAGTGAAATATTTTTGAGGTAGACTAATAAGTATGATATATTTATCATGTTTTTCCGTGATTAACAGTATTGGCTATGCGAACACACCAATTTGGTGAACCCTGTCAATCCAGAAGAAACATTGGGGATTGTAAAATGGAGAACAACAGACTTGGCAAAAGAGTTTGGGAAAAAATCACTCATTGAACTAAAATCTAAACAGGTATCTTGTCTGTTACACGTTCATTTTAAATTGCTCATGATTGGATACTATTATATGGCATTTTATTTGTAAAATTGATCATCAGTTAAAGATACAGTGACATGGTACATTATAAATTGAACAGTTGGTCTCAAGACAACCACATGGTACCGATAGAACTATGATTTTTGCCACTGGTAAAGTGACAAATGATGAAGTGGTTGTATTGTCCAGTATTAGGAGTGGGTTTGATGGAAGAAATGATACGACTATTGGGTATGAGGATGGGAGTGAACGTGACCAAATAATTCCTAGACTGTTGACCGGTAATAAATGTGGTTCAGTGATGATTATTTCGTCGGGAAAATCAGAATATGAACGTGAGCAAACTGGGGTTGAAAAAATGGATGGCATTAATGACGTTACTTTCCATACGGATTACTGTGGCAATCTAGCAGCACGGAACAATGGCATTTTACAGGGATGTGGTATTAGCATTGAAGATTGCAGGCACCATAAGATTGATGATCAGAATGCTCCACTAATCGGCGAGCTCCGTGACCAAATAACGAAGATGGAGGAGCATATGAAGCATAAAGAGGAGAAACATGCAAGTGATATTGCAAAAAAGGATGAGGAGATAGCAAGCTTGAATGAAACGGTATTGCTCCTACTAAGTGAAAACAGTGAACTATTGGAAGATCTTACAGAGACAGTGGTACACGCAGTGACGCAAAATGCTGTACTGATGACAGTAGAGGAGCAAGAGCGTTCGATGGTTACCCGTCTTAGGACAAGAATGAGGAAGGACACTAAAAAGGATGAGTTCATATATGAACGTAAACGGAAAAGATGCACAGGTGAAGCAGAAAAGTTAGATCCAAAAGATGACCCCAAACAAGTGGTTGATGTTGAAAACTTTTCCGCAGGACAAAAAAAGGAACTTGGTAAACCTATACCCATCAAAAACATCCGAACAAATGCAGTGCATCGCTATCTGTTGCGCGAGGAAAAGGATAAGATTAAAAGAATCTGGGATGAAGCAGACACTAGGTATTTGCATAACTTGAACTCGTATTTTTTTTTGACATTTAATCCTACTTATTCTATTATATTATTTATACGGATGCAAATTGACTCCCCACCTATTTGTATTCAGCACGATCATATGGTCGGGGACTCATATGGGATGTTGTGTGTTTCCTAATGATATTAGACAACTCATGATTGAATCTGCGATATCTGGGAATGTAAGTCATTCATGTAACATGTATATTTCTTGAGAAAAATAATTTTTTTTAGGTGTTGACCTGTGGGTGTGATCACTTATTGTTCATGATTAAATTCAATTTCCATGGCATTTCATGATTAAATTCAATTGCCATGTGGTTATACAGGTGATTGATGCTTACGCCGAGGTCCTATCAAATGAGCAAGGTAGTAGACCGGATGAGATGCAAGGTGATTGCACACAAGCAACTAACAATACAGCTTATGTTTTCACCTGCAGTTTCTTGGTAAGATGATGCTAGGATGACTACCAATATAAATTATGATTTCAATCTTTAATTGTGTCATGTTTGGATATGTCATATCATGTTTGGCCAGAATATTTGAAATCATGAAACCATAAAAACTTGTAGTTCACAACTAATGTTCATTTTATTTTCTCTTAAATTCCGAGGCAGACAATGCTAGGGTGCAAGTGTCCTATAGAACGGAGGAAAGTGCTTGTAAACATGATGTCACGGACGACTTCTTACCGATATTTGATGTTTCCAATACACTTTGGGTATCATTGGACATTGCTTGTGCTCAACAATGAAGAAGGCAGTTGGAAGTTTTACAATTCTTTAATGCAGAGAAACGGGGTGGATGCAAACTATAAGGCAGCAGAGCAATTGGTAAGTCATTTTTTACACATCTTATGTTCGAGAAATAGGTCCAAATATTTTGAACTTTGGCTTTTTATCAGAAAAACCAGGTCGAAAGTTATTGGAAGAGCGTACGAGATGGATTGCTAACCACACAAGATTGCCAACCTATCGTTAAAGTCCCAGACTGTCCCCAACAGGGCGATAGTAGGTGAATTTTTTACTCAACCTATCCAAATGACACATTGGGTCGTAAAAATTGGATATCTAATAGGAATTAATTTTTTTTGGTTTCAGCCTCGACTGCGGAGTTATTGTTTGTTATATCATTCGGCAATACTATCGAAACGAACCCATTCTAAAGACGCTACGGAGAGTAGACTGTCAACAGATGCGGTCTGAAATAGTTAAAGCATTCATTAGTGGTGAAAACAATCCATGGCACGAAGCAGCCTGAAGAAGCTGAGCATTGTGAACCACCTGCAGGAAAATAACTCCTCAAACCGGGTGTTGCTGGTGTAGAAATGTCCCCACAAGATGATGCTACCAGTCTTCAGCCCATGAATTTGCGGAAAAGTTTAGGATAATACTACATATGTTACTCGTTTTTGGAACTAAGTAGACATATTTCTTGGTTATATATGTTTTGGAATTTGCTGTACTGATTTGCCAAGTATAATCAGTTGGTTGATGAATAATTCCTTATTTTGCACACCAAGTTGATGTTTCAATTTACTTTCGGATGGATAATTTCCAACTGGTATAACATGACTCTAAAATCATGTGTTCATGATTTTATGTAATCCATATGTCATGTTCTAAATAGCGTGAAGTGGGATAATGCAGGAAGGACTAGAAATGAGCAAAAGTCAATGGAAATTGTAGTCATTTTTTTTTATTTTAAGAATTCATGATTTTGTCTTGAAAACCTGCCATGTTCAAAGTATGCCATGTACCCTGAATTCATGAAAATCATGTTATAAAGAAGCCATGGTTTAAATATGTCATGCTTTCTAAATTGGTCTACATCCATGTATTAAATAGGTATTGGAATGGAGGTTATGAAACAGATTAAACCAAAGAGTTAATTTATAGTCATCGTATTCTGGAAAAATTCTTAGAGAAGGAAAAAAGTAAATGGATACAACTTGTTATTAAACAAACCGTTTTTCTACTATCTCCAAATGACTCATACATAGAAGTGATGCAACAGTTATAGACTAAGATCCTCTAAGGCTTCAGTTTTTCTTCTTAAATTTTGAGGAATTAGTTGGTAGAGCTACTCATGGGATATAAACAATTGACTATATTTGAATAGAGTGAGATTGTTAAAATGTCCATGTATGTTAACCAAGGGTTTCATGGAATATTTAAAAGTCCCCATCAGTTGATCGTGGCAAACTATTCATACCATGTTATACAAGACTTAACAAGAAATAAGGTTCACCTCATTATACTTGCATTACCTACCATGGTTAGTATTGGATATTCATAAAACAAAAGTTTATTGCATATGGCAGAACATCATGAAACAAAAGTTGCAGCCTACAAATTTAGATAGTTCCTAAATATGTGGTTGAACCGCACATATTATTTAATAACTTTAAAGAAACCTAATAGAAATGTGGAAAAACACCACTTATTTGGGGTTCTTAAACTCCAATAAACTCCCAGTGTAGTGTACTTTGGTTGGAGCAAAGTTACATAGCCTCCTTGCACGATTTCCGATTGTGTTTCCCCATCTTGTGACATCTCCCGCATCTAATAAGAGACACGTTCTCCCCTCTTGACGGAATTCGTTTATTCCTGGGTCTCCCAGGAGGCTTCTTGCATAGTGGAGGAAGGAGGAAATCCTCTTCAATTGGACGTTCCGGCATCCACACAGTTGGAATAGGCTGAATCGAGTATGAGTAAGCAGCGCAGAATGTTTGTGTAAAGTAGTATGGGTCAACATAGTCAGTTATATCCTTTCCACACGAAGCAAGCACGACAACCGAGTGGGCGCATGGAAACCCAGTAAGTTGCCATGATTGGCATGAACAAATGCGCCTATTAATGTCGACTGTTACGTTTGGAAATGAGTGCACCTCATAGACACCATCACCGGCTGCACTCACTACCCATGTCCTCGACTCGTTGAATGATGCCCTCAACCTCTTGTCCATTTCGGGGCAAACTTTGCCCACCCATTTCCTTGATTCGTCTCTCCGGTTTGACAGCATGTTCATGATCTTCAATCTTAAAGCATCAACAAGAGTAGTGATTGGAAGGTGCCTCTCGTCCTCGATCCATGAGTTGAATGATTCAGCAACATTAGAAGTCATTTCGCCATAGCGTTGACCCCGGAAGAATGCATTGCTCCAATTCTCATAGTGTAAATTTGTAAGGAATTCCTTCACTTTATATCCACCAGAACTCACCAATGATGACATGGTTTGGTGGAAAATCTCCCGTGTAGGAGCATATGCACATCGAACAAACAAACTGACCATCCTCTCTCTATGAGCTCTTGTCGTTCCTTTCAAATGATCTCTTAAATTCCGCTTCAAATGAAGAAGACAATACCCATGACCCGACTCTGGAAATATGTCCCGCCTAGCCATAAGCAATCCCATATGACGGTCAGATATAAATGTGGTATTTCTCCCAGGCGCAAGAACTAATCGTAAATGCTCCAAAAACCAGCGCCAATTCTCATAAGTTTCGGAATCAACAACCGCAAAACATATTGGATAAATCCCTACGATGAACAAAAGAAAACATGAGAACAATAATTAGCACAACATTATCAGGAGACTAATCGTCCATGAAGATGATAAATATGTCATGTTAAAATAATATATAATTTAACTTTTCGTACCTTGGTCCCCATTCTTCCCGGTGGCACCCAGTATCGTTCCCCTGTACCTCCCTTTAAGATGGGCTGCATCGAGGAAAATTAAAGGACGACAACTATTGAATCCATTAAGGCATGCCCCAAAAGCCACAAATACCCTCTTGAACCGTTTGGTTTCGTCGTCCGACTCTAACTCAATGTGGCTCCCCGGATTGACGCTCTTTGCTGCGCCGATATACCATTTCAAGCTGGAAAATGACTTTACATAATCACCAAACACTTGACCTCTGGCCTTCTCAATTCCCCACCATGCCTAATGGTAGGAAATGTAAAGTCCATAGTTTTTCTTAATTACTTTAACAACATCGACGGGCCGTGTTTGATGTTTGGCCCTGACATCATCACCAACCAAATTAGTGACAAGTTTCGCAGTGGCATGCGGGTTGTTCAGTGTCCGGACAGCAACACCACAGATGTGAACTAGATCCATCCCCTTTATGTAAAAATACTCATTTCCCGGGCAAATCCTGGCATGGACATGCCACATGCAACCTTTGTCCGCCCGATATTTGCATTGGGCGGTAACACGCACCTTGTCGTTTTTGGCCAATGCATATTCGCACCCGCGCTCAATAGCATACTTCCGCAACACGGATTTAAACTCCAACGCCCCACCCTCAAAAATCTGACCCACTGTGGTGATCCCTTCCGACCAATCCGAAGTTAGCAATTTAACTTTCTTGTGGGAACAAAATTGAGGAATGACGTCCTCATCCTCATAGACAATGACTTGCTTCCCCTTCGAACTGCTAGCAATGTCAGATTTTTTATTCCCAACTTCAATGGTATCATTAGTAAAATCTTTTGCTCCGTCTTTTACATTAACCATTATATCTTCGAGTCCACGGCTCTGGGCAAGCCGGAACATGGTCAACATGTCGTCGTCATTGTCCAATATAATACCTTCTTCACCCACTAGAGAGTAGTTCATGATAACCGATTCCGGGTCGAGATCAGACCATCGTTCACAAATTTTTTGAACCAATGTGCCGAAATCTTGCCCACGTGTTATCCGGATTGCTGCAAACTTGTCAGAATGTCGACACATCATGATCAGTTCACTTGCCATTTCGGATGTGAATCAAAAGCCTACACAAAATATTAAAAGTCATACTCATGGCAAGAGATACGGCAAATATGCCATGAAATATGTAACATATACATGGTTAACGGTAAATATGACATTATTTGAATGAATAGGTAGGTATTTGGGTACAAAGTAATCTTGTGATAGTAACATACATTTCATGGTAAACAAATAATTTCCCATGAAATGGTAATAACTGACAAACATAATTCATGGTAAATGATACAAATAATTGACCATGAAAACTAAAACGGCATACAACATGATTCGCCAAACAATTATGCGTGTAAACGGTTGGCACATTCTGCAAATGATTATGATTGGGCGTGATACACCATGATTTCGTGAGATATTATGCATGCAAATGGTGAGCATTCTCTGCAACTTATTTGGAGTTTTTAACTATTCACAGACATACCTTGTTACGATGACAGTGATGGATGGAGAATTACGAAGATCGATGGAAGGAACGAAAATGCCAGATATCAAATGTTTGTGGAAGGACTAAACTCCATCTCGGGGACCTTATATGTCCGTTCCGAATTTCAAACGCGGTCCGTAGTAAATGGTAACAGAAATCAGTGGGATTTGGTAATCCTCACATTCGAAATTTCGAACTTCGAAATCCTCCTGTTAATTGCAGGGTTATGATGGCTCCATTCTAATCCCTTTAATTTAGGAATCTAAAAATTTAAAACTTTGAAATCCTCCGGCAGGACTATGATGGCTGCATCCTAATCCCTTTAATTTAGGAATCAAAGGGATTTGAAACGGAAATTTAAGGTATTGAAATCCTCCTACGAAATTGTAGGACTGCCTGACTACTCTTACGTTATACGGAGTAGATATCTATATATATATATATGTATATATCTCTGTATATATTGTATATCTTACTAGAAGGGTAATAAGGATATTTCACACATCGAAAGGATGAATACATAACGGTTCAAAAAGGCCTGGATGAATACTTACATGAGGTGCGGAAAAAGGATGGTTATTTAAAAACTCCATTCAAAATTCTGGGTCTGAGTTAAAAACTTAACATACATGTTCTGGGATGAATTCAATCAGTTTACTAACAATAAGTGGGTTTAATTACAACTAATTATCCCACGTTCCTACAATTTTTTCTTGGGGAATAATCTTATAATTAAGAGCACACTTAGTCTCACAAGTAGGTGACAAACTCATCTCAAAGACCAATCAAATAATATATATATATATATACAGTGCACTTCTATTGCGGACGTCCGCAATTTTCTTAAATGCGGACTTCGTCCGTGAGCCGTTGGATCTCATCCAACGGCTGGGATTTTAAAATGAATCTCGCGGGTAAGATAGGACCGTGGGTCGCGTAAATTTGGTCGCGGGTCAATCCATTCGGGTTATAACAAAACCCCCTTTTCCCCTCATTTGAATGCCGCTCAACCCAGACACAGAGAGAGAGAGAGAGAGAGAGGGAGAGAAGATGACGAAGACAGAACAAGAAGAAGGAGAAGGAGAAGTCACAGATCTCTTCAAAACCTCCAGGTATCTCTCTCTCTCTCTCGCGCTCTCTCTCTTGCTGACTCTTTCTTTCTTTTTGAACCCAGTCTATACTAGGGTTTTGTTTGGAATGATACCCACGACGAACAAGGACGAGGGTTTTGTTTGGAATGATACCCACGACGAACAAGGAGGACGAAGACCCGACCTTCCTCGAGGTATCTCTCTCTTTCTCAGTCAATTTGTTCAAACCCAAAAAATTAGGGGGTTTTTTTTTTCGAAAATCTGATTTTTTTTTTTCGAGGAGAAGAACACCCCTTTCCCCTTACAAATCTAAAAATCTGATTTTTTTTTCTTGAAAATCTGATTTTTTTTTTCTGATTTATGTTTTTTGCGTTGGTCAATTTATGTTTGTTTTTGTTTTTGTTTTTTTTCAAACATATTTATGTTAGTTTGAAAATCTGATTTTGTTCGAAAATTTGTTACTGATATCCCTTGAATTAATCCCACAAAGTGGCTGGTGCTTTGCTTCTGATTTCCTTGAATTAATCTGTATCATTAAGTAGTTGACATCATATAGAATTGAAAAAATGGAGATCTATTGTGGGCTTCAGTTATATTAATGTGAAACAATGATATGTGTAAGTGTGTGGATAGGTACATGCTTACACCAATATTACATATGACTTAGGGCTCCAATACAGAAGATTAGGGCTTTATTACAGCATATTAGGGCTCGGCTCGATTAAGTCAGGTTTGTGAAAAATGGTTCCAATAAAAAAAGACCATGCAAGTGTGCTTTTGTTTCGAACCAGAAATTAGGTGCTCCAAACCCTATAATTTATTAATCCACTAGTTCAAAGAAGAAAAGAAAATATCTGAAATGAATCTCTATTTTGTATATTTCCTTGTGTTTGCATTTTCCTTCTCTTTTGGTTCGTTTGACTAATGCTGTGCTGAAATGAACCACATTTGTATGTTGCGACTAGCCCTGCAGCAAGCGGTGGATTGATTGGTGCGACGAGTACACTCAGAATGTTGCACATTCGGGAGATGATATGTCACGCCAATTGACTGGCCCATTCCATGATTTCAAAGTCGACCTCCAACGCTTAGCAGGATGCATGTTAGCCATAGATAATTCAGTTCGTGTTGTAATTGTTCTTGGGATTGTAATTTGTGTACTCCAAGCAATTCAACTTATGCGTATGTAATTGTAATTTGTTGTCGTACTAGTAAGTTTGGAAAGGAATTGGAGTTGCTTGCAATCCAACTTATGCAATTTGACCTCTTGAATCAATGGTACACTGTTTGAAGGTGAAATTATGCAATTTATTTTGCTTTCTGTTGAGACAGGTTCTGAGTTAGGTGGTTAAGACATGTGGTAGTGAGTTTATTTACAAAAACCTTGTATACCTAATACCTGGGTTTCAAGTCATGTAAAGAATGGTGTAGCATGTGTGGGGTTTCCAATTAAAGAATGAAAATAACCTTGACTTCTGGACTTTGAGGTTGCTGGGTCTTCTGAAAATTCGTTATATGGGAGGGCCTGGCCATACAAGTCTTTTTAGTCTCACTTTGAGAGACAAATGAAGGTGAAGAACTTGACGTCTTTTTAGCCTCACTGTGGGAGAGTTTTGAGGGCTTGGGCGTACAAGTCTTTGAACCACGCACATTTTTCAAAATCTGTCAAACCAACATTACAAGTCTCCTGTTTTTCAGATTAGTCCTTCTCTCCTTGTTCTGGACTGAAAAAAAGGCAATCATTGTTCCAAAACTGAAAAAAAAGGCAACCATTCTCCAAATTACGTTACAGTCAAACCATTCTCTATATTACAGTCAAAACAAAATAAGTTACATTGATCAAGTATCAAGTCTCCAAACTTAAAAAGGAGACCAAGTATCAAGTATTAGTCAAACATCTTCTCATGAGTCATTGAAACATCCCAAAGATAATTGAAACATCTCCAAATTACGTTACAGTCAAACATCCCAAATTCTACTCCACAAACATCTCCAAGCGTTATCTTTGACATCTCATCCCCATCTCCGGACGTCACCATCTTCTCACGAGTTGTTCTCCATATATCCTGAAACACGAATAGGTAATAATATAAATGGAAGAAACAAAGGAATTTGACCCAAGTCCTTAAGAATCATATCAGATTCAAAAATCATATCCAAGTCCTTAAGATTTGTCACAGATTTTTTGCAAAGCTATGGCATTCTAATACCATTCCCATTCACAAACCAAAAACTATTCTTTGAATATTTTGTTGCCACTTTTGCACATACAAACACATAGCTTTCTCAAAAAATTGTGAGCCAGTAATTCGTTTGGTCTGTCATCTTATCACTGTGAATCAGATTTCCCAAGCTATCATTGAGAGTGACACCAAAGAGGTCATCAAGCTTTGCTCTACAGAAAATGTTCCTCCCTGGGAATCTGCTACTTTGATCCATGACATTAGGTAACTGTCTTCTAATTTGTTAGGAAGTTTTCCTGGGTACCTAGGAGTTGTAACAGGGCTGCTCATTGGGTTGCATCCCAATCTCTTAAAGGCTCTATCCCTTTGAATTGGTTTTCTGTGCTTTCCTTTCATTTATCTGTTATTTGTAAAGATGATGCCTCTGTTGAGGCTTTGAGCTAATGAGTGGTAAATGGTAAACAGTTCAAAAAAAAAAAAAAGTGTGAGCCAGTCAACAGTTTACAACAAAAGAGCTTACCTCAACTTGACACAACAAAAGAGCTTACCTCAACACATATTCATGATTCACTTGAGAGAAAAAAAAAGAGCAAACTGGAAAATCATTTTCCGGTGTGTACAAACATATTCCTCCAGATGTGAGTCACTCTTATCATCATCACTCTAACTCGAAATTTAAAAAAAAAAAAAAAAAAACTAAAGAACGAAATAAAAAAACCCTAACTGGAAATAAAAAAAATACAGACAGAGAGAGAGAGAAAGAGGAGTTACCTTGTTTGAATCGTCTAGGGCTCGATTAGGTTTCGATTACAACTTGATTTCAAGGTATATCTCTCTCTTCAAGCCCTGATTAGAGAAGGTGGAAATTGAGAGGGTTGGGGTTTCTGCTTCTTGCAATATATGGAACTCGAGATCGAGAGAAAGAGAGAAGGAGATACCTTTTGTTTTTTTATTCTTCGATTTCTTCTTCTTCGTGCTCGATTTCGTCGCTCTGATTATAGCTCGATTTTTCGTCGCTCTGTGGCTCTCTCTCTCTCTCTCTCTCTCTCTCTCTCTCTCTCTCTCTCTCTCTCTCTCTCTCTCTCTCTCTCTCTCTCTCTCTCTCTCTCCGTGCGTCTGTGGACGCGTCTGAATGAGGGGAGGGGTGTTCTTCTCGAAAAAAAAATCAGATTTTCGAAAAAAAAAACCCCTAATTTTTTGGGTTTGAACAAATTGACTGAGAAAGAGAGAAAGAGAGAGATACCTCGAGGAAGGTCGGGTCTTCGTCGTCCTTGTTCGTCGTGGGTATCATTCCAAACAAAACTCTAGCATAGACTGGGTTCAAAGAGAAAGAAAGAGTCAGCAAGAGAGAGAGCGCGAGAGACAAACAGAGAGAGAGATACCTGGAGGTTTTGAACAGATCTGTGACTTCTCCTTCTTCTTCTTCTGTCTTCGTCATCTTCTCTCTCTCTCTCTCTCTCTCTCTCTCTGGGTTGAGCGGCATCCAAATGAGGGGAAAATGGGCTTTTGTTATAACCCGGATGGATTGACCCGCGACCAAATTTACCCGACCCACGGTCCTATCTTACCCGCGAGATTCATTTTAAAATCCCAGCCGTTGGATGAGATCCAACGGCTCACGGACGAAGTCCGCATTTAAGAAAATTGCAGACGTCCGCAGTAGAAGTGCACTATATATATATATATGTAAAATATTAAAATTTTCGAAGCTTTTTTATTTATTTATTTATTTTTGCTATCAACTCTTGCATATATGGGTCAATCAATACGAGGTTATATATGCTCCTATTCAGAATAAAAAAAAAAATAGAGACCTAAGGTCCAGTACGAGTAAAAATTGCTACGGTACAACTTTTTTTTTTTCATTTGTTAAGCATAATTTGTGCAATCCTAGGAGACTTGGAAGAGGGAAATGAGGCTTACGGGAATCGAACCCTGCTAGGTGCATGGGAGCATAAGGCCTCACCATTGAGGCATTCAACAACTTGTGCTACGGTGTAACTTGTGAATCCAAGAATTCCGATTCCCAATACACAACACAAGTAACGCAATAAAACACTACGTCGTATTTTTTACCAAAATTAAACTCGATTTATATATAACAATCAAAATGCAAAGGACCGAAACCCAAAGGTATATATAACAATAAAAAAAACGCTGCGTTTTGAAAGAGCTACATTTCCTCTCCTTAATTTCCATAAATAGCCCCACTAGCTAGCTCCATCACCTCAACCCAAAGGTATATATACTTGGGGACACTTTATCTTTTGTTAGTCATTTTTAGTCTTGTTCTTTTCATTTTATTCTGCGAGATGGTAATAGGGTGGTTAATGCTTTGGCCAAACATACCCTATCTGTAGAGGCCCCTTTAAGTTGGCAACGGGACTTTTCGAGCTGGGTTCAGAGGGAAGCTTCCTTTGATATTTCTCTTATGCAGTAATTAATAATACCATTATCGATTGAAAAAAAAAAACTCAATCATGTTAAAACAAAATCATTTTATTCTACCATACGTACAATCGCCATGTAAACTGACAAAATTAATAAATTCTTACAAATTTGATATTTTAAAATTTAATGTGAAAATTTAAACTCTGTCGTATCAATTCATCGGTAGGGTACGTAAAGACTCTTATGCAAAAAAATTTGGCATTAACTCAAACAGTTATGTCACGATAATTTTTTATTTTTTAATTTTGATATCCAATATACAGCTCAAAAATCAGTTTTCAAGATTTTTTTGTGTGGATATTTTCAAAGATATTTGGGTACTTTTTCGATTAATTTCTTCAAGACGATTCAATAATTCACAAAAATTAGGCGCAAAACTAACAAAAACGAAAAAAAAATCGAATAAAGATAAAACAAGAAAAAGCCCCAAAAAGCTTAGTGCAACAAGGCCTAATTTGTTATGTTTTGTTTTTACCGGATGAATACAAATTAAAAAAAAAAGTTTATTAAAATCTTTAAAGTCTGCGAAACATTTAAAACCATGCAAATCTTTAAATTTCTTAAAGCATGATATGACATAATATGATTGGGGGATTGGGCCAGCAGGCCCAGTACTGTCTTCAAAGAGTAGCATTTACTCGCTCTAACGCCCGTTGTCTCCTCTAGCTCCATCACTATCTATAATAAACCAAACCCCAAGTACCCTTTCCAGAGAACGAGAGCGAGAGAGAAATGGAGGGAATAGAGCACAGAATGTTAAACGTAAACGGCATAAACATGCACGTAGCCGAAAAGGGACAAAAAGGCCACCCAGTGGTGCTATTCCTCCACGGCTTTCCCGAGCTCTGGTACACCTGGCGCCGCCAGATCTCCGCCTTGGCCGCCCTCGGCTACCGCACGCTAGCCCCGGACCTCCGCGGCTACGGGGACACCGAAGGCCCCGCAGCCGCCGAGAAGTACACGTGTCTTCACGTGGTTGGGGACATGATTGCCTTGCTGGACGCTCTGGAAGCTCATGATAAGGTGTTCTTGGTGGGCCACGACTGGGGGGCCCAGGTAGGGTGGTACTTGTGCTTGTTCCGGCCTGATAGGGTGAGGGCGTTTGTGGCTCTTACGGTGCCGTTTAGCCCGAGGCGTCCGAAGATGAAGCCTGTCGAGAGCATGCGGGCTTTCTTTGGAGAGGAGTACTACATGTGCAGGTTTCAGGTTCGTTCTCCTTTGTATTTTCATTTTTTTTGTAAATTTTTTTTTGTTTGATTTTTTTTTTCTTGATATGTGAAAACTGGATTTGATGCATGGCTGGCCTTTTTACAGCAATAGGAGTTATTGAGAGAGAGAGAGAGAGAGAGAGAGAGAGAGAGAGAGAGAGAGAGAGAGAGAGAGAGAGAGAGAGAGAGAGAGAGAGTTTTTGATAGTCTTTGTATGGAAACATTGGAAAGGTGCTTGTTGCTTAATTTAACATGGTGTGCACTGGTTTTTTTAGGATCGATTGCTCTCTCTTAACTATAAACTCTTGGCTTCAAATATGTCACTGTTATATTTGACGGTGGAATTGGTCCCTTAAAAATTATTTAAGATGTGCGTAAGCTTGTCTAGAGACCTTGAGATATTAAAAAAGTCATGAGTTTGATGCGGAAAGATCGATATTGTAGGGTTTCTTTTGTATTTTCAAAATAAAATTTAAATCAATGCTCTTTTCAAACCATAACGTTTGTCTCCTCCGGAATCTACTACATGCAATTTTTGAACTTAAAAAATAATGTATTTACTAAAACAATTTTTTGATTTTTTTTCACCTTTTCAAAAAAATTTATCGAGATCTATCAAATAATATCCGATTGCCCAAAACTCATTTTGATAAGTACATTATTTTTAAGTGTAAAAATTATACATAATTTTATAAGAGAAACCAATTTTATGGGACAGAGTGAGTACTTGTTTAGTTGATCTATTATTATACCCACAACAAAATTATTTCTGGCGATAAAAAGTTCTCCCTAACGTAGAACTAAACTTTTAATTGACCTTGTAGATGAATTCCAAGCCTTTATCAGTTACATTCTCAAAGTCGGTCGGCTCTGACTTTTCAAGGGTTTAAGATAAAAATTTAACATTTGGACTCTTTTTGCTAAACTATTATAAAAGAATTCCAAAATAAAAAGGGATCATAAAATTTGAAATTTCTTTTGAGCATAAAGCGGCTGCCTCTTCAACTTTAGCTCAGGCCGACTTCCAACTGTTGTAAATAATTTAAAATTACATAGGTTCATATTTTATTTTATCTTATCTCTAATGTAATAGTATTTATAGCCGTTGGGTGCCCATTCTCTTTTACTATGGGCGGTTGATCACATTAATTCAGTGTTCAGGGTCTCAGGCCATTACATCTTGCATAGTATTATATACAAACCTTCACATGTTCGTTTCCTTTATAAATCTACGTGTGTGTATAAATATATATAGTGGCGGAGCCAGGATTTGGACACAGAGGTGGCACCGTTCAATGGAAATCTAGTTATATGTTGTGCAAAAAAATACGAAAAAAAGTGAGTGTACGGTCATATAATTAGGTTTATGTTATGGGCTCTTTTTTTTTTTTTGAAAAATGAAAAATTGCTTGCTTCAAATCTCTTGTGATATGCAAATGTATGACATTACAATAGTAATTATTCTTGATCTGAATTGACCATTCTCTAAATTGCAATTTTTGTAATATTTGTTGAAAGTATTACGGAGTAGTTTTTTTTTTTTTTGCATACCCGTAAATACCTAGTTGTACCATATTAATCTTTTTTAAAAATACACCATATGTGTTCGAATGAGTCAAGTAAAAACTTAATGTCCAAATGGGTCATGTATCTTTTCAATTAGAGAAAAGAATTACAAATCTTATGAGAATTTGGGCCAAAATTTAGAGAGAGAGAGTGTAACGACCCGGATTTTTGACCCAATTTTTTTTAAATACAAATTTATATTTTTAAATTTCTAATTCAATAATTAATTAGATTGAATAATTAAAATATATTATTATGTGTATAATTGATATTATTTGCATTATTGTATAAGATATGTATTTAAACTTTAGATATACAGGGAATCAGTGATTCATATTCATCTCTTATCTTTTCTATCTAAACCCTAAGTAGAACTCTATTCAAACTAACTCTCCACTTCTCTATCTTTCATCCTATACATAAAAGCGTCCAGATACATTCTCACCATGTACATACATGCGTCCACATACATTTGAATTGAAAACCCCCCAAATGTGGCACTTGTCACCCATCTTTTTATCATTATCAGTATCACTCTCCTTCCTCATTCCACCACTTCTACACTTATCATCTCATATTCTCACTACTTTATTCTCTCTCATTATACATACCCACATAATCCGAAAATTGAACACCAGTATATTATTTCACTCCCAATTTTATTGTTGAGTCTAGAATAGATAGAGAGAGAGAGAGAGAGAGAGAGAGAGTTGTGGCCGTAGGTGTGTGCACACCGCTGCTGCGGGCCCTGTCGGAGTGCCGCCGAACGCTGCCTCGAGATTTCAAAACCACCATGGCGATCTACGGACACCGCATAACACTTATCCGAACTTAGAATCGCGTTTGAGGTAGTTTTCCGAAAACCCAAAACCTTTATCTGCATTTTAATGGAGTTACTTAGATTTAAAGTTTATTGAAGATGATGATCTGCTGTTAAATTGTTAATTTATTTTTAGTCCTGTTTATATTAAAATTTAGTCTGGTTGTGCTGTAATGATTAGTGTTATACCCTGTGAAAATTTATGATCGTTTAACAAATGTTTGATTGTGAAATTATTATTGATGATACATTGTTAATTTGTATTTGAGTGGACGTTTACGTGTTTAATAAATTATTGGGGTAGATAAATATTTATGAAATATTAACAAGAATATTTTATTAGTAAAAATTTATTTAGATTGTAAACAAGAAATATTTTAGATTATATATTAGTTAATCTTTAACTTTAATAAATATTAACTAGAATAGCCTCTCATAATTTTGTTGTTATAAAAATCTCATATTAATATTTAATATAGTTAGTAAATACTAAATTTTGCAATAAGTATTTTTTTTTTTCAAAAAAAAAAAAATTAGTTTGTAAAATCTATAAATAGTATGAGAGTTAAAGAAAATGTTTAATAGTAGAAATGTTTTATAAAATTTCTAAATGAGAGAAATAGACTTAATTTTAAGTGTAGTAATTAATTGTTTGACTGAATATTATTTTGTTACTCGCATGATTAATTCTATGACAGGATTAATTTTATCGCATGGTTATGTGTTAGTACTTTTAGTTGAAATGTTGAACCGTGTGATATTTTGTTGTGGATGTAGATTGGACAAATAGGTTCCCTGAGTGGTTACGAGTAGTGACTCATGTAGACGATGTTAAGTAAATGGAAATTGATAAAGTGTTGGAAGTGTGATTGTGTGGATTGTGATTTGAGCCATGGTGATGGCAAGGGTAACCTATAGGGCCCTGTGTTGAAATGGGTTACCTGAGGGGCCCGGTGTTGTGACGCTAACGTATGATACGTCATGGGAAGTTTCTCTTCGAGGAAGAGAATGGGTCCCATGAGACGATTATAGTTAGTGAGACGTTAATGTATGATACGTCATGGAAAGTTTCTCTTTGAGAAAGAGAATGGGTCCCATGAGACGGTTATAGTTAGCGTGGGGTAGTGGATGTCCGACCCTAATGTACGATACGTCATGGGATGACTCAATCCTCCTGTTATGGTCTTAAGTGAGAACATACTCGGTACATAACTTAGATGCGCTCACCTAGGACCCTGGTGCAGGATAAGCAAGAGGAAGGGTGGACCCATGAGACGATTGTAGTTAGTGGATGTGGGAGGAAAGGATCTCGCGGAGAGAATCCTTAGATTACATGTAAGATGATGGATAGTAAAGAAAAAGACGATGTGTTATTATTTTGTACCTTCGGTGTATTATGAATTATTATACTGTTGATCTGCATATTGTGGTATTGGGTTTTAGGATTTCTACTTAGTGAATTATCACGCAGGATACGTTTGTATCCTGGCAAATCGTTTGCTTCGGCGTTCAATTTGCCAGAGTGTGCAGGATTCCACAATGGAGCAGTTGATACAGGTGGGACCCCTGGAACGGAGTCTTGGCCAACGTTGCTTGAAATTCGTGTCAAAATTAGAGTCGCTCTGGAGTTGCTTTTATTAAGTAAATGTACATAGATTTTTGTATTATTTTGAAATTGTAATTTTTGTATAAGGATAAACAGGGGCCTAATAGTTTGTAAAATTTAGTGTATCTTTGGGTTAATACTTCCGAAATTCTTTGGAAAATCGGGGCGTTACACAGAGAGAGAGAGAGAGAGAGAGAGAGAGAGAGTAGTAGTGGGATACAATTAAACATGGAAAAAAATGTAGGTAGCCAAGAGGAATCAAACCCCAGCAGGCCAGCATAGTGTCCCAATAGTTTGTCAATATTACACGCTTTACCACTCTGCCAAAGCATCATTCTTTATGAAGTTCTCTGTATGTTTTTTTATTTAACATATCTATGTAATTTTTCTTTTTTGGTATTTTCAAAACGGGGTGGCACGTGACACGTACCTCCCCCGCTAGCTACCTCCGCCCCTAAAACACTGAAATATATGATCAATCATACCACTCCCACGGGCACTGGGTTAGCATTTGACTAAGCTAATGATTGCAATGAGTAGGAGGTAGCTAGTCCTCAAACCTGTTCTAGTATTAGCTACCTAGCCAAAATGCAAGTACTTGTTCTAAGTTAGATCTTACTCCTAGCCAGTTGAAAGAAAATAGTACAGAGTTTTGTTGATTATAGGTACCATTGTGGGAACTGCACCTTCTTTTTCTAATATATATATATATATACCTACGAAGAAATCTTCTTTACAGAGGTACTATAAACATTTGTTTACAGTATTCAATCGTGACCATCAAAAAATGTTTTGGACGGTCTAGATGTTAATGAAATTTCTTCAGAAAAGAGTTAATTGTGAGTGGTCATAATTGAAAACGAATCTCAGCCATTGATTGCGCAAATAGACGACTAAGATTGCACCACTCCGTGAACAAGTTGTTCACGAAGCCTCCGTGAAAAGGATGTTCACGGAGCTGTTCAATCTCGTGCGTCCATTTCGATTTTGGACGGTCAAGATTTTAATAAAACTTTCCGGGGAAAAGTTAATCACAATCAATTATTACTGGTCATAATTGATTTTCAATTCGGATCGTACAAAAACACTTTGGACGGTCGTGATTGAACTCCATAACTTTTTCTTTACGGAACAGACGTAAAGAAAGATTTCCTCGGCTCATATACCTATAGCCTTACCAGGTTCTGGTAATGACTTTCTTCGTTATGTACAGAAACCTGGAGAGATTGAAGCTGAGATTGCGAAGTATGGTACCGGAGAAGTACTAAAGAAAATTCTAACAGATCGGAAACCAGGCCCGCCTCGTCTGCCCAAAGAAAACCCTTTTGGGATTTCTCCAAACGCGTCTCCTCTGCTGCCCTCTTGGATTTCGGAAGATGATCTCAAGTACTACGCCGATAAATTTGAACATAAAGGTTTCACTGGAGGACTGAACTACTACCGAGCTTTGGATTTGTATGTATACATGCACTTCCCCTATACTACCTATTGTATTTTGTTGTGTCATTTCGATCGGCTGCTTGTAAAAACTTTATATCCATCTCAAAATCTATTGGCAATGAGTGGAGAGGTCCCAGATGTTATTAAGTGATCACTCATTCCACTCTCAAGCAATGTGGGATTCTATTTCCTTAACATCCCCCTCACGTGCAGCCGCATTTGAGGTCTGTCACGTGTGGCCACTTTTGGGTCCTATCATCGTGCAGCCTTTTTGCTGGTCTGTCATCGTGGGGTGTGGATTGTTAATTTTTAAAATGTGGGGTGGAACGGGCCCCGCTCTGATACCATGTAGAAACTTTATATCCATCTCAAAACCAATTGGCAATGAGTGGAGAGGTCCCAGATGTTATTAAGTGATCACCCATTCCACTCTCAAGCAATGTGGGATTCTATTTCCTTAACACTGCTAGCTAGTATTCTCTTTTTATTCAGGGTACTTTCAACGTAAATGTGATACGTTCTTCAATAACCTGTGTATAATAACCGTGTTCTCTAGTTGAAATGGTTCGCCAGGTTCATGTCTTTGAATGTTCTGTGTTGCAGAAATTGGGAGCTCACGGCGCCATGGACTGGAGCACGAGTGAATGTTCCTGTTAAGTTTATCGTAGGGGATCAAGACATGGTTTACACGACGCCTGGTGTGAAGGAGTATGTGCACAGTATCGACGGGTTCAAGAAAGATGTGCCATTGCTGGAGGAACCCGTTGTGATGGAAGGAGTCGGTCACTTCCTCAACGAAGAGAGGGCAGAGGAAGTTAACACACTCATTCATGATTTTATCAAAAAGTTTTGAACGGCTTTGTGATCGAGCTCCTCGTGATTTTACCTCTTTTTCTGTCTTGCAAATCTACTGTCACTTCCACTGTCGGAGGCTAAAAATGCAGAACTTACTGCAAGCAACTATTGGAACATCAGTGCTTGAATAAAATGTTGACGCTCATGTTCACGTAAAATTTTGTGGTGTAAGAAACATATGACAATTTCGATACCATCGGTCGGGAACATTTTGTTTTTCATGCGTCTTTGGTGTTTGGTACCGGGAAAATGGAAGTCTGCTGACTTATTATATATTATGAGGCCAACAGAAAAAAAAAATTGAGATCAACTAAGGTAGCCCATTCCGTATAAGCATTAGCGCATTGTCAAAAACCTAGCTCACATTGTAATTACAGCATGCCAAAGTGTGTGGTTTCATACCAACGATCATTAACAGCTTGGAGAAGGGATGGTGAAGACCTAATTGGCATCATCCTGCCCCAAATTATGGTTGATCAATCATATATGCTTGGAGAAGGGATGGTGAAGACCTAATTGGCATCATCCTGCCCGACATTATGGTTGATCAATCATATATATATACCACTGGTCGGAAGGTCGTTCAAAGAGAGCACTCACCCTCATCCCTCGCGCCTCCAGCTCCGAGACCACCTCTGGCTGCAAACCAAAACCCTTCTACCGTTACAGATACTCCATCTTATCTCAAACCAGTAGAACCTTTCTTCCTTCCAAAATAGTGCGCCATGTCCACGACTAGTTCAAATCCATCTTTGAAAAAAACCCTCAAGGAAGATGAGCGATAATACTTTGCCTTCAATACCCATTGCATTAATGAGGCTTTCCTGTCAATAATCTCCATCCTTGGGCAGCAAGGACAAGGCTCGAGTTAAAACAAGATATGTCCCCAAACCGAAGATCCCCACCAGATTTCTTCTTGCATAGCTCATCCCACGAAAGCCAATGAGCTCCCCTTTTATTCCTGTCACCATCCCCGCTATAATCCAGCCATGGCCATTGCTAGTTCAATATATATGACACAAACCCTCTCTGGAACCCCACTCTGTGGCGTGTGAAGGCGGAAACAAGCGAGCCATCATGTGTGATGAGCAACATTGAACAAGAAGTACTGCCTCAATTTATAGGCTTTAAAAAAGTTGACAAAGGAAAATTGTGTGAAAAATATAGTTTCTTTTGCATCCACTTTGATTGCCGATATTTTCGAATAGGCACTCGGTTGAGGGGGTGCGACCGTGCGAGGGTCCCGAGCTAGGGGATGCGTGTTCTGATGAGCAAAAGGAGTGTTTGTTGGGTTTTGCCCGTGTGGATGCATTTGAAAAGAAAAGGAGATAAATTGAATGGCTTTAATTAGTTTGCATAGGAAATGTGAATTGGGTGGTGTGGAGTTTAATGCTTTGTGGGATTTTGTGGAAGTTTGGTTAACAGCGTTTTTTGGGCTCCCATGTGTAGCATCTATGTATTTATATATTGTTTGTGTATGAAGGTAGCAGAGATAGAAAAAGACAGGAGTACACAATACTGTAGGTGTTTTTTTGTAGTGGGAAAATAGTGAGAACATTGGGTGAGCAAGAGGGTGATATAAATACAAGTGAAATAAACATCTCTCTCTCTCTCTCTCTCTCTCTCTCTCTCTAAAGCAGCGTAGAAGCTAAAGCAGCGTAGAAGCTAAGCAACTTTCTCGGTGGGGGGAGGCTGTCGCCTCCTCCCCGCCACCCCCACCCCCATCCCACAGCGAGTCAATCCACTGTTTCCTTTCCAAGAATAAGCCTCTTTTTAGTTCACTCCATTGTTTGTTCCGCCGATCGGAGATCCGGAGTCCTGTCCGCTGCCTCTCCTCGGTTTGTTCCTCCTGCAGCTCCGGTGGTTTGTCCCTCCGTTAACCAGCGTCCTCCGACAACTGAGCCCCCTCCAGCGTCCTCGGATCCGGCCATGCATGCTTTCCTTGCTTGCCCGACTTCCCCCTTCGTGTCTCCCCTCCCCGTCGGGCGGCAAGGCCTTGATCCAGCCGATCGGCTCCCTCCTCTATTCGCCCCTTTCCCAGTCCGATTGGATGGAATCTTTCGATTGATTCTGACTCCCCTTGTTCCCGTCCCCGTCGGAACCAATCGGAAATTTTCCATGCATGGCTTCTTCCTTGAGTTGGGGTTTGAAGGCTTTTTTTGTCGGAATATGGAAAGTATGCGGTGCGTACTCTTTCCCTTTTGGTGTTACGGTTCGACGCTAAGAGGTTGTTGGCCGAGGTAGGTCCTGGCTCATTGACTAACTGATCTGCGTCGGCCGCCGTTAAAAATGGGCGCGATCCGGCCAGCAGTTTGGTCCTCTGTTCTGGGTTTGCTCGATGCATCACCTACCATAAAGGAGATCGGCTGTTGGGACTGCACGGTATGTGCTTGTGGTAAAGTCTTTTTGCAGGTTTGCTTGGAGGCAGGTTGTGGCGGAGATTTCACGGTGTTTCCGAGTTTCTATGGTGGCAGCCTCCTTACGGATGTGTTTCTAAGTAGATGCATTAGCTTAAATTGTTGCTTTTTAGTTTTATTTACTTTTGTTATGTTCTGGAATTGTTGCTCACACAATTTCCACACTTCCCATACTATGCTCAGTTCTTTAGGCCTCTTATTGGCCTACGCTTGTCGTCGGCGTTTCTAAGCTTTTTGTTAGCCTTTATCTTCTGGCGATAGCATAGTTCTAAGTGTTTTTTGTGTTGTATTTTGTTTGATTAAACCCTTGTACTCTTTCTTTCATATATATATATATGATATTCTTTTTTGATGTCAAAAAAAAAAAATACATGTGAAATCGAGCTTGGGTTGGGTATTTCTTATCTCATCGTACTCATTCAATATCAGCGAAAATTATTCTCTCTTGAAGTAGGCATTGAGGGCGAACCATGTAATTATGCAAATAAGGGCAATGAATATGCGAGGTGGCCCAAGTCTTGTAAGCTCCTAGTTGGAGCATGCCAAAACCTTCATGTATGATATATATAAGAGCATCCACATTGTAATAAGCAAATTGGTATGGATAATCAAACTTAACAACAATGCTAAAAAAACACCTCACATTGTAATAAGCAAAGTTACAAGTCTTTTAGTAAATAATTAAATTCCATCCATTCTATAACCAAACTTAACTTTTACCAATAACCAAAACTCAATAATCAAACCCAATAACCAAACTCAAAACTAAAAAACTAAAAAACACCCCACATTAGAATCGTCTCAATGAGACGAATAATTTAGTGTGGTCGGGTGTGTGATTAAAACTCGTTTGTAATTGGACATAGGAGCATTGCATATTGTGGGGTTTTTTTTTATAAGAATGCAAAAATAACCAATGTGGAGGTAAAGTTTGTTAAGTTTGATTATGAATTAAATAGATAATCAAATGCTGACGTGGCATATTTTGATTATTGAATTTGATTATTCCCATTGCGGATGCTCTAATGTGGTCCTTGTTGACTTCTAGATTTACTAGTTTCCACCTCAGTAGCATAGAGCTTCCAAAATTATGCCCACCCCCAACTTAGGTGCTTGCTCCAACCCTCCTGACTAAGGAGCTTGATGAGAGCACGTTCCTTACTTATCTTCTTCCATTCAGATTGATTCCCCCTTTCCCAGCCATGAACCGCTTAAGCATCAACGCGTAGTCATAACCCTAGCAAATCATGTATTACCGCCAAGCATGTGGTGCCACAGCAACCAAACATTAACGTTAGAGCTTGGAGGAGGAGAGATGGTCAAGACGTAATAGGCATCATCCGACCCAAGATACGGTCACTCAATTGTATTTTCCCCTAGTTGGAACCTGGATCAAAGAGATCAATGACCCTCATCTCACGCCTTCTTCGAGACCACCATGGGTCGAAACCCAAAATCCTTAGCTAGCCATGAATCAAGCACTACCTTTACCCTTCTAGCATTACTAATTCTCCATCTCATCCTAACCAAAAGAACCTTTCTTCCCTCCAAAATAATGCGACATGTCCACCACTGGTTCAAATCCATCTAATCGACAAAGAAAGGAGTCACATACAACGAAAAGAAAAAATATCAAGGAAGATGAGGAAGGCGGATAAAAAAAAAAGGGAAGATGAGGAATAGTACTTTGCCTTCAATACACATTGCACTAACGAGGTTTTCCTGTCAATAATCTCCATCCTTGTGCAGCATGCCCAAGTTAAAAGAAGACCTGTCCCTAGACGTCTAAACCAAACACCACCGTCAGATTTCTTATAGCGTAGCTCATCCCAGGAATGCACATGAACTCCCCTTTTATCCCGTTCACCAACCCCACCAAAAACCAGCCTCGGCAGTTGCTAGTTCATTACACCACCCTTTTCAGTTCTCCGAAAGTCTAAAGCATGACATCACTTGATAAAGGATTTTACTCAGAGAAGCTGGAAACTTCCATTGCAATTAGTTACCGATATTTAGTTATTGCAGTTTACCTCAATACATACCAAAATGCCGTAGAGCAATGTCATAATATATCCATAGTTTCTTTTTATCATCCCATCACAGGTTATCAAGCAGGATTCGTATATACAACCCCAGGGGACCATGGTTTTGATACATGTTTGCAATGAACGGAGCAACCATACAACATCCCCCGTGATATCACAGATATAAACTCAGCTAAAAGATGAAAGGCATAATGAATCCGGGAAGAAATTTACAAGGAAAAAGGAAATAAATAAAAATAGAAACACAAAGAAACAAGTCTAGACTATCCACTTGTTTTCTCCTTTATCATTTTTGTTTTCGTCAAGAAAACCATACAGAAATCTGTCATCAACAAAAAACAATACTGACCAATGCTGGGTCTCATTCTACCAAAATGCCAGGAGAAAGCAGGGAGCGACATAAATATCATCAACACCAAAATGCGGCAATTATTTTGATCATCGAGGGAAAAAACCCCAAACCATTGCAACCTCACATCTTACTCTCTCAAAACATGGTACAAAAGCCAACAAAAAATCTAAATAACAGCAGTGGTCAAGCTACATAAGAGACGATGGTAGTAGAATTTTTCTCCTTCCTCCAAACCAACCCAAAACTCACATCATAATGGACCATTTCATGCTGATGCTACTGTTAAACCAGCCATTAAGATATGCAATTGTGCATGTGTGTGTGCACGCACGCATATAGAGAGAGATAGGGAGAGGGAGGGAGAGTTACAATGTCCAGCCATTAAATATGCAATTGTGCATGTGTGTGTGCATAGAGAGAGCCAGGGAGAGAGGGAGGGAGATAAGAGTTAATATGTACCCTTACAAAAAGTGTATATAGCATTGAAATTAAAGTTGAGAAGAACCTACTCTGCTGAAAGATAAAGGTCATCGAGCTAAAATTAACATTCAAAAAGAGGCCTAGTAGAAACTTCCCTCAAATACAAACCATTAGTGAATTCAATCCAGATCCAGTGCAAGCCTAAGAGACAGTAATTTTGCTGAATATCTTCACACCTCCATGAAACTGAAAATAGCCCTGCAATAAAATATGTTCATATTAGAGTCCATACAAAAGGATCTCTTTATGGAACTTTGCACAAGTAGAACTATAAGTGCTATACTAGCCTAAAAAGATAATACATACTGCTATAAGCCACATTCACAACCAAATATGCATTACCAGAGGGAAAGTCAAAACAGCACGTATTTCTTCTCCCAATTATCAGTCTCTCCCTCTCTCTCACTACATAACTCAATGTAATCAAAACGTATTCCACTAATCTGCCCACAAGTTAAAAGCATGCCTAACTCTTGCCTTGAAGAAACATAACCACCACTTATTCACCCTATTTCCTATGTGTAAGACTGTAAGAGGGCATATACAAAGAAATCCTTTTGTTGAGCACATTATACTGCTTTTCACGTATTTTCTTGCTTGCTCAATACAAAATTTACAGACCTAAATCAAGATCCAAAACCAGGCAACTAAAATATGGTGGTTGCGTTGTTTTTCTCCAAATACCAACATTGGCTAATTGATCAAACAAAAGCTAATCAACAGTACAAATAGGTAACCATGTTGTAATTGTACAAGTTTACAATTAAATTGTTGCTTCAGGGGATTGAAAGGGAGGAGGAAACAGGAAAGGGAGTGTTTCCCTAGGAAGCTATTTGGGTGAGTCACAAGGGTAGAGAGAGAAGGAAAAAAATAGCGCACAAAAAATATGCTGGTAAAATTAGTAACCAGCCCAGAGGGGTCAAAAAGTTCCTTCAACCATCAAGTATATGTGAGCACCATCTTCCTCCACATTTCCAGCTACTTTGACCTCTTTCAATTCCATCCACCCATCACTCCTACCAAACAAAACGAACATCATATCTCCTTCCCACATAGTCCCAAAATCGTATTCGGGTTCATATTCTACTGGTTCTCATGTCTAGTATCACTTCCACTTGGACAGTTCCAAAGCCCAAGAAAGGAAGACACTCGAGGTTTCTAAAACACAAGAAGTCCATTTAAGGTACTAAAATGAGAACATATAAGCCCACACTTATTAAGACCTCATTACGCAGGGGAATGGATATGTCTAGGGACTCCAGTGACCAAGCTCATAGATGGGCTACATCTCAAGCAAAAACCTTCATATTCAATATATAAAATTATAAACACTATGGTCCTCGTTGACTTCTAGGTTAACTAGTTACCACAGATGACTATATTACCACTTAAACTTCCTAACATCAGATTCTGAAATCCAGTTCAAAGATTACTCCTATGGCCTTGCATCACTTGCGTAGTAGATTTATATTTTCCAAAAACATACCAGCAAGCTCAATAGACCATTGAGGGATAAGCGACACACATCACAGAGATTAATCAGGGTCACAAGCACAATACCGAATGAAATGCCACTTCTAAATTACGCCACCAACATCAAGGAAGTGGGAAAAGATGCTAGAAATTTTTTTTGATAGTTGGAAACTTGGAATCATTAGCATCTGGTTGTGTATACATTAGGTTTTGTTTAGTTACGTTGCAACCAGGAAAACATTCAAGTTCTTTTGAAGACTAAAAAATCCAATTGACAAACCATTAACACACTCAGCTATGAAGACATGTACGCTTTTATGTTTATATATTATATATATGGAGAGAGAGAGAGAGAGAGGGGGGGGGGGGGGTGGAGGGGAGGGGAGGGGGGGTATGGGAAGGAAGAGAATGTGACATCATCCACTAAAAACACCGGATGTAATGTTGTACAAGTAGAAGGAATCATGGAAACATTTAATCCTAACTTCCAATGAAGTGGCCGCTTCAACCAGTTGGCAGTCGAATTATTCACAAGAACAGTTTTTCCTTTCGATGGTGTAACCTGACCCACAGAAAAGCTAATGCACAAAGCAAAAAGGATGATAGACACCTCCTCAAACAATCATGAGACACATCACTCCTTGACAAAAGGTAGGATTGCCGCTACTTAATCCAAGAGAGGGCAGCGAATCCCTTCTTTCCCAGAGCATACGACCAATCTACCAGTAACTCGACCAAACTACCAGTAACTTGAAAAATACATGTACTTAGCTGTCCCAACTCACTTTTCACCAAAACCAAGATGATTAATCAAGGATTCTAAATTGTTATATTTTCCACTTAAAACCAGAATAATGGAAACGTTTTAGAATACCAACAAGGTTGAAAATCATCAGCCTTATTACTTCATAAGCACGATAAAAAGCTGAATCATCCACATATTGGAAGAGGGTAGACGAGTAAAGATAGTTACAGAAGAAGGGAAGAGGGACACGAGAAACTGAAAACATCATGAACCAATTCAATAACCTTCACCTTGATTGGTGCCAATCGAAATTAGTAACAATATTTCCTACACTCTTAACCAAATATCACCTAGGGGAAGCTAGAAATGACCATTCTATTTGTAATATAAATGACCATTCTATTTGTAATATAAATGATCATCCTGCGAGAATGAGAAGCATGGGATCGACTACAAAAGTACTCGAGCAAAAAATAATATCTAGACCCCAAAAGAAAAACGTCATTAGAATGGATTTGAAGTAATTTCCAGGTAAACTAAAAATGTAACCCCATAAACAAGAAGTTGCATTATGAACTATGACTTGTACAGATTTCCTAAATATTAGTGTCCCTCTAGCCACAGATACATATTAGGAACGCCAGCAACGTGGTGCCATCTAGCATCCAAGATTCCATATATACTGTCATTGCCATACTTCAAGTCAGGCACCATGCCACTATATCGCAATGTGCAGACAAGGGCTAATTTAAACAACTCTAAGGAAATTAGGTACTAAAAAAAGGGCCAGAACTTATGCTCCAAAAAGAGCTTTTGGAAATAGGTTGCAACTAATGGGTAACATTCGTTTATCCACCATGGAATCCCCAACTGTTAATATGCATCTGGAAACATCCTAAGAATGGAGATACAACCTCTATTGCTGAGATGCTGGGCTCAGAATCACGGGAAGTATTTCACAGGAGCTAATTCTTTGATCTTAGAAACATGAGCAAGGATACAAGACATGACTACGATGTGATTTAAACAGATCAGGACACATAACCAAGCAGATGCAGGGAAACAAACAAGGTGCAAATTGTTAAGTCTAGGGCTGCAAACGAGCCGAGCCGAGCTTCACCATGTTCGAGCTTGGCTCGCCTTAATTTCCCTAGGCTCGAGCTTGAATCGAGCTTAGATAAGTTGGCTCGGGCTCGGCTCGCCAAAATGTTTGGGAGCTCGAGCTCGGCTCGTGTGGCTTGCCCAATATGGAGAAGCTCTTACGCAGCACATGAAGAAGAAAGAGAGCTGGACTCTTTGTTTATACTGTTACAGTGGGTGTGAGTTCTCAAAAACTTCCGATGTGGGACTCACCTTTTATCCCTCACAACGTAAAGCCTACCTCAAGACTTGTCCCACATCGATAAAAGGTGTGCAAGGGTATCCACTCCTCCCCTATAAAACCATGCAGTAGACATAGGTACGTGTGTGGTTTCCCATGCTAGGCATGGCAGCTAACACACGGAAAGTAAAACGTGTGGCTGCATAAGCCACGTGCTAAGACGTGGAAAGTAAAACCCAAAGTTGTATATATTCAATATACTATACAACTATATATATATATATATACTCCCTCCGTCCCAATTTACTTGTCCCAAATCTATTATAACTGGATTAAAAAAACTAGTTATATCTTTAAATTGGTAATGAATTTTATATCCAATATGGATCTTGTTTGATAGATTTTGATTTGTTCTATAATACAATGTTTTCAAAATCACCTAAAACATTATAAATTACAAGATATAATCAATTGAAAAGTGGCACGAACTCCCAAAAGTGACAATTAAATTGGGACGGAGGTAGTATATACCAGCTCGTGAGCTCATTCGAGCCAAGCATCAAGTGGCTTGAGCTCGGCTCGTTTATAAAACGAGCTGAGAATGATGGCTCGAGCTCGTTCGTTTATTTGACAAACCAAGTTCGAACAAGCTGTTAGCGAGCCAAGTCTTGAGCAGCTCGAGAGCAGCTGTTCGTTTGCAGCCCTATTGTTAACACGAGAAAAAACACTTTTATTGTTTCACATTAGAAACATGTTACATACTCATGTCTCACTGAAGCAAAATGCTGAAAACTATTCTCAAATTTTTCTGCCTAGGCAGAGTTTAGTTGAAGTCGCCTTGCCTTGCACCCCCCAAGGCAACAATCCATCTCCTTGAGAAGCCTCTCGCCTAGGCGTCGCCTTTTATCTCCTTTGACAACTTTATGATCAATTCTAAAGATTAAAAAAGCTATAGCAGTGTTCAGATGGGTGTTCAATAAGTGTCACGGTATGTCCCTTAGGACACAACACCTTCACAAAAGAGTCTACTCTCCTTAGTTTCATTATAGTACCCCCAAACACAATTTATCCTGACATGTTGCTCCAAAAACTTTAGTAGGCTTCTTGTTAGAATATTAAATGAAGGGACTATAGGGGGCTTTACGCAAAGTCAACTAAACACTGCGAAAGTCATATCCAAGTACTCCTAGAAAATATGGAATATAAGTTGATCAGGTCCAACCCCAGTTTTGATTCTAACCCCACTTTTACTTGATACAAGTTATTTACACAACATATACAGTTTCCTAGATAAACAAAAGGGGAGGGTTCTGCTGATGTAGTAGTTGATAATGTAAAGTTCTAGCTGCTGATAATGTAAAGTTCTAGCTGCTTCTCTGTCAAAAGAGTAGATCTACACTTGCATGGAAGTTGTCACAAATTGGAAATCAAATGAGTGTCACTTAACTAAAGTCACCCAATAAATACCACCATCACCAACTGGCCGACTATAAGAACATTTCTAACCAATCCCACAAGAGATGCAATTCATTGCTCCTGACAAATTGTATATCATATGAGTGTCACTTAACTTGCAGGTTTGGATCTGAGCATTGTATACCTTCACTCAGAGTCCTCCATTTCCTAAAGGACTGAGAGAATTACGAAGATACAGGCACACATTAGGGTTTCCCCCGGACCCCCAATTTGTTTGACCAACCACCACCATATTTATCTACTTATTTCCCATCAATCCATGCACATTCTTCCTAACTTGGTAACAAATCAGTCACATATCGAGGTTCGTTCATGACAGTGGATCATATTATCTCCTTTCTCTGTAACTGTTGCACATTCTCTATTTGAACTCAAACAAGTTAAAACCACTTTTATTCATGCTTATAAGTTAGAGTTTTCATAGGGGATGATGAAATCTAATCATTAATCTAACAAACAGTTCACTGGGGAATGAAGTTTGACATAATTCTAAAATGTTCTCATTGTTAACAACTAGACTTTAGAAGCAATACAACAGAAACCAAATCCAAACAAAAATTCGAAGAAACATATCCGTCTAACACTTGAATTGTCTATAGTAAACTCAAAGCAAAAATAAATAAAATCATACCAAATCACTGCTGCTGATTCTGCTGCTGCTGTTGCTGCGACGGAGGTGGCATCCCAGGGCGAGGCTGCCCGTAAACCCCCCCAGGAGGTGGCGGCATCCCAGGCCTCGGTGGCGGCAGTCCCGGCATCCCCGGCCTCTGCTGCTGCTGCTGCGGCGGCATCCCTGGCCTCATCATCTGCGGCGGCCCCACCATCGGCCTCTGCCCGAACTGCGGCGGCGGCCCCATCGGATTAAACTGCGGCGGCGGACCACCCGGCCTCGGCGCGAACTGTGGCGGCATCCCCTGCGGGGGCGGGCCCCGCCCCATCGGCCCCGGGTATGGTGGCGGCGCCATCTGCCCCGGCGGCCGTATCATCATCGGCGGGGCCGACATCTGCTGAGCTGGCATGGGCGGGCGAGATATTTGTGGCTGCATCATCCCCGGAGCTGGCCCACCCACTCCCCTAACCGGTCCAGATAAACCGGGCTGAGCCTGGACCAAATTGGAAGGGTTCACGCCCCGACCCGCTGCCCGGCCCATACCCGGTCCAGCCATGGCGGCAGCGGAGACGGCTTTGGCGCGGGACTCTTCGGGTGGTGGTGGGCCCTCGACCGTCATGGAAATGACCTCTTCGCCCCTGAGGAGGACGAGGCCGAGGGTACGACGGTCTTCTCGATCTTCGGGTTTTTTCGTGCCTTTTGCTGGGGGGAGTTTGCGCCACTCTTCGCAGTCGCCGAGGACAAGGTTCATGTGGCGGTCGAAGGCCATGAATTTTCCGACTAGCTGGCGGCCGTCCTGGATCGTGACGCGCATGCGGTAGTTGATGTACTGGAGCATCTTGGAGCTCTTCGACATCGACATTGTGGGAAGGTCCGGAGAGAGAGAGAGAGAGAGAGAGAGAGAGGTGCGGCGGCCGTGGGGGATTGGAAGGGTTTGGCTGGAGCTAGGGCTTTGTTTTTTAGGGTTTTTTAAGGGGATGAAAAGCGGGGGAACAGTGAAGGCAGAGTTATAGGAGTAGCAATTTTAGCTGAAATTTAATTACCAATTGCGCCCTTAAACTATCGCTTATTGTTATTTTGCCTCCGAGTTTTCGTTAGTTTGGCGGTGGTGGTAAAGGTTTTTACACTGCTGCCACCCACGTAGATTTGTTCACAGATTACGATGTGGGACCTATTTCGAGTTTTACACAAATAATTCAAGTTGTTCAGTAAATGTAAAAAAAAATTAATGGTCTCCGTAAAAAATTCAGCTCAATCCGATACCTACAAGTGTTCGATCCAATTATCTAGCTTTTCATTCAGATTTCAAAATAATGAAAAGTTAGATGATTGGATTGAGAACCTATATGTATCAAATTGAGATGATTTTTCATGACATCCTTTGAAAAAATGTTTTACATTTAATGAACTGTTGGATTGTTTGTTTGAGATCCAAATTGTACCCTACATAGTGATCAGAAATGCTAAGGGTACAACAAATCCCGTACAGCGGTTGCGTACAGATCCATTTTTCGTCTGTCTCGGGTCTTACAAAGATGGTTGGAGCCACTCATTTTGTTCAATAAATATCGTTTAGGGTCCCTGTAAAATTTCATTTCAATCCGATACCGGTAAGAACGTTTACGAATCATACAACTTTGCTTCAGAATTTGGCTTGAATTTCTGAAGCAAAGTTAGATGATTCCTAAAGATCTTTACCGGTATCGGATTGAGATGATTTTTTACAGAGACCATAAACAATATATTAAGAACAAAATGAGTGGCTCCGATCATTTTTGTGATACTCGAGATGGCCGCAAAATAGATCTGTATACGGCTGCTATACGTGGGTTGCTGTACCTGTAGCACAACTGGTGATATGTGCACAATCTATTTTTAAGTAGTATGTGTGAACGGAGTTATTGAGGTTTTTACTATCAAGACAAAAAATCTGTCTACATAGAATGTCTATAACGCCCCCAATTTTAGGTACGTTAAATAGACAATTTTATTGAAAACTTAAATGGAGTCTGACTCATTATTACATAATAACTCTCATGAGAGCACCTTTATTACACAAGGGAAGGGAACTAAGGTTTCTAATGCTTCGTTTGCTTCGATGTAATGGAATAACGCCCCAAGCGTAGGGCCTAAAACGTCTGTTGAAGCATAATAAACCGGAAATCCAGGATCGTACCCAAGGGAATAATTATATGGCTTGATCGGATTTGTAGATACAAGTAAGGGCTTTCGGCTTTTAGACAGCCAACTTTGTTTTACTTTAACGGTGGAAATAAAAGGCTAAATTAAAAAGGAATTACTAGAGAAAAGATAGGCTAGGTCTAGGAATTATTAACGCCCAAGACCCGAGCTAAATCACACTTTTCACCCAATTACACAATTCAAGATACTCGGTTAAAGTTCTCAAATTGGAAAATAAAATGATTTGAGAATCAAGCTAGCTCTAGAATTCATTTGGCAAATACCTCGTGCGAAAGAGCTCTAAGCATCATGTGTGGTGGGTAGGCGAAGCTCCCACCTACACATGATCAAAGAGGTTAACACCTCGGTGATTTGACAAACAAATCCGAACCCCACATCAATTTTCAAATCAAAGTTTAAAACTTTATTGGGTGCAAAATGCAATTTTCACCCGAGTCATGAGATGCTAATCATCCCATGACCTAACCCTTGAAACTACTCACTCATATCTAGAGAGATAAAAGCAAGCAAAAATCTACTCAACATAATTGAAAAGCAACACTAGAAGAAAATTAGAGATTAAGATAGATCGGGAGAAGATAAACAACTTTAATTAAGGTAACAATAACAAAAAGTAACAACTAAGGACAGAAAATTAAAAGATAAGTGCTGGAAAAATAAAGAACAACAAGAACACTCAAGAACAATTTGAATATAGATCTAGATCTAAAATTAGGTAAGCAAATCTAAGTCTACACCCTTGTACAAAACAATGAAATAAGCTTTTATACTTCTAAGCTCCGCGCCTGGAATATTCTCCAGATGCTCTGAAAATTCGACTTTAAGTCCTTCGGTATCGATCGCGAAGCCCTCAACTTGCTGTGCTAATGACCTCAGTATTGATAGATGCCCAAAGGTGGTATCAATACCGAAATGGTTAAGGGCTGCCACTGTGCCACTCGGTATTGATAGACTATTTCACTTGGTATCAATACCGAAGCAATTAGGGGCTGCTGCATGATGATCTCGGTATTGATAGGAGAAATCTCAGGGTACCAATACCGAAGCAATTAGGGCTGTTTTGAAGCTCAGTACCGATTGACTAAATTTCTTCTTACCGATGCCGATCGATCTAAGCCCAGCCCTTGGTCTCTTGCTTTGTCTTGCCAGCCTGCCTCTTGCTCGGGCAAAAATGGGTTCTGCTCGGGCAAATCTACTTCTGCTCGGGCAATGACGTTCTACTTTGGCCAATTCAACTTCTGCTCGGGCAAAGACATGTCTTATGCAACGAAAACTCCCTTTTTTGGCGATTTATCTACAAAATAGGACTAGAACACTATACGAGCAAACAAGTTAATAATAACTAATAAGTAATTAAATTCGCCTAAAACTAGATACTAGCGCACCCTATATTACATTCTCGGGTGCTTATCACCTAACTACAGCTCGGCCTACTCCTCCATCCTTGCCAGCTCTTCGGCTCCAAAAGCCTCCAAGGTGTACAGCTTACCCTGCTTATCTACAAAGTCTGACACATTATACCAGCGTCGCCACCAGTATAATATGTCAGGGTCACCAAAGGTAACACCATGAGCTACGAAAGCTCAGCAGAATAATCCCATACCCGCTAACCCATAACTTACAAACAATAGAAATTATACAACAAACAGTAACAATAACACATCCACATTCGATATTTCAACTATCGTTGGTGTCCATGATTTTCTGTATTTCTCCTACACGACTCATCGTAGACTGTGTCACCATTTTCCACTTTTCTTTTTCCAAATCAACGTTTCTAAAATTTGTGTTTTACACACTCAACCTCGGTTCCGCCGCTCCGAGTTCTCGAGTATCCGCACAATGGTTCCGCCGCTCTGGGTTCCCATTGGCACACAATTGCATTGGCACCTCTCCGCGGTAACCAAGCCACACACCCTACCTCGGTTCCGCCGCTCCGGGTTCCTGGGTATCCGCACAATGGTTCCGCCGCTCCGGGTTCCCATTGGCACACACACACACAACTCACATAATGCCACCAAAATTGGTCATTATGTAGTTTCAAAATATTTCCTTCTTTGAACACTTTTTCCTTGTTAACCACCCCCTAGGTGCCATGTTTCTAAATTTCTTGATTTTTGTATCTCGTTTTCATGCAATGACTCCGCGGTAGGACTCTCCACACAAGTAAATCATACAACATTCATTGAAATCTTGAAACTAAACTAGCAAGATCATCCAACTCTATATTATTTAGCATGTTCAAATCACAATTTAAAGCATAACGCCACATGTACGGACGCCCTTGGAGTGAAAAATCACTTATGCTTTATCATGCATCTCAAACATTATAGGTGACAGATAACCTTATATACTTAGAGTTAGAGTGCAAGAATAATCTACTTTTCAAGATACGGTTCTATACTATACGTAGAGTTAGTAGACTAGGGACTCTACCTTTCTTGTTGGCTGTAGTGGCGACTACGGGAAAAATGGGTACGTCAGGCGGAATAACTTCCTACGGTATGCTTTCGAAAGTTTCGAAAGAGAAAAGTTTCTCTTGAAACTAGATCTTGACTACTATTACTACTACTTTTGGATCGAGAGGGTGGTTGAGGAGCGGTTTAGTGGCAGTCTTGGATGAGTTTCTTGAAAACACAAGAAGAACTCAAGAACACCAAGAACAAGGAAGAACAACACAAGCTTTCTAGAGAGAGAAGTTGAAGAATGGGATGTGTGAGTTGAATGCTTGGACAATGGTGCTATTTATAGCAAAAGCCTTGGCTATTACCCAATGGATAAAATTTTTCCTAGCAATTATTATCCAATGGGTAAAGATTTTCCTAGAAAAATAATAAGCCAAAAGGTACAAGGTACTAGATTTCCAAATCAAATATCTCATTAAAGTAATCTAATTATGCACATGTTCTTATTAAACTATTGGATCATATACTTTAGGAAATCTTGGGCTTTATATAATATGATATATATGTACTCATGTCCAATATTCAAATATGAAAGTGGTACCAAGTATCTAATAAAATAAAAGACTAAGATTCTCCCATTTAAGAAACCTATAAAGTACTAGTACTATAATATTACTAGAAGTACTTAGAATCTAGAATTTAGATTTATCCCAAATATTTTAATGCACAAAATCACATGAAAAATTTAAAACTTGATTATTTAATAAAATCATTGTACCTTGTTGGAAAATTGGAGCTATTACCCAATGGATAATAATTTCCATTATAGTTAATAACCAATGGATAATAGAGAGGTGGGAGAGTACCCAATAAAATAAAATAAAGTCCTTTGCACATGTGTTTAAAACATATATAATACTATATCCATGTACTAATCCACATATTTTAATAGGAGGCCTATTGTCCAATGGACAAAGATTATCCTAACATCTATTGACCAATGGGTAAAGGCAAAAGGTTCATCTAGTAACTAGGTGAGTTTGGTTGCTCGGTTCCTCCAAGTAGTCAGTTGGAATCTAATTCGATTGGCCCCGAAGGACTAGAATCTAATTACGACAGATTACTGAAAGTAAAAATAAGTAATTCAAATAAAATTTAAATTTTTAACGAAATTTTTACCTTCCAAAAATCAGGGCTGTTATAATCTATCCCCCTTAAAAAAATTTCGTCCCCGAAATTGGCTCGCGACTACAGATTAGACTAGGTCGCTAAACCGATCTCGGAATCATCGACTATCCCCTTTAAAATTAGAAGTAGGTCACCATCAATCGAATTAAGCCTCTTCACTTGCTTAACGAGATGGGGTTGAAGTTGCTTCTGCTGTCGCACAATTTTTCTCGTCCTACGCCTTTGGTAAGGTTTCTACCGTAAACACCAACGTCAAATGCAAAACCTCTACCAAATCATCATGCGGACCCGTATCCTACAAATGCTTTCCCACCTAACAATATTAAACCCATTTCCAAAAGTTCTTTCAATTGGGTCTTGAGCTCTATTAGTTCGGCAGGGGCCATTTGATACGGTGCCATGGAGATTGATGCTGTTCCCGGTTGGAGTTCTATAGAGAAGTCTATCTCTCTCTCTTGCTTGGTAAGCCAGGAAGTTCTTCAGGGAAAACATCAGCGTACTCGCACACGACGTGTGGTAATCCTACTTCCATCCTATCGGCTTCTCCCAACTGGAGGCTAGCTAGCCATCCAAACAGTTAATTCTGCCACCTGGATCTTCTCGTTGTCGGGCTCACCGTCTATCTATCCCCCTTAAATTGGGAACGAGTCCCTTCGGGGGTATACGCGGTCACCATCTTCGGATGGCGGTCTATGACCGCTCGATGTACTAATAACTAGTCCATCCCTGGGATTACGTTGAAATCCGCCATGTTGATCACTCTAAGATCGCAGTTTAAGCGTAGATTGGCTACTTCTAGTTCGCACCCTCTATACACTAGACTAACAGCTATACTTCCCCCAAACGGTGATGTTACTATCATACTCGTACTTAGGGGTTCTGTTTCCAGTGCTAGAGCAGTTACGCAGGCAGTAGATATAAAGGGATGCGATGCTCTAGAGTCAAACAAGGCTTGCACACAGGTACTATACAATAATAGCGTTCCTTGGATCACAGAGGGATCCTGCTTCTGTGCCTCAGTTTGTAGCGCAAAGATACGCCTTCCAGTGCTTTACTGGTATCCCATGGGCTGCTTGTCCTTATTCTGCCCATTCTGTTGCTGCAATGGGCCTCTAGGGTTTTGCTTCTCAAAATCGGTCTGCTCAGGTTGTTGAGCCTTCTGATTTCCAAAGCTTCCAATCCTCTCCCTTTGAAGTTGGGGGCAATCGCACTTATAGTGTCCCATAGCCTGGCAGTTGAAGCATTGAACTGTCGCTAAGTCTCGACCACCTCTCTTCTGCTCGCCACTTTCGGAGATTGCAGTCTTCCAGGGTTGGTTGCTTTAAGGCGGGATAGAGGGTTTGGTGGGGTAGGGTCCATGGTTGCTGTTGGGGGGTTGGGTTCGTATTGGTCCGCCTATCGCCTTCTTCCATCGAGTTTTGAAGTCTCTCCTCACTCTCTAGCCGAAGAGCACACTTCACAACCTCGGCATAGGTGGTGAAAGCTTGAGCTACCACAGCCCTGCGAGCAGTAGTCAGCCCCCACTCGAACCTTCTGGCCTTCTTGTCCTCAGTTGGTATGAAGATTAGGGCGTAACGGGACAGTTCCTCAAATTTGGCCGCGTACTGGGTAACGGTCATTGTTCCTTGTTTCAGATTCAGGAACTCTTGTTCCTTGGCTAAGCGAAGAGGAGTGGGAAAATATTTGTCGAGGAACAGAGTCTCGAACTCGGCAAAAGTCATGGTGTCGACGTCATGGGTTGCCTCCATCAAGTCCCACCAGTAACGGGCTTCTCCCTTCAGCTGGTAAGTGGCTAAGGCCATTCGATCTCCATCTTGGAATTCCTAGAGTTCGAAGGATCATCTTGACCTCGTTTAGCCAAGTCTCGGCTACGACTGGGTTAGTGTCTCCATGGAAAGTTGGGGGTCGGCGTTTACAGAACTCGTTCATTGCTGGAGTTCGGGTCATAGGTCCGTCGTTATGGTTCTGGTTTTGGCGGTTAGCGTTCAGGGCAGTGACGAACGCTTGCATGATTTGGGCTAGGTCGGGATTCACGTTAGAGGGTCCTCCATTATCGTGTCCTAGTCCATTGCGTCGGTTCGCCATCTATGAGTAGAAATCGAAAGGGGAAGGTTTTAGTCTGCTAAAACATATTTCTTTTTGCAAATGGTGTTTCTTTTAAAAAATCAAAAATAGTTTATCAAAGAGTATGTAACAGTACTCTTTTAATAAAGGTAATCTTTTCACAATTAAGCAAAAAAAATTACAATCATAATCATGGAGTCCTACTATAATGGCAAATTGGCAAGCACGAGGATGAGTAGTATCTACAATAAGCCTTTTATTAATAACATAGGAAGAGTACAGCTTAGGGGATGCTTAAATAGACAGAAATGATCCTAGTTTTCGACATCCTACATCCCGAAGGATTACAATTGCTCCTAGGTCGGCCTAAGATATGCTTAATTGGTATCCTCGATTTCTCGCCCTCCTCGAGGTTCCCTCCCATCTCTCATCCAAAACTTGGCGCAAACAACGTTCGTATTCTTTTATGATCGCTGCGAGTGCGACGATCACGGCGAGAGCTCAGTACCAAAAGGTGTTGAGACGGTTATTCTCGGCAAACCACCGTGGCATGCATATTGTGAGTACCGCACAAAACAAGACGAGGGTGAAAAGTTGCAACCATAGGGTTTGGATTGTTATGGTTATTTCGGCTCGCTCGATTTCTCGGAATATGGTGTCTTCCGGAAATCCTCGTCGTCGGGTTGCCATGGCTCGGCTCGGTTCAATAGGATAGGATTTGGAGGGGTTATGATGGTGAGGGAGATGATGAGATGGAAGTGGTAGTGGGGTATATATAGGGGACGGAAAAGGGGTGTTGTGGAGGGAAAAGATTGAAAATTTAAATTTGAAGTTTGAATTTTGAATTTTGGAGGTTGAAATTTTTGAAATTTGAAGGTTACGGGGGGTGTGGTTTGCTGCGCCTAATGGGGTTGTGCTCGGCACTAGGTGCTAGGTTCCGCTCTCGTCGTTTAAGAGGCGTGGAAAATATTTATCCAAGAACGAGGTGCAAGGTTTACTAACACCAAAAATGTTTTCGAGTTTCTAAGTTCCACATTTAATTCTTGATTTAAGTCATCATCCAATTGTTCGGGAATTCCCAGCTCGGCGGTACTGCCAATTTTCGCGCCTTGCTTCAATCCAAGGATTGTTTTGACAGAATTCCACCCAATTTGGGACGGTAAACTTAAACTCAATTCACGTTTGTGCAATGGTCAAACTATCTTATGGTTCTACCCATTCTACCCATGGCCGAGATTTTGAACCTAAAGCTTTGATACCAAGTTGTAACGCCCCCAATTTTGAGTACGTTAAATAGACAATTTTATTGAAAACTTAAATGGAGTCTGGCTCATTATTACATCATAACTCTCATGAGAGCACCTTTATTACACAAGGGAAGGGAACTAAGGTTCCTAACTACAGCTCCGCCTGCTCCTCCATCCTTGCCAGCTCTTCGGCTCCAAAAGCCTCCAAGGTGTACAGCTTATCTTGCTCATCTCCAAAGTCTGACACATTATACCAGCGTTGCCACCAGTATAATATGTCAGGGTCACCAAAGGTAACACCATGAGCTATGAAAGCTCAGTAGAACAATCCCATATCCACTAACCCATAACTTACAAACAATAGAAATTATACAACAGATAGTAACAATAACACATCCACATTCGATATTTCAACTATCGTTGGTGTCCACGATTTTTTGTGTTTCTCCTACGCGACTCATCGTAGACTGTGTTACCATTTTTCACTTTTCTTTTTCCAAATCAACGTTTCTAAAATTTGTGTTTAACACACCCAACCTCGGTTCCGCCGCTCCGGGTTTTCGAGTATCCGCACAATGGTTCCGCCACTCCGGGTTCCCATTGGCACAGAATTGCATTGGCACCTCTCCGCGGTAACCAAGCCATACACCCTACCTCGGTTCCGCCGCTCCGGGTTCCTGGGTATCCGCACAATGGTTCCGCCGCTCCGGGTTTCCATTGGCACATACACACACAACTCACATAATGCCACCAAAATTGGTCATTATGTAATTTCAAAATATTTCCTTCTTCGAACACTTTTTCCTTGTTAACCACACCCTAGGTGCCATGTTTCTAAATTTCTTGATTTTTGTGTCTCGTTTTCATACAATGACTCCACGGTAGGACTTTCCACACAAGTAAATCATACAACATTCATTGAAATCTTGAAACTAAACTAGCAAGATCATCCAACTCTATATTATTTAGCATGTTCAAATCACAACTTAAAGCATAACGCCACATGTACGGACACCCTTGGAGTGATAAATCACTTATGCTTTATCATGCATCTCAAACATTATAGGTGACAGATAACCTTATATACTTAGAGTTAGAGTGCAAGAATAATCTACTTTTCAAGATACGGTTCTATACTATACGTAGAGTTAGTAGACTAGGGACTCTACCTTTCTTCTTGGCGGTAGTGACGACTACGGGAAAAATGGGTACGTCGGGCGGAGTAACTTCCTACGGTATGCTTCTAGAAGTTTCGAAAGAGAAAGGTTTCTCTTGAAACTAGATCTTAACTACTATTACTACTACTTTTGGATCGAGAGGGTGGTTGAAGGGCGGTTTAGTAGCGGTCTTGGATGAGTTTCTTGAAGAACTCAAGAACACCAAGAACAAGGAAGAACAACACAAGCTTTCTAGAGAGAGAAGTTGAAGAATGGGATGTGTGAGTTGAATGCTTGGACAATGGTGCTATTTATAGCAAAATTCTTGGCTATTATCCAATGGATAAAATTTTCCCTAGCAATTATTATCCAATGGGTAAAGATTTTTCTAGAAAAATAATAGGCCAAAAGGTACAAGGTACTATATTTTCAAATCAAATATCCCATTAAAGTAATCTAATTATGCACATGTTCTTATTAAACTATTGGATCATGTACTTTAGGAAATCTAGGGCTTTATATAATATGATATATATGTACTCATGTCCAATATTCAAATATGGAAGTGGTACCAAGTATCCAATAAAATAAGAGACTAAGATTCTCCCATTTAAGAAACCTATAAAGTACTAGTACTATAATATTACTAGAAGTACTTAGAGCATCCGCAATGGGAATAATCAAAATCGATAACCAAAATGTGCCACGTCAGCATTTGATTATCCATTTAGTTCATAATCAAACCTAACAAACTTCATCTCCACATTGGTTATTTTTGTATCCCTATAAAAAAAAACCCCACAATACGCAATGCATCTATGTCCAATTGCAAACGAGTTCCAATCACGCACCCGACCACACCAAATTATTCGTCTCGCTGAGACGATTCTAATGTGAGGTGTTTTTTAATTTTTTAGTTTTGAATTTGGTTATTGGGTTTGGTTATTGAGTTTTGGTTATTGGTAAAAGTTGTTAAGTTTGGTTATTCAAAGGTCAAAATTTGATGAGTTACTAAGAGGTTGCTAAGTTTGGTTATTACAATGTGAGCACTTTTTTTTAGCAAACATTGCTAACTTTAGCAACCTTTTAGTTTTGATTATTACATTGTGGATGCTCTTAGAATCTAGGATTTAGATTTACACCAAATATTTTAATGCACAAAATCACATGGGAAATCCAAAACTTGATTATTTAATAAAATCATTGTACCTTGTTGGAAGATTGGAGCTATTACCCAATGGATAATAATTCCCCTAATGGTTAATAACCAATGGATAATAGAGAGGTGGGAGAATACCCAATAAAATAAAAAAAAGTCCTTTGCACATGTGTTTAAAACATATATAATACTATATCCATGTACTAATCCACATATTTTAATAGGAGGCCTATTGTTCAATGGACAAAAATTATCCTAACATCTATTGACCAATGGGTAAAGGCAAAAGGTTCATCTAGTAACTAGGTGAGTTTGGTTGCTCGGTCCCTCCAAATAGTCAGTTGGAATCTAATTCGATTGGCCCCGAAGGACTAGAATCTAATTACGACGGATTACTGAAAGTAAAAATAAGTAATTCAAATAAAATTCAAATTTTTAACGAAATTTTTACCTTCCAAAAATCAGGGCTGTTACAATGTCGAATAGACAATGCACAGGCATTTTTGTGGTGCTCGTTTCAAATTCCGCAAAGATGATCCGAACTGTTCATTTTTTGGATTCAATAAAAAATTAGTTTAATCGGATATCAGTAAAAGCCTTTTCAAAAATTGTAAGGTGAAACTGACTAGTTCACAAATTCAAAACAACAACAAAAAACCCTTATCAATATTCGATTGAGCTAATTTTTTTATAAAAAAATCTAAAAAAACATATAATATTTAAAAAAAAAGATTTGAATAACGATTGTGGGCCTTAAGATGGATCCTGCAACAATTTATGTGCATGATCTGTGCCCACTGCCCATAGCACGTATGTTTTACTATGGGTGTTAATTTATCATAGCTTAGGCATGGCAATGAGGTGGGACGGGAAGGGGAGTAGTTATTCAGCACCCTTGGGGCACTGTCACGTTACACGTGGTATCCAAGAGCCCTTTATCACCACACATTTACATGGTACCCACACACTTAGTCGTGAGGCCCACGTAAATGTATGATGATAAAGGATTTTGGGGTACCACATCACAGTCCCCGCATAATTTTCCCCGACTCTGATCTAAATAATACCACTGGTGCTCCTGTTTTCTGTCCCGGTGATGAAATAGCGATTTGTGGGATTTAAAGGTTTTATAGATTACTACGAATTGGGGGATGATGCTGTGCAATAGTGTGCACAGCATCGTGCTGCGCACCTCTGAGCCATCAGATCGTGCATCCGACGGCTCAGATCTCATCTCGATAATGAATGACTCTCAATCATTAGTTGTCGAGATAAAATCCGAGGTAGATAGCCAAACGTGGTATGGGATTTCAATTGGCAGCTGCCTATTACTTTAACAGAGCTAGAGAGAGAAGCAAATCTTTGTCCCAACAGGTCGTACTTCCAAATTTAAGAGGGCTGGCCCCGTTCCGGAACGTAGAATAAGTCCTTATTTTTAAAAAAAGGCAATTTTAAGCTCAAAAATAATGAGTTTATTAAAATTTAAAAATATGCAATATGGATCTTATTTGAAAGATCTCATACGGTGCAAAAAAAAATTTAAAAATTATTTTTTATTTACATTATTTTTGAGTTTGAAAATATGAAATAAGTACTTATTTTTTAAGAAGGTGTTCTCGAACGGAGCCTAAATCTACCATCCGCCCAAAGGGCTGATTATTAGTGGGTCCCTTAACTTTCAAATTGTGTACGTTTTCTCAGAGCATGTGGCAGGTCTATTAACAAAATGATGAAAATAGCCCTCCCCTCCCTTTGAATAACAAAAGTTTAGCATGTTGGTGACTTCTGCCACAAAAGCGCGTCAATTGTTCCCAAATAAGTACTAATTTATATATACAACAATTCAAATACAATTTTCATATACTCTTTTTGATCGAAACTCATAATTTTTTTAAAAAAGTTAAAAACTGTTTATTTGACTTATTTTTTAGAAAATGATTTTGCCACTCCCTTTTTTGTTAACGCCACTCCATTGCAAGTGTATTTTTGGTGCAAAAATATACTTGCAGGGGAGTGCCGTTAACAAAAAGGGAGTGGCAAAATCAGCAGCCTATTTTTTTTTTTTATCTTTATTCATTTTTTTTGCATTTTTTATTTTGCGTCAATTTTTTGTGATTTATTAATTCGTGTCAACAAGAGGAATCGAAAAAATAAAAAAATATTGATCAAAACTCTTAGTTTTTTTAAAAAAGACAAACTATCCGTTGGACTTATTTTGTCTTTTTCTAAAAAATTATAAGATTTGATAATTTTTTCCTCTCGCTAAGACGAAATAATAAGTCATAAAAGTTTGATGCAAAACTACGCATACTGAATGTTTTTTTTGGTGGGTCTTCAACGCAATTGAAGAAAGTATCAAACAAATGTCTTTTTTGTCTACAGTATTGTCTTATATGAACTTTTTTCAACATCGGTCCATATTTTTATATTTTTTCGATTCGTCTCGTCGAGACCAACGATTAACCCCAAAAATTACGACGAAAAACTAAACAAAAAATGAAAAATACCAAAATAACATCGCGTTATTAAGTTTTGCTTCTTCCTCGTAAAGTCTCATATTCGAAATCTTAAAGGTGCTATCAACTCTTTTAGGGCCAATTCATACAAAACAGTTGCTCCAACTTTATTTAGGCTTCACACAAGTAAACGGTAGAATCGAGATTCCAAAATTAATTGAGATACGAGTAAGTTTGTTTGGACACCAGAGTTATTAAAAGGAAAAAATAGCTGTGAATTTTTTTTCCAACAGGAAGTAGCCGTGCCCATGAATTTGTAAGAGCAAAAGGTAGATATGAGTTGTTAAGGGCAAAATAGGTATTTTAGACAAAATAGAAAGTACTCGTACATCTGACAAAGTAGAACACTCAAGTATGGTACTAGAAGAAACAAACATGTGACATGTGGATTTATATTATAAAAAAATAAATATTGCTATTCTCCATCGTCCGTCCATAGGAGGTCCATATTGGGTAAAGTTGGAAGACTATTTTGGTCATTTACCGTTTTAGTTGAAGTCTTCAGTTTTTATTCTGACACACTGCAAAAAGTACCGTCCATTATGCCATGAATCTCACGCCGCTCGCCAGCCTCCTGGGCGGACTGTAGAAGGAACCATTTAAGAAAAGTAATAGTCACAACATGGAAACAAAACGACCATGACCCTTAAGAAAAGTTATAGTCACAACATGGAGAAAAGTTATAGTCAAAACGACCATGACCCTTACCCCCCAAAAAAACAAAGAAAAAGAAAAAAGAAGACGACGACCATGACCCACTAATATGGAAACAAAATCTAACGTATAAAAACCACCACCTCAATCATTGACTAATTTCACTGATTCACAGCTATATAAATTGATCTTATTTCTTGTTTCCCTCCGGTATCTTCATCACCTTTTCCGTTCTTGACATTAACAAGGGGGGAAAAAAATCAAGAAAACCCTCGCCTCTCATGGTTTCCCCGGCTGTCGTGGTTGGACTTCTGGGTAAATATTTATCCTCTGTTTGAGTATTAGTTTTCCCCTCATATATCGAACAAAATTGTGCAAAAATGTGTCCTGTATTTTTATTTTTATTTTTTGTAAGAAAAGTTGAGTTCAAATTAATGGATGTTTAATGAATGACTCTTCCAAAAAAAAATAAAAATTAATGGATGTTTTATTTCATTTGTCGCAGGGAATGCAATCTCCCTACTAGTTTATGCCGCTCCCCTGTAAGTATTACTAACAATTTATGTGAAGTGGTGCTTTTATTTATCTCAGAAGGTGGTTATTTCAGTATACATGTGGAAGACAAATAAGTAGGATCAATATGGGTTAATGTGTGCGGATCAAAAAAATATGGGTTAATGTATGATACTTTTGAGGGTTGAGATAAGCTTAACCCATATCCACCTTAATTTTGACCATTTTCTATATAAAATGCAAAATTGCTTATTTAATTTCTATAGTTTAATTTTTTTTTTTTCATAATTCGGTATCATCCCAATGAACTAGTTAATCCGGGGATTAATCTCAGCGTTCATTTGCGCGGAAGACCATTAAAGTTGGGGGGTAAGTCCCGTTTGGACTTGCCCAACGAAGTCATAATAGCACGTCGAGAGTGTTCCACTTTTTCAAAAAGTAGGTTTTTGAAAAGGAATGTAAATTTTAAGCCCAAAAATTATGTGTTTACGCAAATAATTTTTTTACCAATATGGATCTTGTTTGATAAATTTCATTGAGATCTTTTATATGGTGCAAAAAAAATCAAAAAAATTATTTTTTATTTTCATTATATTTGACTTTAAAAATTGAAGAAAAATAACTTTTATAAAAAGAAGGGTTAGTGGAACACCCTCGAACTCTAACCGGAATCAAAGGCTTTTTGACAACCATTGGTTGCTAGGTAACTATCATTGCGCCAGCTCCTAGAACTACTCCAGCTTCGCTCAGGGGATATGCATAGAAAGGCAAGTGATATGATATCACTTCAGTTGCCTCTGTTAACACCACAAAGAAAAGCAATTTACAAAGATTTTTTTTTTTTTTAAAAGAAGAGAGACGAAATTGTTTGTTTTCCAGATATGGTAGTTCCAATTTCAAAGATGGAACGACTACCCCGAGCCATTTTATTCTGCAAAGAATTTTGTTTGAACTTTCGTACAATGTTACATCACGACCCCTTATATGATTAAATATGGAGTATTTCAAAACTATCTTATGTTGATCTTTGTATAATTGTATGTTGTACAGTATTGAAACTAGGGCTGTTACTCGAAACCGGAAAATCGATCGAAACCGGAAAAACCAAACCGGACCGGACCGAATTTTTTAAATCGGTTGAATAATTTCGATCCGGTTCCGGTTTATAAAATTTTATGAACCGGAAAAATAATTTCGATCCTGTGTTTTAAAAACCGGTTGAAACCGGACCGGTTATATATATGTATAATATATACATATATATATATATATATATATATATATATATATACACACACACACACATAAGGGATGGGTTGAATTATGAGTTTTTGGTTGATATTTTGTGGTGTATATTAGTCTAATAAATATATTTATTATATAAAAATTGTTTTTATGGGCTTAATTATATTTTTATGGTTTTTTTTTTTTTATGTATTGGGCTCAAATTGATCCTTTTTTGTTGGGTCCAAAAAAAGGGATTGAATTATAGATTTTTGGTTGATATTTTATGGGTTGAATTGTAAATTTTTTAATGTGTTAGGCCTAAAATATAGCCCATGAATGAAAATCGGATAAACCGGACCGAAACCGGTTGAGCCGGTCGAAACCGGACCGGTTTATCTCAACCGGTTCCGGTTTCTAAAAATCTCAAACTGGATAGCCGGTTTCAACCTAAAAATACACCCAAACCGGTCGAAATCGGACAGGTATCACCCCTAATTGAAACTGTCTGTGCGGTTATGTCATCGCTGAACTGATATCTGGCTTGAAGCCGCCACCCCTGACACTTGCTAATTAATATTTACCCGTACATATGGTATTTTTCAGGGGAACATTTCGGCAAGTGGTGAAGAAGAAGTCAACAGAAAACTACGATGTGCTTCCATACATAACAACACTATTGTGCAAAAGTTTGTGGACTTTTTATGGAGCTTTAGTCCCAAATGGTTTTCTTCTTGTGACCGTAAATGGCCTCGGCGTGCTCTCGGAATCCATCTATGTAATTCTCTACCTCATCTATGCGCCGAAGGACAAAAAGGTACGCCAATCATGTACTTATCTTCTTGCCTCTCTCAGTTGTTAATACCATGGGGATAACAGCCTGTTTGGATGCCTGATTTGGAGCTCGGATTTGTACGCGCCCAGATTTGGAGCCCTGGCCCCACGTAAATCAGGTGTTTGGGAAGAAAAAAACGCAAGTGGATTTGTGGGTGGATTTGGCTCTCCTGGATTGTAAATCCACATGCGGCCCGGATTACCAACGATAGGGGTACCCCCATCGTTGGCAAATCCACCCTGAGCCGGATATGTGAATGACGAGCCTGCCCTTGCTCCGTCTGTGATCAGAGAGAGAGAGAGGAGGAGGAGGAGGAGGTCGCCGTCACCTGTGATCGGCCACTGTCATTCCCGCTGCCGTACGATTGAGAACCAGAGATGAGAGAACCGCTATGGGATCGGTGGTAGTATGAGAGAGAGAGAGAGAGAGAGAGAGAGAGAGAGAGGGGATTTGAATTTGTGGCTATGGGTAGAGAGAGAGGAGAGGAGAGAACTAGATTTTTATCTCTTCCACGTTATTTCCAAAGTGGGGAAAATAATCTAGTGATTTGATTCTTAGAAAACAATGTCCCAATCCAATGGTCTAGAATGATTGAATTAATCGAAAGGCCACAAAAAAATCCATATTGAGAAGAAAAAAAACTCCTTACAATTTGTAATGAAAGAGTAAAATTATCAAATAAGTTGAATTAATTATATTTAAAAAATAAATTATTATGTATTAAAAGTTCAAAAGTATGAAAATAAGTACTTTTATAAACACAATTTTAATTTAATGCCTAATCATATAATTATATTGCAATTATTGTAATATAAACATTAAATTTAAGGGTAAATTTCACTTACCTCCCCTGAGGTTTCTGACAATGACAGACACCTCCCCTCACGTTTCTGAAATTGCACTTACCTCCCCTATCAGAGTTGTCGGGTAACTTTTCCTAACAGAAGTTGGGCTTTTACTTTTTTACCCCTTCTCAAATTTTCTTATACTTTTGTCTATTTGAGTAAATAAATAACTCAAAAAAATAAACCTAATCACCTCAACATTTGATTAGTCACCTCTGCTCTATATGGGATCTCAAAAATTAAAATTTTGAAACTTTTTATTTTCATTTATTCTTGTCTAATTCTTTACCAATTTCTTTAATCATTCGAGGGACAAGTATAAAATTGAACCAAAGATGGTAAAAGTTCCCTAACAACTAAAAAATCAAAAAAGAAAAGAAAAGAAGTTATAGAGTTAAAAAACTTGTTTAGTAGTTTTTTTTTTGTCTTTGTAGCAAAAATTAATTTGAGATGCCAAATATTCTTTTTGTTTTTTCGTTGGCTCAAAAAAATTAACATACTTACGCAGAGCTTTTAAGGTGGGTTTAAAAGAGTTATGTTGGGTTATTTTTGGAGACTTATTTATATTTATACAAGTTGAGAATACAAGGAAGTTTTTTTCCTTAAAACACAAAGAAATAAATGTTCGTTCATGCCAAACTAAGCTTAATTTCACTTAAATGCCAAAGATTTATACATGTTTATGTGTAGCCTGAAACTAAAAAATCAAATAAGTAGTTGAATAATAATTAACAACCCCCCGTATCTTAAAACCACCCATTCACTTATTACAAATCTATGAATCCTACTTTTCTTGGTTTTTTTCTCGTCATTAGTGAACCTTCTTAAACTTTGAGTAGAATAATTAACAACCACCACGTATCTTAGAACCACCCATTCTAATTTTTAGGTTCATCTCAATGAGTAGAATAAAAAAATTAAAACACCATGGACCATATTTTTCAAACTTTAGAAAAAAAACCCAAAATAATTAAAACAAGTTGATTTATCTTGTTTATTTTATTTATTTGGTATTAAATTAAAATTTTTAAATTGGTCCATATTTTTCTACTTCATAGATTCCTCTTATGTAGAGAAACTAAAAGAAGTAATAATTTTTATCCCAAAATTAAATTAAAAAAATTAGAAAAGACAAAAAAAAAAAAATCAATTTTGGCTAGCCCAAAATGTTGAACATGTATTTTCTATTGTTGATATTCATTGAACATATATCATCAACATATGGTGTTTTGGTATATGTTTATTGCATTTTTTGGAATGAAAAAGAGGGTATAAAAGGCTAAAGACAAGAGATGAGGGCAAAATGGGAAATGAATCTTCACTTTTGGCTGACCTCACCATTTTCCGTCACCTTTAGTGACAGTTGACTAACGGCTGGGGGAATCTGCAGCCGACAAGTAAAGCAGAAGGGAGGTAAGTGCAATTTTTGAAACGTGAGGGGAGGTGTCTGTCATTGTCAGAAACCTCAGGGGAAGTAAGTGAAATTTACCCTAAATTTAAATACAAGTGCAGTTAAGTCATTTGACATCTTATCCTATTATATCCACTCTCCAAATCCCTCTTCTTAAAAAATCATCAAAACACCGGATTATAAATCCACCATTCTTAGGAGGTGGGTCCACCCTTCTTACATATCCACCCTTATTATATATTCACCCTCAAATCCACCCTTCTTCTATATTCACCCAAAATCAAATTCTTTATCCAAACGAACCGTAAGTTTGTATTGTTACAGCCTGAGTTTGTAACTGATTCTAGTGATATTATATAATTGGTTACATGAATTGTTGTATGGTAAAATAAAATCGTATCATTTCGATGAAAATCGAAAAATATTTCAACACATTCATTGGGTTGCAAATGCTGAATGTTTCTCTTTGGCTGACTATGCATGCTTCGTCGAATTTTGTCACTATTGGTGAAATTACAAACTATATATGGTGGTTTAAGATGGGCCGACTCCACAATTAAATATGCAAGACCGACACATATGTGAAAGAAGAACAGTCGTCGGTAGAAATGTGTATGTAGCATTGTTGATTAATTATTTCTTGTTGCCATTTTCAGGTGAAAACGATGATTCTAGTGGGATTTCTAAACATAGCACTTGTTGGATCGGTGATCGGAATAGCCATTGCAGTGTTTCACGACAAAGGAAAACGACATATCTTTATGGGTGTTGTATGTGCAGCAGTCACCATAGCTATGTATGTAGCACCCCTCGAAGCAATGGTAACCCTTTTCATCGAATCGGTCCTTTTTCTTGTATTTTTTTACATTCAGTTTTAAATTATAATGTCACTAAAGATAAACATTGTGTTTCGAGAAAAAAATTTGGGTGCCGAGCAGGTCCCAAACACATGGTGAGGTTTCAAGGTTTTTTTTTTTTTTTTTTTAAACAAGACAAATCATATTCTACAAGTACTAATTTACGAAAGAAAGGGAATGAAGTTGGTGGAGTTTGAATTCTTGACTAGTGCAAGGAGTATAGTGCGTCAACCCTTACCACATGTGAAATGGAATAACACTCTCATAATCACTTTAAAGTTTTCCTTTCCAGAACCAATAAACACACACCAGGTTTTGTGATTTTAATACTTAGAAACTTTTTTTAGCATACTTAATTAAATTCTGAACTCTATTTTCAATATACTTAATCAATATTGAGGAGTTTGTTTTTGTCTAATTTTTTTCTCCTCTTAGTTCGGCCCTTTCCGAGTGGAAATTTTGGCTCTGCCAGTGATTACAACATAGGTTCGGTTTGCAGGGCCGGCCTTAGGCTAAAGCCCTTTAGCCCAAGGTGCCATGGCACCAAAAAATGGCAGATTTTTAGGGCCCCAAAATATCTAATAGTCCTATGTAATGTGTGTGTGTGTGTATATATCCCAAAAACTAGGCCATCGAAAGATAAAATGAAGGCTCAACATGCATCTAGTCAAAGCAAGGCCCAAAAATACTTGCTGGCATACTTGTAAATTGGAAAACTAAAGGTCTATTTTTATCAGAAAATTCCTCTTACTAATTGGAATAAGGTTTTCCACATTAAAGACCATTGACCATTGACCAAGGTCTATTTTTACTGGTCTGATCAGCAAGGGTCTAGCTCTACTGGCATTTTCTTTTCCCATTTGTTTGTACGGTGGATACTCATGCATTGCTGCTCTTCATGGCAGTTGCAAGTGCCACTAGAAACTTGACAGTTTGTCTACACCTCATTTTGTTTTTAAATTGAAGTGCTGATATATTTTTACTCTTACGTAGGCCACCTTCGGCATTCAATCCTTCATTCATCAATTCTATTATCCTTCATTCGTTAATTCTATTCTTACCATCGCAGATAGCTGTAATCAAGACGAAGAGTGTAGAGTACATGTCATTTTCCCTCTCCTTTTTCCTGCTACTAAATGCTGGGTGTTGGTTTACTTTTGCTCTCATCCTCAAAGACATTTACGTCATCGTAAGTTTTCTCTCACTTTTGCGCATTGAAGGGGTATTTCATGTAAAGGTCTATATATCTCCCTCTTCATGATCACCTCTGCATTAATTGGGAGATATATAGCCCGTTACATAGGAGACTTTTCACATCATCCATTAGGCTACAATTTCTCTCGTTGTCTCTTGATTCCTTTGGTATTGAAGATAATATAAGGAGGAGAATAGATGATCCGTAGATAGCTCTACTAATGTATCACTGAAGAACAACTCAAGAAAATGAAATCCATGTTGAAGTACTAAAGCTAAAATCCAAGAAATTATGATTCATTTTTACTTTTTAGGTACCAAATGCAATTGGAATTGCGACGAGCTCATCCCAGATACTACTCTACATGATCTACAAAAACAAGTCACCTTTATCCAACTCAATCGGCTCAATTCAGGCGACCGATCAGGAAGCCATCGAAATGCAAAGTACCAACGTCGCCAAGACGGAAAATCCAAGTCTCAGCAAAGGAAATCACAATCCCAAGTCGTCATCGCGCCCGACTAGCTTACTGTTAATGAGAACACTTTTACAGAGTCCACATGAGACGCATCACAATTTTCCTACCGAACAAGATGAGGAAGATCGTATAAGTGTTGTTGTTGATCATCCTTGATATCAAATTCAAAATTGTCAAACAAAATTGGACTGTGTCGAAGAGTTGGCCCTGACTTTTCAGGGGCTTAAAGTAAAAATAAAATATGTTGCCTTTTTGTTGAATTATTATAAAAATAAAATATGTTGCCCTTTTGTTGAACTATGATAAGTGAAAAAAATTTGAAAGATCCTCTGAAATTAAATTTTTTTTAGAGATTTAAAACAGCCGCAACAAAAGCTTTAGCTCACCTAATATTAAGTCTAGACTCATCCTGTACGTACGTACAAGCAAATGTTTGTAATCATCATTCATCTTTGCAGCGACAAAATTGCGACAGTGAACACCTTTTCGATTTTGGAGAGTACGGATTCGCCTACCCAACCTTTTTTCATCGCATGCAATAATTGCGGACCCGCGGAGCAACAATCCATAAGGCTCACGCTGTTTTTGTACTGTACGTACGGAATGGGCATGTTTGAGTCCAAAACTACCATTTCTCCACTCAAATCCATATCAGATATATATATGAGAAAATCTTCTTTATGAAGATACTGTAAGTTTACGGCACTCAATCGTGATCATCTAAAATATTTTTAGACGGTCAAAATGTTAATGAAATTTTTCTAAAGAAGAGTTAATTGTGATTGATTATAATTAAAAATAAATTTCAATTATTGATTGAGTGAATAGATGACTGAAATAGCGCCACTTCGTAAACAGATTATTCACGGAGCCTCCATAAAAAAGATTATCTTCAGATATATATGCACATCACTGTTCCCCCTAAAAAACGGCTTTAGAACCAAAGGTTTCAGCCGACAGAGACAAACAAAACCACGTTAGATATTAGTAGCCCAGAAAAGCAGAGTCTGGTAGAGAGATGCTACAATCACACCCACCATTACACACTCAAATATACATCCTTTCACAAAACACAAGGGTACATAGTGTGTGTGGGACCCTTGTGTTTTGTGAGAGGGTGTGTATTTGGATGTGTGATGTTGGGTGTGGTTGTAGAATATTTGGAGTATGGTATACCAGAAAATTTTGGGTGTAAAATGCAACGTGTCAGAATGCAGAGCAATGGTCCTTTTTGTTGGGAACATGTGTGAAAGATTCAGTCTTACTTCGGATAAGGCCCCATTTCGGAACTCAATATAAATACTTATTTTTTAAGAAGGCAATTTCAAGCTCAAAAATAATGAATTTAAGCAAATAATTTTTCTACCAATATGGATCTTGTTTGATAAATCTCATCGAGATCTTTTATATGATACAAAAAAAATTAAAAAATTATTTTCCATTTACATTATTTTTGAGTTTGAAAATGTGAAATAAGTACTTATTTTTTAAGAAGGTGTTCTGGAACGGGGCCTAAATAGAAAAAGAGTTGGACCTTAATATACAATTGGATGGCTCACCACTTACAAAGCTTAACCTTTTAAGTAGATATGGGTCATTTAATGTATATTGGGTTCAGGCGATGTGGTGTGGACTTTGTGAATACTCCCCAACGGATTGGGCTTGCGCGCACACGGAAGATCTCAGGTGGATCAAACTCCCAACAAGTGGTATTAGAGCCGATGGCTAACGATCTTTGGACGGACTCAAATCGATTTAGTGGACTTGCGCGGGGACTCTCGATGGAGCGAGAAAAATCCAAGGTCGCTCTCGATGGAGCAAGGATGCAGGCGGAGTGCTGCATGGAGGCTCTTGATGTAGTTAAGGGGTTGACTCTCGATCGATGGAGTAGGTGCGGTGAAGTCCATGATTAAATCGGTATTGGAGAATAAAGATCATGGATCAAGGGGGAGTCAAGAGGATCAAATCGAGTGGGAGCTAGGCCCAATGAATGGTTCACATATGAGGGGGAGATTGTTGGGAACATGTGTGAAAGATTGAGTTCCATATCGAATAAATAGAAAAAGAGTTGGATCTTAATATACAATTGGATGGCTCACCACTTACAAGGCTTAGCCTTTTAAGTGGATATGAGTCATTCAATGTATATTGGGTTCAGGCGATGTGGTGTGGACTTTGTGGATACTTCCCAACGGATTGGGCCTGCGCTCACATGGAAGACCTCAGGCGGATCAGACTCCCAACACTTTTTTGATAATTCAAGTTTCTGCGATGTGGCGCTGGGCCAATTCTGGTAATCAATTCCATCGCCTTACCTGCGGGGGGGTCTCAATAAAAGACGGAGCAAAACTTTTTATGAACTAATCCCGAAAGAATTGATAGCACCTGAAAGGTTTTCGAACCCGAGGACCTTAGAAATGAACAAATCCGTAAGTCTTGAAATCGAGCCAACCACATGGCAATCGTCCAATGATTTAGAAAATCATTTAAAGCAGTACCTAACTTCTGTCCTCCGACTCTCTTTCCCCAATTCTCTCCCCATCACATACTAGTATATATCTCACCTCTCTGTTTGGTTCATTCCCACATCATCATCATCTATATATATATATATATATATATATATATATATATATCTCTCTCTCTCTCTCTCAGGGATGGAACCGGGGAGAGTCTAGTGGCGGCGGCTGCCACGTCAAGAATTTTAGAAAATGCAATTATTATATGTGACAATTTTTTTTTATCCCCAACTTATATAGTCTTGCCATTGCTAAGTTTTTTTTCTTATTTTTTTATTACATTTTGGTCATAAATCTTCTATTTTTTTTTCAAGAAAGGAGACTCAAAAAAGTATTCCAAAACTAAATTCAATGGGCCAAAGTGAAATAATATAAATGATGATGTGTAATTAAGAAAAAAAATTCCACACTCTAACCCTAAAACAACTGAACCTAAAAAATTAAGGAAATTTAATTATTATGTCATTATCAATGCCCAAAATTAAAATTAGTCATTTTTCATACTCCATGTGTAAATGACAAACATCATTTAGTTTAGTTTTTGTTATGTTATTTTATTTTTTTTGGAGCCAATAACTATTAATAGTGCAATGCATTTTTGTATTGAAGATCAGTCTTTACGAACTTTATCTCGACTTTAATTGAATCCCCGCTAATAAATAGTGGATGAGATCTATCTCCAAATTAGTCGTTCTATTAGGTTGGATATCGAGTCATGCAGAAAGGCGAGTCTTCAAACCTGCATAAGGAAATTAATGAGTACGAGGATATATATATATATATATATATATATATACATACAGTCAGGTTCCGGTGAGAGATCCCTCATTTTAATAAAATGCGAGACTTCCCTTCCCGATTGAATTTCGTTGATCCGAGCCGTTCAAAGTGATCAGAACGTGATTTTAAGGGTCCCCATTAGAAATCAGCAAAAAAAATGACCGGGAAGGGCTTCATCTGAGCAGTTTTCATTGAACGGTTCAAAAAAAATTGCTCTGATGAAGCCCTTCCCGGTCATTTTTTTTGCTGATTTCTCGCGGGGACCCTTAAAATCACGTTCTGCACACATTGAACGGTTCGAATTTTCAAAATTTGATCGAAAAATGAAAGTCCCGCATTTTAACAAAATAAGGGATCCCTCACTTGATCCGTGGTGTATATCAGTATATATATACATAGAGATTTTCCAGTGCTTCGGGAACACAACCACGTGAATATTCTTTTATTCTTAATTTAGTTTACTTTTGCTTGAACCCAATCAAATCTACGACTATGACTATGCAACAAAAACTAATGAGCTAACCAAGATTAAGAGTGATCAATCTTATTCAAATATAGCCAGGTTCATTAGAAAATATTATTTGGAGACAGCTGTATTTCTTACTTTTTATAATCACGTATATCTCAGTGTCTCGTGCCACTTTTAATTAATTAGTTGAAGATAGATTCCTTAAATTGTCTTTCGAGACCATTCCAACTATAACATTCATAAGATCGAGAATTAAGAACTAGATCAGAAGTTACTATGGAAGGATTTCTTGACCTGGGAATTATCTTGCTAACAAGTATGTATGTGTACTATTCAAATAGTATTGGTCTCTCTTTTTGTTTTCATTTAATTGAGAATGATGGTTTGGTGACTAATGAGAGACTATTATCAACTTATTGTTGAACGAGGGAATCGAAAAGGACTGAATGAAATTCATTGCCCACTGAATTAATAGGTCCCCACTTTATCAGCAAGTGGCAAACAAAGGGTCTCGTACATTGTTATTGAAGCTGATTGCAGTAGTCTTCACTGAAAGTCTGTTAAAATAAACAAACGAAATATCTCAAATGCACATTGAATGAGCTTATCCCCACACATAGTCATTCTTGTATTTGAGAAGGATTGTGTGTGGAATTTTTTTGCTCAAATCCAATATTGGAAGATTCCGCACTTCATTAATTTGTTTGTTTGTTTGTTTGATTGATTGAAGATTCGTCCATTTGGATTGGAGAAGCCAGTAAATGTTTTTTTTTTTTTTGTGGAAACTAGTATTTTGCGAGACTTGATTTAAGAGAGAGTTTTGGTTAAGAGTTTTTGATTGCACTTTTGGTGAGAGAATTTATAATAAATGGCCATACACTATATAATTGCATCATTATAATGTATGACCTATAATAACTTGCGCCAGCTGACATGCTAACCAAGGATGGAACAACGGAGGTCTAATGGCGGCGACCGCCATGACAAGAATTTTAAAAAATGCAATTATTATATGTGACAAATTTTTTTATCCCCAACTTATGTAGTCTCGTCACTGCTAGGTTTTTTTCTTATTTTTTATTATATACTAGTCATAAATCTTATATTTTTTTTTCATGAAAGGAGATCCAAAAAAGTATTCCAAAAATAAATTCAATGGGCCAAAGTGAAATAATATAAATGATGATGTGTAATTAAGAAAAAAAATATTCCACACTCTAACACTAAAACAACTTAACCTAAAAAAATTAAAGAAATTTAATTATTATGCCATCATCGATGCCCAAAATTAAAATTAGTCTTCTTTTGTACTCCATGTGTAAATGACAAACATCATTTAGTTTAGTTTTTGTTATGTTCTTTTAATTTTTTCTGGAGCTGATGACTATTAATATTGAAATATATTTTTTTAAATTTTTTTAGTATACATTTCGCCACTGCTAAGGTAAAATCCTAGTTCCGTCCTTGCTCTCTCTCGATGGCTAGTTTGAGCTTCATCATCGGCCTTGTTGGTTAGCATTCACTTGCCACAAAAACTCTTGAAATATTCGAATTCTTTTATTCTTGAGATACTAGTATTTTTTTTCTCTCGTAATACTCTTTTTTATCTTCTGCAGGGAATATAATCTCTTTACTAGTTTTTGCTTCTCCAATGTAAGTATGACTTTATGTAACTTGATGGTTTTTAATTAATAAATATACTAAAATAGTAGAAGTTTTTATTTCCCCTTATTTTTCCTTCTGGATCAATGTCAAAGTTCTATATAAGAAGATTTTTTTTAATCAGCAAAAATCAATATTATTAAAATAGTCAGATTAATAAATTAGAGGAGGAATTAAACTTCCGACCTCATTTCTCTTGGCACCTAAGTGCATTCCCTATGCCGTTGGGCCAAAGGCCTCCCAGCAGTATAAGAAGATTGGTGGTACATGTGTTGAAATTCTCCTTTATAATTGGCAAACTGTTTTTAGTTTTTACCCACTTTTTTTTTTCTTATGGTTTCTTTGCGGCTTATTTACCTTTTTGATCTCTAAAGTATTAACGAGTGGCCAATTTCGTCCCCAATCTAAATATTTGTCCAATTTCGTCCCTAATGTTTAAAATGCGTGTCAATTTGGTCCACGACCCTAACGCCATCCCTCTTGTCCGTAATAATTGAGGGCATTAGTGGTATTTCACCCCAGCAACAAAATGAAAAAAAAAAAAAACTAAAAATGTCAACTGGATAGTAGCTTTTTGTTTTGGTCTGTGCAGTATCAAAAATCAAATACTCGTTCCATAGCCATACATGTAGGGCTAATAATTACCAGAAATTGTACAAGATATTCAAGATCTTGGAGCAGAACTTTGGGGTACCAAGGGAGATGAAGTCAGCGAACGCCTGGAGCGACGGGGAGGCAGTTTGGCTGTTTGTGTCACCGGCTCGTGGCAGCGAGTGGTTTTGTGGGCCGGTGGTGCAAGCAGTGGTTGTCACTTGTCCGGCAGTTACAAACCCAGCGACTCCGCCGCCTTGTGCGCCCTTTAAACAGCGCGTACGGGCGATCCTTTCCAGTGACGAAAACCGATCGCACATCCACCGATGCGATCGTCTCAATAAGACGCACAATACCCACCGGTCAAAGTGAATTTTCGAACTAAGTACTTCTTTTCGGACCAGAAAAAATCAGTTCATCAACAGTTGGTATGCCTGGAAGAGGGATTGGGTAAGTCCATGGGTTTGGGAAGGTGGGTTTTATTTGGATTGGAGGGGGAGTAGATGTTCCATGGGTGACTGGTTGAGAGCTGTCAGAGAGAGAAAGTTGGAGTTTGGGTCGCCGTAGTCGGGTTCGGCCATGGACGACGGCGGCGGAGTGGTGGTGAATGGTGATTGTGCCATTGTTGATGGTTAGTAGGGTTTTGGCAGTGGATTTGACTGCAATCAGTATTGGGTTTCGGTCTGTAGTGTTCTTGTTATAAGTGATGGCGATGAGGGTAGATTTGAAAGGGGTGGCGACGTCGTGGGGAGTAATTGATCGAGAGGGTGGAGGTGGGCTGCGTCGCGGCTGGTGGTGGTGGTGGTGATGGATGTGGTTGTGGAGGTGATGGTGAGAGGAGCCGCGGTGGGTAAGTAGAGGAGGAGAGCAGAAATGGGAGTAAAAATGGTTTTGGGTTTGTAGTTTTTTTTTTTGGATTTTTTTTATTTGTTGTAGTGTTTTGAGGTGAATACCACTAAGGCTCCGTTTCAGAACACCTTCTTAAAAAATAAGTACTTATTTCACATTTTCAAATTCAAAAATAATTTAAATGAAAAATAATTTTTTGATTTTTTTTGTACCATATTAAAGATCTCATCGAGATCTTTCAAACAAGATCCATATTGCATATTTTTAGATTTCATTAAGCCCTTTATTTTTTAGCTTGAAATTGCCTTCTTAAAAAATAAGTACTTATTATCCGTTCTGGAACAGAGCCTAATGCCTCTGTTTTAACGGATAAGAGGGACGACGTTAAGGGTGGGGACCAAATTAACACACATTTTAAACATTGGGGACGAAATTGTACAAATATTTAGATTGGGGACGAAATTGGCCACTCGTTAATACTTTGGGGACCAAAAAGATAAATAAGCTGTTTCTTTGCAGTAAAAGTTCTCAACTTAGATTGAAAATAGCAATAATCTGTTGTCTCCAGTTCACAAGTCTTTCGATCGAAAATAGTGCTTTGTCGGTTGAAAGCTATATTTCCGTTTGGAAATTTCATCCCACTTTTTTATTTTTAAGGAGCTTATTTATGTGGCTTAAATTCGTATCACAAACGGTTGGCGGCTACATATTACTTGCTACCATGCCAGGTTGGTTGAAAGCTATATTTCCGTTTGGAAATTTCATCCCACTTTTCTATTTTTAAGGAGCTTATTTATGTGGCTTAAATTCGCATCACAAATAGTTGGCGGCTACATATTACTTGCTACCGTGCCAGGTTAAGCACTAGTTCACTAGTCAATTAAAATTAACCGAGCTTGAGCCGATCCCAATGGTGAATTCATAATTAAAATTATTTTTCCTTGGTCAATTGATATTCGGAACGGATAGTTTCAAAAAATATTTGCCTTGCACAAAATGATTAGGGGGTGCCATTTAAAAATTATCATCAGTACCCTTGATGAATTTTCATTTACAAGATTGGTTTTCCTTGGAGATTTTCTGTTCTTACCATTGTGGAATACGATCAGCTGATCAGAGTAATTGTGTCAATCCATTCTTTAACAATATAAAGAAATAAAAAATATATTTTTACCTAAACATCAATCCATTCTTCTCCTTCTTTTTCCAAAATCACTACAATAAAACATATCTGTTAATCAACTAGCAATTTGATATGTTTTTACGAATAAAGTCTTAAAAACTAGTGAAAAATTAAAAAAAAAATGTTAGTACATTTTTTTTGAAAAGATCACTATGTAAAGAAACATGAGAAATGGAGAATGAACAAAATGAAAAATAAAGCCATGAAAATAAATTCTAATGGTAGTTGTAAAACAAATACCTTGGAATAAATACTTAAATTTAAAATTGGTACAAGAGCATATATAAGAGCCCCCAAAAATTAAGAAAATATATAACAAGAACCAATAACTTAATTAACAAAATACTAATTAATACTCCTATTAGTCAACAAAACCGATTGAAAATGAAATAATGACAAAAACAATACATAAATATATTAGCTTTTTTTAAAAAGGTTATTTGTGTCATTTAAGATCTAAATTTAACATAAATATAATAGTTCAATAGCAAGGGAGGACATTGTAATTCCAAAAACCTCAGGAGAGATCTCTCCATTTGCCAGAAACCTTAAAGGATATCAATGAACTTTAGCCTATACTCTTTGTAATCCTCGGTCCATGTTGTGGATTGGGCTGTAGCCCAATATAGTGCCTTATTGGTTCTTTTAGTATGGTGTGTGCCTTTTTAAGTTAAAAGGTGTTTTATCGTCCATGAAAAAAATTCGAATTGATCTTTATAACATAGTAACACGATGTCATCAAATTTGTACCATAAGATCTTTTGAATCATATGCTGCGTCCATTTATTGAAGAAAATTCATGTTCCTACAATTTTTAGATCAATAAAAAATTGTTGCAGTCTACCGGCATGATTTTATAAGATGAAAGATATGGAATAGGGAAAATGATGGCCAAAGATGTGTTTTGATAATTAATACTTGTTAAGGACATTTTCAGCATGGGGAAAGATTACAATACACACCATTTATTTGATACACACCCCCCAAAATGTTATGAATTGTAGAGCAAATATTACGAATCGTATTGTTAAAAAGTTACGAATCGTATAAGGGTTACGAGATACACTAAAACGTTATGAATTCTAAAACAAAAGTTATGAAACGAACTAAAATGTTATGAATGAACCATAAAATAGGTGCATATGATACACCTTTTTAATGGGTGTGTATTGTAGACTTTCCCTTTTGGAAAGCATTAACAAATGTTCTCAGCATATCCTTAGCGGGTATTAATTATTAAAACACGTCATGAGCCGTCATTTTCATCCTTGTAGACAGGGTGGAGCCAGGGGGAGCAAATTGTGTTTTAAAATAAGGCCCAACTTGATAACAAGTCGTGTCACGAGTTATATATACACAAAATATAATAATTGGGTTGTTGATTTCCATATCCATATATATATAAATGAAAGAACCATATAAATTTCAGGTAAAATCAATGAAGTTGGTGGGAATATTCGACGTTTTTTTTTTTTGGGAACGGTGATAGGGGTGGCTCTTGAGGCAATCCACGGAAGCCTCCGGCTAACAATTGTTGGAATAATATGTGCAGTATTGACCATAGGCATGTATGCAGCACCCCTATCTTCCATGGTAATTATTTCTCCTTTTCTTTTCCTTTATTCTTTGGCACCCCATTGTTTGGCTGGTAGGGGTTTTGGAGGATTAGGTGTGTCCACGTGAGAGAAGGCTATCCACCTATTTGACTGTCTACTCCTTTGGCGAAGAATGAATGTGCTTTCTGTTGTTTTTCGATTTTACTATTAATTGATGAAATATTCTTATCCTATTTGCAAAAGATCAGCAAGATAAATAAAATTAAGACAAGACATGAACAATTTAATTTGTGGGCTCTCATTTCTAGAACTGTGTTATATGTTATGGGTGACAGAGGATGGTGGTAAAGACGAAAAGTGTGGAGTACATGCCATTTTTACTGTCATTTTTTCTTTTCCTCAATGCTGGAGTTTGGTCTGTCTACGCTCTCCTTGTCAAGGACTATTACGTTGGAGTAAGTTCTTCTCCCCACTCTCTATTTTTATTTTAAAATGCATGTTTATTTTAAGTGTAGGGGTTAATCCAAAAATCCCAAAAAGCAAAATAGCCTTATTTTTTAGTATCTGCTTTTAATACATGGGCCAATAATCAGGTACCAAATGCAATTGGGTTTGTATTGGGCTCGGCCCAGTTGATCCTCTACACCATTTACAAGAACAAGTCACCCTCATCAACAAAATCAAACGAGGAAAGGGAAGAAGAAGGATCGACCAACCTCATCAAGAATGCCATTGAAATGCAGCAGGGCCACGACAAAGATGACCCGAAAAGTATAAATCGGAGCCTTCACAAGGGAAGCAGCCTTCCGAAGTCGTCCATTTCCCGGCAGTACACCGTCAATAAACTCGCGAAGACACTTTCACTCTGCAACCCATATGAGTTGCGTTATGGTCCTGATCATGACTATGATGTTGAAAATGGACGCTCTTCAGCTCAATAAAACAGTAATGTTGATCGTCTCCCTTATATATTCATCCATGGTTTTTTGATAACTCACGTGTGTGTACTGCCCTTCATTAAGCACATTTTCAAAAGTTTCGGAAGCAAATGATATCTATTGGACCAAATAAGTAAGTTAACCAAACTTCAGGGTTAAAAGTGATGCAACTGTTACTAGGGGCGAAATTGAGACTCGATTGTAACGAGAGGGATCATTTCTAAAATTTACTCTTAGAGTTATTAGATCGCATACTCCGTTCATGTAGGATATAAATACAGCCTATCGAGTGGATATATACGTCTTCCATTTATGGAGGATGGTAATACGCTCAAAATCTGAAATGAGGGTTGCAAAAATGCAGATTATTCGGAGGATTGTAATTAATTGGATGACCGATTTGTCAGAAAAGTTGCTATACAGGGTAATGTGATAGATATGAAAACCATAATTACTAATGTTACGCTTAGAACCTCCAAGTTGTGTTCATCCCAAAACTCCATGCCTAAATATTGTTATTACTAAGTGTACATCAAAATTCTTTGGCCATCTTCATCAATGGTACTTGGCTCTTGGTGAGTACCGACAGCTACAGCTTAAACAGCTGCCATTATATATGTATTGTTTGTATTCTCCTCTTTACTCCTATAAAAGGAGGAGGCCTCCACCAATGTAAGGGCAGACTTAAGCAATATATCTGCTGTGTTTATAACCAAAAGACAAGGTATTTAATAAAATAAGAGCGATTTAGAATTTATTCAAATGTCGGAATGAAAACTTCAACTCTAAAAGTGACCATGATGAAAATATAAAAAATTGGTCTAAGGTCCACTATAAAGAACTTGTAACCCAATTAGTCCACCTCTAATGTTTATAACCCCTCTAATCCACTAATAGAGTTTAGTAAGATCTTAAGTCCATTTCTTTTTAAAAAAAAATTAAACCAAGACAAAAATGTTCTCCTATATAAGCTGTCATATAGAGAGAGAAATCCTAGACTAAAAACAAATCTGAAGCACAACCTCCTCCTCCTCTCTCTCTGCCATCGGAGAAAAGTGGGTATGGGGATTCTGCATCTAAAAAGTGGGTTTGAGAGGTTTCCGTCAAAAAAGAGTCGGGATGATTTCTTTACTGCATGGGTTCATTTCAATCTAATTTCAACTCATCAATGGGCTGTATTATCAATTGGTGGTTGAAATTGCTTACGATATTTCTTCCATGATTTGCTATCAGCGTGAATCTACATCCTCTCAATTGTGATGGGCTTTTCAAGGGATCCAGAAAAATCAAGGTGTTGTTCAAGAGGCTGTCTTCCTCTTTGTTTTGTCTTCAGCACCGTTTCTCCTTTACAACCGGGTCTCCATTTTCCGTGGCGACAATGGATCGGACGAGTAATATTGGTTGTGTTTATTTCTGATTGGTTTTTTTTTATGATCTCATGTTCTCATGTTTTCTTCTCTGTTTCTTATATTTAGTACATACGTATATAGAGTATCGGTATCTGTTTCTTCTCTGTTATTTGTTCTACTGGAGAGAAATCCGGAGTAGTAAAAACAAAAAATATAATATTATAAGAAGGTTGACTGCTTAGCCTCCGAACCTCGCCTTCCAATAAGGTTGAGAAACACCCCAAGCGTAGGGCTAGGTCGTCGGTAGCATAGTAAACCGGCAAGACCGGGATCGTAACACAGGGAATTCGCAATATAGCTAGTCTGGATTGTAGGTTTAAAAGGTAGACTGCGGCATTCAAGACGGCCAACTTGGTTTTGCTTAGAATTGGTGAAAATCGCCTGGGCAAAAGACTAGGAAAAAGCTTAGTTAACTTAAAAGAGGCAAGTCTAAGGATCTTCTAACCCTTGACAAAGGAGGTTACCGGTTCTCGATTATAACTCAGGCAAGAGTCACGACCGCGTGCTCTCGCCCGGAGAATTTAACTTTTATGACTACGTTTAATGAAAGATGTGATTAAACGGAGGCGAACCAACTTGTTTGACGAATTTATCGAACACATAGGAGGCCATGAGCCCTCGGGGAGCCGCTTGCCAAGACCGCTTGGCAAACGCCTCACCAAGTAGTTAACACCCCTTTGCTTGGACCAAAAATGCAAGTTAAGTTCTATTCCGTAAATCATGCTTTTAAGCCCTAATATTTGAAAACCAAATAACCACCTAAGTCCTCGGGAAAGATTATCCCAAGACTTGGCCAAACGACTACTCACACATACTTAAAGCAAAAACCAAAGCATAGAAATAAGACATGAATTTAAACCGATAGAAATGAAAATAAAGTTGATTTTATAAAGGATCTAGTCCGCGGCTACAACATTAATAAACGAGAAAACATTAAACGACAAATACCTTGAGGAGTTCTTTAAGACATTAGCTAGAAAAGCTTGAAAACCATTAATGGAGTTCTAGAGAAATAATGGACTTAAAGTGGAAAGTGACAAGATAATCTTTAAGAGAGAGAGAGAGACCCTATTTATACAAGGTGGTCTCTCTCTCACAAAATATCCCAAGAAAATATCCCAAAAGTAACCAAAAGTGGAAGATATTCCAAAAGTAGAAAGTAAAAAAAACAGCAAAAACGTGGCTGTAATCTGCAGTATGAACCGGTACTGGCCAATTCCCAGTACCGGTTCATAGGTCTTCAAAAGCTGGAAAACTTCAACTCTGGACAGCATGAACCGGTACTGGCCAAATCCCAGTACCGGTTCATAGGAGGCAGAACTTCAGATTTTTTTCTGCTTTGGCCCCGACAGCCCGACAGCGACCCGACACCCTCTTTGGCCTAGATTAATCACCCGACGGGGCTTGGTGGAACATTGCCTCACTACCTCGAACCCTTGGATACTTCCGACTACGATCTTTGGCGTTAAGAACCGCCTTAGCACCGCGTATTACCTGAGACAACCAAAACAAACCCTTACGTGCAAAATGAGATACAAATGATATCTAAGGGAATCAAAATGCTACAAATTAGGGAACTAGAGCACCAAGATTATACAATCTTGGTTGCTCATCACGCCCCCCAACTTAAACATTGCTAGCCCCGAGCAATGATGCAGACAAAATAAGGGAAAACTAAACAATCCTTCCGGCAAAACAACTACGGCACATGCTTCAATAAATCCAATGCGCAAGAGATCAAAAACAAACCATTTACCCCAAAGCAACTCACAGTCGGAGATAAGATGAGCAACTAGATGCAAGCAGGTAAATAACAAGCATCCAACAGGAGTATCCAAAATAAAAAAGGTGGATACGAGACTTCCAACAACCTTTAATAACAAAAGTAACCATATCCCACGCAAAAGGTGCTCGAAAATAGGCGTGGTGAACAAAAAATGCCAAGCCAAATATAAGTGGAGAGCACCATTAGGAAGACAAATTAACTAAGCAGCCAGAAATTTACTGAAAAGTAAAATGCCACAGACTAAATATGCCACAATCAACAATCTGAATCAAAAGGAAATCAAATTGTACGAAGGATCAACTAAGGGCTTTAAAGCTTGTAATGACCTTGGTTAATCAAAAGAACGGTTAGCAAAATGGGAAGCGGCCATATGCTAGCTTGGTTTTTTCTACCCTAGGCCGCCACCGACACCAAACTACCAAGTCAAAAGGCCACATGCCGGCCTAAACAAAAACTTCCTAAGACTATTATTTAAGAATTCACCTACTAAAATGAAAAACAAGATAGGATAGGAGGACTGTCAACCCCCATGTACCCCGACCAAGTAGAGGGATTTTCCAAAAGCGAAACCACCGACCTAATCCTCTTCCGACGACTCCTCGACATCCTCATCATGAACAGGTTCTTTACCTCGCTTCCGAGTACTCGACTCACCACCACCACTAGTCCCAGCACCATGTACAGCTTCTGGTTCCTCAGGAGTCGATTCTCTCATATCGGCCTCCGTGGGAACATACACATCACCTTCTTTCCCACACCGAGCTGCTATCCATAACATCCCCCTCTTTATGGCCGAGACATCCCTCCTCGTACGACACATTTGAGTCTCAAGCTTTTTCTGTTTCCTCTGCACTGATTGGAGCTGAGTAGCCATAATTCTAGTATATTCTTCAATCCTCCCAGACTGAGTCCTAGCAGTAAGCGTAGGGAAATCGAAACTGTTGGGCAGGGGTGGCTGAGATAATGCCTTGCTTTTCTCCACAGAGCCACCCGTAATAGGATCGGGGGTACCCGGAAGAAGCCTTTCTGGAACTAGTACTCCTTGAGACTCGCAAAGAGCGGTAATCATAGCCGAAAACGGAATATTAGGCTTTGACGGTGCCGAACGCTCCCTAAACCTCACCAATAACTTCCAAATGAACAAAGCCCAATCAACCACCTCCTCATTGGAACTAAAAACAAAAATAACCTCGCCATCCTCCTTCCGTGGAAGCTTCTCCGAACCATGGGGACACAGATTGTAATGAACCACCTTATTAATAACCCGATACTTCTCGAATAACCTGCCGTGGACAAAACGGTCAAGCTTCAATGGTTTATCAGTTAGTGCGTTTTGGATTTCTTCCTCTGACTTAGACCATCCTCTAGCAGGGTAAGTAATAGCTTGGAGTGAGGGGCATTGGTAGTTTTTTAGATACTTGGCTATGATAGTCGGGGTTACGAGCACAGTTTTCTTCCCAAAGCGAGAGGTTATTTTCTCTTCCTTCTCATCCACTTCCATATTAGCATAAAAATCAAGCACCAACTTGGGTTTAAAACCTTTGATAGGATCGAAAAAGAAATGCAATCCTCGTTGGTTGATGATATCGATGATTGGGTGAGTTCCTAACTTCGCTCGATCCACCTGCCGCTCACAAATGTACTTCCGACCTTTTAACTCCTTTTCCCATTTCTGTTTCTCCTCCTCATTTCTCTCTCTTTTCCGCTTCCTATTTTCCTCCTCACTTCTTTCTGCCCGCTCAGCATTCTTCTCCGTATCAGAGCGTTTAATATACGACGTTTTACCAGAACTATCCACTGATTGTATCGCATCCCCCATAAGCTTCTTTGATCTCCCCATTTCGAAACAACAATTCTCACAAAACAGAGCACCTGTAACGATCCGGATTTTTGACCCAATTTTTTTTTCTTCTAAATATAATATTATTAGAATTATTTTTCTTAATGCAATTCTTTTTTTTTTTAATACAATTATGCATACAATATATACATGCATTTTTTTTTAAATTTTCCTACACATACATGCGTACATGCACACTCCTTCTCCTCCCTCACCTCAAACTCTTTCCGTCTCTCCGTCTCCTACTCAGTCTCTACTTCCTCTCTAACCCTAAAACCAAGCCAAATTCGTCCATTCAAAATCCCATGAACCCAACCCTATTAAATTCACTCTTATTCTCTTCTTCCAAAATTTTCTTATAAATACCCCACCCCTTTGATCCACGAAATTTACACCACAATATTCCTCACGCCCCACCAGTCTAAAAGAGAGAAAAATCAGAGAAAACCAAGTTTTAATCCATGGAGTTTTAGAGAGAGAAAGAAAGAGAGAGAAAAGTGGGTTTCATAGCCACGAGCAACCGAGACCCGAATTGATCATTCCAATCACTTCCCACAACTCCAAGCATCACCAAGCATTGTCCAATTTGGTTCCAAAGTCTCCCGATCAAAAAAATCCGAAGTCTTCTTTTCCAAAATTCAAGATTCGTTTTTAAATCAATTCGATCTGATTAAAGGTACTATAATCCTATCCAACCTCTTCTCTAAGTATATTAAGTGTTTATATGCTTAACCCTATGTCTCGAACGAAAAAAATATAGTTCAAGGCGCGTTTTCTGCCGTATTCACCAATTTGATATTATTTTTGAGCCTAACACTTTATTTGTAATTATTTGTGAAGAAGATGACATTTCTGATATTTTTTTACAATCCGTCTGATATTATTATTATAAAAAACTACTGAATGGATATTATTTTCTTACAATATAATATCAACTTAGTATAAAACGTATTAATTATATCAGTTTAATTTATCTGGTAGATTAAGTTGGTTTTAAACGTTTCGAAACAACTTTGCGACCTCCCGAACACCATTTTTGACCCCCGAACTATTTTTCCTAGACTTTTCACATCTCAAAGATCATAACTTGTTAAGATCATATCTTTTTTATTTAATTATCTATTTATTAAATTATTTATTCGTTATCTATCAAAGTTTACAAACGAAAAATCTTTGCGACCTTCCAAACAACGTTTTAACACCCAAACTAATTTTTCCTAGACTTTTTGCATCTCAAAGATGATATCTTGTTAAATTGATATTTTGTTTTATATAATTTACTATTTATTGTTATTTCTATAGTGTTTCCGATCAAAAATTCTTTGTGACCTTATAAATGTTATTATAAATGCCCGAGTAATTTTATTTCGACTCTCTATATTCTGAAGATGAAATTTTGTTAACCGTAACATATTTTAAATTTGTAAATTATTTATTATCTATTTACTTCACTTTCGGCCACTTTATTTAACGTCTTTATTTAAATAAATTCCGTGACCCTCCGAACCCAACTTTTGACACTCCACTGGTTGCGTAGGATCTTTAGGACTCTTATTTAGGTCATGATAAATATTTCAATATTTTTATCTAATTAATGTATTTAAATTGATTTTTAATTAATCTATTATCTTAGAATTAATTAATAAGAGCCCAGAAAATTTTTCTTTTTAATTTATTTTAAAACTCTTACTTTATTATTGACATTGTGACCATACAAGATTAAGGGCAACGGCCCATTCATAAAAAGTTGCGTGATTTCATTATCTATTTATTGTTTTAATTATTATTGATTAATTGCATATTGTGCCGATACTTGACTTTGATGCTAGAGTGGACCCTAGAGACATGGGGTGGTATTGCGAAATAGAATTCATCTAGACGATGCTAGATAATGGATAGACTGGAAATTTTTTATTTTTAGATTGCCTGCAGGCGTGATTTTAAATTATGTGATGAAAATGAAACTGGCGGGTGTCCAGTGATAAAAACACCAGTGATAAATTATGTGATGAAAATAAAACCGGCGGGTGTCCAGTGATAAAAACACCAGTGATAAATTGTGTGATGAAAATAAAACCGGCGGGTGTCCAGTGATAAAAACACCAGTGAGAAATTGTGTGATGAAAATGAAACTGGCGGGTGTCCAGTGATAAAAACACCAGTGATAAATTATGTGATGAAAATGAAACTGGCGGGTGTCCAGTGATAAATTGTGTGATGAAAATAAAACTGGCGGGTGTCCAGTGATAAAAACACCAGTGATAAATTGTGTGATGAAAATAAAATTGGCGGGTGTCCAAATTGTGTGATGAAAATAAAATTGGCGGGTGTCCAGTGATAAAAACACCAGTGATAAATTGTGTGATGAAAATAAAACTGGCGGGTGTCCAGTGATAAATTGATAGACTGGCGGGTGTCCAGTGATGAAAATGAAACTGGCGGGTGTCCAGTGATAAATTGATAGACTGGCGGGTGTCCAGCGATGGTTGTGAAGTGATTTGTGAGGTGGTATCTAAGATAGGCAAACCCTAGTTGTGATTTAGGCATGATAAGCTTTCCCCTTGTTGTAGTTATTGGGATGCATACTCGGTACATAACTTAGGTGCATCTGCGACAACAAAGAGAAGTGATCTCATGGGACCGAGCATGGCTACCAGTTGGGGAGGAAAGATCTCGCGGAGAGATCTTAGATTTTACATTAGGTTATGGATAGTAATGAATTGGCTCATGTGGAGAATATTTGTTTGGCTTCTTCGATTCAATATTATCTTGTTATCTGCTAATTGTAAAGTAAGAGGGGTGGTTGGGTTGGATTATTCTACTGGGTGATTTATCACTCACGGATACGTCTGTATCCTGGCAAATCGTTTGCTTTGGCGATCAATTTGCCAGTGGGTGTAGGATTCGATGGAGAGGATTCAAAGATGTTACAATTTAACTCGGAAAGAATATCAGGAACGAAGATCGAGTATGTTTCGGATTTGTATCAAGCCTAGAGTCAGCTCTGAAATTAATGTATTTTGAATCAGTAAATTTATCTTGTGACTGTAATAGCTAAACTTTATTTTGGAAAATTATATTTATTTAGCAAATTTTCTTAAAAATTTATTTTATTTTGCTTCCGGAAAGTCGGGGCGTTACAGCACCCCCCAAACTTCAGTCAAACAACCACATACAGCAAATTTCACCCCCCGTAACGGAAACAGTCCAAAAGCAGCCAAAAACTCACAAAAAATCACCCTGATAATGCAATCTATTAACCGAAACAGAAATTACAGCCCCCAAATTCAGAAACAAATACAGCCTGCCCCGGAAATCAAACACATACAGCGCTTTGATCACAAAAATAGCCCGTAAACCAACCTCGAACTAGCACAAAGTCAGACATGATGGGTTATGGGTGATTTCCGAAAAATTTGGGGAAAATGAGAAAAATTTCGATTTATTCTTGATTTGGGGATCTAGGGTTCAAAATCTTGCAACACTTTTCGTGAAACTTGATAACCCTTCACTTTGGGGGATAAATATGATGAATAATGGTGAAGAACATGAGAGAGGGGAAGAATTTCGAGTTTACCTTGGCTATGGAGACTTTCGGACCTTGAGAGGGAGAATCCACCTTTGAAACTTCTGAAATCCTCCACAAAACTTGAAGATTAAGTGTTTTTGTGAAGGATTATGAAGATTTAAGAGGGATTTGGGATGGTTTGGGAGGTTTTTAGAAGAACAGAGGCGAAGGGGGGCGGTTGTCTGCCGTTTCTGGGTTTAGGAATGGGAATAGAATAGGTTTTGGGTTTATATAGTGGGGTAGGAGAGAGAAAAGGAAAAGGAGCCGAACCCCTTTTTTTTCAAATTCTGTCGGTTATGAACCGGTACTGGTCCCAGTACCGGTTCATGTCTCCTGATTTCCTGAATTTTTGCCCACTTCAACATTTCGAACTCCGCTCATTCCCAACACCTTCCAAACATACCCCGAACACCTCTCAGCAGGTAAAACAGCATTCCAAACCACCCTCCAAACATCCGGTTCCCTAAGTTATTGAACAAATAGGAGGACACGGACCAGGCTACAAAATAGGATGAGGGGACACATTTGTGGTTTAATTAAACAAAGAATGCCTTGTATCACTGTAGGGAGGTATTCCCGAGCAGATACATTTAGTTACCGAACACGTGATGTTTGGGAACACGTGGTAAATACGACTGGACTTATCGCTGGGCAGTATGAAGAACAGCGATATGGAACAATGACATGTGAAGTCCTTGGTCCATGCAATCTGTTTGGCTGAATAAAGGCCAATGACATGACAAGTCACTGGTGTAAACTATCTGTTTGGCAGATAAGAGACATTCTGATTACATTTGGACCAAGTTACATGTGAAGTCCTTGGTCCAGGTAGTCTGTTCGGCCATGAGACAGTCGAACAAAGAAGGAGCTCCAATCGAGAGTAGGAGCAGAGGGAATACTCTGGAAGATTCCAGAGTAGTCATGTCCCATAAAGGGATAAAGATCCCAAGAATATAGGATCTGAGAAAGATACCCAACAAGTATGGGATGTTAGGCTCTTAATGGAAAAGAATCCTAAAAGGACTATTTTCCATAAACTGATAAAGGAAACGAGACTCCTTGATATCCTGGGTTTTCTATACGAGTTAGGAATCCTATGGCAACAAGGATGCTTGGACAGCAAGCATCCATAAATCTATAAATATGAGGTAAACCTAGAGGTGAAAGGTACGCAATACATTGCATTATTATTGCTTTCCTACTGATAATTAGGGTTGAGTTTTCTAGTACGTGATACTAACAAAGGCATCGGAGGGCCTTTGCCACGAGAGGCAAAGGTGCACTCACCCCCTGTCTATTTTGCAGATTAGGGTTCAGACGTTGAGCTAGGGTTCCGGTGAAGAGGCACGAATAAGCCGTTGCAATCCAGATGATCCGAAGCATCAATTGTTTTCATCCCCCTACAATTGGCGCCGTCTGTGAGAAACGAACGAGTTCCCTTTTGAAAAATAAGAACGATGGAAGAAGATCCAGCTACACCATTTAGTCCAAAGGACCAGTTGGGTGGGGGAAGAGATAAATCCCCACCGGGCGCATCGAGAAAGCCTACTGGTAGACATGACAGAGGTAGCTCCAAAGAAAAAGGAGACAAAACTGCTACTGGCTCCACGAGAAGGAGTAGGTCTCACCGAAGAGAAGAGTCAGTTACCCGTTCAAAGAACATACACGATGATGACGATGTCCTTCATAAAAAAAGAAGAGAAATCGAGGAGTATGCACGTTTAATTAGAAAACGTGAGTACGAGATACGAGAGCTGCAGCAGGTACGAGAGCACCCAGAAGATTCTGGACTCTCTCGAAGGAATTCCCAGAGAGACGGACGGGCTCTGGTGGTCCATAAGCAGACTCATTCACGTAGAAGAAGGAGCAGAAGTCCTGTTATAGGGCGTCATGAGGCTTCCCCACGAAAAAGGGGAAGAAGAAGTAAAAGCCGAACACCAGAGAAAAGGACTTCAGCAGAGACCGAAGTTCTACCCCCGAGGAAGATGATACGAGAAAGCATCATCGAGATAGGTACGAGAAACCTGATGCTGATTGGGTCAAGGCTTCGGCCCACAAGTCAAAGGAGCAAGAGGATGGGACAGTGACTGCACGAGAAGCAGCACGCAAGGCCCTGAGTAATATTGCAGCCTCCCCCTTTACAAAGAGGCTACAAGAAGCAAGGTTGCCGATGTGGGCAGCGTGCCCTTTGGAATTTCCGGATTCCGAGACGCGAGGGGCCCAGATCGAGGGAGCGCGAGCGGGGAAGCAAGCGCTCGCAAAATACAGAGTCGCCACTCGGGTTTGAAGGTCCGACACCCAAGGAACCGTATTTCGAAGCACTTGCCGCGCTGTTTATTTTGAAAAAGTTAAGGAACCAGTCCGTCATAACCATATCTGGGTTCGGGAGCCAGGTTACGAGAGGGGAAGGGTTTTATGGCACCCCTCTCGCCCAATCCGGAGATCGGTCTCTACTTAGGCATTTGCGAAAGATGTTTGTTTGCGATTCTGTTTGATTAATCAATTTTTAGCCATTTAGGGTGGGGGAACAGTTTAAGGGGATTAAAACTGTAACAGTTTGCAAGATGTGAATGATAGCATGGATGAGCAGTTAGTATAGGATGAGAACAGACTGCTGTGGGAGTTTAAACAAACTGGGAGGCCCCTGTTTTGGAGTGACGTGCGTAGGAAGAAACCAGCATGCACTGAGCAAGTCACTGCATGCTGCTTACTCCTGCGCACACAATTCCAAGACAAGCGCGCGCCGGTAAGCTCAAACCCACAGCTCTTATTCTCAAACCATCTGGGCTCTGGAAGGACCAGTGCACACGCAGGATAAACCACGCAGTTTATAGCAGCATAATATACAGTTTAAAGGTTGTAAAGCCCTACAAATTAATAAAACATCCCATAAACAGTGTAGGGACAAAATAATGACCTAAAACTAAGCTACCCGTGCAAGGCCACTCACTGGTCAGAGGCACTCTGTCGCGCGATGGTTTCAGACTGTTGCGCGATGGTTTCAGTCTGTTGCGCGATGGTTTCAGCCTTTTAACCAGTGTTTGGTTTTCACGTTTCTGGGTTTTGGTACATATCCAGAAAGATCCCAGGAGTACTCTAAAACAGCAGAAACACAAACTAACTACAAACTAGTAGTTTATACTAAGGAAAGCAGTAAACAGGTTATTATCATGCTTAACAGTGATCTATATACAAAATAAAGCATGAAACAGTAGGACACCAATCCCCACGCGGTCCATCGCGCGCTGGACTGAGACAGTCGCGCGTGAGAGTGAGACCATCGCGCGTTGGTTCCTACCTCGACGATTTTTGAAACCTTGCCAGCTTTAGGACCAGGACTGGTATTGATTACCAGCTTTGGCCCTGCCAGCCCCCCTCAGGGATCAGAATAGAAAGACAGTAGGTATGCTATACCTTTGGTTTTTGAGGTTTGAAAAGTGTTTGAGCTTTGATGTTGAAAGTGGTGTGAAAAATGGGTGTAAGATTTTGTAACCTTTCTAACCCAAGGAGTGAATTTTCTAACCCTTCAAATGGAAGGATATGGGGGGGTATTTATAGGGCAAGACCCTTCCATTAATGGAAACCCTCCATTAATGGAAACTATTCCATTAAAGGAAACCATTCCATTAATGGAAATCTTCTATTAATGGAAAGCATTCCATTAGTAGAAACTATTCCATTAATGGAAGCCTTCCCTAAATGGAAAGCTTCTAGAAACCTTCCAGAAGTGGAAAGCTTCCAGAAACCTTCCAGAAGTGGAAAGTACAAGGTCGGCTGCAACTTTAACCAGCACGCGGATCGCAGACTGGCGCGTGCGAGCAAAACCAACATGTGCCAGTAGGTTTTGGTTTTTGAAGTGGCTTAGGCTAGGTCAGGTTCAAGAGTTTTACAAACACTCAAAGCTCAAACACGTTATCATTCCCAGGGTGTTCTTGATCCATTTCATCATTGGGGAATCAAAAACCGTAAGTAAACTAATCTGGAAGCCCAGATTGGGGTGTCTACAGTAGCCCCTCTTTGACGGCACTTGAAGCACCATCGACTTGGTACAAGTAACGTCAAAGAATTCTAGACACCCCTCAAGGCAATCCAGAGCAAAGCAAACTAGCAAAGTAGACAAGTAAACTTAAGGAACCTGATTGGTGGAATGGACTGGACGGTCCATTGCCGGGGATGGAAGTAGAAGTGGACGAGCGAATCCCCGCTTGTTGATCGAATTTGGACAGGACAGGCTGTCGTTGCAGATTTGGACGGGACAGGCCGTCGTTGCTGGGGATCAAGCTATCCTCGGCACAAAGTATTCCAACAAACACGGGTAGGTCGTGTCAGGCAGGTTGAATTCCATCTGTAGGGAATCAGAGCCAATCTCCTTATCAAAGACCATCCGAGACAGAGCAATAAGCCTGCTGGAAGATGCACTTGCGGCTAGACTGAGGGTGATTGTCGTTCGGGACAGGCCAAGACGGACTCTCCTGGGGAACAATCAGTTGCGGATGAACGGACCATCGAATGATGTTCTGGTCGTTGTTTGTGGATTTGACAGGACCGACTGTCGTGAAGGCGGACGAAGAGATCAATGTGCCGAATGAGCAGATCGTTGAGGAACTGTGACAAGAGACGGGCTGATCAGTGTACCGAAAGATCAAGCCGTTGGGAGATTTAACAGGACTAGCTGTCGTTGATTTGAGACGGGAAGATCAGTGTGCAGAATGATCGAGCCATTGAGATTTGGACAGGACCGGCTGTCGTTGATTTGAGATGGGTAGATCAGTGTGCAGAATGATCGAGCCGTTGAGATTGGGACAGGACCGGCTGTCGTTGAATTGAGACGGGGAGATCAGTGTGCAGAATGATCGAGCCGTTGAGATTGGACAGGACCGGCTGTCGTTGATTTGAGACGGGCAGATCAATGTGCAGAATGATCGAGCCGTTGAACGTTGGACAGGACCGGCTGTCGTTGATTTGAGACAGGAAGATCAGTGGGCAGAATGATCGAGCCGTTGAGATTGGGACAGGACCGGCTGTCGTTGATTTGAGACGGGCAGATCAGTGTGCAGAATGATCTAGCCGTTGAGAAATGGACAGGATCGGCTGTCGTTGATTTGAGACGGGCAGATCAGTGTGCAGAATGATCGAGCCGTTGAGAAATGGACAGGACCGGCTGTCGTTGATTTGAACTAGGCAGATCAGTGTGCAGAATGATCGAGCCATTGAGAAATGGACAGGACCAGCTGTCGTTGATTTGAACTGGGCAGATCAGTGTGCAGAATGATCATGCCGTTGAGATTTGGACAGGACTGGCTGTCGTTGATTTGAGACGGGTAGATCAGTGTGCAGAATGATCATGCCATTGAGATTTGGACAGGACTGGCTGTCGTTGATTTGAGACGGGTAGATCAGTGTGCAGAATGATCATGCCGTTGAGATTTGGACAGGACTGGCTGTCGTTGATTTGAGACAGGTAGATCAGTGTGCAGAATGATCATGCCGTTGAGAAATGGATAGGACCGGCTGTCTTTGATTTGAACTGGGCAAATCAGTGTGCAGAATGATCATGCCGTTGAGATTTGGACAGGACTGGCTGTCGTTGATTTGAGATGGGCAGATCAGTGTGCAGAATGATCATGCCGTTGAGAAATGGATAGGACTGGCTGTCGTTGATTTGAACTGGGCAGATCAGTGTGCAGAATGATCATGCCGTTGAGATTTGGACGGCTGTCGTTGATTTGAGACGGGCAGATCAGTGTGCAGAATGATCGAGCCGTTGAACGTTGGACAGGACCGGCTGTCGTTGATTTGAGACGGGAAGATCAGTGTGCAGAATGATCGAGCCGTTGAGATTGGGACAGGACCGGCTGTCGTTGATTTGAGACTGGCAGATCGGTGTGCAGAATGATCGAGCCGTTGAGAAATGGACAGGACCGGCTGTCGTTGATTTGAACTGGGCAGATCAGTGTGCAGAATGATCATGCCGTTGAGATTTGGACAGGACTGGCTGTCGTTGATTTAAGACGGGAAGATCAGTGTGCAGAATGATCGAGCCATTGAGATTTGGACAGGACCGGCTGTCGTTGATTTGAGACGGGTAGATCAGTGTGCAGAATGATCGAGCTGTTGAGATTGGGACAGGACCGGCTGTCGTTGAATTGAGACGGGTAGATCAGTGTGCAGAATGATCGAGCCGTTGAGATTGGACAGGACCGGCTGTCGTTGATTTGAGACGGGCAGATCAGTGTGCAGAATGATCGAGCCGTTGAGAAATGGACAGGATCGGCTGTCGTTGATTTGAGACGGGCAGATCAGTGTGCAGAATGATCGAGCCGTTGAGAAATGGACAGGACCGGCTGTCGTTGATTTGAACTAGGCAGATCAGTGTGCAGAATGATCGAGCCGTTGAGAAATGGACAGGACCGGCTGTCGTTGATTTGAACTGGGCAAATCAGTGTGCAGAATGATCATGCCGTTGAGATTTGGACAGGACTGGCTGTCGTTGATTTGAGACGGGTAGATCAGTGTGTAGAATGATCATGCCGTTGAGATTTGGACAGGACTGGCTGTCGTTGATTTGAGACGGGTAGATCAGTGTGCAGAATGATCATGCCGTTGAGATTTGGACAGGACGGGCTGTCGTTGATTTGAGACGGGTAGATCAGTATGCAGAATAATCATGCCGTTGAGAAATGGACAGGACCGGCTGTCGTTGATTTGAACTGGGCAGATCAGTGTGCAGAATGATCATGCCGTTGAGATTTGGACAGGACTGGCTGTCGTTGATTTGAGATGGGCAGATCAGTGTGCAGAATGATCATGCCGTTGAGAAATGGACAGGACCGGCTGTCGTTGATTTGAACTGGGCAGATCAGTGTGCAGAATGATCATGCCGTTGAGATTTGGACAGGACCGGCTGTCGTTGATTCGAAAAGGGCGGATCACCATACAAAATGATCGAGCCATTGAATTGGATTGAATTCTGATTCCCCAAAGTGCATTCTAAGTGCCAACAGAGCAGAACAGCGAGTGTAGGTGGATAAATTCAAGTAGTGCTTTAAACAGCACTGGGATGCAACGGCTTCACGTGTCTCTTGAACGTAACCCTAATTTGTCAATGAAACCCCTGTCCTGCAAAACAGACAAGGAGTGAGTGCACCTTTGCCTCTCGTGGCAAAGGCCCTCCGATGCCTTTGTTAGTATCACGTACTAGCAATCAAACCCTAATTATCAATAGGAAAGCAAATAGAATGCTGTGTATTGCGTACCTCTCACCTCTAGGTTTACCTCATATTTATAGATTTATGGATGCTTGCTGTCCAAGCATCCATGTTTCCATAGGATTCCTAACTCGTATAGGAAAACCAGGATATCAAGGAGTCTCGTTTCCTTTATCAGTTTATGGAAAAGAGTCCTTTTAGGAGTCTTTTCCTTTAAGAGCCGAACATCCCATATTCGTTGGGTATCTTTCTCAGATCCTATATTCTTGGGATCTTTATCCCTTTATGGGACATGACTACTCTGGAACCTTCCAGAATGTTCCCTCAAATACTACTTCTCTCTCTGTTCGGCCATCTCATGGCCGAACAGATGGCCTGGACCAATTACCTCACGTGTTACTGGTCCTAAGGAAACAATTTGAACCATATCCTTTGTAAGGAACTCTCCTCCTGTTCGGCTCTCTCTTGCCGAACAAGTTTCTATGAACAGTGGCATCTCATGTCATTTTCCTTGTATTTGGTCCTAATAACGTCTCATGTTATTGCACCGAGAATCGTACAACCTCTCTGGACCATTGACTTCTCATATCACTGGTCCACAGTGCGTTGACCCTTTGTTGACCGTGCTCGGGCTCATTTTGCACCTGTTCGGGAATACCTCCCTACAATTGCTCCCCTGCTTTGCTCGTTTATATTTTACTTCAGATGATGAGTAAAGCTTTTTACCGAACAAATTTATTTTGTTTTTGCACCCTATTTCATATATTGGTGCATTGTTTCATCACGTTGCTAAGAAAAGATCATCTTTTCTTGTGGTCGTCACAGGCTTTTAGCCTTAATTTTTACACGTGTCGATCATCGTATTGCTTTTACATCAAATACGAACAGACGTGTTTATTGGAAAACGGAACGCTCAAAACGGCGTCTGGGGTGACGTTTCACGTACGCCACCTACTTTTAGGGTATTTTTGGGTTTTCGTCCCATTTTTTAAAAAACCCCAATCTCTCTCTTAGACTCCTTCTACAGGAAACAAACGGTTCAAGCTCTTCCCCGCCATTGAAGCTCCGTTCATCGTCTCAAGGCCTCTTCTTTTCTGCTCCTTAGGGATTCCATCGACTATTCTCGTAAGTCATCACTTCTTCTTCTTACAACTCCCTTTCTCTAGTGGATTGTTTACAATCTCGTACTAGGGTTTTATCGTCCTCTTTCTTTATACTTCAGAGAACCCCAAAAGTTTTTCTGGTAATGGGGAGATTCCGTAGACACTGTAATACTCCTCAAACCATGGCAAGTTTCAGATCTCGATATGGGATTCCTGACAACGTAGCTACTGTTTTGGCTCCTGAGGATGCCATTCGCGAAAGTTTCGATTTCGACACACTTCACATTCCAGTAGTAGCTGTCGTCGAAGGCGGAGTTAGGTTTCCCTTAGCCCCTCTACTCCGCCAAGTTTTAGCGTACTACAGGCTTTCGCCAATGCAAGTTTCTGCTAATTTCTTCCGAGTAGTTATGGGTATAAATACCCTAAACCAAATGTTAGGGACTTCTCTAGGCTTGTATGATATCCATCATCTATATAGCATTTCCAGAACTGGGGACGCCCTTACGTATTATTTAAAGAGTAGGGATTCTAGAAAGAAGCTCGTTCTCGAACTCCCTGACTCTGCTCGAGGGGATGATGACGACTTTCTGATCGTTACGGGCAACTTCGAACCCAGAGACGAGGACGACCAAGTGATTGGTTTTCATGCCCCTCACATATTCGGGAGCCCACGTTAGTGCTCTCCCTTAATTTCATTGGTTTTGTCCTCTTTCATAGGAAAAGCTTTTTCGTGCTTCTAATTGCTTATGCTTTGTTTCAGCATCAAATATTAACCATGGTTATAACATCATAACCCCATAAGTTCACGTAGCTGATATCAAACGAGCACTTGCATTCAACGGCGAAGGGACATACCTTGCAGGCCGAGCAAGAGCAGCTCAAGTACTTCTCAGCTACAAAGCTTCGTACGGTGGGTTTATTGATCGGAGAACCCGAGCAGCTGACATCCCTGCAATAGCTGGTCCTTCAAGACCAATCCCCGAACAAGAAGAGAGGCGTTCCCAGACTCCTCCAATCTCTGACGAACCTATCCCTCTTGCTGAGGAAGCTTCCAGTTCCACATCCAACTCGTCTTCCAGCGGCCGTACCTTCTCAACTTCAGAGATGAACCGGCCGATTGACTTGGGCAGCCTCCTCACCATTCCTGGTCGAGGTCGTGGTCGGGGCCAAAGTATTCAAGGTCGTGGTCGTCGCCCCCAAACTCAAACAGATGCTTTCCCAGGATTTTCCCTTGAAGAGATTGAAGCCCTTCACCGTGAAAAACGTCAACGAGTGGAGGAAACTCAAGAAAGACCCCCTACATCCTCCTCATCACCTACTCCCCTCTGGGCTCCTCCATTCTCACACGGGAGCCGAGCTATCACTGCTCGGGACAGTGTTGAGTCAGAAGGCACTGCCCTTGCCTTGTCTCAAGCTTTTCTGCTGCCAGGAGATATGCAGAAGGAGGTGGCAAACTCGCCTGACAACCTTCTAAGCTCATTCATGTCTCACAATGCCAAGGTAAAATTTCGCTTTTGTAAATCATAGCATACCATAGCATTTGGTATCCATGTTTAACTGTTTTGAACGTTCCAGGTGATGCAAAAAATGGTGGCTATGGCTTAAAAGCTTAGCCAGTCTGAGCCTCAACGTGTCAAGCTTGTAAGTGAGAATACCAAGCTTCAACGGACCATCATCAGGCTCGAGAAAGAAAGGAACCAAGCCTTGGGAGTGGCTGATGGTTTAAAGGGACAACTGAAGGGGACTGAGGACAGCTTAAATCAGACGCTGAAGGAACTTGAGGCGAGCCAGAATGAAACCAAAGCTGCATTTGAGAAGGGATACAACGAAGGGATCAAGGTTGCCACGGAAAGCTACACAAGCCAAATGCCTGGGATACAAGACCAAGTCTGGGTGGCCTCTTGGACAGCTTGCCTTGCCAAAGCTGAGATTCCTGAATCATCTCCTCTCTGGACCAACATTGAACTACCCAGTGCTGCCAGTCAAGAGGAGGATATTGCAGAGGAGATAAATGATGAGCAGGTGGTGAACGTGTCGGCTGAGCAACCTGTGTCTGAAGTGGAGCCTCAAATTGACACGACCAACCCTGGCCAGAAGGAAGTCAGTGATGGTCAACTTGGAGATGAAAATCCCACAGAAGAGCTGGCTGCTCCAGTAGCTCCTATAATTACTCCTGCAGCTGTCCAAGATCTCACTGAAGATGAATGAGCTCTGTCGTTCTTCACATCTGTTTTTAAATTATTCCTGTCAAGATACCTTTTCCACATGTTTCTGTCATGGGTGTTTTTAAGATGTTTAAGTATTTCGTACTTAAATCGTTTAAAGTTTAAAAGTTTCACGTACGTTTAAGCATATATTCGTATGCTTCCAAGTTTGTGCATATTTTCGTATGCTGTGGGCTGTTGGTGCATATACTCGTATGCTTTTATGCATGTATTCGTATGCACCGTAAGGGTTCTCGTACTTTGAATATCTTGTGGCTAACATATACTTGTTTAAAGTTTATGCATATCTGTCCAAGTTTCTCGTACTTCAATTTCATACAATTGTTTCTCGTACTTAGAACAATTCTCAAGTATTTCGTACTTGCGTTCTCACAAGTGTCACGTACTTTAAAGTATCACGTACTTAGAACAATTTCTCAAGTATTTCGTACTTGTTTGAAGTTAACACAAGTGTTTCGAACTTGTGTTCAAGTATCACGTACTTAAATGGATATCCTATACCCTGCTCCCCAATACGAATGAGGGAAACCAATGTCGTGATTCGTATTTAAAACAAATACCAAGAAAACAGCAGTCTAGACAAAAAACGTAACTTCATTCATAAACTATAAAACCCAAGAGGGCTTTACTCGTATCCCTTGTAAAAATAACAAAACTAGAACACAAGAGAGTTTTATTCGTAACTCCCACACAATCACGATGTGCATAAAGAAAAATTATATAAAAAACTTTCTTAGATTATAGACATTCCAAGGTCTTGGCACTGGGTTCCCATCCAAGTCTGCCAATCGATAAGCCCCAATGCCTGCGATTTCTGTAACTCGATATGGGCCTTCCCAATTTGCCCCTAGCTTTCCCTCATTAGCCACTTTAGTATTGCCGAGCACTTTTCGTAGCACAAGGTCTCCAACACCAAACTCTCGTGGGTGTACATTCTTGTTATAACTTTTGATGAGCTGCTCTTGGTATGAGGCCAAGTGCACCAAGGCCCGTTCTCGTCGTTCTTCGGCAAAGTCTAACTCAATCTCCAAGGCTCTGTCATTTCCTCTACTTTCAACCAAAGTGGTCCTGTTGGTCGGCAGACCTATTTCTAATGGAATAACAGCCTCTGTTCCATATGCTAATGAATAGGGGGTCTCTCCCGTAGACCTCCTAGGCGTTGTTCGGTATGCCCATAGGACCAATGGCAATTCATCGGGCCATTTCCCCTTTGCTTTATCCAAACGTTTCTTAATCCCATCAAGGATTGTTTTGTTTGAAGCCTCTGCTTGTCCGTTGCTTTGAGGGTAAGCTGGAGTCGAATAATAATTTCTTATCCCATACTGGGCACAGAAAGTTTTGAATTTCTTCTGAAATTGCGACCCATTGTCTGTAATCAACGAATAAGGTACCCCAAAGCGAGTTATGATGCTTTTCCACACAAACCTTTCTATCATAGGTTCAGTAATCTTGGCCAACGGTTCAGCCTCAATCCACTTAGTGAAGTAATCTGTTGCAACTAATAGGAATTTTCGATTCCCAGTTGCCTTGTGCAGTGGACCCACTATGTCCATTCCCCATTGAGCAAACGGCCAGGGACTTGTCAGCGGCACCAGGTCCTCGGCTGGTGTTCGAATCATTGGTGAAAATTTCTGACACTTCTCACAAATTTTTACGTACACCTTAGCATCTTCTTGCATGTACGGCCACCAATACCCTTGGGTGATTGCTCGGTGGGCTATGGACCGACCACCGGCATGGCTTCCACAAGTCCCCTCGTGAATTTCGTGGAGGAACTTTTGCACCATCTCAGGATGCACACAAAGCAAGTAGGGTCCTCTAAAAGACTTCCTATATAGTTTTCCCTCTGGGGATAACCAGAACCGAGCAGATTTGGTCCTGATTTTATGTGCCTCCTTTTTGTCCAAAGGGAGTACTTCATCTCGTAAAAACTCCACTATTGGGTCCATCCAACTTGGTCCTTGGTTCACGTCCAAGACCATCTCTACACTTCTCCCAATGCTCGGCTCAGTCAAATACTCCACGGCTATTTTTCTTTTAAACTCAGATGGCACAGCTGCGGCTAACCATGCCAATGAATCTGCATGAGCATTCTTTCCAGAACTTATCTGTTCAATATACACCCTTTCGAAGGTATCGAACAGATCTCTGGTCACCTGTACATATGCCGCCATCTTCTCGCTCCGGGTTTCATATTGCCCGGACAGTTGATGGACTACGAGCTGTGAATCAGAATACACCCCAACTCGTTCAGCTTTTAGGGTTTTTGCACTTCTCAAACCAGCTAAGAGTGCCTCATACTCTGCCACATTATTTGATGCATTGAACCCTAGCCGAACAGATAATTCTAACATTGACCCTTCAGGTTGTAAAAGCACAACTCCAATTCCTGAACCGGTGTTGCAAGCTGACCCATCAACAAACAGCTTCCATTCCAGGGGATCTTGTTCGGCTAATGCCTGTTTCTTCGTTACAGGAGACTTTGCTTCACACTCCTTTCTCGTAGGAGGCAGAGGTGCAACCGCAGGTGAGAATTCTGCCACAAAATCTGCCAACACCTGGCCTTTGATTGCTGTGCGCGGCTGATAGTCGATGTCATATTGGCTCAACTCAACGGACCAAGTTGAGATCCTTCCCGAGAAATCTGCCTTTCGGAGCAATGATTTTAATGGGAACTCAGTGTAAACCATAACTTTATGGCTCTGGAAATAATGTGGCAATTTTCTAGTTGCTGTCCTTAGTGCTAGGACCAATTTCTCGAGGGGCAAATACCTTGTTTCGGCATCTAACAAAGTTTTGCTCACATAATAGACTGGGATTTGCTCGGATCCCTTATCTCTTAAAAGTACTGCAGTTACGGCATGCTCAGAAATAGCTAAGTATAAAATTAGAGACTCACCTGTTTCTGGAGTCGAAAGAAGGGGAGGAGAGGCCAAGTATCCCTTTAGATCCTGAAAGGCTTGTTCACATTCTGCTCCCCATTTGAACCCTTCCCTTTTCTTTAACAGCTGAAAGAAAGGTCTGCACTTGTCACTTGATCGGCTAATAAATCGATTAAGAGCTGCTGCCATCCCAGTTAATCGTTGGACTTCTTTCGTTGTCCGAGGACTTTCCAGATTTTGTAAGGCCTTTATCTGGTCGGGATTTGCCTCTATTCCCCCTAGAGTTACAAGATGGCCCAAAAACTTTCCAGAGCCGACTCCAAACGCACACTTCGAGGCGTTGAGTTTCAACTGGTATTTCCTCAAAATCTCGAAAGCTTCTCTCAAATCTGCAATATGGCCTTGCCCAAATTTACTCTTTACCACCATGTCATCTATGTAGACCTCCATAGTTTTGCCGAGCAATTTTCTAAACATGATGGTCGCCAGTCTCTGATACGTTGCCCCTGCATTCTTCAATCCAAAAGGCATGACATTATAACAGTACAACCCTCGTGGTGTAATAAAAGACGTCTTCTCCTGATCTGGCCCAAACATTGCAATTTGATGGTATCCTCGATATGCATCGAGAAAACTCATCCGTCCATATCCTGCTGTTGCGTCAACCAACTGGTCAATCCTTGGAAGAGGAAAACTGTCTTTAGGACACGCCTTGTTTAAATCTGTGAAGTCAACACATACACGCCATTTTCCGTTCTTTTTCTTGACGACAACAGTATTTGATAGCCACTCTGGATAATAAACTTCCCTTATTGCCTTGGCTTCCAACAAGTGATCCACCTCTTCAATTACAGCGTCAACGTGCTGTACGGCTGCCCTTCGTTTCTTTTGAATGACCGGTTTATGCTGTGGATCTATATTCAAATGATGGCAGATAACATCTGCATTCACCCCAGGCATCTTCTCTGGTGTCCAAGCAAATACATCGACATAAGTTTTCAAAAAACTAATTAGTTCATTCTCTTCCTCTTCTGGCAGTGATTCCCCAATTAGAAAATACCTATCTGGATCAGTCTCGTTGATCAGTGTTTTCTTCAAATCCTCAACCACCCTCTCGGTTGGGTCTTTTCCGATATCCTCAATGGTCGGCAGATCCGGAGTTTCCACAGTATTAATATGGTGGGCATTATGGACTCTTTTTATGATGGATACCAAACATTGTTGAGCTATCTTTTGGTTACCTTTGATGTGCTCAATCCCATTAGACCCTGGGAACTTTACCATCTGATGGAAAGTTGAAGAGACTGCCCTCATCTTGTGCAACCATGTTCTCCCTATAATCACGTTATAGGAGGACGGTACATCCACCACTAAGAAGTCGGTTCGTAGCACTACCGTCCCAGCCCGAACAGGCAGAGTTACCTTGCCTAATGGCCAAACTGCTCCTGCTCCAAATCCGACCAATGGAGTTACTGATTGTACCAAATCTTCTTGAGTGAGCCCCAGTTTCTTAAACGCATCATAGTATAGCACTTCGGTGCAACTCCCTGAATCCACCAGGATTCTCTCCATATCATATTCCCCAACTCGGAGGGTTATGACCAAAGCATCATTGTGAGGTACCTGGACTCCTCCCAGATCTTCATCCGTAAAAACTATGCCCTCGTTGCTTGCCCCTTCGTTGCGCCCTCTTTTCTTCCCCAACTGCATTACATGTTGGTCATGTTTCACTTGTCTCTGAAGCAATCTCACCTCATTTCTCGTATAAGGTTCGGCTAATCCATGTATCATATGGATTACCCCTTTTGGATTCTGTTCGTAATCCAATTCCATTGCCTTGTCTTTATCCTTGGAATCCTCTTGGATAAACTCTTTGAGGTAACCTCGTGAGACCAAATCATCAAGATGCCGTTTAAACATCTCACAGTCCTCAGTCATGTGACCCCAATCCTTATGGTAACTGCAGTGCTGATTCGTAGCACGTTTTGCATCTTTATTCCCACCAAGAGTTGGGGGCCATTTGAAATATGGTTGATTCTTTATTCGATAAAGAATCCTGTAAATGGGCTCTTTCCAAACCGTGTTTATTGAAAAGAATGACTTGGGATCCGGGGCTTGTTTATCCTTGTACTGCTCTTTCTTCGCCTGCCCATAATCTTTTCTCTCACGATAAGTCTTGGGCTCTGGCTTGTCAGCTTTTTTTATAGGCCCCTTTACTTGCTCGGCGGCCAACTTTCCGTCCTCTCGTAGGATGTCATCCTCGTTCCTGGCGTGCTGCTCAATCCTCTCCATTAATTTTGCCAATGTCTGCACGGGACTCATGTTTAGAGACTTACGCAGTTCCCCCCGAACAGGTAAACCTGTTTTGAACGTGGCTATTGCGTATTCTTCACTACATCCTTCAATTTCGTTGAAGGTTTCCCAGTACTTCTTTGCATAAGCCCTGATCAGCTCGTCCTCTCCTTGCTTCATAAAAGAAAGACTCTCAAAGGTTTTGGGAGCTTTCCTGCTCGTCAAAAACCGTGCAGTGAATTCCTCGGCCAATTGCACCCATGTTCGGATGGAGCGTGAGCCCAATTTGTGGAACCAGGACAGAGCAACCTTCCCCAAACTCGACGGGAACATCTTGCACATAATTGCATCATCCCCTTCATGCATAAACATTGCTTGCTGATAATGCTGTATATGGGCCACGGGATCAGTATCTGTCTCGTAGAGGATGAACGTCCCGTGCTTTACCCTGGTCGGCAATCTAGCCTCCTGTAACTTTTTTGCAAAAGGGGAGAATGCTATATTCTGCAGTGCTTTCCGTGCTGCTTCCCGTGCAGTCATGGCTTCATCCTCTGGTCCTTTCTTGGATCTAATTCGTTCCCAATCGGAATCAGGTCTCTCGTACCTGTCCCTATGATGTTTTCTACTCCCTTCTTCTTCGGGGGTAGAACTCCGACCTCTGCTTCTCCTCTTTCTTGGAGATACCCTCCTTCGCTCGGGTGTTCGGATCCTGCTCCTCCCTTTACGTGGAGAAGTTTTATGTCGCCTCGGGGTCAGACTTCTGCTTCTGCTCCTCTTTCCTCGTGAAGGAGCGTTTTGATACTGTACCAAAGCGTATTCACTGCCTCTAGAATTTCTTCGAGATAGTCCAGAGTCCTCCGGATGTTCTCTGATTCTCTCTAGTTCTCTGATTTCATGTTCTCGTTTTTTGATCAAACGAGCATACTCCTCAATTTCTTGTCTCTTCTTATCAAGAACGTCTTCACTACGGAATACACTTCTGGAGTGTGCAATCGATTCATCCCCTCGATGGGATTTAGTCCTTCTCGTGGACTTCGATGCCGTCTCTCCATCTTTATTTCTGGAGTTGCCGTGGATAGTAAGGGGGTGGCCCTTACTCGTAGTCCTTTTGTGTCCTCCTTCGGGCTTTCTCGGAGCCCCGGGTGGAGACTTATCCCCTCCTCCAATTAACACATCCTTTGGGTCGTGTGGCGTTGCTGGCTCTACTTCCACCATGGTCGTGTTTCAAAGGGAACTCTTTCGTTTCCCACAGACGGCGCCAATTGTAGGTGGATAAATTCAAGTAGTGCTTTAAACAACACTGGGATGCAACGGCTTCACATGCCTCTTGAACGTAACCCTAATTTGTCAATGAAACCCCTGTCCTGCAAAACAGACAAGGAGTGAGTGCACCTTTGCCTCTCGTGGCAAAGGCCCTCCGATGCCTTTGTTAGTATCACGTACTAGCAATCAAACCCTAATTATCAATAGGAAAGCAAATAGAATGCTGTGTATTGCGTACCTCTCACCTCTAGGTTTACCTCATATTTATAGATTTATGGATGCTTGCTGTCCAAGCATCCATGTTTCCATAGGATTCCTAACTCGTATAGGAAAACCAGGATATCAAGGAGTCTCGTTTCCTTTATCAGTTTATGAAAAAGAGTCCTTTTAGGAGTCTTTTCCTTTAAGAGCCGAACATCCCATATTCGTTGGGTATCTTTCTCAGATCCTATATTCTTGGGATCTTTATCCCTTTATGGGACATGACTACTCTGGAACCTTCCAGAATGTTCCCTCAAATACTACTTCTCTCTCTGTTCGGCCATCTCATGGCCGAACAGATGGCCTGGACCAATTACCTCACGTGTTACTGGTCCTAAGGAAACAATTTGAACCATATCCTTTGTAAGGAACTCTCCTCCTGTTCGGCTCTCTCTTGCCGAACAAGTTTCTATGAACAGTGGCATCTCATGTCATTTTCCTTGTATTTGGTCCTAATAACGTCTCATGTTATTGCACCGAGAATCGTACAACCTCTCTGGACCATTGACTTCTCATATCACTGGTCCACAGTGCGTTGACCCTTTGTTGACCGTGCTCGGGCTCATTTTGCACCTGTTCGGGAATACCTCCCTACAGCGAGGTTGTGTGCTTAATGGTTACCATGGCAAATGAGACAAGGAAAGTGGTGCGTGGCATTCCCCCATTCTTGCACTAACCCACAAAAGCGATTCCGTCATAGAATTTTTCTGCTTTAAACATTTGATATACAATATGCAAAGATGCATACTAAGAAAATGCACAAATTGAAAATGTAGATGCAAGCTAAGGGCGGCTCCTACGAGGACAACGACGCCTAAGGACTACCACTGAGCCCAAGTACTTTACTGCCTTTTGCCCTGAAGATGCGCACCAAGATAGAAGCGGGCTGGCGTGCCCCAGTTGACATTGCAACGGCATTGGGCCTGCGTGCCCTTTCCTTGATGCTTGGGCAGACGAGCCCCATGGATGTGCTTTGCTTGGCCTTGGGCTGACGCGCCCTTGCTGCTTCAAGAGATTCTGCTGCTTGCGGATTACTAATACTAGGGTAGCAATGTAACAATTGCGTTTTCCAGTTTATTGACACTCTTTTACAAGTGTTGAAGAGAATGCAAAAACTAACCACTAATATCTAATTTGCATTGACAAGTGATTTGAATCGACACACAGACGTGCGCACATAAACAGACTTGCCTAGCTCGAATGAAAAGGGAAAAAGAGCCCCAGAGTATAATGCAAACCCTTAGACACACGGAACATAATGAAATTTTTGGGTATTAATAAGCCAAAAACTCACAACATTCCTTAGATAGGTGAAACTGACACTTGCGAAAGACGCAAAAAAGGCACAAAGACCTGTACAAACAAAACCGAGAAAAGCATCTCGAAACGACAGTTGATTGAAAAGCTGAAAAAATGTCGCAAAAACGGACATAAAACACATATAATGACTCGTATAGGCCCGGACTGAAACCGACACCCCCGTGCAGTCACATTAAGTCCATATGACTTGCATGGTATGACAAGACTTGGCAAAAGCCCCTGGAATGACATTCGAGGGTAGTAGCTAACTGCTACTGTCTGTTGCAAGAAGCGTGCGCAGGTTTGAGACCAACGCGCATCACTTCGAACAAACGCGCTACGGTTGCTTATACCAGAATTCGCTGAACTTAGAATAAATTGTGAGCCGGTTAAGGCCTCTAGCATTTCGTTCTGTTTTTGATGCTTCAAATATTTTAAGACTTATGCTCAGCCTGTAAATTGAAGAAGCAGTTTGTAATAAAATTGAAAGACAAAGGTTTTCCCCCTTCTGATTCCTCCAATGCAGCTTGATCTGATCTTCGTTCCTCTTCGACCTTTGATGTGTACCAAAATGTCAACCATGGATCCAATTGATAGAATGTGACCGAGTCTCAAAAAGAGACTGCCTACGTATCCCAAGCTAGGGAATCAGGTCAGAACGTAGTTCAGGCCAAGGTTCACTCAAGTATTTTACCTCACCTTTTACGCTCTAACTTTTGCCTAGAACCGCTCATTCGGGTTTTCGGTCTAGCGAGCTTTCAAACGTTGCCTTTACTTTTGCCTAGACCTCCTTCATAGGTTCTTAGTCTAGCAGGCTGCTCTAACTTTTGCTTGGAACTGCCCACCCTTGGGGTTTTCAGCCCAACGAGCTTCTCTCAGGGAAAAGACTTTTGAATTGATCCATGTTGACCAAGGTATTTGAATTTGATTGCCATCGAGGTCGTCGAGATCGATGATCTCTGGCCACAACCTCAGATAAAATGGCTTTGATAACGCAGAGTCCAGTGTGCTTCGGTTGACATGTCTCGTTCCAGACCAATTTTGAACTTGCTAACTTGTACTTGGTGGAACGCTGTTCCTACAAACTTGAACATGTATGAGGCGCTGGACCTTTTGAGCTTCTGCTTTTTGGCTTGGCATCCGGTAGCAAAGGGATTCGATGTTTCTTTATCTCAAGATCAATACCAGGCGTGTCTTTGTGAGACCATGCCAAGTCGTTGCTGAATTCTTCGAGCCTGTCTGACCGAGCGCAATGCTCCTTTGGGGGCAGTCCTTGGACCAACCTTGAACCTTTCGGGAGGTTATACTTGTCTTTCAAGTTTATTTGAAACTACTTCTCCTTTTAATAGGCTGAGCACGCCTTTTGTCTTCCCTTTCGGCGAGGGAACACATTTCCTTGGGGATGATCCCATCGAAATCTATCCCTTCGTCGTCAGAGTCGACACAGTTTATATAAAAGCCAGCGAAGTACTTAAAAGCAAGATAAAGCATATCATAAAAACCCTCGGGGTTTGCCAAGTACAGCAGACTCGAAACCTGAAACAAAAGCTACAACGTGGAGGGCCAAGAGGCACAACCTCCGACTCAGAGCTAGACTTAGATGACTCAAAAGACTCTGTGTCAGACTCAGACAAAACGCCAATGCAAACTAGACGCGATTTGAAAATGCAATATTTAAAAAGCTACCCATAGCTTCCACAGAAAGAGGTAGGATCCAGCGGGTGTCAGGCCCAAGCAACAGCACTTCGGCTTCCTCAGCTTCTTGGACCAAACCTACTTGGTGCTCCTTTGAACAATGGACCTCAGCAGGTCAGTCTTCCCCTTTGCAAACTTCTCATCACCATCAATCCAGGTGTCGGCAGTGAAGACCTCAATTGCCCAACTTACAGCCATCATGTTAATCTCCGGTTCGAACGGGATGGATACGATTGGTTTGGGTTGGCTCTCTAGGACGATATAGTGGCTAGGGTTGAATATGGTGGAGCTCGGGTTGATTTGAGTAGAGGTGGTAGATATCTGACCAACCAGACGGTCAGAGTTGTGTTGAGGCAAGGAGTTGGAAATGACGTTAGGCTTTGGTGGAACTTGAACCGTGCCATTGTCAATGAGATCTTGAATCTCATGTCGAAGACGATAGCATGCGTCAGTGGGATGGCCAGGCATTTGGTGGAAGGCACAGAAGAGGTGAGGTTTGTAACCAGAAGGTAGGACTTTTGGCGGGGAAGTTGGGGTCAAGGGTTTGAGATGCCCAGACTTGACGAGTTTTTCCATCACTGCGGACAGAGATGCCTCGAAGACAGAGAAATTCCGAGGCTGGGTTCGAGCCCGGTGGCTTTGGGCGTTTTGAACCTGATTGACATCGGCAGCGCGATTGGAGTTGAAAGCCGGAGGATCACTCCCACTTGTAGCTATGTCAGAGTAGTTGTTGTTACCAAACAACGTGCTACTATTTCCAGAATAGGGCCGCAACTTTGCTTCCTGTGAGGAGGAGTCTCCCCTAGGCAGAATTCCACTCTGCAGTGCATCCTCAATGGCTAGGCCAGATTCGAAGAAAGTCTTAAAGTTTGCAGATGCTTGAACCAACACAAGGTGCTTGGCGAAGTTAGGCTGAAGATTGCGGGAGATGATGCGAAGTTGATCCCTCTCGCTTGGGCGATCAGTCATCAATGCGGCTTTGGCTCTCCACCTCTTAACAAAATCCGCAAAGGACTCATTTGCTTCCATTTTGGTGGACTCCAACTCACGAGTAGTCATCTTGAGCTGAGAGTTATAATTGTACTGCGAGACAAAGGCAGCCCCTATGTCTTCCCAAGTTCTTCTTTTGGAGATGTCGAGCAACAGAAACCAATGGAAGGCAGGCCCAGAGAGAGTCTGTGGGAAAAGCTGAGACATGGCCTCACTCTCCACACCCAGCAGCTTCATGGCGGCATGGTAGCCAAAGAGATGAGTCTTGGGATCGCCGCTCCCGTCGAACTTAACCAAGTCAGGCATCTTGAATTTGTCAGGAAGCCTAGCATTAGGGTACAGGCAGAGACGATCCAGGTCAATTCCTCCTGCGCTGATCTTCTCAGATTTTGAAATGACTTCTTCCAACTTAACCATCTTGGCCATAAGAGCAGCTATGTCAGGGTCTTGAACAGGCCTAACAACAACGGGATTTGGAGCAAGCACACGAGCCTCTCTAGAAGTGGGTTGAATGATAAGCCGGCCTTCACGGTTTGGATCCTCAACAAAGACGGGTTCCGCATGAACATCCTCATCGTCCTCGCCTTCCTCTTCAGCCACTGGTGGAAGACGAGTGTTGATAAGGTCATTTAGGCGAGTGATGTTAGCATCTGTCTGAGTAGCCCTCTGTTGCATAGCAGTGATACTGTTCTGGAGGTTCATGAGCATGGTTTCCAGAGTGAGCGGTTGATCTGTCATCGCAGGTTTTTCAATGGAGCTTGATGAAGAAGCTGAAGATGGGGAAGCCGGCAGTGTGGCTTTTCGCAAAATCGATGGCGAACCCGACTGTAGGGCAGCCAACAGTGATCCTGGAGAAGCCTCCATTGTGACTGATTGGGAATCTAGCCTAACAAGTCTTTGAACCGGATTCTGATGCAAATGTTCCCAAGTAGGTTTGGCTCTTCCTTTCGGTACTCTCTTGTTCGGTGCAATGACCTTAAGCGTTGGACAGCAAAGTAAGACAAAAGCTCAGTGGTGTTCCTACAGCAAAATGCAATGTACACGTCGTTGTCGGTGTCAACCCTAGACTCTAGAACTAGAGACAAGTCTGTCTCATGATGTTCGGATGCAGCCAGAATCCTCGGAATTCTTTTTGAGGGTGTATCCTTTGAATAGATCAAACTGATCCTAAGAGATGTCAAAACAGACTAAGTCTTCGACTAGTCCCATTTGAAGATTCGACTTTGAATTAGAAACAACTCGATATTGACGGCGTGACACCTTAACCGGGGTGGCGTGAGCAACGCTGTGCTTTAGCCGGGGTGGTTGTAAGTGACAAAGCACTTGTAACCTGAATGATATTTATGTCACGACATCAATACTTTGTGGTTCCTTATTGTCGGTCGAATCCTTAATCGGGCATGAGCCAAGGACTTAATAAGGTTTGATTTCTCAAAGTCTCGCTGATCTAAGGACTTTGAAAAAAAATTAACAACGTGCACCATCGAGATGCACGACTCTTCATCGGGTCTAGCAGCGTCCTAATAAGCATAAGACAGAATCGAAAGAGAGAGACAACCTAAAAGCCGCCCTAAACATGTTCCTACGCAAAACAGAATGTATGTATGTACAGTTCCAGAGACGAGTTTGCCTCACGAGTTTCAGACGTTGCTGGAATCCTCAGAATTCTTTTCGGCGATGTGTCCTTGAGTAGATCGACAGATCCTAAAAGAAGTCAAAATAGACTAAATCTTTGGCTAGTCCCTTTTGAAGATTCAACTTCGAACTTGGAACAACTCGGTAGTGATGACATGGCACCTTAACCTTGAACACGGCGGTGTATAGTGACTTCGCACTTCAACCTGGGTGGCGTCAGTGACATGGCATCACTACTTTTATTGCTCCATATTTTCGGTTGAATCCTCAATCGGGCATGAGTCAAGGATGTAGTAAATTTTGATTTCTCAAAGTCTCATTGAACTAAGGACTTTGCGATTGATAACGAACATTCAACAGAATGATCGACTCCTCATCGGGTCCAACAACGTCTTTAGACAGCGTAAGACAAACTCGAAAGACAAAACAACCTTAAGCATGCTCCTATGGATGTACAGTACATGCAATAGGGAAAGCAGTAACACGTAGACAGTATATGGGGGTTAGATGCAAGTAATCTTACCCTATAGGTACCTGTCCTAGTTTGGAGAGTTCTAATGCTTTGTATATGCAAAGGCTGGTTTTGGCTTGTAACGGGTTCCTCGGACTAGAGCCAAGATATACCTCCCACTGCCCGCGTAATCGCTGAGCAACAGTCAAACGGTAGAATGACTCATCATCGTCGAAGGTTGTTGGTCATTCGGGGTCCCCGGGCTCCGGTAAACCGTGCCGGATTGCCAAAACGATCCAACGCGGCTTATCCCACATCGATGCAAATGAGAATGCTAAAAATTGATTAATGGAACAGAATCGCAAATTCGCAAATGCCTTTTCAAATTTGGCTCTCTTTATTGATCAATACTTAGAAGAAACTACACGAGAGAACAATCGGAAAAGCCCCAGTCAAGATGGCCGGACACGAGGTCCTGTTAAATCACCAATCCTTTCTTTAGCAGCGCGAAGCTCACTATTTTGACAGACTTTTGTGGGATTGTTCTCAAGCGTATTAAAATCTGAGTATAGACCAATATTGATTCTATCCCCAGCGGAGTCGCCACTGTGGGCAGCGTGCCCTTCGGAATTTCCGGATTCCGAGACCCGAGGGGCCCAGATCGAGGGAGCGCGAGCGGAGAAGCAAGCGCTCGCAAAATACAGAGTCGCCACTCGGGTTTGAAGGTCCGACACCCAAGGAACCGTATTTCGAAGCACTTGCCGCGCTGTTTATTTTGAAAAAGTTAAGGAACCAGTCCGTCATAACCATATCTGGGTTCGGGAGCCAGGTTACGAGAGGGGAAGGGTTTTATGGCACCCCTCTCGCCCAATCCGGAGATCGGTCTCTACTTAGGCATTTGCGAAAGATGTTTGTTTGCGATTCTGTTTGATTAATCAATTTTTAGCCATTTAGGGCGGGGGAACAGTTTAAGGGGATTAAAACTGTAACAGTTTGCAAGATGTGAATGATAGCATGGATGAGCAGTTAGTATAGGATGAGAACAGACTGCTGTGGGAGTTTAAACAAACTGGGAGGCCCCTGTTTTGGAGTGACGTGCATAGGAAGAAACCAGCATGCACTGAGCAAGTCACTGCATGCTGCTTACTCCTGCGCACACAATTCCAAGACAAGCGCGCGCCGGTAAGCTCAAACCCACAGCTCTTATTCTCAAACCATCTGGGCTCTGGAAGGACCAGTGCACACCTAGGACAAACCACGCAGTTTATAGCAGCATAATATACAGTTTAAAGGTTGTAAAGCTCTACAAATTAATAAAACATCCCATAAACAGTGTAGGGACAAAATAATGACCTAAAACTAAGCTACCCGTGCAAGGCCACTCACTGGTCAGAGGCACTCTGTCGCGCGATGGTTTCAGATTGTTGCGCGATGGTTTCAAACTGTTGCGCGATGGTTTCAGTCTGTTGCGCGATGGTTTCAGCCTTTTAACCAGTGTTTGGTTTTCACGTTTCTGGGTTTTGGTACATATCCAGAAAGATCCCAGGAGTACTCCAAAACAGCAGAAACACAAACTAACTACAAACTAGTAGTTTATACTAAGGAAAGCAGTAAACAGGTTATTATCATGCTTAACAGTGATCTATATACAAAATAAAGCATGAAACAGTAGGACACCAATCCCCACGCGGTCCATCGCGCGCTGGACTGAGACAGTCGCGCGTGAGAGTGAGACCATCGCGCGTTGGTTCCTACCTCGACGGTTTTTGAAACCTTGCCAGCTTTAGGACCAGGACTGGTATTGATTACCAGCCTTGGCCCTGCCAGCCCCCCTCAGGGATCAGAACAGAAAGACAGTAGGTATGCTATACCTTTGGTTTTTGAGGTTTGAAAAGTGTTTGAGCTTTGATGTTGAAAGTGGTGTGAAAAATGGGTGTAAGATTTTGTAACCTTTCTAACCCAAGGAGTGAATTTTCTAACCCTTCAAATGGAAGGATATGGGGGGGTATTTATAGGGCAAGACCCTTCCATTAATGGAAACCCTCCATTAATGGAAACTATTCTATTAAAGGAAACCATTCCATTAATGGAAATCTTCTATTAATGGAAAGCATTCCATTAATAGAAACTATTCCATTAATGGAAGCCTTCCATAAATGGAAAGCTTCTAGAAACCTTCCAGAAGTGGAAAGCTTCCAGAAACCTTCCAGAAGTGGAAAGTACAAGGTCGGCTGCAACTTTAACCAGCACGCGGATCGCAGACTGGCGCGTGCGAGCAAAACCAACATGTGCCAGTAGGGTTTTTGGTTTTTGAAGTGGCTTAGGCTAGGTCAGGTTCAAGGGTTTTACAAACACTCAAAGCTCAAACACGTTATCATTCCCAGGGTGTTCTTGATCCATTTCATCATTGGGGAATCAAAAACCGTAAGTAAACTAATCTGGAAGCCCAGATTGGGGTGTCTACAGCCGAGCAGAGTGAAGCACGGTGCATTCGTACTTTACGAGACAAATACGGATCCCGTAGCTCACATACAACATTATCAACAGGCCATGTTTATGCATGAAGGGGATGATTCCATCTTGTGCAAGATGTTTCCCTCCAGTCTTGGCAAAGTGGCTTTATCCTGGTTTCATAAACTGGCCCCACGATCCATACGAGGATGGAGGCAGTTGGCCGAGGAATTCACTGCTCGGTTCTTGACGAGCAGAAAGGCCCCGAAGACATTTGAGAGTCTTTCCACCATGAAACAGGAGGAGAACGAGCAAATCAGAGATTATGCAAAGAAGTACTGGGAAACTTTCAACGAGATTGAAAGTTGCAGTGAGGAGTATGCGATTGCTACCTTCAAGACTGGTTTGCCTATTCGGGGAGAGCTGCGCCGATCATTGAATAAACATCCAGTAGCCACATTGGCTAAATTGATGGAACGAATAGAGCAACATGCCAGAATGGAGGATGACATTCTCCGTGAGGATGGCAGGACAGTTGCCGAACAGCCAAAGGCACCTGCCAAAAAAGTGGATAAGCCAGAGCCCAAGACTTATAGAGAGAGAAGGGAATATGGGCAGGCTAAGAAAGATCCGTACAAAGATAAGTAAGCTCCTGACCCAAAAGCTTTCTTTTCTATCACTACGGTTTGGAAGGAACCAATATACAGGATTCTTTATCGAATAAAGAATCAGCCATATTTCAAGTAGCCCCCGAGTCTAGGAGGAGACAAAGATGCAAAACGTGCTACGAATCAGCACTACAGTTATCATAAGGATTGGGGCCATATGACTGAGGACTGTGAGACATACAAGAGGCACCTTGACGATTTGGTCTCTCGGGGCTATCTCAAGGAATTTATCCAGGAGGACCCTAAAGAGAAAGGGAAGGCTATGGAGGTGGGTTACGAACAAAACCCTAAAGGCGTCATCCATATGATACATGGATTGGCCACACCTTACACGAGAAGTGAGGTTAGGCTATTTCAAAGGCAAGTTAAGCATGACCAGCACGTGATGCGGTTGGGAAACAAGAGGGGGCGAGAGACTGATGTATGCAAAGAGAGCATGGCATTCAGTGATAATGATTTGGCGGAGGTCCAAATACCCCACAATGATGCATTGGTCGTAACCCTACGAGTTGGGGAATACGACATCGAAAGAATTCTAGTGGACTCGGGGAGTTGTACAGAGGTATTGTACTATGATGCATTCAAAAAGATGGGGCTGGCCCAATCAGACTTAGAACAGTCTACAACGCCTCTTATTGGGTTCGGTGCTGGAGCAGTCTGGCCCCTTGGAAAGGTGACGTTACCTGTTCGGGCCGGATCAGTAGTGTTGAGAACGGACTTTTTAGTGGTCGATGTCCCTTCTTCCTATAACGCAATTATAGGGAGGACATGGTTGCACAAGATGAGAGCAGTCTCCTCAACTTATCATCAGATGGTGAAATTCCCAGGATCAATGGGATTGAAGTCCTTAAAGGAAACCAGAAGGTGGCACAGCAATGCTTGATTTCCATCATCAAAACAGCCCCGAAGGTCCACCATGTTCACACATTAGAAGTACCAGATCAACCAACCATCGAGGATGTTGGAAGAAGCCCGGCTGAAAAAGTGGTTGAGGGCCTGGAGAAGATTCAGATCAACGAGATTGATCCTGAAAGATATTTTTTGATTGGGGAATCACTGCCAGCAAACGAAAAGGCTGAGTCGATAAGATTTCTAAAGGAGTATATTGATGTTTTTGCATGGGTGCCAGAGGAAATGCCCGGAGTGGATGCAGATGTGATCTGTCACCATTTAAACATTGACCCTCAACACAAGCCGATCATTCAGAAAAAAACGAAGGGCAGCCGTACAGCATGTAGATGCAGTGATTGAGGAGGTCGATCGTTTACTGGAGGCCAAGGCAATACGTGAAGTCTATTACCCAGAGTGGTTATCCAACACTGTTGTGGTAAAGAAGAAGAATGGGAAGTGGCGTGTCTGTGTGGACTTCACAGACCTGAACAAAGCGTGTCCTAAGGACAGTTTTCCTTTGCCCAGGATTGACCAATTGGTTGATGCAACCTCTGGTTACGAGCGAATGAGTTTTCTCGATGCATATCGAGGATATCATCAGATTGCTATGTTTGAACCTGATCAAGAGAAGACTTCGTTCATCACACCACGAGGGTTATACTGTTACAGTGTCATGCCGTTTGGGCTGAGGAATGCTGGGGCTACATACCAGAGACTTGCAACCATTATGTTCAGGAACCTCATCGGGAAGACTTTGGAAGTCTACATAGATGATATGGTGGTAAAAAGTCGAGAAAAAGGAGGGCATATTATTGATTTAAAAGAAGTCTTTGAAATTTTGAGGAAATACAAGTTGAAGCTCAACGCCTCGAAGTGTGCGTTTGGAGTTGGTTCAGGAAAGTTCCTGGGCCATTTGGTAACTATGAGGGGGATAGAGGCAAATCCCGAGCAGATCGATGCTTTGCAGAGATTACAGAGTCCCAAAACTACCAAGGAAGTCCAAAGGCTGACTGGGATGGCAGCAGCACTAAACAGATTCATCAGTAGGTCAAGTGACAAATGCAGACCCTTTTTTCAGCTACTGAAAAAGAGGGAGGGATTTGAATGGGGAGCAGAATGTGAGCAAGCTTTCCAGGATCTGAAGAAATACCTGGCCGAACCCCCACTGTTGTCAACTCCACAGCCAGGTGAGTCTTTAATTCTGTACTTAGCTGTTTCCGAGCACGCAGTAAGTGCAGTCTTGTTGAGGGATTTGGGGATCGAGCAAATCCCCATTTATTATGTTAGCAAGACATTGTTGGATGCAGAGACGAGATATCTGCCTTTAGAAAAACTTGTCCTGGCACTTAGGACAGCAACCAGGAAATTGCCACACTACTTCCAAAACCATAAGGTTGTGGTTTATACTGAGTATCCATTAAAATCACTGCTTCGAAAGGCAGATTTCTCGGGAAGGATCTCGGCGTGGTCCGTGGAGTTAAGTCAGTATGATCTCGAGTATCAGCCACGCACAACAATTAAAGGCCAGGTGTTGGCTGATTTTGTGGCAGAGTTTTCCCCCACTGTTGCTCCTTTGCCTCCTACGAGAAAGGAACAGGCAGCTAAGACATCATCCTTGAAGGATCAACCCGTAGCCGAACAGGATCCCAAAGAATGGAAGTTATTCGTTGATGGATCAGCGTGTAATACTGGTTCTGGAATTGGAGTTGTCCTCTTTCCTCCTCAAGGAGTTCTGATTGAACTCTCTGTTCGGCTTGGATTCAGTGCATCGAATAATGTGGCTGAATATGAAGCACTCTTGGCAGGATTGAGAAGTGCGAAGACCCTTAAAGCAGAACGGGTCAGGGTGTATTGTGATTCCCAGCTTGTTGTGAATCAACTGTCCGGCGAGTACGAGACTCGGAATGAAAAGATGGTAGCCTACGTGTAGGCAGCAAAAGACTTGCTTGATACCTTCGAGAGGGTATATATTGAGCAAATAAGTTCTGGACAGAATGCTCATGCAGATTCTTTAGCTTGGTTGGCTGCAGCAGTACCAACAGAGTTCAAAAGAAGGGTGGCAGTAGAATACCTAAATGAGCCGAGCATTGGGAGGAGTGTAGACTTGGTCTTGGACGTGAACCAAGGACCAAGTTGGATGGACCCAATAATGGAGTTCTTACGAGACGAGATACTCCCTTCTGATAAAAAGGAGGCCCACAAGATAAGAGTCAAATCTGCTAGGTTTTGGCTGTCCCCAGAGGGTAAGTTGTATAGGAAATCCTTAACAGGTCCCTATTTACTATGCGTACATCCTGAGATGGTACAGAAGTTCCTTCATGAGATCCACGAGGGAACATGTGGGAGCCATGCTGGAGGGAGATCCATTGCCCACCGAGCAATTACTCAAGGCTACTGGTGGCCACACATGCAAGAAGATGCAAAGGTTTATGTAAAGATTTGTGAGAAGTGCCAAAAATTCTCACCAATGATTCGAACACCTGCCGAGGATCTGGTGCCTTTGATGAGTCCCTGGCCTTTTGCCCAATGGGGAATGGATATCGTGGGCCCATTGCATAAAGCAACTGGAAATCGAAAATTCCTGCTTGTAGCAACTGATTATTTTACGAAGTGGATTGAGGCAGAACCATTGGCCAAAATCACTGAACCTATGATAGAAAGGTTCGTGTGGAAAAGCATCACCACTCGCTTTGGGGTCCCTTATTCATTGATTACAGACAATGGATCTCAATTTCAGAAGAAATTCAAGGCTTTTTGTGCCCAGTATGGAATACGAAATTATTACTCCACTCCGGCCTACCCTCAGAGTAATGGGCAAGCAGAGGCATCCAATAAAACTATCCTAGATGGGATAAAGAAGAGGCTGGACAGGGCAAAGGGAAAATGGCCTGATGAGTTACCGTTAGTTTGGTGGGCTCACCGAACAACGCCTAGGAGGTCTATGGGAGAGACCCCCTATTCGTTGGCATTTGGAACAGAGGCTGTCATACCTCTGGAAGTGGGTCTGCCGACCAACAGGACAGCTTTGGTTGAAAGTGGAGGCAATGACAGGGCCCTTGAAATCGAGCTTGATCTTGCCGAGGAGAAGAGAGAAAAGGCCTTGGAACATCTTGCTTCTTACCAAGAACAGCTGATGAAAAGCTACAACAAACATGTTCATCCTAGAGAATTTGGTGTTGGGGACCTTGTGCTACGAAAAGTGCTCGGCAACACCAAGGTGGCAAATGAAGGCAAACTGGGGGCCAACTGGGAAGGCCCGTATAGAGTAACTGAGATTGTGGGCATAGGAGCCTATAGATTGGCAGATCTGGATGGTGATCCAATTCCGAGGCCTTGGAATGTTCATAATTTGAGAAAGTTCTTTGTTTAGAAGTATTAAAAACTGTTTTGGATTTACACTACGTGATTGTGTGGGAATTACGAATATAATTCCTTTGTTCTAGTTTTGATTATTTTTGCAAAGGGTACGAGTAACGCCCTCTTGCGTTTTACAGATTATGAATAAAATCACTTCTTTCGAATAACTGTTGTGGTATTTAAATACGAACTACGAGTTTGGTTCTCCTTATTCGTATTGGGGAGCAGGGTATACCTTTTGAGTATGTGAAACTTAAAAGTTTTATACATTTTTAAGTACGTGACACTTAACGAATACAAGTACGAAATACTTGTATAGAATTTCAAGTATGTGAAACTTGGGTATACATTTGAACGCAAGTATGAAAACACTTGTATGTATTTTCTTAAGTACGTGATACTTAGCAAGTACGAAATACTTATATGGACGTTCAAAGTACGAGATACTTATATGGTATTTTAAGTACGTGATACTTGAGAAACTATATTGGCTTGACTTAAATGTAAGCCACATTTAGTTTAAGTACGTGAAACTTATGTTCCTAAGTACGTGAAATTTAAGGAAAACCTTTATGATCAAGTGTTTGTATGACAACACTTGAAAGACTTTTAAAACATCTATTTACGAGAAACTTAAAAATAACTAAGTACGTGAAACTTAGAAAGAATTACAAAGTACGAAAAACACTTGTATGTTCTGTTGCAAATTATATGTTTGCTCTTAAGTACGTGAGACTTAAGGAACAAATTGTATGTTTGTTCTGGCTCTTAAAGTATGTGAAACTTGCATAACATAAGACAATCAACAGTACGAAATACTTGAGATTAAAACAGTGCATCCGAACAGATGCAACAAACAGAGGAGAGCCGAGCAAGTGCCACAAAGGGCCGAATACCTATATTATCCAGAGTATTACCAAAAGAAAGTACTGGTACCACGCAGGGTTAAATTACCGTGGTCACGCAGGACCAGCCATATTGTTAGAGAAACACAAAATACTTATTTATCAATCTAGGTTCTGAATTTCTGGTTGGACGTCAGGATTACCAGCAGCAGTTGCAGTCTCTTCTGGGACAACAGTTTCAGTGGTTACTTCCCGAACAGATGACTGCTCAACATCATTTTGAGATTCAACCTGTATTTCTTCATCAACATCTTCAAAATCGTCAATCTGTTGATCGACATCATCAGTTGGAGCTGTAACTCGGCGGCTCGGTAGATCGTTCTCAACCCATAGGGGAGAGTCTTCTGCAACACCTACCTTTGTGAGGCATGCTTCCCAACAAGCAGCCCAGATTTCATCCTGGATGATCGGCATCTGCTCTACGTAACTAGCCGTTGTAGCGTCGAAGCCCTTTTGATAACCATCTTCAAAAGCAGCCTTTTTGGTCTGCTCAATCTCAACCAAAGCATGGTTGAGGCTGTCCTCAGCAGCTCCAAGCTTGTCTTTGGCCTCGACGAAGTCTGCTTTGGCTTTGTCTCTTTCCCTTTCAAGTCTAGTAATCGTACGAAGCAGTCTGGTATTGTTGTTCAGCAATGTGATCCTCTCATTATCAGCATCTTCAAACTTTTGGCCCAATGTGACCATCTTTTGAATGAACTGACAAAACACCGAACAGTAAGTATTGGGAATATCAAGTGGTATATGAAATACACACAAAGACTTATATGAAAAGATTAAGTCACATTACCTTGATACCACTGACGAGACCAGTGGAGACAAGCCGATCAGGTGTAGCTTCGGACTCCTTCTGCATGTCTACAGGAAGAAGTAGACCTTGGGCAAGGGCGAGTGCTGTCTCCGAAGAGCTAGCACTGTCCCCTATGTGAACAGGCCGATCACCCCTAATGAGATTAGGGGTCCAGCTTTCAGGAAGCACTGGAGTACTCGAAGAAGGGGGTTGTTGGACTACAGAAGTGGTTTGGTTAAGAGCGTCCCCAGTTTCTTCGCTCCTGGGACGTTTGTCCCGATGAGCATTGGTAGTCTCAACAGGATTATCTTCCCGTGGAGAAGATGACGATCTCGCAGATCCTCCCCTATTGCGACGTGAACGTGGGGGAGGGGCGCCAGTTGATGCTACCCTATTGGTAGCACCACGTCCCCGAGAGGAGACAGTGAGTAAAGAACTGAGGTTAATAGGTTGGTGCGTCATCGTACCTGAGGTTGGGGGTGATCGAGAATAACCGGATGAGGACGACTGACTGGTAATTTGGTGAGGAACGGGTTGTTGTTCGGCAATGAGTTGCCTGCGGCTTGATCTCCTGAGTACCACACGTGTTTGAGGTATACCGTCAGGAATAACAATATCGCCTGACTGACCGGCAAGAGTGACACCAGCTTGAAGCCTTGAACTGTGTGGTTGGGGAGCAGTGGATGTAGACGCGGCACTAGTGCTGGGGTGGGCAGGTCTTCTGTCAATGACCCCTCTGTACGAAGGATCGTATCCCAGCAGTATATCAGCGTCTCGACCCCGACCAGCTGTTCGGGTACCAGGTTCGCCTTTATATTTAAGGATTTTGTTGATGTCCTCTGTTCGGACATAACTAGGCTCTCGTCTTGGACGTTTGTTGACGTTTTCAGCTGCACAATCGGAGTTGTTAAATCAAAAATTAGACACAATAGAAAGCTACGAGAAAGCAGCAAACAAACAAATAGCAAAGATGAAAAATAAGAAGCATACGTGGGTATCCCCATATATGGGGGCAGTGGAGACCCACCACCTGACCATCCTTTCCTAGTGGCTTAAAGGCTCCAGTGACGTAAAGGAAATCGATTTCATGATCCCGAGCAGAGTCTGGCAGGTTTAGCACGAGACGCTTGTCGGCCCTTCTAACTTTGAAGTAATTGGTGTTGTATTCAGGGTTTAGTACAATGTTGTACCACCACTGAATATCCCAAATTCCTAACTGGGTCCCCAGAATCCTATTCAAAGCTACTACACCCATTATCAACCTAAAGACGTTTGTTGATATTTGCATGGGGGTAAGACGATACCAGTTTAGGATCTGGCGAAGTAATGGGTGAAGGGGAAATCGAACTCCGCCTTCGACGATAGCAACAATGGGGATACACATTCGATCCCAGGAACCTCCGTCTCTATCTGCGCCCAGGGGGGCGAGTTCGAGACCAACGTTCTCTGGAACGTTATATTCCCTCCTAAATGCTGCCATGGCAGTAGGGGTTTCACATAATTTCCTAAATTTACTGGGTCTCAAGGGATTCTCACCATCGTCAGCCATGGGTATACTCAGGAAAGAAGAAAGACTGAAAAAGGGTGCAACTGAAACCCTAGAAAACGACTCACGAAATCGAGAATAGAGATCTCAGATAAGAACCTAAACAGAAGAAATGAAGTAAGAACGAGGATCTTACAAGAATATGGTGACGATTCCCTGGAATGCAATCGAGTTTGTAGACGACGGCAATAGCAAAAAGCTTAGAGAGAGAAGGAGTTTTGGGTGGGGAAATCCAAAATGAGCCCTTTCTGGGGTTTAGATGCCAGAGACGGAGACGAAACGTCTCGTCTCACACCGTTACCTTTTAAGTAACGGGATAAAGGGATCAAGCTAACGTCGTATTGACGTCGTTAAGATAAAACGTCAGTTCACATTTAATGTAAAAGCGTACGATATGCGCCACGTGGAGTCATTACCTCGAGATGGTATAATGACAGAGGCGCCAAAAGGCATCAATGAGATATTGAAATTATGACTGCACGGGATCAAAAGAGTTTGGTCTAGATAGAATTCTGTTTCTAAGCATAATATATTGCCCCCGAACAGTGGTAAATACATGAAGCTGGGGAGCAATTGTAGGGAGGTATTCCCGAGCAGATACATTTAGTTACCGAACACGTGATGTTTGGGAACACGTGGTAAATACGACTGGACTTATCGCCGGGCAGTATGAAGAACAGCGATATGGAACAATTACATGTGAAGTCCTTGGTCCATGCAATCTGTTCGGCTGAATAAAGGCCAATGACATGACAAGTCACTGGTGTAAACTATCTGTTCGGCAGATAAGAGACATTCTGATTACATTTGGACCAAGTTACATGTGAAGTCCTTGGTCCAGGTAGTCTGTTCGGCCATGAGACAGCCGAACAAAGAAGGAGCTCCAATCGAGAGTAGGAGCAGAAGGAATACTCTGGAAGATTCCAGAGTAGTCATGTCCCATAAAGGGATAAAGATCCCAAGAATATAGGATCTGAGAAAGATACCCAACAAGTATGGGATGTTCGGCTCTTAATGGAAAAGAATCCTAAAAGGACTCTTTTCCATAAACTGATAAAGGAAACGAGACTCCTTGATATCCTGGGTTTCCTATACGAGTTAGGAATCCTATGGCAACAAGGATGCTTGGACAGCAAGCATCCATAAATCTATAAATATGAGGTAAACCTAGATGTGAAAGGTACGCAATACATTGCATTATTATTGCTTTCCAACTGATAATTAGGGTTGAGTTTTCTAGTACATGATACTAACAAAGGCATCGGAGGGCCTTTGCCACGAGAGGCAAAGGTGCACTCACCCCTTGTCTATTTTGCAGATTAGGGTTCAGACGTCGAGCTAGGGTTCCGGTGAAGAGGCACGAATAAGCCGTTGCAATCCAGTTGATCCGAAGCATCAATTGTTTTCATCCCCCTACAATCACTTCCTTCGTACGCTATAGATTCCAAAATGATTCAACAATGATATCAAGCACACTTAGGTATGACAAGAGAGTATTTTACCTATGCTACGAATTTACGATGAAACAAGAACGGGATATGGGTAAAACTTGCTCAAAACATACTCAACACCTAATTGCTCATCTTTAATCATTCTTATGAGTTGAAATGTACACTGTCACTTAATATCAAACACCGAGCTCTTGCCAATTAAGAACAATAAGCATGTGCGAAGTTGTTTTAATCCACTAAAATTTGTAATAACGGAAGGATTGCAACCTAAAAATGAAAAAAAATATTTACTGAACATGAAAACCAAGAAACAACATATATAGCGTAACTATATCCCTCCCCCCAACTTAAAGGATGCTATGTCCCCATAGCACGAAAAACAACAAGAAGGAGAAAGGGAACAAAAGAGCGTACCAACGGGGGAATGTCAACCCCCTTATACTTCGACCAAGTTGGAGGCTTTTGCGTCACCGGCTCTTTTCGTCATCCGAACGGCTTCCAAGGCCAACTCCTTCGGCTCTGCCAACGGAACCATAGCTAGTCACACAGGATCATGGCCAAAGCTTTGTTGGACTAACAACCGCGACACGTAATCGCACCCATGCTTAGGGCTCCTGAATGCCTCAATCACTCCGACGGTAGATCCAATCCACCAAGGCTGGTGTGGTAGCACGTACACCCTGTAAAAGACTTAAGCCAGAACTACCTACTAAGAGCCAAATGACATTAGAATCGCCCGACTTGTGTTATCCGGGCGCCAACAAACAGAAAAATAAAGAAAAATAGCAAAGAACACCACCCGATTTTCACGCAATCTTACGAGTCATACTTTTCTTCCCGTGTCTCACCAAGTAGGCAAAACGCGGGTGGCTATACTAGACCATCACAGTTGTTACATCATGCCCGCAGTAAAATTCACCGCTCGACCTCGCCAAGCAATTAAGCCCAGCGTTCCCTATGATCAAAACAAAGTGATGCCAGACAGAGCCTAGTGCCAAAGCACGGGAATAGCCAACCGCACCCAAAGACCTAAATTGCCCCCGATAGGGACATATCTGGTGAGCATGGATCGTTAACGGCAAGCTACGTCAAAGAAGGACTAATTAAAGCCCGATACAATGATGCGTTGGTGAAATCTCTTGGTGATAGTATCTCGAAACATGATAAATAAAGAACAAAACATAAAAGCAATATTTACAAATGTCCAAACATACAGAATTTAATATCAGAGCTCGGAGCGTCCAAGTCACAGCTGGACTCCGCCAAACAATGAAGTCCAGTGTCCCCTAAGATCGTAACTAGGCAGGCACAAGATAGAGCCAAGTGCGGTAATGGAGCACGGGAATATCAAGGCCTAACTTAAGATCTATACCGCCCCCGTTGGGGCTAATCTGGAAGACGTGAGTGGTTCACTATGAATTACTCCTATCAGAAAAGCTAATGAAAGCCTTATGTCACTGATATTAAAATTGCCCTTACTAACCGGAGCTGGGCACACGATCCTTTTTTTAGTAGCGGCGTGCGGAGCTACATATACCCAAGTCAATGGAGGGTACCCCCTCCCCGGGGGCCGGGTCCGACAAACAGTTAAGTTCAACGGTTACGCTTTCGCTCCCCGTGCAAATTAAAATAACGCAAACTAAACCAACGGGCTGTCCGTATAAACGGGATCGGCCAAAACCTCATCGGGCTCGCCAGCTTCAAAGTCACCAAGGAAAGGCTTAAGCCGTTGACCATTAACTTTGAAAGAGGAACCGGTACTCATGCTTTCTACTTCTATTGCCCCATGAGGGAACACAGTTTTGACAACATACGGTCCGGCCCATCGTGAGCGCAACTTACCGGGGTGTAAATGCAACCGGGAATTATACAATAACACTTTTTGACCGGGCTCAAAGTTTTTAATCACAATTTTATTATCATGCTTGGCTTTGAGTTTAGATTTATACGCGCTAGAATGGTCATAAGCATTGTACCTCAACTCCTCGAGTTCCGTCAATTGGAGCTTGCGGCGGGCACCGGCTTTGGCCATATTGAAATTCAACTTCTTAATGGCCCAATATGCTTTATGCTCAAGCTCTACTGGCAAGTGGCACGCTTTCCCGTAGACCAACCGATACGGTGACATCCCCAAAATCGTCTTGTAAGCAGTACGGTAAGCCCACAAAGCATCGACCAATCGAGTTGACCAATCTTTACGGGTAGGATTAACCGTCTTCTCCAAGATGTTCTTGATCTCCCGATTCGCCAACTCCGCTTGGCCATTCGTCTGCGGGTGGTAAGCCGTTGAGACTTTGTGAATGATGGCGTACTTCTTCATTAGAGCGGCAATGGACCGATTGCAGAAATGAGACCCCTGGTCGCTGATGATAGCCCGCGGCATCCCGAATCTTGCTAAAATGTACTCCCGAAGAAAATCAACCACGACTTGGGCATCATTGGTACGAGTGGGAATGGCCTCTACCCACTTGCTTACATAATCAACGGCAAGCAAAATGTAGAGGTAACCAAATGACGTAGGAAACGGTCCCATGAAGTCGATTCCCCAACAATCGAACACTTCGATGATCAAGATGGGCGTAAGCGGAATTTCGTTCCGCTGTGTCACACATCCCAAAAGTTGACAGCGTGCACACGCCCTGCAGAACGCAAACGTATCCTTGTACAATTGTGGCCAATAGAAACCGCACTGCAAAATCTTGGCAGCGGTCTTTTTGAACGAAAAGTGGCCGCCACATGCCTCCGTGTGGCAAAACTTGATAACACTTTGTTGCTCAGAATCGAGCACACAACGGCGGACAAGTTGGTCGGCGCAATACTTAAACAAATACGGGTCGTCAAAAGAGAACCGTTTCACCTCGGCCAAAAACCGACGCTGTTCTTGCAAATTCTAATGGGCCGGCATCAGACCGGTAACCAAGTAGTTCACAATATCCGCGTACCATGGAACCGTGGAAATTGAAAATAATTGCTCATCGGGGAAAGAGTCACCGATAGGGATGTGCGATGTATGATCTTCGAATTCTAGCCGAGACAAATGATCGGCCACCAAATTCTCTACACCCTTCTTGTCCTTAATGGTGAGGTCAAACTCTTGTAGGAGTAAGATCCACCGAATCAATCTCGCCTTGGCATCCTGCTTCGTAAAAAGGTACTTGAGAGCGGAATGATCGGTGAACACGGTGATCGGAGCTCCCACTAGATAAGACCGAAACTTGTCCAACGCAAAGACTATGGCAAGCAACTCCTTCTCTGTAGTCGAATAGTTCATTTGAGCCTCATTGAGCGTCTTACTTGCATAGTAGATGACGTACGGCTCTTTCCCCTTCCGTTGACCCAAGACAGCTCCAACGGCGTAATCACTGGCGTCACACATGAGCTCGAAGGGCAATTCCCAATCCGGAGATCGCACAATAGGTGGAGAGGTGAGACTAGACTTTAACTTGGCAAAGGCGGCCTCGCAACCCGGCGTCCACTCGAACGGCACATCTTTGGCGAGCAAATGACATAAAGGCCGAGCAATTGCACTAAAATCTTTGATAAAACGCCGATAGAAACCGGCATGCCCCAAGAAAGATCGGATATCCTTCAAACACTTTGGAGTCGGAAGATTCCCAATCAAATCAATTTTTGCCCGATCCACTTCAATGCCTTTCGAAGAAACAATATGGTCGAGTACAATGCCTTCGGTCACCATGAAGTGACATTTTTCCCAATTCAGCACCAGGTTCTTTTCCTCGCACCGTGCTAACACTAACCCCAAGTTGGCAAGGCAAGCCTCAAAAGAGTCACCGAAAACTGAGAAGTCGTCCATGAACACTTCCATAATTTTCTCCACCATGTCGCTGAAAAGGCCCATAATACACCTTGAGAAGGTACCGGGGGCGTTGCAAAGCCCGAACGGCATACGACGATACGCAAAGGTCCCGAATGGGCACGTGAAAGTAGTCTTCTCTTGATCTTCCAAGGCCACCTCAATCTGATTATAACCGGAGTACCTGTCCAAGAAGCAGTAAAACTTGTGCCCGGCCACTCTCTCCAAAATCTGATCGATGAAGGGAAGGGGAAAGTGGTCCTTTCTTGTACTGGGGTTCAGCTTCCGATAATCAATGCACACCCGCCAACCAGTCTGAACCCGCATTGGAATAAGCTCATCCTTGTCATTTTTCACCACAGTCACCCCAGACTTCTTGGGTACCACTTGTATCGGGCTTACCCACTTGGAATCCGCTATAGGGTAAATAATGCCAACATCCAACAATTTAAGAACTTCCGCTCGCACCACATCCTTCATAATCGGGTTTAATCGTCGTTGAGGTTGGCGAGAAGGCTTAACATCATCCTCCATGTAAATGTAATGTGAGCAAAGAGATCCATCTATTCCTTTGATATCGGCTATGGACCACCCAATAGCCTTTGAATGCTTCCTTAACTTAGAGAGTAATTGAAATTCCTGAAGTTCGGTGAGAGCGGAGGAGATCACCACCGGGTAGGTTTGGCCTTCGCCAAGATAGGCATACTTGAGGGTATCCGGTAGTGGTTTTAACTCAAGCTCGGGGGGTTCCACGCTAGAAGGAACGGCGCGCTTCTCAAGTGGAGGTAGCTCCTCGAATTTTGGAACCCACGGGGTTATACCACACATCTCCTCATCATCTAACAAGGAACACAAGTACGCGACCTCGGGGGCATCAAGAAAATCAGCCTCGGCGGAAGTTAGTGCCAACTCCAACTCATCTTTGCAAATAAACGTAGTGACGTGGTCTTGAACAAGTGAATCGATCATGCTTACTCCGCACACATCCTCGTCATCGCCCAATTGGCTACCGATATGGAACATGTTGACTTGCATCTTCATGTTGCCAAAACTCATGTTAAGTCGGCCATCCCGACAATGAATTACAACATCGGATGTTGCTAAAAACGGCCGGCCAAGAATAATTGGAATGGATGATTGAGCCGCCGGCACTGGGCACGTATCAAGAACCACGAAGTCGACTGGGTACACGAACTGGTCAACTTGAACAAGAACATCTTCGACCATCCCTTTGGGAACTCGAATACTCCAATCCGCCAATTGTAAAGTCACCCGAGTCGGCTTCATTTCCCCCAACCCGAGTTGTTCATACACTGAGAAAGGCAGGAGGTTCACGCTTGCGCCCAAATCTAGAAGTGCTTTCTCAACAACCTTTCCCCTAATAGTGATGGATATCGTAGGACACCCCGGATCAGTATACTTGGGCGGAAGGGTTGACTGGAAAAGCGAGCTCACTTGTTCAGTTAAGAACACCTTCTTCTGCACTTGGAGTTGCCGTTTGTGAGTGCACAACTCCTTCAAAAATTTGGCGTACGATGGAATCTGTTTAATAACATCGAGCAAAGGAAGGTTGACCGTCACTTTCTTGAGAACTTCATAGATATCACTGTTCAGATTTGGCTTGGCAGGCGACTTTAGTCGGTTAGGATATGGAGCGGGAACGGTGAAAGCGGGCGGAATATCGCTCTCTTTGGCTTTTCCTTTCTCTTCTTCCGTAGGAACTAGCTTGGGAGATTCCCCATTTGACGTTGTTGGCTTCAATGGTGCAGGAAAAGGTAGCAAGATTGGTGCGACCGGCGGCTCCACTTGAGCATTATCAACCGCCTTCCCACTTCTCAAAGAAATAATAGCCTTGGCTTGCTCGGGGAGAATCACCGAAGAGCTTTGTGCAAAATGTTGGCCCTGAGGGTTTGGTTGAGGTTGGGTAGGTAGTTTGCCTTTCTCTTGTTGCAATACACCGATAGCCGTTGTCAATTTACCCACTTGATTCTTTATATCGTTCATCGCCTGAGCAGTTTGCTCATTGGTGGTCGTTTGCATTTGACAGAATGCATTCAAAGTATCCTCCAAAGAGCGTCGTGGCGGTGGTGCTGACTGATGCTGAAATTGGTTTTGCCCTTGGAACTGGTTTGGCGGTATGAATCCGGGAGGTCCTTGAGATGGAACCGTAGGGAACCGTGGCGGACCTTGAAACTGAGGTTGGCGCCAAGTTTGATTCTGAGGAGGAGGGGCTTGAGAAGTTGACGAGCCGGCCTCATTCTGGTTACCCCACCGGAAAGCCGGATTAGACCTCAACCCCGGATTGTAAGTATTGGAATATGGATCCCAACGTTGATTCAGTGCACATACTTCTTCAGGGAGTTGATTATAGTGATGTTGGAGGGTGGGGATGGTATGACAGTTGTCGGTCGAATGACCCGTAGTCTCACAAATGACATAAACTTCTTCCACTTGGCGAACCTCCTTCACTTCTTTCACTTCTTTTACTTGGACCAAATCTAGCTTCATTTTGTCCAACTTTAACGATAACTCATCCAACCGCGTCTCAAGACCGTTATGCTCGTTCACCGAAAACTTACCGGAGCCTCCCGGTCTTTGATTTCTCATCGCTTGGTCACCCGGATCAATGTATTGCCAAGTTTGAGCTCTCTCGGCCAAAGCATCCAAGAATTCCCAAGTGGCGTCGGGGTCCTTTCCCATAAAGTCACCGCTCCCTATAGTATCCAAAAGCTGCTTAGACTCCCGATCACAACCCAAATAGAAATAGTTAATCACAATATACATGGGAAAATTGTGGTGTGAGACAGCGGCAAGTAAATCCTTGTAACGCTCCCAATACTTGTAGAAGACCTCCCCATCTTTTTGCTTGAAATTCTGAATTTGATCCATGAGAAGCTTGGTTCGGCTGACCGGAAAGAACTTCGTGGTGAACACATCTTGCACTTCCCCCCATGTCAGCAAAGAGCGGGGCTTCAAAGAATGGAACCATTGCTTAGCCTTGTCTTTGAGCGAGAAAGGAAATAACTTCAAGCGAGCTTGATCTAGCTGTCCTGGCCCGGTCACAAAGGTGCTAAGGATAGTCTCGAATTCCCGAATGTGAGCATAGGGATCCTCCAAATCATGCCCCCGAAACTCTGGTATAACCCGATGGTATTCTGGCTTAAAAGCGAACGCATTAGCGGCAGTGCAAGTGGGAATGCCTATGGGGGAAACATGTGGACCTCTTTCAGGCGTTAAATAATCGCGTAAAGTACGCGCTGCCGGTTGATCTGCCATTGGGCTTAATGTAAGTGATAACTCACGAGATGCAGATCGATGTAGCCGATTCGATAAGGGGCTACGATAAATATTGAGCATACAACCTGCACAGACCAATAAAACAGACTAGAAGGGCTATGCCGCCGCCTCGTTCTCAAACAGTTCTGTGGGGTTATGCCACCACCACAGCTATATAAGCAATAATAAATAGAAAGTAAAAAGACAATTGATGCTCGACTAGCTTCGTTAAACCTCAAGTCGAATTGGTGGCTCAGTTAGAGGTATCCACTACGTTGAGTTCAATACACATAAAAGAAAAATTAAATGGAGTACTTACAATGGTTTGTCGATCCTCCAAATAAGCTAGATAAAGAAATCCCCGGCAACGGCGCCAAAAATGCTTAGCCTCCGAACCTCGCATTCCAATAAGGTTGAGAAACACCCCAAGCGTATGGCTAGGTCGTCGGTAGCATAGTAAACCAGCAAGACCGGGATCGTACCACAAGGAATTCGCAATATAGCTAGTCTGGATTGTAGGTTTAAAAGGTAGACTGCGGCGTTCAAGACGGCCAACTTGGTTTTGCTTAGAATTGGTGAAAATCGCCCGGGCAAAAGACTAGGAAAAAGCTTAGTTAACTTAAAAGAGGCAAGTCTAAGGATCTTCTAACCCTTGACAAAGGAGGTTACCGGTTCTCGATTATAACTCAGGCGAGAGTCACGACCGCGTGCTCTCGCCCGGAGAATTTAACTTTTATGACTACGTTTAATGAAAGATGTGATTAAACGGAGGCGAACCAACTTGTTTGACGAATTTATCGAACACATAGGAGGCCACGAGCCATCGGGGAGCCGCTTTCCAAGACCGCTTGGCAAACGCCTCACCAAGTAGTTAACACCCCTTTGCTTGGACCAAAAATGCAAGTTAAGTTCTATTCCATAAATCATGCTTTTAAGCCCTAATATTTGAAAACCAAATAACCACCTAAGTCCTCGGGAAAGATTATCCCAAGACTTGCCAAATGACTACTCACACATACTTAAAGCAAAAACCAAAGCATAGAAATAAGACATGAATTTAAACCGATAGAAATGAAAATAAAGTTGATTTTATAAAGGATCTAGTCCGCGGCTACAACATTAATAAACAAGAAAACATTAAACAACAAATACCTTGAGGAGTTCTTTAAGACATTAGCTAGAAAAACTTGAAAACCATTAATGGAGTTCTAGAGAAATAATGGACTTAAAGTGGAAAGTGACAAGATAATCTTTAAGAGAGAGAGAGAGAGAGAGAGAGAGAGAGACCCTATTTATACAAGGTGGTCTCTCTCTCTCACAAAATATCCCAAGAAAATATCCCAAAAGTAACCAAAAGTGGAAGATATTCCAAAAGTAGAAAGTAGAAAAAGCAGCAAAAACGTGGCTGTAATCTGCAGTATGAACCGGTACTGGCCAATTCCCAGTACCGGTTCATAGGTCTTCAAAAGTTGGAAAACTTCAACTCTGGACAGCATGAACCGGTACTGGCCAAATCCCAGTACCGGTTCATAGGAGGCAGAACTTCAGATTTTTTTCTGCTTTGGCCCCGACAGCCCGATAGCGACCCGACACCCTCTTTGGCCTAGATTAATCACCTGACAGGGCTTGGTGGAACATTGCCTCACTGCCTCGAACCCTTGGATACTTCCGACTACGATCCTTGGCGTTAAGAACCGCCTTAGCATCGCGTATTACCTGAGACAACCAAAACAAACCCTTACGTGCAAAATGAGATACAAATGATATCTAAGGGAATCAAAATGCTACAAATTAGGGAACTAGAGCACCAAGATTATACAATCTTGGTTGCTCATCATTGACCCAGTCTTTTGTTTGTCCCGTGTTCGGTTATCTTCAGATTTGGAGGTTTTTGAATAAATACATAAGATTATATGTGTGCTTTTCCTAGGGTTAAAGATCTGAAGTTTTTTAAATAAATATATAAGGTTATATTTATGCTTTTCATCAATTACTTATTGATTTGGTCCGCGCAGTGGCCTCTCCGACTTGCTTTTGATATATTTGGAGTTTTTTGAATAAATATATAAGGTTATGTGTGTGTTTTTTCTAGGGCTAGACATATAAGGTTGGAGCAGGTTGTGTTTTTGTTGTTATTTAATGTCATTTTTTTAAAAACATTCTTAGTTAGAAAGAGATAAATAATATAAACGTTATATTGTTATATATAACATTCAAGATTAGAAATATTCTATGTTATTTAATATAGAGAACAAATAACATTTATATATAACCTTTTGTACCGTGTAACATTATATATGAGCTTCTGTCATATATAACAGTATATACTCCATTATCGATTACTTATTGAATTGGTCCACGTAACAGCCTCTTCGACTTATACGTGAAAATATGTGATTTGAAACTTGGTTAGCGATGTGGTTTGGTTATAGATGATCTTATCTACTGAGACATATATGTTATATGTGACAATTTGCCATTAGTACCTAATTTTGTCCTGTAAAACTCCAAAACAAAGGAACTAAACGTTATATATTCTCTTATTGAATTGGTCAAAGCAGCGGCCTCTCAAAAACACATATGGATATATTCATACATGATTATATATGGTTATATGAGAATATATGTGACCATATGTACGTGTGTGTGTGTGTGTGTGTGTATATATATATATATATATATATATATATATATATATATATAACATTGAAATAAAAAAAATATTTCAATTTGCATAGAGAACATAAAACGTTGTATATGAAATTTTGTCCTGTAAAACTCAAAAAAAGAAAAGAAAAGAACTAATAACATTATATGTTCTCTTATTGAATAGGTTCGTGCAACGGCCTCTTAAAAGCACATATAGATATATTCATATATTATCAGAATCAAGTCGAAGAGGCCGCTGCGCGGACCAATTCTATAAGTGATAAACAACGGAGCATATAACATTATATGTGAATTTCTGTCATGTGTAATATTGCTTTTCCTAGGATTAGATATATAATATTATATCTCGTTTTTAAGATATGTTAATGTTGTTTTGAATATGTATATATGTAGATATAGAGGTTATAAGAATTCTATTCGGAGGCAAAAAAATCACAAATTTTGAAGAATTCGATGAAGAAATGGTGAAAAAATGAAGCTCGACCTCCTGTGACCTCATCAACATTCAACTTGGAATTCAAGGCGCGACTGAAAACAAGGATAATGGTAGCATGATATGTGAACATATAATGTTATTTTTTTGAGATATATAATATTGTCGGAAAGATATGACGTTGTTTTGAGAACAAAAAATTTTATATGTCATGTTTTGTGAGACTTATATAATATTATATATTCTGTTTTTTGTGAGATTTAGAACTACATAAGCTCACATATAATGTTATATGTTATGTTCTATTTTTTTGTGAGATTCAGAGTTGCAGAAGCTCAAATATAATGTTATATATTCTATTTTTTTTTTGAGATATTTAGATATTAAAAAATTCACATATAATGTTATATGTTTGTATGGACCAGCATATAACGTTAAAGATTAAAAACAAGAAAAATCAAAAATAAATGTTGTATGTTAGGAAACTTTTATAAAAATTGTTGGGAAGTCCATTATAGCATATTTGTAACCCACTAAATCCACTTCTAAATTTCATAACCTCTCTAGTCCACTAATTAGGTTTTGGTGAGGCCTTAAGTCCAATTCAATTAAAAAAGGAATTAGTTCAGGACCAAAATACCCTTACCTTTAAAAACTGTTAATCTGATATATCTCACTCCTATAAAATCTCCCATATCTCACTCCTATAAAATCTCCCATATTCACGTTGTTCCCATATCAAAAAGGGAAACAGAGTCCAAACGAGAGAGAGAGAGAGAGAGAAAGAGAGAGAGAGAGAGAAGATTACCCTTTCCATTCAAATCCCATATTTTTAGCCCATTATCCGTTCTACGTTTGAAATCCCAGTAGTTACGTTGGAATAAAGCGACAAAAGATTCTCCTTTTCTGATACACTGTATATAACGTAATTGTATATATATAACGTTATATACTCGTTTATCAGTTTTCATTTAACGTGCGATACTTACATTTTACGTTATATACTCATTCATCGGCTCGCATTTAATGTTATATGAGTTTTTGAAATCTTTTTTTATTATAATACAATAACATATAACATTCCACGTTTACATCTGAACGTACATATATTAACATAAAATGGTATATGTTCTATAATTTTTTTGGAGTTTCGCTGCACAAAAACTCTCATATAATATTATATTTTTACTTTATTGAATTGGTCCGCGCAGCGGCCTCAATGACTTGCTTCGAGTAACAATATATGTTCTTTTTTTGTTGGGAGGTACACAAGTTAGCAGCTTTCATATAATGTTATATGTTCTATTTTTTTGGAGTTTCACAGCATAGAACTCACATATAACGTTATATGTTTTACTTTATTGAATTGTTCCGCGCAGCGGCTTCATTGACTAACTTCTGATAACCATATATAAATAATCTTATATATGTTTACAATGCAAAAACAAACAAAGAACTTTATATGTGTATTATTTTGCCACATAAATAAATACACACAAAAAAACGTAATAAGTGTGACAAAAAATAAACATATAGCCTTATAACATTATACATGAGATTCTGTCCTTTCTAACTCTAAAAAAAATGGGAAAAAAAAGAAGAGGAGATCTTGTAACTTCTTTCCCTTTGTCGCCGTCGCCTTCTTCACGGTCGGTTTCACATGTAACTTAATACTCTTCACCCCTTGAACAACTGCACAAATAATAAGTCAGTAAGGCCGCTGCGCGGACCAATTCAATAAAGTAGAACATATAATGATCAGAGTTTGATATAATCATATCTACTCGCAATCAAAACCCTAACTTATATATTATTAACTGTTCAATTGTGCTTTGCTAATGAGTTCCTATATATATCTTGAACTGAACTCAATTACCAACATTGATATAACCATATATAACCCTATATATTTGTTGAACAGAACATCATATATAATTTCTCACGAGATAGTAGATCGTATATAACGTTATATAAATCAGAAACTATATATACATATATGCAAAAGCGACAGAACATCATATATAATGTCTCACGAGACAGTATATTGTATATAACGTTATATAAATCAGAAACTATATATACATATATGCAAAAGCAACAGAACATCATATAAAATGTCTTACGAGACAGTAGATCATATATAATGTTATATAAATCAGAAACTATATATACATCTATGCAAAAGCAACAGAACATCATATAAAATGTCTTACGAGACAGTAGATCAGATATAATGTTATATAAATCAGAAACTATATATACATATATGCAAAAGCGACGAAGGGTGACGGCGAGGAGGAGTGCGATGTCAACGACGAAGGGCGATCGACGACGAAGGAAGTCTGGGACGTGGGTTGATCTCTGTTTTTCGTCCGTTGATCTCGTTGTTGGAGTGACGATGGCAATCGAGTGCTTGACGACGACGACGGAGACGACGCCGGTATTTGAGTGCTTGAGGACGGCGACGACGATCGAGTGCTTCTCGCCGATCGAGGACGACGAAGAAGGGCTGACGCCGAAGAAGCCCGACGAGGACCAAGATTGCCGACTACCAAGAAGGCGACGACAAAGAAGTTCGTCTGTGGTTTCTAATGGGAAATCGTCTGGGTTTTGTTCATTTGGGTTTTGTTCTTCCGGAAAAGGGGGGATGGGGGGTAGGGGGGGAGGGGGGATGGGTTTTATAATGGAGGAATCCGAGAAAAAAAGGGGAATGGAGGAAAAAACGGGATAAAAGATTTTTTGAAAGCAGGGGTATATTAGACAAACCAGGGTTATTATATCTTTACTAATAGGTTAGTGGACTTAGGGGGTTATAGAATTTAGAAATGGACTTAGTGGGTTTGGAAAGTGGTATAGTGGACCTGGGAAAAATTCTCCCAAATTTTTATCATTCATATAACATTAAAAAATCAATACAAGAAAAATAGGAAAAAACAAAAAGAGGTCACATATATAACGTTAAATGTTAAGTGTAGCGGGTTCAATAAAAAGAATAGAGAAAAATGAAAAAAATACGTTTTTTGTTACACATATAACGTTATATGTGGCGTGATGGTAGCAGCGACGGGGGCGGCGGCGGCAACAACGGCTTGATTGCAACAAAAACGAAAAAAATTGAAAAAAATATATTTTCGTGTTGGCCAAACAAGGCCCTTGATTCTTAGGTGGGATATTTTTGTCATTAAAATTATTAATGGACTTAGTGGGTTATGAAACTTAGAAGTGGACTAGATGAGTTTGCAAAGTGTTGTAATGGACTTATGAAAAATTCTCCCATGAAAATAAAGGTGTCCTTGCGGGGGATTGGAATACTAATAAGTAAATACCCTTTTTATTGGTGTATGAGGAGAACCTTTAAATTACGTACACTGTGTAGTGCTAATATACATGCATATTTAGACCGAGGAAGGAAAAAAAAAAAAAAAATTAGGCCCGTTACATAAACTAACAATATACTTGTGCCTATAAGGTTAAGATTAACTCAACACAAAAAATCTTCTTCAAAATCAACAAAAAAAAAAAAACTCGTGTCTAATAATTAATCTCGAAAATTTGTTCGATAAATAACGTTATACTTCGTTTTATTTTCTAGACTCCTTAAATTATCATTCATGTCAAATTATATTGTAACTATTTTTTTATCATGATCGGGTTCGATTTTGAAGTCTGGAAAATTTTAATTTTCAGTTCGGTCTTAGTTTCCTGGAATTCCGGCAAGACTAAACCATATTGTTAGACCAGTATATAGGACTCAACCGAACCGAAAGTAAAAACTGAAGTCCTATACCATTCTTTTAAAATTTTTACCCTTGACCAATATGATCCGTTGATCTTTACTCCTAAAATCTAATCCATTGATAGATCGAAGTTTTATCTAGTGGTGGGTTTGGCTCAAAATAAAGTTTTTTTAACTTGGCCCAAGTTGGCCCATTTCGGTTGGACCGATTTCTCCAATTGGACCAACCCCGCCTCGAACCAATACTAACCAAAATAAAATCGATTGGGATCGGTCCTGAAAAGTTATGTCCAGAACCGAATCGGTATCGTAAAAAATCACCTAAACCAAACCGATTCGATTTCATCCATACTCTGAATTGTAGAATTACAATCCATCTTCTTAAGCGAATGTTTACCCAAATATTTTATGAATTTTTTTTTGGACTTTATTTTGGATGTTTTTAAAATATTTGCATAAAAGTCATTTTTTTTTATTTCGACGAAAAACGAAAAGAATAAACGTACAACTAACAAACGCAAAAAAAATTTAAATACAAACAAAACAAAAAACCCAGAAAATGCAAAAAGTGTTTATGTAATCTTTGTTGAATAAGTCATCTTAATACGCCATAAACTGAATCTAGAGCTTGCCTATCGAACTTTGCAATTTCAAAACGAGTCGCTATTGAAACGATCACCAATTGCACAATACACAACGGAAAAAGAAAGCCTCGGATTAAAACCTAGAGCTTTGATACCAATTTATTGTGCCAAACACGAAATTGAGAATATAACAAATCAATAAGCGATAAATGAAACACAAGAATTTACGTGATTCCGCTCAAGCACAAAGCAAGAACGTACTCCATAGGAAAAAGAGCAAGAGGATTCACTATAAACAAGGAAAAAATACAAAGAGCCGGTTATACCCGTAACTCTACTTGAAGCATCAAACAGATATCTAAGGACAAATTTCTGGTGGAACTCAAAAAGGAGACACAAACCCTAGCTTGGTGGAACCCTAAGAGATGAACAAAACTCTAATATCTAAACTCTTGAACAAAAAACCATAATACTAGTAGCCCCAAAACTCCTTATTTATAATAGGGTACAAAAAACGGGAACAACATAATTAACCAAGGTGAGACAAAATATTCAAGACATTCCCAATAGATGTCATTCTATTCTGCCATATTGTGCTTCTTGATTGGAGAATACATTTTTAGAAGCTTATTCAGTACTTTTTTTAGGCTTCCACTCAAAATTCATTGAATCTTTTTCGTTATTTTTTATTGTTTGCATTATGCAATGCAAGTCATTTTGGAAGATGCAGAGATGGCGAGATAGGAACAATGCTGATCTGATTTGTAAGAATCATCACTCGAGCAAGTGCACAAATGAACTTCTGGAATGGAATTAATATTAGATTTTTTTTGTTGTAACTTTTCTATTCTCGGTGAAAAGCTAGACTAGTTTACATGCAGTGCAAATTCCATAACAAAATTGCTGGTTTTTTGTTTTGGTTGGGGGAACATTATAGTAATGGTCTTTCAAGGTTCAATATTTGAGGTTGCTTCTATTTTCTTTGAGTGATATACAATTTCATTTCTAGCTAGTAAATATGATATCACTTCAGTTGCCTCTGTTAACACCACAAAGAAAAGTAATTTGCCTTCATTTTTTTTTTTAATAAAAGAAGAGAGACGAAATTGTTTGTTTTCCAGATATGGTAGTTCCAATTTCAAAGATGGAACGACTACCCCGAGCCATTTTATTCTGCAAAGAATTTTGTTTGAACTTTCGTACAATGTTACATCACGACCCCTTATATGATTGAATATGGAGTATTTCACAACTATCTTATGTTGATCTTTGTATAATTGTATGTTGTACAGTATTGAAACTGTGTCTGTGCGGTTATGTCATCGCTGAACTGAAATCTGGCTTGAAGCCGCCACCCCTGACACTTGCTAATTAATATTTACCTGTACATATGGTATTTTTCAGGGGAACATTTTGGCAAGTGGTGAAGAAGAAGTCAGCAGAAAACTACGATGCGCTTCCATACATAACAACACTATTGTGCAAAAGTTTGTGGACTTTTTATGGAGCTTTAGTCTCAAATGGTTTTCTTCTTGTGACCGTAAATGGCCTTGGCGTGCTCTCGGAATCCATCTATGTAATTCTCTACCTCATCTATGCTCCGAAGGACAAAAAGGTACGCCAATCATGTACTTATCTTCTTGCCTCTCTCAGTTGTTAATACCATGGGGATAACAGCCTGTTTGGATGCTTGATTTGGAGCCCTGGCCCCACGTAAATCAGGTGTTTGGGAAGAAAAAAACGCAGGTGGATTTGTGGGTGGATTTGGCTCTTTTGGATTGTAAATCCACCTGCGGCCCGGATTACCAACGATAGGGGGTACCCCGGCGTTGGCAAATCCACCCTGAGCCAGATATGTGAATGACGAGCCTACCCTTGCTCAGTCTGTGATCACAGAGAGAGAGAGAGAGAGAGAGAGAGAGAGAGAGAGAGAGAGGAGGAGGAGGAGGAGGAGGAGGAGGAAGAAGAAGAGGAGGATGTCGCCGTCACCTGTGATCGGCCACTGTCATTCCTGCCGCCGTACGATCGAGAACCAGAGATGAGAGAACCACTGTGGGATTGGTGGTAGTATGAGAGAGAGAGAGAGAGAGAGAGAGAGAGAGAGAGAGAGAGAGAGATTGGGGATTTGAATTTGTGGCTATGGGTAGAGAGAGAGAGGAGAGAACCAGATTTTTATCTCTTCCACGTTATTTCCAAAGTGGGAAAAATAATCTAGTGATTTGGTTCTTAGAAAACAATGTCCCAATCCAATGGTCTAGAATGATTGAATTAATCTAAAGGCCACAAAAAAATCCATATTGAGAAGAAAAAAAACTCCTTGCAATTTGTAATGAAAGAGTAAAATTATCAAATAAGTTGAATTAATTATATTTAAAAAATAAATTATTATGTATTAAAAGTTCAAAAGTATGAAAATAAGTACTTTTATAAATACAATTTTAATTTAATGCCTAATCATAAAATTATATTGCAATTATTGTAATATAAACATTAAATTTAAATACAAGTGCAGTTAAGTCATTTGACATCTTATCCTATTATATCCACTCTTCAAATCTCTTTTCTTAAAAAATCATCCAAACACCGGATTATAAATCCACCATTCTTACATATCCACCTTTATTATATATCCACCCTCAAATCCACTCTTCTTTTCTATCCACCCAAAATCAAATCCTTCATCCAAACGGGCTGTAAGTTTGTATTGTTACAGTCGAGTTTGTAACTGATTCTAGTGATATTATATACGTAATTGGTTACATGAATTGTTTTATGGTAAAATAAAATCGTATCATTTCGATGAAAATCGAAAAATATTTCAACACATTCATTGGGTTGCAAATGCTGAATGTTTCTCTTTGGCTGACTATGCATGCTTCGTCGAATTTTGTCACTATTGGTGAAATTACAAACTATATATGGTGGTTTAAGATGGGCCAACTCCACAATTAAATATGCAGGATCGACACATATGTGAAAGAAGAACAGTCGTCGGTAGAAATGTGTACGTAGCATTGTTGATTAATTATTTCTTGTTGCCATTTTCAGGTGAAAACGATGATTCTAGTGGGATTTCTAAACATAGCACTTGTTGGATCGGTGATCGGAATAGCCATTGCAGTGTTTCTCGACAAAGGAAAACGACATATCTTTATGGGTGTTGTATGTGCAGCAGTCACCATAGCTATGTATGTAGCACCCCTCGAAGCTACGGTAACCCGTTTCATCGAATCGGTCCTATCTTTTCCTTTTTCTTGTATTTTTTTACATTCAGTTTTAAATTATAATGTCACTAAAGATAAATTTCGAGAAAAAATTTTGGGTGCCGAGCAGGTCCCAAACACGTGGTGAGGTTTCAAGGTTTTGTTTTTTTTTTTTAAACAAGACAAATCATATTCTACAAGTACTAATTTAGGAAAGAAAGGGAATGAAGTTGGTGGAGTTTGAATTCTTGACTAGTGCAAGGAGTATAGTGCGTCAACCCTTACCACATGTGAAATGGAATAACACTCTCATAATCACTTTAAAGTTTTCCTTTCCAGAACCAAAAAACACACACCAGGTTTTGTGATTTTAATACTTTGAAACTTTTTTTTAGCATACTTAATTAAATTCTGAACTCTATTTTCAATATACTTAATCAATATTGAGGAGTTTGTTTTTGTCTAATTTTTTTCTCCTCTTAGTTCGGCCCTTCCCGAGTGGAAATTTTGGCTCTGCCAGTGATTACAACATAGGTTCGGTTTGCAGGGCCGGCCTTAGGCTAAAGCCCTTTAGCCCAAGGTGCCATGGCACCAAAAAATGGCAGATTTTGGCCCCAAAATATCTAATAGTCCTATGTAATGTGTGTGTGTGTATATATATATATATCCCAAAAACTAGGCCATCGAAAGATAAAATAAAAGCTCAACATGCATCTAGTCAAAGCAAGGCCCAAAAATACTTGCTGGCATACTTGTAAATTGGAAAACTAAAGGTCTATTTTTATCAGAAAATTCCTCTTACTAATTGGAATAAGGTTTTCCACATTAAAGACCATTGACCATTGACCAAGGTCTATTTTTACTGGTCTGATCAGCAAGGGTCTAGCTCTACTGGCATTTTCTTTTCCCATTTGTTTGTACGGTGGATACTCATGCATTGCTGCTCTTCATGGCAGTTGCAAGTGCCACTAGAAACTTGACAGTTTGTCAACACCTCATTTTGTTTTTAAATTGAAGTGCTGATATATTTTTACTCTTACGTAGGCCACCTTCGGCATTCAATCCTTCATTCGTCAATTCTATTATCCTTCATTCGTTAATTCTATTCTTACCATAGCAGATAACTGTAATCAAGACGAAGAGTGTAGAGTACATGTCATTTTCCCTCTCCTTTTTCCTGCTACTAAATGCCGGGTGTTGGTTTACTTTTGCTCTCATCCTCAAAGACATTTACGTCATCGTAAGATTTTTCTCACTTTTGCGCATTGAAGGGGGTGTTTCATGTAAAGGTCTATATATCTTCCTCTTCATGATCACCTCTGCATTGGGAGATATATAGCCCGTTACATAGGAGACTTTTCACATCATCCATTAGCCTACAATTTCTCTCGTTGTCTCTTGATTCCTTTGGTATTGAAGATAATATAAGGAGGAGAATAGATGATCCGTAGATAGCTCTACTAATGTATCACTGAAGAACAACTCAAGAAAATGAAATCCATGTTGAAGTACTAAAGCTAAAATCCAAGAAATTATGATTCATTTTTACTTTTTAGGTACCAAATGCAATTGGAATTGCGACGAGCTCATCCCAGATACTACTCTACATGATCTACAAAAACAAGTCACCTTTATCCAACTCAATCGGCTCAATTCAGGCGACCGATCAGGAAGCCATCGAAATGCGAAGTACCAATCATGTACTTATCTTCTTGCCTCTCTCAGTTGTTAATACCATGGGGATAACAGCCTGTTTGGATGCTTGATTTGGAGCCCTGGCCCCACGTAAATCAGGTGTTTGGGAAGAAAAAAACGCAGGTGGATTTGTGGGTGGATTTGGCTCTTCTGGATTGTAAATCCACCTGCGGCCCGGATTACCAACTATAGGGGGTACCCCGGCGTTGGCAAATCCACCCTGAGCCAGATATGTGAATGACGAGCCTACCCTTGCTCAGTCTGTGATCACAGAGAGAGAGAGAGAGAGAGAGAGAGGAGGAGGAGGAGGAGGAGGAGGAGGAAGAAGAAGAGGAGGATGTCGCCGTCACCTGTGATCGGCCACTGTCATTCCTGCCGCCGTACGATTGAGAACCAGAGATGAGAGAACCACTGTGGGATTGGTGGTAGTATGAGAGAGAGAGAGAGAGAGAGAGAGAGAGAGAGAGAGAGAGAGAGATTGGGGATTTGAATTTGTGGCTATGGGTAGAGAGAGAGAGGAGAGAACCAGATTTTTATCTCTTCCACGTTATTTCCAAAGTGGGAAAAATAATCTAGTGATTTGGTTCTTAGAAAACAATGTCCCAATCCAATGGTCTAGAATGATTGAATTAATCTAAAGGCCACAAAAAAATCCATATTGAGAAGAAAAAAAACTCCTTGCAATTTGTAATGAAAGAGTAAAATTATCAAATAAGTTGAATTAATTATATTTAAAAAATAAATTATTATGTATTAAAAGTTCAAAAGTATGAAAATAAGTACTTTTATAAATACAATTTTAATTTAATGCCTAATCATAAAATTATATTGCAATTATTGTAATATAAACATTAAATTTAAATACAAGTGCAGTTAAGTCATTTGACATCTTATCCTATTATATCCACTCTTCAAATCTCTTTTCTTAAAAAATCATCCAAACACCGGATTATAAATCCACCATTCTTACATATCCACCCTTATTATATATCCACCCTCAAATCCACTCTTCTTTTCTATCCACCCAAAATCAAATCCTTCATCCAAACGGGCTGTAAGTTTGTATTGTTACAGTCGAGTTTGTAACTGATTCTAGTGATATTATATACGTAATTGGTTACATGAATTGTTTTATGGTAAAATAAAATCGTATCATTTCGATGAAAATCGAAAAATATTTCAACACATTCATTGGGTTGCAAATGCTGAATGTTTCTCTTTGGCTGACTATGCATGCTTCGTCGAATTTTGTCACTATTGGTGAAATTACAAACTATATATGGTGGTTTAAGATGGGCCAACTCCACAATTAAATATGCAGGATCGACACATATGTGAAAGAAGAACAGTCGTCGGTAGAAATGTGTACGTAGCATTGTTGATTAATTATTTCTTGTTGCCATTTTCAGGTGAAAACGATGATTCTAGTGGGATTTCTAAACATAGCACTTGTTGGATCGGTGATCGGAATAGCCATTGCAGTGTTTCTCGACAAAGGAAAACGACATATCTTTATGGGTGTTGTATGTGCAGCAGTCACCATAGCTATGTATGTAGCACCCCTCGAAGCTACGGTAACCCGTTTCATCGAATCGGTCCTATCTTTTCCTTTTTCTTGTATTTTTTTACATTCAGTTTTAAATTATAATGTCACTAAAGATAAATTTCGAGAAAAAATTTTGGGTGCCGAGCAGGTCCCAAACACGTGGTGAGGTTTCAAGGTTTTGTTTTTTTTTTTTAAACAAGACAAATCATATTCTACAAGTACTAATTTAGGAAAGAAAGGGAATGAAGTTGGTGGAGTTTGAATTCTTGACTAGTGCAAGGAGTATAGTGCGTCAACCCTTACCACATGTGAAATGGAATAACACTCTCATAATCACTTTAAAGTTTTCCTTTCCAGAACCAAAAAACACACACCAGGTTTTGTGATTTTAATACTTTGAAACTTTTTTTTAGCATACTTAATTAAATTCTGAACTCTATTTTCAATATACTTAATCAATATTGAGGAGTTTGTTTTTGTCTAATTTTTTTCTCCTCTTAGTTCGGCCCTTCCCGAGTGGAAATTTTGGCTCTGCCAGTGATTACAACATAGGTTCGGTTTGCAGGGCCGGCCTTAGGCTAAAGCCCTTTAGCCCAAGGTGCCATGGCACCAAAAAATGGCAGATTTTGGCCCCAAAATATCTAATAGTCCTATGTAATGTGTGTGTGTGTATATATATATATATCCCAAAAACTAGGCCATCGAAAGATAAAATAAAAGCTCAACATGCATCTAGTCAAAGCAAGGCCCAAAAATACTTGCTGGCATACTTGTAAATTGGAAAACTAAAGGTCTATTTTTATCAGAAAATTCCTCTTACTAATTGGAATAAGGTTTTCCACATTAAAGACCATTGACCATTGACCAAGGTCTATTTTTACTGGTCTGATCAGCAAGGGTCTAGCTCTACTGGCATTTTCTTTTCCCATTTGTTTGTACGGTGGATACTCATGCATTGCTGCTCTTCATGGCAGTTGCAAGTGCCACTAGAAACTTGACAGTTTGTCAACACCTCATTTTGTTTTTAAATTGAAGTGCTGATATATTTTTACTCTTACGTAGGCCACCTTCGGCATTCAATCCTTCATTCGTCAATTCTATTATCCTTCATTCGTTAATTCTATTCTTACCATAGCAGATAACTGTAATCAAGACGAAGAGTGTAGAGTACATGTCATTTTCCCTCTCCTTTTTCCTGCTACTAAATGCCGGGTGTTGGTTTACTTTTGCTCTCATCCTCAAAGACATTTACGTCATCGTAAGATTTTTCTCACTTTTGCGCATTGAAGGGGGTGTTTCATGTAAAGGTCTATATATCTTCCTCTTCATGATCACCTCTGCATTGGGAGATATATAGCCCGTTACATAGGAGACTTTTCACATCATCCATTAGCCTACAATTTCTCTCGTTGTCTCTTGATTCCTTTGGTATTGAAGATAATATAAGGAGGAGAATAGATGATCCGTAGATAGCTCTACTAATGTATCACTGAAGAACAACTCAAGAAAATGAAATCCATGTTGAAGTACTAAAGCTAAAATCCAAGAAATTATGATTCATTTTTACTTTTTAGGTACCAAATGCAATTGGAATTGCGACGAGCTCATCCCAGATACTACTCTACATGATCTACAAAAACAAGTCACCTTTATCCAACTCAATCGGCTCAATTCAGGCGACCGATCAGGAAGCCATCGAAATGCGAAGTACCAATCATGTACTTATCTTCTTGCCTCTCTCAGTTGTTAATACCATGGGGATAACAGCCTGTTTGGATGCTTGATTTGGAGCCCTGGCCCCACGTAAATCAGGTGTTTGGGAAGAAAAAAACGCAGGTGGATTTGTGGGTGGATTTGGCTCTTCTGGATTGTAAATCCACCTGCGGCCCGGATTACCAACTATAGGGGGTACCCCGGCGTTGGCAAATCCACCCTGAGCCAGATATGTGAATGACGAGCCTACCCTTGCTCAGTCTGTGATCACAGAGAGAGAGAGAGAGAGAGAGAGAGGAGGAGGAGGAGGAGGAGGAGGAGGAAGAAGAAGAGGAGGATGTCGCCGTCACCTGTGATCGGCCACTGTCATTCCTGCCGCCGTACGATTGAGAACCAGAGATGAGAGAACCACTGTGGGATTGGTGGTAGTATGAGAGAGAGAGAGAGAGAGAGAGAGAGAGAGAGAGAGAGAGAGAGAGAGAGAGATTGGGGATTTGAATTTGTGGCTATGGGTAGAGAGAGAGAGGAGAGAACCAGATTTTTATCTCTTCCACGTTATTTCCAAAGTGGGAAAAATAATCTAGTGATTTGGTTCTTAGAAAACAATGTCCCAATCCAATGGTCTAGAATGATTGAATTAATCTAAAGGCCACAAAAAAATCCATATTGAGAAGAAAAAAAACTCCTTGCAATTTGTAATGAAAGAGTAAAATTATCAAATAAGTTGAATTAATTATATTTAAAAAATAAATTATTATGTATTAAAAGTTCAAAAGTATGAAAATAAGTACTTTTATAAATACAATTTTAATTTAATGCCTAATCATAAAATTATATTGCAATTATTGTAATATAAACATTAAATTTAAATACAAGTGCAGTTAAGTCATTTGACATCTTATCCTATTATATCCACTCTTCAAATCTCTTTTCTTAAAAAATCATCCAAACACCGGATTATAAATCCACCATTCTTACATATCCACCCTTATTATATATCCACCCTCAAATCCACTCTTCTTTTCTATCCACCCAAAATCAAATCCTTCATCCAAACGGGCTGTAAGTTTGTATTGTTACAGTCGAGTTTGTAACTGATTCTAGTGATATTATATACGTAATTGGTTACATGAATTGTTTTATGGTAAAATAAAATCGTATCATTTCGATGAAAATCGAAAAATATTTCAACACATTCATTGGGTTGCAAATGCTGAATGTTTCTCTTTGGCTGACTATGCATGCTTCGTCGAATTTTGTCACTATTGGTGAAATTACAAACTATATATGGTGGTTTAAGATGGGCCAACTCCACAATTAAATATGCAGGATCGACACATATGTGAAAGAAGAACAGTCGTCGGTAGAAATGTGTACGTAGCATTGTTGATTAATTATTTCTTGTTGCCATTTTCAGGTGAAAACGATGATTCTAGTGGGATTTCTAAACATAGCACTTGTTGGATCGGTGATCGGAATAGCCATTGCAGTGTTTCTCGACAAAGGAAAACGACATATCTTTATGGGTGTTGTATGTGCAGCAGTCACCATAGCTATGTATGTAGCACCCCTCGAAGCTACGGTAACCCGTTTCATCGAATCGGTCCTATCTTTTCCTTTTTCTTGTATTTTTTTACATTCAGTTTTAAATTATAATGTCACTAAAGATAAATTTCGAGAAAAAATTTTGGGTGCCGAGCAGGTCCCAAACACGTGGTGAGGTTTCAAGGTTTTGTTTTTTTTTTTTAAACAAGACAAATCATATTCTACAAGTACTAATTTAGGAAAGAAAGGGAATGAAGTTGGTGGAGTTTGAATTCTTGACTAGTGCAAGGAGTATAGTGCGTCAACCCTTACCACATGTGAAATGGAATAACACTCTCATAATCACTTTAAAGTTTTCCTTTCCAGAACCAAAAAACACACACCAGGTTTTGTGATTTTAATACTTTGAAACTTTTTTTTAGCATACTTAATTAAATTCTGAACTCTATTTTCAATATACTTAATCAATATTGAGGAGTTTGTTTTTGTCTAATTTTTTTCTCCTCTTAGTTCGGCCCTTCCCGAGTGGAAATTTTGGCTCTGCCAGTGATTACAACATAGGTTCGGTTTGCAGGGCCGGCCTTAGGCTAAAGCCCTTTAGCCCAAGGTGCCATGGCACCAAAAAATGGCAGATTTTGGCCCCAAAATATCTAATAGTCCTATGTAATGTGTGTGTGTGTATATATATATATATCCCAAAAACTAGGCCATCGAAAGATAAAATAAAAGCTCAACATGCATCTAGTCAAAGCAAGGCCCAAAAATACTTGCTGGCATACTTGTAAATTGGAAAACTAAAGGTCTATTTTTATCAGAAAATTCCTCTTACTAATTGGAATAAGGTTTTCCACATTAAAGACCATTGACCATTGACCAAGGTCTATTTTTACTGGTCTGATCAGCAAGGGTCTAGCTCTACTGGCATTTTCTTTTCCCATTTGTTTGTACGGTGGATACTCATGCATTGCTGCTCTTCATGGCAGTTGCAAGTGCCACTAGAAACTTGACAGTTTGTCAACACCTCATTTTGTTTTTAAATTGAAGTGCTGATATATTTTTACTCTTACGTAGGCCACCTTCGGCATTCAATCCTTCATTCGTCAATTCTATTATCCTTCATTCGTTAATTCTATTCTTACCATAGCAGATAACTGTAATCAAGACGAAGAGTGTAGAGTACATGTCATTTTCCCTCTCCTTTTTCCTGCTACTAAATGCCGGGTGTTGGTTTACTTTTGCTCTCATCCTCAAAGACATTTACGTCATCGTAAGATTTTTCTCACTTTTGCGCATTGAAGGGGGTGTTTCATGTAAAGGTCTATATATCTTCCTCTTCATGATCACCTCTGCATTGGGAGATATATAGCCCGTTACATAGGAGACTTTTCACATCATCCATTAGCCTACAATTTCTCTCGTTGTCTCTTGATTCCTTTGGTATTGAAGATAATATAAGGAGGAGAATAGATGATCCGTAGATAGCTCTACTAATGTATCACTGAAGAACAACTCAAGAAAATGAAATCCATGTTGAAGTACTAAAGCTAAAATCCAAGAAATTATGATTCATTTTTACTTTTTAGGTACCAAATGCAATTGGAATTGCGACGAGCTCATCCCAGATACTACTCTACATGATCTACAAAAACAAGTCACCTTTATCCAACTCAATCGGCTCAATTCAGGCGACCGATCAGGAAGCCATCGAAATGCGAAGTACCAATCATGTACTTATCTTCTTGCCTCTCTCAGTTGTTAATACCATGGGGATAACAGCCTGTTTGGATGCTTGATTTGGAGCCCTGGCCCCACGTAAATCAGGTGTTTGGGAAGAAAAAAACGCAGGTGGATTTGTGGGTGGATTTGGCTCTTCTGGATTGTAAATCCACCTGCGGCCCGGATTACCAACTATAGGGGGTACCCCGGCGTTGGCAAATCCACCCTGAGCCAGATATGTGAATGACGAGCCTACCCTTGCTCAGTCTGTGATCACAGAGAGAGAGAGAGAGAGAGAGAGAGGAGGAGGAGGAGGAGGAGGAGGAGGAAGAAGAAGAGGAGGATGTCGCCGTCACCTGTGATCGGCCACTGTCATTCCTGCCGCCGTACGATTGAGAACCAGAGATGAGAGAACCACTGTGGGATTGGTGGTAGTATGAGAGAGAGAGAGAGAGAGAGAGAGAGAGAGAGAGAGAGAGAGAGAGAGAGAGAGATTGGGGATTTGAATTTGTGGCTATGGGTAGAGAGAGAGAGGAGAGAACCAGATTTTTATCTCTTCCACGTTATTTCCAAAGTGGGAAAAATAATCTAGTGATTTGGTTCTTAGAAAACAATGTCCCAATCCAATGGTCTAGAATGATTGAATTAATCTAAAGGCCACAAAAAAATCCATATTGAGAAGAAAAAAAACTCCTTGCAATTTGTAATGAAAGAGTAAAATTATCAAATAAGTTGAATTAATTATATTTAAAAAATAAATTATTATGTATTAAAAGTTCAAAAGTATGAAAATAAGTACTTTTATAAATACAATTTTAATTTAATGCCTAATCATAAAATTATATTGCAATTATTGTAATATAAACATTAAATTTAAATACAAGTGCAGTTAAGTCATTTGACATCTTATCCTATTATATCCACTCTTCAAATCTCTTTTCTTAAAAAATCATCCAAACACCGGATTATAAATCCACCATTCTTACATATCCACCCTTATTATATATCCACCCTCAAATCCACTCTTCTTTTCTATCCACCCAAAATCAAATCCTTCATCCAAACGGGCTGTAAGTTTGTATTGTTACAGTCGAGTTTGTAACTGATTCTAGTGATATTATATACGTAATTGGTTACATGAATTGTTTTATGGTAAAATAAAATCGTATCATTTCGATGAAAATCGAAAAATATTTCAACACATTCATTGGGTTGCAAATGCTGAATGTTTCTCTTTGGCTGACTATGCATGCTTCGTCGAATTTTGTCACTATTGGTGAAATTACAAACTATATATGGTGGTTTAAGATGGGCCAACTCCACAATTAAATATGCAGGATCGACACATATGTGAAAGAAGAACAGTCGTCGGTAGAAATGTGTACGTAGCATTGTTGATTAATTATTTCTTGTTGCCATTTTCAGGTGAAAACGATGATTCTAGTGGGATTTCTAAACATAGCACTTGTTGGATCGGTGATCGGAATAGCCATTGCAGTGTTTCTCGACAAAGGAAAACGACATATCTTTATGGGTGTTGTATGTGCAGCAGTCACCATAGCTATGTATGTAGCACCCCTCGAAGCTACGGTAACCCGTTTCATCGAATCGGTCCTATCTTTTCCTTTTTCTTGTATTTTTTTACATTCAGTTTTAAATTATAATGTCACTAAAGATAAATTTCGAGAAAAAATTTTGGGTGCCGAGCAGGTCCCAAACACGTGGTGAGGTTTCAAGGTTTTGTTTTTTTTTTTTAAACAAGACAAATCATATTCTACAAGTACTAATTTAGGAAAGAAAGGGAATGAAGTTGGTGGAGTTTGAATTCTTGACTAGTGCAAGGAGTATAGTGCGTCAACCCTTACCACATGTGAAATGGAATAACACTCTCATAATCACTTTAAAGTTTTCCTTTCCAGAACCAAAAAACACACACCAGGTTTTGTGATTTTAATACTTTGAAACTTTTTTTTAGCATACTTAATTAAATTTTGAACTCTATTTTCAATATACTTAATCAATATTGAGGAGTTTGTTTTTGTCTAATTTTTTTCTCCTCTTAGTTCGGCCCTTCCCGAGTGGAAATTTTGGCTCTGCCAGTGATTACAACATAGGTTCGGTTTGCAGGGCCGGCCTTAGGCTAAAGCCCTTTAGCCCAAGGTGCCATGGCACCAAAAAATGGCAGATTTTGGCCCCAAAATATCTAATAGTCCTATGTAATGTGTGTGTGTATATATATATATATCCCAAAAACTAGGCCATCGAAAGATAAAATAAAAGCTCAACATGCATCTAGTCAAAGCAAGGCCCAAAAATACTTGCTGGCATACTTGTAAATTGGAAAACTAAAGGTCTATTTTTATCAGAAAATTCCTCTTACTAATTGGAATAAGGTTTTCCACATTAAAGACCATTGACCATTGACCAAGGTCTATTTTTACTGGTCTGATCAGCAAGGGTCTAGCTCTACTGGCATTTTCTTTTCCCATTTGTTTGTACGGTGGATACTCATGCATTGCTGCTCTTCATGGCAGTTGCAAGTGCCACTAGAAACTTGACAGTTTGTCAACACCTCATTTTGTTTTTAAATTGAAGTGCTGATATATTTTTACTCTTACGTAGGCCACCTTCGGCATTCAATCCTTCATTCGTCAATTCTATTATCCTTCATTCGTTAATTCTATTCTTACCATAGCAGATAACTGTAATCAAGACGAAGAGTGTAGAGTACATGTCATTTTCCCTCTCCTTTTTCCTGCTACTAAATGCCGGGTGTTGGTTTACTTTTGCTCTCATCCTCAAAGACATTTACGTCATCGTAAGATTTTTCTCACTTTTGCGCATTGAAGGGGGTGTTTCATGTAAAGGTCTATATATCTTCCTCTTCATGATCACCTCTGCATTGGGAGATATATAGCCCGTTACATAGGAGACTTTTCACATCATCCATTAGCCTACAATTTCTCTCGTTGTCTCTTGATTCCTTTGGTATTGAAGATAATATAAGGAGGAGAATAGATGATCCGTAGATAGCTCTACTAATGTATCACTGAAGAACAACTCAAGAAAATGAAATCCATGTTGAAGTACTAAAGCTAAAATCCAAGAAATTATGATTCATTTTTACTTTTTAGGTACCAAATGCAATTGGAATTGCGACGAGCTCATCCCAGATACTACTCTACATGATCTACAAAAACAAGTCACCTTTATCCAACTCAATCGGCTCAATTCAGGCGACCGATCAGGAAGCCATCGAAATGCGAAGTACCAACGTCGCCAAGACGGAAAATCCAAGTCTCAGCAAAGGAAATCACAATCCCAAGTCGTCATCGCACCCGACTAGCTTACCGTTAATGAGAACACTTTTACAGAGTCCACATGAGACGCACCACGATTTTCCTACCGAACAAGATGAGGAAGATCGTATAAGTGTTGTTGTTGATCATCCTTGATAACAAATTCAAAATTGCCAAACAGAATTGGACTGTGTCGAAGAGTCGGCTCTGACTTTTCAGGAGCTTAAAGTAAAAATAAAATATGTTGTCTTTTTGTTGAACTATTATAAAGGAAAAAAATTTGAAGGATTCTCTTAAATTAATTTTTTTTTGGAGATCTAAAACGGCCATAACAAAAACTTTAGCTCAGCACAGCGCTGACTTTAAAGTGTCGACTATGAAGTCTAGGCTCATCCTGTACGTACGTAGAAGCAAATGTTTGTAATCATCATTCATCTTTGCAGCGACAAAATTGCGACAGTGAACACCTTTTCGATTTTGGAGAGTTCGGATTCGCCTACCCAACCTTTTTTCATCGCATGCAATAATTGCGGACCCGCGGAGTACAGTAACGCTTGCCACCAATCCATAAGGCTCACGCTGTGTTTGGACTGTAGGTACGTAATGGGCATGTTTGAGTCCAAAACTTCCATTTCTCCAACCAAATCCATATCGGATAAGTATATGAGAAAATCTTCTTTACGAAGATACTGGAAGTTTACAGTTTTCAATTATGACAGTCTAAAAATATTTTAAACGGTCAAAATGTTAATGAAATTTTTTTAAAGAAAAGTTAATTGCGTGAATAAATGACTAAAATAGTGCCACTTCGTGAACAGATTATTCACGGAGCCTCCGTGAAAAAGATTATCTTCAGATATATATGCCCATCACTTTTCCCCCTAAAAAACGGCTTTAGAACCAAAGGTTTCAGCCGACAGAGACAAACAAAACCACATTAGATATTAGTAGCCCAGAAAAGCAGAGTCTGGTATACGAGAAAATTTTGGGTGCAAAATGCAACGTGTCAGAATGCAAAGCAATGGTCCTTTTTGTTGAGAACATGTGTGAAAGATTGAATCCTGCATCGGATAAATAAAAAAAGAGTTGGACCTTAATATAAAATTGGATGACTCACCATTTACAAGGCTTAGCCTTTTAAGTAGATATGGGTCATTCAATGTATATTGGGTTCAGGCGATGTGGTGTGGACTTTGTGGATACTTCCCAACGGATTGGGCCTGCGCGCACATGGAAGACCTCAAGCGGATCAGACTCCCAACAAGTGGTATCAGAGCCGATGGTTGACGATCTTTGGGCGGACTCAAATCGATTTGGTGGACTTGCACGGGGACTCTCGATGGAGCGAGAAAAATCCAAGGTGGCTCTCGATGGAGCAAGGATGCAGGCGGAGCGCTGCATGGAGGCTCTCGATGGAGTTAAGGGGTTGGCTCTTGATCGATGGAGTAGGTGCAGTGAAGGCCGGGGTTAAATTGGTGTTGGAGAATAAAGATCATGGATAAGGGGGAGCTAGGCCCAATGGATGGTTCACACATGAGGGGGAGATTGTTGGGAACATGTGTGAAAGATTGAGTCTCACATCGGATAAATAGAAAAAGAGTTGAACCTTAATATACAATTGGATGGCTCACCACTTACAAGGCTTAGCCTTTTAAGTGGATATGGGTCATTCAATGTATATTGGGTTCAGGCGATGTGGTGTGGACTTTGTGGATACTTCCCAACGGATTGGGTCTGCGCGCACACGGAAGACCTCAGGTGGATCAGACTCCCAACACTTTTTTGATAATTCAAGTTTCTGCGATGCGACGTTGGTCCAATTCTGGGAATCAATTCCATCGCCTTACCTGCGGGAGTCTCAATAAAAGACGGAGCAAAACTTTTTATGAACTAGTCCCGAAAGAATTGATAGCACCTGAAAGGTTTTCGAACCCGAAGGCCTTAGGAATGAACAAATCCGTAAGTCTTGAAATCGAGCCAACCGCATGGCAATCGTCCAATGATGTTAGAAAATCATTTAAAGCAGTACCTAACTTCTGTCCTCCCACTCTCTTTCCCCAATTCTCTCCCCATCACATACTAGTAGATATCTCACCTCTCTGTTTGGTTCATTCCCACATCATCATCATCATCATCATCATCTCTCTCTCTCTCTCTCTCTCTCTCTCACATAACTATATATCTCACCTCTCTGTTTGGTTCAATCTCTCTCTCTCTCTCTCTCTCTCTCTCTCTCTCTCACATACTATATATCTCACCTCTCTGTTTGGTTCATTCCCAAATCATCATCGTCTCTCTCTCTCTCTCTCTCTCGATGGCTAGTTTGAGCTTCATCATCGGCCTTATTGGTTAGCATTATTCACTTGCCACAAAAACTCTTGAAATATTCGAATTCTTTTATTCTTGAGATACTAGTATTTTTTTTTTTCTCGTAATACTCTTTTTTATCTTCTGCAGGGAATATAATCTCCTTACTAGTTTTTGCTTCTCCAATGTAAGTATGACTTTATGTAACTTGATGGTTTTTAATTAATAAATATTCTAAAATAGTCCATGTCAAAAAAAAAAAAAAACTAAAATAGTAGAAGTTTTTATTTCCCCTTATTTTTCCTTCTGGATCAATGTCAAAGTTCTATATAAGAGGATTTTTTTAAATCAGCGAAAATCAATATTATTAGAATAATCAGATTAATAAATTAGAGGAGGAATTGAACTTCCGACCTCATTTCTCCTGGCACCTTAGTGCATTTTCTATGCCGTTGGGCCAAAGACCTCCCAGCTTCAATATAAGAAGATTGATGGTACAGGTGTTGAAATTCTCCTTTATACTAATTGGCAAATTGTTTTTAGTTTTTACCCACTTTTTTTTTTCTTATGGTTTCTTTGCGGCTTATTTACCTTTTTGATCCCTAAAGTATTAAAGAGTGGCCAATTTCGTCCTCAATCTAAACATTTGTCCAATTTCGTCCCTAATGTTTAAAATGCGTGTCAATTTGGTCCATGACCCTAACGCCATCCCTCTTGTCCGTAATAATTGACGGCATTAGTGGTATTTCACCCTAGCAACAAACTGAAAAAAAAAAAACTAAAAATGTCAACTGGATAGTAGCTTTTTTTTTTGGTCTGTGCAGTATCAAAAATCAAATACTCGTTCCATAGCCATACATATAGGGCTAATAATTACCAGAAATTGTAGTACAAGATATTCAAGATCTTGGAGCAGAACTTTGGGGTTCCAAGGGAGATGAAGTCAGTGAACGCCTGGAGCGACGGGGAGACAGTTTGGCTGTTTGTGTCACCGGCTCGTGGCAGCAAGTGGTTTTGTGGGCCGGTGGTTGCAAGCAGTGGTTGTCACTTGTCCGGCTATTACAAACCCAGCGATTCCGCCGCCTCGCGCGCCCTCTAAACAGCGCGTACGGGCGATCCTTTCCAGTGACGAAAACCGATCGCACATCCACCGATGCGATCGTCTCAATAAGACGCACAATACCCACCGGTCAAAGTGAATTTTCGAACTACTTCTTTTCGGACCAGAAAAAATCAGTTCATCAATAGTTGGTATGCCTGGAAGAGGGATTGGGTAAGTCCATGGGTTTGGGAAGGTGGGTTTTATTTGGGTTGGAGGGGGAGTAGATGTTCCATGGGTGACTGGTTGAGAGCTGTCAGAGAGAGAAAGTTGGAGTTTGGGTCGCCGTAGTCGGGTTCGGCCATGGACGGCGGCGGCGGAGTGGTGGTGAATGGTGATTGTACCATTGTTGATGGTTAGTAGGGTTTTGGCAGTGGATTTGATTGCAATTAGTATTGGGTTTGGGTCTGTAGCGTTCTTGTTATAAGTGATGGCGATGAGGGTAGATTGGAAAGGGGTGGCGACGTCGTGGGGAGTAATTGATCGAGAGGGTGGAGGTGGGCTACGTCGCGGCTGGTGGTGATGGATGTGGTTGTGGAGGTGATGGTTAGAGGAGCCGCGGTGGGTAAGTAGAGGAGGAGAGCAGAAATGGGAGTAAAAATGGTTTTGGGTTAGTTTTTTTTTTTTTTGGATTTTTTTTTGTTGTTGTAGTGTTTTGAGGTGAAATACCACTAATGCCATCTGTTTTAACGGATAAGAGAGACAGCGTTAGGGGTGGGGACCAAATTAACACACATTTTAAACATTGGGGACGAAATTGGACAAATATTAAGATTGGGGATGAAATTGACCACTCGTTAATACTATGGGGACCAAAAAAGTAAATAAGCCGTTTCTTTGCGGTAAAAGTTCTCAACTTTGATTGAAAATAGCAATAATCTGTTGTCTCCAGCTCACAAGTCTTACGGGCGAAATAGTGCTTTGTCGGTTGAAAGCTATATTTCCGTTTGGAAATTTCATCCCACTTTTCTATTTTTAAGGGGCTTATTTATGTGGCTTAAATTCGTATCACAAATAGTTGGCGACTACATATTACTTGCTACCGTGCCAGGTTAAAGCACTAGTTCACTAGTCAATTAAAATTAACCGAGCTTGAGCCGATCCCAATGGTGAATTCAAAATTAAAATTATTTTTCCTTGGTCAATTGATATTCGGAACGGATAGTTTCAAAAAATATTTGCCTTGCACAAAATGATTAGGGGGTGCCATTTAAAAATTATCATCAGTACCCTTGATGAATTTTCATTTACAAGATTGGTTTTCCTTGGAGATTTTCTGTTCTTACCATTGTGGAATACGATCAGCTGATCAGAGTAATTGTGTCTTTAATTTTACTCAAACCATCAGTTTATTGGGAAACATAATCATTGAAATCAAATGTATTGCTTTCTACCTGTTGCTCTTTATGTGCAAATTGGAATAAGTAGGGATGGTTTACCAATTACTGTGAACTCTGCTAGTGGACAGTGAGATTGATTCTTTGGGATTAATCTATGTTTGCGTAAGTCAGTTCGGACACCTGCCTTTATGAGAACTTTAAAATTGAATGTGTGGTTTCAGAGGGACGTTCATGCGAGTGGTGAAGAAGAAATCAACAGAGAATTACAAAGCAATTCCATACATAACGACGCTACTGAGCACAAGCCTATGGACTTTCTATGGACTCCTTAAGCCAGGTGGTTTGCTTATTGTCACAGTCAATGCTGCTGGTGCTGTCTTGCAATTCGTTTATGTCACTCTGTTTCTCATCTATGCTCCAAAGAATATAAAGGTAAATTTGCTCTCCGTTTAGGAAAATTAATTGTAACTCGTCATTCAACTCTTTTGTTAATATTTTTGTTAATTTTTAATCTGCGATTTAATGTTCAAACAAGATTAGACTTAAGTTATACATGCTATGTAGCTATGCTCGAACTCTTATAATTACTTATGTGTTTTATATATTGATAATCATGGTCCATCGCTTTTCTCTCTTACTTCTATTTTTTTCAAAAATAAAAAGCACTCGTAAATATATAATTCACCATATGGAATATTTATCGTGACTTCTTTATTATATGTTTTGACAAAATAAAGTCAGTATTAAACATTCGTTAACAATACAAAGAAATAAAAAATATATTTTTACCTAAATATCGATCCATTCTTCTCCTTCTTTTTCCAAAATCACTACAATAAAACATACTTATCTGTTAATCAACTAGCAATTTGATATGTTTTTACGAATAAAGTCTTAAAAACTAGTGAAAAATTAAAAAAATGTTCGTACATTTTTTTGAAAAGATCACTATGTAAAGAAACATGAGAAATGGAGAATGAACAAAATGAAAAATAAAGCCATGAAAATAAATTCTAATGGTAGTTGTAAAACAAATACCTTGGAATAAATACTTAAATTTAAAATTGGTACAAGAGCATATATAAGAGCCCCAAAAATTAAGAAAATATATAACAAGAACCAATAACTTAATTAACAAAATACTAATTAATACTCCTATTAGTCAACAAATCCGATTGAAAATGAAATAATGACAAAAACAATACATAAATATATTAGCTTTTTTTTTAAGGTTATTTGTGTCATTTAAGAGCTAAATTTAACATAAATATAATAGTTCAATAGCAAGGGAGGACATTGTAATTTCAAAGACCTAAGGAGAGATCTCTCCATTTGCCAGAAACCTTAAGGGATGTTAGTGAACTTTAGCCTATACTCTTTGTAGTCCTCAGTCCATGTTGTGGATTGGGCTGTAGCCCAATATAACGCCTTATTGGTTCTTTCAGTATGGTATGTGCCTTTTTAAGTTAAATGGTGTTTTGTCGTCCATGAAAAAAATTCGAATTGATCTTTATAACATAGTAACACGATGTCATCAAATTTGTACCATAAGATCTTTTGAATCATATGTTGCGTCCATTTATTGAAGAAAATTCATGTTCCTACAATTTTTAGATCAATAAAAAATCGTTGCAGTCTACTGGCATGATTTTATAAGATGAAAGATACGGAATAGGGAAAATGACGGCTAAGTATGTGTTTTGATAATTAATACTTGTCAAGGACATTTTCAGCATGGGAAAAACTACAATACACACCCTTTATTTGGGTGTGTGATCCCAAAATGTTATGAATTATAGAGAAAAAGTTACGAATCGTATTACTAAAAAGTTACGAATCGTATAAGGGTTACGAGATACACTAAAACATTATAAATCATAATGAAAATGTTACGAATCGTACTGCTGAAAGATTATGAATTCTAGAACAAAAGTTATGAAATACACTAAAATGTTATGAATGAACTATAAAATATGTGTATATGATACACCCTTTTAAGGGGTGTGTATTGTAGACTTTCCCTTTCAGCATTAACAAATGTTCTCAGCAGGTATTAATTATCAAAAGTTGTGTATTAATTATCATTTGTTCTTACCATTGTGGAATACGATCAGCGGGAGCAAGTTGTGTTTTAAAATAAGGCCCAACTTGATAACCAGTCATGTCACGAGTTATATATACACAAAATATAATAATTGGGTTGTTGATTTCCGTATCCATATATATATAAATGAAAGAACCATATAAATTTCAGGTAAAATCAATGAAGTTGGTGGGAATATTCGACGTTTTTTTTCTGGGAACGGTGATAGGGGTGGCTCTTGGGGCAATCCATGGAAGCCTCCGGCTAACAATTGTGGGAATAATATGTGCAGTATTGACCATAGGCATGTATGCAGCACCCCTATCTTCCATGGTAATTATTTCTCCTTTTCTTTTCCTTTATTCTTTGGCACCCCATTGTTTGGCTGGCAGGGGTTTTGGAGGATTAGGTGTGTCCACGTGAGAGAAGTCTATCCACCTATTTGGCTGTCTACTCCTTTGGCGAAGAATGAATGTGCTTTCTGTTGTTTTTCGATTTTACTATTAATTGATGAAATATTCTTATCCTATTTGCAAAAGATCAGCAAGATAAATAAAATTAAGACAAGACATGAACAATTTAATTTGTGGGCTCTCATTTCTAGAATTGTGTTATATGTTATGGGTGACAGAGGATGGTGGTAAAGACGAAAAGTGTGGAGTACATGCCATTTTTATTGTCATTTTTTCTTTTCCTCAATGCTGGAGTTTGGTCTGTCTACGCTCTCCTTGTCAAGGACTATTACGTTGGAGTAAGTTCTTCTCCCCACTCTCTATTTTATTTTAAAATGCATGTTTATTTTAAGTGTAGGGGTTAATCCAAAAATCCCAAAAAGCAAAATGGCCTTATTTTTTAGTATATGCTTTTAATACATGGGCCAATAATCAGGTACCAAATGCAATTGGGTTTGTATTGGGCTCGGCCCAGTTGATCCTCTACACCATCTACAAGAACAAGTCACCCTCACCCTCATCAACAAAATCAAACGAGGAAAGGGAAGAAGAAGGATCGACCAACCTCATCAAGAATGCCATTGAAATGCAGCAGGGCCACGACAAAGATGACCCGAAAAGTATAAATCGGAGCCTTCACAAGGGAAGCAGCCTTCCGAAGTCGTCCATTTCCCGGCAGTACACCGTCAATAAACTCGCGAAGACACGTTCACTCTGCAACCCATATGAGTTGCGTTATGGTCCCGATCATGACTATGATGTTGAAAATGGACGCTCTTCAGCCCAATAAAACAGTAATGTTGATCGTCCCCCTTATATATTCAACCATGGTTTTTTGATAACTCACATGTGTGTACTGCCCTTCATTAAGCACATTTTCAAAAGTTTTGGAAGCAAATGATATCTATTGGACCAAATAGGTAAGTTAACCAAACTTCAGGGTTAAAAGTGTTGCAACTGTTACTAGGGGCGAAATTGAGACTCGATTGTAACGAGAGGGATCATTTCTAAAATTTACTCTTAGAGTTATTAGATCGCATACTCCGTTCATGTAGGATGTAAATACGGCCTATCAAGTGGATATATACGTCTTCCATTTATGGAAGATGGTAATACGCTCAAAATTCTGAAATGAGGGCTGCAAAAATGCAGATTATTCGGAGGATTGTAATTAATTGGATGACCGATTTGTCAGAAAAGTTGCTATACAGGGTAAGGTGATAGATATGAAAACCGTAATTACTAATGTTAATGCTTAGAACCTCCAAGTTCTGTTCATCCCAAAACTCTACGCCTAAATATTGTTATTACTAAGTGTACAGCAAAATTCTTTGGCCGTTTTCGTCAATGGTACTTGGCTCTTGGTGAGTATCGACAGCTACAGCTTAAACAACTGCCATTATATGTGTATTGTTTATATTATCCTCCTTACTTCTATAAAAGGAGGAGGCCTCCACCGATGTAAGGGCAGACTTAAGCAATATATCTGTTGTCTTTATAACCAAAAGACAAGGTATTTAATAAAATCAGAGCAATTTAGAATTTATTCAAATGTCGGAATGAAAACTTAAACTCTAAAAGTGACCATGATGAAGATAAAGGTGTCCTTGCGGGGGATTGGAATACTAATAAGTAAATACCCTTTTTATTGGTGTATGAGGAGAACCTTTAAATTACGTACACTGTGTAGTGCTAATATACATGCATATTTAGACCGAGGAAGGAAAAAAAATAAAAATAAATTAGGCCCGTTACATAAACTAACAATATACTTGTGCCTATAAGGTTAAGATTAACTCAGCACAAAAAATCTTCTTCAAAATCAACAAAAAAAAAAAACTCGTGTCGAATAAATTAACCTCGAAAATTTGTTCGATAAATAACGTTATACTTCATTTTATTTTCTAGACTCCTTAAATTATCATTGATGTCAAATTATATTGTAACTATTGTTTTATCATGATCGGGTTCGATTTTGAAATCTGGAAAATTTTAATTTTCAGTTCGGTCTTAGTTTCCTGGAATTCCGGCAGGACTAAACCATATTGTTAGACCAGTATAGGACTCAACCGAACCGAAAGTAAAAACTGAAGTTCTATACCATTCTTTTAAAAATTTTACCCTTGACCAATATGATCCGTTGATCTTTACTCCTAAAATCTAATCCATTGATATCTAATCGAAGTTTTATCTAGTGGTGGGTTTGGCTCAAAATAAAGTTTTTTAACTTGGCCCAAGTTGGCCCATTTCGGTTGGACCGATTCCTCCAATCGGACCAACCCCGCCTCGAACCAATACTAACCAAAATAAAATCGATTGGGATCGGTCCTGAAAAGTCATGTCCAGAACTGAATCGGTCTCATAAAAAATCACTTAAACCAAACTGATTCGATTCGATTTCATCCATACTCTGAATTGTAGAATTACAATCCATCTTCTTAAGCGAATGTTTACCCAAATATTTTATGAAATTTTTTTTGGACTTTATTTTGGATGTTTTCAAAATATTTGTATAAAAGTCATATTTTTTTTTTATTTCGACGAAAAACAAAAAGAATAAATGTACAACTAACAAATGCAAAAAAAATTTAAATACAAACAAAACAAAAAACCCAGAAAATGCAAAAAGTGTTTAGCGAAACGCCACATAATAATAGGACTATAACAAATGAATTTAAATGGACACAATTTTTTAGTTCTACAAGAAATGAGGGAGATAAATAATAAGTGAAGGTGTGCATTGAGACATCGGGTAAAGACCAAATAAAGTTAAAATAGCCCTGGCGAAATGTCAGTGGGAGTCACCTTTAGAGGAAATGTCCGCTTAAGGTGAAATTATACAATAATCCGGAACTACTTTACGTGGTATTCTGGATTATTTTATAATCATAAGTTTTTGTGAAATTTCCAAAAAACATGTGATTGTAAAGTGGTTCAAAGTACCACGTGACGGTGCTCCCGAAGTATTGAATAATTACTTCCACTCAAGTGCCAGGTACTACAGAAATTGGTGGAGAAAACGCCAATAACTCCTTTACTTTTCTAACTATTACACAACTTTCTCCTTTTCTCCTAAAACCTTCTACTTTTCACCCTTGTCCAAGTACTCGAACTTCTCCTTTTCCCAGGAAAAAGATTTGAAAACTAATCCTTAAGTCGAGTTTGGCCCAACTTATTCATTTTATATGAGTACCTATTTTACGACAATATATTTTCTTAATTTTACGTCCAATTGCTCATTATTTATCTATTTTTAATAGACTGATTCGAAATATTAAGAACGCAGATCGCGAACAAATTTTTACTCCCTCTTTGTTACCATCTGGCTTTATATATTTTTAGTAACTCTAATGTATGGGTTAGCTTAAGTACATCTCGACCAATACTAGAGCTAATCTCACTATTCAGGAGTGGAAGCCCCAATTATAGTTGAAGCAAATGCATTGTATGAACCAGCCCCAATAGAATTGATAGCACTCGAGAAGTTTTAAACCTGAAATCTTAGATTCTTAAAGAGAGTAAACTATTTGGTACTTTACTCATATGATGTTTATATAAATACTATCTATCTATAAAAGATGTATAAATTTGTGTTCATCCTTTCACTATGCTTGTTTGCTATTCGTTATTATTTTTATTGCCACATAAAGATAGTATATGGTTAACGCTTTTTCTTTATAAAAAAGAAAGCAAGTGATAAGCTCAACCAAGAGTTTAAGAAAAATGTTTGAAAAAAAAATAGTGTAAGGAATTGCCCCTCTAAAAATTATTTTTGGGTGGTGTAAAAATTGTGATATGGTCAAATAGTGACAAAACTAATCTTCGATCTTATTTTCATCTTTTTTTAAAAATATTGGTTTTGCATTAAATTTTTTTGTTCATCTTGACGAGAGGAATAGAAAAAATAAAAAATTATAACCAAAAGCTTAAAAAATTACTAAACATGATTATCCAAAACAAGCGGATTCTATTAAATTTTTTTTTCAAGTAGATTTTTGATTTTTAAAAAGTTTGGATCATAATTTACTAGATTTGTCTACTTGAAAAAAATAAAATTAACAAAACATCCTTATTAGGGCCCCGTTCCCGAACGCCAAATAAGTACTTATTTTTTAAGAAGGCAATTTCAAGCTAAAAAATGATGGGCTTATTGAAATCTAAAAATATGCAATACGTACCCAAATAATAAGGGATTTTAGTCAATCAATAGCATTTTTTGTGTTTATTCAAATTTTTAAATGAGACCATAACTATTCAGAATGTCTCGGATGAAAACTTACGTACGATGCCCTTTGAGAAAGAAACAATATTTAAGTATCATAGGTTAGGCATGGCAACAAGGTGGGGCGGAGAGGGGAGTAGTTATTCAGTGCTCTTGGGACACTGTGACGTGGTATTTAAGAGTCCTTTATCACCACACGTTTTACATGTGCCTTGAAACGACCCCCCTGTTTCAAGAATAAAATTCCAAAATACATGTATTCTATTCGCTTCCAAGCCCCATTATCTCAACTAAGCTTCAAAAATTATAACAATTATATGGTGTATTCTACACCGTCAAACTAACGACAAAATTGTTTTTCCCAAATAATCTCCAATAGATAAAATTCTTCAAATACTCCAACTCTGCCCGTCCTTATTCTGCTCTGTACCTACCACATAAACTCTGCGGGAAGTATATAATACGAGGACAATAAAAAGACATAACAGAATCAATAAACGATTTCATAACTTCAACTGAATCAATTAAATCGACTAAATCAACCTTAATCACAACGATAAACTTAAGCCTCATACCCGGCCCATCTCGGTAATATGCCGAAAACCACCAATATCAAAATAAACTACATATGCCCACACGCCGCAAAAATATTACAATTTTGCTATCAATAACGACCTTCATACCAATTCCCATACCGATCCGACGTGGCCTATGGTTGGGACCCATTCCCCCCCCCCCCCCCACACACACACACACACTCTCTCTTTACTCTTAAAAATTTGGTGGAAAAACTTTCACAAATGTAAAGGACCCGTATCTAATTCAATTAATTTTAATGTTTATAAATAAGGAAAATGGAAAATGTGGAATATTAGTGTATATATGATTTGGGGCCAAAGTGATAGAATTGATTGTGGAATGGTACAATGTGTAGTTTACATATATGTGAGTATATATAGGAGGGTGAGAGAGTAATAGATCATTTTTCTCCCCCACCCCCCACCCCTCACTCCTTTTTCTCTCATCTCTCGGCTCTCTCCCTCTCTCTTGCTCTCTCTCCTAATTCCACTCAAAACCCACTAAAACAACCTTCAATCCTTCACCCTCTACGCGTATTGTGGTCTGTAATTCACTGGTTTGAGTTCGGAGGAGTCCTATTGCACTCGGTTCGATTTTCGAAAGCTAGGGCTCGTGTCTCTTGTGGGTTTCGGTCTTCAGCCTCGAGGTAGGGATTCTACCTCTCAATATATGTGATTGAAGTGTTCTCTTTGCTTGAAATCGTGTTTATGGCTGTTGGTGTTGTAGTTGGATTCCTTGAAATCTGTAGGAAATCTGCTTGAATACCCATTTGTATCGATACTAAAATAGTCAGTATCGATACTAGAATCTGTAGAAGGTTTTAAGTCACTGTTGTATGGATACTGATTTGGCTAGTATCTATACAACAATGCTTAAGGACAGATTTGCTGTTTTATTCCAAACTCCATTATTTTGACCCCCGATCATTTCTAACTTGTTCTAAATATCACCAAATCACCCCATAACGTTGTTAATCATATTCGTTGAGTTCATTATGTATCTTTGCATCCCTTGTCCTTGTTCGGTAAATTTTGACGTCGATTATTACATGAATTTCAAGTGAAATGAAATGACATGATATGAGAATATGAGACGCTTGAACCCTTGTTGACACAACGATGAACATTCAGAACCCATCGACGGGTGGGTGCCTGGCAGGGGGTATCGGGATCCCTTAATTGGCCCGGCAGGAACAAAAGCTCATATTGGTTACAGTCAGGACCTACCAATGGGTATGGTGCCTGGCAAGGGGTATCGGGATCCCTTAGTTGGCCCGGCAGGAGCTTCGGCTCATGACACATAACGCGAAGCGACATTGGATTCATGGAAAGTTGAAACGGTTAAAGGTTTAGGTGTATACCAAATTTCGTATCGAGTATGTAGGATTGTTAAGCCTTGGTTATTGCCTGTCATGTGGTCTACATCTTGCTCTTGCCTTATGATCATTCTTTCATTTCTCTTGCATATAATGTTAGTGTAGAATTTCCTACTGGGCTAGTGTAGCTCAAGCCTTATATCATTTTCAGGTACTGATCTAGGGCAATAGCATGCATGCTTGGAGTGCTTGGATGTGATCATTGTTTTGAAAGCAAACATTGAAGAGTTACTTAGGCATCTTTGTAAATCTCTTTTGAAGATGTATTAGTAACTTTATTTGTAAATCTTTGGCCAATGAATATTGTAAACTCATAATTCTCTTCGATACTCAGTACTTACATTATTTTTGGGCCTCAAAGCCAAAGATGTAATATTTTGGGAACTACTGAATGATGGAAGTGTGATTATGGAAATGGGAATGCTACATTATTTTGGTTATCGTACGGATTATGGCGAGGTTTTATTTATGGAAATCATTTTATATTTATATTGAAGATCGAAGGCGTGAAAACTTGGTATCAAAGCAGTATAGGTTTAGAACACCTAGAGACCATGGTGAGACATTTCGTCTCATGGGTTCAAAATTTTGCATCTTTTGACTTGATTTGTGCATGCTTGTGTGACTAACATTCATATGACTACTTGACATTGCTTTTTCAATATAGTAGAGTGGCGTGGAGTTGTTATTGACTCGTGTTGGGAAGTTTGGGGCTTTTACGTCATAGTAAATATGTTGTGGTTGATAGTTTTCTCTCTTAATTGTTGTAGTAAGATGCCTCCGAGAATGCGTGTTAGACGGGGTGCGGCCGAAAACTGGGGAGATCGTGGCCGTGGTCGTGGCCATGGGGTGCCACTGAAGGATGAGGTTAGTCAGCATGGGGAGAACCCAGGTGGGAATCTAGGGGCAGGGGTTGGTCAAGGTGCAGGCGTACCTCACGTTCAGACTCAATTTGCTAGGGATCTTGTCACAGCACTTACAGCTTCAAATTTGTTAAACCAAGCTCCTAGAGAAAATGCAGACAATCGAGCCTTATCGGCAATGCGAGAGTTTAGCCGTAGGAATCCTCAAATGTTTGATGGGACGAGTAGTAACCATCTTGTGGCTGATCACTGGTTAGCGCAAATGCAAATACTCATCAATGCTCTCAAGATTACCAAAGATGACTTACGAGTAAATATTATGGCTGTCCAACAAACCGAGGAAGTAAATGAGTGATGGGAATCTGTCCTAGAATCTAGAAAGGATGCGAGGACAACGGCAAGGACCGTAACTCAAGTAAATGAACCAGATGTTGAGAATCTGACGTGTGCCGAGTTTGAGACATTATTTGAGGAACAATATTTTCCAGAGACTAGTCGCGAGCAGCTGAGAGACCAATTTGAGAGATTGGAGCAAGGGAGTATGACCGTGTCGGAGTATGCTCAGAAGTTTCAGTCTTTATCTCAACTTGCGCCAGAGTTGGTGGCGATGGAGGAGAGGAAATGTAGACGTTTTGAGAAGGGGCTTCATAACACGGTGAGGAGGATGGTAATGGTTCAACGCAAGACAAAAAACGCCGAGGTTGTTGAGTGTGCGAAGAGTATTGAGATACCAAAGGAAGCGTAGAGGAATAAGGGAGTTTGGGAACTGAGACAACAAATTGTGAGTGTGAGTTCGTCGTCGGGAAGCTTTAGGAGTTAGGGGAGGAAGAGATAGAGGGAACCGTCTCAGACACCGTAGGGTAATTCATTGAACTTTAGGCCACCGCTTTCTTCTTTAGGGACTCAGGGTGCATTATCTAGAGCTCCACCTGTGCGTTACAAGTGCAATCAACCTGGACCCGTTTGTGCTCAGTGTCCACATCTTCTGAAGGCTTATTATGTATGTGGTAAGACCGATCATCTCGCTAGGAATGGTCCTCAGGGGTCGGGAGTGCAAAGCGAGTCGGGTTCCGTGCAGCAGCCGGGAACGAGGTATAATGTGGGCCAGCAGTTTAGGGGCACTCAGAGGTAGCGGCAGCCTCACTTCCGCTAGGCTACGTCAGTTCAGAATTTCGAGGTTGATAAGGGAGCGAGTTCTTCCGCGCCTACTCAAGGTTTTGGTCAGAAGGGAGGTCTTGTGTAGGGTTAGGGTACCTAGGGGCAAGTTTACAACATCACTTCTGCTATTCCATCTACCACTTCTCAAGCTCCAGAGACATCTGTTGTGAGGGGTACATTTCTTTTGTTCAACTCATTTGCTAAAGTACTCTTTGACTCTGTAGCATCGCATTCATTCATTACTGTATCATTTGTGTGTGCCTTGGAATTGGAAGTGGAAAATGTTAGTCCTCATTTATTCATTGAGACACCTTTAGGAGGTAGAACGCCTCTTGATCGTATTTGTCGAGATTGTGAGTTAGTCATTTATGACCGTCGTTTTATATAAAACTTCATTGTTTTGGGAATGTCGGGGTTTGATTTTATCTTGGGAATGGATTGACTATCTACCGTTCCTGCTACCATTGATTGTTTCAAGCTTCAAGTTCGTATTTGTCCTCCTGAGAGTCCTTGTTTCGAATTCTTTGGGGAGCGTCGGGAACCGTTAGAATCGTACCTATGTGGGTCTCGAGAGCGCGAGTCAATTTATTCCTTATTGGCGAGTTTGACATTAGATGAGGATGCCTCCGTGCGTGGGGAGTTACCCTAAGTGGTTTGCGGTTTTCCGGACGTGTTTCCGGAAGAGTTACCTGGTTTACCCCTCTCTCTCTCTCTCTCTCTCTCTCTCTCTCTCTCTCTCTCGATTGAGTTCACTATCGACTTACTTCCTGGTACCGCTTCTATCTCCGTACCTCCATATCGTTTAGCGCTTGCCGAATTGAGAGAATTAAAGACTCAGTTACAGGAATTGGAGAATTTAGGATTCATTCGTCCAAGTATGTCACCGTGGGGAGCATCGGCTCTTTTCGCGCAAAAGAAGGATGGTTCACTCCGCTTGTGTATCGATTATCGTAAGCTAAACCAAGTCACCATTAAGAACAAGTATCCCATGCCTAGAATCGATGATTTGTTTGATCAACTTCGGAGTGTTTTCCAAAATTGACTTGAAGTCCGGTTATCACCAGTTGAGGATTTGAAGAGAGGATATTCCTAAGATCACATTTTGCACTCGCTATGGTCATTATGATTTCGTTGTTATGCCTTTTGGATTGACAAACGCTCCAGCTACTTTCATGGACCTAATGAATCGTATTTTTCGTGCGTGTCTTGATCGTTTTGTGTTTGTATTCGTTGATGACATCCTTATTTACTTGCCTACGGAGGAGGAACACCAATCTCATCCCACCATTGTTCTTGAACTCTTGAGAAAGCACCAATTGTACGCCAAACTTAGTAAGTGCGAGTTTTGGTTATCCGAGGTCAAATTCTTGGGTCATGTGGTTTCGAAGGGTGGTGTGTCTGTAGATCCGGGGAAGATAGAGTCGATTATGAATTGGCAGTGACCGAAAACGTGTTTGAAATTCGTAGTTTCTTGGGTTTGGCCGGGTAATTCCGTTGTTTCGTTCTCGACTTCTCTCATTTGGCGGCACCGATGACTAGGTTAACGCGTAAAGGGACTCGTTTCGTTTGGAGTGATTCGTGTGAGGCAGCTTTTGAGGAGTTAAAAAAGCAATTGACTACCGCACCGATTTTGATTGTGCCCGAATGTGGAATTGGCTACTTCGTGTATTGTGATGCGTCTAAGGAGGGATTGGGGTGCGTGTTGATGCAAGCAGGGCAAGTAGTAGCGTATGGGTCGCGACAGTTGAAAACTCACGAGCGGAATTACCCTACACATGATCTAGAACTTGCGGCCATCGTTTTTGCTTTGAAAAGTTGGCGCCATTTTTTGTACGCTGAAAATTTTGAAGTCTTTTCTGATCCCAAAAGTTTGAAATATTTGTTTTCTCAAAAAGAACTTAATCTTCGACAAAGCCGTTGGATGGAGCATTTGGAGAATTACGATTTCGAGTTGCAACACCACTCGGGGAAAACGAACGTCGTGGTGGATGCATTGAATAGAAAATCGATACACTTAGCGAGTCTAGCTATCCACGAGTGGAAAATGATGAATGATTTGGGCTTTTGTGCTTCGCATTTTGAGGAAGTTCGAGGAAGGGGTTACGCTATGCAACTTGACCGTGCAATCGACCTTATCGACTCAAGCGATTGAGACTCAACAACATGATGAAGAAGTGGGGGAACTTCGTGCTAAATTCCTTAGTGAAAACGCTCAAGAGGGGTGGATGATTCACGCCGATCGAAGCTTGCGCTATCAAGGAAAGTTATTCGTACCCGTTTCGTGTCGGGAATAAATCTTGAGAGAGTTTCACCATTCACCATTAGCCGTCCATCTGGGAGGGACGAAAATGTATCATGACTTACGTAGACAATTTTGGTGGTCCGGAATGAAGAGGGACGTTGTGATTTTCGTATCCAGGTGTCTTACGTGCCAACAAGTTAAAGCCGAACATCAACGACCCGCGGGGGAGTTACAACCTTTGCCTATGGCCGAGTGGAAGTGAGAGAACGTGACCATGAATTTTGTTACGGGTTTACTGAGGACGCCGAAGGAGCATGACGCTATTTGGGTAATCGTGGATCATTTGACCAAAACCGCTCATTTCTTGCCTATTCAGGTTACCGATTTCGTGGATGCACTTAGCCGTTTGTATATTTGGGAGATTATCTGACTTCATGGGATTCCCGTATCTATCGTGTCCGATCGAGATCCGAGATTTACCGCACGTTTTTGGCAGAGCTTGCAAGCCGCTTTGGGCACGAATCTTTTGTTTAGTATCGCATACCATCCTTAAACCGATGGGCAATCCGAGAGAACAATTCAGATTTTGGAAGACATGCTTTGGGCTTGTGTGATGGATTTCCGGGGTAGTTGGGAGGACCATTTGCCGTTGGTAGAATTCGCGTACAACAATAGCTATCAATCTAGTATCGAAATGGCACCGTATGAGGCCTTGTATGGGAGACCGTGTCGATCACCTATGTGTTGGACCGAATTGGGAGAGACTACGTTAGTGGGGCCGGATATGATCAAAGAGACTTCTGAGAGTATGAAAGCTATTCGCCAACGCCTTAAGGAAGCTCAAGAGAGGACAACCGAACAAGTTAAAGTGATTTGCCAAAGATTGTTGACCGCTCAAAGTAGACAAAAGAATTATGCCGATCGTCATCGTCACCCATTGCCATTTGAAGAAGGGGATCATGTATAGACCTGGGTAACGGGTCGGGTCGGGTCGGGTTCGTATCGTGTCAGCCGGATTCGTGTCACCAACAACCCAACACGAACACAGCCTGTTTACTTATCGGGTCAAGTTTCCAGACACGAACACGACCTGTTAACAAACAGGTCAACCCGAACACGACCTGTGTAACCTGTTTATTAGATAGTCGTGTCAACCCGTAACATGACATAGTTTGAACACGTTTAAACACTTTCTGCAAATAAAATACTTCCTGCATTCACAGAGTCCTAAAAATTAAAACTTAAGTTCTAACTTCTGTCACGCCCTTGATTTTCAACATAATTAAGTAATACATTTCAATAAAAGAGAAACCTCGCATATCGTATACGTTACCTAAAGGAGTTTCCCACCTGTTTAATTTACAAACAAGTCCTTAAGTTTAGATAATTACAACTTTAGTCAAAAGAAAATTCAATAGTAATTATTTACAAAACCATCTTTAACGAATTGAGATCTTCACAAAGATGACGAAATAACCAGTGATGTCAGCTTCCAAAAGTCTTTTATTGTCAAGCACACAATGCATGCAATCTATTGCCCGGCATCAGAACCTGAAAAGAAAGATTTGGTTGAGCTATACTAGCCCAGTAGAGAATTCTAAGCTCAAGCTATATGTAGTTTGAATGAATCATACACCGAGAATGAATGAGTATGGACAGATACATCTATAGTACAAGTGACTACCAACAAACAGCAAATTATCGCCTAAGAGTCCTAGACTTCACATCAATGTCACAAGCCGTTTACTTCTTTAACTAGTTATATTATTAAACTCACATTGTTCCACATTTGTCTATAATCAAATCAAAACATCTTATTATTCTTCGTACGGTAGTACAATCTTTCTCGTGTCCACATTGATCTTCATTAAATCCCTTTGTTGCAAAACCTTTCTTTCCCTTTAATCCAGTATTTTCCATCAATAATCACTAGGGTCACCTCGGGTCTAGTTCCCTCGAACGCAGGGTCACCCCGAGTCTTTTCCCTTAATAATAATAATCAGTTGGGGTCACCTCGGGTCTAGTTCCCTCGAGCGCAGGGTCACCCCGAGTCTTTTCCTCCAATAATATGAATCAGTTGGGTCACCTCGGGTCTAGTTCCCTCGAGCGTAGGGTCACCCCGAGTCTTTTCCCTAAATAACGACCACTTGGGTCACCTTTCACACTTTTCACAATCGACATCATTTCATAATCAATTTCATCATCCCTTTGACGGTTATACCACTGAATTTTAATTAATCATTACGTGACTCCACAAATGTACATGTTCATGCCTTTTTACTGGTTTACCCATTCGCATCTGACATAGCGTATCAAGCCCGTACGTATAATCCTACCATACCTTATCCATTAGTTTCTACACTTGAACCTCATAGAGAGAGTGTCAAAAGGATTAAAAGACTTGACGAGTCATGAGGACACAAGTTATTTTATCATCTCAAACAATTCTTTCTCACATCGATTTTCACTTCAAGCATTCTAAACAATCTACCAATCCACCACGTTGATTACATCTCAAACCGTTTTTAACTGTCATCCATGTCAAGACTCTAACTAATTAATTAATACACGCCTTTTCCTTTAAGTACACCATAATCCCACACGTCCTCACCGTACCTCTAAGTACATTTTCCATACCTTCACAAGCCACATATTAACCCACGACTAGACTCTAAGATGCCCGATTATCTGGTTTCTATACTCGGAGTCCGTAAAAGCATGTACTAAAGGAATCTAAGAATTTTACGAGTCGAGAGAGAGAACGGATTGCAATACTACTCGTCTAATCCCTAGACATGTTCACTCTAGTCCATTGGATGCCACTCTATGTGAGAAACGAGTAATACTCACCAAAACACTTGGAAAGATGTGTAAACAAACTCATTAGAGTCAATGAAAAGCTTCGACATGTGAGTTAAAAAAATATAGGGAATCAGCTGAAAGATACTGCAGCAGCTGAAAGATACTGCAGCTGAAGGAAGCAGCTGAAAAGAAAGCAGCACAATCTACTAATCTCCTACCGGTAGGTCTAGTTGTATCTAACCTTTATCGGTAGGAATTCCTTACTTACCGATAGGTCAGGCAGAAATTCGGAATGTTGGGCCTTTCTGTCTTCAGTTTTTACCGGTAGGACTTGTTCACCTACCGGTAGGTCTAGTTCTACCGGTTGGACTTGCTTGCCTACCGACCTACCGGTAGGTGAGAAGTTCCTACTGGTAGAAATTTGAAACAGAGAGACCACGATTTTGAACGTAAGAATTCTAATGCTTGGCCTAGAAACAGAGAGACCACGATTTTGAACGTAATCTACTAATCTCCTACCGGTAGGCAAGCAAGTCCTACCGGTAGAAACTGAAAACAGAAAGGCCAATACTCCAATTCGTGCATGACCTACCGGTAGGTAAGGAATTCCTACCGGTAGAAGGTAGTTACGGTGAACAGCTTTTGAGCTGCTGCTATACGTTTGAGCTACTTGCTAAGAATTTCTCACTTGTTCTACCGGTAGGGAAAAAGCTCATACCGGTAGGGAATCGATTTTCTGGCAAAGCAACGACGTTCTACCGGTAGAAAGGACGGGCCTACCGGTAGGAATCCAGGAAAGACAGGCAATTCTTATAGAAACACCAAATTTTTAATCCAAACTTAAACATGACATTACAAGCACGATTTCATGCACCACATCACTCATAAAACATATAAAGAGAGGTAGAATTTCCTACCTCAAGTCGAGAAGCGAAACCCACACAAGCTGAGCAAGCCCTAGCTCTCCAAACTTCGAAATAAACTGAATACTCCTCTTCCGAGCAAGACCCACGAGATTCAAGGTTGGAGTCGCGTATAGAAGCCAAAAATGGAGGTGGGTTTGTATGGGTTTTGCACCAATTTGGTGGGCTTTAGTGGAGAGGTCGGGAGAGAGAGATGAGGGCCGAAAGAGACGAGAGAATTAGAGAGAGAGACAGCCGAGAGAAAAATGAGAAGGGGAAAGTGTTCCCTAGAAATAACATAGGTGGGGGAAATAATCCCATGCCCTCACACCACACACTCACACATGCACCTCTCATCTATTTACCTTTATATCCTTCCACAAATACGTCATTCCATATATCCACACTATTTACCTCGACAAGCCGTACAATTATATAAATGAAAAAAAAGGCCTAAAATACGGGTCTCTACAACATCCAACCTAGAAAAATCAAATGAACCACCAGGACCACCACCACTTAGAGTCTTGCAAACATAAGTTCCAATCACCAGGTCCACCACCACTTAGAGTCTTATAAAGATAAGTTCCAATACTAAATAAGTCTGACTTAAATAGTTAAACATTCAAATACAAAACTATTCAAATACAAAACAAGTTCTCACCGGAACCATTCATTATTTGGTTTCATTTCCAGATCAGGCTTCTTCACAAAACCACACTCCCCATTTGTCGTTGCATCAACCACAGAGCCCTACCATATCCCTGCAAGGCTGTAATTGAAGCAGAGCTGTGAGACAAAATAAAAACAAAGAATACGTCAACTAATTATAGGAAAGAGTACCAAAGCATATTGAGATTTTCAGACCGACAATTAACTTAATAAATAATAACAATCCTATGATGGCCCAGCACTCTCCATTGAGTTGAGTTGATTCATAATTATAGAAACTTAACAGTTAACATCCATTCTTGATACAAACTCCCCCATCCCTCACTCTCTGTGATAAATGAACTTGTCCTTCCTCTTATTCTCAGAATAGGCATCGCTCCATGCCAAATTTCAACTAATTAACCCAGTGGAATGGATTGATACTCTTTTTCTTTACTAGAAGAGAGTGGTTCAAAGCATTTCTAAACTTTAATTTCCAACAACTGACTTCACAGGACTAGTTATCACTACACTAGACTAGTCATTGCTGCACAATTTAGAAGCCATGCCATAAAAAGTTAAAAACAATCACCATCAAAGTAGTAGATAATACTTACTTTTAATCAAGGTTCAACATTGATCACGGAACTAGAACATCCCACTGATTCGGACTGATCGTTGTCTAGATTCAAGTTCATTATGTCTTCAATGACATCATCCAATTTCACGTTGTCGATTTCTAAATGACAAACAATAAGTCATGTTAGTCTCAAGTTTATTCTCTAAAAAAGGCATAACAAAGGATGACAATATATTTACCTTCCCCTCCAAACAACCAATCCCTAGAGCATATCAAAGCCTCAACAATTTTAGGCTTTAAAGAACTCCGATATTTGTCAAGAACTCGACCACCAACACTAAATGCAGATTCGGAAGCAACCGTAGAAATAGGAATACTCAACACATCGTGAGCCATCGATGTAAGTTTCGGATACCTATAATTATGGGCTCTCCAATATTCAAGTACATCAATATTTTCATTTCTTGGAAGCCTAGGCTCATCCAAATACAATTCTAGCTATTTTTTGTGTGCACTAGAAACAAATGAATGGCTCTCAAATGCATCAAAATCCTATAAATAATAAAATATAAAAAAAATTAGAAGATAACTCAAAATACCAAGTTAATTTACATGAACACTATGTAAAAAAGAATGTTGTTACCTCAATGAATTCACCCTGGTTTTCTTGAACAACATTTCCTTGAACAACTTTAGGTTTGTAAGAGGCTTTAGATTGGTACTCGTTAAAGAGACCAAAAAGCTTTTCCCGGGTTCGTGTACACTATGTGAATACCTCACTGGATGACTCACCATAAAACTTTCCATAAGAATACTCCACCAACTAAAACTTAAAACGAGGATCAAATATAACCACAATTGCCAAGATCATAGAATGCTCCGACCAATACTTGTCAAACTTCACCATCATTTGACTAGCCATCCTTCTCATGAAAGGATCAGTACTGTTCATCTCCATATTTAGGAGAAATTGAATTGCACAAACCTTTGGAAAATGCAAATTTGATGTAGGATATTTCGAACCCCAGAAAATGCAAGTAGCATCATAGAAAACTTTCAAGAACTGGCAAATCTTTTTCGCTCTACCCCATTCCTCTTGAGAAGGACAATGCTTAAAATTCGAGTCACTAAGTTGCAACTGACAAAATGCACGCCGATAGTAAATGGCACTTGCGAGCATGAGACATGTTGAGTTCCATCTAGTTGGAACATCCTGCCTTAAACCTCTTTTGGAATCTAGAGAATATTGTGCAACACACTCCAATAATTTTTGTTTTCTTGCTTGAGATCCTTTCATGTATTTGACACACTCCCTAATCTTGTCAACAACAACATCTATTTCTTTCAACCCCACTTGAACTACCAAGTTAAGAATATGAGCACAACAACGGATACGAAAACAACTACCCTCGTCCACAAGTGCACCATTCAAATTAAGATGATTCTTAAGCAAGTCAACAAGCAAATCATTTGCAGAAGCATTATCCAAAGTAAAAGAGAACAACTTGTTCTCGATGCCCCATTTACCCAACAAATCATACACCTTCTCTTTCAATGCAACGCCACTATATGGTGGAGGCATGTACAAGAAATTCAGAAGTCTCTTGTGCAACACCCAATTCGCATCAATAAAGTGGGCAGTAAGACTCATATAACCATCCGTGGCAATAGATGTCCATAAATCAGACGTCAAACAAACTCTACCAGGTAAAGTACGCAAATTGCGACCTGGAGTTCGATACTCTTTCTCATGCAGAGAAAGGATGGCAGTCATAACAGTCCTATTTGAAATTGAGTGGGCTTCTGGGTTTAAGTAGGTAAAAATATTCCTAACACCCTCATACTCGACAAAGCTAAGTGGCAAGTCATGTCTAACTACGGCATGCACCAACAGTTTACGAAACCTATCAGGGTTAAATTTCCCTACTTGCAATGCTCCATTTTTAGATATAAGCATCTGTCCAATATCCATTGTTTGATTCTTTAAACAAACAAGTAAATGATGCTTCAAATTTCCAGTTCCATATTTACTATCTGAAAGATACACCTGACCACATTTCTTACACTTGCATTTTTCAGGCTCATTATCCACAATCACATCATCAGAGTTCTTAGGGTCATTCTCATCATCATCATGGTTCTCAGGGTCATTCTCATTATCAGGGTCATTCTCTTTCTTAGGCTTGTCAAGAATGTCAAAATAATTCCATACCTCAGACGTAAGCCTACGTTTTCTCTTCAGAACAGGCTTCTTAGCCTTCTTTAGAGGAGGCTTCTTGCTCTTGGCTTTGCCTACACCTTTTTCAGGTGGTGAATGAGCTGATTGAGAATGAACTGATTCCATTGTAGGATTTGTATCCATTTGTTCAAAGATTAACTGTCAGAACCAGTGTAGTCAAAACGATTGTATAAGTGAAACAAATAGATCGCAACAGACCAGTGTAAATGACTATATAGAACCAGTAATGAAGACAAAGTAAAAATAGAAACAGATCACAAAAACAGGAATAGATCCGAAACAGAAACAGATCGCAAACAACTTGAGACGAGAGTGAGAGTGAGACTAAGTAAAAATACACCAAATGGACCTTTCTAGCATTTTTGGTCAAAACTCAGAAACCCAAATCGCAAAGACTCCTCTATTGCTATTGTTTTCGATTGGGACAAAGGCAAACACTTCACCGAGGAAAAATCAAGAAGATCAAGAACCCGAAAAGGTAGTATCTCTTTTGGTTTCTTTCGGATCTATTTTGGTGAACAGTAACAAAATCTTCAAACATAGTACCAAAATCTGGGGTACAATGTACATGGTCTTAGGGTTTGTAGCTAACAAAATCTAGATCGGAAGTTAGAGGGAGATAGAGAGAGAAAGAGAGAGACGTACCAATTAGGCAACTACTAACGGGAGATGTCCGCGCTAGGGCGCGAGACGGTGAGCGGTGTTTGAACGGTGAACCTCAGGCGTTGAGATTCAGTCTTTCAGGCGTGAGACGAGAGTGAGAGTGAGAGTGAGAGTGAGAGAGATCAGAAGATTCGGAACATTGAGTATTTTAGTCGTTGAGAGAGAGAGAGAGAGAGAGAGAGAGAGAGAATAAGAGATGTCTGCGCTAGGGCAACATCTGAACTTCTCATTGCCTTTTATATGAACCGTGTAATCATGTGCTGCATGTGCATACGATGATACCAGACTCCAATAATGAAAAAATCTCGTAAAGTCCTACAATACATCCCTCGAGGGCCGCCCGAGCTATTTTTGAAAAATCTGAACTGTCTAGATTTTACATTGGAGAGATTATATCATTCATGCCAATAATGAATTAAATTTCTTATCGTTATGTACTTGATCGTACATAACAAAAGTTTTCATAATAATTAATCTACGACCTGATCAAGGAGCCTTTAAAATCCGATAGACCCAAAAATTGGTGAGAGTGATTAAAACACCAAGAATAACAAAATGAACGGTATGAATCGTCATAATTGTTTTGTAATTGTGTGGCTCGCGTACATTAGACTATAGCAGAATACCTTGGTTTAGAACCAAGTGAGTTCAATGTATAGATTTCAAAGGTAGCTGCAGACTCATTTTTTTGAACGTTCGATCTAAACCATTATGATTTAACGTCTTATCAATTTTATCATTTTCAACTGAATAGGTGATAATCGGATGTCAGAAACCACATGATTGGAACACATTCGGTGCTTCCAAATGCAATAAAGTCCTATAATGCACCACTTGAGGGCTGTCTAAGCTATTTTTTAAAAATCGGAATCATTTAATAGAGATATCTACTTTATACTAATTTTATATACTTGAGGGCCCCGTTTTTATATAATAGAGCTATATACGTTATACTAATTTTTCAAATCCATAGCACAAGTCAATTTGTGGTATAGTGGTTTGTTTGTGTAGGAAATACTAAAAAATGAGCCAGAGACTTGGGTTTGATTCTTGGCATAGCCCAGCCCCTTTTTTTTCTTGTTCGGGTCAGGTCGTGCTAATGGGTGTCACCTTTTTTTTCGTGTTCGGGTCGGGTCGTGTTACTGGGTGACACGGATAAGTAATCGTGTTAGTCATGTCAATGTCGGGTTTCGCGTGTTCAACCCGAACCCGACCCATTTAGAATTCGTGTTCTCGAGTCGTGTCAATTTCGTGTTTCGTGTCAAAAATGGTCAACCCTAATCCGTTAACTTCATGTCCGGTTCGTGTCGTATTATCGTGTTACGTGTCTGTTGCCCAGCTCTAATCACGTATTCCTTAAAGTATCGCCTCGTAGGGGTTTATCTCGTTTTGGGAAGAAGGGAAAGCTCTTGCCACATTATATTGGGCTGTTTAATATCATTGAGAAGATTGGGGAGGTTGCGTATCATTTGGACTTGCCACCGAAGCTATCAGGTGTACATGACGTATTCCACGTGTCAATGTTGAGAAAGTACCAACTGGATCCGTCGCACGTGCATGAGTTGTCTAAACTCGAATGGGAGGCCGACGTGTCTTATAGGGAGGAATCGATACGTATTCTAGATTCGCGTGATCAAGTTTTGAGGGGTAAGACGATACCGTTGGTGCGAGTCTTGTGGAGTAATCAAGGTAGAGAATAGTTGACTTGGGAAAGGGAGGACGAAGTTAGAGAGAAGTATCTGCACCTATTTCCGGAATAAACCAATGTGAGTGTTTAAGATATAAGTATCATGATAATTGATTTATTGCATAAGATTAATTGTTGTGATTGTTGCATGCATATGTGATGTTTATGTTAGCTAGTCTTGGTATGGACAATTTCGAGGATGAAATGTCTTTAAGGAGGGTATAATGTAGAGACTCGTATCTAATTTAATTAATTTTAATGTTTATAAATGAGGAAAATGGAAAATGTAGAATATTAGTGTTTATGTGATTTTGGGCCAAAGTGATAGAATTGATTGTGGAAGGGTACAATGTGTAGTTTACATATATGTGAGTACATATAGGAGGGTGAGAGAGTATGAGATCATTTTTCTCCCCCACCCCTCATGCCTCTTTCTCTCATCTCTCGGCTCTCTCCCTCTCTCTCTCTCCCTCTCTCCTAATTCCACTCAAAACCCGCTAAAACAACCTTCAATCCTTCACCCTCTACGGGTATTGTGGTGTGTAATTCGTTGGTTTAAGCTCGGAGGAGTCGTATTGCACTCGGTTTGATTTTCGGAAGCTAGGGCTCGTGTCTCTTGCGGGTTTCATTCTTCGGCCTTGAGGTAGGGATTCTACATCTCAATATATGTGATATAAGTGTTCTCCTTGCTTGAAATTGTGTTTATGGTTGTTGTTGTTGTAGTTGGATTTCTTGAAATCTGTAGAAAATCTGCTCGAATACCCATTTGTATCGATACTCATATAGTTAGTATTGATACCAGAATCTCTGGAATGTTTTAAGGCACTGTTGTATCGATACTGATTTGGCCAGTATCTATACAACAGTGCTTTAAGGACAGATTTGTTGTTTTGTTCCAAACTCCATTGTTTTAACCTCTGATCAGTTCTAACTTGTTCTAACTATCACCAAATCACCCCATAATGTTGTTAATCATATTCGTTGAGTTCGTTATGTATCTTTGCATCCCTTGTCCTTGTTCGGTAAATTTTGACGTCAATTATTACATGAATTTCGATTGAAATGAAATGACACGATATGAGAATGTAAGACGCTTGAACCCTTTTTGACACAACGATGAACATTCAGGACCCATCGACTGGTGGATGCCTGGCAGGGGGTATCGGGATCCCTTAATTATCCTGGCAGGAGCAAAAGCTCATATTGGTTACATTCAGGACCTACCGATGGGTATGGTGCCTAACAGGGGGTATCGAGATCCCTTAATTGGCCCGACAGGAGCTTCGGCTCATGACACATAACGCGAAGCGACATTGGATTCAGGGAAAGTTAAAACGGTTAAAGGTTGAGGTGTATACCAAATTTCATATCGAGTATGTCGGATTGTTAATCCTTGGTTATTGCCTGTCATGTGGTCTACATCTTGCTCTTGCCTTATGATCATTCTCGCATTTCTCTTGCATATAATGTTAGTGTAGAATTTCCTACTAGGCTAGTGTAGCTCAAGCCTTATATCATTTTCAGGTACTTACCCAGGGCAATAGCATGCATGCTTAGAGTGCTTGGATGTGATCATTATTTTGAAAGCTAACATTGAAGAGTTACTTAGGCATCTTTGTAAATCTCTTTTGAAGATGTATTAATAACTTTATTTGTAAATCTTTGGCCAAGGAATATTATAAACTCATAATTCTCTTCGACACTCAATACTTACATTATTTTTGGGCTTCAAAGCCAAAGATGTAATATTTTGGGAACTACTAAATGAAGGAAGTGTGATTACGGAAATGGAAATGCTATATTATTTTGGTTATCGTACGGATTACGGTAAGGTTTTATTTATGAAAATCATTGATATTTATATTGAAAATCGAGGGCGTGACAGAAAATTTTCAAAACTTTTGAACCAAATAAGATCTACACCTTTATCAAAACTCAACCCTCTCTCTCTACTCCTAAATCTAGACCAGAACTCTCTTTCTCTCTCCCCTCGGTTTGGGGATTTGCTATGGGCACAGATCTAAGGAATGATGGAATCAATTCGATTTGGTTACTACACAGTTAATTAGATTCTTAGGCCCCGTTTGATAACCCTCCAAGGTGTTGGGATTGGATTGGTAGAGTGGAGGTATTATCAATACCTTGTTTGTTTTCCCAAAAATGGTCTAGACTATCAATTCGGTCGGATTGTTAAGACCCCAACTTGGGGGTATTGCTAATACCCTCTTGAAAATGGTCTTGGTAATCTCATCCAAACCTGTCCTCATTATCAATCCCTTCTCATTACCAATCTCTTCTATCAATCCAATCCTATCATCTAATCTCATCTCAAACAAACATAATATTAACAATCCCATCATCGAATCTTATCTCAAACAAACATACTCATTATCAATCCCATCTCATTACCAATCCCAATCTTAATCCCATCTCCTTACGAATCTCATCAATCTATCACTGTTATCAAATGGGGCCTTAAAGATTAGTCTGGTGTAGGTTTGGACTTAGCTTCTGCAATGGGTTTTTGTGTAAGGTCGGCAAAGTGAGAATTTGCCTAGAAAAAACTCATTGGAAGTATTTTATATCGATGATGTTGTGCCGAACACGAAATTGAGAATATAACAAATCAACAAGTGATAAACAAAACACAAGGATTTACGTGGTTCCGCTCAAGCACAAAGCAATAACGTACTCTACAGGGAAAAGAACAAGAGGATTCACTATAAACAGAGAGAGAACAAAAAGAGTCGGCTATACTCGTAACTCTACTTGAAGCACCAAACAGATATCTAGGGATAAATCTCTGGTGGAACCCAAAAGGGAGACATAAACCCTTGGTGGAACCCTAAGAGATGAACAAAACCCTAATATCTAAACCCTTGAACAAAAGATCATAATACTAGTAGCCCCCAAACCCCTTATTTATAATAGGGTACAAAAAATGGAAACAACGTAATTAACCAATGTAGAACAAAATATTCAAGGCATTCCCAACAATCACTGCAACAAATCTGACTTTTGACGACACACCCAAAAATACGTCGCCGTTGGGTATGTATTGGCGACACACTTTGATGTCGCCAATAATTTTCACATTCGGCGACACAACAAAAATGCGTCGCCGTTGGATATGTATTGGCAACACATTTTGATGTCGTCAAAAGTCTTCACATTCGGCAACACACCTCGCGTCGTCGTTGGGTATTTATTGGCAACACACTTTGATGTTGCCAACATTCTTCACATTCGGCGACGCAAATCAAGTCGCCAAAAGGTAAATTCTTTGGCGGGATATTAGGCGCCAACAATCTTCGCAATTGGCGACGCGAAGTGTGTCGCCATTGGGTATGAAGTTTTTCATCGATGCGAATATGTAACGATAAGATATTTACTTTATTTTTGGCAGGAATGATTTGATTCCTCTTATGTAAAAGATAGACAGTTCCGATTTTAAAAAATAGCTCAAGTGGCCCTTGAGTTGTGCACTATAGGATTTTAATGCCTCTGAAACTACCGAATATGTTATGATCATGTAGTTGCCAAGATCAGATTATCACTGATTTTGGCGAGAATGATATAATTGATAAGACGTTAAATCTTAACGATTTAGATTGACCATTCAAAAAAATGAGCCAACAACTACGTACCATTAGAATCTATACATTCAATTTACTTGTTTCTAAACCAATGTCTTATTCTATAGTCTAATGTACAGTAGCCAGATGACCGCAGCACAAACACATTGATCGATACCATTCATTTTGTTGTGGTTAGTGTTTTAATCATTGTCGTAAATTTTTAGGTCCATCGGGTTTTGAAAGCCCCTTCATCAAGAAGCAGATTTATTATTAGAATGATATTTTACGTGCAATCAAGTATGTAATGATAAGAGATTTACTACATTCTTGGCAGAAATGGTTTAATCTTTCTTATTTATAAGATAGACAGTTTTGATTTAAAAAAAAAAGTTCAAGCGGCCCTCAAGTTGTATACTATAGGACTTTAATGCCTTAGGAACCACCGAATGTGTTATGATCATATAGTTGCTGACATCTGATTGTCACCAATTTTGGCGAGAATATATAATTGATAAGACGTTAAATACTAAAGGTTTAGATCGATCATTTAAAAAAATAGCTAACCACTACCTTTAAAAGGTATATACATTGAATTTATTTATTTCTGAACCAAGGTTTTGTGCTAATAATTCTTGTAAATTTTTGGGTCTATTTGATTTTGAAAGCCCCTTCATTGAGACGTAGATCCTTTATTAGAATTGGTATTTTACGTCTGATCAAGTATGTAATGATAAGAAATTTTAAAAAAAATCTAGTGAATCCGTGAAATTAATACATAGATATAGTATCTACTCCCTTCATCCCAATTTAAATGTCCCCTACGAATTTTTGTGCATTTTCACTTTAATTTGGTGTAAGAAAATAAAAATAATAATATATCAAAATATTTTTTTGGGTTTGAAAATGAACGAAAATCCATAATATACATTTAAATTGGGACGGAGGGAGTAGAAAAAATTAACAATCACAAAAAGAAAATTATTAAAATATAATAACATAAAATGACATCATTTCTAGAAGACCCATTCTTTTTTCGGTCCAAAATACTTAAATTGTTTCACCCTATTTGAATTTTGATAAGCATGAAAGTTGTTAACCCTTTGTGTTATTGTTCAAACACAATTTGAATTACCTCAATCACAATTATGAGTTAAAAGTTATGCCCGAAATACTAAATAAATTAACTCTGATTGGGGATAATTCAAATTGGGTTTGAACAATAGCATAAAGGGCTACAATTTTTATGTTTATAAAAATTGCTAATTTTAATGTTTAAAGGTTCAAAATCACGTTCGATTCAACTTCAATTGCTATTTTAATGTTAAATATATACTATATATATTAGATATTCCAAATATATAACGAAAAGTTTGTATAGTGCAGTTGGTCAGAGCCTTGCGCGTAAAAGCTTGTGTAGTTAGATGTCCCAAGTTCGAAACCCAAGAGGTGTAATACGTTTCCCACATAACCATATTTTCGCCGACGCAAAGCGCGTCACCAAATCTACTGCCTTTTGGCAACTGAAGTGTTTGCATCGGCAAATTCTATTGCCGACATTGCAATGGCGACAGCATGCCGATGCAAGGACTTGCTTCGCCTAAACCCTTTGCCAACGCAAATAAGCCTTTGCCGACATACTATTGTACGTCACTAGAACCGAATTTTGTTGTATTGAATTCTTCACCTTGACTTGAATTCACTCGAACTCAACACTATAAACAATCATCACCTTCAATCGCTCATCTCCCCAAAAGCCCCTTATGGGGCAATCACCAACGACAAAAATGAGCAAGGCTCAAGCACATCTGCTTGATCTTGTAAATGCGACTCAAGAAACCCAGCCGCACATGCCTCCAAATTGAGCCTCTATCTTCCAATGGGCACCTCCCACCCAACGTATCCCTCCCGGATACACACGAAGATCTGCTTAAACTCCACACGGAGTTAATTACCGACTCCACCACGAAGTTAAAAACCCAATACTGATTCAACCTCGAATTCACCGAAGAAGATCCCAAAGATGTAGCACCCACAATCGTACTACCATCAAGCACATAGAGGTTATTCGATTTTTGACCCTTCATCAAAACACAAGCATCCTTCAAAACCCTCAAGACTCCACCTTCAGCGGTATGCTTCCAACCCAAAGAGTCAAGAATATCCAAAGAGATAAAGTTCCTTTTCAAATCTAGTATATGTCGAATACCAAAAATCGTCCTTACAAACCCATCATGCATTTTGACTTTAACTGTTCCAATCCCTACAATTCTATAGGACATATTATTCCCCATAAGAACTGTACCACAGTTGACCGATTCATAAGTATCGAACTAATTCTCATTTGGACACATGTGGTAAGAACATCCGGAGTCCAGAATTCATTCAATATTCGAACAGACATCACCGACACTCACAGAAATAATCATAAGTAAATCGTTGGAATCCTCTTCAACAATACCAGTAACAACCTTTTCTTCAAAATTGTCCTTATTTTTGAACCTATGACAATTTCTCACCATGTGCCAGTATTTCCTACAGTAAAAACACTTTACTTTCTGATTTGTGGAACGAGAGCCAGAAATCCCTCTACTACCATTATCTCTCTCAAAAGATCTTTCTTGCGCCACCAAACTATCAGCATAAACCTCACTTTCATCGGATACTTTTTTCCTTAATTCCGTTGAATATAAACTAGATTTAACATTCTCCATGGAAATCATATCTCTCCCATAAAGTAGGGTAGTAACAAAATACTCATAAAACGCAGGCAAAGAACATAACACAATAAGGGTTTGATCTTCATCATCAATCACAACATCAATATTTTTTAAATCCATAATAATTTGATTTAATTCATCAAGATGGCCTTTTACAGGTGTACCTTCACTCATATGAAACATATAAAGGCGCTTCTTCAAATACAACCGGTTGGTAAGAGACTTCGTCATATAGATACTTTCCAACTTCAACCAAATACCGGCAGCTGTATCCTCCTCCCCAACCTCGCGAAGCACATCATTGGCTAAACACAACTGAATCGAACTAAGCGCTTTCACATTGAGATCTTCAAACACACTATCCTGCATATCAACATACTTCTTTGATTTTCCCAACAAAGTCTTTGTGGGCACTCGCCCCGGAAAAGTGCGGCAAAACGCTTCGATTCAGAGTCGCCACTCAAGTTTTGCGGTATTCACCCAAGGGACCGAACTTGAAACGTTTGCTATGTTGTTTGATTTTGAAAAGGCATAGACTGGTCTGTCGTCACCTTCAATATCTGAGGTTTAGGAGCCGGGTTATGAGAGGGGAAGGGTTTTATGGCGCCCCTCTCGCCCAATTCGGAGATCGGTCTCTACTCGGGCATTTTGTAAAATATTTGCATTTTTCTCTCATTAATCATTTTTTTAGCCAATTAGGGCAGAAATTGTAGCAGTTTGCATTTATATGGCAGAAATGTGATGGATGATTTACTTGAAACAAATGATAATAGATTGAGAACAAGCACCTGTGAGCATTTTAAACAAACTGGAGCACGTTGTCCCAGAATGAGGCATGCAAGGGGAGGCTATATGCATTGGCCAAGCCACTGCATATTGGGACTACTTGCGTGCGCCACCGGTATATTGGCGTGCGTCGGTAAATCTAAACTCACAGCTCCTGTTTCTCAACCCTCTGGGCTCTGGAAGGACCAGTGCACACCCAGGACAAACCATGCAGTTAATATTGCAAAATAAATGCAGTTACATGCAGCAGAGATGGCTTTAGAGCCATAAAATGAATAGAACGCCCCATGAACAGTGTGAGGAATATAAACAGAGGCTAGGATTAGCTGACATGCAAGGGCCAGCCACTGGTCCCATTGAAACTATCGTACGCCAATCCAAAGACCCCATACGCCAGTTACACTATTTGGCCAGTGCTTGGCTTTGCATGATCTGGGCTCTGGAACATAACCAGAAGGATCCCAAAGGCCTTCTAAAACAGAAATAACAAATGATAACTACACAGCTCTTAAAATACAGAAAGCAGTAAACTGGTTCTTATCATGTTGAAAGGTGATAAAGTGAAAAGAAAGCAGAAAGATGGATGATCAATGATGCCCACGCCAGTACTGCACGTATCACCATGACTGGTGTACGGCTCATTACCACTAGCGTGCGCCGTTAATGACCATACTCGATCCTTGAAATGCTGCCGGCTTTAGGGTCAAGACTGGTATTGATTACCAGCCTTGACCCTGCTAACACCCCTCAGGGGTCAGAACAGGTTGCAGAGTAAAAGGTGGTATACCTTTTATGCTGGAGTTTATGGAAGGTTAGAGCTTTGAACTTGAAGTTTATGGGATGGATGATGAGTGTGGGGGTGTGGTGAGTGTATGGAGAAGTGTTAGTTTCCTCTTCCAACTGATAGGAGAAGTGAGAAAGCAAGAAGAAGGAGAGAGAGGGCTTGAATGCTCTTTATGATGCCTTAACCTTGTGAATCCCTTGCATATAAATGCAAGGGGGCTATTTATAGCCTAAGAGTGGATTAAGGAGAGGGCTGATCAGTTGGAGTTAACGGTTGGTTGAGTTAAAGAGGGAGTCCCTCATGCATTTAATGCATGAGACTAGGTGATGAGTGTTGTAGGAGAGAAAGGGGAACGACTCTGCAGATTTGCAATCATCAGGGAGCTGTTCATCGTACTGGGTGGCCGTAAAAGTCTCGAGCACGTGGTTGAATAGTGATATTTGACCGACTTTTGACTGGCGTACGCCGATATTAAACCTGTGTGCGCTCGTGATAACTGAGTCAATGGTCGATGACTGACATGTGGCAGTTGACCGGCGCACGCCAGCACGGTACTGGTGGCGTAAGCAAGTATGGTTTTGCTGAGGCCATTTGGTTCTGGCTTGAAGGGTCTGGGCGAGGCTTGACAAAGGTTTGAATGAGGTTCGGGATACTTAAAGCTCAAACACACCAATGACCTCGGAGCGTTCTTGACCGTAATCATCATCGAGGAATCAAAAGATCGTAAGTAAGCTGATCCGGGCAGCCCAAAATAGGGTGTCTACAGTCTTGTGTAATCTTTGTTGAATAAGTAAAGCCTTCATCTCGCCATAAACTAAATCTAGTGCTGCCCATCGAACGTCGCAGTTTCGAAACAAGTCACCATTGAAACGATCACCAATTGCACAATACACAGCGGAAAAAGAAAACCTCGGATTAAAACCCAAAGCTCTGATACCAATTTATTATGCCAAACACGAAATTGAGAATATAACAAATGAACAAGCGATAAACGAAACACAAGGATTTACGTGGTTCCGCTCAAGCACAAAGCAAGAACGTACTCCACAGGAAAAAGAGCAAGATGATTCACTATAAACAGGAAGAGAACACAATGAGCCGGCTGTACCCGTAACTCTACTTGAAGCATCAAATAGATATCTAAGGACAAATTTTTGGTGGAACCCAAAAGGGAGACACAAATCCTAGCTTGGTGAACCCTAAGAGATGAACAAAACTCTAATATCTAAACCCTTGAACAAAAAATCATAATACTAGTAGCCCCCAAACTCCTTATTCATAATAGGGTATAGAAAACGAGAACAACATAATTAACCAATGTGGGACAAAATATTCAAGGCATTCCCAACAGATGCGATTTTGTTTTGCCATATTTTGTTTCTTGATTGGAGAATACATTTTTAGAAGCTTATTCAGTACTTTTTTTAGGCTTCCACTCAAAATTCATTGAATCTTTTCGTTATTTTTTATTGTTTGCGTTATGCAATGCAAGTCATTTTGGAAGATGCCGAGATGGCGAGATAGGAACAATGCTGATCTGATTTGTAAGAATCATCACTCGAGCAAGTGCACAAATGAACTTCTGGAATGGAATTAATATTAGATTTTTGTTGTTGTAGCTTTTCTATTCTCGGTGAAAAGCTAGACTAGTTTACAGTGCAAATTCCATAACAAAATTGCCGGTTTTTTGTTTTGGTTGGGGGAACATTATAGTAATGGTCTTTCAAGGTTCAATATTTGAGGTTGCTTCTATTTTCTTTGAGTGATATACAGTTTCATTTCTAGCTAGTAAATATGATTGTTTGATGGGTATTAGTAATTGGTTTGCAAATGCATAAGTTTTGGGTAGAATAAAAGCGAGAAAATGGTGTTAAATAAACGATCTTAGCTATTCAAAAAATTAGATTGTATGTATTACTCCACTCACCAACCTCGTTCAGACATTGCATTTTCAGTTAGCTTCGTTGGTCAGTTAATGAAGACCCATTGACTTCGAAAACTATCATTATTTCACGAAAAGCTTGATCTTTTTTGTGTTTATAACCAAGATTATAACTTCAAAAATAATCACAGTTGCCTTAATCTTAAAAACCATCACGAAATGAAGCAGTGGTCTTTACATCATTAAATTTTAGTTTAAAGCACAAATTGTTGGGAATGCTTTGTATTTTTTAGTTCCACATTGGTTAATTATGTTGTTTCCGTTTTTGTAGCCTATTATAAATAGGGTTTTTTGGGAACTTCCAAATTATCTTTTGGGCTCTCATATTGCGGCATTTCAAGAGTCACGGATTACAGCCGGCTCTTTGTATCTCTTCTTCACGTTAATTAGTGAATCATCTCTCTCCTCGCCCATGGACGTACCCATCTTGAAAAACCACGTATATCTTGTGTCTTTGTGATTTCTTGTTTAGTTTTCAATTTCTTGTTCGTAGCTTGCATTCATTGCATTCGTTACAGCACAAATCTCCATTTCTTTGCAGTGACAAGAATTGAGATACATAATTTGAAAGTTAAAGTAACTGTGACCATAACATGAAAAAAGATAAAGTAACACAACGAATTCCCTATGTTCCTTGAAACTTGAATTGCCATAATTTGCAATTTTCAAAACTACATAATGAAGCTACAACTTGAGCACAAAACATATATATGCGGTGAATTGGTGGCGGACGATGTACATGACCAACAAATTTGTGCCAGACCCGTGATTGGAGAAATTCATGATAAACCAAATAATTAACTATTAACAATTGGTACATATACATGAAATTAATGCACCTATTTATCAACAAAAATTAAATCAAACAACCTTGTGTTCCATCAATGATTGAGAAGAGTACGCTTACCGCAGACCCTACCTCTAAAAACCCGACCCACCCCTTTTTTAGGAGTTCAAAGCAGAGCAACACTAGTAGTTGCCTTCTCGAAGAGAAATTCTTCAGTGCCGAGTGGTGCCGAGCACATCTCGGCCGTCCAAACGTGTTTTGGACGGCCCAGATCTGTTTGGCTTGAGGGGGCGTTTTGGTAATTTTAAATTCCTAGATTTAAGAGTGTACCAGATTTAATAAAGGTGTAGATCTCATTTGGTTCAAAAGTTTTGAAAATTTTGAGAGGTTTTTCCGCCAAATTTTTAAGAGGAGAGAGAGAGGGGGAGGCCAGAGAGGGAAGAGGAGTGGGTTCCCAACCATAGGCCACGTCGTATCGGTATGGGAATTGGTAGGGAGGTCGTTACTGATAGCAAAATAGTAAACCTTACTCCTGATTCCCCACAGGGCAATCAAACATATTAGGGAAAATGACGGCTCAGTACGTGTTTTGATAATTAATACCCGTCAAGAACAAGCTAAGAACATTTATTAATGCTGAAAATGTCCTTGGCGGATATTAATTATTAAAACACGTCCTCCCTACCAATATTACAACTATATGGTTTTCTAGCCAGGTGAAAAGGCTTCTATTCTTTACCCAAAAAGTCGTTCAATACTCATTGCTAGCATCCCGCTCTACTTTTTTTTTTTAAACTCTTACCATGGTCTAAAGCTTTAACTCTCTTAATATCGAGACTTTAGATTTTATTTGGTTGATCAAATTTTATTTACATACTTTCTTTTTTTATCTTTTATTCAAATATTTGTAATATTTGTATTGATCTTAATTGGAATAATTCTAATAGGTACCAAAAATTAAGATCATATTTAAGAATATAAAACTTAATATTTTGACTTTTTGCATTTATCTTTCTATCAAATATTTAAAATAAACAAACGGAATATCAATACAGAAAACATAGTTTATGTAACAATATGTAGAAGTTCCACATTGTTTTTAGAAAATATTTCTGTCTTTTATGATTTTTTTTTAAAGATTTTCGTTATTTTTTTGGATTAATCATTTATCTCGACAATAGTAGCGTAAAAAGTAAAAAAATACAACCGAAAGCAAAAAAGGGGTCACTAAAGAAAATATCTTTTATTTTGTCCTTAATGTGGTCTTATTTGAACCTTTTTAAAACTTTGGTTCACATTTTTATATATTTCTTGCTACGTACTTTCATCAAGATCCATACTTAATTTAAAAAATGATGACGAAACTTCAAAATTTTGTTTTTATAAAACACCATAACAGGGATTACATTTTGATTTTGAATTTTTGGTGTGATTCAAACTAAAAGAATAATATTGTAACGACCCAACTCAGCTGACCTGCTAACCATTTGACTAACTACGCGGCTTAAAAGGTTAACATCAAGTTATACAGCAGCTGGTCGGAATTCATCATATATCATTTAACATTTCCCATATCAGCCGATTTGGGACTTTTTCCTCATAGATGGGCTCTTACAAATATAACCTTGTTTTTCTTTTTAATTTTTTTCTTGTTTTTTTATTTTATTTTATAAATTAATACTAAGTGGGCAATCAAGCATGAGGTTACCCAAATATCAAGGCCGCCATTGAATGTATTGTATATTTTCGCTACCTAAAATGACGATCGTGAGCGTTGATTAATGCATCTCAACACCATGATTAATATCCTAAAATTGTGCGATATACGGATAGAAGCTCACCAATGATTTAAGGCCTCAAATTAATGGTGAAATTCCCATGGCAAATGGCCAACCAGCTTAGGGTGGGTTTTTTAAAACTTAACTTATTTTTTTGTTTTGTGTGTTTTATTCATTTTTTTAATTTTTGTTAGATTTGCGTAATATTTTTGGATTAATCATTCGTCCCGACGGGAGCAATCTACAAAGTACAAAATTATGACCAAAAACAAAAAAAAAATCACTAAAGATGAAAAAAGGTATTAAACATCTGTTTTATTTATCTAAAGTGTTGTCTTATTTAATTTTTTTTAATATTTGTCCCTATTTTTATATTTTTTCGATTCATCTCGTCAAGACAAACGATTAATTCCAAAAATTACGACGAAAAGTTAAATAAAAAGTTACAAAAAATAAAAAATATTGAAATAAATTTTTAATAGTATAAGTTTACAATAAAGCAGCCTAAAGCCCCAAAACATATTCACAACTTTCTCTTTCCCGAATGAGGCAAGAATATAAATTTATAAGTTTACAATATAAATTTATAAATTCATATTCACAATTTTTAGTAGTATAAGTTTACAATATAAATTTATCGGTATATATTGTATTTTCAGGGGAACATTTTGGCAAGTGGTACGAAGAAGAAGTCAGCAGAAAACTACGACGCGCTTCCATACATAACAACACTATTGTGCAAAAGTTTGTGGACTTTTTATGGAGCTTTAGACCCAAATGGTTTTCTCCTTGTGACCGTAAATGGCCTCGGCGTGCTCTCGGAATCCATCTATGTAATTCTCTACCTCATCTATGCTCCTAAGAACAAAAAGGTACTTAAACGTTTTTATCTTCTTGCCAAGATCTCTCAGTTGTTAATACCATATGTAAAACCTTGTATTGCTATAGTCTGACTTTGTAACTGATTCTAGTGATATATAATTGGTTACCACTTGTTGGATCGGTCATTGGATCGAATAGCCATCGGAGTGATTCACAACAAAGGAAAACGACATATCTTTATGGGTGTCCTATGTGCAACAGTCACTGATAAGTGCCAAAATATTGATATTTTAATCCTCCAAACTACACTCGTTAGTCATTTATATTTGTTACTTGATATTTATTATGCTCCTATTTTGTTTATAAGTTGCTCGAGCTCGTTGTCCAAGATATTGGATAAAAAGAAGCGTTTAATGAAATTTGGGGTTAAAGCGCAGAATGCTTCAAAGTTGGATTATTAATTTGTTATCGCACAAAGTTCAAGGACCTATTGTGTAATTAATGACTAAAACCCTATATAAACAATGGAAACTCACTGCCTTCCGCAGTCAGCTTTGGACGGGAAAAATAGGATTCTCGGCCGGGGATCGGAAGTCAGTTTGGGGGTTCAACGGGGAACTGAAGATGACGGCACAGAAAAGAAGCATAAGCATGACTCCGGCTCCCATGGCCGACTAACTCCATTCTCTAGGGGGAAGATAAAGCTCCGTGTCAAGTAACTTTGTATTTGCATATATTAGGGTTTTTATTCGAATCGGATTATGTGTTCAAGAACTCCCTTCTATGATATCAATGGAATGGTTTTAATTCTTTTTATCAGTTGAGTATTTGTTTCCTAGGCCGGTTTTCAGATACCGTTCACATAATGGTTTTCATTGTTCTCAATCTGGGTGACTGAGATGGGTTATGCTCGTGAGACGGATCGTGCCGTTAGGCGGCTAGACCGCGCTAGTGAAACGGTCCGTGCCGTGGAATAATCCATGCCGGTCGGTAGATTGAAGAAATTTACTTAGCCACTATCGATAGGGATTGCAAGCCCTAGAGATAGTAATTTGCGATTCGAATGTTAATCCAGTCTATTCAATACACGGTTATGCGGTTGTGATGGATTCTAAACCCTAGACTTTTCTCCATCAGTTTTCAACCCTCTTATTTAATTGTTTAAGTTTCTTTTAGTTTTCAAAATAATCAAACCAATAAACTCTCCTTTTTGTTCCGAATTAATCTAAAAATTAATCAAATCTATAGTAACTTCGCTATACTGTCCCTAAGGAAGAATACTTGAACTTGGCCACTATTCTTCTGAATAAGGGTTAATTCTTAGTTTTTATAAATATATTTTTGACACGATACGATGCGGTTAGTCACCATAGCTATGTATGTAGCACCTATCGAAGCTATGGTAAGATATTTCATCGTTCCTTTCTTTTCTTTTCGTTGAAGGTTCATCGTGGTGATTCAAAAAATTTCCCTACAAGTCATATCCAATTCCCAATTGTGGATGAACCTATCGATAAAGAAATTAATGTTTCATTCAACCTAGCTTACGAAACTTTTCCTCTAAGGGTACGGATAAAACGCAGATTGGCCCCAAGAGGTTCATACGTACATAAGTTTTCTTTCGCCACAAGGAAGCACTAGACACAATTTATTTAACAAAAAAAAAAAAAAAACTACAACAATTGCGGAGCCATTTTCCATATAGAATGTGAAGTGGAATAACACTCTCATTGTCACTTTAAAGTTTTTCTTTTCAGCGCAAAAAAATGCACAAAAAAAACACCACGTTTTGTGATTTTAATAGTTGGAAACTTTTAATTAAATTCTGAAGTACTCTATCTTTAATATACTTAATCAATATCCAAAAGTTTATTTTTGTCAAACGTTTTTCTCCTCTTAGTTCGGCCCGTTTGAGGGGAGATATGGCTCCGCCGCGGACTACAACTTTGGTTCGGAAAGAGCTGTTAAGAACGTAGCTGCAGAAAATATAATTTAACTTGAATAACTGGTCTGATCAGCAGGGTCTCTAGTGGGGTTTTTTTTTTTTTTCCCCATTTTGTGGCTTTTCTTCCGAGTAGAATGGATACTCATGTAGCACTTAATGGCACTTGCAAGTGCCACTAGAACTTGACATTTTGTGCTACACCTCATTTTGTTTTTAAATTGAAGTGTGGAAATTAAATTATTCATGAATACTATGGAAGTATTTGAACAGTATACTGGCTCCTCTCACACAACATGTGTGTCCCACACGTGTAGGCCCGAGATGTTATGTGAGAGGGGCGAGTATATTCCCGGAGTACTAAATAATCACTCTTTGAAGTGCTGATATAGTTTTACTCTTACGCGACCTTCGGTATTCAATCTTTCATTCATCAATTCTTTTTACCATCGTAGATAGCTGTAATCAAGACGAAATGCGTAGAGTACATGTCATTTTTCCTCTCCTTTTTCCTGCTACTAAATGCTGGGTGTTGGTTTACTTTTGCTCTCATCCTCAAAGACTTTTATGTCATTGTAAGTTTTAGTATCAACAGAAAGTCTGAGAATCCCGACCGGGGATTCCCGACCGAATTCCCGACGCCGCGCCGGGCCAATTCCGGCCACCGGACGGCTAATTGGAGCCGACCAAAAATTCTATAAAAAAAACCCGAGTGGGTTTTCGCGAGAATCAACGGCATCCGATGTGTGTAGGTGGCCGATCCAAACACTTCATTTTTTTGTCTACAATGTATACAAAAAAATGAAGTGTTTGGATCGGCCACCTACACACATCGGATGCCGTTGATTCCCGCGCGGACCCACTCGGTTTTTTTTTTTTTTAATTTTTGGTCGGCTCCGATCAGCCGTCCGGTAGCCGGAATGAGGCCGGCGCGGCATCGGGAATTCCCGGTCGGAAACTGTAGTCTTGCTCTAGTATCAATTTCTTCACTTATGTACTTGATTGTACTCACACTGCCTGCCATTACCAAAAGCAATATTTGAGATTTGTTGTATTCTCAAAAAATTGAAAGTAGACTTAAAAGGTGCTACATTTTACACAGATGTCTAGACACATGTGTCGGGAGTCGTTCAATAGACGAGAACCCCACATCATGTAAGTGAAACCCACACGCATTAGACGGTTGTTGAAATATATATATATATATATATATATATATATATATGTGTGTGTGTGTGTGTGTGTGTGTGTGTGTGTGTGTGTGAGATTAGATGTGTGTGAAGCATATATATATGTGTGTGTGTGTGTATCAGTCCGTCTCCCGTAAGGAACACCTCATTTTAATAAAATGCGGACCTCCCTTTCCCGATTGAATTTCGATAATCCGAGCCACTCAATGTGTTCAAAACGTGATTTTAAGGGTACCCGGGAGAAATCAGCAAAAAAAATGACCGAGAAGGGCTTCATCTGAGCAGTTTTTGTTTGTTTTTTATCGAACGATTCAAACAAAAACTGCTCGGATGAAGCCCTTCCCGTTCATTTTTTTTTGCCGATTTCTCGCGGATACTCTTAAAATGACGTTCTGAACACATTGAGCGGCTTGGATCATCGAAATTCAATCGGAAAATAGGAGAAATGAGGAGGTCCGCATTTTAACTAAAATAAGGACTCCCTCATTTGAGACTGACTCTGTGTGTGTGTGTGTGTGTATATATATATATACTAGTGCTAGTCCATGCCTACGGCACTACGCATCTCGGTTGGAAGGAGATGGTAGTTGTGTGATTTAGGTGAAAACCATGGGCACTTAATCGGAAAGTGGGAGTATGCACTACAGCCTTTGGATCAAATAAATCTAAGACGTTCTAACAACTTGTTCCCACACCCTTCTGTTTTATAATAGATATATATATATATATATATATATTTGTGATTAGATGTATGTGAAGCATTATAATTATAATGACTTAAATTGGGCAAAAATGTACCCAAAAATGGGCATTGAGGGGGTATTTCATGCAACACGTCTATATCTCTCTCATCACCACTGCATTATTAGAGAAGGGAGATATATACCCATTACATATATAGGAGACTTTCGCATCATGCACTACCCTACAATGTCACGCGGGATGATGATTAATCTTTGCCCCTGCCCATTTCTTTCGTTGTCTCTTGATTCCTTTTGTCGTCACCCAATGTTCCCCAAACTTATCGAAGAAGAAGGCACGAGACTGAAGATGAAATAAGGAGGAGAATATATGATCCGTAGGAGCGGATCAAAAAAAAAAAATGATCCGTAGATAGCTAGGGATGTATCACTGAAGAACAACTCAAGAAGTCAAATCCATGTTGAAGTAAAACTAATACTAAAGCTAAAATCCAAGAAATTATGATCCATTTTTACTTTTCAGGTACCAAATGCGATTGGAATCGTGATGAGCTCATCCCAGATAATACTCTACATGATCTACAAAAACAAGACTCCTTTATCCAACTTAATTAGCTCAATTCACGCGACCAAGGAAGCCATCGAAATGCGAAGTACCGACGAAGGCAATACGGAAAATCCAAGTCTCAGCAAAGGAAATGACAATCCCCAGTCGCCATCGTGCCCGACTAGCTGACAGTCGCTAATGAGAACACTTTTACTGAGTCCACAGGAGACACACCACGATTTTCCTACTGAACAAGACGAGGAAGATAGTACAAGTGGTGTTGTTGATCATCCTTGATATCAAATTCAAACTTGTCAAATAGAATTGGACAGTGTCGTCGAGCCGGTCCTGATTTTTCAGGGGCTTTCAGCAAAAATAAAGTATGAGGCCCTTTTGTTGAACTATTATACGGGGAAAAGAAAGTAGGAGGACCCTCCGAAATTGAAATTTTTTTAAAGGCCTAAAGCGGCCGCAACACTGTACAAGCTTTAGCTCAGCGTTGGCTCCATCTTTGCAGCGACAAAATTGCGACAGTGAATACCTTTTCGATTTTGGGGAGTTCGGATTCAATCGCAAGTACTAAAGTTGTGCTTGGATCTTGGATTTTTCACAGCAGAGAAAACCACAAGTACTTGCAGTTGAGATGTCCTGAACTGAGCTGTTACGTACCAAAAAGAGAACTCCAGAAAAAAAAAAAAAAAAAAGAGGGTGTTGGTGCACTACCTGGCAATTTTTCACTTGGCATGTTTTGTTTTTTTTGCATTTTGAAAATTATCTCTCTTAAAAGTTTTGGTGTAACACGTTCGAACAACGAAAAATCATTGAGAGTTCTTGGGTACCGCCACATGGTATCCCAATGCTCGTCTCCAATTCATATTCATGCAAGACTGAAGACTAAATGTATGAATTCTGCATAAACATGTGATGGAAAAGGGTGTTGGTACGTGCACTGTAACGACCCGGATTCTTGACCCAATTTTTTTTAATAAAAATTTATATTGTTAAATTTCTAATTCAATAATTAATTAGATTGAATAATTAAAATATATTATTATGTGTACAATTGATATTATTTGCACTATTGTATAAGATATGTATTTAAACTTTAGATATACAGGGAATCAGTGATTCATATTCATCTCTTATCTTTCCTATCTAAACTCTAAGTAGAATTCTATTCAAACTAACTCTCCACTTCTCTATCATCCTATACATACACGCGTCCAGATACATTCTCACCTTGTACATACATGCGTCCACGTACATTAGAATTGAAAACCCCCCAAATGTGGCACTTGTCCCATATCCTTTTATCATTATCAGTATCACTCTCCTTCGCTCTCCTTCCTCATTCCACCACTTCTACGATTATCCTCTCACCTTCTCATTACCTTATTCTCTCTCATTATATATACCCACATAAATTCAAAAATTAAACACCAGTATATTATTTTACTCCCAATTCTATTGTTGAGTCTAGAGAGAAAGAGAGTTGTGGCCATAGGTGTGTGCAGACCGTGAGTTTCGTGGGCACACCGCTGCTGCGGCCCTGTCGGAGTGCCGCCGAAAGCTGCCTCGAGATTTCAGAACCACCACGGCGATCTACGAACACCGTATAACACTTATTTGGACTTAAAATCGCGTTTGAGGTAGTTTTCCGGAAACCCGAAACCTTAATCTGCATTTTAATGAAGTTAGGACTTAGATTTAAAATTTATTGAAGATGATAACCTGCTGTTAAATTGTTAATTTATTTTTAGTCCTGTTTATATTAAATTCAATCCGATTGTGCTGGAATGATTAGTGTTATACCCTGTGAAAATTTATGATCGTTTAACAAGTGTTTGATTGTAAAATTATTATTGATGATGCATTGTTAATTTGTATTTGAGTGGACGTTTACGTGTTTAATAAATTATTGGGGTAAATAAATGTTTATGAAATATTCACAAGAATATTTTACTAGTAAAAAATTTATTTAGATTGTAAACAAGAAATATTTTAGATTATATATTAGTTAATCTTTAACTCTAATAAATTTTAACTAGCATAGCCTCTCATAATTTTGTTTTTATAAAAATCTCATATTAATATTTAATATAGATAGTAAATACTAAATTTAGCAATAAGTATTTTTCAATAAAAAATTAGTTTGTAAAATCTATAAATAATATGAGAGTTAAAGAAAATGTTTAAACAGTATAAATATTTTATAAAATTTCTAAATGAGAGAAATAGACTTAATTTTAAGTGTAGTAATTAATTGTTTGACTGAATATTATTTTGTTACTCGCATGATTAATTCTATGACAGGATTAATTTTATCGTATGGTTATGTGTTGTTAGTACTTTTAGTTGAAATGTTGAACCGTTCGATATTTTATTATGACTGTAGATTGGACAAATAGGTTCCCGGGGTGGTTACGAGTAGTGAATCATGTAGACGATGATAAGTAAATGAAAAATGATAAAGTGTTGAAAGTGTGAGTACTGTGTGGATTGTGAATTGAGCCATGGCGATGGCAAGGGTAACCTATGGGGCCCTGTGTTGAAATGGATTACCTGAGGGGCCCGGTGTTGTGACGCTAACGTATGATACGTCATGGGAAGTTTCTCTTCGAGGAAGAGAATGGGTCCCATGAGACGGTTATAGTTAGTGAGACGCTAACGTATGATACGTCATGGGAAGTTTCTCTTCGAGGAAGAGAATGGGTCCCATGAGACGGTTATAGTTAGTGAGACGTTAATGTATGATACGTTATGGGAAGTTTCTCTTTGAGGAAGAGAATGGGTCCCATGAGACCGTTATAGTTAGCGTGGGGTAGTGGATGTCCGACCCTAATGTACGATACGTCATGGGATGACTCGATCCTCCTGTTATGGTCTTAAGTGAGAACATACTCGGTACATAACTTAGATGCGCTCACCTAGGACCCTAGTGCTGGATAAGCAAGAGGAAGGGTGGACCCATGAGACGATTATAGTTAGCGGATGTGGGAGGAAAGGATCTCGCGGAGAGAATCCTTAGATTACATGTAAGATGATGGATAGTAAAGAAAAAGACGATGTGTTATTATTTTGTACCTTCGGTGTATTATGAATTATTATATTGTTGATCTGCATATTGTGATATTGAGTTTTAGGATTTCTACTTAGTAAATTATCACTCAGGATACGTTTGTATCCTGGCAAATCGTTTGCTTCGACGTTCAATATGCCAGAGTGTGCAGGATTCCACAGTGGAGCAGTTGATACAGGTGGGACCCCTGAAACGGAGTCTGGGCCAACATTGCTTGGAATTTCGTGTCAAAACTAGAGTCACTCTGGAGTTGCTTTTGTTAAATAAATGTACATAGATTTTTGTATTATTTTGAAATTGTAATTTTTGTATAAGGATAAATAAGGGCCTAATAGTTTGTAAAATTCAGTATATTTTAGGGTTAATGCTTCCGAAATCCCTTGAGAAATCGGGGCGTTACATGCACCACTTTGACAATTTTTCAAAATTTAATTAATTACTCACAAACAAGTCTCCATTCACTGAAATTTTTGACTCCAAACCACGATGTGTTTATGGAATTATAATTATGGATTACTATCTTATCACAAAATGTAAATTAAGCTAGACTCCTTTTCACTTTCTCCCTTATGGAATTATAATTATGGATTTCTATCAATATGATCTCTCTCTTTTGTGTTGAAGATGATTTCGTTTAGACCTAAAAATTGAATTATTTTCTTGGGTAACTTTTACCTTTATCTGCAAGACAATCTTATTTTAATTTTTTTCTTCGTAGCTATTTTAAGATTATTCGATAGTTAAACACTTTTCAAAAAAGAATATGTGTTGACGAAATAGTGCCAAAGAAAATCATGGCTTGTCAAGTTCGTAAAAATAGATAGATAAATTTTTTTTTTTTTCACAACAAAGTCAATGTGTATATATTGTGGCCCCATTGGTGCAAATTTCTGGTTATGTGAAGTGTGGTTCTAAATTCTAACGTTTGTCTTTGCCTACCCAACCCTTTCATCACATGCAATAATAGCGGACACGTGGAGTACGGTAAGGCTTGCCACCAATCCATAAGGCTCACGCTGTGTTTGGACTGTACGTACGTAATGGGCATGTTTGAGTCCAAAACTTCCATTTCTCCGACAAAATCCAATCAGATAAGTACAGGAGTAAATCTTTCAAAAACAGAGATGCTGTAAGTTTACAACACTCAATCGTAACCGTTCAAAAGTGTTGTAAACGGTTAAGAAAATTTTGGAGAAAACTTAATTGTGATCGGTCATAATTGAAAACGAATCTCAGTCATTAATTAGGTGAATAGATGACTAATATAGCGCTGCTTTGTGAACAGTATGTTCACTGAGCCTCCGTGTGAAAAAGACTATCTCCAGATACATATGCCCATCACTTTCCCCTCTGAAAAACGTCTTTAAATTAGAACCAAAGGTTTCAGCCGACAGAGACAAACAAAACCACATTAGGCATTAGTAGCCCAGAAAAGCAGAGTCTGGTATCCGAGAAAATTTTGGTGTCAGAATGCAGAGCAATGGTCCTTTTTTGACCAGAAATGCTACAGTATTTGCAAGGAAATTGCAAGGCCGACAACAAAAACTGACGTGGCAAAGTAACGGGTCCCACTCTTTCTCACCCCTTTCGTTTGGCCCAAAATAAATTGGGTAGATTGCTTTACCCCCAGTAAGGGTGTTATGAATCCGACCGGACCGAAAAAGACCGAAAAAACCGACCGTTCGGTTCGGTCTTCGGTCGGGGTAGCGGCAGAAAATTTTGGGTTCGGGGTGGCCCGACCGAACTTATTTCGGTTCGGTCTCGGTTTTGTTAAAATCTGGACCGATCGGGCCGAACCGAACCGACAGGACCGAACCACCCCGAACCGACCGAAACACCCAGAACCGAATTAGACCGAACCGACCGATTATGTGTTTTTATATATTTTTATATATTTTAGATTAATCTTGACCATTCATTTAAATCTTGACCGTCTATTGAAAACCCTAAATCCCCTCTTATCTCCAACTCTCATCCCATCTCATCTCAGAGAATCAGAGATCACGCAGCCGGCAGCCCGGCTCCAGAGCTCCTCACCCCCCTCGTGACACCCCTACTCTCTGTGTTTTCTCGTTTGCATCGATTTTCTTGTGTGGGGCCTCTCTCTCCTATCTGCAAAACAGTGGAGAGGAGGAAGAAGAACGAGATAGAGCAAAGGGTGCACAGCTCCATTTATGAATCGGTGTTGTACGTACAGATTGCATCGACATGGGCAACTGCTTGGACTCTCCTCAACAAGTTGACATCTTTGTCGTTAACAAGGCCATAATTTCCTTTTTGGGTCTGGTCCATTTGTGATTCCTCTCTCTCTGGTCCATTTCGTTTGATTTCCTTCGTTGACAAGACCGAATTCCTCGACCGGACCGAATCCACCCCGAACCGAACCGAACCGAAATTAATACCGGTCGGGATCGGTCCCGAAATTACATACCCCGAACCCAATCAGTTTCTGGCAAAACCACCCCGAACCGAACCGACCCGACCGAATAACACCCCTACCCCCCAGGGCCCCCACCCCACTCCACCCCAACCCACACCCGTTTTCCGGATTACCCCCAAACCCCACCCTTTAATTCTTTTATTTATTTAATTTTTTAATCTTATTTATTTAATTTCTTTCTTTATTTATTGAATTACTTATTTAATTTTAATTTGATTAACTCAAATTATATTTTCAACTAAATTATATTTATCTATGAAAATTGAAATGTTTTCGGTTCAAACAGAATAAATACACCCTTTCAATATTAAAAAATATAGTTCAAAAATTAAGTGCTTCAATTCTCAATTCAGTTGAATCAGGGCAAAGATCGTATTTTTTTGATATTTTTATTCTAAATGGTCATAATGAATTTTTTGCTTTAAGGCCTTTCAACGAGCACTCTAAGACTCATTATCTAGTTTCAGGGCTCTCTTAGAGTGTTCATTAAAAGGCCTTGGAGCCAAAATCCATGATGATCATTTAAGATAAAATGATCAAACAAATAAGATCTTTGTACCGGTTCAAACAGATTGAAAATTGAAATACTTAATTTTTAACTATATTTTTAATATATAAACGGTGTAAAAAAAATAAGTGTTTCAATTTTCAATCCGTTTGAACCGATGCAAAGATGTTATTTTTCTGATCATTTCATCCTAAATGGTCGTAATAAATTTGTTGCTCTAAGGCCTTTCAACGAGCACCCTAAGACTCCTTATTTAGTTTCAAAGCTCTCTTAGGGTACCTATTGAAAGGCCTAAAAGCCAAAAATTCATTATAACCACTTTAGATAAAATGATCAGAAAATAATATCTTTGTACTGATTTAAACAGATTGAAAATTGAAACACTTAATTTTGTAACTATATTTTTTAATATATAAAGGACAAAAAAAAATAGTCGGATTCATGCTTGGAGTGTGAAAAGGACAACAACAAAAAAAAAGACCAGATAGAAAAGTTGGTTTGTGTGCGAAGATAAGGCAACGATCATTTAGGATTGAAATGTTGATTTGTGTGCCAAACCATTTAGGATTGAAATGTTGATTCGTGTGCCAGACAGAAATGTTATTTCTGGAGGCTATAAAAGGAAGACTTTGTGTTTTAAAAGTATAAGAGTTTTGTGTACATAGATTCCACTAAGAAGTCATGTATTCCTCTTTCCCATAGGCTTTCGTCATAAACTGCTGTAAGGAAAAAAAAAGAGTTTGGTTTTAGTGCCTCAAAGAATACCAAATTTTCTAGGAATGCTGCAGCGGAAAATTCGGGGCGGAACAATGGATGACTACAACTTTGCAATTTTAGATAGTTAGTCATTTGAGAATGATGTTCGTAGTGGGGAGAGCATCTCCCACAATAGTCGCGATTATAGACTCGAATTTACCACTGACCAGGTTAGTTATTACTGTTATTGTTTAGCATATTCGTTATTTATTTTAAAAGTAGACTGGTTGATGTTGTACTTATACATATTCATTTTTTTAAATATAGATTTTTGAAAGTAGATAAGATATGTTAGTTTGGGCGCGGAGCGTTGGTAAAAAATATGGTATTGTGGTGGTTATTTTAAATTCTGCTAAGTTTTTTTTTTTTTTGACAAAAGTGAGAGGTACTACTACATTGATAAAGCCCAACGGCACTTACACAACGAAATTCATTACAGATAACTTGGACAAAACCAAACTAATCATCTAATTGATACAAAACGAGAAAGAACGAGGTGATTGATGTCTTTCATCCCCAGCCCAGGCATAAGTACAACATTAACCAGTTTATATTAAAAAAAGAATTGATGAATTTCAAAAAAATTGGGATTTGAAATTGAGGCCTACATCTTTTATACAGCTTCTCTCTCTCTCTCTCTCTCTCTCTCTCTCTCTCTCTCTCTCTCTCTCTCTCTCTCTCTCTCTCTCTCTCTCTCTCTCTCTCTCTCCTAAATTGAATATGATGCTTCTCATCTTCACCCCACCTCCACCGACGCCAACCGCTACCAGCATCAACGCCCATCCCATGTCACAGACATGGATTCGACGCAATCATTGCCGCCCTCAACCGTCGTGGCCTGTGTCTCGCCATTCCACCGACCTTGCTTTGACTCCCATCGTCGCCCCCTGTATCTTTCTATCGCACTTGTGGGGGGGTGAATTCCACTTAAATCCTTTCCTCCTTCTGTTGAACGATGTGGGTGTTTGCCGGGTCTAAAGAGGTGTTTTGCCAAGCTGTGAGAGGTTGCCACCGAGCTATGAGAGGCTGCCACCGAGCCATGGGAGTTTGCCACTGAGCCATGAGAGTTTGCCACCGAGCCATTGAGCCATGAGAGTGCACCGAGCCACCGAACCACCGAACCTAATACCTGCAAACCAGAGGGGGGTGTACCTCCAGGAAAAAGCTCCAACGAGCTAGTCAGTATGTGGAGGAAGAAGAAGAAGAGTGAATTTTTCTTAGTAGGTGAGTTATGAATAAGATCTCTCTCAAACCTTGAGAAGTAGTCCTCTATTTATAAGCAAAGCTTGGAGTACTGAACTGATAGGCGGTACACCCACGTGTATTGTACTGTTCCGATGACGTCACATGTCATGAGATTTGCTTTATCACACTTGTCCTCCACCTGTTCAAAGAATCTTTCAGAAGCTTCTAAACCGACTTTGGATATTTGTTAGATCTTTTAGGGAGCAGAATTTAGTCGAACAATACAACAAGTGTCGAACGTTAGGGAAACGACCGCCTAATGTTAGGGAAAGACTGCGTTACGTTAGGGAAAGACGGCCTAACGTTAGGGAAACGACCGCCTAACGTTAGGGAAAGACCGCCTAACGTTAGGGAAACAACCGCCTAATGTTAGGGAAAGACCGCCTAACATTAGGGAAACGACCGCCTAACGTTAGGGAAAGACCGCCTAACGTTAGGGAAAGACAGCCTAACGTTACACTTTCTGTAGCTCCCGATGCGAATGGGTCCACAGAGTGACGTGTCCATAGCGAATACTGAATTCGTGCGCGACCCTTCTTGACCTTTCAAACTTTGGAAATTTTGGCCCCCTACACCACTACCCCTGCCTGACTCTCACCATCCCACCGTCGCTACTTGAGCTCCGATGAGGATAGTCCCAACCCAATTCGTCCTAATTTGTTGAAAACTCCCAAATCTCATATTAGGGCATGTAAATTACCGTTTATGTGCAGAGGTTTGTAAATTGGAGGATATCTTGGTTTGGTTTGGAGCTAATGTCAAAGGCAAGGGCCTGTGGTGCTTCAGTCTCAAAATTTCGCTTGTTGCAACAGTTCATGGCTTATGGAGAGAGAGAAAATGGCTTATATATGGAGAGGATTTTTCAAGGGAAGTTTTCTGTGCAAGAACAGGTTTTTCCTTAGAATTCAAACTGAAGTTAGGGAATTCCTCAGTACCAGGAGGAATTTGTAGGCTTCCCTCAAGAACAAAGCTTTTTGTGCTAGATGGGATGTTTTTGAACGGCTTTTAAAATCTGTATAGTTGGGTGTATAGGTTTTGTTTTGGCTGATTTTCTTAGCCTTTTTTTTCCCCCTGTTGTTGTAATAGCCTAATAGGAGATGCTATCCCTATCTTTCTTGATTCTTTGGTTGTGCTTAATAAAGTCTGCACTTATCCACAAAAAATAATGCTGGAGTATTTGATTATGCACTTTGTAATGAATCAGAAACCAAATAGTAGTAGCAGTTACCAACAAACCATTCATATTGATTATTGAACTTTCAACCACTTCATTCTATTACTATCCAAAAATTGTTCCCGTTGCAATGATTCAGTCTCATGAATTAAAATTACGAAAAAAGATATAACAAATCCTTATCACAGAGAAATAGTCGATTGCCGACAAATACACTAGATCCTTTAATCCGCAAGATGTGAATCTGTGATCTTCCCAGAATCTCTACGAAACCTTAATGGCCAGAGGCTGTGATCCAAGCTTACTCTACGTGAGACCTTGGCGGATTTTGTTGTGAAGTTACCCTTGCTTGACGTAGGGCATGAATTGTGGTTGAGGTATGCTAGCTAGTGAATGTGAGTGGATTGAAGAAATCCAACTCGATTGGAAGTGAACCTTGTTCTAACCTCTGCACATGAAAAGTCCTAATAGTAAGTAATCGAAGAAAATACAATGCATTTTACAAACCTCTGCTCTGCACATGAACAATAATTTTACAAACCGTAATATGAGATTTGGGGGGTTTCAAAAAATTAGGACGAATTGGGTTGAGACTCTCCTCACCGGAGCTCAGTCGGCGACGGTGGGTCGGTGAGAGTCAGGCAGGGGCAGTGGGACGGAAAGAGACAGGTGGCAACGGCGGGAGTCAAAGCAAGGCCAGTGGGACAGCGAGAGACAGGTGACGATCATTGACGGCGACACTGATTGTGTTGAACCGGCGTGGTGACGTGGGATAGGCGTTTATGGAGGTGGCGGTTGGCGTCGGTAGAGGTGGGGTGAGATGAGAAGCAGCAGATTCAATTTAGGAGAGAGACAAAATTTCGTTGAGGGAGAGAGAGAAGCTGTAAAAGATGTAGGCCTCAATTTCAAATCCCAATTTTTTTGAAATTCATCAGTTCCACTGCCAAATATTTTGAGCCAAACGAAAGGGGTGAGAGAGTGGATCCATCTCTTTGCCACATTAGTTTTTGTTGTCGGCCTTGCAATGTTGCTTGCAAATAGCATTTCTGTTTTTTGACAATTCAAGTTTCCGCGATGCGACGCTCGACTAATTCAGGGAATCAATTCCATCGCTTTACTTGCGAGGGTCCCAATAAAAGACGGAGAAAACTCTTTATGAATTAGTTTCGAAAGAATTGATAACACCTGTAAAATTTTCGAACCCGAAGACCTTAAGAATAAACAAATCAGTAAGTCTTGACATCGAGCCAAACCACATGGCAATCTTCCAATGATGTCAAAAAATCATTTAGAGCAGTACCTAACTTTTGTCCTCCCAACTTCTTTCCCCAATTCTCTCTCCATCACATACTATATAAATACTATATATCTCACCTCTCTGTTTGGTTTATTCCCACATCATCCTCTCTCTCTCTCTCTCTCTCGATGGCTAGTTTGAGCTTCATCATCTCTCTCGATGGCTAGTTTGAGCTTCATCATCGGCCTTGTTGGTCTGCATTATTTATTACTTGCCACAAAAACTCTTGAAATATTCGAATTCTTTTATTCTTGAGATACTAGTAATTTTTTTTTCTCTCGTAATACTCTTTTTTATCTTCTGCAGGGAATATAATCTCTTTACTAGTTTTTGCTTCTCCAATGTAAGTATGACTTTATGTAACTTGATGGTTTTTAATTATTATATATACTAAAATAGTAGAAGTTTTTATTTCCCCTTATTTTTCCTTCTGGATCAATGTCAAAGTTCTATATAAGAAGATTTTTTTTAATCAGCGAAAATCAATATTATTTGTAACACTCCTAAAATTTGTAAAAAAAAAAAAAATTGGAAATGCTAATTTCTAATCCGATAATTAATTAACTAAGTTAATCAATCTAAATGTATGATTAGGTTTATAGTGGTAGTAGTAAAAAAAAAAAAAAAGAAAAGAAAAGGAAGTCAGTGCTTAATTAATTGTGCATTTACATTATGCATACCTTAAATATATATAAATAGGTGAAGAATATATCTTTACTTTTTCCCCTTTACCATACCTACCCGTCCATGTACACAGGGACTTTTTTTTGAAAGCCATCAGTAAACCACAAATTATGGATTCTGCTCTTATCTCTTCCGTACGTTACTATCCTTTTTCATTCCATCACTCCTGTACTTATCCCCCACACTCTTACTATCTCTACACTTGCACTCTCTCTCACTTCCTTATAAAGACAAAAAAAAAAAACACAACAGTCTGGTTCCCAGGCTGTTTTTCTTTTTCTTCTCTAAATTTCTGTTTGCCTTTTTCCTGCCTTCGTCAGTTCCATTTTACTTGCTTTTTCGGCCGGATTTAAGGTAGATTAATCTCTTCTCTACTTTCTCCTAAGTATATAAATGTGCTATTATATTAGTTGTAATGATAGGAATTGAAAAGAAACAAATCCATGCATTGTGCGTTGAAGAAATCGAAAATTCCCGTTTTCTGTTCAGATCTGTTTTTTTTGTGAAACTATTCAAATGGAAAATCTGATCCGTTCATTTTGTTCGTCTTGTCGAGACGATTCCGGAAAGGTATAATAAGCCTATTTTCGATGTAGGGATTGATCACACGACCCAGTCGAAATTCCGGATTTAAACCATATGTTTACGTTTTATATATAACTGTGTGCGTACAGTACACTAGGTGAAAGACCCTGACGTCATAGAACCCCATCCGACAAAAATTACAGTTTACCCCCTGTGTCTTGGTTTGTACTAAAATATGATCCTAAACTATGTGAAATTAATTATTTTACCACTTGTGCTAAATTTTTAAACTTTTAGGATACACCTATGACTATTTCTTTGGGATCTGCGATATATGTTAACCTCGAAAGGATTTAGTAACTAAAAGTATTAGGTTTAGAAAAGAATAAAATTATTTTTGGTGTTATTATTTTTATTGTTAACAACCCTAAAAAGAGATTAATAAAAACTAATATCAATTTTACTTGTCAACGAACCTTAAGGGCATCGGCCAATCATAAAATATTATGTGTTTACATACTTGCACAATACCAATTGCTATGCTTGCTTTCATTTTGAGATACATGTTGTTTGTTGATTAAGCTATTATGAAGTATTATTGTTGTGATTGTAGATTGGACAAATAGGTTTCACAGGGTGGTTACGAGTAGTGACTCATATAGACGATGTTAAGTAAATGAAAATTGGTAAAGTGTTGGAAGTGTGAGTATGTGAATTGTGATTTGAGCCATGGTGATGGCGAGGGTAACCTATGGGGCCCTGTGTTGAAATGGGTTACCTGCGGGGCCCGGTGTTGTAACGCTAACGTATGATACGTCATGGAAAGTTTCTCTTTGAGGAAGAGAATGGGTTCCATGAGACGGTTATAGTTAGTGAGACGTTAATGTATGATACGTCATGGAAAGTTTCTCTTGGAGAAAGAGAATGGGTCCCATGAGACGGTTATAGTTAGCGTGGGGTAGTGGATGTCCGACCCTAATGTACGATACGTCATGGGATGACTCGATCCTCCTGTTATGGTCTTAAGTGAGAACATACTCGGTACATAACTTAGGTGCGCTCACCTAGGACCCTGGTGCAGGATAAGCAAAAGGAATGGTGGGCCCATGAGACGGTTGTAGTTAGTGGATGTGGGAGGAAAGGATCTCGTGGAGATGATCCTTAGATTTCATGTAAGATGATGGATAATAAAGAAAAAGATGATGTGCTATTGTTCCATACTTTCTGTATATTATGAATTATTATATTGTTGACCTGCTAATTGTAAGGTAAGGGGGTAGTAGGGTTGGGATTATCTACTGAGTTTCAAAACTCATCATAGTGTCGTTGGGCTGGCGTTTCATGCCAGGTAATCAGGAGACCGAAGAACAGAATCCGCTGCAAGATGATCCGTACCAGAATGAGGACCTCCCAACTGAGGAAGGGGAGTTTGTTGAGCCTTGGAGGCCATACCCTTAGAAGCTCTGTTTATTTGAAGTGTTTTTATTTAAATTTTTCATAAGTGTTATCACATTTGTCAAACTCTATTTCATATTGTTGGTTTGTAAGACTATTAAGTAGGTTTGAATTTGGTATTTGAGGTTTCCGCTGCTAAACTCTATTTAATAAAATTTTATTTCTTATATCTCAGTTTTTATGAATTTTTAAATTAGTTGAAAATGATTTAAATAACGTGTCCGAAAATCAGGGCGTTACATTATTAGAATAGCCAGATTAATAAATTGGTGGAGGAATTGAACTTTCGACCTCTTTTCTCCTAACACCTAAGTGCACTCCCTATGTCATTAGGCCAAAGGCCTCCCAACTTCAATATAAGAAGATTGGTGGTTCATGTGTTGAAATTCTCCTTTATAATTGGCAGATTGTTTTTAGTTTTTACCCACTTTTTTTTCCTTATGGTTTCTCTGCAGTAAAAGTTCTCAACTTAGATTGAAAATAGCAATAATCTGTTGTCTCCAGTTCACAAGTCTTTCAAGCGAAATAGTGCTTTGTAGGTTGAAAGCTATATTTCCGGTTGGAAATTTCATCCCACTTTTCTATTTTTAAGGAGCTTATTTATGTGGCTTAAATTCCTATCACAAACAGTTGACAGTTATATATTACTTACTACCGTGCCAGGTTAAGCACTAGTTCACTAGTCAATTAAAATTAACCGAGCTTGAGCCGATCCCAATGGTGAATTCATAATTAAAATTATTTTTCCTTGGTCAATTGTTATTCGGAACGGATAGTTCCAAAAAATATTTGCCTTGCACAAATTTGGGGGTGCCATTTAAAAATTCATATAAAAATTATAATCAGTACCCTTGATGAATTTTTATTTACAAGATTGGTTTTTCTTGGAGATTTTCTGTTCTCACCATTGTGGAATCAACATATTAGTCTAAAGTTCAAATGAAATAACTCCATAGGAGCTTTAGTCCAGCCTAAGTTTCTGTAATGTGTAGAATCCATTAATAAAAATATTTTAGAGTCTAGAGTCCGTGAAAAGACAAAATTACCTTTAATGAGACGAGAGCTTTGTTTGGCTAACACAAAAAAATATCTTTTTTTTTCATTTAAATTGTCTTAAATGAGACAAGGGCCTTATTTGGCTAACACAAAATATGTCTTTTTTCGTGTTTTTCGATCTTGTTGCACTTTCATAGGGTACCCTAGGGTTTTAGGCACTTTCATAGGGTACCCTAGGGTTTTAGGCACTTTCATATATAGGGTACCCTAGGTTTTAGGCACGTTAAATGCCGGTCAACGCCGATCAATCTTGGTCAATGCCGGTCAACCTTGGGAGGGTTTTTTTTTTGTAAATCTTGGGCAGAAATATTTGTCTTTATTATAGCAAAAACCCTTATAGTATGTCCTCCTACTCAATTTGCCCGATTGAAATCAAATTTATTGCTTTCTACCTGTTGCTCTTTATGTGCAAATTGGAATAAGTAGGGATAGTTTACCGCCAATTACTGCGAACTCCGCTAGTGGACAGTGAGATTGATTCTTCGGGATTAATCTATGTCTGCGTAAGTCAGTCCGAACACCTGCCTTTATGAGAACTTTAAAATTCAATGTATGGTTTCAGAAGGACGTTCAGGCGAGTGGTGAAGAAGAAATCAACAGAGAATTATAAAGCAATTCCATACATAACGACACTACTGAGCACAAGCCTATGGACTTTCTATGGACTCCTCAAGCCAGGTGGTCTGCTTATTGTCACAGTCAATGCTGCTGGTGTTGTCTTGCAATTCGTTTATGTCACTCTGTTTCTCATCTATGCTCCAAAGGATATAAAGGTAAATTTGCTCTCCGTTTAGGAAAATTAATTGTAACTTGTCATTCAACTCTTTTGTTAATATTTTTGTTAATTTTTAATCTGCAATTTAATGTTCAAACAAGATTAGACTTAAGTTATACATGCTATGCAGCTATGCTCAAGCTCTTATAATTACTTATGCGTTTTATATATTGATAATCATGGTCCATTGTTTTTCTCTTTTACATTTATTTTTTTCAAAAATAAAAAGCACTCGTAAATACATAATTCACCATATGGAATATTTATCGTGACTTCTTTATTGTATGTTTTGACAAAATAAAGTCAGTATTAAACATTCTTTAACAATATAAAGAAATAAAAAATATTTTTTTACCTAAATATCAATCCATTCTTCTCCTTCTTTTTCCAAAATCACTACAATAAAACATATCTGTTAATCAACTAGCAATTTGATATGTTTTTACGAATAAAGACTTAAAAACTAGTGAAAAATTAAAAAAAAATATTAGTACATTTTTTGGAAAAGATCACTATGTAAAGAAACATGAGAAATGGAGAATGAACAAAATGAAAAATAAAGCCATGAAAATAAATTCTAATGGTATTTGTTTTACAAATACCTTGGAATAAATACTTAAATTTAAAATTGTTATGAGAGCATATATAACAACCCCCAAAAATTAAGAAAATATATAACAAGAACCAATAACAAAATACTAATTAATACTCCTATTAGTCAACAAATCCGATTGAAAATGAAATAATGACAAAAACAATACATAAGTATATTAGCTTTTTTTTTTTAAAGGTTATTTGTATCATTTAAGAGCTAAATTTAACATAAATATAATAGTTCAATAGCAAGGGAGGACATTGTAATTTCAAAAACCTCAGGGGAGATCTCTCCATTTGCCAAAATTAGAATTGATCTTTATAACATAGTAACACGATTTCATCAAATTTGTACCATAAGATCTTTTGAATCATATGTTGCGTCCATTTATTGAAGAAAATTCATGTTCCCACAATTTTTAGATCAATAAAAAATCGTTGCTGTCTACCTAGGGGTGGCAAACGGGCGGGTTTGGGTTAAATTGGGTAAGTTGTTAGTGGGTTGGGTCTTTAATGGGTCATTGACCCATTAACTATGAGTCTAATTACCCATACCCAACCCGACCCATTTATTTTAAAGCAAACCCGACCCGCCCATTAACCCAATTACATATATACTAAAAATTATGATCGAAAAATTAGAAAAGTAAAAAAAAATTATGATCGAAACTCATAAATTTTTTCAAAAAGATGAGAATAAGTAATTTTTTTTGTCTTATTGATTTTTTTTTATTTTTATTCAAAAAATTATAAGTTTCGATCAAATTTTTTTACTTTTCCGATTCCTCTCATCAAAACAAATTAATAAGTCACAAAAATATGACACAAAACAAAAAAAAATGCAAAAAAAATTTGAATAAGGACAAAAAAATAAGTCAATTTTTTAATCCAAACCCTTTGCGGGACTACCATAAGAGAAATTTATTCACGGCGGAGCACAATTTCACGGGTCCATTCGCGCAATTAATGGATGAGATGTGTTTTCAATTTTGACTGGTCAAAATAATTGTTACCGGTCACAATTGATTTTTAATTCTGACCATTCAAAATATTTTTGGACGCGTGTAATTTAGCACAAAACAATTGAATAAAAAAAAGAGAGAAGGCCATGCTCCGGGGAGAGAGAGAGAGAGAGAGAATGCTCAGGGGGGGGGGGGCCTTCTCCGGGGAGAGAGAGAGAGAGAGAATGCTCCGGGTGGAGGTGGGGTGGGGGGCATACTTCTCCACTTCCCAATTGCAAAAGAGACCAATTAAGAGATGGAATTTGGTGGGTTAATTTCATTGCCCATTGGGTCATTTAAGTTGACCCAATTGATGCCCAATTATGACCCAACTAATAATGGGTTAGCTGGGTTTGAACCCATTCTTACCCAACTAATAAATGGGTTGGGTTGGGTCTATTTTCTAGTTGATGGGTCTGGGTTCAATTTGCCACCCCTATGTCTACCTACACGATTTTATAAGATGAAAAGATACGGGATAGGGAAAATGATGGCCAAAGATGTGTTTAAATAATTAATACTCATCAATGACATTTTCAACATTAATAAATGTTCTCAATATGTCCTTAACGGATATTAATTATCAAAATACGTCATAGGCCGTCATTTTCATCCCTATAGATAGGGCGGAGCAGGAGGAGCAAGTTGTGTTTCAAAATAAGGCCCAACTTGATAACAAGTCGTGTCACAAGTTATATATACACAAAATATAATAATTGGGTTGTTATTTCCATATATATATAAATGAAAGAACCATATAAATTTCAGGTAAAATCGATGAAGTTGGTGGGAATATTGGACGTTTTTTTTTCTTGGAATGGTGATAGGGGTGACTCTTGGGGCAATCCACGGAAGCCTCCGGCTAACAATTGTGGGAATAATATGTGCAGTATTGACCATAGGCATGTATGCAGCACCCCTATCTTCCATGGTAATTATTTCTCCATTTCTTTTCCTTTATTCTTTAGCACCCCATTGTTTGGCTGGTAGGGGTTTTGGAGGATTAGGTGCGTCAACGTGAGAAGTCTATCCACCTGTTTGGCTGTCTATTCCTTTGGCGAAGGATGAATATGATTTTTGATGTTTTTCGGTTTTTCTATTTATTGGTGAAATTTTCTTATCCTATTTGCAAAAAGAGCAAGATAAAGACAAGACATGAACAATTTAATTTGTGGACTCTCATTTTTAGAATTGTGTTACTCCCTCCGTCCCTAAATAAGTGTTCGGCGCGCAAAACTATGCCTTAAAAAAGAAGCATTTGTTTCATTAAAAAAATTAATTTTTTTTCACGAATCAATAGATAGCAATGAGTTTTATTAGATTGTGAAAAAAAATTAAATTTTTTAACAAAATTTTTGCATGTTTTGTAAAGCCTAGTTTTTCGCGTCGGACACTTATTTAGGGACGGAGGGAGTATATGTTATGGATGACAGAGGATGGTGGTAAAGACGAAAAGTGTGAAGTACATGCCATTTTTACTGTCGTTTTTTCTTTTCCTCAATGCTGGAGTTTGGTCTGTCTATGCTCACCTTGTCAAGGACTATTACGTTGGAGTAAGTTCTTCTCTCCCCACCCTCTATTTTATTTTAAAATGCACGTTTATTTTAAGTGTAGGGGTTAATCCAAAAGTCCCTAAAAGCAAAATAGCCTTATTTTTTAGTATTTGCTTTTAATACATGGGCCAATAATCAGGTACCAAATGCAATTGGGTTTGTATTGGGCTCGGCCCAGCTGATCCTCTACACCATATACAAGAACTAGGGCTATCCAAGAAAAACAGAGAACCATGAAATCGGTCCAAACCGATCCGATCCGTGCTTTTTGGATTCTGTTCGTGGATTAATGGTCTAGATAAGAATTTGAAAATTAAAAAACTGTGAGATATGGATTAGGATTAGATTTTCATTTCAAAACCGTGGATTAACCGAACCGGACCGTGAGATATTTAAAAAAATAAAAATATAGATATGTGTGCGTAATTTATATAAATAATTATAATTTTACTAATTTGCTTGTTTGTTTTGAGAAACTAATTTGCTATTTTTTGTTTGGTTTTTATGGGATGTAATAAGTAGATCATGCTTGACCAGAATTTGTGTATTTTGAACAATGCTTAGTTTTATTTGGTTGCTGCCTTGCTGCCTTTACCATGTTTATTGCCTTAATGCCTTTACGGCCTTTACAATTTGGACAATGTTTATGGAAATTAGTGTTTGCATTTATATTTGGAATATGATCATGGTAGTAGCATCATTTTATTTTTTTGGAAGGGAAGCCATGGATAAAACCGGGACCGAACCGTGAGACTTTTGGATTAGGATTGGATTGCATTTTCTAAAAACCGTGAGATACGGATTAGGATTGGATTCATACGAATCCGATCCAATCCGATCCGGACCGTGGACAGCCCTAACAAGAACAAGTCACCCTCAACAAAATCAAAGGAGGAAAGGGAAGAAGAAGGATTGACCAACCTCATCAAGAATGCCATTGAAATGCAGGGCCATGACGAAGACGACCCGAAAAGTATAAATCAGAGCCTTCACAAAGGAAGCAGCCTTCCGAAGTTGTCCGTTTCCCGGCAGTACAACATCAATAAACTCGCGAAGACACTTTCACTCAGCCGATATGAGTTGCATTCTGTTCGTGATCATGACTATGATGTTGAAAATGGACGCTTTTCAGCCCAATAGAATAGTAATGTTGATCGTCCCCCTTATATATATTCAACCATGGTTTTTGATAACTCACGTGTGTGTACTGCCCTTCATTAGGCACATTTCTGTATGTTTTGGAAGCAAATGATATCTATTGAACCAAATAAGTAAGTTAACCAAACTTCAAGGTTAAAAGTGTTGCAACTGTTACTAGGGCCGAAATTGAGACTCGATTGTAACTACAAGGATCATTTCTAAAATTTACTCTTAGAGTTATTAAATCGCATACTCCGTTCTGTAGACACCCCATTCTGGACTGTCCAGATAGCGTTATTAGTCGATCTTTTATTTCCCCAATGATGATCTTAGTCGAAAACAGTTTAAGGACAAAGGTGTGGTTGAGCTTTGAGCGTCCCGAACCTCTCTCAAAACCCCTTTCAAACCCTTCAAACCAGAGCCAAACAGCCCCAGCAGAACCCAATTGGCATACGCCAGTGTCCTGAAGGCGTACGCCAGTTATCTGTCACGTGTCAGTCATCGACCAGTGGCCCATCTTTTACTGGCGCACGCCAGTTAATGGCGGCGCACGCCAGTCAAATTAACTTTATTCAGCCACTTGGGCGGGACTTTTTTGCCACCATGACGTCGGCTACAGCGTCCCTGATGATTATATCGGCTAGGCCCGCTCCCTCTCTCTCCTACACCCCCCATCAACTAGTCCCATGCATTTAATGCATGGGAAGGCTCCAACCTTGCCCCAAGACAGCCAAACAGGCCCTAGCACCAGACTGATCTCAGTCTCTCTCCCCTATAAATACCCCCCTTGCATTCATTTGCAAGGGGTTGGCTTCATTAAGAAGAAAAAAGCTCTCTTCTTCCTCCTTTCTTGCTCTCCATCTCTTTTTCTCCCATTGAAAGAGAAAGGAAAATAGCCCACTTCCACACACCCTACTGACATCCAGTCACCATCTAGGCTTCTATCTCCAAGCTTTAAGTTCAACACCACCTTCACTCCTCAAACAAAAGGTATACCACCTTTGTGTGTCACTTTCTGTTTTTAGGCCCCTGAGGGGAACCAGTGAGGCCCAGGCTAGTAAGTAATACTAGTCCTGGCCTCAAACTGGCAAAATACGACAAACGTATGAGGTGATACATGGCGCACGCCAGTAACCATATGCCGTACGCCAGTCATGGTAGAACGAGCACTACTGGCGTGGGGATCATGGATCACCATTTCTGTCATTTTATCTTCCTGTCAATCACCCTTGCATGCTAAATAACCAGTTTACCGCTTTCTGTATATTTAGAACTGTTTAGATGTAGTAGTCAATACTCACTTCTTATCTGCTTAAAAGGCCTCTGGGATCCTTCTGGTCATGTTCCAGAGCCCAGATGATGCAAAAGCCAAGCACTGGATTAGGGTCAAACGTGCGTACGGCAGTCCATGACTGGCGTACGGCAGTTAAAGCTAGGATCCAGTGGCTGGCCCTTGCATCTTATTTCAGTCTTGGCCTCCTTCCTGTCCCCACTCTGTTTAGGGGGTCTCTTGTCTATTTTCATGGCTTCAAGCCATCTCATCTGTCTGTAAATATATATACCCTGCTTATTTAACTGCATGGTCCGTCCTGGGTGTGCGCTGGTCCTTTTCCAGAGCCCAGAGGGTTGCAAACAAGGACTGTGAAACTGGATGAGTGGAGTACACCAGTCTTATTGTGGCGTGCGCAAGTCAAATCAACATGCAGTGGCTCGGCCAGTGCATGCTGGTAGAACTTGCTCACGCCCCTGCGGGGCAGCGTACTGCAACTTGTCCAGTTTGCTCAGTGCTTGTTCTCAATCTATATTTAGCATTGCAATCAAGCCATTCGTAAACATTTCGTCACATAATTGCAACTTGTTTACAGTGCTTTAATCCCCATTATCTGTTCCCCCACCCTAACTGGCTAAAAAATGATCAAATGAGAGAAAAATGCAAATGTTTTATAAAATGCCCGAGTAGAGACCGATCTCCGGATTGGGCGAGAGGGGTGCCATAAAACCCTTCCCCTCTCGTAATCTGGCTCCCGAACCTCAGATATCGAAGGTGACGACGGTCCAGTCTATAAGCCTTTTCAAAGATCAAACAAACGTAGCAAACGTTTTCGAGTTCGGTTCCTTGGGTGCTCTCACCGCTAAAACCCGAGTGGCGACTCTGAATCGAGGCGTTTCGCCGCGCTTTTCCAAACACAAAGGGGGCCGCGCCCGATTTCACAAATGGAATTTTCGGGGGCGCGTGCCGACAGTGGTGACTCCGCTGGGGAAATTGCGTTGGTTGATATTTGGCGATTAATACATAATTGAACAAATCTCAAAAGCTTGTCAAAACAGTACGTTTCGCGCTGCTGAAGAACGGAATGGTAACGTAACAGGATCTCAGCATCCGACCAATCCGAACTGAGGCTTTTACTATTGTTCTCTTATGTAGTTTTCTCCAAAAATCAATTAACCAAAAGTGAGCCAAGCTTCAAAAGGCATTTGTTTTCAAAAGCATTGCATTTCTCTCTCATTGAATCATTCTTCGGCATTCTCCGTTCGTATCGATGGTTGGTCAGCTCCGTTGAGGTGTTTTGGGTAACCGGCACAGTTTACTGGAGCCCAGGGTCCTCGAACGCCCAACAACCTTGGACGATGATGAGTCGTACTACCGTTCGACCATTGCTTTGCTCCACGCGTTACAATGGGAGGTATATCGCGGCTCTAGTTAGAGGAACCCCTTTAAGCCAAAACCGGCCTCTACAGCGTTTACAAAGCACCAGAACCTTTCAACCTAAGACAGGAACCCGCAGGGTAGGATTACTTGCTTCTAACCCCATATCCTGTCTAAGTGTTACCATTTTCCATATCGCATGCTTGTACATACATTCATGACCGTTTTTGCGTAGGAGCATGCTAGGGCGGCTTCTAGGATATCTTTTGTCAAGTCTGTCTTGCGCCCATTCGGCGTTGCCTTGGACCAATGACGAGTCGTGTATCTCGATGTTGCACGTTACCAAAAATTTTCAAGTCCTTAATCAATGAGACTTCGGGAAATCAACACTTTCTAAGTCTTTATCCTAACGCCCGATCGAGGTTTCAAAATGAAAAACCAGGAACAACGGAGAGAGTGACGTGATACTTACACCACTCAGGTTAAAAGTGCTAATCACTTACACCGCTCAGGCTCCAGCACAGTGCTGCTTACGCCATTTCGGTTACAGTATCACGCCATCTACACCGAGTTGTTTCGAAATCAAACTTTGAAACCTCGAGAAGGGTTAAAATCAAAGGCCTAGGCTGTTTTGGCATCCCTTAGTAATATTCGATTCAATCAAGGATACACCGTCGAAAAGAAAATCCGAGGATTCTATGGCAACTGTCCGAGTGTCGTAAGGCAGACTCTCTCTAGTTCTAGAGTCTAGGAGGACACCGACGACGATGACCTGTGCATTGCATTCCTTCAAACTCTTTCAAAAGCTTGCTACAGGAACACCACTGAGTTCTCATTTACTTTGCTGTCCAAGAGCTCTAGGCCATTTCACTGAAAGAAAGAGCCAAACCTACTTAGGAGCGTCTGCCAGGGCTATTTCACCGTCACTTCCAAAGCCATATTACTTCCAAAGCCATATTACCCTCCTCAATCATCAATCCAAAATGGCAGCACAAACAGAGCTGGCTGAGCTAAAGAGGGTTGTTCAAGAAATGAACCAGAAAATGGACAAACAAATAGCTATGGTCCAGGGATTGGTTGACCTCTTTACCACCATAGCCCCGCAGTCAGATATGGGGCTGATCAAGGAATCCTCTCAAGCTTGCCACACTCCTGCGGTTGGAACCAAGCTGTGCTCGAAAGACGTGTTCAAAGACCTGGTTGAGTTTCATGAAGCCAGGACTCACCCGAAGGAGAATGTTGGATCCTTGTTCAAAGCCAACGCTGAAAGGGAGGATATGCGCGACAAAGAAATCAATCCCAAAGGCAAAAGAGTGCATCATGTTCCTCAATCCAATCGCCGAAACCCACCAAGGACCTTCTCCCGTTTCTCCACGCCTTTGTCCTCGGTTTATGAGAAGCTCCTCGAAGCTGGCTTCCTCAAGCCACTCCTTCCAACTCCTTTGCCTCGAACATTCCCGGCATCCTACAGTCCAAAAGCTTATTGTGCTTTCCATCAAATGCCCGGCCATCTCACCGATGCCTGCTTCCGCCTTCGACATGAAATTCAAAATCTCATTGATAATGGCACCATTCAAGCTCCGCTCCCATCAAAGCCCATTGTCATATCCAACCTCATGCCTCAACACGGTTCCAACCCATGTGTTAGCCAGATATCCATCAGCTCTACTCAAATCAACTCAAGCTCCACTCAAATCCAACCTAACTCCACCATATTCAACCCAACCCTTTTCATTAGCCCAGAAAATCAAACCAAGCCAATTTTGTCTCTCCCATCCGAACCCGAGGTTAACCTGATGGCCATAGGTGCAGTCGAGGTCCCTACGGGCGATACCTGGGTTGATAGTGATGAGAAGCCTACAAAGGAAGAATTCAAGAGGAAGCTTAATCAATCAAAGGAGAAAATGGGCTGGCAGAGGTCCTTCAATCATGAGAATTTGGGGCTGTTGTTCAAGGAGTTCTCTCAAGTGGGTTTGGACGAAGAAGCTGAAGAAGCCGAAGTGTTGTTGCTTGAGCCTGTTGTCCTCTAGCTCCCACCTCTCTGCGAGGAAGTCAAGGGTAACTATAAAAGTTGCATTTTCAAATCGCGTCTCTTTTGCATTGACACTTTCGAGTCTGAGTCTGACGCAGTGTCTGTCAAGTCGTCTAAGTCTAGCTCTGAGTCGGAGCTCGTGCCTCTTGGCCCTCCATGTCGTAGCTTCTATTCTCAATTTGAGTCTTTTTGCTGTACTTGGCAACCCCGAGGGTTCTTATGATATGCATTATCCTGCTTTTAAGTACTTTGCTGGCTTTTGAATAAACCGTGTCGACCCCGACGACGAAGGGATAGATTTCAATGGGATCATCCCCAAGGAAATGTGTTCCCTCGCCGAAAGGGAAGACGAAAGGCATGCTTAGCCTCTAAAAAGAAGAAGTAATTTCAAATAAACTTGAAAGATGGGGCAGACCCCCGGATGGCTCAAATTGGTTCAATGCTATCCCCATAAGAGTATTGCGCCCGTTCAGACTTGTTCAAAGAATTCAACAATACCTTGGCATGGTCTCACAAAGACATGCCTGGCGTTGATCATGGGATAAAGAAATATCAAATTCCCGGCTACCGGATGCCAAGCCAGAAAGCAGCAGCTCAGAAGGCTCCAGGCCTCGTACCATACGCAAAACAGTAACAGCAGCGTTCCATCAAGCGCACATTATAAGGGTGCAAAAATGGCCTGGAGCGAGGCATTTCCAATTATAGCAGTCAGGACCCTTTCACTATCAAAGCCGTTCTATCTGGGGCTACAATCAAAGATCATCGACCTCGACGGCAGCACATCAATACCTCGGTCAACATGGATCAACACAAGTGTTGCTTTTTCCTGAGAGAAGCTCGTTGGATTGAAAACCCCAAGGGTGGGCAGTTCCAAGCAAAAGTTAGAGCAGCCTGCTAGACCGAAAACCTATGAAGGCGGTCTAGGCAAAAGTTGGCAAAAAGTTGAAAGCTCGCTAGACTGAAAACCTGAAAGGGCGGTACTAGGCAAAAGTTAGAGCATAAAAGGAGAGGTAGAACACACGAGCGAACCTTGGCCTGAACTACGTTTTGACCTGATTCCCAGAAAGGGATACGTAGGCAGTCTCTCTTCGAGGCTCGGTCATACTCTATCAATTGGATCCATGGTTGACGTTTTGGTGCACATCAAGGGTCAAGAAAAGTCGAGAACAAGACAAGCTTCATTGGAGAAACAGACAGGGGAAACCATTCGTCTTTCAAGTTTAATGCAAGCTGCTACTTCGATTTCAAAGCTGAGCAAAAGCCTTAAAATATTTTGAAGCATCAAAAACAGAACGAAATGCTTATGAGGCTTATCGGCTCACAGTTTATTCTAAGTTCAGCAAACGTCTATTTTAAGCGGCTGCAGTAGCTTTGCAATCCTGCGCATTAGTTTGAGGCTCACACGCACTTGTACAAAAGTGATGCACGTTGGTCTCAAGCCTGCGCGCGCTTCTTCAATCCCTGCATCAGACAGTAGTAGGCAGCCACCGTGCCTAACAGAGATTTTTGGACCCTCGGGGGCACATTTCAAATTCAAAGCACCTCAAATCTCGTTCAAGGGGCTTTTACCAAGTCTTGTCATGCTGTGCAAGTCATATGGTCCTAATGTGGCTGCACAGGGGTGTCGGTTTCAGTCCGGGCCTATATGAGTCATCATTTGCATCTTTTGTCCATCTTTGCGACACTTTTCAAGTTTTTCAATCCATTGTCATGTCGGGATGTTTTTTCTAATTTTACCGATTTGTACAGGTCATTGTACATTTGTTTGACCATACGCAAGTGTCAGTTTCACCTATCCAAGGGATATTGTGAGTTTAGGCTTGTTAATGCCCAAAATTTCATTATTTTCCATGTGTCTAGGAGTCCGTGACATATCCGAGGCTCTTCTCCCTTTCCGTTCGAGCTAGGCGAGTTTGTACACGTATATGTGTCTGTTTGTCGAATCAGTTCGATGTCAATGCAAAATTAGATATTAGCGGTTTGTTTATGCATTCTTTTAGACATTCTCAAAAGAGAGTCAAATAAATTGGAAAATGCTATTTACATTGCTACCTTACCATCTATAGTCCGGAAGCAGTGGAATCTTGTGAGCAATGAAGGCATGTTGGCTCAAGGCCAAGCAAAGCTTATTTATGGGGCTCATCTGCCCAAACATCGAAGAAAAAGAGCACACCGACCCGATGCCGCTCCTAAATGGCAACTGAGGCATGCTGGCCTGCTCAACGTCTATCTATCTAGGAGCACATCTCAGAAGCAAAAGACAGTAAAGTAAAGAGGCTCAGTGGTAGTCCTCAGTGGTAGAGCTCGGCCTCGTTCTCGTCGTTGTTATCACTCTTGATCTCTTTGAAGTACCTGGGGCTCCTCTCCCATCCGCCTCTTCTGAGGAGGCTTTCGCTGACGCGCTCTCTTTCTCTCTCACTCTCTCTTAATCTCTCAGACTACTCTCTCTGAACCTCAAAAAACTCTTTGGCACGAGCCACCCTTTCTATGGGCCTTTCTTTCAAACTGCACACCTCTAGTCACTGGTTATCTATTGCTCTCGTATCTCTGAGCTGTGGCTAAGGTGACAGTATCGCTTTGTGAAACTCTTGTTTATGTGGCCATCCTAGGCCATCATCCTCTAGAAGCCGCCCTAGTCTGCTCTTGCATTTTCAATTTATGCATTCAATTCCGTACATATCATTGCATATTGTATATCAACTGTTGAAAACAGGGAAAATCTATCCAGTGTCAAAGCATGCATGTCCAGTATCGAAAGCAGCAAGTAATCAGGATTTTAGGAGTTCATACCTGGGATCTAGTCACTACTGGAACTGGAGCCGAAGCCGCTGCTCTGGGAAAGTGCAATTGTAAGGGGGGTGCCACATGTTGTTCTCCCTATCCATTTCTCCATGGCAAATGTCAAGCACACAGCCTCACTGTCCCACTCCACTAGCACCTGGAGCACACTTTGGCAATCAGAATACAATTCAAAACAGCAATGGCTTGTGCTACCCATTTCAATCAAATCAACGACGATCAGCCATGTCGTCCCTTCCCAAATCAAATCAACGACGATCAGTCATATCGTCCTTCTCAAATCAAATCAACGACGATCAGCCATATCGTCCTTCTCAAATCAAATCAACGACGATCAGCCATGTCGTCCTTTTCAATCAAATCAATGACGATCAGCCATGTCGTCCCTCTCAAATCAAATCAATGACGATCAGCCATGTCGTCCTTTCAATCAAATCAACGACGGTCTACCCGTCCTACAAATCAATTCAATCAACGACGATCAGCCATGTCGTCTTTTCAATCAATCAACGACGGTCTACCCGTCCTTCAAATCAATTCAATCAACGACGATCAGCCATATCGTCCTTTCAATCAATCAACAACGGTCTACCCGTCCTTCAAATCAATTAAATCAACGATGATCTGCCATGTCGCCCTATTCAATCAATCAACGGTGATCCGAATATTGTCCCACGGCCTATCCGTCTGCAACTAATTGTTCCCCACGAGAGTCCGCCTCGGCCTACCCCGAATGACTACTTCTACTTCAGTCTAGCTTCTAACACATTTTCCAGCAGTCTTATTGTTTGTCTCGGATGGTACTTGATAAGGAGATTGGCTCTGATTCCCAATAGATGGAATTTAACCTCCCTGACGCGACCTACCCGTGATTGTTGGAACTATTCGTGCCAAGGATAGCTTGACCCCCTCAAACGACGGTCCACCCGTCCAATTTCAAATCAACGACGGTCCACCCGTCCAACTTCAAATCAACGACGATCTATCCGTCCAATCTCAAATCAACGACGATCCACTCGTCCAAATTCAAATCAACGACGATCCACTCGTCCAAATTCAGATCAACGACGGTCCACCCGTCCAATTTCAAATCAACGACGATCTATCCGTCTAATTTCAAATCAACGATGGTTCAACGAGTCGTCCTTCAGTGATGACCCACCGTCTCAAATCAACGATGGTTCAACGAGTCGTCCTTCAGTGATGACCCACCGTCTCAAATCAACGATGGTTCAACGAGTCGTCCTCACCGATGACCCACCGTCTCAAATCAACGATGGTTCAACGAGTCGTCCTTCAGTGTTGACCCACCATTTCAAATCAACGATGGTTCAACGAGTCGTCCTTCAACGATGACCCACCGTCTCAAATCAACGATGGTTCAACGAGTCGTCCTCAACGATGACCCACCGTCTCAAATCAACGATGGTTCAACGAGTCATCCTTCAGTGATGACCCACCGTCTCAAATCAACGATGGTTCAACGAGTCGTCCTTCAGTGATGACCCACCGTCTCAAATCAACGATGGTTCAACGAGTCGTCCTTCAGCGATGACCCACCGTCTCAAATCAACGATGGTTCAACGAGTCGTCCTTCAGTGTTGACCCACCGTCTTAAATCAACGATGGTTCAACGAGTCGTCCTCAACGATGACCCACCGTCTTAAATCAACGATGGTTCAACGAGTCGTCCTTCAGTGACGACCCACCGTCTCAAATCAACGATGGTTCAACGAGTCGTCCTTCAGTGATGACCCACCGTCTCAAATCAACGATGGTTCAACGAGTCGTCCTCAACGATGACCCACCGTCTCAAATCAACGATGGTTCCCGAGTCATCCTCAACGATGATCCATCATCCATGTTCAACGATGGTCCATCCATTCTTTATGACTACCTCTATTTCAGACCAGCTTAGAGCACATTTTCCAGCAGTCCTATTGCTCTGTCTCGGATGGTCCTTGATAAAGAGATTGGCTCTGATTCCCAACAGATGGAATTTAACCTCCCTGACGCGACCTACCCGTGATTGTTGGAGTTCTTTGTATGCCGGATAAGGTTTGGTCCCCAACAACATTCATCGTTCCGCGATTAAACCATTTCCCCAAGCAGAGTCAAATGAACGACGGTCTGCCCGTCCAACTCTCAACTCAACGACGGTTCGCCCGTCCACTTTCAAATCAAACGAGCAACGGTTTGCCCGTCCAACTTCAAATCAACGACGGTCCACCCGTCCAAATTCAAATCAACGACGGTTTATCCGTCCAATTTCAAATCAACGACGGTCCACCCGTCCAAATTCAAATCAACGACGGTCTACCCGTCCAAATTCAAATCAACGACGATCTATCCGTCCAATTTCAAATCAACAACGGTCCACCCGTCCAAATTCAAATCAACGACGGTTTATCCGTCCAATTTCAAATCAACGACGGTCCACCCATCCAATTTCAAATCAACGACGGTCCACCCGTCCAAATTCAAATCAACGACGGTCTATCCGTCCAATTTCAAATCAACGACGGTCCATCCGTCCAATTTCAAGTCAACGGCGATCCACTCGTCCAAATTCAAATCAACGACGATCCACCCGTCCAAATTCAAATCAATGACGATCCACTCGTCCAAATTCAGATCAACGACGGTCCACCCGTCCAATTTCAAATCAACGACGATCTATCCGTCCCACAGTCTTTTTCCCCAACAGAGTCGATGCTGTTGCAAAAAAAGATTGTTCCCCAGGAGAGTCCACATTCCGTGATCTGGCTATCCAAGACTGCGAAGCAGCGGTCTATCCGCCCCGACGTCGAATCAAACAGGTTCTTCAAATTTCTTGCATTCTGGATAGCCTTGAAGAGGGTGTCTAGGAAACCTTTGACGTTACTTGTCTCCGGTCAATGGTGCTTCAAGTGCCGTCAAAGGGGGGATTCTGTAGACACCCCATTCTGGACTGTCCAGATAGCGTTATTTGTCAATCTTTTATTTCCCCAATGATGATCTTAGTCGAAAATAGTTTAAGGACAAAGGTGTGGTTGAGCTTTGAGCGTCCCGAACCTCTCTCAAAACCCCTTTCAAACCTTTCAAACCAGAGCCAAACAGCCCCAGCAGAACCCAATTGGCATACGCCAGTGTCCTGAAGGCGTACGCCAGTTATCTGCCACGTGTCAGTCATCGACCAGTGGCCCATCTTTTACTGGCGCACGCCAGTCAAATCCAGTCAAATCAACTTTATTCAGCCACTTGGGCGGGACTTTTTTGCCACCCTGACGTCGGCTACAGCGTCCCTGATGATTATATCGGCCAGGCCCGCTCCCCCTCTCTCCTACACCCCCCATCAACTAGTCCCATGCATTTAATGCATGGGAAGGCTCCAACCTTGCCCCAAGACAGCCAAACAGGCCCTAGCACCAGACTGATCTCAGTCTCTCTCCCCTATAAATACCCCCCTTGCATTCATTTGCAAGGGGTTGGCCTCATTAAGAAGAAAAAAGCTCTCTTCTTCCTCCTTTCTTGCTCTCCATCTCTTTTTCTCCCATTGAAAGAGAAAGGAAAACAGCCCACTTCCACACACCCTACTGACATCCAGTCACCATCTAGGCTTCTATCTCCAAGCTTTAAGTTCAACACCACCTTCACTCCTCAAACAAAAGGTATACCACCTTTGTGTGTCCCTTTCTGTTTTTGGGCCCCTGAGGGGAACCAGTGAGGCCCAGGCTAGTAAGTAATACTAGTCCTGGCCTTAAACTGGCAAAATACGACAAACGTATGAGGTGATACATGGCGCACGCCAGTAACCATATGCCGTACGCCAGTCATGGTAGAACGAGCACTACTGGCGTGGGGATCATGGATCACCATTTCTGTCATTTTATCTTCCTGTCAATCACCCTTGCATGCTAAATAACCAGTTTACCGCTTTCTGTATATTTAGAACTGTTTAGATGTAGTAGTCAATACTCACTTCTTATCTACTTAAAAGGCCTCTGGGATCCTTCTGGTCATGTTCCAGAGCCCAGATGATGCAAAAGCCAAGCACTGGATTAGGGTCAAACGTGCGTACGGCAGTCCATGACTGGCGTACGGCAGTTAAAGCTAGGATCCAGTGGCTGGCCCTTGCATCTTAGTTCAGTCTTGGCCTCCTTCCTGTCCCCACTCTGTTTAGGGGGTCTCTTGTCTATTTTCATGGCTTCAAGCCATCTCATCTGTCTGTAAATATATATACCCTGCTTATTTAACTGCATGGTCTGTCCTGGGTGTGCGCTGGTCCTTTTCCAGAGCCCAAAGGGTTGCAAACAAGGACTGTGAAACTGGATGAGTGGAGTACACCAGTCTTATTGTGGCGTGCGCAAGTCAAATCAACATGCAGTGGCTCGGCTAGTGCATGCTGGTAGAACTTGCTCACGCCCCTGCGGGGCAGCGTACTGCAACTTGTCCAGTTTGCTCAGTGCTTGTTCTCAATCTATATTTAGCATTGCAATCAAGCCATTCGTAAACATTTCGTCACATAATTGCAACTTGTTACAGTGTTTTAATCCCCATTATCTGTTCCCCCGCCCTAACTGGCTAAAAAAATGATCAAATGAGAGAAAAATGCAAACGTTTTATAAAATGCCCGAGTAGAGACCGATCTCCGGATTGGGCGAGAGGGGTGCCATAAAACCCTTCCCCTCTCGTAATCTGGCTCCCGAACCTCAGATATCGAAGGTGACGACGGTCCAGTCTACAAGCCTTTTCAAAGATCAAACAAACGTGGCAAACGTTTTCGAGTTCGGTTTCTTGGGTGCTCTCACCGCTAAAACCCGAGTGGCGACTCTGAATCGAGGCGTTTCGCCGCGCTTTTCCAAACACAAAGGGGGCCGCGCCCGATTTCACAAATGGAATTTTCGGGGGCGCGTGCCCACACGTTCAGGTTATAAATACGGCCTATTGAGTGGATATATACGGCTTTCATTTATGGAGGATGGTAATACGCTCAAAATTCTGAAATGAGGGGTGCAAAAATGCAGATTATTTGAAGGATTGTAATTAATTGGATGACTGATTTGTCGGAAGAGTTGCTATACAGGGTAATGTGATAGATATGAAAACCATAATTACTACCAAAAGTGCTACACATACAACGGTTGTGTAAAACACAATATACAACCAATCTCTAGTAATCCATTGCTATAATAAATGGTTAGGATTCGCTCAAACTCTTCCTTATAAAAGTTAAACTTTTCCTTGGAAGAGTTTTTTTAAAATCTAGACCATCCAAATACATCTGAACGGTCAGAATTACGCACACAACTAACACAACGGTTGTGCAAGTAGCATTTTGGAATTACCAATATGTAAACCAATGTTAGGCTTAGGACCTCCAAGTTGTGTTCATCCCAAAACTCTACGCCTATATACAATATCCAAAAGACAAGGTATTTAATAAAATAAGAGCGATTTAGAATTTATTCAAATGTCAGAATGAAAACTTAACTTCTAAAAGTGACCATGATGAAAATAAAGGTGTCCAGGCAGGCATGGACGGAATCAGGATTTTATCCTAACAGTGGCGAAATGTATACTTAAAACATAAAAAGATGCATTACAATATTAATAGTCATTTGTACATGGAGTACAAAAAAAAGTCTAACTTTAATTTCGGTCATCGATAATGCCACTCCCCAAATTTATAATGTACATCACTCCCCAAATTCCTATATGGATTTTCTAAATTGATAACCACACTCCCTTTTGATAGTGGCATTATAAATTTGGAGAGTGACATTATAATTAAATTCCCTTAATTTTAGGTTAAGTTGTTTTAGGGTTAGAGTGTGGAGTTTTTTTTTTCTTAATTATACATCATCATTTATATTATTTCACTTTGGTTAATTGAATTTAATTTTGGAATACTTTTTTGGGTCTCCTTTCTTGAAAAAAAAGAAGAAGATTTACGACTAGTATATACTACCTCCATCTCAAAATATTTGTCCGGTCCACAAAACAAAGACTAAATAATAATGCATTTCTTTCAATAAAAAATTCAAACTTTTTTCATAAATTAAAAGAACTCATTGATATCTAGTGAATTGTTGAAAAAAATTGTATTATTTTTATGTTACATTTTGGGACGGAAGGAGTAATAAAAAATAAGAAAAAAAATTAACAATGGCGAGACTATACAAATTAGGAATAAAAAAAATTCACATATAATAATTATATTTTTTAAAATTATTATCCTGGGGACTGCTGCCACTTGACTCTTGGTTCCATCCTTGTTAAAGTAATGTAATTGGAAATTGTTTGTCTTCATTTTTGCTGCCGACATTAACTTTTCTAACCTTTAATTATCTCTTTGGACTTTGCGTAATGGGCTCCTAGAAAAGCCAATGTTTGTTGAATTTATGAAAGGAAAATTAGAAAAGTAAGATAAAGCAAGAAGGAAGAAAAATGGAAAGTACTTTGCAGAAGATGCGTGTGGGCACACTGGAATATGTCGCCTTCTTGTTGCGCTTGGCCACAGTTCCTTTGGTGGCGGTTTATCTTAGAGCTAGATAACTGACACAAAATACGATAACACGATACAAATCGGACACAAAATTAGTGAGTTAGGATTGAACATTTCTGACACGAAACACGAAAATGACACAACTCGAGAACACAAATTCTAAATGGGTCGGGTTCGGATTGAACACGTGAGACACAAAATTGACACGACCAACACGGTTACTAATCTGTGTCACCCATTAATACGAATATATATAATATATATATATATATATATCTGTAATTCTATATAGAGTTGAGCAACAGACATGATAACACGACATGAACCGGACATGAAGTTAACGAGTTAGGGTTAAGCATTTCTGACACGAAACACAAAAATGACACGACTTGAGAAACACGAATTCTAAATGGATCGGATTGGGTGGTTTGTGACATGACCCGACCGACCCGACCCGACCCGACCTGTTACCCAAGTCTAGTTTCTCTTCGATTCATTAGGGATGAAACTAGTATTTTATCTTAGCAGTGACAAAATGTATATTAAAAAAATAAAAAAATGCATTACAATATTAATAATCATGGGCTCCATAAAAAATTAAAATAACATAACAAAAAATATAGTAAATGATATTTTTCATTTGCACATAGAGTATGAAAAAAGACTAATTTTAATTTTGGACATTGATAATACCACTCCAACAACAACAACAACAATAGCAGAACCCACGTAGTCCCCAATCATTGGGGTATGAGTCGGGTCGGATTAGAGACATACTTAACTTTTGGTAATATGTACAAAGTGGTTGATCTCAAAATACCATTTAAACAGTAGCCCCCTTATACGTGTTTTGCTGAGGAACTATGCCCCCAAATCAAAGTCAAATGGCATCAGAGAGGACATGCCTAAAGACCCAATTTAATTTATGTGCACATTATCATACTTCCTCCATTCAAGATTTTATCAGTTAGGTTCATGTAGTCTGATCATATGGAGTTGCTGAAAGGCCGGGAAAGGGATGATTGTCTTCCTTTCCTTACCTAGTGAAGTGGTCTGGAGTTGCTCTCACTTTTAGTAGTATCATTTAATATAGAAAGCAGAATGTAGCTTCAATTTCCATTTTCAAAAGTTTGCTCTCACTTCTAGTTTAGCATTATATATATTTGATCAGCTGATCTTGTATTTCTTTTGTTATTTCATATATCGTTCATTTGTTTAGGATCGAAGTTCGTTTTGGGCCCCTGAAAGGTCAGGGCCGGTCCTGAAAGGGCCAATATAGAATTCTTAGTTCCATTGCGTATAACTACTACAAATTCTTAGTTCTTTGATCCTCCCAATGTTTACTATAACAAAAAACATATTCGATGACATGTAAAAATATCACCAAACGTCCAAATTTTGTCACCTATCATCTTTGGTGACACAAGAAGAGGTGTCATTGTATCCATGACACTAAAAGTCAAGGGTGACAAAATTGTGTAGTTGTCACGGAATGGTGTCAACAGTGACAAAAATTTGGTGTCACCGAAGACAAATTTTTCATGACACAGTTGTCACCGAAAGTAACTGTGACAACAATATGGTGTCACAAAAGAGAGATTTTCTGTGACAAAGGTGATTATATCACAGAGAGTAACAATGACAGCACGATGTTGTCACGGAAGAGAGATTATTCTGTGACAAAAATTGTCACTAAAAGTACCGACCATGACAACCGATTGTGTGTCACCAATAACCTTTTGTTGTAGTAGACACACAACAGTGACAATCTCTTTTGTCACCAAAAAGAGGACTTTAGTAGCAATACAATTTATTCCATATATTGTTTTCACCTGCTTACAAATTAAATTTCAGATTTTTTTGTATCTTATAATTCAACTTAGTGAAACTTAAACTGCGAAGAAGCAAAATATAATTCAAATCAAATATCCATTAAGTCAACATTCATCATCCAACTTCAAAACGTTTCAAAACATTCATCCTCTAACAATGACCACTTCAAACTTAACATTACCTAAACTACACATCCATATCCAAAAAGAACTCAAAACTAGTGTTCCATTTACTCCATCTTGGTTAGCTTCGAAAAAGCAACTCCAACTCCTTTCAGTGACAACTTTACGCTTGTCACCGAAACTTGTCTTCAGTGACAAATTTTTTGTCACCAAATCCCCTCATTATTTGGCGCCCCAAGATCGGTTACCCAAAGGTTTTCAGTGACAAGCAGTCAAATTGTTTGTCACCGTTGAATATATTCCGTGTCAACACCATTTTTTTGTCACCAAATAGTGTCAAAAGGTGTCGGCCATTAGTGTTTTTTGTTGTAGTGATTTCCGGTTTGAAACTTCCAACTGCGAAACGATCTTTTAAATGAAACTATTTCATTAGAAAGGAAACTCTAATTTCTTAAAGCCAAAAATGCCTCTCTGAAATATAGACTAAGGGATGCATCTAGATCTTGATTCACTATTTCCATTTTTTTTTCTTGATTTTGATTGATTGCCTTTTTCTTAAAATTTTACTAGAAGTTTGAAATCTTAATGCGGGTAAGGAAACATCGTTTATCAATTATTACTTGCTGGGTCGGAGCGTAGACAAGCGAGCAAAGCCAAGGAAACAGGGAAGCCTGTCATAGAGCAATCGACTAGAAGTAGAAGACTGCTGGCTTGAGAGAAGGCGTGTGAGGCTTTGCTCAGCTTTAACCGAGGTTTCCACTAGTGGACGGTGATATTTGGGTTCCCAAACATAAGTGGTGGTTGCAAAATTTTTTGTTAGGGTGTTAAATTTTTTTGCCAGATGATAGGATGTTAGTACGTTACTATTTGTTAGATTAGCACAAGGGCCAACATCAATGGGTCTGTTTTTTTCCTCATTAGAAAGCTTAAATTCTACCGGATGTATTCAAGATAGAATAGATATAATAGAACGCTAACAAAATGGATACAAAAAATGCACAAAATATTAGATTTACCGTCGTCAATAATGCCATTATCAATGCTAATTACTTCTACACTGAAACGTGTATATATTTTTTAGTGATGGTTGATTCTATTGTGGAAAATGTCATGGGCTGCATTGGTGTGCAAAATATGGAGAAATGATGTGCAAATACGGGGAGAGGGGTGTTCAAACCTGGTGACTATGTGTTTGATACAATAGGGTGAGCCTAAAGACTTTAATAATAATAATAATAATAATAATAATAATAATAATAATATCTTTTTTAATTTTTATTTTTACACATTTTTAAGTCTTAATTTCAATATTTTGTGATGCCTCATTTTTCAACCCAACATAGTTACATAATTATTGTGTAGCTTGTTCATAATTTTTCGTGAGTTTTTCATATTTTATTTATATTTTTGGTATTTTTTTTTTATCATTTTTACCTATTTATTCTTGTTTAATTAGTATAAAATTATCCTTTTGGAAAAAAAATTTAAATTTTTGTGTGTAGTTGCTCTATTATTATTATTATTATTATTATTATTATTATTATATGCTATAATGTTTACAAAGGGTGTTGAAGTGCACACCCTTTAATGGCTATAGAGCTGTCTATGCTAAAGATTAGCCATGTGGATGCAATGGGTGGAATGGAGATCTCTGTTCCATGTAATTAACGATTGACACCTCATCTACCTCAAAGTGGACGTGACAAATGATTCTTCCAAGCCTTTTTAATTCAATGAAAGTGTTGTTAAATTTTTGTGTGTAGTTGCTCTATTATTATTATTATTATTATTATTATTATTATATGCTATAATGTTTACGAAGGGTGTTGAAGTGCACATCCTTTAATGGCTGTAGAGCTGCCTATGCTAAAGATTAGCCATGTGGATGCAATGGGTGGAATGGAGATCTCTGTTCCATGTAATTAACGATTGACACCTCATCTACCTAAAAGTGGACGCGCCAGATGATTCTTCCAAGCCTTTTTGATTCAATGAAAGTGTTGTTTTGATCAACTAATCAAATTTATTTTTATTTTCAAACATGAAAATGTGATCTTTGATGAGTAACAACGGATATTCGCTCTTTTCCATTTTTCAACTTTAACTTACCTTAAATCTCGAAAAACTATCGCGTGAAATTACAACTTACAAAGTTACTTTAGAAAATTTGCGAAACAATTTATGCAACCATCATCAATATATAACATGAGATCAGCTTCAATGGTAGATTGCCATTTTACGGAATCCTAAAAGTATATAATTAAGGTTAAACCTAGAAAATAAAATAATCTTAATAAGGTGGTGAAAATGACATTATTATTTTTCATTAATTAAGGAGACTTGGATGATCTTGTGCATCAATCTTAAGCTAAATGAGGTGTTAAGCATTTATTACGTGGAACAAAGATTTCACTTCCACCCATAGAATGGAGGGCTAGGATGTGAATTACCAATACATAACCAATTTTTATCAATAATTCTATGGGTAATGACCTATGGCCCGCTTTCGGTATCCCACAAAAATGATTTCATTAATGTTGCAATATTTTTTTGAGTGATTTTGTGAAAAATCAGCTCAATCGGACAATTATAACTAGGCGGCCTTATAACTATTAAAAAATCATTTTAGAATTAATGAAAGGCTCAGATCATTTGTATGTGACCCGAAAGCACTGATCTATGCACCATTAGGGCAATCCCGTTGGTACCCATAGACGGGTTGAATTTTTATTGCTAACGATACAAAAAGTAATTTTGTTGGTTGACAATCTATTCATTTGTCTAATCATTTTTCTAACCGTAGTAAACAAATAAAGGAATTCCATATCTATCAGGTCATTTTCCTTGCCCACTAGGAAATCATGTATTGGGCCACATAAATCCATTAGATGTAAAACTAATGAGAACTGTTAGAATGCATTTTAGAAAATAAAATAAAATAAAAAGGTTTCCAAGAGCAAATTAAGCTCGAACGTACACATATGCAAATCCACACTTTTGTTAAGAGCGTTTGCGCGTGCCCAGACACGTAGTATAAGTTAATATTCCCTCCATTCCAAAATAAATGTCCGGTCCGTAAAACGATGACTTAAAATAAATACGGTTTTTACAAGAAAAAATTTCAACTTTTTTATAAATTAAAAGAATTCATGGATATCTAGTAAATTGTTGAAGGAAATTTGAATTTTTCTTGAAAAATTCGTGTTATTTTTAAGTTCTCATTTTGCGAACCGGACACTTATTTTGAGACGGAAAGAGAGTATAACATTTCAATTTTGTGTTCTAATTATGCAACTCCAAAGCAATCACATGGTGGACCCAAAAAGTCTTCCGGAGCTATTTTTGTAAGAACAGTCATGAGTTACTATTCTCATACGTTAATGACTTTAATATCATGCTAATTAAAAAAAAGTCAACATAACTTTTGCTTGCACATATTCTTAAACCTATGTATGTGTTGGATTATTCGGGGAAGGGTCCTGTACATTTTCTTGCTGTCCAGTCCCGTCCATTTTCAATTTTTTGGGCTGCAATGATCAGTTCCGTTTATTTTGTTAAGCTTGTCGAGACCTTTTTCCACAAAAATCATGTTTGTCGGTTACCAATCCATATTTCATCTAAACATATTTATCTTTGAACAAATGGGTCCAATTAATTTAGTGTGATAAGTGGACGTATTAAATGAAAAATGTGTTCCGATCAGGTGTTTGATTGGTAACCGATGGATGTAATAATCCTTTTCGAGGTGAAAGGTCTTGACAAGTTGTATGAAATGAATGATTCCAATAATTATTATGGCCCGAAAAAAAACCCACAAAATTGAAACTGAACGGGACTGGACAGGACCCTTCCCTGAATTATTCTGTCAAAATCAGAATAACTTGTATTCGTACAAGGTTGAAAAAGCTCCTCTCCCCCAAAACCATGAGAAGTGCTACGTACACATTCTTAATTGGGTGGTGTCAACACCCCCTCAACCGCTTTAAATTAATTTTAACGTTTGTATAGAAATTCATGACAACTGTATATAAAACGTCATAACATTTGTATTGAAAATAACAACATTAATTTAAAATTCGTAACAACAAAGGTAGCAGTGGAGTGGTAGCCAAGTGGTAGGCACCATATACTCTCATGCATATGACTCGTTCGCAGTGGCGTAGCTAGGAATCTATATAAGTGGGGGCACCTTTTGAACACATTTCAATCAAAAAAATTCTTACCAAACAATGTTAGAGTAATAAATAATTAACGTTCGTGCTGAGAATTGAAAACCTAACCTATTTATTAAGAAAGTAACATACATAGAATATAAAACAAACAAATTTGAATTGTCTTAACGGATCAAGTTTAAGAGCAATTTACTACACAATATTTAGCAATCTTGCTTCCATTGTTAATAATTTCTAAAGTATAAAACCCAAAGCCCATGGTTTAGGCACTTTTGAATTGTGGACATAATGCGCGCATTAGAGAGTTCCAAAGAATAAGTGGCCGCTATTATTTGCATTAGATTCTCATTTCGCAAGTGTAATGACATTGTTCTAATATGTGAAATAAAATTGAGAATGAATGATATTCGAAATGTCTTAGAGTGATTAAAAGTAAATTTATGAAATACAATTACCAAGACAAAATGCCAAATATACATTTTTAAATTTTTGAATTCAGAAAAAAAAAAAAAAACAGTGGGTCCCTTACTCCCTCCGCCGCTGCTCGTATCTCACTAACTACAACTAACACCATTGACTATTACAAAAAAAAAAAATTAAAAAAAAATCGAAAGAGCAAAACAAAAACTCATAAAACTAAATGCTACGAATTCAAAGCTGATGTTAAAATTTGTGTATTCAAGTGTTATAAAAAATCATGAAACAAAAACTAATGCTACGGATTATTTTGCAAAACATTAATTAAGCACAACTATTGTACGAAGATGGATTTTTTTATGTTGATTGTTATTTTCTTTACAGTTTTTCGGGTTGTAGAGGTCAGGTGTGAAATCCCGGTGACTATGTGTTTGATACAATAGGGTGAACATAAAGACTTTAAAAATAATCATAATAATAAAATCTCTTTTTTAATTTTTATTTTTACACATTTTAAAGTCTTAATTTAAATATTTTTGTGATGTCTTATTTTTCAACCCAATATAGTTACATAATTATTGTGTAATTTGTTCATATTTTTTCGTGAATTTTTCATATTTTATTTGTATTTTTTGGTATTTTTTTAATCATTTTTATCTATTTATTTTTGTTTAATTTATATAAAATTAACCTTTTGGAAAAAAAAAATTAAATTTTTTTGTCGAGTTGCTCTATTATTATTATTATTATTATTATTATTATATGCTATAATGTTTACGAAGGGTGTTGAAGTGCACACCCCTTAATGGCCGTAGAGTTGCCTATGCTAAAGATTAGCCATGTGGATGCAATGTGTGGAATGGAGATCTCCATTCCATGTAATTAACGATTGACACCTCATCTACCTCAAAGTGGACATGCTAGATAATTCTTCCAAACCTTTTTAATTCAATGAAAGTGTTGTTTTGATCAACTAATCAAATTTATTTTTATTTTCAAACATGAAAATGTGATCTTTGATGAGTAACAACGGATTTTCGCTCTTTTCCATTTTTCAACTTTAACTTACCTTAAATCTCCAAAAACTATCGCGTGAAATTACAACTTACAAATTTACTTTAGAAAATTTGCCAAACAATTGATGCAACCATCATCAATATATAACATGAGATCTGCTTCGATGGTAGATTGCCGTTTTACGGAATCCTAAAAGTATATACTCAAGGTTAAACCTAGAAAATAAAATAATCTTAATTAGGTGGTGAAAAAGACATTATTTTGTTCAATTAATTAAGGAGACTTGGATGATCTTGTGCATCAATCTTAAGCTAAATGAGGTGTTAAGCATTTATTACGTGGAACAGAGATTTAACTTCCACGCATAGAATGGAGGGCTAGGGTGTGAATTACCAATACATAACCAATTTTTATCAATAATTCTATGGTAATGACCGACGGCCCGCTTTCGGTATCCCACAAAAATGATTTCATTAATGTTGCAATATTTTTTTGAGTGATTTTGTGAAAAATCAACTCAATGGACATTTATAACTATTCAAAAAATCATTTTAGAATTAATGAAAGGTTCAGATCATTTGTATGTGACCCGAAAGCACTGATCTATGCACCATTGGGGCAACCCGTCGGTACCCATAGACGGGTTGAATTTTTATTGCTACGATACAAAAAGTAATTTTGTTGGTTGACAATCTATTCGATCATTTGTCTAATCATTTTTCAAACCGTAGTAAACAAATGAAGGAATTCCATATCTATCAGGTCAATTTCCTTGCCCACTAGGAAATCATGTATTGGGCCACATAAATCCATTAGATGTAAAACTAATGAGAACTGTTAGAATGCATTTAAGAAAATAAAATAAAATAAAAAGGTTTCCAACAGCAAATTAAGCTCGAACGTACACATATGCAAATCCACACTTCTGTTAAGAGCGTTTGCGCGTGCCCACACACGTAGTATAAGTTAATATTCCTTCCATTCCAAAATAACGGTCGGGTCAGTAAAACAAGTACTTAAAAATAATATATTATTTACAAGAAAAAATTTTAACTCTTTTTTTTTTTAAATTAAAAGAACTCATGGATATCTAGTAAATTGTTGAAGAAAATTTGAATTTTTCTTGAAAAATTCGTGTTATTACTTATTTTAAGACAGAGAGAGCGTAACATTTCAATTTTATATTCTAAGTATGCAACTCCAAAGCAATCACATGGTGGACCCACAAAAGTCTTCCGGAGCTACTCCCTCCGTCCCAATTTGTTTGTCTAATTGTCGAAATACGTATCTTTCAAAAATATACTTATATCTTACATTTTATAATATTTTTTATAATTTTAAAAATTTTGTATAATAAAACTAATTGAGATCTATCAAATAAGATCTATATTGCATATTAAAAACATTATGAATTAAAAATTATAGCCAATTCTTTGAGATGTTAAACGCTTTCAAAAAGTCAAAAAGAGGACAAACAAACCGGGACGGAGGGAGTATTTTTTAAGAACAGTCATGAGTTACTTTTCTCATACGTTAATGTCTTTTAGGGTAAATTACTAAAAAAAGTCAACATAACTTATGCTTGCACATATTCTTAAACATATGAATGTGTTGGATTATTCGAGGAAGGGTCCTGTCCATTTTCTTACTGTCCAGTTTCGTCCATTTTCAATTTTTGGACCCCGTCCCGGGTCCGCAACAATGATCAGATCCGTTCATGTTGTAGAGTTCGTCGAAACCTCCTACCATGCAACAAAATCATGTTCGTCGGTTACCAATCTACATCTCATCTAAACATATTTATCTTTGAACAAATGGGTCCAATCCAGTGTGATAGGTGCATGTATTCAATGAAAAATGTACTCCGATCAGGCTTCGATTGGTAACCGATGAACGTAATAACCCTTTTTGAGGTGGAAGGTCTCGACGAGTTCTATAAAATGAAAGGTTTCGATCATTGTTGTCGGCTCCAAAAGAGACCCACAAAATCGAAACTGAATGAGACTTGACAATTAGAAAACTGGACAGGACCTTCCCCGAATTATTCTGTCAAAATCAGGATAACTTGTATTCGTACAAGGTTGAAAAAGCTCATGTCCCCCCAAAACCATGAGGAGTGCTACGTACACATTCTTATATAATTATGTGGTGCTTTAAATTTGTAACATTTGTATTGAAATTCATGACAACTGTATATAAAACGTCATAACGTTTGCATTGAAAATAACAACATTAATTTAAAATTCGTAATAACAAATGTAGTAGTGGAATAATAGCCAAGTGGTAGGTACCACGTACATATATATACTCTCATATATGACTTGTTTGCACTGGCTATTGCCAAAAAAAAAAAAAAAATCGTAAGAGCATGTTAGGATCGACACACACACTCACACGATTTACGAGTATAAACAATAAAGAATCAACACAGAGATATACGTGGTTCCTCAAAACCGGGTACGTCCACGGGAGCGAGAGCGGCTGCTGTTCTTTATTATCACAATATGAATTAGGGTTTACAACATAGAGTATTTATATTGACTTTATTCTAACCCTAATCTGGTATTTGGTCTGTATCCCAAAAATACCCCTGTACGAACCCTACTATACAACGCCTCCTGCACCCCCCAATAACATATGAGCCATAGTTCTAACAATCTCCACCTTGGCGAATTCACTCTCGCCCCTTCAGAAGATAACCATCACTATCCAATAAGTTGGGGGGATGCCTCCATTTTCCTAGCACCAGGAGACATTAACCAAGTCCAAGCAATGCTTGAACTTGTCTGCAGTAACCGTCTTTGTCAACATATCAGCTGCATTCTCAGAAGTGTGCACCTTTTTCAGTATCAAATCTCCTGCATCAATCAACTCTCTCACCTTGTGAAACCTCATGTCGATATGCTTGGTTCGAGCATGATACACCTGATGCTTTGCCAAATAAATGGCACTCTGACTGTCACAATGCAACTGAACTCCACCTTGATCTATGCCAAGCTCCTTAACAAACCCTTTCAACCACAATGCTTCCTTAGCTGCCTCAGTCACCGCCATATACTCAGACTCAGTAGTGGATAAAGCCACCAGAGGTTGTACCATGGATCTCCAAAAATAGGCCCACCCACAAGTGTAAACACATAACCAGTTGTAGACCTTCTGTCATCCAAACCCCCAGCATAATTCGCATCCACATACCCAACAACTGAAATCTGACCCCGTTGCCTACCAAACATAATCCCGCGATCTGAAGTACCTTTCAAGTATCTGAACATCCACTTGACTGCCTTCCAATGCTCTCTGCCTGGTTTGGCCATGTACTTACTGACTGTGCTAACTGCATGTGCCAAATCAGGCCTCGTACAAACTATTGCATACATTAAGCAACCCACTGCACTTGCATAAGGCACTCTTGACATATCTTCAATTTCTTCATCTGACACCGGACACTGAGCTGAAGATAATCTGAAATGACTTGCCAATGGAGTGCTGACCGGTTTGGCATTATTCATACTAAACCTCTCCAACACTTTCACGACATAATTCTTTTGAGATAACCACAACTTACCAGCTGACCTATCTCTGCGAATCTCCATCCCAAGTATCTTCCTAGCCGCTCCTAAATCCTTTATGTCAAACTCTTTACCCAATAAAGACTTCAACTTGTTTACTTCAACCATACTCTTCGCAGCAATCAGCATATCATCCACATAAAGAAGCAAGAAAATATAGGAACCATCATCAAGACTCTTAACATAAACGCAACAATCATACTCACAGCGTGTGTACCCAATCTGTATCATGAAAGAGTCAAACCTCTTGTACCATTGTCTTGGAGACTGTTTCAGCCCATAAAGGGACTTCTTCAACTTACAAACAAGATGCTCAGTCTCTGGCTGCTTGAACCCCTCAGGCTGTTCCATGTATATGACTTCCTCCAAATCACCATGGAGGAATGCCGTTTTCACATCCATTTGCTCTAACTCCAGATCATAGCTAGCCACCAATGCCAAGATAATCCTGATTGACGTATGCCTCACCACTGGAGAAAAGACCTCATCAAAATCAATCCCCTTCCTCTGTGAATACCCCTTTGCCACTAACCGAGCCTTGAACTTTTCCCTCTCCTTTTCTGTTGCTGCCTCTTTCCGCTTGTATACCCACTTACAACCCACTGGCTTCTTTTCCTTGGGCAGTTCTTTCAACTCCTAAGTCTTATTCTTATGCAAAGACTCCATTTCCTCTACCATGGCTTCCATCCATTGGTCCATTTCAGAACTCGTAATAGCATCCTGAAAAGTAGATGGATCCCCACTAGTAGTAGTCAATGCATAAGAAACCAAGTCATCAAACCCATACCTCACTGGTGGCTTGATAGTGCGCTTGGTTCTCCCAGCGGCCAAGCTTTGCTGCTACTCCTGCTACTGCTGTTGATCAAGCTGTTCATCTGGCTGAGTATCACCTATATCAAACTCTCCAGCTCAATCTGTACGCCCTGTTGTTTGCTGTTCACTTTCTCTGACTCAGAATTTTGAACCCTCTGATGTGCCTTGATCATAGAATCCTCATCAAATACCACATCCCTACTGATCACCACTTTCTTTGTCTCTGAATCCCAAAGCTTGTACCCTTTGACCCCTTTCTCATAACCAAGAAAGATACACTGTCTAGACTTCGCATCAAGTTTTGACCTCTCATCACTAGGAACATGAACATAGGCCGGACACCCAAAAATTCTCAACCCTGAGTAGTTAACCTCTTTCTCTGTCCACATCTCCTCAGCTACCTTCCCATCCAAAGCAGCACTCGGTGACCTGTTTATAACAAAGCATGCCATACTCACTGCTTCTGCCCAAAAAACCTTCGGAAGTCCCGCATTCAATCTCAAACACCGTGTCCTTTCTGCAATGGTTCTGTTCATTCTTTTTGCCACCCCATTCTGCTGTGGTGTCTTTCGAACTGTAAAGTGTCGCTGAATCCCATGTTCCTTACAAAACTTCAGAAAAGGCCCATTCTTGAATTCTTTCCCATTATCTGTCCTGAGGCACTTAATCTTTTTCCCTATCTGGTTTTCCACTTTAGCTTTCCACACTCTGAACTTAGCAAAGACTTCAGACTTGTGCTTCATGAAGTACACCCAAACTTTCCTTGAAAAATCATCAATAAAGGTTAAGAAATACAGAGATCCTCCTTTCGAAGCTACCCTCACTGGCCCCCAAACATCTGAATGAACGTAGTCAAGAATTTTCTTCGTTCTGTGAGTTGCATTCCTAAACTGCACCTTACACTGTTTTCCCAGAACACAAAACTTGCAGAAATTCAATTTACACGATTTAACCCCTTTCAGCAGATTCCTCTTATGTAGCTCTAACATCCCACGCTCTCCCATATGTCCCAACCGCATATGCCAAAGCATAGTATCATCAGTATTGTCTGTTGTAGTGGCAGCAGCTCCACCTACAACTGTACTCCCTACCAACTTGTAAATATTACCAGTAACTTTACAAGCCTTCATCATCACCATAGCACCCTTCGTTACCTTCATGAGTCCACTCTCTGTTTTATACCCACAGCCATTGGAGTCTAAGGTTCCCAACGAAATTAAATTCTTTCTCAATTCTGGAACATGTCTAACATCCCCCAAAGTCCTCACAACACCATCATACATTCTGATTTTAATTGTGCCTATTCCTATGACTTTACACGATGCATCGTTACCTATAAGAACATTACCATAATCCACTGACCTGTATATGTTGAACCATTCCTTGATAGGAGATATGTGAAAAGAACATGCTGAATCCATAATCCACGAATCTGCCATGTGATCTGAACTTGCTGAGACCGAAAGCATATCACCATCATCTGACTCCTGCTCCACAACGTTTGCAGAAGTTGATCCATCTTTCCTCTCCCCTGCTTTTCCCTTCTTCTTCCAGTCAGTTCCCTTACTTTTCTGCGGACAGTCTTTCTTTATGTGCCCCGGTTCATGACACCTATAACACTTGAACTCAAACGTGCCCTCGGACCTGTTCTTTGACTGAGACCTCCCACGCCCCGAAACTGATTTACCCCTCTCATTCTTCCTGCCACGATCCCCGTACCCCTTAACCACCAGACCTTCACCCTGCAGCAATTCTGTTTGTTGCTTGCGTTGATTATACGCCAGAAGGGCTGCAGTGACTTCCTCCAGTTCTAGGGTTTCTTTCCCCCAAAGTAAGGTTGTAACTAGGGTTTCGAGAGAAATCGGTAGTGAACACAGTAACATCAGCGCTTGGTCTTCCTCCTCAAACTTTACGTCAATTCGTTGCAGGTCGCTCACAACTTGATTAAACGTGTTGATATGCTGAATCAGATCAGCACCCTCGGCCATCTTCAACCCAAACAGTTTCTGCTTTAGAAATAGTTTGTTCGTCAACGATTTTGACATATACCTGCCCTCCAGTTTAGTCCAAACCCCAGCCGGCGATTCATCACCCAACACATGATACATAACTTCGTCTGCAAGACACAGACGAATCGTACTCACCGCCTTCATCTGGAGTTCTTCCCAATCGTCGTTAGACATGGCTTCTGGCTTCGCCTTCAATCCCTTGTACAAGCCCTGCTGCACCAACAGATCCTTTACCCGCTGTTGCCACAATCCGAAATTCGAAGTTCCATCGAACTTCATCACATCGAACTTCGAAACAGACGAACTCGATGACATCGTTCTTCTGTGTGATCTAAAACAGCCTGTAGCTTTGATACCACTTGTTAGGATCGACATACACACTCACACGATTTACGAGTATAAACAATAAAGAATCAACACAGAGATATACGTGGTTCTCCAAAACCGGGTACGTCCACGGGAGCGAGAGCGGCTGCTGTTCTTTATTATCACAGTATGAATTAGGGTTTACAACATAGAGTATTTATATGGACTCTATTCTAACCCTAATCTGGTATTTGGTCTGTATCCCAAAAATACCCCTGTACGAACCCTACCATACAACGCCCCCTGCACCCCCCAATAACATATGAGCCATAGTTCTAACAGAGCAAAACAAAAACTCGTAAAACTAAATGCTATGAATTCAAAGTTGATGTTAAAATTTTTGTATTCAAGTGTTGTGAATTTTTATACAAAAGTTTTATATAAAATCATGAAGTAAAAAATAATGCTACGGATTATTTTGCAAAACATTAATTATGAATTCCAGACGCTTAAGAGTAAGAGGGTGCATGCACATTTTATGCAGCCCTATTTGGGTATTTATTTTAGCATTCTCTCTCTCTAGAAGTGTAGGTATATATGGGGCACGCCTTATATAATTCCATGAAAAGAAAGTCTCCATTTTGCTTCTGCAATGGAAAGCTTAAGTTTTTATGTTGGAGTGACAGGTAAACTATAAGCTCTCTCTCTCTCTCTCTCTCTCTCTCTCTCTCTCTATATATATATATATATATATATATAATTTTTTTTTTTTTTGTACGTAAGTTCTTTGGATTTGTCAGATTACGAGCTAGAAGTAACAAATAAAAGTTTCCTAATTTTCTTCTATATGTTCCAGGCAACATTATCTCTGTTCTACTCTATCTTTCTCCACTGTAAGTATCTACTTCTGAAGAACAAGAAAAAGGAAGGGGAGAGAGAGAGAGAGAGAGAGAGAGAGAGAGAGAGAGAGAGAGAGAGAGAGAGAGAGAGAGAGATCTGAGTTGTTTTGTTATTTTTTGAAATGGTTATCATGAATTTCCATACTCCTTTTCTTACATTCGCACCACCTTTTTTCCTTTTTTATGTGAAATTATAATATTTTTTATCTGTTCCTCTTTTACACTTTAAATGGTATGCTGTATATTCAAATAAGAGTGAAATAAGGAATGTATTATTATTTTGTCATTATACTTTCTCACGCTTCAGCAGTATGCTGTAAATTCAAATAAGGGCAAAATAAGGAGTGCAGTAGTGCACGTAGATGCATGAATAAAAAAGAGTATAAAAATCGAATTTCAAAATGATATATTAAAATTTAAATAAATATATATATTTCAATGAAACGTTAATTAATTTGCAGAGGAACATTTAGGAGGATTGTGAAGCATAGATCAACAGAGGAGTTTGAGAGCTTTCCATACATTTCCACATTGCTAAGCTCAACCCTGTGGACTTACTATGGAATCACAAAGCCAGGGAGTTATCTTGTGGCCACTGTAAATGGTTTTGGCGCTGTCGTCCAAGTTATATATTTGTCATTGTTCTTAGCATTTGCACCTCCAAGAATTAAGGTACGTAATCTACTTACTCAATGCCATCAAAATAATAATGTGATTGATAACCATAGATCGATATATGGGAATAATTTCAGGCTAAGACTGCGATATTAGCCGGGATTTTGGATGTGGGATTCGCGGTTGCAGCAATTCTAGTGACTCATTTCGCAGCGCCGGGAGATCTGAGGATTGATGTGATTGGTTTCCTGTGTGCGAGTTTAAATATAGTCATGTATGGCTCACCTCTTGCTGCCATGGTAAGTTGGACCAAATACTAATTACATTCATGTGGCGGCTCCAGAATTTTTTTCCAAGGTAGTCAGTCATAATAGAGTAACTTGATGCCGTTAACTCTTAAGTACAAAATTACCTATATATGACTAACTTAATAATAGATATATCTCTTTGACATATAGTATTTAACTTGCTGATTGAAATAAGTAATCTTACGTAACAAATTTCTCAGAAAACAGTGGTAACGACTAAAAGCGTGGAGTACATGCCATTCTTTCTCTCGTTATTCATGTTCCTGAACGGAGGGATTTGGACTTTCTATGCTGTCCTTGTTCAAGACTGGTTCCTTGGAGTAAGTTATTATTACTCCGTATTATGTTTGAAGTAATTCTGAACTTTGAAAAAAATAAAATTTCTTTTTACAGTATTTTTTATTTTTTATCTACGCTGAGATTTTGACTAGATTTCGAGCATGATGGGCATGTTTTTTTTTCCCCTTCTAGTTCTATAGTCATGACGAACCCAAACATTACTTTTTATTCATTCTTAACCAAAAGCTAAAAAAAAATAATAATGACACCTTAAAATATGCTGGAAATTAAGCCATTTTTACAAAATTATGCAAGAAGCCACCAACCAAATGAGTATATGATATGAAATGCACAATACTGACCCTTATGTATAAGTGCATTTTTACATATACTAAAGAGCAATGTCCCAATATAAATTTCGTTTGGTTGGAAACGGTACACAGCCCTGGCCGGAAAAATTCACAATTTTGACTTGTCTTGAATTCATATATATCATTTGTCGCATAAATCGTAAGATCTCATAGCAAAAAAGGGGGGCCTATATCAAAAATTATATGTGGCTCCTTTGTTTAGTGATTTTTCGATTATGTGTATGGTTTTTTCTCTTTGTGATAGTATTATCAATTATGAATCCAATCCAAATGCCATGAATTTATCAGGGGTGCACTTTGCAAACTATACAAAATCCGAAAGAGAGATTGTATTGTTCCGCTTTTTTTTTTCAAGAGCAAAAGGGTGGATGAGGGGGCGATCATTTACAGGGATATTCCCTGGGCAACCATATTGTCTCCAGGCTTCAAACCGCAAAGGATCCCATGAGGGACCAATAACACATACGTAGGTGTTTCTGGCGGTTCTAGTAAGACCCACCAGGTTACGAGGCATGAGGGGACGTTTTCCGCAGATCTCATAGTAAAATACTAAAACCCCTCTAATTTATCTGCGAAACATTTTTTGCTTTCACTATGGTCACCTACTCACTATCACCCTCCTATGAAGAAACCAAGATGAAATCTTTATTGGGTATATAGTCTATATAAGTGGATCTAGAGATGCTACAGGGCGCTCCTCGTAGTACGTGCACCCTGTAAGAAAGATCCGGTTTGTCCATCTCGGTAATTAATGGTTCTATGTTTGTTAACTTTTACCGATAAGAGTTAACTTTGACCGATATCGATAAAAGTTGACAAACATATCTGAACCATTTTTTGGCAAGATAGACGATCTGGATCTATCTTAGTGGATGCAGTACCGACCATTGTGAATTTTGATGAGTGTTCAGTTGCTTATAAACTTGCTTTCAGCACAATTTCCCCCCAACATGATCCGGTTTAATAGGCAAATTGATTACGCTTACTTTCATCTTAAGATAAATAGGTTTGAGTTTGACATTAGGAAAAAGACAAGAAAAAGATGTTATTGCTTGCCACAATAATCGGAGTTTTTCCACAAGCAAACGAAGCCAGGAGGGATGAGATACATCAGGACCAAAGATTTTAAACATCTTAAACATAGAGCACACCTAGAGGATTGATGGAGTGTGTTAATTAGATTTCTTGGAATGTTTCAACCTAAAATCAATTGACTATAGATAGAATAGCCTCTAGATTTTATTAAGCAAGTTTGGGTGGCTTAGATGAGTAATGTGGAATAAAGTCTAATGGAGTGGAAGTATGAAATGGGCTTTATCGCTCGAAGGTTTGAATCTTATCACCTGATAAAGTCAAAATTTGACGGTCATTAATTGTAAGGTCTTGTATCTAAATCTAAATGTATGTAAGCTAGTTCGAACATCCAACTATCAAGAAACCTGGAGATATGTGTATGTAGACATCTCTTCAGATTTAACACTAACACCGCCTCTCCCCCATTCCAACCATGTTGTCAAATAAAGAGTGTTGGAATCCTATTGTGGATGAGGGGAAAAAATGAATATAGAGGGAACAAATGGTTAAAAAATTCTAATATCCCAGATTTGGAGGAAGTGAGTACTTATCAAAAGAACACTTTCATTGAATTAAAAAGGCTTGGAAGAATAATTTTAATTGCACATCCATTTTAAGGTAGATGAGGTGTCAATCATTTATTACATGGAATGGAGATCTCTATTCCACCCATTGGACCCACGTGGCTAATCTTTGGCATAGGCAGCTCTACATCCAATAAAGGGTGTGCACTTCAACACCTTTCGGAAATAATAATAATAATAACAATAATAATAATAATAAAAGCCTTTAGCTAGGCTCACTCTATTGTATCAAACACATAATCACCATGCTTGAACACCCATCTTCCCGTATTTGCACATATTTCTCTATATTATGCACACCAATGCAGCCCATTGTCCACAATTGAATCAACCATCACTAAGGCTCCGTTGAGTTGCATGGAAAAGATGAGAAATGATGGAAAAATCAATTTTTTCTGTAACTTTATGCGCGTTCAGTTACCAAAAAAGTTACAAGACTCACAACTAGAAATGTACACGTTTCAGTGTAGAAGGAATTACCATTGATAATGACATTATTGACGAGGGTGATCCTAATATTTTGTTCAGTTTTTGTAAGTATAAATTTTGTTAGCGTTCTATAATCTATTATATCTATTCTATCTTGAATGTCAGGTAGAATTTAAGCTTTTTAATGGTGGAAAAAAAAAAAAAAAAACACATCCAATGGTCGTGTAGTGCTCGCTCCAAACAAGCGTGAGGTTTAGGATTCGACTCCTGTGGACATGATGTTAGCCCTTGTGCTAATCTAACAAATACTAGTATAACGTACTAATATCCTAGAGTTCGTCTATTAGCTGGACTAATTTGAGGGATTAGATCAGAAAGGCGAGTAAAAGAAGGGACGTCGATAGAATTATGGATTGATTATATGCATACGATATGATGAACCATATTAATTACAGAAACATCAACGAATATTGAGACATTTTGTACACGTGAATATTGAAATTCGCAAGGTGTGATTGGATGGTAAATGTCTTTTTCAGGTACCGAATGCCGCTGGATTTCTTTTTGGAACAATTCAACTGGTGCTCTACGCGATTTACAGACGATCAAAGGGGTCCGAACAAGTCTCAAATGATCTAGAGGATGCTTGGCAACATGAGCAACTCCTTCCCTCTTCTAGTCCAAATGTTTCATAATAGCTAGCTATAACAAGTAGAAGTAAAAATGGTAAAAACTATGGTCTTAAATCATTTACTTCTCTTATTGATTGCAAGATATATAGAAGGAGAAAAGGATTAGAATTGCACCACCTACATCCTTTAGATTTTTGTTTTTTTTTTTTTTATCTTCCGAGAATTCTATTTTGACTAAGAATACCTGTTGGATCAATTGCATTGTCACTACGGAGAAACCCAATAGGAAAATGACGGCCAATGACGTGTTTTGATAATTAATACCCTCCAATAACATTTTCAGCATTAACAAATGTTCTCAACATATACTTGGCGGGTATAATTATCAAAACACATCATGGGCCGTCATTTTCCTGAACCCAATTGAAGTCGGAGTAAAGCCACATATGGACTAGCCCGGCCCATAAGAGTTGAGAGTGGCTAGGAGGTTTTGAAACGAATATTTAGGAGGAAGCGAACCGCTATGTCTCAGACATTGACCACTAGACCAACCCGGCCGTTGAGATTTTGTGTAGTACTAGGACAGTAGATATATAGAAAGTATTACGATATGCATAAAACTTATGCGCAACGTGTGTACCCCAAATAGAAGAAACCACTTGATCAAAAAAAAAAACACAATCAAATAGTAGACCAGGGCAACAATGACATATTTATATTGAATTTAGCGCAATTCTACAAATTAATTTGTTTGCGCTTCTACATTCATGAATTCTGATTTATTTTCTAAGTACGTAATAATCTCTTTCACAATCAAATTTTATTTGTTTCGTTGACAAAAAAGGTACAACATGTTAAAAGCTATACAAAACCCAACCCCCCAATTGGGCTGATCGATGCATGCACGAATTAACGAGTGAAATTACTGCCTAGTACAAATTTGATTGCATAATGATGGTCGTGGAATTTGGTCTTCATAACAAAGTCATAATTGCAACTTAATATTGATGACTCCGATTTCACTGAGACATCCCGCTCCAATTAAAATCACAATGCCAACGGCTGGACAAAAAAAATACCTTGTGCATCGAACATGAAAAAAAAACACTAGTTATACAAAAAGGACCAAAGCCTTTTCATATGCCTTATTGGAAAACTTTAATTGAATATGTCACCACTACATTTTGCTTGCATATGATCTACTTGAGGAATATAACAAATATATAAAAAATATATTTGGATATAATTTTGTGGCTCGCGACTAGTTTGTAGTTCGGAAAAATATAGATCCTCTCACACGAGGAGAAATGAGATCACCATTATTCAACATTATAACTAAGTGATTCATTCTGGAAATTCTGAGATTTAAATATAGGCAAAATAAAGTTAATCTGAATTTTATGACAGCAGCCCCCATGTATATGAAAGATTTGTTGCTGGCTGCATTGCCTCCATTCATTTTGACAATAATGATTATTGAAAGGCTTGAATTAATTAATGCTCGAGTTTCAGCCTTTTTAGCTCTTGCTACTACTCTTCTCCATTACGCGCGTGGCTTCTGCAAGATCTTACTACTGTATTAGACAAGGCAAATCCCTATGTCTCAGGCATTTGAGCACTTGATCAAACCTAGCTCTTAAGATTGTGTAGAATGTATGTTTACTTTTTGATATCTAGGAGCAGTTCATTTCGATATATTCCTTTTTTTTATTAGACAATGCAAATCCTATTCTGCTACTAATCTAGGGGAGCGAGCATGTGATGTGTTGAATTTGAACCCTCACCTAGTCCAAAGAGTATAGGGCGCCTACCTCTTAGTTGTCACTCCATTTGCGTTCGTTTGGAGTCCTACATTTTATGTGTGTGAAAACTGGAATTTGTGTCATGAATCGTGCATTTGCTACATGTATAAATGAATGGAAAGTTCTAAAATCAGCCCAATGGGCTGACGATAGTAGGTGTATGAATGTATATTAAAGGATGTAAAAATTGCACAGAAATACGTGTTTTTCTTGTCTTTTAGTGTGTTTATCGTCAGCCCAGTAGACTGACAATAGCAAGACCGTAAATGAATTTAGTCCTTAATGTATACTAATAAACTCATGAAGAGTAGACACTTCCCCTCAGCCCATGTGACAACCATTCTGCCGTAGACCACGAATATGACGTTGAAAATGGCCCCTCTATGGCCCAATGACAAATGATATTTGAGCAAATATCAGAACTTTCGAGCAAATATTTTCTTATTCTTTTTGGGCCCGGCTATTTGCAACTGCGAATTTGTTATACGTAGCCACTTCATAAGAAAGAATCCAAAAATTTCCTTTTATGAATTGGCTACATGTAGCAAATTCGCAGTTGTATTTAACAGCACCCTTCTTTTTTCTTTTCGGTGAAAACATGATATTAAGCCCATATATACGAGTAGTATTCTTTTCTTTTTTTTAAAATGCAGGTGTCCGAGCCAGCTTACACTCACCTTGACTAATCCTTGGCTGAAACACTCAGCTTAGTTGAGGTGCTCGTAAGCTGCCCGGACGCTTGATTTATAAAAAGTACTGTAAGAAGGAATGCAATTAACTCATATATATGGGCTTAATATCTTGTTTACACCAAAAAGAAAACAGAATCAGAAATATGATTGATGTTGAAAATGGACTCATGAAGGCCCTATAGACAAATAGTATTGGGCTCCAGCATTCGGCTTGCATGGGCCTTTGAGGCACTATTTTTTTCTTTTTCATATTCTGCTTTCTTTTTAGGAGAAAATGACTGAAACAACTTCAACCGTAACGAAAAAATAATTGATTTTGGCACTCTCTATTTCGGCACTCCCCTTTGAAAGTGCGATTATCAATTTGGGGAGTGCCAAAATCACTCTCCTAACGAAAAATATAGCAACATGAATATGATGGTGGGATCCTTATTCACAGCCCTTACTGCATTACGCATAGCCGTAATGCAATAGAAAATAAATTTGTTTGCTTGCCTTTTGAAGCAATAATAAACTTGGTTCAATTTGTAACAACTCCGATTTTTAGTGAATAAAAATCTCGTTATTTATTCGAAATTCTTTATTTTCTCTTGACTGGCTTACTAATTTTCTCGTTGATCTCTGTTAATTCGTCATACTTAGATTTCATCTCTTGGCTAGTATAGTTAGCTTTTAACCAAATTAGTTAGAGAGACCTAACTACCAATTCATTTAATTACCTTTGGACCATTACCCATTGGGTGATAATTGTTAGGTTAATCTTTGTCCATTGAACAATAGGCCATTCATTAGAATATTTGATTAGTACAAAGATATAGTATTATATTGGTGTATTTTCCCATGTACAAAGGACAAATATGCATTTTTTATCATTTTCCCCATTACCCATTGGTTATTAACCGCTAGAGAAACTATTACCCATTGGGTAATAGCTCTAATCTTCCTACTAAGTACTAGAATCCTATTAAATAGAGTATTCAAGTGTTGATTTTCCATGTGCTTTTATGCATTAGAATATGTGGGTAAATCTAATCCCTAGATTTCTAAAGTACTTTAATAATACTTAAGTACTAATACTTTATTATATTTTAATGAGGAAATCTTAAGCCATATATTCTTGGTACTTATGTATATATAGGCATGTGTACATATATACAATATTATATATAGATATAGATTTCCAAAAGTACAATATCTATTAGTTTAATAGAAACAGGTGTCTAATTAGAATTCTTTATTGGGATTTTGATTTTGAAAATCTAGTACTTATACCATTGGCCATTATTTTATATATATAATGTACTAGGAGAGAGAGAGAGGGAGAGAGAGAGAGAGAGAAAGAGAGAGGGAGGAAGAAAGAGAGAAAGAAAGAAAGATAGGGTTGTACCACCATGATTTTCATCATCTTTTCACATCCTTGGGTGTATCTTCTTCCTAGCCAAAATTTATCCTCTCATTGTCCTTTTATGTTTATTTAAAGACTAAATCTTGTACAAACTATCCTTCCTTCTACCAAATCTTTCAAAATCCAATCCAAGGTACACAATCTAGCCATGCAAGCCTAGATAGCCCCATGACCTAACCCATCAAGCTTTCAAACAAGCTTGACATGTGAAAGATTGAGCTAGGGAGAGAGAGAGAGAGGGAGTCCAATTTTGGCTATAAATAGAGCCACCCTCATACCATTTCAACTCACACCTTCACTCATTTGCTCTCACTTCTCTCTAAAAACCAATTCGTTTTCCAGACAGCATACTGTCCCTTCGCAAATCCTCATTTTTCTCCTGCTTAGATTAGTTTTTAGCATCAACTTACTTCACGAAAGTTGTAGAGCACTTCGAGACCTTCAAGTTGGACCTAAGAACCATCGTATTCGGCCAAAGATTGACCGAGTTACTGCCATCCAAATATCGGTCCATATTTGCGAGTTTCATCACCCGTAGGATTTTTTAACTAGCTTATTCGGCCCCGACTAGTTTCGGATCAAGGTAGATTATCCTTATCCCCTATCTCTAAGTATACGTAGAATATCCCTAACCGTTTTCTTTAAGTATATAAGGTTATCTTTCACCTATGACGTTTGAAATGCATGATAATTTACAAACTTGTTTTCGCTAAATGGAAGTTGAGCATGTTGGAATAATCAACTTTTAACTTCGAATAAACATATGTTGTTTTGAACTTCCCACAAAGGAAGAAAGAACGGTTTTTGAAAGGTAGAAACTTATCGCTTGTTTAGAAGTATTCATATTTTGATCTTTAGGTTGGTTATGAGCATGCATACATGAATTGCTTGTGGTATAATATTGAGTTGGATGATCTTATTAGATTAAAGATTACAATGAATAATGTCGTATGTGAAAAGTCCTACCGCGGAGTCGATGCATGAAAACAAGACACGAAAATTGAGAAAGTAGAAACATGACACCTAGGGCGTTGTCAATGAAAGGCGTGTTTTGAAAAAGGGTGAAATATTTTGTAAACCGCAATGTGGCTGGACGTGGTATAGCCCATTGTGTGGTGTGTGTTTTGTGTGCCAATGGGAACCCGGGACGGCGGAACCATTGTGAGGATACTCGGGAGACCGGAACGGCGGAACTGAGGTTGGGTGTGTGCTTGGTTATCTGTGGAGAGAAGCCAATGCAATGAGTGCCAATGGAAACTCGGGACGGCGGAACTATTGTGAGGATACTCAGGAACCCGGAACGGCGGAACCGAGGTTGGGTGTGTTAAACAAAGGATTTTTGAAATGTTGATTGGTATGTGAAAATGGTGACACGGTCTACGATGAGTCGCGTAGGAGAAACTCATAACTCTTGCACACCAACGATGATTGAATATCGAATGTAGGTGTGTGATTGTGATGCATTGTTATATACTGTTTGTAAGTTTAAGGTTGGGGTTAAGGATTTTCCTATTGAGTGTTGTAGCTCATAGTGTTGCCTTTTTGGTGATCCTGACATATTATATTGGTGGCGACGCCGGTATAATATGTCAGACCTCATAGATGAACATGGTGAACTCTACACCTTGGAGGCCTTCGGAGCCAAAGAGCTAGCCCGGATGGAGGAAGAAGCAGAGCAGTAGTTAGGAATCCTAGTTCCCTCCTTGTTTGTTTTAAAGTACTCTTGTAAGACTTTGAGATGTAATAATGAGCCAGAGTCACTTGTTTTTGTAATAAAAAGTCTTATTAACGTACCCAGAATTTGGGGGCGGTACAACTTAGTATCAGAGCTTTAGGTTCAAAACCTCGGCCATGGGTAGAATGGGTAGAATCATGAGATAGTTTGACCGTTGCACAAACGTGAATTGAGTTTAAGTTTACCGTCCCAAATTGGGTAGAATTCTGACAAAACAATCTTCGGATTGAAGCTAGGTGTTGGAAATTGGCAGTACCACCGAGCTGGGAATTCCCGAACAATTGGATGATGACTTAAATCAAAAATCGAATGTGGGACTTAGAAACTCGAAAGTTTTCTTTAGATTTAATAAAACTCTGTTACTAATTGAGGTTGAAACTTTTCCTTGTAGATGAACCACCTAGTTAACCTATTGGTTGGAGCTCGCCAACTCAAAGACGCCATAGAAGCTATGACAACTCAACTAGTAGAGAATCCTGACTTCATTGCTGCTATACTCGCCGAAAAATGAGATTTCATGAGGGTGCAGCAGAATACCCCTATTCCCGTGGAGGAGGACCTTTGGTTTTCAGAAATGTTCCCAATCCTGTATGCCTTCCGGGAGTTCTTTGGTGTCCTACCCTCAATGAAAAACTTTGAAGTTGGAAATGAGGAGGAAGAAGTCAGTGGCGATGGGAACGCCAATGAGGTGACTACGGAAGAAAACCATACGGAGGAAGGGGATCTCGAAGAGAACGAGGCCCCAAAAGATCCATAAAGACCAAGGATACTACCTAGGTGCACCTAGAATAAATCTAGCAACCATTGCAATCCTTCGGGATGTAGGATGTTAAGGATTAGGATCGTTTCAACTTGTATTAGGAAATCTTGGTTTGAGTCTACTTATTTTATAGTAGAACTCTATGTTTATGATTGTAATATCCTACTTATCTATGAGAAGCTTGCTTTGTTTTAAGAGTTCTATTGCATATTATTTGATAAATTGCGTTTATAAAAGGAAAATTTTTAATTAGACTAAAACCCCCCCTTTTTTATTTTTACTTGTAGATGGTGAACCGACGCAGTGGACTAGGATATGAGAACGGTGAATCCTCTAATACTAACCCTGACCTAGCTCAAATCATGCAAGCACTTGTAACCACCTTAAACGCCAACCGCCAAAACCAAAACCGCGAGGATGAACCTATGACCCGAACCCGAGCGATGAATGAGTTTTGCAAACGCCGACCTCCAACCTTCAATGGAGATACCAACCCCACCGTGGCTGAGACATGGCTGAAGGAAGTCAAGGTGATCCTGGACACCTTGGAGATTACCAGAAATGGAGATCGTGTGGCCTTAGCTACGTACCAGCTGAAAGGAGAGGCCCGTTATTGGTGGGATCTGATAGAAGCAACCCATGCCATAGCCACCATGACCTTCAACGAGTTCGAGACCCTGTTTCTCGACAAGTACTTTCCCACGCCCCTTCGTTTGGCCAAGGAGCAAGAGTTCCTCAACCTGAAGCAAGGAACGATGACCGTCACTTAGTACGCGGCCAAATTCGAGGAGCTGCTCGTTACGCCCAAACTGCTGTTGCAACGGAAGACAAGAAAGCGAGAAGGTTTGAGTGGGGGCTGACCACTGCTAGAAGGGCTGTGGTAGCTCGAGCTTTCCCCACCTATTCCGGTGTGGTGAAGTGTGTGCTCTTCGACTAGAGAGTGAAGAAAATGATTTCAAGACCCGATGGAGGAAGGCAACGGGCAACGGGCAACACTGGCGGACCTATCCGAACTCAACCTTCCAACAGCAACCGTGGACCCTACCCTACCAAACCCTTCACCCCGATCCGAAACAACCAACCTTGGAAGATTGCTGCACCAGGACGTGGCGAACCACAGAGGGGTGGCAGAGACGTAGCGGCAGTACAATGCTTTAACTGTCAGGCTATGGGCCATTACAAACGAGAATGCCCCCAACCCCCGAGGGAGAGAACTGGAAGCTTTGGAGGCCAGAAGACTCAACAGCCAGGACAAGCCAGATTTGGGAAGCAAAACCCCGGAGGCCCATCACAGCAGCTGAACGGGCAGAACAAGGGGAAACAACCCTTGGGAACCTAGCAGAACACTGGAGGGCGCATCTTTGCGCTACAGACTGAGAAGCAGGAGCAGGAACAGGATCCATCTGTGATCCAAGGTGCGCTACTATTGTACAGTACTTGCGTACAAGCATTGTTTGAATCTGGAGCATCGCATTCGTTTATATCTTCTGCCTGCGTAACCGCTCTAGCACTAGAAACATAACCCATTAGTACGTGTACGAAAGTCAAATCGCCGATGGGGGGAGTATAGTTGTTAATCTAGTATGTAGAGGGTGCAAGATAGAAATAGCCAACCTACGTCTAACCTATGATCTTAGAGTGATTGATATCGCAGATTTTGACGTTATCCTTGGAATGGACTGGCTATCAGCCCACCGAGCGGTCATAGACTGCCATCAGAAGACGGTGACGGCTCATACCTCCGAAGGAACTCATTTCCGATTTAAGGGGGATAAACAACGGCAAGCTCGACTACGAAGAGATCCAGGTGGCAGAATCAACTGTTTGGATGGCTAGCTAGTCTCCAAATGGAAGAAACTGACCGGATGGAATTGGGATTACCACACATCGTGTGTGAGTACATCGATGTTTTCCCTAAAGAACTTCCAGGCTTACCACCTCAGAGAGAGATAGACTTCTCTATAGAACTCCAACCAGGGATAGCACCAATCTCAATGGCACCATACCGTATGGCCCCTGCAGAACTAAAGGGGCTCAAGACTCAGTTGAAAGAGCTATTGGACAAAGGATTCATCCGACCAAGTATGTCGCCATGGGGAGCACCTGCATTGTTCGTGAAGAAGAAGGAAGGAACATTGCGACTGTGTATTGACTATAGAAAGTTAAACCAGGTCACAGTCAAGAACCGATATCTGTTGCCTAGGATCGATGACCTATTTGATCAATTAAGATGAGCAACCTGCTTTTCTAAGATTGATCTCCGATCAGGCTATCATCAGTTGAGGATCCAAGATGAAGATATCGCCAAGACAGCCTTTCGCACCAGATACGGGCACTACGAGTTTGTAGTGATGCCGTTTGGATTGACTAACGCTCCAGCGGTATTCATGTGTCTCATGAACAAGATCTTTCAACCCTACTTAAACAAATTTGTAGTGGTGTTCATTGATGACATCTTGATATACTCTGCCAATAAAGAGGAGCACGAGGAACACCTTCGAATAGCACTACAAGTACTCTGAGATAACCAACTTTACGCCAAGGCAAGTAAATGCGAGTTTTGGCTAGAAGTGATTAAGTTCTTGGGGCACGTAGTATCCAAGGAAGGAATCGCGGTGGACGAAAGTAAAGTAGAAGCCGTGATAAACTGGAAACAGCCCACCTCAGTATTTGAAATCAGGAGTTTCTTAGGATTGGCGGGATATTACCGGAGATTCATACCAGACTTCTCAACCTTAGCCAAACCCATGACCAGGCTGACTCAGAAAGGAGTGAAGCTGGATTGGAACGAAGCCTGTGAGAAATCCTTCCAAGAGTTAAAGAAGAGACTGACCAGTGCACCGATACTCATCATTCCCTAGCGGGGTGTAGATTATACGATTTACTTCGACGCGTCAAGAGATGGCTTGGGATGTGTGCTGATGCAGAACGGAAAGGTTGTAGCCTACGGATCATAACTACTCCGACCCCACGAGAAGAACTATCCCACCCACGACTTAGAATTAGCTGTGGTAGTATTTGCCCTTAAAATCTGGGGTTACTATTTGTGGGGAGAACAATTCGAAGTCTTTACCGACCACAAAAGCCTCAAGTACCTATTCACTCAGAAGGAGTTGAATCTGAGGCAGCGTCGATGGATGGAATACTTGGAGGACTACAAGTTTATGCTTCAGTATCACCCTGGCAAGACCAATGTGGTAGCTGACGCTCTAAGCCGAAAGGAGAAGGCGCAAAAGGTCAAAACAACTATTAAGAAATGGGAGATGGTCCTCAACGAGTTCAACCTGCGACCGTCGTCAAAAAATGTGAACGCTCGATTGTACGCTCTAGTTGCGGAACCAACACTTCACCGAGAAATATTACTGGCCCAAACTCTGAGCAGGACTATGAGTTCATCTGGTATCGAATCCGAGAAGGAAAGGCACTACCAAGATGGACAATCGAGAAGAATAACAGCCTGAGATTCAAGGGAAAGGTATTCGTACCTAATATTGGAACCCTTCGAGAAGCTGTACTCCGAGAAGCTCACCATTCGAACTTCGCAGTCCACCCTGGCGGTACAAAGATGTATCATGACTTGCGGAGGACGTACTGGTGGGAAGGAATGAAGAAGGACGTAGCCCGATTCGTGTCTACCTGTCTAGTGTGCCAGCAAGTCAAGGCTGAACACCAGAAACCCGAAGGAGACCTTCAACCATTACCAATTCCAACCTGGAAATGGGAGCATATCTCAATGCACTTCGTGACTGGACTACCGAGATCTGCCAAATCCAACACTGCAATCTGGGTGATTGTGGATCGACTCACCAAATCTGCGCATTTTTTGCCTGTCAAGATGACAGAGAACGTGGAGCAACTGAGCCTGTTGTACATTCGAGAGATTGTACGCCTTCATGGAATACCTATCTCGATAGTATCTGACAGGGATCCACGTTTTGTATCACATTTTTGGAAGGGATTGCAAAAAGCTTTGGGCACAGACGTAAGGCTTAGTACAGCCTTCCACCCACAGACAGATGGACAAACGGAGAGAACTATTCAAACACTAGAAGATATGCAGAGCTTGTGCCTTGGATTTCTCCGGAAACTAAGAGCAACACCTACTATTGGTGGAGTTTGCCTATAATAACAGCTACCAAGCAAGTATTGGGATGGCACCGTACGAAGCTCTCTACGGTCGACCCTGTCGATCCCCAGTCTGCTGGACAGATGCTGGAGAAACGGGATTGATTGGGCCTGACATAGCCCGGGATACCACAGAGAAGGTCAAGACCATCCGACAAAGGATACAAACCGCTCAGAACCGACAGAAGAGTTATGCGGATAAGAGAAGCCGACCATTAACCTTTGCCGTGGTAGATCATGTGTTCCACAAGATCAGACCAAAGAAAAGAGTTATCAGATTTGGGAAGAAGGGAAAACTATCCCCATGCTACATCGGACCCTTCGACATTGTAGAGAAAATTGGGAAGGTTGCGTATCGTCTAGCCCTGCCACCACAGCTAGACAAAGTTCATAATGTATTCCACGTTTCGATGCTTCGCAAGTACCTCGCCTTACCCATCCATGTTCTCAATTGGGAGGACATCACTATCGAGGAAGATGCGACGTATGAAGAAGAACCCATAAAGATTCAAGACCGAAGTGAGAAGATAATCCGAAACAAGACCATCAAATTGGTAAGAGTTCTGTGGAAGCACCGTGGATCTGGAGAAACCACATAGGAAAGAGAAGAGACCATGAAAGCAAACTACCCTCACCTGTTCGAATCCGACCGTACACCTAATTTTAAGGACGAAATTGTTTAAGGGGGATAGGTTGTAACAACTCCGATTTTTAGTGAATAAAATCTCGTAGTTTATTCAAAATTCTTTATTTTCTCTTGACTGGCTTACTAATTTTCTCGGTGATCTCTGTTAATCCGTCATACTTAGATTTCATCTCTTAGCTAGTATAATTAGCTTTTAACCAAATTAGTTAGAGAGACCTAACTACCAATCCATTTAATTACCTTTGGACCATTACCCATTGGGTGATAATTGTTAGGGTAATCTTTGTCCATTGGACAATAGGTCATTCATTAGAATATTTGATTAGTATAAAGATATAGTATTATATTGGTGTATTTTCCCATGTACAAAGGACAAATATGTATTCTTTTTCATTTTCCCCATTACCCATTGGTTATTAACCGCTAGGGAAACTATTACCCATTGGGTAATAGCTCTAATCTTCCTACTAAGTACTAGAATCCTATTAAATATTCAAGTGTTGATTTTCCATGTGCTTTTATGTATTAGAATATGTGGGTAAATCTAATCCTTAGATTTCTAAAGTACTTTAATAATACTTAAGTACCAGTACTTTATTATATTTTAATGAGGAAATCTTAAGTCATATATTCTTGGTACCTATGTATATATAGGCATGTGTACATATATACAATATTATATATAGATATAGATTTCCAAAAGTACAATATCTATTAGTTTAATAGAAACAGGTGTCTAATTAGAATTCTTTATTGGGATTTTGATTTTGAAAATCTAGTACTTGTACCATTGGCCATTATAATATATATATATATATATATATATAGTGTACTAGGAGAGAGAGAGAGAGAGAAAGAGAGAAAAAAAGAAAGATAGGGTTGTACCACCATGATTTTCATCATCTTTTCAAATCCTTGGGTGTATCTTCTTCCTAGCCAAAATCTATCCTCTCATTGTCCTTTTATGTTTATTTAAAGACTAAATCTTGTACAAACTATCCTTCCTTCCACCAAATCTTCCAAAATCCAATCCAAGGTACACAATCTAGCCATGCAAGCCTAGATAGCCCCATGGCCTAACCCATCAAGCTTTCAAACAAGCTTGACATGTGAAAGATAGAGCTAGGGAGAGAGAGAGAGGGAGTCCAATTTTGGCTATAAATAGAGCCACCCTCATGCCATTTCAACTCACACCTTCACTCCTTTGCTCTCACCTCTCTCTAAAAACCAATTCGTTTTCCAGACAGCATACTATCCCTTCGCAAATCCTCATTTTGTTCCTGCTTAGATTAGTATTTAGCATCAACTTTCTTCACGAAAGTTGTAGAGCACTTCGAGACCTTCAAGTTGGACCCAAGAACCATCGTATTCAGCCAAAGATTGACCGAGTTACTGCCATCCAAATATCGGTCCAGATTTGCGAGTTTCATCACCCGTAGGATTTTTTAACTAGCTTATTCGGCCCCGACTAGTTTCGGATCAAGGTAGATTATCCTTATCCCCTATCTTTAAGTATACGTAGAATGTCTCTAACCGTTTTCTTTAAGTATATAAGGTTATCTTTCACCTATGACGTTTGAAATGCATGATAATTTACAAACTTGTTTTCGCTAAATGGAAGTTGAGCATGTTGAAATAATCAACTTTTAACTTCGAATAAACATATGTTGTTTTGAACTTCCCACAAAGGAAGAAAGAACGGTTTTTGAAAGGTAGAAACTTATCGCTTGTTTAGAAGTATTCATACTTTGATATTTAGGTTGGTTATGAGCATGCATACATGAATTGCTTATGGTATAATATTGAGTTGGATGATCTTGTTAGATTAAAGATTACAATGAATGATGTCGTATGTGAAAAGTCCTACCGCGGAGTCGATGCATGAAAAACGAGACATGAAAATTAAGAAAGTAGAAACATGACACCTAGGGCGTTGTTAGTGAAAGGCGTGTTTTGAAAAAGGGTGAAATGTTTTGTAAACCGCAATGTGGCCGGACGTGGTATAGCCCATTGTGTGGTGTGTGTTTTGTGTGCCAATGGGAACCCGAGACGGCGGAACCATTGTGAGGATACTCGGGTGACCGGAACGGTGGAACCGAGGTTGGGTGTGTGCTTGGTTATCCCTGGAGAGAAGCCAATGCAATGTGTGCCAATAGGAACCCGGGACGGCGGAACCATTGTGAGGATATTCGGGAACCCGGAACGGCGGAACCGAGGTTGGGTGTTTTAAACAAAGGATTTTTGAAATGTTGATTGGTATGTGAAAATGGTGACACGGTCTACGATAAGTCGCGTAGGAGAAACTCATAACTCTTGGACACGAACGATGATTGAATATCGAATGTGGGTGTGTGATTGTGATGCATTGTTATATACTGTTTGTAAGTTTAAGGTTGGGGTTAAAGATTTTCCTATTGAGCGTTGTAGCTCACGGTGTTGCCTTTTTGATGACCCTGACATATTATATTGGTGGCGACGCCGGTATAATATGTCAGACCTCATAGATGAACATGGTGAACTCTACACCTTGGAGGCCTTCGGAGTCGAAAAGCTAGCCTGGATGGAGGAAGAAGCAGAGCAGTAGTTAGGAACCCTAGTTCCCTCCTTGTTTGTTTTAAAGTACTCTTGTAAGACTTTGAGATGTAATAATGAGTCAGACTCACTTGTTTTTGTAATAAAAAGTCTTATTAACGTACCCAGAATTTGGAGGCGTTACAGTTCAATTGCTCCGAAATGTAAGAGTTCAATAAGTTAAGTCTAAGCTTCTAAGCTAAAAAGAATATAAATTCAAGCTTTGAAGGCTACATTTGGTTCACGTGTAGGTTGGAATAAGAATAACAATTGTAGAAAAATAACTAGAAAAGAAAATGATGGTGGGATCCTTATTTACCGCCCCTATTGCATTATGCATAGCCGTTTTCATATTTTTTCACGTAATCTAACTTGGTCTCGTTCATGTAAAAAAAAAACTTGGTCTCGTTATTTATCAAACCCAATCGAATATATCTCCTTTATGCCAAAAACAATTAACAGTAAAAGTAATTTGAAAATTGAACAATTTCACATTTTTATCATGAAAGTCATGAACTTTTTCATAGGGTTAATTACTTGTTGCCCCATTTATCTATACACATTTTTCACTTTATCCCCTCCTACTATAGAAAGCTACAACCTACCTCTTTATCTTTCAAATCCTAACACATAAGGCATGCCGTTAGTCTGGGATCCAAAAAATCGTCAAAAGGGCATATGCATGTCACATGATCTGTAAAAAAGAAAAATTAAGTGCTCTAATTTTCAATCCGTTTGAATCGGTGCGAAGATCTTATTGCTCTGATCATTTTATCCTAAAGGATCATAATTAATTTTTGGCTCTAGAGCTCTCGTTAGTTAGTCCTAAGAGATATTTGATTCTACTATTTTCTTAGGACTAATTAATTAGAGTTCTAGAGTCAAAAATTAATTATGACCCTTTAGGATAAAATAATCATAGAATAAGATCTTCGCACCGGTTCAAACAGATTAAAAATTGGAGCACTTAATTTTTAACCATATTTTTTAATATATAAACTACCTATGAAAAATTAAGTGCTCCAATTTTCAATCTGTTTGAATCGATACAAAAATTTTATTTCTATGATCATTTTATTCTAAAGAGTCATAATTAATTTTTGACTCTAGCGTTCTCGTTAATTAGTCCTAAGAAAGTAGTATAACCAAATATCTCTTAGGGTTAACTAACGAGAGCCCTAGAGCCAAAAATTAATTATGATCATTTAGGATAAAATGATCAGAGAAATAAGATTTTCGCACCGATTCAAACGGATTGAAAATTAGAGCACTTAATTTTTTTCTTTTTTACGGATCATGTGACATGCACATGCTCCTTTGACGATTTTTTGGATCCCAGACTAATGGCAGGCCTTATGTGTTAGGAATTGAAAGACAAAGGGGTAGGTTGTAGCGTTCTATAGTATGAGGGGATAAAGTGAAAAATGTATATAGATAAAGGGGGTAAGAAGTAATTAACCCTTTTTCATATACAGTTGTTTGCCTTTCCTTTTTAAAAGGGAGCTGCTATTCGCAGCCCTCTATTTTCTCCCGGAGCCCATTACTCCACAGAGCCCATTTTCAATATTTTAAAAAAGAAAATTTTCTCCATGTAACCCATTAAATGTACTAGGTCTTCCTATTATACCCTTTCCCTCCCAAAAATTACACTTTAACTCCTGCACCCATCCAAATAAAAACCCTAATCCCCCAGCCCACCCATTTACATCTCCCCACGCCACTCCATTTCTGGCTCCCACCATCTCCACCTCCATAGCCACCATCGCAACGCCGCCACTCCTGTCGCCGCACCATCGCCTTAGGTGCCGCGCGTGCTCTCTCTCGCTCTCTCTCTCTTCTTCTCTCTCCCTCTCTCTCTCTCTCTCTGTGTGTTCTTCACCGCTGCCACCCCAGCCCACCCATTTACATACATGTATTTGTGTAGAAATTCTGGTAATTAGATCCCGTATTTGTGTAGAAATTTTGGTAACTAGATCTCGTATTTGTTTAGAAATTTTGGCAATTAGATCCTGAAATTGGTAGCCAAAAACGGTGAATGTTGAGATATGTACGCTTATATGTGAGATGCTAGGGTTTTTTTTTTTTTTTAATCCTGTATTGGTTAGCACATTTGGCATGAACCTCATGCCAATACAAGTGGATTTGGCTTCATGAGAGGCAGCTGAATTTGAGCTGTGGTACTTGTCAAAAGTGCCAATACCTCCATGTAGGATTTGAAGCTCCTGTTGGAGCTTCTCTGCTCGTAGGTGGATTCCTAAGATTTTGTTGTTTTATTACATTGTCCTGCATGAATGGGATTGCTTTAGCTTGTGTCGATGAAATGCTCACTGTTTGAAATGTTTATAGCGAGTCTTAGATATATGGAGTGCATTTGCTAGCTGACAAAAGTTTGAGCCATGGTTCTTTGAATAATCTGGAAATTGAGAATAATCTGGAAAATGAGCTAAGTAACCTATTTATTTATTTTGTCTTATTTCTTCTTTTTTTTCCAGAATACACCCGTCCTTGATTTGGAATCGACTAAGTTGTTGGTTCTTTTCCAAAACAATGGTTGATCCCTCATAGTTGTGGATCCAGTGACTTAAACTGTAGAGGTTCAAAAGTTACTAAAACCAGTTAACTTGTGGCCCTCAGAACTGGTTTTGGTCTTTTTTCCCAAAGATGTATTTAGGTTATAAACAACTTCGCCAATAGCCTGTGTCCCTCAACAAAATATTAGTGAGGGTACTGATATTAGTCTTTTTGAAAGACGTACTCATATAGGGTACTAATATTAGTTTTTCCAAAAGACGTACTCATATTTGAAACAGCATCCTCATACTCAACAAAATAGTAGTGGGGTTATTATCAGACCAAATGGAAAGCTAAGGTATGGCCTTCATAAGTTGTCTTGCTAATTTGTCATTCTTTCTGTTTCTTCTCTGTTTCGGAATCTATTTTGCAGACCACTTGGTACAAAACTTTTTTGACTTGATTTGTCAACCAAACAAATTTTCTATACAAGTTCTGGGAAGCAAACAATACAAGGATCGCCTAGTTGACCTGTATTTGCTATACTTCTGTTGGATTTATACTCATCTTCTTGATGTTATATATGACATATAGGAGGCAGAGCAATGAACACTTTGTTGCAGTGAGCCGAATGAGTTTGAAAATGTTATTGAGTTTGCTTTGGACATTGGTTGTTTCTATTTGCATCACTTGTACCAATTAGAGGAAGTCTGAATGCGTTTTGACGACAACGGTTGAAAAGCTATAGAGTACTACTATGGAGTCTTCATTTTTTCCTGCCATAAGCCATAGCTTACTGATAGTGCATGGTCTTATTGGCATTCTTACTTTTTGTTGCCTTTTCGTACTTGTAAATTTGTATTATTATTATTATATGCAGGTTATTATGCGTCCACCACGTGGAGTTCGAGGCCGAGGTCGGGCCCTGGGGCCGGGGTGTCCTTCAGGATGAGTCTGAGGCTGCTGAGGTAAATAGCTTTGAATAGTTGATTTTTCGATCGAAGTTTGACTTTGCATGACCTTCTTTGGAACAAGATGTATAATAGCTTGAGTCTTTGTCATAGACAAATTCTGTCATCTTCCTTCGTAGTGTCTAATGTTTAACCGGTTGATCTTTTTATCACATAGGCGGTATCCGACCTGAGAACACGAGACTTGACATACCTGCCCGAGTTTATACTCAATAAAAAAACCACTTCGCTTAGCTCGGATCTGTCCCACATATAGTGGAAAGGGCATGTACGAATAGTGTGAAACATTGTGTACAAAAAACTATTTTAGTTTGCGTACAAAAAACTAAAAAAACCACTCCGCTTAACTTGAATCTTTTTATCATGAATGTTTGATACTACTTGATGTGTAACATTCCTTGTTATGACTCATCGATAAGAGGGTATCGTTCCCTCTTTAAAGACTACACATTTTTGTCCAGCATCCACTAATACAATCTCACAGAATGTGAATTAACTTGCTAGCTTTAAGTTATGCCATGCTGAAGTGGCCTAGAAATTGATGATGGCATACTGTTCGCAAGATTTATGACGATAACTTCAACCATTTGAGCCACGTTGAAGTATGTTTGATGTTTGTTTATAATGGATACGAGCATGATCAACCAAATTGATAAATAAGAACTGTATTGAAAATATTTTGTTGAAAGCATCTAAGTCAAAGTGGTTATGTTTAGCTAGAGAAAAACAAAGAACTTTGTTACTAGTACTTTTTTTGTGAAAGATTTTTTCTAGTAATGGAGTTCAAGGGTGTGAATAGGGGAAATTTATGTCTCAGGCATTAACTATTTATAAGCAACAGCGTTGTGCCTCTTGTTTTATTGGAGATCAGAAGCAGAAGCTTCACGTATGATAATCACTTGTGAAACAAAATTCTTTTTTGGTTTCATTTTGGTCAACTTTCAGTAACCAAAAACCGAAATTGTTTATCATTTTCAGTAATCAGTGTCTGATATGTTAAGCTTATTTCGGCAAGCAGATGTTAAAACTTCCTTCCTGTGGAAATGAATAACTTGTAATTGTATTATTTTCATATACGTGTAGGTTATGCGTTCACTGCCTCGAGTTCGAACTCGAGGAGGCCGACGAATAGGACAGCCACAGTCAACCTTGTCCTCGAACTCGAATAGGCAGTCGTGCCCTGTTGCTATGCAGGAAGCCGAGCTACCCCAACCTGCTCCATCCTCAAACAGTATCGTTTGACATTTTCAATGTTATTTTATACTTGTTTTCTGTAAGTTGTGGTACTCATAGTGTGGGAAAACGAGTCTTATAATCAATGAAACATTCTAAATGTTGGATAGACACTCAAATGGTCCCTTGTATTTTCTGTAAATTGTGGTACTCATATTTGGGAAAAAAGATTCTTGTAATCAATGACACTTTGCTGTTTTTGGGCATTCGTTTAAATGAGCAAGGCAATAAAACCGTGACTGAGAGAGCCCACCTACCTGTTTCTTCTAAAAAAAAAAGCATGTTTCAGCATCCACATGATGAAATAGTACCAATTATTCTGTATCCAAGTGCTGAAATCTAATAACAATTTCGGGTTGTAAATGCTGAAAAATTACAAAAATATCGGTATGCAGCTCCTAGAACATTACAAGAACTTCGAAATTGAGATACTGAAATCAACCTGTGCTCAGTCAATTTCTTCACATCAATCCCATAATAAAATAAATGGCACAAAGAGCGAAACCGAGGTCGATCTTGTGGTGCTTAGTCAACAACATTGCAATGTAAAGCGTCAACATGATAACCATACATATAAAATGAAACTAATATATGTCAAAGGACTCGGCAGTTGCTACATCACTTCCTATTATGGCTTTAAACGCTTCTATTTTCTCCCATTCCTTGGCCTCCTCCCATCGAAATTTGAACCAATAGTTGGCAATAGGTGGCAAGGGGGAACATGATTTTAGATCAACCTGTCAAAGTAAAAGGATTTTGAAAATTGCACATGAAGGCAATTTCTAGTAATGTTGAATTTTTGAGAAAGAAAACTAAACGGTATGTACCTGTACGAAGTGATCTTCGTTCACGAGTCCAATTCCAAGAACCCTTATTTTGTCCGATGATGGAGGACGAGAATGGAGTGGAAGGAAAGTAAGGCATTAAAGTTGGGATAGGAGGACAACCACCACATTATAAGTAGAAGTTACAACGTGACCCATGTCAGGAAAAATCATCCACTTGTCTTCGGGTGCAATTTCGTCTTGAAAGAATGACAATCTATAACGTAACTTGTTAGCACCTCCGATACCGGTCATTTTTTCGTAAAGGTCATAATGGTTATTCATCTCCAAGAGCAAATCATTTCGGCATGTCTTCCATGGTTATTCATCTCCAGTAGCTGTTGAAAATAAGATTACATTTCGGTAACTACACGTCGAAAATATGTTCCAACTTCGGTAACCAACTGCCGAACTATGTATAGGAAAATTATACATAACATTTCGGTAAGTTGCTATTGAAAATATGATTATATTTCGGTAACTACACGTCGAAAATATGTTCAAATTTCGGTAACCAACTGCCGAACTATATAGAAAAATTATACATAACATTTCAGTAAGTAGCTATTAAAAATAAGATTATATTTCGGTAACTACCCGTCGAAAACATGTTTAAACTTCGGTAACCAACTACCGAACTATGTATACGAAAATTATACATAACATAAGTTAGCTATTGAAAATAAGATTATATTTCGGTAACTACACGTCGAAAATATATTCAATTTTCAATAAACAACTGCCGAACTATCTATATAGGGAAAATCATGCATACATTTCGGTAAATTGCTGTTGAAGAAAATATTATATTTCGGTAAATACATGTCGAAAATATGTTCAAATTTCGGTAAAGAACTGCTAAACTTAATACTACATAGGAAAATCATACATACATTTCGATAACTAGCTGTTGAAAAAAAGATTATATTTCGGTAACTACATGTCGAAAATGCATACTACAAAAACAAGAAACATGTATTTCGGTAATTAGATGTTGAAACGGTATCTCAATTTCGGTAACTAGGTGTCGAGTATGGTAATATTTACAGTGGTTAGCTACCGAAATTACTTACTTTATTCTGTTCATTCTGTTCAAACCAGAAACATCGACAAAACCCTTGAAAAACTGGGTTTAGAAAACCCAGACGCCACAACAACAAACCAGAGGCATTGTAAACGGAAAAACTTACCTCCTCACGCGGCTTCCAAGATACAATGTCCATCACAATATCTTTCTTCTCCTCTGCCATCATATGGTTGCCGATACAAGTTGATTCAATTTCAAAATCCAATCCTACAAGTGGGTCAAAAAATGGATCAATGGAAGGACTTGAACCTTCCATTGATACAATATTTGGTCTTTGCTCCTCCTCCATTGAAAAATTTGAGAGAGAGGAAAAAAGAGAATGATGATTTAGAGAGACGGGAGAAGAGAAGATGAACAATACAAAGCCGAGAATGAAGAACTGGAGGTTTGCGTGTGTTTTTTTTATTTTCAAACGTGAATGATGATTTTTGGGGGATTTTGAGGGGAAGGGGGTAGTGGATAATTTAGGGATTTTGGTTATAAGGGCATATAAGTCATTTCATGTATAGGTATAAGGGTAAGTAGATCATTTTACATTAGGGGGTCATGTTGTAATTACTTGTAAATTTTTAATGGGCTCCGGGAGAAAATTAGCAGCCCCCTTTTAAAATGGGTAATTTACAATTTGATCCATAAACTATCATACTCTATCACTTTACCCCCTTAAACGTTTAAACGCAACAATGCACCCCCTAAACTATCAATCTCTAGCCATGTAACTCATCCATCAGTCAAGGTAGCCTAAAACACCTATTTTCAAAGCACTTCGGGATATACAAAAGTCAAAAGGCGGATATGAGGAGAGCAATTTTGTTCACCCTTATTTTGGATTAGGGTTAAATTATCCACATTGGTGAGGTATGTTGTGTGTTCCGATTCGACAATTAGAACCACTTGTTTTGCATAATTTGATTGTTAGAAAACCACACAAAAATTCAGCTCGACTAAATATTTGGTAACCACTCAATCGAAAAATCTAATTTTTGCTCTATCCACTTCTAAACTCAAGAATTCGACTTTTCGATCAAATTCTTAGCACAAATCAATCGAATTAATTAAATTTCTGTAAGTGGTTCTAACAAATTAATTCATACAAAATAAGTAGTCACTTGCAACATTATCGCACAGAATGTGGGCAAAGTTATCCTACCCAAGGCGATGGCGAACAAAATTACTCTCGAAACCTGAGTGCTATAAAAAACAAGTTAATTAAAAAGACATCACAAATGATTGTGTGGTAGTTTGCCTTGGTTTTGCATAACCACCCCATCTCTCTCAGCACAGTTAACAATAAGTTTTTTTTTACCAATTATCAATCTCATTTGCAAGTAGAATACAATTAGTGACTCTCTTATACTCTCACACACATAGACAGAATTCGATTCCCGTAATAAAGTAGATTAAATTTGACGAATAGCAAAAAAAAAAAAAATCTCATTTCTCTATTCATATCTACGCATGCTCCAAACGCACCCAATACTTACTTAACGAGAACCGGCCCCGTCTGGTCTAAACAAAGACCCGATAGAGTTGGAAATCCATCCCCTAACGAACAGTCGAATCGTACCCATCGGCTTCAACTACCGTTCTCTCCCTTCTTCCTTCCTCAAACAGAGAGAGAGAGAGAGAGAGAGAGAGAGAGAGGCACCGTTGAGAGGAGAGAGTGAGATTGAAAGATACATACAGAAACAAACATGGGTTTCCTACAAAGATTTTCTACCGTCACATTCCTAATCCTCACCTTATCATCATTCCCAATAACGAACGCCCAAAACCCAACAGCCACAGCCTATGATCTCCTCGCCGACTACGGCTTCCCAATCGGAATCCTGCCCAAGGGCGTCACCGCCTACTCCCTGGACGAACCCACGGGCAAGTTCTCCGCCTCCTTCAACGGCACCTGCAGCTTCTCCCTCGAAGGTTCGTACCAACTAAGCTACAGGTCCACGATCAACGGGTACTTGACCATGGGCAGGCTCGCCAACCTGGAGGGCGTTAAGGTGAAGTTGTTTTGGATCTGGGTTGACATTGTGGATGTCCGTAGGAGTGGTGATGATTTAGAGTTTTCCGTCGGGATCGCGTCGGCTGGGTTTCCGGTCGATAATTTCGAGGAGTGTCCGCAATGTGGGTGCGGGTTGAGGTGCGGCGGTGGGCCGGTTAGGAAGGTTGGGTTGAACCCCAGGTGGGTTTTTTCTTTTTGACTTTTTTGTTGGGGGGTTTGTGATGATAGACTTGTTTGACTTGTTTTGTGAATTGCAATTTACAACTATTAAATCTCCGTACTTGAATGCAATTGAAGAATTACATTGAAAAAAGTACTAAATTTCCATGCATTCTTGTTCTCAATGTGGCTGTGGGTCGAGGTGTGGTGTGGTGATGGACCTTTAAGGAAGGTTGGGTCAAACCCCAAATGGGTTTCTTCTTTTGAACTGTTTTGATGGGTTTTTTGATTTTTGGGTTGTTATTTGATTGCTGTTGATATAAATGGGTATAGATTGCTATGAAAAAATTGTTTCTGTTTTGAGTTTGTCCATGGAAATTTGGGACTGGTAATTACAGTTATCCCCATACTTGAATGCAATTGAGAAGTGTCCAAAATGTGGGTGTTGATTAAGGTGCTGTGATGGATCAGTAAAGAAGGCTAGGTCAAACCGATTTGAATTTTCGGTTGGGATTGCTTTGGCTGGGTTTCCGGTTGATAGTTTTAAGGAGTGTCCTCAGTGTGTGTGTGTGTGTGGAGATTGAGATGTGATGGTGGACCTGTAAGGAAGGTTGGGTTGAACTCCAGTTGGGGTTTTTTATTGCAGACTTTCTTTGGCTTTGGGTATTACAATACAATTTACAACTACTAAATTTCCATCCTTTCTTGTTCTCAATGTGGGTGTGGGTTGAGCTGTGGTGATGGAACTGTAAGAAAGGTTGGGTCAAACCCCTCTGGGGTTTCTTCTTACTAACTGTTTTGTTGCAATTTTTAGCTATTGGGTTGTTACTTGATTGTTGTGGATATAAAATGGGGATATGTTGCTATGGGAAAATTGTTTCTGTTTCTCATTGACTTATTCAATTTTGTCGATTGAAACTCTCAACTACTGTTTACAGTTATCTTCATACTTGACTGCTTAAGAGGAAGGTTAGATTGATGATTTTGAGGAGTGACCTCAAAGGAGGTGCTGGATATTTATTTCCGAGCATTACGGATTTTTATGGGTTGATTCTAATGGAGGATACATTGGAACAATGTGTGTGGTATACATTTTAGTTGGTTATTCAAAGCCCCTCAGGTACGGTGTTAGGCGCGGATATATGTCTATGTATCGGATCTATTTAACTTTTATTTCAAGATACTTGGACATGGACAATATCCCTTGAATGCAAGGGTTATAAAATTGCAATAGTAGATTGGTAGCAGTATTCTAAGGGTGTACACTTTAGTGGGGTCTTAAATATGTACATGACCTAGGAGCCTAGGACCTGAACCTTGTTTACTGAAAAGAGAGCTCAACAAGTTCCAAATGCCGAGCAGTTACGACAGATTCTCCGATCCTGTTATATGAGTAGGAACTAACCACACATCAATGGGGACTGGTTTTTGAGTGATGATCAGTATGATTCTGTTAGGCTGAAAGGCAGTTGTTTTGAAGTTTGAACAGTATGACCATGGCCATGTTCCATGGGCTAAAACATATTTTGATAGTTAAGAACCAGTTTGTCCTCACAATGAGCTCATTGGCTGAAGTGGATATTGAGGTAGATGTTTGGTGAGACGAGGAAGGAAAAAATTTATCTAAGACTATGGCCTGGTTATTTCTTTTCAATTTACGAACCTTTAATAGTCGTGATCAGGCTTCATTAAGTATGTATCCATACATTTTTTCTTAACTTCTTACATTTGGACGCATGCTAGATCTCTACATATGAATTAATCGCTGATTATTCTTGCAACGAATGGTGAGTTTAGTTTTTTTTTTATTGTTTGAGGAGATGCTTTTCTTAGCTACTTCCCTTGGCTTGTTATTTCATCTTAGAGCTAGAGATGGATGGAGTTTTCAAGGAAAAATATCCCGTCTTTATGCTGTTAGATCATGCAATACCAAGTATTAGGCTTCTAATGAAATCATGTCTGTGTCCAATTAGTTTGTTGGTTGTGCAATTTTTTTTTTTGAAGTGACAAACACTTTTGGTTGTGCAATTATGTGGTTGAGATTGTCAGGTTTGTGAAGTCTAATTCGGATGGTGTTTGACATTTTTCAATAGGGGTTTGGTAATGTAAACCTAGGTTATATGATGTGCTATACTTAGCTGATGTAACTTGTTCAATCTTCTTCATTGTATATAAAGTGACAACTGGTGTGAGCCGTAGATGTATCAAACTATCCAATTCTAGAACCATGAAAAATCTGTCATGGTTTTCTCTTTGCGTTCCTTCCTTCCTTGCTTGATTATTCTTTGAGCCATCATTGCGTGTGTGTTGATTTGGATTGATTCCACAACAGAGATGATATCTTTTAGGTGAAAATCTTAGTTGAGTTATACACTCAGGTTTCAGCGTTGAACCTACTATATATGATTGCTGATGCTTAACTGAAACATATACTGGATTTTTTTTAATTTATTTTGTAAATTTAACATCTCTCCTGTTTACAATTGACTGGAATTTGACAAGCACTTCTCATACACAACACATTTGCACATTTTGGTGTGTCTTAGTTTTCTTTCTGTTCTCATCGTATGGTTATCCATTCTTTGGTTTCTTATGAAAATTGTATACTTATTCTTGGCATTAGCGCGGGATCCCAATGCTGGACTGTGCGATTTATTAGCTGGACTTCTAGATGCGCTATTCTTACTTCTCACATCTAGTATTGACGTGAAACCGTGAAACCCAAATGTCCATGTTTCTTGTTTGGGTACCATGACGAGGAGTACCAAATAGAGTAATGATTTCTGTATCCTAAAGCTAACTTGCTAAGTATTGAAGGTTTATAGGCAATTCTGGTAGACTGAGAGGTACAAGTACCAGTAATCCTGTCCATCGGGCATTTAAATGGTGTAATAGGAATAAGTAAGGTGTGGGAAACTCAATAACGAGTTTGACTACGATCGCTAAAGAATGCCTTCTTCTGCAAGTTCCTTTGCCCCTAGAACACCCGTGCTGGTTATGCAAAGTTATTGCCGCGTCTCTTTCGTTGATTCATGCCGACGGCTATGAATCTATAATAGGCAAGCTGAGATTGTCAAAGTTGGATTGTTTTTAGTGTTTTAAAGATACCCATAGGCGACCGTCACGAATTATATGAGATTGGGACTCACAGCATTCCGTATATTTCACTTTGTTGCCGACAAGCACGGAAATGTCTGGCAGCCTCATGATTCTGTGTCTAATGTGTGTTGGGCGCGCTCTGAACACGAGTTGGGCATGCTCTGAACACACGCTCTAGACATGTTCGGACATTGTCAGAACACGTGTTGGACATACCTAAGTGTCCTAGTTAGTTATCATGTTTTTTCTAGTTGGACAAAGTTAGAATCCGTTAGGAACACACTAGACATGCCATAGATATTAAGGACGTTGTTATAAAATTTGGGGAGGATCAAAATTGCACATATTTGGATATTTCTCTTAATAATTATCGGATGCCGTTGATTCTTGCGTGGGCCTACTTGTTTTTTTTTTTTTTTAGAATTTTTGACCAGCTCAGATCAACCATCCGGTGGCCGGAGTGGGCCCTGCGCGGCCGTCGGTGTGCCTCGTCGGTGTGCCTCGTCGGTTTCCGTAGCACTCTCCATAAACAATTCTCTTTCAATAAGTTCTCTTTATTCTCTCTTTACAAGATAAAAAAATTTCTTACCTTTTGAAGAGAGTCCATGAAGTTCACCTTTGTTGCCAAAGGCTTCTACATTGCTTAAAGAACAAAAAAGTGATTTTAAACGAATAATTCAACCAAATTTATCACTAAGCCGTATCTAACAAACTAAAAACTTCAATGACTTGATTTAGTCTTGAAAAATCACCAAACCAATTTCTTTTTAATAGTTCGACCTCCTCCAATTTCACCGCCACTGTTTCCTACTCTGTTTCAATGCAGAACTTGACTCATCAACTATGCAAAAAGCAAGGAATCGAGCGGATTGTAATTTTAGTCTCACTGGAATTTGTGGATTTTCAGATGTTCCAGTCTGACAGAATCCCAGCGAACTCATCACTTGGGATGGAGTTCATTTGACCCAAGAGGCATACAAGCACATATCTGCATGGCTCATGGATGACCTGTTAACCCACTGCAGTCCTGGTCAGCTTATGTGCATCTCGACTAATTCTGGGGGACTATAAACCTACAATCCACTTGTGAGGGCTCTACTTGAAGTCAGAGCAAATGCTCTGTATAGCCGTATGTACTACTTTAGCTTGTGTTTTAGCTGTTTAGGTATAGAAGGAACAATATTTTGAATTCAAAGTTCGTTGTGGTTTGATTAATTTGGTTGAGAAATGCAACAGAACATTAAAATGTGGGACATTTTAAAATTTTAGAATAAGTTTATCCAGAAGTAGCAAAATGTTAACCAAAATTGTTTGACATAGCAAAATGTTTCACCTCTGAAGCATAGGGGGGCTGCCATATTTTCATAGTACTGCTTCTTCTCTTCCTTGTAATTCAACCACAGGGAAAATTGATATGGGTGGTCCTGGGGCACCGTCACGGGGTGCCCCAGTACCCCTCAACAGTACATGGGAAAAAAAACTACAATGCGTTATGGCAAGGTGCCGACAGCACACTAAAAATGAACCAAACCTGAACAAAAAATACGTAACAGAAAATGAACCCCACACCTAGTGGTCGGTTCGAGTCCTCATGGAAGAGGCACTCAGCTTCCGTTGTAACCGCTACCAACAAACCCCTTACATCCTTGATCCTACCGTCTCGTAAAAAGAATACCCAATAGAAAAGAGACGAGCCAGAGAATCAAAAAGAACAAAATCAGCCACAAAAGCTCTCAAGTCTACAGCCAGATTACCCAAAGAACAAAGCATCCCAAATCCATTTTCCAACTCCCATATACCCAAAAGCAAACCACCAAGAGAACTGCAACTAAAAATTACCTCGACAAACCATCAGCCTGCGGGCAGATTTTTCTGACTAAAAAAACACACCGTTTCAGTACGGAAAACGCATGTCACTTCTTATCAACCTTTATCCATTGTTACAAACTGGAAAGGGAAGTTCATTTGTTTGTACTTCTCTACAAGCAACAGACCGCTTAAAGGTTTAAAACAACCAACTGAAAAAGAACAATTTACTGATTACGTTAAAGCCCCAAACACTTCATGTATCTTATAAACATGAACACACAAATAAACAGTACAAGTTAACAAGTACAATAATTAATCAATGACTCCAGAGTTGTTGTGTGGATCTTGATTAGAATATGCTACTGGGTGGGTACGAGATCACGGGCATATAACTAACTTGACTTGAGGAGGTAGTTGTCCTTTCAGGTTTCTCAATTCCATCGAACTCTCATTTTCTTCGAACTCTTGCCATTGCTCTAAGCTTGGAGGGCGACAGTCAACAATAATGGTCTTGAGTGGCACAGCATGCTGGCAAAAGTAGACTAAAAGCTCGAAATCGATATTGCCAACAAATGTCACAACCTCAAGGCACTTAAGACGACGTTCGGTATGCCTGCTCTGAATTTGCAATGTCACCGCCTCAGGTTCACTAGGCCTGTTCTGAATTTGTCTCCGTATCCCTTTAGGTGACAATAACTGTAGAAAGAATGTCAAGAAAGAAACTGCAAATGTTACTATGTCAATATGCATGTATAAAACTTCCTTAAAAAACAAGTGATCTAGTATGTCAATTTGCCAAGTTCATTTGCTACTAGTACGTTTAAAGAATTAAGCACAACATAGCATAAAACCAGTTACCAGGCTACAAACATACAGGAAACTTAAAGTACGTACATCGGAAGACAAATTACCCCCATTCAATCAATACGTCATCAAGAGGACAAACTTTACTCCATGCAACCCACGTGACAAACACTCATAAATGACTTCTATACCCCTAAACCTATACTTTCACACTGATGTTGAACTTTGGCCCCACTACCACAACATTGAACTGCAAAATCATTATCTGTATATTGAAACAAACACAAGTATTCCGAGTCAGCTAAGGTCAAATAGAGAGCCCTACTTTTGAAGTTTAACATTTTTTCCCACCAGTGAAGTAAGAGAGTAATGGATCACTTGTCAAAAAAAAAGAGAGCCATGGATCAATTCTCGTCAAAGCCCCATTTCGAAAGACAGCTTGGTTGAAAATGGCCACTCCAAACACCCAAGGCCTATATTTGAATAGCGTTTGGTTAAATCCTAATTGGTCAACTGAATCGTCCAAGTAAGTCCAGGAGGACTATAGTGGAAAGTGGAGGCATCTAGGAACCAGCTATAAAGGGCCAAAAGAAAGGCATTTAGTCATTTAGCCTCATAGAGGTTACAACCAGTGAACAATATGCTAGACTTTGGGACTATCGTGCAAAGCCAAGACAAACCAACACTGGGATTGCAATCATCATGAAAGTTATGCCTCCTCAACCTCCAAATGTGCAGCCTATCTTTGAAAGACGATATATCTGACTTGGGGCTTGCAAGAGAGGGTTTTGGGCAGGGTGTAGGCTATTTCTCAGTTTCATCGGTGCCATCAGAAAGAAAGTTTGACTGGTAAGATTTTAACTGCAATTGGAATGGATGCCAGCAATCAAATGATTCCACTTCCATATACAGTAGAAGAGGCTGAAACAAATTCGTTATGGTTCATTGAGTTGGTCCTTGAGGATTTCAATATACAAAATGTATTGGAATCTATTGCACATCAACCAATTTAGGACAAGATCAGACAACCTTTAAACGGCCATACTATGTGGACCGACCGGAACTGGGTTGCAGCCGCCATTGCCTCCACATTTTCATGTCAAGACATGAAGGCCTAAAAAGGAAGAACAGAATCAGACGAACCTATCAAAAGGAGACAAGGTTAAAAAGCAGAAGGCGTCACTAAGCTGTGGAAATTGTGGCACATGGGGACATAACTACAGGTGGTGCAAGAACCTGCCCAATGTGGATCACCAAAAGAACAAACCAAGGTGGAAGAAATTGGTTTACACAAAGAAAAAGGTGAGTTTGGTTTTCTTATTTGTTCAATTATGTATATTGCAGCTCGTGTTAGAACGCAGAATGCATGGATTCTTGCAGCTGAGGTGGGAATGCGTCACTAAGGTTAAGTTCATCACAGGCTACTGTGGCTGGTTCAACAAGGACAAAGATAGATAGGGAAACATCACCAACAGCAAACACTGCTAGAAGGAAAGCACCACCAGCATGGACTTTACTACCAAGGCCATCAGAACAGCATAGGAAAAATTATCAGCACCAGTGATTGCAGGAGCAACTTCAACAATTATCTGCACCAGCTTCAATTTCAACTTCTTTGAGGCCTGCTACATTTACTTGGAGATCAGAATAAGTTATACGAAGACCTGTACTGGAAAAGGCAGCACGGTCTAAGCACCCTAAAGGCAACACAAGCTCCCAGGGAACTCCTTTAGTTTCATTCGAAGAACCCTACTGCTACCTTTTTGTTTAGTTTGTGACTCCATGGTACTCTAATTGCACCTACTTCTGAGTTTGTGAACTTAAGATGTGCTTGAATTACAGCTACTGTTTTTAGTTTGGTTTTTGGATGCTTTCCTCTATGCAACTATGCATCTTTTGCTTTTGGAATTAATTTGCTTTTTGGATATTTTGTGTACGGCTGTGTTTGAATATTTGATATATAACTTCATATACATAACCTCAATGGGAGGGCAACCACGTGATTTTGGCAAGGGAATCAATGTGTTTTTTCCCTCCAATGACCTTGAATGACAAGTCGACAACTTCCGTTAGTTATTTGGTTTTGAGTCTTTTGACTATCCCAATTCAAGTGGAAGGCGCAAAGTGGGATTTGATGTAAAGTGCAGGGGGGCAAACTGAATTTACCAAGACTTAGCATACTAACCTTGAGGCTGTGAGGTCGAGTCTAAGGACAGTCACTTTGTGCGTTTATTACTTAAAGTTACATGCCCACCCAATGTACCCCTCCCACATAACCCATTCATGGATACTCTGCCAACAAATTAAACTAGATTATAGGAAAAAAGCTTTGAATAAAGATGTCCCCGCATTGAATTTTTTAGATCGGCGAAAGTAAGTACTGTTAGAATGCTTAGATTAGCATTTAGAACCTTGGAAGAGGAGTTGAGTTGAACTTCTGAACTCCGTTCTCCTTGCACCTAAGTGCACACAGCCACACCTCAGTAGTGAGTCGGGTGATTGAAAAGTGCGAGGCGAAGGTGAGGCGACAACGCCCGTAAAAATATAACATCATATTCACAACACCATATTGCAAAATATAATTTTTATGGGGTCAAAATATAATTTTTAAAACTTTGAATGAGGTAAAAATTGTTAGTTTTCATCAGATCTACTTATTTTTGACTCTCTGACCCTAAATCGCAACCACCCAGCCCTCAATCTCACTTGAAACCTGCTTCAAACTGGTTTTGGATCTGGACCCAGTTGATTTTGAGTGAAATCGGAAGGACCCAGACAAGTTTGAGCACAACTGAAGTTCGTCAGTGGTCGGAAATCATTTTCCGGTGGACGGCGAGGGTGGAAAAAGGTCGGCGGTGGATGGGTGTTAAGTTTCAAAGGGTTTCGAATGCCAACGAGGGCTGTGCAAGTGCCGACGAGGGTCGACGGTGACTGGGTGTGAGGTTTCAAGGGTTGAAAGTGGTTGGCGGTGGATGGGTGTTAGGTTTCGAAGGGTTTCAGACACCGGCAAAGGCTATACAGGCGCCTACAAGGGTCAACGAAGGCTGGGTGTACGGTTTCGATGCCTAGTTGAGCTTTTAAGGCGCCTCGCGACTAGTTGATATGAGCCACGACTAGTCGTTCGCCTCAGGCAACCTCGCCTCGCCTCACACCTCTGAGACGATATAGGGTCGCCTCACGCCTAGGCAATCGCCTAGTCGCGATTTTTAAATCATTTCATGCTGTTGGGCTAAATATTTGCCTCTTGGCAAACCAAGGAAAACAAGGGTATTTTTATCTCCCAATCCCAACAAAAAATGCAGAAATCCCTCGTAGTTCTGGTAAATCCTCTAGACACTCACTTTCCATATGTTAACATTAACCACCCTAACAACTAACCATCTTGACAGTAAGTCATTTAGTAGTATTCTCTCCTTTTCAGTTGATCTCTAAGTTTGTTTCTGTCTCCACTTCATTTCTTCCTTGAGCACCACCACTTCAAATTCTTCTTAACAAGTACCCTAGGCTGAAAATAAACATAAACAAAACTTTCCAGATCAAATAAAATCAACTCCACCTCTTCTCAAAGCATCACCACTTACATTCTTTTGGTTCACCTAATAAGTCATCCTCTATGACCTAGTAAGGGTCTCCCTTCTGTGTCTATATTGCACCAAGAAATAGCATACATGCAAATTCCCAATGTTTGGAAAAAAAAAAAAAGTCTTGTGCAACTTCATCCAAGTTTAAGTCCCCATCCACAGCTAGCTGAATAAAGATGTGCAAATTTTGTAATTGTGTGTGAGAATGTATATGTATCAGTATGGAACATTTTCCAAAGAACTGATCCAACCGGTTTTATATGAAAATCAGAGCTGAGCTATGGAAACCAAAGAAGGACTACCACAAGAAAAATCAAGAAATTCACAACTAAACGAGGAATAGTTACGGATCCATTAAAACTTGACCAAGTACGCTACTTGAATTTTACGAATATACACATGGTAACAAAAACATTGAGACCCAAACATCAACATCACGGTACTCTATAATATGAATCTCGAAGGTAGAGGTGGGGTACATACTTAACCTCAAACATCAACTTCAGAGTAGCTGTGTTTGTGTAGTTGCAAAGCGGAAGCTTCTACCAATAGAGTTTGGCCACAAGTGTTTCACTTTTGCATCCAAACATCTCGATGTATGGTAAATTTGGCATCTTAAAAACATTACAAATAAAAAAAACCTCTACACATACATAAACCAACACTAATAGAGTTGTACAAACCACAAAATGGGTTTCGAAGAAAGCCACGAGTAAGATAAACAGAGAAGGCGTTCACCTGTAATGTAAAAGTACGCAAGAAGGGAGATCTCTCAATTAGGGAAGTCCAATCAAGGAAACTGTGTTCTTCGTCTTCTAACCCAGCAAATGTCAAGTTCTTCAGATTAGTAAATTCCGGAAGAAGTGGGGGTGCAAATGTGTCCTGAAAGATGAAGCTCAAGATAAGCCACATAGGCTCTATTTTGTCAATTTACAGAACTCGTTTTTCAATACATTAGTCAAAATCAAATTCGCAAATCAGCCGCAATAGACGAGTACATACTAACCCTGCAAAAATCAAAGCTCAACGTCAGGCTCTCTAGCTGAGAGAAATAGCTTGCTGGAAGAGCATTCAAAAACCTTCCATGACGTTCAACAGCCAGATCAACCAACAAAGGAGCATGCCTAACAATAACTTGGGTTGATCTCTTCAGTCCAAGACAGATCAAGTAGGCAAGGTTTGGGGCATAAATATCAAGAATATTTAAACCAGGGCATCTGGATATCTCTAAGAACTTCAAGCAAAGCGAAGGACCGGCAACCTTAAGATTGACCAGATGCCGTGAGAAGCACACACGCAACCGAAGGAGAAGTGGACAATTGGATAGGAAGTGCTCAACAAGCTCCCCAGTTACATTGACGCATGTCAAAGAGAGTTCCGTGAGTGACTGTATGCAGGATAGACCATAAGGGCTTTTGATGAGAGAATAAACCTTATTGCTGAGAGTATAAAACTCGTCTGGAAGAGGAACTACGCTGGTAAAACCAACTGTGTTCCTTTCACATCTTCTTCCTAGAAGAGTAGAACCACCTAAGTTAAGGTCAAGTCTTTGAACGGACTTGCGGATGGCAACACTGAACCACTCATCAACGTTGCAACGAAATTCCCTGCCAGTCATGAAGAAGAAGACTTTGAACTCAGTTATATGGGAACCCTGATGCAATTGTATAAATCGATTCACCATATCTATGTACTCATCGGTTCTGACATAGGTCACACATTTGGAAGCCTTCTCAATGGCCCTAAGCTTCTTCGGGGAATAAAAGTTGAGGGCTGTAACATGAGTCCATACATATTGCCATCTCTTAGAGAGGACACATGTGCCTGCTGCTTCCACGGAGTTCAACAGAGACAGAATGTTTACCAGAATATCGTTAGGTAGCTGACTGATTCGATCTTCCTCCACGAAATTCTTCATCCTACTCCTTCATCATATCAAGAGCAGGAAACACTAAATCAAAAACTACAAATCATCAGGGGTGGCTGCAGCGGTGAAAAAAACGTACAAGAAAGAGTTCATTTTGGCCATCGTGCCAAAAAATGGAACCCTAAAATGGCACCTTATATCTGGGCAAAGCATAAAGGTTAGAAAATTAAGGAAATTACCAAGGATTTTGATTTTCGTGCTCCACTTTTTACTGATGGCGCTCCACTTTGTTCATAAAGTTACTAGCCGTCAGTAAAAAGTGGAGCACGAAAATCAGTTTACAATTACCAATAGCAAAGAGTACCCTAAAATGGTAAAACAGGATCGTTCACAAACAATTTCGATTAAAAGAAAAAAAAAAACAAGAAAGAGAACATCGAGAACTCTCTAAGAGTGAGCAGGAAAAAAGACACTTTTGCTGCTGTATAATATGTACTATTTGTTTTGGTTGGAAACTTATCGGGCCTAGTTTACTTTGTTTTATTGAGTTATATGATTTACTTTCTTACAAATTTAAGGGTCCGTTTAGAGCATATGGAAAGGAAAACGGCTAAGAAAGAAAGGGAGAAAAATATACAGGGCACAAATTTTCTTTTCTTAATTTTTCTCACTTTCTTTCTAAACCAAACAAGGGGAAGATAATCTTTTAATTTCCCTTTCCTTTCCTTTCTTTTCCACATGTAAATGAGTTTCCATTTACTCTGGACTTCTGCAGACACTATTAAACCTATATAGTTATTATAAGTAAAATTTTAGTGCATTTTTTGAAACGGGTTCGCTCGAATACCTCGAAAGCCATTGGAGCCGCCCCTGCAAATCATACTACGTAAAAGCTTTTACTTGCACTATAATCGGAAAAGAGGGAAAGTGAGGGTACCTGTTCTGATCGTTACCTGAGTCGCCGATCGTCGACGGAGCTGCTGACTGTGGAGTGGAAGTTCTGATTCTGATCGAATTGTGGCTTAGGGCCGACAGATAGAAATACGGTATTACCTATAGAATTATTGATTATCTTTTCCAGGGATGGCCATCTCGGCCGATCCATTCGTATCCGATCCGTTATCCGTTTCGAACGGATCGGATTTTTCGAAGATTTTTCGGATATCGGGACGGATTCGGATTTATTTTTCAAAAAAAATTCGGAGATCGGATCGGATTCGGAGGTAAGTCTGCCTCCGATCCGATCCGCCCCGAATCCGATATCCGATCCGCCCCGAATCTGATATCCTATCCACCTCCGAATATCTGACTATATAAATACCTCTTATTTTTAGGGATAGTCAATAGTCAGTCTCTTATCCAATCGACTTCACTTCACACAACCCTTCTCGCCCATGATTTCTCCCCCTTCTCTCTCTCCTCCCCAACCCCCTCCCTCTCTCTAAAAAAAACCCTTCGTCAACGAAAAGATGCGGCAATCTCCCCTCAGGAACGCGGCAGCGAGACTCCGTCCTCATGTTAGTTTTATTTGTTTTTTTTTTCAATTTGAGTTTTTTTTTTATCGAGTTCCAATCTGTTTTTTTTTTTTTCCAAATTCAGATTCGGATTCGGATATATCCGATCGGATATCCGTTTCCCGTTCGGAGCGGGGATGGATGACGAAAATATAATCCGTTCGGAGTTCGGGGCGGATTCGGAGGGCGGATGGAGGGTTCAGATTCAGATTCGGATATTGCAATATCCGCCTCCAATCCGCCCCGTTGTCATCCCTAATTATCTATAGGGAACAGAGGAGATGAGAGGGAACGAGTTTTGCGCTGTAGAATAGACTCCCGAGACGCAGGGTCCCAACCCGAAGCCCGCGACCCGCCCAAAGAGGCCCATTTGGGCTTTTACCCGGCCCGAGCCCATGAAACGAGCGGGCTAGTCCAGTTCGTAGTTTGTAATGGGTGGGCTTGGGCCTATGAATTTTTACTCGGCCCACTCGTAGGCCCGACCCGTGAGCTCGCCCACAAGCCCGCCCGTGGTACCCGCCCATTAGCCCAAAATCCCACAAAACCCTTTCTTTTTTCCTTGGGAAAATGACGGCCCATGACGTGTTTTGATAATTAATACTCGTTAAGGACATGCTGAGAACATTTGTTAATACTGAAAATGTCATTGGAGGGTATTAATTATCAAAACACGTCCTTGACCGTCAATTTCCCTTTGGTTTAGTTTCTGCCCACGGGAAATTTAAGCCCGCCCATGGCCCGCCCCGGCTTTTAGCCCGCCAACCCGTCAATTGGGCTAGCCCGTGGGCTGGGCCTTGACTTCAATTTATGGTAGGTAGCCAGGCCCGAAAATAAGAAAAAGTTCGATCAGCCCGACCCGTGGACGAACTTGGATAGTGACTTGGCGGGCGGAACCGGCCCGGCCCAGCCCGATGATGACCCTTTCTGCCGAGAGGAAACGACTTTCTAGTCTTTATTAACCATTATTAATTTCACAAATGTCAACTTAGACGGGTGGTTGTGAGAAAATAATAAATGTTCCTTCAGGTTACAGATTTCATTCTTACAGTGGTTAAACATTCCAAACCTTGAGGCTATTGAGGTCTGGAGGTTATGCCCGGTTGTTATATTTAGTATTTCGAAATTAATTGACATACGCACAAATTGACCCGGACATTTAATTATAAAAAAAAACACCTCCAACCACACCCCTCTTAAGTGTGCGCGGGCTCATCACGATTGAAGGGCAAGGAGAGTGCTTGGAGGTGGGTTGGTCAATGTGTATGTGGCTATAAAAATTTTGAGCTATATTAGTAGTACTGCAGAGCAAATTTTTTCTCGGAAAATGTACCTTGTGTTCAAGCTCTAAATTCTCACTATCGTAGATTTGAATAGATTTCACGCTGGCTCTCTCATCACGTGCACAAATGATGTGACTTAGAGCATACCAATACGACGTAAGAAAATATAATGGTAAAAAAAAAAGGAAGATGAAGCAATCAAAAAGATTGTGTCAAAAATATGGTGAAAAGGTGGCCCAAATTATCACGTATTTTTTTCCTCTAGAAAAGAGGGGCAAGTTTTCTGGAAATTACACGGATATCACACTGCAGGTCGTTAGGATCAAATTGCTTACCTTCTCTGAAATCACTGCACTTCCTTATTATTTCCACTTAATAAAGATCTACATGTTAGTTGATTGTGAATTGACCAAACTTCAGTTTCGGAGATCAGCAAAAATAAGTATTGATATCCCAAATTTGCCCTCCTCCTTTATACCCATAAGTAAATAAATAATAAAAAAGGAGGCTTATCTAGCTTTTTGGTCCCTATATAGTTAAGGGCATGTGAGATTGTCGGATCTTCCTACCAAAAAATTCCTTCCAACGCGTTATCTTTCTCCGGTCTTTCATTCACACACATATTTTTATCTTCAAATGCCATGGGATGAAAACTCAATAATTTTCGACATACCCAAAATAACAAAGAAAACTCTACAGGATGGATAGTTGTGCTCTGATACCAAACTAATGGCAGATTTTAGGAGGGCAAACTAAAACAATAAATTCGTAAAATGGATAAAAAAAAAATGGGGTAAGCTCACCACCCAAGATATATATAGGACGCAAAGGGATACAGATAATCACAACTCGAACAAAAAAATAAGGGCTAATCAAACTCACCACCTATCGAAATCTAGCGAATGTTGAGAGAAAACAAGAAGATAATCTTCTCACAAGCAAAGGCTAATGTGATTCATGTCACTCTCTACTCATTTTATTCATAGCAAAACATTTTAATTTCTAGGCCACTTAAAACATCTCTCGAAGCATAGGTACAAAACTAACACTTTCAAGATGATCAAAGACTCCAACTTGTTCTCCTAATGAGCTTTTGGGACTTTTTAGCCTTTTGCACTTATTCAAAGAAAGTTCGCGTTTGGTAGTTTCGCCGAACTTTTTGTGAATTATTAATACGTCTCGACGAAAGGAATTGATAAAGCAAAAAACTTTTACTCTACCCATTTATTTTTGGAAATGTCCAAGATAACACCCCAAAAGCCGGTGCTTTATCTTGGATATTTTCCTAGCTTTATGTAGAATATTAAAAAGATATTTTGGTAAAGTAATTTTTTTGGGTTTTCTGATTTTTCTTGTCAAGACGAACAATAATCCATAAAAGTTTGACACAAAACTAAAAAACACGAAAAAAAAAATCTGAATAAAATCAAAACGTCAAAAAGCTTGACAAGCTAAGAGGAACAAGTCTTCAGAAGAAAAACTTAACAAGAAAAACTAACAAAGACAGAGAAAAACTTATAAAGAACAAGTGGGAATCGGAGACCCTATACTGCACCCCTTGCCAAACCCAGCAACTGTCAGGTTCTTCGGATCAATCTTTGGTAATTGATTTTCACGTTTTTTTTAATAACCACACTCATTTTTTGTTTTCTTGTGTTGTGAATTCACGCTTGAAAGAACAACATCGTAAATTCACATCATAAGAAGACAAAAAATAAAGTGATTGTATAAGGAAAGAGTGCAAAAGTCACTATCCTCATCGTCGTTTAGAGAAAAACTGAGAGTGAAAATCTAGCAACGGAATTACGAAAATATCATAGACTTAGCCACTTGGCCCAATTTGTCAAGTTATTAAGATGTTAAACATTGCATCCGAGATTTGGTAAAATGTCATCAACCAACCATCCAGCCATTAGTCTATATGCCTCCTGTGTCAAGTGAATCCCATCCCAGTGTATGTAACGATTTGGCTGGGAACAAACAGGAACCCCGGGGAATCCACATAACAAAGTCAGAGTAAAGTCGTAAGGGCCACCAATCCCGCAACAGGATTTTCGTGTCGAAGTGACATCGAATCCTGTATCGAACAAAGAGTACGCCATTAATAATAGAGAAATAAAATTGGCTGCCAAAACAAACAAAACTTCGTTATGACAGAATAATAAAATTAAAAATGGGAACAAATTAACTATAGAAGAACCGCGCAAGAACAAAAGGAAGATAGTACATGGTTCACGTGTAAAGCTTACGCTCATGAGGGAAAATAGGTAGAGAAAGGTCTTAACGATGGTAAAATGAGCCTGCCATGTTTTTGAGAAAAAAGGGGGTAAAACCGTAAAAGTTCACTGACACCCTTTGGGTTTTTCTTAATGACAGATACCCCTCGGTATGTTAAATGATTATTAACCTCCTATGTTTTGAATTTTTATTTCAACAACACCCAACCAAAATGGTTCAACCGAAAACATGATGGATGGTATGTGAAAATGTCTTATATTGACCCATCCACCCTTTTTAATAATAGAATGGACAAAAAAAAAAAAAAATGCTCTCAAATCTCAATATATTTTACCCATAAATAATAAATTTGTCCAAGCTGAACAAAAAAAAAAGTTCTTTCGAGTAGTGAAAACAAATAACTATTCATAAATTTTACCCGGCCTTTTTGATCAAAACAACTCCTCTAATGGATTAAAAAAGATTTTGATTCAAAATAAGTAAGAGTTGATAGATTTTTATTCCTTTTTATTATTAGAAAAGGGTGAATTTTAGATATAAGTCAATTTTGGCTTATTCTGTCACGTGCTTGGAAAGAGAATTGTCAATTGTGAGTGTCAAAAAAATGCACATAGAAACCACAACAGGTTCATGTATTGTTATTTCTCACATGTGAGGGGGTATATATTTATCATTAAAAAAAACTTCTGAGGGTGTTAATGAAGTTTATCCAAAATATGATACTTAGACATAATTACCAAAACATTAGTGTAATTACATAATGGAAAACCAATAGATGTGCCTTTGGCACTCTCCACATTGTTTTGGAGAGGTGTTTCTTTTTGGGCTTTTTTTGGAGTCTTGGCTGGCTTCTTGCCATTCGCAGTTTTGGTGTTTTTTCCCTTTGAGTCCCAATGGTATGTGGTTGCCGGTGTGTTGGGGAGCCTCTTTTGTGGGCTCCTCATGTTCCATTGTAAATTGTAATGTCTCGTGTTTTGGATTTCTTTAATCTTTGTAATTTATTTTTGAAGATTTTTTTTTTCTGTTAAAAAAAAGATATCATCGCTAGTAGCTGGGTAGAGACTTACCAAGAGCTGAAGCATTATTCAAAAGCTGTAGGAATGCGTTGTAGTAATCTCCATAAGCGATGGATGCATCAGGGAACTCTTTCTTCAACTCGTGAATAGCGTTTCGTAACTGGTCGTTGAAATACATCGAGAGGTCATTTAGTTGTTTCAGGCATTGATTTTTATCGTAAGCCGTAGGGTTGCCGGTCTGGAATACAGTAAGATAGATCGGAAAACAACCGAACGGCCAATTTCCGGCGACTATCACTCTATCAGCTCCATAACTGATGGCTCTCTGCAACCCATGTAAGGGAATTAAAATCACAGTTCTACCTGATAAAATTGCATCAAATGAAACCATCTGGGAGTGAGGAAAACGCCTTTTGTTTGGTTATCAGTTTTGAAATACGGGTACATTTTTTAGATATAAAATGCTATATAGGTTTGCGTTTATTTTCGTCTTTAATCAATTTTTTAATATTTTAACTATTTTTTTGACTTTTTGAATAGATATATACTATATACATCCAAAAAGTAGAAAATTTAATAAAAAAATTACTAAAAGCCAAAAAAAAAAAAACGGATGATGAAACAGTCAAAATTTTTGGAGAGAATATTTCTGAGATGGGAACCAAACAAAGCGTCAATCTTTTTGTTTCGAAGCACATGAAAAAGGAAAAATACGAGAAGAAAATCTAGAAAACGCCCGTACTCTAACAGCATCTGTTATAGCTTTGACGGCATCTGGCACAAGGCTCTTGACTTCCTCAATGTTTTTTCCTTCCACTAGTGCATAATTGAAATCGTTTCCGCCTATCTCTCCAACAATGAATAGAGATTTCTTTAGCTTCTCCCCGCAATCTATCATACACAAACATCATGTAAAACAGAAACATTGCTTATATATAGTATTATGTTGCGATTAGCGTGCAGTTCAAATTGATGGGAGGTGGAGAAACAAATTCACTCATAAAATAGCGTCGATTTGACGCCGGCAGTTACCTCTTTCGGTAGAGCAAATAGAATTGAAATGCCCGGACATCCAATCGAGTTGCACGCGTAGCGAGCTCTCGGTTAGCAGTGGAAAAATAAGCTTGCTGGCCAGAAATTCTACCGGTAGTGCAGTAGCGCCAGCGACTGCGAAGTTAACTCCATGTCCAAAATCTGAGCCAATATTCTTGTAAGGGTTGAGAAAAGGTAGCCCCGCAGAAATTGCTATGGAACGTAACACAATTTAAACGATAAATACACAGTACGATAGACCAAAGCACAAGATGTTTCTATGGTACGAAATAAATCATAGACACCTGCAATATTCGATTTAGGTTCTTTTGATATGTAAAAATAGTAACGGACAAGTCGAAACCTAACAGCTACCGTAAAGACAAGAACATGAACGTGGGTTGAAAAAAGAAACAAATATCTTAACGAGACCTAAATTCTGACCCTTCTTTTGTATTTTTTTTTATCGGCAAATTTCAATTTCATTTGCCGATAAAAAAAAATACAAAAAAAGTAAAACAAACATGATAAAGAAAAACTATGGAAAAAAATAAAGATTATTTCCTTCACCATTCTGTCTTCTTGTATATCTTCGTTAAATTTATATCTCAAATTGAAGTAGTATAGTGATATATCAATAACACCTAAGAAAAAAGTTGGCATTATTTATTTTCCTTATTCTTGAGTTAGCAATTGTGGCTGGTTGTGATAAAGAGTTGTGTATGTATCATTATTGGTGACATACATAGGAGCTCACCCTTTGATTTGTATTACTTATTTTTCTCTGTGTATGTGCACAACCGATGGTGGTCCCACCATGTGTCGTACTTGTCTCTCTTCCACTACAAGAAAATTGAATGTTTTTCGTGTTTAAAAAACAACGTGGAAGAGCCTGTCTCTCTTCCACTACAAGAAAATTGAATGTTTTCCGCATTTAAAAAACAACGTGGAAGAGCCGACAAACGCCGCAAAAAGTTGGAGTGGCGCTTCTAGCTCTCCAATGCCGGCTAGTGTCGTGTTTTTTTTTAAAAACCTATGAAGGCTTATATATACCATCGTTTCTTGAAACACCGATAACTCTTTCAATCGTACGTAACATATATACATCCTTTGTAATGATCACATCTTAGATGACATTTTTTACATGTGCCATAAAAAAGCGTACAATGTACGCGTGGCATTTCTTGAAAAACCGCCAATTAGTGTAATTGGTCAGTCATTGTCTCCCATTTGTGGAAGGTCTTGGGTTTGAGCCCCACAGAGGGTAGGCCCTTTAGGAGACCAGGGCTATGGATAGCTTCTGGTCTCCCCGTGCTAACTTTAACACCCCCACTAACCCCCGCTGATGTATATCACCGTAGCAAAAAAAAAAAAAAAAAACTACATTTTTGTTCTAGTGTCTCCCAACAACGTGGGTCTACGGGACCTCCGTACATTCTAGCGAAAGAAATAAAAGAAGGTAAGATACTAGTAGGATTATAAGATCAACGACAAGCCAATTAGCAATTCGGGGTTCCTACCAAAATAGTCAATCATGAGCAAACCATTGGAGCAGCGACCGGTGGCTCTCTTGAAGAAAGTTTCACCATAGGGAAGTGAAGCATATGGCGTGGCGATTCCAATTGGAACTTCCCGTATCAAGTTTCCCGTATCGGATAGAGAGTCCCCGAGTTGATAAATCCGATCAAAGCCGCAGCTCTTGAGTGATTGACCACTGGACAGACGGAGAAGAAACAGAATGGAAGAAATTAGTACCAGCAGGAGAGAGAGAATTGGTGGAGGTGTAGCCATTGTTGCTCCAGGAAAAGAGAGAAACAACAAAGAATATGGTCAGTTTAGAGCAACTTTAATTATGTAGTGATATTTGCTTATTCCTTATTGCTTTGGGCCGGCATTGGCATTATATATACTAGAGGACGGGGCACACGAGATGCATGTGCAAGTCAGATTTTAATAAAATTTCTTCATGTTTATTGTTGATCGAATTTTTACAAATTTTGACAAAATTCGGCTTGCACGCGGATCGCGTGTGTCCCGGCCTCTTGTTATAAAGATGTCGGGTCACACCCTTAGCTCCAAGTGCGCAAAGACCAAATAAAATTAAAGTGGCCAGAATTTGGTATCCACAAACGGAATCCAATGCGCACAAACCCATATGAAGTCAACATGCATATAGTAAATTACTAACGTGATGAGCATGTGCAAGTCGAAAAATAATATAGGAAAAAACCTATTTATCAATCGAATAGCAAGGTTACCAATTTTCACTACAACTATGTAAACTTCCGTCTTCAGTTTTTGGTCTCTTCTTTTTTTTTTTTTAAACCTGTAACAAACAACCAAATGATCAAATTTTTTTCACTCCAGAGTATCAAGTATTCTTCCTAATGCAGTACTTACTGTTAAACAAAGAAAGGGAGAATAAACAATTCCTTAAGAACCTTTCATTAAAACTATCACATTTCTTCTTGTTAATTTATTGTTAATCCAATTAGTATATGATCAAGCTGTTAACCTTCTTTTTTAACAGTGAGGGGTCTAAACCTATGTTGAAACTGTACTCAAAAGGCTATACACATAAAGAAAAGAAACCAATAACAATGCAGATATATACTCCTATACACAGAAAAATATGTATACCAAAAACGTCGTACCAGTGCAAGGCATACATACCTGTCTGTGGAACAGAAAAGAGGATGATGGCGATAGATCTTGAATTGGGTCTTTGAATTGTTGCAGTCTTCTTTTAGTTTTTTGGACAAAGTTATGGTACACAGAGTATGCCGTAAATTATGACAATTTGTGATTTTCATTATAACGATTTTTAATTTTTTTTTGGGGGAACGTGGGGTAGGAAGTTTTGGTGAGGGTAGTTTTCCAGTCTAGCCCGGTTGTTATTCTCCACAATTAACTTTTTTGATTTGTGATTTTTTTTAGGGCATTTAGGGAAAGCGAAAATACATGACAGGACTTCAAAGAGATAGACATCAAAGTGATGTTCTCCCTTTATATATTAGAATAGACATGAGTACATATATATAGTGAGACTGTGAGATCACGAGAAATTTTTTAGTGTTAGGTGGGTACCACGTAGTGTCCGTTCAGCACATCCGGGCCGTCCATTTCGGTTTTGGACTGCTCAGATTTGGAGAGAAAAAAAAGAGAGAGTGGTAGGGTGAGAGAAAAAAAAGGATTTCAAATATGAACTGTCCAACATACTTTTGAATGATCCGGATAAACTGCTCGGGCCCAAATATTTCTCTTGAGGTCACCGATCGACGTGAATTTTAACCTATAGGACTATGGGTCAAGTATGATTCATGCATGACATGCAACTCTCTACTTCATTCAATATACTCAAAATTCTTGCTTGATAAATTTTTTATATTGGTTTAACATTCAACTTTAGGGTGAGGCCCGCGCTGGTGGATGATAGATTTACGATCTCTCACAATTAATTGACTTGCATATAAATTGGCCCGAATATCTGATTATAACAAAAAAAAAAAAAAGTTTGACATTTCGTCTCCATTGTTTGAGCTGAAATTAATATATTCACTACCGACATGGTAGATGGTAGTATGTTGTTTTTGATTCTATAGTTCCTCCACTATCTGATGGAGAGAGAAATTAAGAGAGAGAACATGTCAAGCACATGTCAGGAAAACCCTTAGGGCAGTAAAAGGTACAATAATTATAACGTGTAAAGTTTCAAAATTGACGTATGATTTTTTTAAGCGGAAAATATTTTCCACCATATAAAATAAAATATTTTACCTGATAAAATAATGTTCTGATCTATCAAAAATAAAAAAATACTTTACGCCCAAACAAACGGAGTCTTAGTGTAAACTTGGTGGTGGAGCCAAAACTTTAATCTGGGGGGTTGGCTTAATAGACATATAGTATTTTTTTAACGAAATGTATACACATCATAAAGTTTTATTTTTCAATATATTGAAATGATTCTAACCTAATGCAGCTAAAATATACTCCTTACAAATTATGTTGCCTTTTTTCTTTAGTGTACTTCAACAGTCACATGTTTATTTTTTACTTATGAAAGAAATGAGAATGTAAAATAACCGATTTTTTTATCAAATCAAACCAAAATAATTAAAATTATAAGTACTTATACATGACTAATTATCTATAATATTTAAATTCAAGTGTGTAAAAAATAAAAGTTATAAAACTCAGGGTCGGGCCAGGGGCTGGAGCCTCCCCGGGCCCCAACATTGTTCCACCCACCACTTGAAATTACTTGACGTGCCATACTGCCATGACTTGTACGCATTTTATATTTCAACTGCTGAAATAAGTGAGAGGTAGATTCTTGAAACTTATTCATTGGCTGAGTAAACACGAAATATAATTGATCATGTACCAAAATTAGGATTAGGGTAAGGTTGAAGATGGGACATTTTAGGAATAGTGAATAAACTTAAACGGGTGTTGGAAACAAAACTGGGGGATATAGAGTTTTTTTGGGGTTAATATAGAATCACTCTAAGAGCATATTTGCGATAGCAGTGGATTCAGATTTTAGATTATAATTTCAGATTCTGCTGCAGATTATAAATTTTAGATTTTAATAGAAGTAAATAAACATGTTTACCATAGCTGTGATATTATGATTAAGTTACAGTAAAAGCTGATATTGCTTACTACAAAAAAATAAATATCAGCTTTTATAAAACCTGAAATCTTATCCAAAAAGCGCCAGAAGCTACCCAAATCTAGCTTTGGGACTTTCAAATTTTCATTCCTTTTTTAGGTTTTAAAAATTTGTAGAATCCAAGAATCTGTTATCTAGAAGCTTTGATAAACACTCCTAAAAGTTCCTAACTGATTTTGAAAAGCTAGAATATCAAAATCAGCAAAAATAACTTTTCGTAAACACCGACTTAGTAGATTGATCATCTTTTCCTTCAAAATTAGTAATTCAATGTAAATGACCAAAAATATAATAATCATAGTCAATTTCATGCAATTAAGAATTAACAATATAGATATTGGAGCTTCTATATATGTGTCAATTGTGTGCTTATGAAATACCACAAAAATCTAATTTTGCTAGCCCTTGAGAAAAAATAAATAAAATAGAATAAAGGAAAAAGAACTACGAACGGTTTGGATCCAAGTTTTGGTGCAAGAAATGGATTGGTTATATTTAAAGAAGAAGAAGACTTTACAAATTTTCCGTTAGTGGATTTTGCATTATTTTCGTAAATTGGGTGCGTTTGCACAAATCCACCAAGCACGGGGGTGTAGATGCAAGAAAGTGAATGTGAATAAGTTTATTCACACATGGCGCAAACCACATGAGGTATAAGTGAAGTTTTCCCTTCAATTTACACTCCTGCAAAACTATAAAAAAAAAAAAAAAAAGAAGCGTAACATACACCAAAAGTATCTGTAATATAAACCAAGATTTACCTTGCCTTCATGGAAAGTGAATAATATTAACCTAATAGAAACACATTTTTATGTAATTAATTAGGCAAATCCAATCAAGAAATAGGGCAAGGATTTTTTTGAACCACGAAAAAGAAATTTTATTAATTTTTAAAATTGCTACAAAGACTAATGGAAATATATAAGGATTAAACGGCATCAACAAATATTGATATCCCATGCTCTCTAAAGTATGGTGTGTATGCGGCCTGCCTACTGATGTGTGGCATAGTGTACATACTTTGTAGATTCACCGAGTCAAGGGTTTTAGTTTAATTAACGATTAATTAGGGTGTTCAATTGACCACCTAAGCAATTTTGTGGAGCCGCCTAATTAAATTAACAACCTTGGATTTTTGTTATGGAACTTTTTTTGGACCATTTGCGCGCGAGCAATTTCGTGATATAAGTGGTTGCGATATTCTAATTTACAAGCAATAGAGAAATTAATTGGATTGATCAAGAAATAGAGAATAGAATAAGAGCAAGGTAAACCACACAAAAAAAAAAAAAAACAAATTTGGTGCCGAGAAACCTTAACGGGAGGGGGAAAAAACACAAAAGTAAAAGTAAAAAAAAAAAAAAAAAAAACACACCAAACAACCATAAATTTTATATATTTATGTAATACAATTTCGATCTTGTTTTGTGGATATATCAATGAAAGTGTCTTTGTGTGATTTACGTATAGAACAAGTTCTTGACCATCATGTACAAATCCCTTTCCATATGCACACATGCATGAATCTTCATTACGCCATATTATCTATTTATGTCCGATCAAACTTATTGGAGGACGAGGCAAAGGCCATGCAACCTGTTGTTCATCCTTTCCAAATTTGGAAGGTGCAACGGTCGGTGGTGAACTATCCGCTGGAACATTCACGTCCGACGACGCCGATGAGTCACCGTTCACGTTCGACGGCAATGGCAAAGGCGACGATGAATCACCGTTCACGTTCAGCAGCAATGGCAAAGGCAACGGATATGAGAACAGTGATTTCGGCATCGCCTCCAACACCTCAACGTCCCACAAGACCTTGTGAATGCGCATTCGACGAGGAATGTCATGAGTCACAGGGTTCCACAACGGCGGTAACCCCCAATTCCGCCGCAAAAAGCTACCGAACGGCGTTTGGAACCGCCACGAGATGAAGTCGTCTCGTATCGGCTCCCAATCAATGCACGGTTCATCTTGTTGGAGGGTTTGAAGCACTTTCCTCTCGCTCGACCCTTGGCGAAGCAACACGTTCGACGCCGTGAGGTACCTATCATAACAACTTTTGAAGCGCACGTAATTCTTATTTTCCTTTCCGTTAACGAATTCGACAGCCCAAATCGCATTCTTCGACGAGCCTTCGCGCTCTAGACACACGGATTCTTGGTCGTCCTTTGCGACGAGGTACAAGCCATCGTGGCTTAATTTCATCGTAATTGCTCTTTGAAAAACTTCCATTCCATTCTACAATCGATACATTAAATCAAACCATCAAAAAATCATGGAAAGGGAAAAAAAATTGAAGGGAATTCAATTCATCCATACCTTAATAAGAAAAACCACGAATGATAGATCAAAACCAAGAACGGAGGGTCGCAATCGTGTTTACAACAAAACCCTCCCTATTTACATACTTTTTTTAATCGGCAACAATGATTTTTATAAAAACTCGACCAAGGGAACATCGAAACCCTCCCTATTTATGCAAGGGGTTTAATAAATTTTCGATTGGGTGATTTGACCAGGTCTTCTGAATCCAGATTAGTATGTTTATTATCACACTTTGATCTTCATCATTTACCATCTGATGTGGCACAGTCTACAACGCTTGATATTAGCTCTACGTAAATGAGACCCATTCAATGAACGATGACGATTATGCCACATTATATGATAAAATATATTTGGTCAAAGCCATTATTAATTGCTCTCCTATCTTTTTGGAAAGAAATATTTGACTTAGGAAGATGTGGAAATTACTTACCCGTGCTATGCACGCAATGAGGGAAAATAGAATGGAGTATTAATTAGAGAAACGTAAAAAATGGAAATAATAATAATTTCGCCGAAGAAAGGTAAAAATGATATGTAATTTATGGTCGGGTCATATATCTACGACTTTTTTTTTTATCAACCAAAGTAACATTTGCTTAATTAGGAGTATTCGCTCTCTAATCATTATACAGCGGAGAAGAGAATTAGTAAGTTAGTCCACAGAATTTAAAGGCTATTCATAGCAGCCCTAAACCATAAATATCCACGACAGGTCTTGAAGGCCCACAAAGAAGGACCGTGAAATACCATTGGGCTACAAGCCCTTTGGCCTCTGTCAGGCAGTGAATTTCTTGAGCGAGAGAGTAACCATCTGTTGCTTTGGAGGTTTTGGTTGTTGGTTTGTTCCGGGTGTTTGGGCTCATTTTGTGGTGTTTTCGGCTGGAATCTTTCCTTCTATGGATTTTGGTTCTCGGGTGGTGTTTTTTCGCTAGTATGCCCGTGATCTGTTTAATTTTTGTAATCTTTTCAAAGATTAATATAGTTTTTTTGCTTAGAAAAAAAAAGAACCATCTGTTGCTTGCTATCCTTTACTATTTGAATACTTTTTTAATTTCAGAGTTCAGGCAATGTTTCAAATTCAAAACAGATTTGTTAGAAAAGATTTTTTTTAATCTCTTCAAATCTGTTTCCTTTGCAACCAAATTACCAAACAATCCCAAAAATCATTGGATGAGTTTGCCAATCCCTTATCACATATATGTGAAAAGAGTGTGGTTGAGGTGTAACTGCCCCTATCATTTCCCTATTTCTAAATAATGATCTCTTCTACAAAATTAGCAGGAAATAATCGATTGCCAAATAGGAAATATTTAAAAATATATAATTTTAAAATGAAAAATGACCCCCACAAAATCCTAGAATCCAAATAAAAAAGATAAATTTTGAAAAATGACCCCTACAAATTCTTAGAATCCTAATTAATAGGATTTTTTTTTTGATCGGCAACAAAATTTTATTGAAAATTGCCAAAGTGTACATCGAGGCGGCCAACCCTAAATACAAGGAAAACTTGAATCATAGAGAAGGCCAAAAAAAAGAAAAAGAAAAAATACCACATTCAACAAGAAACTGAAAGAAACCACCAGGAGATAAATGGAGACTTCCAATAGGAGATAATTGGGAATATTTTAGTTCAAGGGTCACGAACAATTTCATAGTAGTAATTTTGTCTTATCAATGTTAAAATTATATTAGTTCACCCGTCTAATGTTTTTAAAAAAAAATCTAAAATTCCGCCCATTCTAAGACTTTTTTAACAAGTTTCATAATCGTCCTCTTGAGATTATATGTGTCTATAAAGACATAATTAATACTATCAGGTTTAATGTTTTATCTTTTGAAATAGCTATGGGGTACAATGTTGTATATATGCATCTATGTACAATTATATATATATATATGTCTACATTTTTATAATCGCATAGATTGATAGGAAATATATATGATTATTTTTTTAGTACGTTTTTTTGTAATATGAACCTCTTCTTGAGAGTCAACATCTGACTCTCCATAGATCTAGAATCATTCCTAATAAAATCCTAAAAAAGTGTGAAAGGTTTAAGAGTGTTTTTTTATAAGCAACAAAGTTTTATTAATACTCGACAAATGGTACATTGAGACGATCAAACTCTAAGAACATGGAAGAAACTTGAACCAAAGAGTAGGCCAAAAGAAAGTCAAAAGAAAAAAAAGATACATCCAACGAGAAATTGAATGAAGCGACAAAGGGTAGGTGGAATCATCCAAACGCTAAGTAAAGCAAGATAACATCTCCCAATAACAATCCTTGAGCAGTTGATCAATATGGACCAGAATACGAGCAGGATCACATTCCAATATTAGCTTGCATCAGAAAGCTTCAAATCTTTATAGTGATTGACAAAAATCAGTTGGGAGAGATAAGAACTTAAGAAGCATTAGCAGCATCAGAGCAACAACTCCACCAAAACATCAGTGATAGAAACAACATTAATATAGAAATCTTTTAGTCAAAATATCAATATCGGCTGGAGAGCAACATTACACAATTCCAAATTTAGGACATGATAAAGTTTCAACCATATATGACCAAAGATAGGGAATCAACAATGAAATAAAGCAGCAAATGCAGGCAGCCCTCCCACAGCAGAAGACACCTCCAACTTTCTGTTGGAGGGTTTTGTTTTAGTTCTTTTTTCTTGTTCGAACTAGTAAGTGTGTAATCTTATTGTGTTCGAGCCAGCTCGATGTATCCTTTCGAGTGATATAAAAGTTTCGTTTGTCGAGCAAAAAAAAAGGATCAGCAGAGAGCTAGCAGGAACCCCAAAGACTCTTAGCCCTCCCAGGTGAGTTGAAAAGTGGTGCAATGAGACTAGCTCATATTACATCAAGCAAAAACCTAGAGCTGCAATATCCCAATACTCCATTCATAACAGCAGCATTAATTGAATAACTATTGGCCTCAAAGGAAGACTAAAACAAGCCAGAAACACAGCCCCTCCAAGAAATTGGAGTTGAAAGAGCATTAACAACTATCCTCAAACCAAGAAAAACAAGCCATAACAAAGCCCTTAGCTCTCCAAAAGATTGGAGTTGAAGAGTAGCAGGCTAAAAGGTAGGGATCATAGCAAAAATAAGACCAAACCAGCAGCCACAGAAACAAAACATCATATTCATCAACATCCGATAGCAGCACCAGTGAATGTTACCAAGCAAACTTCTTCAGAATTGAAGACAATTAGCTCCAAGAAAGTAAGCGCAACTAGAAGAGCAGAAGGGAATGAAAGATTAGCAGAAAGACTTGGAGCATAGAGAATAATCTAAACTATTTTAGAACGGCCTAAAATGTTGGAGAATGTTCTATATCTTTCTCAAAGGTTCTAGAAAGAAGTAAGAGAGTTTCAGAATAGTGGTACTATATGCTAGACTTGTGTGAGAAGTTCTATAATATCTGGAGATATGAAGATGAAAATATATTTTTTAGAAAAATTCTCAAAAGAGAATGTGGGCTGTTGATCGAAAATAATCATATATAGTTGTTCATTGGAAAGGTGGATGGCTTTATATGAAAAGAAATAATGTGCTCCTTTGTAAGCGTGCATTTGTGTAAACTATTGTACAAGTGGTTGTTGGACCAATAAAATAATACTAGTACTTTTATACTTCTAAACTCAACACCTATTATAGGTGATAACAATATTTAATATTCGCCTACCCAATATGAAAGTCATGCGTCCGTCCGTCCTTGCATGTTATTCCAAAATGTATCGCGGTAATTCACCACTCTTGGCTAACTAACAATCATATAACCGAAGCCAAATAAGTTCAAACAACAACAAATATTGTAGCTGGCATCATCAATCAATAAATAAGATTAAACTGTAATCGTCAACCGTAGATATTTATAGCATGTCAAACTTGTTTAAAAGACCAAATCCAAAAGATAACTTACTATTTTCTTGCTTTCGATGACAAAGACCAAAAAGGTACAACATATTAGCCCATAAAATATGGGTCCAGCTTGAATTGCGTTTCAAATCTGTCAATGCAAATTTTGGACACCCTCAATTAAGAATGTTTGGAAAACCCTATAAAGCCACTGCTCCAGAATGTTGAAATTCCTCAATTTCCATTCCTCTCTCCACATAACCTCATCTTATTGCTTTTCGTTTTCGCTGATGGCGACCATGACCACAGAAGAAGTGCAAAGCGTTCACATGTTCTTTGTCGTCGTGAGCGTCACGCCGATGGTCTTTACTGGATACTTTCTTGTGAAAACAGCTATTATGTTCTTCAGTTTTGATCCCGATTGTACCAACGCTCATTTGGATTGGGATTTGGCACTTGGGTTGTTCCTGTTTACTCTTTTCCTCGTGGGAACGCTTAGCCTTGCATGGAGGGTGACTGCCCTCCAAAGTACTTGCATGGCATTGCTGCTGGTTACCATCGCGGTGATTCTTGTGGCGAGTGGGAATATCATCAAAGGAGGAACCGAATCTAATGATTCCAAAACAATAGAGGAGTTGTTGTAACGAACGCTATGAATGCAAGCTAAGAACGAGAAATTGAAAACTAAACAAGAAATCACAAAGACACAAGATATACGTGGTTCCCCAAGATGGGTACGTCCACGGGCGAGGAGAGAGAGGATTCACTAACCAACGTGAAGAAGAGATACAAAGAGCCGGCTATAATCCGTAACTCTAGAAAGGCCACAATATGAAAGCCCAAAAGATAATTTCTAGAAGTACCCCAAAAGCCTTATTTATAATAGGCTACAAAAACGGGAACAACATAATTAACCAATGTGGGACTAAAGAATACAAGGCATTCCCAACAATTCTCCACCTTGACTTGAATTCCACTGAACCAAATCACCAAATATAGCTATCCCCTTCTAACCTCTCACTCGCCAAATGCCCCCGAGGGGCGATCAACTGCAAATACCAAGCAAGCCCAAGCAATGCTTGAACTTGGCAACCGGAACCGGTTTAGTCAACATATCTGCTGGGTTATCTGCCGTACCCACTTTCTTCACCTCAACTTGCTTCTGTGAGATGATATCCCGAACGAAGTGATACCTGACATCGATATGCTTAGTCCTCTCTGATACCAGTTTGTTGTAACGAACGCTATGAATGCAAGCTAAGAACGAGAAATTGAAAACTAAACAAGAAATCACAAAGACACAAGATATACGTGGTTCCCCAAGATGGGTACGTCCACGGGCGAGGAGAGAGAGGATTCACTAACCAACGTGAAGAAGAGATACAAAGAGCCGGCTATAATCCGTAACTCTAGAAAGGCCACAATATGAAAGCCCAAAAGATAATTTCTAGAAGTACCCCAAAAGCCTTATTTATAATAGGCTACAAAAACGGGAACAACATAATTAACCAATGTGGGACTAAAGAATACAAGGCATTCCCAACAGGAGTATTATTGTCTCGAGACTTATCCGTCGTGGGCACAAACGTTTCTTTTGAAGGACAATGACTGGCATGTCTTCCAGAAATGTATCATTGACAGAAAAATTTGTGAGAATTTTGACAAGGAAGATCTTTTTCAGGTTCGTTCTGCCTCTCTTTTAATTCAATTTGTCAGCATAAATGAATATGATTATTATTTCTTTATAATTATTGATCGTGTTGTACGTTTTTTCTAATTTTTTGTTCGGTGATTTACATATTGAGCAGGTTGTATCGAGATAGCTGTGATGGGCTTGCTATATTGAATATGTTTATAACATTGATTTACCTAGAAAAATTGAAAATATTTTTATCAGGCAAATTTTTTGAGGATTTTCTTTGTTGATCTAAAGAAAAGATTTTATTAATTTGAAAACACAAAGTAAAACGAGTTAAAAGAGAAAATAGCAACAAATTAATTAAAGCATCATCACCAAGAAAATATTCCACCTAGCTAGGTTGGCAAAGAATTCTCTCCGACTAGCTAGCAAAGCTAAAACCCGAATGGGTAAAATTGGGAAGTTGGCAAACACCACCCACCCAAATGTACACCAATAAACCCATATCAGATCCAGGCAAAAAAAAAAAAAAAAACAGATGCAGTCCACAAAATCCATTCTCAGCAAATGATCAAATGCATGCCCTTCTTTGAGAATTGTTTTTGATCGAACTGGTAAGATTGTTCCTTTTTCGTGTAAATTTTTCCTACCGACGTTATGGTTTTATCTCGACAATATGAACATTTAAGCAATTGGCATGAAATTTTACATAAGCATTATGATTTTCTATTTAAACGTTGTAACACTTTTTATGCGAAATGGTGTAAATTCAAGGAGTGTACATTGATTATCGTTTATCAGTTTCTTGATTTGTAAATATCAATCGAAATTGGTGTGTATCTAATAATTTGAATCTAGTTCAATTTTGTTCACTCTTGCTTTGTTCACCTTCACGAGGCTTATTCTGAGCTATGCTTCAACCATGGCAAATCGTTCCTTTTGTGCAGTTTTATTTGTTAGGAGATACCATGCAAAACCTCGGTTTCTTCAAATCTTGTTTTCTTCTCTCTTTTTTTCAAGTAAGTTTCATCGCAATTTTCTTTTGAAATTTATCGAGGATCCCGTCTTAAAAGTTGCCTCTATAACTATTAATTCCCCCTTGGTTTTTTTGGCATTTTGCTGTTTATTTCACCCTCCTCTCTCCGTTTCATGTAATGGTTTGGTTCTGGGGTGTTGAATGTGTAAATAATAAAGTTGACCCTTGATCTCTGTAACAACTTAAGCTTTTAGATGAGTTGGTGGTTAATAATCTTTTTTTTGAATGGCATTGGTAGTTAACAATCTAATATGGTATCAGAGCAGGCAATAGATCTTGTGTTCGAACCTCACCACCTACCTAATCAAGGACGGAACCAGGATTTTACCCTAGCAGTGGCGAAATGTATACTAAGAAAATCTAGTAGTGGCGAAACTATATAAGTTGGGCATAATTTTTTTTTTACATATAATAATTGCATTTTCTAAAATTCTTGTCGTGGCGATCGCCGCTACTAGACCCCCCTGGTCCCATCCTTGTACCTAATGTTAAAATATTTACACGTATTTAGCCCACTTATGGAGGAGGGTCTGGCTACACGTTGAGAAATGAGTCGATAGTTAACAATCTAATATGGGGTGCATATTATATGGATCAGTTTGATAACTTGGGACGAGTTTTGGATGCCCAACGGATGGTTCGTGGGCTATATTTCATTCAAATCTCGTCATTCATATTTTCTTCTTCTTTTCTCTCTACAGGGAGGTTGCTGTAAACCGCCCATTTACTGCGGTTTTCAACTGAAGAATCAAACATGGCTGATCCCAGAAGCTGGACTGTATTCTAATGATGCAAATTGTCAGATGTGGAGCAACGAAAAAGGGAGGTTGTGCTATAGTTGCGATACCTGCAAAGCTTCCTATATCAACGACTTGTCATTCAAATGGTACATGAGAGGAGGTATAATAATGTCTGCAGTCGCGGTATGGATTATCAGCTTTGGTTGTTCTTACGGAATTGAAATGGATAACAACCGACGACGTAACAGGACTATTGAGTCTGCTTATGTAACGGCATGATCAAATTTGAGACCATTGTCGGAATTCTTCAGAAGTACAGTCACAAATCAAAGTTGTTATTGGGTAACGGAGAATGTAAAACCAAACACTTCACATGTACATTCACATGATGTGTGAAGTTATGTACCAGTTGAAACACATGATCAGGTGTGGGGTTCACGCACAGTACGGTGTTATGTAAAAATGGAATCAGATCTCAAATATTGATGCAATTTGAATTTTATGGTTGTCTTGCTTTTCTTTTTCTTTTTTTAAATTTGAATTATGTAATAAAAGACATATTTTGCTGTAGGTACCGACGGTACACATAACAACGGGATACCGACGGTCACTAAAGGCCCACTACAAGTCCCGCACGGAAAATAATTTTAAAACAAAAAACCGAGTGCACATAGCGGAAAAAGAGCTCAATTCTATATGTGTAGATGTTCAATTTAATCTTTTCATTTTTGCTAATTTTTCAAAGAGCTGTGCTACATGCACAGACTGCTGTGCACAGCAGTCTTTTTCTTCCGCCCCGGGTCGCACAAAGATGATCGGAGCCTAAATTCTGAAGTGATTTTAGGTGTTTTATTAACGCCTCTAACGATATCGAACGAAGCTCATTTTTTACAGAGACCTTAAACGACATATTTTGAACAAAACGAGCGGCTCCGATCATTTTTATGTGACCCGAGGCTAAAGAAAAAGGCTGCTGTGCACAGCTTGCTGTGCACGAATCATTTCTGTTTTTCAAAAGGCAAATGCTGACCAATATATCAAACAGAAATGCTATCAGTAATGACCAAAAACCCGATACTCTTCCTGACCTTATGTGTAAAGTAGAATAACAATTACATTACAGACCAACATTTCCAGTAGTTTTAAAACTAATAACAGTACCTTGGGTACACTTCTCCAGAATTTTTAGATATTCACAGTTAGGACCTTCTAGGTTATTCTACGTTGTCAATCCTCATTCCGCATTTATTTCCGCATTTATCTTTACACAGTTTATACAGTACCCCAGCCCAAAATTGGTATCAGAGCCTACAGTACTATTTGTTAATTCAAGTAGCCAGATTATCTATCATCGTTATTATTGTTTAGTTTTCGTAAAATTGTTTAGTATAATATTTATTTTCGAATTAATTTAGTTTTATGATTGAAGAACTTTTAAAAGTTATTAGTCCTAGTTTAAGTGAAATCAGATCTCAACAGTCTAGACATTATATTCAGATTAAAACAGGTTTTCAGTTAGTAGAACAGCTTAGTTGTGATTTAGAAAAGAAAATCAGTTTGGAGGAAAAAAGAAATATAATAACCAGAAAGCAGTTTGAAGAATTTTCAGAAAAATCTCTTGGCCAAACTACTCAGATTTTAGAAAAAATTAGTAGATCTAAGCCTCACAAGCAATTAGAAAATTTAGATTACTTTAAGGATTTACATTCAGAAATACTTAAAAGAATAAATAAATTAGAAGAAAAACAGTTAGTTATATCAGATAAATTGCCTTGCAAGCAAGATATAATAGATTTAATCAGTAAATTAGATACTACTCAGCCAAAAGATATTGAAACAGAGATTAGAAATTTAGTTAAAGACCTCAGAGTTGAAGTAGACAGAATAAAACAGAGCTCAGTTGAAATTAGAAGAGAAATAGACGAGAAACTCCAGAAGATGGAGATTCTTTTGGAAGAAGTAAAGAAATTAGCAAATGGAGAATAATCGTGATAGTTTATTTTATAGAATTGCGTTAGAAAACTCAGGAAAAATTCAATCTGACCCTATTGGATTGTCCAGTTTCAAACCAACAGGAAAAACAGACGAGGTAGTTATTAAGCAAAATAATACTATCATAGAACTTCTAATTAGTCTTAGTCATAGATTAGCAGAAACATCAGAAAAGATAGACCAGTTATCTACTAGGATAGATAAGCTTCAAGAAGGGAATGCTTTAGAAGCTTTAACCTCTAAAATAAACCAGATTAGTATCTCGTCCTCGACCGGACACTTAGAACCTAAAAAATCCAGTAGATCTCTACAGAACAATACCTTTTATTACAATATATTTGGCACCCCAGATCCAAACAAAAGAAAGGGACTAGAAATCCCTCAATCTTCAGGAACTCAGTAATGGCATCCAGCAGTAAGACCAAGGTCAGTGGAATTCCTTTATTTAATAGAGTATTTGGAAAACAGCCAATAGAAGAAAATAGAATTGAAAGAATCATAGATCCAGATATACAACTAGATAGATTTAGGAATCACAGTCTAGAGATATTAGATCCAGAGGTTTTATACGAATCACAGAATTTCTTCAATAGAGGAGTTAGAACTTACACCAGTTATCAAGAAAAGCCAATCAGCGTAATAACAGAAGACCAGACAGAAGTCTTAGAAATAATCACTCAAGAAAGCTTTAATAAGCTAAAGAAGTTAAGATTAGGACTCATACACCTAGGATTAATCACCGTAGGAATCAAAGGATTAGCTAGACAAGATTTAGGAACTAAAGTGTTAGTCATGATATTTGACAATAGATTTACAAATCAAGAGCAAGCCCTGATAGGAAGCATGGAATTAGACATGAACAACAACTGCCAGATTGTTTATTGCACACCAGGTTTTCAGGTAACTCTAGATGAGTTTTACCAGCATATAAGAATAGGGATTAAAGCAATGGGATATCATATGATCCCTAATTCGCAGAACCTTTTAGCATGTGTAAGTTTTATAGGAAAATTAAGCAATCACAGTAGCACCAAATACAAGCTCAGAACAGATCAATATTTGAAAGCTTTAGGCACTAGAGGAATTCAAGTAATAGAAGCTAAAAAACGAGACTCAGAGATGTTAGCCGGACTTGAATGGAAAGTCACTAATTTAGTTCCAAAAACACAGCTTAAACCCAATAGTAATAGTTTTTATACCACGAGTTCAGGAGAAGTTAATCTCAGATTTAGCGATTATACTCCCGCCGGTAGACATTCAGATGTAAGCAGTTCTATTCAGTCAGAAATAGAAACAGAACACATTTATATGGCATATGAACAAACTCAGTTTACTCTAGATCAGTTATTTAAATTTAGTGAATCTGACATAATCAGGTTAAGAGAACTCCTAGAACCAGTTTATAGACTAGATTTAGATTATTATGATTATCAAATTTTGGAAGGATATTATACTCAAAAACTTGAGTGTGAACATCCAGAAATAGAAGATAGTTTTCAAAGACAATATTTAATAGAGAATAATATATTTGTCTTAGAAGAAAAATTTTTAGAATATGATACCAGCAGGGAAAACAATCTCTCAGTTGAAGATATGTTTTGCCACTCAGACCCTAGATCTAAATATTACCAACCACCAGTAGAAAACACAGAAAGTCATATGGTAGAAGTCAAAATGGAGACATATGACAATAATCCACCAGTACTCCCAAATCAAGTATACGAAATGGGAAACATTCCAATTAGCAGGTCTAGAATTGAGCCATCAGCTCAAGAACTAGAATTCAGAACCTATGGAAAAAGGTTACCAGTAGATAGAGATATAACCCTCATGGCACGAGCAGGCACGGGATTAATGCTAGACATTGCAGCATTTGATCCTCAGTTTCATAAAGCAGTAATAGACAGATGGGAACAAGCCTTAGTAAGAAAACTTTTAGAAATGACCAATTGGCACTCTTCAGCAGAGATGTGGTCATATTGCGAATCATTTTTAGGAGAAACAGCAAAAGGAATTGTAGAAGCATACAAAAGAGATTTTGAAATTCAATATGCGGCTTTGATAGCCCAAGGACCAAATGTCTACAATTTCACCAGTTTAGTTAAAACCCTAATCATATGAGCAGATCCTAATAGAGGAAACACCACTTACCAAAATGTAGCTATAAGACAGTTAGAACAGCTTAAGTTACATAAATGGAAATATATAGTCAGTTTTTGCAATGACTTTATAGCCCTTGCATCCCAGACAGGCAGAGCACTAGATCCAGAAATTAGTGATAAATTCTTCAGAAAACTTCCAGGCCCATTAGGAGAAGAAATATGGGAAAAATGGAAAGTTACTAATGGAGATGAAAATCAACATTTAGGAATAGGTCCTAGAATTCAGTTTGTTTTTACAGTCTTAAGAGACAAGTGTACAACACTTGAAATCCAGAAAGGCATAAAGAAAAATAAATTAAATTTTTGTAGCCAAGTCATATATACCCCACAACAGTATGGATATGACCAGGGGAAAAGAAAGAAAAAGAAAAATAAATTTTATAAGAAAGCCAGTAAATACCATAAGAAAATAGCACAGACAAGAAAATATAACTATGGATATCAAAAACATGGTTATTATCCTAAAAAGAGATATAGGAAAAGTCAATCCTATGAACAAGCATCCAGTAAAAGACAGTTTAAACCAAGGCCTAAGAAACATTTTAGGAAGAAGGTTCAATCAACCCAGAACAGAAAATGTAAATGCTTTATATGCGACTCAGAAGATCATTTAGCCAATAAATGCCCTAATAAAGGGAAAAATCAGAGAAATGCGGAAAAAGCCAATCTTATGGCAGAATTAGGAGATTTTGATAATATAGAGTTTATAGAAATAAAACTAGAAGATAGTGACACTGAATCAATATATAGTTTGATCAGTATGATCAGTACAGAACCAGAAGAGATAAATTTCTTAGAAGAAAGTGATAGTTGCAGTAGTAGTTCAGAAGATGAACTTCCCAGTTATCTACCAGAATATACTTTTATGATTAAAAGTAATACAGAATGTGTACACCAGTGGCGACACAATATAGGTCAAGACAGTGAACCTTGCTCAGAATGCAATGGTTATCCTTTTAGATTATTTAGAAGCATTTGTGAACATTGTAAGAAAAATATTTGCAAATTTTGTTTCAAGAAAAACTATCAGATAGATAGAGATTTGATAGATTTAAGTGGTAGCATACAACAACCAGTTTTAAACCAGAATTCAAAGTTAGCACTTCAGGAAGCCAAGCTAGAAGCAGCCACAGTCAGGTTAGATTTAGAAAGAACCAGATTTCAGTTTGAAAAACAGGTAGATGAACTAAGAAAGAAAATAGAAATTTTATCTATAGAAATAGAAACATATAGAATAGAAAATAGCAGATTAAGAAATCAGTTAAGTGAGAAAAACCAGCCCCTAAAAACAGTTGAAGCATTTGAAACTATAGAAGACCATTGCAACATTGTTGAATCGGTCAACAGAATAGGAGAAAATAGTCTCATAGAAATAAATTGCGAAATCTTATTACCAGCTCGAGGAAAGAATCCAGGAAAAATCATAGAAACCAAAGCTATGGTAGATACAGGAGCCAGCAAGAGTCACATTAGTCGTGACCTCATCCCAGTTGAGTACTTTACTAAACCAGGTTATATAGCTCGCGCAGACCTTATGAATAACACCAGTATTATTTATGATACATGTCTTCTAAATAGCAGTATTAAGTTTACCAACAAACTTCAACAACAGCATACCTACCCATTACCCATGGTATGGATAGGAGACATTAATCACAGCTATAAGTTTATCTTAGGATTAAACTTTATCGATAGCATGAATGGAAGCATCACATTTAGTAAACACTTCGTGACGTTTCATAAACGTAGTTTACAGGTAGAAACACTTCATGCCCAGACCTTGGAATCAGAGTTGTCAGCTAAGCGTGGTGGAACCATAGACAAAACAGAAAAAATAACAGAAGAAAATAGGATAGTAAATAAAAATATAGAAGAAGCATTAAGAAACATACCAGACACATACCTAGATTTATATGAAGAAACCATAGATGATACTGAATCCGAATGGTTAATGGAAGAACAGCTAGAAGAACAGTTAATTCAAATAGATCAAGATATAATAGACTTTTGGCAAATAGAACACTCTCTATCTGTTCTTGATCGCAAAAAGAGAAAAAGAACAGATAAAGATTTGTTAGACGAATTAATCAGACTAGCAGATAAAACTCAGATCTTAGGAGAAAATCCAATCAAACATTGGAATAAAACCAAGACCTTAGCACATTTAGAAATCATAAACCCAGATTTTAAAATCAGTACTCAGAAAATAGTATATAGCCCTTTAGATATAGAGGAATTTGAAAAACAGATTAAAGAACTACTAGATCTTAAAGTAATAACAGAAAGTACTAGTCCTCACAGAAGCGCAGCCTTTATGGTAAGAAATCATGCAGAAGTTAAAAGAGGAAAAGCACGAATGGTCATAAACTACAAGCGCCTTAATGATAATGTTCAGATAGATAGTTACGATATACCTAGCAAGGAACAGCTTATTAATAGTATTCAAGATGCAATAATTTTTAGTAAATTCGATTGTAAATCAGGATTTTGGCAGATTATTTTAGATCAATCCAGCAGACCATGGACAGCATTCACATGTCCTCAAGGATGTTATGAATGGATAGTCATGCCCTTTGGCTTGAAAACAGCCCCCAGTATTTTTCAAAGAAAAATGGATAGCATATTTAAAAATTATAATTCTTTCATTCTTGTTTATATTGATGATATTCTCGTTTTCAGTAAAACACAGGATGAACATTACAGGCATCTTAGAATTGTTTTTCAGTTATTCTTAGACAATGGTTTAATCATTAGTAAAAAGAAAATGGAATTAAATAAAGAATATATAGAATATTTAGGAGTAAAAATAGGAAAAGGAAAAATTCAGTTACAGCCACACATAGCACAAAAAATTTTAGAATTTCCAGATAAGATAGAGGACAAGAAAAAACTCCAGTCATTCTTAGGAACCCTAAATTATGCTAGACCTTATATAAGAGATCTTAGTAAGATCATAGGACCCTTGTATAGCAAAACGACCCCGACGGGTCAAAAATATTTCAACCAGCAAGATATTAATCTTGTCAGAAAGATCAAAGAAATTTGTAGAAATCTACCAGAACTAGATTTACCATTAGAATCTGATTACATAGTAATAGAGGTAGATGCCAGTGAAAAAGGATGGGGAGCAATACTTCTCAGTAAATCTACTAAATACTCAGCAAAATCTACAGAAAAAATTTGTAGGTATTCCAGTGGAAAATATAAAGAAAAAGGAAATTTAGCCAGCATAGATTGTGAAATATTAGGAGTTATTAACGCCATTAATAGCTTCAAGTTATGGCTATTCAAACCTTTTACAGTCAGAACAGATTGTGAAGCAATTGTTAAATTTCATAAGCTTCTCAATGAGAAAAAGATTAGTACTCGTAGATGGCTTAACTTTGTAGATACAATAACAGGTAATGGATACACAGTAGAATTTGAACATATTAAAGGGAAAGAAAACACTTTAGCAGATTACTTATCCAGAGAAATAAAGACTAATATTTCTAATCTTTCAGATGGCGTCTTCCAGCAACATAATCAGTTCAACCAGAACAGATCAGAAGTTTTTAACTTTCGGAAGTGTAACTCTCAGAGTTTTTCCTGAACAATCCAGATCTAAATTCAGGTACCTCATCCACAATATCAGTGAGGAACAGAAGTGTCTTTTAGATAATCTCTGGGACTCTCACAAAGATGTTCCTAGATTTTTAGGTTGTCTAAACGCTTTAAACATTTTCTTTAATCAACAAAATGGGTAAAACCCAACAAAAAGATTTTCATTTTATTGTGTAGCTATAGGCCGTGTTCCAGGAATTTATTCCTATTGGCCAGAAGTTTTAAAACAGATTGATGGAATCCCTTCCTCAACATGGAAAGGTTTTCATACTTTCTCTGAAGCAAATCAATGGGCAAATCGCGCCATTGGAAATAATTTCTATATTTCAGAGTCTTCCAGAAGATTAAACACTCAAGCAGCTCTTGAGACTGCAGGATTTGAAAATAACCAGATTTTCAATCAACCACCTTCTAACCAGCCATTTGCTCAGCAAATAAGATTTTGTGGTCATTGCGAAACAATGACTAGAAATTTTAGACTTTTAAATAAGAAAAACCAAGACTTTGAGCAAACCAATCAAATATTGGTCAATAACCAGCGAAGGCTTGAAGAGGAAATAACAACTCTCAAAATGAAGTTGTTAGAATCAGAGAAAGAGCTCAAAAAGATCAGAAGCCCTTTTACCCCACTGGTAAAAGTGAGAAAGCAGTCTTCCCTACTGGAAGATGAAGAAAAGAGTGAGTGGAGTAAGGAATATAATCCAATTGAGCTTTTGCAGCCAAAAGCTTTTACCTTTCTTTCAAAATTCCCTCCAGATGTTATCAACTATATTCAGCACTTAGCCAGACAAGATAGAGCTCATTTCCAGGAATTCTTATTTTCAGAGCTAATCAAAATCAACCAGAATGAAGGATGCATTCCGGGTCTCACTATTTCCTGGAAAACTCTTTATTTACAAGAAAAAAATGTTGTCCCATGTCCAGAAATCAAACCAACCTGCATTCAAATACCTTTGGAAAGGATGACCTGTACTTGTCAACTCATTTACAGCATTCCCATGGCCAACATAGACATGAAGCATTTCAAACCCTTTTACCTTAATTTCAAAGAAAAAGTGGTGAAAATTACAGAAGTAACTCTTTTGGATTTTGGATATATTCAACAAATTATATTCCATGACCCAGAAGATACTAACAGATTTGGAAGAAAGATTGCAGCCTGTGTTCTTAATTCTATGGCAGAACAGGGTACAGCAGTAGAAGCGGTAGTGGAATCAAAACTTTCAGAATGGACATCTACAGGACAGCTCATTCCCGCTTACCACAACATTCAGATCAACACCAATCCAGCCAATACAATCCTCAGACGCATTTATCATTGCGATAATGATGCCCCATGGATTTGCGAGGCAAATTCAATAAGAAAACAGATCAGACATTCCATTGCCTTTACCATAGCTGAAGGATTTCATTATGATAGTCTGTATGACTACGGGAAGGCACCATTAATATGTGAAGATCTATTTCAGAAAATTAGATCTAATGATCACCTCCCAGAATTAAAATTCCATTTTGAAACAGGACATGGTAAATTAGTCAGGTATTACTTGGAGCAAAAAGACCAGCAAAGAGCCATGATAACAAAAGAAGATCCATCCATTCCATCTGATAATGGAGAAGAAGAAGATTATGATTTTGATGATGAAGCCATTCATAATCTCAACAATACTATGGAAGGATAAGAAGTAAAGACAAAGGTATCCACCATGATAGACAACAACCCTGTCATCACATGGGTCGATACTTTATGAAATTTGGAAGCATTTGCCGAAAGCAAAAGATTACTTTCACTATTTCAACCACTCTCCACCAGCCAGACAGCTTTTACTGTTTCAACTACTTTTCACCAAACCAGACATAAACAGTTCAGCTACTTTCGGTCACTAGTCTTTGTAATAATAGAAGGATGGTCTTGCTTTTCAAAAAGAAAGTTGAAAGATGTGTCGATGCGGGCCAGCGTTCACGCGGCATCTACTATTCTCTTTGAAAAACCGGATCACTTTCCTTATTAGGTTGCCAGTCATGTAACTTTAAGATGGTCTATAAATAGAGTCGAGTTTTTCATTTGTAGGGACGACTCTCCTAACACTTGAACGATTGCTATCCAAAGCATTTGTTGCAATTGTAATTGGTCGAGTCAATCTTCAACAATTGAGTCTTTGTAATCAGCAGTTGGCAATAATATTGTAAGTCTTCTTCAAGTTCTCTATTGTTCTTTAGGGACTCCCGAAAGGGAACACCCCTATGATTATAAATGTTATGTATACTGTTTAAATTATATACTTGTATTACCCAGAGAAATTTTTAATCCAGTTTTCATATAGTTAACACCTTGAAATTTAAAATTTTAAAGGAGTAATGACTTCAGGCCTTTAAACCATAAAGCCTTCTTGAGTCTTGTACCCGTTTTGCCAAAGGATGGCGTTGAGGGAGTAGTATTCGGAGGTAGGTTAAGAAGGAAAATAAGGAATTTCTCTAAATAAAATTTTGACACATAAGGGGTGAGTAATATGAAAAGAAAGATTAATCAATGGGCAATATGATATATAATTTTTGCAGTATTCAAATCATTTTAAACAGTTTATCTGGATCATGTGGTGGTAAGTACCGAGTAGGATTTACAAATACTTGATCACAAACCTTTTACATACATGAACAAGAAAGAGCTTATTTTAATTCATATTCATAGATTGAGAGAAGAAATACATTTCCAGAATTTCTTAATAGATACACTTTTAAGGACACCCATATATATTCACAGACCTAGATATAGCACCACTCTTACCAGATTTATAAGAGAAGAACAGAATAAGCTTGAAGAATTAGAAAACCAGTTAGCAGAAGCAAAATTCCAGTATCACAGAGCAAGATCATTCCAGAATTAGAACTAAACCATAATAGTTTAAAGTTGAAGGTATAAAGTATAATTAATTAGATTTATCTCTACCAGGATTCCTACCAGTGTCTCTACTCATAGCAGAATTCTATATCAAAGCATCCCCTGTGTGGGCCCATTGAAAATAATGAATTGCAAGTGTCTTTTCCAAGTCAGGGGAATGCAGAAGTTTTTTACCTTGTACACTTAAATGACGTTATTAGCCCTTCTTATTATTCATTGTGTTTGCTATGAAAAGTTCTCTCTCTCCTATTTAAACCCCAAAAGCGGCTCTTTTTATCTTCCTTTGATTTTTTTGTTAATCTGGTATGATTTCGGGTTAGTCATCTGTAATGGTGTACGCAGTATTATATTGCACATATTCGAAAGGTTGGATGCACGATATGACGGTTCGGATCTTATCTCAGCAACCAACAATTAAGAGCCGTTCATTACCAAGATGAGATCAGAGCCGTCGAATACACGATCCGACAACTTGGAGGTGCGCAGCACGGTGCTGCGCACACCACTGCACAGCACCATTCCCCAATTCCTTCCCTAGTTTCGAGTCTTTGTTCATTTTTTTTTTTTTTTGTCAAGAAATGGAACACAAAATCTATCAAGCCCTCATCGGTCTCTATTGCGTTAACTTTTTTAAGAGATTATTAAAAAAAATCAAAATGAATTGAGTGGCTCTGATTATTCATGTATTCGAATTGAATTTCACACAATCCGATTTATGTGTGGTGTGCACAAGTACATTCTTTCTAACTTTTTTTTATCTAAGATTATTTTTGGTAATTTTTACTTTTTGTAATTTTTGTAGTTTTTTGTTGTAATTTTTGGGTTAATCATTTGTCTCAATGAGTTGAATCAGAAAAATATAATAGTATGGACCATGTGAAAAAAAGTTAATAGAAGACAGTACTTTAAACAAAAAAGACGGCTATTTCGTATTGCTTTTCATGTTGAGGGAATTTTTTTTTTTTGCTTTTGGTTAATTTTTTTTTTATACTTTTTAAACCACTATCATCGAGACAGGTGATTAATCCAAAAATTATAGGTAATTGATTTTCACTCTTCTTTTTATAATCACACTCTTTTTTTCTCCTCTTCTGATATGGGGATTTACAAAATTAAATTACTCAACTCTTCAATTTCATCTCTATGAATTTAAAAAACATATCTACCCGTGTCTGTTTGAATTGATTTTTTACAGGGTCTATAAATAATTATTTTAAAATTTATAACTATTTTTTTATATTTTTTAAAATTCGGAATGAGCCTCGTAAACCGTGCGTTGGACACATACGGTGGGTGTGTGATGTGGTCCTAGAATTTCTGTTTTTTAAGCTTAAACCCAATCTTCAAAGTGCCAGGGTAGCGTTGTACGGTACATCTTTCTTATGCTCGAGTTATGAACTTTAAAGTGATTGGGGTTAAATATGTCATTTTGTAAAAAATAAATGACAGACAGAACGATTGTATTCCCCAAAAGAGAAAACTGTACCTTGGATTGAAATATAATAATAAAATATTATATTTAACCGGTGCATACTGCATATATGCCCTCTTTAGCCTGACCGTTTTCAAAAAAACAGAAAAATTAGTTTTAACACCTACACATATCGGACTGAGCTAATTTTTTACAATGTTCAATCGATTTTTTTCTTAAAATTATTGAATAGCTTGAATTTTCGTACAGAATCCATAATGGACGCCACATGAATGTCGGTAACCCGTCAATATGAAAACCGTCGCTCCCTTTAGCTTTTCTGATATAGTTATTGCTGGTGGTAGCTAGTATGTAATATGTATTCGGGACTGTTGGTGCTAACTGCTGCTAAGCGTGTCTTTATCCTCTTCAGTCCATTGCTCATTGTGGGCCCTTTCTGAGTCAATTTTCACAATTGGAATCGTTCTCATTTTAAAAATCATCTATAACATCAACAATTTCAAAATCAAGTTGATTAGATATTGTTTGATAGGGTTTCGGAACACAATTTTACCCTATAAAAAATAAGATTGCAACCCTGCATTAGAACTCATTTTTTCAAGATAAATTTGTTTTAGAATATCAAATGATATCAGTTAAACGTGATTTTTGGGGTGATTGAAGTTCTCAATGAGCTCTAAACATGATCGACTTCAATCATCAAACTGATCAGCTTGGAAACATCCATTGGTCGAAATTGGCCCGTCTAGTCAATCAAGTGGACTGAAGAGGATCTAAGCTTGGAGATTATCTTATCCGAAAAAGTGTGATGTACATAATAAATCAAATGAATATGACAGCAACCACCACCTTACCAATTGGCCAGAACAGAACGTCATATCTCGCTGACCGCAACTCTGCCTTCTGGTAGCTAGAGATATCCAACGGCTGCAGACCACCATCGCCACCATCCAAAAACCCACAACCCACGCTACGCCCCCTGCCCCCGCTTTCTCTCTCCATAAACCCCACCATTGGTGAGCCACGCCATGCCTTTTCCTTTAATCGACTGAAGTCATGCCTTTTCCATTCTTAACTTTGCTATCATTGATCACGGTGTGCAATTGCTAGTGACATGCAAATCTAGGGCTTTTGATCGTTCACATAAGTTGTATATATTCGTATACGAGTGGTGGACCAGGGAGGAGAGAACAGCACTAGGTGAGGGGTCCGTCGGCGGTGGTGCTAGGGGGAAGATAGAGGGGAAGGGATGCTGTTGTTTGCGGTTTCACTGGTGGTCGGCTGCTGGTTGAGGGGAAGTCAAGCAAAGACGATTGTGAGGGAAGGAAGGATCAGATGAGGGCACATCCATGCGGGGAAGAACAATGTGCTGAGGTAGCATTTGTTAAGTAGACATCCATCGAACCCAAATACACGGCGCAACCCTGCAGAACGTAATCTCTTTTCGCGTAAAAATACGATTAGATTCAAGTCTTTCTCCCTTCTAGCATGGCATGCCAACCACAATGCCCCAGAACGTGATTGTGTGCCGAAATAACGTTAAAGGAAACACCTAACATATTGCAATTGCAGCTCAGTTGGCAAAAACCTTAATTCCTCACTAGGAGGTTGAGGGTTCATGTGTTGCGCTATTTGCCAAGATCTCCCTCCTAACGTACCAATACTAAAAGTAACGTTGCTGTACAATCAGAGGGTTGCGTGCATGAGCGTGTGCAAAAGCGAGAGCCTAAAGCCCCTTTAGAAGACACTCCAAAGTGTACTATTAAAATTCATGAGAGCGAGGAACATGAGTGGAGAGTCATACTGTAGGATTATATGATCTAGCTTCTAACCCATTTTAGCTGCCCTACATGGACTTGGAACAATGAAGCCCTCAAAGAGAACAAAATACACACAAACCTACAGAGAAATAAGATGGACAACAGTTGATCACTCTATCTCAACTAATTTGTTCTCTTTCTGGTTTTGCAAATCATATGTAACTCAGATAAGTACAAAAACTTTCTGCTTTCAGCTCATGCTATGTCCCTATACGTTATCGAACAAAAATAACACAGAAAATATGTGATTGTAAAAAAAAAAGTGATTGTATTCAGTAAACAACAGGAATTCAACAAATTTCATCCAAAAAAGAATGTAACTAGTTTCAACGACCCGAAAATAGGAGAGATTAGACTCCACGTGACCAATTTCACGAATACAAATTCCTTGGCAGAACAAAGATTATGCAAAATTAAGGTTTGCACAGTAGGCATGGCTTTGTGGTGTTGGTAAACTATGACTAGTGATGCTTTTAAGGCACCTTGAAAAACTCAAAACCAAAAAAAATTAAAAATAAAAATCAAGCCGCAATGTAAGAGTAGGTTCCAGGAACTAAGACACTGCTGCACCTGATGATACTACAGGCCCTTGTCGAAGAACTAATACAGATACTGCATAAATTCGTCCTAGTTGAGGACTCCAAAATCTCCCCAAACAGTATAACAAAATAGCACATATATAGGGAGGAAAAACAAAAATTAGCCATAATACAACATTCTGAAACTTACCTGAACAGGAAAAAACATATGTTCACTTTCAAAGGGTACACTACTTCAGACTTCACTTTCTATTTCCTCGAATAACAGGAGACTTTTGACTAACCTTCGATTCGAGTTTCCTAGCAGTGCGTTGAATAGCTGCCTGCTTCTGGCGCTGATTATGGCTCTTCCTTCTACTGCATGTACCAAAAGATTTAGAGTAAGTAACATATGCCAAATATGCAACATTATAAGGTTCACTCAGTCTTTGCCCAACTAGAGTATCTTTCGGGAAAACTGCATATGCAGAGAATTAAGAGGCAGCGGAAGAGGGATTGAAGTAGAATACTTAAAGTGAACACATAATTCTTTATTGTGTACCTTGTCTGCATTAAACTAAGAAAGGCAAAGTGAGAAATAGAAGTCATGATAAGCTACATTATTTCTCAAGCAGTCACGTAGATAGAAAATAAGAAACACAATTGTCTTTAGTGTTGGAAGATTAGTAACAGTTTCATTTAAGACACCAGCAGATGCGTAAGCCGCGTAACTATGAACACATCGAGTGTGCCAAAAACGTCTCTATCTCAAGAAGCAACACCAAATCCCCTAAACCAAACCAAGCCAAGCCTTATGTCCCAATCACTTGGGGTCGGCTAAAACACCAATCCCCTCTAATTTTAAAATACCAACAGACCTGTACGAAATTATAAGTGGAGCTTTTAGGTTTAGAAAATTATGCAAGCACCACCAAATAAGTACTTTCTACAATTGAAGACTTTGAAATGACAAAGAAAGGATCAGAGGAATAGTATGTGAAATATGAATCTAAGCATGAGGGAAAACGCTGCAATGAAAACATTCATAACCACCGACAAGATAGTAATCTAACCTTGTGAAGAAAAGCCCCGCAGTAAGAACCATTCCTCCCACTGCCCAACAAACTCTTTCACTAAAAGGCATTTCCCTCGCCCATTGCTGGAAATCTTTCCACACTCCAGAGCTCTCAGCATTCTGTGGTTCCCCAGATTTAGAAGCCCGCCACGAATCAGCAATAGAATCTAGACTAGCCTTTCCACCATAGCAAGATGTTTCTTCAATATCATTAGATGGCTTAACAGAAAAACCTGCAGCCCAGCAGAGCTCTGTGCCATTTGAGGTCCATTCAGAGGCTCTACCACAAACAAAGTCGCCTACTCCACAAGGCGCAAGAACCTAGTATTACGTGCAATCATGGAAAATGGAAATTGTCGGGAACTGTCAATGAAACTATTAGATTCAACAGAAAACATAAAAGCCTCTGATCGAGAGAATACACATAGCATCCAGGAATGCAATTGACACAGTAAAGGAAAAAACACATGGGGTATGACAATAGGATCATGTTTGATGACGAGGAGACAATCCGACTTCCAATCCAAGATTGGCTAGAGACTTGCATAACTCATTTTTTAGCCCACCTTAGAGGTCTTTTCTTGGATGACCCTGACAGGATATCCATTACTAACAATCATGTCCTTCAACATCAGAGTCCAGAGATAAGTTTCACTCTAGAAGTATGTTACCAGTACATCAGATGGCATAATTAAGCCACACTGCAGATGTACCAACTGGACTGCGGTTCTCCATGGCAATTAATCCACTCTGCAGATATACTCTGGATGACTTTCATTCCTAGATTTGGGTTGACCAAAACAAGTTATTATAGGTAGGCAATTCGAATGACGATTAGTCGAGGTGCGCGTAAGCTGGCTCAGACACTAGAGTTATTGATATAAAAACATGCTGGAATTTTGTTTCCACGATTCCCCACGGGAGCCTCTCACAATCCTTCAGGCTCGTTCGGCAGATAGGGAGATTTGGCGGAGCTTGGCGGCCGTCTTGGCAGAACTTGGCGGCTAAGGGAGATTTGGCGGAGCTAGGCAGCCGTCTTGGCGGGGCTTGATTGCCTTAAAAATATTTATAAAAAAAAAATTTGAAAAAAAATGCCGAATCGCTCGGCGGCACCTAGGCGCTTTGCGGCGGGTCGCCGCCCGACTAGCGCCGACCACCATTTAGAACACTGGCGATTGGGGACCCAATTTCCACATTTCTATAATGGACACTTGAATAACATTTGCATTGTGCTTGCTACCAATGAGATGCAACTAGAATCCCATTCCTTGTCTTCCATTCCAATCATCCAAATAGGGCATACAGTATCCATAAATTCCGTATTACAGTACTACGCACCTGTGTCTTTGCATCCATGGAGTAGTATGCGTTAGAGCAGGCCTTGTACACTCTATCACAAAGAGTGTCACATATTACAGGAGGTCCCAGCTGTACACCAACACCGGGATCACAAATAGAACACTCCAACAATTCCCACAGCTGCAAGCACTCCTGGCTAGCTTCCCCAGTTAAAGCCAACCTCCTAATGGATAACAAAGCCGGATGCGTCTGGGTTACATCACAGCATGTCTTTTTGCTGAATACCCTGCAAAGCGTCAAATCTTTGGGTCCCTTGGTTGCTTTTCTTGGAGGTTTTCCTTGATTTGCAAATGGGGGAAAGCGGCCACCGGGAGAGATACACACTCCATCAGATTTTCCTGCATTTATATACATTCCACACATCTCATTTGCACAAGCAATGACCAACGAAATCTACTCATAAAAGATAATAAAAGATTGATTATCGCGACTATATTCCGTAATAAAACAACTAGTACATCAACCATTGTACACTTTCTTAGTCGACGAAGCTATCTGTGGAACTTGACTCTGCTGAATTTAGCTCCAAAATAGAGGTTAAAACTCATAACTCTTAATCTTCTAAATCGAAGTTCACTAAAGGACGCAACTCAAACAAATCCTACTTTGAATCTTATTTTCCCCCACGCATCAACATGGTTTCATGCTAAATATCAATGGACCGTGTTAAAATGATTATTACTGTAAACCATCGGAAAACGAGCACACCCTTAGAAGGAGAAACCAGAAAGTATACAACGCCACAGTTATCTGGCATACTTAGTACAGATACACAAACATCTTCAACCCAATAAGTGTCCTCATGCAACAATGTATGATTGTACAGGGAAGTTTTCATAAGAACACCGAAACACTTGCCAGATAAAATTCAATAACTAATGAGAAACCAGGAAGGCTAGAAAACAAATATATCCTAGAATTATTACCCCATACCCCTCAATAAAGTAACGCAAAATTGAGCAAAAAAGAGTCGGATTGGGTTAGGATAGCCTTTATATTTGAAATCTTCCTCAGCAATATTGATCATATATAGTAGTTATTCCTAATACTATTCCTTTTCTTTTTCTTTTTCTTTTTCTTTTTCCTATTCCTATTCCTATTCATGTTACTGTTACCATTACTAATTCTATTATATTACTATTACTGGTACTATTATCTTACTATTAGGATATGTTTGGTTCAGTGGAACGGAATTGACAATGGAATGTAATTGAGGTTGGAATGGAATTGGAGGAAATGAGATTGGAATATCCTTTCCATTCCCAAGTTTGGTTGTGCTTAGGAATAGCCATTCTCATTCTCATCCACAATGGAATGGTGTGGCAATAATAATTTTTTGAGTGAAAAGAGTAATTTTTGAAGCGGCAATAGTAATTTTGGAGCGGCAATAGTACTTTTTAGAGTGGCAATAGTAATTTTCGGTGTGGCAATAGTGAATCTTGGAGTGACACTAATAATTTTGGTGTGGCAAAAAAATGGAATGACAATTCCTTAGTTTTTTTAGTGGAATGACAATTCCTTTACTAAGGTGAATAGCAATTCCATTTGGAGTGATCATTCCATCATTTAATGGTGAACCAAACATGGGAATAAGTATTCCATGGAATGACCATTTCATTCCAACGTTGATTCCATCGAACCAACCTTAGTATTACTACTGATGTAACTATGTGATTAACTATTTAACTTATTCTTACAACAGTCATCATTATTGTCATTTGTCACACTAGAAATGACTAATAAAAGAGTCTAATGCTATTACAGCTGCTACTACTCTGTTCAACTAAGGAAACTTATATTTGAAAGTTTCCTTCGTTTCCAATTTTTCTATTCACGAAAGTTTCCTTTTAGTTTCCAATTTTCACATTCAAGTATCATGGATTCAACTGATGTGATCATATTATAGCAAGCACATATGACCTTGCTTACCAAGAAAAGAATGACATAACAAAGTGCCCTTCAAGATAGCATTTTCAACACAAAAGTTTCCCTAGTTTCCAATTTCCAAATTCAAGTATCATGGATTTAAATCATGCAATGATATTATAGCATGCATATGGCAATTTCATCCCTCCCCCACCAACACAACATCAAGCTCTTCAAAACGGATATAGAGACAGGTTTCAACCAAAAACCTACTTCTGCTACACCCAAGATATACTCAGTAAGCGGTCCTCCATTCGACTTACAATTTGCTGATGACAATAATTACAAGCCCGTCGAAGCAAAACAAACATAAGCCATGGCTAATACAAAACATTAACACAAAATCATCAACAAATCACTGACACCTGAGATTTCCGACACGCATTTTGCTACAAAATCACCAGCACACAGGAAATAGAGAAAAAGAGGTTAACTTTCCCACTTACATGTGCTTATGCACAATCCCAATTTTGAGAATTCGTTAAAGAGGTCAAATCATAACCCGAATTAGGTAAGCGCAAACCGGTTAATGTTCTCTTTACGATATCCAAAAAGCATTCTTGACTGTTGTTTCTACGTGTGGACAGGGAGGTTGAAGAATAAAATTGGACAAGAAGAAATGAAACCCTAGAGAGAGAGAGAGTACCGAAGGTTACGTGAACAAGAACGTTGAGCGATGTGAGCAAAAACAAGACGGCGCAACAGTCCGATCTCATCCTTCGTTCGTCGATTGAGTGCTCCGGAGACGGATTTGAGAAGACCGTTCATTGACTTTGAATCAATTTTTTACCTCTCATTTTTGGTACGCCATTCTTCCTTCTGTATATGTTACACCTTGCATCCTATAAGTATCATCTTATTCTCAATTCGGCCCAACTTTGATATTTTGTCATGGTCCTTGAACTATTGAGGTTGAGGGGTGAGCATCGACTGGTTCGATTTTACGATTAATCAATGACCAACCCAAATCTTTTGAAGTTTGTATTTTGAGAATGCAAATCAATTCCTGAAAAAAAAAAGGCCGACGCACCCCAATTACATCTACCTAATTTGGAAGTCGAAACAGACTTTAATGACTATAGTCCAATTATTTGTTTATATCATACACAGACACACACCATAGAGTTGCAAATGAACCGAGCCAAATCGAATTTTAACATGTTCAAGCTTGACTCGCATAATTTGAGAGTGACTCGAGCTCAAGACGAGCTGAGAAATGCAAGCTCGAGCTCAACTCGCAAGATATTTTTCAAGCTTAAGCTTAAGCTCAGCTCGTTGTTGCTCGGAAATTAGCTCACGGCTTGTCAACAGATGTCAAAGGAATGGCCCTCACAACACTTTATTGTTATGCGTTGCCCACATCGAGAAACCACAGGTTTAAAAGGGATAGTAAGTCTGTCTACACAGATAAATAGTGCACAGATTTTATTGTGAGGTTCATCTGTTTGGGCTGAGATTTTGACTTACTTTCAAAATATGATTGTGTGCGAGCGTGCCAAAAAAGACTTGTAATTATCCTTTTCAGATTTCAACTTATAAAAAGCCAAACTTAATCAGGCGATTGTAGTGTCGGTTCAATTACCTCAACGAATAGGATTTCTCTATCTAGAAGTATTAGAACAGCACAACGAGTCACTGGAAACTTGATAAACCAAAGAACAAACAAAATACCTTGATCAATTCATAACGAACTTGTTTTCCAACTGATTCTCCAAACTTCCACTAACGAATAGAATGAGTTACAAAGTGATTACTACTACAAACTACTTCTAACTACTTCGAACTTAAGTCTAAGTTTTTTTAACTACAGCCTAAATAGACAAACCAAGCATAGCATAGCTGTTTGTTTGATGATTTGTCTGGGGTCTTTCCTTCCTTCATTTCTTCTATTTATAGGCAAATTCTTGAGTTTTCTCCATAGTTTCTTTTTCTCGCCTGGTTGCCTTCGAAATCATCTTGGTTTTGAATTCAAACTTTTCCTCCATGATCTTTAACTGTGGTGATTCTGTTTAATCCATCACCCCACTTGCCTATAACATCATCGTGTTGGAAGTGGGCAGTTATATGCTCGAGTCTCAATTCCTTTGACTATGTCAATCGTAACTGCCTTTTGTTTGAATTAAATTATTCGCGCCTCTAAGCTTCAAACTGCTTATTTTCTAAGCTATCATTCAAATGAGACCTGGCAATTTTTGTCATTATCTATTAAAACGACACTAATTTGATTAAAACGTCATCGTTCTTTTAATTATGTGATTCCATGTATTTTAGTCTATGCGTGTTCCATTTTTTCTAAAATGAATAGCCACTTGTCACTAGTTGATTGGGCCAATAATTTCTCCTGCAAACACCATCACGGATCTCACACAAATGATTCAAACCGTTTATTAAATGTAAAACATTTTTTCAAGGGTCTTCACAAAAAATTAGCTCAATCCGATACCTATAGGTGATTGATTCAATCATCTAACTTTTTATGATTCAGAAATCTGAAAGAAAAGTTAGATGAATAGATCAAACACCTATAGGTATCATATTGAGCTGATTTTTTACAGAGACCATTGAAAAAATGTTTCACATTTAATAAATGATTCGAATTATTTGTATGAGACCTGTGATATATTCCATAATAAAATATGTGCACAATTTGTGCACTATTATCTGTGTAGTTAGCGCTGCAAGAGGGATTCCTTCCTTCTACCATAAAGCTAACTGTTGGAGAATTCCAGCTCCGCGTGTTGTCATGCGCGGATGCCTAAGTACTAGCACTTTCACGACAGTTTAAAGGCGGTATGAATAGTGAATCCACACCACGTATTCATAAATAATTACACACACATATATTATGGGGTTGTTCGGCTAAATAAGCCAAATAACTTATTTTATTGTTTTTATTCAAAAAAAAAATTCGCATTTTTAGGTTTTCTTCAATTTTTTTGGGGATTATTGTTTTGTCTTGACGAGGGGAATCTAAAAAATAAAAAATTACGATTGAAATCCAATTTTTTTTAATAAAGACGAAAAAATTGGCTTATTTTTTTCTTTATTCAAAAAAATTAGGTTTCGATCGTAATTGTTTACTTTTTAGATCCCTCTTGTCATGACGAAACAATAATCTCAAAAAAATTGACGAAAAACCAACAAATGCGAAAAAAATTTGAATAAGGACAAAAAAATAAGCCACTTGGCTTTTTTAGCCAAAAAATCCCTATATATACAGTTCGGATTAAGTCCACACCCCTTCCCATACACACCTCCTGTTTTGCGATCGAATTTCGATGATTCAAGCCGTTCAATGTGATCAGAATATGATTTTAAAGGTACCCACGAGAAATCGACAAAAAAAATGATTTTGAAGGGTTTCATCCGAACAGTTTTTGTTTGTATTTTATTGAACGGTTCAATAAAAAACTGCTTAAATCAAGCCCTTCCCGATGTTTCTTTTTTGCAGATTTCTTGCGAGTACTTTTAAAATTACGTTCTAAACACATTGAGTGGCTCGGATCATCGAAATTCGATCAGGAAATGGGAGGTGCGGACGGGTGCAGACGGAAGAGGTGTGGATAGAAATCGGACTGATATACATATATATATATATATATATATATATATATATATATATATATATATATATATATATATATATATACACACACACACACACACACAGAGTTAGCTTCTTATAAAGGCGCTTTTACCGTATTAAAGTGCGGACGTCCCTTTTTCTCCCCTTTCCTGACCAAATTTTGATGATCCAAGCCGCTCAATGTGTTCAGAACGTGATTTTAAGAGTACTCATGAGAAATCAGCAAAAAAAAAAAAATCGGGAAGGGCTTCATCTAAGCGTTTTTATTTGAACCGTTTGATAAAAAATAAACAAAAACTGCTCAGATGAAGCCCTTTCCAATCCCTTTTTTTTGTTGATTTCTCGCAAATACCCTTGAAATCACATTCTGAATACATTGAGCCTGCTCGGATCATTGCAAATTGGTCAGGAATGGGGCGTCCTCACTTTAATACGGTAAGGACGCCCTTATAAGAAGTTTTGTGTGTGTATATCTCGCGAGCCACTTCAAGCCGAGCTTTGGCAAGCTTGAGCTCGGCTCGCTTACAAATCGAGCCAAGATACCAAGCTCGAGCTCGTTCGTTTTTATCACGAACCGAACTGAGTCGAGCCGTTCTCGAGCCGCTCGCGAACGGATCCGGATCCTCTCCACATGTTTTCCTCCCCACATCTACCTCATCTTTTCACCACAACATGACACCTCATTAATGAATTCAACCGACGGCCAAGATTAGATCTCAACCTCAACTTTAATAAAAAGGTGTCGTTCCTTTTGCTATCTCCTAACACAGCTAACATTTTCTACTTCCTCTCCGTTTGTTCTCACTGTCCAGAATTTGGGGGGGGGGAAAAATAAATAATTGGCCTAGGGTCCACTATAGCATGTTTCTAACCCACTAGGTCCATTGATCAAGTTTCTAACCCACTAGATCTACTAATATGTTTTTGATAAGGCATAAAGTCCACTACATTTAAAAAGGGAAATAGTACCTGACAAAATTACCCTTTCCATTCAAATTCCATACTTTTAGCCCATTATCCGTTCTATGTTTGAAATCTCGGCAGTTACGTTGGAATAGAGTGGCAGAAGATTATCCTTTTCTGATACACTGTATATAACGTTATTGTACATATATAACGTTATATACTCGTTCATCAGTTCACATTTAACGTGAGATACTTACATTTTAAGTTATACTCATTCATCAGCTTGCATTTAACATTATATACTCATCCACTCATGACAGAAGATCACATATAACGATGTTAAGGATGCAAACCTAAAATGATTTTGGTTGTTTAGGTTTAACGTTATATAATGTCATATGTTCATTTTTCAAGAGATACACATGACAGAAACATATATTTAACGTTAGATACTCATTCATTAGAAAAAATGAAAGTTTGACCAGGCCTCATATAACAATGTTAAATGGGATTCTGTTGTGTATTTGAATGCATAAGTCAATATATGACCATGTAGGTATAGAGACCATATAACGTTATATGTATAGAAAACATATGACAGAGTGGTACTCTTTACAACAGATTATATGTGAATGTTATTGGTATGTAATTGAGTCTAAAAGTTGATAAATGATCAAATATGTTAGCTATGTTGGCATGATTTCATCTTGATCTCAACTGCTTTGTTGAATTTTTTTTGAGTTTCGTTACACAAAAACTCTCATATAATATTATATTTTCACTTTATTGAATTGGTCCACGCAGCGGCCTCAATGACTTGCTTCTAGTAACAATAATACACAAAAAATAAACGTAACACATGTGACAAAAAATAAACATATAATCTTATAATGTTATACATGAGATTTTGTCCTTTCTAACTCTAAAAAAAGAAAAAGAGGAGATCTCGTAACTTCTTTCCCTTCATCGACGTCGCCTTCTTCACAGTCGACTTCACAGGTAACTTAATACTCTTCACCCATTGAACAACTGCACAAATAATAACAAGTCTATTCACACACATTTTACACTCGCAGCCTTTAACAAAATTAGTATATAACCAACATTGATATAACCATATATAAACACAGTTTTCTAAGAACTTTTAATCATATATAACCATTTGGGTTCGCATATCATCATATAACCATATATACGATGAGAAACATAAACTACTCAGAGCAGGGTATCAGAGTTTGATAAAACCATATCTACTCACAATCAAAACCCTAAATTAACTTAGCCAAAACATTGATCCGAATATATAGGCAACATTGATATAACCATATGTACTCGCAATCAAAACCATAACATTACTTGGCCAAACCATTTATATAACCATATATATACGAATAGAAACATAAATTGGACTGATCAGATATTGATATAACCATGTATAATCGCAACCAAAACCGTAACTTAACTTAGCCAATTCAGTTATATAATCATACATATGAATAGAAACACATAAGGTGGAAACTGGACTCCTCAAACATATACATAAACATAAACCATTCATAAACATATCACTTCTTAACCATTAACTTAGCCAGACCAGTTATACAACCATATAAATAGGACTGCTCAAACATAAACATAAACATAAAGCATTCATATATTTTCGCCAGGATGCTCTGTACAAAATCCTCAAACATAAGGTAAATAACTTGTTTGAACAAGGAATCAAACAAACACTTATCCAAAAAACATTTAATTCATGCTATAACAATATAGATTCTCGCACTACAAAACCCTAACTTAAATTAACCATATATAACCATATATACGAATGGAAACATACCTAGTGTATCGATTGCGTCGTCGGATCTGACGGCAAAATGAGGGCGAAGAACGGCGACTAGAAGGGGCGACCAACGGAGAAGAACCACCGACTGTAATTAGGGCGACGAACGGCAACGAAAGGCGACGATCGACGACGGATATTTGCAACGATCGTACCTTGGGCTAGGTCAAGGATCGACGACGGAGGAAGTCTGGGACGTGGGTTGATCTTTGTTTTTCGTTTGTTGATCTCGTTGTTGGAGTGACGACGACAATCGAGTGCTTGACGACGATGACGAAGACGACGCCGGTATTTGAATGCTTGAGGACAGTGACGGCAATCGAGTGCTTCTCGTCGATCAAGTGTTTGAAGACGAACCGACTGGTTGGGAACTGGGCCCTGGGGGGGTGTTGGGGTTTTATAATTTTTTGAATTGAAAGAATTTTGAAATGGATGAGACGGGGCAAAATGTTTTTTAAAATCAGGGGTATATTGGTCTTGCCGGGTTCATTTCATCCCTAATAATAGGCTAGTGGACTTAAGGGGTTATAAAACTTAGAAATGGACTAGATGGGTTTGGAAACTGCTATAGTGGATTTATGTAAAATTCTCCCAAAAATAAAAACCACCATCGTCATCCCCAAAAGAGAAGAAACACAGCCCCTGCCCCCATGCAATCCCTCCGGTGATTTTGGCCTCTCCCGACTCTTCATTAAATTTTGTTTTGATTTGTGTTTGTTCTGTAAAATTAGGGTTCTGTTTGTACTGTGATTTCATTCGATAGTGGTTTTTGGTACTGTCCATATGGATTTGGATTTTTTGTACTTCACATAGAGAGATGCAAAATCAAATTAGGTTTTTGATTGTGGTTTTTGGTATTCATCAGTCATCACTACATAAATAAAGAGATGCAAAATCAAAATATTATAGTTGAAGGTGAATCGAATACTTACAGTCCAGAGAGAGAGAGTGAGAGAGAGAGGGGATGAAAGTTGAAGTGACAGGGAAAGAGATGGGAAAACATAGAAGAAAACGGAGAAAGGAGAAAACGTTAGCTGTGTTAGGAGAGAGTAAAGGAACGACGCCGTTTTATTAAAGTTGGGGCTGAGATCTAATCTTGGCCGTCGGTTGAATTCATTAATGAGGTGTCATGTTGTGGTGAAAAGATGGGGTAGATGTGGGGAGGAAAACATGTGAAGAGGATCCAGATCCCGAACAAACGGCTCTGTTCATTTGCAACTTCCTGCCAAGTTCACCAATTCAGTACTTTAGTGAATGATTGCAGGTTTTTTCAGGTAGCGGTTGGAGGTGATTGAAGTAACCTATAGCTTTCGCGAAAGAAAATACTTGTGCGGACTGTTTGACAAATTTGGGGTTCCATAAGGATTTTGGTTTTTCATCAATGAGATTGTACAAATGCCACGAACCAAATCACTATTAGATGCATCACAATTCAAAGCTAAAAGTTTCCAAATTACTAAAGGGGCTTTTTTTCCTCCCTCTCTATTTTTTGAAGGAAAAAAAAGCTGCTTTAGTATTTTTACTACTTTTTTAGAAAAAAAATTAGTACTTTTAGCATTTTTGGAAACTTAGGGCCTTAATTAAGTCACATAACCCTTGAACAGAAAGTAACTGGTCTTAAAATTTAAAGGGTTGGCATGGTAATCAAAGCGGCAAGGGTGTGCGACCTCTTGAAATTTTCAAAGGTAGATTTTTTTAAGTTTTATGAACTCTTATGAGGTCCAGTCCATACGGGACGGTAAGATTGGTCTCCCTAAAGATTATTAGAGGTATACACTAGTTGGCTCGGACATTATGAGTTATAAAAAAAAGGTGATGGGTCCTAAAATGTAACTCATTTTAATACACGGTGGCACCAAGGGGCAATGCTACAATTGGCACCCAATTATGTTAAACACGAACATAAGTTGGCACCCAATCATGTGCACTTCATCATCTCCACTGTGATAATTCTCAAGCCCCTTCAGCCGCTTGCAAATTAGAAACAAAACAAGTAGACCACTTTTGAATGGGAAAGAAGAATAGATAAATGAAAAATCCAAAAAGAAGAAGAAAGAAGAATACTTGAAGAATACTATTTCTTTTAGCCTACCAAAAAAAGAATATTCTTTTTATCTTTTTGCAAGAAAACTCGAAGTAGTGGATTTTTGCTAGAAGCACACCTGATGTTCACGGAGTTAATTTGCACATAAGTTTCGGGTAATATCCGTGCGAGAGTCTATTCTCGGATAAAAATTCGAAGAACTCCCATTCTGTTTTGGAAAGATTTTCCATGGACTCCTGAGAATATTAATCTGTGCAATAGCTTGAATACTCCCAGTTAGAATTCTTATAGTCTGCTGGCTGCTGTTAGTGTTGTCCATGCTTGCTTAGTTGTTTGTGGTTTTGTTTCTCTCTTCGGTTCATGGGAGGGTTCTCTTACAGATTGTTCCTTGTTTCTGGTTGGTTTATAAATTTCTTCATTTATCAAAAATCATTACAGAAAAATTCACTCCAACGAAAATGAGTCAATTGTGAGAGCAAGATCCAAACAAGCTTACATGCATACAATAGCAAAAATGACATAGAAAACCTCCACACCCTGAGAGCAAGTTCCAAACAAGCTTACATGCATACAATAGCTCACCCAATATTTACAAAGCTGACCAAAACACACATTTTCAACTCAAAAGTGGCTAAAAACAGGAAGGTACGGGGACATTTTCTATCGATTGATGAGAGAAGAGATCTCAAATGTCACATGCCATAAGGAGGAGGAGGAGGAGCGCTTCTGGATCCGGTCCCGTTTGCTTTCTCGTAAACGTCCGATATAGACCTCCTCCGAAATCGGTAAGCCTCTCTTCCACCTACACAAACAAATTGTTTTAGCATTGAAACAAAATCGATACCATCAACACAAACAAGTACTTGATAGTTTTTTTCCTTCTTCAAAATTGAAAAAGAAGGGAAATGTTATAAAGTTTGCCAACATTAACCTGGATATCACCATCAACAATAAGGGCAGGGATCGGCACAGGGTCTACAGAAATAAGATACATCAGACTTTATAGCATACCAACAGAGTATTGGTAGTGTGACTACTTCAGGTTAAGGGATGTTTGGGAGTTGCATTATCCATTCTGGATTATGCAGTTTCCCATTTTGGCAGTTTGGGAGCTCAATTCCAAAATGCATTTTGCCATAATTCTTTCTCCAAATCACACAATAGAGCCACCATATGAGAAACAGAGCTTTTGGATTCTGATTGTGCATTCTAATTTTTCTTGACGGAAAAAAGTCAAAATTACCCCTGACCTTTTATTGAATTTTCACCTTTCTATGTTTTGTACTTATTTGCGATGCTTTTCATGTTTGGATTATGAAAGACTTTTTGTTCTTTCGCCCTCTATAATTTTATTTTCTGTTTCCATCACGAAATATGATGCTATTTTTATGCCGAAATGGTAATAACATTTTTTCAAGGTAAAATTTGACAATTTGTGCTTAGCAAACAAAAATATTTGGAACTTTCAAATATGGGACACAAGTATTTTTAAAGTGGAAGGACCAAACAACAAATTAACAGTATCTTTAAAAAAAAAATATGTCGAAAAAGGGTTATTAACATACTAACCAAGGGTAATATGTTAAAAAAAACCAACTCATAATCTCTTTCGATGATTATTCTCCCAAACACTACTCTGTGTCAAAATCTATTCTACACATATCTCTCAAACACTCTCCAGATTCACAATCTATTCTTATCATAATCTAAAAACCTAAAATTCACAATATAAAATGCAAAAAAAGAAAAAAGAAAAAAAAAAGAAAAAGAAAAAAGAGAGCTCCCTAAGTTAAAATAGAGCCATGACCTATTCAAACAAAGCTCTATCAAGTTGGTATAAATGGATAATGAAGAAAGCTTACAAGCTTACATTAACGTCACTATTATGGGCCTTGTCTTTATCATCACTCCACTATTATGAATGCAAACAAAAACAAACAAATAATTCTTTCCCATGCACTACGCCACGGGGTCAAGCTCCCGACCAGTAGGGCTTAATGTCCAGTTCCGGCGAGTCGGCCATTTTCCGGCTAACATCAATTTCCTTCAATGATTGAATCTGTTCATATTTTAGATCCTTTCAACACCGTCTAGACGCGTAACTCTGTTAAAAATCATGTTCATCGGATATCATTCAATACACAATCAGAACACATTTATTTTGGAAAAAAATACACATCCAATAATTGAACGAAATCGATGTTAGCCGGAAAATGACCGACTGGCCGGAACTGGACATTAAGCCCCACCGGACGGGAGCTTGACTCCCCCACATCACTGCAATATCCGTCAATAGATTTCATGGACGTAAAAGCCCAATCAAAACTACGAAACTAGCCTTAGCAAATTTTTCTTGGAAACCCATTTGAGTCAATTCTGCAGAAAAACCACACCGGACATCTAACAACAGCGACTAAAAGCGAAAGATGCGTACCAGAGAAAGGAGATACCGGAGTTGTAGAACCCGCAGGAGAAACCGGAGGCGAATCGTTCTGAGTAACACCGGGAGGCTTCACTATCATGATGCTCCGTGTCACCCTAACACCCTCCTCCACACTCCCGCCGTCCGATTCTGCTCGAAACAAAACCAATCAATTGGTTAATGAGCATCGTCCCAGGAATCGAATTTCAATGGATTTTATTCAAACTCGTCGGAGTTGTGTCGATTCGATTCAATTCATCGTATGACTAATCACAGTTCGTGATCCAATCCAAATTTTGAAATGTATTGCTCAGTTAACACACAAGATGTGCGATCCAGTCTTGAACTTTCTATATCCGGCAAAGAAACTAATCTCGCAATTTTTCAATTCCCTCTTTAAAAAAAAACGAACTTTCTAGAAAGCCCCAATGACCAATCTTTTCAAATTAACGGCTTTGTTTTCTCTGAATTTCCTAATTTGGTATGAGTCTTTTCTAAATATTTCCAAGACAGAAATTCCAATAAAAAAAGTCACAATAGGTCAAAAAAAATATTCCTACTTTTCAATTTCCGTTACTTTCAGTTTCGCTTTGACAATAATTTTTCTCAATTTTCAAACTTATACTCTAATTCTTTCAAGAATATTTTCCGACGCCTATTTCTTTACAAGTGAACGGAGGTCGCTGTTGTAGGAATTCAGCGGGTTCATAGCGCAGCCAGCGTAAAAGCTAGCACGAGGCCATACCCTTGCCGGAGCTCAACGCCCGGAGCGTAAACGTCGGCTGTTTCCGGAGCTTCCCGAGGCCTTTATCAGGCCGTGGGCCGGCGATCGTGTCGTCCCAGAGCTGGTCGAGTAAGCTCATGGCGCGCGTTAGCCGTCGGCGGTCGTCGTCTCGGGTCTCGGAAGTAGTAGTAAGGTATTGGATTTCCCAACGAGTACTGCGAGAGAAGTGTAATTGCAGGAGTGGGGACAGGGGAGAGAGATTTTAAAGAGAGAAGAGAAGGAGAGGAGAGAATTTTTCAGTGCCGAGCGGGTATATTTCATGTAGTGTCTGCGCAGCATTCTTGAGCTGTCTGATGTATTTTTAAAAGGTTCAAATTAAAATATTCTCTCTCCTCTCACCCCTCTTCTTTCTCCCTCTAAATTCGAGCCATTCAAAATCGCATCGGACGGCTAAAATGTGTCGAGCGGATCACGTGGTACCCATCCGCCACTGAAAAATTTCTCGAATAGAGTACTGGTTAAAGGTCGAACAAGTCATGGTGGACAGAAGATTTCTGGACCGTCGGATCGGATCTAATTGTGCGATGGATGACGTGTCCCGATGGATCGCGAGAGGCGTAAAGATAAGCTTGGAAAAACGTGACTGCGCGGATGCGCCTCCGCTTGAGAGATTTTTAAAGAGACTGACACGTGTTGGTTTAAGCGGGATTGGGGGCATGTCACGTGATGGGTCACCATCGAGTTGGAAAGTCCAAATTGCCCCAAGTTTCTTTAGACAAGGAAGAGAGCGTTTGGGCCTTGTCCGTTTTGAGAGGATTGAGAAATTCTGGATGCAAGGCCCAGGCACTCTAATGGGTACATTCTTATCATTGATCTTGACATTGACAATAAATAGTTAAGATATAATTTTTAATTTGAACCGTTGATTGATGAGATTGACAGTTGTGTGCTGTTGTACCCGTACACTACACGGGGATGCACTACAGCACCCCCGGATCCGTTTTGGAAACACAGGGTGCGCGGTGTCTCCTATGGAACAAAGGTCGTCGATGCTCGAAAATAGACGATTCAGATTGTATCTTGGTCGAAGATATCTCGGTTGTCTATTGTTGTTCGCCTGAGATGCAATTTGAGTCGCTTATTGTTGAGCATAGATAACCCAAATCGGCCCCAACACAAAAGCTGTTAGGAATATATACTTTTTCTATCTAAGGGGATAACAGACACTCTCAATTTGCGGTCTCAAAATTTTTGGACACAATCTCTTATATCTATTTATCATTTTTTACTTATTATTCTCAAAAACCTCCCTTAAAACATTTCTCCCATTAAGACAGGTTAGTTTGATTTGGATTTTGAAGAAGATTTTAGAATAATAAATGAAAAGAGATAAATAGCGAGAAAAAAAAATAATTGAAATTTTTTTTTATAAGGATCGTATGCAGGGAGAGAGGATGATTTTAGAGGCCCAAAGGCAAACACAAGTTGTGTTCGATGTGTACTATAATTTTGAGTTTAGTAAAAGTATTTCTTACTATAAAAAACGATACAACCACACACAAATTTAATTGTTGTCGAGTTAACGTTATCTTATGTCTACTTGAACTTTTAAAATAATTACATGAAATTATGAAATTACATAGGAAAGGTTTTTTTTTAATCAACGACGTGTTTGATTCATAACAAAAAATAAACACATTAATTTTCAACAAAGTTCGTTCCATTGGAGGTTCTTTTATTGCGTTGATGGTTCGTACCATAGTGGCATAGTTCCATATTTATTGCACACTTATTAGAGTAGCCCATGTTTCTCAAAAAAAAAAAAAAAGAAGAAAGAAGAAGAAATAGCTGCAGCGTTGCTCCTCAGTTATCTTAAAAAAACTAAAAAAGAAAAAGAAAAAAAAGAAGAGGTAGTAGCACAGCATGATTTTGATATGTGACATCTTTAAAACTATTTGCTGGTTCAAACTTTTACCTGATGATCCTTGCGATTTAAAGCTTACGTTAGACTCTGACAAAACAAAAAATTAACGTTAATTTTCGCTCAATTTTTTAGGTTTTTTTATCATTTTGTCCCTATCCTTTTTTTTTTTTTTTGCGTTTGTTAGTTATGTACTTAACTTTTGTGTATTATTGATTCGTCTCATCAAGACAGATCGAAAAAGTTAAAAAATTAATATGACTTTTACCTATATATTTTTTGAAATATCCAAGATAAAGCCTAAAAGTCAAAAATCTCAAAAAAACTCTCAGGGAACTTAGTTTATTAGTTTTGTACTTAATTTTTGTGTATTATTGATTCGTCTCATTAAGACAGATCGAAGAAGTAAAAAAATTAATATGACTTTTACCTATATATTTTTTGAAATATCCAAGATAAAATCTAAAAGTCAAAAATCTCAAAAAACTCTCCGGGAACTTAGCCTAAAGTTGGACACCAATCACGATTTGACAAAAAATTTCTTTCATATCAAGCTAAAAGACAACTAAACTTTGAAAAATGACTCGAATCCTGGGGGATATTTTGACATTGGTGCTGCTGTTTTCATAATTAATTATGAGATACAGTAACTCCATGATTTTTTTCGTAACCACCCTTCTAGACCCTTCTTCTAATTCTTTAACATAATTTTTCCACGAACTTGTAAAACGAGTTAAATCGAATTGACTTTAAAGAGCATTTTTTGAGCGCAAGTATTGCAAATGACTCCGTTTAGAGAGAGAGAGAGAGCGAGAGAGATGGGCTGTTCGTAAGGAAGCGTCTACCAAAGACGTCGGACGGCCTGGTGGCAACGTCAACAAAACAATCATTGATTAATTGCTTGTTGCAACAAGCCTTTTTTCGATGGAGTTGTACACCTACCCTTTGTGTACAAGCCAATTTCCTTCAACCCAATAAGAACAGGCCATCTCACTCAAGGGCAACCCAGCTTTATCCCCTGGAGATTTCTGCGAGGCCACTGCCTTGTGCAGAGAGGGCAGAGAGCGAATAAGCTTTTAGACACATCACACAAAAACCTTTATCCCCTGGAGATTTCTGCGAGGCCACTGCCTTGTGCAGAGAGGGCAGAGAGCGAATAAACTTTAGACACATCACACAAAACCCTTTAAACTGATACTTAGAAAATCTTTGTTTATTTGAAATCCCGTATATAGCAAAAACTTGATTATGAGAGCCTCCGAGACGAACATTAATTATGACCCTTTAGGATAAATTGATCAAAAAATAAGATCTTTTCACTGGTTCAAAAAATTAAAAATTAGAGCACTCAAATTTTTTAACAATACTCCCTCTGTCCCTTTTTTTGTGTCCAGTATACCATTTTGGGCTGTCCCTTAATAAGTGTCCATTTTGTAAAGTTAGAGGGGTAAAAGTTGGTGTATTGTCTATTTTGTCCCTAAAAGTAGATTTTATTTTGAAAAGTTAGTGAGTAAAAGTGCAATGATGATAGGTAAGTAGGGAAAGTGGAGGAAAAAGTTGATGTGAAAGGTGTAATGATTATGTCTTTTTAATGAGTTGGAGTTACGAAGCAGGACACTTAAAAAGGGACGGAGGGAGTATTATTTTTTATATATAAACATTCGAAAAAATTAAGGTCCCATTTCTGAACGGAAAAAAAAGTCCTTATTTTTTACGAAGGTAATTTCAAGCTTAAAAATTATAGGCTTGTTGAAATCTAAAAATATGCAATATGAATTTTGTTTGAAATATCTCATTGAGATCTTTTATATGATGCAAAAAAAATTAAAAAATTATTTTTCATTTACATTATTTTTGAATTTGAAAATGTGAAATAAGCTGCTTATTTTTTAAGAAGGTTTCTGGAATGGGGCCTAAGTGTTCTAATTTTCAATCCGTTTAAAAAAAAAAGATCATATATTTATGATCATATTATTCGAAAGGGTCATGATTACTTTTTGTCCTTAGGGCTCTCATAATTAAGTATATGCTCTTTATTTGCGATCCTATAGAATAAGAAATGGTAGATGAATAATGAAAGTTAGAGAATGTTAGTTGATGGAATTTAGTTGAAAATGATATAAAAAGTGAATTTTGCAGGAAAAAAATATGTCATTACACCCTTTCATCAACAATTCCACCATTTTTATAACAAAGTGTCACTATTCATTGCCATTGCCAAAAATGGCAATATCTCATATCCTTTGGCAAAAATCATTGGACTTGCTAGCATCTCCAACACTTGACTTCAAATTGGAGATGCCAAATTTTTTTGAAGGCTTAACTTAAACGACAAGTTTTATACTTCAAACGGTTTGGCATGCGTGAAGGAAGGTGGGTAGGTGGTGTCAAAGCATAGGAGCTACGGGTTGTCAAAATTGGCAAGTGGGTAGGTGGTGTCAAAACCACGTTAGCTTTGGCATAAGTGAAGGTATATGGGTTGGATTGAGAGTTGATGCCAAAAGTGACTGTTAACTTATTCACCTCAACTTTGGCATTTTCTGTTGTAGATGCTCAGTTACCCAAATTAAATTGGACTCTAACTCCGCACGTGCGAGAGACTTGAGGGTGTTATTGATAATTTCGAATGAAAGCTAGATATTGCATAACTAAACAATGAGTTGAAGCTTAATATCTTCCTTTCAATTAAGAGATTACCTATGGAACAAAGAAAGGCAGCAGATTTGGATATAGTGAAAAGTGATGACCAGTTGCATATCCTTGTAAAGGTGGAAAGTACACACCCCTTCTATGAAATAGTTCATCTCTGTGTTTTAATTGTTTGTTATGAAGATTTTTGGTGTTACATCAAGTGGATTTTTTTCAAATTTATACATCAGTTTGCCAGCTCAAGTTTTCACTAAATGGGTCCTGCCTCATCAGCTTTGGGCAAGTGCTTTCTGAGGATTGTTCATCAGAGATTTTTATGCATTTTTCTTGTTTTGATGATTAAATTAAAAAAAAAAAACCCTTGTTTGGTATTTTTTTTCTTTTTGCAACGGTAATATAGTTTGATGTTTTGCAAAAAGATGCAAGCGAGGGTTAAAAAATTCAATTGCAATATGACTTTGTGATAAGCAAAATAATAACATAACATTATTCTGGTTTTTCAGGGGTGAGAAAACATTCTGCAAATTTGAAAAGAGAGAAAAAAAATTAAATTGCGGTTCGAAATTATTTGGTTATGCCTCATCTCTCGAATTTTTTTGACATTTGCTTCTTGAACAATCTCATCATGGTCATAAGTGTTTTTTGTAAAATATTTATAATGTGGAGTCCAATACTAATGGTATAAGTACTATGACCATGTGCGGTGGTGAAAAAGCTTGAAACACTATGTGACAGTGCCCCAGGAACACTGAAGAATCTCTATTCTTCGTTAGCATTGCATTATCGGTTTTAGGTCCCCCTCTAGTTCCCCTGGGTTGGAGGAAATCTCTGATCCTAGATAATATATATATGGAATTCAAATTCATTTTTATTCATTTACATTTATTTTTGACATCAAAGAAGAATTTCAGAAATAAATAACTCTCACAGAGGCCTTACCGGTTCAAGTTGGTTCTCTATAACATATGCATTCCCATCCTCACCCCCAGAATCTCTCGTGGCAAAAACTAGGCATGGCTTAACCTCGTCAATGTTAACCCCACGGGAATTGACCAAGTGAACACATGAGAAAGTAACAAGTGTTCGCCATTCATGAGGTCTTATGTTCAAATCTCATAAAGACAAAATATTCCAAACCTAGGGGCCACGCCACTAGAAGAATGCCTGGTCATTAACTTCAGAGCCAAAACTAGTTGAGGTGCACTCAAGTTAACCCGAATATCCAATTTCAAGAAGGAAAAAAAAAAAATCCATTGCCAATGTTGTGGCGAGGCATAGAACACAAGTTGGATCAATATTGTCTGAGCACGTGGAGGGCGTAGACAAGCATTTTGAGGTAGTGGGAGACAGCATTTTTCAGTAGTGGGCGGAGCAAATTTGAATGGCTCATTTAACAATGAATGAAAAAAAGAACAATGCAATGTGAAGAGACAAACATATCTGGGGATCAAAGATGTAGAATACAATTAAAATTACTAACACATATCCTTATGAAATGTTACAAGTGAGTGGCGTCAAGTGATTCCAGTCACATACTTTCACCTCCATTGAGAGCACGTTTTCATGATTCAATAATAGGCAATCGGAACCATGCTTACCTTGGGCCAGCTTAATATCTGGCTCAAGAATTTCAGGCTGATTTTGTACTTGCATTATCAAAACTGTCCCGTTACCGACCCCAAAAAAATAAAAATAAAAATACAGTCTGTTTAACAACTGCCAAACGACTTCAATCCCAGACCACCACCGTCGCGCTACTGATGCAACCCCAGTTATTTCCTCATAATCTACTTTGCCACAAATAAATTATTAGAGCAAATTCTCCAACCTTAGACATAGAGAACCAAACATTCCATAGTCACTGCAAGAATCGGGCAGAAAAAAAAAAATCCAGAAAGCATCAAACAAGATGCAATCCACTTCATACCCTTCATATTGGTACAAGGAAAAGACAGTGCCACAACCATATTCAACAAAGGGTTGGGATTATATCAGTTTGATACCTGCTTCTCTCAAGGAATCAATCACAGCTTTCACCTTACCATGGTACTTCTGATCTCTCTTTAATACAACAGAAACGGCAGGGATATCCTTGACCATCAGGCGCTCTCCTAGAATCTTGCCTATCTTTGCTGCAGCAGCGACGTCCCTAGTAGATTCCATGCTTGGACGTAACGCCTTCTCCTGCGAGCTTGCAGCAGAGGCTACCGTAGCAGTTGGCGAGTGGATTACTTGGGCCATCACATACTTGTTTGTAAAATGCATCTTCAGCAGATATGGTTTGAGAAATTTCGCAAGTTTTTCTGGTCGGACTGGCGGAAGAATAACCATTTCTGTTTCACAAATTAAACATCAATCATACAATAATGCATGTACAATTTTAATAGCTCAAAGCATACACACTTAATCATCTGGAGAGCATCAGAAATGGATTTTTGTTCATCTAAGTTGGGATCAGCGAAGAAACATCAATTAAATGGCTTTCCTTTCCAATTATGTAAATTCATATACTACAATATGGTGATGAGAATATTAACCTCGTACAGACACCGTGCCTTGAGCAACCAAGCTAATATGATTAATTTGTGGGGAATATAATGCAATTGGGCATGCTTCCTAATCTAGGAGAAGAGGAAATAAACTTCAGTTCAAAGCCTCAGTGGATGGATCCCATGACATTATATTGAAGGTCACACTGTCTTCTCCTACGAGGCTACAAGCCTGTCCAACATTCATTTTGCCGCCCCCCAAAAAATTTCTTTCATCTAATAATTGAGGTTCATTCATAGAAAAAGGCAACAAATATGCCCTACTGCTCACTTCCCATTTCCATGTCGTCCCGTACATAAAATAAATGCAAGGACACTGTTCAACATGAAGTGCATTTATTAAACAGAAGTTGGAAGTAAACCATGGTGGGAAAAGAAAATAAGTGCAGATACTATTGAAGTGATTGTCAAGCATGCAGGTTCAACTTAATTTATGAGATATATAAGCTGAAATGCAGGTTCAGCTTAATTTATGAGATATATAAGCTGAAATGCTCTGTCTCCAGGTGGGAATGTAGTAATGTACGCCACCCAGCCAAGCGCTCCTGCCCCCACACAAGGTAGTCACCACTAACCAGAGATACAAGTAATGTGTAAACCTCACGAGGTTAGTCTAGGTATCACCAAGAACTCAGATGGAGATGCGATCTTTGATTAATGATGGTCTATCTTGATGCCAGACCCATACATAACAATGTCAAATTGTCAATTCTCAAAATGTGGAACAAAATCAAGTCATCCTTCAAGGGAACCAAACTAAGCGAACCCTTGCCCTTTACACTGACCCATGAGATTATAAACATTAACCCTAGCAATCTTTCTTACCACTACAATGACCTCTTCTTGAGTAATGGACCTCAAATCCAAACTAATACTAATGGAATAGGAAAATTATTCACCACATCTTTGGCTATGAACTCCTACAGAAGAAAGTGGTAGGGCATTGATGGCTTAGGAAGACATTAACTCTTCATGAAATGATATCAAGTCCCGTGTTCTAAAAGTCGGCAGCCTAGGCCGACTAGTCTCCGCCTAGGCGCCCTTTTTCCGCCTGACTAGTGCCTAGCAATTTTTAGAATATTGAATTCAAGTCATAGGAGTCTGAAATGCTGCTACCGTCCGAGAATTTGAGACATTAACTATCACGATTCACGACTTCTATGGTTCAATGTGAGGATTAGTCAAGAGCGATTCAAAATACCTTTAGGTTGTCCTGCATTGTTCAAGGTCGAAACATTTACCAAACCAATTTCAAGTTCTCATGGACCTATGGTCTCAAAGGTTAAATTTGGGCACATACAAGTTTACCGGCCTCGTGTACCCATGTCCAACACAAGTCAGGCACCAACACGACACTCGCAGGAAAAATGCCGGACACACCTAAATTGGAAATTAAATTGGTTGAAATGTGAAGAGTCTTTTGCAGGAAATTAAATTGGGTTCAAAAAATTGGTTGAATCTGCACTTTCCCCAATTTTTTGAACCCAGAAATTTATGGGGGTTTCAAGATGGAGATTCCAGGGCTTTCATGTTCAAACAGAGAGAGAGAGAGAGAGAGAGAGAGAGAGAGAGAGAGAGAGAGAGAGACCTCGTGGTGTGGTGATTTTCGATCTTATTCTTCTTCTTCTTCGTGTCCGCCTGACTCTCTTCTCTCTGAGTTGTGAGCACGTGAAATGGAAGGGGTTAGGGCAAAAGAGGGTTAAGGTAAATTTGGTAAATCGAGAGATTAGAGAGAGAGATATATATATATACCTTGTTCCTTAGGGTTCTTCTTCGTCGTCGACGTTTCTCTCTCTGTGTTTCAGCGTGAAACGAAAAGAAAGGGAAAGGGATCCGTTTGTGCTTGACCCGTGACCCGCGAGATAATTATACCCGACCCAACCCCTCATTTAACCCGCGTGTTGCCCTTTTCTTTTCGTGGCCGTTGGATCAAATCAAACGGCTGGAAGAGATGGTCCGCCCAAAGCATAAAATCCGGGATCGGGGAACCGGGTCCCTCCGTCCCTAAATGTTTGGCACTTTTGGAAGTTCTAACTTTTAAAGAAGAAATATTATTGTATTGTACAAAAATTAAGTGTCCAATCTTATCCTTCTAGTGTACTTTGAAAAATACTTGAAAATTTGAATTTGAAATTTTGTGCCCAAAAGAAAAGGATAACATGGGAAGTTTACCATATTTTGCTTTTGACTTTTCAAAATGGACAAATTATATGGAACAATAAAAAGCATGAAAGTGCCAAACATTTAGGGACGGAGGGAGTATCATCTTGTTCAAGTGGAGTTCTACGAAGAAAAAAGTGATTTTTTTTTCTTTTTCAATTTTTTTTTTTTTTTGCGTTTGTTAAGTTTTGCGCCAAACTTACGTGGATTACTAATTCGCCTCGACGAGGAGAATCATAAAATTTTTTTTCGAACATATCCATTTTCAGCTAAAAAGTGCCACTTTTTGCCCTTTTTTAAGCTTAAAAGTAGATATCTTCGAAAATATTGTGGTAAAAGTAAAAAAAAAAATCTTTCTCGATTCCTCTCGTCGAGACAAATCAATAATCTATAAAAGTTAGCCGCAAAATTAAAAAATGCGAATTTTTTAAATGAGGACAAAACTTCACGAAAGTTACGAAAGTTAAGCGGAACTCAATCTTGGTATGAAATTTTGTAGTCCTTTTTTGTGGTTCCAATCTATGGTTCAGGGGGTGTTCCAACTTCAAAAAAAGAAGGCTTTGGAAAAAAAAAGGAAATTTCAAGCTCAAAAATTATATATTTATGTAAATAATTTTCCTACCAATATTGATTTTGTTTGATAAATTTCATTGAGATATTTTATACGGTGCAAGAAAAATCAAAAAATTATTTTTCATTTTCATTATATTTGAGTTTGAAAATTGAAAAAAAAAAACTTTTTCAAAAGGAAGGCTAGTTGGAACACCACCTCAATAATCATAATTGGAAATAGAGAAATTCGTTCACATTTCCCAAAACAGAGAGAGAGAAATCTCAGTCAGGATGCCAACACACCAATGTCTTGGTTCAGAAATGTGATGGTTGCTGAGACATCAAAATCCCACCATAAATCGTCGGGGGTGAAGGACTGAGGAGGTGAGATGAAATAGAAAGCAAAGAAAGAGAATCCCATTGGGACTTGCCCTGCCTCTCCCTCCCTCAGTAGAAACGCACACACAAAAAGGAGAGAGAGAGAGGGGGGAGGGGGGTTGAGTCCGACTCTAGGTACATCATTTGGTATACGCTAAATGCACACTAAATTGTGTGGAACTTATTTTAAAATCGCACATAAATGATCAAAACCATTTAATTTATTTAATTTTTTTTTCTATAGATGGTTTCAAAAATCAGCTAATCGGATATCAGTAAGATCTTGACCGATTTCCTTGCTCAATTTTCTGTCTGCGAATTGAGAAAAAAATCGATCAAATCCTTACCGATATTTGAGTGAGCTAATTCGTATCCTTGGGAACAGATTTCATATCCTCTCCTATTAAGATAGAGTCCTACTATTGGGACAGATCAGATGTACCGCTTTTATACCGATTGACGTGGACTGTGGGCCATTCTCTAGCTCCTCTCTCTTGTTAACCAAAACTTCTGAAATTTTTGAAATGTGGGGCCTACACCTTTAGGGCACACGCGACCTTTACCAAAAACTGCTCTCTCTCTCTCTCTCTATTCACTAATTCTTTTCTCTCCACCATGGACGCCCACCTGCACGCCAAAACCACCAACGCTCTGCGCCCACGACACTGAGTCCGACTGCCACCATTGTCGTCGTCCCACTATAAGAACCATCTCTCTCTACATACTGCATCAGCCGCTACGCCATCATCGCCAAAAGCAGCTCTACATCTTTCTCTTCGCTGGCAACGCAGTCACAGATGCTCTGTCAAGCCTCTATCAATAAACACAAATCACCTGTCCCCAAATCAAAAGTATCAAAGACATAAACATCTTTCTTTTTGCTCTGTTTTGAAGAGAATTTTGGGTCTATCAAGCCTCTATCAAGAAACCCAAATCAACAGTAAGCCTCTGTTCTTGCTCTTTTTGGAGCCAATGTTGAGAGGTCTGGATTCGTAATTGAATAACAAAATTTTTTGAAGGATAAGATTAATTTGGAGTAAGGAAATTTCATGAGCAACTTAATTTGAATTGCACCCTCTTTTTACTTCCTTCCAACTATTTAAAATTTCCCTACGTTTGGGGAGAAGTTCGATTGGCATTGGTGTTCACTTGCATCTTGAATAATGATTTCAAGTTTATTGATGCAAATTCAGAGGCTATGGAATAGGCAGAGGGGAGGAATTACTTGCATCTTCAATACTGAAGCCAAATAAGTTTAGTTTTGGGTCCTCGTTACCTAGAAGAAGCATCGTTTTACTTGTGGGAGAGAGAGAGAGAGAAGCTAATGTTCTAGGTTTTGCTTAAGAAGTAAGTAGGAGGAGAAGAGTGTTGGGAAGAAGAGAGAGAAAACAAGTTTAGTCAGAGGTGGGCGGGGGGTGGGGGTGGGGGTGGGCGTGGGCGCGGGCATTGGTGGAGTTGGTGTGGGGGTGGGCATCCATGGTGGTGGTTTTGGGAGAGAGAGGGATTTTGGACTTCGTAAACTCAGAACCTGAGTGTGAGAGAGAGAGAGAAAAAAAGGAGTTCGAAGATAAAGGAGGTGTAGTGGCCCTAGTGGGTAAAGGCATGGACCCCATTATTTTCAAAAATATTGAAAGTTTACTGGTGCCAGTTTTGCAAGAGACGGAAAGAGTACAGAAGGGCCCACAGTACACATAATCGGTAGATTATCGGTTCGGCCGATCGGTCCTTATAGCTTTTTCCATTAAGATAGTGTTGGAGTGACTGCATTGTCATTTGATTTATATATTGAATTTGCAGTTTTTTTTTATTGACAAAAGGACATTTTATTAAAAAATTTGATAAAGGTACACCAAGAAATTTTATTGAATTTGCAGTTTGCCTGAGAAAACACATAAAAATGTATGTACTGACAGGCCCAACTAAAATAAATAGGAGTGTATGGGGCGTTTTACTCATCATATTCTATCTACACATCATGAAATCTATACATTCTTCATTCATATTTTCGGATAAATAAACGAGCCCCGTTTGTTCACCCTATTTCGACGTCAGTTAACATAATCATTTTCTGCTGCAATCTCTTTTCTGGTCAGGCGTGTTTGGGTTAGCTTACGCCCATTTTGACTGATCTCCTCCTTGTTTCGGTACAAAAGACAAATCATCCATGCCGAGTGTTGGCCCGGAGTACCCCCATATATTTGGTTACATAATGCGACTTTTCTTGCGACGGCTCTAAAAACAAATTTGTGGGTGAGATGTCGAATGCTATAATTATAGACTTAATTGAAACCCTTCCTACTACCAATTAATTTTAGGAGAGACGGTAAAAAAGCAGCCCGACACAAAAAATATGAGATTCATATGAAATTACTCTTTTTCGGCCCGACCTCAATAATCAATGTTAGTTAATTCTGTAAGAAACAAACCCATTAGCCAACCTGACTAACCTTTCGGGCTTCCGTTGTGATGTCTACTCTTTGCTTACAGCACTGCCAGGCAATGATGTTTGCCCAAATAAGGAGAGGAGAAAAGGGGGGAATTGAAAAACCAAACAGCACGCATAACTCTGAGTTGCTAGGGAGGCCCAACACAGCATGCATAGCAATATTGGTCTGTGAGATGTGATGGGTAAAATGATCCAGATGACATCAGAATTCAGACATGCGTGTCTTGGTTCTGTGAGACATATACGAAAACTCCCACCGTAAATCAAGGGGGGGTGGAGGAGGAGGTGAGCTGAAATAGCAAGCAAAGGTCTCTTTACTGCTAAAGATAGAGAATCCATATCTGCCTTGGGTCTCACCCCCTGCCTATTATCCCTCCTCAAAGGGGAGAGAGAGAGAGAGAGAGAGAGAGAGAGAGAGAGAGAGAGAGAGAGAGACAGAGAGGGGGGCCCGTGGGGAGTGGGGGGCAGATCAGTCAGAACAGTTTAAGAAGAATGCAGGGTTGGAGGTTGCGTGTTGTTGAGCGCAAGTTTAATTGATTCAAAGGCGAAGGAGCTGTGCCTGTGCATGTGGTGGTTCAGTGGTTCTGTAATTGATGATGCATGGCGTACCTTGTGACTGAAGTCTCTCTCTCTCTCTCTCTCTCTCCCTTTAAAATTTCTGCCATGCTCCCATTCCAGAATGGATCCTTGGATTGTTAAAAAATATTTAAAATCATAATTGTTAGATCAAAATTACACATAAAAGTAAGGTGAATTTGCTAAAAACGAAATGATTTTACAATGGCATTATTACCTACCATAAAAACAGAGTTTACATATCATTTACAAAGGCAACACTTATTATGCTATATATGGCTATACTTACTACATTGTATGACTACACTTACTACTGAGATGTCTTGACAATCAATTGGTGAGACAATTCGTGAGCATCATTCTCTCTTGTAAAAGGAGCCAATGCCAAACACAAGAAGTCTTTTCTTCTACCCTTCACCATCTAATCTTGCACTGCCAAATTTGATCAGTTTCTGAGTTTCTCTAGTCCTAGAATCACCAGCATTTGATTTCCCCTCGGTCCTTTTTATTTTTATTTTTTATTTATAGTTGTAAACGTACTGTAGCCTGGGTAGTATCGATCCTTTAGAGTATGTGTAAAAAAGAAAATTAAGAAAGTAGTGAATCAACTGACAGATTCAAATAAATTAATATAAACACAGAAGAGTCTTGTGCAAATCACTATAGGAGAAGTAGTCATGTTATATGTGTCTACATTATTCCCTCGGTCTCTTTTTTAGACTCCAGTATTCTATTTTGTGTTGTCCCTTAATAAGTGTCCATTTTATAAAGTTAGTGGGTAAAAATTGGTGAATTTTTCATTTTACCCCTAAAAAGTAAATTTCATTTTAAAAAGTTAGTGAGTAAAAATGTAATGATGATATTTTCATAGAGGATAAAGAGAGAAAGTTGAGGTAAAAATTAATATGAAAGGTATAATGATGATGTTTTTTTAATAAATTGAAATTACGAAATATAACACTTAAAAAAGGGACAGAAGAAGTACTATATATAATAATTTTCTATCTTTGACTGTTATAGACGAAGAATATAACTCTTTCTGGCCTTGCCTTTAGGTCCCGTTCCGCTAAAAGAAATAAGTACGTATTTATTGAATTAAAAATAATATATTATGAGAAAATAATTTATTTCGTAAAACGAAAAATAAATACTACAAAATAAAAAAATAAGAATCCTAACAAAACGAAACATAATAAATTATGACCCGATCTATCATAGGATCAAGAGCCGACACCGGCCCCCTTTTAGTGTGGACAACAGCTACAAATAATTTTGCCGTTTTGCTGTGTTTGTATTGTGTTTTGAAAAGTTTTTGAAAAATAGTAGAGGTAATAAGTGGAGAGAGATAAAGAGAAAAATAGTGAAAGTAGAGGGAATCTAGGGAGAATTTTTTGAAAAATTCTTTTTGAGAAGAGAAGAGAACAAGGCGCACGAACTTCCAAGCTTGGGACAAAGGAGAAAAGTACACCGTAGGTAACTGCTTGAGTTTGCCCTATCTTCTCGTAGTATATTCTTTCAGTTTTAGGAGAGATCGACAAACTGTTCGACAAGTGGTATCATAGGTCATGGATTTTAATCGCAGGTGCGTAGGGATGAATTGTTGGGCCTCCCCAATAAATTTAATTACTCAATGTCACTTTCTGCGACTCACTCTAATAACAAACTTGCGACGATAATTAATCACAATGAAGAGGGGGAAAACTAGGATGATGGATGACGTATTTCTATAACAAATAGTAGTAACTTCAACTTTGATAATTTGGTTGTCTCTGTTAAGGAAATAGAGTTCCCACATTGGTTGAGAGCGGAATAAGTGATCACTTAATAACATATGCAAGGGTGGAACTATGTTGCGGGCCCTAGCCCCCCGGCTCTGAGTCTCCGAGCGTTCGAGTTTTAAAATTTTTATTATATATATACCTGATTTTGAATATTATTCGTGTATAGCTACTTATAATCTTAGTAATTTTGGTTTAATTTGATAAAAATCGGTTATTTTACATTCTTATTTCTCAATTTCTTTCACAAATAAAAAATAAGTATGTGATAGCTAAAATAGCCTATAGAAAAAATAAAATGATTGGTATTTAATTTCATTTGACTAGAATTATTTCAATATACAAATGTAATGTATAAAAAAAATATGTCTATTAAGCTGGCCCTCCCGTGATCCTGATCCTGGCTCCGCCACTAAACATATGGAACTTCTTCATTCATTACCAATTGATTTTGTGAAGGATATAAAGTTTCTATATGTCATCCACCGGAGGCCTGAGTCTGAGTCCCACAAGGGGCGGGTTTGGGATTCGGGGCTATGAACAGCCTCCGAACCTCTTGTTAACTAGCATACTAACACTCCGCTAGTTGCCGCTGAAGTATAAAGTGTGACTGAAAAAAAAAAAAAAACTTCGATAATTTACCTAAACTTTATTCTCCTTCGAGATGGCCCAGTGGGGCTGGACTGCCTGCTGGTTCTTTATTGTTACGTGGAGGTGAAGGTTCCTATGACCTATTATCTCAATGGAGAATGACGAAGTTGACTTTCAAATAGTACTGAAAAAAAAAAAAAAACTTCGATAATTTACCTAAACTTTATTCTCCTTCGAGATGGCCCAGTGGGGCTGGACTGCCTGCTGGTTCTTTATTGTTACGTGGAGGTGAAGGTTCCTATGACCTATTATCTCAATGGAGAATGACGAAGTTGACTTTCAAATAGTACTACTGTACTGTACTTCATTACAAAGGGTAAGAAAAATAGCAAGGGGGTGTTTCGGACCGTGGAAAAAAGTATTTTTTTGAAAAAAATGTATTTTTAAACTCAAAAATTATGTGTTTATGCAAATAATTTTTCTACCAATATGGATTTTGTTTGATAGATCTCATTGAGATTTTTTATTCGGTGCAAAAAAATTTAAAAATTATTTTTCATTTATATTATATTTAAGTTTAAAAATTAAAAAAAAAACATTTACAAAGAAAAGTAAACTGGAACGTAGTCTCTACTGGACTTATCTACTAGACCATTTATGTTAAATTGAGGTCAAATCTGCTTTCAATTACATCCACTTTCATCACATAGACGTATGTTACACTCTAGTGGCAATAACACCAAACTGAACCCAACATTTTCCTTTTATTTGAGGGAAATGGCTTGTCTGCGGTCCAGGTTGCAGTTCAAATGATCGCAATTGTCGAATAGTATTTTTAATGGTCCAGATTTATTTTTTATTCTTACCGGTAAGAATATTCAATAGATCTGAACTATTAATTGTCAATATGAACGGTTCAGATTGAACTCCACACGATTTTCTGTAATTGACTGCAGCTGGATCCTATTTGAGCTGATTGAAGAGTGTGAGTTAACATATTGATGGCAGATATTTTGAAGGAACGAAGGAAAATGATGTAGGGGGCCGAAATATCCGAAGGGTCACAAGGTCCAGAAAGGGGGAATGAAGGTTCACACGAGTTTGACCCATCATCTAAGCTATCTCAGTTCACCTGTAAATAAGTTTGGGCTTCGGCCAAATAAGCCAATAGTTATCCGAAGGATAGACGGAACCACGAGTACTTCACCGAACGTTATAAGTTGTATCCGAACATACGACACTTGAGTTCGCTCGGGGTCTCACCAAGCGCACGGGTAAGAACATCCGCTTGTTCGGCTAGGTTTTTCTTCGGTAGGGACACCAAACGCTCGGATAATTTCTTATGGCGGAAGTGGGTCCCGCCGAGCACAGACGATTGTGGAACCTTCCATAAATATCTACTGATAAGTAAGCTGTCTTTTCTGATATTCGAAGTGACATCTCTGAACGATGTGACCTTTCTGACATCAACCCATGTGGCTCTGAAAGACTAGGAAAGTGGTGTTCATTAAATGGCCCTGCTACAAGGTGCCAACCGAGCAGAACGTAACACGTGGAAAGTATGACCAACTTGCTCAACACTCCATCCCCTTTGCCTATAAATAGAGGAGCAACACCACAAAGAAAAAACTCTGGATCCGGGAACGACAGTATTCTTCTCTCCATCAGCATATTTTTTACTAAAACTTCTTCTTCTCTTCTCCACCCACTGACTTGTACGTCGGAGCTTCTTCCCGGAGGAACAACCCCCTCCAGTTCTGTAGGTACATCAAGACTGGCGTTAGCATTCACAGCTCCATACACTGAAGCGGCTACACAGGAAGGTTCACGAAGAAATCACGCCCCACAATTGGCGACTCCGCTGGGGAGAGTTTATTGACTTAAAGTTCTGGGGTGTTCTTTGTGTTCCTAACATCAGTTGAGGGCTTGAAATGATCTTCAGGTCAAACAGTCTGCTCCTCGTGTTTGAGTTGAACAAATGGCCCAACGCCTCTCACCTCCGGGACCGGAGAATTTCACTCTGGGGCTCGAGGGTTATGGATCTATCAACCTCGAACCCCGTCAAGCGGCTAGGACGATTCCATCCGTGGCCCGCCAACTCTCTTTTCCACCTACCGAGTTGGATATCGCCTTAGCCAAACAAAAACGTCAGGCAACGGTTATTACCATGCTGTAACAACGGCTAGAGGAGCGAGACGGAGGGGTGACTGTAACCCCTGCACATGAGCATCCAGCTGAGCCCAGCCGATCAAAGAAATCCCGCAAACGGGGCAGACCGTCTCGCCCATCCCAAACAGCCGAACTCACCGTTCCCGAGCGACGGACTGTCTTTGAGTGTCTTGACCAAGGCGCTCCACAACCTCGGCTGACGAGCATTATTCGTGCCGAGAGTACCCGATCCTCGGCCACGGGCTCAACAGCTGGAACTAACAGAAGAGGCGCGTCCGCCCGAACGCGATATCATTCTGAACGACAAATGAGTCCAAGAAGTGGGAAGAGGCCCGTGGATTTAAACGATCCACCTCGGCACGCACGCAGCAGCAGCAACCGGGAATATTCGGTTCGATCGAGACACGATTCCGAACGCCACGACTGGAGGCACTCGGCAAACTCTGGCAGTCGCCACCGAACCGAAAGCCGAGGAAACCGTTCGAAGCACGATAATACGATTATCTTGTACGATCAGTTCACAGGCTTGCCAACCATGTATCAACCCGTCGACCCCGCTCTTCAGCCTCGGCACGCTCCTTTGACAAGTTCGAGAGGAGAGGCGTGTGCACCTCCGGTCTTAGCCATTCGGCAACCGAAGGAAAACAAGGAGCATCATCGGCACCATCGGCGGGAGAGAAGAAAGGCTCCAGAGCCGCATACTGTCACTCCCCTCCCTATTGTCCCGCTGATCCCAGCTGAAGATAATTCGAAGCTCGGGAAGGCAAAGGCTTCCCCCTTCGTGGATGCTATTCAACAGGAGTGGCCACCAGACAGGTTCGTCATGCCGAAGCTAAAACGCTACGAGGCGAAGGAGGACGCAGTCGCGTTCGTTTGTCGCTTCAGACAAACCATGAGCCTCCATAACTTCTCTGACGCCCTTATGTGCAAGATCTTCCCGCTCACTCTCAGCGAGCCAATTATGCTGTGGTACAATCAATTAAAACCTAAATCAATTTCTTGCTTCAACGAGCTAGAATTAGAGTTTAGCAAACGCTTTGTCACCAGTAATATACAACCGAAGACACTATCGATGCTGGTGAACATGCGAAGAGCGGCAGGAGAGACTCTATGGCTGTATACCGAGCGTTATTGGGAAGTCTATAATCTCATCCCCGACTGTGATCAGGGCGTCGCGGCCGAATCTTTTATTTATGAACGGGTTGGATCCAACCTCGGCAATGTTCCGTGATCTCTCACGTAATCCGCCAAAAACAATGGGAGAGCTCATGGCCATAATCAAGAAGGATTGCGTCCACGAAGAAGCCATGGCCGAGCGGAATACTTCAAAGGTTCCCGAACCTACCAAGACAACAGGGGCGAAGAAACAAGTATCAAACGTCCGCCAGGGACAAAGAGACCGGGGCGGCTTAGGCCAAGCAACCAACAAGCCGAGCAACAAAGGTCGACCTTCGCAGCACCCTCAGCTGCAGTCGTGGCCACAAACGAAGAGGGAGCCACGGCCAGACGAGTACGTTGCCGAGCATACTGTATTCACCGAACCTATCTATAAACTCCTCAACATCATTGGCAAATTGCCATTCTTTGTTTGGCCAACGGTACTCTTGGGCACCGTCAGTAGCGAACCAGGGATGTGCACGTACCACAAGGAGCGCGGCCACTACACCACGCAATGCCCGCCTTTCAAACGGTATCTAGAAGAGCTTGCAGCGGTTGGGCACCTGAATCAGTGGATCGACGTTCGGCGAAATCCACTTCCACCACCTCCTCCTCTTATCGGCAATCTTGTAAGCGTAATACAAGGATTGGTTTCCGAAGGAAGGGCGGCCGAGCTTCGCTCAGAAATTGACAGAGCCGTCTCCACTTTATCCGTTTGCAACATTGGCGCTTCGGGCAAGCGAAAGTGGGAGGATCCGAGCATCGACTGTGCTATGACCTTTTCGTCCGACGACTTGAAAGGTGTTCAAGTCCCTCATACGGACGCCCTCGTCGTTACTATTGCTATTGAAAAATCAACCGTACAACGAGTATTGATAGACCAAGGAAGCTCGGCGAACGTGATGTTTTACTCAACATTCCTGAGCCTTGGATTATCTCCCGCTCAGCTTCGGACAGCATCAACTCCACTTGTTAGCTTCACTGGAGCCCCGGTTTGGCCGCTCGGCTTGATCACTCTTCCTGTGCGGGCGGGATCACGTGTTCTCCAAATTGAATTCGTGGTGGTCGCTTCTCCGAGTCCATACAACGTCATACTCGGCCGAACCTGGTTGCATGAAATGAGGGCAGTCGCCTCTACCTATCACCAGGTGGTCAAATTTATTGGATGGAATGGGCGTCAGGAGAGCCTACGAGGAGACCAAATCCAATCGAAGAAATGCTACATCAGCACTGTAACGAACAAACAGAGCTGTATGGAAGTACAATGAGTGGCCGCCACTCCCACTCCAATGATTGAGGATATTGGAGTGCCGGCCGAACAAAGGTCAGCTGAGGAGCTAATACGTTTTTCCATTCCTGGGGGTGAAGTAAGATACTTTCTGATTGGGAGTTCATTGAGCGTAACCGAGCGTAAGGAGATGTATGACTTTTTGATACGGAACATAAAAGTTTTTGCTTGGACTCCACAAGACATGCCAAGCGTGGATCCATCGTTTGCAATGCATTCATTAAATGTCGATCCGAATAGACGGCCGGTGGTGCAAAAAGTCCGACGCTCATCGGCCGCTCATACCGAAGTTGTAATAGCCGAAGTGAATCAACTGTTGGAAGCTGGTATCATTCGGGAAGTGCTATATCCCACCTGGCTCGCCAATCCAGTGGTTGTCCCGAAGAAAAATGGGAAATTAAGGGTATGCGTTGATTACACGAACCTCAATGATGCCTGTCCTATGGATCGATTTCCCCTTCCTCGGATCGAGCAAATGGTAGATGCAACAGCGGGATGCGAACGCTTGAGCTTTATGGATGCGTATCGGGGCTATCACCAAATAGCTTTGGACCCGGAAGATCAGGAGAAGACGGCCTTTATTTCTCCTCGGGCCACTTACAAGGTCGTGCCGTTCGGCCTGAAGAATGCTGGTGCGACCTTCCAACGCTCCATCACAAAGATGTTCCCTGGAATGCTCGGCAAAAAAGTAGAAGCTTATATCGATGATCTGGTTTGCAGAAGCAGGTTCGCTCGGGACCACCTTCAGGACTTAGGAGAAGTCTTTGCTGTTTTGAAACAACGAAAGCTTCGTCTTAATGCCGAAAAATGTGCGTTTGGCGTAAGCTCGAGAAAATTTCTTGGTTACTTGGTCAGCCACCGAGGGATCGAGGCTGATCCAGCGCAAATCCTGGCTGTACAAAATCTCCGAGCTCCCGCTTCTATCAAAGAAGTACAACGACTTACAGGGATGGTGGCTGCCTTGAACCGATTCATCCGACGTTCGGGAGACCTTTGCCGTCCATTTTTCGGAGCGATCCCCACCAGCCGATGCAGATTCGTATGGACCGAAGAATGCAAGCAGGCTTTGAAGTCTTTAAAGCAATACCTGTCTCACGCTCCTTTGCTCGTCAAGCCCCTACCCGATGAAGATCTGTATCTTTACCTTGCTGTTTCCGACCATGCAACGAGCGCGGTTCTTGTTCGGAAAGAGGGGATGGAGCATCAACTGATCTTCTATTCCAGTAAAACGATGACGGACTCTCAGACGAGGTATCTGCCTATGGAAAAGTTGGCATTGGCTCTCGTTTCTGCTAAAACGAGCCTCTTGCCTTACTTTGAATCCCATAGGATTGTGGTCCTCACTGAGTTTCCTCTCAAAGCTGTTCTTCGGAAGACGGACACATCGAGCCAGATCCTGAAGTTCTCTCAAGACTTGGCCAACTTCGACATCCAATTTAAGCCTCGGACAGCTATCAAAGGGCAGGTCTTGGCCGACTTCTTTGCCGAACTCACTCCTGGCTTACAAGACGAGGCCAATGCCTTGGCCACTGCCGCTGAAGAAGCTCGGATTCAGGAAGAAGAGGTTTTGGAAGGGCCGTCCAGCCGTCCTGCAGAACCACTCCGTGCTCGGTACTCCCTCGGACGAAAGAAACCCAAACGACAATGGAAGCTCTTCTCCGGCGACGCTTGGCGACTGATCGTCGATGGAGCTTCTAATGTTCACGGAGTTGGTGCAGGCATCGTCCTTGTGTCACCAAGTGGGACTGTTCATGAAAGCGTGGTTTCGATTGGGTACACGGCGATGAACAACGAGACGGAATATGAAGCTCTGATTGCAGGCCTCCAACTTGCTCTTCGGCTGGATGCAGATTCGGTTCATGTCTTCTGTGACTCTCAGCTCATTGTGGGGCATTTAAACGATGATTATCAAGCCAAAGATCAACGTATGAATGCTTACGTAAGCCACGTCTTGGCTTTGTTCGGAAGATTTGGACGCGTAGAAGTGGAATGGATTGCTCGGGAGCATAACGCACATGCTGACGCCCTTGCAGGTCTTGCTTCAGTCTACAAGACCTCGGGCAGTCGCACCATCACCTTTGACGAGGTCCCCAAACCGAGCTTCGAAAAGCCGTGTGAACAGGTCATGGCCATCACCCTCGGCCCAAGCCAGCTGGATCCTGTGGTTGCTTACCTGAAGAACCAAGTGCTACCGACGAGCAAACGCGAAGCATACAAACTCCGCTGCCGAGCGGCCAACTTTTTCTTGAACCCAAATGACAACCTTTACTGACGAACCTTCACTGGACCCGATCTGCACGTCGTCCATGACGACCTTGTGCAGGCCGTCTTGGAGGAACTCCATTCGGGAAGTTGTGGGGCTCATTCAGGAGGACGGTCCCTTGCACAGCGTGCTTTGACGCAAGGCTATTGGTGGCCGAAGATGGTCAAGCAGTCCGAAGAATACGTGAAGACCTGTGTTCGGTGCCAACAGTAAGCATCTCTCATCCACCAGCCTGCCTTCCCCCTTAAAATGATCACTAGTCCGTGGCCGTTTGCGGTTTGGGCTTTTGACATAGTTGGCAAGATGCCGAAGGCACCTGTGGGATTTGAGTATATGCTCACAGCCACGGATTTGTTCACCAAGTGGGTTGAAGCTTCCCCATGATCAAAACGACCGCAGGCGATGTGGAATGCTTTATTTGGAAGCACATCATCTCGAGGTTCGGCGTACCGTATGCCATTCTTTCTGACAATGGTTCTCAATTTGTTGCGTCCGCCCTCAAAGCTTTTTATGTGAAGCACCACATCACCATCCATAATTCCTCGGTGGCCTATCTTCAAGGTAATGGACAAGCCGAAGCATCAAACAAGACAATCACTTGGGGGCTGAAGCGCCGTCTGGATCGGAAGCTCGGTAAGTGAGTGGAAGAGCTTCCACACGTCTTATGGGCCTATCGAACAACCCCTCGGCGGTCCACCGGCCGTACTCCATTTGCTATGGCCTACGGTATGGAGGCTGTCCTCCCTTTATCTACTATGATCCCTACAGCCCGCACGGAGAATTTTGACCCTGTGGACAACAATGCGCTTATGGGTACCGAGTTAGATCTCGCCGAAGAACTTCGTGACAATGTTAACCTTCGGCATGCCGCGTACCAGCAAGAAGTTGCCCGGGGCTACAACCGCAATGTTCGTGCTCGTCCGTTTAGCGTCGGGGACTTAGTCCTTAGGATGGTTACCGAAGCGTCAAAGTTGACGAGCAAGAAGTTGCCCGGGGCTACAACCGCAATGTTCGTGCTTGTCCGTTTAGCGTCGGGGACTTAGTCCTTAGGATGGTTACCGAAGCGTCAAAGTTGACCAAACTGAAAGATCCCTATGAAGGACCTTACCGAGTGGTTGAGAAGATCGGGCATGGTGTCTACAAGCTTGCTGAGATGGATGGCACGCCAATCGCTAATCCATGGAATGCCCAAAAGCTTAGGAAATTCCATGGCTAGGATTGGCCTTTTTTGTTTTTACATTTTTGTTCGGCCCATACGCTTTTGAGCGTCATGTACTTAATACAAGTTTGTCTTCACTATTCTGTTTTATTTTTGTTCTTACGCATGGGGAATTTCATCTAGCTCCGGTTACATCTTTTGTTCGGGTGAAAATCTCGAAGCCCTTGATAATTTGTTTGTTCGGGTGAAAATCTCGAAGCACATGATAACTTGTTTGTTCGGGTGAAAATCTCGAAGCCCATGATAGTTTGTTTGTTCCGGGGTGAAAATCTCGAAGCCCAAGATGATTTCGTTGTTCGGGCGAAATTCTCGTCGCCCTTGACACATCTGCTCTAGATATGCTCCCATAGCCTTTGAAATATCACTCTTTGAAACATCTTATGTTCGGCTCAATTTACCCATTTTTACTGCCTTATTCTATTCCTACAGTAATATAATAGGGCAGGGGGCTACTATATGGGTAAACCGGAGTTCATCTCTTAGTAACTCCCGAATCATATACACAGTTCTTCCGAATGAAAAAGACTTGGACAAATTCTGATTTATGATGTGTCTACCGAGTAAAAAGACTTCGCAAAATTTTCATACTTGGAAACACAGGGAGTCCATTCCAATCAGCAAGACTTGGCAAACAATAAACTTTATCCGAACAAATGAATCTGAACCGAGCGAAAAGACTTGTAAAAACAAACAAAGAGATTTGCAAGGTCGCTAAATCAAGGAACCAAGACGATCATTAGTCACTAAGATATTCTCCAACATGTTTCGATTACATCCATATGGTTTGGCAAGGTTCCAATCGTTCGGAGCCAACCACATTTCAAAAATTAAAAAAAAAAAAAAAAAACCCCAAAAGCGCCAATTTAATTTGTTGGAGCGTCGGCAGGGGCTAGTAGAGTTGGAGCGTCGCCGGGGGTAGGTAGGGTGGTCGACTCGGCAGTGTGAGCTGTCGTCTCTTCTGCTGCAGCTTCGGCAGGGGCGAGGAGTGGTACTTCTACCAGACTCCTCCTCTCATCATCAGGCTCAACACCTGCGTCGTCGCAGCCCCTGTTGTATCCGAGCATGAAACTCTCTTTGTGCTGGCCCTCTTTGATCTCGGCCTGCACTTCAATAATTTGGTCGGTCACATCCTCTTCAGCCTGGGCATACCCTTTCTCAAACTGCCCCTGCATCTCCTTTTCCATCTCATTTCTCATCTCTTCTCGCCCAAGGGCTCTGCCCTCAGCCAGCCTTTCATCTTTTCCTTCGGCCTTAGTTTGCTCGGCCGACTCCTGCAGGCCTTTGATTAGGTCATTCTGATGGGCAACCTGAACTTCCAGGCTTTGCCTCACGAGCTCGGATTGCTCCAAGCCTTTCTTGTAATCCTCGGCCAGGCCCTTGTTGTACTCAACCGACTGCTTCAACAGTTTTGACTTCTTGTCATGCTCGGTGAGATGAAGTTGGGCACTCATTATGGACTGGGTCGCGTGAAAACACAGCAAAATGAAAGTTATTCCGATGAAATAGGGCATAGGTACAAAAAAAAAAAAAAAAAAAAAACAAAATCATTGCAAGTACAAAAAAATTTACTTACCCTTCCAACGTGATAGTAGTATTCACTCAAGGCTGCTTTCAGAGAGGGGGGACTCTGTACATCCCTCGGCAAAGCTAGCCCCGAGTGGAGAGTGAAAGCCAGAGAGGGGTCCACCCTCAGGCTGTCCGATTTGAGAACCTGTTTCTTGCCAGGTGTGATGAAGTTTGGCACCCATGGGGTGTCAAGGTCTAAGGCAGGCACCCTCCCTTCTCCCTCTGCCAAGGCTTCCTTCGGTTGCTCCACTTCTTGGCCCTTTCCCTTCGAAGCCGCCCTTGTCTTCTTGCTCGCGGGTGGTTCCTTCGGGGAAAGAGGGGCGCTCAGTGGTCGTTTTTTGGAGGGTGGGGGAGGTGGGGTTTTCTTGCTCGGCGCTGAGCCCGAAGCGCCTGCGGCTCCAGCCTTCAGTAGTTGGGCCTTCTCCCTCTCTTTTTCCTCCAGCTTCTTTTGGAGAACTTCCTTGATATTTCTTGGAGGCATATCTTCTTGTTCAAAGAAAGGTTCTTCTTCGGTCGGAAGTCGGATTGACCCTCGGAGGGGTTTGTTGAAGCTCGGTTGGAGCTCTTCTGGGATGTCCTCGGACTGCTCAGGCTCGTCAGTTACCTTTCGTCGGATCCGACCGCCGTATGTAGCTTTATATTTGAGGATTGTTGGGGCGTCTCTCTCCTCCGCTGGGATAGTAAGCAGGGAGTCGGCAAGACCGCAACCTTTCGCCCCCCTTAACAGTACCTTGTTAATCTTGGTGGTATCTGCTGAAGAGAAATTTGAAATCGTTAGTCAAATTTGAAATTGTTAGTCAAATTTCTGACAAGTATAATAAGAGCAACAAAAGGAATAAACATTTGAAATAACGGACAAGTGTTCTTACTCGGCGCTCCCCTTCGTGTGGCTATGTCAAATTGGCCATATTCATGTTTGGGGAATTGGAAATTTCCCCGAACCTCGACGTAGTCGGAGGCCCATTTCTCCGAGTCATACATGCCCTCGGGAATGATTTTCTGCATCTTCCTCCGGGAGCAAAGATAGTACCGAGAATACCGCACGTTTCTCGACATCATATAATTTTCAAAAAAGTGGAAGGCTTCTAGTCGGAACATCTTCACCTTAGCAAGGGTGATTACCGAGTGAATGATGCGGTAGGAGTTGACGCTCAGCTGGCACGGGGTGAGATTGAAGCGGTGAAGGATTTCTCTCAAAACTCTGTGCATCGGGAACCGAAGGCCCCCTTCCGTGATTGCCATCAGGGGAATGGTGACGTGTTCGTCACTATATCTTATTCGGTTGCCCTGGACTGGTGTGATATTCACATCGTTGGGGACATCGTATACGGTTCGGAAGAGTTTCAAGCCCTTCTCATCCTGGAAGCAATCCAGGTAGGGGCAGGGATCCCTCCCCGTTCAGTCGGGTATCACATCGGGGTCCAGTTGAACGATTTTTCATTTCACCTTTGGAGGTTGCAATGAGGATTCTCCTCCGGCGCCCGCTCCCTCATTCGTTCGGCTTGATGAAGCGATTGGAGTTTCTTGTTCCGACTCAGCTTCATTACCTCCCTCGGCCTCATCTCCCTCTTCAACTTCGTCGTGAGGAGGTTCTCTTTCGGATGAATCGTCGTCTACGTCTATTATGTTGGGGTCTGGCCCCACTATTCGGAGAGGAGCCACCATGGCGGGGTAGTCGATTCCTTCTACACCCTCGGGGATCCTGCCACTTGACCCCGTTCGGTAGTTCCGGGCGAAATCTCTTATAGCTTTGGCTAACCCTGGTTCGGATCTACCAAAATCCGAAGCTTCTGAATCCACCGACCGATAAGATTCGCCCGAAGAAGTTGACTTTGCAGACTCCATACCTAGAAACAAATAAGTGCATGGGATAAGACCGTTAGCGATTTGCATGGCCAGGAATCTAAGTTCCTATGTTCGGCGTTCTGTATTGCTAGGGCAGATCCCAACTTAGCTCGGTTATTTTCCGAGCGATATCCCTTCGGAAGAAATTCCGAAGGAAGGATTTATACCGCTCAGGGAAACGTTGGGGAACCCTACGCATTTCCAATGGGGAAACAGAGATTAAGAAGCTTAACAAGGCTTGTTAAAGCTTCTTAAAGATTGTCCCTTTGGGAAAACCTCGCACTTAAAGGTGCCCTCGTGTTCGGAAGAACACGATTTGAAGGTGTTCACATGTTCGGAAGAACACATGAACACCTGGGTTATCAGGCGGTCGTTTTAGTCCAAACGGGAAAGAAAAAGCCAACAAAAGGGGGCAAAAGCACTCAAAAAACAATTGGATCATATCAACAAATGAAAGAACTTGAGAAAATACCTGAAAATCAAGGGAAATCTGTGATCAAAACCTTCAAAATCTGCAGATTTCTGGTGATTTTTGGTCTGGAACAGCGCTCAAATAGAGGAGACGATCGACAAGAAGAGAGAGTGATTTTCTCTTTCCTACCCTGCCCCTTTTTATACTGAGTACAGAATTCGAAGCGGTCTCTAACCCTGGCCGTTGGATTTGGGCGGGAGACTGATGTGCCGCTCGATGAAGGACACGTGGCAGGTATGAAGCGTGCCGTACCACTACCCAATGAAATCGTGACACCTGGCATCGATTCAAATCGACGGTTACAGAAGCATTTAATGAAAGATGCGCACACATATCGAAGCGTTCCAAACATTTTTGTCCGTTCAACTTCAACGGTTCGTCCAGTCATTCGTTCTTCGGATTTATGTCTACGTTCGGCCAAATTCTTATTCAACTCCTCCTTCATTTCCGAGCAAGCAAAGAAGGAGTTGAGGGGCTATTGTAGGGGGCCGAAATATCCGAAGGATCACAAGGTCCAGAAAGGGGGAATGAAGGTTCACACGCTGTTTGACCCATCATCTAAGCTATCTCAGTTCACCTGTAAATAAGTTTGGGCTTCGGCCAAATAAGCCAATAGTTATCCGAAGGATAGACGGAACCACGAGTACTTCACCGAACGTTATAAGTTGTATCCGAACATACGACACTTGAGTTCGCTCGGGGTCTCACCAAGCGCACGGGTAAGAACATCCACTTGTTCAGCTAGGTTTTTCTTCGGTAGGGACACCAAACGCTCGGATAATTTCGTATGGCGGAAGTGGGTCCCGCCGAGCACAGACGATTGTGGAACCTTCCATAAATATCTACTGATAAGTAAGCTGTCTTTTCTGATATTCGAAGTGACATCTCTGAACGATGTGACCTTTCTGACATCAACCCATGTGGCTCTGAAAGACTAGGGAAGTGGTGTTCATTAAATGGCCCTGCTACAAGGCGCCAACCGAGCAGAACGTAACACGTGGAAAGTATGACCAACTTGCTCAACACTCCATCCCCTTTGCCTATAAATAGAGGAGCAACACCACAAAGAAAAAACTCTGGATCCGGGAATGACAGTATTCTTCTCTCCATCAGCATATTTTTTACTAAAACTTCTTCTTCTCTTCTCCACCCACTGACTTGTACGTCGGAGCTTCTTCCCGGAGGAACAACCCCCTCCGATTCTGCAGGTACATCAAGACTGGCGTTAGCATTCACGGCTCCATACACTGAAGCGGCTACACAGGAAGATTCACGAAGAAATCACGCCCCCACAAATGATAATAGGATAAAACGGGGTAAGCTCATCACCCGAGATAGGACGCCAAAGGATACAGATAATCACCACTCGAGGTGTCTAATAAGGGATACAGGATTTAGAGAAACTCACCACCTATCTAAATCCTCTGAAGTAACAAGATCTAATCTTCTCACAAACCAAAGGCTATTAAACTCAACACTCAAAGTCAAAACTACCAAATTCAATCATGCATATCAAAGGATTATATAGGGTACGTTGGAACATCCCTCCAAACATATAAAACATAATTAAACTTAGATTTTCAAACCTATAATTAAATGAAAACAAAGACTTTGACTACAAAAAATTGGATAGACTCTTTGAACGACTCAATGATTCTTTGAACGACCAAAAGACACTGAAACTATGTGGATAAATACTTAGACTAGAAAATAAAAGACATGATAAGAAGAACAAAAAAGAACCTCCTCGTTTCTAGCAGCTTTATTATACTTCTACATCATTCTTCCCTGGTTGGAGAAAATTCTTCCTTGAATTTTGAAATATGGTAAAGATTTCTCTAACTATTATTTTCTGATAAAAATCAAGGACCCTCCATATTAATTCTGGATGCACAATCTAATTCTTGAGTTGAAGTTTTCAACTTGAAGTTCCATTCTTTGATGTATCACTATGTGATTGGAAGTTCCATTCTTTGATGTATCACTATGTGATTGGATGTCATTAGGGAGAAAAAACTCGACAGAGAAAGCTGGACAAAGTGTCAAATATTCACCATTTGCGTATACATCAAAAATTGGTACTCCATTTGAGTCAAACTAAATTGTAGTCACTTCCACATCATGTGACCAGCACTTCCTCAACTTCATCAAATGGTCCCCCATTTGGTGATGAAATATTTTTTTTTCACCCAAATGATTATTTTTGCGACGAAAACAAATTTTGTCTCCTTAATTTTTTACGCTTTTGGTGACGAAAAATGTATTCTTCTGCAAAATGGGTACCTTTGGTGACGAAAATTTTGAAGGTTGTGTTTCGTTGCCAAATATATTTCAAGCATAACTCTTCTTTCAGAACTCAGATTGAAATAATTCATATTTGGTTTGAACAATAACACAAATAGCTACAACCTTCATGTTTATCAATATATATATATATAATAAAAAGTGTGTGTGGTGCAGTAATTAATTGAAGCTTGCGTGCAAAACTTAATAGACCTAGGTTCAAAACCCAGTAGGAGCAAGAAATTGGGATTATTTTTCATATGAAAACGTCTTTTCAGACAAAAAAATTTATCACCGATTTCTTATATTGGCGATGAAATTTTTGTCACCGATAGGTCACATTTGCCGACAAAATTTTTTGTTGCCAAAAGAAATAATTGGTGACGAAAAATTTCATCGTCAAAAAACACAATAGGTAAGGAAAAAATTTCGTCACAAATTATTCATTTTTTGAGATGAAATATTTCGTCATCAAAAGACACTATAAGTGACGAAAAACATATTTCGTCACTAGGTGGGAATTCTTGACAACTTTTAGTTAGCAAAACAAATTTCGTCACCCATACTAATTTTTCGCGCCACCCATACTATTTACAACGAAAAAACATGTGATCTGTGACAAACTGACGATTGTCATACGTCTCCAATGACCAAATTTCTTGTAGTGTTAGACAAGAAAATACAATAAAAGACATGATAAGAAGAATTAAAAAAATAACTACCTCGTTTTGTGCAGTTTTATTATACTTTTGTGTCATTCTCCCTTGGTTGGAGAAAATTCGTCCTCAAATTTTGAAATGTGATAAAATCTCTCCAGTCCTTATTTTCTAATAAAAATCAAGGCCCCTCCACATTCTTGATGCGCAATCTAATTCGATCTTGAGTTGAAGTCTTCCACTTGAAGTTCAATTCTTTGATGTATCCCTATGAGATTGGATATTGTCATTAGCTAGGGACAAAAACCTCAACAGATGAAGCTGGACAAATTAAATGTCAAGTACTCACCATTTTGGGTAGACATCAAAAATTGGTGTTTGATTCCAATTAAGTAAATTGTTTGGTCACTTCCACATCATGTGACCAACACTTATCAACTTCATCAATGACAACTATTGTACTATTGTTTTGATGTGGTCATTCTGCAAAATCGTAAATTGGAGGCGAACTCCAATCTACTTGTGATTGTGAAAGTGTCGAACCTTCATACAAAAAATTTCTTCCAACATATTTTTATCTTAAAAAAAATGCCATAGAATGAAAACTCAACAGGATGGATAGTTGTGCTATGATATCAAAACTGAAGGCAGATCTCTAGAAGGAATGCATGATAAAACTGGTAAAAGGGGGTAAGCTCACTACCCGAGATAGGACGCTAGGAGATGCATATAATTAGCACCCAATGTGTCTAACAAGGGATACATGAAAGAAACTTGCCACCTATCGAAATTCACTGAAAAATACGAATTAACAACAAGACCTAATCTTCTCACAAGCCAAAGGCTATTAAACTCAATGCTCAAAACTACCAAATCCATTCATGTCAAAGGATTATATAGGATTTGTTGGAATATCCCTCCAAACATAGAAAACATAAACTTAGATTTTCAAAGCTAAAATTAAATGAAAACAAAGACTTTGATTATGAAATATTGGATAGATTCTTTGAACGACTCAATAATTCTTCGAACGATCAAAAGACATTGAAAATTGTGTGGATAGATACTTAGACTAGGAAATAAAAGATATGTTAAGAAGAATTTAAAATAAAAAAAAAAAAACCTTCTTCGTTTGTAGCAACCTTATTATACTTTGTAAAATTGAATTTGAAAATGAGAATACTAAAGAAACAAAATTATAAAAGGCCCAACGAAAGGAATGCAAGATAATAGACCCCAAAGAGGCTACATTTGAAGGACCTCAAATTAGGCTGTACAAGATGGGATGTCAAGGAAGTACGATCTCACATTGTTTGGAATAGAATGAGTGATCACTTAATATAATGTTGGGACCTTTATATATATATGTATATATATATTTGAGACATCTCCACGAACATTATATCAACTATTAAGTTATCACTCATTCTAGACGCAATGTGAGACTATATTTTTTTAACCAAAGGTTTTAGGCATCACAAAAATGATCTGAGCTACTTAATTTATTTAGAGAAAAAAACTGAAATAGTCCCTATAGTTAAGTATTTGTGTCAATTTGGTCCCTGTAGTTGAATTGGCTCGATTTACGCTCTGTACTTTTCATTTTGTTCCAATTTGGTCCAATTACTAACTTCCGTTAGTCCGCCGTTAGTCCTTTAAACAACAAAATCATATGGCCCCCTTTTTTGGGGTTAAAATAGACTTGTTCGGCTAAATAAGCCAACTAACTTATTTTTTTTATCCTTATTGAAATTTTTTTCGTATTTGTTAGTTTTTCGTCAATTTTTTTGGGGTTATTACATTGTCATGACCAGAGGAATCTAAAAAGTAAAAAATTATGATCGAAATCTAATTTTTTTTAAATAAAGACGAAAAAATTGGCTTATTGGCTTATTTTTGTCTTTATTCAAAAAAATTAGGTTTCGATCGTAATTTTTTACTTTTTAGATTCCTCTTGTTATGACGATGCAATAATTCCTAAAAAAAATGACGAAAAACTAACAAATACGAAAAAAATTTGAATAAGGACAAAAAAATAAGCCAGTTGGCTTATTTAGCTGAATAGGGTTACTCATTCCTCTCTTGCCCTAATATACCTCTGAACCAAAACACAGCTCATTCTTCCATTCTCCATTGATAATGAGGCGCTTGGGAAGAAATTTGGTTATAATTTCCTACAAAAAGTTGCCATCGAATTCAATATTTTCATGATCAGCCATGAGGCATCATAACCACTGATATTGTCTAAATGTTCAACTTGTGGACAAATACTGAGATGCCTTATTTTTCTTCATAGTATTGAAAATGCATATAGAACCATGTCCAAAAGTTACAATATGATATAGATCCAAAAGTCACAACATGATAAATAACCATGTCCAAAAGTCAAAATATTATATAAACTCAGTTCCAAATTTACCATGTCATAACCTAATACATAGACATAACAAACCACTCAACTAGGTTACAATAAACCTAACTTAACAGCTCAAGTGGTTACAAAAAATAGTGCCCTGTCATTCCATTTATTTTCCTACACTTGGCCTATACACTGATTTCTGACTAGGAATGTTGAAAAATAAACCAAAGCCAATTTTTTCGTCTTTATTCAAAAAACATTGAATTTCGCTAATAATTTTTTACTTTTTAGATTCTTCTCGTCATGATGATGCAATAATCCCAAAAAATTGATGAAAAACTAACAAATATGGAAAAAAAATTGAATAAGGACAAAAAATAAAAAAATTGGCTTATTTAGCCGAACGGGTCTATTTTAACCTCAAAAAAAGGGGGCCATATGATTTTGCTATTTAAAAACGGCGGACTAACGGAAGTTAGTAATTGGACCGAATTGAAACAAAATGGAAAGTACAGAGTGTAAATCGAGCCAATTATAACTACATGGACCAAATTGACACAAACATTTAACTACAAGGACTATTACAGTTTTTTTCCCACTTATTTAAAATATTTTTTAAAGATTCCTTAAAAAAAATTAGCTTAGTCGCAAATTCGTAAAAGCTTGATCAATTGATTGTTTGATTTCTTGACAAAATTCTTGAACAAAGAATTAATCAAATCATTATCGATATCTAATTGAGTTAATTTTTTTCAGTTATTATTCGATAAAATGACTCTGGTCATTTGTGTAAAACCTCTTGTGAGCATTTGCTGTACTCCAATTGGTACCCACAGTCGAACTGTTCCTTAACGTTATCACATCTCATAATGTGGGCGTGAGTCTATCATATTCTCTCTCTCTCTCTCTCTCTCTCTCTCTCTCTTGTGCAGAGTAAAGGATGAATGTGGATGGCAACTCGACAAAAAGGAAAAAAGGCTTTCTCTCTCCTCACTGGCAAATTGAGGAACACAAACATACATTGATATCTATATTGCTTCTTCAATTCAACGAGTCTTTAAAGAATACCCACTTCAATACTCCATTGTTTTAACTCCTCATATCTCTCTCTCTCTCTCTCTCTCTCTCTCTCTCTCTCTCCTGCCTATAAATACATGCAGGCTCCCTTTCTGACATATACGGTGGCATGGAATGGGCATGGTTTGTGGTGAGTGAGTAGCTCTTGTTGGAGAAGCAGGGCACGTGCAAGCTCTCAACCAATTCCCCCCGCGTACTAGTTGAGCTATGATCCCTCTGCACGTGCTCCCCTTCTCCAACACAGGTTTCTCTCTCTCTTAGCTCTCTTGCAATTCCTGGACGTCTCTTCGCTTATTGGCATGCACCTAGTAGTACAAGGTAAGTGAGACAGGCTTGCAGCTAGCTGAACTTCCTCTGTTTTCAACTCCTACATTCTCTCTCTCTCTCTCTCTCTCTCTCCAGCTACAATTCAATTGAAAATGGGTTACTTTGAATATATCTGAATATCCACGTAGCAAAGGCATATATCACCATTTTTCAAGCCACCAGAACTAATGGCTGTCTTTTCTTTTGTTGTTTTTTATGAAGTAAAATTGAACAGTAGTCCTTACAACTAGGGAATAACCGGTCGGTTTGGAGGTATTTTTGGGACAGAACTGGACATTTCGGTTTGGAGATCTGTAAACCGGGACCCGTCTAAACATCTTGGTTTAGAGAAAATCTTGTTTACATGGAGTAGATGTAAACAAATATTTACGAAGTTTAATTTCGGCCGTTCAAAAGTGATGATCCGGATTAAAAATAATCTATTAACAGTAATAGATAATCCGGATCGTCCAATGCCGAAACAGAGGTTAAAATGCTAAGTTTCGTAAAGAGTCCTTTTGCGGCGGCTCTGTAAATAAGTACTATATATCTCTTTGGTTTAATATCTGTTTAATTACCGTACTTCGTGGATGTATTTTGATATTGCTCTCATATGCATGTGTTATGTCGCTTTTATTTTTATTTTTGGATTAATGCCCTGTTTCTATAATAATAAGTACTTATTTCTTAAATTAAAAATAATTTATTATGAAAGAATAAGCTATCTGATCAAACAAAAATAAATATTTAAAAAATAAGAATTTTAATAAAACCGGGCTAAGTGCCACACAATGGGTTGTATAAATATATTTGTTGTCCTCCCAACCAAAAAAGTACGTAGCCAGAACAGTATTTCTTCCAACAATGATTCGTTGGACTGACTCATCCGTACGTTTATGACTTATGAGTGGGTAAGGAAATACGCCAGCTGTTTTGGATTATTGAAATGTTTTGTTAATGATAAATAATGTTATCTTACATTTATAAGAAATATTCTACAGTAATTGGGTAAATGACTACCGTCTTTTTTTTTTTTTTGCTAATTGAGCAAAAATTATTTATTAATTTTTATAAATAATTACAAAAATTAAAAGGATTAAGTGAACACGGGTAAAAAGCCACCTGAAATCTAAAGGCAGACAAGACGCCAAACCAGATACCAAACACAAAAAACACCCAAAAAACAGCCAAAAATCCCAAAACAACCAAGAACCAAAACAATCTTAAAGTCCCAAAGCAGCCCAAACAACTAGACGACCGCCAAAAAACATAAACACCAAAAACAAACACTCTGGCAAATCCGAACACAAGGGGCACACCCCAAACCCGCCAAAAACTTGAAACTAAAAATCCAAAGAGAAGTTGTTACACTTGCACACTTGTATGTTTTGTAATTGCACACTTGTATGTTTTGTAGCGTTCTAGGACCAGAAGCACGTATACAAACACATACACCAGCTGTGTATTTGGTTGTGGGACTGTGCAGTGTGTGCGGGATTTACAGGCCACCGCGAGTGTTTGGCTCCGTTTGGTTGAATGTAAAAATATTTTACAATGGGAAGTATTTTTCATGAAAATGTTTTTTTCTAGAATTGTTTTTCTGTTTTTGGTTAAAGTCCTATATGTGTGTGTATATACTACCTCCGTCACAATTTAATTGTCACTTTTAAGAGTTCGTGCCACTTTTCAATTGATTATATCTTGTAATTTATAATGTTTTAGGTGATTTGAAAACATTGTATTATAGAACAAATCGAGATCTATCAAACAAGATCCATATTTGATATAAAATTCATTATCAATTTAAAGATATAACTAGTTTTTTTATCCAGTTAGAATATAACTGAGACAAGTAAATTAGGACGGAGGGAGTGTGTGTGTGTGTGTATATATATATATATATATATCTGTGTGTGTGTGTGTGTGTGTGTGCAGGACGGTTCCGCGGACAACCAATTAAACACCTAAAAAAACACTCAAAATCTCAATCTCATAGTTTCCGATCAAATTTTTATGATCTAAACCGTTTAATGTGTGCCAAATGCGATTTTAAGGGTGTTTGCAAGAAATTAGCAAAAAAAAAGATCGGAAAGTGTTTGTTTTAAGCAGTTTTTAATTGAACCGTTCATTAAATCTAAGCTAAAAACTGCTCAGATCAAGCCCTTCTTGGTCTTTTTTATGCTGATTTCTCGCGAGTATCCTTAAAATCACGTTCTGATTACATTGAGCGGCTCAGATTATTAAAATTTGATCGGAAATTATGAAATATTTTTTTAGGTGTCTAATTAGTTATCCGTGGAACCGGCCCGATATATATATTAGTTTTCCCAAATCAATAACTCATCGAACTACTTGGCCTACTTCAGTTTAAAACTTGGAAATAGGAGAATGTCTAGGAGAGAGATGAAAGAAATTCGATCGGGATTTTGGGGTCGGGAACCGTAGACTTTTCAGTCTCTAACCAACCAAGGCTGCTGTGCAAAATTTCTTTCGAAAAGTCTGTGGTTCCCGATCCCAAAATCCCGATCGGATCCCGATGCCCCGCCAGGCACATTCAGGCCACCCGGACGGCCAATTCGAGTCGTCCAAAAATTCAAAAAAAAAAAAAATTGAGTGGGCCTTTGCGAGAATCAACAGCATCCGATTTGTGTAGGTGCTCCATCTAAACACTTCATGTTTTTGTATATATATGTTACAAAAACATGGAGTGTTTAGATCAAGCACCTACACAGATCAGATGCCGTTGATTGTCGTGTAGGGCCCACTGGATTTTTTTTTATAGAATTTTTGGACAGCTCGAATCGGCCGTCCGTTGGGCGGAGTGTGTCCGGCAGGGCGTCGGAATCCGATCGGATCCCTTTTGGTCGGGAACCAGAGGCGACTCTACATTGTTAGTTCCATGGTCAATTGAACACCCAAAGCAAAAAATTTTGCTTAGAATATATGTAAAAATTTTGGACTAACCTTACTTTGAACACCCAACCCATATATCAATGAACACCCAACTCAAATGTCAATAATGAACACCCAAGTGTAATAGTCTTGAACGCCTAACCCAAAAAGAATTGAACACCCAACCGAAAATCAATTAAACACTCAATCACAATCCAATTACAGTTCATCAATCCATGTAATTCATATTTGAACACCTAACGCATTACCTCAAATACAGCTCACAATCATAATGAAAAAAATTAATAAAGAAAGAGAGAAAGAAGAATCTATAGGGGCAGGTATTGTGCTATATGCATTCTCTCTCTATCTTTATTGTCGATGGTCTAAATATGTTAAATTTCATTCATGATAATAACTACATTATTATTTTTTGTTTAATTAACTTATAGAATTATGGACAAAAGTTTTAAAAATATTCAACTACGTTGCAAAATCCTATTACCGTTCTAGTATTTCTTCGAATTTAAGACTACGATTAAAATCTCATCGTGTCATCCTAAAAAACAACATATTTTTTAGAAGGACAGCCCCAACATACCCGATACAATTTCTTTCAAAAGGAATTTAGTAGATTAATATGATGGTTAAACGTTGATACAAAATATGAGAACTTGTCTAAGACAACTGTAAAAAAAATTTACCCCTTCCATTCTCGAAACACTATCAAGTGCGCAATACGACAACTTTAAAAAAAAAATTTGTCAAAAAATATAATATATATTTTTGAGTTCTCATTTTGCCTCTTAGTTAAATTTTTTTTAGAATAGAGGCTTTATTTTTTGACCGCACTATTTATACTAATTTATGAGATTTTGTACATGTATTATTAGTTAATAAATCAACTAGTAGAGTTAAGGTGATTTCTGAACACCCTACCACAAATTCCTGGAGCCGCCACTGTCAGGAACTGTAGCACCACTGGTTAGAGACAAAGTCTTGCATTTAATTTTGAGAGAGAGAGAGAGAAAACACTCTCTTTTGCATGTGTTCGCGTGGCAGTGGGACCGCTGCAATGAGACGAAATTCTTCCAACTAATCGGGACCATGGTGATCGGGGAAATGGAATGGCAACCGGATTTTTATGCATTGGAAAACAACTTACAGGCCCTTGGATGGTAAATCATTCAACGGTTAAAGAGGTAAAAGATTTTCCAAGTTTTTTTTTTTTTTTTTGGGGTTTGTTAGTTTTACGATAAATTTTTATGTGATATAGGTTCATTTCGACGAGAAAAATCGAAAAAATAAAAAATTATGAATTTTGCACAAGTATTTTGGGAAATATCCAAAGAAAAGCTCGAAAAGTCAGTTTTTGGACTTTTTCTTGGATATTTTTCAAAATACTTATGTAAAAGTCATAATTTTTTATTTTTTTGGTTTCTCTCATCGAGACGAACCTTATATCAAATAAAAGTTTAACATAAAATTAACAAACGCAAAAAAAAATTGAATAAAGATAAAACCGATAAGTTACGATGAATAAATTAATCACTAGCGTGGACGGGAATATGTTTGCTGTTTAGCAATGCACGACTTGGTTTCGATAGTACTCTGCGTATTGAATTTAACCTTGCCTGGTCCAAAATAGTAACGACAAATTAAAGCCATTAGAGCATCCACATTGTAATAAGCAAATGAATTTGGATAATCAAAGTTAACAACAATGTTCAAAAAACACCCCACATTGTAATAAACAAAATTATAAATCTTTTAGTAAATAATCAAATTCCACCCATTCCATAACCAAACTTAACAACTTTTATTAATAATCAAAACTCAATAACCAAACTTAATAACCAAACTCAAAACTCAATAACTCAAAAACACTTCACATTGGAATCGTCTCATCGAGACAAATAATTTGGTATGGTCGGGTGCGTAATTAAAATTTGTTTGTGATTGGATAAATGCGCATATTGTATTGTGGGGTTTTTTTTGATTAGAGATGCAAAAATAACAAATGTGGAGGTAGAGGTTGTTAGTTTGATTATGAACTAGATGGATAATCAAATATTGACGTGGCACATTTTGATTATTGATTTTGATTATTACCATTGCGGATGCTCTTATGAACCCATTTAATTAGGTTGCCTCTTAAAAACAATGATTTCGTATGCAAAAGAAGAACGTAAACAAGGAAAGGAAAATGGAAAAATAAAATGCCGATACAAAGAGAGATTTTTGGGTGTCAGTAGGGTACCACATACATGGTACCCCACATGGTACCCCTTGGCGATTCAGAGCGTTCGAGCGTGTTTTGGACGGTTTGGATTTTAGAGAAAGAAAAATAGGAAAGCTAGTGGTAGGATGAGGGGAGAGATGGAATAAATCTAGACAGTTCAAAACATGTTTGGACGGTTCGTATCGCCGACAGATACCGTCACGTGGTACTTGCTCGCCAACCAAAAACTTGTCGAGAGGTACAAAAGGGTTTTTGAGCTTCAGATAACATTATTACCCCCTCATTTAAGTATATTTGTTTCCGATTTATGGATCAGTGTGCGACCATTACAACCAATACTCGACTTTACAGATGATCAAAGAGCAATGTTATGGTGATCATATATGAGTATCACATTTTGGGTATCATGTGAGGTGTCACCATTGCATTAGTAGAATATGCTCTATTACATGACAAATAAGACACATTCTACCAATATAGACTACACAACGGTAACACGTCACATAGTATCCAAAATGTGATACTCTGAAATGATTATCAAATCTACTAATCTAATTTCATCATTTTGTTCCGTTTTTACTTTAAACAAAAATGTTGGAACCTCACCCACACTCACAAGTCTGTGGGCCCTACTTATACTACATACATCCAATTTGTGTGGAGGTGCCCCACCTGTGAGTTTGAGTATGTAAATAGGTGCGTAAATGGATATAGTTATAAAATGATTATACTTCAAAAAAGAGTATTTTACACTAAATGGGCGGAGGTATTAATGGACCCACTATCTATAGTAATACAAGAAGTAGAATCCATAAATTAATGAGGCTCTCAAACGGGCCCTCAAACAATAGTAATTATTCAATGTCCTAGGGGCATTATGTATCAAGTGGTTTCCCAACTCACTCTCCAGACATGCACACACTCGTGTGGACTAGGGATGGCAGTTGGACCCATCCCGTCCCGAACGACACGGGTTTTTCATCCCTTTTCAGGTATTGGATCGGGGTTGGGATAAAAATACTAAAACTTGGCCGGGTTCGGAGTGATAGTACCTTACCCCTAAACCCGCCCCGAAATGTATTTATTTAAAAAATTATACTTTTATCCTAATCTAATTATCATTAATACTTCTAATTTTATATTTTTACCCTAATTTTATTATCATTATAGTAAAAAATTCTTATATTCTTACCTTTATATTTTCACCATTATATTAAATTAACACTTTATTCATAATTATTTTCTTTTATTTTGCTTTTAGATTAGCAATTTTTTAATTTTTTTATGGAGCGGGGCGGGGTGAGTAAATCCGTTTCTCAATTGGGACGGTAACGGGGGTATCCAAAAAATACATACCCAGTCGGGGTTGGAGCCGGGTAATAATTGGGATTTGAATGATTTTTCTCAAATACTGTCGGAGTTATACTATACGGAGTATATAGGAATAGATTGTGGGGTTACGTAGGGCACGAGGGGTATCAGAAAGAAAGAAAATGACACAAGAGGATGGGTGGCGTGGAGATCGATATGAATATTTGAACTTGATTTTGGCAATATCAAAGCCAAGCTTACCGGCTGGGGTGAAATCTTCCTTCGAAAGTAGGGGACCTTTTGTTTGATGTGACCAAGTTTTGTGGGGAGGTTCTGCCCTTGCGGGGTTGATTTCTGTCATTTGGTTGTTGAAAATTGAAAGGAAATGATTTTATCACCATTTTTTTTATAATGTCACATTCTGCAAGTGTATTTTTGCACCAAAAAATACACTTGCAGGATGTGGCATTATCTAAAAAGGGTGTGACAAAGTCACTACCCAAATTGAATTGGATCGATTGAACTTGAATTAATGGAGCAGTACATGTCAGGAAATTGATCTTTGTACGGCATTTTCTTTCTATAATTTTTAATAATCAAATGTTCGGGTTAACTTATCGCGCATTGACGTGTCTTGGGGACCATGGGCCTTACATTGTGCTAGAAACATGATTTTGTCTATAAAACTATCGAACTACACACTCTAAAAAATATACTCCTTGCCTTGTATTTTTAATAAGGAAATACTACAATACACATCCCTTATTTAGATGTGTATCATATGCATCCCAAAATGTTAGGATTATAGAGAAAATATTACGAATCGTATTACTAAAAGGTTACGAATCGTACAGAGGTTACGAGATACACCAAAATGTTATGAATCATAATGAAAATGTTACGAATCGTACTGCTGAAAAATTATGAATTCTAGAACAAAAGTTCCGAAATACGTTATTTGAACCATAAAATAGATGCATATGGTATACCCTTTTAAGGGATGTGTATTGTAGAATTTTCCTATTTAATACTCCCTCCGTCCCTTATTTATAGTCCGGTATTTCATTTTTGGCTGTCCCTTAATAAGTGTCCATTTTATAAAGTTAGTGGGTAAAAGTTGGTGAATTGTCTATTTTGTCCCTAAAAGTAGATTCCATTTTAAAAAGTAAGTGAGTAAAAGTGTAATGATGATGGGTAAGTAGGGAAAGTGGAGGAAAAAGTTGATGTGAAAGGTATAATGATGATGTCTTTTTAATAAGTTGAAATTACGAAACAGGACACTTAAAAAGGGACAGATGGAGTAACTTGTTTTTACTTTGCGACTTTTAAAGAAAACCATCTACTACTATTTCTCTTTTTGAATTCTCCTGTTTTCAGATGATTTTCAAAATTTTATCTACAAGAAGTAACAACTGTGAGAGAGAGAGAGAGAGAGAGAGAGAGAGCCAGGCAGAGGGAACCTTAAATTGCAAGCAATGGTGCAAATAGTAGTAAAAGATTTTGACAGTGTGACAGTAAAATCAGACAGACAAAGGGATAAGGAATATAAATTCTGCTCTCTCTCTCTCCGCCCCTCCGTGTCTCTCGCTCGGGGGTGGACAGGACGCGGGGGCTCTGCTGTGCCTGAGGCACGGCACCCCCTACCCACTTCCAAAAAGGCCCAAAAACGGTAACGTTTTCTAAGGAAAAAAATTTTAAGTTTTCTATTTGCAATCTTATGGAGTAGAAACGTGATTATAAGAGTCTTAGAGATAAAATTTAATTATGTCTCTTTAAAATAATTTGATTAGAATAATAAGATTTTCACATTGGTTCAAACGGATTGAAAATGGAAACAGATAAATTTTTAACTGTATTTTTAATATGAGAGGTGCTATACATACAGACAAAGGGGCACAGATCGTGCACAGATCTCGATATGGAACCCACTATAGGTTCCACATATATGATCCGAGCTGTTCATTAAATTTGAAAGATTTTTTCAAGGGCCCCCGCAAAAAATCAGCTCAATTCAATACCTAGAAATACTCGATCTAAGCATATAACTTTTCATTCAACTTTGAACCTTAATGAAAACTTATATGATTAGATCGAGTACTTATAGGTATTGGATCGAACTGATTTTTTACGGGAGCCTTTGAAAAAATGTTTTAAATCTAATGAACGGCTCGAATTTTTTGTGTGGGACCCATAATGGACCCCACATTGAGATCTGTGTACGATCTGTGCACACTTTGTCTGTGTCAACAGACTTACGTTTTTAATATATAAACATTCTAAAAAATTAAGTATTCTAATTTTTAATCTGTTTGAATAAGTGCGAATATCTTATTATTTTGAACATATTATTCTAAAGGATCATAATTAACTTTTGTCTCTAGAACTCTCATAATTAAGTATTTGCTCTTTATTTAGGATCTTGTGGAGCAGAAACATGATTATTAGAGCCTTAAAGACAAAAGTTAATTATGTCTTTTTAGAATAATATGTTCAGAATAATAAAATCTTCGCACATATTCAAACGGATTAAAAATTGGAGTACTTAATTTTTTTAGATTGTTTATACATTAAAAATACAGTTAAAAAATTATTTGCTCCAATTTTCAATCCGTTTGAACCAGTGTGAAGATCTTATTATTCTGATCAAATTATTCTAAAGAGACATAATTAAATTTTATCTCTAACACTCTTATAAGCACGTTTCTACTACATAGGATTGCAAATAGGAAATTTAAAATTTTTTTCCTTAGAAAACGGTACTATTTTTGGGCCTTTTTGGGTGTGCGTGGGGGGTGCTGTGCCTCAGAGCCCCCGCGTCCGGGGTGGACACGCAATTGCAAATTTGCAACAAGCACAAGTGCTGGCGAGTTTTGTACCTCTTGCCCCCTTAAACTGAACCACGCGGTTAGCGGCGGTGTAACGCCCCGACTTTTCGGAAGCAAAATAAAATAAAATTCTAAGAAAAATTTACTAAATAAATATAATTTTTCAAAATAAAGTTTAGCTATTACAGTCACAAGACAAATTTGTTGATTCAAAATACATTAATTTCAGAGCTGACTCTAGGCTTGTTACAAATCCGAAACATGCTCGATCTTCGTTCCTGATATTCTTTCCGTGTTGAACTGCAATATCTTTAAATCCTCTCCATTGAATCCTGCGCACACTAGCAAATTGATCGCCGAAGCAAACGATTTGTCAGGATACAGACGTATCCGTGAGTGATAAATCACCCAGTAGAATAATCTAACCCAACTACCCCTCTTACTTTACAGCTAAGCAGTGTTATCACAATTCATATGAAAATTTCATAATAGAACGACAAGCATTAAATAAATAAATCCATTAGCAAGCCTTTAATTTAATTTTTTTTGAATCTTACATTTCATAATCATACCTGCACCATAGTATCCATCACTTTTTCAAACTCAAAATTCCGTTGAACATATTTCAAACGTTCTGCTACCTTCAATATCACGAGGTATTAGTAGACTCTCCACACAGTTCTTGGTCCATCAGGCTGCCCTCAAGGTCCTGGTAGGCTACCCTCAATACCTGAGGTCCTGTCAGGCTACATCTGAGGTCCTACTTGGCCACCCTCACAATTCTAGGTCCATCAGGCTGCCCTCAAGGTTCTGCTAGGCTACCCTTAATACCTGAGGTCCTGCCAGGCTACCCCTGAGGTCCTGCTTGGCCACTCTCACAATTCTAGGTCCATCAGGCTGCCCTCAAGGTCCTGCTAGGCTACCCTCAATACCTGAGGTCCTGTCAGGCTACCCCTAAGGTCCTGCTTGGCCACTCTCACAATTCTAGGTCCATCAGGCTGCCCTCAAGGTCCTGATAGGCTACTCTCAATACCTGAGGTCCTGTCAGGCTACCCCTAAGGTCCTGCTTGGCCACCCTCATAATTCTCTTCACAATCATCACTGGACACTCGCCAATCTTATCAATTTATTACTGGACACCCGCCAGTTTTATTTTCATCAATTTATCACTGGACACCCGCCAGTTTTATTTTCACAATCATCGCTGGACAACCGCCAGGTTTTATCAACACAAATTATCGCTGGACCACCTGCCAGGTTTTATCATCAGAAAATATCACTGGACCACCGCCAGGTTTTATCATCAGAAAATATCACTAAACCACCGCCAGGTTTTATCAAAACATCGCTGGACTACCCGCCAGGTTTTATATCAATACTGGACTCCCGCCAGTTTCAATTCATCACTGGGCTTACTTTGCCAGTTTCAAATTACCACATCCAACTCATCACTTCTCAACATTACGCTTGCAAGCAATCTAAAAATAAAACTTTCCAATTCACCCATTACCAAGCATCGTCTAGGTGAATTCTATTCGCATACCACCCCATGTCTCTAGGGTCCAATCTAGCATTCAAATCAAGTGTTGGTGCAATTTATAATTAAAACGAATAATAATTAAAACAATTAGTAAGCAATGTAATCACGCAACCTTTTATGAATGGGCCGTTGGCCTTAATCTCGTATGGCCAAGATGAAAATAAGTAATAACTTTTTAAAAGAATTTAAATATATATATATATATATATATATATATATTTCTAGGCTCTCATTAATTATTTCTAAGTAATTAGATTGATTAAAAATTAATTTAATACATTAATTAGATAAAAATATTAAAATAATTAACATGACCTTAATAAGAGTCCTACAGGTCCTACGCAACCAGTGGAGTGTCAAAAGTTGGGTTCGGAGGGTCACGGGATTAATTTAAATAAAGACGTTAAATAAAGTGGCCGAAAGTAAAGTAAATAGATAATAAATAATTTACAAATTTAAAATATATTACGGTTAACAAAATTTCATCTTCAGAATATAGAGAGTCTAAATAAAATTATTTGGGTATTTATAATAAGATTTATAAGGTCGTAAAGAATTTTTGATTTGGAAACGCTATAGAAATAATAATAAATAGTAAATTAAATAAAAAAAATATTAATTTTAGCAAGATATCATCTTTGAGATGCAAGAAGTCTAGGAAAAATTAGTTTGGGTGTTAAAACGTTGTTTGGAAAGTCGTAAAGATTTTTCGTTTGTAAACTTTGATAGATAACTAATAAATAATTTAATAAATAGATAATTAAATAAATAAAAAAATGAACTTAACAAGTTATGATTTTTGAGGTGTGAAAAGTCTAGGAAAAATGGTTCGGGCGTCAAAAATAGTGTTCGGGAGGTCGTAAAGTTGTTTCGAAACGTTTAAAACCAACTTAATCTACCAGATAAATTAAATTGATATAATTAATACGTTTTATACTAAGTTGATATTATATTGTAAGAAAATAATATCAGATCAGTAGTTTTTTATAATATTAATATCATACGGATAAAAAACAAAATATCAGAAGGGTCATCTTCTTCGCAAATAATTACAAATAAAGTGTCGGGCTCAAAATAGTATCAAATTGGTGAATACGGCAGAAAACGCGCGGTAAACTATATTTTTTTTCGTTCGGGACATAGGGTTAAGCAGATAAACACTTAATATACTTAGAGAAGAGGTTGGATAGGATTATAGTACATTTAATCGGATCGAATTGATTTTAAAACGAATCTTGAATTTTGAGGAAGAAGACAACTTCGGTTTTGGCGATCGGGGGATTTAAAAACGAATCTTGAATTTTGAGGAAGAAGACAACTTCGGTTTTGGCGATCGGGAGATCTTGAGCTCGAATTGAATGATGCTTGGGGATGCTTGGGGTTGAGGAAAGTGATTGGAATGATCAATTCGGGTCTCGGTTGGTCGTGGCTATGAAACCCACTTTTCTCTCTCTAAAACTCCATGGATTGGAACTTGGTTTTCTCTGAATTTTCTCTCTCTCTTTTGGACTGGTGGGGCGTGAGGAATATTGTGGTGTAAATTTCGTGGGTCAATGGGGTGGGGTATTTATAGGAAAATTTTGGTGGAAGAGAATAAGAGTGAATTTAATAGAGTTGGGTTCATGAGATTTGGAAGGACGAATTGGCTTGGTTTTAGGGTTAGGAAGGAAGTAGAGACTGAGTAGGAGACGGAGAGACGGAAAGAGTTTGAGGTGAGGGAGGAGAAGGAATGTGCATGTACGCATGTATGTGTAGGAAAATTTTAAAAGAATGCATGTATATATTGTATGCATAATTGTATTTAAAAAAAATTGCATTAAGGAAAATAATTCTAATAATATTATATTTAGAAAAAAAAAATTGGGTCAAAAATCCGGATCGTTACAGGCGGAGTCAAAAATTGTACGAAGAGCACCATTTTACAATAAGCTAGAAAAAAATTCACCATAAAATATAATTCCAAAAAGCTCGAGATTTCAAACATTCTTCATTAAGTACAAAAGCTATAGCATAATATATTCAAAAAGCTTCTAAACATAAGCACAACGCTCTAAATATTCGTTGCTCAAATTTTATACAATTAGTCCAGACAAGTTTTCATCTTTTGAAAGTTTTGCATGATTACTTCATAATTAATCCCATAAAAAACATCTCGCTATATTTACACCACTGGGCCATTGTTCAATCATTGATCACATCCGATTCTGCAATCGATTTTCTATAATAATTTGAGCACCAATCCCAAATTCCTCCAATTATTTGAGTAGGCTTACCAAACAAAAAAGTGTAGCACTCTAACTGATAAAATTCCAGGGGACAAGTGACCTCCCGGACCTTAATTCCCTCCGCCCCGCTGAGTCCTGCGCGTGGTGCTATATATACTATTTAAGACAAATAAATTAACAGATATGTTTTCTTCTTCATATTATTATTCTGGTTAACAATTACCTATGGAAAACATTTTCGCTATCCCGAAGAATTACTTATTTAAAATGTGTGTAATTAAAATGCATGTTTCCTATACGCCCCTTTGATTACAACGTTATCCATGTAGCCAGAATTTATTCAAAGGGTGGGGTGTACGTAGATTGATAAATACGTAAAACAGATGGGATGGGTTGGGTTGGGTTGGGCATGTGTAATTAGGCTCATAACTAATTGGGTCTTAAATGGGTCATAACCCATTTAAGACCCAACTCACTCACAACTTATCCAATTTAGCCAATACCCGCCCGTTTAACCTTCCTAATAAATAGGAATAAAGAATTTTTTTTCCAGTTAAAAAAAGAGAGGATAAAGAATGTTATCTAGTAAGATCATTAAAAAGCAAGCAAATCGCTACCACTAGCTTGTTTCCTTTAACTCTACCACCGGAGGTGCTATAGTGCATTCCGGTGTAGTGCGACACACAGATCATCGATCTCATCAATTAAGGATTGCGATGTGTTTTTAATTTTAATTTATCGGTAACAGATTGTTTTGAATCTTGACCGTTGATAGATGAGATCGACGGTTGTGTGCTGTCTTACACGTACTACACTGGAGTGCACTACAGCACCCCAAACATTTTTGGTACATGCCTTCCGTCTCAATAGGGTCTCCAGCCAAGCTAATTGAGGGAATTCCAGTGGAACTTCATTGGATCACTACTCATACTCATGGATGGATGCAGAATTGCGAAGGTTGGATGGGGAAACATTAAAAAAAATATGGTAAGAAAGACGACATTAATTTTATCAATACAAATTGCCGTTCAAAAAAAAAAAAATTATCAATACAAATTATAAAATAAAACTATCTAATACAATTACGTATATTTTTTCAATCAACTTGTTCAATTGCTAAGATATCGTCAGAACTGCATAGAATCTAATGCATTTATATCCATCTTGAAAAGCAAAATAGGATTACATAAAAATAAAAATATAATTAAGATAATTATTTTGTTTAAAAACGCTTTGATGGATGATTCTTTTAAGTGGCAGGGTGTCTTATGCTCTTTTTACTAGGTTAGGGTTCAAGCCCCACTAGTCCCATTACTTGTCGATCGATTAGTAGTAAAATGTGATTGAGAATAAATTCTTTACATCGCCGGAATAAATATTTGTTTTCTCCAAATCAATTATATCGCGCTACGTTGCAAAACAGTGGTCCAAATCAATAGAACATGGCGACGTGGCACAATATAATTGATTTGGAGGAAACAAATGTTTATACCGACGGTGTAAAGAATTTAATCTCAATGTGATTTGTCTTATCGAATTAATTGGGCCATCCTTTAACAAGGATATTGGGCTGGACATGGTTAAATTTGGTGAACTGTTCCCTATTACGATGGGTCATAAGCCAGCGGGTCTTGGGGTTGGAGGAAGCCCATGGACCGAGCCTCGATCTTTGTAGCCTTAGTTTCTTGTCAAAAAGATCGTTAAAATGAAGGGGTCTGTGTGAATTTTTTTTTTATAGATGAAGGGGTTAGAGTGCACGATTTTTAGGGGTAGAATCGTCATTTCTTTTTATTCCGCTAACAGAGTTAGTCAATTTTTAATTTTATTTAGTTGATGGGGTCTCTATGGGCGGTTTTAAACGTTAGGGGATCTCTGTGAAAAAAGACATAATTGAGGGAATTTCCGTATATTTTCACCATATTTTTTTGCATATATTTTTTTTGAGGGGGTTTCGTGTAATTTTTTTTTAAATTTAAAGGAAATTGATTGCTACACTCCTCTTTTTTCCACATACACTCCTTTTTTTTGTCTTTATTTGGTATGAATTTACTCTATTGCCCCTTAATGTGTGAAAAAGTGAACTTGTGAAAGGGTAAAAAGGTAAATTCATATGAATAAGGACAAAAAAGGGAGTGTATGTGGTAAAAAGGAGAGTATAGAAGTCAATTTCTAATTTAAATCGTACTCCCTATTGATCACATAAATCTAAGAGCGCCTTTTGAACGTTACAAACTTTTGTGCTAACCCAAAAATGAAATTTTGCGTCCGTCCTCAAAGCGAGTGAAAGGAACTGCAAAATCTTTCAAGGCATCCAAAGACCTCTTTATGATACTTCAATTAAGGACTCACAATTTTCCCTTGTAAAACCGTCCCCTCTAAACTCTTTGATCTGTAGAACTTGGAAAAATTTCACACGACGCATTTTCTATATCTAGTTACATAATTTTGATTTATTTGAAAGGTTTCCCTTGCATGACTTTTGTATTTATTGCTCCTTTTAAGGGAATTCGAATTCACATAAAAAAAATGAACCATCTATAACTAGATACACTCCGAAACATGGTTTTAAAAAGAGAAAATCTTCTTTACGAAGGTGCTGTAAACAAGTTACAGCACTTAATTGTGACCGTCCAAAAGTGTTTTGGACGGTCAAGATGTTAATGAAACTTTTCCGGGGAAGATTTAATTGTGACTGGTCATAATTGAAAATGAATCTTAACTATTGATTGCGCGAATAGACGGCTGAGATTGTGTCGGCCGCTCCGTGAACAGAACAAGTTACATGTTCACGGAGCCTCCATGAAAAAGACTCTCTCTTTTAAAAAACGGCCGTTACATAACGGATTTATGAAGGCCCGTTTCATGACTGCGGTCTCTGATTTCCGTCACACATTAATCGATACTCTCGATATCCGCAATCCTTACGCCGACCGCGACCGCGTTTTAAAACCATGCTCCGAAATGTCTTCTAACGGACAAGAGAGAGAATACAGAAAATAGAAATAATAGAAAATTCACGTGCTTGAATCTTATCCTGATCATCCCTGACGGATTCAATATTACATTTGACAGCAAACGTTGCGACCACATAACCCATCTCATTGCAACGCTTAACTTGTTTACAAACACTACATGCACCAAGCAAGCTCCACTTTGTCTCAGATTGACGACCTGTGGCTGTGGGAAACTACTTTCCGAGGCAATCTCCCCACATGGCCATTTGTGCTTGCGTCTCGAGCGTTTTAAACAGACAAACAACAAAAAGAATGGGTCCAGCAACGACTACAAAGAGAATCCATTGGTACCATTTGATGGGTGTTGATTTGGTTTCCGACCCGTTCGGACTCGGTGCGGGAGACGAAGCGCTCGAGCTTCCCACACGGCTCAGAGATTTTCCACCCGATTTTCCTCCTTTAAGCAATCGGAACCCTTCTCGCAACTTGCGTGAATAAAATGGCGCGAAACCCTCCTCCTTTCCGTCGCTACGAATTGTGTTGAGTGCTCTGTTTTCTTCGTCTGTAGGCGGAGCCGGACTTTCCTGGATCTCGGCGTCTTCATTGCCAGCATTAGAGAAGGCTTTTCTGTCCGCGTTTGTGAGTGTTAAGGAAATGAATCCCACATTGCTTGGGAGTGGAATGAGTGATCACTTAATAACATCTGGGACCTCTCCACTCATTGCCAATTGGTTTTGAGATGGATATAAAGTTTCCACATGGTATCAGAGCAGGGCCTATTCCACCCCATATTTTATAAAATTCACAATCCACACCCCGCGATGACAGACCTCAAACGCGGCTGCACGTGAGGGGGGATGTTAAGGAAATGAATCCCACATTGCTTAGGAGTGGAATGGATAATCACTTAATAACATCTGGAACCTCTCCACTCATTGCCAATTGATTTTAAGATGGATATAAAGTTTCCATAGTGAGGATTTGGAGAGAAATGAGGAGGGCAAGAAGGCAGAGTGTCGGTGAAACCATGGTTTTGGCCATGTTCTTTGTGTCTCTCGGACGAGAGAGACAGAGTTCTGCGGCGGTAATAGAAATGCGTGACTCTGTTTCTTGATGTATGAGAGCCTCAACGTTGTACAAGATCGGGGCAAACGAGAAGGTAGTAATAGGCCGCAGAGTCCTATAATTAGTCTTGTTCGACGACAGAATATTTACCATCCATACATTAAGTGCAAGTTGGCACAAGGTTGACTCACAAATGATGATTTCAGCTGTACATTCCAATTCTGTGCTTTGTAGACAGTTTTTACATGTTTTGAAACAACTTTTCTTGACGTGGTAGATATACAACTCACTAAAGGGCTAAAAATAGGTTGCGTTTTCCGCCCAAGAGAGAGAGTTTTCTGGCAAGGAGAGATACAACAGGCAGAGCCAGATCAGAATTGCGCGCCTAAACATGCCCATTTTGAGAAGGAAATGCTTGAAATTTGATTCATTTACCGAACATGGAAAATGTGCAGGTGCAGTTGTTTTCCATCCCTGAAATGGGAAATAACCGGAAATTCTATCTTCAACGTACACCTTTTGCGGTACAAACTCTCGTTTTTGCCCAAAAAGAAAGCTAGCTTATAGGGAAAAATGTTTTACTCAAAATGGACGCACCCACGGGCTTGATGTCCCGTGATAATTTTTTGGCCATCTTGTGAACTTGGGGTTTGTTTTCGATTGGTATGGCTTCTATTTCTCTTTCACTCTAATGATTATAGATGAATACCAGTCGCCCGTAGCCGTGTGCTCAACTCGACAGAACTTTGGTCAGAGGAAGCAAGAAACTTTCTTAATCTATTATATAGGTAAGTATTTGATGCATGTCATAGACATTGCTTCATTTCCTTGCAGTGATGAACTCGTGGAAAATAAAATAAGCAAGCAACGACTTGTCATGCTTGAAGTTTGAAGCACAATGGAAGCCTGTGTGCAGTATCGATTTCGTTATTCAAATTTGTGCTCAACTCAATGACATTTCCACCTTTCTTTGTCTCAAATTATGGACAAGAAATAAAACCGCCTTTGGTTTTCTTTTCTGCTGCACTTTTCTGTGTTCTCCTTTGGGTACAATATGTGATCTCAGTGCAAGACAGTCTCACTAGGCTGCTCGATATTGTCAATAGGAGAAGGGAATTGGTCATGACGTTAACTCAGGCATCATGTCCCATCTGTTTTGCGCTCTCGGTTCCTTTGGAGCCCCAGTTCCTTGTCAAAAAGACCGTTAAGATGAAGAAGTCTGTGAGGAAGTGTGGACGATTTTTAGGGGTAAAATTGTCATTTCTCCTTATTCCGCTAACAAAGTTAGTCAATTTTTAATTTCATATAGTTGAAGGGGTTTTTATGAGCAGTTTTAAACGTTAGAGGGTCTTTGTGAAAAAAAAGACACAGTTGAGAGGGTCTTCGTATACTTTCGCCTTTTTTTTTTATATTTAATTACACACACCTGTAAGATTTTGCCAATAAATTTAATAGCTTCCCTAAGATTGTATATGCATCTATAAAAAAAAAAACTAACACTAAGTTTTATATTTCACTTTTGAAAATGTATATGGATGCACTTGAATGTACATTCATCTCTAATAACATTTATATGACCACGTTTTTGAATTGCATATATTGTTTGAAAACATTACTATGACAATTTGTTTGACAATACTTTTGTAGTTAAATCGTATCGACAGAAATTAAGAATGCCTTTTGAATGTCACAAACTTTTGTGCAAATCCCAACGATGAAATTCTGCGTCCGTCCTCAAAGCAGGTGGGAGGAACTATAAAATCTTTCAAGGCATCCAAAGACCTCCCTATGATACTTCAATTAAGGGCTCACAATTTTCCCTTGTGAAACCGTCTCCTCTAAACTCTCTGATTTGTATCTCTTGGAAAATTTCACACGAAGTGTTTGCTATGTCTAGTTACATAATTTTGATTTATTTGGAAGGTATCCCTTCCGCGACTTTCGTATTTTTTGCTCTCCATCAAGGGAATTCGAATTCACATTAAAATAAAAAAATGAACCATCTTACAATCCGAAATATCTTACAATCCGAAATGTCTTGTTAAGGACAAGATCGAGAATACAGAAAATACTATAAATTGAAGAAAACTCATGTGCTTGAATCTTATCCTCATCCCTGACGGATCAATACATTTGACAGCAAACGTTGCGGCCGCATAACCCCTTCCATTGCGTCGCCCAACTTCTTAGCAGAACGGTACACCAAGCTCCGCTTTGTCTCGGATTGACGACCCTGCCTACTTCCCGAGGAAATTTCGCCACATGGCCAATTGCGCTTCCGTCTCAAGCATTTTGAACAGAGCAACGACATAAAGAATGGGTACAAGAAGGATTGCCATGGCAATCGCCGCAATCCAGTCATACCATTTCATGGATTCCGATTTGGTTTCTGAACCATTAGGACTTGGCGAGGGAGACGAAGTGCTCGAGCTTCCCACGCGGCTCAGAGATTTTCCTCCCGATTTTCCTCCTTTAAGCAACCGAAACCCTTCTCGCAACTTGCGTGAATAAAATGGCGCAAAACCTTCCTCCTTTTCGTCTCCACGAATCGTGTTGGGTGCTGCTCCGTTTCTTTCGTCTGTAGGCGGAGCCGGACTTTCCTGGACCTCAGTGTCTTCGTTACCTGCATTAGAGAAGGCTTTTCCGTCCGCATTTGCGAGAGTTTGAAGAGAAATGAGGAGGGCAAGGAGGCAGAGAGTTGGTGAAACCATGATTTTGGCCATGTTCTCTGTGTCTTGGACGAGAGAGACAGAGTTCTGGGACGGTAATAGAAATGCGTGACTCTGTTTCTTGATGTATGAGAGCCTTAACGTTGTACAAGATCAGGGCAACGAGAAGGTAGTTATAGGCCGTAGAGTTCTATAATTGGCTGTACTCGACGATTGAATATTTACCATCCATTCAGACAGTGCAAGTTGGCACAAGGTTGACTCCCAAATGATGATTTCAGCTGTACATTCCAATTCTGTGCTTTGTAGACAAATTTTTCACATGTTTTAAACCAACTTTTCTGGATGTGGAAGAGATACAACTCACTGAAGGGCTAAAAATGGGTTGCGTTTCCTGCCCGAGAGAGAGAGTTTTCTGGCCAAGGGAGATACAACAGGCAGAGCCAGATCAGAATTGCCTAAAGCATGCCCATTTTGAGATGGGAATGCATGAAATTCGATTCAATTTACAAAACATGGAAAAATGTGCTGGTGCATTTGTTTTCCATCCCTGAAAAAGGGAAATAGCCGGAAATTCTATCTTCAACGTACACCTTTTGCGGTACAAACTCTCATTTTTTGGTCAAAAAAAGAAAGCTAGCTTAGAGGGGAAAATGTTTTACTCAAAATGGACGCACCCATTCATGGGCTTGACGTCCCGTGGGAATATTTGGGCTGAAGTAAGCATATGTTCCGTTTGGGCCATCTTGTGAACTTGGGGTTTGTTTTCGATTGGTGAGGCTTTTCTCTCTCTCTCTCTCTCTCTCTCTCTCTCTCTCTCTCTCTCTCACTTGATGATCATAGATGTATACTACTGTTAGGCGGCTTGCGTTGCACGTAGCCGTGTGCTCAATTTGATAGAACTTTGGTCAGGGGAAGCTATTCTTAATCTATTATAGATAAGTATTGATGCATGTCATAGACGTTGCTTCATTTCCTTATAGTGATGAACTCGTGGAAAATAAAATAAGCAAGCAAGGACTTGCCATGCTTTGAAGCACAATTGAAACCTGCGTATAGTATCGATTTCCTTATTCAAATTTGTGCTCAACTCAATGACATTTACACCTTTCTTTGCCTCAAATTATGCACAAGAAATAAAACTGCCTTTGGTTTTCTTTTCTGTTGCACTTTAATTTCTGTGTTCTCTCTGGGTACAATATGTGATCTCAGTGCAGGACAGTCTCACTAAGTTGCTCAATATTGTTAATAGGAGAAGGAAATTGGTCAGGATGTTAACTAAGACATCATGTCCCATCTGTTTTGCACTCTCAGTTCCATTGTCCTAGACTCCTAGTAGCTTGCAAAAAATAACACAAAATCAAGAAACCGCGAATGAACATAACATGTAGCGTTCATATCTAAGTTCTATGTATCTCAAAATGAATACATCTTGAAATTGGAATTCTCGTCTTATAATCAATATTTCAAAAAATAAGTTGCATTTTCCGCCCAAGGGAGATAAAACACGCAGAACCAGATCGGAATTGCCTAAGCTAGCATGCCTATTTTGAGAGACCCATGCCAATACGAAGGCAAGTGAAGGCATGTAATTTGAATCTTTCATACTAGAAAAATATGCTGGTGCAGGTGCATTTGTTTTCCTCCTCTGAAATGCGAAACAACTACAGTTTCTATCTTCAATGTACACCTTATGTGGTACAAAACTCTCATTTTTGCTCAAAAAGTGAACGGTTTCTTCCTATATCATGTCATGCTAATTAAAGAGCCTAAATGTCTTGATTGAACAAGCTGTATCCGGTGCTAGGCACAAAATTGTATGAAGTCTTCATGACATATGCTGTATTAAATATTTCTTTACTAGATGCCCGGGCACCATCGATGATGTATGTGCAAATCTTGCTATGCAAAAGATGGGAAGAGGAAAATCTTCAATCGAGATTCATCCATAATGAAATCTAGAATGTGAAAGTAGAAAACAAGAGGAATAGAAATTTGGGGTGGCCTGTTTTTTTTTTTTTTTTTCCTGCTTGGCAGTTTCTCTAGGTAGTTAACCGGATAGTTTGGGATATAAAAGTGAGCGAACCTCAAAACTGACGCTCACACCAAAGAGGTGTTCCCTTTACAATAATGTGATATAACAAAACTTCCACTGAAATGGTTTTCCTCAAAATTTTTTTAATGCTTGTAGTATTTCGAACTTTTCTATACCATTTTCTTCTCACAAGTAACACTCATATTCTATACCATTTTCTTCTCACAAGTAACACTCATAATAAATTGTTAGTCCAGTGCTGACAATAAGCATATAAGAAGGCAAAAAAAATACGTATTTATGTGTACTTTCTACACATTTTAATACACATTCACACAATGTTCATTGTCAGCCTATTGAGTTGATTTTAAAATTTTTCTAATAAAAATTAGGAATTAGGAAAGATTAAAAATTAGGAATTAGGAAAGATTGCTATGTACGAGACTTTCGTGCACTACACATGCTGTCTGTACATTACCTCCAATACAAGAATTCAATTACTCTCGTAAATTGCAAAAAAAAAATGTATAATTCAAACGGAAGTGTTTTAATTGGTACGGAAAAATTCAAAAAACTGTACGCGAAAGCGTTCTGTTCATTGATTCTTTGATTAGAAAGAAAGATTCAATTACTCTCGTAAATTGCCAAAAAACTGTATAATTCAAACGGAAGTGTTTTAATTGGTACGGAAAATTTCAAAAAACTGTATGCGAAAGCGTTCTGTTCATTGATTCTTTGATTAGAAAGAAAGTTAACACGAGTACTTGTAGTAAACTATCAAAGAAGAACATAAGTAGTTGTATCGGTACACTAGTCGGACATATATCTGCATCCACACCCATATCCTCCGACAGCGAGGAAAACAGAAATCCATGTAACACTCAAGTTGTAGAAAAGAACAGGTATAGAGTTGCTTTTCAGCAACAGCTGCCTATCAAGAATCAGTAGTAACTTAAACCCTTATTTCTCTAATACAAAACTCGCTCGAGCTCATTGAATTCTTTCCTGTAAGCTAAACACAAAACTTGCCTATCTGGTAAGTTGTAAGCTTTCAGAAATGCAGATTACATTGATGATTGAACCCTATGGTAGAATAATTTTGAACCGAGTAATATGAAGGTGTATTTGACAGTCAACAGAAGCATATGCAGAAACATATCCACAACCAAAAATCAATAATGGGTCAAATAACTCCGATAGATATTTTGGACATCTAAAAATTCTCAATCCTTGTGGGAGTAGGCATCCATTGGGAGGAACTTTGCATAACGATCAGCCTTTGAGTCAGATTTTTGGTCATAGTACTCAACTGCTGCAGCTCCTGCTAATGCAGCCAACGTAAGAGCCTGTGCATGCAACCTGAATACATGTCAATGGTCAGAAGGGTTTGCAAGCAATATACAAGTTTCAGCAGAACAGAGGAGAAGGAACAGGAAGCAACGAAGTTGAAATCACCAAAAACAGACAACATGGAACTAAGCTTTATGTCCCATTCAACTAGGGTCGGCTATATGAAACGATTTTTCATCATTTTGCATTATCAACAGCTGTAGTAAAGTACGGTATTTTTTTCACCATGAAATCACATGATCAATTAAGCCCTTCCACTCCCATTGAAAGTAACAAGATTTCTTCTTTCACAGTTGCGTTTGCTGAGCTCAGTTACATCTAAATGTAATCAAACCACCCTCAGCCTATTCTCCCATAACTTATCTTCAACTGGTGTTAGCCCTACCAATTTACTAATATATTCATTTGTAACACTTTCTCTCCTAGTCTTACCATAGATCTCCACATTCCACCATAATATCTAAATTTCAAGTGCACTAGTCTTACTTGTGCGCAGTCTCTTACCTGCCGAACAATCATATCCATGTAACAAAGTTGGCCTTAGTCGCTCTACAAAAATTTCTTCAGATTTTTACATAAAAGTCGATTGCATAGTGAAGAAATCAGCAACATCCATCTAGTAAATTCATTTTGCATGAGGGCCTCCGGCAAATAGAGTTCTACACGTTTAGGATGTGTCCTGCTTTCTAATATTTGTCACTATATCTTCAGTTAACTAAAAAAATCTCCCTTGAAATTAATTTACTAGAAAGAAATACAAAACATAAGCAAGCATGACAAATCAACTTATATGCATAATGAAAGTCTCATTTATTGAAGGGAGTGGAAATTTCAATCGGTTGATGTAATCCCTAAATTTTCCTATGCTTAGAAGGTCAAAGAAATCAATGATCAAAGGGCGAGGCCATCTTGGTGTTATGGGTCATTTACATGAGCTGCTGTCTATTATTTCCAAGTACACAGTAAAAAGGGTCACAAAGGGATAACCAACAAAGGGCGAAAGATATGTTATGGGCTCAGAATGGCCCCCAAGGGCGGCGGCAGCCTGCTGTCCCAAGGCAAAATGCCACCTTCCTGAGCCCAAAAACTTGACCTGAATCATTCACCTAAAAGATCTCAACGCGTACTTTGGCCTTGCAAAATTCAAGTCGATCGAACATTGAACATTGATAACCTAGTGAATGAATCACTCTTTTTTTTTTGGCTTAATTTTTTGGACATTGATAACAACACTGTAAATAGATGATTCGTTCACTAGGTGATGTAGGACAAGAAGGGAGGTTTTTTCGTGTTGAATGTAAGAAATAGGGTTAGGTCTTAACAAAATACGGTTAACACAATCAAGATATGGCCGCGAACGGTACCTGTGAACAGTAAAAAGCTGATAATAACAGAAAAACAAGAAGAAAAGAGAAGTAAACAAGAAGAAAGCTCTAGAAATCACTCATAGTTATTGAGGCATAACATCCTCATACATAGACTACAGACTTCCTAATTCAAAAAAGGAAACTACTTTTACATTTTGTTTGCTTTGAAGTTTTGAGATATTTTTTTTGATGTAATGAGTGGAGAGGGATAGATAGAGAAACTAATTGAGAATCGTGTAGAGGGTAAATTTTTTGATGAAAACTTCAAAAAGAACAAAGTGTTACACTTTTACCTTCTAAAATAAAATCAATCTAATAACTTGACTCAGAAGACATCATGAAAGTACCCAATAAATAACTTGACTCAGAAGACGACTGATGGGCGACCCCTACCGCCCATGTCCATAAATTCTCCAAATTACCAAAATACCCCAATTCGTAAAATTGTTTGGTGGCATTCTTATCCAATAATAACATAAATAAGACTCTACTACAATTATTTTTTGACTATTCATGCTTGCTTAGGTCGCATCTTGGGATTATGTGAGTTTCCATATATTGCTGCTTCATTAAATTTACTTTTCCTTGAGCCTCTCACTTCTGCATCACTAGGTTATCAATGTTCGATCGACTTGAAATATTGCAAGGCCATTGTATGCGTTGAGATCTTTTAAGTGAACGATTCGGATCAAGTTTTTGGGGCTCAGGTGGGTGGCATTTTGCCCCGGGCAGCAGCCTGCCACCCTTCAAGGGGCAGCGGGCCCCCCGCTTTGGACTCGGCGTCCTGCTGTGCATTAAGCACAACAAGGCCTGCTATGAGTGAAAACTGTGCCGTTTAGCTTCACCAGTTCCTCCCCAGTTATCTAACGTTTGGATCCCTTATGTAATGAGACAAAACCTGATCACTCAAAGCTTTTGGTATTTAATGTTTGGTATTTTGTTTCACTCAGATAAACACTTCAAGCATTTAAGGCCTAAAATTCAAGACTTGCTGTTTCAAGACCTCATTTAACGAACTTGCAAGTTAGCCCAAGTGGATGGGTGCTTGTTCCACATTCATCTAGTGTGAGGTCAAACTCTTGTAATCACCGCTAATGCACAAACAATATTGTATGAAGTTCTTGGCTTTTCTAAAAAAAAGACCTCACTTAACAAAACACCTACAATCAAATTCAAACTTGATACAGACAAATAATACCACCAAGAAATAAATAACTACTACGCAATTAAGCAATTGAAGGATACATGGGATCACTTTTGGATGGAACTCGAAATTAAGCCTTCGTAGGATTTCAATTTATTGTGCGAATGATGATTTAAGTTTTTCTCTAAAACATTTATGTTGTGTGTGAGTGTATGATAGTTATTTTGAAGGAGGATTTGCAAAGTAGTTATTCATATCATACTGGTATAATATGTTCAGAACTAGTTTGAGACATTTATTGTGCACATAATATGTATCATAGCAATGTTACATATCTCTCTCTCTCTCTCTCTCAATCTATATCAAGCATTTTTTTGTGAAATTTCGAATAGGTCCATACCGTAACATGAACTGAATCATAAAGTATGAGAAATCTTGGGAGAGAATCCAATAGGTGAAATTTTCTGCATATTCTGAACAGAGCAATTGGTACTTTGTTACATTACAAATTAAATTCTCTTTGTCATAATGTATTGCAACATTAGTTATTCCAATCTCCAAAATTTCCAGTATTTACTTATATTTCCTATCGATTGGACCTTTGCCCCTACTAGCTTTCCTTGAGAAACTAAAAACAAAAACTGAAAATTGACACCGAAACATCAATGAAACAACACTAATCGAATACCAAAAGGAATTATATGCGAAACCCAATTTGGACAACTGACAAAAGTTAAGAGGCATACCTAGCGTGGATGAGTTTGACGCTGGTTTTCATGGCGGGTTGAGACCAATTGTAGGCAATTGAACCCGTTATACCGCTTAGCCACAAACACCCTATTTTCACATAACCACAAGCAAAATCAGATCCAAATCAACCCCTTAATCATACGACAAACATTTTCAGAGGCACCATCAATTGCAAATACACAGAAAATAAAGGAAAGGGATGATGGGGGTGAATTACTTACCGACGGCTCGAAGCTTGTGCTCGACGACCCATTCTCTGATGGATTCGAGGCTAGTCTTGGCTTTAGAATCAGCCATGTTTTTCGTCAAAGGAGAGAATCTAGAGAGAGAGAGAGAGAGAGAGAGAGAGAGAGAGAGAGAGAGATGTTGGGTGGGTTTACAAGGGAGAGGGTGGGCGGGGGGTTTTATACGAAGTTTGGTCGGCGTGGAATGGAAAATACAAAACCGGACTTTGCGACCACGGGAAAACGGTGGGCGCGCACGTTTTGAGCTCAACCTCAAAAGACAAGTAACATGAGAGAGGATATGTGACCCCTACTTGTTTCTGTTCCTCACAAACAACGTGGTCTTTTCAACAATATCAAAGGGTAAATTGTCTGCTGCACCAATGGACTCCTGTTTCAGTAAATATAATTCCTGGTCAGGATTTGAGTCCCGCCATGAATTTTTAGGTTATGAATAACTTCTGAAATTCCTTATGAACTACTTCCTCCGTTCCATTTTGTTTCGCCTGTTTCCTTTTTTGGACGTTCTAAAAAATTGTTTATATCTCACAATCTATAATATTTTATATATTCAATATTAGTATATGAAAGAAAATTGCTTATAGGTCACATGGTGCTCCATTGGCACGATGGGAAATACTTAAAAGCAGTTCATCGTTTGTATCTTGTAAGATTTTTCTGATTAAATTTTTCTTCGGTATTTTTGTACTTTTTGCAACTTTTTGTTGAGTTTTTCGTCGTTGTTTTTGGATTAATTAGTCGTCTCGACGAAAGGAACGAGAAAAGTATAAAAATATGGATCAATATTGAAAAAATTCATATGTGATAACACTTTAAACAAAAAAGACAACTGTTTGATTTTTTTTTTGGTCTTTAGTGAATTTTTTTTTTACTTTTTAAATTCCTCTTGTCGAGATATATAATTAATCTAAAAAATTGTGATGCCAATAAAAAAAAACTCAGGAAGAAAAAAACGAACAAAACATATAAAACCAAAAAGATAAAAAATTACAAGAACTCAGTTTAAGAAATAAATTTAAATACTAGCATGACAAAAGTGAGTGGAAATACATTAAAAAGTATAAAATGCGCATTGGCAACCTGTATTTTTCATCTTTTTCTCTTAACTTATCGACAGTCTAGTGGGCTCTAAGTAAAAAGACCCAAATATCAATAAAAGGCTAGATGTGAATTTTCTTGTCCAGAAATAGTTTCAATATATGCAAAATACGTGAAACCTATTTTTCCATTTAGTTTATTTCCGATTGGTTCGATTTTATCGGTTTTTCACTTTAATGAAAATGAAAGGAACAGAGGCCTCATGGGGGGCCGGGCCAATACTTATTGGGCTGGGCCTCTACGTGGGCCAAATATAGGGCTTTACCCATTTTATATGTATGGCTATATATAAAGAGCACGATAGAATACTGTCTCACGTACCAACAGAACGGAAGAGTCCCAAGCTTTTGAACTTTCTCGAAGCCTCTTGACAAACTCTCTTCTCTCTTCTCTACCTGGGTAAGCTATTTTGTTTTGTCATCACTGAAATCAATCACCATAATTTTTTTCCCGACTTAAATCTATATCAGCTCTTATTTTATCGACTTTCGTGGATTCTTCCCACGGATAATCGTCGCTGCGTTGAATTTCTGTGGTTTATTGGTGCGGATTTCGAATGGAGGGATTTGATGGTCACTTGTAACGAAATTCTACGAGGTTTAATTATTTGTATCTTGTGAAACTAATCTGGAGGAAAGAATTTAGAAGTGGACGGGATTTGGTTATATATATATATATATGTATATATATATTATTATTATTATTGGATCATAGTATGTTTGATAAAGAGGTTTCCGGGCCCGCTCATGCGTATTTTGACTAGTCCTGTGACAATAAACCCATTGTTCACTAGCGAGGCCCAACTTGATGTGAGAGCGAAATGCATTACTTTACACTGCGGCACTGCCTAAGGATTTCGAATCACTATTACATGGTTCTTCGTAAATTTTTAGCTCTCAAAACTTGATATTTAAATCAGTAGATAAACTCTCAAAACCTAAGTTTGAGCTATTCTGTGAAGCAATATCATTTGGTGTCTGTAACCGGACCAAAGAGAGACTGGAAACTTTGGTTTGAGATCATGGGGGTTTGCAAAGACAACAGGATTATGTTTGGGTTGTTTGACTCTGATGGTAAATTTTCACCTCTAATAGGTTTCTTAGCGCTTATGTTGTTTAGTTACATCTTTGAAATCATTATGGCATAGTTGGTTTTTCGATTGGACACTTGTATGGAAACTCTGTTTATTTTGAGTTCTTTAATGGGTAATTTTCAGCAGTTGATTTTGATAACAGTTTTTGGTCAATCAATGATATTCTGTGATGGTTCACTAGATATTTTTGGTATTGAGGCAGATTTTGTGTTATTACATCCCCAAGTTTTAATTTTTGAGCCAAATGTAGGGTTTACTCTTTTAATTTAATATTTGATGCTTGCTCTCTTTTTGTCATGCAGTCCAATGCCTATGAAGTTCTAACTGGAAAATGTTTATTTTTCGAGCATGTTCTGCTTTTTTCATACTGTAGATAGGCTGTTGGTGTATGTTCGTATCATATTTTTTGTCAATCCATCCGTATTCGTAGTACTTTAGATAGGCTGTTGGTGCATGTTCCTATCATGTTTTTTGTCAACATTCTAAATTTTTGTTATGGTTTCAAGGACAATGAGTCACCGTGCGAGCCGGATGCTCTATGTTGGCAATCTTCCTGGTGATATTCGCGAAAGAGAAGTAGAAGATCTATTTTACAAGGTTCTTTTCAAACTTAGCCTATACTGGAAAAAGTAGTTTCTTGAACTATTTGATTCAAATACAGCTTGCTTATGATTGTGTTTAGATCAATTATATATCCTGTTCATGATGGAGGTTTTGCATTGTGAGTTCAGTTCATTATTTCTTGTCAGGGACTGATTTATTGCAGCTAGGCTGGTATAAAATCACTTAGCCAAAGGAAAACTGGTACAGCAAGATGCCCAATGGTAGTGAAATTCAGAAAGTAAACTCTTGGAGGATTTCCGGCAGCAAGATCAAAGAGATTAGAGAAAGATAATAGTAAGATTCGAAGGCGGAACAAGGATAGATGGGTTTATAGGGCAAAGATACCCAAGAAGAACCACAATGTTATATTTTTTGGAAATGTTCAACAAAAACTGCATATAGGGACTCGTAGAAGAATATTTATACTACGGTTATAGTGGCCCTAGCATCCTAGCCCTTGATTGCAAAAATACCCTTCAATCCTAGCCTTCCAAGATAATTAAAACTCACATGACAGTCACATGACTATTTAAAAAGACTAGGAGCTTAACTTATGTCTATAGGACTAACATACGACATAAAACAACCCAAAACCCTAAAAGATAAACTAAAAATAAATCTAATCAAGACTCAAATAAAGTGAACTAGTGGGCCCACTTGGCCTTGGTAAGAGTGACGTATGCTCTGCATCAAAAACAAATTCATATTTATTGTTTCATTATTTCATTCTGTAGTTGAAATCGGCTTATATGCATTTGGATTTAGACTTCTCATCTTTTATGTTCCACGGGAGTGCATATGGTTGCGCGCGCACACACGTAGACGTACATGAATGGCGAGACTTCAGTACTGAAATTTTACATTTAGGATGGATGGATATTCTATCTATTTTGTGATCTGTATATATATCAACGTACATTCTTCTATGAAATTTACTTACAGTTAATTGGCACAGCAATTTTAAATGCTCCACACAAACCAACACACACTTTTGGTGCACAAAGTTGTCAAATTTTTGTTTCCATTAATGCCTCAAGAGATTTTTAACTCCCTGTATAAGTTCATTGTAAATCTTTGCATGCTCAGTGGTGCAGGAGCAACACCATTAGCAGCCAAACAGAAATTTTAAAATGCATCATGGACTACTACACTGGTTCTGGTAGGGAGAGGAAAGAGTAGCATCTGGCCAAATAAAAGGTTCAAAGAATGTCCATTGTTCCTCACTTCCACGGATCTAAAATGGGGATGGGCAGCTGGCAGGTAATTCTGCTGGTGGGAGGTGGGAGAAGTAGGTGGGTGGCCTTGATGGGACTGGGAGAGAGGGAGGGATTGGGGCTAGGAGCCTAGGAGGTGTTCGCGTAGAAAAACCAACTGAGATGGTTTTCTCTAAGAATGAAAGGATCTACACCAGTAACAATGAAAGACATGCTCCGCGTTGAGGGAACTGCTGGGAGAAGAGAAATGCCAGAAGGCCCAAAACTAATGTTGGTTGAACAAGGGATGTATACATGGGTTGGTTGTGTGGGTTTTAGTTGATTTCGTTAAAAACTGGTTGGGACAACCCTTTGCTTTTTTGTAAGATGGTCTTATTAAAAGAACCACACCACAAACAGCAGGCCAAGGGTTTAACCTTTGAGAGCCAAACCAACAAACAAAACAGAAGCAAACTGTGCTAATACAGAGCCAGAATAGGCTGTTAAAAAGGCAAACAAAAGGAAAACCAGCCAACTACCCCCTCAGGACCTATACCAACTTCAACTCTGTAGGAACTCTGTGCATGCCCCAGACCTCATTGAATCTTATGTTCTCTTCTATGCAAGGGACCTTCTTTTATGCTCTGAATTATGGCATATCCTCGTTCACTTTTGTCATGATGGAATAATGAATATGCTTTGGTAAAACCTTAATGCTTGCTTGACTAATGCCAAATAATCTTAAGTCTGAACCTCTACCACTTCACATCTTATCTATGTTCACTGTAGACATTTTGAGAATCTTTTTTTTTTTTTTTTGCTGTTTATCAAAATTTGGAAAGATAACTTGGAATAGGCATGGTGCTGAATGGAAGAGAAGTACTGGAAAGTGACATGTATCGTCAGGAGAAGGGGACATAGGAGCCCTTCTTGATAAGCTTTGCTTTGTCGGAAGACTTTTTGTTTTCCACATCCTTTTGAGTATTGTGACAGTAGCTTGACCTTGGATGTAGCCTCGCATTCATTCTTTCTAAATCACTTGTTACTGTTACCCAATCTTGGGTAGAACTCAACTCCAAAAGCTAGCTATTGAAGTGCGGTTGCCCTCATACTTAAATAGTTGATATTACTTTGGTATCTGGGAGGTGTGGGATTTTGCTTCACACTCTTCCTCCCGCCGCGCAGCGTGTGCACTTTGCAGCACCTACCGGCTGCCGCTTCCAAGCCAAAGACGCGCACCCTACCCATCTCTGATTCTCTAGTACCTAGTTGTGAGACTATGTTCCATGATCTTGGGTAGAACTCAACCCCACAAGCTAGCTATTGAAGTGAGGGTGCCTCACACTTATATACTTCATATTACTTTGGTACCCAGGAGATATGGGACTTCCCTTCATAGTTACAACGTCTAGGATGGTATCATTAAAACATTATTGTACCTTAGCATGGGTATGTCAAGAGGTCAAAGATTTTTTGTCAAGCCTTATATGGAATAGTGACTGATTCATTACAGTGTGCATCATCGGCCAAATTGAGGAGTTATTCAACCATCGGTTAGAATTAGTGTTCTAAATAGCGCTAGTCGGGCAGTGACCCACTGCCAAGCGCCGAGCCCGCCTAGGTGCCACCGGGAGATTTGGCGGTTTTGCTTTAAATATTTTTTTTTAGAAATATACATACAAAAAAACACACAAACAGTCATCACCACAGTCCACACATACAAAAAAAACACACACACAGAGTCAACACCGAGAGATAGAGGACTGGCTTTTAGGGCTGATTGACTGGGTACTCTGGAATGTAATATATGATACAAAAATTACACCACAGCCCCTTAATTTTTAAAAAATAGTAAATTACAATGCCTAGCTCCACTCAGTTGCGCCGAGCTCCGCCAAGTCTCCCTGGCCGCCTAATAAAATGCCTAGAGGTGTAATTGCGGCGGCAGGTCGCTATTTACACCCTAAAATTACCACTGCCGTGCGAGACCTAAAACAGAGGACACTTGGCAGATTCTTAAGCCTGTCAAGAATGATGGAGCTCTTAAGAACGCATGGCAAAGGAACAAGAAATGCAGAAGCAGTTTGGATCAATAAAAAGGTGGTTGAATCACAGATGTTGGAGAAGAAGACACCTGGATGGCTGGATCAAGTAACTACCTAATTCAGACACACAAATTCAAGACAAGTAATTGCCCAAGTTTGAATCAAGGAGGAAAGTTGTCCAAATTTGAATTTGCAAGGGCAAGGGAAAGGGAAAGTAGTAGGCCTATAAATATAAGACTTTGAAGTCAGAAAAGATCCCCAATCAATCGCCCAAAGGCTTCTACTTTTATGGTCATTTACTTTTTCTGTCTTTACATTCCAGTTCTAGGAGTAGGAGTATTGTAACCACTGACGACTGTAAAATTATTTGTTATCTTCGACTGTACTCTTTGAAGTTTAATAAAAGATCCCTTTTGTTATTCTTCTCTCTTTCATAGTTTGCTTCCAAAGAAGTCCTAAAAATGGCAAGGAACCAAACTTTACTTTCATACATCCACATTCCAGCATTCCATTCCACAAACTCTGTGGATCTCGACCGAGTAGAATTTTAGATAAACAGTCACCATCTAGCGCCCGGCGGCCGCCTTTTAGAACACTGGTTAGAATGGTTTGTTTTTAAGCATGATGGTTTTAATGATAAGACGAACATCATCCTTAACTGAAGCGGACAATGGTTGAGTGACTGGTGCCTGGTGGGAACATAATTGCTGATTTGAGAAGGGAGGATGGGCAAATTTAGTTATATAGTTATGCTTCTTCTTCTTCCCTCTTTGAGGACCTTTTTTTAGGGTGGAGAGGTTGGCCAAGTCTTCGTTAACTTTTTTGCATTGGTTCTTTTCAGTACGGACACATCGTTGAAATTGATCTGAAAATCCCTCCAAGACCTCCTGGTTATGCCTTTGTTGAGGTGAGTGCAAATTTTGAAAGCTACAAGCCAACAACTACACTAGAACATATATATAGTAGAATTTTCTCATAGATGAGTGAGTTGTTTTATTATTATTCAGTTTCATTCTGTTCCACTTTTTTATTTTCTTCTGAAAAATGGTTTTGGTTATATGCAATTCAGTTTGAAGATTATCGTGATGCTGAAGATGCCATTCGTGGTCGGGATGGCTATGATTTTGATGGGCATAGATTGCGTGTAAGTTATCCATCTATTTTAGTTCATCAACTCTCTCCAATTGCGTTGCTATTACAAATATTAGTGTCGCTTCGTTTTTCAGGGTTTTGTGATCTGTTTCAGCTTTCAATTTGTTCTCTATCTATAGGTTGAATATGCACATGGTGGGCGAGGGTCATCATCAGTGGATCGTTACAGCAGTTATCGCAGCAGTAGTGGTCATGGTGGAGTTTCGAGGCGTTCTGACTACTGTGGTTTGTATTCTCTTTCTATCTCTCTCTGATTCTCACACACAATGAAACATGGACCTGCCCTTTTGGGTGAAGCACCCGGGTTGACAGTACACGACACGAGATGTGTACAGGTGCGAATATGTGTAGGGCTAAGACCCTTTTTGGCCTGGATGGCGCAGAAAGGGAGAAGAGAAATAAATATTGATGAATACCTCTATCTTGTTCTAAATCATGGAATTGCATGCAATTAGAAACTCATTGTAATTCTTTCTTTGCAGTTTTGGTTACTGGATTACCTTCTTCTGCTTCATGGCAAGACCTGAAGGTGAGAATGAGTTTTCTTTTCCTTTAGTCTTCCTTTGCACAATCCACTGTGGTTGAAAGAAATGAGACTATACTGAGACCTTGTTCCAATAGGAACTTTTAGGACTTTTTTCAATTTTGTCCTTATTTGAATTTTTTCCGCGTTTGTTAGTTTTACGCCTCACGTTTTTACTTTTCCGATTCGTCTTGCGTTTGTCAGTTTTACGCCTCACTTTTTTAATTTTCCGATCCGTCTCGGAAAAGAAAAAAAGTGAGTTGTAAAGCTAACAAACGCGAAAAAAATTCAAATAAGGACAAAACTAAAAAAAGTGTTAATGGAATGGGGTCTGAGCAAAATGGAAATGGAAAAATCCACCTACATGCAAAACAACATGACATTGTTCTTATGATAATGTGTGCTCAATATGTAGGATCACATGCGCCGAGCTGGGGATGTCTGTTTCTCCCAAGTTTTCCGTGATCGTGATGGTAAGTTAATTACACTTATTACCTTATGTATATCATTATGGAAGTTGTCTACTTAATTTTATTATTACGCTCTGGCTATAAATGTTTCTTTGGATCGTTCTCGTTCATACCAAAAACGGAAGACCCAACGAGGGTTCCAAATATAGACCGTTGGGTAAAGGGATTTTGGACCTCTCATGTATCGGGCGATTTTATGGGCTGGTATCTATCTTAGCCATATCGCCAGTACTGATACACAATGTTTTGAAATTCAGAAACCAGAATAAACCACAAAAATAGACCGGGTGGATGGGTCACTGGTTCAAATGCGGGTAAACCGGAATTGAACCGTGACGTCATAGTTACATATTTTAAAATGATATTAATAATTTTGGATTTTGAAAGAATTTCCGGTGGGTTAAAATCTAGTCTAAATGGGCAAGCATGAAAAAGCAATGTGGTTTTTGAAATTTTTTTCCCAGACACAGTAATCTCATTGGAAAAGCAAGCAAGAAGTTCATCTCACTTGTTCTATAAAAGGGCAAGGCTCTAAGGAAACAGTCAGCAGACAAATCCCACATCGTAATGGATGGGTTCGATGTGGGCAGGTGGAGGTGGCAGAGGGTTTACTGGTTTAGGTTGGGTGGGCTTGGTCTCATTGGTAGATGAGCCAATGGGTTTAAGTTGTGACAAAGATGAGTTGGGTTCTGGAGGTCATGGAGATGACTGATGGTTTTGTGTGGAGGCGGCGGTGGATTTTGTGGCGGTGATGGTGGAGGGCAAGAGGTTTGGAGCAAGACAATGGTAAAGAGAAGGTCAACATTTTTGGGATTATTTTGGTGATGTCAGATTATTTGGGTTGGTAACTGATGCCTAAGTTTTAGGCATTTTCGCAAAGGGAGGAAGTGTAGCGTGATTATTTAGAATTAAATTGATTTCAATGAATTTGAGGGGGTGTTGCTGAAATTTACCCATAGTGTTTTGTTGTTTTGATTGATTCTATTTCTGGGCAATTAATTGTAGTGAGTTTGATCTTACGTAAATATGAACTTTTAGTATTGTGTTAAAGGAATGACACTGGATGTATGGTAATTTGGAGGATTGATGGCCTTAGGTGCTAGACAAGCACCAAGAACTGCCACGATTCTTTTTCAGTTTTATCTCCTTCAAAAGTGGTTTGGGTCTAACAGTAGTCTGGAGGAGCATGATATTTGACAATTTGCTTGTTTGTTGGCATACTGATTGAGATTGTTGCCTCTTTCTTCAGTGGGTGAGTTCATTTCATCAGATCCACATCTTCTGTAATAGGATGTTATTGATGGTTAAATTAATTGTGTTCTGTAGGCATGAGAGGAATTGTGGACTACACAAGCTATGATGACATGAGATATGCGGTGAGTTGAATTTATTCCACAGAATCCAACGGTACCAGAAATTGGAGTTTCTACATTGGCATTTTTTGCTTCTGTTTTCTTTGGGTTGATGACGAATTTGTTTCAACAATTGCCTTACTATTTTTCTGAAACATCCCTCTGCAGATCAGGAAACTTGATGATTCTCTGTTCCGTAACCAATTTGATCGGGCTTATATTCGGGTAGGCAAAGAAGGATCCCTTAACAGTCTTGAGACCTTGTTTCCATGCTTACAGTTGTTTGTTTGTTATTGGCAAAGCAGTGTACAAGACAGCCACCTAGTTCTGAAGGCAGCTGCACAATATGCTCTGGCAATACGACTGTTATGTTTTTCTTTTCTTATATAAGTGGTGTATAAGTGTCCCATTTCTACTTTTTTGTGAACTCTAGGTTATGGAATGTGATTCAAGACGTAGCTACTCAAGGAGTCCCAGTCATGCAAGAAGCAGAAGTCCCAGTCGCAGCTATAGCTATAGTAGCAGGAGTAGAAGGTTTGCTTCATTCTTTTGGTTATTAGACTTGTAATATGGTTTTATTGCTGGCACGGATGACTAAGATTTAAGTTACGCAGCAACTCTCCAAGGGTCAAAAATTCTTATGGGTCTAAATATAGATCTCGTTCGAGGTCTGTTTCATCACAGCCCCTTTCTGAGTCATCTCCTCGCTCTATGTCAAGGTATGCTTTTTTTCTCTTTCATCAGGGAGATGTGTGGACATTTATTCGATTGAGGTTCTAATGTTAAGTATAAAACACCATTGACTACTTATGACAGTAGTTTGTGTTATATGTATTTTACTTACCAAGGCTGCTGGTAATTTTAGCTTTAGTATCCACTCATTTCTCAGATGACCTAGCTGGTTTTATCTGAAATTCTGAATATCTTTCCTCGTCCTCACATCTTATCTTGGTTATGAAATGGATCTGAATGCTGGAGACTCCAGTTAATCTGCATTTCAGGATATGCTTATAATACTGCTAAATGCCATAGTAGTTTTTTGTACTTCCTGGGTTGTGAGCTCCTTGTTCTGAGTTCGATTGGTCCTTGTCTTGCAGATTTTAGATGCCTCTCCAACTAGTTTTTAGTTCTTGATGACCAAAATTATATTTTTGTACTGATCCTTTTCTTTGGGGTGGAGGAGAGGTCCAGAATCAAGGTGGTTATTTATTCTCCGAAATCATTTACTTAACTGTATTGACTATCAATACACAGAGGACTGTGTTTTATGACTCTATGAGCACATTAAGTAAACTATGGGAAGTCATTTGGAAGAAGAAAAGGGAAGGAAGTTATTGAGAGAAGGATGGGTTGTGGAGGTAATAGAAGCCATTGATGAGCACCTTTCGGCATCCATGGCATCAATGGAAAAAAAAACCAATTTGTGTGTTTATAATTTGCACTGAAAATTGAATGCACGTCTGTTCTTTGTTGTTCTTGTGGTGCAACACTTTTCTCTCTTTAAAACATCAAGGAATCATATCTTTCCTTGGATGTTTGTATATACCTGCTTTGATGTTGGATTTTAAAAACAAAAGTTTTTGCTCTCTAAAGTTTATTTTTAAAACTTTTTTTGTTCTGCTATATTCTGAAGAGGGTTTTATGAGGATTTTTGTGCCGTACCCTGTTTAATATCCCATGCAATTCATATTTCCTCTCGTCTCTGCATGGTACTTTTTTTAATCTAGGGGTGGAAGGGGGTTAAGTGAGGAAGGTTACCAGTTTGCCTGGTTATGATGATTGATGCCAATGATTATGAAGGTTGCCTTGTTTGTTTTCTAGATCCAGCATTTGGCGGTGATCTGGAATTGCGTGTTAGGGGCTTGGTGGGATATGGTGCTCAAATTACTGCAACTCATTTGGTTGTGGAGGTATGCAAAATTGTCAAGGAGAACCTCTGGCAATAATTCCTTTCAATGGTACACTTAAGTTTAATGCGTCCAATGGATGCTATTTGACTTGGAAGTGGGATTTCAGTGAAGTATGAAGGGTACCACCAACCACAAAATAGGGTATACACAAATTCAAACCCTTTGAAAAAATTATATGTGGTAGGGGATGCACTCTGGATCCCTAAATGGAATGCAGTGATACAAATGGGACCGCTACTCTTGTCTTGTCCCTTGAATTATGTGTTATGGTGCTTCAGTCAAGGTCTTTCACCCCTTGATTTCACCTGTTTAATTGTTGTTTTATGGTGAAAATAATTCTCCAATTGGTGAGGCTGAATTTTTGTTGGGTCCAAAACTCTCCGTTGGATAAAGATTGTTGGCAATATTTGTTTGCATTGTTTGATTTTGTGGTAACTCAAGCGTGGAACTTCCATTCTACTTTTGGATCAAAGGTCTTAAAGAAAGGCTGTGGATATTGAATTGCATTGTTTTGGGAACTTTTGCAGATCTCGATCAATATCTAGATCTCCGCTACAATCGGTTAGTGAAATTTTAATCTTCTTTAAGTTTTTTTTTTTTTTTTTCCTCATTTGGCGTACCCTTGTCTTCTCCTCCAACAAAAGTACTACTGTACCTTTTTTTGTTTATATTTTCTATTCTGGACATCGATAAAAATCTGCTTTTTTATATTTTATTATTTGTAGCTGATTTTATAAATGTCTAAAAAAACTGATTGAGATCTTTGATTCCAATAAACTCTAATGAAAATGCATTGTTTGTTGATCTGACTAAAGAGCACGACTTCTGCAAGTGGATAAATAAAGTGGGACGGGAGGGGGGTACATAAAATGAACACGTAAAAAGGAAGGGATAACATGAAGCTGTTTATGATCTTCCTTCACGCATTATGTTTGTGGAATTGGTTTCCTGCAGCCTCCTCGTAAGAAATGGGTGAGTACAAGTTCCAGGCGCGGTCCCAGCAGGAGCCGGAGCAGGAGCATTTCTCGTTCCATTTCACCATCGGTATTTCTCTTTTCTTTCCAGATCCTACTTGTGTAAACATGAAGCTGTTTATGATCTTCCTTTTATGGAATTGGTTTCCTGCAGCCTCCTCGTAAGAAACGGGTGAGTACAAGTTCCATGCGCGGTCCCAGCAGGAGACGGAGCAGGAGCAGTTCTCGTTCCATTTCACCATCGGTATTTCTCTTTTCCTTCTAGATCCTACCTTCTTCTTTTTTCCTTTTTTTTTTTTCCTCCCTGGTTAGATTTGTTAGAAACTTCATTGTTTTTGGTTGAATTGGTTCATAACTTGCTACCCTAATTGTTTCTTGCAGCTACGATCTGATTGAAACAGAATTGGTTGGCTTGAGTAGTTTGTCGCGAGAATATGTCTGAAGTAAGACCATTTTGTTCAATAGACACTAGTGCGTACTACTTGTGTGAGAACCTTGTTGCCTACTTTATACTTTGGATTTGGAGCTGTGTGCACTAGCTAGTAGCTGTGTATACTTGGATATACTGCTGTATGATTATTGCCTGGGAGCATTAGCTAATTTATTCTATGTTTCAACTATATTTTCGATGCTGTTGTACTAAGTCATTGCGTGGTTCAAACTTTATTTGATATTTTACCACGGCTTGATTTCTGAAATTGATTTTCACGCCTCTGTTCTTATTCTTTGCTCAATGCCCAGCATCCGAAAGGGCGTTATGATTTACCTTCTTTTCTCCTTTAAAGTCAAGTATAGCTTCTAGTGGTCGATATGGTTGATAACGGACCAAGTGGTCTTTTCCAAAGGACGGTTGCGAGTTTTGAGTCTTGAGTTTGAGCTGATGGAATGGTGTTTACCCCTTTCCAGTGATCTATTTCATGATATCTTCCATGTAGACTAAGGGTGAAGCTCCCCTCCTTACCCCAATCCTCCGTAGCTTAATCCTCTTTGTCCCTCCGAATTTGCACCTTTTAGCTCCATGGCGGGCTTATCAGAATAATCTGAATTGTTCACTTTGAAAGTCTCTTCGAGAAGTATGTTTGAAAAAAACAGTTTAATTGAATGTATAGAAGTATATAACCAAGTTGTCTTTTGCTTTCCGCATGTAGTCATAAACTTAAATTGTCTACGTTAAATGGTTTGTTCATATGCATATGAATGCTTGATCAAATTAATTTCTTGTGAACCCTCTCCTCGACGAGGCTTACAAGATGAATTGTTCGGATGCAAATTTAGGGCTGCAAACGAGCCGAGCCGAGCCGAGTTTTAGAGTGTTCGAGCTCGGCTCGGCAAAAATTTAGTTGGCTCGAGCTCGGCTCGAGCTCGTGACGAGCTGCAAGACTCGAGCTCGAGCTCGGCTCGTTCGGCTCGTTTATGAAACAAATATATATATAAATATATATATAAATAAATAAATATAAATATGTAAAAAAAAAAAATATATAAATATATACTCCCTCCGTCCCTTTTTTTTGTGTCCAGTATTCCATTTTGGGCTGTCCCTTAATAAGTGTCCATTTTGTAAAGTTAGGGGGGTAAAAGTTGGTGTATTGTCTATTTTGTCCCTAAAAGTAGATTTTATTTTGAAAAGTTAGTGAGTAAAAGTGTAATGATGATGGGTAAGTAGGGAAAGTGAAGGAAAAAGTTGATGTGAAAGGTGTAATGATGATGTCTTTTTAATAAGTTGAAGTTACGAAGCAGGACACTTAAAAAGGGACGGAGGGAGTATATAAATATATTATATAATCGAGCTCGCGAGCCAATTCGAGCCGAGTTTCGACTAGCTCGAGCTCGGCTCGTTTTTGTCTTGAACCGAGCCGAGCCGAGCCGTTATCGAGCCGAGCTCCGAGCCGCTCGCGAGCGGCTCGGATCGTTTGCAGCCCTAGATGCAATGCATTTTAAAGTGTCAAATGCGACATTTTTTCATTCTCTAACTAAGCGCGAGCGGCTCGGATCGTTTGCAGCCCTAGATGCAATGCATTTTAAAGTGTCAAATGCGACATTTTTTCATTCTCTAACTAACAAGTCCATTTTAAACCCTTTTTGTCATATAACATGAGGATGACATTTCTATTTCTTTGGAATTTTAGCACCCTTTGTTTTGGTGTTCCAGGGCTTTTTGTTTCTGGTGTTTCCATATTCTTCCGTGTTTTTCAAGGTCAGAATAGGGTGCTTGCGTTTCTTGTGTAGGTTTTGGTGGTGTTCTCTTTTGGTCCTTCTGGTAAATTGGACTTTTCGCTTCAATTTTGTCAGGGTTCTGTGTCGCAGCGGTGGGTTTTTGAGTTTGGACGTCGAGGATCGCTAGGTGTATTTGGGTTGTTAAGTTAGGCTTCTTTTGATTTTGCCTGTTTTGGTTGGCATCTGCCTTCCTTTTCTAGGTCTCGGGTGACGTATGCCTGTGTGCCCTCGATACTTTTAATCTTTGTAAGCATTTATAAAGATTAATAAATTTCTTTTACTAAGTAAAAAAACCAAATTTTAAAGTGCTCTTATAATATGATACTACCTGGAACTCAACTCATGAACAAATGCCCTCTTTACCACCAGAGATTCTTTGTACTGAGAAATTGGTGTACCTTTGTACCAAGATATTTTATTTATTTTTAAGTCTTCATTTTTTTTTTTGATCGTCAAACTTGAACTTCAATTTGAAATCGAATCGAATCGTTATATAAACAAACTAGTTGAGCTTCAACAATCCTTGCCTAGTTCACGATGCGGCTCATAACAATATGTTTCATGGAGGCTGCTCGTATGGTCAGTCTTTCGAGCTTTGCTGCATATCTACCAACCAAGAAGTTAGTTTCTTTGAGGAGTTTTTGCTCTGTTTTCAAAACTAAGCTCAACATCTTCAAACCATAAACAAATCCAAAAGCAAATCAACAAGAAAGCAAATCCAATTGACTTGAAGTTCTGCCACCGGACACACGCAATGAATTTGTTTTATTTCCCCGGGCAAGGAAAATAGAGGACGCTGATCCAACACAGCTGCACGGGAGCCATGCCATGCCATAGTTTTTTTAGTCCGTCGAGACTGACACACACCATCGTTTCACAAACATGCATAATTCCTGGTTTCAGTGGCGGCGTTCACAGTTTCATTCACCGAAACAGATGACAAGTCGTATATGACCGGTATTTTGATGTGGCAACCTCTCAAATCCTTGCACACAGGGACATCTGTTGGATCTGATACCAGTATCGGGTTTGCCAGCAGCATGAAAAGGGCCCCAATCCTCTCTCTGTCGGGTTGGTGGCTCGAAGAGATTGAAGTCAAGTGCTCTCTTTCCCACGGTTGTTAACGATTGGAAACAGGATTTTGTGCTTCCTGGAAATTTTGACAGGATAAAATCATAAAATTGATGGGAAGAAGTAGAAGCCACTTAGCCACTCCTGGCGGTCTGATCAGATGACGAGACCGTGAGGCCGACTTGAGCCATGCCCCTATGACTGCTTTTCAACTCTTCTGTGTGTGGTAAGAAACAGACTCATGGAGGAAAGGTAGAAAGAAAAATATAAGAAAACTTTTTTGTATTCTGTAAAATGAATGAAACAAATAAGCAAATTAACCTTATTGAAAAAATTCCATGAGAGAGAGAGAGAGAGAGAGAGAGAGAGAGAGAGAGAGAGAGAGAGAGAGAGAGAGAGAGAGAGAGAGAGTTTATTTCAAGTAACAACTTAATTACCATAAACATATAATGATTGCTATATATGGATTCAGATTCCCAGATAGACCAGATAAAAAAAAGAAAAATTCCTTGATAGATTAGTTCAAAAAATTAAAAAAAATTAAAAAAAGCCCTTGATAGACAGATCAAGGCTTACCCCATCTATAAATTAATTACAAACATTTCACAGCCAAAGGTCATAATTTCTTGACCGAGCAATTGTTTCTTCTTTCCTTAAGCAATGGTCTCCACTCAGCTTGTTTCCTCTCCACTTCTGCTCACACTAGCCTACTCCTTTCTTTTTCTTCTTCAACCCAATCCGAGCAATGCTAGCTCGCTCAAAAAATGTAACTTTCTTAAGATTTATCAGTTTGGTGACTCGATTTCTGATACTGGCAATTTAATTCGACAGAAGCCAATCGGGGCAGCCACTGTGTACGCTAGGCTTCCCTATGGCGAAACTTTTTTCAAGCATCCAACTGGTCGTTGCTCAAATGGTCGGCTCATGATTGACTTCATTGGTATGTAGTATGATATCTTTCGTCAATTTGAAGGCGTTTGGGTCACTGAACTGCATTGTGTCTTGTGAATTTCGCAGCTCATGCGTCCGGCCTTCCGTTTCTTAGTCCCTACGAGAAAAAAGATGGGGACTTCAAACAAGGGGTAAACTTTGCTGTTGCTGGCGCCACTGCCTTACCAATGGAGGTTCTAGCCAAAATGAATATCGCAAACCCAGATACCAACAGCTCACTCAAAGTGCAACTGGATTGGATGTTTGGATATTTCAATACCTGCATCAAAGAGAGAGGTTAGTTGTTGAATGTTCGGTCAAATTCAATAAATTAAAGTTTTGAATTGCGTTTATTCAATTTTTATTTATTGAAGAACAGATTGCTCAGAGAAGCTAAAAACCTCTCTTTTTATTGTTGGAGAGATTGGAGGGGATGATTACAACTATGCATTTCTCGAAGGAAAAACTATTGAGGAGGTAACAACCATGGTACCTGAAGTTGTCGGAGCTATAATTACTGCTGTTAAGGCAAGTTTTTCTAGAAGCTGGATTAAGTTGTCTTAGATTCAGTTAAACAACTTTCTTTTAATTACCATGAAATCTAATCATGATCTACGTATCTGGGTTGCAGAGAGTTATAAGTTATGGAGCTATTAGGGTGGTAGTCCCAGGCAATTTTCCGAGAGGTTGTTCTCCCCTCTATCTAACAGCATTTCAAACCAGTAACTCAACTGCCTACGATGAACATCATTGCTTGAAAGAACTCAATAGCTTCTCAAATTACCACAATAAACAGTTACAGGAAGGCATCCAAGAATTGAAAAGAGAGTATCCTAATGTAGTCATTGTGTATGCTGATTACAACCAGGCCTTCCAATGGCTTTTGAATAATGCGCAATATCTTGGTGAGTCTATTTTTTCCTTTCTACACGAAAAAAGACATCAGTACTATAGATTAATTGACTACTAACGCAATTTCTCTCTCTCTCTCTCTCTCTCTCTCTCTCTAGGTTTTGACAGCAAATCTACGCTCAAGGCTTGTTGTGGGACTGGTGGTGATTACAATTTCAATCCAACTAGAATGTGTGGAGCTCCTGGGGTTCAGGTTTGTCAGCATCCCAAGAAATACATAAGTTGGGATGGAATTCATATGACAGATGAAGCAAATAAGAGGATGGCTGGATGGCTCATTGATGACATCTTGCCCAAGCTCCGGTGTTTTGTTTAAGTTGATCAATACTACGTACGTGGTTGTTTAATTTGGTTTACATTTACGAAAATAATTCTGGCACTCCAATACTTTCTTGTAAATACTCTCTAAAATTTATCTGAGCATGTTTACAGGAAATTGGAGTACAACAATCATTAAACACACGATTGAAGTCAATAGATGTTTTCCTATGTTTTTTTCCCCTTTTCCTTTGACGCAGTCAGAACAATTTTTTTTATTGCAATAAACTAGTGCATTGAAATATGTAATCGTTTATTTTATAGATGTTTTATTTACAGCTTGAGGCGCCCTTATTGACATTTTGTCCCCACCCCCATGTGAAACTTCCTAAAACGGTGCATATTTGCTTTGGTATGAATAAAATGTAGTTTGACTATATTCAATGAATGTGAAATGAAATCAATAAATTTAAGTTTAAGTTAAGAAATTGAAAGAAAAATAAAGAAAACTCATAATCAATTTTTTATTAATAACCTATGGATCTGAAAAAGAGTTCAATCAGTGTGTTTACACCCACTTTTTGACATTTTGGAAAGAACCAATGATTAATTGTCACGTGGCAAGTGGGCCTGGGATCATGGTCAACAAAAATTCAAAATCAAGTGGACCCGCTTTGTTCATCAACGAGAAAGTCAAAGTCAATCAAATCCAAATACGAAAAGGATCAATGGTTGATGAACCAATCATAATATGACAAGGGTACTAGATTTACTCTACCGTAATATTCAGCAACAAACTCTTATTTTCAGGGTAGTTGAGATTTTTCAGGTCTGATTGCATTTGCAGATATATTCTCAGAGAATATTTCGTACAATCCCTTGGCTTTTAAGTATTAAAAAAGACTAAATATACGAGGATCAATCGTACATGACACTTAATAAAACACTTACATTTCAGTTGAATATGATTGGTGGAATAAGCAAAAATAGGGAATAATCCCTAAAAAATAGTTTTTGACATATTCAAAGGGTCATGTGACAACCATCCTAGTGAAGAAACAAAGAAAAAAAAAGAAAAAACCCCTCTAAGAGAAGAACACCCACACACATATAGGAAAATTCGAACTCCTAATCTTCTAGTGAGATGCAAGAGTTTGAGCCGACTCAGCCACCCGTAATAGGTTATTTGCATGTCTAATTTATTGGGGAGGTTATGGAACTCAGTAAAGGTAGAATTAGAATTTGATGCAAGCTTCAGTTGTACTATCATTTTCTGTACGTATGTTGTACGTCTGTTAGTTGGGTTGTCGAGATCAGTTCCTTTTGTCATTTGATTTTAATTAGAATTTGATGCAAGCTTCTGTTGTACTATCATTTTCTGTATGTCTGTTGTACGTCTGTTAGTCGGGTTGTCGAGATCAGTTCCTTTTGTCATTTGATTTTAGGAACATAATTAGATTTTATTTTGCATCATACAATAATTAATGCAGTACTACAACATGAAAAACCTATAGCGATGATTTAGTTTCCTCGTTAAAAACTTGATTTCCTCGCAAAATGTATTTAGGAACATAATTAGATTTTATTCTGCATCATACAATAATTAATATAATAAACATTCTGTTTTTAAGTACATTCGTATTAGATGTGAACACATTACAAACTTATGGTTCTTTTTATACCCTTGTATGGCACGGGTTTTGTGCTAGTCTTAGTTGTTGCTTCGGAGAGCTTCAACATGACACCTGGCAAAACCAAACCCAAAAACGAATCTCCACAATCAAGTGATTTTGAAGAAGAAGATCGAAGAAGAGGATGACGTTCATGAGCTCAGTTGGATCAGGACTCTTGCATCTCATTAGGAGGTCAGAAGTTCGAATCTTTCCACTTGCGTGTGGGTATTTTTTTCTTTACATTTGTTGGAGTTATTTCTCCTCTTAATGAGGCTTGTAGTTGAGTTGAGCTTATAGTGATTGTAGTGCCTTTGATGGACTTATTTATTCCGTTGGTTTAATTGTTGGGCTTGGTTATCTCATGAATTCTCACACAATGTATACAGTATCCCGTGATTTTTACTTTATACATGATGTAATGATCTCTCCTACCAATTGCCGCAAAAGAAAAAGAAAAGGAAAGCAAATTATAAAGTATTAGTCAACTCGTAATACACAACACCCAGCTAGCTAATTGTAAATTTTAAATGTAAGTCAACACGCGTTACATATGATTTAGGTTTGATATATTCTTTTCAAGGTTAAATACTGGGTAATTTTTCAAAGAAAAATAACACTTTCTTCCTCCTATTATTCAATTGGGCAGGGTCTCCCTAATTTATTCAATTGGGTAGAGACTACCGTACGTTTCTCATTAGTCTTTTTAAACCTGTTTCTTATGTACGATGTTCACAATTTTTTTTGTTTTTTAAACAACAAGAAAAGAATTTTTTTTAATCTTTCAAATGGTACAAAGATTAATAATAAAAGGACACGAAGCAAAAGCATCACCACAAGGGAGAGCATTCCAACTGATTTGGCACCCAAATCCTTGACAATCATATGCTACTCTGAAGTTGTCACACAACGCTAATCCAATCAAAGGAGTGATCTTTTTTTTAATCGGCAAAGAAAAATTTCATTCATCATGCATAAAGAAGAAAAAGATGAAATCATTTTACAATAGGGAAGAAAATACACGTGGAAAACAAATACATTAGTCAACTCGTAATACACAACACACGTGGCTAGCTAATTGAAAATTTTAAATGTCAGTCAAAACAGGAATTATATAATTTCAGGGTGAAATACTGACTAATTTCAAAGAAAATAACAACTTTCTTCCACCCAATAATTTAATTGGGGAAGAAAGTGTCTTCAACTTTGAACTTGCACTTGAAGGGAAAACTTGGTGCAAGGAGCATAGGGCACATTCCACTCGGCTGCCACTCCATTTGCGTCCTTTTAGTTATTTGGTTGGTGTTAGATAGCAATATTGCATGTGTTTTTGACTAAGTACCCAAAATTGTCCAACATAATTTTTCGTTTCTATTATTTTCTTTCTACGCGTTGTATGGGTTAATTGCAACTATATATAATGTTTTGCTTTTTTTGGCCGATTTAGGGGTTTTGGTGAGGCTGATTTGGTGTTTGTTTTAGGGGATATTTGGGGTTATCGTGAGGCTGATTTAGGGGTTATATGGGGCTGATTTAGGTGTTATTTGGGGGCCGGGTTTTTGTGAGGCTTATTTGGAGTTTGATTTAAGGGTTACTTATGGTGCTTATTTTGGGACTGTTAATTGATAGAAGAGATCATTTACATGAGATATGAAGTATAGAAGACAAATTCGGGACACTACATCAATTGTGAGAGTTTACGAGACAACCAAGCCCAACAACTCTACCAATATAAGAAATAAGTCTATTTATAGGGTAGAAACAAAGAAAGAAAGAAAAGTCCTCTAAGGGAGGAACACCTACGCACATGTGGAGAGACTCGAACTCTTGACCTTTTAGTGAGAACTAAGAGCCCTGGCCAACTGAGCTAACCTCAGTTTTGGCCTAATTTGAGAACAATGAGAGCGGCATTGGGCTGTTTGGGTGGTGTTGGTTGTAACGTAGGTTGAAAATCTGCAAGTAGCAGTAGTAGTAGTAGTAGGAGGCTAAGGAGGGAATTGTGCACTCTATGATCCGGGGCTTTGTCAATGCTTTTCTCTTTCTTAATGTACGATTTTAATTTTTTATTCGCAAAGAAAATTTGTAGGAAATCACACAAGGAAAAATGCGTTTGGACCCATTCGAGGTCCTTAAAAAATCTAGAAAAATATTCATAAATTTTTGAATATTATTTTATGAGACCCTATAAAAAATCAGCTCTAATGAACATCGGTAAGTATTACCTTTTGAATTCATAGGGGTGATCTGAGCAGTTTTGCCCTACGATTTCAAAAGTAATACTTACCGATATCCGTTGGAGCTGATTTTTTACAAGACCCCATAAAATAATATTCAAAAATTTATGAATATTTTTCTAGATTTTTGGAGGACCCAAAATGGGTCCAAATGCGTTTTTCCTTACATAGTTCCTTCTTTTGACATTCCGAGCATCGTTATCATTTTTTATTTTTATTTTTAATTTTATGTTGGGTGTCCCGAGCCGGCTTATATGCATCTCAGATTAATTCCTATAGCCCCTCTTACAGCCGTACGTGTTAGCAAGAATAATTGAACCTAAAACCTTAAGATAAAACAAAGATTTAGGCCCCGTTCCAGAAATCTTCTTAAAAAATAAATAGCTTATTTCACATTTTCAACCTAAAAAATAAAGTAAATGAAAAATAATTTTTCAAATTTTTTTGCATCGTATAAAAAATCTCATCGAGATCTTCCGAATAAGATCCATATTGCATATTTTTAAATTTCAATAAGTTCATAATTTTTTAACTTGAAATTACCTTATTAAAAAATAATGACTTTTTCTTGGTTCCGGAAAGGAGCCTAAGTCTCAGGGCTAAATCCATTTTGCCAACCCCTCGAGGTTACCATCGTTCTTTTTTCTTGGTAAACTCTTAGAAATTCTCTTCTGTCCTTTTGTTTTGACATTCAGAGCATCATTCCCTTCTCTTTTTCTTGGTAAACGATTCTGCTACGAGCTTTTGGCTTTTTGGGATTTTTTTTTTGTATTGTTTATATTTTAATTTTTTTCGTATTTGCTCGTTTTACGAATTATTGATTCGTCTCAACGAAATGAATTGAAATACTTTTTTTTTTTTTTACTTTTATCCTAATATTACGAAGCCATAACTTAAAAAAATGGATTTACTCTATACAATACACATAATTCTGATTTTCTGAGAGAGTAATCCAGGCCCACTCCTCTATAAATTGCAAACCATTCCCAGGCGCACTCACCATATCGCAACCAAAGTTCATACTTTCTCTACCAAACACTTATTAGTTCTTCTTTCCTTAAGCAATGGCCTCCTCAAACCTTGTTTCCTCTCCAGTTCTGCTCGCACTCGCCGCCTTCTGTCTTCTTTTTCTTCAACCCCATCCGAGCAATGCCAATTCACTCACTACTTGTCACTTCGATAAAATTTATCAGTTTGGCGACTCGGCTTCAGACACTGGGAATCTAATTCGGGAAAAGCCAATCGGTGCTGCCACAGCTTTTGCTAGGCTTCCCTACGGTGAAACTTTTTTCAAGCATGCGACCGGTCGAACCTCGAACGGCCGGCTCATGATCGACTTCATTGGTATGTAATACGATACAGTAAGGAACACACACACTAGAAAGATAAGTTTCGTGTAAACCCGAAAGTAAAATTCACGCTTTATTTTTCATGCTAGGAAGTTTGGAAATTTCCAACACTTCCTCATCTCTATTATCCCTTCCAGTTTCCCTTTTCTTTTCCCTCGGTGTGCTCATTGTCGAGTTTATCCTTGATAATATTTTTTCTGTTTCAAAAAAATCATCCCTTCTAGTTTCATTATAACTTTGGAGGGAATATATATATCTGAAGTTCATTTTTTTATGGCATTTTCAGAGAACACACACACCCCCCCCAAGTATCACGACCTCTAGATATAATTATGTACCATGTTTGGGTTTTTGTCATCAGCTAGTGCATCCGGCCTTCCCTTTCTTAATCCATACCTGAAGAAAGATGCAAACTTCAGAAATGGAGTAAACTTTGCTGTTGCCGGCTCCACTGCCCTACCAGTAGACTTTCTCACCAAAGAGAATATCATAGTCGAGATTACTAACAGCTCACTCCATGTGCAACTTGATTGGATGTCCAAACATTTCACAAAGGGAGGTAGGCTAGTGAATTAACCTACGTTTTGTCAGATTATGTAAGTAATTAAATATGTTAAAATTTGAATTTTTTATTATCTGATTAGAGTTAAATCAATAACAGATTGCTTGGAGAAGCCGAACAACACTCTTTTCATCATTGGAGAGATTGGAGGTAATGATTACAACTATGCATTGGCAAGTGGAAAAACATTACAGGAGGTAAACGCCATGGTACCGGAAGTCGTCAATTCCGTCGTCATAGGTGTTAAAGTAAGCAGCTTTCCTATAAGGTTGATTTAGTTTTTTTTTTTTTTCTCAACATCAAGTTAGACTACTTTTTTTAATTACCTTGACATGTTACATGGGTTGCAGCGTGTCATTAGCGTTGGAGCTACTAGGGTGGTAGTCCCGGGCTTTTTTCCTATTGGTTGTTTCCCACTTTATCTAACAGCATTTCAAACCAATGACTCAACTGCCTATGACAAGGATAAATGCTTGAAAGAACTGAACAGCTTCTCAAAATACCACAATGGAAAGTTACAAGAAGCCATTCAAGAATTGGAAAGAGAGTATCCTCATGTAGTTATTGTTTATGGAGATTGCTACCATGCCTTTGAATGGCTTTACAATCATGCCGTACATCTAGGTGAGCCTACTTACCCTTGCAACAACAAGAACACATCAGAAGCATCGATTTTTCATTCATTATGACTGATAAAGTATCTATTGTTTTTACTTCCAGGATTTGACGGTGCATCTACACAGAAGGCTTGTTGTGGGATTGGTGGGGATTACAATTTCAATATTACCATGGTGTGTAGTGCAGAGACTCCAGTCTGTCCGAATCCTAATCAATTCATAAGTTGGGATGGAATTCACATGATAGAAGCTGCAAATAAGAGGATGGCTGAATGGTTCATTGATGACATGTTGCCCAAGCTCCACTGCTATAACTAAGTTGGTCTTACTCCAACTTCGCTATCATTTAACAAAGTATACAGTAATACACCATTTTTAAGTAGGTCTAAATTCAATATCTCTAATAAAAACTCATGATTAAAATTAATACATGTTTTTGCTCGTTTTTTTTTCATTGTACATTGAATTCAAAACAATTTTCTTTTGCAATGCAATAGTGTATATATAAAATGATGTTATCTTTTACATTATTAATGTCATCAAGAACTTGATTGATGGATGATTTGTTGTCCAAATTATGCTGGGGTGAATCACCGAAAATTCTCTCTGTTAATTATTACTTATCATTACACGCAGTGAGAAACCTCGTTGGAACTGATAAGTAACAGTTAATGTCATGAATATATTGAGTTTTAGATCAGAGCAACATCACTAGGAGAGTCTACATACTCTTTAAAAAAGAAAAAGACAGGAAAGAATGATTAAAAATAATTGCTAGGGAATTTTAATTAAAATTCAAAACCATCCTGAATGACAAATAAAGAGAAAGCAAAAGTTAGTCTAGTACGAGCGTAGCTTGTCTGCCAATTTTTTGGGGATATACCTCTCTAGACCATGATGACTTTTACTTTCACTTGTTGTACGTTGTGATGGAGTTAACAAGTTTAATTTAGCAAAAACATATATTGAAAACTTGACAAATGGTACATCGAGGGAAACAAAAGGGAAATTAAAACTCTCGCATGATATTGATACATGATGCAAAGAGTTAGACCCAAAGAAAAAATAACACCCAACAAAAAGTTGAATGATGAAATAGAGTAACACTAGGCATAGAACAAGAAAATGTAGAAAAACGCCAAGAGGACTGATCCACCTCTGTTTAGATAAATAATCTTCACCCAAATCAGACCAGAGCCGGGCCTGGCCTGGCCAACAGCAAGCCAGACCACGATATCAGCAGCAACAGAAGAAAAGCCTGAACTCTCTAAGCTTTCAAAGCTACCAAAGAAACCAATATGTCATTTTACCACCAAAAATATCAGTAACAGCTAGCATCAATTGGTGCAGCTAGCAATCTTCATTAGAATCATCTTATTCCCAGAACATTAGCGTAGCAGCACGTATACCAGTAAACTCAAAGCAAGCTAAGCAGCAGGACCATCTCATCGGTTGTAGACGAAGTCTAGAGCATCAAGGATATCTCCATAGCAGCTGAATGAGAATACGAGCAGAAGAATCACTTTATACATCTTTAGGCCAGAATGAGAAGGCCGAATAAGTAATAAGCAAACCAAACTCCACAGATCATGACTCAAACTAAGACAAAAGACACCCTCCCAATAGGACACCCACAATGTGGAATAGACTAAATATTCACTCTAAAACAAGACCTCTCGCAGGACAAAGCAAAGAAGCTCATAAATAGCTCTCACCAGATCAAGACTGAAAACAAGACAATAGACATCCACCCAAAACATAACAAGGTGAAACAGATTGAATATTCTCTCTAACTCGCAATCTCTCCCGGTTACAAGACACAACATCCCAGACTCAAACCTCTCACCTTAACCCAAAATCACCTCAAACTCGCACCCTCACCCTTCACACACTTTTATAACCAGAATCATCCCACACTCAACTCACATTCACACTGACACCAACCTCTCCCAGCAGCACCTTTTCCATCCACATATGACATACCCAGATGTGGCACCACACACACACACTCAGTTTCACAGACACACACATCCACACTCCAGCGGTACCATCTTAAGCTTCTGATTCAGCAAAGCTAGGATCACCAATACCCCACAGTCTTTGAACCACAGAAACTTCAAATTTCTCAGACTTTGTCTCTTGGATTAACATGACATCCGGACCTCTATCTTTGATAAGCTTATTTAGAAATCTGTTATTTAAAAAGTTGCTTCCCAGACCCCTTCTATTTCAAAGCTTCATATTCACCAGTGCTCCACAAAAGTTGGAGGTTTAGCATGCAGACTTGTTTTCGAAGCCTAGCAAAACTTGGAAACGTAATCGAGAAATGGAATTGGATTGTTGCTGCTGTGTTTTTTGCCTGCCTTTGGTGCTGCCTTTTAACTCAAGTTCTATGGGCTGAAGTCTGTTGCTTCAGTTGTATTTTGACCCACTCTCTGGCAGTATCACTACCTGGCTTGCTGCTGCTGTTCAAGAATTGCTCTACTGCTGGTATCTCTATGGTTTGCTCCGCTGATCTGCTGATGTTTGGCTTCCAGTTCATGCTTCCACTGTACTTTGGTTTACGCCTAAGCTTGATGTGTTTGGCCGTGGCTAGCCTTAAGCTTTTCTGCCATTGTTGTTTTTTTTCGAAGTTTTCTCCATTGTTTGGGTTGGCTTCTCGCCAGTCCTTTTCCTTGGTTTATGGTTCAGCCTATGATTGTCCAATTGTCCTTGGTATAGGTGCCAACCTAGTTGGGTTTTGTGCTCTTGGTGGTTGTGATGCCATCCTTCCCATATTCCTTGTAATACTTGTATGTACTTTTTTCATTCGTGGATTAATAAAATCTTTCTTCGCGTAGCAAACAAAAAGTATATCAACAGCAGAACTGGAAACGAAATTTCTGCTGTTATATGTTCTTCCATGTTTCTGAAACTTGTTTAGAGCTTTTTAAAAATTAAAGCTATATTGGGGCCGGCATAATGGTAGAAACTTATGTTATCAAAAGTCTTAATTGTTGTAGTGAGATGACATTAGCAAATCCAAAGCTTGAATACTTTATCTTCATGAGTGTAAATCAAACAGTAAACCCTCCTTCGGCACATCGGTTCCACTCTGTAGATGATATCATAGCTAGCTAGAACGTGTAAGAGCCAAGAGGACTGTTGCGGCCGTCGAATATAGGGACTTTGAGAATGACAAATGGTGTTTTCCTTAGTCTTGTGAGTCTTAAAATGGTCTTAGATTTGTGGTACTAATTTGTTTACCTGTAAATTCTTTTGTATTTGCTAAGAAGAAGACTCACGGGAAAAAAAAGGTAGGGAAAGGGTAAATAACGGTTTGTATTCTGTGAAGCGTAGAAAAAAAGAAGAAAATGAACTGTATTGAAAAAACACCGAGTCGGAGAGAGTTAAGAATATGATTTTTTTTTTTTTTGTGTATTTAAGAAATTCGATTAACCATATACTATGAAAGCACGAATACTTCTAGATGTGAGTCATATCCGAATCTGATATCGATACTCCTCCAATATTCCCGGATAGGTATCCAAGAAGTATCCACAATTTCAAAAATATTTCTTTTATAGGGATTCAGATACTTTGTGGATACTTTACGATGAGTAATTATTCCATACCCCTCGGGTGCCACGTTGCGGTATGTTAGGATTGTCACACACACACGCAAGATATACGAGTATAAACAGTAAAAAAAATCAATTACAGAGATATATGTGGTTTTCCAAAACTGGGTACGTCAACAGGAGTGAGAACGTCTACTGTTCTTTATTATCACAATATATAATAGGGTTTACAACATAGAGTATTTATAGCTACTTTATTCTAACCCTAACCGGGTTTGGCTTGTATCCCAAAAATACCCTTATACGATATCGTACTATACGCCCCCCGCATCCCCCAATTACGGAATGCCTGGGCCAAAGGCCCAATCTACTTTCAATGGATCATCGGCGATGGGCCAGATGCCGTCGCTCTGCTACACTTCACTCATTCCGCTCCGACATCTGGCCTTCTTTCTAGAACCACAATTCTAACATGGTACCCCAAACTCTTCTTCATCATAGTTTTGTGTGGGCTCCACATACTTTGTAGTGGAGAAAGAATTTGGGACACCATGTGACCGGTGCCTTAGGGGCATTGATTTATTTTCCCTTTTAAGGCAAGTGTCCGAACTTTTATATAATATTGTGACACTTCTTGCATAGGGAGTAGTATAGTAAAACTGTTTTTATTTTTTATTTTTATCACTCTACTTCCATCGATCACTGCCTCTAGATACAATTGTCTGTCACATGTTCATGTTTTTATTTATGAAATTATATTTCCCTATTGTTCTCGTTGTTTTCTTTCTATTTATTTTGTTTCAATTTTACTACAGCTCAAGCATCCAGCCTTCCCTTTCTTAATCCGTACTTGAATAAAGATGCAAACTTCACACATGGAGTAAACTTCGTTGTTGCCGGTGCCACTGCCTTACCGGCGAAGGTTCTTGCTAAAAAGAATATCGATCGCAGACCCGGTTACCAACAGCTCACTGCCCGTGCAACTTGATTGGATGTCTAAACATTTCAATTCAACCTGCATCATAGAGAGAGGTTAGTTAGTACTATTAGTGAATGTTATTTGAAAAATGAAAAAAATGAAAAAATATTAAACTATTTGAAGTGCACGAATCAAATTGACTTTCACAAAATAACAGATTGCTTGGAGAAGCAAAAGACCTCTCTTTTTCTGCTCGGAGAGATTGGAGTTAACGATTATAACTACCCATCCACTGAACGAAAAACTACACAGGAGATAGAAAATTTGGTACCTAAAGTCATTGCAGCCATATGCAGTTAGGGTAAGTTTTTCTGGCAGCTCGTTTTAATTAGTTTTCTTCAGCATAAAGTAATAGAAACTAATTTCTTGCTATTAACTTGAAATTTAACCATGATCGTTGTGCATGAGTTGCAGCGAGTGATCAATGCTTATGGAGCTGTTAGGGTGGTTGTCCCGGGCATTTTTCCAAATGGTTGTTTCCCCCTCTATCTTACATTATATCAAACAAATGACTCAAGTGCCTATGATAAGCATGGGTGCTTGAAAGAATTCAACAGCTTGGCAGTCTACCACAATACAAAGTTACAAGAAGCCATCCAAGAGTTGAAAATAGAGTATCCTGATGTCATTATTGTTTATGGTGATTACTACCAAGCCTTCTTATGGCTTTTCGATCATGCTGTACATCTAGGTGAGCCAATTTAGCCTTGCAACAACAACAATCAATTCACCCATTAAACATGACTAATAATGTATTTATCTTTTTTCCGTCTAGAATTTGACGGCGAGACTATGCTGAAGGATTGTTGTGGGATTGGCGGAGATTACAATTTTAATTTGACCAACATGTTAGTTCGGAGGTTCCAGTCTGTCTGAATCCTAATCGATTCATAAGTTGGGATGAAATTCATTTAACAGAGACAACATATAAGAGGATAGCTGAATGGCTCATCAATGACATATTGCCCAAGCTCCAGTGTTTCAACTGAGTTGGTCTTACTCCAGCTTCGCTAGCATTTGAGAAAGTAAACAGTACTAGCATGCAATACGTAGCTTTTAAGTTGGTTTAAATTCAGAGATTAAATTTCTTCCGCTGGCAGCGGATATTATGGGTTTTCCAACCCCATCACTTTGGGCTTCACGATGCGTTAATTGTCGATCTGAACCGTCCATCTTGTAGGGCCCGCATAGTAGTATTCTCTTTCAAAAATTAACATCATCGGACATCGATAGGTGTATCTTGGTTGCTTATCAAAAATAAATAAATTTAGTTTTGGTTTATAATGGACAGTTCAACTTCAGACCGTCCATTTTATAAACTAAAATTTAACTTTTGATTGATCTATTGATATCCAATCAAACTAATTATTTGCGTGAATATATTACACTGTGAGCCCTATAAGATGAATGGTTCGAATTATAAAAATAAACGCATGATAAGGTCCACAATGAATGGCAGTGGAAAACCCACTGTTTCCACCGTCGGTGGAAAGAATTTAATCTCTTAAATTTAATATATCTTTAATAAAGACTCATGATTAAAGGTTAATAGTTGTTTTCGCTAGTTTTATTCCTTGTGCAATAAATTCAGAATAATTTTCTTCTGCTAGTGTATTAATAAATGAAAACGTTTATGTCGTACATGGCATCAAGAATTTGTTTAATTGATGGTCTGTGGTCCAAAATTATCCTCGGACTAGATTACACCTATCTATTAATTATTGCTTATATGAGTTCCAATCTAAGTCACATAGTGTGTGTGCGTGTGAGCGAGAGTGTGATCGCGGGTATGAACGCGTCTTTGAAGAACGAATATGACTTCATGAAATCACTAGAATCTTTAATGGGACTTGAGAAAAGAAAAGCAAAGAGAAAAAAAAATGATTAAAAGATAGTACTCCTATCTCATAATTGATGAAACTTTCACTTCTTTTCACCTCTCCGAAAATTGTGGATATATTTTTGTTTACAGTTCTTTCTACGTAGACCTTCAGGAATTAAAAATAAATAAAAATTTTACTATGTTGAAACCACTTGACATTTTTCAACAATTATTGGTTAGCGGAAACAATTAACGACTTGTCAACAACAACAAAATCTCCTTGACTTATTCCCTACCAAAAACACTCCCTAGTCTTTTGAGTCAATAGCCTTCGGTTCACTTCCGTAACCCAAATGAGAGTTGAGAGCTGCCTCAAATCCGGTGAAACATGGCCGAGCGGACGAAGGCCTATGCTACAGTATCAAAGAGATCTGATGGTAGAACCGTAGAACCAAGCATAACAAACATATAAATTGTAAAACATATAAAAACAAAAGGTTAGAGGCTCGGATGCTGAAATTATCATCCACTTTGGGATGAGGGAGTAAAAGCAAAGTGAATGGTGATTCATTAAATCATCTTGAATGAAAATTAAAGAGTAAGCAAAAGTTAGTCGATCGATTAGGAACGTAATAGATTAACAAATTTTTTTTAAAACAATGCAAAAAGATTTAATTTATTAATCAAATGTGAGGATTCCAATTGATTAAAAGGAGCTAAAGCACTAGGCATCGCAACGATTGAGCAACTAACATCCCAACGAGATTGACACCCTATCCCTCGACAATCACACGGCACTTCAGCCCCTGGCGAAGACAAGAAGTCAACTAAAGGGAAAAGCAGTAAAACATACAAATGTCCCCAAAACTATATAAAAGGAATACAATCCTCCCTAATACAAACCCAAAATTGCCCTCAATTGTTAAATGATCCTGATCAGTGAGAAATCTGCAACAGAAGCAGCAACCAGCAAACATGTATGTGTAGACCAACAAAATTGCAGAAACAGCAGCATCCAGCAACAGAAGCAGAAACAGGCCCGGACATCCGGTTATCAACAAAAATTTGTTGTTCATGCCTCTTTAGCCCATGCATATATGGTGCTCTTTGGCTAATACCTTTTTCACATGTTGTACCTTGTGTTTTGAATTAAATAAGTTTTTTCGCTGATAAAAAAACAAAATGTAGAATCAATTGTAATATTTATACCTACAAAACAGAAAAGGAATTGAAAAGTGCCATCTTTTTGTTAGCTTATGTAATTAAGTTTGACATCGAAACGTAGACTAACATGTCTCCCATTGCTCATCATCTGAACGCGGTTAGGCTTAGTATCTATCTGAATATCTAGTATCTAGCTACGACCAACTGGCCGGCAAGTCATTATCAAGGCAAAAGCTAATATATCGATCCCCCTATCAAGAAGGGATATATACCGTATCGATCCCCAAATCTGACGGCGCAGATCAAGCCACTGATGCAGTTTTGACCGGTCAAATAGGTCATCCCAAAGAGTCATCCCACTGCACTAATTAAGAGGCATAGCATAACCATAAAACAGTGAAAGAAGCAAAAACAAACCATTTACCGTTGAAGGATTTCAAGGAAAAGCACAGTTTCATAGTTGTATTTTCTTGATATAGGCATGGGTAATCAATAATTTTTTATTTTTTTGATAAACACATGTTCGGGTCAGCTTGTGCATGCTCATCTCGATAAATATTCTTGTTAAAGTTACTTTCAAATTTGAGCTCCTTTGGATTTTTTAAGTGAGAGTTGTGGTTTCCATCTATGATAATGGTAAACGACTGAACTCTCAAAACTTGACTACTTTCATTCGATTTTTTTTCCCTTCAAGTTGTATAATACTAGGGATCGAGAGTCGGCACTACTTTAGTAATTGCTAGTATGTTTGTATATATAATTATATATAGAGGCTAGCCCTCTCAAGGGATCCAAAAATTCCCAGAAACCCTGTCTTGCCTGTCTGTTTTGACATTTGGAGCATCATTCTCTTGTTCTTTCTTTCTTTTTATAATACGAAAAAAGAGGAAATTTATGCATATCTATCTGATTATATCTATGGCCAAGCTAGTGGCCTAGTCAATAGTCATTATCATTGATTTCAAAATTATGAATGACCACAATAGTCTTTTTTTTTATTTTTAATTTCTAGCGGGTATCCTTAAAATCGCGTTTTGATTACATTGAGCGGCTCGGATCATCGAAATTCGATCGAAAACTTTAGAGTGTTTTTTTAGGTGTCCCCGAAACCGCCCCGATGTGTGTGTATATATTCCTGGAATAGTCATTATCATTGATTTCAAAATTATGAATGACCACATGCATGTTCATATATTTCTAGTCTCCACTTGCGAGGGATAACTGTTGACTTCACTTCATGTTTTAAAATCGTTGCATAGTAGTTTTTTTTTTTTTTTGGTAAATCGTTGAATAATAGCTTCATTGTCAATAGAAACGAAACACGTCATTTTCAATAGAGCTGTGCTATCCACACAGATTTCTGTGCACAAATTGTGCACAGATTTTGTTATGGGGCCCATCACGGGTCTCATACAAATCATCCAAGCCGTTCATTAAATGTAAAATATTTTTTCAAGGGTCTCCGTAAAAAATAAGCTCAATCCAATACCTATATGTGCTTCATCCAACCATCTAACTTTTCATTCAGATTTACGGATAATGAAAAGTTATACGATTGGATCGAGTATCTATAGGTATCGGATTGAGATTATTTTTTACGGGGACCCTTGAAAAAATATTTTACATTTAATGAACGGTTCGTATGATTTGTGTGGGACCCGTGGTGGGCCCCACAACAAAATCTGTGCACAATCTGTGCACAAATTGTATGTGTGTGCAGACTTTCTGTTTTCAATATGTCACTAAGCGATCGGTCAACCATTGATCACCATTAAGTTACACAATATATTCTTTACATGTTTCATGCCCGAAAAAGCTATTTCTACTATTGCGATCTCGACGGGCAAAAGTAAATAGACTAAAAAAAGGATAAATCTATGCCATCCCCAAAAAATAGGTGTTTCATCAATCCTAGATGTGTACATATAGTATTCGAACTAGGCCTGTCAATGGGCCGGATCCGATTCGGATCGAACAGATCCGAATCCGATCCGGATCCGAAAAGACCCAAATTCGATCCGTATCCGATAAGACTCGAATCCGATAGTGGTAATCCGGATTCGAAAATCCGAATCCGATCCGAAAACTTTTTTTTACTTCAAAAATTTTAGCAAAAAAAAATATTTTCCGAAATTTTTTTAAAAATAAAAAAATAAAAAATACAACTTCGTAAACATTTTTTTTTAAAATTAAAAATTTACTGTTTTTTTTAAAAAAATTTTAAAAAATAAAGTTCGGATTCGGATTGATAACGGATTTAATCCGAATCCGATCCGATCCGTATTTGAATTACCGAATTCGGATTGACATTATCGGATCCGGATAAGATTTTTCGGATCGGATCCGGTCAATTGACAGGCCTAATTCGAACCCTCACATACCAAGTTATATCGAAGATTTCAAACTGGATTGATGGCCTGCATATGATTGGATTGGTTTTCTTCTTTCAATGATGCTTGCCATTTTCTTCTCAATGTATCCTTTATCGAGTTTCTAATAAAATTTGTTTTGCCTATAAAAAAAAGATTTCAAACTCTAGAATATACCTAATTTTCTACAAATTAATACATAAATAATTCAAAAAAAATTACAAGGAAAAGCACAGTTTCATAGTTGTATTTTCTTGATATAGGCATGGGTAATCAATAATTTTTATTTTTTTGATAAACACATGTTCGGGTCAGCTTGTGCATGCTCATCTCGACAAATATTCTTGTTAAAGTTACTTTCAAATTTGAGCTCTTTTGGATTTTTTAAGTGAGATTTGTGGTTTCCATCTATGATAATGGTAAACGACTGAACTCTTAAAAACTTGACTACTTTCATTCGATTTTTTTTCCCCTTCAAGTTGTATAATGCTAGGGATCGAGAGTCTGCACTACTTTAGTAATTGCTAGTATGTTTGTATATATAATTATATATAGAGGCTAGCCCTCACTACAAGAAAAAACACCATTCCCGACTAACTATTTAGTCGGCAAATGTGGCCTATTTAGTCGGCAAATGGTTTTCCCGACTAAAAATTTTAGTCGGCAACTTAGTCGGGGAATGAGAGTCGGGAAAGGTTTTTGCCGACTACATAAGATTTAGTTGGCTAATGTATGGTTTTAGCGACTAAAAAACTTAGTCATGGTTTCTATTTTAGTTGGTAAAGTTAACTTTTGCCGACTAAAATATTTAGTCGGCAATAGTAATTGCATTGCGGTGTCAAATGTAATTATGAAAAAATCAAGGGGTGTCACCAAAGTGGAAAACGTAATTTCCATTTCTGAGGTGTATTTGCCTTAGTCAATTCTTTTAATACAACATGGCTCCTCCGGGTCTCGAACCGGAGACCTCCTGCCTTCAATTCATTCCCAACCATCCACTCCACCACAGTTGTACTTCTGCTTACATTTGGTAATAAAAATAGTTATAGTCTTTGGTTTCTTCTATTTTACCTTTAACTTTTAAATTTACTTTCTTTTTTTCTTTGATAAGATTTTAAATTTACTTTTTTTTTTATCTTTCTTTAAATTTACTTTCTTAAAAAAAAAAAAAAAAACTCCTTATAGCAGTTCTTAATATTTTTTTAGGACTTACACACACTAAAAGAGAAATATTTCAATCATACGTTCACATACAGAACCTATTTTCTCCAATGCGCAAATTAAAACATTATTTGATCGAGTTGCAAATTTTTTAGGTATTTTTTTCCCGGTTAGAACCATTTTATCTTTGTTTTTATTAATATGATTTAAAAGATCATTCTTACTGAAATTATAGTTCATTAATTTTTATTAGACAATTGATTACACAAAAATACTATTTATTCTAATGAGTTCATGTCTCAATAAAGGGTTTTTTTTTTTTCTATAAAGGGATTTTTTCTAAATCTGATCGAGCTGCAAATTTATGAGAACAAATTATTCACCAAGTGTAACAAAATGAACAGTCTCGATCGTAATAATTTTCTCTTGATCGTGTGGCTTCCGTAACATTATTTGGATAGACACTTGATCAGACAACAAAATTCTTTTAATTTAAGAATTTGTGTGCCGATAAACAGCTTTCCTTAACCCGATCGAGCCAAAAATTTACGGAAATCTTATGATTAAGAAGGAAAAAAAATTGAACTATTTCGATCGGGAAGATTTCATCATGTGATCAATGTCGTCGGAACAAATATTTCCTTCTCTGAAATGTTGTTTAAAAGAAAGGAAAAATTGATATTCGCCAACCAGATGTAAATTTAGTCGGCAAATATTTACTATTCCCTACTAAATTATTTTGTCGGGAAATGTTTCCATTTATTAATTTGTTAAATTTGGAAAAAAATTGATATTCGCCGACTAAATGTAATATTAGTCGGCAAATATTAATATTCCCCTACTAAATTATTTTGTCGGGAAATGTTTTCCATTTATTAATTTGTTAAATTTGGAAAAAAATTGATATTCGCCGACTAAATGTAATATTAGTCGGCAAATATCAATATTCCCCTACTAAATTATTTTGTCGGGAAATGTTTTTCATGTATTAAAATTTTAAATTTGGGAAAAAATTGATATTCGCCGACTAAATATAATTTTAGTCGGAAATTATTAATATTCCCTACTAAATTATTTAGTCGGAAAATGTTTTTCATTTATTAACTTTTTAAATTTGGGAAAAAATTGATATTCGCCGACTAAATATAATTATTAGTTGGCAAACATTATTATTTCCCGACTAAATTTTGTTTTAGTCGGCAAACATTATTATTTCGCTACTAAATAATTTTAGTCGGCAATTGTTCAATAATTGGCGACTAAAATAATTTTCGTCGGCAATTGTAGTCGGCAATTGTGTAATTTCTTGTAGTGCCTCTCAAGGGATCCCAAAATTCCCAGAAACCCTGTCTTGCCTGTCTGTTTTGACATTTGGAACATCATTCTCTTGTTCTTTCTTTCTTTTTATAATACGAAAAAAGAGGAAATTTATGTAATATGTAGTTCAGTATCTATCTGATTATATCTATGGCCAAGCTAGTGGCCTAGTCAATAGTCATTATCATTGATTTCAAAATTATGAATGACCACATGCATGTTCATATATTTCTAGTCTCCACTTGCGAGGGATAACTGTTGACTTTATTTCATGTTTTAAAATCGTTGCATAGTAGTTTTTTTTTTTTTGGGTAAATCGTTGAATAATAGCTTCGTTGTCAATAGAAACGAAACACGTCATTTTCAATATGTCACTTAGGGATCGGTCAACCATTGATCACCCATTAAGTTACACAATATATTCTTTACATGTTACATGCCCGAAAAAGCTATTTCTACTATTGCGATCTCGACGGACAAAAGTAAATAGACTAAAAAAAGGATAAATCTATGCCATCCCCAAAAAATAGGCGTTTCATCAATCCTGGATGTGTACATATAGTATTCGAACTAGGTCTGTCAATGGGCCGGATTCGATCCAGATTCAATAGATCCGAATCCGATAAGACTCGAATCCGATAGTGGTAATTCGGATCCGAAAATCCGAATCCGATCCGAAAACTTTTTTTACTTCAAAAATTTTAGCAAAAAAAAATATTTTCCGAAAAAAATTTTAAAAAAAATAAAAATAAAAATACAACTTCGTAAACATTTTTTTTCAAAATTAAAAATTTACTGTTTTTAAAAAAAAAATTTAAAAAATTTAAAAAATAAAGTTCGAATTCGGATTGATAACGGATTTAATCCGATCCAATCCGTATTTGAATTGCCGGATTCGGATTTCGGATTGACATCATCGGATCCGAATCCGGATCGGATTTTTCGGATCGGATCGGGTCCATTGACAGGCCTAATTCGAACCCTCCCATACCAAGTTATATCGAAGATTTCAAACTGGATTGATGGCCTGCATATGATTGGATTGGTTTTCTCCTTTCAATGATGCTTGCCATTTACCTCTCAATGTATCATTTATCGAGTTTCTAATAAAATTTATTTTGCCTATAAAAAAAAAGATTTCAAACTCTAGAATATATCTAATTTTCTACAAATTAATACATAAATAATTCAAAAATAATTACAAAAAGTTTCGTCACCTTTGGTGTTGAAATTTAATTTTGTCGCCTAATGGTCACTTTTGGCGAGGAATTTTTTCGTCATCAAAAAGAATAATTGGTGACTAAATTTTTGTTGTCACCCGTGTGCTTTACCCTGATCAATGATATCACTATGAGTGACAAAATCGAAAATGGGTGACAAATATTTATCACAATGGTGACGAAATATTTCGTCGCCAAAAAACACAATAGAATAGATGAGGAAAAAAATTTCGTCACCAGGTGATTTTTTTTCTCACATTCATAAACCCATCCATGCATAGCTCAGTTGCATGCATAAGATAATTAAAATACACTAATTGGTTCAAGTAGTACTTTGTAAAAGCAAAATCAAAATCAAAACCCATCCTTCCTTTTTCACCAGCCAAAATCCACTGACCCATAAATATATACCATCCAACCAAATCCAAAGTTTCACTCCATACCTGAAGCGTTGCATAGACAAAAAAATTCGTCACCAAAATGTTACATAGACAAAAAAATTCATCACCAAAAACTACCATAAACATTTAGCGACAATCTATAGGTGACGAAACATGGTGACAAAATATTACGTCGCTAATACTTTTGGTGACGAAATCGGATTACTCAGCGGCAAAAATCGATTCATCACCAAAAGTCGTTTTTCTTGTAGCTCCAAGACGTGCTTAACTGAGCTTGACTAGAGGGTTAGGGTTTTATCCCTTTCTCCTCTATCTCTAGGAGTGGCGTCTCCTCTTCCTCCCCTAGGGTTAGGGTAGTATCCCTTTTTCCCCCGGTTTTCCTTCGTTTCCTCCTCTCTCCCTCGTCTCCATCTTCTCCTGCCCTTCTTTTCCTTTTCTTTTCTTTGGCTGTTGCTTTGGGGGTGGGGCTGCCGCCTCTGAGCCCCACCCCCGCCTGTCTCACCTCGCCGACCACCCATTTTCCCCCTCGTCGTTCTAGACTCTGCCCTCAACTAGATCCATCCGTTCTTCGCCGTTTCTAGACCCTCCCTACCTCCATCCACTGCCCCACCTCCTCTCCTTTCCACTATGAGTACTCCTCGCCTATCCTCCTCTAGTTTTGTTCCTCCACGCCTTCTTCCACCGCCTTTCCTCTTGCCGCCTCACCCTCTCCTCCTCCGGCTCAGGTTTGGGTTTGTTTTTGATGGAGAGGTGAACTTAGGTGGCTTCTTCAACCCACCCCCCCCAATGTAATAAGACTCCTGTGACAATAGGCGACTGGCCATGGAGCCTAGATTCTATCCCGGGGAAGCGGCTGAACTGACAATAGTCGTGATTTTATCTTCCATCTAACATGCACACACAATACTTATCCCTCAACAATTCCATGCACACAGCCACGCCTGCTTCCCTTTTCTTTTCTTTTTTTCCCTTTTTCTTAAACTTTGTCTTCACCTCACTTAAAATATCATATTAAAAGTAATTTGATTCTACGGAAATATAGAATAGGTTTTTAGGGGCGTTACATGTCTCTCCACCTTAAAAAATTTCATCCTCGAAATTTGCCATCTGCGTAACCTCAAAAATTTAGACATCCTACTAACCTCAAAATGTTAGGCATTCTAATAACCTCAAAAATCACGACTAGGCATCCTAATAGCCTCAAAAGATAACCTAAAAAATACAACTAGGCATCCTAATAACCTCAAAAATCACGACTAAGCTTCCCCTGCGAACTCTGATATAGTTTTATTTTCTATAACCTCAAAAATCACATGCCCAACAAGTCCCATGTAAGACTTATTCCCTAAACTCTGATACCAACTATGACAACCAGAATTTTTACATTGCCTCAAAATAAATACATATCCAATAATTAAAAGTCCTCGAGACAAATATACATGGTGGGGCTAAAAACCTCCAAAATGATACATATTTCTAAACAATCTCTAAAATTGAATCTTTAAATACTCCAACTCAGGTCCCCACTAACTTGCTCTACACCTGTAAAATATTAAACGCTCGGGTAGTACTATGTGCAATACGAGGACAATAAACATGGCTAGCATTAAGAATATGCTCAATAAACAAGGATAGTAAAAACTTTTTTACAGGTATGCCGTAAAAAATAGTTTGAGGCACTCAATCACATGCGTCCAAAAGTGTTTTGACCGATCTGAATTGAAAATCAATTTTGATAGGTAAGAAGTAATTCTTACTTGTCAAAATTGAAAAGCGTATCTCAATCATTGATTACCGAAATGGACGGCCAAGATTGCGCTCCGCCGTAAATAATAAGTTTCTCTCATGAACTTGTAATGAAATGTTAAACTCTATCGTTTCACTCATTGGTTGACCGAGTGTCGGAAAGTAATGCTTGAGTAAGAAGTTGTGCACTCACTTCCGAGCAAGCTTAAGTGCCCATTTTAACGCTAGTCATGTTTATTGTCCTCGTACTGTATGTATAAAAAAAATTAATCCATAGCTATCATGAAAGAGAGGATTCCCTTGTCGTGAGCCCCTGGTGGTTGATTAATACTTGACAAAAGATACATCGATGCGGCCAAACTCTAAGAAAAATGAAGAGACTTAAAACAAAGAGAAGTCCAAAAGAAAAGAAAAACTAAGCATACAACAAGAAATTGAATGAAGCGGCCACAAAAGGCAGGTAGAATAATACAAAATATTCCATGATAAGGTCAACCCATCTTGGTGGAAACCCATGGGAAATTAGAAGAGCTTATTTAAGGAAGGACCATTCCAAATTTCCAATTATAGAATCCAAAATTATACTTGAACTAGATTACACGCTAAACCAATCTATCGATTATAGCTTATTATACAGTCCCAACGCTATGAGAGTACGTACGTATAATCTGGCTTAACCTTATTAACCCCCACTCTTGTATACAATATTGGCCAAAAAAAAGTTCTATTTTTAATTAAACAAGTAACCAGAAGTAGACTAACATATTTATTGTGTCATACATGACGTGTGTTCAATAATTTTTTATAGACTTCTATTATTAGGCAAGTAACCGGCCAGAAGACTTATTATTTAAAAATAATGCAAACGGAAAATCCGAAAGTTTTACCTCTGCTCTTGTTATTTTGGGTAATAAAATGCTAGTAAAAAGCTATAAAAATGCCTTCTAATCCCATGTATCCTAGCCGTACCCGTATCCTATTTTTTCAGGTTTTCTCGTTTTAGATGTTCTCGTATCGCTGTATACTTATTGTATTGTGTCCGAATCCCGTATAGATGTCCATGCTTCATAGACTATATACAGTACAAAGATTGTGATTCCCTGACACAGAGTAATCTAGGCCTACCCCTTCTATAAATTGCAAGCCATTCTCACTATATTGCAAAGATATACTGTACTTTTCTCTAGCAAACACTTATTTCTTCTTTCCCCTAAGCAATGGCCTTCTCCCACCTTGCTTCTTCCCTAGTTCTTCTCACACTCACCTCCTCTAGTCTTCTTTTTCTTCAACCCCATCCGAGTAATGCCAACTCACTCATTGATTGTCACTTCAATAGCATTTACAATTTTGGCGACTCACTTTCAGATACAGGTAATCTAATTCGGGAAAAGCCAATCGGTCCTACTACTGCTTATGCTAAGCTTCCCTACGGTGAAACTTTTTTCAAGCACGCGACGGGTCGCTGCTCGAACGGTCGGCTCATGATCGACTTCATCGGTATGCTATACGATGTGGCAACAGTATACAGTAAATAGCCACTAGAAAAGTTACAGATTGTTGTTAATCTCTTTTGTCATTTTTTAATATTTTGTCACTAAACTTTCATTTTGTTTCATAATTTCAGCTCAAGCATCTGGCCTTCCCTTTCTTAATCCGTACTTGGAAAAAGATGCAGACTTCAAACACGGAGTGAACTTCGCTGTTGCCGGTGCCGCCGCCTTAACAACAGAGGATTTAGCAAAACTGAACGTCATTGACCTGCTTACCAACAGTTCACTCGAAGTGCAGCTCGATTGGATGTCTAAACATTGCATCATAGAGAGAGGTTAGTTAATGAATTAATGTTTAGTGAAAATTAAATGAATTTTCTTAATCTCTAGAACCACCAGGTAAGAAAGACAGATTCTGCAGAAGTTTTAAACTGTACCTGTCCAATTGCATTTAACAAAATAAACAGATTGCGCGGAGAAGCAAAACACCTCGCTTTTTCTGCTCGGAGAGATCGGAGGAAACGATTATAACTTTGCATTTCTTGAAGGACAAACTATACAGGATGCACAAAATTTGGTACCTGAAGTTGTTGCGGCCATAATCAGTGGTGTTAGGGTAAGTTTTCCAAGCAGATCGATCGTTCTAATTTTTATCAAGATCATCAAGTACTAGAAACTACTTTCTTGTGATTAACATGAAATTTAACCATGATCTTTCAATACGAGTTGCAGCGGGTGATCGTTAGCTACGGAGCTGTTAAGGTGGTAGTCCCGGGCATTTTTCCAAATGGTTGTTTCCCCCTCTATCTAACATTATTCCAAACAAATGACTCAAGTGCATACGATAAGCATCGGTGCTTGAAAGATATCAACGCCTTCGCATACTACCACAACGAAAAGTTACAAGAAGCCATCCAAGAGTTGAAAAAAGAGTATCCTGATGTAGTCATTGTTTACGGTGATTACTACCGTGCCTTCTTGTGGCTTTTCGATCATGCTGTAGAACTTGGTGAGCCTTTTTTTTTTTGTTTTCTCAGCAAAAGAAATTTATTAACTTGGTGAGCCTATTTACCCTTGCAACAAGAAGAACACAGTAATTGTATCGATTTACTCATTAATCACGGCTAAAAATGTACTCTTTTTTTTTTTTTTTTTCCATTTAGGATTTGACGGTGAGACTACGCAGAAGGCTTGTTGTGGGATTGGTGGGGATTACAACTTCACTCTGACCAACATGTGTAGTTCGGAGGTTCCGGTTTGCCCAGATCCTAAACGATTCATAAGTTGGGATGGAATTCATTTAACCGAAGCAGCATATAAGAGGATGGCTGAATGGCTCATTGACGACGTGGTGCCCAAGCTCCAGTGCTGTAACTAACTAAGATGGTCTTACTCTGCTTCGCTACCATTTGAGAAAGTAAACAGTAATTATTACGTCACTATCATTCAACATCTTTGACAAGGACTAGTTAAAGATGGATTAAAATCGATGCATGTTTTCGTTCTTCCCATTGCACGTTGAGTTGAAAACAATACTTTCTTTTACATGTCATTAAGAATTTGTTTGGTGAATGGTCTGTTGTCTAAAATTATACTTGGGCTACCTAGATTACACGCTAAACCTATCTATTAATTGTAGCTTATATTAGTCCCAACGCGATGAGACTGATAAGTAATTACGCACTCCCTCCGTTCCGTCTTGAGAGTCCACTACCAAAAGTCTTGCCATTTTTTAAATAAAAAAATCAACTACTTCCATGTATAATTTTTTTTGAATTTTTTCGCACCAAATTAAAATACTAATCGAGATCTTTAATACGGTGCAAAAAAATTTGAAAAATTATACACGGAAGTATGAGACTCTCAATATGGAACAGAAGAAGTAACTTCTTGTGCCGAAAATGAAAATGAAATTACATTCTTTCTGGACGGACAAAAGAAATTAAGGAAGAATATATTATATCGGTCTTACTATTGTCAGCCCACTGGGCTAGACAAGGAAAAAACGTATTTCTGTGCCATTTTTATACCATTTAATACACATTCACATACTTACTATTGTTTGGATTGATTTTAGAATTTTCCATACTATATTGTTTATTGGTTGACTTACTAGTTAAATAAAATCAACCGTCAGTAGCTTTCAATAGAAAGTATATTTCACACGCATGATTATGCTATCGGGTTATCATTTTAATCACGTGATCACAACTACTACCAATTTATCCACAATATTACTTCATGTTTCTTTAGTGTTGATGGGTCCCAAAAATAAGGAAAAAATAATAAAAGTCAAAGAAGGATCGAAGGCAAAAAAAATAAAAAAATTTACAAGTTCAGGAGAAACTTGCAACTGCCGCTCCTATAATAGGTAATAGATGTGGCAATCTTAACTCATATTTTTTTAATCCGTCCAATTCGTCTATTTTATAACTCAATTCAACCCGTTCATATTATATAACGGGTTGAAAATGGGTTCAATATAAATTTGAATTAAAAAACAATCTGTTACCTTGTCCCGCCTCCTGTACGGCTTTACCAGACAAAACCATTTTTCGGTTTCATTATTCGATCAGCTCACCAACATACACACACACACTCACTCACTCACTCTCTCTCTCTCTCTCTCTATATCACATTTTGATTCCACTTTTTGGCCTAATGGGTTCTCTTAAACTTAATTTAAATTTGCGAATTTTGTTCTTATTTGAATTTTTTTTCGTATTTGTTAATTTCGGATCAAACTTTTTGTGGGTTATTAATTCGTCTCGACGAGAAGAATCGAAAAAGTAAAAAAAAAATTGTAACGCCCCGATTTTTGGAAATAAAATCGAAGGTATTAAATATTAATTTTTGAAAATTCTTTAGATTAAATTCAAAATCCAAAACGGATAATTCATCCTAAAGATTCATCTATTACAAACCATAGTAGGAATACTGAAATTAGTCTTTGTAGTAATAAGCTAAACAAAATAATCGAGCCGTCTTCTAGGTTTGATACGGATCCCAAGCATATTCTGGCTTGAGTCCCACCTCTAGATTCTCCTCTGCATAGAATTGCTCACTCTCTGGATTCTGTGTCTCTTCCTGATTTTCTGCAAAATCTGGCACGGAAGCCAGGCAATCCGTACCTGAGTGAAATAGTTCACCCCGTAGTATAATCCAATCCAATTACCCCTCTTACTTTACAGTTAGCAAGCAGCAGGATAATAGTAGTGCGAAAAAGTAACACAGAATTTGTTCCACATAAACAATTTATTACTATCCATTAACTTGTCGTGTAATCTAAGATCTCCTCCGCGGGATCTTTCCTCCCCAACCGCTAGCTATGCCCTGTCCCATAAGCTCACTTTCTTTTGTTGTCGCGGATTGCACTTCAGTTATGTACCTAGCGTGTATCCCTCTCATTACAACAAAAGAAAGCTTATCATGCCCGAATCATAACTAGGGTTCGCTTATCTTATATACCACTTCACAATCATCCCTAGGCTTACTTTGCCAATATCAATACATCATTCATCATTGGGCTTACTTTGCCAATCATCATTCATCAATCAACACTGGGCTTACTTTGCTAGTTTCAAACCATCACATCCAACTCATCACATCTCACAATCACGCCTGCAGGCAATCTAAAAATAAAACTTTCCAATTCATCCATTATCTAGCATCGTCTAGGTGAATTCTACTCGCATACCACCCCATGTCTCTAGGGTCCAATCTAACATTCAAATCAAGTAATAGTGTAATATACAATTAGAACAAATAATAATTAAAACAGACTACAAGCAAACAATCACACAACCTTTTATGAATGGGCCGTTACCTTTAATCTCGTATGGCCAAGATGATAATAAGAGTTAGAGCTTTTTAAAAGAATTTAAAAACATATTTTTCTAGGCTCTCATTAATTATTTCTAAGATAAAAGATTAATTAAAAACTAATTAAATACATTTATTAGATAAAAATATTAGAATATTTATTATGACCTTAATAAGAGTCCTAAAGGTCCTATACAACCAGCTGAGTGTCGAAAGTTGGTTCGGAGGGTCACGGGATTAATTTAAATAAAGACGTTAAATAAAGTGACTAAAAGTGAAGTAAATAGATAATAAATAATTTACAATTTAAAATATGTTGCGGCTAACAAAATTTCATCTTCAGAATGTAGAGAGTCTAAATAAAATTAATTGGGCATTTATAATAAAGTTTATAAGGTCGTAAAGAATTTTTTGATTGAACACGTTATAGAAATAACAATAAATAGTAAATTAAATAAAAAATATATTATTTTAACAAGATATCATCTTTGAGATGTAAGAAGTCTAGGAAAAATTAGTTTGGGTGTTAAAACGTTGTTTGGAAGGTCGCAAGGATTTTTCGTTTGTAAACTTTGATAGATAACTAATAAATAATTAAATAAATAGATAATTAAATAAAAAAAATATGATCTTAACAAGTTATGATCTTTGAGATGTGAAAAGTCTAGAAAAAATAGTTCGAGGGTCAAAAACAGTGTTCGCGATGTCGAAAAGTCGATTCAAACCAAAACAGTTCACACCGCAAGGTTGGACCAGTCAACCTTGCGGCTGGGGCCTTCACCGCAACCTTGGCCTTCACCGCAACCTTGGCTCTGGTTCTTGCGGCCCGCAGGTTGCGGCCGCAAGGTTCAGGACAACTTCGGTTTTTTTCGTTTTTCTCACGGTTTTCGATGCATGGGACTATAAGGGGCATAGGGTTAAGCTTAAAAACAATAAATATACTTAGAGGAGTGTTTGGAAGGGATTATAATACGGGGTGAACTATTTCACTCAGGTACGGATTGCCTGGCTTCCGTGCCAGATTTTGCAGAAAATCAGGAATAGACACAGAATCCCGAGAGTGAGCAATTCTATGCAGAGGAGAATCCAGAGGTGGGAGTCGAGCCAGAATATACTTGGGATCCGTATCAAACCTAGAAGACAGCTCAATTATTTTGTTTAGCTTATTACTACAAAGACTAATTTCAGTATTCCTACTATGGTTTGTAATAGATGAATCTTTAGGATGAATTATCTGTTTTGGATTTTGAATTTAATCTAAAGAATTTTTAAAAATTAATATTTAATACTTTTGATTTTATTTTCAAAAATCGGAGCGTTACAACTTGGTATCAGAGCCTTAGGTTCAACCCTCGGCCTTGGGTAGTTTGGGTAGATCACATCAGATTGAGTTTTTCACTATAAGTTTAAAATGGCACTGTTTGAAATATACCGAAACCTAACGATAAATATATTTTTCTTGCTTTTATAGATAGACCCCACGTTTGCAAACCAACTAGCCGATGAATGGAGCAGATTGCAGGACATCCTGGAAAACACCGTAGATCCGACTTTTCTTTCCGAGACCCTTACGTGCCAGCTGAGTTCCCTATTATGTACAGCCAGAATCAGCAGCTAAGGGCGAATTTGCCAAACCAGAGAGAGGTATACACGGCTCAACATTCAAGCCCATGGAGAAGGGCTAATCTCGAGAGGGAAATCCGTGACATACTAGAAAGTATACCAGGCTTTGACATCAGGAGCGAACCCTATTACTCACATTATAGGGATATGGATAACCAGCCTCCGATTCCTACCCCAGACTGGAACCATAACTCTCCCAACATTCAGGAGGAGGATGAGATGGCTCAGCTAACTGCGGAAGTAGAAAACCTAAGGGCGTTCATGACAGCCACCCCAGATTTTCCGATGGGAGATGACTATTTGGCAGGAATGTTCCCTACCCTCTATCAAATGAGACAGGCTCACCGAAGGATTTCAGCTCTCGCCGACGCCGTCACCCGCTCCACCGATGAAGACCATGAGATACGAGGCATACTAACCTATATCCTTGGAGTACAAGTGGGACCGCGAGAGAATCCCGAAGAACCCCCTGAGGAAGAGGGAGATCCTGAAGAACCCCCTGAGGAAGAAGAAGATCCTGAAGAACCCCCTGAGGAAGAAGAGGATCCCGAAGAACCCCCCGAGGAGGAAGGGCAAAACCAGGATGAAGAGATGGGCAATGATGAACAGGAATTAGAAGAAGATGCAGGAAACAACACTGACAGTGAAGATGGATTTTTGGCAGAACCGGAGATGGATGATTATGGCTGGCTCTTACCCATAGATGCACCAAGAGATATGGATGCCGAGCTGCAGTGGTGGCTGACTAGCCAACGGCTCGAGATGCAGGAGCCTCTACCTTCTCCAGTTCCTGCACCAATGGAAGAATCAGACAGTGAGTGTGAAGTCATAGATGCCGACCCTCCACCTCGTCCTAAGATGGCTCAACCCGCAGGAATTCCGTGGGTAGGACACCATTCTGACTATGATCCAAACACTTGGGTCTATATACAGCTGGAACCGCTATACCCTTGCCCATTTAAGATCATGGCACAATCAGCTTACCTAGGGCCGGTAAAGATCCAAGCCCCATGTTATAATGGATACTATCTCATCGTTGTACCTCAAGGATTTCGGAAACACTACACCGACCGCATCCATTATTCACGAGTCACAAGGTCCCTCCCCGAGCAGGAACATCGTATCATTACAGAGAATGCTGACTTCACCGATCACGTCACCTATGCAGAGATACCCATCCGCCTAGAACCTTATAATTACCCAAACCTCAACCAGCAGGAACCACTATGGCGAGTAACATGGCGTTGTTACGGGTTCATAGAGGACACCGTCGAAAAGCAGAGTTTTCTGGCAGAAAATTTTTCTATGCTTTTCGATTGATCGTTTTCTTTAGCATTTCCTAGTCATTTCACGCACAGTACATTTTTTTTTCTTTTTAGAAAAATAATTGTGGTAGTAGGAATTTTCTTGACATTTTTTTTTAGGAAAACAATTGTGGTAGTAGGTTTTATCTCGACTTTTGGTAGCTACACATCTAAGTAGTGTGTTTTGACATGAATGATGTGTTTGATTTGTTTTGTTAATAAAAGAAAAGTTTCTTATGATGTTTTGCTTTCACGTATTTAATAATTATACAAATATATATGTTCTTATAATAAAACTCCCCTTACTAAATTATAACATAACGGTATCTAGATGGAGAAAACGAGAGACAACAAAAATAACGAGCAAAACAACAGACAAAATGGAGCCCTTTAACTCAACAACCAAATTGGAACTACCGAATTAGTCCAACTCATGCAAGCATTCATTACCGCTGCGACTGCGAATAACCAGAATCAGTGCGGAGCCTCGCACACACCTCGAGAACCAATAACTAGAAGTCGGGCACTAAATGAATTCTGCAAGCGTCGCCCGCCCTACTTTCAAGGAGAACCTAACCCCACAGCTGCGGAAGCTTGGCTAGCGGAAATCAAGAAAATTCTTGAAACCCTAGACATTCAAGAGGCCAGCAATCGAATTGCCCTAGCTACCTATCGGATGCAGATTGAAGCTCAGCATTGGTGGGACCTGATGAAGAACACCCATGATGTGGCAACAATGACTTGGAACAGGTTCGAAGAAATTTTCCTTGACAAATACTTTCCAGCACCTGTCAAACAAGCACTGGCCTCGAAATTCATGAATCTCGAGCACGGCACAATGACTGTGACCCAGTACGCAGCACGGTTTGAAGAACTGTCTCGCTATGGCACAAAAATCATACCCACTGATGACGACAATGCGAGAAAATTTGAGTGGGGACTCAATGAGACACGCCGAGCGGTGGTGGCGCAGACGCTTCCCACCTACTCATAAGTGGTGTAATGCACACTTAAGATGGAGAGAGAAAACTTGGATTCCAAGACAAGACGTGACCAAAAGAAGACAATACCTGCAGTTGGAGGACCTATCTGCACCAACCCTAACAACAGGAGTGCCCCAACCTCCCAACCCTACTACCAAAACTACCCTCACCTGCAACCAATACAACCTAACCCAGCTTGGAGAAACCCCAACCCAGGGTTCAATCGAAACCCTAACCCTAATCCAAACCAGATCCAAGTACTAAACCGAGGTCCAAACCCTAATCCTTGACCAAACCGCAACCTCTTTCCCCAGAACCAATACCCAATTCGCCGCTGTTATTTCTGCCATAAAGAAGGACATATCCAGATCAACTGTCCCAAGTTGATCGGAGTTGGAAGCCAGGGGGGACAGCCGTCACAAAACCAAGTTAAGGCTGCAGGAATTGGGAATCAGAATCAAGCTAGACCGGCTTGGAATGGTAACCAACCCGGAAGACAGAACCAGCCTCGCGGTGGGTGGAACCAACCACCAACTCAGAATAAAGGATCGAACAGGCCAATCCAACCCAATGCTGGAAGGGTGTTTGCGCTGCAAGGAACGGAAGAGGAAATGGACCCTGCAGTAATCCAAGGTACCCTCACTCTTTTTACTACATGTGTTCAAGCACTATTTGATTCTGGAGCTTCGCATTCATTCATATCTGCCACATGTGTATCTACACTTGGATTAGAAACTGAACCTCTAAAGACAACTATGCATGTGACCTCACCACTAGGGAGTAAGATTCCGATAGTACTAATCTGTAAAGGGTGCGAACTAGAAGTATCGAACCTGCGGTTAACATGCGACTTACGAGTAATCGAAATGACGGACTTTGATGTCATACTCGGGATGGACTGGTTGACTGCGCACCGAGCTATCATAGACTGCCATCGAAAGATGGTGACAGTCTATTCGCCAGATGGAACGTGCTTCAAGTTTAAGGGGGATAGACAAGACCCATCTGCACCCCACGCGCACGAAACAAAGTGGCATAGGAAGCTCGCTGGATGGTTAGTGAGTCTCAAATTGGAGGAAACGGACAGAATGGAGTTGGGCCTCCCTCACGTCATCTGTGAGTACGAGGACGTATTTCCAGAAGAATTACCAGGATTACCGCCACCAAAGGAATTGGATTTCACCATCGAGCTGCAACCCGGCACGACTCTAATTTCGATGGCCCCGTATCGAATGGCTCCAGCAGAGCTTCGTGAGTTGAAGACACAACTACAGGAACTCCTAGAAAAGGGTTTTATCCGACCTAGTACCTCACCATGGGGAGCTCCAGCGCTATTCGTCAAAAAGAAAGAAGGAACGCTCCGACTCTGTATCGACTACCGCCAACTCAACAAAGTCACCATCAAGAATCGATATCCTCTACCGAGAATAGACGACTTGTTCGACCAACTGAGAGGGTCGACTTGTTTCTCAAAGATTGATCTGAGATCTGGATATCACCAATTGCGAATTCAGGATTGCGACATACTCAAGAGGGCGTTCCGCACGCGTTACGGACACTACGAGTTCATAGTCATGCCGTTCGGTCTAACCAATGCTCCTGCTGTTTTCATGTGCCTGATGAACCAAATTTTCAGGCCGTACTTGGACAAATTTGTGGTAGTGTTCATCGATGGCATCCTTGTATACTCTCCAACGGAGAAAGAACACGAAGACCACTTGAGAATTGTCCTCCAAGTACTTCGAGGCAACCATTTGTATGCGAACGCCAGCAAGTGCGAATTCTGGATGAAAGAAGTCAAATTCCTGGGACACGTAGTGTCAGAGAAAGGAATCTCAGTCGACGATAGCAAAGTAGAAGCAGTCATGGACTGAAAAAGACCTTCTACGGTATTTGAGATTAAAAGTTTCTTGGGATTAGTCAGTTACTACAGAAGATTCATTCAGGATTTCTCCATCTTGGGAAAACCATTGACGCGATTGACCCAAAAAGGGGTTAAGTTTGAATGGAACGAAGCATGTGAGAGATCATTCCAAGAACTTAAGAAGAGACTGACTAGCGCTCCTATATTGATCATACCTGAACGAGACGCAGGGTATACCGTGTACTGCGACGCATCCAGAGATGGATTGGGAGCTGTACTCATGCAAAATGGAAAAGTAATTGCTTACGGATCCCGACAGTTGAGGCCGCATGAAAGGAACTATCCAACTCACAATTTGGAACTGGCAGCAGTAGTATTCGCCCTAAAGTCTTGGCGACACTATCTGTACAGAGAGCAGTTCGAGGTATTTACGGACCATAAAAGTTTGAAATACTTATTTACCCAGAAAAAGCTAAACATGAGACAAAGGAGATGGGGGGAATACTTGGAGGATTTCAACTTCACAATGTCCTATCATCCTGGAAAAGCAAACGTAGTCGCTGATGCGCAAGAACCGAGGACAAGTGGCTAGTTTAGCTATAAGAGAATAGAAGATGATGGAGGATCTTAACAGATTCAACCTGTAGCCTGCCACAGAGGGCACCGACGCATGTCTCTTCGCCATAGTCACAACCCCAACCTTACACCGAGAAATTCTTTTAGCCCAAACCTTTGAACAAGAGTGTGATTTCATCAGACACCAACTCTCAATTGGAAAAGTAGCAGCTGGGTGGGAAATTCACACTGACAAGAGCCTTCACTTCCAAAGAAGAATCTTTGTACCAGACATCGGTACCCTCCGTGAAGCAGTACTTAAGGAATTCCACCATTCCAACTTCGCCGTCCACCAAGGGAGCACCAAGACGTACCAAGATCTCCGCCGACAGTACTGGTGGGCTGGAATCAAGAGGGATGTGGCCAAATACATCTCATCATGCCTCACCTGCCATCAAGTAAAAGCGAAACATCAGAAACCCGGTGGGACCCTTCAACCATTACCTATACCTGGATGGAAGTGGGAACATATTACCATGGATTTTGTGACAGGATTACCAAGGTCTCCACAATCAAACACCGCCATTTGGGTGATAGTTGACCGTTTAACCAAATCCGCCCATTTTTTACCCATGAAGATGACGGATTCGATGGACTCCCTCAGCACGCTTTACATCCGAGAAATCGTGCGATTACACGGTGTACCTGTATCCATCGTGAGTGATCGAGATTCACAATTCACGTCGACCTTTTGGAGTAGCCTATAGAAAGCTTTAGGAACCGACCTTCGTCTCAGCACCGCATTTCACCCAAAAACGGACGGACAATTTGAAAGAACAATCCAAATCTTAGAAGACATGCTCCGCGCCTGTGTTTTGGACTTTAAAGGAAGTTGGCAACGACACCTACCCCTAGTTGAGTTCGCCTACAATAACAGCTATCAGTCCAGCATAGACATGGCACCATACGAAGCACTGTATGGGCGACCTTGTCAGTCGCCAGTTTGTTGGGCTGAATTGGGAGAAGCAAGCTTACTGGGACCAGAGTTAGTCCGAGAGACAACAGAAAAGATCCAAACCATTCGCCAACGGCTTCTAACTGCGCAGAGTCAACAAAAGAGCTACGCTGACAAGAGGACCAGACCATTGACCTTGCAGGTTGGAGAACACGTGTTCTTGAAGATCAGACCACGAAAAGGAGTTATCCGATTCGGAAAGAAAGAAAAACTGTCACCACGATACATTGGCCCTTTTGAGATCCTCGAGAAAATTGAAGAAGTAGCGTACCACTTAGCACTACCGCCACAACTGGACCGAGTTCACAATGTATTCCACGTGTCAATGCTCCGAAAGTACATGGCGCATCCTTCCCACATCATCAATTGGGAAAACATCGAACTCAACGAGGACGTCACTCTCGAGGAACAACCAGTGGAAATCCAAGACTATAGTGAGAAGTGCATTCGAGGAAAAACCATTCAACTCATCCGAATCCTTTGGCGACATCGAGGAATTGAAGAATCAACCTGAGAACGAACGAATACTATGCACGCCAACTACCCGAATCTGTTTCCTCCTAAAGGTACACTCTAATTTCAAGGACGAAATTTTGTTAAGGGGCGTAGGTTGTAACAACCCGATATTTTCTTTTAATAATAATATCATATAATTAGTTTTAGTGATAATAAAATTAATTAATTCCTTAATAGGATATATATTACAAACATAATTATCCTATTCTAATTATCCTATTAAAGAATTAATTAATTTTATTATCACTAAAACTAATTATATGATATTATTATTAAAAGAAAATATCGGGTTGTTACAAAATTTACTTTTACCGAAATATTTTAAGAAATAACCATTTTTTAGCAAAATAAGTGACATTTTTTTGCTAAAAAATAGTTATTTCTAAAAATATTTGGGTTAAAGTAAAAAATAATTACTTTTTAAATTTCCCTCGTTGAGACAAATCAATAACCCACAAAAATTTGGCGCAAAACTAAAAAATGCGAAAAAAATTCAAATTAGGACAAAAATTTTAGATTTAAGTTAAATTAAAGAGAACGCACTTAGCGCTCTCTAGAATATTGGCGGTGGTAGACCTGGGTAACAGGTCGTGTCGGGTCGTATTCGTGTCGTGTCAGTTAGGTTCGTATCTCAAACCACCCAACCCGAACCCGACCCATTTAGAATTCGTGTTTCTTGAGTCGTGTCATTTTCGTGTTTCGTGTCAGAAATGCTCAACCCTAACCCATTAACTTCGTGTCCGGTTTGTGTCGTGTCGTGTTATCGTGTTTGTTGCCCACTCTATATAGAATTACAGATATACCATATTATATATATATATATATATATATATGTGTGTGTGTGTGTGTGTGTGTGTGTGTTCGTGTTAGTGGGTGATACAGATTAGTAACTGTATTGGTCGTGTCAATTTCGTGTCTCGCGTGTTCAACCAGAACCCAACCCATTTAGAATTCGTGTTCTCGAGTCATGTCATTTTCGTGTTTTGTGTCAGAAATGTTCAATCCTAACCCATTAACTTCGTGTTCGATTCGTGTCGTGTTATCGTGTTTCGTGCTCGTTGCCCAGCTCTAGGCGGTGGCTTCAGTGGACGCAACGAAGACTAAAACTGTACAATCGATGGAATCCTCGTCGAAGTTATGATGCTGTTTGGAAATGAAAAAAAAAAGTAAAAACCTGATTTTTAAGTTTTTTTAGCCTCAACTCCTCATCGAAGTTATCTTGTCGTCGATTATTTTTCGTTCCCGAAAAGTACGAGACAAAAATAAAGTAAAATTGGATTTCGACACTTTCAAGCCTAAACTGGGTTCAATACTTGTTTTTTGAATAGTGTGACGTGATCGATGGATTGTGTGTGTACGTAGTTGATGGGGTAAAAAAAATATTTGAGAGTTAAGAAGAAGGAGAAGGAGAAGAAGAAGAAGACGGGTCGGGTCGGACGAGTTTGGGTTTGGGTTTGTCTTGACCTGATTCATTTCAATCCGTTTACTATTTGACCCGTTCACATTTGACCCGCAACCCGTTTCAACCCGTCCTAATTCACCCATTTGCCACCTCTAATAGGTAGTATAGATACCTCTTTAGTACATTTTTCACAGGATGTATTTTGTGTTTTGGGTAAATAAGTTTTTTTTTTCCGATTAAAAAAAAACAATTAAACAAAACAAGTATGCTGGCTGTCTGGGAGAATTCCAACCTCATTTGAACAAAATGTACAATCAATTTTTATGTTAATCAATTACCTATAAAATAGAAAAAAGAATTAAACGGTGTCATTTTTTTTGTTGGCTTATTTAACTAACAGTAATGCTACACGCACAGCAAATGTGAACAGATTTTGTGCACAGATTTTTTGTGGGGCCCACTACGGGTCCCACAAAAATAATCCGAGCCGTTCATTAAATGTAAAACATTTTTTCAAGGGCCTCCGCAAAAAATCAGCTCAATCCGTTATCTATAAGTGTTTGATTCAATCATTTAACTTTTCATTCGAATCTCAGGATAATGAAAAGTTAAATGATTGAATCAAACACTTATAGATATCGGATTGAGCTGATTTTTTGCAGAGACCCTTGAAAAAATGTTTTACATTTAATGAACGGCTCGGATTATTTGTGTGGGACCCGTAGTGGGCCCCACTAAAAATCTGTGCACATTTGCTGTGCGTGTAGCATTACTGTTTAACTAATTAAGTTTGACATCCAAACATAAACTAGCATGTCTCCCAATATTGCTCAAGTGGACCATCTATATCTGAAGGGGATAAGAAATATTTGTAGCTCAGTATCTATCTCAATATCTTTTTTTTTTTTGGAAATTAAAGGCTATCTATCTGAATATATCTATGGCCAATTGGCCTAATCGTTATCAATATTTGTGGAAATCTTTCAAACACGAAACTCTGGTGATAAATTAATATATATACATAGAAGAAGTACAGGTTCGAGAGTACACGCTACAAATTATCTAGGAACTATTTTATAGGGGGCTTTTTTCGATTTTGAATGGGTCTTCTACTAGTGGATTGTGAGATTGGTTCTCCTAGAATTAGTCAATGCATACATAAGTTGACGTTGACAGTACGAGATTCGTTCTCCAAAAATCAGATTGGCCTTTGCCCATTTTGTTTGGGCTTTGCTATCTTGGGCTTGGCCCTTAGGGTTTTTGGGCTTGTCCCAACAGGTATTTTCATCTAATCATTTGTTGGATTTCTCTCTCCCTTATTTGATGTATTCTTATTAAGTTTCTTAACAAATTTGTTGTCGTTTGAAGAAAAAAAATTGGTTAATTAGTTGACTTTTTGTGAGTTGACCAATTGCTCTTTTTTTATTTGGAGGCAAAGTCCTTGAGAATACTTTGCAAGACCAAATACGTTAAGCATAGGTGCATGAAGTTATTCTCCAACACTTTGTGGTAGGGGTAAGCAAAAAATCCGTCAAACCGTGAATCCAGTTCAAACCAATCCAAACCGAATAGTTTGCTTAGGTTTTTCAATACTGTGGTTTGGTTCCAGTTTAAAAAATTTAGAAACCACGTTAAATGGTTTGGTCTGTGGATTTACGTTAATGGTTTCGGTTCCAAACCGATCCGATCCGTATATAAATATAATATATATACATATAACGCATAATTTAGATACACCAAGTATACATGAAAGTTATAGTCAACTAATTTTCTAAATTAATTATTTATTCAATCCACCGTCTTATTCATTATTCATTTACTACAAAAATTATTTAGTATAAATTTCTATATATTACAACTCATTCTTATAATCTCAAAAGCACATAGTATATAGATATATAATGCTCCATTTAGTGCATATTGATTCCATGGCTCAATTAATTTCTAAATTTTTTTATAAATACAAACCAATTCTTAGTTTATCTCTGCAATTTTGAATACTTTAAATATATAGTTTACGAAGATGATATCTTAATTTTAAGTAAACCGTGGTTGGAAACCGAAACTGAAACCGAACCGTAGTCTAATGGTTTGGATTGGTTTGGTTCTACACTTTTTTTGGGTTGGTTTGGTTCTCCAAATACATAATCCGTATGTAGTGGATTAGTTTTTAGTTTATTTATAAAACCGAACCAATCCGATTAATGCTCACCCCTACTTTGTGGGGTACTTCCACCGGGTAGATAACTAGTTGTACACACAAGTAGGGCTGTGCACGGTTTGGATCGGATCGGATTCTTATGAATTCAATCTTAATCTGTGAGTCATGGTTTTTTGAAAATGAAATCCGTGTCCGGACCAAAAGTCTCACGGTTTGGTTCGGTTCTAATCCGAACCGTGAGTAACAGTTCGGTCCCGATTTTGTCCACGGATTGCATCAACCAACAACCAAGAAACCTGGATTTTCAAATTTTTTCTGTGTAATTCAATAGGTCCGAGCAAAGTAAAAAAAAAGGTACTTCATTAAAAGTAAACACATTACAGTAGCTCAATAATTCAATAGTTCCCAGCAAAGAAAACACATTATAGTACTTTAATAAAAAAAAACACTAAACACATTACACTTTACATCAAGTCATTACCTAATTCTAGACGCATTACACATTAAAATACTTCAATTGAAAAAAACAATTCGTACAAAGTACTCGAATAAAAAAAAACACACCAAAGTACTTAGGAGAAACCTTTTCTAGAGCTGCAATTGTAATGTTGTGCTGGTTAAAATTTGAAGATCAATCCATCAACGTAAACTAAAACGAAAATAATTTTTTTTTATAGACTTCAGTTATTAGGCCATCCACAGTGGTATAACCAAAAGATAATTGTTGTTAAAGTTAACAATATTTGTGCAAAAAATGGCTCACAATGGTATAATCAAACTTAGCAACATCCTTAGAAATAATCAAATTTTGGGCTTTGGATAACCAAAACTAGCAACATTTTTCAATAATCAAAATTTGTGAACCCCACACTACATAAGTTAACTAATTCCAAAATTTATATACACATGTATTTCAACTACTATTTTATTCTTCTCTTCTTCACTTGCTTTATATCTTCTTTACTTCAACCACAAACTGTTTCTCTTTCTTTTCCTCCAAAAGTGAAGCTCATATTTCTCGATCATCTATAATTTCACTCATCGTTGCTGGATTAAGGTATTTTACTCTTCTTTTACGTTTCTATTTTATGCTGCATTTTTATGATTTTAACTTAAACTTAACTTAAATCTGAAAATTATCTTTATTTGAATTTTTTTCGCATTTTTTAGTTTTGCGCCAAACTTTTATAGATTATTGATTCGTCTCAATGAGAAGAATTGGGAAAAGTGTTTTTTTTTTTTTTTACTTTTACCGAAGTATTTTGATAAATAATCACTTTTTAGCAAAAAAAAAAATTGATTTTTTTGACTAAAAAGTGGTTATTCATTTTTTTTGTTCCTCCCCCTATGGTTGAGTAAACAAAGAACCTTGCAAAAAAAAAGAGGAAGAACTTTGCATTGTTTTTCAAATTTAAGAACACATCTGATTTTTTTTTTGAAAGATTAAGAGAGTAGTGGATTTGTGATATAGGCTATAGGAATAGGAAGAAGAAAAAAATCGGTGTTGTTTTGATAGATAACACTGGGAAGAACACCATATATTCGATATATTTTTGCCAAAAAAAAAACGTAATGAAGGGAAGCGAATGACGGGAAACAAAAGGGGAGAGAGAGATTGTGTTAAATTGTAGTGGACCCCTTATTTTGGTTATAGACTAGAAGTGACCATTGTGAACCTCAACATTGTTAAACTTAGCAATCTCTTAAGTGAATAATCAAAAGCTGATGTGTCAACTTTTGATTATCCATTTTTGATTATACCACTGTGGATGGCCTAGACAAGTAACCAGAAGACTTATTATTTACAAATAATGCAACGGAAAATCCAAAAGGTTTATCTCTGATCTTGTTATTAAGCTGTGTTTGGTTTGTGTTTTGAAATTTTTTTTGAAAAATAGTAGTGGTAATAAGTAGAGAGAGATAGAGAGAGAAATGTTGAAAGTATGAAAAATCTAGGTGGAATTTTTTGAAAAATGCTTTTTAAAAAGCAAAGAGAACAAGGCAGTAAGAAAATGGATTTACTCTATACAGTTATATCGGTGTATATATATATATATATATATATATATATATATATATATATATATATATATATATATATATACACACACACAGTCAGTCTCAAATGAGGGAGTCCTTATTTTAGTTAAAATGCAGACCTCCTCATTTCTCCCATTTTTCGATTGAATTTTGATGATCCGAGCCGCTCAATGTGTTCAGAATGTGATTTTAAGAGTACCTGAGAGAAATTGGCAAAAAAAATGACCGGGAAGGGCTGCATCCGAGCAGTTTTTGTTTGAACCGTTCGATAAAAAACAAACAAAAACTGCTCGGATGAAGCCCTTCCCGATCATTTTTTTTGCTGATTTCTCGCTGGTACCCTTAAAATTACGTTCTAAACACATTGAGCGGCTCGGATCATCGAAATTCAATCGAAAAAGGGAAGTCCGCATTTTATTAAAATGAGGTGGTCCTTACGGAAGACAGACTCTGTGTGTGTGTGTGTGTGTGTGTGTATATATAATAAAACAGAGCTGTGTTTGAATCCAATAGACAACTAATGCTCTAGATTTATCCCCTCCTTCTGCATAAATCTCTGCCCTCCATTCTATATTTCTTTTTTAGTCTTAAATGTTTTCCTAATATAGAATTAGATGAATCAGTAATGAGGTATGATTTTGATTTAATTTTATTTCCTTTTCCAAAACCTATTTTTGTTCCTTTTTCCTTTTGGTTCAAAATTTGGAACTCTCTCTCTCTCTCTCTCTCTCAACCGTGGTTCAAAAATTGGGAGGTCCTTTACCTCTTCAGATAGGATTTTTTGTTCACATTTTTGCAACATGAATATGAGTTCATCCAACAACGTCGATGGCAACAAAGTTCTATTCTTCCGGTGCTCCGGTTTGGATCTTTCTGTTCAGGCCTTTTTTTTTAATCGCATCAAAACTCGATTACGTAGGGATTATTTCTAAATTAATTTATGATGTTTGAGTTTGTTTTGCAGTAGGTTTACCTAACAAGTTTGTCGGAAAATTGAGGTACACTTAAAGTTTTTGTTTACATTTATCCATTCGCATGCTTATGAATTTTTACTATATTAAAGGTAGACGGTTAGTTTGGTGAGATTTTTTATTTCTTCTAAATCTGCTTTTTCATTTTTTGAATGTAGACACAAAAAAAAAAAAAATACATCTTTGATAAAAAGACGTGATCGTTATGTGTGATAAAAAGCCTTGGTAAAGAACTCATATTGGCTGTCTAAACATTTAAGTTCTTGATTAGGTAGTATTAGCTCTATTTCCTTTCTAATTTTATCTTTCGCAATTTTAATTGGAGTATAGCCAGTGGTCTTCTTCCGTAATTTTATATTTGTTAAGATTAACCTTAACAAATGGTTAGTTTGTTTAGTTATTTTATTGGAGACTTGATAAGTGTACTCGCATGTGATTTTTAATATAAAAGGCATCTTTGATGAATTTCTCATAATAAGAGTGTTTTGCAAAACTTAGTGATGTTGTTCAAAAAAAGGAGGGGAGGTTGATCTAATGAATATGGTTTTTTCCCTCTGTGGTAATTCCAATCAGCTACTTTCTTCCTTCTTTTTTTTCAAAACAGAAATGACAGAGAGTAAAGGGTTTAAGGCATAGTTATTGATACCGTTACCGTTTTGACGAAGAATCGGTACCCTAACCCCCCAATTTCGTTCCGGTCCCAATACCGGTCCGAAATTTTGCAGAGTTTTTTTTTTTACGCTATGTTTTTCGTTTTTCTTTTTCTGGTCCTAAAAAAAAAAACAAAAAACGTTTCAGGCCCAAAAAAATAAAAAATAAAAACGTTTCAGGCCCAAAAAAATAAAAATAAAAACGTTTCAGGCCCAAAAAAATAAAAAAACATTTCCCCGCCCCCCCCCCCCCCCCCCTCGCGCACGAATAATCTGTGACGCGCACCCGGTTAATTGGTTTCCGAATCAGTTTTTCCAAATTGCCTTCGGCCATGGCACATTTTTCCGAGCGCGCATGACCTCTTATTGGGTTCTCATTCACAAGTTTACTAGTGTGCAAAGTCATTTAAAGTGGAAAAGAGTTTTGTAACTAAGCAATGTGGGACTAGAGAATCTCTAGTAAAGATATTTTATGATGAATAGTATGATATGGAGGATTTTTTTGAATTATAATTATATATAATTATTATATATATTGTAGTTGCGGTAAATCCGAAACGGTACCCGGTACCGGTAAGTACCGTACCAGTAAGAAAACCGGTACCCTGTCCGAAACGGTATTCAGAACTATGGTTTAAGGGTCCGGCGAGGTCACAGGAGGCGGAATGGATGTGTATCCCAATTTTAACCAACCAAACAGGTAATTCAAGTAGACTAATAATTAATTTCGGGGTGGGGGCTAAAAGTATATGGAATTTGCTGTGATATCTGTGCTAAAAATGAAACCTTTTTTTTTTGTGGGCATAAAAAAGTGTTCGTTAAAATTCATGGAAAAAAATAGCCGGACTAGGTACTGAAAAGGGCAAGTCAAACATCTAAAATCGAACTATGATTGGAACAAAGCCTCTCAAATCCAAATTAGAAATCGGATGATTCATCTTTAAAGTAGGATATTTAGAGCAACAAGATCTATTTGTGCCTTAAAAATGTGTGAAATTATGCCGAATATTCAATGAAAGCATTAGACAACTATGAGTAAGCAATTAGGTGAGAATCAATTTGAAATTTCTGAAGTCAAACAAACAACGTGTTTTTGTTCTAAATACATATTACCTCTCTAGGTGCAATCCTACTTTATTTTTGATTTATGTGTGTGAACTCTCACTGTGATGAATCACTAAATTTATGTTTGTTTTGGTATACAAGGTTCTACAAAGAACGGAGTTGAAGTAAAGCTACAACTGAATGCTTTGTGTCTCCTGGAACCTCTCATTAGGAATGAAAGATGAAAAGAATTTTCATATGCCAATATTTCTTATCATTTTATTCAGTTCCCCCTTTTTGAAAATGAAGAGTTGACCTTTGGAAAAGCATCCACAAATCCTCCGTAGGGTTTTATCCCCTTCAAGCCACGTTTAGGAACACTGCCTATTGCAACTCTAAGAGATCTCCAATTGTAACTCCAATTTTTTCATTAGCATTTGTCTTCAACAACCATTACCAGTGAAACCCAATCCAGATATATATACCGAAAACTTATCTTTGAACAAGGTATGTGAGATATTTTTTTGTTTATGTTATGTAATCACTATTATAGTGCACTGCATTTTATTGATATAGTTTCGTTTTGTCGCCAACATTATGTTTTTTCATAGCAAGGCCCTGTATAATGGATGCCATATATAAGGCCATGAATTAATTAGTGTACTGCAGTAGGATGGTTATTTTATTGATCATGGCTTTGGTGAAATAAACAGATTTGGCAATCTAGCTCTAGAGGATTTGCCAGAGAAATGCTTCATAATGTAGGTATTGAAACGACTCAGGTTGAAGTCATAGTTCGTATTAATTCGAAATTTAATTTTGTTTTGTGCCCACATCTTACTAAGAATTTTGGAACTCTTTTAAATACAAAGTAATTGGAGTGTACATTAAGACTGAATTGTTTTGGTCTTGCGATTCTATATTTCCTTACATGGCTTTCAGCATTAATTTTGTAGTTTGACCGAAGACTCCATTGTATTACGGTAAGTTAATTAGGTAGAAATGTTCCTTATTATATTACATTTACATTCAGTCATGACTTTAAAGTTTTAATATCATACATGAATTTATTTTACAAATGGTTTTTTTAGTGTTAGAGAAATCATATGGCTGAGGTTTTGGTGGTCTAATAAGGATTAACTTTTGGTGGTATGATACCGTTTAGAACCTTTTTGTTTTGAATTTTCTTGCCTTCATATTTTATACATTTAGTTGGAATATAATGACCAAAATGCTTTGCCAGCTGTGTTTTCCATTGCCACGCCATAGTACGCCAAAAGTGCCAAAACACCTTTTCATAGGCATCTATGTAGATACTGGCTCAAATTTGCTTGGCTTATATGAAGTGACGAGTTGTGGATGGAGTGAAACTCATTACTTGAAACTAATACTATGGTAAACATAATTTTTTTGTCTCATTAGATTCATTACCAACATGATCTCTATTCCAGTTTCTTATGGGAATTTCAATTCTAATTGAAGATTGTGTTTTTGTTGCTTTTTTGATGTTGCGTCAAATTAATATCCGGTAGGACAAATAAAATATTTATTTTGATAATATTCTTAGTTTTGTTAATTTCTTTTTATTAGGTTATGAAGCAGGGTTTGGTGTTGCAAATGGGAGAAACTGCATGAGAGAGCTATGGAGGTGGGCAGGTGCATAAGGATCACATGCAATGGGTTTCAATTTTCATGCAGAAATATTACAAGATGTGAGGTCCTCCTGCTATTACTAGAGAGAGATGAGAATAGAGGATTTGATTATGGTAAGAAGTGGAAAGAGATACGAATGGGTTGAAGTGGCTTAGAACGGGTGAGAATCTAAAGGAGGATTCGAATGTAAGTCATGATAAATTGGGGTTTGAAATTTATTACGGTTGATTGTGTTTTAATAGGTTAGAAGACGAAGATGGGTCTCTCACTGGTGTTGTGTCTGATTTTGTAATTGTTATTGTATACGATTTGTTGAACGTGCAATCACATTACGTTTAGGCTAAGATGACATTGTTTGTAGTTAATTTCACTTCAAGGATGAGTGTGACTGATTCTCGATGGAGCTGTTGAATTTTAGATTAGTCAAAGCGGTCTCCACTAATTAAAAATCAATTTGTGTTGGGGTCAAGTTATGTGGTGTGTGTCCATAGGCACGATCTTGCTGAAGAGTAACGACACTAAAAGCCAGTTCCCATGCCGCATTCTTTGAGCCGTGCCTTCAGGCACGGGCATGCGCTAGTGTATATATATTGAATCATACTCTACACAATACACATAATTCTGACTTTCTGAGAGAGTAATCCAGGCCCACTCCTCTATAAATTGCAAACCATTCCCAGGCACTCTCACTATATCGCAACCAAAGTTCATACTTAATTTCTTTACCAAAACACTTGTTTCTTCTTAATTTCCTTAAGCAATGGCCTCCTCCAACCTTGTTTCCTCTCCAGTTCTGCTGGCACTCGCCGCCTCCTATCTTCTTTTTCTTCAACCCCACCCGAACAATGCCAATTCACTCATTACTTGTCACTTCGATAAGATTTATCAGTTTGGCGACTCGATTTCAGATACTGGGAATCTAATTCGGCAAAAGCCAATCGGTGCTGCCACAGCTTTTGCTAAGCTTCCCTACGGTGAAACTTTTTTCAAGCACGCAACAGGTCGTTGCTCGAACGGTCGGCTCATGATTGACTTCATCGGTATGCTATATGATGTAGCCACAGTATACAGCTTACACACTAAAAAAGTTACAGATTGTTGTCTATGGGATATACGTTGCACACACCCTACATGTATCACGACATGTAGATACAAGTGTGTATATCACATGATCAGGTTTGTATTTCCGAAATAATCTACCTTCGTTTTCTTTCTGTTTATTTTGTTTGGATTGGGCATAGACCCATAGTAAAATCTCTTTCGTCATTTTTGTTATCGGCAAAAGAAAATTTTATTAAACTCGAAGAAGGTACATCGAGTAAAAGAGAAGGGAGAACTAGAAAGTTCACTCCAACCCTACAGAGACAAGGTAAATAAAAGGAAAATTACACCCAAGTACTCCTAAATAATGAATCGTCTAACACCATCAAAATTTCTTTTAATATCTTCCACCGTATACACCTTGATATCAAATCTGGCTTTGATCCATAAAGCTTCCCTCATTTTGATTAGCTCTGCCACTTGGTTGCGATCAGTAGCTAGCTTTGTTGTTGAAAATAGCTCTTTCGTCATTTTTAGTATTTGACCTCGAGTCTTTGAACTTTCATTGTGTTCATAATTACATGCAGCTCAAGCATCGGGCCTTCCCTTTCTTAATCCGTACTTGGAAAAAGATGCAGACTTCAGACATGGAGTAAACTTCGCTGTTGCCGGTGCCACTGCCTTAACAACAAAGGTTTTAGCCAAAAAGAGTATCATTGACAGGCTTACCAACAGCTCACTCAAAGTGCAGCGCGATTGGATGTCTAAACATTGCATCATAGAGAGAGGTTAGTTAATGAACGTTTTTTGAAAAATTAAATGAATTAAACTCTTAAATTGTACTTGTCCAATTGCATTTTACAATTAAAATAACAGATTGCATGGAGAAGCAAAAGACGTCTCTTTTTGTTCTCAAGATTGGAGGTAATGATTATAGCTTCGCATTTCAAGAAGGAAAAAGTATACAGGATGTAAAAAAGTTGGTACCTGAAGTTGTTGCAGCCATAATCAGTGGTGTTAGGGTAAGTTTTCCAAGCAGATCGTTCTAGTTTTTATCTAGAGAGATCAAGTAGTAGCAGAAACTACTTTCTGTGATTAACATAAAATTTAACCATGATCTTTCAATGTGAGTTGCAGCGGGTGATCATTAGTTACGGAGCTGTTAGGGTGGTAGTCCCGGGCAATTTTCCAATGGTTTGTTTCCCAATCTATCTCACATTATTCAAAACTAATAACTCGAATGCCTATGATAAGCATCGGTGCTTGATAGATATCAACAACTTGGCAGTCTACCACAATGAAAAGTTACAAGAAGCCATCCAAGAGTTGAAAACAGAGTATCCTGAAGTGGTTATTGTTTATGGTGATTACTACCATGCCTTCCTATGGCTTTTCGATCATGCCGTACAACTTGGTGAGCCTATTTACCCTTGCAACAAGAAGAACACAAAAATTGTATCGATTTACGCATTAATCATGACTAACAATGTTTTTTTTTTTTTTTTGTCATTCAGGATTTAACGGCGATACTACGCAGAAGGCTTGTTGTGGGATTGGTGGGGATTATAATTTTAATCCGACCAACATGTGTAGTTCGACGGTTCCGGTTTGTCCGAATCCTAATCGATTTATAAGTTGGGATGGAATTCATTTAACAGAAGCAGGATATAAGAGGATAGCTGAATGGCTCATCGATGACATGCTGCCAAAGCTCCAGTGCTATAACTAAGTCGGTCTTTCTTGGCTTCTCTATCATTTGAGAAAGTAAACAGGAAGACTTCTTCGCTATCATTCAGCATCTTTAATAAAGACTAGCTCATGATTAAAATCAATGCACGTTTTCGTTTTCTCCATTGTACATTGAGTTGAAAACAATATTTTTTTGCAATATATATACTAGTGTATTAAAAATGTCGTTCATGTGATAAGAATTTGTTTGGTGAATGGTCTGTTGTCCAAAATTATACTTGGAGTACTAGATTACACGCTAAACCTATATATTAATTATAGCTTACCAGTCCTAACGCGATGAGACTGATAAGTAATAACTGCTCAAGTGGACCATCTGAAGGAGATAAGAAATATTTGTAGCTCAAAAAAAAAAAAAAAAGAATATTTGTAGCTCAGTATCTATCTGAATATCTTTTGTTTTTTATTTTTATTTTTATTTTTATAAGCAATTTTTTTTTTAATTAATCTTTGAAGAGGATACAAATATTAAATGGATCTCCGGCAAATACGCAACCCAAGAACCAACTCCAATAGATGGCATGAGACCAACCGAAACAACACACCTGAAAGTAGGCCTGTCAATGGGCCAGATCCGAATCCGATAAGACTCGAATCTGATAATGGTAATCTGGATCCGAAAATCTGAATCCAATCCGAAAACTTTTTTACTTCAAAAATTTTAGCAAAAAAAATTATTTTCCAAAAAAATTAAAAATAAAAATACAACTTCTTAAACATTTTTTTTTTCAAAATAAAAAATTTACAGTTTTTTTTTTTAAAATTTTAAAATAAAATTTCGGATCAGATTGATAACGGATTTAATCTGATATGATCCGTATTTGGATTATTAGATTCGGATTATCGGATCGACGTTATCGGATCCGGAACCGGATCGGATTTTTCGAATCGGATCTGAATCAGATCTGGTCCATTGACAAGTCTACCTGAAAGCAAAGAGAAACCTAAGTGGCCTAGTCATTATCAATTCTTGTGGAAATATTTTTAACACGAAAATTTGTTGAAACATTAACATAGAGGTTCGAGAGTAGACGCTACAAATTCTCTGGAACTATTTTATTCAGGGCTTTGTTCGATTTTAAATAGGCCTCTTATTAGTGGACTGTGCGATTGGTTCTCCAAAATTAGCCAATGTGTGCATAAGCGGACCTTAAGTGACAGTATGAGATTGGTACCCAAAAATGAGTTGACCAATTTGTAGTTGAGTTTTTCAGAGTTGACCAATTACTTATTTTTTATTTTGAGGCAAAGTGAACATAATATATCATTAAATATAACTAAGTTACACATAATCCTTTCAAGGTTCTTTATAAAATGTTATGAGCAAGGGATACAACATGCCTAAGCACATTTATTATGAGAACACACAAACAAAATTACAAGCGATGGAAACAAAGTCCTTCAGAATATTTTGCAAGACCAATTGCCTTAAGCATACTTGCATCAAGTTATTCTTTTTTCTTTTTGTATGGGTAACAGGCGATGCATTAAAAACATAATTAAGCGTTTACAAGGGTATGAAACTCCAATCAAATTCGCATTAAATAAATTAGTACTCCCTCCGTCCCAGAATATTTTTCCGGTCTGCGAAACGAGGACTACAAAATAATGCATTTCTTTCGAGAAAGAATTTAAATTTTTTTTATAAGTTAAAAGAACTCGTCGAGATCTAGTAAATTGTTGAATTTTTTTTCAACTTCTCACAAAAATAGTATTATTTTTACATCTCCGTTTTGCGGACCGGACAAATATTATGGGACGGAAAGAGTAATACAACTAGGAATATATGGGTAGATATAAAAATGTCCCACCAAAACTTGAGCGTCATTTGCCAACGCATCTGATTTGCTTCAAATAGATATGCTTCATTGAAACCTCCTAATAGCCCTGCATCAGTAACCGACAATCAAGTACAACGTTAACAAGAGGGTGATTTTCCGTGTTAATGTTGTGAATCGGATTCAAAACAGTCATGGCATCCACTTCAATTTCCGGTCTTACGAATATTCTCATCCTTTGCGAGGCTCAATCCGTCTCTGAAGGCCCATAATTCTGCCTTGATGCTGGAATCTGCAGTAATAGAGACCTGTGAAATCCACCTATCCAATTGCCACAGTGATCACACAAAATACCTCCAGTTGAGGCAGTCCTCGTGGTCTGGTTTGCCCGGGTGACCGATCCTGCCATAATGTACTCCTACCTTCACCGTGCTGCCATCCATTCACTCAACTATTCTGCTCGCATACTCGACTAGCCCAGTCCGACTAAACGCTCCATCTGTATTTAATTTAGTGAAACCCTTAATTAACCAGGCGAGGAGGAACCCATCCCCCCTGCACATCAGCCCTTGGAGAGGTTCTCGTTTGCAAGGATTTGCTCAAATGGTGGCTGCAATTCTAGAAGTACTACTCTGAGTTGGAGTTGGCAATCTGATCAAGGAGGCGTTGATTTCTGTCCAAGCCAAGTATGCCAAAAAGAAAATAGGAAAATAACACCCAACTACGTGAGTCCCTGTTCCGCTACGGATTCTTAAAAAATAAATATTTACAATTTTCAAGCTTAAAAATAAAGTATTTACAAAAATAATTTTTTGATTTTTGTTGCACCGTTCAAAAATCTCATCGAGATCTATCAAATAAGATTCATATTACGCAAAAAAAATATTTTTGTAAACTTGTTATTTTTAAACTTGAAAATTGTAAATAAGTATTTAATTTTTAAAAACCCTTAGCGGAACACTTGGCAATTTTGGAGTTATCGAGGATCCAGTCAAAAGGATTATCATGAGGGGCCAACAAGGGGAACAGGAGGGCGCTCCAGATCGACATTGAGGCGCGAGGGCAATCACGAAGAACATGGCACGTTGACTCCGGAATAGCAGGGCACCATTCGCAGAATGGGGAAGGAGTACTATGGCGGAAGAACAAGTTGTTGCGGTTTGAGAGACGGTCATGGGCAGCAAGTCAAACAAAATGTTAAGGGCGAATTTGCGCTTGCAACATAGCAGGGTTCGATTCTTCCTGAAAACAAACCATAATTTAAGTTGGGGTCATGACGGTGGATTGCTGTGCTAGTCTCCTCCGAGGTTTGGATTGCGCAGTTGAATCCAATAGTGGCGTAACTGTAGGGTTGCTCATTGGTTACAAAAAAAAAAAAAATGTTGGATGCGGTAGGTGAAAGGAAGATGCCAAATCCACATTGTGTAACTAATTGTACACACAAGTGCATTTTTGGTTTCCTAAAAGAAAATTTATGAGAACAGTTTTTTTGCCCATTGTTCATAAATAAAAAGGACTCCTAATATATAATGATTTCATATAACTTGACAATCAAGAAGGTAGAAGATTAGGCTCTGTTTGTTTGTTTGGACGTAAAATATTTTTGTCAAGAACATTTTACGTAATTTTTATTATTTGGTTGTTGAAATGTCCGGAAAATGAACTTTTTCCGAAAATGTTTTACATCATTGGCCGCAAAACAATTTACTTTCAAAAAACCGGTAAGTCAATTTCCGACTCTACGCACCCGTTCGCACATTAGACCATCACCTCTATTGGAATTTGGAACAACTGGGCGACGGAGGATTCTCGAGTATTCCCTCATGGCCACATCAATACACAAGCAAAAGGACTCTCTCTCTCTCTCTCTCTCTCTCTCTCTCTCTCTCTCCACTTGCATTCCTAGGCACACCACGGCCTTCATCTCTCGCCTAGACTTCCTCCAAACTTCAAGTACTTTCAAATTAATACTACTCCATGCAAATTAGATGAGTTATTAGTATGTGTAATAGTAAAATTACAATAATTCAACCAAACACCGAAAAATAATTGTAAAATTTGTATTTTTCCGTAAAATATCAAACGGAGCCTTAGACAATTTTTTGCCCTACTTGTAAATTCTCGGATGCCCTTAATGAAAAATGTAACAGTAAAAAATCAGATGGTGCATAAGCCTCAACAAATACAGTCCGAGTTCTCAAATTTACTTTGAATAATGTTGTGCTAGTTAAAATTTGAAGATCAATCCATTAGCGTAAACTAATACGAATTTTTTTATAAGATTAAAACAACATAATTCACCTAATAAGCAAATTTTAGGACAAAATCTTAAAGAAAAGAAAACTAGTAAACCAAATCATTGTCCCACATCTCAGCCGTTCAATGTTACTTTTGCCGATAAAAAAAAAACTCTCCTTCCTGACTGCCGAACACAAAATCTCAGCCGTTGAGGGGGAAAAACTGTCGACAATAATTGCCACTGTTTTCATCAACCTCATCAAGATCTCCATAGTAGCCGTTCAATGATCCTTCCACAACCGGAGGCGCCACCGGTTGCACCGGATTCACATCCTCGAATCCAATCGGGCCTTCATCTAGAAGAAGCAAAGGTTGCGAATGAATCGCAGACATTGGAAAAAGTTGTTGAGTACAATCTTCACAGGCTTCATCGTCCTCATCAGAAGCTCTATACCAATTCAACGGCTCCACGTACACCGGATGATAACAACAAACACAATCTGTTGAGTGAACTTCTTGTAATGGAGGCAATGGATCAGCATAACCATAATTGTGTGGAACCATTGATTTCTCCTGTTGTGGATTCCTCTGTTCGTAGTTCGTCTCGTTCAATCCATCAATTCTACTTCCCATCGCTCGTAATTTGGATTCCAAATCACCCAAGAAACTACCCAGCACATCTCTCGATATCCCACGAAGCCAATCCTCTCTCCAACCCGATAAAAGCTCGCTCAAACTAATTTCCTCACCGGGAAATCCAGAGGGTCGTGGAGATTTCTTGACCCGGCGGGGATCATCGCTGTGCTCTTTGTACCTATCGATGATCGATTTCACGTCCTTGGGATTTTCCGGCCACGTATCGACCTCTCCGTTTGGGCTAACAATGACGGTGCACGCGGCGATTCCGCACAGGATCGATAGCTCCCTGGTTTTCCTCTTGATGCAGTCTTTTCTTGCTGCGTATGGTCCTTTGTTTTTGGCTTCTCGATTGAGGGGATTCGTTTGTATCAGACTAGGACCCTCCGTGGCCGCTTTCACCATTCTTGGTTCTTTCTAGGTTGAAGGACAAGAGAGGATTACGGCTAGTTAGTACTGGACGTCGGTGGGTTTTTGTGAGGTGAGAGATGAAGAGGAGTATTGCTTGCTTGTTATATATACAGGGAGAGAAGTGAAAATTTGGAGGAGGAAAGAACGTGTTGTGCAAGAAACAAAATCGTGGAAGGAAATTGGAAACAGAAACTTCACTTTTTTGAAATAGGAAACAGAAACCTTTATAAGGCGGTCTAGGTCTCAGGTTGAAGGGTTTTTTTTTTTGGTGCAAACAGCGTATCACGTGGCATTACCCAGCACACATCCGAGCCGTCCTAACATATTTTGGATGGGGAAGATCGGACCACTCTCTTTCCCCTTCAACCGACCACTCTCTCTCTCCTCTTTCTCTCTCTCTCTCTCTCAGATCCTGACTGTCCAAAACACATTCGGAGGACTTGAATGTGTGCTCAAATATCACATAGACTATAACCTATTTGCACCAAAAAAAAAAAAAAAACTTCTCCGGTTGATGTGATTATTAACAGATAAAGTGGCATCGTTACAATGTCGGATCTATATGTGAGGAGTAATTAATTCAACCCAAGGTAGTTGTGGAAACTTTCTAAAAACCAAAACCAATTTTATCTCAACGAAAAGTACTTATTGGGTGCTTATGGGCCATCATCACGTGATTGTCCAATAGCCTTCTTCGCCTTACATTTTTGTGGGATCAAGGATAAAGTTCGCCTTATATTTTTGTGGGGTCAAGGATAAAGTGTGTTGAGCACACATAATTGTACGGTGAGAAAGGGTGTTGAGACACCATGTGACTGTGTCCTAAAGACTACGGAATAATTTCTACAAACTTCCTAAAATGGTGTCGTTATACTGAATTATTGTGTCCCTTTTTTTTTTTTATTTTGGCAATTATTATCGGAAAACCTATATGTATCGATCAACTCCCTACCGAAATCATACTGACAGCCGTGCCAGATCGTCTCTGGCTACCGGACGGCCGATCCGAGCCGTCCAAAAATTCTATAAAAAAAACCCCGCATATATACACGAAAAAAGGGTACTTGATCCAACACCCTACACACATCGGATGCCGTTGATTCCCGCTTATACACGAAAAAAGGGTGCTTGATCCAATACCCTACACACATCGGATGCCATTGATTCCCGCAAAGGCCCCCTCGGTTTTTTTTTATTTAGAATTTTGGAACGGCTCGGATCGGCCGTCCGGTGGCCGGAGACGGCCCAGGGCGGCCATCGGTATGATTTCGTTGGGGAGTTGTCGGTACATATCGTAAGACTCAATTATTATTGTGTAACATTATTTGACATGGATCCTCTCCGGGAAAATGGACTAGATGGTCTAATTTTTTTATTTATTTGTGTGTCCCTTTCGAGCCCATTTTAACGATCGATCTAACCTATTCGCCTTTTAGAGCTTGTTCTGCATGTTGATCCGCTCAAAAATTAAGTTGATCAGATACCAGGTTATATGATTTAAAAATGCATTTATCATGACAATTATATATTATATTGGGTTCTAATCCAGTAACTTTTTTTCAAAATAAGTACGTTAAGCAATCATATTGCAATCGATAACGAGATTTTTAACGTGACCAATGTTCAGTGTGATCTCTAAAAGAATTAACACATTTCAATCGTCAAAGTGGCCTAAAAAGAGTCCGGCAACAAGCCAACAACAAAACTCGGGGCGGCTCAAGGATTTTGGGTTAGTGGGGACAAAAATTTCTTTAATAATTCAAATTTTATGTGAACAATAAATTTTTGATATATGTATTCCATCGTTTATCAAAATAACCACTAGCATATAAAAAGTTTTTGTCGTGCTGAAGTTGTTTTATTTCATTGGGTCATATTTATATACTTATGTTTTCAGATTAAACTGAAATCTTATATATTTCCCATCTGTACTTAAAGAAAACCTCAGGGGTTGTCAGTGATATTTACCCAAAATAATAATGCAACAGTACATTAAAAGTTTTTTTCGCCAATTGTTTTAAGCCTCAAAGGGTTCAACTAAACCATCTCCAGTGGCGGACGTGTGTATGGGCCTGAGGGGGCGGCCACTCCCAATTTTAGGATTTTGATAGTAATATTATATATAGTATTATTAGTATTTTTATATAACTAGTATACAAATCTCTGAAACTCTACATAGTTAATTTGATTTGATCTAGTCAAAATTTAATTATTCTACCTTGTCATGTACAGTAAAATTTTCTCAAATTTTTTTCATAGACAAATTAAAATAATCACACATGAGCGTTTATTGTCGACCAAAAAACAAAATGAAGTCATATACAATATATTAATGTACTGCAAAAGCTACACGATATGTTACCTACATTTTTTAATGAAAATATTTATAGTTGGATAAGAACATTTAAGGGCCCTTTTTCGAAGGAAATTTTCTGGGTTTCAATCTTCTAACTAGGCTTCATGTGAGGCCCCGTTTCTACGTCGGCCTAAAGCCATTGCATTTTGTGATCTACTTTATGCTTGAAGTAATTTTAAGGAGATATATATAATGTCGTATCATGATTCCTATATACCTTTGGAATATGCTGAAACTAGTATCAACTCGTGCTATGTAAGGCAATTGAAAAAAATATAAGGTTTAAGGTTTTTTTTTGTCAAGGGATAACATGTAGGTAAAGGGATTTGGTCCCTCCCTAACTAAAACTAAGTTTTTTTTCCTTAAATTCTAAATTATCTTATTGTATGGACCAATTGGATTTGAAATAGATAAAAAGATAAGTGTGTTTAGAAATTTTAAATTATGCCACTTGTCACATTCAGGGGGTATCTCACAAAAGCACTCCTTGCAATACTGTATAGACTATACAGTACTAGCAGTAACCCCTAAGGAATTCTTAAGCGGACAACCAAAAGTAATTTACTGTATTTTGGTCCATTAATCGTGAAAATATATGTATGATACGCATCACACCACTATCCAGTGGACTCCACCACAACTATATATGTAGAGACCAAAGCTAGAGCCCCCACTACGTATAGATGGTGTTAGGACTTAGAAGCATTCCTAGCTCCAATAAGGGACTATGGCGACAAATCAAGCCTTGTCAAACCAAGTCCGAGTTTTTATCATTGAACCATCAATTATAAGTGGTCATACTACACAACCGCCAATCGCTCTCTAACCCCAAATCCTACGTTGAAACGCGGTAGTTTCACCTTTCAAAAGTTCTTTCTAACTTTGAAAGCGATGGAGAATAAGGGTCTGTGACAAAATTGCACACGCACGCGTGTGCACCGAGTGCTAGTTCTTCCTAAATGAAGAAAGAAGCATATATGTTCAGGGGAAAAAAAAAAAAAAGAAGGGAAAAAGGAGAAGAGACATGTTGGCTCACCTTCTAAGGCCGAACCCAAATCGGATTTGCCTCCTTTAAGCCAATACCATCATCACCTCCTCCTCTAAAGAACCATAAGAAAATTAACACAGCAGGCATTTTCGTGCATATTGTACTCTCTTTTCTCTTTTCTTTTTTGACAAAATTGAGAAGATTATATTAATGATTGCCTAATGGCACTTACATAAGGGAGTTCATTACAAAAAAATTCGACAAAGCTAAACAAATCATCTAGCTATTGTAAAACAAGGAAGCACAAGGCAATCGATATCATAGTGAAGCAACATCGTCTCTGAAAGTACGTACCTGATGATCTGTAGACGAAATCTTCGTTCAAAGACGAAACTAAAAACTCTCGAGAATACAAGAGACATTTCTTTAATTGTTAGTTTGTGTTATTAGGATAAGGATTATAGCCTATGAGAGCATCCACAATGGACTAATCATAATTAGATAATCAAAAGTTGCCATATCACCTTTTGATTATCTATTTAAGGGGTTGCTAAGACTAGCAATATATATAGAGGTCCACAATGGTATAATTAAAATTGAATAACCAAAACTTGCCACATCACCTTTTCAAACTATAAAAAGTTAAAATTGTGAACATAGAAAACAATTTTTTTAAAACAGTTTTCAAACTACGTAATAAAAACATGTTATTAGACAAAAATAATTTTTGGAAACATTTTTTTTAAATATAGTTTTTGGAAGAAAAAAGTTTTAAAATCAAACAATTTTAAAAACAGTTTTCGAAAAAAAAAATTAAAAAAAACAGTTTTTGGTTTGAAAAAATTGTTTTAATAAAAAATAGGTTTTGCGAAATAGTTTTTGCAAAAAAATAAAAAGAAACATTGTTGAAAAAAGAAAAGGAGAGAGAGAATGTTTTTGAGTAAAGTCGAGAAAATTTCAGTGTCCTTTTGAGGGAGACGGCTAGATTTGATTGATCCCACAAATCATGAAATTTGCTACTAATTAATAGGGTTATTTCAAATTTCAAATTATAGTCGTAGTGCCCTGCATGTGTCGTGTCTACGTTGCTCCTCACAAAAAGGGGTTGCCCCGTTCTCTCTCTCCGACCAAAAAGGGGTTGGCCCCTTCGTACATCAGCAATTTGAGATTCCGGCGATTTGGAATAAGCGACGGAGGAACGAGTGGGATATTGAGCGACAGGGATGGGGAACAGAATGAGACGAGATGAGCAACAAAGGGCGGCACGAAGGAGTAAGTGATGACTGATGAGCAGCGTAATGGGCAGTGGGAGGCCGATTTGATGGGCGATGGGAGGAAAGGTGGAGGTCGACGGGTGGGATGGCATTGGAATGTCGAGATAATATAGGGGGATTTCGTCCCCTGTTATGACCAGAATAACAGGTAAGGAAAGGCATGTATTTAGGGATTTGTTAGATGATCAATATCCCAAAAAATGTTAGAGGACCTCCGATATTACTTTTTAGTTCCAAAAATCAATGCCTATGGCTATATATATATATATATATATATATATATATATATATATATATATATATATATATATATATATATTCTATGAAAACAAGTAATGCAATGCAATAAGGGTAAAATTGGGTTATTTTAAGTTAGAGGATGAAAACATAACTTTGAAAAGTGGACGGGATGAAAACATAACTCATACTAGGTTGGAGGATCAATATTTAAGTATTTTTAAAAACTCAAAAATATCTAGCTTTTGATATTCTAGAATATCTTTGTGAAATATTTAAAATTTCACATGTGTAATTCTAGAATTACCTATGAAAATATCTTTGCACTAGAACCTTCTATGGAGTAGTATAAATAGGGATGGGTTCTAGTTATTTCGTACCAAGTAAAAAAAAAAAGAGTTTGAGTTCAAGTTACAAATACTCTCGTTCCTCACCCTTGTCTTTAGTACTATCCCTCTTTCAAAAATCTTGTCCAACTAAACAATAGAAACTTCTACTCTTCCAACAAATGTATCTTAAGGTACATGATATGTATCGTGATACGATCTATACAATTGGAAAAATAATACACGATACGAATCTCTATTTAAAAACACAATTTCTACCCAATCAAATTCACAATCGTACCAAAATTACGAGCATCCAAACATAACCCCTCCCCCCCCAACACGGCAGACAACTATAATACTCTCGTCTAGGGGAAGAGAAATGATTAGGGAAGTAGTTAATTTCTTCCTTTCCGGAGCAATGGCTACCAAAAATCTTGTTTCCACTTTAGCTCTAGTAAACCTTGCTGCCTATTTTAGCTCCACTAGAGATTGATGGGAATGATTATAACTATGCATTGGTTTAAGAAAAATTATTGATGAGGTAAAAAACATAGTACTTGAAATTATCGAAGCCATAATCGGTACTACTAGGGTAAGTTTACTGAGAAGATTAATTAATTTTTCATCAAGATCACGTAGACTACTTCCTTGTATATATGCTAAGTACAATACAATTTATTGTCATTGGTTATGGAGCTGCTAGGGTGGTAGTGCTGGAAAAAATTTCAATAGGCTACTTTTCCATCTATCTCACTGCATTTCAGAACAATAACTTAAATACATATGATGAACATCTTTGCTTGAAGGACCTCAACAGTTTCTCAAAATATCACAATGATCAACTACAAGACGCCATCCAACAATTAAAAAGAGAGTATCCGTAGTAATCGTTTATGGTGATTACTACCAAACCTTCCAATGGCTTTTCCAGAATGCACCATATCTTGGTGGGTTTATTTACCCCTTGCAAGAAGAAGAGCAAGTTAGAGTATATAGTTCCTTAATCATGGCTAATACTGCATTTTTGTTTGTGATTTCAGGGTTTGACTTCTACTCTACTGAAAAGGCTTATTGTGGGACTGGTGGTGATTACAATTTTAGCTTCATCACCAAGATGTATGGAGATTCAGGAATTCTAGTATGTCAGAATCCAAGCAAACACCTCAACTGGGACGGAGTTCATTTGACAGAAGAGACGTATAAGAGAATAGTTGGATGGCTGATTGATGACATCTTGCCAAAGCTTCATTGCTCTGTTTAAGTTGATCTTAGTTAGGTGGACAACTAGATTTCGTTTTCTGTTTATTAATAGTTTAGTAAAGACTTGTTACTCATGTTTATAGATGGTTTTCATTGAAAAGTTATAACTTAAAACAGTCAGTTTCCTTATGCACTATGGCAGCTGCATTTAGTTTACAATGGAGTGTGCAATTATTTTATTTTGTGAATGCTCTGTTTAATAAGATTAGTTTCCATATAGTTTTTCGATTATTTTCTTGAAAATGCAGAACGAATCGCAAGCATTAAATTTGGAATTGCTCAAAACCATGACATATTCCTTTCATATGTTATTACCATTACCATCTTTGCAATTTTGCTTTCTAAAAAGTTATGAGAATAGAAAGTTCTAAACAAAAGTAAACCTCGCCATGTCTTCAGAGAACTTACAAATTATTCGATTCCCCTTCAGTATTACATTAGTGTAGGCCTGACTTTGCCCCTTTTTTATGCCTCCATAATTATAAGCTAATCGGCAATGATTTAATGTGAAGGAAGTGAGAAATAACAGTGTTAGGGGATGGGGGCTGCTATAATTGTTGTGCTCTTAATATGAGCTCTATTCTGGGTTTAACAAAGTAATCTGAACTTTTCAATTTGCTTGGCTCATCAACTTTGTCACGTAAGTGAAAACTACAAAACCAGACATCGGTAGCGGGCGGAGTTAAGAATTTCGGTTCGTGGAGTCAAAATTTAGATACATATGCAACTATATTTTTTCTACGCACAAGTCCAAAAATAACTAAATTAAGAGGTTAAGTATGGATATGCACAAATAACACATTTTTGCCTCGTAATTGGCCCTAAAAGATTTGTTATATTTGTAAAATAATGTATGATAGTCTCATTTCTAGCACTATCAACTTTGGAAAAGAAGAAAACGCATGGGATTTCTATGCATTTAAATAAGTTGGAACAATTTAGAAATTTTTTGTGGCATCAAAATAGCAAAATTTGATTGCAAACTTTCAAATGTTCAGGTGGAAAACCAAAGTTGGTGGGGTGACCCCACTTATGCCATAGTCCCTTTGTCGCATCGATCCATATACAGGGTTTGATTGGGTGGACATAAAAGCACAACAACCAAGGGACTTACCTCCCAAGAGGTCGAAATATTGAACCCCGCAAAAGCCAAATGTTCAAATCTTGAGGTTAATGGAGGTTTGCTAGATCAACATATTCAAGGCTCTGAAAATTGGTTGGGATGGAAGTAAATTGACCCGAACACTCTGTTATTCCAAACATTGAATTACGTAGCTGGTTTTGGCATGGTTTTCCACATGTTTGTGTTGGGCCTGGAACAAGAAATTCAACCAACTTCGACACTACGCCAAATCTCACATTTAGCGGCAGTATTATTACCAGCGGTAAAAAAACTGCCGTTAAAGGCTATTCTTACCAGCATGAGTAAAACCACCGGGAATAACTACCAAAAACGGTGGTTTTTTTAGAAAAGCTGTTTTTGCTAACTTTTACCGGCGGTATTTTAAAATACCGCCAGAAAAAAATAGAATATACTGTTTTTTTAATACTGGTGGTTTATTGCCGCAGCTTATAATAATACCGACTCGTATAATATAAATATTATTATTTATCCTATGGGACACAACATGCGAGTCAGCCCAGTTTGTAACACACGTGCACAAGGATTCAGAGGTTCCGCGTTCGATTCCTAGGAAAGCAAAAAAAAATTACCACCGGTTTTAAAACCGCCGCTTTTGTTTTCCCGGCGGTTTATTTCCAACGGTTTTGGGTATTACCGGCAGTTTTTGGACTATTAACGGCAGTTTTCCCGTGCCGCTAATGCTAAAATTTGGCGTAGTGAATTCCGGCCCAGTAGGCCGAAGTCGACTGCACCGTGAGGCTCTTCTCCTTCATTCAGTCCTAATAATAACTCTTCTACTCTGTGTCCCTGACGCGACTTCAAGCACCCAATTCAACCTCTCCCTCTTTACAGTTCTCCCTAGCGCCTCTCCTCTTTATAGTGGAAATTTTATGTCTATCTCAAATTCAATTGGCAATGAATAGAGAAATTTCAAACCTAACATTATATTAAAAAAACCGATTTTGGTTCACCCACTTTTAGAAAAAAGGTAAATACTAATGCGACGATGCTTTCTTTAATGCCACGAAATTTTAACAGGTTTGACAATTATGTCCAAGTCTCTCTCTCTTTTCTTTAGTACCCACTTTCTCCCTTCCACTACTCTCTTCCTCTGGTTACTCTCCCACTCTAATTCCTGTAACTTAATTGACCAATTGCTCAAGGACGAGAGATTTGAGACAACTCCGAATTTGCTTTGCGACCATTCTCGGATGCATACCTAGTCTGTCGTCCGGCCGGTTGTACATACCCACCCCCTAGCGATCATGACCCTTTCTTCTTGATGAATTTGTGATTACCTTCTTTGATCTTTGAATCATGCACAGAATCACACCGATTACTCAATTTCTACTGATCTAAACCATTACAATTATTGACAAAGGGGACGAAATTGAAAATGCTACCATCATATATCTAAACAGAGATATAGAAATGGACAATATATTCGAGTCTATTTTATTTTTCCCGAATAATCGACAGCAGTAATTGCTCTGCCTATCATCTATGGGCATGGATAGATTGTGGGTTCAAAGAGAGATTTGACATGATGAGGGAGGGAATGGAAGGAGATTGTGGTTTCTGCACGAGATCTGTGTTGACGGTAAGATTGTGGGTAGTGGTGGTTGTTTTCAAGTGAGAAATAGAACATAGGAGAAGGAGAAAATTGGGTCTTGCTGTCACGGTGGAGGAGAAGAGAGAGATCCGAGATGGGGTGTGCAGGTTGAATGAAGAGAGAGAGAGAGAGAGAGAGAGAGAGAGAGAGAGAGAGAAGTCTGTCTCGGTTTGATCGAGATTTTGAGAGAAAAGTCGGTTTCGGTTTGATTAGAGGGTATAACAGTCAGCCTACAAAAATTGTCGTGGCATTAAAGGAAATCATCGTGGCATTATCCTTGTCCATTAATAAAAAAGCTTTACAAATATGCATAAATTTAGTCAAGAACACTGTTTAACAGAACTTCGTAAATGAAAAAACAATTAAGTACTTACTAAATTAGCCCAAGTTGGTTGAAAGGTATGACTAGGTGAAATTTGGTAAGTACCAAACCGGCCCATTTTGCGAGCTGAAAGAATTGAAATCAAAATTGTTATTCATACAACAATTTAAACACAACACCAAACACAACTTCTCACATATATATGGGCTTCACACATACTATTATGTGTGAATCCTATATGTATGTAAGAGATTGTATGAGTTATTGTGTTTGAATTGTTCTGTGAGAAACATTGTCCGAAAACCAGTGGCGGAGCCACTTGAGGACGAGCGGGGGCACGCGTCCCCACTGAATACTCTTTTTTTTTTTTTTCAGATTTTGTATTTTTTTTTTGTAATTGGCTTCTTAAATTGTTCTTTGTTTAATCACTTTAATACATTTTGTATATATTTCATTCTCAACTTTTTGTTTCCAATATTACGACAATTCCACTACACTTGCGAAGTGAGATTTTTAATGAATAAAAAGAGAGTCAGCACTCATCGTTTGAAACTCCTCAAAACATAATGTCCAAATTTGTAAGTGGCTAAACCATGGGTTATATACATTATACTTCATTAATTATTCACAATTTTAAAAGTAATCTTGTCATTGTTAATAGAACTCACAACGCGTGACGAAATAGTGGTTTAAGCATAAAATTTGAAAAGAAAAGCAAATTTTTTTGATTGGATCAAGATTGCTGAATATTAACATTTTAATTATTGTGTATCTAACTGTTATTAGACTTGGTCCATTGTGACAATTCAAACAATTGATTTGTATTGATAGTTTATGAAATTACTACCTTCCTTAGTAAATGTGTTAGCTTTTTTTTAAAATTATTTTTACCATAAGCATTCTTTTATTATTTTGGTGTTGCTAATTATGATTTTTTTTTTTTTGAAGTGTGTTTAAAAAGTGCCCCCACTATTGTTAATTCCTGGCTACGCCACTGCCGAAAACAAATTTGGAGCAGGGAAAGAATGTGTTGTGCATGAAACAAAATCGTGAAAGGAAATTGGAAGCAGAAACTCCACTTTTTGAAATAGGAAACAGAAACCTTTAAGGCTGTATCGGTTAATGTTAGAAGTTTTTTTTTTTTTTTTGCGCAAATAAGGTACCACATGGCATTATCCAGCACATATCCGAATCGTCTAAACTTATTTTGGACGGCACAAATCAGAACACACACTCTCCCCCTCACCCAACCACTCTCTCCTCTTTAATTATCTTAACAAAAACTTATTGGCTGCTCATGGGCCATCATCACATGATTGCCCAATAACCTTCTTCACCTTACATTTTTTGTGGGGCCAAAGATAAGTGTGTTGAGCACGCATAATTGTACAATTAAGAAGGGTGTTGGGACATCACATGGTTGTACCCGAAAGACCACTGAATAATCTCAACAGGCTTCCTAAAACGATGTCGTCATACTAAATTATTGTGTCACGTTTCTATTCGTTAGGGCAATTATTCTTGTTTCTATTCGTGAGGGCAATTATTCTTGTGTAACGTTATTTGACATGGATCCTCTCCGGGAAAATGGGCTATACAGTCTAGTTTTTTTATTTGTGGGTCCCTTTCGAGCCCATTGTAACGATCGATCTAACCCATTCACCTTTTAAAGCTTGTCCTGCAAGTTGACTCGTACAAAAATTAAGTTGATCGGATACCAATTTATATTATTTCAAATTGCATTTTATCTTGACAATTATTTATTACTTCGGTTCCAATTCAATACTGTAACTTTTTTTTCAAGATAGACAGATAGATTTGATTGATCCCACAAATTATAGAATTTGCTAATTAGTAGGGTTATTTCAAATTTCAAAGTCCTACATTATTTACACAAATTTCAAATTATAGTTGTAGCGCCATGTGTTGCATCTACGTCGCCCCTCACAAAAAGGGTTGCCCCCTTCTCTCTCCCTCTCTCTCTCTCTAACCAACCAATCTAAGTGATAATGATCTCAAAAAAAAATGACACCCTCGCACTCGGAAAATGGATAAAACTAACTTACTAGTTTCCTTGAAACTACATTTTTTTTTCCTACTCAAAATTCTTCATTTATCTAGCTCAGAGACCATAAAATATTTAGAAAAGTAGAATAATTAGATTGATAACTACATGATAGGACAATTTTTCTTTAGAACCTAACATATGTAAAAATAAAAGAATAAATAAAAATAAAAATTAGGTTCATTTGGAGATTGATAACTACGTTTTTTCGAACTGCGAGATTGATAACTACATGATGAGACATATTTGTCTACTGACCATACTATTTTTAATAATAAAATACTTCCTCAATCACTTTTTAAATATCCCCTACAAGTTAAAAAAATAAATAAATATCCCTTACGAAAAGATGTGCAATTTTTCGATAAAATAAAGCACTTTGGTGTATAAGTTTTTGCACCAATTTAAAGGACTAATAAAAATCTTTAAATTGGTACAACAAATTTTAATTAAAAATGTACGGAAGTACTTTATTTTTTAACCAAAAAAATACACGGCTTTTCGTAAAGAACAACTAAAAAGAGACGAATGAAGTAAAGATAGGATAATCGAAGATTGATAACAAACATAAGCATATGCATTTAATTTCTGATTTATTTTTTGAACTATATAGATAAATATTATCCGATCACGTTTTCCATGTTCAATCCGTCAAAGTGTGGATTTTTTTTTTTTCGCCCTTGTCATTATCACTTGTATTGACTGTTTTGCTTAACGTGAGATATTAGCGGGTGGCTTATCATCATCCTCTAACTAACTTTCAAAACAGGAGTATTTTTTCTATATAAGATTATGCAATTAATCCAACTATCGGAATGAAATAACTTTCTTGTGATCAAATTCACATTTCTACCCAATCAAATTCACAATCGTATCCAAGATTACGGTCATTCAAATACAACATAAAATCCTACCCTACCCAACAGAGCGGGAAGTAGTTTCATCCTTTCCACAGCAATGGCTGCCAAAAACCTTGTTTCCACTTTAGCTCTAGTAAACCTTGCCGCCTATTTTTTTCTTCTCCTTCAACTCCTTCCAAGCAATGCCAAATCACTCATTACTTGTCATTTCGACCAGATCTATCAACTCGGCGACTCGATTTCCGACACCGGCAACCTGATTCGAGAGAAGCCAATTGGTTCCGCGACTCAGTTCACCAGACTTCCCTACGGCGAAACTTATTTCAAAAGGGCAACTGGTCGATGCTCTAACGGTCGACTCATGATTGACTTCATTGGTTTGTAACATAATGTTATGTATCTAGTAATAATACACACATACTGTAAAGGTATATAGAATTGTTTTCCCAGTACGTATTGATTGTGGAGTTCAAGTTAGTTTTTTAGGGGATTTTTGTTGCGCGCAAAAAACTTGAACTTGAATATATGACAACCTCTATAAACAGTTGTATATTTCGTGATGCTTGTCCACAATCAATACCGTACCGATCTTATTTTTTTGTTCTTTTTCTTTATTATTTCCTTTAAATTTTTTTATTTGGTCAATTTATGAGGTCTTCGAGTCACTGAAGAGCTGGCATTGTCTTCTGTAAATTTTGCAGCTAATTCATCCGGCCTTCCCTTCCTTAGTCCTTACAAGAAGACGGATGGAGACTTCGCACATGGAGTAAACTACGCCGTTGCTGGCGCCACTGCCTTACCGACGGAGGTTCTAGCAGAAAAGCACATCCCCACCATGGGTACCAACAGCTCGCTCAATGTGCAACTTGATTGGATGTCGACACATTTGAATTCAATCTGTACCCCAGAAACAGGTTTGTTATCAAGTTTTTTCTCAAATAAAATACACTCAAATTACGAATTCTACTTGTTGGATTGACTTTACACGTACAACAACAGATTGCTTGGAGAAGCTAAAGAACTCTCTTTTTATGGTCGGAGAGATTGGCGGGAATGATTATAACTATGCATTGTTAAATGGAAAAGGCATTGATGAGGTACAAAGCTTAGTACCTGAAGTTGTCGAAGCTATAATCGGTACTGTTAGGGTAAGTTTACCAAGAAGATCAATTAATTTTTCATCAAGATCAGGTAGATTACTTCCTTTTATATATGTTAAGTACATTACAATTTATATATATTTTTTCCATTTTGGTGTTGCAGCAAGTCATTGGTTATGGAGCAGCTAGGGTGGTAGTGCCGGGAAATTTTCCAATAGGCTGTTTTCCCATCTATCTCACAACATTTCAGACCAATAACTCAAATGCCTATGACGTACATCATTGCTTGAAGGAACTCAACAGTTTCTCAAAATATCACAATGATCAACTACAAGAAGCCATCCAACAATTAAAAAGAGAGTACCCGAATGTAGTAATCGTTTATGGCGATTACTATCGAGCCTTCCAATGGATTTTCCAGAATGCACCATTTCTTGGTGGGTCAATTTACCCGAAGAAGAGCAAGTCTAGAGATTATATAGTTCATTAATCATGGCTAATACTGCATTTTTGTGATTTCAGGGTTTGACTTCTACTCTACTCAAAAGGCTTGTTGCGGAGCTGGTGGTGACTATAATTTTAGTTTCACCAAGATGTGTGGAGATCCGGAAATTCCAGTATGTCAAGATCCAAGCAAACACCTCAGCTGGGATGGAGTTCATTTGACAGAAGAGGCGTATAAGATAATGACTGGATGGCTGATTCATGACGTCTTGCCAAAGCTTCATTGCTTTTTTTAAATTGATCTTAGTTCGGTGGACGACTAGATTTCGTTTTCTGTTTATTGATAGTTTAGTAAAGACTTGTAACTCAAGTTTATAGATGGTTTTCATTGGGAGTTTTTTTCTTCTTTTTTCACTTGAATTAGTTGAAAGTTTTAGCTTAAAAACTTTGAATTAGTTGAAAGTTTTAGCTTAAAACAGACAGTTTCCTCATGCACGATCCTAGCTGCATTTAGTTTACAATGGGGTGTGCTGTTATTTTATTTTATGAATGTTCTGTTCACTTAATTGAGGTGTCCGTAAACTGGCCCGAACACTCAGTTATTCAAAACACTGAATTACATAGCTGATTTTGGCATGGTTTTCCACGTGTTTGTGTTGAGCCTGGAACAAGATCTTCATCCAACTTCCGGCCCAGTAGGACGAAAGCGTCGGCACCGGCAGGCTCTCGAACTTCATTCAGTCCTAATAATAACTCTGCTACGTACTCTGTATCCCCGACGCGACTTCGAGCACCAAATTGATCAACCTCTCCCTCTCTACAGTTCTCCCTGGCGAAAAAGTTCAATTATTGGTCACAGTTATCTTAGTATAAATGATGATTAATAGAGATGCCTCCTTCTGCTTCTCATCTTTCCAACTAAAATATCTTGGGAATTGACTTTTGCACCCCACTTTTTTACAAGCGCACTCCAAATTTTGCCTTTTACCATCTTTGTTGTGTGTAATTACCGGCAGTAAATGACCATAATGTGGAGTGCAGAAAATCGAAATCCAATTTTGTCTTTCATAAGCTGGATACACTCCTTGATCCGCTTGAATACAAAGACGAGTGTGGCGTACGTTCGGCGACACAGCCTGTTTGGGGGAAATGATCTATCGACTAGGATAAGAAGCATTCATGAATTCAGTGAAGTATAGAGATAAAAGAACAAAATGAACTCTATTGAGAAAATGCTCTGTACGAGAGAGTTAAGGAGACCGTCTCTTTTATTTTAAGTAAGAAAATTGATCTGCTGTACACGATACATAGATTATGATTCCCTGAGAGTAATCTAGGCCTACCCATCTATGAATTGCGAAGTGCAAAACATTCCCAGGCACTCTAACTAAGATCGCAATCGAAAATTTCCTTATGTGCAAAACATCCCCAGGCACTCTAACTATTATCGCAATCGAACACTTCTTTCTCCTTATGCAATGACCTCCTCCAACCTTAGTAATTTCTATAGTCGCAAGACTTGCAAGAAGCCTTTGGATGATTGCGGCTAGGACAAGAGGTCTTGGAGGTGATTGAAGAAGAAAAGTGAGAAGCCTTGAATACTCAGAAAACCTTGGAGGAAATCCAAAGCAATCCAATTTGGAAGGGGGAGAATTAAGAATTTCAAGTGGAATGGTAGGCACCACGTATTTTCATGCATTTGATAAGGGTTCTAATCTCACTAGCGTACGTACTTATCAAATTGACTTTCGCCAAGGAAAAAAAAAAGGACAAAAATTAAGAGTTTGATTCAATTCAAAATTTGAAGCGACTCAACACAGCCTTCGATCAGTATTATTTTTATCAAATCTTTCTCATTCATAGTATATTAATACGGAGTAAACATTAGCTCATTATAGACTAAAGTCAACACATGAACAAAACCAACTTGAAATTACATCCAGTGTTCAAAGCCTCACAAATAGTTGGGAAAAGAGATCTAGAAAAAGGACTTTAATTTAAGTCTCCTGAATGAGAAAACTACAGTAATATACATGTATATGTATAACGGGGATTTCGGGCCTCGGCGGGAATTGGGGTGGGGATCAGAGCGGGGCGGATTGAGCTGGGAATAGAACATAGCATATCCAGCCTCTATCCATTCCCTAATTTTTTTTTAAAATATCCCCGAATCCCTTCCTGATCCCCAGAAAATCTTCGAATCCCCTGCTCATTCAAGGCAGGGTCAGAGCAGGCGAAATGGCAATCCCTATTGCCACTCCATCCATCTAATATATAAGTGTGAGTAGATGTGGCAATCTCAACCCATATTTTTTAACCTGTCCAAATCCGTCCACTTATAACTCAACCCAATTTGCTCATATTGTATAATGGGTTGAACTCGTATTGATTCATATATACATGAGTTTAGATGAATTAAAAATTGGGTCAATATGGGTTAGAATTAAAAAACTCAAACTGCTGCTCATACGTTTATCCCGAACAACTGTTGCTGCCAAAGACAAAAAAAATTTACGCTTATTCTCTTCCATTTTCAAAAAGAATTTTTCAAAAAATATCCCATAGATTCCTCCTACTTTCAACATTTCTTTCTCTATCTCTCTTCACTTATTACCCCTATTATTTTTCAAAACACAAACCAAACAATGCAGTGATCACTCTCTCAGTTGAACGATCGTGATTGACCTTTCTGCCAAAGACGAGTGCTATTATAGTGGAAATTTTCTTCTTTTAAAAACTGAGAGTAATGAATTGCTGCTTAAATTGAACGATCGTGCTAATCCCTTTCGTTAGGTTTTCGTTTTTTTTTAGAAATATATATATACGGGGCGGTTCCGGGGACACCCAAAAAAACACCCCATAGCTCCCAATCAAATTTTGATGATCCAAGCTGTTTAATGTGATCAGAACGTGATTTTAAAGGTACCAGCGAGAAATCAGCAAAAAAAATGACCGGGAATGGCTTGATCCGAATAGTTTTGAACAATTTTTTATTGAATGGTTTAAATAAAAACTGCTCAAATCAAGCCTTTTCGTGTCATATTTTTTGCGAATTTCTCGTGGGCACCCTTAAAATCACATTCTGCACACATTGAACAGTTCGAATCATAAAAATTTGATCAGGAACTATGAGATTGAGATTTGGGGTGTTTTTTTAGGTATTTTTTGGGGTGTCCATTGAACCGTCCCGATATATACGGGGGGTGTATATATATATATATATACACACAAACACTTAGGATCCAATGAGGGATCCCGCACGGCCTTACCGTGCGGGACTCCCCTTTTCCGATCAAATTGCGACGATCCGAGCCGCTCAAAGTGTGCAGAACGTGATTTTAAGGGTACCCGCGAGAAATCAGCAAAAAAAATGATCGGAAAGGGCTTGATCCGAGCAGTTTTTTACTGAACGGTTCAATAAAAAACTGCTTGGATCAAGCCATTCTCGATCATTTTTTTTTGCTGATTTCTTGTGGGTACCCTTAAAATCACGTTCTGATCACTTTAAGCGGCTCGGATCGTCGCAATTCGATCGGGAAAGGGGAGTCCCGCACGGTAAGACCGTGCGGGATCCCTTAGGAGATCCGGACTGTATATATATATATATAAAGGACACTATCTGTCCAAAGTACAAAAAACAACAAAACAAAATACAAAAAAGCCGCTTAGAACCAAAACGCCGGAACCGGACTCATTGATCACACTCGTGAGGGTGGGTGAAGTGGCCAGGTAAGGGTAGAGCACCTCTCGAGATAGACCTGCCGCACAAACTTGAACTCGTTTATTATATGAATACAAACTTTATGTTTAAAGAGATTTTTTTTATCAGCTTGTTCAAAGAGATTATCAGGTGGTTTTGGATTAAAAAGTAAAGTTGACTTTTTAGTTTGTCTTTTATTCAAAAAAAAATTACATTTGTTAGTTTTGCATCAAATGTTTTAGAATTATTGATTTTTCTCGATCAGATAAATCAAAAAGTAAAAAATTATAATCGAAACTCATAATTTTTTAAAAAGACAAAAATAAGTAAAAAAAATACTGTTTTTATTACATATTTTGGTCTTTATTCAAAAAACTATGAGTTCTGATCATAATTTTTTACTTTTTTGATTCTTCTCGTCGAAACAAATACATAAGTCACAAAAATTTAATGCAAAACTAACAAATGCAAAAAAAACAAAAAACAAAAATTGAATAAAGACAAATGAAAAAGTCACTTGCTTTTTAAACCAAAACAGGTCACGATATTTGCTTCACTGAAAGCTCCTCCATAACTTTATTCTCCTAAAATATCTGGTTACGTTGATCATTTGCAAGGATGAAATGAAGATAGCTTTGTATTGGAAATAACAATGTGGGATGCAGTTTCCTTTTTCTTTTTTTTTTGGCAAGGATGAAATGAAAAGAAACATGCAAAGTCTAACTGCTAGACTTAACCCCAAAAAAAAGTTTGTCTAACATATAGATATCACCTTCAAATAAAAAAAGGGGTCGGGTTGGGTTGGGTATATATGCCTTGACCCACATTTGAACCAACCCGTTTAATATTCACCCGTATTCAACCTACCAGTATTCAACCTACGACTCATTTCAACCCATCCAGCAAGGTATTTTTGTGACCGCTTCGCTATATGATAGAACTTATTTTTTGAGCCACCCAGTAAAAAATGAACTCAATCGAAAACTAGTGAAAGTGATTGATCCAATCGTTTAAACTTTAATTCATGATCCTGAATTCATAAGGAATTTCGAAAAAATAGTTAGACGATTGGATCAACCACTTAAACGAGCAAAAATAGTTTGAAAAAGTAACCAGGACTTGCCGTCCAATGGGTGTCTAAACAGACCATGCTGAAACGAGCAAAAAACTCAAATATATACCTCCTTTTTCTCTTATTAAGTGTTCAACTTTGTACTTTCAACTTATTAAGAACACATCATTATTGTACCTTGCAAAAATTACGATAATACTATGGACACGTCTACCGGTCACTCACTGACCACTCCTCTCTCACATATGTGTGGGGCCTATTCCACATTTAAATATGTGAGGCCGACACATAAGTGAGAGAGGAGTAGTCGGGGAGTGGTCAATCGATAGGAACACTATGTAGCATTGTTGCAAAAATAATTTATTCTTAACTTTTTACCCATTAACTTTTCAAAATGACACAATAATAATTGTGCAAACTTTTTTTTTTTTATAACCGGATATCCAGGTCAGTTTGCGCACACTTCGACTAATTCCGAAGCCCTAAAAGTAATGACCGAGCATAATCCCCAATGGCCCCAAGGCTTGAGGTAATTGGCCTCCATGGGATTCGAACATGTGACCTCATGGATAATTATACAAACTTTTATCCATCAACTTTTCAAAATGTACACTTATGAATTAAGGAACAACCCAAAATAAAATAAAATACTATACTATACTATTATTTCGGGACGGACTTAGTTAAAATAAATCTTTTACGGATGAAATTGCACTTATATACTTTTAAATAGAGAAACAAAAAATCAAGAGTCATATATGCATACAGTTTCTAACAATCAGTGATCTTATGATTGTTCAAAAACCAGGGCATTTTTTTCCTCATCGTGACATGTCAAGTTTATGATCACCGTTGTTATGTGTCATGCGGGGCGGCTCTATGTACACTCTTCCATGGTCAACTGAATACCCGAACAAATTTTTTTTGTTTAGAATACATGTAAAAATTATGGGCTAGCCTTTCTTTGAACACCCAATGTAAATATCAATGAACACCCAAGTCTAAAAGAATTGAACACCTAACCCAAAAAGAATTGAACACCTAATTCAAAACTAATTGAACACTCAATCACAACACAATTACAGCCCATCTATCCAGATAATTCATATTTTGAACATCTAAAACATTACCTTAAATAAAGCTCATAATTATAATTAAAAAAATCGTAAAAGGAAAGTGAAAAGAAAAATCTATTGGTGTAAGTATTATGTTCTGCATTCTCTCTCCATATCTTTATTCTCAATGGTCTAAATGTATTAATTTTGCATTCATAACAATAACTACTTTATTTATTTTTTCTAATTAGCTTATAAAAATATGGACAAAGCTTTAAAAAAAATTCAACTACATTGCAAATCCTGTTAACTTGAATAATATTTCTTCAAACTTAAGACTACAATAGAAAATCTCATCATGTCATTTTAAAGAACAACATATTTTCAAGAAGATTAACTCCAAAATGCTCGCTACAATTTCTTTCGAAAGGATTTTAGTACATTAATACGTTGTTTAAATGTTTTCACAAAATATAATTCCTCATCTTAGACAACTGTAAAATTTTACCCCCTCCATTCTCAAAACACAATCTACTATGAAATACAACAACTTTCAAAAAAATTAAATTTTTGTTAAAAAATATAGTTATATATTTTTAAGCATTTCGCCTCGTAGTTAATTTTTTAAGAATAAAAGTTATGTTTTTTGACCCTACTATTTATACAATTATATGAGATTTTGTACATATATTATATTATTGGTTAATATATCAGCTAGTAGAGTTAAGGTAATTTCTGAACACCCTATCACAAATTCCTGCATGGAGCCGCCACTGGTGTCATGAAGGGTATGTGAGTATTAGGGTCACCAAGTGTGACACCCCGCTTTCCGGCAGCCGGCGGTACTGCAGGATGGCAGGCTCCGTCCGGACGGAAGGGGACAAGTCATGGTTTATAAGAAAAGATCTCTCCTACTTATACAAGACCTTTTAAAGCTGTGAGGGCGGGCCAAAGCGCATAGGAATTTCACAGTTGAGCGTGCTCATCATCTTAGAGTAGTCCAGAGATGGGTGACGTACTGGGAAGTCTATGGACTTTGGGCGTCCAAAGCCCATAATATTGTACAAAGATGGAGCGGGTCGATACAAATGGTATCAGAGCCCCGCCCTGGGCAAAGTGGTGGGTAGGATGCGCTCTACTACCACGGACCTCAAGGGAGGTTGCTGGGCCTGTGCAACGAGGACGTTGCATCCCTAAGGGGGGTAGATTGTGACACCCCGCTTTCCGGTGGCCGGCGGTACTGCAGGATAGCAGGCTCCGTCCGGACGGGAGGGGGCAAGTCATGGTTTATAAGGAAAGATCTCTCCTACTTGTATAAGGTCTTTTAAAGCCGTGAGGGCGGGCCAAAGCGCATAAGAATTTCACAGTTAAGCGTGTTCATTCTAGAGTGGTCCAGGGATGGGTGACCTACTGAGAAGTCTATAGGTTTTGGGCGTCCAAAGCGGACAATATTGTACAAAGATGGAGCGGGTCGTTACACCAAGTTAGGTCAAAAGCAAAGCGAATGAAGGTGAAAGTCCAAAGGTGTGAGTAATTTTTTTTTTTTTTTCAATCGATAGTTGAAATCATTTACATTATATACGAAGTACGAAGTACATGCAAATCCAGAACGCTGTATCAATTGTGAGAATTTACAAGACAATCAAACCCAAAAACTCAAACAATACAAGAACATAAGCCCATTATAGGACAGAAACAAAAAAAGAACTACAAAAATCATGCACATGTCTGGCCCATTATAAGCCCATTAAGGAAAAAACACTCGCACGTAGGTGAGAAAATTCGAACTCCTAATTTTCTTGTGATATATATGCAAGACTGACCAACTGAGCTATGCCCAATTGGTTGAAAGGTATGAATAGATTAGGTGAAATTTGATAAGTACCAAAATCATGCACATGTCCGGCCCATTTTGCATTTTGCTCAACATAGGAGAAGCTGAACTTCGTGGGGAATTTACATGAAATATGGAGACATAAGAAACACTCCCCTCTATTAAAAGGCCCCTTTTAACCAGTGACAAGGTATGAATCCTCTGTATTATAGGATTTGTTCTTGTTGGAATTTAGTATCTGGCAATTATGTGTTGTGATCAATAATGTTTCTGATAATTGAAGGTCATCATTTAGACAGTCGAATTGCATTGATAAAAACCGAAATTATCATCATCAAGACAGAAATGTCAGGCAAGCATGAAAAACTCTACATGGCTCATGAATATTCTTACTCTCTTCGTTGTTGTTCTATGTACCCACAACCGCAGCCAGCTTGATTGCTTCAAGTTATTCATCCAACGCATCCTGCTATAAAAAGTTGCGCCACAGAGGTTGAGAAGTTAGCACCACAGAGGTTGAGATCGAAGTTATGGGACCACAACCCGTGGATTGTAAAATTCAGAGGACTTGGGGTGTACTTGTGCAACTTTTATAGCAGGAGGCCATTGGATGGATAACTTGAGTTAATCGAAGCTGGATGTGTCTGTGGGTAGAACAACAATAAGGAAAGTAACAATATTCATGACACCAAAGCTTTGATTTCCCATGTGATGGCACTCTCGTGGTGTCGTATATTTGCCATGTCAAGGGTTCGAGTCATGGTATATTGGTATTCCACTCTTTCACCCAAAAAAAATTATATTCATGACTCATGAGCCATGTAGAGTCACCAGCTCTCTGATTAAAAAAAAAAAAAAATCAAAGTACACCACAACTTCTCAACAACTGTGCGCGATGCCTCCATGCCTGGCACAAGCCACTTATATTCCTGCTACGGTGAGCACGTCAACGTACAAATTGTCATTCTTATTTGTTATCATTTTTCAAACGGATTTGTTTTGTCTTTCTTTTTAGGTGAGAAAGCAATGATTTTGGAGATTGTTTTCATTTTCGTATGAAAAAAGTGTCCTCAAAAATAACAGTACTTAAAGCTATTTCCTTACAAATGGAGTGCTCTTTTTGCACTAAGATTTTCGTAGATATAATTTGGCCAACAAATTTTCTATATTACTTCTGTTTTTTTTTTTTTTTTTTTGGTACTTAATTTCTTATAGGGTGCCATAACTTTTCATGCTAGTCATTTCGAACGGTTATATTTTAAATCAGAAATTTGAATAAACCATAACCGCCCTTGATTGACTAAATTTTCTTAGGCTTTTTGGGTACTATATAATCAAAGAATTTTGTGATGTAAAACTAAAGTTTGAGGTCCTAATTATGATCTTTTCAATAGTAACTGAACCATATCCCCGATTTTATGCTTTCCTAAAACTAGGGGTGGCAAACGGGCGGGTTTGGGTCAAATTGGGTAAGTTGTTAGTGGGTTGGGTCTTTAATAGGTCATTGACCCATTTAGACCCATTAACTATGAGTCTAATTACCCATACCCAACCCGACCCATTTATTTTAAAGCAAACCCGACCCGCCCATTAACCCAATTACATATATACTAAAAATTATGATCGAAAAATTAGAAAAGTAAAAAAAAATTATGATCGAAACTCATAAATTTTTTCAAAAAGACGAGAATAAGTAATTTTTTTTGTCTTATTGATTTTTTTTGTCTTTATTCAAAAAATTATAAGTTTCGATCAAATTTTTTTACTTTTCCGATTCCTCTCATCAAAACAAATTAATAAGTCACAAAAATATGACACAAAACAAAAAAAATGCAAAAAAAAATTGAATAAGAACAAAAAAATAAGTCAATTTTTTAATTCAAACCCTTTGCGGGACTACCATGAGAGAAATTTATTCACGGCGGACCACAATTTTACGGGTCCATTCGCGCAATTAATGGATGAAATGTGTTTTCAATTTTGACTGGTCAAAATAATTGTTACCGGTCACAATTGATTTTTAATTCGGACTATTCAAAATATTTTTGGACGCGTGTGATTTAACGCAGAATAATTGAATGAAAGAGAGAGAGAAGGTCATGCCCCTGGGGGGTTGGGGGGGCGGGGGGGACAGAGACAGAGAGAGAGAGGGGGCGGGGGGGGACAGAGACAGGGGGGGCGTACTCCTCCACTTTTCAATTGCAAAAGAGACCAATTAAGAGATGGAATTTGGTGGGTTACTTTCATTGCCCATTGGGTCATTTAAGTTGACCCAATTGATGTCCAATTATGACCCAACTAATAATGGGTTAGCTGGGTTTAAACCCATTCTTACCCAACTAATAAATGGGTTGGGTTGGGTCTATTTTCTAGTTGATGGATCTAGGTTTGTTAATGGGTCTGGGTTCAATTTGCCACCCCTACCTAAAACTGCTCTCATTTCAAATTAGGATTAAAAATAACACCGTTTATACAAGAGCGATTGTCCGCCTTCTATCTTCTTGAAAAAAAAGGGCCAAAAGCGAAAAAGGGCATAAGGACCAAGTTTTTGTTCCAGCTCGCACTTTTGAAAGCAATTCCCTTGTGATTAGGGCTGCTAAACGAACCAAGCTAATTAAGTCCAAGCTCATATCTGTTCGTTAAAAGTTTGTTCAAGATTTGTTTGTTACATAAATAAATCAAACTTGAACATTTTTTTGAAGCTCATTAAAATTTCAAGTCAAGCTTAAATAAACTACTACTCGGCTCATTCGGCTTATTATGATTTCAAGTCAAGCTTAAATAAACTACAACTCGGCTCATTCGGCTTATTATGTATAAAAAAAATTCAATCTACTTAAGAATCGGCTCGTGTTTGACTTGATTAAAACTCGTTTGAGATTGACTCGTCTAAAAAACAAGCTAAGATCGATCATATTTTTAAAGCTCGGTTAAGTTAACAAACTAAGCTGCTTGGCTCGTTTGGCTCATTTATCACCTCTACTTGTGATGTCTTTTATCGAACTAGGGAAAAACAAAGAAAGGCGCCATAATGAGAGGATTGCTAGAGCCAGTTTGCACAAGATAGTAATATATGAATCAAAATAGCAAAACAAAAGAATTCATTCGGGAAATTAATCTAAGCAAAGTGGCAGATCTTACGGTTTAAAATTTGACCAAATTTGAAACCAAGGTTCAATAGTAGTTATGAAGCCCACGATATAAGATTCCATAGGAAGAAAAGACAACAAGTACAGAGAAATTGAAAACGGATATCTGTCCATTGTCCAAGACCTGTAAGTTGGAGCCTTTCACACTTCTCAACAATATGCAAACCTGAATAAATTGCTTCGTAGTTCCGTGGTGCTTGAGTAGAAGACCATCAAGAAGAACTTCCAGAAGCTGATTGGTACGCTTTATCACCTTCTTCTTCTTGTTTAGCAACACGTAAATGCAATACCATCCTAATTAAGCTAAATCAACTTGTCTCTTGATAGACACTAAGTTCTCTGAGTATAGAAAAATCTGTGTTGGAAAGTTTTGGTTCTGTTTGCATTCTTCTATATACTGTGTACTATGGTACGCAATCTGCGAAGTTTTGCACATAGTCATAAGAACCTCGCTATTTGGCCGAAACCCAAATGGAATGTGGCCTCCTAAGAGGGGCCCAATAGTGCACTTTTTAGTCCAAAACTCTTCAACTCCAAGTTGGTCCATTAACCATACATCAAGACGCGTCTGCTGGTTGTCGTACTTTCTCTCAACAAAGGCAAGGGAATCATTCAGAAGACAAAGATTAATCTGCTCATCAGAGCTAACGACGACGGGCAAGGATCTCCGCTCAAACGATCCTTCAACTGTGTTTAAGGCATCAATTGCGCAGACACAAGTAGAAGAGACACAACTCAACCAGTAGAAAACCCCATCCAATGACGTGCAAGGTTGATGATTAACAGTGAAGTCGTGGTTGGGCACCGCAGTAGCAATTGCTTTCCACGAATCTGCCCTCATGCCATAGATTTGAATTTTGTGATCAACAAGCGTGGTTTCAGAGAGAGAGACGAGTCTAACCACTTTATAATCACTAGTTTTAGAATCAAAAGCAAACCCTAGATAATTAGTACGCCAAGCATGATAAGGGGGTTGAGGGAGTAGCCTACATTCTTTCGTTGCGGGGTTGCATATCACGATGTTGGAGTCAGTAGATAGACACATGAGGCCATTACAAGAGGTTTGGCGGATGAATTCCTTGTTGAGGTGGGGCCAGGTGAAAGAGAGATCTAGATGTTCGATTGAAGTTGTTGGGTCGGGGGATATATACAGGGACCGTTGACTGGCGTTGTTGTTGGGAGTCCGTACTACAATGGAGAGGCAGCAGTAGATTCGGGCACGGGTGTGGTGGAGAGAGATAAAGCTAGGGTTTTGAATGAGAACGTACAAGCCTTTGGAGACTGATTTCAATTGAAGAAGGGATTTCACAGGAAGACGAGATAAGATTTCCATCAACAAGTCTTGCGGAAGCTCGTCCACAATCGCCATACCCTTTTTTTTCCAAGAAAATATTCTCAAGATTTCGACGCCTCTGGTTGACGGGGAATATATATATATGGACACAGCCGCCTTGAGAGCACGGAGGTGATCGAGCCACCCAGCCTATATATAATAGCAATAAGATCTTTGGTAATTGTAGTAATGTTTTGCTACCAAAATATCTTGATATTACGGCCCCCTCTTCATCCCTTTTGTGAAATTGTTGACCTTAATTAGGGTTTTAATTTTGGAAAACTACTGCATTGTTACTAGTTTTTCTATAAGTGCATTTGAAAATACTATCTACCTAAAAATCTCTTTACATAACCTAGTAGTCTAGTACGTCAATTGGAGTGACAACTTCTAAATCAGCGGCGGACGCAAGATTTGTTTCAAGTAGGAGCCCGAATCACTTGTATCTTTATATTAATAAATTTTATATTTAGGCATATATGGCTACTTGTGAGGTCTGAAGAAGAGACGATATTATTTGTACGGTCTTGCTATTGTCAGCCCAGTGGGCTGACGATAAGCACACTAGAAGACAAGAAAAATACGTATTTCTGTGTTCTTTTTATACCTTTTAATATATATTCACACACTCATTATTGTCAGCCCAACCTAAAAAATTATTGATAACTTGAAATTTTGAAAATTTTTACCACAGAGAAAATTTAAGAAATCTATTTCGCACAAAGGACTTACAAGGGCTAATCCAATAAACTTTTCCTAATTAACTTAACAATTACTCCATAATATATACGTGAGTATTTGGAGCTGTGGAGGGGCCTGGGTCCTCCCTTGCACCTCCTTGGGACCACCCCTACTTCTAAAAGCATCCGCAGTGGAATAACCAAAAGTCAATAATCAAAAGTTACCACATCATTTTTTGGTTATCCATTTAAAGAGTTGTTAAGATTAGCAATGTAGAAGTTTACAATAATATAATCAAAATTGAATAACCAATACTTGCCACATCACATTTTCAACTTATAAAAATCTAAAAATTGTGACAAAGAAAACAACTTTTTTGAAATAGTTTTCAAACTAATAAAATATTTTTTGAAAACTTTGATTTAAAAAAAAACAGTTTTCAGGAAAAAGTTTAAAAAATAGTTTTTGAAAAAAAAATGTTTTTAAAAAAAGAAAGAAAGAAAAAAACTGTTTTGAAATAAAAAAAAAGTAAAAAATAACTAAAAACTGTTTTGAAAATGGAAGAAAGAAGATTTTTGTGTAATAATGGTGTACTTGATTAAGAAATGTGGGAATAATTAAATTTGGTTATTGGAAAAAAGTTAGTTTTGATTATCCAGGGCCAAAATTTGATGAGTTGCTAAGTTTGGTTATTCCAATGTGAGCTCTTTTTTAAGTAAGTGTTGCTAACCTTTAGCAACATTTTAATTTTGATTATACCACTATGGATGCTCTAATGGTAGAATAATCTTTATGGTTTTAGCTTATATTTGAGATTAACGCATACTCTTTTAGACAGTTATCAGCTAAAAAATATTTCAATTTTTTAGGTTAAATAGAATCCAAAAAAAAAAAGGGCTACTACTATTACATGTTTGTTTAAACCTACTTTGAAGGGAAGAAAAGTTTGATCAACTATATACTACCTCAAAATGATTCTACAAGAGATTAATTATATAGTATCCTTTTATAAGACAGAAGGTGAATAATATGTGATCTCGTTTTCTCACGGTAATAAGTTAAAATAGGAATTTGATTTTGGAGCGCCCAATATCTACTAAGATAATCATTTGACAAGATATACATTCGTCTCGACAAATGACACGATGCCAAGAAAAACTATTAATGGAATTAACAGCCAACTGACTTACCTATACCATGACCACCATCATAATGCCTGGCAAAAAGGAAAACTTGATCTGGTATATTCCGTAAAATTTAGCAACTCCAAATAAAGTCCTCTTACGCTTATTTGTAATCATAAAATCAGTCAGTCAACAAATGCGTCGCAAAACCTTCAAACGAAAGAGTGATAGTATAACTCATGATCTGCAATCTCATATTCCAATGGAGTATATATAGAACAAAAAGGAAGCAAAGAGAAAGCATCAAAGTAAAAAACCAAGAAACTATAGCAAAAAGTTTAATTAGGGAGCAGTAAAGAGTTAATCTATCACACAGTAGCCTTAGTATGAAAGGTATAAGTGAGCAAGAAAAAAAACGAAAAAGGGACATCTCCTTAATCTATCACACAAAGGCAAGAAATGCACATACTCTGGGATAACTTTTTTTAAAACGAAAATTTCATAAAAACATGACTATAGGTACATCAAGATAAAAGGGACCAAGCCTAACGTACGTAAGCAACATGAAATGACATGAAGCAAAATGAAAGACAAGGAAAAGAAAACAAAGCCTCCAACGAAACGTAAAGAAATCCAAGGCCGCAAGGATGACAGCATCCTGAAATCATTGGGACTAAGCCTCCTCATCTAAAGGACTTGGCAAGGATAATAGCATCAAAAAGGCATCAGCAGAAGCAGGATTATTCACCCTTCTCCTCTTGACTCCATAGCTAACAAAGATCCTCAAAAAAAAAAAAAAAAAATACTGGCTCAAGATCTTCTTTGGACTCAGAACAAACAACTTGCAGTAAAGAAATATATCCAAACATCAGCAGCTGCTCATGGTCGTGGTCAAATTTGCCTTGTGAATGAGCAACAACTTGAACGTATTTCTAATCTTTGTTGCTTTAATATATAAGAATACCAAAAAAAAAAAAAGGACGAAAGATGCCAAATGAAGCCACATACCCAAAGAATCAGACAAAAATCAACAATGGATCTGAGCTAGGTGCAACTATGCTCGTATTCCATCTACATATAATGCGAGAAAATCTCTCATCCACTTCCTGGAATGTCCTATTGTTCTGCTCTCTCAAAATCAACCATCCCGCAGAAAAGGGAGCCATCAACCAGGAATTCAGTATCTGGCAATTATGTGTTGTGATCAATAATGTTTCTGATAATTGAAGGCCATCATTTGGACAGTCGAATTGCATTGATAAAAACCGAATTTATCGTCATCAAACAAGACAGAAATGTCAGGCATGCATGAAATACTCTACATGGCTCATGAATATTCTTACTCTCGTCGTTGTTGTTCTACCCACATCCACAGCCAGATTGATTGCTTCCAGTTATCCATCCAACGCAACCTGCTGTAAAAAGTTGCGCCATAGAGGTTGAGAAGTTAGCAACACAGAGGTTGAGATCTAAGTTATGGGGCCACAACCCGTGGATTGTAAAATTCAGAGGACTTGGGGTGCACTTGTGCAACTTTTATAGCAGGAGGCCATTGGATGGATAACTTGAGTTAATCGAAGCTGGATGTGGCTGCGGGTTGAACAACAATGAGGAGAGTAACAATATTCATGAGACCAAAGCTTTGATTTCTCTTGTGATATGGCACTCTCGTGGTGTCATGTCAAGGGTTCGAGCCATGGTTACCCTACTCTCCCATCCAAAAAAACTATATTCATGACTCATGAGCCATCTAGAGTCACCGGCCCTCTGATTAAAAAAAAATCAGAGTACACCACAACTTCTCAACAACTGCGGTGCCTCCATGCATGGCACAAGCCACTTATATTCCTGCTACGGTGATCACGTCAACGTACAAATTGTCATTCTTATTTGGCATGCATCATTTTTCAAACAGATTTGTTTTGTCTTTCTTTTTAGGTGAGAAAGCAATGATTTTGGAGATTGTTTTCATTTTCGTATGAAAAAAGTGTCCTCAAAAATAACAGTTAAGAATATTTCCTTACAAATGGAGTGCTCTTTTTGCACTAAGATTTTTGTAGATAATTTGGCCAACATATTTTCTATATTACTTCTTTTCTTTTCTTTTTTTGGGGTACTTAATTTCTTATAGGGTGCCGTAACTTTTCATCCCGGTCATTTTGAACGGTTATATTTTAGATCCGAAATTTGAATAAACCAAAACCGCCCTTGATTGACTAAATTTTCCTAGGCTTTTTGGGTACTATATAAGGCAGAAAATTTTGGGATGTAAAACTAAAGTTCGAGGTCCCAATTATGACCTTTTCAATAGTAACTGAACCACATCCCCGATTTTATGCTTTCCTAAAACTGCTCTCATTAGAAACTAGGATTAAAAATAACACCGTTTAGCTAAAAAAAAACAATAACACCGTTTGTACAAGCGTGATTATCCGCCTTCTATCTTCAAAACAAAAAAAAAACGGGGGGGGGGGGGGGGGGGGGGGCCCAGAGGGAAAAAGGCCATAAGGACCAAGATTTTGTTCCGGCTGTACTTTTAAAAGCAACTCCCTTGTGATGTCTTTGTCGAACTAGGGAAAAACAGAGAAAAAAAAAAAAAGTCATTTGATCATATCACATAAACGTCTCCTCCATTTTACCAAAAAAAAGATAGACGACTCCACCCCACCCCAACGAAAGTCCTGCTTTCTCCAAACAACAATACGACCACCGCACTGCACATGCGGTGACCGTCCACCACATGCCTATTGGGGCCCCTTTCGGTTCGCCCCTACGAATTCAGAAAAACATACCTACCGATATTCGTTAGAGCTGATTTTTTTTTAAAGGATCCTATAAAATATTATTTTATAATTTAAAGATATTTTTCTATATTTTTATGAGGCCCAGAGTGGGCCCCAATTGGTAGGCAGACAGTCGCATTCCATGCAAATGCGGTGTACCTAGACTTTATGTTCTCCAAATCAACCAGTCCTCATCGAATGTATAAAAAGAAAGGCGCCATAATGAAAGGATTGCTGGAGCCATTTTGCACAAGATAGTAACATATGAATCAAAATAGCAAAACAAAAGAATACATTCAGGAAATCTAAGCAAAGTAGCAGATCTTACAGGTAAAATTTGACCAAATTAATGAATCTCCTCCCCAGCATATATAACTTGAAACCAAGGTTCAATAGTAGTTATGAAGCCCACAATAAGATTACACAGGAATAAAAGACAGGTACAGACAAGAAAAATTGAAAATGGATATCTGTCCATTGTCCAACGGACATTTGATACCGGATTTTGCTAATGAGAAGGAAGAAAAAATTAAAAGGATAAATGGATAAAACTCACAACTCAAGTTAGAAAGTTAGCATAGAGACTGCTCAACACTCTAACAAATCTACCTAAGAAATACCGAAACGGAGAACTCGCCACCTATTGGAATCCACCGAAGGATAAGAGTTGACAAGAAGAAATATTCTCACAAACCGAAGACTATTTTAATACAGCACTCCAAAACTACTTATTTCATCCATAGCAACATAATTTATAAGCCACTTGGAACAACCTCCAATAATAGGAAAAAAACACTTACATTTCCTAGGCAAACATTAATAAAACAAAACTTTGACTACTAAAATCTAGAAAGACTCTTCATAAAAATGTGTGACTGCAAATAACTACGAAAATTCATAAATATTTTGACTAGAAATTAAAGAGACTTTGACTTGAAAACTGAAAAGACACTAGAAAATATTAATAACGAAGACACATATTATCCATATAATTGCCACGTATATTGCCGACACGTAACTACCACATCATTGAGGATACGCTTCGGCCTCAAAATTGGAGCCTTTCGCACTTCTCAACAGATATGCAAACCTGAATAAATTGCTTTGTAGTTCCACGGTGCTTGAGTGATGGACCATCAAGAAGAAGAAGTTCCAAAAGCTGATCGGTACGCCTTATCACCTTCTTCTTATTGTTGTTTATCAACAGGTAAATGCAGTACAATCTTGATTAAGCTAAATCAACTCGTCTCTGGATAAACAATAAACTCTCTGAGTATGGAAAAACAAGTGCTATCAAATTAATTGGATCTCGCCAATCGCATAACTGTTTGTATTCTTCTATGTAATGTGTACCATGATTGTACGACACAATTTTGTTTTCACACCCAAACAGAAGAACCTCGCTATTTGGCCAAAACCCATGTAGAATGTGCCTTCCTAAGAGGGGCCCAATAGTGTACTTTTTAGTCCAAAACTCCTCAACTCCAAATTCGGCCATTAACCACACGTCAAACCATGTCTCTCTTCGTTTGGTTGTCATACTTTGTCTCAACCAGGGAAAGGGAATCATTCCGAAGAGAGAGATTAATCTTCCCATCAGACCCAACGTCAGCAAGCAAGGACCTTCGCTCAAACGATCCTTCAATTGTGTTTAATGCATCAATTGCATAGACACGAGTAAAGGAATCACAACTCAACTAGTAGAAAACCCCATCCAATGACGTGCAAGGACTATGACGAACGGTAAGGTCGTGGTTGGGCACTGTAGTAGCAATTTCTTTCCACGAATCTGCATTCATGCCATAGATATGAATTTTATGATCAACAAGCGTTGTTTCAAAAAGAACGGCGAGTCTAACCACTTTATAATCACTTGTTTTAGAATCAAAAGCAAACCCTAGATAATTAGTACGCCAAGCATAATAAGGGGGTCAAGGGAGTAGCCTATATTCTCTCGTTGCAGGGTTGCATATCACGATATTGGACTTATGGGAGAGACACATAAGTCCGTTACAAGAGTTTTTGCAGGTGATCATGAATTCCACGTTGAGGTGGGGCCTGATGAAAGAGAGATCTAGATGTTGAATTGAAGTTTGGTCGGGGAATAAAAACATGGACCGTTGGGGGGCGCCGCCGATGTTGCGATTTTGTATATGTACCATTATAAGAGAGACGCAGCAGTAGAGTCGGGCACGGGTGTGGTGGAGGGAGATGAAGCTAGGGTTTTCGATGAGAGAGTACCAGCTTTTCGAGACTGATTTCAGCTGAATAAGGGATTTCACAGGGAGACGAGATAGGAATTAGGATTTCCATCAACAAGTCTTGCGGAAGCTCGTCTACCATCGCCATACCCTCTGTTTTTCCAAGAAAAATATTCTGAAAGGTTAATTTTGACGCCTCTGGTTGACCGGGAATATATATATATATATATATATATATACAGTCAGGTTATCCCGCATTTTTTTAAAATGCGGGACTCCCCTTCCCGATTGAATTACGATGATGCGAGCCGCTCAAAGTGATCAGAACGTGATTTTAAGGGTCTCCGTGAGAAATCAGCAAAAAAAATGACCGGGAAGGGCTTCATCCAAGCAGTTTTCATTGAACGGTTAAAAAAAACTACTCGGATGAAGCTCTTCCCGGTCATTTTTTTCGTTGATTTCTCGCGGGGACCCTTAAAATCACATTCTGCACACATTGAACGGTTCGAATTTTCAAAATTTGATCGGGAAATGAAAGTCCTTCATTTTAACAAAGTGAAGGATCCCTCACTTGATAATTTGTGTGTGTGTGTGTATATATATATATATATATATATATATATATATATATATATACTTATATATACACACTCCTATATGGACATAGCCGCCTTGAATGTTGTTCAGATTCGAGAGCACCGGTAGACTTATTCACGGCGAGGCCGTAAAAAATTTCTTTACAGCAAGAATCAATTGCAACCATCTAAAAATATTTTAGACGGTCCGGATGTTAGTAAAAAAATATTTATCTAGAGTATTCAAAACACTTTGAACGGGTGAAATTGACCTGCGTAAACCCATTTTCACCTCCGTAAGAAAAATATTCTAGCAATAAGATTTGGAAATTGAATTTTATGCTCCTTTTTTTTTGTCAAAAATTACATACACTTCATCTTATTTGTGAAATTATTGACTTTAATTGGGGTTTTAATTTTGGAAAATTGCATTTTTACTAGTTTTCTACAAGCGATGTACGCATTGAAAAATATGATCTATCTAATCTTTTTATATGCTTAGTACGTCAATTGGAGTGGCTACTTCTAAATGGAGTGGCTACTTCTAAATTAGTGGCGGACGCATGATTTGTGCCAAGTCAATTCATATTAATAATAAAAATATATTTTTTTAAGAATATATTGCTACTTGTGAAGTCCAAAAAAGAGACGATATTAAGTGTACGTACGCAACCACTGTTTTTACTTTTATACATGCAAACTAAAAAATGATCAGTGACTTGAAATTTTGAGAATTTTTACCCCACAAATATAAATAAAAAAAATTACGAAATTTCTTTCACTCAAAGAACTTACAGGGGCTAATCACATAATTTTTTTTTTTTTTCACCGGGAATAAAAACGGAAACCAAAGATTTCTGATGTCAAATATGAACACTCACATCCAACTTGGAAATTCTGCATTATTTATGAGTTTAAAACAGAAATCCTTGGCACACCCAATGCTTGCACATACTTAAAAGCATAGTTTCAAATGGCAAACCAACAAAAGCAAGAAACGCACATACTCTGGGATAACTTTTTTTTTATTGGGAAAACAAAAATTTTATAAAAACTCGACAATGGGTACATCAAGAAAGAGGCCAAGCCTAACATAAACAACATGAAATGCCATGAAGAAAAATAAAAGGCGAGGAAAAGAAACAAAGGTTCCAACGAAACGTCGAAATAAGAAAAAAAACCGAACTACTCCAACCCCACTAGCAAATTACAGCAGTAGCAATCACCCTTGCACCAGCACCAAGACGAAAATCCAAGGCTGCAAGGATGACAGCATCCTGAAATCATTGGGTACCAAGCCTCCTCATCTAAAGGACTTGGCAAGGATAATAGCATCAAAAAGGCACCAGCAGAAGCAGGATCATTCACCCTTCTCCTCTTGACTCCATAGCTAACAAAGATCCTCAAAAAAAAAAAAAAATTACCGGCTCAAGATCTTCATTGGACTCAAAACAAACAACTTGCAGTAAAGAAATATATCCAAACATCAGCAGCTGCTCATGGTCGTGGTCAAATTTGCCTTGTGAATGAGCAACCACTTGAACGTGTTTCTAATCTTTTTTGATTTAATAAGGAAATAAAATTTTACAAAAAAGGGGATGAAACCTGTATACAAGGCGGAAGGTAAAAAAGGCATGGAAAGCAAAGAAAAGCAACACAGGGAGTCGTAGATCATGAAAAGGCCGAAGTTAATCACCAATGCCAAAACTCCACAAAATCGAAAAATTTGATCAAAGCTAGATGCTACTGTCCCCTTGTCCCTGCTTTCTACGATCAACAAAAAAGCAACCCCTTCCAAATGTTTCGAGCCATTTTGTTCTGATAAAAGTAATATAGCCAGAAAAAAGCATCATGGGGATCCAACTGGGATACAACGTGAAACAAACAAACCTTCCGAACTAAAATAAAAAGTAAAATAAGAAACGTCATATGTAAAAGATGCCAAATATAGCAACATACCCAAAGGAACGACAAAAATCAACAATTGATCCGAGCTAGGTGCAATTATGCTCGTATTCCATCTACATATAATACAAGAAAATCTCTCATCCACTTCCCGGAATGTCCTATTGTTCTGCTCCCTCAACATCAACCATCCTGCACAAAAGGGAGCCATCAACCAGGCATTCCTCCATTCTAGTTTAATGCCTCGCCTCATTGTACAAAAGGAAGCCATAATGAGAGGATTGATAGTGCAGGTCCGCACAAGATTATAATCACAACTTCACAAGTAACAGCAAATTACAAGTAACAGCACATTATATCGTCCAAAGCTCTACCTAATATATTTTCTCCTCGACATAAGTTGAAACCAAGGTTCAACTTTGGTAATAAAGCCACAGCTCTATACTATTGGAAGAAACCCAAGTCATCAACGAGGTATCGCATAACGAGGAAGCAGTTGTTGGGTTGGACGCGATTTTGGTGGAGGGCGATGAAGCTAGGGTTGAAGCATAAAAAGGCCATACCTAGTAAGTATTAACCAATGCAAAAATCCCCAATTTGATCAAAGCTAGATGCCACAATCATTGTATCTCAGCTATATGCAGAAAAACAAAAACGGAACTATTTAGATTTTAGGCTCCTCTACTCCCACGAATGTCCCGTTCGGTCGCTCTTGATAGTGCAAAGCCCAGGATACCATAGCAAAGTACTAGGTATATCAAGCGCAATGTTCCTCTTACGCAATGCATGTAATGTGTTTCCAAGATTGTGCACCAAGTAATCAATTCAGATACTATAATCTACAAGAATACTTACAAGCAGGTGTACCCCTACTGTTTGTACATATGTATAAGTACTAGCAAATGTGTTTGTAGTAACATATTTGTCTACCAAGAGAATTGACCTGTTGATTGACAATGCTATTTATGTCATGGTCAAAATTGACTTCAAGGGGATGAAACCCGTGCACATTGAGAAACCAAAAAAAAAAAAATGAACTTCTGAAACACAATAAAAGCATCACAAAAGCCTGAAACACAACAAAGATGAAGAAAATCACCTATATAAAGAATCCACAAAATCAACAATTTGATCCGAGATATACAAGAGAGCTTACCCGCCTTAAATTTTCTTAACAAAAAAGGGCCGACAGCAAAATTGGCATAAGGACCAAGCTTTTGTACCAGCTCGTACTTTAGAAAGCCACTTCCTAATGATATGCCTCTGTCAAACTAGAGGAAAAGGCATAACTGAAGAAAAGGAAATACCACATAAACAGTCTGCTCCATCCCACCCCAACGAAAGTCCTATTGTTCCGCTTTCTCCAAATCAAACAGTCCTCATCAAAGGTATAAAAAGTAAGGCACCATAATGAGATAATTGCTAGAGCCACTTTGCACAAGATAATAATATAGGAATCAAAATACCAAAAAAAAATAAGATATTCAAGGCATCTAAGCCGAGTAGCTGATCTTACAGTTTAAAGTTTAACCAAATGCATCACCTTCCCAGTATAAGTTGACACGAAGATTTAGTAGTAGTTATGAAGCGCACGATTAGATTACATAGGAAGAAAAGACAAGTACATACAAGAAAAAGTGAAAATGGATATACGTCCATTGTCCAAAACCTGGGAATTGGATCCTTTCACACTTCTCAACAGATATGCAAACCTGAATAAATTGCTTCATAGTTCCACGGTGCTCGAGGAGAAGACTATCAAGAAGAAATTCCAGAAGCTGATTGGTACGCCTTATCACCTTCTTCTTCTTGTTTAGCAACGGGTAAATGCAGTACCATCCTAATTAAGCTAAATCAACCCGTCTCTTGACAGACACTAAGCTCTCTGAGTATGGAAAAACATGTGTTATAAAACGTGGTTCTGGCAAATCGCATAACTGTTTGTATTCTTCTATGTAATGTGTACTATGATTGTACGACACAATCTTCCCATTTTTGCACACAGACAGAAGAACCTCTCTGTTTGGGCAAAACCCAAATGGAATGTGACTTCCTAAGAGAGGCCCAATTGTGTACTTTTTATTCCAAACCCCCTTAAGTCCGTATTCGTCCATTAACCATACGTCAAACAGCGTCTCTCCTCGCTGGTCGTCATACTTTGGCACAACAACGGAAATGGAATCATCCATAAGACAAAGATGAAGATGCCCATCAGACCTAATGCCGGCGGGCAAGGATATTCGCTCAAATGATCCTTCAACTGTGTTTAAGGCATCGATTGCGCGGACCCGAGTAGAAGAATCATAACTCAACCAGTAGAAAATTCCGTCCAATGACGTGCAAAGATGATAGTAAGTGGTGAAGTCGCGGTTGGGCACCACAGCATCGGTTTCTTTCCACGAATCTGCGCTCATGCCGTAGATTTGAATTCTATTATCAACCAGCGTGGTTTTACGGAAGGTGGCGACTCTGACCACTTTGTAATCACTGGTTTTGGAATCATAAGCAAACCCTACATATCTAGTATGCCAGGTACGGTAAGGAGGTTGAGGGAGTGGCCTACACTCTCTCGTTGCAGGGTTGCATATCACGATATTGGACTTCTCGGAGAGACACATGAGTCCGTCACAGGAGCCACGGTACAGGCTCGAATCCGCAAGGTGGGGCCCGGTGAAAGAGAGATCAAGGTCACGAATCGAAGTTCGGTCAGGAAGTAAATGCATCTGCCAGCGGTAGGGATAATTCCCGACGATGCGGGAGGCGCAGTAGCAGAGTGGGGCGCGGGTGCGGTGGAGGGAGATGAAGTTAGGGTTTAGGAGGAGAGAGTACCAGTGTTTGGAGACGGATTTGAATCGGACGAGGGATTTCGCCGGAAGCCGAGATAGGATGTCGATCAACACGTCTTGCGGCAGCTCCTCTACAATCGCCATTACGCTCGTCTTTCCGAGAAATCTTCCTGGGATATGGATACAGTGCCGTTTGGATTTGAGAACACAATAGGGACCAAAGAGAAGGGGAAAAAACGTGTGGATATTTTGTTTACCAGTGAAAATTATTGGGGACTTTTTTAAAATAAGGCAATTGGCTTATCTTTTGTTTTTATTTTAAAAAAATATCGCATTTTTTAGTTGATTTTTTTGGATTATTGATTTGACTTGATGAGGGTAATCGAACAAGTAAAAAATTATAGTCCTAACCTAAATTTTTTTAAATAAAAATAAACCAAAAAAACATATTTTTTAGCTTTACTCAAAAAAAAATCGGTTTGGATCACAATTTTTTATTTTTCTTATTCTTCTTGTTGAGACGAACAGGTAATTCAAAAAAAATTTGACGCAAATCTAACAAATACAAAAAAAAAAAAACTAAGTGACGTATTCAGCCTAAACATGATGTGCCTCTGGAACACCGTCAAGTTGTGTCCTAAGCTCTTTTACAACCACGCAATCGTGTGAGTTCAATACAAATTCTATGGATCCCACATTGTGCATTGTGAAAGAGGTGCCCGGTGGTGGTTCACAAGGCATTGACTAATCTCTAGTACTCCAGTGGCACTCATCTTTTATCTAATCCAAAAAAATGTGAACATGTATTACGTTAGCCAACTTTAGATTTTGCACGCACATAATTGAACTTGTTCATTTTTTATATAAAAAAATAGTTGTTCTCCACTCCCTGTAAAAGAATAGTAAAATTAGCTCAATGGAATAACATTAAATACTTAATCGTTTCATTCAATTTTGTTTTTTGTACAGAATTCATTCTTTAGGATTCCATTAGTTTGCTCTTTTCTTATTTGGTGTGCATCCTATTAGTTTGTTGTTCTTAACCTCTCCATTCACCTTTATATGTGTTAGTTGAACTTTTTTCGGAAAAAAAAGGTAATGAAGAGTGGTCCCCGGGCCAATTAGTTATTATACTTTAGCAGGAACTCAATTCCATTTATATTCGTAAGCTAAATCCACTGAATTTGAGTAGGAGCAATGACTTCATTTGAAACATAGTTTGTGAAGTTTCCCGATCGTGGCCGATCCCAAAAAAAATGGCCCCTTTTGCATTTTTCCTCATTATCAATTGCTTATTTTTCATTCCTAAAGCAACTTCAACTGAAGAGTAAGAACTTTTGGAATGCTGGCTAACATATGAACCAAGTTTGGAGAATTACCTGCACTGGTCTTTTGTTGAATTTCCATCACTGCGACCAAACAAGCAAGCTCGCGGGGTACACCATAAGGTGAATTTGGAAATTCTGCAGTGCAGCCCGCACTGGAGGGGTTATAGGGCAGCAATCCAGCCATCTATTTTGATGCCAACGGCTTAGATTTAATCCGAACTCCTATTAATCCAAACCGTCTATTGCCACCGGTATTCCCTTGTGCTAGTCCCCGCATATCAATCACCCCAAACCGAAACATTCCATGGTCATACGACATTAACACTAAATTAGGAGATGGTCTACTGATTAAGTGTGAGCTTTATTAACTGTAATATAGTATATATTTGGGTTGATATTGCTCGTCGAAAGAAAAGACTGAAAAGTGAAAGCTTCACAAAAGTGACACAAGCTTTCATTTTGATCAGCCAAAGCAAAATTAAACACTAGCGCTAGGTGGATCGGACTTATGCCACGGTACTTGCATTTCCTTTTTCCTTAAACCACTTCTCTCCGAAGTCCAAACATCACTTGCACGTTCAACTTTCTCAAATAAGTACTTAAAAATAAAGACATATTTTCAAGCTAAAAAATAATGGGCTTATGCAAATAAATTTTTTTTAATTTTTTTTACAAGGTTTGATAGATCTCATCAAAATCTATCAATCAAGATTCATGTTGCATATTTTTTTTATTTCAGTAAATCTATTATTTTTAAGCTTGAAAATTATAAATAAGTACTTACTATTTTTAAGGGGTAAAACCGGAATGCCACCTTATTTGGTTATGGATACTACAGTAAAAGAGGAGATTAATTTCTTTACACTGCCGGTGTGAATATTTGTTTTTTCCAAATCAATTATATTGCACCACGTTGCCATGTTTTATTGATTGGGACCACTGTTTTGCAACGAGACGCGATGTAAACAATTTATTCTCGTAAAAAAAAGCTAGCAAAAATTCAAGAATAACTGACAAACACAACATAATTTAATAGTGTAAATTCTGTCCGGATGAGGCAGAAAAGGAGGGTTTTCCGCCACCCTCATAGCCCCTCTTAATGCATTTTTTAATCCAAACCGTGTATCTTGTAGAGCCTGTAAAATAATGTATCCATGCAAAAAATTAGTTTATCTAGACATCGATAGGTATGTCAAAAATTGAGTTTTTGGACGTGGCATTGCCAGATTGTTTGTGGTGGATAAAACTCACTTGAGTACAATCAATATTGCAGGGACCCGGTAAGTTTTGGATTCTGTCTTTACCAAATGGTTTTGGTGCATTTATGGATAAGGCATTTAAAAATTTCTCGCAACAGTTTGACCACATAAATTCTAAGAAAAGGGCTTCATGCAGTTTATTTTGTAATCTTTACGAAGCAAAACAAATTGGTTGGTGAACTGTTGAACATTTTAATTTTTGTACTGATACCAATCCATTAACAATTGTAGTGGATATATGGCTCCAGAATATGCAATGAATGGGCAATTCTCGGTAAAATCAGATGTCTTTAGCTTTGGTGTTTTAGTTCTTGAAATTCTAAGTGGCCAGAAGAACAACTCTTTCTGTAATGGGGAGAACGTAGAGGGACTTTTAAGCTATGTAAGTATTACAATTCCATGAAACTTTGTTTGCCACAAATAGAAAAAACGCATGACATGTATAAGTCATGAAAGAATCTAGTATTCCTTAAAACCTTAATTCACATGCTAAATTCTTGCAAGCATGGAAATCTTGGAGGGAAGGAACAAATTCAAATGTCATAGACCCTGCATTGAGGGTTAATTCAGGTTCTATGTCGGAAATGATAAGATGTATTCATATTGGGTTACTATGCATCCAGAAAAATGTTGCAAAATGACCGACTATGGCTTCAGTTGTTCTCATGCTTAATAGCTCCTCCATCAGCCTTGAGGTACCATCAGAGCCTGGGTTTTTTCTACATAGTGGTAGCAACAATGCAGAGTTACCATTGCTTCAGGAGCATAGGTCTGAATTTGCCGTGTCAGGTCATTCGATAAATGAAGTATCAACTACTGAGTTGTATCCTCGTTAAATTCTCAAGATGTGATATTAGCTATAAGCAAATATGTTTGAACCAGGATGTCATTTTCAGCATTAAGCTTATCTGTTAATTTGTATAAAAGGAATGATATTTGAATAAATTGACTATTGTAATATAGGTCTCTGTTGGATTTTTGCCCATGTGGTGTTAATGGATTGAAAGAAAATAGAAAAATAGAAAGGGAAAAGTGTTGGGCTTGTTCTGCATTAAATGGCTTGAAGTAAATTTTCTCACAGAGTTGGTTGAATTGCCGGCTGTGCATTAAGGAAGATTTTTGGTGCAATTCAAGAGTTTTTGTATTTAAGGGGCTTTGTGCCGTGGAGTATAGAGTTTGAGAAAAAGGCAGAGAGCACAAAAAAAACTAAATACATTGTGTACATGTGCAAGTGTGAGAGCCGAGAGGTACAAAAGGATTGTAACAATGAGGAAAAGGATTGTGAGAAAAATATCAAGTGAGGGTGTATTTGTATCTCACTATTGTACTCTTCATTGTTACAGTGGAAGTTGTTCTCTCTCCCGTGGAGTAGGTGTTTGTGATATTTCCCTTTTGTGGTGCGCTTCCATCGCGGGTGGAACGGCGCTTGACTCTGTATCTGGGTTCCTCTTACGATGGTGGACTTCAACACTGTATCTGGGTTCCTCTTATGATGGTGGACTTCAACACTGGACCAATCGTAATTGTGTGCTCATGGTACAGTGTCCTGATTTCTATTTGAAGTTGGATTTGTTTCCCTACAAGAATTTTGGGACCAAATATTTTGGTTGCGAAAGCTAAAATTTTGGTTGCAAAAGATATTTCGGGACAATATTTGTTGGTAGGAACGTTTGTGCTTAATACTTAGTCCAAAAAAGTTTAAAATCACTTTTAGAGACCAAATTATGGGTTTGTTGCTAATGGCCAGGTGAGCATCACGGACCAAATGCACAACTTGTCCGTAACAACTTTGTTTTTGGGGCAAAAAATTGTCCCTAATGGCCTTGCAGATTTGGTCCCCAAAGGTCTATTATGTTGCTAAAAACCTCTTTTAGCTGCTAACAAATGTGGTCCCCAAATGAGTTACTCATTATCAACCAATTTTATTAGAATAAATATTTGGTAGCAAAAACATTTTCCCAGCTAAAATATTTAATTGCAAATAGAAAAGGCATAGAAGCATACAATTAAAAAAGTTTCAAATAGATGAGCAAAATATTAATCAAAACCCTCCAAAGTGATTTTCCAATCAAAGTTCATCGTTTCATTATCCCAACACAATGTATACAGATGCCATACTTCTTCAAAGAAATGGAAACATGGGAAAAGACATAGCATTGCCATCCCAAAACACCTCAAGCTAAAATACATTTCAACAGGTAGTACCCAAAAGAAGGCACCCCAAGGCAGACTAAGCTATCAACTAAGGGGCAGCAACAATCATGAGTTAACATAACAGAACAAGCTTGAACCCAGCAATCCATCCCAACCTTTGTAAACCTTGTGGCAACATAAATCAAACGAATTACAATCAGACTAAACAGAAAGGAATGGAAATAGCAACAGGAGTATGTATCAGCAGCTACAACAATTTGCAACCAGACCAAAAAAAAAGGAATGATACGTTTTTTTTTTCCCAAAAAATCAGCTCAGTCACTCTTGAAATTAACTGTTCCTTTCACACAAAAAAATCCTCTAATTTAGCGCAGTGGTAATAAGTCGGTACTCTTGTCAATGCTACATTACAAACTGTATAAAGTTGTCCGCAATAACACAAATCAACAAGAGATCAGTTCAACATTATAAATAATACTCCCTCCGTCCCTTTTTAAGTGTCCTGCTTCGTAATTCCAACTTATTAAAAAGACATCATCATTACACCTTTCACATCAACTTTTACCTCCATTTTCCCTCATTACCTTCTATGGAAATATCATCATTACATTTTTATTCACAAACTTTTCAAAATGGAATCTACTTTTAGGAGCAAAATGGAAAATTCACTAACTTTTACCCACTAACTTTACAAAATAGACATTTATTAAGGAACAATCCAAAATGGAATACTGGACTCTAAAAAATGGACGGAGGGAGTAATGCTACATAGTCTGGAAAAGCTTGGGAAACAGAGTGAAACAAAGAAATCTTAGATGCGAAAAATGAATTTCTCATCAAACTAATTTGGTATGGTTGGTAAAGACCTACCTCAACTTTTGGTTGCTAGATGTGCCCTTTTCCCCACCAAACTAATTTGGTCCCTAAATTTGTCTTAAATCCTCTAATTTCTTGTAGTGTTTTGCTGACATGATGAAGGAAGCAGATGAACCCGATGAAGGACAAAATTACATGTGGGTTATCGTAAAAGGCATTTGTGCTGTAATGGTGGTTGTCGTGATTGTCATAAACTCTTTCGCCAAGATTCGAGATGATGCTGCAGAAGGTCCCAACCGATTGTGACAGGACGATGGGTGATATGTGAAATGTGCTAGCAGGGAATTGTATCAAGATTGCCGAACTCCAATAGAAAATAGCATTCCACGACCGGAAAATTTGCAAGCAGGGGCTTGAACTCATATCTCGCGACAAGCAAATTCATGAACTGAGGAAGGAATAGTAGAGACCGACCAGCAAAAATTTAAGTAGTTTTCCATTCCAACCAAAGAAGCATGCTTGCTATCAATGTTCTGAACGTACTGTCACCAAGTGGATGGAATAGTGAGACACCAGCAGCTTAATTTCATGTTGCTGAGGGAAAGAGAGGACTTCGCCTTCTGAATTATTCAACAGAAAAAAAAAAAAAAAACACCCCATTGCGCGGATTCCCTTGAATCATTAGTTTACGAAAAAACAATCTACCTATGCTCTCTGTAAGTTTCTTGATTTTAAGGATTTCCATATTCTAAAAAATCCAAGAACAGTCCAGTTCCTGAGGTGCATTCTACCGTTTCACCAGAAGAGAAACCGGACATGGTGGTGTTGACAATATGTTTCTCTAGCTTGCATGCACCTCGACTAATTCCGAGATCCTGAAGTTATTGACCTGGCAAACCCTTTGGTGGCCCCAAGGTTTGAAGTTTTTGGCCTCTGTGATTCGAACATGCGACTTCATAGAGGACAATCACATATTTGCTTTCTCATCCAACTTGACTAAACCTCCTGTGGTTGAATTGTATGATACGAATTAAGAATTTACTTTTCTATTTCATGGGAACCCTAGTGGAAAGAGGTTAAAAAAAAAAAAAATGAAGCAATAAACACAAGTGTTTGAAGATAAACGTTAATTTCTTTAACTCATGATGTCGTATCTTATATAGAGACTAGTGCATGTCTGTGCCTGAAGGCACGGTGCAACTTGCATGAAGCCACGTTGCTAGTGCATGCCCCGTGCCTTAGGCATGGCTCGAATAATTAGCACACACAAATAACAGGGTGGTTCTGGGGACACCTAAAAAACAATAACCCAAGGATATCCAACCCTGGGGGTGTTTTTTGGGGTGTTTTTTTTAGGTGTCCCCGGAACTGCCCCACACAACTAAATAGTGGACATTGAACTCAATATATCAACGCTGCCCAGTGAATTCAACTTTGTGAAATACAATTACCCAAGGATATTCATTGACAGGTTTAACTTGAATCCGTATTTTAAGAACCAACATTTTAAAATTCACTACAAGAAAATCGTTCTATAGCAACGGTCGAAAGCGTTGCCAAAAAACCAAAAACCGTTGGTAAAGACTCGTTTAGGTTATACCAACGGTTCAGCCAAACCGTTGCAATATATCCGTTGCTATAGAGGTATAGCAACGGTTTTGACAAGTGTTGGTATAGATTTTTTTTTACCAACGGTTTCATTAGCAACGGTTATAACCGTTGCTAAAGGCAATTTTCATTTTTTTTAAAAACCAATCACTGTGTGACGTAAGCCTCCACGTGGCGCTGACGTGGCAGCCACATGTCGCCCGCGTGGCACCCGTGTGGCAGCCTGCATGGCGCCCACGTGGCGGGCGAAATATTCTTGCTCCTCCTGAGAATCGAACCTCCAACCTCGCGCGTGCGCGAACCAACTGTGCTAGCCAATAAATTGTGAAAAATTATACACCTTTTAATATTTATACTATACTAACCGGTTTTTTTAATTCTTTTTTTTTTAAATCCGGTTTCTAGTATCGGTTAATGAAAACCGATGCTATAGACCAGTTTATAGTAACGGTTATTGAAAACCGTTGCTAAAGGTCAGTTTTTAGCAACGATTAATGAAAACCGTTGCTATAGTCCAGTTTTTAGCAATGGTTAATGAAAACCGTTGCTATAGTGTTGTAATCTACTAACGGTCACATGAAAACCGTTGCTATAGTCCTGTTTCTAGTAACGTTTTGGAAACCGTTACTATACACCATCTATACCAACAGTTTTTTTAACCGTTGCTAAAAAACCGTTGGGAGATCCTAAATTTCTTGTAGTGATTTAAGTTCGCTAGCCAGTGATCTGAATCAACTAAATCGGTAAAAATCTAAACTAAGTCAGGCTCATGTGTGCTAAAAAAAGAAGCACTTATGATGCAAAATTACACGTCTTATGCCATCTTACGTGTTCCAAAAGATTAAGGGAGAGAATGCAATCCTACCATGGTCCATCTAACGGTGGTCTAGAGTCTAACACAACAAATGTTACCAAACCTCTATTTTTTTTTCTCCTCAACCGTTTTACTTTATTTTCAAAATAAAAAAATCATGTACAAACACGTACGAAGGGTCATCCAGTTTCATGAAGCAAAGTAGGAAAGGTAGCATCCTTTTTTTGTTCCAAGACATGCATGACTTAAGCATAACAAGTGACGAAGTTGAAGCCAATTATACAAAAGAAGCAAATCAAAGAAAAATATCTTTGTAATTAATGTGGCACTCTAACAACATTAAAGTACTCATCTAGAATTCTTAACAAGAGTATGCCGGCCGTGGCCACACTACATTACCTATAGTCCTTGCATCAAAGACTCATTTAAATCTCTGGATAGATCCCCTAGCTAGCTCGAAGACTTGAGGACAAAGAAGCGACACATAAGGGTAAGAAGTTGAAAGTGAACAGATAGATCATCCCAATGTAAGCAATTTAATACATATGTAAACACCAAAGGTTTTTCTAACACATTCAAAACATACAGAGCATGTTACATGAACCTAACGTGATCCACATAGGCAATATGAACGTCCCCACCCTCAACTAAATCTCCGGCATCCGTCCTTGCTCACGGTGCACAAATTTCAAGAATTCAAGCATAATCAACTGCTACTACTCCCTCCGTCCCTTTTTTTGTGTCCAGTATTCCATTTTGGGCTGTCTCTTAATAAGTGTCCATTTTGTAAAGTTAGGAGGGGGGTAAAAGTTGGTGTATTGTCTATTTTGTCTCTAAAAATAGATTTTATCTTGAAAAGTTAGTGAGTAAAAGTGTAATGATGATGAGTAAATAGGGAAAGTGGAGGAAAAAATTGACGTGAAAGGTGTAATGGTGATGTCTTTTTAAAAAGTTGGGTTTACGAAGCAGGACACTTAAAAAGGGACGGAGGGAGTAATATATATAGAAATGCATAACCCGACACAAATATACTTAAAACCGATGCATATTCACATGTCAAATTGTAGTCAAATCTGTTGAGTGTTGAAGCCAAACAAAACACCAAGAAATAGAATCTTAAGTCACAAATCACCTCCTTTTGCAATCCACAAACGCAGAAGCCAACTCCAAATCAGTTGGAAGCCACAGAAGCACGTCGTTTCTAACATTATCATCCGAATAGCTTTTGTTCTCGCTCTTACAAACGGCGCACCACCGCCTCTCCACCACCGGGAACCTCCTGTTCATTCCAACCACATTACAACTTATCAAAGTCCGAAATCAAGTTGAATTAGGTTTCTATTCAATACTCGACTATTGTTAGGCTGCTTGGAAGGAACAGAAAGGCTTCTTAATTATCTACGAGTGTGTTCCCAACTCAAGCCTTGATTAGATCATATTCTGTAAGACTAGTATGGAGTTTAGAGTGAAAACTAAAATCCTTGTAAGCAAAAATGTTTAGATGTTTTTACTATTTTAGGAATTTTTTTGAGCTTTCATTCCGCCATATGCATAGAAAAACATACAGATCCGAACATGTGCAAACATTTGGGTTGGAACAGATGTTACAAGATCATAGGAAGCATTTATCAGGGACTTCTCTATCTTCATGAAGATTCATGACTAAGGATCATATATCTTGATCTCAAAAGCCAGTAACATTGTCTTAGCCCAATGACAAGCACGTGTTGAGTCATGTCTTGCCTAATTAACCTGGTTATGACATGTCATTGTCAAGTCTTGATACTTATGAATTACTGCCCAAGGAATTGTACAATGGAGCCATGATTTGTTACTGAACCACATAAATCTCTGGGTTTTTTTTTAACGGCGAAAAAGGGATTATATTAATAATTAGAGAGGTACAATAGTTGAGAGCAAGATAAGATAGCATCACTACGCAAGAGTAACATCCCAACAAGGTTGCACTACAAGAAAAATGAAAATTGGTGATGAAAAAGTGGCAATGAAATTTAATTTCGTCACTAAATGAGTATATTTGGCGACAAAAAAATAAATTCGTTACTGTTTTGACAATTATACGTGTTTAGCGACGAAAAAAATATTTTTGTTACGGCCTAGCATTTTCATTTATTAAATCAATTATATTGCCGTTATTATTTGGTATTATGATTGGGTCCCAACTAATTATTTTGTGCACGCTATGTATATTGTTGACACAATTGTAATATTTGGGGTATGAGATTGATTTTGGGTCGTAAAGTAGTGATACCATATGGTAATTTTATAAGTTGTGTTACGTGCTATCTAATTCTGATTAACTAATTAGCTACAAATTAGGGGTATTACGTTAGTGGGTAGTTTTATAAAGTTATATTGGAGTAGGGTTTTTATTTGGAGAGATCGTCTGAGATAAGAAGTTTGAGAGAAAAAGAGAGAGAACCGCAGTAAAGGTTTGGCGGTTTGGCGATTAATCGGGTAAGTAATCTCTTTCCTCTATTCTTGTTTCCCCTTCCATTTTCCTTACTTTATGTGGGTTTGGAGTAGAAATTTGTTGTTGATTGGATGATTTTGGACAGTGGTGTTGCCGTGTTGGTGAGAGGATAATTGGCTTTTATTTTTGAGTTCCGCACGAGTTCGCAGGTAAGGATTATTTAGTTTTCATGCTATTGGACCATGAGGGCTGGAGGTGATTTGGGTCTTATGGTGTGTGTGTGTTGTGCGTGGTGGTGGCGGTGTGCGCCATGGAGATTATCGGCCAAGTGTACGTGGGGTTATGGTTTTGATATTAACAGTTGTAGAAGGAAACAAATGATCTTGGGTTTTGATGTTATGTTGTACGTACAAGTGGTGTACATATAGTTATGCTTGTGTGAATCAAGTCCTTGTGGTAAAGTTGGACAATAGAGAGCAGATGGCTGGCTACGTAGGAGACCCATGGTTTGGAATTGAAAATCAAAGTTTGGGTGTTATGGTTTTGGTTCGGTGCTGACCGAATTAGAAACTTAAATTGGAGATTGGATAGTTTATTCATATATTATTCCTTAGCTAGTTTTATGGTCAGTGTAATTTGCAGATTAGATGATCAGTTCGTATTGTTCAGGTTAACTTCATTTCGCATTGTTCGGTATATTACCTTTGGACCCAGGTGAGTAGTTAAGTATGTTAAGTATTTTTGAACTTCCCCGTGTTTTTTAAATTATTGTTTAGAAGATTTTATGATTGAAATTGGAAACCTGCGACTGTTTATTTGGTTACTTAAATTTGCATGTGGTAAAACATTTGGTGAAATCCTTTATCATCCTGATAATTTTTTTGGTGAGAACTTTGTGGATATCGATAGGAAAATATTTTGGAAAGTCCAGGGAAATTAATCTTCTGTGTGCGGGTGACTCTGGCCATTAGAGAAAAGATCGAGTTAGGCCGGTGACTCTAGTGCTCAACGGCTTTCTTTTGCCGGATCATTCTTAGGGAAAAGTTCCACGGGCTGCCTACTCGTGGTGACTCTAAGTTTTGATATTGGATCCAATTTTGAGATATTTATTTACTGGCACTTGGTACTATTGATTTTGGTTGTGGTTCCCCATTGTTGTTGGAGGTTGTATTGTGATCACCATTAAGACATTGGTTGAATTGTTCATTGGTTTGGTTTATATTTTGTTGTTCACCGCAGATGCCAAATTATGTTTAATGGTAAATTATTTTCATCCCCCTTTTCAACTTTATTTAATATACATACTTGCTACTCATTGAGCTCGTCAGCTGACGGATTTATTCTAATTTCTTTTTCAGGCAAGTTAGGGAGTTAAGAAAGGACTCTGGCTGCATCTCGGGGATTTATTTTGGTTGACCTCCTTAGGGTGTCTCATTCTAATTTTATTTTAAAAATCGCTTCCGCATTGAAAACAATTGTCTGATAACAAATTCTTTTTTTTTATTGTTGGACCACTGGATATTGTTTGGTTCATGGGATGGTTGTACCCATGTTTATGATTGAGACACATTTGGCTTTGGATTTGATTAATAACAAAAAAGCGATCATTTGATTTTCGGTTAATTTGATTTATTCAGACTGCGTGTCTCATGAGTTAGCATCATGGTTCATGGCCGGTCACTTCTCCTTTTTGGGGTGTGACAATTTTCGTCACCAAAGATACCCATTTGGCGACGAATACATTTTTCGTCGCCGAAAACTTAAAATAGATGACGAAATTATTTTTCGTCGCCAAAGATAATCATTTGGTGACAAAAAATATATTCTGTCGCCAAATGAGAGCAATTTAGTAACGAAATATTTATTTCGTCACCAAATGCTTAACTTTGGTGACTCGTCACCATTTTAACGCTTTAAGCGATGAAAAATATATTTTGTCATCAAATGGGTACCTTTCATGACGAAATTTATGAATTGCGATTTGTTACTAAATGTATTTCAGACATAACTCTTTACTAAAAACTCCGATTGAGATAATTCAAATTAGGTTTGAACAATAGCTCATGCCTACAACTTTCATGTTTATCAAAATTGCTAATTTTAACGTTTAAAATTTCAAAATTACATTCGAAATATATTTTCATGTTAAACATATGTGTTATATATTAGATATTTCAAATATTTATTGAAAAGTCTGTGTGGTGCAGTTGGTCGGAACTTGCGCGAAAAACTCAAGTGACTCGGATTCGAAACCCAGTATGAGCAAGAAAGAAGGATTTTTTTCCCCATATAAAAACATCTTTTGCAACGAAAATTTTGTCACTCACTGATGTGACCCATTAGTGACGAATTTTTTTGTCGCCAAAAGGAATAATTGATGACAAAAAAATTCGTCATCAAAAAGCATAATAAGCGAGGAAAAAAAATTCGTCACCAATTATTCACTTTTTGGTGACGAAATATTTCGTCATCAAAAGGCACTATAGGTGACGAAAAATAGATTTTGTCACCAGGTAGGAATCCTCGACAAATTTTTTTCGTCACCTGTATTATTTGTGACGAAAAACATGCAATTTGTGACGATTTTCATTCGTCACCCAATTGAATTTTTCTTGTAGTATTGACACCCTACACCACGACAATCATATGTTATTCAAGCTCCAAGGATTGACAAGAAATCAATCCAACCAATGCCCAAATTACAAGATACACATAATACCACGTAAATATCTCTCTCTCTCTCTCTCTCTCTCTCTCTCTCTCTCTCTCTCTCTCTCTCTCTCTCTCTCTCTCTCTCTCTCTCCTATTGTTTGTCCTATTACATAGCAATAATCACGTTTGCTTTATGTATTTGTTAACGCTTCCGCACAACACAATTAAGCTTTCAAGAGGGACAAAATCGGAATTATTCAACATTATAAGAAGAACAAGGAAAAGAAACATTCCCAATATCTATTTTTCTTTAACCATCCGGAAGGTTGTCGTAGTCTCCACCTCTACTTTACAAGGTAGATCTTTCTGGCTCGCTCAACGTGAAAAAACATGGTAAAGGGCGTCCATTTGCTTATTCTGCATTTTGCTATGTCCATCTGTAAATATGCAAATAAACCAAAGGGCCATTAATTAATATCGAGTCTATACCATATACTCCAAGCGTTAGATATCAAGAAAAAGATCGGCTCCTATTCCCACAGGTTGGCTTACGTGTCGTGCCTTGTTTAACTCAGTGACATGCAAGCACGTTTCGTTCCATGCCTTGCCTAGACCAGTGAAAAGCAAATTGCATGTTGTGTGCTACCTAGGCCATTAACATGCACGTGTCTTGTCATGCCTTGCCTAGCCTGGTGACACGCCATTGTCAATGCTTCATACTGAGCAATTTACTCTCTTCTAAGGTTTTATGTTCAAATAGGCCGGGGATGGGGCTATATAGAGGCGGGTGTGGCTCAAGGCGCCCCCAATTTACACGAATGAAAGTCAATTAGGCACTTACCGGTATTTGAACAGCTTGAATATTATTTTTGCACGTGTCATGTCATGCCTTTTTATAGCCCGATGACAAGCACATGGTGTGTCATGTCTTGCCTAGCCTGGTGACATGCCATTGTCAATGCTTCATACTTAGCGGTTTACTCTCTTCTAAAGTTTTAGATTCAAACAGGGACATTCGATGAGGCTGTATAGAGGCGGGTGTGGCATGAAGAGCCCTCTATTTTACACGAATGAAAGTCAATTAGGCACTTACCGGTATCTGAACAGCATGATTATTTTTACACTAATAACTAATGATGAAAAAATAGCAATTAAAAAATAAACAATTCGGATCATGAAAATAATATCGTAATGGTCTTCATTTTTTTTTAACAGCAATGAGAATTTATTAATCTTTGAAAATATATTACAAAGACTAAAAGGATCCAAAGCCCGAGGCATCAAATAGAGCAAAAAGAACTTCAACAATCATATGCCGCTAAGAACTAGAAGGGAAAAATAACCACCCTTGGATGGCAAGAAGCCAACCGAGGCCTAAAAACCCAAAGAAGAGACAAACACACCCAAGACCAACCACCTACCCCTGAGATGTCTAAGGATCAATCATGTATTTACTTAAAGCTTCCTCATAAACACCCAAATAATCTTCACCCAAGATTTTCTCTATAGATCGAGCGGCCTTTGCATCATCAAGGTGAAACCTATTAGTGTCTCCGGAAAAAGCGAATAAAGCCGCAGAAGTAATCGCAGATCTAAACACAAAGTATTTTTTCTTCTTTCTTCTTAGATTTAGGAATGCCCAAGAATGGACTTCATTTAAAGACCACACAAGAATTGATCTATTCCTTTGGGACAATTCATAAGGGGCTTTGTTCCAATTTTAATTAGGTCTCTCGCTTGTGGACAGTGGGATAGATTTAGTCGAGGCACAAGTAAGCCGGCCAGGAGACCTGAGTTATGAAAAAGAAAGGGTTCGGCTATTGTGGAGAAGCTCAACTGTCTAGTTTTGATATTTGTGGACTTTTTGGCCCACTTTGATAATTAATCTTAATTATTTTTTAAATTATTAAGAAACTTAAGTATTTTTAAAATTATTAATAACATTAATCATGTCAAAAATCGACTCGTACTATGACATACCGGTAAAAGTGCAAAAGTGGAATTTCCAAAGTGGGTGTGTATATATGTTTTAAAAATAGATGACTTATTATATCCAAATCCGTTTATTTCTACATTATAGTGTATTATAATGTTGATACTGTTTATCTACATATTTGATAAATGTGGTTAGATTGATTGAAACAAATCATAAAAAAAAAAAAAAATACACAATGAGCAAAGGAAAATATACAATACCGAAACTTGACTGTCCAACCCCCTCTTGGCAATTCATCCCCTGTCTAAAAACGTTTGAAATCCCAAAACCCTGGGTTGAGGATAAAGCTCACATGTACTTTTCTCTTCCATGGGGCAATAGTTGCTCATGTTGCTAATTCATATGGAGTTGTAGTGTTGAAGCTCACTATCTATATATGGTGTACTTCTCCTCAAATAGAATGAAAGGTTGCCATGAGGTTGCCCTCTCTCTATATGAGTCTCATTCTAAGTTTGCATCGGCATCTGGTGCGGCATAAATTTTCCAGAAAAATAAACCGTCGTGGTCCAGCACTGCAGAGACTTCAATGACAATATACCAATCCGGAGCACCGTCAAACTCCTTGAAAACGCCAAAAGCAATCCCGAGTATATACATTGATCACAATCAGGATTATAATCATCCATGAATTGTAGAGGTTGCAAAAACCATCATCACGATGAGGCTTTAGTATAAGGTTAACAACAGACAAGATAAACATTATACTGAAGCCTCATCGTGATTATGGCTTATCTTGTCTGTTGTAAACCTTATACTGAAGCCTCATCATGATGATGGGTTTTGCAACTGCTACAACTCATGGATGATAATAATCCTAATTGTAATTAATATTGTACTCAAGATCGTTTTTGGCATTTATGAAGGAGTCTGACGGAGCTCCGAATTGGTATGCTATCATTGAAGTCTATGCAGTGCTGGCCCAAGATGCACAGTTTATTTTTCAAGCAAATTTATGCTGCACCAGACACCGATGCAAGCTTAGAATGAGACTCACATAGAGAACGGACAACCTCATGGCAACCTTTCATTCTATTTGAGAAGTACTCCATATATGGATAGTGAGCTCCATATATATATATATATTAGCATCAGGGGCAACTATAGCCCCATGAAAGAGAGAGAGGGAAAATTACCTGTGACCTTTATCCTCAACCCAGGGTTTTGAGTTTGCAAAATTGATAAACACAAGTGTTTGAAGATAAACGATAATTTCCCTTTATTCATCAGTTGCCGTATCTTATATAGAGGTTGTAAACTAACTAGGAAAAATAGGAAAACAGATGCTAATCAGGGTTCCTTAAAAAATGAACGGCTGTGGACAATTTAACTTAAAAAACATTTCACAGATCCAGGCCGTCCATTTTTTCATCTAGAACTCAACTTTTGACACTCCTATTAATGTCCGGACAAACTGATTTTTTGCGAAAATATATTATTTTATGAACCTTACAAAATGCATGGTTTAGATTATCCAAAAAAATGCGCAAAAAGAGCACATAGAGGATGCTGGTGGAAAACTCATTCTGTCCGGATGAGCCGGACAGAATTTAATCTCATCCGTGCAGAAACTTTGCAACTACTATAATCCTGTACTCTCGCAGAATAATTAGAAATAGAAATAGCAATAGCGAACTAGAAACAGTAATCTGATCGAGAACGGCATGAGCTAACCAAAAAGCGGGAATAATTCGATCTGAACGACAGACGAAAACTGAAGTTGTATAGTAGTATTTAGAACAAAAAAGAAGAAGAAGTTAGAACTAGATTAATTCTGGTGTGTTGTTTCCCATCCTGGTTTGATCCAATACTGACAAAGATTCAAAGAAGAGGCTAACATGTAGGCATCAATTGGGTGACCTCTCAAATGCAAGCCATGTATATATTCAGCCGTTCGTACGCATAAATTTCACATTGTTTTTTTTTTTTTATTTTGCTTTGTTTTTTTCATTGAAAGCTCGTTGTTTTGGTTTTGAAATAGAGAAATACTATGTACACGTCTTTGTTTTGATTTGTACCTAGACTTTTTGTTTTTGCTGACAAGTACCAAGACTTTTTGTTTGAAAAAATATCAAAAGTAAGAGAAGATATCTCTCAACCCTCTTAGAGCAAGTTTACCAGTGGATATGCATATTACATTGTGAACAGTTTACAATTCTATTTTGGCTATCAACTTTTTCTTTCACAACTATACCAATACTATCTATTTTACCTACCACCAATTAAAATATACATTTCTCACTCTTTCCCTATTATCTTTATCATTTTTTTTATTTCCCCAATTGGCCGGTTGCAGAAAAGCAGGGAGGAGAGAGAAGAAAATAATATTTTTATCCTTACTTGGTGAATACTCCAGTTGTTAGGTAGAAATAACTGTCAACTGTTCAAAATGGAAAAATAGAGTCATGTTTGCAGAAACAATAAGTCTACACACCAGGAAACCAGCCCATGCCTCAACCTTGGATAGTTGATGTGGACTGGGCTCCACGTCAGTTTTAAGTAAAAAAAAAAAAAAGAAGCAAAATTTTGAATTTTTTTGAATCATCCCCCCACCTCCCTGATCTTCCAACACAGAGAGAGAGAGAGGAAACAAAGGTCGACGGACGAACTGATAGCGCGATCACCAGCGACCACCAGCCTCACCTCCACCTCCGGCTACCACCACCATCATCGGGTTCGCCTCCGGCGACCAACCCTTCACGAAAATCGACGCTCTGCCGACGACCACCGACGACAAACCCACCGCCAAGGTCTATATATTAGAGTGTTGTCGATTCTAGCCTTTAATTTCATTATAATTTGTACAAACAAGAAAAAAAATTAGGGTTTGCGTAATTGGGGGTTTTTTTTTTTTTTTGTCGAACCCTAACCATGTATTTCTAGTTTCATAAAATCAGGATTATATATCAATAAGAAACGAATCTTTGGGTTGGAGATGCCCCCGAGAGTTAACATTAGAGTAAGCTTGTATTTTTGTCTCCTGGTTCCCATGTGATTAAACAAGCTTAATAATTTCAACACAGTGGATGCTTGGTGAATTTATGCACATTCCGCCTTATGCACATTCAAGCTTAATAATTTCAATTGCACAATGCCAGGTATCCCCCTTTTGCCTGCCATCCGATGTTTGCTATAAAGCATCATTAGACTTGTTAGACTTACACGATAAGATAAACCTCTTAGCGTTATAGTTAGCATTTAAGGAACCCTATCAGGGCAATATCACAAATGCAATAGTTTTAAGTTTTTAACAATGTGTTAGGTGGAAGGAATGAACAAAGCTCTGGTGGTAGTCCTCCTCAATTTTCATTAAAATCTCTTTGCTTTTCTGAGATGAGAAGCATGTACCTTTTTAGTTTGACTGGGAGTTGCTGCTATTGGATCATCACGGTGAAAAACATCAAAGGTTCTTATCTACAATCTCTCTAGTTGGCAGCAGCTTCTGTATGCTGCTTCTCCATTCTGGGTATGGATATATTACGCCTAAAGAAATAGCTAGCAAAGCCGTTTCCATTTGGAATATAGAGAGTCCAATGATCTCCATTTTTGCTAATTCGCATTCTAGTGAATGGTGTCACTATACAACTGTGTGATTGTGAAGTGTCCGACATATCTATTTAATTTGCGCATGTTTTAGTAGCTAAGACCCTTTCTACTGTTTAATGAAAAAGGTTTCTATCTTTCGTTCTACAATGCGCAAAGAAACACTTGACCTTAGAGAAGAGAATGTATTATGTACTCTTATTTATTTGGATGTGAATGATAATTAGAATGATAATGGCCTCTTTTGTTGTCAATGGATAGTACTCTTATTTATTTGGATGTGAAATGAGAATGACCTTTTTGTTGTGAATGGATAGCTTGACAATGGAATTTGGCTATGAATGGTGAATTAGAATGTGAAATGCCCGAAGTGGGCTTGTAAGTAACCTGATGTTCCTGCCGTTGTTCTTGTTGTATTGACTAAGACGCGAGACGTCAGGTTAGGACCAAAAATAGGGGAAACTCTGCCGAAATTTCCACGTTGCTTACTATGATTTGGAATTAGTAGTTCAATTGTGGTGGGAAATAGGTTCAGAAGCCCTTTTGGATAACTTGAACTCCAGTTGATCAATTTTGGGGGCCAAAATTGCTCCTCATGTCACCCCTAATACTTCATACAAGTAAATACACAACTTTACATGTTGACCAAATTTCTGACTTCAAAATGAATGCCACACTCAATTCCAGTTAAGTGTATAGAAAATTTGCTAAATATGGCATTAGGAACCAACTAAATAATATTTCAAGATTTCATGTTTGGGATCAAATCCATGGTAGGAGTGTCACATAGCAACAACAACCAAGCATTAGAAAATTAGTTTGGGATCAAATTCCACATCTCACCAATGTTTCAAATTATTTTTCAAAAACTAGGACACGAGCCGTGTCCGACACGGAAACGGACACGACACAAGGACATTCTAGAAACTCAAATTCCACCAGTCCAGAAACTCCAAACTGAAACTCAATTTCAGCACTCTAGAAACTCAATTTCCAGCACCTAATCGTGAAGTAATTGTTACCAACATTGAAACTCAAAACTGAAATGCATACACAACTGTTGCCAACATTGAATGTGACACCTTTTTCATTAAACAAAATGATAGAAACACCACATAATTTTCACTTCACCACAAAACATGAATGAGAGAATTACCATAAATTAGTTTCTAACAAAATACAAGAAACTCCCTATATCAATAAGCAAGTTTTCTACTATTCGCTGTTATCATTTGCATTCATCATTTCTGAAAAACTTTATTGTGCTCCTCCCCACCCTTGCCCTTGACTTCCCATAAAACTTGATTGTGCTCCTTCCCAACCTCGACGTTGATCTCCCCAAAAACTTGATTGTCCTCTTCCCCAAACTTGAGTACCGGTAAAACTAGGCATGGTGCTTTGTGAACTTGGGAAATTGTTTATAAATAGGTTAAAACTTGTTCCGGTTGGGCATAAACTTGGAGAAAATGGGAGGACGCTTCCGCCTTGTGCCGGGAGGACACTTCCGCCTTGTGCCATATTTGGCTGCATATTATGAGACATCATATTTGGCCACATTAACTGCTCCATGTAGCTTGGGTAACTCTACCCAACAACATCACCAATAGTTTAACATGAAACATAAACATAAAAAATTAAACAAGAAGAATAAAATATATTATGACATGAGCTTATCTCGACAAACCGCAATATCATTGCATGCCAAATATCAAGTGTAAAAATCATTATCCCAAAATTATGACATGAGCTTATCTCGGCAAACCACAATACCAATCCAGTGGGGTATATGCATATGAACAATCAATTCATATGTATGTAAGGAGGAGGAAGAAAGGGAGGTGTTGGCAGGGGTAGGCAAAGTGATGACTAAGAACCATGTAGCCCCTCAACAAAATGGGGTTTCCATTCTCAGGCAGTCTAAAACACAAAGCAACATCATAATTTGTGGAGCAAATCAGCTAGCTGATGAATGAATGGGATAAGAGATCAAAAATGTTACATGCATTCAATGTCTATATGCAATTATGCATACCCAAGCACAGACATATGGAGATTTCCAAGCAACATATAAAAATGGAAAGGCATGAAAAAACAACGATAGCTAGTAAATTGCTGCATATGTTCAGGACAGACAAGAATTGCAACTTCCATCTACCAGCTTCAACCTCCAAATTAAGTAAATCTCAGATATTAATAGATACCTACATGGATTCTCCCAATTACAGAACCAGTGGCAGCAGAAGTTGAAACTTTGATGCAATAATGCTTATACTTCTAAACTCTACAAGCATTAAGGACAATACCCAAGTGATTAGTTTTCTCTTAATACGAGCCCATTATCCATATACATCAGCAAAGTATGAACTAGATAGAATCAGAAGCCAAACAAATCTTTTTTACTTTCTACACAAACAAACACTCAAACAAATAAGCACTTGGCTAAAAAAAATATTGCTGATTTGTATATCAGTCAAAAACTACTTCTAATTTAAAACCCCAATACAAAAAGTGAGAATAGGCTATAAAATAAAAACGAGATATCAACAAGCAAATTCCCAGGAGGCCCCAAATATGGTCATATTAATTGGTTCGACCCAAAATGTTGGGATTTTTTGAACTAGTTAGAATCGATTGAAATTGAAGGGGTCATCGACAACCAACAGATATCAACATATATAGATGAAAGAGAGAGAGAGAGAGAGAGAGAGAGAGAGAGAGAGAGGGGGGGGGGGGGGGGGAGACACCTTGGCGGTGAATTTGATTGCGCTGGTGCGTTGGTTTTCGCCACGGGTCGGTCGCCGGTGGTGCTCATGGTCGACGGAGTGGAGGTGACGCTGGTGGCCGCCGGTGGTGGTGGTGAGGCTGATGGTCGACAGTGGTGGAAGTGAGGTGATGGTCGGGCTCCTCCTCCTCTTCTATCTCTCTGTTCCGTTTTGTGTTTTCGCGCGAGTGGGTTTCTGGGAGGGCTGATTCAAAATTTCAGGACTTAGTTTTTTTTTTTTTAACTTTGAGACGACGTCAGGCTGACGTCAGCTATCCTGGGTTGGGGCAAGGGTGGGTTTCCTGGTCCTTAGACTTATTGTTGCAGAAAAGGAGGGAGGAGAGAGAAGAAAATAATATTTTTATCCTTGGTGAATACTCCAGTTGTTAGGTAGAAATAACTGTCAACTGTTCAAAATGGAAAAATAGAGTCATGTTTGGAGAACGTGCTGCAAGGCTGTTTTGGTGCCATAATGAGGTAAAATAGCTACAAATGTTGGTTTTGCTAAGCTAATAAACTTGCCTCACCAATTCTATTTGCATCCCACTTTTGTCTTCATACTGATCAACTAAAAAGTTCTAAAGTTTTTGACAAAAGCACCCTCATACAAAATGACCTTATTACCCCTCTAATTTCTACATACAACCACGTACCTTTTTTTTTATACCAGAAATAAACTCGATTTATATATAAAATCAATATACAAAGGACCGGTATAAATTCAAAATACAAAGGACCGGAACTTCATCAGTCAGAAAATACAGAAAAACAACAAATAAACAAACAAAACAAAACAAAAAAGAAAGTCTCGCCAGAGCCAGACCCGTCAATCACACTTACATGCAGCCACATACCTTAAAACCCAATTTCATTACTTCTAAATCCAACCCACCTTCTTCCTCCTTCTCCCTCCTCCACACCCTTCATCTTCCCACTTTCCTCCTAACACCCTACTGTATATCCAACCAAATCCCTCCAAAATCTATTTTAATGCATCATCGGGAGTTTACAACAACAATTGAAACCATTCATCTTGTACGTACGGTTAAGAACAACATACGATTTGAATCATTATCGTTGGTCCAATCAAGACCCAAGAAATAAAACTTGGACGGGTTTGAAGAATCGGTTATGGAGGCAAATCGAAGCCAAAAAGAATATAGATGGTCGAACACGGAGTTGTGCTATGCACTTGTGCATGTGCGCACACACATGCATGTTGTGCATGATCTAAGCTTTCGGAAATGCATCTAACGGTTTAAATTTCATCTCAATAATAAATAATCAAGAATTGTTTATTTTCGAAATGTGATCCGAGCCGTCGGATACACAATCCGACGGCTCGAGTTGTGCATTGTGCACACATGGCCACACAATGGGAAAGTGACTTTTTGATAGCCTGACTTTTTGATAGCCAAAAATAAAGAAAAGACAAGACAAGACAAGGGCAAGTGACTATGTCTATACGTGAGTATACGTGGGCGGCAGCTCCGCCAACAAATCATATGCGATTAGATAACGCACGAACGGCGGATCAAAAAAAAAAGAGATAACGCACGAACGCGACTTCTCGCTCCCCTCGTCACATAACGACACTCGATTCCGTGGAGAACCGATTATAGTATATATACAGAAGATCACAGAGGCATACAGAGAGAGAGAGAGAGAGAGAGAGAGAGAGAGAGAGACAATGGGGATGAAGGATGACGAGGAGAGGAGGTTGGACGGAGGAGTGGTGGTGGTGAATCCGAAGCCCAACAAAGGATTGACTTCCAAAGCCGTCGATTGGCTGGAGAAGCTGATAGTGAAGCTCATGTACGATTCTTCCCAGCCTCACCACTACCTCTCCGGTAACTTCGCTCCGGTTCGCGACGAGACCCCTCCTTTCAAGGACCTCCCCGTCAAAGGTCACCTACCGGTACGTCTAGTTCTCGTTTAAGATCGGTTTGTTACATAAAAGGATAATACATCAGGAACAGACGCAATTGATAGTTGAGAGACGAAATAACAAAATTGAGATAGTTTTGGGACGAAATTTAGTGTATTAACCCCTCACGTAAACAAACCAAGCCTGAAACGTCTCGTTAAGTTTCCAAACCTAAGTTCGAACAAGCTACTATTCGGCTCATTCGGTTTATGATTTATAAAAAGTTCAAGCTAAGAGAGTTCGGATCGTGGTCGGCTTGATTAAAGCTTGGCTTGTGTACATGGTTCAAAGCTCGTTAAATTTTCAAACCAAGCTTGAGCAATTAACTATTCGGCTCATTTATCCTACTCTATACATTGCTACAATTGTGTAGGAGATTTCTAATTGCCATTGTTATTTCTATAGAGAAAATATTGAAAAATTTGGGCACTGATTGGTTGGGTACTTGATTGTTAAATTGATGGATACACTTGTTTAATCTGTTGCGGTTTAAATCCTACAATACGAGTATCCGACAAATCAATATGTTTAGAGGGTAAAACCGATACGTTTCGTTAAATGAGTCATACATTTTTTGTTTTTGTTTTGATAAATATCTTATGTTTATACACATCTTGTGATGATAGTGATACGGTACATATCTTATCATATGGTACAGTGAGAGTATCCCCACATGTATCATGTATTCTTATGTTTAAATGAGTGTTTTTGATTCAAAATCATGTTTGAAATTTGTTGCGAAATAAGTGAAAGCCATAAAACTTTTGTGGAATTGGCATTGTTTTTGTGGAGGCTGGGGGCGGGGGTTTGCTGGAGTTCGAACTTTGAAGTGCTTTATTAAGTCGTATTTGTATGGAGATGGAGTTTTACTCATTCCTTTGAAGGGAGTTGAAGTTAGATGAAGGCTGCTATATGGTAGAAAAAACGATATGCTAGATATTGAGTGTTGCAAAAATGAATGTTGTGGCATGTGAGTGGCAGAATAGTTTTCCATTTTTTTTGTTGCTGCTGGGAACAGTATAAGTTGATCAAAAAGAATGTGGAGTAATTGTATTTGAGGGGAATTATAGCGAGTCTTTGCACTGGTTGAAGTAAATGAGTACTTTTATGTCAAACTTTGTCCACTGTGTACCTAAATTGTTTAAATGGAGATTCGGTCAGAAAGTTGGCCGAATTACTCCTATCAATCAGATAACTTGGTAGATTGGGTCTCATTCTGGTTGGAAAAAGATGGCCTGAAAATTAGAATATCCTCAAGACGGGGCAATGAGTAAGCAAAAGATTTATGGAATACCATGACAGCAAAAATGCAAATAAGAAGTTTTGTGGCGCTGATCAGCTGAGGTTGGTTGTTAAAATGATTATGAACCATTTAACAAGAAGAATTTACATTCCCTAGGCCAAAAGCTAATAAACAGGTTTGTTGTTAATATTGCGAAAGGATAAGCATGGATTTATCTTTTGGAGACAGGGAGAAAATGAGAAAGCAAGGGGTGTGGTTTCTCTTGTTTTTTACATCGCAGCCCCAAGTAGGAGTAGAACGCACGATGGGGTGTTGGCTTAATAGTAGAGATAGCTCTTGTTAACTGCATCATTGTGCCTTTTGGCTGTGAAATGACAAGTCCTAAATCTATTACTTAGTTATTATGAAGCAGATTTGCGATCCTTTAGATTGTACAATCTGGAATGCTTTGTGCCCAGTTCTGGCCTCATGGCTTTTGGGAATCATCTTTACAGTGGAAATCTCAGAATTTGTTGAAATGTTCACTGATATTCAAAAAATATAAGTAAATAGAAAAAATGAAACTGTTTTTTAACGGCTTATGGCAGCTTTAAAGTAGCTAGGAGGTCAAAACAGAAGGGATGGCATGCCGAAACTGGCTGCTCGTCTATACCCAATGCATCATGCCGAAACCAGGGAAGGAGTTTGAAGAAATAAGGAAGGGCCCAGGCCCATTTCCTCCGAGTTTCGCAATCATGGGTGCATGATACATCAGATCTCCATCGTTTTTTGTTAGTGTGAATGGATCTTCCATTTGCCTAACGGCGGTTGGGAGCCCGTGAATGGCGTGTTGGTGTGGCTGTGAACCCGAGTGCTCTTGGTGTTGCTCAGCTTTCTTGGGGAGGCATTGCTGCAGTGGCGTTGTGGCGGCTGTGCTCTGGGCCGGCTTTCCTAGCCGTTTGGGGAGATCGAAGTGACAATCTTTGGCGGTCTCGGGGATTCGGGAATGGATGGACTCTCGGCGCTGCTGGTCGTCATCTGGTGTCCAGGGGAGATGGGTTTGGGTCCTGATCGGTGGTTTCTGGTGGTGGTTGGTGGTGAGATGACCGTTTGGTCGTTGTCTGTTCGCTTGAGGTTTTCTGGCGGCAGCAGTATGGATGATGGTTGTGTTAGATTTTGGGTTAGGTAGTGGTGTTGGGCTGAGCTTGGTTCATTTTTCGGGCAGGGCTTGGCGCGTCTCTTGAGCTTTTGTTGTAGATTTGGGTTTGAGACCCATAGGATTTCTGGGCTTGGCCCAATGGGTGTAATGGGGCTTTGCCCCAATGGGTGTTTTCTTGCTAACCTAGGCTTTGGGTCTCGGGTAGGCAAATAATAGTTCTTAGCTTTGCTTAAGATTTGATGTCATCATTCCTTGTCCTTTTAATCCTTGACAAATTTCAAGGATTAGTAAAATATTTTGCCGTTCAAAAAAAAAAAAAAAAGTCTTTCAAGTCTGTTGCTTTCGTAAGGTTAGCCATGGGCTCACAATTTTATGGCTCTTGTAGTGGTAATGAGGCTCGATTAATATAAAAATACAGCACGTTGAATATACGTTATATTTACAATTATCTGTTACTCTTCTCTCTCTCTGAGATGTACTGACAATTTGAAAGTTTTCTAACATGATGTTTTAATCTTTTCATTTCCTTTTCATGTTGAAACCTTTCCTTGCCAAATATATGGTATTTCATTGAGTTTTAAAGGTCATATAACTGGCTGGGAAGTTATATTACGTATAACTTTGTTTATATGACAGCCGAGCTGGAAGGAAAAAAAACTCTTTGTTTATGTGACAGTATATGGCAGTCTGTTTAGTCTAAACGAAAGGATTTTGCAGGAGTGTCTTGATGGTGAGTTTGTCAGAGTTGGTCCTAATCCGAAGTTTGCTCCTGTGGCCGGATATCATTGGTACATCGTTATTCTTGTCATCCTCCAAGTTTCAATAAGGACTTATTGATCTATTTAGAGATGTACTCATGTTGTGGTGCATTCGAAGGAAAAGATAAAACCTTTTCCTGGCTTATCTGCTTCATTTTCGCTTTAGAGATACAAGATTCTCATATGCACAAATATCTTTCCTTTGTTATTGTTGTCTGTTAATATCAACTGGATGATAGTTGTGCTAATTCCTTTTGTTGCTCAAATTGCAGGTTTGATGGAGATGGGTGCGTCTTCTTGTCCCCTCACTCATCTTAAAGTATATGTAGTTTATTTCAAGTTTTTTTTTTTTTTTTAAGGAGTTCTACATTTTACATTCACCATCCCTTTTGATTCTGGGAAGATGGCTTCATTGTTTAGATAAATCAACCTGTGCTATTATCGACAAAATTCTCCACAAAGTTTTAACATCTCATTTCACTGATGTAACTGAACTTCTTTACATCTCAACATGCATCATAGCTGCCTAAGTGCCTATCCAATTTGTGGATACTTTAATCCTAGTGACCATGTATGAACTTCAGTTTGCATGTTTAGGTGCAATGTTGGCATTTGTTTAAGATCTGGCTTGCATCATCTGATTTCATTTTTGCACTTTCTTTGATAATCTCGTGTTCAGTACAAAATAGGAAGCTTTCGTATTGTCACACCCATATATCTACAAGTAGTGAGAATGTGAGATACTGGTACAAACTTACAAATATGTTAGATGTTGTTATATACCAAGCTTCCTTGCCTTAACTGCCAAGGCGTAAAGTTGGTTTATGACTGAATGAGCAGCAGAGAGACTCTTGTGCCTGCTGTTTCGTAAGAGCATCTCCAGTGGTGCAGTTGAAAATGTTAGGTAAAATGTGTTTTATACAACAAATATAGAAAAAGTGGGACCCAATTTTATGTGTCAAGGTTGTGTTAATTTTGAGAGTGATTGGATGTTCCAATGGTGTTAGTAAAGAGTGTGATCTCCACTCTTTTGTTTCATTCTCTCTCCTCTCTCTTTCTCACGTTTCCCAACTCTTTCTCTCTCATGTCCTCTCTTTCTCTCTCCTTTGTCTTCTCTTCTTTGTTAGTTAGTATCTCCCTATAACTAGCATCCTTCCTAAAGAACTTCCTAACTAACACCCAATAACACACAAGGTAGTACACTCATTGGAGCACCAAAAACACATATATTTGCCAACTCTTAATTTATCCACTAAAACACTTCCTAAAACACTCATTGGAGGTGCTCTTACTCAGTTCTCAGAGTACTACGGTCAACGCCTATTCCTTTTTCTGAGGTGCTTCCAATGCCTAAAGACGTCTCATTGTACATCATCAAGCTTTTTAATGGCAACGTGTCCTTTGTTCTCTTTCTCATCATTCAGTTGTTACATGGTATTATCGGTTGACAAAAAGGCTTTTTAGGAACATAATCGGAAGTGATGTACCGAAAAGGGGACTGAAGGCCCCAGGTTGGTGCAGAAAGACTCTGTGTGGATGCTAAGTGAGAAGTACCCATCATTTTGAAGGAGGGAATCTGTTAAGCAACATATCCAAAACTAGGACTAAAGGATAATATTCAATCTTTATGGTGCAAAACAGAGTGTTAGTTGTACAATATATTGTTGTAATATATTCGGAATAAGGGATAATATTCAATCTTTATGGTGCAAAACAGAGTGTTAGTTGTACAATATATTGTTGTAATTAATAACTTAACAATCTTACTGTTTGTCCTAAATAAATTTTATGCATCATATTTGATTTAGGACTCAGGAAGCAAATGTGTTGATGCTCCAGTCTGTTGATCAATATATTGCAATAGTTGGGTGGAATTAGTTTAAAGGTTCATATTGAGGTCTTAGGATTTTCTAAGCCTTGACATAGCATTTGCTCACGTAACATCCGATTGGCCCTTTTAGATGCACAAAAAGTGGAAAAATGATTGGAAAGACTCTGTGTGTGTGTGTGTAAAGATCTCTCTCTCTCTCTCTCTCTCTCTCTCTCTCTCTCTCTCTCTCTCTCTCTCTCTCTCTCTCTCAAAGTGAATTTGCTATTTTCTTCTTCCTTTCTATATAGCTGTCCTTGTTCTTATCCATTCTTCGGAGTGCAATATCAGAATCTGTCTTCAAGTTCTCGAAGGGTTTGAGTAATGAATTTAATCATGCAGTATGATTCATGGTTTGCGCATCAAGGAGGGAAAAGCAACATATGTTTCCCGTTATGTAAAGACATCACGTCTTAAACAAGAAGAGTTTTTTGGAGGATCCAAATTTATGAAGGTATACCTTTGAACTCCAGAAATGTTCTGAGGTTTCTACGAGTGCAGTCTCTCTGTTCATAGCTATAATGTTTACTAGTATGGCATGTAATCACAAAATAGTTAAAAGGTAAATTAAAGGTAGCCAAACAGGGGAATCTCTTTCTAAACTAAATATTTGGGAAGTCAAACTAAAATGGCGCTGAACTTAGAAGTCAGAAAGGAAGGACAAGACCTAAGTCTGCATGATTTAAATAGTGACAAGTTTCTTCATTTTGTGACAAATCCAATCTAAGACTGCAACCAGTGCTTGAATATAAAGAATTGGATGCCTGCTGTGTCTTGTTTGTATTGTTGCAGCAGTCTAACTTTGGCTACTATCTACAAATGATCTGTGCCCCAAGGTGAGCAAGAGGCAGGAAGCAAATGAGAGAAATTAACCATAATCCCTTTCTATGCTTCTCTCTAGGAACCGTAGTCTGTTTCACACCTTTTCTTTTCTCTCTTTTTCTGTTCCCCAAATTTTTGCTTTGTTTGCTTGTCTCTTGTATCCCAAATGTTTAGTTTCTAAAGGGATAAATTCGTTAATTGCATGGGATAGATGTAGAAAATAGGATGAGTAATCAAACACGTAAACCGTCGTACAGAAACCAAACCAAACCAAATCGAGCATTGTTTCCCAATCAACTGGGGTCGACTATATGAATCCTATTTTTCCATGGAACTTTGTCAAGGGTTATCTGTTCACTTAGATTTAGTAAGCCCAAATCCTTTCGTATCATGGTATCCAAAGCCAGTTTAGGTCTTCCTCGTCCCTTAGCCCTACTATCTACAACTATCATGTCACTATTCTTGATTATTGTGTCTGCAGGTCTATGGTAAATATATCCAAACTAGTGTTCTAAAATAAGGAATTAATTGGCGGTTAATCGCTGGTGGGGTCTATCCGATTAGGTCAAACTTACGATTAATTGCCGATTACTAATTAATATGCACCGATTAATCGCTCAAAGGTGGCCGACTAGCGCCTAGCAACTTTTAGTTCATTGATCCAAACCACCTTAATCTATTCTCTCTTAGCTTATCCTGTATATGTACAACTCCTATCATCTCATGAATAGTTTCATTTCTAATTCTAGCTCTCTTAGTCTTACCACACATCTATCTCAACATCCTCATTTTAGCTACACTCATCTTACTCTCTTTTTGCTTCTTGATAGGCCAACATTCCGTCCCGTAAAGTATCACTGGTCGTATAACAGTTTTACAAAGTTTTCCTTTCAATTTTTTAGGTATCCTTCGATCACACTATGCACCAGAAGCACCTCTCTACTTGAGCCACCCAACTTGGATCCTATACACCTAAAATGCTCACTTTTTGGTATCTCCTGATCCTAAATCCTCACTTCTTCTTCTTGGGCACTTCTATTGTTACTACACTTACACTGCATATACTCAGTTTTACTCCTACTTATCCTAAATTCTTTGGACTCTAGTGCTTCTCTCCAAATTTTTAACCCGCTTGCAGTTTCATCTGCAAAGACAATATCATTTGCAAACAAAATATACCACGGAATATCATCCTGAATATGCCTAGTCAACTTTAGGGATGGCGACAGGGTGGATCGGGGATGGATTTGACGATCCTCGTACCTGATCCCCAAATCTCATATTCGCCTCAATCCCCACCCCGTTCCCCGAACAGGAAATCACCTCTGCCTTGCCCATTTTTGAAGACAAAAAAACATAAAAATTAAAATATAACCTTTTTAAATATAACATATTCCAGGCAAGTAATGGCAAATCTAAATTTTTTAAGTACCCTTATTTTTGAATTCCAACAACCATCAAAACCAAACAATTAAACCTCACTTTTCCACAAATTACACAAGCATAATCCATACATCATCTGCAATAACCATATTGGTAAAACTAAAAAAAAATATATAAAAATCACGGAGCAGGGAGGTACATGGAACCACGTTAGACCCGATCCCCGAAACTTTTTAAAATGTTGCCTCCAAATCTGATCCGAACCCTGGAAAAAACTCCGAAACTGCCATCTTTAGTCCACTCATCCATAACTAAGGCAAAAAGGTAGGGCTAAAAGTTAACCCTTGGTGTAGCCTTGTTGTGAATTTACTTGTTTCCACTTTCCCCTACTGATGATCTAATAGTAGTGATGGCACCTTCATATATGTCTCTAACTACATCGATATATCATTTTGTCACTCCCTTTCGCTCCAAAACCCACCCTATGATATCCTTGGGCAACCTATCATAGGGCTTTTCTATCTAAGTCTATAAAAATCAGATGGGGATCCCTCTTATTTTCCTTGTACTTTTCTACCAATCTCCTCAACGGATAAATTGCTTCCATGGCTGATCTCCCCAGCATAAATCCAAATTGCTTCTTCGACACCATTGTCACTATTCTCAAGCGATGCTCAATAACTCTTTCCCACAACTTCATTGTATGGCTCATCTACATGATGCCTCTATGGTTGTTGCAACTTTGAAAATGGTGCTCCTCCTCCACTTGTCAGGCAACCACATACTGAAGCAAATGTAAATTTATTTTAAATTATCCTTTGTATAATGATCGTTGATCCATTTATCGTGTCTTTGTATTGTCAAATTAGATTGGAGACCTCAAGGGGCTCTTTGGGTTGCTTATGGTTAACATGCAAATGTTGAGAGCAAAGCTGAAAGTATTGGATGTTTCATATGGACACGGAACAGGTAGGTTGAATGGCCTTTTTCTGCGGTATCCCATGGGATTGTGAATGTTTGACAAGTCAATTCTTGTAAAATAGAAGCAATAACTCATGTGAGAAGTGAGGAAAAGAACTTACTATTTTTCACATTCTGCTAGGCAACACAGCTCTCGTATATCATCATGGCAAGCTCTTGGCGCTTTCAGAGGCAGATAAACCATGTGAGCCAATCTCCTCCCTCTGTTTTGATGGAAGAACCAAATCCAGTTTTTATTTCCTTTCGAGTATTAATGTGTATCGGTACTAAGTGGTTATGTGAGATTGACCCATGTCTTAGTCTTTTTTATTCCTTTTTGGATTGTAGATTTGTATTTATATGCTGCATGCAGCTTGAAAAACAGATGCCTAATTGTCTAAAGGGAACTGGAAAAGCTGAAAATTTTGTAGCATCATACATCATCAAGCAACTCCATCATGCTTTCCAATTATTTTGCAATGCTGAATGTTTTCTCTGCTGCAATGTGCAGATGTCGTTAAAGTTCTGGAAGATGGAGATCTGCAGACACTTGGCATGTTGGATTATGACAAGAGATTGGCTCATTCCTTCACTGCACATCCCAAAGTTGACCCATTCACTGGTGAAACATATCTTCCAAAATGCGATCTCGTCAAGTGCTATTCATAATACTCCCTTTTGATCTATGGAACCTTGCATGCAGGCGAGATGTTTACTTTTGGCTATTCTCATGCACCACCATACATTACATACAGAGTTATTTCAAAGGATGGTTTCATGCAAGATCCTGTGCCAATAACAATACCGGAGCCAATCATGATGCATGACTTTGCCATTACTGAAAATTATGCAATTATTATGGACCTTCCTTTGTACTTCCGACCAAAGGTATAGTTATTTTCAGTTTCCTTTCCTATAATATTGTCCTTGTGGTAATCTGTTGTGGCCGAGTGGTTAAGACATTTTATGTGACTGAATCTCATAGAATACAAGTAATTGATCGATTTAAGCAGCTTAATATTTGGTTATTTATTCTTTGATATGACAAATAATATGCTTGAAAGCCAATTCGCTGTCTTGTGATTTTCACAAGACGGTGATCTGTTTTTTTGGTCCACGTTTAGGTAAAATGTTGTGGGTACCAAATGGCATCAGCCCATATGGGGGTTGTGTTTCTTTGTCTACTTATCTTTGCTCAACCAGCTGAATGTCTCACAATGTCACACATATTCGATCACATGAATTGTGGAAGGAAAAGAGGAAGAGGATAGGAAAATGAACAGTCCATTTGAGGGCTTCCCAATCTCTCATACTGGAAATGGCAGCTATAATAATGATTTCTTAGAGCATCTCCAATGGCATGTTATATTTGTCGGCATAGGCCCAAAGCTATATTAGAGTGTAAAACTCCAAATTTCCTTCTTCAATGGTGAGGTAAAACACATGCTATATTTACTTATAGTTATATGTTGTGCCATATATAGCACAATATACAGCTATAGCTACAATGCTCTCTCATCATGGGACCCATAGATGAAAATTGACATTTTGTAAAAAACTAGAAGAAATAGCATTTGCACCATTGGAGCTACATTGCTATAGTATACTAATTTGAGATTATTCATTGCTATATTATAGCAATAACTATCCATATAGCAACTCCACTATTGGAGATAGGCGTTCATTTTTAGAGAATGCGTATTACCAGTTAAACGAGAAAACAATTCGTTATTTCCTTTTTCTTAGACTGATTGCTCATTTGCTCTATAAAACCTGCTACTAATTATAAAGTGCCATACTCTCACTGCCTTCATAAAACAGGAGGGTCTTTAGGAATATTCCTAACAAAATATTCTCTCTCAATGGTTCAGATTAATCTCAAACACAAATTTCATCTACTCATACAAACAAATCTAACGGCCCAGATTTCTCCCTCTTCATTCGCACAAATTAAGTTCTGGATGGCATGTTTTGTAAATAATGTGCAATCGTGGGCTTATAATTTGAAAGAAAAAAGGTCTACTTTCAAAATTTGAAACCCACACCCACGTGGCTTACTATACTCATTCTCTCTCAGTCTCTCACTTTCCCCTTCTTCTTTCTCTCTCTCTCTGTGGAAACCCAATTGACGCCATTAGCCGGCGACATCTCAGAGGCTCCCATATGGATTATCTCTTATGCATACAGTATGTAGAATTGTTGAATTTAAAGAGAAAAAGAAACAACTTTGGTGGCAATTTCGTATATTCTGTTTAGTCAAAAATCCTCTGAATGTATTAGCCTTAGATCAATAATCAGTTTCGGTATTAAATTTTGGATCACGACAAAGGGGGAGCTCCCCCCTGTCCCCTTGCCCCCCCTCCCCCTTTTTTTTTTCCCCTAAAAGTGCTAAATGGGTTAACAATGCTCAAAGTAGTTGATATATGTGAAGAGATCCGTGTTTAGCACTTTTAGTAAAAATTGGAAATTGCCCTCAAGTTACAAAATTGCTGGATGTATTTATTTGCTTCATTAAGCCCAACTCGACATACTTCTTTAATCTTTTCTGGAGGAGTAAAAGAAATTGGTACGAACTCTACGAGCAAATTGATAGTTCTTTGTAGCTAGCTTAAATGTATAGTTAGAAGAGTGCTGTAAACACGGGTAATTATCTTTCGTGTCACTAAGAAGAGGATCACAAATTACACACTAATGAATCGATTTAGTATTTGAGCCACTAGCTAGCAAGTGCCACGGGCAAGCACTAGTGATTCTATAAATTACAAGATTTGGACGAGATCAATACATAAATTTATTGTCAGTCGGCTATGGACTTACTTCAATGGCAGATGATCAATGCCAGTACAAAGCCACATGAAAAGCCTTGTATTATGCTCCCTTTTCCTAAGATATGGATGGAAAGGGAAAGGAGTCTATGGCCTATGAAAAACAAGTAAACACAAGAGAAAAGAAAAGAAGAGAAAGGTCTTTGAAAAGGTTAAGGTTCCCCCCTTCTGGTTGAAGTGTTATTATGTTGGAGACATTTATTTTTGGTTGCTTGGACAACTGTTTGTGAATAATTTTCTTTCTACAAAAGAAAATTAGATTCTCATAAGTTGCAATCTCACAGTAGGCCTTGCATATTGGTGTTGGTAATGGCTACATAACATGTATTAGGAGAAAGGCTTGGTTGAGAGAATCATACAGGGGCGGTTGATTTGTTTAGGTTATTGAATTGTGCATGAGATATCGAGCTCTACTTGCTTATGACACTTCAATTTTCAGGAAATGGTGAAGGATAAGAAACTGATCTTCACATTTGATTCAACTAAAAAGGCCCGTTTTGGCGTTCTTCCACGTTATGCGAAGGATGAACTCTTAATCAAATGGTTCGACCTTCCTAATTGCTTTATATTCCACAATGGTGAGCCCCATTGCTCTGCCTTTTCTTGAAATCCAAAACACAAAACAAAAGAAAGTACCATTATTTATCTCAGTTTGGATTGCGCAGTTGACTATTTTATATTTTCTTAAGTGTGACGGTTAACCTACAGTCAAGTTGTATTCTGACAGGAAAACTTTAGATTTTTCTAAGATTCACTTGATCATTCTTTTGCCTGTAGCCCTTTCTAGAAGCCTAAACAGTAGAACGCGCTTGCCGCTTACTTCTGCTGCATTGTTTCTGAAGTTAAACAGCATTGGCAATTGAGCCTTCAGTTACTTGGTAAAGTTAACTTTAGAAACCCCAAGCATTTTCTCAGTTTGGATTGTACTTGAAAGCTTACTCAAGGTTTACCATCTAAAAGCCTGGGTTAATAAAACGTTACTTTAGAAAACTCAAGCATTTTCTTGTTCGTTTGCTTTCTTGTTGCCCTCTTAGTGCTCGTAGGAGTTAGTATTTGCTACAAGTCAACCCTCCAGTAATTATTTCTGCTAGGAGACCCTACATTGTTAGTTAAGCAATAAACGATGAGCCACAAGAATAGGCTCATGCGATTTGATGAAGGGGATCTATTTGAAAAGGTACTCAAACCTCTTTCGGCCTTTTGAGGAACACATCGAGCGAGAATTGGATTTTGGTCAGGCAATGTGTGGTTGGTAAACGATGATTAGTTTTTAGCAAGGTACAAAATGTTTCATAAGATGTTGAATATGATTCGAGAGTTTTTTTTTCCGGTAAATTAATAATAAAAACAAAAGAATCCAGCATACAGAGCAAAGGAAGGCATTCCTTTCTGGCAACGAACAACAGAAAACTAACAACCTCTACGAACACATTACCTCTAAGACTATTTAAAATATTTCATTGGTTACAAAGCCAAATATTCTCCTAAGTTTGAGGGAAGTTCCTCCGAGAACTAACCCTAGCCCAAACATTAGTATGATTAGCTCCCTTGAATATCTGCTGCTCCTCTTCCAAAAATCCAAGAATTCCTCTCAATCTAGATTTGATACAGAGCTGCTGCTAAGGAGAGTTTATACAGATTGACCCTCAAAGAGTTGCCCTGACAAAACCCAAAAGCCCAGCTAAGTTCCTGACTCCGTTCCCCGGGCCTTCTCAAGCTTCTAAAACTGCCCAAAATGATTCCCCACATGGCCTAGAAAAATCACAGTAAAAAAGAGATGATCATGAGATTCATTCCCAGTATATCCTATACTATACAATATAGTGGGGGCTTGAGAATCCTCCAAACTCCGATCCCCTAATTTCTAGAATTTAGATTGTTTTATAAATTTGCAGAAACCGAAACTCTAGTTAATTGTCCTCAACTCCTTAACTCCTAAATTAACTACCCACTCCTCACCCACATGCTATGTTGCACGGACATGGGCAATTAAACTTAATGGACACGCCGCGTGGCGTGTCCTATACGTTTTCAGGAGTTTCCCTAGTGTGTCTGGTGCAACAACCTCTGAGAAGTGTTGGTGCTTCATATCCCACATGTCATACTTCCTTAAGGTTCCACCACCTCCCATACCAATGGGTATGATATCATTGGTTTTGGTTAATATGAATGAGTATTAAACTTTAATCTAGACTCTTTTAAAGAAAAAATGAATCTTCCTTGAATTTATTGAATTTTTAGTTATCCTAAAAACACATGGAGTTTTCAGAGTATCTACTTGCCAATTTGAAGTTATTATATCGTTGTATCCCTCTATTCTATCCTCCTTTTCCCATGATTTTCAGTTACTCTGAAAAAATACCGTACTTTTTCTGTATTTTCATGTATCGCGTGAGGTTACTGCTAGTTGCATATTATATTTTTAATGCCTTAAGCGAAAGTGATATGATTTCAGCATGCAATTAGGGTCTGAGAATATATTTCAATCGACGCATGTTTCTCCTTCCACAAAAGATGCATATTTTGATTGTCTTGAGTTGTAAGAAAGCAACTGGTCGTTTGATATTTTGACATCATTAATAATTATGTAATAAATGTTTTGGATGAATTTTGTTTCCTGATAGTCTGTATGATAAGAAGGTTTTCTTGCGACTTTATTAGTTATGAGATACTAGAGTCTAGAGTAATTAACCATCAACCATAGGGTAAACTTGTTTCTCGACACTTATCCAGCGGTCACCGCATCCAACATGTGACTGTTTAATTGGACCATAGTCTGCTGACGTTATATGCTGTTAATTTGTATAAGCTGGTAGTCCTTGAATGTCTATTTTCTAGTTCTGATTTATCGTTGAAAGTTTCACTTGGTGATTCTTTTACATTGGGAAAAAGGAAGAAAAATAGTGCAAAACAAACACAATTAATTCCTTTAGAGAATTCTTTGTGCGTGTGTGTATGTGGGGGGCTTTACTGTGTATCGTTCTTTGAGTGCTTTTAGGCTTTATCAATTCCTGTGGAATGCTTGCGTTTGCCTTGTTTCCTCCCTAACCTCTTCAGTGGAATTATTTTCCTTTGTCTAGCCAATGCATGGGAGGAAGGGGATGAAGTTGTTTTGATCTTCAGAATCCGGATTTAGACATGGTTAGCGGTAATGTCAAAGAAAAGCTCGAGAATTTCGCAAATGAACTGTAAGACTCTTACCCTAAGAACATTCGAAGAACAGATTGTACCTGTATTAGCTAGCTCTAATTGCTTCTTATTGGAGTTTTTCAGGTATGAGATGAGATTTAACATGAAAACTGGTCTGGCATCACAGAAGAAACTCTCAGCATCTGCTGTAGATTTCCCAAGGGTAAATGAGAGCTACACTGGGAGGTATGTAGATTGAGCGTTTAGTACGATTGCGATTTACAGATTTTATTGTTCACTTGTATCTAATACAAAAATCAATCATTTTCTGTGATTCATGCGTTTAAAGTTATATGTACTCTTTATCTGTTGTTTGCATCATCTGATGTCCAAGAATGCGCTTCTTATTTTCCACTCCTAAACTGTTGTTCCAAGTCGACTTTAATTCCATAAGCTCTTGTTTACCTCTTGATATTAGAAACATTGAGTTTTATCTGCACCTTGCACTAATGATATTGTGCAACTATAGGAAACAACGATTTGTTTATGGAACCATGCTTGACAGCATTGCAAAAGTTACTGGAATTATCAAATTTGATTTGCACGCTGAACCAGATTCTGAAAAAACAAAACTTGAAGTTGGGGGAAATGTTCAAGGCATTTTTGACCTGGGACCTGGAAGATTTGGTTCGGAGGCTATTTTTGTCCCTCGTGAGCCCGGTATTACTTCTGAAGAAGATGATGGGTACTTAATATTCTTTGTCCATGATGAAGCGAGTGGGTAAGTGTTCCTTTCTTGCCTTAGCGTAAATGTAACATTAACTGCTTCTTTGCCCACCCTTGTTCAACTACTAGTATGAGAATATGTTGCAATTCATTAGTGCAGTATCTTAGAACCAAAAACTGTTAACTGTATATGATAGTATCTGATCACTGATCAACAAAGTAAATTCCGAGTTCAGTTCTCTTTGAACTTTGTTGAGCCGATGTGCTCTCCAGGTTGTGATGGTTAAGAGATAAACTATAGAAAAGTATTTTCCTCGAAAGGGGAAAATTACTTTCTTGTACGGTGGTAGCAAACACAGATGATTGGGCCTGTGAAGAACCTAAACCAGTTGAGTGGATCGGTAGATTAAACTATAATCTGGATGGATCTTTCGTGATCTCTGATTAGTAACCTTGAAGGACCTCTATGAACTTTGTTAGAACAGTGGCTTAAGTCAGCTGAGTTGGACTTTGTAACCTTATTTATTGCTGTCTGGCTAATATATGCCTTCAAACCTTTGTATGTACCAATGACATTCACAATCCTATGATTTGGAGAAGAACAAGGACCAAGAAGTCTTTAATAATCATAAGTTTGTGAATGTCATAGCCACCACTAAATAATGCCATCTTCAATTTATCGTTCCGTATAGATAGAAGAAGCAGCAATGTTACTTCGCCTCAAAACTGAAATCTTAAGTGCAATCAATTTTGTGATATAAATGCATTCTGACCAAATTTTGTTCTATGATGTTCAGGAAATCAGCAGTTAATGTGATTGACGCCAAGACGATGTCGGCTGATCCAGTTGCAGTGGTTGAATTACCGCATAGAGTTCCTTATGGATTCCATGCCTTTTTTGTTACAGAGGTCAGCATTTTCTGTTTTCTCCAAAGTTTAATCCAGTGAACAAGATCATCAACCACCGTATTGAGGTTAAACATTGGGGAGAAATTAGCAAATGTGCTGAGAAAAGCTTTTGAATTGGTTAGAAAACAAAGAGAAGTAATAAAACTTTGAAGTAATAAAATTCCGAATACTCTTAATAAAGATGCACACACTTGCAAATAGGCTGTTATGCATGTAAGGTTGTTAACACACAATACGATTGACACTTAGCTGAATATATACCTGAACACTTTTATTGGTGCTAATAAATCGTTTGCTTGATAATACATGAGTAAGCAAAAAACTGACTTGGTTCCTCAAATCTTAGTGGATCAAATATGACCAGACCGTTGCATTTGGGTCAACAATTAGGTAGGTATAGGTTATACAAGTATCCTAGAAGCTCTCAGCCCATCTCTAGGCTCAAGTTGTTAAAAGCGCGTTTGCATGTAATTTTGTTGGAAAATGAGCTCTAGTTTTGTCGATTATGGATTGACGAGACGAAAAAACATTGCCCTGTGATACTGTAGATAGATCTCCTACCATTTCCCACGATGACTTCTTAAGTCGTAACAATATGCAGCTTCTTCCAACAGCATTGAGGCATTCCCTAACTAATTCTCGACTTCTACTTCTCGAGTCAAACAACCATCTTCGAAAATGTTTTGCTCCTACTACTGTGATTGTTTTTCATTCAACTTCTCTTCGTTTTTGGTTAATTATGGTGCAATAACCTTCATTAATTTCTATTCACGATGTTTCGAACAGGAGCAACTTAAAGAACAGGCAAAGCTCTGAAGACGTAACTGCACTAGTGGTTGAAGTAGAGCCCCAAAGGCATTGACAGGCCTGCGTATGTGAAGTAAGCCACTCTATCAGTTTAGTATAGTATATAGAAAACAGAATTTCACAGTATGTATCATTTGTCGAATTACCTTTGGCAGCTGAGAAAGGAAATGTTGTGAGACGAAGAAGCATATTACATTGCAAGTGCCTCTGATAATATCGTTGTAATGAATGTTTAGAGCCCGTTGTATTCTACGCTTGTGTACCAATGCTCTTGCTTGTTCTGGCTTCCATTTACTTTAGGTGTCTTGAGAAGTTATTGGGTGCTTCTAGGGCAAATCTGAGAATTGCCCTAATTTGATAAGAATTGGTCTGTATTCTGTAGTACGGCCCTTCACTTTTGTATCTACTAGACTACTACTACTACTTCAAAATACCGGAAGGCTCCAAAGTGTTTTACACGCTTTATCTTCCAAAAATATCTTTTCAAAACACATGGAATAACTAACCCTACCAAATTATGTACACAGCTCACAGACAAAACTTGTTGCACTGATAACAATTGCGCCGTCGAATTCCAAAGCCCTAGGCATAACTTCGACAACAAATGCCGATCAAATGCACTGGATTCTCAAGAGGGATTTATACGGATGACCCTCTCACGACATTGCACACAACCCAATGGCTCCTTCAGTGCCCGTAGTCTCTCACACCAATGCCTATCAAATCCCTTGGCACTCTTCTTCGTTCACAGTTGCCACATGCCAGAATATCTTCCTGCCAAAGTTCTACCAATTCGAAGTTGTAAGCATTCCTCAAACGTGCAAGTGTAATGCTGGGTTTTGGATCATAATAGCGTTGGTCATGACGAGCATTTTTTGCATGTAAGTTTTTTGATGAATTGCTTCTATCGCCATTTGATTATAATCCAATGACATCTCCCAATCTCTTTGTTTCTATCCTTCCGTGCCTGTGGTCTCTCATGCCAACGCCTATCAACTCTCTTTGTTGTTCTTTTGCTTTTTCCTTTTCAGTTTGGTTAACTTTCAAATACTTCAGTGACACCTCCCAATGGCTCTACAAGCCCCCACCAAATCAATCAGCACAGTTCTTCGTTTGATGTTGCCCACCGCCCAGAATCTCTTCCTGCCGGAGTTTTCCCGATTTCTAATGCTGAGTTTAGACCATGGTTATGCCATATTGTTATTGCACTTAAGATGTTCAATGAACTGTTTCTATTCTCCATTGAGTATAATACTACAACCCTAACAAGTTTCATAAATTATATTTTCCTTACATGTCTCTTTGATGGTAATTGGTAAATCGACATTCAAAATCGCACTGCAAAGACAAATCAATGAAAGAGAGAGAGGACCAACCAGAAAAAGCTATGGGTTGTGAAGTCCATTTGATTTCGTAGCTACCAAATCAAAAATAAAATATCTCTCTCTCTCTCTCTCTCTCTCTCTCTCTCTCTCTCTCTCTACTTTAAAAAATGTGAAGGCCACTTAGGGTGGGTTTGGATTAAAAAGTAGTGAGTGACTTTTTTCCGTCTTTATTCACAAAAAAAATTGCATTTGTTAGTTTTGCGACAATTCTCGACGGGAGGAACCGAAAAAGTAAAAAAAGTTTGATCGAATCTCACACAGTAATTTTTTTGAAAAAGACAAAAAAACAAGTCAAAAAGACTGAAAAATAAGTCAAAATTTTTTTTATACGTTTTCGATAATTTTTTTAATAATTTTTCGGTTTCTCTCGTCGAGATGAATTAATAAGTCACAAAAGTTTGACGCAACGCTAACAAATGCAAAAAAAAAATTAAATAAAGACAAAAAAGAAGTCACTCCCTACTTTTTAATCCAAATTCACCCTTCAAATTTTGGTGCCTCTCTCCATTTTCCTCAGGTCTATTCCAGAGCTTTCTCTTTTCTTTTCCTTAAATAGGAACCAAACAAACCCGAAGGAATTTTTATTTTTATTTTCCTTTGTTTTCCTCCATTTTCCATAGGTTCCAACAGAGCCTGGGTGTTTTCCCACTTTATCTTCCAAAAATACCTGTGCAAAACAATTAAAATAGTTTATGCTTTGTTTAGATGGTGTTTTGAAATTTTTTGAGCAATGAGTGGAGAGAAAAATTAGAGTAATAATCGGAGATAAGGATGATGAGTGGAGATATATAAAGAGAGAAATAAAAATAATGATTGAAAGTAAAGAAGTATAGTAATAAGTATTTTTTGAGTTAAATTTTTTTATTTTAAAATACCATTCAAACAAGCATAAATTTATCCCAAATTAAAAAGACGGACAGGGCTTGCAAACAATCCAAGGTCGAGCTTCGTAGAGTTCGAGCTCATCGTTTATTAATCTGGGAGATTAGATAAGGCCTTTTGTATCCAACGACAAGGATTCGAATAGAAGGGAGCAGAGGCCCCGATGGGGAGACAAATAGGTACGACTTCTCTAATTTGCTGGTCTTGAGAATGAAATTCCTCTTAGGATCAAAAAAAAAAAGAAGAATGAAATTCCTCTTGTGCGACTGTCGTTTGATTTCAATTGACTGTTAAGGTTTGCCATTGTGTGCCGTTTCCATTTTTTCGCCCGCGTATGTGATGTTTCGGAGTGTCTGTATGTGACGCATGTATTACGATCCATGAAGATTGGGGGAGAGAGGGTAAGACAACAATGAAGCGTTTGTTAATCATTTACTAATCGTGCCGAGTCTCCCTTAACAAGCCTAGCTTTTGTTCAAACGAGCCGAGCTCTACTCTTCAAGAACTCGAGCTCTGCTCGCGCTTACTAAACTAGCCGAGCCGAGCTTATGAGCTGCTCGGTTCATTCTCGAGAGGTATCTATTTTTTTGTACTTCCTAAATCCAGTGTATTGGCTTGTATTATGCTTTAGATTCCACATTTCAATTTTTGCATCTGCGCGTATCTTAGACCATCACCAATCTTGACCCCATTTTAAGACTCAAATTCAAAATTTGGAAAAAATCACTAAAATCCTCTCCAATTCTTTACCCAAACCCTTTCCCATTTTAGGTTTTACACATTTTTTTGCCCAAATTTGGGACAACCAAAGCTTTGACCTCCAACAGCTAGTTAGAGAGAGAGAAGACTTGGCCGGAGCGTACTCTATGAACTGGGTGTCGACGGCCCACTGCTGGATGGCGGAGGGCTTCTCGTAGCCTTGTAGATCACGCAGAGGTCGTCCTTGATCCCCATCTCGTCGAAGCTCGTCTTCGACACATCCTTGATACAAAATCCATTTAACACCATCCTCATTAGGCAGACAAGGCTTTAAATCAGCCGGAGTAGACTCCATGATTTCTTGAAAAAACAGGATTCCTTGCCCAGGGCCATTTCCAATCCCAAGCCTTAGAAGTAGAGCCAACTTTATCAGTTCCAGGACCTGCCTATGTTAAAAGCAACTCTCTCCCTGTAATGCTTGAACAAGGGGCCTAAAAGATGCTGATTAAAGGCCCAAACACATTGCTTAAGCCTTCATGATATCAAGCTTTAGAGCACATCTAGGTCTTCCCTTATCAGTATGGCAGCCCTTGATCAATTCTTGCATAAGAAGAATATTGTCCATCATTGACCTACCCTCAATAAATGTTGATTGTGTAGGGCCAATAACAAAAGGAAGGGTAGCTTGTAGTCTATTAGCCGAAATCTTGGTTACAAATTTATAGGTCAGATCGCAACAAGCAATGGCATATAATCCTTACTCTGTTTGGAGAGCCAACCTTTGGAATCAAAGCGTTAGCTGTGAAATTCCAATCTCTGAGTATCTGGCCACTTCCAAAAATTACTTGATATCTTTTAGAAAGTCCTCCCCACGACTTCCTAACTATGCTTATAGAAGTCAGAGCTATATCCCTTCTCCCCACTATTGATTTCAAAGCCATGGTAATTTCCTTAACTGTAAGAGGGCTAATCATATTATCTCTAAGATTCTAAGGAACTTTCCTTGTAATTGTAGTAGAAAGGCCATCTAGCATCACTCCTTGATACAAAACAAGACCCATGAAAGTCTTGGTAATATCGCCAAATCTACTTGATTATATCTGCTTTTTCCTCTAATATCTCACCATTTCTGCTAGTAAGGCCAAGAATCATATTCCCACTACTATGGAAAATTCACGATGAAAGTTTCTTGTATTTTGGTCTCCAAGGACCAACCATTTTACCGTGGACTTATGTTTCTTAAAGCCTCCTCTAGTCAGTGTTCTAAATGGCGGCCTCGGCGGCCGCCTAGGCGCTTGGAGGTACTCCACCGCCACGCCAATACCCCTTGGCGTTTGATTTGGCGCCCAGGGAGGTTTGGCGGTGTTTGGCGGCCGCCTAGGTGAGCTTGGTGGGCTCGGCGGCGTCTTTGGAGGCCTAAAATGTATACTATTAACCTAAAAGGGCTAGGATCAAAAGTACAAAAACTAAAAGGGCTTATTATGTAATTTTACAAAATTTACATTTACATTTACATCCTCCATTCAACACTCAACACTCCAGTCGATCAGAGCTCCAGTCGACGCCATCGTCTCTCTCTCTATCTCCCGCCGGTATGTCTCTCTCTCTCTCTCTCTCTCTCTCTCGCTCGCTCTCTCTCTCGGCCCTCTCTTCAGTCTCGCTCTCTCTCTCTCGGCTCTCTGAGTCTCTCTCTCTCTCTCTCTCTCTCTCTCTCTCATTCTCTCTCTCTCTCACACAATGATCTGCTCACACACACACAGTGATCGTTCTGGTGTTGGGTATTTCGCAGTCCCCACAGATTGTGCCTGAATTTCGTAAATCGCCAAAATGTCAGTTCAAAATGGAAAAAAAAAATTAATCAAGAAACAAGAAAAGAAATTTAGAGAGCTTTCAGAAGTGTACATACCTGAATGGTTTTATTCAACTTATTTGCTAGTTGTTACTACTTAATTTCATTTGGGTTTGTACTTTGAAGTTTGAACTTGCATTATGGATACATGGAATACAGTTGTGGATAATGGTTTGTTTTAAAAAAAAAAAACGCCGAATTGCTTGGCGCCGCCTAGGCGGCTTGGGGCTTGGAGGTGGGTCTCCGCCCTACTACCGCCGAGTGCCATTTAGAACATTGCCTCTAGTCCTCTGCATAATCTAACTTGACGTATTTCTGAACCAACTCCTCCTTTTCATGCAAAGCAGAATTGCCTGAAAGGGTCGGATAGAGCTTATGGAGCGCAACCTCCTTTTACGAAATTAATTGTAAGAAGAGATCACAAACTTGCTTATTTTAAAGATTCTCTCTTTGAAACACAAATACGAATGGGTATGAACAAGAGGTACTCCCTCTATGAACACACAATATGAGAAAACTCTCAATTTTCATTAATTCATAAACAACTAATTTGTCCCAAGGCTTACATCTCAAATTATAGTAGAGTATTACTAAAATACTAAAAAAGAAATACAGAATTGAATGCTAGTTCAAAACAAACTAGGAAACTAAATATTTCTTAGAGCACTTATTCGGTTATTCCTAAAATTGAAACTTCCTAACAAAATTATGAAAATCAAAATAAGGAAAACTAGAGAATGCTATTTATCAAATTATTTCAATTTCCATTCTGCATCAAGAGCCAATGCACATCCTTTAATTCCCCCTTAGCTTGTGCTAATCTTCCATGAACATTACTATAATACTTGCTATTAAAAAGCTTAAGCTCTGTATTCAAGTTCCTCAACTTATTGCTGAGAACATACATAAGATTACCTCAAACATTCTTCTGCTGACCGTGTTCCACCATCCCCTTTGAACTTACCATTCTTCATCAAAATTTTTGAAAGGGCTTTTTCTATTAACTTGAGGCAATACAATTAGAAGCAAAGCATAATTGTTAGATACCCCTGTAGCTAATAACATGAATCATTACACAACACCCTATCCAGCCTAGTTTTATTGAAATCCTCCCCCCATCTTTTATTGGACCGTATAAACCAAAATCCTTTTGATGTAAAATCTTCCATACGAATGGCTTCCAAGCATACAACTATTAATGTGGTTAACTCTTTTTTGATTTTCAATTGTTACTCATTGATTAAAGTTATTTAATTGCAGTGTGAATACGCTCCAATTAGAAGACAAGAAGTGATAGAGAAAGTTTCGGCAGAAACTGTCAATGAGTTTTACAGAACGTGGTATCACTCGAAAAGAATGGCGATGTGGTTGGTAATCATGCCGACAAACAAGTTTACTTCTTGGATTTTTCTCCTCGTATCTATTTTTCCTTAACTTTGAATCATATCTGGTAACTAATTTGCAAAAGTTGTTTTTATTCTATTTTCCCGTTTGCCATGAATCTACTTGGGAACTATTTTGGGTCCAAAATTTCAGAGCATGAATCGCCACGAATACCAAAACTTAAGATTCTATCTTTCACCGAAGCTCGCTTTTCCCACTGTGTCGACCCATCTCGTCAGGTTATACTACATTACTTTATGCTGATTTTTATATTTGCTAAGCACCTTGTGTGGATCTTATAGATAGCTTTTCTTTTATCAGCAATCTTATAGATAGTTGTATTCTTTACTGGTAAGTTTATTGTGTTCAAATAAAAGCATAAGGCTACGAGGCTAGAGATGTTGCATGTCTTGCTTACTTTTATAGAAAAAGCCATGTAGTTTTCTATGTGTTCTTTTATATTGAAACCACTGCTGGTGTAGTTTAGTTTTTTGGATTTTGTTAGGTGTATGGCCGTTGTTTTGTTGCATCATGGGGTTTGCCCCTGTGCTTTTGTCACAGTAAAAGCGTATGCAAGGTTAAAAAAGTGCCGATGAGACCCTTCCCATCGGTTTCAAAGCACACATTCATCATTCACAGTAATATTTCGTTTCGTTAACCTGATTCTAGTTTACTATCTTTCCCCAATGCAAAGTCAATTTCACGAAGGTGCATTCTAGGAACACATTAACTGCACCAAACCAGTTGTGACCAAGCTACCTTATCGTGAACTTTTTTACCAGATATACTTTTGAGTTCACATTATTCAGTCATGTCTTGCACACATAGGATAATGAGGAGTTTAGACAACCTTTTGAGTTCACTTTCTTTTGCTGGACAACTAGCCTGTTGTTCCTTTGTATCAAACTTCTTGTGAATCTGTTGTCTGAAACCTATTTTTCGAAAAGGGATTGAGGGATGACCGAAGTTTAGGAATATATCTACTTGGCATATAGTTTTTACTTTTGTTTTTCTTCAGTTTCGTCTGTTGTTTGATTTTTGGTGTGCTTTAGTCTATTTATTATTCTATGCATAACTACTATAACTTCAAACAGGACAGAGAACGTTATGTAACAGGGAGTTACATAACGTTATGTAACTACTATTTATTTGTTTTTCTTCAGTTTTTACTTTTGTTTTTCTTCAGTTCTGTCTGTTGTATCAGTGAGTTCAGTGAGTTTTGGAACAGATACGTGGGAGCAAAATCCTCTTAGAGATTTTTGGAATTTTTGCGCCAAGAGTATTTTTCTCCGGGCTTTTGAGAGGAGGTTCAACAGAACTTTTGGAAATATGGTAGCATTGTAGTAACTTGCATGGTAGGCAAAAATTTTCGGCTTGACAGAATGTATGTACGAGATAGTTTCAACGTGAAAGTATTCAAGTACGTAGCACATCTTGGAGCGTATCCTCGAAGAGGTATGAAATTTTATTTGAACAATAATTATCTTTTGACAAATTTATTCTTATTTGTTTTGTTTTTGCAGCTTGCTAGATTCAGGTTACATGGATTTTCGGATGTCTATATATTTGGAACAAAAACTATTCTTTTACGAGAATATGAATCTGTTACGACATTGAGTGATTTGGCCAGCACTTGTGTTCAAGTAATGATTCTTTATTAAAATTTTAGTGTTTGTACTGCATTACCACTTATTTTTTGGACTAATTATCTTCTCATTTGGTTTATAGCATTTCTTGTAAAATGATCCGATTATTATCCTCAAAAGTTGTCTTTTGTACTCTGCATCTATAATCGGATCATTATCGGATCATTGTACAAGAAATGTTGTAAACCAAATGAGTGTTAATTAGTCTAGATATTACTATGAGGTAATACAGTACAAACACTAAAATTTCAATAAAGAATCATTACTTGAACACAAGTGTTGGCCAAATCAATCAATGTCGTAGTGGAGTCATATTCTCGTAAAAGAACAGTCTTTGTTTCAAATATTTCGACTTCTGAAAATCCATGTAATCTTTCTCTAGCAAGTTACAAAAACAAATACGAATGAATTTGTCAAGGGTGAGTTATTTTTCAAATAAGATTTCATAGCTCTTCGAGGATACACTCCAAGGCGTGCTGCGTACTTGTATACTTGCACGTTGAAACTATTTCATACGTTTTGTCAAGTCGAAGAATTTTGCCTAGCATGCAAATTACTACCATATTTTTTTTTGAAGTTTTGTTGGATCTCCTCTTGAAAGCTCGGAGAAAATACTCTCGGGCAAGAATTCCGCAAATCCCTAGGAGAATTTTGCTCCCACGTACATGTTCCAAAACTCCGTCCTGTTTCAAGTTATAGCAGTTATGCATAGAATAATAAACAGACTAAATCAAGCAACAGACGGAACTAAAGAAAAACGACGGTAAAAACTATATGCCGAGTAGATATATCCTAAACTTCGGCCATCCCCCATTCGCTTTAAGACAAATAGAATACACATTATTTGAGAGAGATCTAGCTACATTCTGATCACAGATTTGATACAAAGGAAGTGTTGCAACCATGACCAAAGACATGTTTAATCAAAGGTTGTCTAAACTCTTCATTGTCCCATGTGTGCAAGACATGACCAAATAATGTGAACTCCAAAGTATATATGGTGAGTACTCTACTAAATCTGCTTGACATCATTTTAGGAAATTTCACGATAAGGTAGCTTGGTCAAAATTGATTTTGTTCAGTAGATGTGTTCCTAGAATGCACATTTGTGAAATCAACTAAAATCAAGTTAACGAAATAGAATATTACTGTGAATGAAAGATATGTGCTTTGGAACTAATGTGAGGGGTCTCATCGAATTTATTTTTTTTAACCTTGCATACACTTTTCACTGCGAAAGAAACCCACAGAAACAAAAGCACATGGGCAAATCCCATGATGCAATAAAGCAGCCAAATAACCAACGTCCATACACCAAACAGAAAACCAGATTGCACCTGCAGTGGTTTCAATACACAAGAAACTACATGACTTACTATAAAAGTATGCAAGACATGCAACATCTCAGGCCTCATAGCCTTTTGCTTTTGTCGGAATACAATAAACTTACCAGTAAAAAATACAACTATCTATAAGATTGCGGATAAACGAAAAACTCTCTATAACATCCACAAAAGGTGTTTAGCCAACATAAAAAATCAGTATAAAGTAATGTAGTATAACCTGACGAGATGGATTGACACGGTGGGAAAAGCGAGCTTTGGTGAATGATGAAATCTTAAATTCTGGTATTTGTGGCGATTAATGCTCTGAAATTTTGGACCCAAAATAGTTCCCAAGTAGATCCATGGTGAACTGGAAAATAGAATAAAAACAATTTTTACAAATTAGTTACCAGATATGATTCAAAATTAGGGAAAAATAGACATGAAGTAAAAAATCCAAGAAGTAAACCTATTGGTCAGCGAGATTGCCAACAATCACGATCGCCATTCTTTCCAAGTGATACCATTTTTTGTAGAAGTCATTGCCTTGGCGAGACTGCAAGAGAACAAAGGAAGATATTGTTGAAGATGTGGTGGTTGACACGTCAAAATCTATTGGTAAAACACCAAAAGCTGCTTTAGTTTCTGCACTTCTGAAAATAAGATGGAGCACGTTGTGTAAGTGCGCATTCTATTCAAAAGTAAAATTGGTTTTTCCAAGAATGTGATCACTGTATATGACTAAAAGTGAATGTGGCGTAAAAAACAATGTAATTTGTGCTGTTACATGGACTGATGCCCAATGGTAGAGCTGGAGAGATGTTTTTCTAGTAAAACTTGAAGCGTAGCATTGGCAGGGCACTATTCTCCGGGCCCGTTTGTTTGACATGATATGAGCATCCAATTGGACTGCCTATGTATCCAAGGGAACCACGTCTCCAATATTTGCTTAACCTTTTTACGGTCCAAGTTAAATGTCCATTTGGTTTATAAGTTATAACCAAGAAAGTATGGAATATACACTACCGTGTGGTGTGGTATTATTAATTGACTCTCTACTACTCCTAAGGGATTACACCATACATATGAGATTATCAATTGCGTCACTCTTAGTCCCATCAAACAAAGGGACCCGGCGTGTGGATGACATTTTCAAAACTATTATTTGTTTGCCCTTACGTAACTGTAGACGCTTGCAGATTATTCTAATAATATCTATTCTAGTGTAGCTATGTGCTTCCAAATTAACATCCTCTTATAGAAAAGGTATGTAGCTTCACCCATCTTCTGCATTTGTATCTTTTTATCAATCCTGAGTTCCCTTGCTATTGGCGGTATTGCAGCAAGACAGTGAAGGACCTGATTGCAAGTATCTATACCTACTTGCTCTATGGACAACAGGTGAAATCTCTAATGAGAAGTATGAATTTCATACCCAAAAAATCCTTTACATTCTAGTGAATCAACTAAATGTAAGTTGACCAATAATGAGAACTTGTAAGTTGTACCATATCCATATGAATGCTCGATATGATCTAGAATATCGTCAGTACAACAATGATAATCATTGCAATTCGTAAACTTTGGAACTAGTGTTTTTGGAATCAACAAGGGGAAAGATGAAGTGTAGCCTAAATGTGTTTCTAATATTTTGAGATATTACACTTTGATTTCTTGTACCAACTTTACAAATTTATTGATGGAATTTCTCCCAATAGTTAAAGGTGCAGATACATTTGAATGCAAGTCTTGCAAAGTAGAACTCGACAGTGTATCCTCTTTGTACAAAAAAACTGACGAGCAAGATAGAGAAATGGTCTCTGGAACCCTGCTGGTGAGGGAAAACATGTACTCCGTATTAATCTTTTGTAGTTGTATACACACACACACACACCAAACTTCCTATGAGTTTCCTGATCAAATTTCAATGATCCGAGATGCTCAATATGTTCAGAACATGATTTTAAGGGTACCCGCGAGAAAATTGGCAAAAAAAATGTCCGGGAAAGGCTCGATTGGATCAGTTTTTGATAAAAATGCTAAAAAAATGACCGGGAAGGGCTCGGTCGGATCAGTTTTTGATAAAAACACTATTATAGCGTTTTTATCAAAAACTGATCCGATTGAGCCTTTCCCAATCATTTTTTTGTCAATTTCTTGCGGGTAAAATCACATATTGAACGGCTTGGATCATTGAAATTTGATCGGGAAAGGGGAGAAAATGGGACGTCCGCATTTTATTTAAAATGAGGGCGCCCTTATAAGAAGCCGACTGTATGTATGTATGTATGTATGTATGTGTGTGTGTGTGTGTGTGTGTGTGTGTGAGAGAGAGAGAGAGATTCTTTTAAACTAATGAGTTGAGTTTATTCTAGTTCACCATTTAGTATCAATCATTATATCTGCCTAATCTGTTTTACTGAAGCCACTGTAACCTTCATACAGGTTTTTGCTGATGATGAATCAAGTAGAAACCCAATTAATGTTCCCTGGGAATCGATTCGGTATCTCACGAAAAAGACTTTATACTGTGGAACCTCCTGGAGAAATATATTGGGAAGTAGAAACGACTGTGCATAAACTCAAATTAATCTGCTCAGTATTTTGTATACATGTCTAATACACATTTATTTTTCTCTTCTTTGGTTGGTAAACCAGGTGTATCAACTGAGAAAATGCACAATGTTTTGGGGGAGCTATTGAAGTACAGTCATTCCAGTTCCACGACCTCCAAAATATTGCAGCAACTGGAGCCCACACCTGCTTGTTTCCTTCTGTTCCGTTCCTTCTCTTTAGACTATAGATGTTCCACAAATCGTTCTTGCGTACTAGATTCAGTTGGAGAAGAGATGCTACACTTGTTCTGTCCCAGGTTATTAAGATAAAGGTCCCCCACACAGTGGTAACAAATCCTTAACCTTGTTGCCTGTGTAAAGCCACAGCTTTTCAGGTTAACAACTGCTCAATATGCCACTGAACCTGGGCAGCTGATTGTCTTGGTGGCCGATTTGGCACTGGGGGAACTATATCTCTCTGCCGTTGCTACTCCCCCAGCATGGTTCTACTGGCTATTCTACTGCGAATTAGCTGGGACTCTTTCTATCACCAGAAAGAAGACAGTTGTAAGGGTGTTAAAGAGCTACAACGAGCTGCTTCTAAATCTTGGATGGCTTTCAAGGCATCCATGCTCACTGGTGTCCGATCTGAACTGGCGGTCTTATCTCCACCTCCTTGACTTGAAGAATCATGCTGCTCTTGATTCCCAGTGTCCATGTTGACTGGTGAGATCCACAGACCACTCACCAATGAAGGACCGTTTCAACTCGGAGTGGAATATTCTTCATGATTAAGAATCGGTGGAGAATGGATTTATCTGGGGGGTGAAGGAGAAGGCAAACATTACGGAATAGAAATTTGCTAATCTCTGAAGTCTCTCCATGGGTGCTCTCTCACTCCAGAAATCAGTGGTGATATATAAAAGGAATGTCTCTTATTTAGTGGCAACCTGGGTCAGTACTCATGCAATTGGCGGACTCATAAAACCTCGGAAATGTGTCCCTTTCGAATTGTTAGGTCGCATGGTTCCCGAGTCTCGCGACATCCTCGATGATCTCGCAAGCGCAATTCTAACCGCCACGATGATATCCTTGTTCCACAATCAAGCCTCGTAGGGCCCCTCAAGTCCTGGCATATGGCTGGAGCAGACATCCGAGTGCATGGGTAATAAGCATGCCCAATTGGCCATTTCGGGCTGGATCAGTCCGAATGCTCCGGGGGGGGGCATACTCTGCTCCGGAGGACATACTCTTTCTCTTTGGGCCTAAGTATAGAAATTTGCTGCCTCTCTTGGTGATGCTCGTATGCACAACTCTTTTTCTTTCAATCAACACGAATATTGCATCAGATTACTAGATAAAACATGATAAGTACACATTCGTTAACTGTTTGTAAATAAATATATCACGAGCGAAAATATTCAAATGCGTATATACACCTCTGGTCTTTTTCAATGTTAATTTATTCTTGTTAGCAGTCATGAATATTGTCTTCCAATTGTTAGTAAAATATATTGATGGTCATGACTCGTGTGTGAGTAGCTCATAGGAATTGCATTTGGAGGGAAGATTCATGATAGACACATGTGCATGCCCCATTTATACTCTTTGGCGGATAAACTGACGGGGAGCAACCCTAGTTTTAGCTCGTCAATTTCTTACACTAGGGGTTTTTTTTACCTGATTTGTCGACATTCTCTTAAAATGATTATAGGAAAGGTTATCCAAAAACAAAAAAGTCAAATGATGTATTGGAGGAAACTAAATAGTATGATTAGTTCCGGGTTTGATCTTAGCATACTTTGGTTTTTACTTTGGATGATGAGCATGTTTGCTCCGAGCTTTGTTGTTTCGGTATGTGTTCCTTTTCTTTTTCTTTCATTCAACTCTTTGTTGATTGATTGATTTTTCATGTGCCACACTACCTTTTGTGCAAAAACCAACAAAATGGGATTTTGAATTTCGATTAGTAGGTAATGAGTGGAGAGAGAGAAATAGGGGCAATGATTGGAAAGAGATAGAGAGAATAATGACTGCAGAGAAATACTCTATTCCCATCGTCTCGATTTGTTTGTCCTCTTTTTGACATACACACGTCTCAAATTGACTGTCCAATTTCAAAATCAATGAATCAGATTTAGCTTCCTTAATAAGTTGGAAATTCGAGATTAGACAAACAAATTGAGACGGAGAGAATATTGATTAGAATCCAAAATTCCAAACCCTTAAATGAATGGGGTCGGTTTTTTGTTTGAAAATTGGACAGGTGCTCGGTATTTTGTCCAAGCTTTAATTTGGCTGTGTTCTCTTAGCTAGACTTGGTGTGAAGGCTAGCTTTTGCACTTTTAGGGGCTAACCTTTTTGGTGTAATAGCATATATTTTCTGAGCTTGCATATTTAGGTTGTGTTCTTTTGACCTTAACTTAAATTTGAATATATTTTTTTTAATTCAGTTCATTTTTCTACACTTTACTTATTTCCCATCTTTCCCAAACAAGCCTCAAGGCAATATTATAATTGTGTGTGTTAGGCAATTAAGTTTAAGTTTAGAAGACTGGATGAACTTAACTTATTTTTATTTAAATTCCAAAGGGGAGCAAAAAATAAGATAAGTTTAAGTTAAAACCAAAAGAACGCATTCTACTCTTTGTTAAACACGAAATTAACTAAGGAGAACGTACGTGCAGTGCACTCTCAGTTACTACAAATTTTGGAAAATATTCATGGAAACTCATAGGATTTTCATAGTAATTATCCAATCCATTAATAAATAAGTTGGAATCAAATTAAGCAACTTGAAACTAAGACATGTACTCCAGTACTTATTATAACCGTAAAATCGATCGAAACATAATTAAGAAGCCAATTTTAGATTTGGAATGAAGCCACAAGCCAGCGCCTCAAACTGCTTTAGCAAATCGACAAGCCAGCGCCTCAAACTGCTTCAGCAAGTCGGAATACGGCGTATCCCGTCTATATCCCGCCTGTAAAAACTCCACCTCAACCATACAACGATCCACGCATTCATAATCTCTTTCCACTTGCGCCTCCAGCTTCACCCTCTGTGGGCTATTAGGAGGGTAAGCCTGCTCAAAACTCCCCCCGACTTCACGTAAAAATCGACACCCTTTTGAGTCGTAAACTTGATTCGATGCGATCCTTGAGGCGAGAGGGTGTAAACGGGATAGTTTGAGGGCATACAGCTCCAGATGAGAATCAGGAGCACAGGCAGCACTTGAATCAATGTCTTACCAAGAGGAATATGCCTACGGCGCCCCCTACTGAGGTCCAAGAACACAGCTAGATAAAAAATTTCTCCAAAGACAAAGGGGCTATTGTAAAACTCCTCAGCCTCACGGGCAGCATGCCTTTTAAACGCTTGTTCGTCTGACTCTGATCCCATCTGATTGTACCTTTTATTCGAACAGGAAAGAATTTTTTTATTAATCTTTGAATGAATTAATCGTATGCAAAGACTAAAAGGAAACTTGGGCACAACGGCATCACAAATGAGGAGAAACATCCGACGTCTCGGACAACCATAATGTACAATCATATATGCAAAGGTTGGCCAAGGAGCAATACGTACAAAGGAAGGACAGTACAATGCGCAAACGATGCTTATACCTTGTCCTACTTTCCTCGCTGCTCAAACACTTGAACGCCTTTGATACGACCGCAAACGCCTCGTCTGCACCCGAAGCCTTGTTCTTATCGGGATGAACCTTAAACGCGAGCTTTCGATACGCTTTTCGGATATCTTCCACAGTAGAGCTCTCTTCCACGCCCAGTATCTCGTAGTAATTCTTCTTCGCCTTTATCTCTCTCACAATCGCGATATGTTCCTCGGTGTAAGCCAAGGAAGCAGCCGAAGAAGACCGGGTTCTGAAACCCGGGCCCTAGGCCGTGCATGGGATGGTTTTGTCGATGGTTCGGCGGAGCGATTGTTGAGCTTGGAGAGGATATCTGCGGTGGAGAGAGATGGGTCGAGGAGCTGGGCTTTGGTGATGAATCGTTGGGCGCGTACTCGGTCGCAGAATTCGATCGCTTCGCGTGCGATCTTCAAGCATTTCAATGCCTCTTCTTTGTTTCCGTCCATCTTAGAAACCAAATTCCATAACCCAAAATCGAACAAACAAACTCTCGAAAAGAGGTTGCAAAATCAGTTCGTCTATCTATACTATATACAAATGTATTGAGACTTCTCAACCCTCTGATGAATTCTCATCTCTAATTCTTTTTTTATGAGTCTTTATTCTTTCTTGTTTTCTAAAAGAGAGAGGGTGGGTAAAAGTTGGGGATGGAGATATGAGAGAGGGAGAGTTTTACGGGGAGATGGATCCAAATCCGTAGGTAGGTAATTATAGATGTTCTATGTGCATAGATTCATTGTACATACCATTGTTGTTGGATCCACCTTTGGTTCTGCAAAGATAATTTCACGAAAATTTTAGGATATATGAAAACTTTATATGAAAATGAACGGGAAAAGTTACACCATCCATTTCCCGTTCCCGGAGGTTGGAGATTTTCATGGAATTTTTTTTGTACCATACCAATCCTTATAATTGGATATCAGTAAGGTTTTTTTTCAAATTCATAAAACGAAAAGGCCATTACCAATAACCAATTCAGCTTTCCTTTTCTTTTTTTGGTAGAAAACGATTGACAAATGTTTATACAACAATGAATAGATCGTTTTTTTTTAGAATCTAAGGTGGGTTCCAAAAAAATGTTGTGTGCATGATCTGAGGAGCTCCGAAAGTTTGTGACCGTATCACGAAACTAGATACGGCAGCACATAGAGCAAAGCAAGGAATTGAATAGCAAAAGCATCAACAACCTATTTATATATGTATTAGAATATTTAGGTTATAGGTTGTCCTTCAACCTAGTCGAGGTGTTATGGGTACGTAATCAGAAAGTCTACCCGGTCCACTCCCATCACCACCCTCAATCTCACCGTTTAAAAGTGTTTTGGACGGTCCGGATGTTAAAAGACTCTTCGAGCGAAAAGTTCTATTAAAATCTGGATCATTAATTATCGAGACGGATGGTGAGATTAAACGTTGCGGTAAGACAGAGCGATGGGCGTAGTATCGCTTGTGTGTAATTTATAGAACAGTTATAATTCTGTGACTTCTAGTGCAGAAAATGTGGACATCCTTTGTCGAAGCTTTCGGGCTTTCAAAATTACTGTATGTGTTAATTTACAATTAGAATAAGAAACCAAAATCACTACCAAAAATAAAATAAAATTAAGAAACCAAAATAATAAGAAATAATAACATGAAGCTAAACTTTTCAAAGGTTGAACTTGCCAAACATCAAGTTAAGTTCTTTTCTACTCCAAAGCAGATATTCCTCTCTTCGAGCGAAGATTCCAAATTGGTAGCGTTTACTAGATATGATTCAAATACTTACAAGTCTTTCTCACTCGGTGTTCACGTTCACTAACAATATATGAACTGGTGACAAACCAAAGTTATCGAAACATCGAAACGATATCTCCTATAATTAAAAAAAAAAAAAACCACACGTGCATCTAAACGATATCTGTTTGTATAAGTTTCAAAATATTACTAGTTTGTAGAGATATATAAAAGACATACATGCAACCCAAGACACGAGGAATTATTTTGTTTACATATATGACATGGACACAGCCACGTGCATGGTCAGCCTATCATAGGGAAAATTAAAGATTAGTGGAAAGTTTCTTTTATTTGGAATAGTGGTAAGTTGGTAACTCGTCAATTTCTTCATCCATTTCTGTCATAATATAATTATATCGTTCATGTCACTATTGCCTAAAAGGTTAGGGATATTACGACATGTAGCGTAGCTAGCTAGTAGCTCCTACTACCCTATGTATAATTCCATGGGATGGCCATTTCGTTCGACCCGTTCCTATTCAATCCGATCCCTGCCCCGAATGAATCGGTAATTTGGAGATTTGTTTAGAGATTGGATAGGATATGGAGATTTTTTCTTTTTAAAAAATTTGAAGATCAAGTAGGAGGTGGGAACAAACATATCCTTGCCCTGAATCCTCCTCAAATCTGTTCCCGGTTTGCTCTCCGCCATGTCACGTCCCATCCCCGATTTCATTCCCCGAAATATATATACACCTTTTAGTATTACGTACTTATATTTTTTTAGGGTTACTTTTCATTCCTACTCTTAGTTTTCAAATCCCATTTTCTAGCTCCGCACACACCTTTTGTATTCTACTGCTCTCTGTTGTTTGATTTCCTGTATTGTAAGCAAATTTGTTAAAACCAATAACGAACATTAAGCGGAAGACCCGTCCCTACAAAAAAAAAGTTTTAATAATACTATCTGTTATCGTTGTGGCAAAAAAAAAAAAAAAAAGCAAATTTGTACTCATTTTACTTTAGCTTTAGCTATAAAAAGTTTTTTTTACTTCAGCTTTAGCTATAAAAAGTTTCTTTTTACTTCAGCTTCAACTATAAAATCCTTAAAGTTCCGCACCTTATTTGAATCGTTTATTCATTAAAAGTTTCCTTTTTGCTCTCTGTGATTTAGCAAATATGTTTTTTTTTTCTTTTCAATAAAAACTTTGGATTCCCAAATCCTCACAGGAATCCCCGTTCTCCCTTTGAGACGGGAAAGAGGTTCGAAGATCAGGGACGAGGATAGTACTTTCAGGCCATGATCCATCCCCATTGCCAACCCTAATAAATACACATATAGTGTATATATACACACACATGCACTAACTATGGAGTATTAATTACCGACTTTCTATGCAAGTTGATCCCCGTTGATAGTAACGGGTAAATGCGAGAAGTTTGTAATTTGTGTCCAAACTTTGGCTGTGTGGTTCTCTTAGACTTGGTGGACAGTGTGGAAGGCTTGCTTTTGCAATTTTAGAACATCTCCCCTCTTTACTCAAATTTGAATACAAATCAATGAAAATCCTCCTTCACTCCTAAACCAAATATATACCAAATTTGAGTTTTTACTCAAATTTGGTTAGACTCAAACCCTTACTCAAATTAAAAGCAAATTTCACACCTTCAAAATTTACGACTTTGCCATTAATAAAGTTTTTACTCATATTTTTACTCAATTTTGAGTAAGGGGTAGAGAGGGGGCTTCCTTTTTTGGTTTATTCTATTTTTCTGAGCTTGCGTATTGTCTTGATTGGCAAAGATAAAATTCTTGAAATTTCTATGCTTTCTTTTGTTTTCGCAAATTGTGTGTTGAATACTTTTCAATCATTAATTTTCTCTGGTGGTGTCTGGGGGTAGTGCACATGATTTGTTCCGGGAGAAGGTGTCAATCTTGTTGGGAAGATCTTTACAGATCGTTGATGCCTTTTCCTAGTCACCGTTTAATATTTTTGTAATTTTTACTGAGATTAATAAAATTCTTTTCGCTCTTTTCGCTGTTAATTAAAAAAAGAAGAAGAGGTTGAGGATGCATCAAACCAAGAACATACATCCCAAAATTTGGCATCTTGGCTAAGAAAATCATGTGTGAAAACCAAACAACCGAAAAGGAAAAAGAGGCACATCCAAGAAAACATTGGGTGAAGCCATATGAACAGCCAATTAGAAACTAAACGTCTTCGAAATTTGATCAGGAATTCTAATCTCTGCTAAACACCTCTTGAAATCCTCAACCGAGTACTCCTCCTTCAACAAATTTCCCTTTGATCCAAATCCGAGCTTGCGTATTTATCTTTGTCAAAGATTAATAAAACCCTTTGTAAAGATGTTTGGAGCTATGGTGTATTGTTCAACTTTTTGTTGGATCCCCATCCCCTTTTTCCGTTTTAATAAAATTCATCTTTTGCAGATAAAAAAAAAGAAAAAAAGATGTTTGGAGCTACTTCGTTTTCAAAACCAATGTGCTGATTGGATCTTGAATTCGTGCACTACGAAAATGCTAAGGGCACCGACGGATGTGCCCCGTCCTGTAGGTTTTTTGTCTGAAAATTGAACAGGTACGTGCTCGGTATTTTGTGTCCAAGCTTTGGCAATGTTCTTTTAGCCTTGGTTTAATATATTTTCTGAGCTTGCGTATTTATCTTTGTCAAATACGAAATTAAGGACAACGTGCACTCTCAGTCACAACAACTTTGGAGAATTTTTTTTTTTTTTTTTTAACAAATTTTTGAAAGAGATTACAAAAATTTAACGGATCAAGAGCATACCGGCGAACGCCACCCAAAAACCAAATCCAAAGGAAGGCAATGAGCCAACCATAACACCACAAAGAAAAAACAAAACCGAAACATCCGCTGAAACAACCCAAATAATCAGAACATGCAACCTAAGACCAAAAGAAAAAACCCGAAACTCACAACCCAAAACTGCCAAATTTTACCTAGATGTTAAAATTCCAAAGAAAGGGGGGCACCATCCTCGAAATCAACTTCTTCCTCCGAAATAAACTCTTCCTCCAAATCATCTAGAGCATGGATTCTTTCCTTGAATTTGAAGAATATTGATGGAAACTCAAAGGATTTTTTTTTATTCTTTTTGAAAGGTGAAAAAGACATCATTAATCTTTGAATAGAGAATTACAAAGATTTATTTCACAGTAATTATCCAATCCATTAAATAAGTTGAAATCGAATAAAGCAAATTGAAACTAAGACATGTACTCCACTTATTGTAACTGTAAAATCGAAACATAATTAAGAAGCCAATTTAGATTTGGAACGAAGCCACAAGGCGCTCCTCAAACTGCTTCAGCAAGTCGCAATACGGCGTATCCCCTCTATATCCCGCCTGTACAAACTCCACCTCAACCATGCAACCATCCACGCATCTCGACACATAATCTCTTTCCACTTGTGCCTCAAGCTTCACCCTCTGCGGGCTATCAGGAGGGTAAGCCTGCTCAAAACTCCCCGGCTTCGCATAAAAATCGACGCCCTTTTGAGTCGTAAACTTGATTCGATGCGATCCTTGAGGCGAGAGGGTGTAAACGGGATAGTTTGAGGGCATGCAGCTCCAGATGAGAATCAGAAGCACAGGCAGCAGTCTAATCAAAGTCTTAGCAGGTGGAATACGCCCCCTCATCAGGTCCAAGAACACAGCTAGATAGAAAATTTCTCCAGAGATCAAGGGGCTATTGTAAAACTCCTCAGCCTCGGCATCACATGCAGAAAAATCATCAAACCCCCGCGGGGCACGGGCAGTCCGCCTTCCGAACGCTTGTTCGCCTGACTCGGATCCCATTTGATTGTACCTTTTTTTGAATAGTAAAATTTTTTTTTATTAATCTTTGAACGAATTAACCGTATGCAAAGACTAAAAGGAAACTTGGACACAACAGCATCACAAATGAGGACAAACATCCAATGTCTAGCACAATCATAATTGCCCTCCAAAATGACGTATTTTGTTGATTTGTTGACTCTTTGTCAACTTGTTCTATCTTGGGTCCGTGATTGGACATATGATTGTTAAGGGTTTGGGTATCAAAATAGTTGAGATGATTTCTTCTTAATCGTGATGTCGTTTTCCGTGTTTCTCTTTAATTTTTGTAATTTCTTTTCAAAGATTAATGAATTTTTTTCGCCTTTTAGGAAGAAAAAAAAAACCCCAAAGAGCAACACAAGGAAAATAAACAATAAGTTATAAGGAAAGTATAATGTGCAAACGATGCTTATACCTTGTCCTACTTTCGCGGCTGCTCAAACACTTGAACGCCTTTGATACGGCCGCGAACGCCTCATCTGCACCCGGAGCCTTGTTCTTATCGGGATGAACCTTCACCGCGAGCTTTCGATACGCTTTTCGGATGTCTTCCGCGGTACAACTCTCTTCTACGCCCAGTATTGCGTAGTAATTCTTCTTCTTCTTTATCTCTCTCACGATCGCGATATGTTCCTCGGTGTAAGCCAAGGAAGCAGTCGAAGAAGACCCGCGTTCCGAAACCCTAACCCTAGGCCGAGCGTGAGATGGTTTTTTCGATGGTTCCGCGGAGCGATCTTCGAGTTTGGAGAGGATATCTGCTGCGGATAGAGATGGGTCGAGGAGCTGGGCTTTGGTGATGAATCGTTGGGCGCGGACCCGGTTGCGGAATTCAATCGCTTGGCGCGCGATCTTCAAGCATTTCAATGCCTCTTCTTTGTTTCCGCCCATCTTAGAAACCAAATTCCAAAACCTAAAATCGAACGAACAAATTAAACTCTCGGAAAATAAGTTTCGAAATCAGTACGTCTCTATCGATACTCTATGCAAATGTGTTGAGACTTGTCAAGCCTCTGATGAATTCTCATCTCTAATTTTTTTTATGAGTCTTACTCTTCTTGTTTTCTAAAAGAGAGAGGGAGATAAATGTGGGTAAGTTAAGGATGGAGGTATAAGAGGGAGAGTTTTATGGGGAGAGATCCTAATCCGTAGGTAATTATAGATGTGCCCATGCATGCTCACTCCCTCTGATTCTTGACGCATTCGTCCCTATCTATTAATGAATTTCTTCTTCGCTGTTCAAAAAAAAAATCGCATGTAATTACTCAATTTCTTCATCCATTTCTGTCATAAAATATATAATTATATCATTCATGACACTATTGCCTAAAAGGTAATGGATAATACGACATGTTCCCTAGCTAGTAGCTACTATTATTCCATACTTCTTCCATTCTTAAATAAATATTCGGTCCGCAAATTTAGGACTTTAAAACATGTAATTTTTTCGTTAAAAAAAATTAGAACTTTTTTTGCGATTTGAAAGAACTCATTAAATATCTATTGATTTGTGAAAAAAATTAAAATTTTTTAACGAAACAAATGCATCTTTTTAAAGACATAAGGGTATATATATGCTATTCCGTTAATTATTGACTTTCTATGCAAGTTGATCCCCGTTAATAGTAACGAGTGTAAATGCGAGAATTTGGAGAGATTTTTCAGTGCCGAGCGGGTATATCCTACATGGTACCCGCTCAGCGTATCCGAGCCATTCGATACACTTTTGGACGGCTCGGATTAAAACCCCCTCTTTTCTCTCACCCCAACACTTTCTCTCTCATTTTCTCTCTCCAAATCTAAGCCGTTCAAAAATGAAATGGACGGCTCGAATGCGCAAGCGAGACACCACGTGGTACCCACTCGGCACTGAATTTTTTTTCGAGAATTTGTAATTTGTTTCCAAGCTTTGGCTGTGTGGTTCTCTTAGACTTGGAAGACCAAGTGTGTGAAGGCTTGATTTTTTGCACTTTTAGGGGCTTCCTTTTTCTGGTTTATTCTTTTTTGCTGAGCTTGCGTATTATTTTATCGGCGAAGATAAAATTCTTGGGATTTTTACGTTATCTTTAGTTTTCGCGAATTGTGGGTTGAATACTTTTCCATCATTAATTTTCTCTGGTGTTTGGGGGTGCACATAATTTGCCCCGGGAGAAGGTGTCAATTTTGTTGGGATCGTTGATGCTTTCTTTCCTAGTCACCATTTAATCATCTTGTAATCTTTACTGAGATTACTAAAATTCTTTTCGCTGCTAATTAATTAAAAAAATAAAGAGAAAAGGTTGAGGATGCATCACACTAAGAACATACATCCCAAAAATTTGGCACCTACGGCATTTCTTTTCGGTGGTTCTTTTTATTTTGGTGGGCGTCGTCGGGATGATCTCTTGGGATCGTCGTTGATGCCTTCTTTCCTAGTCACCGTTTAATCTTCTTGTAATCTTTATTGAGATTATTAATAAAATTCTTTTCGCAGTTAATTAATTAAAAAAATAAAGAGAGAAGGTTGAGGATGCATCCCACTAAGGACATACATCCCAAAAATTTGACATCTATGGAGTTTCTTTTCGGTGGTTCTTTTTGTTTTGGTGGGCATCTTACCTTCCTTCTGTGGATCTCAGGTGGTGGTTGAAATTGTGCTCTTGGTCCGTTTAATCTTTCTATATATATATATATATATATATATATCAAAGATTAATGAATTTCTTTTGTCGAGAAAAAAAATTAATTATAATTGGCATCTATGGCTAAGAAAATCATGTGTAAACCAAACAACCGAAAAGGAAAAAGAAGCACATCCAAGAAAACATTGGATGAAGCCATATATGAACACAGCCAATTAGAAACTAAAAATCATCCAAAATTTGATCAGCCTAATCTCTGCTATGCACCTTTTGAAATCTTCAATGGAGTACTCCTTCAAAGCATTCTCTTACATTCGAGAAAAGAAACAAATTCAAAAGAAGACATAAACTAAAACTTATTGTAATCATATATATATATATATATATATATATATATATATATATTTGGTACATCGAAATATTATAAAACTAGGCAAATGGCGAGAAACGTAACGGAGTAGCAGACATGTTTAAAGTATTACGGGCCCAATACAAATAGCCAAGGGCAACACCCTAGCCAATGATCCACCTTATGTTAAGGCACTCCCTAATCTAAAATTCCCTCATTGAAAGTGGTCGATCCATTAAAACCACCAGATCTTCATGTTGTTCGGCTCCAACTCTTGCTAAACGATCAGCGCACACTTAATCAGAAGCCAATTTAGATTTCCAATGAAGTCATCATTCATCAAGCCACCGCCATGTACCGCTTCAGCAATTCGCAATATGGCATTTTTGAATAATGCCCCTCCCGGAAAGCCAGCACCTCAATCTTACAAAAATGCGCGCAAGTAGAAACGTAATTCGTTTCCACTTGCGCTTCAAGCTTCGCCCTCTGAGGGCTATCTCGAGGGTAAGTCTGCTCAAAACGCCCTGACTTGACGTAAAAATCGGTACCCTTTTGCGCAGTAAACTTGTATTGATAAGGATGATGACCGGGAGAAAGCAAAAAAATCGGATCGTGTGGCGGCTGGAAGGTCCGGAGCAGAAGCAGATACACGGAGAAGAATACGATAATTCTTAGCACGGGCACATGCAGAACGATCAGATACCCGTTATTCCTTCGGTTATTATTATTACCAATTCTCTCACCACCCGTAGCAGGTCCAACGTCAGAACCTGCAGATGGATTCATCCCTCTAACAACAAGTTCCTGAATATCTCCTCGATTTTTAGAATCTTCTCTTCTTGTTTTCAGAGAGAGAGAGAGAGAGAGAGAGAGAGAGAGAGATGTGGGTAAGTTTGGGAAGGAGGCCTATGAGAGGTAGAGAGAGTTTTATGGGAAGATCATGTTGGAGGTGTTTTTTCCTCTTTGCTTTTCTCTATGTACCCTTATTGAGTTATCAATAGCATTTGTGCGGATAAAAAAAGAAATTCTTAAGTAGTTGTTGGCTACACATGTGAGAGAGTAAGTATTTTAATGGTCTTGTGGCACTGCCACGTGATGCATCATATACTCGATCAGTACTGGATCTCACTGAAATATGTCGTGGAGAAATGTTCGTGAGAGAAATACGGGGGGGGGGGGGGGGGGGGGGGGGAAGTTCTCTCTGTGGAGTCCGGCTCCTCTCCGATCCCTATGGAATTGGAGAGAACCTCCAATTCTATCTTAGATTGTGACAAGTTGCACCTAATTCATCCAAAGGTCAGAATTAAACTATTAATTAAAATGTTTTCCCAGCTCTAATTTTAATCCAATTACCAAACGGGTCTTAAGCTCCATTATAGTGGGACAAGTAAGTAAACAATAGGAGTGTCAAATGAATGGGTTTGGGTTAATTTAGGTAAGTTGTAAGTGTACTGGGTCTTTAATAGATCATTGACCCATTAGAATCCATTCATTATGGGATCAATTACTCATACCCAATCCAACCCAACTTTCTAAAATCAAACCCAACTTGCCCATTAACCCAATTTTAAGTATATATTAAAATTTTAAAATGACTAAAATACCTATGTACATTGAAATAATCGTATTACCCCTATATATTTAAATGACTAAAATACCCATGTACACTAAAATTATCATATTATCTCTATATACTAGAATGACCAAATTAAGCAGAAAGTCTACTGCCGCTCTCTTTCACTGCTCTCTTCATTGCTTTTAATCTCCGGATTTTAAAAAACTCTTCCAGGGCTGGAAGAGATTTTTCAAATTTGTACCATTGATTGTTGAAATGGACGGGAGATTGAGTGCTGCGGTAGGGGAGCGACACCGCTGAAAAGAAAAGAAAAAAAGTTGACTTTTTTTTACTTAAAAGTGGTTATTTCCCAAAATATTTGGGTAAAAGTAAAATAAAAATTACTTTTACGATTTGTCTCGTCCAGACAAATCAAATAGTCAAAAAAATTTGGCACAAAATGAACAAAAGCAAAAAAAATTAAATAAAGACAAAAAGTACTAAAAAAAAAAAAGGTAGCGGAATGGGGTCTAATGACTCATGACCCAAATATTTCTAGTTTGGATAAAGTTTTTATTTTATTTTATCTAATTTGGATAAGGATTTGAAGAACCTTTTTTAAGTATTGAACAACGAATTATAAATGAATTAGCAGCTATTAACTTTGAAATTTAAATCCTTTGAAATCACTGCTATTTTTCCAAGGGATTTCACTGTTTTTGAAATGGGTTTGTTTTATGGGAATGGTGTGGTTGAGAGAGAGAGAGAGAGAGAGAGAGAGGGAGAGGGGAAGCAACTCAGAAGAGAGAGAGAGAGAGAGAGAGAGAATTTGGTTAAGGATTATTTGTTTATGCGAGAGAGGTACGGAGTCATTCTACTGTTTTTTGTTAGTGGGTTATGCGCTTGCTTTGTTGGGTCATTTAAGTTAACTCAATTGATGTCCAATTGAGACCCATTAATAAATGGATTAAGACCCATTCTAATTCAACTTATAAATGGGTTGAATTGAATCTATTTTTTAATTGGTGTATTTGGGTTCAATTTGTCACCATTAGTAAACAACCATGTACCCTTAGGCCCCGTTCAGTTGTCAGGAAAGTAAAGAAAATGATGGAAAAATCAACTTTCTCATGATTTTTGTAGTGTTCAGTTGGCAGGAAAGTAGTGGGAAACATGTTTTTAAGTTTTCCTGCAGGAATTACTTTCCTGCAAAAGTGATCCTGCAAAAAACACAGGATTTTGCGTCGCGGGAAAAGGAAAATGAGTGAACACTCACAAAATTTTCCCGAAAGTTTATTTTTCCTGACAAATGAACAACTAAACCTTAATTATTCTTGCAAAATTCTTTTGTCAAATGAACACTCACAGGAAAATAATTTTCTTTTTCTTTTACTTCACCTCACTTCACTTTTTCTGGGAACCAATTTTCCACACAACTTTCTCGACAACTGAACGAAGCCTAATGCATTGGAAGAAACCGATCAATCTGCTTGTTTGCAATGAGTGAAGTAGTAAACATATTGGATGATTCTGATTCTGTTTCTGTCTTGTTTTCTGTCTTGGTGGATTTGGGTTCAATTTTTCACGGGGGCTTGCTTTACCTGTTCACTTTAACTGCAAATGTCTTCGTTGAAGCTTTTGGAGTTTGGACGTAAGTATACATTTTACATTTATAATTTCTTACCATATATTTACACTGAATCATAGTATCAAGGTTAAATAGCAATTGAGAGTCAAGAACAAAGTTTCATTTCTTATTTGAATTTTGAAATTTGCTTGTGAACAGTCTCTTTTTTTTTTCTTCTATTTTGTGAGTAAGAGTTATTATTCCTATACGCTATTGTTGTCGTCGTTGGTGAACTGATAAATTGTGTCATCCATAACATGTAATACTCAACATGACAGATAATCGAACTTCTCATTGAAAATAATAGCTAAAAACTAAACCAAATATACGTAGTCGCGGAAAAGAGTCATCGAAAAGGTAATTTTCCTAGAAATATGACAAATAGAGGTATTCCAATAAAAAAGTTGTTTAATTGATCGCCAACCTTAATGTTCGTTTAGTAGAAAAAACAATGCTAGCAGTGATGCCTGTGATATAGTAATTCGCTGATCAATAAAAAAGATCATCGGAAAACAGTGGTTGTCATTTTTTGATAAATCTTTCAGATTAATAAAATTTTCTCTCTTTTGATAAAAAAAAGAAGAAGAAGTGGTTGTCATTTTTTTCTTATTTACTTATTTTAGATGTAGTTACCATACGTATTTATTTATTAGAGCATTTCCACTGTAATAAGCAAATGAATGTAAATAAACAAATTTAACAGTCACATTGTAATAAACAAAGTTAAAAGTCTTTTAGTAAATAACCAAATTTCACTCATTCCATAATCAAACTTAACAATTTTTACCAATAGCCAAACTCAAAACCACCCCACATTGAAATCGTCTCATCGAGACGAATAATTTGGTTTGGTCGGTGCGTGATTGGAACTCGTTTGCTATTTGACATATATGTATTATGTATTGTGAGATTTTTTTGGTTAGAGATGCAAAAATAACCAATGTAAAAGTAAAAATTTTTAAATTTGATTATAATTTAATAAATAATCAAATATTGACGTGACATATTTTAATTATTAATTTTAATTATTATCATTGCGGATGGATAACCTGAAAAAGAAAGAAATAAACAATTGAACCAGTTGGACCCTACATGGGTCAATTGGACGGCGCTGGCTAGTCTTATTTTTGAACTAAAGAAGGTTGAAAATGTCAATGCACGAGTGCTAGAGCAAGTCAAAGTCAAAACATCTGTAGGTCAAATATTACGGATAAGCTATTTCTCTCAACCGTACGCCTTTTTTATTGCGAAAATGTGACTTTCTTATATGTCAACAACGTGGAATGTTACAATTTTCTTACCTTGGCTGCAATGTCTTCGTTGCATCACATAGTACAGCAATTTTCACTTTTCACACATCCGCTTAAGCACGTCAAATTTCTTAAGCTCGTTTCATGTGAGATCCGTTCAAGTACGACAAGCACCTCAAGCTTTTTACTTGTTGGATCTACCTAAGCACGTCTTCTCGCGGGACCCGTCCCACGCTTCTAGTTGGTGCAAGCTCTAATAACATAACACCTGTAATAACCCGCGCCAACTGACATGCTTATCTTTAATTTAACTACGTAGCTCAAAAGGCTAACTTCATGTTATATAGTAGTTGCTCGCAATCGATTATATATTACTTTACTTTCCTATATCTCACCGATCGATGTGGGATGTTACATAAAACTTCAGAATCTAGGTGTTCATCAGCTCTTTGATCCAAAGTTATACCACTCAAATCCAATTCACCCGCATATCCTTGGTACTAGGTTTAGAGAGTTTCCCCTTCACTCACATTCCAGTTACTAGGTTCATATATCGAGTTCTCCTTCTTTAGAGCAGTAAAAATCGTAATCTAGAGTTTGAAATTCTTCCTAGTACTCCTCTTGAGTTCAGGCTCAGAGGAAAAATACATCGAGTCTTCATGAAAACGTCGACATCCAATGTAACAAACATTTGTTTGGTTGGAGGATGATAGCATCGGTACCCTTTTTGACAAATAGCATACCCTCGATCGAACGACACGTCAAAACACTCGAGGAGTCGACTTGTAGCATGGAGCTAGGTGTACTAATACTACACAACCAAAGACATGGGGAGGTAAGTTTGGGATGACTGAAGCAACAATTGCTTCAGTGAGAGCATGGGATGGTGTACGGAAATCGATGGTGCTGGAAGGTATGCCGTATGCGGTTGATCAAATATGCATGAAAGGTAAATACGAGTCCCTAATAGGATAACGACATGCATATGTGCTTCTATCAACAAAGCACGAACAACCTCCAACAAGTGATCACCCCATTCTACAGGGGTGTATTAGAACAAGTAGTTTGATGAATAGTTCGAACTCAAATATTTACCTTCATTGTCGTTGCGAAGAACTTGACTTGTGCATCGTACTGACGACAAACCATTTTAAAAAAAAATTGAAATAACAATTTTACTTCACTGTTGGACTTCGTTAAGCATACCTAAATCATTCTGGTACAATTATCAATAAAATTAACAAGCCAATGCAATCCACTCAAGATAGTAGTGACTTTGGATGGGCCCCAAACATCAAAATGTATGATCATAAAAGTAACTGAATTTTTATTCAATGTTAATGAAAAAGAAGTACGATGGTTCCTTGCAATTTCACAAACCTCACATTTGCAAGTTCATAAAATTCAATAATTTGTACAAGTACATATTTATGGAGATGGATCACCAGTATATCCTATAATCAAGCTATTGACCCTACAATCAAGCTATTTCCCTAATAAATCCGTCCATACATCATGTACAGCTCGGCCTACGTTGCGGTACCCCCAACATGTTATTTAGAGGGTTCCAACATCACTTGTGAAAAAGGATGTAAGAAATGATGTAAAATTTGGTGTGTTCCTTGCATTTTCGTTTAGTTTTAGAGACTAGTGTTCTTCCAAAATTATAATTTCCGGGTTTTTCTTGTCTTTTCTAAATTTTTGTTAGACTTAGATTAAAATTTTTTCAATTAGTCATTCGCCTCTACGGGAGGAGTTTAAATTTCTTTTAACAAAAAGCAAAAAATTAGCACACTAATGACAAAAAAGAGGCTGAAACAACTCTCTTTTATTTTTAGTGTCGTCCTATTTTTATTTTTTTCAACTTCGGTCCATATTTTGTATTTTTCTGATTGAGACAAACGATTAGTCCCAAATTTTATGACAAAAAACTACACAAAAAATTATGAAAATTAAAGAATACAAAAAAATACCAGAACAATAATACCAAAAGAAAAATTCCAGAGCAATAGTCTGAATATAGGACAATAGTTGACGTGATAACTGTAACACCAAAGAAGATTAATGTGCCAATAGTTTTTTTTTTTATTATTATTATTTTTTTAGGTCCTTACTTTTGAAAATTTTATTTTAATAACTCAAAATTAATGTGGCAGGAACATAATTTCTTTTTTTTCGATCAAGAACTTTGTAACATCCTGCAGGAAATGAAAAACAAAACCCACTTAGCCTTTGGGAATGGAAATTATGAAATCAGAAAATCTTATTTGTGAACCATTCCGTAAAGAAGGCTTCATGGGAAACCAATCGCGCATGTCCAAAGCATTTTTGGACTGTCCGAATTGAAAATCAATTATAGCCGTTAATAATTAATCGTGATCCGTCAAAATTGAAAATGAATCTCAGTTATTAATTGCGCGAATGAACGACTGAGATTGCGCAACTATTCACGGAGCTAACCTCCGTGAATAAGTTTATCACCAATCTCTTGTGAAACACAAGGAAGCCTAGAATGGAAAAGATGGTAGTAATACATTTTCATACCATAAGATTTAATAGAACAGAAGATCAAAGAAAAGAATGTATCAAAATCAAACAATGATACTAACAAACATGGGTTCAGTACTTCGGCTGCCTTTCTAATTTACTTTTATATTTGTTATTAGAGCGCCCTCAAATCCACTCCCCTCCATTTCCAACTTAGGCTGAACCGCCACCGCCACTGGCTCCGCCGTCGCCGCCACCTTCTTCCTCCTCTTTGGCTCACCATTCTCCGAGGGTGACGAAGATCGCTCGGTTGACGATCTTTTCGATCTCACCCGAACAGGCTCAGGCTCACCCGAATTAATCCGAAGCGGGAAATTGAGCAGGGCACGTGACCCGCGCATGCGGAACGCGGCCCTGTCGTAGGCCAAAGCCGCGTCCTCCGCCGTCTCAAACGTCCCCAGCCAAATCCGGGCCCCATTCTTCGCCGGGTCCCTGATCTCAGCCGCGAACTTCCCCCACGGCCGCCGCCTCACTCCCCTGAAGTGCTTCCCCCTCGCCGGCACCGCCGCCTCCGGCAAAATCTCCATTTCCTTCATCGCCTCGGCGGCGGTGGTTTCCACCTCCGCGTACGGCGGCCGCCACCCAACGTCCGCCGCCTCGTCGAGGATACGGTACACTAGCATATCGTCGGAGTCGGTTTCCTTGAGCGGAAGCTCTCCCCACTGGTGAGTAAAGGAGGGTAATAATGAAGTGTTAATCTGGGAATAGGATCCCGTAATACTGCCCGAGTATGTCGCCGGAGTTTCAGACTCAGAGAGCAAGTGACGGGTAATTGAGTCGAGCAGAGCAAAGTCGGCATCGAAATCGCATTCTGTGTAAGCCATCATATATATCCCAATCAAATGCACCAGTATGTTATATGGTACTGAATTCAATTTCAACGTGTAGTTATTTAGTTCAATCTGGAGAGGGAGAGGGAGGGAGAGAGAGAGAGAGAGAGAGAGAGAGAGAGAGATGTTGGGCGAAAAGGGAAAGGGAGATTTATATAGGATTTGATGGGTTGGGTTAGGGAGATTGGATTCATGAACTTGGTTGAAACACGTTGAAATTTCTGGTTTTCTTAATTGCCACTTGCAGAATTTTTTAAAGTTGTTTCCAATGGATATGGTTAATGGTTTTTGCCTTTTTCAGAGCTCTGGGAGTTTCTTTGAAACTTCTAATTGGAGGGTGGTGGATCACGTGCCTAAAATTGGATGGCTTTTGGATGGGGGACCCGGCCGGTGACTGTTAATTTGTTCCTTTCAAAACAATTTTCTATGCAAATCTCTTTGCGCGCCCCCCACCTGACACCACCTCCCCCCCCCCGCCCGACCCCACCCCCAGACAAAAATGCCCCCCCCACCCCAATAATTCAACCACCCAACCCACGGCATTTTTTTTTTTTTTTTTTATTTACTTAATAACTTTTATATTTTTTTTTATTTTTATTTATTTAATATTATTTAAGTGTTCTAATTTTCAATCCGGTTGAATCGATGCAAAGATCTTATTTTTTTTATCATTTTGTCTTCAATGATCATAATAAATTTTTGGCTCGAAGGCCTTTCAACAAGTACCCTAAGACTTATTATTTAGTTTCAGGTTTCTCTTAGAGTGCTCATTGAAAGGCTTTAGAGCCAAAAATTAATTACGACCATTTAGGATGAAATGATAAGAAAAATAAGATCTTTGTACCGGTTCAAACGAATTAAAAATCGGAACACTTATTTTTTTATTCTTTATATGTATTTTTAAATTATTTAATATTATACCCTAGCAATAATAACTTTTATATCTTTTTTCATTTTTATTTATTTAATATTATTTAAGTGTTCCAATTTTCAATCCGGTTGAATCGATGCAAAAATCTTATTTTTTTTATCATTTTGTCTTCAATGATCATAATGAATTTTTGGCTCGAAAGCTTTTCAACAAGTACCCTAAGACTTATTATTTAGTTTCAGGCCTCTTTTAGGGTGCTTATTAAAAGGTCTTAGTGCCAAAAATGAATTACGACCATTTAATATGAAATGATAAGAAAAATAAGATCTTCGCACCGGTTCAAACGAATTAAAAATCGGAACACTTATTTTTTTACTCTTTATATGTATTTTTAAATTATTTAATATTATATACGTGAGTAAATTTCTTTATGTTATTGAAATTTTACTCTTATTTTTTTACCTATTAAAATTTTATAATTTTTTTATGTTATTGAATTTATTAATTTTGTATTTATTTATATCTTTTATCTAATTTATTTCTAATCACTTATTCAGATTTCCTTTTATCTTCTTATCTTCAACTATAACCACTCATTTAGATTTTCTTTTTATCTTCAATTACAACCACACATTCAGATTTTTTTGTTATCTCTTTATCTTTAACTATAATCATTCATCCATCACCCCTGATCCTTATATATCCAGCATTATCCTTCCAAAATCACCATATTCTTCCCATCACCTCCATCTCCCTGCTTATCCCTCCAATATCACTATCTTTCCAGCATCTATCTCTCTCTCCCTTCCTCTGTCATGGCTCCTCCCTTCTTTTCCACACCGTTCGTAAAACATAGAAGAAGATTATGGATACTTACGACTTGTCATTTTCAGATAGTTGGTCCATTGAGAATGATGTTCTTAGTGGGGAAGGCGTCTTCCATAATTTTCGTGACTATACACCTGAATTCACAACTCACCAGGTTAGTTATTACTGTTGTTCTTATGCATATTAGTTATTTAATTTAAAAGTACAGAAATTATGCATATTAGATTGGATCATGTTGCACTTATACATATTCTTTTTTTCTTGCTTATAGATTTTTCAAAGTAGAGACGACATGATAGCTTGGGTGCGAAGAGTCGGTAAAGACAATGGTATTGTTATTGTTATTAAGAAATCTGCTAGTTTAATTGGTGGCAAGCTGCCAAAGTGCATTCTTAGTTGTGAAAGAAGTGGAAAGTATAAATCGGCACGGAATGCAGTTGAAGGGCAATCCTCGTAAAAGAATACTGGGACAAAAAAATGCGAGTGCCCATTTGAGTTGCGAGGTATACCAATACCTCCAACGGGTGTCATGTGGGGTGTAAGGGTTGAATGTGGTATCCATAACCATGAAACAGCAGAATATTTTGATGGGCATGAGTACCCGTCAAGGTTAACACCAAAGGAGAAAGAAATTGTGCGCGACACGGCGGACAACACAGCACCTCGTGAAATTCTTAGTGTTATAAAGAAAAAAAATCCGTTAAACACTACATGTGCCCAAAGCATATACAACCTCAAATATACGGATAACATAGCAAAACTAGACGGTCTAAATCCTACCCAGTTTGTCTTGAATCAACTAATACAGAAAAGATACCTCCATGAATATCGTACAAATTCATACACCAACGAAATCACTGATATTGTTTGGGTTCATCTTCAAAGCCTAGACTTATTTGTGAACTTTCCGTCCGTATTGGTCATTGATGCCACATACAAGACCAACGAGTATCGATTACCACTATTGGAGGTTGTAGGTATCACATCCACAATGTGCACTTACTCTCTCATGTTTGCACATCTTACAAAGGAGAAGATAGAGAACTTGACTTGGGCCCTGAGTACCTTAAAGAAATGGATGCTTGGAAGGGGGGCATTGTTGCCATCGGTGTTTGTTACAGATCGAGATTTGGCCCTTCTTAGCGCCATTGAAGCATGTTTCCCCTCGGCACGTCACATTCTTTGCATTTGGCACATCAACCAATGCATAAGAAAGCACTGCAGAGGGGTCCTTGGTCCGTCGTTTAACAACTTTAACATGTCATGGCACTCGCTTATTAATTCTACAACCGAAGCGTCTTTCTATCAGAAGTGGAATGCCATATGCGATGACTATAAACAACACCCGCAGCTCTTACAATACCTTTTCAATACATGGTTAATGCCGTACAAAGATAGGTTTGTGGCAGCATGGATAAATACGTGTATTCACCTCGGAAGCAATTCAAGTCAGAGGTATAGTTACTTTATGCATTGTTACCTTTACTATTTCAATTACGTACATTATTGTACTACTCTAAAGAATATTTCTATAACTTTCGTATTGAAACACAGTTCATTATTATATTACAGGGCAGAGTTCGCACATGCGAGGCTGAAGCTATATTTGGGGGGTACTATGTCATCCTTACAACAAGCTTTTAAGAAAATAGATAAGATGCTGAAAAATCAGTTCGGGGACATTCGGAGGTCATTTTAGAGATCTATCAACATCCCCCGCCATTGGCAAATACATGACGAACTTTTTCAACAAGTAAGAACTCGCATTTCATTAGAGGCAATGGAGCTCATCAATGTTCAACTACAATGCGCTGAAGATGCATCCTACCTCCAGTTCCAGTTGTGCGACTGTACAATAAAAATTACGCACGGATTGCCATGCAGACATGATCTTGCATATTACCGTTGGTATTTCATGCCAATTCCGATTCAGAGTATCCACGATCATTGGACTAAGTTGTCCATGCGTGCGCCCATTGTGAATGACGACGGAGAACGATCGGACAGAACATATGAAGTTGTAGACAGATTACGTGGGATGGATCAATCTACCCGAGTGCACATGATAGACAGGATTATTGATATGACGGATCCATCTCAGAGCACAGTTCGAGGCCCAGCTTATAACACGGCTCATAGAGGTCGACTTACTGATAGAGAGTAGCAAAGTGGACGACGCATTCCTTCCTTTACAGAAATATCGACTTCATCATCTAGGATCTAATCTGGGAGACGTGGGAGGGGCGAGGGAGTTCGCAAAACTCAAGCGAACCGTGATGAATTTTCAGTTCCATCCATCCGTATCGACTACATTCAGCATTTACCTCGAGCTTATCAGCATTACATTTCTCACATTAATGACGTCCGAGGTGACGGTCATTGTGGATTTAGGGCGATAGCTGCTCACATAGGGTATGGTGAAGATCGTTGGGCTCAAGTTCGAAGAGATCTCATTAATGAGATTGAACAAAATATGGATCTATATAATGCGCTATATCCAGAAATAGGTTGGGCAGACTACCTAATACGGTCTTTAAATTACTTTGAAGATTCGGCACCAGATGAGTATTGGATGGACGCTATGAGTATGGGAGTTGTCATCGCTTCGGCGTACAACCTTGTTCTGCATACATTTAATGCGCTTCCTTCAGGTTGTTTTACTCACTTCCCATTGAGATCCCCTCCAGTTCCAGCCCAAGAGCGCATTGAAATAGCTATTGCTCGTGTTGGGAACAATCACTTTGTGCAACTTTTCTTGCAGCCTCATTACCCTGTACCATCCTATCCAATATGGTGGTGGAACAATTCATCAGACGAAGCTAAAAGATGGGCTGCTCGTTATGCAACACGAATTAGTTTGTGGCAAGAAATAATGGAGACAAGACCAAGAGGGACAGAAGCAGAATTTGGTGGAAACATTGATTAGAAATTGAATTTTCATGTATTTTCACTCTTCAATGAAATTAGTACAAGTTATGTTTGGTTTGATTAATTAACATTAGTACAAGTTATGTTAGTATAAGTTATATTTTTAATTATTCATTTATTAATTAAAATTATAGTAAAAAGTCCTTTAAAAGTAAAATAAAAAACTACTAAAAGTAAAACAAAAAAAAGATAGTAAAAGTTTTTAAAAAAAATAGTAATTAAAGTTTTTTATAAGTAAACAAAAAAATTAAAAAAAATTAAAACAGTAATTAAAGTCTTTTAATAGTATAAAAAAATTAGTAAAAGTAAAAAAAAAAATAAAACAATAATTATTTACTTTTAAAAGTAAAACAAAAAAAAAACTAGTTAAAGTGAAAAAAAAAAAAAAACAGAAAAGAAAGGGGCAAGAGTGGAAAGGGAGTGGGGCCGGGGGGGAGGGGGCGTGTCGGGGGGGCGCGAGAAGAGGCTCTCTTTTCTATCCTCCTGGTGTGAACTCATTAAAAACGAGCTTGTGCGGTTTGGGATTTTAGATTCTCTCTTCGTGTATGGTTCTTAATAAAAAAAAATTTTACTCTTATTTCTTTCTATCTGTCTCCGCTCAAAATCCAAATACCAAAACGAACAAGCCGACAATTTATATACTCCAGTTTGTTTTGATAAGGCGAGCAGCAACCGAGCTAAAATTATCATACAACACATACACTAATCGAAACTCAAAGCATTTTCATGTATAGTAAACATTATATCCATTTAATAAGTTGGAATCTCGAAACAAGAAACAAATTGAAGGGAAAGACGTGTACTAAAACTTTATAATAGTAATCATTAATCGACACATAATAGAATAGAATCGTTCCTTTCAGCCAGCACGGGCACAAGCAGAATCAGATACCCGTTCGTTATTCCTCCTTTTGTTATTGTTATTGTTGCTTGCCCATTCTTTCACCACCCATACCAGGTCCTTGATGAGCTCTAAATATGGACATATAAAAACTCCAATACCGTATAGTATTATTCTTTTATTGTGCCTAATCAGATATAGTTATTATGTTTTTGATCATTTACATGAAATTATTATCTAATTAAGCAGGAAAGATGATATTTGCACCCATATCAGTCGTCGTAGAATTTGTTGATTTGAAGTAAAATTCAAGTTAATATGGAAATTTTCCTACATTTTTTTTTTTTTTTTTGATAACAGACAATTTCATTATTGCTCAAGAAAGAACGACCAGAAAACTGCCCGCGTGAGGCTACAGATTCCTGAATACCAGAGCCCGTCGTTGGGTACACAGATCTCAGCAACCGGGTTATCCAAGGACGAATCCCCAAGGCGAAGGGTGGACACCCACAAATGCACATGAAAATTTCCCTACTGATTACTCCTAAGGGCGGAGTGGAGTGCCCTTTCTCACATGCACATGTGCAGGGTTCCATTCCCGTTAGCTCCATCCCCTTCCCCCCTTTTCCCCTAGGATAGTATAGATTATAATTAATAAATGGCAAAAAAAAAAAAAAAGATTACCCGTAAGGATCTAGACGTGGGTATTGATTTGCCCAATGATTTGGGAATTTTATTAGAAGAGGAAGTCTCCTTTTGGACAATTGAAGTTTCCTTTCACAAATATGCCTTTGGTAGCATTATAAAAGAGAAGAGAGTTCGACTGGGATCACATCTTTTAGACCACGGGCGGCTGGAAAAAGAGAAGAAGAAAAACTTCAGTTGTTTTTTTGACCAGATAAGTTAGGGTTGAGGATGAAACCTTATGTTTTGTAGTAAGTATTTGCAGACTCTTTATTTGGGACAGAGGTTGATTTTAGCTTAAAAAATTAATAAATACAAAAAAAAAATTGAATAAAAAAAGTCATTTTGACTTATTAAGCCAAAACCACTCAAAGTATCTGATTCCAACTTCATTCCAGTGAACTAAACATACCTAATTGTGAAAGTAACTAACAAAACTGAACAACATACGTAGTAGATATGTATTTTCTTTTTCTTTTTTATTCTTTTTTAAAAGGGAAATGATTTCTACACTCTCATTTTTTATTATGGCATTCTTTTTCTTATCTTTTAGTGAGAAAAATATACAAAAAAAACTTTACTAAAAGACAAGAAATAGAGTCTCATAGTAAAGAAAAGAAGTGAAAATCATTTTCCTTTCCAAAATCATGGCAAAGGATTACACTTTCTATTTTTTTGATCCGCGATTACACTTTCTATCATTGTGTTAAAATGCTACTACTACTATAAAGAAGGAATAAATTACACATCCCCCCTTGTAGTTTGACTTAAAGTTCACTATGTGGCCTTTCATTTCCATTTGAACACACTCGACCCAAGACTGGAAGTTGTGTTCAAATATAGACCTTCCATCATTTGGTTTCTAGTCTATTATTTCATTAGAGGCCATGATTGGGCAAAAATCGGATGGTTAAGTTTGGTTAGAACAATGGGGACCATATATAGTGAAGTACGAATCAAACCACAGGGGTTATAAAAAGATAAAATTAAGAAAAAGAGGGAAAAATATGTAGTAAACACAATTTTCTCTCTCTAAGTTCCATCGGGTGCTGGTGTGGATCTATTTGGGGTGGTGTCGGAGGTGGAGGGGCTGAGAAGTAGCAGTGGAGGAGAAGGGGTTGCAAAGTTAATGCGGTTGTGGTGGTGCAGCAGCAGCCAAATTTGAGTATTCTGTGTTTGGTGGTGGCTGGTGGTTGTGGTGGGGTTGCTTGTGGTGGGGAGGTCGGGCAGTTCTTAAGGGTACAGGGGCTCATTCCCCAAGTTCCGATAACCGTGATAACAGCGGTCCGTCTCACTCTAGATGGCTGCGTGGATGGTGGAGTAGGGTTGTTTTAAGCTGGCCTATGTTGTCTATGGGTTAGTTTCCGACTTAGCCTATGTTGTCTATGGACTATGCCTTTCAGTTTTTAGACTAAAATTTTGGCATCTTGAACTTCTTGTTGTATTTGGGTTTTGGATTCTTGTGGGCTATATTTACCCCTATTTAGACCATTTAGGTGATCTGAGCTTGCCCATTGGGGGTTCTCTTCGTTGGCTTCTTGCCAACAAGAGCTTGTTTTGTAATTCTTTTTCTTATCAATAAAATTTTTGCTTCGCCGTTCAAAAAAAAAAAGAAAAAGAGGAAAACTTGCCAGAAATAATATCAACTGACATCTCACAGATATACAAAGAGATGAGCAATATCAACCAATCAAAACTAATACTCCACCACGACAGTTCTCTACAGCTTTCAGAACAAGAACCATCAAGAATACAACTGAATGCACCAATAATGGCACTGAAACACCGATACCATGAACACCTCAAAGAACACCCGATTCCAAACTTCCCAAAGAGAAAATGGGAAAGAAAAAATGAATCAGATGGCCATTGTAAGGCATCAGTTCCAAGAAAACGAGGAAATATATGTCGTCTATCATCGTATTTCACTTTCCAATTCCCAGTTCTTTACTGATATCTCTTGTAAGGCTAAATTGCAAGGTGTTGTGCCATGGGAACAGAGTTCGGGTAACCGGAAGCTTCCTTCGAAGATCCTGCAAAACAATCTCAGTTAGAAAAGAGGTCTAAAACAAGGATGGACTTAGATGTCTAGATATTGACATCCAGCTTCAAATCTACAACTGATAATTTGCAAAAATTAGGAAATAACTAGTTCAAGCATGGTAACCTAATGAGACAAGTAGATATGTAGATGTAGTACAGACAAGGGGTTCATTAGCATGGTGGAAGCACAAGCAATAAAGTTATTATTTGGTGTCTTTCATGCATTTTCAATTACTGAACGCCAATAAATTAGATATTGTTTAGCACATTTGATCACATGGAACTCGTTACAAAGATTAGTGCACAGGTTGGATTGCAAATCACAAGGGGCCCATAACAATAAATGAAGATCAAATAACCTTATGAACACTAATTTCACAAGAATGCGGGACAAGGCAATAAGGCAAAATGCACGAGCTAGGTGTTGTGTGCACACTCATAAGCGTAACTTCTTGCCCAACAATGACAAAAGAGACATGCTCAATGTATTAGAAGAATCAGGACAATCTTCTTTGCCCAACATGCCATATATAACAGAGATGGGGCCCCTAGAAGTCTAGAAATGGGACAGGCCGTGTACATATCCCAACCATGCAATGACAGATGTATCATTCATCGATAGCTAAGCTAATTTGTTTCCCTTATTAATGACAGTTCTGAAGCAAACTTTCCACAGACTTCAGTCTAGAGATTACCTTGAATGTGGTATCTGGCAAATTTGAGTAGGATGCCTGCCAATATGTAACTGTCAGTACAGGTCTTCTAGAACATACAGGTATTTGGTGATCAAACAAACATATAGAGTACCTGAAGAGAAGCAAGGTACTCTGTCTCGTGATGGCGAATAATGTTGGTCAAAGAAACGGCTAAGTCATCAGGAGACTGAAACAAGTATAAAATTATCAAAAAGCCAGACAACACAGATTAAAAAGAAAGGGAAAAATAAAACTTAAAAGTTAGAGAAAATACTTTTGAACACTACTGAGATCGCTAGAGGGACTCAAGAGGAAAAGGACAGAAAAATATTCCTTACTTTTTACTTATTTCGACTTTTTTTTGGTACACTTTAATCAGAATTATTGGTAGACAGAATACAAAAAGAAGGAAGATAACATACAGAATCCATCACCCACCTGTGTGAGGGGAAATTAATTGAAACTGCTAGATGTGCCTTAATGAAACTAGTGAGCTAATGATACAACTGCCTGACAGATCTGAAAGTCAGTTCGACCAATGTGGTTGTTCAGTGACATGCTTACTAACATCGTCATGATGTTTACAGCATACAGGAGTATGAACAAGGGGAATCCCGAATCACATGACATTGAGCAGCTATGGAAATACACATAATGGCAAGTGGCAAGTGGCAACCCATAACTTAGCAAGCCACAATATTAGAAAAGGAACAAGAAAAAGATCACGTGTGTGTTAGTTTCCAACAACCACCTGGAACAACGTTGAATCCTGGAATTCATGTTTCGCATCTAACTGGACATTTCCCTCTTCAAAGTAGTGGGCACCTACCTGAATGAAAGGGAAATAACAAGTGAATCAATCTTGTTTAAATTAAACCATGCATGTAGGTTCGCTCCTTAGCTAGGCATAGTACAAAAAGAGGTCTTATAATTCAACACTAAAACACATGCTATGCATTACTGCATTCAATGAACTGCAAATATACCTGCATTCTGCCTCTCACTTCCACTATCTGTACGTCATCTTTAAACTCCACATTCCATATGGAGCGCCAGCTTCCATTGCTACATAACATTATGCGGAAACAAAAATACAACAGTTGAACATCTGTCAAAAGACCAAAACAATTCCATCTTCAAGGGAAACAGAACGTAGGAATACAAGGTCAGGCAAGTAGTAGTAAATATCATCACATACTGAGTCGACCAAATTCAGTTGAATGCAGCTAGTACTTATTATACTGCTATTATTGAACTTCAGTAATTTTTCCAACACAAAGCAATAGTGCACTGAAAGCATTAGCAAATAAATTCCAATAATGCAAGGCATAAAAGCAGCAAAGCATAGTTTGGGCCCAAGTATATGCTTTATATGCAAATGATGATCAATTCGACAAGTAAATAGTAATTTGCAACCAAACTTGGTCTAGAACTAGCAAATGCAGACAAGGATCATCTACGTCAATAAGCATATTAGGAAGAGTAAGACGAGGAAAAGAAGATTAGAGAAGTCTCTCTCCGTGAAAATCCATCGGAGAAAGAGGAGAGCAAATAGAAAAAACATCGGGTCATATTACATAAAACCTTACGTTTGTTGTAACTGCATCACAAGTTTGTGCAGCTACTTGAACCCGTCTCTAGCCATTTCCCAGGACATGCAAACTTATATCTACGTTCCGTGCTACTTACCAATCTAAAGTTTGTCTGATGGGCCTTTATTACCATCCACTTTGTTGACAAAACCAAACCAAATTTGTTCAGCAAATATTTTTCTAAATTTTTGAAGAACAGCCTCATAGCAATCTTCAATCAGTTAGTAATGTCTTGCATGCAGTCAAGAATAATACTGCAGTTCAATCCCTTAATTGACCAATAAATGTGTGTTAATGCCAACAAATCATTTAAGACTCGATTAAATGAAGCAAAACCTCAAAGCAATTATCACAAAAGGCTAAGATGTGGAACAACTAACAGTTGGAGATTAATAAAGCAAAAAGAGTAAGGAATAGGAAGTGAAGCCAATTCACTCACCAGAAATTCTGCGGGCTATGTCGAGCAGCTGAAATTACAACAACAAGCTCAAAATCAGATCCTGGTTCTTCCACATCTTTTCCTCTGGCACAGTAAACTGAACATACACCTTTTGGATAAGCTTCACCAACATATTTCATAATTTCAGCATCTAGCGCACATCTGACACAATCACAAAACCAAATAGTACGAAAAGGAATGTTATCTACAAGCATCACGGTCAACCGAACCATCATTGAACATAATGATTTCTGTTCATGAAAAAGATAAGGCAAAAAACCAAGACAAGTTTGCCACGACAACACCAACCAAGTGCCCCATGTTTAAAACATCTCAATCATCCACTAATAAAACTATCTTAGCTCAGCCTTTGTGAGACTCTTATCAACGATAGTCGATAGAATGGAAAGACACTAGTACATATAGAGTGCGCTTCCACTTATGTTCGCCTCTTTGTACACGGAAATGAATAGTTATTACTCATTTTAGTAAATTAGGCTGCTGATTTTGCCACTCCCTTTAATGTTAACGCCACTCCCCTGCAAGTGTATTTTTGGTGCAAAAATACACTTGCAGGGGAGTGGCATTAACAAAAAAGGGAGTGGCAAAATCATTTCCCGTTTCTTTATATTGTTGCTGTTCATTAGTCCATAAACTGGTAAGCCCAAAAGCAAATGCATATGATACAGTGCACATAACAGACTCACAAACTCTGATAGATATAGCCCTGTCTCTAGTCTTACAAGTGAAATTTATGCATGTTCACAAAGCGGTCCTGGTGGCCTTTCCAACCTTTAGCAGGCCCAAGACAAACCAGACTTTAATGCAGTAGACCATCTGAAGACTGATTTCTCCATAAATTTTCAGGCCCTAATGTCTTTCCAGTTTCTATAGTTCCAATTCCAAATCTTTGATATTGGGATACAGTATTATCAACATTTTGCCCTCGATAAGAAATAAAGGTCATTAGCTCATGGCAAAGTCATGATAATTATGAGCATAATATATAATTACATGTTAAGACACAGTAGTAAAATACAGTACATAAATCCAAGCAGTAAGTACCAGACATCTCACGGAGAAATCCATTATTACTAGAAAGAATATGATTAAATACCACAAAAACCTATGTTAAAAGTGTTCAAAGTTGAGATATGATTGGCATAACCTTATATGGGTGTTTTTGCAAGGGAAAATAAAATACCATATTCTGATACAAGAATATTGACAAATTCACAATGCATACCGATAATCCTCAACATAGGGGGATGGCAGTTCTTCATCAGTCGCTGGTCTCACTTCTGTACAAACCTGAGCCAATTTAGCATTACCTCGCGTAAATTAAGGAGGAACAGATAAATACTGATCAAACAAAGAAATGGACAAAAAAAGGAGCTGCTACAGTCTACACACAGTGAGCTATAACAACTTTCAAACAACGTGAAGATTGTGCAATGCTGATGCATGATCAAGGCGTCCCTAGCTATACCAGGATCTGAATTCAAAAGTAGCACACGGAGTCCAACTTTGGTTTGCAAGATGATTTAGGTCTAAATCCGAGAACCTTTGCTGCGGTAGTGCTAAATATACCATGAAATTTGCACGACTTAGTGTTTTCCGAAAATTAGGCTGCATAGATGTTCAAAGGAGCGGACCTTGTGATGATTATTGATTAATCATTTTCGAAACTTGATTTAACGTAAAACACAGAATACTACTTGCTAATGCTTCCGTGAGGTAAGAAGTGGTAAAAGTCAACGGGAATGGTGGTAAATATCACAAGTGAAAGAGTGAGGCAGACGGAAAACAAGGGAACAGTGGCAAAGTGTCTATCTGCCCTTGTAATCTCCCTCTTCAAACCTATCCTTATCAAGAATCTAACATCAGTATTTTTCTCTAAGAGCCACAAATTCTCTCTTTGAAAGGTATCTCCATTCCGTTGAATGGCCTCTGGTGGTTTCTCACTCTTGGTTCTTTACCCTCTTCAAATCATAGGCCATTGGGTCTGCCTTGGGACCCCAGAGAACCTACTAACTCCAAGTCTAGAAATATTCCATTGTATCACCTGCATGGATGATCCCTTTCTTAATGGTCCAGCAGTGACAATTGCCATCCACCTGGTGTTCCCGTGATGATTACCCTGGCGGTTATTGTAAGCCCTTGCTCTTTAGCCACCAAACCACGAGAGCCCCAGCGTTCCCCAGAGAGGATGTATTGCCAATACCAAAACCAAGCCTCAAGGGATCCCTTGGGTCATACCAGTTTACCAAAGCGAAGCTCAATGTCCAGGTTAAGGTCTCAACCTATATATGGCACCATCTTGCCCAGGTTCGAGAAAGTTGTATTCTCCTATCCTTGACATAGGGGTGTGCCAAGGGAATTGATCACTCTTTTGTGAATACTTGGACCCTCGTAGGTTGCCCGCACGCAGCATAACCCCTCTCCCATGGTCCAGCACTTATCCAAGACACATTACTCTGCTCTCGCAAGGACAAATCTAGAGGAATCATCCCTCCTTGGTTCAAGGAGACAATCCCACAGCACTCACATGTCTGCAGCTCTCTTGCACATCGGCAACACTGATGGTTCTACAGGTATTTATAGATCCTGGGCAACTAATAACCGTCGCGGCTATACAATGCCAGCATGCTTGGCGCCAATCTATATGAAACATATTTAATCTCACCTCGGCCACATGATATAGAATCACAAGTCCAAGTGTCGCGATCTCGCTAAGCCATATATCTGGATCTCTTTGTTCCAACAAATAGATATGTGCCCTCTAAGTGCAAAACGTGTGCAATTCCTCAAAACATTAACGAAAGAAGCACGCTTTTTGATGGGTATCTAACCTGTGTCAAAGCATCCAATGACGAGTATCGAAGTCTTATACCAATCTACAATGGGGACACCGGACGAATGCACTAAAATGTTTTTGTTTGATTCAATGAATGAATTTCACAAGAGAATTATGAAATATAGACGTAACCACAGAGAAGGATTCAAACTCCGGTGTTGGGATGCTTGGTTCAACATTAGAAATATAGTCGTAACCACAGAGAGGGATTCAAACTCCAGTGTTGGGATGCTTGGTTCAACACTAGAAAGATGACAATCTGATCCTCTATTGGAACCATATAGGAACAAGAAAATTTTCTTCCCTTTCATTTTCTCAAATAAGCTTATTCCAAAAGATTCCCCCGCCATATAGGAACAAGAAAAGATTCTCCCTTTTCATTTTCACAAAATAGTTTATTCTTAAAGATACCCCCTCGCTCAATCAACTCCAACTCTGGCTCCTCTCTCTCTCTTACCCACCCAGACTCTATCTTTCTTAATCATCAGTGCTTGAACTTTTTCTAAAACAGGTGCTTCAAGGAAAAAGAATAAGAAACCGAAGGGCAAACTTCTCTCTGGCTCATTACTTGTGTGTACTTATGGGTACTTTCTTATAGTTCTTATCTTCTATTATTATTATCATCTGCATTTCAATTTACTCACCAACTTATTACCAGGCCAAGAAGGTCTAAAATTCTGAATTGGTGCCTGGATATCAGAAACCTCTCTCTTTAAGAGTCCATAAACCTAAATTAGTTTGTCCATTTATTGTAAATATAAACTTAACATTGGTAAGTGTGTTTATTTTTTCCAGGATTGTAGGATTTAAGTTTCAAATGTCACCATATTGTTATATTATGGATATATATACACACACACTCACATAAATGTAGTTGACACTACCTGCCAAACATGAATACAACACTTAGTAAGTGTTTGTGCAAAATACTCCAGAAGTGGTGACCTCAAAGTAGAGCAATGAAATGACTTACTTGCTTGACATGGTCAACTCTAGCGACTTGGGCAGTCCTAGGCTCAATATATTCGTTCTCATCTATCTCACCAAAGGACGTAATTAGAACCTGCAAACAACACATGAGAGAGAGTTAGTTAGTTAGTTAGTTAGTTTAGCAGTTAACACTTAAAAGGCATCATTTTTCTACTTATTACAAGTGGTAGAAGAATACTAGTCTCTGAACAACAGCAAACGGGACATGACATAAGCCCACAGTCATACAAAGCCCAACTGAAAACCAATTAAGAGAAATCCTATGGAAGTGTACGAGGGTGGCCAAATTGAGCTAGCCCCAGGTCAGTTACTCACAATGCAATGCAACATTGTACACTCTTAAGGGTATGTTTGGTTCGATGGAATGGAATTGGAATATCCTTTCCATTCCCAAGTTTGGTTGTGCTTAGGAATAGCCATTCTCATCCGCAATAGAATGGTGTGACAATAGTAATTTTTGGAGTGGCAAACTGGCAATAGTAATTTTGTTGTGGCAATAGTAATTTTCGGAGTGGCAATAATAATTTTCAGTGTGGCAATAGTGAATCTTGGAGTAACACTAATAATTTTGGTGTGGTAAAGAAATGGAATGACAATTCCTTAGTTTTATTAGTGGAATGAAAAATTTTTACTAAGGTGAATAGTGATTCCATTTGGAATGATCATACCATTAAATATTTAATGGTGAACCAGACATGGGAATAAGTATTCCATGGAATGACCATTTCATTCCAACGTTGATTCTATCGAACCAAACATATCCTAAATGTAAATAGAAGTTGATGTGCGTGTGTTGCAAAAAGCTTAAAGAACTAATACTTGTATAATATCAAAAAAAAAAAAAATGCATTGAAAGCGATGAATCGGAACTAAAAAGAAAAGCGGATAATGAAAGAATTATTACATCTTCACTCTTGCCGGGCAGTTTGAGAGATATCAAGTGAGACTTGTTGTGCAAAGGAAATGCCTCCGAGGCCGCCGCGTTGTACACATTGTCGTCATCCAAAACCGATCTAATATCTGGTCAAAATTAAACCCCAAAATACAGCAATAGTTCAAAACAAATGAAAATCAATCCAGAAGCAAACAATTTCTTAGAGAGAGAGAGAGAAATGGTGACGATCGGAACAAAAAGGTACAATGCAGGTATAATTCACAGCAGTCCAGAGAGAGAGAGAGGGACCTTTGGCTACGTATTGTATTTCGCCGGCAGGGGCGTTGAGGAGGAACCATTTGGCGATCTCTTTCTTCTGCTTCTCGCTAAGCTCTGCCTCCTCTTGATTTCCGTCTTCCTCCGCCACTCGCCCACGAGAATTATTATACATCTCTCTCTCTCTCTCTCTCTCTCTCTCTCTCTCTCTCTCTCTCTCTCTCTCTCTCTCTCTCTCTCTCCAATACGTATAGGAGTAGTAGGTGTATATAGGGTGTGTGAAGGGTATGTTGGTTTTTTAGAGGGGGTTTGAAACAGGGGAGGAAGGTGGGGTAAAAGGGAATTGTGGGGTGGGGGGGGGGGGGGGGGGGAGGATTTGATTTGAAGTGGTGATCTGTAAAGGCCGGCTGAGGGCTCGCGGCCGGAGTGTGTGATTCGAAATGATTTTGATCGGTGGGGTGGGGACTTTCTTCTCTGTTTGTTTGTTTTTTGAGTTTGGAATCAATACAAAAACGGAAGGGTCAACAACTAGGAGTGCGTTCAGACGCGGACGGGAAATCTCTAGGACTGTTGTTCTGTCCGTCCATCTTGACGCCAATGGCTCGTATCAATAGGAGCTTGATATTGATTCGAGCAGTCCATTCTTTATATTCAAATCTGAGTTGTCTATCGCCGAGATAGATGGCCAAATCGGCCACCCTACAGCCCAGTCCTCCCACCGGTCTATTTCACTGCACCAACTACTGTAGTGCTCAATTTCACCGTCCATCTTGCCGATCAATGATTCTGGACTATCCAAAACACTTTTGGACGGCGAGATTGAGAACTATGAAACAAAGCGATGGGAGTAGACCTTTTGAATCCTTAATGAAAATTATTCTATGCCCTCGGGGCACCGTCACGTGGTGCTCCATCTCCACCACACAATGTGTGGCAGAAAAGGAGTTTGGAACACCATGTGGCCAGTCTCATTTTCCATCACACATTGACCCCTTTCGTTTTGAAATGTTGGATTTATAAGTAATGAGTGTAGTTTGAAATAAAGCAATAATTGAAAATAAGGGTAATAATTAAAAAAAGCTAAGAAAAAAAATGAGAATAATAATTTAAAAAAATAAAATAATAATTAGAATTCAAAATCCAAAACCTTTAAATCAACGGGTCATTATGATTTCCACTGCACATTTTGATTCGTCCATAATTTGTTTTGAACCCCCACATATATAACGTGCAGTGAAGAGGAGACCGTCGAGGCCCAGGAGCACTGCATAAGCCCAAAGAGTAGGCAGAAAAGAGGGGGTCGTTTTAGCGGCTTTCAAGTTTCTAGTGTTGGTTTAGTTACCTTAACCGTCGTCCCCTAGTTCTAGTCTCTGTGTCGAAAATAATCAAATCAAAAGGAACTAAAACAAAGTTGCATTTCCGTTTAGCATTCTCTTCTGAAGAAGTATAATTGGTTGGCTCATTGATAGTACAAAACTAGTTCTACAGAAAACATCTTCAAATAGTTTTAACAACGTATACGACTCACTGTATAAATAGTCAATAGTTGTGAGTTGTAACAGGCTTTTCGGGATTTTTTTCTTATTTTGTCCTTATTCAAAAAAATTCGCGTTGATTAATTTTGTGCCTACCTTTTATGCATTATTATAAATTATTACTTTTACCCAAAAAAATTCAAAAATATATTTAGTTGATTAGTTATATTTTAAGATTAGTGATCCACTTTAATGTTAATAATTGAGAGCATGTGGAAACCACGATGATCTAATCAACACCTTATAAAGTTATAACTGAATAAAAAACTTTTTTAACTTCTTTAGAAACCTCGCAACTCATGAGTTACTAAAATATATCCATCATTTTAAGATTTATATAATGTGCTTATCTTTGAGACCCGCGATATATAATACATTTTCCCACTTGGTAGAAGAAGTCTTTTGCGTGATTACGAGAAGAATTAAGGTTCGTGTTAGCTTTTGTTGTTAAAAAACACACATCTTAGTGGTGTTAGCTTTTGTTACTAAAAGAAAGCATCTTGGTGTTATTAGCTTTTGTTGCTTGTTGTTAGCAACAAAAGTTTTCGGCTTTTGGGTGAAAGTAAATTTTTTTTTACTTTTTCGATTCCTATTTTCGAGACGAATTAATAATTTACAAAAATCAAGTGCAAAACTAACAAACGTAAAAAGAAATTAAAAAGGGACAAAACCAAAAAAGAGTCCCAAAAAAACAAGAAACATCTTTTGAAAGAGCCCAGTATCAATAGAATTCACCTGTACACTCAACTAAAATGCATTCTATGGTGCGTTTTGTTAGGTAAGAAACTCTCCATACCTTACACTCATTATCCCACCTACAAATCATTTCAGATGTTATCCAATCCAGCTCATTCATGACTCAAGCCTTCTCCTCTCGTAAACATGATATCTTCCACAATGGTACAGAAAAGAGATAAAACAAACTATATACTTCTGAATCATGATTATATAGATGGAATGATATGTGATGCCATCTAGAGCCAACACAAGATTATCACTACAGAATCATGGCCAGTACCCCAAAAATCGGAAAATCAGAACATAATGTTCTTGATAAACAAACTTCCATCATCAAGAGCGTTGACGACTTGGTTCGCGTGGGGAGTTGAACTCTTAAATCCGAGTAACTCACTAGTCACTACTATACACTGCATAATGTTCTTGACTTTTCAAAATAACAACTACAACCAAAGCGAAAAGGCAACAACAAATAATCAACCATTTTCCCATACCATGAACTTCCCACTGGGAAAACGAGTACACTAGAAAACCATATCCAATTTAAAATGGCTTTAACCTCTAGCAAACACGGTATAACCTAATATTCGAAATAACTTAAACTTCCTAGACAAAATTTGTAACTATACCAGAAAAATCTATCTTCTCAAGGCAACTCCTCAGGCCTTGGATGCCTCTAGTTATAATTCCACTGTGATGTTAACCAAAATTTTTGAATTACAGAGCCCCCAAAAGGGCATTTTCAGCAGGAAATACACTGTTTGTCATAGACCAACCTCCAACAATCTTTCCACGCCGTCACGGGATGAATCCCTTGATTGCTGGTTAGATTTTCCTTTAGTCCGCGATTCATGTATAAGCCTCTAGCTGCAAATCCCATTAGCTCGGTTGGATCCACATAGCCTCGGATCCTCGACATTATTCCACCTTCATTGGACAGGCCCATTCTGAAGTATCGTTCAGGTGAATCAGGTTCAGGTGAATCCGACTCTTTCAGATGGTTAGGATTCATCCCTGGTTCAGCGTCACAACTTTCATCTTCAGGAATTACGTAATGGTTCATACCAAGAGATTCCCAATCAATTTGCTGCAAAATTCTTGCAGCGCGTTCTGTGCAACGCCAGGGGTAGTTTTGCGATTGTAGTGATTGCTCAACAGCTAGTCTTTCTACTTGAACCTTCAGTTCCTGTAGTCTATTTCCAATCCTTGAAGATACAGCATCGTACAAGTTTCCTCTTGCTTTGTTGTGGTTTCCTTCCATGAATAAGTCACCTAAATAGATTGGATCACCAATAAGAACAGTTACCTGCGAATCAGGCAAGGAATATGAAAGAGTTGTTAAATGCAAGACCTGAATACATAAATCGAAAATGTACTTTGAACAACAATGTCGTGCAGGAAATGGATGTAATTGGTGGCAATTAGGACAACATAATGTTTATACAAGAGTTCAAAAAATGATACCCCTTAAGCATCAGAAATGCTAATTAATCAGGTAGCAGCCCCTTAGCAAGTCATCAAGTACGTCACTGCACAATTATTTGTAATCTGCATGCAAAGAACTTGCATGCTATTCTAGAAAGGAAATGCAATACAAACTAACAAAATCTCACAAGAAAACTCACAAACACATGGTGGGATGCACAAATGCTCTTTTTCGCACTCGAAATAGGACCCAAAGAAATGATATGATAGACAACTCAAGTGAGTGAGGGAAGGTGAAAATATTTTGTAAGTTTGTTGAGCATTACTCTTCTAGAAAAGATTCACAACAACACACTCATAACATGACAACAGCTTCCTGCAAGAAACTTCAGGTTATGAATGACCATCGAAGTGTTAGCCTAAACTTAAAAATGCCCTAGCATGAGCATTTGCTTGATATGGCTAAAAGAAAAAAAATTTGTGGTTATGAACGTAAACGAACTTTTGCTTTGTTTTTCTTTAAAGATAAAAATCCTGTATCTAGTTTGGAATGTAAATGAAAACATTGCTCCCATTCCCTCTGTATGTTTGAGCATGCGTGCAGGTGTGTCTGGGCTTTGTTATCCTCTTGACGAATTCTTTGCCATGATGACACTAACCCCCACAAATCGAAAACTCATATACTACTAGTGTTCTATAGATTTTTGGTTTTCCGAAAAATTTATTTTCCTATGGCTTGCCCAGAATTTGGGCTAATGAGGAGCATTGTGGTTGAAAGTTCAAACAAAGTTCAAATGCTTATTTTCCCCCCATGGTACTGTCAGGATCTAAGAAATTTATTTCTGGAGCGAATCAAAGAGAGGCAAGGGACTGAGACATGTGAAGCTGAATTTCAGTGTGCAACCGTCTAGGATAAATGGATACGAGAAATCAACTACATACTGTCTTGCCGATCCGTGGAATCTTGGCTCCAATAGGCATGAGATCTTGCATCCCAATATGCACAAATGGAACAACCAGAGGAATATTGTCTGCATCCAGGATCAACCTGTTGAGATTGAAACATGTATTAGAATTCATATTGATTATGACCCAACTGAAAAATAATGATACAAGAGCTAAAATAACAAACAATCATGAAGAGATGCAAATGAAAAAGACAAAGAAACAAAAACACATACAACAGGCTACACGGTAAACTAACTTGGCTTCTTTTTTCCCGCTGTGGGCTGAGCTAAGCTTACTAAACTTATCCCGGCTCATTTTACTCAACATAAGAAAACAGGCTTAATGTGTATCCAGGATCTTAGTGTATGGACCATCTAAAGCACCAGTATCAGTGATTCCTTTCCGAAAGGGAAACATTTTGTTTGGTTTAAGTTTTGAGGGAGGTTTAGAGAAATGAGAGTAATAATTGGAGAGAAAACTTATTGGGACCGTGCGCAGAGAGAGGGGTTGAGTCTAGAGACCCAAAACGAACTCAGTCAAATAGAGGTTTCAGATCATAGAAACTTTTCGCATGCTCACAAGAACAATTACTAATGAGCTTCTCAATCACTAAGTTTCGTCGGGTTTCTCTGTCTGACTCTTTATCAGGATTTCACCCCCAAAAAATTTAGGCCATGTTCCTCATGTTTCCAGATTGCTCCGCATCTTCCCCATTGGAAAACCACAATCTTGAGATTATTTAATTGACAAAATCAGAGTCATACATCTGAAGTTAAATGTCCTCCGGACTATGGCACTGATGATAGAAGTAATTTTTAAAATTTTATCTATTCAACACATTGTGAACGAATGTTCTACACATTCATTGATCATCATGGTTCTCCAGTACCCACATCCCAGCTTTCTATTGCTTTCTTTTGGCGGGAAAAAAATTCAGAAAATGCTCAGGAGAACTCAATCAGAGCAATGATAACTGGAGTACACAAGTACTTACATAAGAGCAGGGCCATGCACTATGCAAGTGGCCTTACTGCACTGGATTATTTTTCCTTCTCCAACTAGTTATTACCAGTATCAGCAAAGTTCACCTTTTAGAACTTTTCCAAGCAGCACTAGCAAGAATGTGTTCTTGTCACACCAAAATACCATATGGAAACTACTTGAGGGACAAACCTCAGTACTGGCTTTATATGGTAGAACAGATTTCGCAAAAGAAATCCTACAGTCACTCCCAAGTTTGAGCTATGGATTACATTACAAGTACCTCATTAGTCAATGTAAAACTAAATGAATCATGTGATAAAATGAATCATGTGATACCAACAAGGAATTGTATAGGTAGAAATTTCAAACCTCCCAACGCCTCTCTTGACAGACGACATCGTTCTCCCACCATCTCTGGAACGACTACCCTCCGGGAATATATGAACCCACCCGCCGTTGTTCAATTTTGAGATAGCCATGTCCATTCCCTGGAGCACGCCAAAGAGATAAAACCACATCCAATATTAATACGATAATGCACAAGAAAACTTAAATTGGCCAATGAAAACGATTGAAATCTAAATTACACAAATGTATATGTTCCAACTAAATTACAAGAGAACCATCTTGTTGTGACATATGCTATGCAACTTGTGCACACTATTATTCAGAGCAAAATTAAAGTTGCTAAACCAAGCAGAAATCACATCATAGTACGCAACAAGAGTAAAATTAAAGTTGCTAAACCAAGCAAAATCACATCATGGTATGCAACAAACCGAAGTCGTACCTTTGAGAAAAGACAAAAGGTGCAGTATCATTAGATCACTCGCAGTATTAATAAGGAAAAATGCAACTGTCATACTCTGAGTCTGATGTGCATTGAGCAGAACCAGCTTCGAGAAACAACATAAAGAAATTGTTTGTTTTCAGCTACTTTTCCTCCAGCAAAAGTTATCACATCAAACTAAACATCATTCACGTCTCCATTTGCCAGGAAGAGAAGTGCGTATGTCATTAGTACAAATTTTGTTCTTTGAAATTTTGACTTCTTTTATTCAAAAGGACATTGTTTTTAAGCTCTCCACTAAGTTATTCTACTAGTTGATGCAGCGCGTAGAAGTTCAATGTTCATGAATGTGCACAACACCTTTCATGCAGAGGCTTGATATTAATATCCTTTAGAATATTTAGTATTCATTCTAATTTTTTTTAGTACAAGTCTATTGGCTGTCTCCTTTTAGCATATTGTCCACAGCAACATTACATTGATTCGTTGAAATATAAAAAGGAGCCATGCCGGATGCCCGACATCCTGACAAGGGTATATAATTCTTGTCCAACATATTTAGTTGGACATTTAGCTGACGAGCCTCTTTTGTAAAATCTATCATGAACTATGCTAAGAACTTCTATACCATGCATAAAATGCTCCAAGGCACCTTGTAAGCATATTAATATCCTTTAGAATATGCCAGGAAACACATTGAGGAGTACGAGTAATATGGTATGCCCATGTCCTTGAGATGGAAATTAGATAAATAGGACACTTAGGCAATGTAGGTTTATGCAACATGGGTTCCCGGTTCCTTCTTTTCTATTTTGTTTGGGTTATTACTTATTAGCCTATAACAAGGAGGCTTTGCCATTGTATTAGTCAAACCTGGACTTTGTAAAATTAGTAGTTGTTAGGCTAGGGCCGTTGCATGCTTCCTCTCTTCTTCCTTGCTCACTATGCTACATTGCCATATCAACTTGGTATTAGAGCATACTTGAGCATACCTTGATTGCCTATTTATACCTTGCTCACTATGCTACATTGAACAATCAAATGGTATAAGTGCACCCCATAGTTCTAAATCACAATATCATAGAACAGCTACACAGTTACTTCGTATGCTACAGTAAGATGTAATACCGGAAAATTACCTTCTGATAAATCCCATCGCCACGAGAAACTGGCAAAACTTTAACAGACCTAAAGAATGCAGATGTCACTGGATTACGGAAACATCTATCAGTTGCACAAAGTGTCCACCTCAATCTATGGGCATCCAATAGAACGCTTGGTGGAAGCAACGAAGCAATGACCAACGGGTCATCCATTGAAGCAACATGATTGCTCACCTACAGTCAGTGTAAAACATTCCATGATCACAATGTGCAAATGAATGCACTGGGACCCAAATTGACAGATCATCGAATGGTAAATTTCGAGAATAACCTAGCTAAGGGAGGAGGAAATAGAAAATTCAGTTGAAAATTGACAATTGCTGCATACCGTTACAAGAGGTTGATTATCCGGTCTATTTAACAGTGCCTGATGTAGTTTTTCTGCACCATATATCTGGATCACTTAGAAAAATTAGCTTCTGCAAATCTTTAAAAAAAAAAAAAAAAAAGCCTCTTGGACTTTTAAGGTTTCAATCCCAGATTCACCTTACCTGGACGCGATTAAGACCATGCATAAAAACATGGCATACATTTCCAAGGATAGGAACAGCTAGAGCTTGTAGCATGCGAGTGATGACAGATTCCTCCTCTTCACCCACGTCCTTACCAACTGCATGCATGTCCATACAAAGAATAAATAAACATTGTACGAATACTCAAGAAACCTTTCAATTTCTAATCTATTGAAAGTTCTTTCTATGAAGTAAGAATTAAGATCCACAAACGAAAACAGCCACTGCATGTTAATACTTTTTGGACCTCAAAATGAAGTTAAGACTTTTTAACTTGACCTTAATTCTCTAACAGAGGAAAACTAATAAGTCCAAATAGATAAAACAGCATGCTTGCACATAAACTACCAAATTGTGGACCGACCAGTAATAAGAATATCTCAGACCTTTCATTCCCTGCTTATATGAACTCAAAGAAATTTTGGTACTGTGGGTATATGCTATTTCCCACATCCGGATACGCCTTCTCCAGGAGCCCCTCCGGCGACCCTCGGCGACCCTCTCCAGGAGGAGCAAGGCTTCCTCCATAATACTCACCTCCTGGAGAGGGTTGTCGGAGCTCCTAGAGAAGGCGTATCCAGATGTGGGATATATCATATACCCACATTAATGTCCCCTTGCGTGCATATACTCATATCGCAAAATGAGTGTGTGCGGGCATAGTCGAATCATGGCGGGAGTCTCGTTCCACGTGGAATGGGTTGCCGGAGGGGCTCTTGGAGAAGGCACATCCGGGTGTGGGGTGTATCACATACCCACAGGTACTTTAAACCTCTCGCTAACAAAATACCATTTTCATCTATTTGAGAAGACTTACAAAGGCACATGCCACATGTTAGTCGGTCTTCTGTTCTCATAGTGGACAAAAATGTATCAGTTCTATGTCACATTGATACTCCAAGCGCCCCATGAAGCGGTCAACACGTAGATGTGTCGAAACTCCCAAATTGACTCGGGTTATTCAAACTTTTGAAAGCCGTGGAAGTTCATCACATTCATTACTTTTCTACAGGATTAACAGTGATACATTCTCATTTTTATTTGCAAAGGTCTAAGAGACCAAAATGTGAGAGAGAAAATTAAAAGTTGGAAGCAATACAAATACTGCCCCTCAAAAAGTATCTTTAGACATCCCAAACAATCCAAAGCGTACATCACTCTGGTGAGTGAAATGGCAATGCATATGGTAGCAGGGTACCTATACGCTGGAGTACACCTACGAATACGTAGATGCAGGAATGATTTTCTTGTAGATGGTAACTTAATAGTGAATCATCATACTTAAGACCCTGTTCGGTTTGGGTTTTGAGGGAAGTTTTTTAGAGTAATGAGTAGAGAGATATAGAAACTAAGATGAACAGAGGGGCAAAGAGCCTAATCTGGATTTCTAGCCTGAAACAACCCTTTTCGGGCCTCATAGGCTTCTATTTCTCGGAGGATCTCATGTTTCTACATTGCACTCAAATCAATCTCCTACAGCCTTAACTTGTTCAAGTCTCAACAAAAGTTCTAACAAAATACCGATATGGTTCGATGCTTCAAGCTCTTGCATTCAAGATTTAACTAGAGTACATGATTTCTCCAATCCCCAAACACAATATTCAGCATTCAATAAACATCGGATTGGTAGGAGCTCAATACAATGGCACAAAAGAACCAAGGATTAACGATACAATTCTTTTTTTGAAGTGCTGAATTCACTCCCTCAAGACAAAAGACAAGTGATGGTAGTTCTTTTGAAGACTCTATTTAAAATATTACCACCAGATTAAGCCACATTTACAGTACTTTTTTTGTACACCTTTACTTTTAGATGTCGTTACTTATAACAAACCAATTTTGTTCCATATTTTGGTAACACGATAATTATTTTAGCATGCCTATGTGGATATGATCATACGTGGATTTTGTGTCTGTGCACGCGTGCTCAGGGCTGATAAATGAACCAAACTGCTCAAGTTTGAGCTCGTGTTCGCTCATTAAAAGCTCGTTTGAGAACGGCCTGTTGCATATAGAACACTTGAACATACTTTTAAAGCTCGTTAAGCTTTCGAACCAAAGCTCGAACAAACTACTGCTCGGCTCGTTCGACTTTTACGATGCATAACAAATTCAAGCTACTCGAGATCAATTCGGGATCGACTCTATTAAATCTCGTTTGCGATCAGCTCATCTCACAAACAAGCTTGAACAATCAACTGTGTGGCTCGTTCGGCTCGTTTTCAACCCCACGCGCACTTTCACTTTCATATACTACTACGTATAACAACTGAAGTCAACAAAAACAAGCTCATGTGTGTATAGTACAAGTTCTTGCCGTCAGAATAACACGGTCTAAGATGAAACCCACTCCTCAAGCAAACGTCTAAATTAGAATTAGAGCATTCATCCGCGAATATTTACACGACATCAAGTATCAAGTATATCTAAAGAGAGCGAATGACGCTCACCTCTCCTCCTACAGAAAGAGGAGGTGGTAGAAGGCAATGAGTCCGTGCGAAAGCTGCGAAACCGCCGGAGCCACCGTTGCAATGTCGACGAGAAATAGCCGTCGGAGAAACTCGGCCGGCGTCGGTGCCGGTCGACGGCGACTCTGAACCGGTCTCTTAGAAGAAGCTGCAGTGACCTAACCTTGTCCTTCCAGAGATCACCTCTTTCAATCCACTCTCCAACCATCGTGACTAATGATAGTCGGGATGTCTAGGGTTCTAGAGAGAGTGAGAGCAATTCCATACAGAGAGAGATGAAGATGGTTTTAATGGTTTGTGCAGAGAGAGAGAGAGCAGCGCAGCGCGAGTGTAGCGCGAGAGAGGAGGAGAAGGGCATTTGGGCTAAATTTCAGTTTCTGCGTCCTTAAACTTTTGCAAATTCCCTTTGGCCCAACTATTTGGCCACTTTTTGGTGCAGTTTTTCCTTCTTGTTTGTTTTCTCTTAATTCTTACCACTCCTTAGTCAAATTTTTACATCAGGTCGTTCTTCTTAACTAGAAAAATTAAGAAAGTAGATATAAAAATATAAACTAAAGTTGCAAAAAAAAGAAGTCTATATAAGACAACAAAAAGACCCAAGTAGTTCATCTTTTCTATCTAGACACCCAAGTCGTCTGTCTTTTTTATATCTAGCTAGACTGACTTTTCCGGTTTTTTTTGTCGTATTATATAGAGTTTTTTCAATTTTGGTCTATGCTTTCTCATACTTTTGGATTTCTCTTGTTGAGAAAAAAGGTGTGATGTAAAAATTTAATCCAAATCTAGTAAGACTTGAGAGAAAATAACAAAAAATACAACAATAAAATACCACTAGAAAATTAGTGCAGAGGGGGGCTGACATTCACTTAGTCTGATTTTGGATACTTAGCCTATTTACTGAACAACAACCATTGTTTTTGTACTGGGGTCATTGTTGATGATCATTATCGTCAATCGATCTTGTAATTAGAGAAAAAAATTTGCTGCCAACAGTGAATTGCATATCTTTTGGGTATATATGGAGAGGCTATCACAAAAAAATTTCTCTTTTCGCTTTTATAGTACAACTAAGAACAATGTCCCTAACAAAATTGATTTTTCAATCAAGGAAAATGTTAACCACCACTCCATGTATATTTAAAAGGTGCATCGAGAATGTGGTTAACAACAGTTGCTTATAATTGAGGACGCCGATTTCTTTTGGATAGTGATGCAAAATGAAAAGATTATATTATTTAAAAAAAGAATATAAAGTTCCTTATTTGTTTTATTTATTTTGTTAGGAATCTTGCAATTATAGAAATAAATTTCTACATTATTTAGTTTTTCAATTTAGTTTATTTAGTTTCCTTTTAAGAATTATTTGATCAAGAAGAATAACTCGATTCTAATTTTGTAGTTTCCTTTTTCTTTATTTCCTAGTGTAGGATTTCTCCTACTATAAATTGAGTTGTAAGCCTTAAGGCTATTCAGTTTTTGATGATTAATGAAATTATAAAAAGTGTTATCTTTTATGCCAACTTTTGAATATTCAGTGTGAATCAACCAATTGTTGTTGTCCCTTTATTTTAGGGTTTTCTCAGACTAAACAGGTTTAAAGAAGAGTTGTCGCGATCTCGTCATCCGATCTCCTTTTTCAACACGCCTCCTTGCATCAGATAGTTTAAAGCGCAGTAGCAGCTGGGAATAAAAAATTAGACTACATAAATATTGATTTGGGAAGTTTGAGGACTCGGTTGGTTTAAATTGATTACGCTGGGGACAAATTTGACAGAAATTAATTACTTCCGGGCATAAAAGTGAATTTTATTAGTCGGGGCATGTTGCAGTCAAGCCACTTTCGTGCTTTAAAATGCGCTTGGTGCGCACGCCACCATTTACCAAACGGATAAGGGAAGGTTCCTAAAATATCATTGGGGTCCCGTTATGGTCACGTGCCAAAGAGAATAAATTAATACTAAAACAAAGACCTAAGATTTTGGCACGTGGCAGACACGTCATGAAGAAAGGCAAGACTACAGCAGAGGTCCAGTGGCCCAGTTCTAGAACAATTTTTGGATTAGAGTTTTTACTAGGGAAAATTTTAAAAAAGTCCCTGAACTTTCTAACAACTTGTAAAAAAATACCTGAACTTTTACTATTAACAAAAAACATCTAAAATTAGGATTCCGTTAGCAATTAAACCCCTGCCGTCCAATTCCGTCAATTTTTAACGGATGGAGCTAACGGAAGGCGTTAACTTTTTATTTTTTTTCACTTTTTACATTCAAAAATTACTTTTAACTCTTTCTTTCTTTTTTTTGGTAAATAAATATGCAATAAAGTTCTTTTTTTTCTTACTATTTATCAAAAATTACTTTAACTCTATATTTTTCTATTTACAAAAATAACTTTAACCACCATCTTTTTTGTTACTTTCAAATTTTACCTTTCCCCTTTTCTCTCTCTCTCCCTCTTTTTTTTTTTTACAACTTTAACCCCACTCCACCAATCAACTGCCAAAGCTCTAGCTCTAATTTTAGAAATTCGAAATTACTCTTTTTTTTTAGCATTCTTGTTTTTTATATTTTTTTACTTCCAAAATTACTTTTAACTCTTTATTTTTAGTAGTCAATAAATATGAAATAAAGTTTTTTTTTCTTACTATTTATCAAAAATTACTTTAACTCTAATCTTTACTATTTATAATAATAACTTTAACCCATTTTTACTATTTATTGCATATTTATTTATGACTAAAAAAAAGAATGAGTTAAAAGTAATTTTTGGAAGTAAAAGTAGTAAAAAAAAGAAAAGGTTAAAAAGAGGAGGTTAAAAGAACTTTTGAATTTCTGAAATTGTGACTAAGGCTTTGGCGGTTGGTTGTGGGGTTAATTGGTGGTGTGGAATCGATTCTAATAAGGGGGGGGGGGGGAAGGTAAAATTTGAAAATAAAAAATAGGGTTAAAGTAATTTTCGATAAATAATAAGAAAAAAAAGAACTTAATTGCATATTTATTTACCAATAAAAAAAGAAAGAGTTAAAAGTAATTTTTGAATGTAAAAAGTAAAAAAATAAAAAGTTAACACCTTCCGTTAGCTCCATCCGTTAAAAATTGGATGGCAGGGGTTTAATTGCTAACGGAATGCTAAGTTTAGGTGTTTTTTTGTTAATAGTGAAAGTCCAAGTATTTTTTTGCAAGTTGTCAGAAAATTCAGGGATTTTTTTGAAATTTTCACTTTTTACTACTACTAGTAGTATTTTGGAAAATCACTTCCCCTCCATTTTAAAAAGTACTACTACACATAAGTAATTAGGCGCTCTTTGAATTGAAAGTAATGTATTATAAGAGAAAGATTTGTCTCGTAAAACGAAAAATAAATTCTTACAAAAATAGAACACTATCATATCATATCTCTTTCATTTCTAGATGATAGTCCACTGTAAATGAGCGTCTTCAAAAATAAGAATCTTGGTGAAACAGAAACTTAATCATATCAAGTCGTGACTACTTTTCAGGAACAACGCGCGATGGAATACACAATTATAGTAGCCGAAATGGTGGATTCCCCTGCTGCATTACAATACCTCGCTCCTGATACAAGAGCAGCTTTGGCGAATAATTTATGTATCATGAACAACATACTTTAATCATTTATGATGATCTTTTCCAACAAGCACAAGCTTATTGCTCATATCTTTTTCGTTCCTAGATGATAGTCCACTGCAAAAGAACATGTAACTTTTAAATAATAAGAATAGTAAAGTACTTTTGTGGACGACACCAAATTAAAATTCTCAAATAGCTCTTTGATTTAGTGTCAGTAAGTTAAAGAATTATGCACAAAAGGATTTTTTATTTTTTTACAAAAATTGCGCATATTTTTGTAGTGGAGTATCCTCTTAAAAATGGAGGGAATAGTTCCCAGAACACAAGAGAAAATAAATTTGGAGCATACCAATGATAATAAAATAAAATAAAAAACCAAAAGGCTCAGGTTTCGGATTTGACATTTCTTTCACCTGGTTCTAGAATTTTCAATTGCCGAAAAATTAACACATCAGCACAACTGTTTATCAAAATTTTAGAAGTATCTGCACGAATATCAACAATTTTGAAATAACAATTGCAATTTCTAACTTATCACAATTCACATCATATAACTAGCGAAAAACCCATGTTGTGCACGGATAAAAGGCAAAAAAAAAAGAAAAAAAAGGCAAGCTTACTCAGTGAAAAATTCTACGGATCGAATAAAGAGTCACATATGCACAAAAACTACGTAATGAACGTATTATCAAAACTAAAGAATATTTTGGTAACTCTAACCTCTAGTCCACAGCCCCCTTAATCCCCGGGCTATCAATCCCACACTCCCAATCCCTCCTATCAAATAGGGCCAGGATTACGTTTGTCATGGACTTCGGGGCCCAAGAGTCTTTCACTTGAAAGGATGCTTTCACCCACAAGGCTGTCATTTCCTTTGCTAACTCCTAAAGATTTTCAACATCAGGATTTACCCTGAGCGGCATTCCCAGATATCTAATTGGATCAACGGCAGGGCATCAAACAAACCACATGCAACAGATATCTAAATGGATCAACGGCTGGGCATCAAACAAACCACATGCAACGCACGTGGGAAAACCACTAGTATACTACACAAAAGCAGGAGTGAAAACAAGCAAAAGCCCAAATTCAGAAATTACAACTTCGAGAACATCATGAGTCATTCAAACCATCAGTATTAGACCCTCAAATAATAGGCGTCATCCACAGCATACCTTGCACAGCATAAGACCGCGAAATCTTTGAATGGCACTATGGCAGCAATATCAACCAGAAGGACAAGATTCTCAAACCAAAAACCAGCAGAGCAGCAGCAAAACAAGTCATTCCATACCAGCAGCAGCAGCAGCAGCAGGCATCAAAATCATACCTCAAGCATTGCTTTACAACAGCAAACAGTAACAGAGAGTTTCAGAATATCAGCACCAGCAGCAGACACCCGCAGAAACATTGAAAACTGAGGCATCCTATATACTCTTTTACATCATAAACCAGTATACTAATACAGACTCAAAACCAGACCCCAATGATAAGTAGCCGCCAAACAAAGGTCAGCAGACAAAACATTCAGAGCTCATGCCTGAATTAACCGGCTTGTAGGTCAGGTGCAATCCAGTTTTGCCATGCTGTCATGGGTCACTTTCGCCATGACTAAAGCTGGATTTTGGCCTCCAAATTTGATAATGCATAAATCATCCAATGAAGCACCACGACTAAATCTTTAACCCAATCCATTGAAAACAAAAGAAACCTTGTTAGCGTGTTTTTTTTCTTTTTTCCTTTTTTTTGATCGACTTGTTAGCATGTTCATAGCAAAAGAGAAACTGTTGGGTCAAACAACAAATGAGTAGTGCATCCTATTCTGCTGCATTTGTTTAACAAAAGTTCCCGTAACAAAGGTGGTAAATAAAAGCAAAACTCGAGCAATTTATACTAATACAAATTGATACCAATTTTTCAACTATCCAACTTGGCCGCATGTATAATGGGCTTGGGAGAGTGAATTAAGTCCATACAGCTATCGTTCTCGATACTTGATCACTCTGGACAGGAGGCATCTAAATTTATAAAGAAAACCCCATCTCGCAACAGCAGTTTCAGTATACAATCTGCCCACGCCAGTTCGAGAAGACGATAGCCACTAAAATGTGTGCCTTGGATTTTGGGAAGACTAGTCCCTGCAAGCCAGAGATGATAATATTAGCCTTCACAGTAATGAAAGAAATTAAAAAACAACAGTAATAGCATCAACACTCCTAAGAGAGAGAGGGGAGGGGTGCTTTGGTTTCACAATCCAAGCAAAGATACAAGCATGAGACCACATTCCCTGCTAAGTGGTCAAAATTGTCCAGTGGCCAAATGCAACCGAAAGAAATGAAGTGAAAACAAAAACAAGCAACGCTAGCACGGTATACACATGGTATACACATTTCCCAATCCACAGCACACAGAATCCAGAAGTGATTCAAACTCCAGTGAAGACTAAAGCTCAGGACAGTAAAACCTACAAAAGAGCTTTTCAACAAATGCAGAACTAATAACCTTGTCGATAGAACCATGGGAAGGCAGGTAATAAGTTGGGAACGGCACTTTTAAAGATAACCATGTGATGGATGGCGATTTTGCGGGATGCGTCTTGGTTGATTCTCCTCGCTGGATCTGGTCCGTGCTGATCTTCTCTCTTTTCTCTGGTACGCGATCTCCCTTCTCTCCTTTTGTTGTGTTCTCCGCTCATGGATTCTGGTATTCTGGTTTCGGATGCTATTATTGGTGGTCCTTTGACTAGCTCTACGTGTGTGGGTGATATTGTGGTTGACCTAGATCTTCATCCCTCTTCTCTATCTACTGCCCCTGTCTGGCCAATGCTTAATTCACCAGTAGAATTGAATTCTGGAGGGGTTCGTAATCCGAGGGTTTCCCCGATTGTGAACCCTCTCCCTTCTGGTAATATTGTAGACTTGTTGGAACAGGTTACGGTTCTTCGTACTGATCATTTGCAGACTTCTCCCACTGGTCGCCAGAATAATGATGGAACTGGTTGGTTGAAACAAATTGTTGGGTCCTCTTGGAGCACTATTGTTTCTGGAGGTGCTGGTGGGTCTACTCCTGGTGCTGTTGCTGAAAGAATGCAGTTTGAGTATATTCCCCCTACAATTTTGAATGATAGGATTGTGGTAACTCCCCCAGTGGAAGTTGAGGAGTTGGGCCACCCCAAATGGCAGAGGTGTATCGTTGGGCATTTTCTGGACAAGAAGCTAACCTTTTCTGCAGTTCGGAATATTGCTATGAGGATATGGGAAAGGCTTGGTATTCGTGAGATTCTTTCTAATGATAAGGGCTTCTTCTTCTTATTCATGTTTGAGGGGGAGAAATTCAGACAGTTGCTGGAGCTTGGTCCATGGCACTTTGGAGATAAACTGCTTATTCTCAAATTGTGGCATCCTCACCTGAAATTGGAAAAGGAGCGGCTATCCAAAATTCCTCTTTGGGTTTACTTTTTTAATGTACCACTGGAAATGTGGACAGGTCCTGGTCTTAGTCACATAGCTTGTTCGGTTGGGCGTCCCTTGTATGCTGATCGATTGACGAAGTCAAGGCATAGGCTAAACTATGCCAAAATCTGTGTGGAGGTGGATTGTTTGTCCCCGCTACCTGAATCTTTTGATTTGAAATATGCTAATGGAGATATGGAGGTGATTAGAATTCAGCACCCATGGAAACCTCAAATTTGTTCTGTGTGCCAAGTTTTTGGTCATAGTGAGGGTACTTGTCCATCTAAAGTGAATGATAAGGAGCAGGGTAATGGAGGTGTGGTTGGAGATCAGGGGAAGGCTGTTCAGGTCAATGGATGGCAGGTGGTGGGTACTCGAAAGGAAAATAGTTCTGGTTTGGGGGGTCTAAGATCCGCCGTATCTCTCCAGGCAGCACAAGTGTCTACAAGTAAACCTATCTCTGGCTTGCAACTTCCTACTGTTGTGTCACCTGTGAATGGGGAAAGCTCTTCTGGTCCAAAATTGATGGCGAGGGTGAATTCTGTCCCTGTTCAAAGTAAGCTGGATGTTCCGGGAAGTGGGAGGCCTCTTGATAAAGGGCGCTCTGGTGTGAAGGCAGTCTCTGAACCTAGTAGATTTGCTGTATTGGATGCCTTAGGGCTTAGTGTTGGGTGTGAATCTAATGAAATGGATGTTTCTCTTCCAGATGAAGCTTCTGATCAAGGTGCGATGTTAACATCTGAAATTGGACTAGATTCTTCTGAAGTTGAGACAGATGTTCCTGTTGAGTCTCAGTCTAAGGTTTCTCCTATTGCAGGTGCTGGTATGAAAGCTAAAGGAAAAGGTGGGGAGAAAGGTCTTCCTAAAGGAAGGGGGGGAAAGAAGAACAATCATTAACATTCAAAATTGCTAGTTGGAACATAAGGGGTTTAAAAAAACCCTTGAAGCAGAAGGAGGTACACTCTCTTATTGTTTATCAGAGATTGGGACTCTGTGGTGTCTTGGAAGCTAAGGTTAGGAAAACTAATCTTCCTGCCATTTGTACTCGATGTTTTCCTTGTTCGTGGAAGTGTTTAGATAATTCTGGTAATAGTGATATAGCTAGAATTGTCTTGGGTTGGGACCTTGTTGCTTGGATGTTTCTTTGGTTTATAGTGCTGACCAGTTGATCTGTGTGCAAGCTACCTGTTTGAGTTCTCGGCGAGTGTTTTATGCTTCTGTTGTCTATGGTGCTAATTCTCTGGTGTGTAGGAGATCCCTATGGTCTGCTATGAGATGTCTTTTTTCTGTTATCGTGACTCTCCTTGGATTCAATTGGGTGACTTTAATGTTGCTCTTAGAAGTTCTGAGAGGATGGGTGATTTTGATAGTTCTGCTGCTGGGGAGTTTAATCAATGTTTGATTGACATTAATATGGAGGAGTTGGCAACCAGAGGAAGTTGGTTCACTTGGTCTAACAAAAGAGGAGTTGGTGGGGGATAATATGAGTAGAATTGATAGGGTCTTGGTTAATGGGGATTGGCTGGATATGTTCCCGGAATCTTAGGCTCTTGCTCATGTGCCTGGTATCTCTGATCACTGCTCTTTGTTGGTTACTGTCTTTGAGGAAGTTGCTTGCAAGAAGCCTTTTCGATTTTTTGATTTTTGGATGAAACATCATCAGTTTAAGGAGCTGGTCCTGAATTCTTGGTTAATCCCTGTAACTGGTTCTCCTATGCTTAGACTTTCTCTGAAACTTAGACGGTTGAAACCTGTCCTAAGGGATCTGAATGCCAATTGCTTTCTAACATCTCAGGTAGGGTTATGGAGGCTAGAACTCAAAATGGAAAATTTGCAGAATCTCTGTTCTTAAAATCTGGGTAATGAGAGTCTTAGGGAGATGGAAAAGGAAGCTGTCAGGGTTTTTATGGAACTAAGTGCAGCTGAGGAGCCTTTCAAAAAACAGAAATCTATGGTTAATTGGCTTGCCCTTGGGGATCAAAATACCAAATTCTTTCACCACAAGGTCAGTTCTAATAGAGCAAGGAACAAAATCTTGAGTATGGTTACTGCTGAAGGTCTTCGATTGGATAAGCCAGAGGAGGTTCGGCATGAAATCATTCAATTCCACAAAGGGTTACTTGGTATTAAGTTCTTACAAAGTCAGGATGCTAGAGCTTCATTACAACAAATCATTCGAAGGAAAGTACCAGTTCATAAGTGTGGGGAGCTAGTGAAACCTGTGTTAGTTGAGGAGATCACAGTTGCTCTCAAAGCTATAAAGGGAGATAAGGCTCCTGGGCCGGATGGATTTAGCTCAAGTTTTTTTCAACAAAATTGGGAGATTGTTGGTCAGGATTTGATTGTAGCTGTCCAACACTTCTTTCATAAAGGTTTTATGCTCAGAGAGTGGAACTCTACCACTCTTACCTTGGTTCCTAAGATCCCAAGCCCTTCTATGGCTAAGGACTTCCGTCCTGTTGCTTGCTGCAATGTGGTTTACAAAGTTATTACAAAAATTCTTGCAAATAGAATGCAGTCTGTTTTGCCTTTGGTTATTGGTCCAACACAATCTGCGTTCATTAAAGGTAGGAGTACAGTTGATAATGTGCTTCTAATGCATGAGTTGATCAGGAACTACCACAGAGATGTTGGATTGCCTAGGTGTGCTATAAAGATAGATCTCATGAAGGCGTAAGATTCGGTAGATTGGAACTTCTTGTTGGATACCATGGATGTTATGGGTTTTCCAAGTTTGTTTATTGGGTGGGTCAAAGTAAGTTTACTTGCGACCTATAGGTGAAAATACCGGCAAGAAAATCTGTTATGAAAACCAAAGACAATGCATTCCAACAGAACTGACCTGTTGTAATCTTACTTGAAAGAACGGAATTCAAAACTGAAGAAAGTAATCGTCATACAAGAAACAATGGTCTTAACCATTAAGGAATGAGGCTCTTTTCAATCAAATACACCACATCAACCATGAGTGGTGTCCCACAGTTTTCATCTCCAACACATCATGAAACTTCTTCCAGGCAGAGGATCTTTACCATTGCTTCTCAAAAGTCAAAACACCTAAGACACACCTAAACCTAGCATGGGGTCTAGCTAGACAAAACCCTTCTGAAACTTCCAGGGTCCATCTGCTTATTATATATTCCAGTAGAAGTCATCAGATGAATTATAGTCTCCACTACTGGAGATTAGCACATTATACTCTGAACTTGGACTTAAGCAAAAGAGATTAAGAGGAATGTTTACACAACAATTGTGTGACAAACAAAATCACTAACCCCCACCCTTGGAACCCTGATTCCAGTACGACCACCAGTTAACTCTCTCTCTCTCTCTCTCTCTCTCTCTCTCTCTCTCTCTCTCTCTCTCTCTCAAGCATTATTACTTTAATATTTTGAACCAACCCCTTACATGAAACTACAAAAGTATGTATGACTCTCTCTCTCTCTCTCTCTCTCTCTCTCTCTCTCTCTCTCTCTCTCTCTCTCAAGCATTATTTACTATAATATTTTGAGGCAACCCCTTACATGAAACTACGAAAGTATGTATGAGTCGATTCCTCCCATGCGTGACTGACGATCCTTATGCCACCACAAGACACAAGTCAATAAAGTTTACCACTTCAGAGATTTTCCAAAGTAATTTAGGCTTGGCAAATGGAAGAAGAGCACATAAGGGATTTGTAATAAGTTTACTAGAGTCTAGAGACCATAGTGCATAATAAGCCAGGATGAGACATAAATAAGCAACATAATCATGCGACATAAAGCAGTCATAGCAGAAAACTAAAGGATAAAAATGTGCTACTCCTAGTCAAGGATTAGAAATCTTACCAATACTTAATCAAGCCGTCCCACCCACAAGTTGCCACTTTACTTTGTTCCAGCGGATGCCACTCACAACCAATGCATACCCCTTCATGACACTTGAGAGTTCTAAAGACTTTGCAACTCTTCCAGTCCCAAAACCAGCACTTACCCTCACCATCTCCCGACATGACAAACCTTCCATCCGGTGAAAAATTCACTTGACAAGCATACCCAGCCACTATGTGCCCCGCAAACCTTTTCTTCTTATTAAGCTGAAATCTCTCCCTAGTGCTGTAGATAAGAATCTGATTGTCCAAACTCTGCGCTGCAAGCCAGTTTGTGTTCGGGTGCAGGGATATTGATGGCATAGAATGCATATGAGGCTCACTAATATACTTTATAACAACAGGTATCCCAAATTCCCATACCCGGAGAGACTTGTCATCACTACTAGTAACAAATCTTCTGTTGTCGTCCACGAAGGTGATCGTATTAACTGCTCCTAAATGCTGATCATATTCTTGGGTAATCTGACCGGTATTCATATCCCACTGAACAATCTTCTTGTCACTCATGCCTGCCAAGAGGATGTTCTGCTTATCCTCATCCGGGTTCAACCTAACCACATAAGGTATCTTCCCGGTTGAGAACGCCGATATCACTTGACCCGTTTCAGTATCCCAGTATTTGATGTTCTTATCGTACCCAGCTGTCAAAAACTTAGTCCCATCATTACAAAACCAGATATCGCGAACTGCCTTGCCATGTCCCATATACGTCCTCATACACTTGCCCGAATTGAACACATCCCAAATCTTCACCTTGGTATCCATCCCCGCAGAGAGAAGCAAATGCCCGTGCTTGGGGAAAAACCTAATTGCGGAAACCCCTTTCGTGTGCCCACTCCACGTGTGCACCAGCCTCTTCGGTATGTACCTATGGTCATCCGTGGCCTTGGCATCCTTAGGATGAGCGATCCACGACCTTCCTTGGTAATCACTCTCCTCCTTCCCGTGGAATGTGCTCTTATCCGCGAAGACCTCACCCTTATCGCGATTATTTCCACTCTTCTCGTCCTCCTTCTTCTTCGCGTACTCCTCCGCGTACTTCTTCTGCTCCTCCGTCAGCTCCCCTTGCAGCCCTTCCTTCTTTCCGGCCCAGGGGCTCTTCCTGTTTTTCAACAGCCACGCGTCCGAGGCAGGGTTCTCAACCTCTGTGACATCCACTTCATCGCCTTGGTTTTCTTCCTCTAGGGTCTCTTTCTTCTTTTCGATCTTCCGCTTCTTTTGCTCGTGTTGGGGGATGTTGTACACCGAGATCCCGCTGGTTTCTTTCATCCTGTCCAAGTCGCCGACGTAATTGTACCCCTCGGAGCCGGACGGGTCAGCCGCGTAGCCGAACTTGTGGAAGGTGTTGTACTGCTCGTCGAAGAGGAAGGGGGCGATGGCGGCGTCCTCGACGAAGCCGAGCTTGTGGTTGCGCATGCCCTGGGCGAGGCCGTCCTTAGCGAAGGGGTGGGAGGGGCCGTAGATGGGGGCCCAGAGCTGGTCGTAGGTGGGGTTGAAGTTGACGACGTGCTGGGTGGGGTCGAGGGGCTTGGTTAGGGCTCTGTTGGCGGCGCCGGCGGCGGTGGTGAGGGCGAGCATGGTGTCGTCGACTTTCGGAGCGGCGGATTTGGAAGGGAGAGTGCGGAGTGGGGAGTCGTCGGAGTCCGTGTCGTGTTCTTCGTAGGACTGTATGAGATCCATGGTGGTTGTTCGAGAATGGGGAAAGAGAGAGAGAGAGAGAGAGAGAGAGAGAGAGAGAGGATTCCTAGGGTTCGTCTGTGCGTAGAAAGCTCGATGATATTTGACTACTGATGCCGATGCGTAGGGAGAGAGAGAGAGAGAGAGAGAGAGGGGTCAATTGGTCAATTCCGTAGGGTGGTTTTGTAAAGTACTTATTTTTTGTTCGTGTTTTGTAGTACTCCATGTTTTAATTTTATTGTCGTTGTTTAGCATTACGGATTAATCACCCATGCCTACGAAAGGAGTCTAAAAAATAAAAAATCAGGACCAATAGATAAAAAGGTTCATGAAAAATAAAAATATATCAAACGTGTCGTTTTATATGAATTTTTTCAATATGTATATTTTTAGACTTTTTCGACTCGTCTCGTCCAGACGAACGTTTAATCCTAAAAATTATGATGAAAAACTAAAAAATAGTTAGAAAAAGTAAAAAAAAAACCAAAATAGTAAGTTATAAACAAATACTACTTTAAGTTTCAAGAACACAACTGTAATTGCGTTGAGGAAAGAAAGAGAGTCGATATGGCGTTCAGAAGGCTCTTCTTCTTTTTAAGTTCAAATTCGGAAAGCTCTTCAAGAATTTTAAGATCTTCACCTCATAGACAGAAATTTTCAAAAGAAAACCCTCCAAAAAAAAATTATAGACAATATTTCTTTTCTGATCGAATCATTCAAAGAAAAAAGGGAATTTACAATACTCCCTCACTTTTGGAAAAGGAAAAAAAAAAAAACACACACAATTAATTCTTGTTTATTGCGAGCTAGTCCTACTTGTTTTAGGAGTTGTCGTTTCTCTTTAAACAAATTAATAATTACAATTTTCTCTTTTTTATTTTTGTATCCTCAAAGACACCATATAAAGAACTATAAAGGAACTTCCCCACAAAACATTAGAAGAAGAGATAGATGAGGAGCCACTGTCCAATTACAAGGAAGAGAATTACATAAAAGTCTAACCATTTTAAACGTATCCATACATTTTTAAACGTGACCATTTTAAACGTGAGACAAAAAAGGTAATTTTGTCAGTGTTCTATTTTAGGGTTCTCATAATATAAATCTTCTCCATCTTGGTTGTGTCCATTATTTTGTGCGAATAGGGTTTCTCTCTCATATCTTGAAGTAGCGAGATTGGCTGCAATCGCCTAACAAAAATCCCAGTGATAGTCATCGTTAGTGCAAAAAGGGTATCGTACAAAATCATCCTGATCGCTATATCGTCTAAGATCGGCCAAAATTTCTGGAGACCTTCGATATCAAAGTTGGACGCTATTTACAGTGCAAGTTACCTATTTCACATAAATCCAACATGTACCGGTCGGTACGGTACGGAATTCAAATCCTTGGTTAAAGCAGCAATCTCATATGTGCTGCTTTGTTAGTGTTGGAAGAGGAAGAGATTTTTAGTATTTGGAAGAGGGAGAGATGTTTAAGACAATGATGGATGAAAGGGTATTTGTATTCCAATAGAACTCAAATGTGTTTGGCTTGGTAAAAAATACTAGAACTACTCCTGTTTGTATTACTCTATGGATGGTTTTATTCTAAAGATACTTCTTACAAGATATTTCTTATAAAGAATTCTAGTTTATACAAAGCCTCTAAAAAAATTAGATATTTTGACAAGGAACTTCTAAGCTACTGTAGATATTAAGATCCCTCTAAAAATATATTCTACATTTGGGTTCATCTCTTGGGTTTGACTTAAGCTTCCAAAATATAATTGATCAAGAACTAAATCATGTTTTTGATCCAACAATGAGTAGCTCTGCGAACCTTAGCTAAAGAGATAGCTCCTACTTCTGCAAAATGTCGAATATGTAGCACCACCGCCCATGAAACCAAAGCTAAGCGAGATGAGTTGTTTGTTGTTAGATTCCACCTCCACTCCTATGAGGCTATGAGATATCATTTTGGGATGGGATCCACACCATTTCAACCAATAAGAATGAGGATAATGTTCACCCTCTTAAGTGGAAGGTGAACAAAACTCAACTCGTATTTACGGTGCAAGTTACATATTTCACACAAATCAAACATGTACCGATCGATACGGCACAGAATTCAAATCCTTGGCTAAAGCAAGAATCTCATATGTGCTGCTTTGTTAGTGTTGGAAGAGGAGGAGATTTTTAGTATTTGGAAGAGGGAGAAATGTTCAAGACAATGATGGATGAAAGGGTATTTGTATTACAATAGAACTCAAATGTGTTTGGCTTGATAAAAAATGACTAGAAGTCACTCCCATTTGTATTACTCTATATTTCTTATAAAGAATTCTAGTTTATTATACAAAGGCTCTAAAAAATTTAGATATTTTTACAAGGAGCTTCTAAGCTAGATATTAAGATTCCTCTAAAAATATATTCTACATTTGGGCTCATCGATCTCTTGGATTTGACCCGAGCTTCCAAAAATAATTGATCAGAACTAAATCATGTTTTTGATCCAACATTAAGTAGCTCTGTGAACCTTAGCTAAAGAGATAGCTCCTTCTTCTGCAAAATGTCGAATATCTAGAACCACCGCCCATGAAACCAGAGCTAAGCGAGATGGGCTGTTTGTTGTCAGATTCCACCTCCACTCCTATGAGACTCAGCCTCGAAATCACTTCACAAGCAACTCTTATCGCTAGTAGCGCCCCCGAAGGACTCGAGCAGACCTTAACAGATCTAGCAAACCCATCTAACACAATCCCTTTCCAATTCCTTAAGACCATTGCAATCTTGCCTCCTTCTTGTTGTGCGGGATAGCTACATCGCAATTCACATTTTCGATTAACTTTCGAAAAGATTTTCTATTTTAGACTCGTCTCAACGAGAATGTATAGAAAAACAATTGCATCATCTTATTTAATTATGATATAACGTGTGCCTTCATAGCAAGTTACAAATGTAGAACATCAACATTCAAATAGGGGCCATGGATTAACAGCTGCAAAAAACAAAAATGAAAATGACAAAGAGTAGGTCCATTACACTTTCACTCCAGCTCATGGAAATTGGATTGATGAAAGCAGAACTCCATGCAAATGTCGCTAAATTTGATGAGACACGAAAAATATAAAGATAGTTGCACCTCCTCAGATTTTTGTAGCCAACTTCATCTGCACCATGTCACACACTGAAAACTGTTTTGATCACAATCATGTAATACCAATTCGATACTAGCGCTTCCCTCCACAAAGTTATAATCCAAACATGACCTAAATCATCTGCCATTGCTCTATACAATTTTGGAAACCCAAGATCTGCCAGCTTTAGAAGTCATGCATTGCAGCCACACCAAATTTGTAAGCTTATATCAAATGTACATCCACATGATTGAGATTTTTTTATTCTTCAAGAGCTTATGGTGAGTAGAATACCAACCTAGAAAAATTAACCACTGAATTAGATAATATATAGTAGCTTAGATGTTCTACAGAAGCACCAATCAACTTATATTAGAAACGATGCACGTCCTATGAAGCACCGACGGTCGAAGTATCGCAGTGTCGGATACGGGGATACTTATGGGACATGCCAAGTGGATATGGCTGGAGACACGGGGGGACACTGATGGGGACACGGCAAGGGCCAAACTGTAATTTTAAAGGGTCAAATTGTATTTTTTTTAAATTTGGGGCCAAATTGTAATTTTTAAAAAATTTCAGGGTGTCAAACTAAAATTATTTATTTATTTATTTATTTATATAAATAAATAAATATACACGTGGCGTGTCCCCTGCCGTGTTTGTGTCCCCATTTTTTTAGAATTCCAGTGTCCGTATCGGTATCCGTGCATCATAGGATGCAACAAATCACATTTTTCTCTGGAAAGTAAACTTAAAGGAACTATGAATTTGGAAAATGCAAGTGAAAAATGCTAACATGCATCTTTGCCTAAATCACTCAAGGGAAGAGTCCAACATAGTCTAAAGTAAGTTACTCAGTCAGATCTTCAGGTTTCTTCTACTGAAAAATCAGCCCTTGTGTAGCTCCTCAGTAAACAAGTGGATGCACCACCATAGGACCAATTGAAAAGGCAGTCTATTCTTATTTATAGAATTGAGAACGTACTATGAGAAATAGTCCCATCTCTATTTCGAAGTCAGGAAAGTATACGAAGCACACATACTAAGAGAAATATTGGAGATCAAACCTGTATATATAGTTGTACATGGCTCTAGCTTTTTGTTATCAGTCAGCTACCTTCCAAGCCCTGGAAATTGAACACCAAATAAAACGTCGGAAAAGCTGCGGTATCGCCTTATCTAAAGTGAATTTCATGACATTGGAAAAGAATAAACATGCAGGCTTAAACAAGCACCAACTTCAAAGGCAAACTACTCAATTTGCAAGAGAATTAACAAGGACATGCTCACGATATCTCATTTCTTCAAGTTATTCTACTTCATGCCTAACCAACTTGTATTTGGCACTGATTTTCCAGCTCATAAACAGAAGTTTCAAATGGTACTATAATTTCGAAAGATCATAGAGTGGGCACCAAGCTAGGACAATAACATTGTGTTTCAGCTAGGAGAAAGAAGCTTGCAATTAGCTATACGTCACAAAAAATGGATCTTATAATTGCCCATTACATCTTTGGCTCTACTTCTTGTAGAAGCTTCAAGAAATTCAGTTCCTTGAAGTACTCAAAGTAACTTCTGTATTTGTTTTTTTTGTTGTTGGTAATAGTAGTAGTAGCAGTCATAGTTCCAAATGGGGCTGAATCAATCTGCAATACTGCTTGATCAAATCAACTTTTTGCTGTGAGGAAAATAAATAAATGTGAAAACCCATACTTCTACGCGAAAGCCTGTTTGTTTTGCATGTAAAAAAAGATCAAAACCTCTAGAATTTCGTCATCTTTATAAGATTAAAAATCCCAAACAAGTAGTGTTAATACCAAATTTTCTAATGCATGAATCAAAAATTAAAAAAAGGAAGTGGTTGAGAAATTAATATTGGCTAGCTGGAGAATTGATAACGGAAGAATCCGAAGATGAATGAAATGAATAATGACAGGTCAAATTTTTGTACGAACTATTGCATAAATAGTGCAGAACAAATACCTCAGTGGAAAGTTGTGGTTTCCCCTGGCTAAAAATCGTAGAACTTAGTAACCACAGTAGGGTCTACTGGACCGAGATAGACTTGGTCGAAGACAGCTTCACCATCGATATTTATAAGAGGGATGTGAGCAATCTTATGCCAGTCTTCTCCTTCCATGTGGCAACGAGGTTTCAGCAATGGACATTCCCTAATTTGCAGCTCAAAGAGGGAAGAGGGAAGCCCCTCTTCTGGCAAGGATTGGAGATGAGGGCAATCCCAAATATCCATGTATTTGAGAGAACCAAGAGGTTGAAGGCCCTTGTCATTCAGTGATTTGAGATTTGGCATACATATGATCCAGAACGTTGTAACAGTGGAGGGCAGCAGCCCCTCCTCTGGAAACGACTCCAACACATCTTCAGATTCACCTCCCGCTGCAAAGCGTGTAAGAGAGGGGAGTCTTTGCAAACCCCAATCTCTCCAGCCACCAACAAGTTTCTTGCAATTCACAATGTAAAGAGTACGTAATTTGGAGGGCAGACCCCCTTTCGGAAAAGACTCAATTTCTGGACAACATGCTAATAAGAACATGTCAAGAGATGGGAAGAGGGTGTTCATTTGTCCTGGAAGAGCCTTCAGTTTCTTGCAATCACAGAAAGATAAATAAGACAGATTTGGAGCAGGTAATCCTCCGCAATGAAAAATTACCATATTGCTACAGCCGACAAAATTTAGGCGCTGAATTGATGTTAGATTTTGAAGCTCAATCCCCTCTGGAATCACCAGGGTCTCAAAATTTGTGCAATCCTCAACTGATAGATTTTGAAGCTTCGGGAATAAATCTAGCGGGAGGGATTTGAGACTCTCACAGCCAAACAAGGTCAATTTTTCAAGAGATGTGTAGCAATGACTCATCGCCACAGATAGCGGGAGCTCTAGTTTCGGACACCACCGAACACTAAGTTCTTTCAAGTTGTTGAGGCACATCATTTCCTCCAGAAATGACAAAAGCCTTGGACATTTCTCTACAATCAGCTCCTTCAGATTTGTTAGTGGTAACAGCTCGCTTGCAAATTCCTCCAGACTTGCAAAGCTTGAAATCTTTAGATTTTCAACAGAAGATACACCTTGCGTCTCGAACTGTACCCCTTCGCATTCCTCCAACACTACCTCACGTATACAAGTAGCCCTTACAAGTGAAGCCACAAGCCTTGGGCATTTCTCTATAGTAAGTTTCACCAAAGAAGGCACCTTTGGAAAGTCTCCAATCAGATTGGGACACTTGATTACCTCAAGCTTTTGAAGCCGAGAGAACTCTCCGGCATCTAACTGAAGCCATTGCACCCACTCCGGCATTTCTTCAAAACGTAGAGTCTCTAGAGATTCAAACGGTTTGCTTAAAGAACCACTCTCTCCATAAAATTCATGCCCAACGTTCCTTATGTAAGGCATCCTTGCAATTGTAAGCTCCTTCAAAGAGGGCAGGTGACCAAGTGGTGGCAAGGAAAAGCAAAACTCACAATTCTCTAAACGTAACGACTCCATCTTGCAGAATGATTGATCTCCTAACCAAGTAGGAAATTTTGTGCCTCTATAGTTTTTTATATGGAGGTGTTTCAAGTGTGTATGAGGCTCTAGCTTTTCAAGAACATCTCTTTCCTTCTGTGAATCCTCTGCAGTGCTACCCCATTCTAACGCTAACTTTTCAAGGTGCTTTTTCTCCTTCAACTTTGCCTCCAATGCATTGCTGCCACTTGTTACATTTTCTAAACCTGCGATGGTGATTGCTCCACAAAGACTATGAAGCTCTTTCAACTCATTGATACCGGACCCACTGCATTTTCCCACTAAAAAAACAGTTAATTGTTGGAGATCTTTCAACCTACTTATATGCATTGGCATCTCTTTTAAGTTGGTTCCACTTAAATCAAGATGACGCAATGAAATTAGTTTTACAAGCTCTACTGGTAAGGTTGTAAGAAGATGACAATTAGATAACAACAATGTTTCTAAATTGTATAGGGTACAAACTGATTCAGGTAACTGTGTGATTCGATTATAGGAGAGGTCTAAAAAGCGAAGATGTATTAGTTTGCCAATTGAATAAGGCAATTCCTCAATCTGATATCTCGGCAAAGATAGAAGCCGTAAACGTGGCAGTCCTGAAATAATCTCATCCAACGCCTTTTTGCTCAACCATTGTTTGTCATAGGTTCTACGGTCTACTTGAAGGAAAGTCCTCAAACACTTAGCATTCTTAATTACCTTGAACTTATCAACACCATCAAATCTACCTCGAACATACGAGAAATGGCGTACATTCTCAGAGGCACCACATGGCTTGCCATGATCTAACCTATAACAGAAACCTCCAACCACAGATTGAGCTAGATCATGAACAAGATCATGCATGACGAAAACAAAATCATTAGCATTTGACCTCTGAAAAAATGACCTTGAAAGCAATTCGTGGAAGCGCTCATAACCTTCCTCTTCCACTGTCTTATTATTTTTGGGCTTCTCCACCAAACCTTCTGCTATCCAATTTGAGACTAATTCCTTAATGTCGAATTCATAATTCTTGATAAATATGGAACAATAAGCGAAACATCTTTTTAAATGGGAAGGGAGATAATGATAGCTCAATCTTAAGGCTGGAAGGATGTTGCTCTTCTGCTCTGATAACTCCCATATCGCACTTTCAAGTATATTATTCCAATCCTTAACATCTTGTTGGGAGCGCAAAAGACCACCTAGTGTTTTTGCGGCTAAAGGCAAACCTTTACACTTTTTCACAATCTTCTTGCCAATCTTTTGAAGGTTGGGATGTGCATTGCAATTGCCCTTCTGAAAAGCATGTTTGGAAAACAACATCCAATTATCTTCCTCTGGTAATTCCTTCAAACCATGAATAGGAACTGTTTGCATGATAGATGCAACACTCTCATTGCGTGTTGTAACAATAATCTTACTCCCGCGTGCTCCAAAACTAAAAGGAGTAATCAAAGTGTCCCAATGTTCATAGTTATCATTCCAAACATCATCCAAGACAATAAGAAACTTCTTCCCACCCAATGATTCTTTCAGCTTGACCTGAAGCAAGTTTAGGTCTTTTGCATTAGAAGTCGGCCCCGTGACTGCCTCTACAATTGTTCTTGTGATACTTAAAACATCAAATATGTCAGCGACACAAACCCATGCTTTCTTATCAAAATTCGCCTTCACTCTACCATCATTGTACAAAAGTTGAGCAAGGGTGGTCTTGCCCACCCCACCCATCCCGACAACCGGAATCACATCAATCCTATTGCTACTTTCTCCATCAGAGAGCAACAATTTCATTATCTTCTCCTTGTCATCCTCCCTTCCATAAACACAGGACTCATCCACCAAAGAAGTTGTTGGCAACTTGTGAAACCAGTTCTGTCCAGCAACTTCTTTCAAACCAAGTATATCTTTTTCTTTCGTAAAATCTTCCAATTTCTCAATCATGCTCTCTAATTTGGACTCTATCTCATCGTCAAATAGTTTAGTGAAAGATGAGATCAAAGACTGTACCTGGTTTGAGCCGCTTTGGTACTCGGCTTTCACCTTGCACCGCAAAGCCTCAGTAGCAATCTCATCCACTAAGTCTTCGGCGTGGTAAATGGCATCTTTAAGCTCATCAAGCCATTCTTTCACAGCTCGATCAGTGATCTGCTTGTCCTCTGCATCATTGAGCACCTTATTAAGTCCAAGCAATTTCAACTTCAGCTTCTTGAGGAGCCTTTCGTTATGCTTTCGACACTGGAAGAAGTTGATGAGCTCCTTGGAAGTCAAACGGTCGAGCAGCACTCCAACTGCAGCTCCAAGAAGTGCTTCTCCAGCCATGGTTTTTTTTCTCTTTCTGTTCTTTGCAGACTAAAGAGATCACAAGACGTACGGTAGGGAAACAAAGAGTGCGGGAAACCAAGATTGAAGCCTCTGCAACCTTATGTGGATGTGGGTGAGCGGAATAGAGATCGGATCCCTGTCCGACTCCCATCCGGACATAGGCCTGTCCGACTCTTCTCGGCCGTTGATCTCAAAAATCAACGATTTCGTTTTGTTGCAAAAAGTGTTCGGCTCATCTCAACCCAACCGTTGATTTTCGAGATCAACGGCCGAAAAAAGTCGGACAGCCCCTGTCCGGATGGGAGTCGGACAGGGAATCTCCGGGCAGCGGAATCTATCTATGGAATTAATTTCTATTTTATTTATCATGGAGTGAATTGAGTGCATTGACTGGCAGGTGACTGGATATATAAAATAGAAAAATATTACTCCCTTCCACGGACATTGGATGAAATATTCTCCAACATTTAATAATAGTACCCATAGACTTTCTGTTTTGGAAACTTAACCTAAAACTTCACGGAAACTAAAAATATTACGTTTTTGCTAAAAAATGCCGAGGGCACAAGTTAAGTGCAATAAATATGAAATATTCTCCAACATTTAATAAAAAGGAGCGATCGCTATGGAAAGTCTTTAATTGTTTGTTTGTCTACTTTCTTTTCCCGTGTTTATGAAATTCCGTTTTAGAGTAGTTGAATTCAACTTTAGGATCTTTGACATCATTTATTTGCAGCTTTTTTTGAGATCAAGTTTCTTGCTTTTGGAATTGAAAGCACAAGTTCTTTGACTTACCCAGACTGCTTTTGAGATAATGAAATTATTACTCACGGAGATGCATCAACATTAGAACCAAGGCAAGTTCCCATTTGTAATTGACACTCAAACACTAGTTACAGCATTATGCCCAGTTAACTTACAGGCACCTATACTAAGAAGTTCTCGGTCATTTAGACTTCACATTTTCATACTGGGTTACAGTTTCAAGAACCCACATCTAGAGTCACAATGACCAAATTCCATTACTGGGAAAAGCAAACAAATGTTTCCCGGTCATTCTGAGTATAACTCCTAACTTCCACAAGCCATGCAATATTCACGGACTGTTAAAGAACATACGAAGTGCAACAAGTATCCTTGTCATCGCAATGCAATCTTGCGTTTCTCGGCTGGTTATAGCATGGGATCCTCCATTTATGCATGCCGAAATTGAAAGCGTGACCCAAATCATTAATGCATGTACAATTGTTAGGGCCAGAAAACTTCGAAACCAACTTGATGGAAAATGATGAAATTTCATAGAAAAGCTCTAAGACAATTTTTGGATCATGGAAATCGTAGAAGGAGAAGAAAAAGGGGACAGGTTTGATAAAACGTAGAATGATTTACATCTTTCTCATACTTATTCTTCTCCCTCCATAATTTCATGCGCAAATCTAAGATCCACACACAGCCTTGCATTCTTCCACTGATTTGCCTCTGGCCCTCTGCATAGACTAGTAGTTAATCTACTGGTTAGAAAGTTGCAGATTCGAACGAAAAAATATCATAAAATACAGTCTTTGGGAAATTTTATTGACAATGATAGTGAATCCAAAAGAATGAAGTAGTGGCAAGGAATTTAGATTTGCCACATTTTTCACTGAGCACGTATACTTCATTCGTGCGGGAAGTACAAAATACAACAATATCAACGTTTACACACACACACACACACACACACACACACACAGATATATATATATATATATATATATATATATATATATAGAGAGAGAGAGAGAGAGAGAGAGAGAGAGAGAGAGAGAGAGAGAGAGAGAGAGAGCATGTCCTGTAGTTTCATAGTATACTTGGATAACCTCCGACATCTTCATGAAATTCGAACCTCACAGTACAGCAACGTCACTGATAAACACGAACAGCAAAAGATTGATCATAATAATGACTAAAAGAAATTAAATGGACATTATAAGTACTGCAGAAAGAAACATAACCAGTTTTCGAAAACAATTTGACATGGCACCAAGGGAAAAACTGTTACCTACCTTGTGGAAGGTTCTTAACAGATGAAAATCTGGTAGTCAGGCGCTGCACCTCCTATATTTAGGTAGTTGACATCAGCTACAACTTCCCCAAGATCCTCTGTGCATTAACAATATAGTTACACGACTATAAGCACCCGATTTCTAGCTAATGCTCTGGATAGAAAGATTTGTTTACTCAAATAGGGTTGCTGGAAAACCTTCATACATAGTCCTTGCATAATTTACATATTCAGGTATGAGATCTCTGTATATGATGCCCCCCGGACGTGCATCCAATACCACCAGAACTCCTGTAACCAAGAACATCAAAGCAAAGGCAAATATTTGCCTCAAGGTATACGCCATGATTTTTGAACATCCAAAATCTAAAACCAAATACTTAGCCTGAAGTTCGTTACAATTACAACAAAAAAGTACAATGTTCATATGCATGAAAGATGAGAAAGTTTAAGCAAAAACTTCTGAAAGGGGGCTGAGGCTTCAGTTCTAGTCAAATTCTTTACTATCATTGTTTACTTCCCTTCCCTAATTGTAAGAACTACGCCACAAACAAGTAAAAACTTAAACCAGATAATCAAACCAAAGTTGGTATATGCCAACTAATCTCCCCATATTTGAATGTGGGGTGTCTTCACTACCCCGAAAAATTTGATAGAATGTGTGGGGTGTCTACCATTGAAGATATGCTCATCCAACATGCTTTGTTAAAGATACCACAATGCAAAGCAAGAAAGTCCAATTAATATTTTTCTCCAAGAAATAATAATGGCTCACGACCCTCAATCATGAAAGCACTATAATGTGAGTCAATTTATGGATCATACAGTAATCATGGAATCACAAGTTTTCAATGCAAATGTAGTTTAAATGCAGCACCAAACATACATATTACTCTACATACAACTACCGGTTTTTAAGCGTGCAGAATCATCCACCATGAGGTGGATCATAGATATAAAGGCCAGCCAAAGAATATTTAGATACATGCACACGCATGGCCATGTGTCACGAACATGATTTCAGCTTCCAGGAAGATGGCAGCCCCACTCATGGAGATAATTCACAGAAGGAAAGGTAAACAGTGCATGTGAAAATGTGATGAAGATTTAGTCTTTAATGCAGAAGCTACACCGTCGCATACATGGGAACTAGGTAACTGGACAAACTGTGTATCATGTTAATTCTCACATAGCATGTGTTACCACTCAAATAAGGGTTCAGCAGAGGTACCAGCTGTCGACCAAGCTTTGGTGGAATTGCTCGGCATTGGAGCAAGCCAGAGAATGTTTCGCAAATTCATTGAATCATCATATATAACATTAGATCCTAAAGATCAAATATTAGAAGCCATGTCAGTATGAGAAGATAAACAAAATAAAATAACTACATTCTCCACACTCCACAGTACTCGAGATTTATTTGCATATATGAACCACTTCATATAAGTACGTCATTAGACAACGAAGAACAAAGGTTAGAAGCCATGTTAGTATATTCGAAGAGAGGCAAAACAACAAGGGTTCATTCTACACAGTACTTCTCAAGATTTCTTTTGCAAATAAATATGAACCACTGTCGCCATTTGAAAAATTGAAACTTCTTGATTCGAACTATGGATTCACTTGGGCGAAACTAAGAAAAATTGGCAGCAGTAAATCCAAGGAGAACATAGGCACAGACATGACACATCAAGGGTAACAGCCTCCTCAATAAACCACACTAACATACAACACTAGTAAGGCAAAGAAAACAAGGGCACATGACATTTTATGCATCGTCATGTGGCACGTAACAAAACTCGAATGTTGCTCATTTTTCTAGTAATTGTTTTTTTGCTAATTTGAAAGGTGAAGATCGGGAAATATCAATGAGTGAACCTATTATGCCTTTATGATCTTTTATTTCAATCCACACGAATTCAATCTTGCCTGTTCCTCTAGATAAATAAGAATCCCGAATGTACTTCAACTCTGGAAGCCACATGGTATGCCATTAATAGAGAATGGTTCCACATCGAGCTGATCCTATTTTCAAGTGCCAGGCCATGTATTGGCAAAAGATAAAATAGTGTCAAGGATCTGAAAATTGTGAAATCTAATCTAAAACTATTGACACTATACCTAGTGTCTGACACGTTTCCATGGAAAACAAGTTTTTTTCTTTTTTCTAATGGCACAAACATGGAGCCAAGTTTTTGTGTCTGAAAGGTAGAAAGGCTTCTATATTAGATAGGCATGTCCTATTTAGCAAATAAACTATTCACTCCATCCATCCAATTCCGTTGACAAATTTCCTCCAAGGTTAAGTTTGTTTAATACAAACACAAATATTCTAGAATGACCCAGCTGAAAATTTAAGGCATTTTGAATGCGATAGAAAGACCAGAGTGCTACATACACACCTATCAACCACACCTCCAACCACATCCCTCTCACATATGTGTGGGTTCCACAGACTTAATTGTGGGCCCCCACAAGATGTGTGAGAGGGGTGTGGTTGGTGGGTGAGTACCTATCTTTTGTGGTTAATGCAAGGTCATAATCAAGTCATCATACCTATTTGGCAGTACCCTGTATTGTAAGGGAAAGCTTCCTTATCATACATCGGGTACTCTTTCGCATGGAACCTGCAAAAATTCACACCACAATATAATGAGGATGTGAAGTTAAATAAAGCTATATTTTATCAAGATGGGTTCAAAAGCCGGGACTATTGCAGAAAAGCATTTCTCATGTCTCTGAAGAAACTCAGAACAAAATATTAGAAACATATTGTTGCATGTATCACAACATGTCTTGGATTACATGGGCAATCTGTAACAACATACAAACCTCAGCTCATTACCAAGTTCAAGAAATAAAACATGGTGATGCTTTATTTTGATTTGTTGATAAAGGCAAAAAATAAATAAAAAATTACCTCCTAATTAATTTCATTCTTATACAAGAAACCAAAAAGATTGTTAGGCCCGGGGTGCCCCCATAGATTTGGTTACACAATGTCACTCCCTGCCACCGCTCTAAAAATAGACTTGCGAGTTCATGTCGAATGCCATAAAAAACTTATTCCCTAACATCAATTGGTTTCAAGAGAGATGATAGAAAAGCGGTCCGACAAGTGGTATCAGAGCCAGTAAGTCATGGGTTCAAGTCGCGGGAGCGTCATCATGAAGGAGAGATTGTCTGGCCTGGAGTGCCCCCATTGATTTGGTACTTGCAGGTGTGATGTAGAATGTCATAAAAGACTTAATTGAAGCACTCACCCATTGGTTTTAGGAGAGATGGTGGAAGCAATCCGACAAGAGCTCAATCTTTTTCCATTTTTCTCTCCATATTTCCATAATCGAAAAAATGCTTGAATAATAGAACTACAACAGGTTGGGCCGAATGCAGTGGGCCCGAGCCCACACATTCCGTTTGGCCCTGACCTAGGAACAAACCCACGAGGCTGGCAAGATGGGCCGAACAGTGGTGGGCCGAGCCGAACAGCCCACCTGTCGGGCGTCCCATGTTTGAGCCCATGATCCACATCCACCTTACGACGGGTAAGTCGGCAATATGGGTCGGCCCGACCTGATGCGTGGACACACGAGGAGATCCCTCTAGGTGATTCCAGAAGCTTCTGGAACAATCTCGAGTTGAGGCCATGTGCTGGCCGGACATCACCATGACATCACTAACCAAGGCGGTTACGTGTGACGTCATGGGCATGTGCTGCGCATGCCTAACTTGGAGAGCAAGTACGTTGCCCTATAAGTACTAGAGGATGAACCCTAAAGGAGGTACGCTATTACACCTTGCTACAGTACTCTCTCTCTCCTCCTGTTTGTACTTCTTTGCTCGTCAGAGGGACGTAAGGCTGCCAATAGCCCTACGTCTTGTTGCAGGTAACGTGGAGGGGCAAGCGAAGGGGATGAGGGAAGGTCAAGCAAAAACCACCACCCACAGGCCCCCCCTCTGAAATCAAGAAATAGTTCAATGCACGTACGTCATGACAGATTGATGTTTCTTTCATCAACTTACATTGCACAATGGTTTCACATTACCATACCAACCAAAAAAAAACACTCATGAGTCATGACCAGACAAAGCTTTTTCCATTTTTTTTTTTGTAATGAACTGATGACAATGATGCCACATGTATGGAATACTTTAATCAACTTTTGAAAAGTTAATACTGAAGTGGAACCACCATGGGCAATTTCCCCCACCCACCCTCAAGGTTTAGTACAGCAAAAAGTGTACAGTTGACACAAGGGAAGGTTTGTGAGGTATACCAACTTACAATATACCAAGTCTCCCAGAGTTCGTAGCAAGAAACATGTGGCCATGAAAGAGGTCAAAGCGAGTTAATGATACATTCAAGCCAATGCTAGGACCCCGAGCAGCCACAACTTCGAATAGAAAAATTAGGTAGGCATTCAACTCCTACAAATGACAAGAAAAATTAGGTAGGCAGAACAATCTTAATGTTGATAATCAAATAACAAGAACAAAGTAAAACTGTAATTGAAAGGAGGCTGAAATGAAGGAAAATTAGAAGCAAGTTTTTTGGAGGCAAACCTCATTTATAAAGCGTCGACCATATGGGGTTCTAGTAAGCTCACATCGATTTTCCTTTGATTCTTCTACATCAGGTACCTGTGACATACTAAAAGGAGAATCTATCATTTGCTACATAGAAAAACATAACAACTGTAACAATTTCAAAACAAATTTAAACAAAACGACAACATCACATAGTTCCAGACTTCTGAAAAAAGGAACTGAACCAGCAACCAACTACCAACATCATCAGAAAACAAGTTGCGCATAATATTTGCTTAAACAGAAATGCAGTTCTTACATACTACCAGTGTTCTAAAAGGCGGGATTAATTGCCGATTAATAGGCGATTAATCGGAAATTTGGGCTGACCGATGAGATTAATGGCTAAAAGGTTGAATTAGGCGGCTAGAAGATTAATCGAACTTTGGCGGCGATTAATCGCCGCTTAATTGGTCGGCGTGTAGGCGGCGATAGGCGATTAATCGATTCATGGGCGATTAATCGGCTAATGGGTGATTAGGCAAGGTAAATCTGAATTTTTAGAAAACGAAGGGGGTAACTGTTATACTCATACCAGGTTATTTAGGGCTTCGAATTACTGTGTTAGGGCTCTCATTCGATCAGCCTCTCATCGATCTGGGTCTGGGAAGAAACCTAGTCATCGCCTACTGCTGACGCCGGTACATCGACGATCGCCTCTCATCACCGACACCGGTCATCGTCGACGCTAGTCATCGCCGACGCCTTTCATCACCATTCACCGCCACTGCGCCTCATTGTTGACTACTGTAACTCTCGATCCCTCTTTCTTGATCCCCCTCTCTCTTTGTAATCTCTCTCTCTTTGTTTGTAATTTCTCCCTCTCTCTCTCTCTCTCTCTCTCTCTCTCTCTCTCTCTCTCTCTCTCTCTCTCTCTCTCCGTAATTTCTTGATCCCCTCTCTGTAGTTAGTAGTATTTTATTTATTTTTTGACAAAATTTAACACTTGAGTCTAAGTAGCAGAGTAGTGTAGTATTGTAAATTTATGGTTTGGACCGTTTGGTGTAGGCCGTAGCCGTGTAGACCGGTAGACGTGTAGTAACTAGTAAGTATTGATGGTAGAGAAGATATATCACATCAACTAGAAAAACTGTGATTATTGATGGTAGGGAGGTTGTAAAATATTTAAAAAAAAAAAACTGACTAATTGCTAAAAGGCGATTAATGGCCGATTAATAGGTCTCGAAGCTTGAAGGTGGTCGGCCGCCCGCCTAGCGCCGAGCGCTTTTTAGAACATTGCATACTACCCTCCATGTCCCAAAGACATTCAACATTGGGTCCCTGGTTATATGCTATTGTAGTAGAGGATACCTTTTCAAGCATAGGTGTTAACCCTGCTTGGTTCACTTAAAAAAAGTTCTCAGAAAAGAAGACAAAGTTTAAAAGGTTCATTTTTTCACCTTATTTTAAACATTTTAAGCAAAAAGGCAAAAAATAAGAGCTAACCTCAGGATTCAAACCAAGCATACCATAATTTTCAAGTACAACTACTTAAGCATGTAAATGCAAACCTTAGTCTGAATAAGAAAATCATTGATGAAACCCAAGGGGACCATTTTGCCGAGAGAAGTATGAGATAAGCATGGGGTTGTATTAAAAAACAAGACCCCAAAGAAATTTGATTTTATTATTTAGGTTGTCTTCGCGAGTTGCCAATGACATACACCCTCAAAGGAACACAAAATTCCACCAGCAAATTTCATTCCTGCAATCTAAGTGAAAATGGGAAGAGAAAGACCTAAACTGACTTTGGATGCGTTGATATGGAAGGATTTGGGCTTACTAAATCTAAGTGATTGGGTAGCCCTGGACAGAGCTCAATAGAAAAATAAGATTCAGACACAAGGCTCGGGTTTGGTTTGGTAAACTTCATTCCTACTATCACTGCATTCATTTCTATATATATAGCAGTCACAGTCACAAGCATTATCTCATCCCATTGTCGTGGTTCTTTAATGAAAGGCGGTCAAGAGAATTCTAAAGTGAGAGCATACTAGGAAATCGACAACCTAAACAACTCTCCACTCTACAGCAACTCAAGCCCCTTCTTGTTTCCGAAACCAATTCCCCGCACCTGCTAAGCAAGTACATCTTCCAGAAGGCCAACCCCTTGATCTTGAACAACTTTGTAGCTTTAGGCATAATGCAGAGCGCAAACTCCCCTTTTTCAACCCTTCATCTTAGATGACTCATCATATTATTGAGACTAGCTAAAAAAGAAGAACTACAAACGAATACTAGGTATTGGATTCATTAACTTGTACCCTTCTTTCATAAATGCCTATTGTTAATTCAGATCGCATTACCTTTTAGTTCTATTAGGCCAAGTACAAAGGGTATACCGATATTGTTATAACCGATTTAGCAAAATCAGGTCAACAATGTGCTGATTTGAGAACCAATACTCTTATATTTAATCAGGATTCTACAAGAATCATGAAATTAGTTGTATGTGATGGGTGATGAGGGGGAACATGTAGGTCATGGGACAATCAATGGAAATGATCCCCAAAGCCCGGATTATCTAATACGACCTCCAGGTGGGATTGTATAATCCTTTACCTGGGGTATTAGTGAGCGAAATAGTCCCCCTCTAATCCTGTCTCATCTTTCATCTCACAGGTGACGAGACAAACACTCACAACACATAACACGACACACTCACATGGGTTTGTGGGCTCCACACGCTACTGGTGCTAGTGTGTGGAGCCCACACACCCATGTGAGTGTGTTGTGTAGTTGTTTGTGGTTCTAGAATGTTCCCGCTACAAACATGCGACTAGCTTATCCATGGGAACATGGGGGCCACATGTTTCCTTGTACCAGGGATTCATGATTGCGATCCCTGGTCAAACGAGCCTCAAGAGATACTAAGGCCTTGTTCTCCTTAGCTTTTTGAGTTTTGTGGCCGTTTTGTTCTTACTCAAAAAAAAAAAAATGCCATTTGTTAAATTTAAATTTGCACCAAATTTTTGTGGATTATTGATTCGTCTCGATGATAGGAATCGAAATTTTATTTTGAAATATCCAAGATAAAGCCAAAAAAGCAGGCCACTCAACTACAAGATAACTGAACCCAACTACTCAACCAATACCAGATATAAGTCTATCATAGGTAAGAAAGAAAGAAAAAGCCTCTGTAAGGGAAGAGCACTCACACGCAAGTGGAAAGATTCGAACTCCTACCTCTTAGTGAGATGCAAACGTCTTAGCTAATTGGGCTAGCCCAGTTTGTTTTTTAGTAAGCTCAAACTAGACAAACATGGGATGGGAGAAGCCAAAGTAAAAAAGAGACAAATAAATTGGGAAGTAGAGAATATGCAATAATGTGAAAAAGATAAAAAAGAAACGAAAAAGGAACACTCACAGGAATCATGGTTGGGTCTAGGGCACGATGAATGGCGCCAGGGTCGCCACCGGAGTCGACGCCGAGGCGAGCGAGCTCCATCACCGGTTCCGGGGGCCACCACAGGAGCTCGTTCACTTCGCCACAGCTCCGATTCCCGATCGATTTTGAACTCAGCCCGCGTCGGAGGGAAGTCGTCGTTGTCGACTCGAGACCGTGTTGAGTCGGAGAGAAAGGGACGAGGAACTTGAGGCAGGATTTGAGCTCTTTTGCTACGGTCGGGTCGATTGAGGAGGCCTGCTGGGGAGTGCCGAGGAGAGAGAGTAAATCGGAGGGTGTGGCTTTGGGAGTGGTGGGTTTGGGTGAGGAGGCGGAGGCGGAGAAGCAAGAGGAGAGAGAGAAGGAAGATGGGCAGTGTGAGTAGGAGTGAGATGTGTAGGAGGATGCGACAGAGAGGGAGAGAACGAAGGCGAATCGGATTGAGAGAGAGAACGGTTTGCTCATCTCTCTCTCTCTCTCTCTCTCTCTGTGTGTGGATAGTTTCTGTAGAAGGAAACTATCCGTTGACCTATTGGGGTGAACGATCAAAATGCGGAAGATTTTAAAATGTGCAATGGTTACTTCTGATTAGGGCTGCAAACGAGCCGAGCCGAGTTTTAGAGTGTTCGAGCTCGGCTCGGCAAAAATTTAGTTGGCTTGAGCTCGGCTCGAGCTCGTGACGAGCTGCAGAACTCGAGCTCGAGCTCGGCTCGATAGGTATTTACGGAGCTCGAGCTCGGCTCGTTCGGCTCGTATATGAAACAAATATATATAAATATATATATAAATAAATATAAATATGTAAATATATATATATATATATATATATATATATATATATTATATAATCGAGCTCGCGAGCCAATTCGAGCCGAGTTTCGACTAGCTCGAGCTCGGCTCGTTTATGAAACGAGCCCAGGACTCGAGCTCGAGCTCGGCTCGTTTTTGTCTTGAACCGAGCCGTTATCGAGCCGAGCTCCGAGCCGCTCGCGAGCGGCTCGGATCGTTTGCAGCCCTACTTCTGATATTGGTATTTCGTGTACACAATCACTCGCAACGAATTTTTTTATTGAAAGGTGCAATTCTTTATATTTGTAAGTAACAGTTTCAAAATACTTGCTAAATATAGTGTACATCGCATTTTCAAGATAAATTTTTTTTAAGGCGTGTCGGACTTGACAGCTTCACTTAGCTGTCAATCCGTACTAAAAGCGCTCTTTTTACAATGTGTGAAATCTTGAAAACGCATGTTGCAAATGTTCATTTATCTGAGTGCGATTTGTGTTAAGCGTTCTCAAGCTTTTATATTTATATATATCGGTCTTTTCTATTGATTCGTTGCAATTTTTTGCAATGTATCTAAATTCGGAGAAATTACTTTTATGAGATAGTTTCCGCGGAGCTAGTGGCTGGACAATTGGCAATGGTTGTGAAGTAAACAATGCTCTTGTTCGACGATCAAGCTGGCACACTCGCGTACTAGTAGATGGGGGAAGCAATGAGGGAGGTAGTTCACATGTAACCGAGCCAAATGAACACCCATCGTACATGGACCACCTCAATTCCCTTAGACGATAGAGTTTGCCATACATGAGATGAGTGGTTACCGCGAGGAGAGCCTCCAGACCAAATGATTTCGGGTATGTTGAGGATAGGTTGACAGTTCGAGCTTATCTATGTGCATACTAGTGGTTCCTTCCTCGAACTACAACCTCGGTTCTTTACGACCATCATGAAAATGGCCTTTTCATGGTCTTGACACAAACAGGATGATGCGCGACAAAATGTGTTTCTTTTAATTTGGACCGAAGCCAATCCCCATTCGAGGGCAAAATCGTTGTTTTACTTAATTGGCCTCGCATGTTTGTAAAACACAACAGACTTGAAGCCAACTATCGAATGTCCTTGCAGAAGGTGCCTAAGCAGGCTCAACGATGATGTGTAATAGAAAGAAAAATCGTTTCCAAAATGAACAAAAAAAAACAAAAAAGGGGGAGTATGAGCCCTTTGATATAAGATCCTTTGAGTAACACAAGGGTCCTGTTAGGCTGTGTAAGAGCTCTTATTGAGTGTAATTTTGTTTACCTTCCTTAAAAGATGGTAAATATTACTCTCTCTTTCTCTTTCATTAGTTGAAATGGTGTGGACTCCACCACAAAGTCATGTCATACTTATCATGCAATATACTTTTTGGTAAGCATGACATCACTTTGTGGTAGAGTCCACATCATTTTAACCAATAAGAAGAAGAGTAATATTCACTCTCTGAAGTGGAGGGTGAACAAAACTCAATTCGCCCGTATTGGAGTCTATTTTGGTAATCAAATCGTTCACTTTCCAAAACTCATTAAATTTTTGAGATTTTTCATGCTTATTAGTAGTATTATGCTTACTTGCTCAATTTCTCATTAATTTTGTTTTTGCACAATCACATGAATTAAGTTACTAAATTGAACAATAAGTAACTTATCGGGTTGAGTAGTCGTAGCTATCCTCATCCCTTTAGGCCCTGTTTGATTCGGTGGATTGGATTTAGAGGGATTATAGCCTTGGGATTATTAGTTCGGAGACTAGAGACTATTTGGTGGTTAATCCTCACTATCCCGTGTTTGTTTTGTGTATGGGATCACATGATGGACAAGTCCAATCCCGACTAATCATCCCAATCCCATTTTTGTTTTGAATCCCTCTCAACAAGAATCCCTTGGTAGTTTCGTAGAATTAGAATAGGTAATGGTTATCCCGTGGGATATGAGGTGGTACAAGAAAGTCCTTGCACACTTGGAATCCCTTTTAGGACAGTTATCTGATCACTGTGTCAACTCCTCGTGCTTTGTCAAATATGGTCCGAGCAGGTGCCCAAATCTTTTTCCTTACCCATTTTTAGTTTTACCATTTTTTTTTACCCAAACTCAAAATTAGAGTGGAAACACTAAAAATCCAATTCCTATTTCATACTCTTTCGACCTCTCATTATGAGTTTTACCCTTTTTCTCCTCCGGATGTGGGAAAACTCAAATCCATACTCTTTTTTTCTCACACCTCTTTTCAATTTTTTATTATTTATCAATATGCCATTTTTATTAATATATTTTGACGAAAAAAAATACAACACTAAATTTAGGTTAAAGATAAATGTTAGAGTATCTCCAGTCTTGATCTATATTTTTACCCAAATTCGGGTGAAAATTTGAGTCAAATGCCATATTTATGTAATTTGACGATAACATGAGCCTAGTTGAATGACGCCTATAATAGTATATAGTCTAAGGAAATTGATTTTCGCGCTCCATCTTTTAGTGATGACGCTCTACTTTTAATGTGACTAATTTCATAAACAAAGTGGGCGAAAATCAAAATCCGCAACTTCCATTTATGGAGTAAAAAATATTTTAAAGAAAGTATGGGGACATTTTGAAAGTTTCCCAAAACAAAGGTCAAAGTACTACCAAAGACTTTTCTACTTACCTTCGACGCAGAAAACCCAACCACAGGAGAAAGCCAACCACAGGAGAAAAAAAAAATGAGAACGCAATTACTCACCTTGTTCGATCAAGAACAACAAAAATCAGCACACAGAAGAAACCTTCACGAAGCAGCAATGAAAGGTTCACTACCCTCTCTCCCCCAAACCCTCGACCAAACCCCCCTCGTCCTCACCTCCTCCCCGCCGCCTTCGCCGCCCTCCTCCACCGACACGCCCCTCCACGTCGCCGCGCTCCTGGGCCACCTCGACTTCGCCAAATCCCTGCTAAACCAGAACCCCGACCTCGCCGGAAAACCGAATTCCGACGGCTTGACGCCGCTTCACCTGGCGTCGGCCAAAGGGTACGCGGAGATAGTCAAAGAGCTTGTCTCGGTGAATCCCGACGTGGGTTTCGTGTTGGATCGCGACGGGAGGTCTCCCTTTCATCTTGCTTGCATCAAAGGGCGAGTTGGGGTTCTGACCGAGTTGCTCCGAGTTAACCCGGAGTTGGCTCGGGCGGTGACCGGCGGAGGAGGAGAGAGTTGTTTGCATCTTTGTGTGAAGTATAACCGGTTGGAGGCTTTGAAGGTGGTGGTTGAGGGTTTTGGGAAAGATGAGTTTGTGAATTGGAAGGATGGGGATGGCAACACTGTTCTGCATCTTGCTGTGGCCAAGAAACAGCTTGAGGTATATGTATATTTCTCTTCTTCATTTCAAAATTGTGCAATTTGGAATAGTTTATTTAGGTTCATACAACAACTAATGATTAGATTATGTTTAGTTTTGATGATAAAAAAATGTTCAATTTTGTGCTTTCCAATGCTCTAGACTACGAATGAAGGAAGAATGGTAATGTGCACACAAATTGATTTGGTTCTCTAGGCCTGCGCTCGTTGATGAATGATGCCTTTCGGCTTTGATTTGGGGCATATTTCCATAGCAAAAGCGCAACGTCCTTTTGGCTCCTTGGTTCTAGGAGGTATAGGAGGGCTATTCTTTTGTTTTCTAAGAGCAGGCACTTTGTGCATGTATTGCTGAATGTTAAGTCTGTCTATGATCCTCCCAGCCAATACCCCAATGATTGGGGGCTAGATGAGTTCTGTTATTGTTGTTGTTTGGGGGAAGAAGGGATTCCCGGACTAATACTGGGTAGAGGGTATGTGTCTGCCTTGGTTCGAATTATTCTCAGGGCCGACCCTGACTTTTTGGCTGTCCTAGGTGGGATATTGTCGGGATCGTAATGTTGTTGTGAATGAGGAAAATGAAATATGTTTCCCAAAAAGATTTTAGTACTTTCAAAATCAAATGTAGCATTTTTGCTTCATATTTTGAACATATCGTAAACCCCTCAAACAAGGGAATTAGTGAACTTGATTTTGTGTATATATAGATATGGACATACACACATTATGTTTTAGCTAGTTTTATTGCAAAGCAAGGCATGTTGTTGTTGCATACGCAAATTGAAGTTTTTAAGGTCCTGAGTTCGAAACACAGGAGCCCTAATTGGGGCTGTAAAATTGGGGGCTGTGGGCAGTGGCCTGGTGGGCTGTATGGCCAGGGCGGGCCTGGACTATTTTCTGGACTCTGGTGTCAATTGGTCCCAAGCGTCCAGTGCTTGATGAATGTTGTTTATCATCACTTATCTTGTGACCAGGCTGTTAATTATTGATGCATGTTGCTTTGAACAGAAACACAAATTTGATGAAAATCTTGGAGTTGTGTAACATGTAGTTATTCATTGCAGAAGCCGTCAAAAAAAAATGCAATTCGTTGCAAAAGAAGCGAAAAGTTAGAATTTTCTTGTTTGGAAGTTATAATAAAAGGAAGTTGAATTCATTGCTTTTGTTGGCTGAGCTGGAAAACCAAGAAGATAAAGAATTGTTAAAAAAAATTTGGAAAAAATTCAACTTTTATGTAGAGAGAACAGGCATTTTTCAAAAAATACAATTTTTGTTTGGTTACCCATAGAAAAACTAATGGGTGCTAGTAATTGTTCCAATTCATGTTTCCTTTCATTTTTTCTGTTCGAATTCTATATCCAAACATAGCAATGAGAAAAATGTTACATGTTCTTGGCAATGTTTGTTAACATTTTGTAAGACCACAGACTTGAAATATTGATTATTAGTTGTTTCATCTTTGGTTCCGAATATGCGTTAAAAATCTAAAGTAAATTATGAAGGCAGATAGTTGCTCAACGCGTAATGCCTCAATAGAAAAGGGTAAGAGAACAAGTGATATATTGCATTTCTTCTTATTGATCATCTCTGGTTTTCATCTCTTAACCAATTTTTGGTTTCCTTCGGTGGGATTTCAACACAGCTTGCCACTGTAAAATTCACAGCCAAATTGCCCTTCCTGCTCTGGCCTAAATGTACCGACCCTTAACTGAAATTCCCAGACACAAAGTAATATTTGGAAATGAAACTAATTTTAGGCCTCTTTTTAAGTAATATTCGAAAATGAAACTTATTTTAGGCCTATTTTTAATATCCGATGCTTGGACACTTACCCGCCTCTGACATCCATGCCCGAGTGCATGTAACATAGCTGCCCCTAAAGGAGCGCCTAGTCCACCAACCCTGTCCGTGGACTTGACACAAAAAGCCCATCTTCATGTTGTTACAAATACCATACACTTGGGTGATAACTTCTGGTCATATTATATGCAGATCATAAAATTCTTGCTTGTTACAACTGCAATTGAAGTAGGCAGAAGAAATGCACATGGTTTGACAGCATTGGATGTCTTATCACAAAGTCCAAGAGATTTAAGGGACATGGAAATCAAGCAGTGCCTTCAGGGAGGTGGAGTTTCTACAAGATTTAACAGCAATGGCGAAATAACAGAAGTTTTTTCGATTAGAAAGAAGAAAGAGTTGCAGAATGGCATTAGTATAAAAGAGCAGCCCAAGAAGCACAAACACACAGATTGGCTGGGAAGGAAGCGAAGCTCGTTGATGGTGGTGGCGTCACTCATCGCTACAGTTGCATTTCAAGCAGCAATATCACCCCCAGGTGGCGTTTGGCAAAACGACAGCACTACAGATTCAAATGGCGAGTCTGGAGAGAAAACCTCACACGAAGCGGGTCAGTCGGTTATGGCCTACAACATTCCAGTGGCATACGGGCAGTTCATGATCTTCGACACCATTGCATTCCTCGCGTCGCTGAGCATAATTCTGCTACAAGTAAGCGGATTACCTATAAAGCGACGGAGATGGATGTGGGTTCAAATGGTTACCATGTGGATTGCAATCACCGCGCAAACTATCACGTACTTCATTACGTTCATTCACATGACTCCCAAAAACAATCAGAAAACCCTTTACGAAGTGACGAAGATTTCCGTGCTGGCTTGGCTGTTGTTGATAGCTATTGTCTTCATTGGTAACTTCATTCGGGTGATCACATGGCTTCTCAGAAAGTATGGATACATCAAAGAGGAAGAGGATCCAAATAACGGAGAAGATGACGAGAACGATGATCTTTGAGAGGGATTATACATATACTGGTGAGAGGGATTACACAAATACTGGTAAGAACTGAGAAGTGATTAAAGTGTACTGTAGAATTTGCCAAATTATTTTGAACGTCTTTAAATCATCTTTGCAAACTCTTTTTTAAACCATTCGAGCATAGCATGGAATTTAATTTGTGTAGCTCTGTAAGGTCCTGCTACGATACACCCATTTATTTTGGACATACCATATGCACTTTTTTTTTGTAGCCGTTGGATGTTAACCATTTAATCTCAACCCTTTAATAATTGAAATAATTAAAAAGTTAAAATTGGGCTACCTGAATAACCTGTCACTCCTAAAACCTCTCCCTCCATTCTGACGTGTGATCTCCTGTCCTTCAAGCCTGTCTCTATCTTCTGTTCCCAACCCTCTTCGCTTGACATGTGTCCAAAAGTAATCCCAGCCGTTAGTACTGGATCTCTCCCTTTCTCACTCACATCTCCAGCGCATCTCTACCTTCTCCACTTCGCCGACGGCGGACATCCAAACAAAACAATGGTCTCTCTCTCTCTCTGATACACAAACCCAGCTCCATACATATCCCCTTATGTAAAAGTTACGAATTTTATCTTCATTTTCAGACTGCATCACTCGAAATGGTGATGACGAGGGTAGTCAGTCTACCATCTGTGCGAATCACATACGGTAATTTGACACTATACTGGTCGGAGTTCAAATTCTATTTTTTTCCAGTTTCCGGTTTGGTTTCTGAATCCCATGGATTGCATTTTCCGGTCTAAGTTTTTTATTTTTATTTTTAGTTTCGAACTGATTTCTGGAACTCTCATGGACTACATACAAACCCAAAATTAATTCTACTCGAAAACTACAACTTTGTACAACGCTACTGTATTTTTTTGGTAGAAGAGAGGGTTTGTAGACAGAGAGATGAGAAGGAAAGGGGAAGAGTGCGTGGAAAAAAAAGAGGGCGGGTCGGTGAGTTCGCCAGCAAAGTAGAGAGGTGGTGAAGACACAGTGATTATCGCTGGAGAAGTGAGCGATAAAGAGAGGATTTTCATTGAACGACTGGGATTGCCATTGGTATAATAAGACACATGTTGAACCAAGAGAGTTGGGAACATAGGGTGGGGACTGAGGATCCCACGCCCTCCATTCTCCCTTGCACGATGTCGCTCTCTACATCCATTTGCCTATTACAATGAGGATGCTCTTAATGTAGAGAATTTGTGTGCTGCTGTTGCTATAATTGCGTCCTCTTGGCAAAGTGCTAATTCAAACGAGGAAGCAAACAAACGTCTGTGGTAATATCTGGGCGAAGCCCAGAAATAAGAATACTAACTCGATGCAAATCGAGCAAACCTGGAAACCCTGTTAACAGTCTCTCAAACTCAGTAATGAATTCGAACAATGCCAATCACAGTCAGTTTAGCTAATGAACTACAAAGGTCAATATGTTGGCGTGCACCAACGCGAGTGCAGATTGCACGAGAAAATTGTTAAAAGTCAAAATACCGATGGATTGTTTGATGCAAGGATACCAAGAAATAGCATCACCGCAAGGGTGCGTTGCAGCCAAGGGGAACCATCTGCGCGTCCGAAACACGATTTAGTGATATTGTTCAGCTTGAAACGACTGCCCTTTAGCATTAGTATCGTTAAAATTAGGGATATTTATTCAGAGACCAAGGCACTGAATGACAGAACCAGCCGGCTGATCGTTGTCACCACATTATATACTGTTGGAACTTGGGACAGGTCCGGGACCAAATCGGGTCGCCCATGTGCCGGCATGACTCCGGTGGCGGTGACCCATTATTTTAGAGTCCCATCTGATTTTCTTATCTTGGAGAGATGAGTTGGAAGAGTTGCAAGGACGAAGGAATCCAAACATATTTGGATTATTAGACTCCTAACGCATCTAGGATGCTCGCTCTGTATAATTCCCTGCTGGAAATCCACAAAAGAAAAAACACACACAATAACCAATTATATATTGAGACCAAGGATACTCTCTCTCTCTAGATTTCTCTCTCTACCATCGTAGATTGGTTTTAGCTTTTGTACAGCCGATATTGTGGGTGACACGTACTCGCATCCGCTTTGTAGATTTGTATTTGGCGTTTGTGATTCGTTCGTTTCGGTTTAGGTAATCCTAACCGTCTGCTTCCGCATTCGTTTTATTCACTGAACATATATGGAGGAAGATCAACACCAATTTGGGGTGGTCGCTATTTGCAATGCACTTCTTGCTACTTGCAGCCGATTAAATTTTTTACCAATTATGAACAAAAATGCCCTTATTCAGTTTGACCATTATACCCCTAAAATCTCATGTTATATGACCATTTTATCCTCTTACATAATTCATTACATACAACCACAAAAATCATCTCCTGTCCATCCCTCCCTCCCTCCCAGAACATACAACCTCAAAAAATCTCCCCGTCCATCCCTCCCTCCCGAAACATCTCCTCCCTCCCCCATTCAAACTCCTCCATTTTCATTCCTACCCAGCTGCCATCACCCACCACAAGGCCCCTCCTACCAGCAGCCAAGTCTGCCTATCTTCCTCCTCTCCTCTTCCTCCTACATTGTCAATGGAAGCCTCGATTGCTTCTTCTCCCTCCATTGATAAACAAGAAAAAGTTGACCCATTAATACACCACAATTTGGAGTCGGAAGATCACACAATGGATGTTGAGAAACATGTCACAGGTGTTGTAGTGACGGAGCAAAAATCGCAGCAAGAGGTAAGCCCGCCCTCCATTTTCAATTTCAAAAGCCCTCCATTTTCAATTTCAGTTCTGGCCCGACACAGTTGGACATGCAGTGCCAAAACTTTACTAACTTTTTGGACTCTAATATCTGAATTATGTACAACTATTTGGATATTAATATCCGAATATTGTCAACATTGTTGGACTCTTATATCCGAATTTAATGTCAGTTTTCAGATACTCCCTCCGTCCCCTTATTATAGTCCAGTATTCCATTTTGGGCTGTCCCTTAATAAGTGTCCATTTGGTAAAGTTAGTGGGTAAAAGTTGGTATATTGTCTATTTTGTCCCTAAAAGTAGATTCCATTTTGAAAAGTTAGTGAGTAAAAAGTGTAATGATGATGGGTAAGTAGGGAAAGTGAAGAAAAAGTTGATGTGAAAGGTATAATGATGATGTTTTTTTAATAAGTTGGAGTTACGAAGTAGGACATTTAAAAAGGGACGGAGGGAGTATTAATCTCTGAATGAAACTGCAGAGAATCCTGTATTTACAGTGGGATACATAGTGCCAAAAATTTACTAACTTTTCGGACTCTAATGTCTGAATTATGTACAACTTTTTGGATATTAATATCCAAATATTGTCAACATTTTTGAACTTTTATATCCGAATTTAGTGCCAGTTTTCAGATATTAATATCTGAATAAAACTATAGAAAATCCTACACTTACCTGGTTGGTCTTTGGGTGTTACAGGTTGACACTTCAACCCTTGGTAGTTTTGTAGGGCCATCGACTATACCTATTTCAACTTGTCCTTCATACGATTATACGGAGCATTTTACAACGGAGATGGTAAGTGTTTTTTTGATAGAGTATTTATCTTGTGCAATCTTATATTACGGGCTATAATTTTTTGTTATGTGTGTGTAGGTTTTTCTATCCGATGAAACGTTGGTAGATTGGATAAGATGCACTGGTAAACAACACGGGTTTATCATTGTGATTAAGGGTTCTGAGAAATGTATTAAGAATCGCACACCTAGGATGAGATTTTCATGTGAAAGGAGTGGTAAGTATAGGCCGTTTGTGAAGAAAGTTGATGGGAAGGAGGTAGCTGTGAAGAAGAGAGTACGGTCCACGGGCACAAAAAAATGTGAATGCCCATTTGAATTGAAAGCTGTAAAAGGCAATGATGGTTGGACTGTCTCTGTCCACAATGGCACCCATAACCATCCTCCAGCGGTGTACTTGGAGGGCCATTCATATGCCGGGAGGTTGTCGGCAGAGCAGACTAGCACGGTGGTTGATTTGTCAATTGCTTTGGTGAAACCCAAAGAAATCTTAACCCATTTGAAGGTTCAAGATCCTGAGAACGTAACGTCTATCAAAACCGTGTACAATGTACGACAAAAGTATCGAGTGATAGAGAAAGCTGAAAAATCTCAAATGCAACATTTGTTGGATCGGCTAGAAAAGTACCACTACGTTCATTGGACCCGTGGGAACGAGACTGAGAATGTCACGGAGTTGTTTTGGTCTCCTCCATCTGCCGGGGAGATGTTATGTGCTTTTCCCCACGTTTTAATGATGGATTACACATACAAGACGAATAAGTACAAGTTTCCTTTGCTTCAAATTGTTGGTGTAACATCGACGGAGATGACTTTTTGTGCAGCATTTGCTTTTATAGAGTGTGAAAAAACGAAAAACTACACTTGGGTCTTGGAGAAGCTAAAAGGCATGATGGATCCCAATGCGCTTCCATCCGTTATTGTCACAGATAGAAAGTTGGCGCTTATGAATGCCATCGAACATGTTTTCCCTCAAACTACCAACCTCCTATGTAGGTGGCATATTGGCAAGAACGTATTAGCCAAGTGTAAAAAGATGTTTGATGACAAGATGTGGGAGGAGTTTATTTGCAGTTGGGGCCTAGTCGTCCTTTCATCGAGTGTTGCACAGTATGAGGAGTGCCTTTGTGTTTTGAAGAGTAATTTTGAAATGGTTCCTGCAGCACTTGAGTACGTCAAGAAAAATTGGTTGGTACCCTACAAAGAGAAGTTTGTAGGAGCTTGGACAGACAAAGTCATGCATTTCGGAAACCTAACAAGTAACAGGTAAGCGCTTCATTCATAACTCTGGCATTTTCCTTGATATTCATGTTATTCACGAGTTTTTGGAAAATTTTCATTTATTCATGTTATTTGCTACGGTTAATATCTTGCCATATTTATGCATAGAGCGGAGAGTTCACATTCGAAGCTAAAAAATCATCTTGAAAACTCGCAATGCAATTTTGATACTATATGGGAGAAGATTCACAGATTGATGTTGTTACAAGTTACTGAAATCAAAGCTTCGTTTGAGAAGAGCCTTAATTCTGTGCAACATGATTTTAGGACAACTCTATTTGATAGGCTAAGGGGAGTTGTTTCGTCAAATGCCATGACACTTGTTTTAGCGGCATCCCATCAAGTCGAATGGTTTGTGGAATTGAAGCGTCAATGCGAGTGTTCTTTGAGGCACACCCATGGTTTATCTTGCGCTCTTGAGATTGCTCCTTACAAGATGGCAAATATCCCTCTACCGATTGAGTTAATCTACGACCATTGGAAGAGACTTTCTTTGCTTGCACCTCAGAATGAGGGTTCGATGGAGGAGACGCTTTTGGCTCACTTTGATTGTTTTTACAACAAGTTCTTGAATGAAGATCAATTTGATGTAAAGCTAAATTATATTAAGAAAATGCAAGAGCTTGCTCATCCGAAAATCAGTACTCTCCTTGAACCCAAAGTGAATGCACAACCACGCGGTCGGAAGTCAACGAAAGAAAAAAATGCAGCCAAAGAACAAAATTCGACGCGTAGGGATCCCTCGGAATTTGAGCATGTTATGGCATCCCTTCAAACCCCTAAACCCGTCAAAGAGAAACCGCGGCGTAATCTGAAAGGGAAAGCAAAGTTCTAGCACAACTTTTTATATGCCCCTTCATCAATCAGTTCCCAGAAGCAATAAGACCTTACATAGAATCGGTCAAGGATGTTGAAGATGATGGGAATTGTGGGTTTCGAGCAGTGTCGGGCTTCATGAAAGACGATGTTCATGAGTGGTTAATGGTAAGAAGTGATTTGCTGAAAGAGTTGGAAACACATTTACACCTTTACGAACAAGTGGTAGGGGGGACGCAGAGGGCTAGGGAATTACTTCACATCTTGGCATGGTATGAAAGTCTGGCGCCCCAGGAACATTGGATGACAATGCCAGACATGGGTCACATCATAGCATCTGCTTATAATTGTGTCGTTGTCCATTTATCAAATGTTCAATGTCTTACGTTCCTCCCTTTCCAATCGAAGCCTTTACCCTCTATGAAACGAAAGGTTATTACTATCGGGTTTGTTGACGGCGGACACTTTGTACAGGTATTATTTTGGTAAATGATTTGTTGTCATCTATATAATGAATTGCACTCTTTAAATCCATCTTAATTTATCTTTTATAAGTACGTAATGCAATTTGACAGGTATTCCTTAAAAAAGGTTCCCCTATGCCGTCAATAGCTTGCAATTGGAAAAAATATCGTCTTTCTATCGCTAAAAATTGAAATGCAGCACATGTTGCAGCCATTCAGAAGTTCAACGAAATCATCGGCGTTGACGTAGCAACAAAGGAGGTCATCCATGTCAATTAACCATTCAGAAGATTAAGAAACGATTTAATGTGTTGTATTATATAATGTGTTCTAATGTTATGAAAATTGGATGATTACGTTTGCTTCTAGTTTTCGGATCGTCAATGAAACTCTTATATTGTATTTCTGTTTGAAAACTCATAGTTGTCAAGTCTGTGACATTCTGTTCAGAAACAAGAATGGTGTCATGCATTTGACTAGTTTTCATTCTGTTCGAAAATTAGAATCCAATTAAAGGTATACAAATAAGATATTAAAGTCTGAACTTGGGTATAAATTTCAGATATTTCTTTTCGAAATTATTGATCCAATTCGAACATTAGTATCCGAATGGTGCCAGGCTATATCTCATAGTTTTCATTCTGTTCGAAAATTAGAATCCAATTAAAGGTATGAAAATCAGATATTAAAGTCTGAACATGGGTATAACTTTCGGATATTTGTTTCCGAAATTATTGATCCAGTTCGATAATTAGTGTCCGATTGGTGTTATTCTATCTGATAGTTCTCATTCTTTTCGAAAATTAAAATCCAAGTACTGATATATAAATCAGAAGTTAAAGTCCAAAACTTGTTATATATTTTGGATATTTATTTCCGAATTGAATTTTCTCCGAATGAATGGGCTTTAATGGACGAAAAAGAGTGTGGATATTAAAAGGAAAATTTAGAAATTAACTCCCTTATTTATTATTGGTGAAAATGGGATGTAATTCTTCCTCGTATAACGTGGCAACATGAAAATATACATTTGCAGGAATTTTATTCCTCGTAAAACATGTTCGTGTCCAAAAATTCAATGATGCTGGCATTTTTCTGTAGTTAAAAATGGGTTATTTGCAGCGAATTTATGCCTCAAAATACGTGCTGACAGGACTATTAAATGACACCCGAGATTTTGTCGAATAAGAGAACGGATTTTGTGTATAAAATTTTCCGACATGACTATTCAATGAAATTTCAGATTCTCTACAATAATTGAACGGACTCATGCTCATTCTCCCGTACATCAACATGTGGCTCATCCTCACAAATTTCAACATGTGGCTCATCTTCCCCTACATTATCATGTGGCTTATCCTCCAGTAGAACAGCATGTGGCTCATCCTCCTTGTAGTTTAATGAAAATTTCTTACCACAAGAAGAGAAATTTTCAGATTACATGTCAAACTCCAAGAAATTACTTCAAGTTCTTCATGCCAAACTAAGGTTTTCCTATTCTTTTTCAATGGGGAAGAAAGAACTCCGAGTGGGGTAATGTTATGAATGTTTATGGATTCTCACAATCGGATTCTAATGACTGAAATAGAGGGAACATATCGGACTCTAATGTCCGAATGAGGTAAAATACTTTGGATATTAAAATCTGAATGAGGCAAAACATTTCAGATATTAAATTCCAAATGACCTTACCTTACAAATTCAGCTAAATATTAAAATCCAAAAATTTTGTCAATCATTCCTGGACAATGTCAATGGTTTGTATACCAAGTTACCAATTGACTACATTAACAACCTTTGGTGACTCGTTTCAAAAAAACATAGCCAATTGGACTTTGGTATCAAAATCGAAAGTAATTAATTATTTCAGAAACGGGTTTTCTTCGCATTTGTGTTAATGGCACTATTTCTAGGAGTGTAATCAAAACAGACTTTTCACTAAATTATTGTGTTACAAATTGGAAGTGTTTCTACGTGTCATGATATTGAGTTATAGTTGTGAAGCCATATCGCATCTCTATAAGCATAATAAAAGAGCTACAATTGGTGTGTTGAGCATTATTCATGCATATTGCATCTTACAAATTTATTAACACGTGTACAGACCACAGAGCTCATCGATTTGGCTTGCTTTTACAATAAGATACCTTCAAAAATTGGTTGAAAGAAAAGCTACAGCTCTGTCTACAACCAAGGGGTGCTAATCGAAATAGAGGGGACTAATCGGACTGTAATGTCCGAATGGGATATAAAGATTTGGATATTAAAATCTGAATGAGACAATAAATTTTGGATATTAAATTCTGAATGACCTAACAATTCAACTTTTATAATATTCAACTAGGGGGCTACTCGGAAATTAAAATCCGAATGAATTTTAAATACAATGAATTTCAGTTATTAAAATCCGAATAAGGAGTAAACAATCAGACTTTAATACCCGAAACTGTGGAAAACAATCGGACTCTAATGTTCGATCAAATCTGAAATATACGAAATAGTAGTGTACTCACTATGGGTTTCTCAAAAAAAATTCAAACAAAAATCGGGAAAAAAAAAACCCGCGTAATAACAAAATTCAAAATTTTACCGATGTTTAACTTCGAAATAGTTGGTGATGCCGGCGTGTTGTGCTTTCTTCTCACACCTCCTTCGCCTCAAAGTTGTACTGTTATTGTGGTGTGGTGAGAGTGGTGTTGGTGACTGTGGAGGAGAAGAAGAAACGGGGCAAAAAGAGAAGAAGAAACGCACGGGGACCGGGGGGGGGGGGGGGGGAGCGCGAGAGAGAGAGAGAGAGAGAGAGAGAGAGAGAGAGAGAGAGAGAGACGGGAGGTGGGGCTGTGGGGTGGGAGTTGGTGGTGGCGGTAATGGGGTGGGAGTTGGAGCTGTCGACTGGAGAGAAGGAACAGACTATGGAGCTGTGGACAGGAGAAATAAAACCTAGGTTTGAAAATGGAACGTCGTACTGAAGAAGGAACAGATGCTGGGCTGTATGTTTTTGTACAGAAGAGCAAAAAGGGGAGTTCAAGGATAATTTCTTGGTTGTACGTAGCAATTCCTTATAAGGTGGTGGTTTGTAGATAGCAATTGACTGTGAGTAGCAAGAACTGGACTGCGAATAGCGGCCACCCCAATTTGGGGATTCGGTGATCTTCAAGTAGAGAAAGGTTACGCACAGCTAGCACCTGCAGGAATGTTAACCTAAATTTACTATGTGGAATAAACTCGCCTTTTGATCTTTTTGAAAAATGCAATTTCGACGTACACTTGCCTTGTTCTCTCTCTATCTCTCTCCATTTATCTCTAATTATTACCCTAATTTCTTTATCCACTAATTATCCAAAAATCAAACTGAAATTTTTTCAAAATACCATCCAAACAAAGCATTAAAGTTTAAACTCTTGTGGCGCAGATTGCACGTCGTAGTTCACATGTGCGGATTGAACTATCTAGCATTTAAGAAAGGTGATTTACTCACTTCCATAAATAGTTTGAGAAGTACTCCCTATTTTCACAAGTTAGTTTGCGGATTAACAAAATTTCAATTAGAAGGGACGAACTTAGCATACATAACCTATTTTGGCCTAATAAGTCAATATTTTTTTTTGTCTTTATTTAAAAAAAAATTGGGGTTCAATGGAACTTTTTAATTTTTAGGTTCCTCTCGTAATAACGAAACAATAATCTACATAAAAAATCGATGAAAAAGTAACAAATGCAAAAAAAAAAATTGAAAAAAAACAAAACAATAAGCCATTTGTCTTATTAGACCAAAATAGGCCTAGTTGCCATATAAATTCTTGGGCTTTGTGGACTAGAGTGCAATGTTAGGTTTTCATTGAATCTAAGAAAATGTTTCGGTACCCAATGTCATACATTACTTACTTCATACTATGTAATTTCGCATTTAAAAAGTACGAATGTGATCTATAAGAGATATGAAAACACTTATTTACAATTAAATAAATTCTTTTATCACATAGGTTAGAAATCAAAAAAATTTAAGTGAGCTATTTCAATTTTTTTTTGTTTTTATACGTGAAAAATTTAATAAAGCATCTTATTCTTCCAAAGATTCTTCCGATCATTATTTTTTGAAAAATGTTAGAAAATTTCTAATTTTCTTATTAATAAGAGAAAACGTGGGTTTTAGTTGTATAAACCACTTTGACTTGGACTTCGTTACATCTCCCCTAAAAAATTGGAGGAATAACTCTCCCCCTAACAAACTATTGTTACAAGCCGGCCTATAGAATGAAACGGTCAAACCAATATTAATTAAAAAAACCCCCATTCAGTGTAAGTAACTACTCCCTACTATTTTGCCATAGGAGTAGTATTTATACAAAGGCTACTCCCCACTACTGTTGTTAAGCTGCAATTGGCTTACTGCATTGAAGAAAGCTTGAAGATTGATCGTTGTCTTGGGGGAGTACCATCTAACCCGATGCAAGAGAAGGTACATCATTCCCAGAGGTGCACGAACCCACAAGGTTTTACATTTCTTCCTCTATCCATTTTAATTTCGTGAATGTGGTAGGTGAATATTGTCTGAAGTTCCTATTCTATCAATCAGAAATTCGTACTATTATCACTAGTATAATTTACCCAACACCTCTCTCCCTTTAGAAACATTATTCAATGTCCACCTGGAATCCTCAAGCCTCTCATCAATCACACATTTTTATGGGGCTCGAGATTAAGTGTGAGCACCCCAATACAATGTGATAGAGAGGGGATTTGGGCACCACAAGAGTGCCCCAGGGGCACTGAATAATCTCTCCTTACCCGATCAGATTCACCACCAATTCACCATCAATACCATGAAAGTTTTAACCGAAAAACCAAACCGACTGAATCGAACTGAACCAATTTTAGAAAATTTGGTCTATTTACAAGTACACAGTCGGTTTGGTTCGATTTTTCCATATAAATATTTGAATGACTTCACACCCAGGTGAAAACCTAGCCTTTCATTCTTTTGGTCTAAAAACCACAGTTATCCTGCCATTCATAGTCACCCTGTCAAGCCAGAAGTGAAAAAGAAAATCCCTCTCCTTCACTCGTGACGTCTTCCGATGCACACGCAGCCCTTCACTCATCTCAGAGTTTTTTTTCAAAGTACTCCTTTAAGAACAATTCGCTGAAGTACTCCACTTTTCAAACTCTTTTTAAAACTACTCTCTAGCATCGTTTGAACTGGCGCTACCCAAGAAGCACCACTTCGACCGGCGCTATATGCCATGTGGTGCTAACCCTATGTACACAGCTAGATGATGTGGAACTAGCGATGTTTCGAATAACTCTACCCAATCAAGTAGAGCCATTTGAAATAGCTCTACTTAACCCAATACGTCGAGCATTTATAGGCAACAGGTAAAACTTAGTCTTGATTTCCTTTTCCTAGAGCACTGTTTTACTAGGTGGGCCATTATGCGTGTGAGGCTGAGAAGGAAAAATGATTTGGTGGGGCATGCATTTTCTGCAATGTTTTCTGACTGATTTTTTAACGATATCCGATTGGGGTCCGAACACTTTCAAAATTCTTGTTCTAATGCGGAGATAAATATGGTGAAGTCGGCGCCATGCAATGTTGTTCTGAACTTGAATTTGCAAGTGGTGGGGCAAAATTGGCTGTCAATGGGGCTGTAAACGAGCCGAGCCGAGCTTTGACAAGTTCGAGCTCGGCTCGTTTACTAAACGAGCGCAAAATTCGAGCTCGAGCCTTAACGAGCTGAGCCCTTATCGAGCCGAGCTAAGTCATTTATTAAACGAGCCTCTTTAATCGAGCCAAGCCACCCTTAACGAATTGAGCTTTTGTCAAATGAGCCGAAAACTCGAGTTCGAACTCTGCTTGTTTACTAAATGAGCCGAGCCGAGCCGAGCTCGCGAGCTGCTCGGTTCTTTTATAACCCTTGTCAACAACTTGTAGCACAATTGGTCTGATTTCTCTGACTCCAAGTTCCACACAATCCAGATCAAATATACCAGAGGCTATAACAATATTCCTTTATTATGGTAATGCAATAGTTACTTTGAAGTTCCCCCACTCTTCAAAGTCACCAAGTTGTCCATAATATTCCTCTGGTCAGATTTCTCCCTGCTACGTGCGTCTCTTTTTGTTGTTAACTCCTGAATTTTTCTTCACGAAAAGCTATTTCCTTCCTCAACTCATGAATTTGCTTCTTGCGAGATATGAGATCAAGCCACAAGCTTGCAAATTTTCTAGTCGCGGGATGCTACCTTCTGTTGGAGTTCGGCAATCTTCATACAATTCGCTGCTAGCACCTTTCGCATATCATCCATCTTCTTGTCACAAGCGGCTAGGACCTTTCGCAACCTCTTCTTAGCATCATCTGGGATCTTAACGGAAGAGTTTATGACATTCCCGACAACCCCCATTCTAGCACAAATGCCTTTTATGATAATCCATATGTGCTTTTGTCCTTCACTGCATTCATTTCCTCCCTTCATGATATCAAGGGAGGAAATGAACGCGGTGAATGACAAAAGCACATATATATGGGTTATCATGAAAGGCGTTTTGTGCTGGAATGGTGGTTGTCGTGAATGCCATTAACTCTTTCGTTAAGATCCCAAATGATGCTGAGAAGAGGTTGCGGAAGGGAGGTTGCGGAAGGTCCTTGCTGCTTGTGACAGGAAGATGAATGATATGCAAAAGGTGCTAGCAGTAAATTGTATGAAGATTGCGGAACTGCCACAAAAGCTAGCATCCCGTGACTGGAAAATTTGCAAGCTGTGGCTTGATCTCATATCTCGCAAGATGCAAATTCATGGATTGAGCAAGGAAGATCCAGGAGTTAACAACAGAAATAGACTCCCATAGAAGGGAGTAGTCTGACCAGAGAATATTATGGACAACTTGGTGACTTTGAACAGTGGGGAACTTCAAGGTAACTCTTGCATTTCCACATTAAAGAAATGTTACAGCCTCAGCCTCCTGTATATTTGATACCGGATTCTATGGTACTTGGAGTCGGAAAAATAAACTGCTGTAAATGTTATTAGCTGGTGTTATTTTAGCATTATATATGTCAAACCATAATTTGAGCGTATCACTTTGTACAATAGCTGTAATTCAAAAATTAATTCGAAAATTCTCTCTAAATCGAGTTTCAACACCAAGGCTTCACAAACCATCATTTGCCAAGACATCCGCTACACCATGAGCCGATCTTCTGATATCTTCTACAACCACTTTCCATGTCAATGGGACAAGCTAACTCGACTCGAATAATCCTTACCAACTGTTGCGAATCTCCCTACATGACAATTGTGCCCAATCCCCGCAAGAGAGCAAAGCCAAATCCTGCCCTCCCTGCCAAAGCATCAGCACACAACAGAGTACCCACAACACCCAAATTCATAGAACTCGCAGCCACGAAGTGCCCACCAGAGAGTCCCGCACCACTATCCCCACACCTGCTGTTGAAATCAGCACATGGGTTGCTGAAGTGTGGCTCCAATTCTCTCATTGGTCAAAGATTGGATAGAGATGGCAGCCTTTGTAGACTTCAAAAGGCACTCCTAAAATCTGAAAAAAATCTCAGGCATGGGTTTGGAGTAATTGCCATTCTAGCATGGCTTGTGAATAGGAAGTCTTTGAATGGCCTATAAATTGAAGGCCTTGGTTTTCTGTAAGAGTATCTCTCTTGAGTGAGAGACCGGAGAGGGAAATTGTGTAAAGAGAGTAGAGCAGTGTGAGGGCTCCTTCTTCGGGAGGCAGCCGAGCTCCTCTTACTAGGCTCTGTCAAAAACAGAATGAGAGAGCATTTGAAAATCAGAGAGAGTTTGAGAGCTGCATATGTATGCATTTGTATCAGTCTGTGAGTGAGTGTGAGTTTGAGTGATTTTGTAATCCTCCTCCTCCTCTATAATAGAAATTCGTCGGACCTCTCCCGTGGACGTACCCGATTTTGGGGAACCACGTAAATCTTTGTGTCTCTGTGTTTGTATGTGTGTTTTTGTGTTCTTGGTTCGGTCCTTTGTTTCCGCAACAATTGGTATCAGAGCTTTCGGGTGCCATAGCCACGAACACCATCTGTTTTTTCGGCTCTCTGTCTGAAATCGCGATTTTCAAAACTACTCAAAAACGTGATCTGTTCTATCCATCTTGTTCATCTCGTTGAGACGATTTCGAGAAGGTATAATAAGCCTTCATCCGACGTCGGGGTGATCCCCACCTTCCCGGTCAAAGTTGCGCGTAAGCAGTCAAATCGGAAAATGGTTCTGACGCACTTCTGATACGTTTCCACATGTAGCTGCAGGTTGAAGACGATGACACCAGCAAGATGTCATCATCCAGTTAGCGACACGTCATCGCTCCATCAGTGCCACATGGCGCTCTGTCATCTGCCACATCACCTGCCAAGTAACCCACCACGTCTTCTGTTAGGCCGTTTGAGGTGCCACATAAGCGCCACGTGGCTGCCATGTCAGCTGATGGACTGACTCAGCGTGCACAGTCAGCGGAATATTCCCTTGGTTGAAAGGAATATTCCAGATTTTGTTTTCTCGATTCCGAAGCCATTCAGACTCCGTTTTTCACCCGTGAGTAGTCGATTTTGACTATCTCGACGTTCCAGATCCAACCCCGCACTCCGTTTTTCAAGATTCGACTCCAAAGGTTGCTGTCCTGCTCGCTTTTGTGCAAAAAAATGTGTTTTCCGACGTTTTTTTAGCACCTGTCAAGTTGTTTTCAACAAGTATGGGCTTGTTTCTGACTAAATCAGCCATTCCAGATGCAACCGTGATGTTCGTTTTGCAAGATCCCGACCCGTTGTTTCTGTATTGTTCTTTTGGAGCCTTGAAACGGCGTTTTCGAGCATTGAGAACTTGTCCAGGATGCTTGGTTGGTCGATTCTCTTGGTTTGAAGTTGAAGGATGGTGTATCCTCTGTTAGCTGCGGTTTTGGAAGGGGAACCTGTTTGACGCTGTTGTGAAGCTCGGTGGAGGTATTTTGGAAGTCTTGGTGTGAACAAGGCATTGGTTTGACCTCCTGGAGTGTTTGGCATTTGTCTGTTGTCGCTGGTTCTGTGCCATGGTTGCTTAGCCATGGATTGTTTGTTCGATAGCAGTTTGTGTTAAACTGTTTATTCACGGTTTTCTGAAGATGAAGATTCTGATTTTGTCTGTCAGTGTTTATCATCTGTTAGCCATTCTGTGGAGTGGTACTCTGGGATTCTCCTATCAAATTTGGCATTTTTTTTTATTAAGCGCATCTGGTGCTTGTAGATGTTTATCACATCTACGAGACTTGGCAATAGGTGGAGTCCGTTCGTAATTCATGGTGGAGCCGTGTATGTTCTGTATGGACCGGACTTGTTCAATCTCGTCATTGCCATTAGAGACGATGGTATGTCTAAGGTGGCATCTGTTCGTTTGTCTACTATCAGAACCTGTTTGGAATATGGTAATCTTGCAACATTGGAAATTCTGTCAAAACAACCCGAGGGTTGAAGGAGAATGGTTTTTAAGGAGGCTGTGTCCCCACCATTCTGTCCTGGGAATTTTCCAATGGTTGATAGCAAGAGTTATTCAGTTGGAATTCGTCTCTGGAAGTTAATGTGAAACTTCAAAAACTTGGCTCTTCTGTTCGTCTGCATCCAGCGACCCGTATTCTGTTTGAAGAGTATCTGTTATCTGCTATCAGTCACGTAAGAGCTAGTTGAGCAAGGAGACACTTGGTCAGTTGATATATACACCTCCGGTGTGGGGGTGGTGAGACTTCTGACGGCTAGTAGTGACACAGGCGCTTGCTAGAGTGATTGTTTTGGTTGGCCGTTGGCTCAATATGTCTTAGCCATTGTTTTTGGCTTGATACGTTTCAAGCATCCGATTTTGGTTTGTGCGTTTTCTCCTCAAGATGAAGTTGGCTCGAATCATGTTATTGGATTCTCGCGAAGGTGGAGATATTGTTAAAAATAGCTCCATCTAACGAGGGTGATGCTAGCGCCATATGTGAGTGGCATAGGTGGAGAAGCGTTAATTCGAGGATTCTCGCCAAGGTGGGGAGTTCCGTATTTTCTGGATACTACCGTTTTTAGAGCACATGCATTTCGATTACTTTGGGAAGTAGCTTTTTGGTATGGTGCTTTTGGGAGGCAATCTAAAGCCAACTTTGACTTGGCCGATGTTGTTGTTGCTTCTCTTGGTGGTATGTATCAATCTGGTTTGTTAGTCGATGTGTGTTCCGTTGCACTTGGGTCTATTTCTTTGAAATTGAATGCAGTCAGTTGCATTTTGGCATTGGCATTGGTAGAGATAGATCATTGGACGACTAACCTGGTTGTCAGTCGTTTTGGACTAATACTTGCTGCAGATCTGTTGAAATTTGTTGGAGCATCGTTGGGTGCCTACACCTTATGGCGATTGGTGGCAGCCTTGGAGATGGTGACACGTCTCAGGTGTCATTTGGATTTGTTATCAAAATCTGGTATTTGGAGTTGTCGTGACTTGTCTGAATTTGGTTCTGAAGTTTGCTCAAGACTTCAGATGGCTCTTCTGTTTGAATTATTCTGATAACCTGCGTTTCTTGTAATCCATTTAAGAGCATGGATATCTATCTGCAATTTTTTGTTTTGTTTTGTCTGTTTGAAGAGAGTTCGTCGTTTTGCTTCCTTGGATTTAGCTCTCTTAACTCTCATCGGTTCGAGCTTCTGGAGAGTTCAATACGATCTGTTGTCTGTATTATGGACCTGTGGCGACGTTGATTGGAGAATTGTGGCCAAGGTGGAGATTGTTGAAATCAGCACATGGGTTGCTGAAGTGTGGCTCCAATTCTCTCATTGGTCAAAGATTGGATAGAGATGGCAGCCTTTGTAGACTTCAAAAGGCACTCCTAAAATCTGAAAAAAATCTCAGGCATGGGTTTGGAGTAATTGCCATTCTAGCATGGCTTGTGAATAGGAAGTCTTTGAATGGCCTATAAATTGAAGGCCTTGGTTTTCTGTAAGAGTATCTCTCTTGAGTGAGAGACCAGAGAGGGAAATTGTGTAAAGAGAGTAGAGCAGTGTGAGGGCTCCTTCTTCGGGAGGCAGCCGAGCTCCTCTTACTAGGCTCTGTCAAAAACAGAATGAGAGAGCATTTGAAAATCAGAGAGAGTTTGAGAGCTGCATATGTATGCATTTGTATCAGTCTGTGAGTGAGTGTGAGTTTGAGTGATTTTGTAATCCTCCTCCTCCTCTATAATAGAAATTCGTCGGACCTCTCCCGTGGACGTACCCGATTTTGGGGAACCACGTAAATCTTTGTGTCTCTGTGTTTGTATGTGTGTTTTTGTGTTCTTGGTTCGGTCCTTTGTTTCCGCAACACCTGCCTCCTCCGTTCCCTCCGATCTACGCACCCAAGCTCCATTCACATTTATTTTCAATTTTCCAATCGCCGGCCTCCGCCAAAACTGCTCCAACACCCCACGCCCCATGCTAGGCTGTCTCGGTTCAGTCACCATACCCCTCATTGCCGGAACATATTCCCCAGCCTCCCTAAATAAGTGAAAGAGCAATATTATGCAATTCATATGAACGATGATTATAAAAGAGGGAAATGTGACTTATAAGGGAGTGTGAAAATCACTCATTTTCTTGTAAAGATGTGGGGGAAATGATTGGAGACTTCGGTTTTTCGAAATTGTTTATAGTCGAGTTGTTTAGGATTTCTCAGCATTCATTTGGTCTTGCTTCTGGACTTGAATTCCCGTCTTTTTATTGGTGGACATTTGAGTTTTTATCTTTGCAAATAAAACCTTAGCGATCAATCGCGATCTATGGCCAAACGGAGGTAAATCGAAAAGACCCGCCGACACTAACCACCGTAAATTTGACAACTCAAATATTATATCCCAATTAATCCTGTCTAGCTGCTTGATTCTGCGATTAATCTCGCCCAGCCGCCTAGCTCCATCGTGTTGACAGTTGATGATACATATCTTGAATCAATCAATAAGGTCGTGGATTGTTGGACCAATCATATGCCTGGTGATGACAATGATAAAAGCAATAGCACTGTTTGAAGATAATTAATGCCATGAACATTCCAATGATTATTGCTCATTTCATAACTCTTGGCACCAAACACTTCCCAAATAAAATTACGAAGCTCGAGTTTTCCTATTTTTGTCCGTTCAAATGTAAGGAGCACATCCTTGTCAAAATATGCGTACAAAGACATGCTCCTTCGAACTGAATGGACCAGGATTTGAGACAAACTCTTTGTAATTCTGTTTGGGAAGTGTCCAGTGCCAAGAGTTACAAATTGGGCAGTAATCACTGGAACGTCAAAGGCATTAATTATCTTCAACAATGCTGTTGCACTAAGAATTGCCATCGTCATGCACGAGGTTGGTCCAATAATCCACGTCCTTATTGTCAATGTTTCAATATCTGGATCAATCGTTCGACACAATGGATCTGACCTTAAGAATGAGACGTATTATTTTCTTCTTTTTTTTTATCAGAAAAAAAAAATTCATTAATTCATAACACGAAGTACAGAGCTAATAGAGTCATAGATACACCAGCCTGACAATCCATGACCCTATTTTCCAAACCACACAGAGGAAACTGATTTAGACCTAACAAGCTGATAGAGTCCAAACCAGAGCAAAAACCCAAAAGGCCCAGGTTGCATGGTAAGAAACCAATACCATCCAAACAGCCCAAACACCCAAAGGGCAAAGCCCGAAAACCTAACTACAGCCCAAGCCACAAAAACCTAACCCTAGAGGATAGCACACAACCCCTGCCGCCGCCAACACTGTACTTGCTAGACAAACACAATAGCCACAACAAACAAACCGCCGCAGATCGAAACAAGCAAACCACCGCCCAAACAGCCACCAACTGCCATTTGTCGCCACTGTTGCCAGCTAGAGAAAACCCAGCACGATTCGCAAGCACGCTCCAGACCACCAAACAAACCAAAGCAAAGGACGGACCATTGAGATCTGAAGCAAGAGGAGAGCAAACTGTAGTCACCGGCAATGAGAGGAGCCCTGGCCGTTAAGCATGAAACCGATTGGCCCAAGAGCTACCGATCGGCGGGATCCCGACGCCCAAAACATCATTTACCAACACGTTGCACTCCACCCCGCCGGTAGGCACCAACTCGAAACCACCTAACAATGGATCTGATGGGAGAAGCGATGGGGCAGATGAAGAATGGAGCACAAATGGGAAAAAGACGCCAACGAAGAAAGGAGGGGAGAAAGAGCATCCAAGAGAGAGAGGGTAAGAGGAGAGAGCCCGGGGGAGGAGGGGAGAGGGGCCCTCCCCCGGCTGCGGTGGCGGCGAGAGAAGACTAAGGTAAGAGAAACTTTAGAGTGAAAGTATTCTTTTTATTTAGGATATAACATGGAAAAAGGCGAACTTACCATATAATAAATCTAAAAATTCGATAGCACGATTATCATTACAAACAAAATTAATCCAAAATTTTTTTTTGGTGTTCATGTTACCATCCAAAGGTCAATGTGACAAATCTATGTGAGAGAATCAAAATAAATACGCAACGGAAAATTACTTACCTTCTGCCATGGTGTTTAAGTCTTGAGAAATTCAGAAACTATTTCGATCTCGAACCAATATGGTCCACCAACACAAACTCCCACTAATTGATTTTGGAGAGCAATGGGTAGAATTTCCAATCTAATCTATATAAATATTCTTCACACATGTAACTTGATGGTATTCACAAGCCTTTATATATAGATAGATCGAGATCATTTTCCAATGAACACAACTCTTTGTACTTCTTTCCATCAAAAAAGTGATAAGACACCTATTCATTAATAGTTGCAACTTTATAAATGAATGGTGGTCACTAAACCCATTCATGAATAGTCACCAAATCTTTTCGTGAATAGTCACCAATTATTTCGGCAATACTTTAATTAAATCTAATACCCATATTTTAGTTATAAACATAAATATTATAAAATATAAATAGAATTGATGTGGCATATAAGTCACATAAATAAATTCCAACATTCTCCTACTTGATTCACATGACAAATCAACCAAAAAAACTGTTGGGTAAAAAATACTAAGTATTATATATGGCTATACAACAACTGTCTAAATAACGGTCTATAGTAGAAGATTGAACACGAATCATGGCGGTTATGCTATATAAGCAAGCATTTCCTTTCATATATTAAAATGGACAAATCTCTCAAAACTTATGTGGTATCACCTATAAATCATGACTAACTAATAGTCACTTAGGGTCCGCTTTATTTATTCCAACGGATAACTATATACGTACTTCATACCTTATGTGCACATTTATGTCTTTATTCTCTAAGAACACTTATAGTATGACAAAACTTTAATTGAGTATCAATATGAGAGAAAACAAATATGAAATGAGCTAAAAGTCATGTATTCACTACATGACATAAACACTTTGCCAATAACTAGCTCAATATTTTATACCCAATGGTCACGAATTGTGTTTATGAACTATTTTTCTCCCCTAATGAGGTACTTTACGTCGATATTCTTTATTTGGCTTTCATCTTTATGTTAGAGAACAAAACTATAGCCAAAGTAAACATAATAATGGTCTCAACATAACATCAACAATTTGAGACCCATATTGCATGCTAGGCTAGTTTCATAACTCCCACTAATTCTATCATCCATATTAAAACATCACTTTAAATTGAATGTCAACACCGTGGCAAGAGATTTATAGTTTAACCTTAATCAATTATTCTTGATTAGCATGCATGTACATATAATTCTTGGCTCCTTATACGTACCTCACAATCTTTATTTGTAGCTTTCTATATACCATGGTTAATTGGATATAGATCCAATAAATCCTTAGCCAATATTTATATAGTCCAGAAAAATGTGCTTGCTTCCACTAACTTTAAAGAACATACATTTGTCTTTACTTATAAACAAAATGATATCTTTTTGCAAATTTCTTTTGGATGCTATCTGAAACCTTATTGGATCTTCGTATAAACACGTTAACGACATAAATGGAACTCCAAATACTTTTACTTTGAACATTAAACATAACTAATTCTCCCGCTATTAATGTTTAAACTTTTATCTAGCGTGTGAACTCAATCATGTGGGTATGATGCTTTATCCACATAACACAAAAAACATGATCCATGCATCCCTGACTATAGTACTTCGTAGGCAATCAATAAAATTTCCACAAATGGTAGTGGAATACAAGAAGCAACTTTAAAAAACAACAAAATGGCTACAATAACCAAGACTAGCTCTCAATGTGTTGTAAATTCTAACCTTTTTGGAGGTAGAGGTGCATCACTCATGAATTTACGTAACACTTTATGAATAAGATAAATAATCTAAACAATGAGAACAAATTCTTCATACCTGTGGGTATAGGAAAAGTTTATTCTCTACTTCCAAACGTTTATCTTACTCAACTTAAATCACAAAAATAAGAACCTCCTCGCAAGACCGATTTATTATTTATGTGAATTAACTGAAACTTTAATTTCAACTTTTATGCTAATCTATACCTGAAATAAAGTAAACTCAAACCTCCCTGTGGGCAAAGGCTGCAATACACACTGAATCTACTTCACTGCAATAAGACTAGCGAATTTCGAACATCAAAATGAAAATTCCATAACATGTGAACGTAGAAATTTTCCCAAATGAATTAATAGAACTAATTATTCTCTTGTGGGCAAAAATAATTAATTTACTAATTCAAGCTTAATGGTTGATACCATTTAATGCAATCATATATAGTCCAATGACTATTTTGCACGTGACTACACTTCATATGGAAAATCATAATATTTCAAGTTGCTATGGCTAATCTCAAAATACTACATCGATCGTTCAAGTCACCTGAAAATGCCTCAACCAAAATTTAATGGTATACAATAAGGCTTAACATCACATATGAATATTCTGCGTGCCCATATTCATATCTTGAAATGTCTTTTAGATAAGTACATCAATATTCCAAGCATATACTGTGGTGACCATAATGTAAGACTCTACCATTCACCAAATGCAATAGTGGTAGAAGAACAAATCCGGCAAATTTACGATTTAACAAGTTCCCAATAAACAAAGCACTCACAAGAGTAAAACCACAAGAACAAGTGCCCCATAAAAATCTGACATGCCATACTATTTAAACATCTTTCGAAAAACCACAAGTTGAGTAATGGTTTCATAATAGATTTGCCTCCAAAGGTTTCATTAACTCCATCGGTTTGAAATATCCATAGATGGTTTGTACAAATCATTGGCATTTCTCAACGGGAACTAACTGTTCATAATTGAAACCGTTTCTTACAAATTTTGAAAAGACGCAACTCAATTCGTCTAATACTTACTGCCATCACTAAGGATAATCCAAAGATTTTGTTGGCAACGCAAGAGACAAATTCCAACTTCTCCTAAATGGTGCAGTTGTAGCATGCTGAAACGATGCTTTAACCATGCAATCAAATTTCAAAAATTTGTAAGCTTTGGCACAAAGTATTCTTAACCCATTCTTGTGTCATATAAATCTAGATACCCAATTTTGCCCAATTTTGAGAACACTTATGAACATGTAGAATAAGACAATCATGCACATCAATAACAAATAAAATACTTGCCACTGATTGGCATCATACAGAGAAATAAACGACCTTAGTGCTAGTTATCCAATTTCTCAATAGCCAATCCATTAGCCAATAGATCAATTAGTGGAAAAAATGGACAACGTCGATTGTAAACTCATGGAAACAAAACACATGCTCCTGTGACTTTTAGGCAGACCCACGAAGGCCAAGATCAAAATTATGACAGAAAAGGCTTTCTCCTAAAAGCATGCACAATAGCAGCGATGGGTTTCGACAGATTTAATGGTATCAGTTGAATCATCTATACTAAACAAAATGGCATGAAGGTTAGCTTTGATACCAAATAATAAACCTATGTGGGAGAATCAAAATAAATACGCAGCGGAAAATTACTTACCTTCTGCCATGGTGTTTAAGTCTTGAGAAATCCAAAAACTGTTTCGATCTTGAACCAATATGGTTCACCAACACAAACTTCACTAATTGATTTTGGAGGGCAACAGGTAGAATTTTCAATCTAATCTATATAAATGTTAAATCCGGAAACTGTTTCGATCTTGAACCAATATGGTCCACCAACACAAGCTCCCACTAATTGATTTTGGAGAGCAATTGGTAGAATTTCCAATCTAATCTATATAAATGTTAATGGACACAACCTTTCATACTTCTTTCCATCAAAGAAGTGATAAGACACATATTCATTAATAGTTGCAACTTTATACATGAATGGTCACTAAACCCATTCATGAATAGTCACCATATCTATTCACAAATAGTCACCAAATCTTTTCGTGAATAGTCACCAATTATTTAGGCAATACTTTAATTAAATCTAATACCCATATTTTAGTTATAAACGTAAATACTATAAAATATAAATAGGATTGATGCGGCATGTGAGCCATATAATAAATTCCAACATTCTCTCACTTGATTCACATGACAAATCAACCAAAAAAATTGTTGGGTAAAAAATACTAAGTATTATATATGGCTATACAACAATTGTCCAAATAATAGTCTATAGTAGAAAGATTGAGCATGAATCATGGCGGTTATGCTCTATAAGCAAGCATTTCCTTCCAAATATTACAATGGACAAATCTCTCAAAACTTTATGTGGTATTATCTATAAATCATGATTAACTAATAGTCACTTAGAGCATCCCTATTGTAATAATCAAATTGATATGGATAAGCAAATTTAATCAGTATGAAGTGCTTGTGGATGTTAGAGTAATTCTATTTCTACGTTTGATTATTAGTCATGTTTTGTTGTCGCACAAATCTCTAGCTAGATGTTATGGTCGACAATTGACATATCTCTAATTAGTTTGATTGCCTTTGGTCCACTTTGCATGTGGTTACCTTTCTTTTACTATTGCACAATTCACCCCTCTAAATTCATTGCAGGGAAATTAAAAAAAAAAAAAAAAAAAAACGTAAATTCTGGTGAACAACTGATTAAAATTTTAAAAAATTATAGCAACTTTTGAAAAAATCAAAGTGGTAAAAACAATAAACTGGAAAATCAAGTGTGTTTCCTATTTAACAGTACACGAGATCTCAGAGAAAAAAGAAAAACGAAGCCAGCGACGCACCGAAGTCGGAAAATGGGGAAGAAGGCGACGCTGATAGAGTTGGTCAACCGAGTTGACTCGAACAAAACTGGAAGCATCTCGATTCTGTGAATTACGTACAGCCATATCTGCCGCCACCGCCTCCTCCTCCGTTGCCGTTGCTGCCATCGCCGTAACCTCCACCGCCACCGGCTCCATATCCTCCACTGCCGCTACCTCCATACTCGGCGCGGCTACTGCTATGGAGGGGACAGATCCTCGTTGCTTCTGCTGCCGGCGGTGGGGAGGCTGCTGCTCTTCCTGCGGTGGTTGTGGAGGTGAAGACGGAGGTTAACGTGGATGAAGAGGGAGTTGGTGCGGAGAAGGAGCTGGAGGGGTGGAAAGCCGAGGTGGAGGAGAGCAGAAGGCCGAGAACAAGAAAAAAAGAAGAAAGAAGCCGGAGGAGTGGAAGGCGCGGAGGAGAGCAAGGGTATATTGGAGCCGTTCGGCAAAATAAGTCAAGTGACTTATTTTTTTATTTTTATACAAATTTTTTTTTGTATTTATTAGTTTTTCGTCAATTTTTTTGAAAATTATTTTATCGTCATCGTCATAACGGGTTTGAACGGATATGAGTAGATGCATGCTGGGCCTGGATGGGGATTGTGACGAAACGGGGCCGAAGAACACAAAAGAATAATAATCTCCAAACCGGGAATTCACAAGCCCATTGCTCCTCAAAGGTTCGATTCTCTCACCACTGAGAAGCTCAAATCCCAGAAAGGTCCAGACCACTAAGGCCAAGTTGATCAAGATCTCTTTCAAGCTTGGGCTTTTTCTCGGCCGGTCTTATATGGATGGATTATGCTCCATCAAGTCTTTGTGCACAAATGGGCACAATTACTTAACCAATATGGCCTATTCCCACGCGCGCTCTTTCCTCTCTGCTTCCCCAGGGGCGGGCGCATTAATGTTCTGTCCCCCCTGCTGTCCTTTATCTCTCTCTCACACACACACGGAGGGAGGGGGGCTGCTGCACCCCATTTTGGGGCCACTCCGGTCTCGTTCCGATGATCTGAATCGTTCACTTTGTAGAGCTTGTCGAGTAGAACAACTATGCAAAAAATCAGCTTAATTGGATATCATTAAGTACCTGATCGGAACCTTTTTATCTTAAAAAGAATGGATCTGAAACACTGGATCAAATCCACTGTAACCCATGGACTGAGAGTTATATGGGCTCCGATCAGATACTTAATGATATCCAATTAAGCTGATTTTTTGCATAGTTGTTCTACTCGACGAGCTCTACAAAGTGAACGATTCAGATTATCAGAGCGAGACCGAAGTGAGCCCCAAAATTGGGATAGCAGCACGCTGCTGTCCCCTCGGGGACAGCAGCCCCCCACGTCCCACACACACACATCTCTTATGCATGCTCTCTCCTCACTTTTGGTGTTTTACATGGTTTCTCTCTCCTCTCTCTTACACATGTACATGATGAACTTCAATAGTCGTTAATGCCACAACAAAATGATTCGTGCACAGCAGCTGTGCACAACAGCCTTTTTCTCCCGCCTCGGGTCGCGCAAAGATGATCGGAGTCACTCATTTTGTTCAAAATATGTCGTTTAAGGTCTCTGTAAAAAATGAGCTTCGTTCGATATCGTTAGAGGCGCTAACAAAACACCCAAAATCAGCCTAAATTCTGAAGTAATTTTGGGTGTTTTGTTAGCGCCTCTAACGATATCGAATGAAGCTCATTTTTTACAGAGACCTTAAACGACATATTTTGAACAAAATGAGCGGCTCCGATCATTTTTGCGCGACCCGAGGCTGGAGAAAAAGGCTGCTGTGCACAGCTTGCTGTGCACGTAGCACAGCCCTTGTTTTAATGCCACGACAAGATCAGCTGAGGTTCCAATTTTACCCCACTCCATTGTCTCTCTCTCCTCAGCTTCTTATCTCCTGATTCTATACCGGCCACTTCACAAGGCAAAAACCCACTTCCATCTCCTTCCTATCTTTTCCTAGCCTTTCTTTCCTTGATTTCTTTGATTACATACTTTCGTTTGTATTTTCTCATCAAACCTATTTCCATTGCCGAGAGGAAGAGGTCGAGGGTAAAACAAATAATATCAAATCAAACAAAAAAATCCAAAACCCATTTGTAACCAAATGGGTTTGTATTTTTCTAATCAAACACATTTGTGGTTCTATACTCATTCAAATAAAAGAACTGGAATGAAAAAAGGTGAAATAGTATTTTTTAATTCAAGATCACCTTCGGTCGTGATATCTTCGACGAAACATGTACGTATATAAAAGAGAAATTAAGCCTCGTATCCTTACCTTTCCAATGGAGGGAGAGAGGGAGAGAGGGGGGAGAAGACCAAAAGAGTGGAACAATCAATGCTCCTGCGAAAAAATTGAGAGAAAAAGTAGTGAGAATGCATTGCAGTCTATGCAGAGAGAGTAAACGATGGAGCTCAAGGGTAATCTTGCCAGATAACATAAGTGGTCGTGGCACTAAGAAAAGATGTCGTGGCTTTATCATTTGCCCTTGGCAAGAATGCTTTTTGTTTTTTTGAGAAAAGGTATAGTTGACTCTCTCTCTCTCTCTCTCTCTCTCTCTCTCTCTCTCTCCTCTTTTTATTTTAGTCTCTCTCTCCTCTTTTTATTTTAGTAAAATTAAAAATGTTTATAACTTTTATCCAATAAATTCTGCAAAAGTAAAATTTAATTTTTCAATGTGAATTTTATATTGTTAATTAACACTTTTAATTTTGAATTAACAGTGCTAATCTTAAATTAACAGTGTTAATTAACACTTTTAATTTTGTCTAAATTTTATACAATATGAATATTTGCATAGAAAGCTATAAGCATTAGTATAAGATTTTTTCGACACCTCCAAAAACGGTTTGATGAATTTGTGGATTCAATGTTTTTTTTTGGGAATTTTGAAGTGTTCTAAGTATAGCATAAGCAAACATTTTTAGATTATAGTATATAGAAACAGAAAAGGGGAGAAAATGGAAACGGGTCGGGGAAAAGGGAAAGGAAAAAAAGAAAAAGAAAAAAAAGGGAAGGAAAACGGGCCGGGTCGGGCGGGTTTGGATTTAGCTTGACCCATATTCGACCCGACACATTTCAACCCGTTTACTATGTGACCTATATATAACCTGTCCATATTTGACCCGCGACCTATTTCAATCCGCTCATTTGCCACCTCTAGTTTTTGGATTCGGCAATATGCGTACGCAAAATCTTCTAAAGTAATCATCAAATTGGTAAATAGAATAAAATATTGAAAAACAAAAAGGTCACAGAGTGGAGAATTAATTCAAAATTGTCCTTCAACTTCATGCTACTATAGATAAACGTGAGAATGGATATAAAAACTCTTGTTTTTTTTTTTATTTAAATTAGTAGAACCATCCTTGACATGTGTTAAAAATTGACACACTAATACGAAAGTTCTAGTGAATAAGAAGAGAGAAGAGTAAAACTCGTGTTTTCCTCTTTTTTCCATTTAATTTGGTATCAAAGTTGGTGATTTTTCGATTTATTTGCCAAAAATACGTGTACGGCCATGCACAAAATATATGCTTGCCCATGCTCTAAAACTATGCCTATCGATCATTTGCTTCCAAAGTACAACCCTTGCGTAATTAATCAAACAAATGTGTAACAAACATACAAATTTGTCTTTAATTGTGTAACAAACATACAATGAGTAAATGAGCAACATTCCCATGGTACATGTACTGGAAACTTTCTCCGTAACATAAACCCATCCAACAATTTTGTGGTATGTGGCGATGAGAATTTTACCGATGGTACGAACTTGTCTTTAATTAAGTATATATACAAATCATCATGCTCGTAACGAATGGACTAAACAATTTGTCCTCTCCTTCGGTCGTTTTTCGCATTGCCCGCTCCGACGGTGCAATCATAGCAACAAATCCAAATGAAGATTGCGAAGACAATACAGAACCCCCGAAGGACCCATTTCTCCGCGAATCTGTTCAGGTAAACGGCCTTGCAAGTGTCACAGTTGTAACACAATTTGTCGTTGTCGTTGCTCCACACGGCACAATTGGTGTCGTCTTGGTAATATAGTCCTGATTTTGGGACAATCCAAGTCTTATTCGTTTCTTGATATCCGCAATAAATAGGAGGAGAACAGCAACCTCCCTGCAAATCGAGGGAACAAATTAATGCAAAACACAAGAATAAGGTTAATCTGCGTTTTTGTATGTAAACTTACGAGTCTGAAACTTATTTTGATATATTTTTTATTTTTTGTAACTTTTTGTTTAAATTTTTGTCCTATTTTTTGGGGTTAATCGTTCGTCGTTCGTCTCGACAAGACGAATCGGAAAAATATAAAAATATGGACCGATGTTGAAAAAAATTTAAATAGAGTAAAACGATTTTTTTGACAAATAAGATAGTTGTTCGATACTTATAGCCTTCATACAAAACAAATTAATTTTAAACTTTTTAGACTTCTTTCGACGATCGAGATGGATGATTAATCCAAAATAAAATATGACACAAATCTAAAAAAAATTCAGAAAAACCGAACAAATTACTCAAAATGAAGGAGAAAAATAATTTACAAGAACGGAAATATTATTCTCGATTGCCTACTGCCTACAATGAAACCTAAAGCATGATGATCATGTTAGGAACTTGAGAAATACTTATTTCAGGAGCTAAGTTGTTTACAACAACAGTCTATCGCGATCGTCCAAAAGTGTTTTAGACGGTTCAGATTTTAGTGAAACTTTTCCGGGAAAAAGTTTAACTCCTTTCCGAAAAAATTTCATTAACATCCTGACCGTTCAAAAGTAAGATAATAGTATAAAATCTTGAGCCGTGATGGAACTGCAGTAGCATGCGCAGACATCATGAAAAGTCTCTTCATCAAGTTGGAACAAGAGATTGACACATTGGGAATCTCTATTATAAAACAGAAGGGTGTGGGGACAAGTTGTTGGAACGGCTTAGATTCATTTGATCCAAAGGCTGTAGTGCATTCTCCTACTTCCCAATTAAGTGCCCATCGTTTTTACCTAAATCACACAACTGCCATCCCCTTCCAATCGGGATGCGTAGTGCCGTAGGCACGGGCTAGCACTAGTACATGTATATATTCCTATGGCTAAATTAAATTTAAGTAGTTTACGATTAAGAGAAAGAGGGATGGAAGGAACCGTATAGTCGCGCTTTTCGCAGAACTTTTCTCGAACAATACACCTCTGGAAAACGCCCCAGTCGTTGTCGTTCAGAATGAAGTTTTTGGCCCATCGGGGATATTTGTCCAATCGATAAGTGCGCGCTTCACCAGGTAAGATGTTCATCCCTACGGCAAGGATCAGCACTAAGGTAATGACCAACGTTACCATGCATATTATTTGGAGGGGCTTCAGTCTCCATACAACACCAATCGATCCCGCGAGGAAAAGAACGAAAGCGAAGATTGCGAAACCCAGATCCAATTCCGAGCGTGGACGGGTGCAATCTGGATTGCCACGGATGAAGAGAATGACCGTATGGGTAAGGTAATACCCAGAAAGGAAGACAGGAATGGCGCTTGCGATTGCAGCCGATATGAAAGGGACGCGGCTTTCTGTAGCCATAATTGATGATCTAATTGCTTAATTATCTTGTTCGATTTTTGGAAGGGAAGAAGGCGGATGGAGGTGAGGAATTAAGACATCGGAAAGGAGGGTTTATAAAGACTTCCACACATGCTAAATTGAGGAGAGATGTCGCAACTCATCGATAGCCAGTTGTTAAACCTTTCACCTCGTAGCTGGCCTAACAATTTTTGTTCAATTTTGATCCCAAAGTTAGCATGAGCAAGTTGCTAAATTTTGAGCGCCAAAGTTGGCATAAACCGGTTGTTATTCGCCAGTGATTTCTTGCAAAATCTTCTCGTTTTTTTTTTTTTTTAAAACAGCGAAGAAGATATTTGATAATCTTAGACAATAATTACAAAGACGCTGGTCTTAGGGGCTTCGTTAACCGAAAGCTCCAATAGTTACAGAACGACAGAATTATAGATGACAAAACAACAACATTGGCAAGACTTTTTTTTTTTTTACGGTAAAAAAAAATTCATTGATCTTGAAATTGTTACAAGAGACTTATAGGGATAAGGAAACAGAATTATATTCAAAGAACAATCATCCGTCCAATTCGAGATCCAAATCTACGATTGGCAAGAAACCCATTTTAAAGATAAATAACATTTGTTGAAATCCAAAGAACAGAATTATAATATATCCAAAGAACATTGGTAAGACTTGAAATCTGACTCTTAGCCAGCAGAGAAATGATAATATATCCATTTTAAGCCCAAAGAAAATACAAGACCAGTCGGAAAATATAGCTCCCATTTGTTGAAATCCATGAGAAAAATTGCATGTAGCTTCTAATTATAAAGGTAATAACCCCATAATTGAAAACAAGTCTCGGTTTTGAAAGATGAATAACCACTCGTCTCAGTGAGACAGACTAACTTCGAATTAAGCCTGTTAATAAGCCGGATTTGACAAATTTGAATCTTATCCGATAAAACTCGAATCTGATAGTGGTAATCCGAATCCGATCTGAAAACTTTTTTACTTCAAAAATTTTAGCAAAAATAAATTATTTCCAAAAGAATACAACTTTTTAAGCATTTTTTTAAAAATAAATTTTTTTTAAAAAAAAATTTAAAAATAAAGTTCAGATCGGATTAATAACAGATTTAATCTGATCTAATCCGTATTTGAATTACCGAATTCGGATCGGATTCTATTGACTGGCCTACTTCGAATATTCCCTCTAAATCTTGTTCTTAATAGCCTTGAATGATCTTAGCGCCCAAATTTGCACAACAAACTGTCGTTTAAAAGTTCTGCAGAAAGTCAGATTGTTATGGTAAGTTTTTTTTTTTTATAGGCAAAAGTAACATTTTATTAAAGGAAAAGAGAAGGGGAATCCAACAAAAAGTTTGACAAATACAGCCAAATGGGACAAGTCTAATCTCTAGGGACACAGCCCAGTACACCAGAAGGCCTAGAAGCCCAGATAAAACAATACAAGCACAACCTCCAATGGGCCAAAACACCCGGTTGGCAACACTGCACAACCCTTTTTTTTTTTTGCGAAAACAAACGTATGGATTAATATGCATGCATATATGGTTGGAGCATATGGAAGGTTTTGGGATCTATTTTAGACTAAAGTAGAGAGGGAGAGGAAGGAGTTTTGTAGCTCGTGGTGGCGAATGGCGACGAAGGGAGGCGGTGGTTGTCCGAAGTGGAATCGCCGGAAATTGACAACGTGGTTGATAGTGTTTCTCGGTGGTATAAGAAACATGGGGTTGTCACAGTGGCGACGCCACATAGCGAGCAGCGGTGTCGGGCGACCCCATGGAGGGAAAAAAAAAATATTATTACTATGCTGATTTTCTTTTTCAAATTAATAATAACCCTATTATAATTTGATGATGACACTATACTAGATTATTTTTCCACTTGAAACCAATCATTTCCTCGTCAAAATTAACACTTCAAGGACCACCCATTACAATTTGATGACCACACTTGATTATTTTTTCACAGAAAACCCACCTTCTCCTTGGAGAAACATTATTTGGTGGTCCAACATCCCTAAATATCACGTATTTCCGTGGAATCCACCAGTAAGTTTATGGATCTTGCAAAAATGTGTGGTGTTGATGGGTGTTGGGCCCGAGACTACTCAAAATTACTCCTTTTTATAACCCTTAGTAAAAGTTAAAACACCATATAGAATAAAATGCAAGCGTAGAAGTACTTGATGTTATCAATAAAGAAACTAGTATCATGCAACATTTCAAAATTCGGAACCCCATGAATTCAACTGTAGAAGTTCTTGAGTTTATTTTATTTTGGGTGAAATGAAAATAAGATTATTAGATCATACCTTTTGATATCTTTTATTGTTTTAGTTGAAATGCTTGTTGAGCTTTTGATGTGTTTTTTTGTCAAAATTAGATTATTAGTTGTCATTACTATTGAATTTTTTATTTATAATTGGTAAGAGAATATATGCTTATAAATGACCCTATGGTTCCAAAATCCTGGAGTCGCCACTGCGTTGTCAACCCTGTACAAAAGTGTTTCACCCACTTGGTTACAAATGTCCCATCGACTTGATATTTCTCGCACGTGTTCGGATCACATTGTAAGACTCGGGATGCCATGTAACGACCCGCGCCTGTTAATCCTTAACCTAAGCACGTGACTCAAAAGGTTATCATCGAGTAATACAATAGCTCGACACTTGCCCTTATACATTACACATGATTTCCTTTGCCCATCGATGTGGGACTTTTGGAGTCTCACAATCTCCCCACTTTATGATACAATGTCCTCGTTGCATTTGGCCCAACAGTCTTCCTTCAATGGTCATGGTGTGATTTAGGTCTGTACGGCACATCATTAGACTCGTACCAGATCCTAGAGGTGACCCTCACCATGTAGATTAGGGTTATGCTCTGATACCACCTACAACGATCTATGTCAGCTGACCTATTAACCCTTAACCTAATTAAGCATGTGGCTCAAAATATTAACGTCGAGTTATAGAGTAGTCGGACGCGTGCCCTTGTATGTTACACTCAATTTCCTTTACCGATGTGAGGCTTTTGGGTCTCACATGACAAATGAGGTCGAGGCTACCATTTTCTATGTTTTTTGACCGGAACTTTTCAGTTGTTTTCTCTTTATTTTCTGCTGGATATGGGTCAAAGTTTTTCGATTAATCATTCATCTTAATGGGAGGAAAAAAATGTATACCCAAGTTGAAAGTAGTTTTCTAAGGATGAAAAAGGTTTTAAAAACACCGAAAAAGAAGATCTTTTAATATTTTTGGCATCGTCTTATTTGAAATCCATTTTATACTACTAACAAAAATTAATTTGGTTCAAATTCAGAACTCAATAACCTTTTTCATTGACTCGTTCCATTCTAAATGGTAGTCAACTACGAAAAGACGTACTCCATAGTAAGTTCCACGTGACAATGTATGCCGTATGTATATTCAGTCGTCAAGGTACCAAAAGTAGGGTTCTTTAGACTCCGTCCCACTTAATTTTTAGAATTGCTCTGTGAAACGACACCTTAATATCAAGTTGTCTAAAAGCCTGAAAAGTTATAATAAAAAAAGTCCTAAAAGTATTTTAGGGATGGCAATGGGGCGGATTGGGTAGGATTTAGCGTCCCCAAACCCGTCCCGTTCTATATCGGATCGGAGTCGGAGCGGGGAAAATCGGGGAGGTGTCGGGGTTGGGGGAAAATCAGGTCCCCATTCACCATAATAATTTGACTAGTTTTGTTCTTTTTATAGTGTTTTGAAAAAAACAAGATATTGATGATTGATGAAAGTTGAAAAAAAAGAGTACTGCTATGGGTACCGACGGTACCCATAGGGAAAATGCACCGACGGCCACCGGACGGCCGTCTCCGGTCACCGGACGGCCGATCCGAGCCGTCCAAAAATTTTAAAAAATAAAACCGAGTGGCCTTACGCGAGAATCAATGGCATCCGAGGTGTGTAGGGTACTTGATCCGAGCACCCATTTTTCGTGTATATTTGTATATACGTGTATATACACGAAAAAGGGGTACTCGGATCAAGTACCCTACACACCTCGGATGCCATTGATTCTCGCGTAAGGCCACTCGGTTTTATTTTTTAAAATTTTTGGACGGCTCGGATCGGCCGTCCGGTGACCGGAGACGGCCGTCCGGTGGCCGTCGGTGCATTTTCCCTATGGGTACCGTCGGTACCAATAGGATTTCTGGAAAAAAAATATAAATAAAAAAAAACAAAGACACAAATTAGTGTTTTATTAATTGGTATATTACTCTTATTATATCAAAACAATGAAATTTATTTAGATATATACATACAAAAATATACTATCTATAATCGGGTTCGGATCGGGTTAAAATGGGGCGGGGAAATCAAATACCATACCCGCCCCATTTGCCTATCAAATCGGAAAATACCCGCTCGGATCGGGATGAGGAGGTCGGAGGCGGAGACGGATCGGAGGTAATTGCCATCCCTGAAATGTTTAGCGAAACACCACCTTAATAAGTATCAAGTTGCGTAAAAACTAGTTACATAAAAATTAAAAAAAAATCCTTCAAGTTATTATAGCATCTTTACTCCTTACTTAAATTTTGACTCAAACTCAAATTTAAGTAAAAATTATTCAAAACCCTCCTCCGCTCCTTACCCAACCTATACCAAATTTTGATTTTTACTCAAATTTAGACTTAAATTTGGTTAAGACTCAAATTTTTGAAGGCAGATTTTACACCTTTAAATTTACAATATTGTCATTAATGAAGTTTTTACTCAAATTTGTGCTTGGGTTTGAGTTTACCCATTGGAACACACAATACAAAATCAAGTTTTTATTCAAATTTTTACTCAAATTTGGGTAAAAATTTTAAGCAAGGAGTGGAGATGCTCTAAGTGGAACAACAACTTAAATATCAAGTTCGCGTAAAACCTGAAAAGTTGTACTTTCTCCCTCCCTATTTAACTGTTCACTACGCTTTTGCGTCCCTTTTCAACGGCTTGTATCTCGTAACTTATGTTATTTTTTTATGTTTTTTAAATTATTGTCTTAAAAAAAATAAAGATCTATCTAATAGTATCTATATTACATATTTTAAGCAATATACGTTAAGAGATATAGATCGTTAAAAATACACGCAAAACCACAGTGGTCAATTAAATACGGTAGTATATGATACTGTGGGTGGGTAGCATCTCTCCATCAAAAGCGACCCATGGACCCGTGCATCTAACGTCATCACCGTTTCGAAAATCTGTTCTTTAGAAGTCAAACTTAACCTCGAAGTAATCGGTACGCTGACCATCCCAATATTTTTCCATAGTATTTCCATCCACCGGGCCGTGTAAATCGTCGGCATCGGCCACACGTTTTCCCACTCACACCGCCAAAACCAAGCCCCCCCCCCCCCCCCCCCCCCCCCCCCTTTCCTAATTCTTCTCCTCTGCATACCTGGCCTTCCTTCCCCCCTTATAAATAGGAATCAAAAACCATTTCTCCTTTATTTATTTACTCCTATAAAACAACCAAACAACTCGCACCCTTTTTGTAACGCAAAACGAAAGCTTTCATTATCAATCGCTTCCCAACGAACGCCGATCATCATGGCCGAATCGCACCCAACCCTCCCTCCACAGATGGTAATTCAACTTCTTGATTCATTGTTTGGGTTTTGATATCTTATGTTTTTGTTATGGCCTGTTTGTTATTGCGATTATTTTGTTTTTGAATTTAATTTGTTTGTTATGACGACGGAACATTGTTATTATATCCCTGGAAATTTTTTGAGGAATGGGGTTTTGCTTCGAATCAAATCCTCTGTGCTGAAATTCTTTTTACCTCTGTGCATTTTCGGCGATTGAATCGCATAAAAATTTGAAAACATAAAAATAAAAAAAATAAAAATCACAGAGTCTGACGACCCAAAAACATCTCGGTACAGAGGAAGTCGGGTGGTTTTTCTTTTCTATGTGTCAGAAAGAAAGTTTTCAATTTTGATCAATTTGATTCACGCATGTTTGTGTACGGAAGGGTTTTGATTTCTGTTCTTTCCTTTTGTGCCCTTTTTGTTATTGCGATGGTAGATTAGTATTTCTTGGAGATTTTTTGAGGAATGGATGTTCCTTTTCTACGTGTCTGTAGAAAATTTTCGATTTTGATCGATTTGGTTTACATATGTTTGCATACGGAAGGATTTTTAATTCAAATTAGTTTGTGAATCGTGATTCTTGAATAGGTTCTGTTCTGCAGCAATTGAACAATCGACGAATTATGATCATTTTTGTAGATCAAAACTGGACCTTGGGAATTCAGAATTGTTTCTTGAATCAACACGATTTACTCATTTTTCCTTTTATTTTTTGAGGGGAAATCGAGATGGTTCGAGTTTACAAGTGTAATCGTAAAGTTCCTGGATTTAAGCAGTTTAATTTCGGTCCAATTAGGGGCGATGAAAGATCATTTTCTTCCGCACCTCAACTAACCCGGGGCCCTTGATAAAAAATTTATTGAACAATACTCACTGCTATTGCCATCTGTAGCATATTCAAGAATCGGACAAATCCCGATTTTGTATATTAAAACTGGTAAATAAGAATTGCTCTTGAATCAAAAGATTCATGGTTTATTTTACTTGGGTTTATGATTAATGGTTTGAATCAGGTTATCTTGGTTGCTAGCATTGGTAAACGACCTAAAGTAATTTGATTTTAATTCAATTTGGGACAATCACAAAGTTTGTATTATTCTATCATTTATAAACAATTTATTGGACAATACTCACCGGTATAGCCACAACATAGGCAAATCACAAAGTTTGAATTCCAGGTATTTCAGCCTCTGTTTTTATGATGACGATTGACTTGGTTTCTGATATGGTTATTGGTTTTTTGTTTGTTATCTTTGACTTGTGATTGGGGAAGGCTAACAGCGAGGAAGAACAGAGGCTGAAATACCTGGAATTTGTGCAAGTGGCAACGCTGCACGCCTTGATGTGCTTCACAAGGTTGTACGGCTATGCCAAGGACAACTCTGGCCCTCTGAAGCCCGGCGTGGAGACTGTTGAAGGCACCGTCAAGACCGTCGTGGGTCCCGTCTATGACAAGTTCCATGACGTCCCCATTGAACTCCTCAAATTTGTCGATCACAAGGTTTGTAATCCCTTCGTTTAGAATCCCTTATCGCATCCTTTCCTGCATGTAAAAGCATTTGTCCCTCTAACTATTTGTGTTGGTAGATATATTGTGGATTTGTGGGATTATATCTGGACTTGTTCTTACAAAATGACAAATAACGTGTTACAAAAATAAAAAAAACCAGTTTAGCGGCCTGTTTTTGAATTTTCTTTGACACAAGATTATACATAAAAGTTCTCAAAATACATGCGAACGCCAATGTTTTGCAGCATTGCACTGGTTTTGTTTCAAAAAAACACGAAAGAAATGACAAAAACAGAACATTTCCATGGTTTGGAATTCGTGTATCATTTTGGTAACGTTAAATTAGAACATTTCTATGGCTTGGAATTCATGTATCATTTTGGTAACGTTGTTCAAGGTACCCAAATGAATCATCCATACTAATTTTTGGATTTGGATTAGGCAATATGCATTGCCATGTGAACAATTGTAAGTGCATCAGACGGTAAGTGTGGAATACTGGAATTGAAAATAATTCATGAAGGAAGAACTTGTTGATAAAACTATTACAAGAATGATTTGGAAACCAATTAAGTTTCAATTACGTTTAATAAGGGCCAAAACAGTACATGAGCAAATTTTCATTAAGAGGCTCTCTAATTTAGTTTAAAATTTAAATTCAACGTATACGGTATAGCCGTTGTAATTTTTTTGTTTCAGATTTGGCAATTTCATTGTTAATTCAACATGGTGAGACTTCCATGTTAAAACACTGAGGGTGATATATTGGTCGTATAAATTCCTAAAACCTAAAACCACAGAGGAAAAATTTGAAGTTTGCCATTTAATTATTCGAGAAGATGACTACTATTATTGGGTTGTATCAATCGTAATGTGCAGTTCAAATTAGTTATTAGCATGCCAATGGAGGATTAATACCCATGCAATAATGTTGGAATCCCAAGACTATTGTGACTGTGAGTATGCCTATGCTGCATTTCAAGCTGATTTTCCTTGTAGAAATTCATCAAAAACACTGATAGAAATTTTGTCACAGAAATATTCTATATATAGCAGACAAAGCCTGCTGGTTTACCTATTCATCATCTTTTATCGTCCTGGGTTTACATGACAAAGCATTTGAAGTAAACCTATTTGAATTTCATATTTCACTGATGCAGGTTGATGTGTCTGTGAATGAGTTGGACCGTCGGGTGCCGCCAATCGTGAAAAAGGTATCAACCCAAGCTCTCTCAGCCGCCCAGAATGCTCCATCCACGGCCCGGGCTGTGGCTTCCGAAGTCCACCGTGTCAACTTGGTGGATACCGCCTCGGGACTCGCAAAGAACGCGTACACCAAGTATGAACCTGTTGCCAAGGGCCTCTATGCCACATACGAGCCCGTGGCGGAGCAGTATGCAGTGTCCGCCTGGCGCTCCCTCAACCGCCTCCCTCTTTTCCCCCAGGTGGCCCAAGCCATGATCCCAACAGCTGCTTACTGTACCGAAAAGTACAACGATACTGTGCGCTGTACCGCGGAGAAGGGATACAAGGTCGCGTTGTATCTTCCATTGGTGCCAACTGAGAAGATTGCCAAGGTGTTTACTACCGACGAGGCTTTAACTGAACCATTGGTTGCCACCGGAGGGCAAGGAGAGGTCACCGCTCATTGATCATTTGCTGCGTCCATCCATATTCCTTTCCATTGATGGTAAAAACTTGTCCCGACTGGTGCAATCCATTAGCTTTACTGGTTTCAAGCTGCTGTGTTTTTTTTTCCCATTTTGTGGGTCGAGGATTTAATGTGTTGTGTTTGTTGACTCCTAAAATACCTTGGTTACAAGGTAATTTCTTTGTCTATTGTGTGAATCTTTGGTTGGTTTATGTTTTTATGTTTTGGTAATCATATGGCCCGTTTGTTTTGATCATACCAACAGTACAGAGATACAAATAATTTCGTAACGTTTTGACAGAGACAAAATAGACAAAACAACTCATAAAGCTATCTCACAAAAACATAAGCTTTTCGTTTTTCGGCTCGATCATAAGTTTTAATGGCCGGTTCTATAGGCGATGGGAAAGCGATGATCGCCCGCTAACGTAACTCTAGAAAGGGGCAGCAATAGAGTTCCAAAACTCTTGAAAGAGGCAGCAATAACAATGGAATAGCCCAAACAACTAAACCATAGAACTCTCCGAGGTTCCTTTCAACAATTAGGAGAGCACAAAAGTAGGCTTAAAATCGAAGCACGAATCTTTTCTGCGGCCGACCGTTAGGATGGACTTAAGCACCATCCAGAGGGACATGATTCCCGTCTGCTCGACACAAATTCAAGTTCATTCTCAACGATTATCCTTCATTGACTTGAATTCCATTGAACCCAACACGAGCAATCCTCTCGATCACCTGCCACCCTTCTCCCAAACCCTCTAAAGGGCAATCAACAGTTGTGAACACCAAACAATGCTAGAACTTGACAACTGGAATAGGCTTAGTTGTCATATGTACTGGGACTATCTGTCGTGTCAATTTTCTTCACATGAACTCGATTCTGACGGACGATATCTCGAATGAAGTGATATCTAACATCAATATGCTTGGTTTGCTCATGATAAATAAGATTTTTTGCCAAATGTATTGCAAAATACCATAGTCGAACCCTGCTCAAGACTAAAGCTCACCAAATAAACCTCTCAACCACAACGCCTCCTTTACAGCTTTGGTTGCATCCATGTGTTAGACCTCAATAGTCGATAGAGCAACTGTAGTTTGTCTTTAGACTACTTCCAACCAACCACACTGTCAGAGAAAGTTGCTCTTAGATACTGAAATATCCATTTCACGGTTGCCTCCCAATGCGTCTTCCCCCAATTTCCTATAAACCAAATAACAACATCATAATGTGAAATTTCGGGACGAGTACATATCATACCATGCATAAGGCTCCAATTGCGCTATCATATAGAACTTCAGACATACACTTCTTCTCATCCTGTCTGTGGTGTCAAATTTGTCGAAAGTTTAAAGTTTGCAGCCAAAGGAGTAGTCAGTGGCTTCTGATCCTGCATGGAAAGACACGCAAGTACCTCATGATAACTTTTGAGTCAAGAACAACTTCTTGGCCAATTGACCCATGCGAAGTTACCTAAAATTTTTGTTGTAACTCTCAAGTCGATCTTTCATCTCAAATTCCCCATTAAGCTGTTTCTTCAACTTGATCTCCGACAACTCCATAGAAACAGTAAGCATGTGATTAATGTATAACAACATATTACAAGGCTGGCTCATGGGGTAATTAAGTCGGGGAAGCGGCCGCTTCCGGCTCCCAAATTTTGGTCCAAAATTGAGGCCTCACTGCAATGTAATTTACATATTAATATTAGAATGTTTCTAAATTAAAAAAAACAATTGTATCCTCTTTTTTTTTAAAAAAACTCTTGCAATAATATCTTTTTACATTTATATTGGCATAATTGTATCCTTTTAGTTTGATTTTTTTTGTTGTTGTTGTTATTTTTGTACTTTTGTCATTTTTTAAAAAATTCATGAATATTTAAGGGGTTCAATATAGGAAATTCGCTTCGAGCCTCCAAAATATATGAGCCGGCCCTGAGCATATACATATAAAAGAGCTATCACGGAGTTTTTCTAAAATACAGACAACTATATATCATATTCATAGTAATCTTGAGTCAAGACCCATAATCATGATTGTTGAAAAATTAAGCCTCTTTTTTTTTTCCCATACCGAACAGTTGGGTTCATTTATCTTCTCCTTGCTCTGTGGTGAATTGGTTTTGTTGGGGATAAGGGCGAATCTAAAATCTTTTTCTGACGTCGTATACAAAATTAGACACTTTAGTTGTTGTATGTATAAATTGGAAAATGAGTACAATCTTAATTACTACTAGATATCTTTAACATTGATTTTTCATTCTAATTTGTATAGGTTACGGCTTTTGAATAGGCTCAACTCCATCGTTAGATATACTCCATGAGTGCCACCCTTGATCTCTACCGAATCTGCTCCACCACTGGTCGGGGAGATATTATGAGTCGCACGGAGCCAGAAGTTTAACACAGAGGGGGCACCTTTTTATCACAAACTAAAAAAAAGATGGTGTCATCCGTTACCGGTTGCTGTCTTCGTCTATTGTTAGGGAAAGTATTATAAGACCCATGGATTCATACTCCCAACCCAACCCAACCCACACGCTAGTTATCAAACGGGCCCATAGTACCATATTCGTTTCCATTCAAACGTATAGTCTGAAAGTTCGTTTCCATTCGAACATATAGTCTGAAAGTTCGAAAAGATTATTTTCTGCAACGGAAAATGGGGCCGAAATAAAAGGAAACAAAAAAAAAATGCCTGAAAACATTTTTGTGAAACAGTCAAACAAGTTTTCTTAGTTTTCGAAAAAGAAAACACAGAATAGAAAATGAAATCAAAATCAAATCGGTATCTGGCTCGAATTTCTTTCTAAAAAAGTTTTGAAGAACATAGATTTATATTCAATATTGGTCTCATTAGGTATCTCTACTGCTAGATTTCAATATATAAATTTTATAAAAAAAATAGATATGTACAATAAAAGTTATAAACATTACAACATTTTAAGCTTTAAAATAAAAAGGAGAGAGTGTAGGGGGCCGAAATATCCGAAGGGTCACAAGGTCCAGAAAGGGGGAATGAGGGTTCACACGCTGTTTGACCCATCATCAAAGCTATCTCAGTTCACCTGTAAATAAGTTTGGGCTTCGGCCAAACTTGCCAATAGTTATCCGAAGGATAGACGGAACCACGAGTACTTCACCGAACGTTATAAGCAGTATCCGAACATACAACACTTGAGTTCGCTCGGGGTCTCATCAATCGCACGGGTAAGAACATCCGCTTGTTCGGCTAATTCGGTAGGGACATCCTACGCTCGGATAATTCGTATGGCGGAAGTGGGTCCCGCCGAGCCTAGACGATTGTGGAACCTTCCATAAATATCTACTAATAAGTAAATTGTCTTTTCTGATATTTGAAGTGACATCTCTGGACGATGTGACCTTTCTGACATCAACCCATGTGGCTCTGAAAGACTAGGGAAGTGGTGTTCATTAAATTGCCCTGCTAGAAGGCGCCAACCGAGCAGAACGTGACACGTGGAAAGTATGACCAACTTGCTCAGCACTCCACCTCTTTGCCTATAAATAGAAGAGCAACACCACAAAGAAGGGGACGGGGAGGACGGAAAAAGCAACAGCATTCTTCTCTCTTCTAAGATATTCTCTCATTAAACTTCTTCTCTTCTCCACCTCCTGACTAGTTTGTCGGAGCTTCTTCCCGGAGGAACAACCCCCTTCGGTTCTGCAGGTACATCAAGATCGACGCCATCTCACGTGCGAGCAGCTACACAAGAAGGATCACAAAGAAATCACGCCCCCACAATTGGCGACTCTGCTGGGGATCAGAAAACAACTTTCGGGGTGTTCTTTGTGTTCTTCGCGTTCATAACCAGTTGAGGGCCTGTGTTCATCCCAGATCCTGTTTGTTCTTCATATTTACACGGAACAAATGGCTCAACATCTCTCACCTCCGGGCACAGAGAACTTTACCCTTGGGTTGGAGGGCTACGGATCTATCAACCTTGAGCCCCGTCAAACGGCTAGGGCGGTTCCACACGTAGCCCGCCAACTTTCTTTTCCACCGACCGAGTTGGATATCGCCTTGGCCGAACAAAAACATCAGGCAGCGGTTATTACCATGCTGCAACAACGGCTAGAGGAGCGAGACGGAGGGTTGACTGTAACCCCTGCAAACGAACATCCAGCCGAGCCCAGTCGACCGAAGAAAAACCGCAAATGGGGCAGACCGTCTCGCCCAGATCAAACAGCCGAAATCGCCGTTCCCGAGCGACGGACTGTCTTTGAGCGTCTTGAGCAAGGCACTCCACAACCTCGGCTGACGAGCATTATTCGTGCCGAAAGTACTCGATCCTCGGCCACGGGCTCAACAGCTGGAACTAACGGAAGAGGTGCATCCGTTCGAACGCAACATCATTCCGAACGACAATTGAGTCCAAGAAGTGGGAAGAGGCCCGTGGATTTAAACAATCCACCTCGGCACGTACGCAGCAGTAGCAACCGGGAATATTCGATTCGATCGGGACACAATTCCGAACGACACGACGGAAGGCATTCGGCAAACTCTGGCAGTCGCCACCGATCCGAAAGCCGAGGAAACCGTTCGGAGCACGATAATACGATTATCCTGTACGATCAATTCACAGGCCTGCCAACCGTGTATCAACCCATCGACCCGGCTCTTCAGCCTCGGAACGCTCCATTGACGAGCTTGAGGGAGGCACATGCGCCCTTAATGTTAGCTGCTCGACCACCAAGGGAAAAAGAGGAGCATCGTTGGCAACATCGGCGGGAAAAAAGAAAGACTCCGGAGCGGCATACTGATGTTCCTCCCCCTGTTGTCCCGCAGGTCGCAGCCGAAGACAATTCGAAGCTCGGGAAGGCAAAGGCTTCCCCCTTCGTGGATGCTATTCAACAAGAGCGGCCGCTAGACAGATAAATCATGCCGAAGCTGAAACGTTATGAGGCAAAAGAAGACGCAGTCGCGTTCGTTTGTCGTTTCAGGCAAACCATGAGCCTCCATAACTTTTCTGACACCTTTATGTGTAAAATCTTCTCGCTCACTCTCAGTGAACCGATCATGCTATGGTACAATCAGTTGAAGCCCAAATCCATTTCTTGCTTCAACGAGCTAGAATTGGAGTTTAGCAAACGCTTCGTTACCAGCAACATTCAACCGAAGACATTATCGATGCTGGTGAACATGCGGAGAGCGGCGGGAGAAACACTGCGGCTTTATACCGAGCGTTACTAGGAAGTCTATAACCTTATTCCCGACTGTGATCAAGGAGTAGCAGCCGAGTCTTTCATGAATGGGTTGGATCCAACCTCGGCAATGTTTCGTGACCTCTCACGAAATCCACCTAAGACAATGGGAGAGCTCATGACAATAATCGAGAAGGATTGCGTTCACGAAGAAGCAATGGCCGAGCGACACACGTCAAAGGCTGAACCTGCCAAGACGATAGGGCCAAAGAAGTAGGTATCGAACGTTCGCCAAGGGCAAGGAAGCCAGGGTAGCTCGGGCCAGGCATCGAATAAGCCGAACAACAAAGGCCGACCCCCGCAGCACAATCCTGGACACAAACGAAAAGAGAACCACGACCGGACGAGTATGTCGCCGAGCGTACGGTATTCACTGAACCTATCTATAAACTTCTTAACATCATTGGCAAATTGCCGTTCTTTGTTTGGCCAACGGTACTCTTAGGCACCGTCGGAAGCGGACCAGGGATGTGCACGTATCATAAGGAACATGGCCACTACACCACGCAATGCCCACCTTTCAAAAGGTATCTAGAAGAGCTAGCAGCTGCCGGTCACCTCAATCAGTGGATTGACGTTCGGCAAAATCCACTTCCTCCACCTCCCCCTCTTGTTGGCAATCTCGTAAGCGTTATACAAGGGCTAGTTTCCGAAGGAAAGGCGGCTGAGCTTCGTTCAAAAATTGACAAGGCTGTCACCTCTCTATCAGTCTACAACGTGGGCGCTTCGGGAAAGCGAAAGTGGGAAGATCCGAGCTTCGGCGGCACCATAACTTTTTCTTCCAACGACTTAAAAGGAGTGCAACTTCCACATGCAGATGCCCTCGTTGTCACTGTTGCTATTGAAAAATCAACCGTACAACGGGTATTGATAGATCAAGGAAGCTCGACCGATGTCATGTTTTTCTCCACTTATCAGAGCCTCGGACTATCACCCGCTCAACTTCGGACGGCGTCAACTCCCCTTGTCAGTTTTACGGGAGCCCCGGTGTGGCCACTCGGCATGATTACCCTCCCTGTGGAGCTGGATCACGTGTCCTGGAGATTGAATTTGTGGTGGTCGCTTCGCCAAGTCCGTACAACGTCATTCTTGGCCGAACCTGGCTACACGAAATGCAAGCGGTTGCTTCAACATATCACCAGGTGGTAAAATTCGTCGGATGGAACAGACGACAGGAGAGCCTCCGAGGCGATCAAATCCAATCCAAGAAATGCTACATCAGCACTGTAACGAACAAACAGAGCTGTATGGAGGTACAATGCGTGGCTGCCGCCCCTACCCCAGTGATTAAGGATGTTGGTGTACTTGCCGAACAACGGTCAACCGAGGAGCTAATACGTTTTTCCATTCCTGGGGAAGAGGGAAGATATTTTTTGATCGGGAGTTCATTAAGCATGGTCGAACGTGAGGAGATGTACCAATTCTTGATGAGAAACATAGAGGTCTTTGCTTGGACTCCACAGGACATGCCGGGCGTGGATCCTTCGTTCGCCATGCACTCATTGAATGTAGATCCGAATAGGCGACCGGTTGTGCAAAAAGTCCGACGCTCGTCGGCCGCACATACCGAAGCTGTGATAGCAGAGGTGAATCAACTGTTGGAAGCTGGCGTCATTCGGGAAGTGCTATACCCCACCTGGCTTGCCAACCCCGTGGTTGTCCCGAAGAAAAATGGGAAACTAAGGGTTTGTGTCGATTACATGAACCTCAATGATGCCTGCCCTATGGATCGATTTCCACTTCCTCGGATTGAGCAGATGGTAGATGCAACGGCAGGATGTGAGCGCTTGAGCTTCATGGACGCGTATCGGGGCTACCATCAAATAGCTTTGGATCCGGAAGATCAGGAAAAAACGGCCTTCATCTCGCCTCGGGGAACTTTCTGCTACAAGGTTGTCCCGTTCGGCCTGAAGAATGTAGGCGCCACCTTTCAGCGCTCCATCACGAAGATGTTTCCTGGCATGCTCGGCGTAAAAGTAGAAGCTTATATTGACGATTTGGTTTGCAGAAGCATATTCGCTCGGGATCACCTTCGAGATCTGGGAGAGGTCTTTGCTGTTCTAAAACATAGGAAGCTACGTCTCAATGCTGAGAAGTGTGTGTTCGGCGTTAGCTCGGGGAAATTCCTAGGGTACATGGTGAGTCGCCGAGGAATCGAAGCTGACCCTACCCAAATTTTGGCTGTGCAGAGGCTCCAAGCTCCGACGACAATTAAAGAGGTACAGCGGCTCACGGGGATGGTTGCTGCCTTGAACCGTTTCATTCGACGTTCGAGCGATCTCTGCCGCCCGTTCTTCCGAGCAATCACAACAAGCCGACGCAGATTTGTATGGACAGAGGAGTGCGAGCAGGCTTTGCAATCTTTAAAGCAATACCTATCTCACGCTCCTTTGCTCGTCAAGCCCCTACCCGATGAAGATCTATATCTTTACCTTGCTGTTTTCGACCATGCAACGAGCGCGGTTCTTGTTCGGAGAGAGGGGATGGACCATCAACCGATCTTCTATTCCAGTAAAACGATGACGGATTCTCAGACGAGGTATATACCTATGGAAAAGTTAGCATTGGCTCTCGTTTCTGCTAAAACGAGCCTCTTGCCCTACTTTTAATCCTATAGGATTGTGGTCCTCACTAAGTTTCCTCTCAAAGCTGTTCTTCGAAAAACGGACACGTCGAGCCAGATCCTGAAGTTCTCTCAAGACTTAGCCAACTTTGACATCCAATTCGAGCCTCGGACAGCTATCAAAAGGCAGGTCTAGGCCGACTTCTTTGCCGAACTCACTCCCGGCTAACAAGACGAGGCCAATGCCTTGGCAACTGCCGCTGAAGAAGCTTGGATTCATCAAGAAGAGGTTTTGGAAGGGCCGTCCAGCTGTCATGCCGAACCACTCCGTGCTCGGTATTCCCTCGGACGCAAGAAACCCAAACGACAATGGAAGCTCTTCTCCGGCGACGCTTGGCGACTGACCGTCGATGGAGCTTCTAATGTTCATGGAGCTGGTGCAGGCATCGTCCTTGTGTCACCCAGCGGGACTGTTCATGAAAGCGTGGTTTTGATTGGGTACACGGCGACGAACAACGAGGCAGAATATGAAGCTCTAATTACAGGCCTCCAACTTGCTCTTCGGCTGGATGCAGATTCGGTTCATGTCTTTTGTGACTCTCAGCTCATTGTGGGGCATTTAAATGATGATTATCAAGCCAAAGATCAACGTATGAATGCTTACGTGAGCCACGTCTTAGCTTTGTTCGGAAGATTTGGACGCATAGAAGTGGAGTGGATCACTCGGGAGCATAACGCCCATGCTGACGCCCTTGCAGGTCTTGCTTCAGTCTACAAGACCTCGGGCAGTCGCACCATCACCTTTGACGAGGTCCCCAAACCAAGCTTCGAAAAGCCCGTGTGAATAGGTTATGGCCATCACCCTCGACCCAAGCCAGCTGGATTCTGTGGTTGCTTACCTGAAGAACCAAGTGCTACCGACGAACAAGCGCGAAGCGTACAAAATCCGTTGTCGAGCTGCCAATTTTTTCCTGGGACCGAACGACAATCTCTACCGACGAACTTTCACTGGCCCCGATCTGCGTGTCGTCCACGATGACCTTGTGCCAGCCGTTCTGGAGGAACTTCATTCGGGTAGCTATGGGGCTCACTCAGGAGGACGGTCCTTTGCACAGCGTGCCCTGACACATGGCTATTGGTGGCCGAAGATGGTCAAACAATCCGAAGAATACGTGAAGCTCTGTGTTCGGTGTCAAAAGCAAGCATCTCTCATCCACCAGCCCGCATTCCCCCTTAAAATGATCACCAGTCCGTGGCCGTTCGCGGTTTGGGCTTTTGACATAGTTGGTAAGATGCCGAAGGCGCCTGGAGGATTTGAGTACATGCTCACTGCCACAGATTTGTTCACCAAGTGAGTAGAAGCTTCCCCCATGATCAAGACCACCGCCGGGGACGTGGAACGCTTTATTTGGAAGCACATCATCTCAAGGTTCGGCGTACCATACGCCATCCTTTCTGATAATGGCTCCCAATTTGTTGCTTCCGATCTCAAAGCTTTTTATGCGAAGCGCCACATCACCATCCAAAATTCCTCGGTGGCATATCCTCAAGGTAATAGACAAGCCGAAGCATCGAACAAGACAATCACTCGGGGGCTGAAGCGCCGTCTGGATCGGAAGCTCGGTAAGTGGGTGGAAGAGGTTCCACACGTCTTGTGGGCCTATCGAACAACACCTCGACGGTCCACTGGCCGTACTCCGTTTGCTATGGCCTATGGTATGGAGGCTGTCCTCCCTTTATCTACTATGATCCCTACAGCCCGGACGGAGAGTTTTAACCCTGTAGATAACAATGCTCTTGTGGGTGCCGAGTTAGATTTAGCCGAAGAACTACGTGACAATGCTAACCTTCGGCACGCCGCGTACCAGCAAGAAGTTGCAAAGGGCTACAACCGCAATGTTCGTGCTCGACCATTCAACGTCGGGGACTTAGTCCTTCGGATGGTTACCGAAGCGTCAAAGTTGACCAAACTAAAAGACCCCTATGAAGGACCTTACCGAGTGGTTGAGAAGATCGGGCATGGAGTCTACAAGCTTGCTGAGATGGATGGCACGCCAATCGCTAATCCATGGAATGCCCAAAAGCTTAGGAAATTCCATGGCTAGTATTGGCATCTTTTGTATTTACATTTTCGTTCGGCCCATACGCTTTTGAGCGTCAAGCACTTAATATAAATTCGTCCAGTATTCTGCTTTATTTTTACACATGGGGTATTTTATCTAGCTCCGGTAACATCTTTTATTCGGGTGAAATTCTCAAAGCCCATGATAATTTGTTTGTTCGGGGGAAATTCTTGAAGCCCATGGTAACTTGTTTGGTCGGGTGAAATTCTCGAAGCCCATGATAATTTGTTTGTTCGGGTGAAATTTTCGAAGCCATTTGTTTGTTCGGGTGAAACTCTCGAAACCCATGATCACTTTTTCGGCTCAGTTTTCCCATCCTATTGCCTTATTCTATTCCTCCAGTAATACAATAGGGCAGGGGGCTACTATATGGGTAAACCTGAGTTCATCTCTTAGTGACTTCAAAATCACATAAACAGTCCTACCGAATAAAAAGACTTGGCAAATATTTATATACTTGGAAACAACATCCATACCGAACGAATAGACGATTGTCATTCAAAAAGAAATTCTCCAACCTGTTTTAGTTACATCCAATGGTTGGCAGGGTTCCCATTGTTCGGAGCCAACCATATTCAAAAATATTCAAAAAAAAAAAACAAAACAAAAAAACAAAAAAACAAAAACTAAACGAGAACAAATTTAATATGCTGCAGCGTCGGCAGGGGCTGGTAGGGTTGAAGCGTCGGCAGGGGCTGGTAGGGTGGTCGAGTCGGCAGCGTTAGCTGTTGTCTCTTCTTCTACAGCTTCGACAGGGGCGAGCAGTGGTACTTCCACCAGACTCCTCCTCTCGTCGTCAGCCTCAACGCCTGCATCGTCAAGACCCCTGTTGTAACCGAGCATGAAGCTCTCTTTATGCTGGCCTTCTTTGATTTCATCCTACACTTCAATAATCTGATCGGCCACATCTTCCTCGGCCTGAGCATACCCTCTCTCGTATTGCCCCTGCATGTCTTTCTCCATTTCTTTTCTCATTTCTTCTCGACCGAGGGCTCTCCCTTCAGCCAGCCCCTCGTCTTTGCCCTCAGCCCTGGTTTGTTCGGCAGACTCCTGCAGGCCCTTGATTAGATCATTCTGATTGGCAACCTGAACTTTCAGGCTTTGCTTTACGAGCTCGGATTGCTCCAAGCCCTTCTTGTAATTCTCGGCCAGGGCCTTGTTGTATTCCACCGACTGCTTCTGCAGTTTTGACTTCTTGTCATGCTCGGTGAGATGAAGTTGGGCACTCATTACGGACTGGGTGGCCTGTAAACAAAGCAAAATGAAAGTCATTCCGACGAAATAAGGCATATGTGCAAAAAATCATTGCAAGTATGAAAGAATTTACTTACCCTTCCAACGTGATAGTAGTATTCACTCAAGGCTGCTTTCAGAGAAGGGGGACTCTGTACATCCCTCGGCAAAGCTAGCCCCGAGTGGAGAGTGAAAGCCAGATAGGGGTCCTCCCTCATGCTGTCCGATTTGAGAACTTGTTTCTTGCCAGGTGTGATGAAGTTTGGCACCCATGGGGTGTCAAGGTCTAAGGCAGGCACCCTCCCTTCTCCCTCTGCCGAGGCTTCCTTCGGTTGCTCCACTTCTTGGCCCTTTCCCTTCGAGGCCGCCTTTGTCTTCTTACTCGCGGGTGGTTCCTTCGGGGAAAGAGGGGCGCTCAGTGGTCGTTTTTTGGAGGGTGGGGGAGGTGGGGCTTTCTTGCTCGGCGCCGAGCTCGAAGCGGCTGCGGCTCCAGCCTTCAGTAGTTGGGCCTTCTCCCTCTCTTTTTCCTCCAGCTTCTTCTGGAGAACTTCCTTGATATTTCTTGGAGGCATAACTTCTTGTTCAAGGAAAGGTTCTTCTTCGGTCAGAAGTCGGATTGACCCTCGGAGGGGTTTGTCGAAGCTCGGTTGGAGCTCTTGTGGGATGTCCTCGGACTGCTCAGGCTCGTCAGTTACCTTTCGTCGGATCCGACCGCCGTATGTAGCTTTATATTTGAGGATTGTTGGGGCGTCTCTCTCCTCCGCTGGGATAGTAAGTAGGGAGTCGGCAAGACCGCAACCTTTCGCCGCCCTTAACAGTACTTTGTTAAGCTTGGTGGTATCTGCCGAAGAGAAATTTGAAATCATTAGTCGAATTTCTGACAAGTATAATAAGAGCAACAGAAGGAATAAACATTTGAAATAACGGACAAGTGTTCTTACTCGGCGTTCCCCTTCGTGTGGCTATGTCAAATTGGCCATATTCATGTTCGGGGAATTGGAAATTTCCCCGAACCTCGACGTAGTCAGAGGCCCATTTCTCCGAGTCATACATGCCATTGGGAATGATTTTCTGCATCTTTCTCCGGGAGCAAAGATAGTACCGAGAATACCGAACGTTTCTCGACATCATATAATTTTCAAAAAATTGGAAGGTCTCTAGTCGGAACATCTTCACCTCAGCAAGGATGATTACTGAGTGAATGATGCGGTAGGAGTTGACGCTCAGCTGGCACGGAGTGAGATTGAAGCGGTGAAGGATCTCTCTCAAAACTCTGTGCATCGGGAACCGAAGGCCCCCTTCTGTGATTGCCATCAGAGGCACGGTGACGTGTTCGTCACTGTACCTTATTCGGTTGCCCTGGACTGGTGTGATAATTACATCGTTGGGAACATCGTATACAGCTCGGAAGAGACTCAAGCTCTTTTGGTCTTGGAAGCACTCTAGGTAGGGGCAGGGGTCCCTCCCCATTCGGTCGGGAATCACATCGGGGTCCAGTTGAACGAGTTTTCGCTTCACCTTCGGAGGTTGCGATGAGGATTCTCCTCCGGCGTCCGCTCCCTCATCCGTTCGGCTTGCTGAAGCGATTGGAGTTTCTTGCTCCGACTCAGCTTCATCGCCTCCCTCGGCCTCATCTCCCTCTTCAACTTCGTCGTGAGGGGGTTCTCTCTCGGATGAATCGTCGTCTACGTCTATTATGTTAGGGTCTGGGCCCACTATTCGGAGAGGAGCCACCATGGCGGGGTAGTCGATTCCTTCTACACCCTCGGGGATCCTTCCACTTGACCCCGTTCGGTAGTTCCGGGCGAAATCTCTTATAGCTTCGGCTAACCCTGGTTCGGATCTACCAAAATCCGAATCTTCGGAATCCACCGACCGATAAGATTCGCCCGAAGAAGTTGGCTTTGCAGACTCCATACCTAGAAACAAATAAGTGCATCGGATAAGACCGTTAGCGATTTGCATGGCCAGGAATCTAAGTGCCTACGTTCGGTGTTCTGTGTCGTTAGGGGAGATCCCAACTCTGCTCGGTTATTTCCCGAGCGATATCCCTTCGGAAGAAATTTCGAAGGAAGGACCTATACCGCTCAGGGAAACGATGGGGAACCCTACGCGTTTCCAATGGGGAAACAGAGATTGAGAAGCATAACAGGGCTTGTAAATCTTCTTAAAGACTGCCCCTTTGGAAAAACCTCACATCTGAAGGTGTTCACGTGTTCGGAAGAACACGATTTGAAGGTGTTCGCATGTTCGGAAGAACACATGAACACCTGGGTTATCAGGCGATCGTTTCAGTCCAAACGAAAAAGAAAAAGCCAACAAAAGGGGGCAAAAGCACTCGAAAAACACACAAATCATATCAACGGATGAAAGAACTTAAGAAAATACCTGAAAGTCAAGGGAAATCTGTGATCAAAACCTTCAAAATCTGCAGATTTCTGGTGATTTTTGGTCTGAAATTGTGGTTGAACAGGCAAACGATCGAGAATGAGAGAGAAAGTGATTTTCTCTCTCCTCCCCTTGCCCCTTTTATACTGAGTACAGAATTCGAAGCGGCCTCAAACCCTGGCCGTTGGACTTGGGCGGGAGACTGATGTGCCGCTCGATGAAGGACACGTGGCAGGTGTGAAGCGTGCCGTACCACTACCCAATGAAATCGCGACACCTGGCATCGATTCAAATCGACGGTTATAGAAGCATTTAATGAAAGCTGCGCGCACATATCGAAGCGTTCTAAACATTTCTGTTCGTTCAACTTCTACGGTTCGTTCGGTCGATCGTTCTTCGGATTTATGTCTACGTTCGGCCAGATTCTTATTCAACTCCTCCTTCATTTCCGAGCAAGCAAAGAAGGAGTTGAGGGGCTATTGTAGGGGGCCGAAATATCCGAAGGGTCACAAGGTCCAGAAAGGGGGAATGAGGGTTCACACGCTGTTTGACCCATCATCAAAGCTATCTCAGTTCACCTGTAAATAAGTTTGAGCTTCGGCCAAACTTGCCAATAGTTATCCAAAGGATAGACGGAACCACGAGTACTTCACCGAACGTTATAAGCAGTATCCGAACATACGACACTTGAGTTCGCTCGGGGTCTCATCAATCGCACGGGTAAGAACATCCGCTTGTTCGGCTAATTCGGTAGGGACATCCTACGCTCGGATAATTCGTATGGCGGAAGTGGGTCCCGCTGAGCCTAGACGATTGTGGAACCTTCCATAAATATCTACTGATAAGTAAATTGTCTTTTCTGATATTCGAAGTGACATCTCTGGACGATGTGACCTTTCTGACATCAACCCATGTGGCTCTGAAAGACTAGGGAAGTGGTGTTCATTAAATGGCCCTGCTAGAAGGCGCCAACCGAGCAGAACGTGACACGTGGAAAGTATGACCAACTTGCTCAGCACTCCACCTCTTTGCCTATAAATAGAAGAGCAACACCACAAAGAAAGGGACGGGGAGGACAGAAAAAGCAACAGCATTCTTCTCTCTTCTAAGATATTCTCTCATTAAACTTCTTCTCTTCTCCACCTACTGACTAGTTCGTTGGAGCTTCTTCCCGGAGGAACAACCCCCTCCGGTTCTGCAGGTACATCAAGATCGACGCCATCTCACGTGCGAGCAGCTACACAAGAAGGATCACAAAGAAATCACGCCCCCACAGAGAGAGAGAGATTGAGATTGAAAGAGAGAGAGAGAAAGAATAGAGACAAGTGTCTGAACGCACAAATGCGCACATGGTAGTGAGAGAGGCAGAAGTGGGACTTATTTGGAGGAGGATCCAGTGAGCCATAAAATTATTGGGGGAGGATCCTCCCAGCCATGATCTTAAAAAATAGGACTTGTCCGGAATTATTCCTAAAAAATATTCATCACAACCGCACCATTTATAGACTTTGCACAGAAAAAAATATTCTTGAAAAAAAGTAGTTTTTGTTGGAGATGAATTGAATGGAAAAATGAACTGCTCATACTTTGTTAGACGCTAAATATGAAATTGAACTTAAACTACTTATTTTTCAATATAACATTTAGGTGTTATTCCGGTTTATCCCTTAAAAAATAATAAACTTATTGAAATAAAAAATATACAATATAGATTTTGTTTAATAGATATCGATGAGATCTATCAAACCCTGGAAAAAAATTTGAGAAATTATTTTCGTAAGCTCATTCTTTTTAAACTTGAAAATAAGTCCTTTTTTTTAAGTACTTATTTGAGAAAGTGGAACAAGACATTAATATGTTTTTACATGTCTCAATGTTAGCTAAAAAATTCTTTTACTAAAGTACTTTTAAAATTTACGAAATGAACAATTAAGATCAATATTTGGAGACTTGATCTACGAAATCGACTTTGAAAGGGTCTCCAAACAAAGACAGTGTTTAGAGGTAATTTGCTCCCTATTTTATTTGGGTTCGGGTACTGAGAAAAACCAATTGCCATAGGAAAAATTCTTTCCCATGAAATACGGCCTAAATTGGCATGTCACCCTTGCATGATAACGGTATCACCCCAGAATAGGGACCTGTAGGAGTCAAGGAGAATTTTGAACCAATGATTTCTGAGACGGACAACTTGAATTGCGCACTACACTACATGGTACCCTATCAAACAACCTAAAAAAACAGTTCTCTCTCTCTCTCTCTCACACACGCACTCATCCTCTCTTTTTTTTGAACGGCAACACACATACACACTTATCCTTGATTCATTCACAACAATAAATAGTACATATTCTTGCGTTACAAAAATTAACTCCCATTACTTGAATATCATCTCTCTTCCTCCACTACAAAACGAAAGAGTTATAGTGAGGATTCAATTTCCTCGCAAATAACATTCATCCGCAATTCTGTCATTTACTACTACCAACAATTCAAATCCAAAGAGAATTTTTGCTATTTCTCCGCTTCTACTGCCGCTCCGCAAACTCGAACGTTGAACCTATGCTTTATGAGGCGGGCGCAACGCCTACCAACTGCACTACGTTGAACTTCCGGTCTGAAAGGTGAACTTTTTTTACATATATATATATGATTATTTTAGCATGTCTTTCACCACTCCAAATTATTTTATTTAACATTAATTATGGTCTTTCGATTTTTTGTACTCTTACAATGTCTGAACTTTATTTGAGCAAGTTTAATTTTTGCTAGCACAACACTTTTTTTGGGTTTTTTTTGCTAGGACTTGGGGAGGGGGATGAGGCTTACGAGAATTCAAACAATAAATTTTACAATTTGAATAAACTGACATTGTCACAATTAATTTCAATTGGAAAAAAGTGAATCCATAGAATTAGTGAGAAACATATCTTTCATTGCCAATTAGAATAAGAAAAGTGACGAAACAATTTTTTCCAGTTTATCAGTTTTTTATTCTAATAAATTTGATAATGATATTGAATGTAGTTGATTATATCTTTACCATAAAAAATTAATAATGACATATATATCAAAAATTAATGAGTCCTAAAAGAGGTGACGAAATATTTCCTCGCCAAATGCAATCTTTTGGCGAGGAAAACATATTTTATTGCCACATGTTACCTTTTGGCGAGGAAAACAAATTTTCTCGCCAAATGTAATTTTGGCAAGTTCCTCGCTAGAAAAGGCGACAAAATTAAATTTTCTTGCAGATAATGTACTTTTAGCGACGAAATCCATTTTTCTCGCCATATTTTCCCACCATAGCCCTTTCGTGTTGTAGTGCTCCTTTTATTATGAATCTACAATGATCCTCTATCCTCTCTTTTGTTATAAATCCTCTATCCCCTCCCCTCTTTGATTTCAACCTTTTTGCAAGAGACATGGCTAAAATCACTTTCCCAAATTCCTTAGGCTTCTTGCCCTCTTCATGTGTCCTATACTTGCATTCACTACATTGGCTGAAAAGGGCCACGCATCTGCAGGCAATGCGAATTATAACGATGAAAAAAATAGGACTCTTCCCTCAACCCATGCACATTATGGGGTGCGTGAGGGTGTGATCTTCCTTCTAGATGAAAAAAAGTTACTATGTAACACCATTTTATGCCCGCAAGCTCAAGGAAACGAAGGAGACTGCGTTGGCTCCATCCCCAAGTCCTACAGGATTAGGCTTGAAAGCACATAAAGTACTAACTTTCTATCTTAAGACTGAAGATTGAACAAGGGGATTTCAAAGAATTGACTATCGATCGAAGATTGCAAACGGATCTTGGAGGAGAAAGACAAATATATTGCCAAGCTTGAATGGAATGACAAATCTTAGAAAAAGGAGATTAAGTATCTCCATCAATCTACACACCAACTCAACAAGGCAAATGAATATTTTTTCGGGTCGTTGATTTCGGCTGAAGGCGCCAAAAGAACCAATCCCACTTGAGAAGCTAGTTTGTTCCAATAATAAGGGGAGGTTGTGCCGCCATTTCTCAAGTGGGATGGGTTCTTTTGGTGCCTTCAGCCAAAATCAGCGACTCGAAAAAATATTCATTTGCCTTGTTCAGTTGACGTGTAGATTGATGGAGCTACTTAATCTCCTTTTTTCTGAGATTTGTTATTCTGTTCAAGCTTGGCAATATATTTGTCTTTCTCCTCCAAGATCCGTTTGTAATCTTCGATCAATAGTCAGTTCTTTGGAATCCCCTTGTTCAATCTTCAGCCTTAAGACAGAAAGTTAGTACTTTCTGTGCTTTCAAGCGTAATCCTAGAGGACTTGGGGATGGAGCCAACGCAGTCTCCTTCATTTCCTTGAGCTTGGGAGCAAAAAATGGTGTTAAATAGCAACTTTCTTCATCTAGAAGAGAGGTCACACCCTCACGCATTCCATAATATGCATGGGTTGAGGGTAGTGTCCCATTTTTATCATTGCTATAATTTGCATTGCCTGCAGATGCATAGCCCTTTTCAGCCAATGTAGTGAATGCAAGTATAGGACACATGAAAAGGGCAAGAAGCCATAAGGAAATTTGGAAAGTGATTTTAGCCATGTCTCTTTCAAAAAGGTTGAAATCAAAGAGGGCATAGAGTAATTTTGTTTTGCCATAAGGAAATTGGGATATTTTTTTCAATCAAATCTAGTACAAGGAAGCAGCGCAGCCTTCGAATGGTACAAATCCAACTACTATTCCTCTATACAAGGAAGCCTTGGCTAACCTAGAAACTTAAAACTCCACTCATAATGATGGAAAATCTTTGGAGTAATCACCAACTGACTAGAGAAAACGAATTGCTCATGTTGGTTTAGTTGAGTTGAATACGATTAAAGATACTTTGAGAGTTTGCGGAATCTTCATCATCGTGATAAAAAAAATCTTTGGAGTACAAATCACTAATTGACTAAAGAAAACGGATTGCTCATGAGTTGGTTCAACCGAGTTGAATACTACTAAAGAGACTTTGAGAGTTTGTGGAATTTTATATAGAGATTTGTTTGAATGATGGTATTTACAAAATGACCGATTTCTGAATTAATGTATTTGTTGAACAAACTTATTGCGTCTCTTGGCATGTAATTGTTTAGGCTGATAAAGATAGGCAACCTATTCTCTGTTTTTGGATTTGTTATGAACACATATGACTGGTTATATGACATGCTATAGAAGTTCACAAGACGATTTAAGCTATGCATAGTTGTAGTTGTATTTAATTTAGCTAGACGTAAATGTAATAGGCGCTCAATAAGCTCATTTTCTCAAATTTCACAATCAGTGGTGACACGACACTGATTGTTACTATTATAAGTGTGGTCGGAAATTTTGAATTCATGTTTGTGTGGTTTCATTCCGAACTCTTGCTCTGGATTCCATCATGAAAACAGTTTCCGACATCAACCTGTGCTCTCTTTCTTGACCGCATGCACGTCATTGCAACCAGCAAGTCATTGAAACCTTTCGGTCACCCGAATGAGCGCCTCGGCATGGACCTTGCCGTACGTCTTAATGGTTGGGCTAGGCTGGGACGCCTAATCCACCGAACCCAATTACTCAGCCGATATGGGTAATAGAAAGGGGATATCCTTCCATGGACAGGACCACAACTCGTTTGTGTGTTTTTTTTTTGTGTCCATTTTAATGATCAATTTTTGCTCATTCTTCACAATGTTAATAACATCAATCATACCAAAAATCACGTCGATTGATAACCAATTTACCAATAGATATAATTTTGATACACATTTAGTTGCGATAAATGGGTATCACTCCAATATTTCACTCTCTTTTTTGCAGAATATATGCTTTCCGATATCATATTATAATTTGTATTAAATCAACTGGATTATGGTGGGATCAACGTCTTTGGCAAGCTCTAAAATGTGAACGGTTTAGAAAAAGTGACACCTGGAAGGATCCGAAAACGAGCAATCAGCATTCAAACCTATGACGTCGGAGAAAGAAAATGCCTAAGACTTTGGCTGTAACCGCTCCACAATCTTACGTTAAAATCCGAGAACGTATTGAGATGCCAAGGAAACAAGTTAGGTGGTCGAAAGTAATTTTAATTAATATTGATGCTTAGTTCCAGTATTATAAAGTGACTAGTGGATGTCCATGTCTAAAGACACGTTGGAATGTAACATAGACTCATCTTAAATAAATTGTTCGTTCTACCCAACTATTGTACGCGCGCGATAGTCTTATATATTTTGATATATATATTTCCCTATTTTATCATAAAAGACAATATTTACATAGAGATACATTACCTAAAAAGTTAGGGTATAAGAATATTTTTAAAAAAAAGAAGGAATGATGTGATGTGTACAAAGTAATTTTTTTATTTTTTTAGTACCATATTAAAGATCTCAATGAGATCTTTTAAACAAAATCTATATTGCATATTTCTAGATTTCAATAAGCCCATTATTTTTTAGCTTGAAATTGTCTTCTTAAAAAATAAGTACTTATTTCACGTTCCGGAACGGAGCCTTAATAGAAAGTGATCTAACGGTTGTAGAGGTTGCTCTTGTTTATATGCCTAAACTTTTTTAGCACAAACCGCTCTGTTTTATAATATGAATTGTTGTTCTTATATTTTGTATACGTACTGAATCGCGTTGTTATTTTGGTTGTTTTTTACTATTAATTTGTCGAAAATAAAAAGTTTTATATTATACAAATTCGAGTCAGTAGATATAATATTTAATATATCTTCACTGTATCTGTGGCTTAATTTATGAGAGAATAACGTATTGATTCCAATTACCATTTGAGGTTATTTTGACCTAACAAATAACAGCATAATTGAGCCAAGGGTAAACAAGTGGTGTCGATTGACTCCCGACAGTTCTAAAAAGATACATTATTCGTCTATTATCTTGACGAATATGAAGAGGCGATTCTCAACTGATTAGAACTGTGACAGACTACGATATGATTCTTATTGTATAGAGACAGGATAAGACGGCGATTTTGCAGATCTTTCACTGCAAATCTTCCACGAAAATTACAGATTAATTAGATATGGGAATTTTAAAAGGTTTATAGTACTGTCCCAAATATCATTGACACATCATAACGCACAATGTTTTAAAGAGCTTTTTTAACATACATACATTTGAACGGCTGCGACAAACATAACTTTCACGTATTTTATTTTATTTTTTATTTATGATTCAGGTGTTCGGGCTAGCTTTACAATATTTACATATCTCCATATGACGTACTACAACCTCTTTACGTGATCACGTCTAAATTATGGGACCTGTTTTGGCATTTTACTAGTTTCAAACCTGTACAAAGTGGATCATCCTCGAAACCTCAAACACTCATAAACACAAAAGTTTAGTTTTTTTTTTAAATGGAATATCAATTACCGGGACTAGTAATCTGCCTGCTAGTATGGGCAGTGTTGGTCATAAGAAAGGAGCGTCGCCACTGCCGTGTGGAGGAGCTACGAGTGTCACCACCGGGGCCGAGGCAGTGGCCATTGGTGGGCAACATCTTTCAACTAGGCTGGCCCCCCATGAGTCATTTGTGAGGCTGGCTCGGGAGCACGGACCCATCATGACCCTGTGGCTCAGCTCGATGCTTACCGTGGTGATCTCGTCAGAGAAAGTGGCTCGCGACATGTTTAGGAATCATGACGTCGTTTTGGCCGGAAGGAAAGCGTATGAATCTATGACAGGGTCATATGGGACTGACGGTTCCCTCATAATGGCCCAAATATTCAACCCGGTGCATTAATCGAATGGTGCAATGGATGACAGTGCGTCTGGAACCGTCGCAATAGACGTGAGGAGGTTCTTCTTAATGATGTCTTTTCTTTCAATCTAAAAGGAAACCTCGTGTTTTCAAAAGATCTCTTGGATTCCGACTCGGAGAGAGAGAGGGGTGAATTCTTATTCTCATACCATGCCGAGAAAATCGTGGAGTTGGTTGCGAAAACCTATCTTGCGGATTTCTTACCAATACAGCGGGGATATGATCTGCAAATTAATGTTAAGAGCAAGTTTACCGGTCGTTTGCTAAAAAAACTCTTGAACAGTACACATTTTTTATTTTACATACTCATATTTCTTTTAACACTACACCAACACTATTTATTTAACCTATTCTCTATTAAAATACTATTACTTTTAGAGAAAGGAAGTGAGTGAGAGACCATGAACAGTGTTCTGAGTGAAAAAAGAGGAGAAATAAACTAATTTTTTAATGGATAGCAGATGAACAGATCTTCGATAGAAATAGCTCACCACTGTTCACAAACGGGAAATACATGCCCTTTCCCCAAAGCAGCTGCAGGTGGGTTTTTTTCATACTTTTCTTAGGTAAAATAGCAAAATAGGTATTATAGATGTTCTGGTGTACTTGCTCTAAGAAGGTAAAAAGTAACGCATACTGCGGGGATTTGATCTGCGGATTTCTTAACAATACTGCAGGGATTTGATCAGCGAAACCTAATCTTGTGGGTCTCTTGGAAGTTGGAACTATTTTACTTGAAAAGAATGAATATTTAAAAGAAGAATGAAAGAAAAATTAAAATTAATATTTTCTAATCTTATTCTGATTCCTTATTTTCAAATTTTTCTTACTTTCCTAACAGTTATCAGTAAAAAACGATTACTGTGATCTAGGGCTGTCTCTCCCTCCCTCACACGTTAATTTCAATCCAAAATTGTTCTCTCTCACACATATGTTTAGCGCACTCTCTCTCTCTCTCTCTCTCTCTCTCTCTCTCTCTCTCTCTCTCTCATTCTAAGTCATAGTTTTATCTTTGTCTTCATCGAATTGAAAGTTGAAAGCCAACGAAAATATACATGTGCCCGTGTTTCCGCATTGGAACTAGTTTTCTTATTTAACTTAATTTTTTATAGTACATATATAAAGCAAGGGTGTATAGTCTATTTATACTTAACAAAAGACAAATTGTTGCAATGGATGATTACTTTAATCCAATAGTTTAGGCTAATTCTCCTCCTTTCAATAAAGTGCTCACATTTTTTGCGCGTATTACATAATTATTGTGTGGGTTTATTTATTTCTAACAACTGAACATTAATGTCTTTGTGATTTTTCAAAAAAGAAAAGAGAGAAGAATACCAAAAACTTTCAAAAAATTCTATGCTAATTTGAAGAATATATATATGGGAGAACATTTCGGGGACACAAAAAAAGACACTCCATCTTAACCATTGAAGCCAATTGCTGAAATTTGAAGTTCACAAAGAATTACTATTGACAGTAAAGAATTACTCATAGCCACAAAGAATTACTCTTGGCCGCAAAGAATTACATTTGGCCGCAATGCATTTCTCATGGCCGAGAATTACTTTTAGTTACATCGAATTGCATTTGGCCGCATCGAATTGCACCTAGCCGTATTGAATTACTTTTGGACGCATCGAATTGCATTTGGCCGCATTGAATTGCACTTGGCCGCGAAAAATTATTCGTGGCCGCAAAGAATTACTATTGGCCGTTACGAATTGCACTTGGCCGCATCGAATTCCTCTTGGTCACTTTGATTTACTCTTGGCCGTATCGAATTGTTCTTGCCCGCATTTAATTGCTCTTGACCGCATCAAATTGCACTTGGCCGCATTGAATTGCAATTGGTCGCATCTAATTACACTTGGTGGCATCTAATTGCATAGCTCATTTGTGGGAAAAAAAAAATTTTTAGCCCATTTTAATGATCTAAATTGCACATACTTTGCAATGCTAGTAATACCAAAAAAACACGTCGATTGAGTACCAATAGATATAATTTCGAAACACATTTATTTTGTGATGTATGGGTATTAATCCAATATTTCAATCTCCTTTTTGTAGGATATATGCTTTCCATTTTTTATTTTTTATTTTTGCTCGGCAAAAGAAATATTATTATAACTCGAAAGGGTACATCGAGAAGGAGCACCTTAGCATAAAGAGCTAGGATACTCCGAAAAGGAAAAGACAAGCATCCAACAAAAAGTTGGATGAAACACCTTAGAGAACGTTACAATTTTAATTTCCGGATACTGTCTAGAAAAACCTTAAAATCCTCCACGGAGTAGACTTTGATGTTGAATTTCGCCTTTATCCACATCGCAACCCTAGTTTTGACCAAATCCCCCACCTCCCACAGTTGTTTTGAGGAGTTGTTGAAAAAGTAGTCTTTTCGAACCAACCAGATGGACCATAGTATAACATGGAAGCAGGACTCCCAAATGTGTTTCTCTAGGTTGCGGAACCCATTGTCAAACCACCAAATCGCCAAAGACGGAACCGAGGCTGGGCAAGCCCACTTGACCTTCCACCAATCCAAGATCATAGACCACACAGTCCAAGAAAATTGGCAATTGGATGAACAGATGATGATGGGTTTCCAAATGCAGCAGACAGAGAGGACACAATGCTGATTGGATCTCACTAATAATGTATCAAATCAATTGGATTATGGTGGGATCGACATATTCGATGAGCTCTAAAATGTGAATGGATTAGAGTATCAAAGTGGTGCCTGGTAGAATCCTCGAAAACAAGCAATCAGTTTCTTGCACCGAAAATGATCCCTTTCCTATATGATGCAGTAGTACATAACAATATAACATTATAATTTTTTTCATACCACAGTATGTCAGAGTTAGTTTATGCGTTCTCAACAAAATTTCAAAGTACGAATCCACTATCCATTAGCAAAGGCCTGATTAAAACCCGAAAAAAAGTTACCTATAGATTATCCTGAATTGACGTTATTTGGGGAATTTCAAGCCTATGACTTGAGAGAAAGAAAACACCTGAGACTTTGGCTGTAACCAAAGTCATCTATATCTATATAATAACTAAGCTCATTTTTTGAATCTTATGTACGTTCATAAATCTAAAGGTCTAAAATGATTTCTTGAATCCGGCCTACAGCTAATTTCTTGGGCTGACTATATATTTTTGGCAAGAATCTCTCTCTCTCTCTCTCTCTCTCTCTCTCTCTCTCTCTCATCAATAACAAAACATAAATTCCATATTCTCATAATAATCCGATAAGTGTTGATTGTGATGTGAACTTTAGATAACTAGGTTAGTTGCGATCATGGTTTCTTTTATAGGGATAAAATAATATGAATACTGTAGTCATTGTTTTAGTTTGGTTGGCATGTCGTAGATCATGGATGTAATAAGGATGAATTTTATTGAAAAAAAATAACTTTTGAGATGATTCAGGCTTGTTTATGAGGCTGGTCAATGGTAAAGAGGACAATTCATTTAGTAAGGACTGAACATAATGTTTATTTGCTGAAAATTGTGTTTATTGTGGACAATTGATGATTAGAATTCACAAATGCCTTCTAATTGGTGTGTAATTGATTTGAATGATTCAATTGTTACAAACTGATCAATATCAAGTTGCGTCAGGCCTTTAGGTACGAGCAGTTTTCTCAGACTTTACTTAGATACTCAAATACCGAATTAATAAAATCTCATTATAAGAGTTTTTCTATAAGAATAGAATAAGCATTTGAGCAAGAATGGAGCCAAGGAAAAACAAGTGGTGCCATCAATTCAAAAAAAAGATACATTATTCGTCTAGTATCTTACGTTGTTCTATTTAATTAATATTTGTAATCGTTTATAAAAATTAATAAAATCTTTTTGTTTAGCGAAAAAAACCACACCGGTCTGCCACCTCTCGACGAATATGAAGAGCCCAGAAGAGGTTATTCTCAACTGAGTATAACTGTGACGGACCACGATATGATTTTTATTGTACGTATAAGCTGGATAAGATGGCGATTTTGCAGATCTTTCACTGCAAATCTTCAACGAAAATTACAGATTAATCAGATTTGGGAATATTAAAAAGTTTATAGTTTCACAAATATCATCGACACATCATGACGGACAATGTTTTAAACAGTTTTTTACATACATTTAATCGAACGGCTTCGACAAACATAAGCTTAATTTACATATGTTTTTTCATGATAACTCGAGTGTTCGGGCAGCTTTACAATATTTACACATATCTCTATGTGACGTACTACAACCTCTTTCCGTGATTACGTGTAAATTCACAAGACCGGTTTTGGCATTTTCCTTATTTGAAAGCTGTATAAAATGGATCATCCTCAGAACTTCAGACACTCATAAACACAAGTGTCCGTTTTTTTGTAAATGGACTATCAATTACTGGGACTAGTAATCTGCCTGCTAGTATGGGCAGTGTTGGCCATAAGAAAAGAGCGTCGCCACCGCCGTGTGGAGGGGCTACGAGTGTTACCGCCGGGGCCAAGGCGGTGGCCGTTGGTGGGCAACATCTTCCAACTGGGCTGGCCCCCCCACGAGTCATTTGCGAGGCTGGCTCGCGAGCATGGACCCATCATGACCCTGTGGCTCGGCTCGATGCTTACCGTGGTGATCTCTTCAGAGAAAGTGGCTCGCGACATGTTTAGGAATCATGACGTCGTTTTGGCCGGAAGGAAAGTGTATGAATCAATGACAGGGTCATATGGGACTGACGGTTCCCTCATCATGGCCCAATATGGGCCCAGCTGGCGGACGATGCGGCGACTGTGCACCACCGAGTTCTTTGTCACAAGTCGGCTCGACGCCATGCAAGGTGTGTTCCAAAATTTGTTGTAAAATTGAAACAAATGAAGTTAGAGTTGGGAAATGGATCCTTTCCAGTAACTATTTGAAAACTTGAAGTCCCTAAAGCTCATGCCCCCTTCAAATTTAGACTCACTCACTCACTCTCTCTCTCTCTCTCTCTCTCTCTCTCTCTCTCTCTCTCTCTCTCTCTCTCTCTCTCTCTCTCTCTCTCTCTCTCTCTCTCTCTCATAGATGCTATAGACCTCGGTTTCCCCTTCTCATGGAATTCATGGAAATTCGAAGGATCGTTTTGTAGTGACCTATTCACTCTATCTTCTTGTATGTTTTATAAAGTTAGAATAGATTCTTCCAATTAGCACAAAAAATTCTTTTTCTTGTTACACTTTTTAGCAGAAAGTCTACAGCCACCGCACGCTGTGTGGGGCCTACTTCGGGCTTCGCACGAATTATCCGAGTCGTTCAATAATTTAAAAAAAAAACCAAGTGTGGCGCGCGAATAATCAGCTCGATCCGATATCTATAGGTGCTCAGATCAAGCTTATCATCTTTCTGTACACCAGAAAACCAATCTTTCCATTTTTTTCGATTTTTCAAAGATGAGAAGCTTCATCCGATCGAGAACCTACACATATCGGATCAAGCTGATTTCCCCCACAATCCTCTCGGTTTTGGTGCGGTGGCTGTAGCGCTGCTTTTTAGTCCATTATGGTACTTTAAAACCTTCCAAAAAAACTTTCTAAATTACTGACAAATCTAATTCCTTTGTAAAGGTGTACGTAGCCGGTGCAATGATAGAATGGTGCAATTCATAAAGGATGCCAGTGCGTCTGGAACCGTCGCCATAGACGTGAGGAGGTTCTTCTTCTTGATGTCTTTCAATCTAATAGGAAACCTCGTGTTTTCAAAAGATCTCTTGGACCCCAACTCGGAGAAAGGAGGTGAATTCTTCTACCACACCGAGAAAATCATGGAGTTGGTTGCAAAACCCAACGTTGCAGATTTCTTACCGATACTGCAGAGATTCGATCTGCAAGGAATAAAGAGGGAAACTCATTTCCACATCAAACCGGTATTCGAAATCACCGGAGGGTTCATCCGCGAGAGGATGGAAGCCAGGGCCGGTGGTTGCGTGGAGGAGAAGAGCAGGGACTATATGGATGTTCTCTTGGAGTTCAGAGGTGACGGTGCCGAGCAGCCACTCAGCTTTTCTTCAACATCCATTAATACCACTATTTTAGTAAGTCATCTCGTTCATGAATACATGTGAAAATTTAAATTTACTCACAAGTGCACGAATCGTACCGAAGTACTCCGTATAATTAAGCAAGAACAAGATCGAACCCACAAAGACTTATACGGTGGTAGAAGAACTCAATAATCTAGAGTAAAATTCCTAATTTAATTAGCAAATTCTGGTACTTTGTCTTATTACTCAAACTGATGGTGCTGAGATTTGAACTCGCAACCTTAGGTGCAAAAATATGTTGCAAGCGGTGTGCCCTTGAGCCACAAGGCAATCAAGCCTCTCATATTGAACAAAACTTATTAATTTATGTAGAAAATAAGGAGAAGTCCCTTTTTTTTCCTAGAACCTCAAAAATCTCAGGGCCGAGCATGCCCTTACAAGAGCTGTATTGGTAACAAACTGGGCGGCGGCGGCGCCCCCGGAAACCCTAGACGAGTCAAAAAATGACCTAGCAATTAGTCTGAGATTTGAAAATAATTTCTTCTTCATCATCATTAACTATTTTCTATAATAACCTGCTCTTCGATTTACACTGAGTAAATTTTGCATACATAGAAACCAATTCTCCATATCTGGCTTGAACATAGCGAGACAAAAATTATCAATACAGTAATCCAACCTGCAAAACTTTATTTTTTAAAGATTTGGCATGACTACTCATTCATCTTATGCCACACACAATTTTTGCAGGACACTAATCTTAATTTGAATCAACTATTTGTTTTTGCTAGGAGATGTTCATAGCAGGAACTGACACAACAACAACAACATTGGAATGGGCCATGGCCGAGCTCCTCCACTACCCTAGGACACTGCAAAAACTCCAAGCCGAGCTAAGGACCGTTGTCAAACTAAACCAAAAACTAGAAGAAAATCACATTGAAATTCTGCCTTACCTCAACGCAGTGATCAAAGAAACCCTAAGGCTCCACCCACCTCTCCCATTCTTGGTCCCTCACAGAGCCATGGACTCCTGCGACATGCTCGGCTACCACATTCCGAAGGAAACCCAAATCCTTGTCAATGTTAGGGCAATCGGACGGGACCCCGAAATATGGGAAACCCCTTTGGAGTTCAAGCCAGAGAGGTTTTTGGAGCCAAACATTGTAGATTATAAGGGACACCATTTTGAGTTCATACCATTTGGGTCTGGTCGGAGAATGTGTCCCGCTGTTCCACTTGCTTCTAGGGTGTTGCCGATGGCCTTGGGCTCAATTTTGCTTGCATTTGATTGGATTTTGGCAGATAAAATGGATCACTTGGAGATGGACATGAGCGAACAAATGGGGATAACGCTGAGGAAGGCTATTCTATTGAAGGCGGTTGCAATACCACATAACGAGTAATAAAAACTAAGAACATCCGTTCTGTACAAGGTAGAGTGGAAGTAGGGCTGGATGTGATCAACGATAATTAATTGTTTGGGACAAACAGATCGGTAAAACAGCAGTAGCCACATATACGCTTCTCAATCCAACAAGTACAAAATGTAATCCTCTATCCGTCTCCATTTTAAGAGTTCAATTTTTCACTTGGGGTTAATATCCCTTATTGAGTATCTATTTTGTAAAGTTAATGCATAATAAAAATTGGTATATGTATTTTCTATTTTGCTCCTAAAAGTATATTACATTTTAAAAAATTAGTGAATAAAAATGTAATGATAATGTCTCCGTAAGAAGTAGATTACATTTTTCTTCTTGCTTATAGGGTGTCGCCGATTGTGCGTTTTTGGGCTCAATATTGCTTGCATGCCTTTTGATAGGATTTTTGGCAGATGAAATGGATCCCTTGGAGATGGACATGAGCGAACAAATGGGGATAACTCCGAGGAAGACGACTATTCTATCGAAGGAAGTAGCAAACGTACATAACGGGTAACAAAAAACTGAGAACATCCGTTCTGTACAAGCTAGGCGTATTAAATTTTGGCGTAGATAAGAAAAGGTAATAATAATAATTTTAGACCAATAATAATTGGATATCCTGTCGGGAAGTAGATTCCTTGATATCCGTTGTTCCCTATTAAAATGTGGGGAAGTAGATTCAGTATCCGCTGTTTCCTGTTAAGCAATCCTTTTTTATTTTTTTGGTGGTAGGAAAGATTCCTTATTTTGAACATAGCACGGCTCATTAAAATAAGCAATCAGCCTATATGAAGTATAAACATACACTCTCTCTCTCTCTCTCTCTCTCTCTCTCTCTCTGGAAGAAAGAAGAAGTCTGTGCAGCTATTTGGCCTTATCTAGATTGTTCTCCTCTTGCTTCAAAAATGGACCTAGTGGTAATTAAGCATCACGGTACTACACTTTTGAGGGGTAGCACCATTCGTCAGTTTGAAGAATCGTATGTCTTTGAGAGGAATAGATGGGTACTATAACCGTCCGCTATATTTTTTTTCTAAGCAAAAAGATTTTATTAATTCTTGAAGAAGATTAAAATGAATCTTGGGTACACTAGCAAAATGTCATTCGAGAACCAAAGCAGAGGAAGGCACAAAAGCCAACCGCACCAAACCTGAAACCTACAATCAAAAGCCAAACAACGCCAAGAGACAAATTTAGGCATTTTCTCCGGGCCCATTTTTGCAAAAATATATTAACCACTAATGGAAGTGTCACCCTAGCGTTTGAGGGTATCCTAGGATTATAGGGTACCCACCTAGTACCCTTGGGTGCCCTAGTGTTTTAGGGTCTAGGATACCCTAGGGTTTAGGTTTGGGAGCTTTCATAGAGTCCTAGAGTTTAGATTTAGGCATTTTCATAGAGGTTTTATAGTGCACTTTTCTATTATAAGGTTTTAGCAGTTTAGGCACTTTCATAGTGTACCCTAGGGGTTTATGCATTTTTGTAAGGTACCTTACGGTTTAGGCACTTTCATAAAGTACTCTAGGATTTAGGCACTTTCAGAGTTTAGAATTTTAAGCACTTTTATAGAATTTTAGTGTTTCATTAATTTAGAAGAGACCTGGTGGAAATTATTTTTTGAACCTTTACCGTATTATTCAATGCAAAAGCCATTACTGACAACTACTCCTAAATGATTTTGGGTTTTAAAATATAGAGAAATAGCTAGGATTCATTAGTTGAACTATTACCCCCTAGCCTGCAGAATGTCTAAAGAACACAACCGACTGAATGAACTATTACTCCCTGCAATTTGTGTCACCCTTATATTCTCATGCACATGGATAATATTCAATTTCCATAAGCACTCATACACCTCCTCAATTCCCCTAAGATAGAGTAGATTAAATTTAAGGGGAATTTTTAGGCCGGTCCTAAAAATTAGGTTCGGATTTCATTTAGTCCTGCACAATTATTTATATTTTTTATTCCAACCTTACCCCTTCACGTGCAGCAGCCCACTGAACTAGAGAGCATTTAATATAGAAAAATTATCCAATGCTCCATGAGTATTGGTGCACCATTAAAACATTGTTTAAATTTCAAAAAGTAATATCTTTTGTTGTAGTTATTCATTTTTTTAAAAAATTATATTTTTGGAACCTATTCGACGGTATCTACCAAACAAGATCCATATTGAATATGAAATTATGTAAGATTAAAAAAAATATAATTTTTTATGAGAACTGTCTATGAGAACTGTTTCTATGATAATTGTCTCCATGAGAACTGTCTATGAGAATTATTTCTACGAGAACCGTTCCTATGAAAACTGTCTTTATGAAAACTGTTTCGGACAAAAATATCCTTGACTATGTGAACTGGTTATGAAAACTGGCAATTCTCATAGTCAGTTCTATGAGAATTATATGAAATAACTATGTGAACTGAAAAATACACAGTTCAAATAGTCTTACCACACACTTAAATAGACAGTTCTCATAGAAAATACACAATTGTTATAGAAAATACACAGTTTTCATGTATAATACTCAATTCTCATAGAAAATACACAGTTCTCATAGATAGTTGTCATGAACAATATACAGTTCTCATAAAAAATATACAATTTTCTTAGAAAAATAAACAGTTCTTATAGAAAAATACACAGTTCTCATAGAAAAATACAATGTTTCCATAGAAAATACACAGTTCTCATGTATAATACACAGTTCTCATAAAAAAATATAATGATCTCATATAAAATACACAGTTCTTATAGACAGTTCTTACTCTTAGTTATGTGAATTGGTTATGAGAACTGTCAATTCTCATAGTCAGTTCTATGAGAACTATGTGAAAATGGCTATGAGAACTGAAAATATACAGTTCATATATAGGGTTTTCAAGGGTAGAAGAACCAAACTGGAATAAGCAGATTGAAAGGGGGAGGGGGGAAATAGATTCGGCTTGATTTCTAAAGCAAGTTTATCGATTATGAGAGTAGTCCGTGGAAATTAGGCGGCAGCTGCTAATGGCTTCATTGTTGGACTAACCAACCACAGGTCGAAACAGGATTGCCGATTGCAAAATTTTACCTTAAACTAGGCTTGAAAACAGTGGGCTTGGAAGCTAGGATATGGTCTTTTCTTAAGGGGTGAATAGTACCAAGGGACAGTAACTAAGGCTAGCTCTTTATTAGAAGGATGACAAAGAAAGGAAGAAACGAAGGAAAGGATTCTTAACCTCACTAGGCATAAGCAAAATGAAGTCGATAAAGAGCAAGACGAAGTAAATTAAACAGGCTAGGCAGTAGGCACAATACGAAGGTGAGGCTAACATGAACCATGCATAGTAAGTTAATAACCTCATTCGTGCTTGGTTTAAGAATTGACGGCATCGTTTTGCTATAAGAATTCTCTATGAGAACTATTTATATGAGAATTGACTCTATGAGAACTGTTCCTATGAGAATTTTCTCTATGAGAGCTGTCTTTATGGAAACTGTTTTTATGAGAACTGTTTTCATGAGAAGTGTCTATGAGAATTGTCTCTATGAGACTAGTTATGAGAACTATGTCTATTAGAACTCTCTCTATGAAAACTGGGCACAATTCTTATAGAAAATACACAGTTCATATAGTTTCACCACACACTAAAATACACAGTTCTCATAGAAAATACACAACTCTTATAGACACTTCTCATGGACAATACATAGTTCTCATAGAAAAATACACAGTTGTCATTAAAAATACACAGTTCTCATAAAAAATACACAGTTCTCATAAAAAATACACAATTCTCATAGACACTTCTCAGGGACAATATACAGTTCTCATAAAAAAGTATACAGTTCTCATAAAAAATACATAATTCTCATAGAAAAATACATAGTTCACATAGACAACTCACCTAATTGACATAGATAATAAATACAAAAATTCAACTACAGAATAATTTTCTAAATGAGCACGAAGAATCTAGAGCAAGCTTCAATATACCAGTTGATAAGCTTTATCTAGTTTTTTATTAGTATACTACAATATTATTTGACACATAGTAGACTGAAGTACCGAAATACCATTTGATAAGCTTCAAAAAAACAAAAAAAAAATCTTGTGGACTGAAGTACCGAAACAAAGAATCACAGGTTTTGTATCATTAATAGCTTCAGAGGTGCGACTAAGATAATGTTATAGTAATTGCCGACTCGAGATTGTTTCCTCGCAGCCACTGATTGTAGATTGCGGATTCGTTCTCTGATCACGCCGCCGCTCTAGCGTAGTCGACGACGCCGGAGCTTGCGATGAACCGGAGGATGAAGAGCATCGCCATTGACGAAGAAGACGAGGACAGCGATGACGTGGTTAACAAAGAGAGAGATCTGCATCGGCGACAGAACACGACACCGGTCCACCGGAGCTGCCGCCGTTGTCAGAGATGAAGGGGACGCCTTGGAATTTACTTCTTCATGGACGAAAACATGCCAGGTGTAGAGGTAGAGAGAGGAGGTGGTTGTTGGAGAGGAAGAGGGAGAAAGAGATGATTTGTTGATGATGGTGAGATTGAATCAACGAGACAGAGTAAAAAGGGCAAGAAAGTCGTGACATGACATATCCGAGCCTACGCAGCTTAGGAAATAATATTTAGGGTTGGGATCAAAACGAACCTAAAAAAGAGGACTGGCCTCTAATTTTCTATAAATGGGCCAAAAAGCAAAAAAAGAAAAAGAAAAGAAAAGAATGAGCTTTGGATAAAAGATCTGTTTGGTAAGTTTATGGCCCCTTTTTTGTTATTTGTTTGGGCCCTATGGCAAAGGCCCTTGAATACATATTTGGGCTTTGTTGATCCTTTGCTCATGATGAAACCAAGTATTATTAGGGGGGCCCTTTTCTGGACTGGTTTATGTAGTCCTAAGCAATGGCCTCTTGGGCCTCGCCCTAGGATCGGGCCTGTTAGTTGCACAACTACCAGGAAAACAAAGTGAATAAAAGCTGAAAGAACAATTTTTAATTAATTTTAATATACGGTCAGCATAGATTACAAAACACATGAACAAATCCACAAGGCCTTTTATCCCAGGCAAATAGTTGGAAGTCTTTTCATTCGCAAGATATCCCAAGTAAAAGTCTATATAGCATAACGTTCTGATGCAGAACGAAAATATGACGAATATATATTAATTACATGTTATTTTGAGTTTATTATTTTGTTAGAAAATTTTGTTTTAGTTGCTGCTCGTTTTTGGCAACCTTATATTTCCTTCTAATATTTGATTTCCTAGTCAAAGAACAAATTTTCATTTTTGGCAATTTTCGTTAATTAATTGATTCGGCTTCCTTTTTGGACAAATCAATTACGGTTAGGGTTTTTTTGCCTATATAATAAGTTGTAAGTCTTCAGGCTAAGGGGATTATTGATTTTATTGAATGAAAAGAGTCTAGAAAGGGTTTCTCTAACTTTTACAGTTTGTATCCATCTTTGTTGCACGATTGTCCGTAGCTTATACGGCGCCCTGCATCACATTCATTTGAAAGAAAAAGCAGGGTCTTTCAGGTCAATTTGAGCACACCTCAAATTAATTCCTATAGCTCATCCTACAGCCATTTCACATGTTTATTGCAAGTGAGCAGTGGTGGACTTGGAAATCTAGCTTGGTGGGGACACCTTAGACACATTATTAATCTTCTTCGCAGAAAATTATATTTCTACTCAACCACAGTAAGATAATACTAAACTACGTTTATGACGCATACATTTCACAAAGTATTGAAAAATGATCACAAAATCTTAGTCAAAATTATAATTTAAAAGCATGTCTTATAATAGAAATCGATAGGACTTTAAAATGATCGAGATATCAGTGACTTTTTTTTTATTTAATGACCAAGTGTTCAGTCCAACTTACATGCACCTCGATTAATTTGGGAAGACCATATACCCACTTTTATAGCACCTGAGAAGTTTCGAACCTGAAATCTTAGAAGGGGGCAAACTCCTAAGTCTCAAAACTTGACCACTAGGCATGTTTTTTCAACGACAAAAAAAATAAAGAGATCAATAAATAAAACTAGAGTCTGCGTGTGCAAGTCAGATTTTGGCAAAATTTACCCAATGGCTTCCTGTTTATTGTTTATTGTTGTTGATGTTACATGTTTACCCTTTTTTGCACGATGAATTGGATTTAAAATCTTTAACTTGCAAGGACTTTTATGAGAACTTTAAATATGAGCCAATTTCAAATGGGAGTCCACACCAAAAGGTGTTCTTCCTTTATGAGATAGAATAGATAGATGTCTGACTAATTAACCGCACAACGAAAGTTGAAGAATAGAATTAGATTTTGTACATTGTGTTTGTTAAATACAATAGTAGACTTGCATAATTATGCTAAATACAAACGACTACTAATATAATTTATTATTTTTAGTGAGAGCACGTGACTCCACATGTCTTCATTTAAGTTCGCAGGCGGCCGTAGGTGTTGATGGCAAGTAAGTTCGCTACTGTGAATTGAAATTAATATTAACATTTGAACCTTCTCTCCTGTATCCAAAATTTCAAACTACCACCACAATAGCAAAAGTGCATTTCTTTCCCAAAAGAAAAGAGAAGAGCTTCTTTAATTTGGGAAGTCGAAAAGGAGATTCTGGGAACAACCCTTTTTTTTTCCAAAAAAATATTCCCGTTTGGCAAATGTGACCAGGATTTGAATTTGATCTGATTTGTGAAAGGATGCAATGGACCCATCATTAACTACACGTCTACACCCATACCTTATTTCATATTTTGCCAATTTGTGGGACGCACCCGCAGTTATTATACTCCCTTCGTTTCAATTTAATTGTCCTTAGTTCTATTCTAACAGAATAAAAAATTAATGATACAATACATGACAAATAAGACACATTCTACTAATACTGATTACCTTGATCTTATAATGTAGTCACCAAATTATTAATGTTATTATTAGCATATAAGTGTGGTCGGGTTTTCCGAATTTATGTTTGTGTGGTGTGAATCCAAACTCTTGCTCCGGATTCCAACTCGAAAAATAGTGTCCGAGATCAATCCGTGCTCTCTTTCTTGACCGGATGTCATTGCAACCAGCAAGTCATCGAACCCTAATTGTCACCCACATGAACGCCTCAGCATGGACCCTGCCGTCTTGATGGTTGGGTTAGCCGTTAGGCAGGCTGGGACACATTTCAATCTAAACCCTACGGCTTAGCTCATACAGGCATCTCTCGACGGTTCATCTAATCCATCTGAACTCTACTAATCAGCTCCGTATGACCGCCCCGGTGTAAACCTCACCGTCGTCTTCACCGGGGGCCTACGGTTGGGCAAGCCTGGGACCTGCCCATTGACTCACTAATCATATGGATTCCCCCAAGAGGGCCTCTGGCGCGGGGAGGTCCACCAAAGTAATCTGAACTAGGCCTATCTAATATGGGTCCAGACGTGTTTAGTCTCTCTTCAATGTGATGTCTCTTATCACAGTACAGCGTCATAATTCCACCATATATTAATATGGTTGGTGTACAATGGGAAAGGGATCCTTCCATGGCTTGGACCAGGGCTTGTTTGTGGGTTTTTTTTTGGCCCATTTTAATGATTTAAATTGCGAACTCATGAGTAACGTCAATCACAAAAATAATAATAATAATAAATCACGTCAATTGTATACCGACAGATATAACTTTCAAACACATTTATTTTGCGATATATGGGTATCAATCCAGTATTGCAATCTTTTTCGGCCTATTTTAATGATCTTAATTGGTATATCAGATTGAGTGGATTACGGTGGGATTGATATCTTCCGCGAGTACTAAAATGTTAACGGTCAAAAACGTCAAATGGTGTGCTAGGAAGGATCCAAAAACGAGCAAGGAGATTCATGAACCGGAGAGGATCCCTTTTCCTATACAGCGTAGTGCATTACAATATAATCTTTCGATATTGCAACGTGTCAAAATCAGTTTATGCGTCCTCAACAAAATTTCGAAGGGCAAATCCACTGTCCACTAGCAAGGTCCCGATTATAACCCGAAAAGAGAAGTTACATATAGATTATCCTGAATTGACAGTACTTGGGGATTTTCGAACCTATGACTTCTAGGAAAGAAAATGCCTGGCTATAACCAGAGTCAGGTGATGTTCCACTTTTTAAAAAATATATATTTTGAAAAAAAAAATATAATTTCAAACTCAAATATAATGAAAATAAAAAATATTTTTTCAATTTTTTTTGCACCGTTTAAAAGATCTTAATAAGATCTATATTGATAGAAAAATTATTTACGTAAATACATGATTTTTGAGCTTAAAATTATCTTCTTTTTCAAAAATTTACTTTTCCACAAAAGAGGATGCACAGCACATCACAAAATTTATATCTCCACAAAGAAAGAAACCAATAAAAGACTAGATAAGAAAAGGACTTTCTGAAATCCATGGTGTTTGGCAAATTGTTTCAAATGATTCAATCATGCACGGCATGTGAAAGCTCCTTTATTGTACTCATTTTCAAATGGAAGAAAAAGATGCACAACCAAACGTTTGATTCCAGCCTGCCATGATTGTGATTTTATAACTCCCATGGTGTATAATAGGGGAGGAGCCAGGCATCAGATTCACTCACTTTTTTTTCGAACAATTCCAAACCAACTTACGCGTACTTCGACTAAATCTTTTCTGATCCGATCAAAGGCAAACCATTCATACCGAGACTAGAAGATTCACAATAAAAAAATTTATTGTGTCCTAACCATGGTCAATGGTGGGAGGAACAAACCTACCGGACTAAGCCTCGGGGCTGCCATGGAAAGTTATGGCCACTTGTCAAAGTAATGCCTGTTTGGTAGTCTAGAAAACATATGGAAAAAAGCCAAAAAAGAAACTTAAAACTTCTTTATATACCCATATATAATGGGTCCGATCTCCTTTGTTTCGAAAACTCATGTGCCTCTATGTCAAGAGGCTAGAAAGGGTCCGATCTCCTCTGTTCTGAAAACTCATGTGCCTCTGTGTCAGGAGGTTTTCTAGCCGTTAGATTGTGTGATTTTTTTACATTTCAAATCCAACGGCCGAAAAATCCCTCAGCACAGAGCACCGATCCTGCCTCGATGATCCTGCCTCGATATAAATGGGGGGGCGAAGCTTTGATCATTATTAGCAAGAAAAAAAGAGTAGCTTTTAAAAATTACTCACTCTAGGTCCTCTCCAATTTTGAAAAATACGGAGTACTTGTCAAAACATCTTTCATGTTTGAGTGTTTTCTTGGATTGAACTAGGGACATTTACCACCATGAATAAATATACTAGGGAAATGACAGCTATTCAAAGACAACCTCAAAAATGACTGCACAAGGGAAACAGGGGTGTTAGGCCCCATTCTAGAAATCATCTTAAAAAATAAATAGCTTATTTATATTTTTAAATTTAAAAATAAAATAAATAAATAATAATTTTTTATTTTTTTTGCATCGTATAAAAGATCTCATTGAGATCTTCCAAACAAAATCTATATTGTATATTTTTAAATTTCAATAAGTTCATAATTTTTGAACTTGAAATTACCTTCTTAAAAAATACTCCGTAAGAACTTTTTTTTTTCGGGACGGAGCCTTATTCAAGGTGATGATGCAGTTTTATTTTTATCAACTGCAAAAAATAAAAATAAAAATAAATGAAATGAAATGAGCCATTCAATTTCCAATGGAAGCCCTGAAACTTCATTCCAAACTCTCTCCCCACTTTTTCTTGTTGCCCGGCAAGGCCGGTACATTTTCCCTACAAAGCTATCGGCACTGATAGCAGTGCCCCTTTTCCTTTTCAATTCTTTATTTCATTTCTTATGCTTTCCTTGTTCCCATTTTCCTTCATGAAGAGGAAAACAGAAGGGGTACAAGTTCTTAAATTTCAAAGAAAGACATAAAAGGCCTTCCCCATTAGTCAAAATCCCCTTAAATATCAGGCATTTAGAGAAACCATAATAGCTCCATTTCAACAACTAAATTAATGAAGTTATAGACAGTTTTGAAACTAAAAGAAAGTAAATTATGCCCTGAATTGTTGCAGAATTATCACCATATCTAAATTTCCCCATGAATTACCAATAAATTACAAAATCCAACAAATTAGGGACGAACTATGTCTCAACAAACCAATTACTTCAAGAAAATAGACTTAACCCAAGAGGCATTTGAATTTTTTTTTTTTTTTTTTTGGGATCTGAAAAGGCATTTGATTATGACTCAATACAAAAAGGTCATATATGGATTAAGCAAACAAACACAAACCCATCAACCCAAATGTCATGTGTAAAAACCCGATGTAAACTGGCCCACACATCCGGTTATTTAAATAAAACTAATATAAGCTATGAACCAAAGGTATTGTATACGTACTAAAGATCTTTTACAGATTCAACACAGATATGAGATCTATAACAACAATATCTTCATCACCGACAACAAAAGTATAAAAATAAAAAAAAATAAAAACATCACCAAATTCTCCCTATTTTCCCATTCTATAACAAACAATCCCATCTCAAAAGAAAAAATAGAACATAGAAAAAAAAATTTAAAAAAAAATACTCCCCCGTCCCTCTTTGTTTGCTCATATTTACTTTTTGAGCCATCCCAAATTGTGAACAATTTTCCAAAATTAGCAACCACAAAAGATCAAAGTTCTGATTTTGCCCCTTTAGTTTTGAGGTGAAGGAAACACTAAGTTTAACACAAAACCAAGCAGAAGGGTATTTGTGGAAATCTAAATACTTTTCAACCCGAAAACTTTGTCACTAAAAAATGGAAAATTTCCTTAACGAGCAAACAAATTGGGACGGACGGAATACTTAATCAGAGAGGAAAGAAAACTAACTCCTGCAGCGGGTAATGGCACTGCACCCACGGGAGTACGGATTGGCCTGTGCACCGGCCCGGCAGTTGTAGTACGAGGCGCCGCGCCGGGAGCAGGGGACGTTGTTCCTCGAGAGCGCACCGTAGCTGATGTACTTGTTGGTTGCTAGAATGCGCCGGCTGACTTCGGAGTCGAGATCGAACTCCCCGTCGCCGTCGGCGAGGCACTCGGCGATGGTCCCGCGGCAGCCGGATCTAGCGACCCCCCACCCAACCAGTTGCTGGTCGAGGTCCCCGCCCGCGACGACGGCGTTTGATAGAGAGGAGAATATCAGGGTTGTGATGAAGCAGAGGATGAAAGCCTTGGCCATTGCTCTTGTTTTTCCTCTCTGGCTCCGTGTGGATACCTGAACAAGAAGGTAAGCTCTTTGTGCTAATTTTCTCTCTCTAGGTTTCTCCCCCTCTCTCTCTATCTCTCTCTCGGGCTGTGCTGTGCTGTGAGAGTTTGTTTCTCTCTCTGGAGTTGCGGGCAGCGTGTATTATATCTACCGGAGAATGATTAAGTGACCCTGTTTTAGTTGTTATTTACATAATTGCCACTCCACTTAATATTTTTATGTTTTTTTTTTTTTTTTTTTTGTCTAAACCGCGTAAAACATACTCCTAGTACTTAAAATTTTTCAACAGTCTTGATATGAGCAGTATTAGGGCTGCCCGCAAATCGGTTCGGCTCCATATTCGATTTGCTCGCGGCAAATTGTCATTTTTTTCATCTGTCAACCGTCCATGAATGTTACTTCCTCCGTCCCATAATATTTGTCCGATTCGCAAAACGATAACGTAAAAATAATACAATTTTTGCAAGACAAATTCAGTTTTTTTTCCAAATATTTACTAGATATCAATGAGTTTTTTTAATTTATGAAAAAAGTTTAAATTTTTTATTGAAAGAAATACATTTTATTTTTTAGTCCTCGTTTTGCGGATCGGACAAACATTTTGGGACGGATGGAGTATTTGGTTGGTTCGGTTTGCCTGTGGTTTGGGAGGTTTAGGCAAATTTGAGTATGCAATTTATTTTTTTATACACACCAAAAATTTGAAAATAGAGCTCCCAACTTCAAGTCTAAACATTTATCCACCCTAAAGTCCAAACAAGTCTAAAGATATGAACAATAAGAAAAAAATAACGGTCCCGCCGTCTGAGATATGAACAACAAGAGAGGAAGAAGATCGATATGGATACCTCAGAACTGGGAATTTCAATGCTTGGCCTCATATTTGATTGGGTATTCCTCCGAGAAATAGATCAATTGTGAACAAAAATAACACCTAGTCACTAGTTTCGAGTGAGTGAGTGAGAGAGAAAGAAAGTGGCAACGATGGAGGTTTGTTGGAGAAGGAAGAGGTGGTCGGAGAGAGGCCAAGATGGAGACTGGAGTGGAGGGAGAGAGGCGGAGCAAAACTTGTGGCTGTGGGTGAGTCTGTTCGAGCAATTTAGGATTTTAGATTAGGATATTCAATTTGCTTTTGTCTTTTTAGTCCTTTCACGACATTTTTTATTTTTTATTTTTTTGTTTTGGGCAGACGGTTCTATTTGAACCGCTAACCAAACCGATCCACTAGAATTGTTATATTAAGATCCGTATCCGTCCTTAACCTACCTCAGTTTAGGTCATTAACGGTTCGGTTTGTACGGTTGAGGCGGATCAATTATTGAGCTGGGCAGCCATAATGAGTAAATACAAAAGGATACATATCTATGTACATATTGCCTTTGGGCCCTATCAAAAAGATTGGAGCCCCTCATGTCTAAATTCAGGAGTAAAGTTAAATGTTTTATAAACGCCCTCCGATTGAACTGGTTTCTTACAAAGACCTAAATAAATATTTTCAAAAAAAATGAGCAATTTCGATTATCTTTTTGGCACCCGAAAAGGGTCTGACAGCAATATGTAGGCGTGGTTTGTACCCCTTTGTATTTACTCATCTTGTTCTCGATTATCAACGACAGGTTTGTGAGGGAAAAAATTAGGGTAAATTTCCCTTACCTCCCCTCAGGTTTTTGACAATTACAAACACCTCCCTTTCACGTTTTTAAAATTGCACTTACCTCCCCAGTCAGAGTTGTCGGGTAACTTTTGCTAACAGAAGTTGCACTTTTACTTTTTTACCCCTTCACAAATTTTTTTACTACAATGTTATCCATTTGAATAAATAAATAACTCAAAAAATACAAAACTAACCACCTTAATTAACATTTGACCAGTCACCTCTTCTCTATATGGAGTCTCAAAAAATAAAGTTTTGAAACTTTTTATTTTCATTTATTCTTATTTAGTTCTTTACCAAATTCCTTAATCATTCTATATATGGAAAAGTATAAAATTGAATCAAAGGTAATAAAAGTTCCTTAACAAGTACTGTAACAACTAAATAAATCCAAAAAAATGTAAACATAGTTAAAAAACTTTTTTAGTAGTTTCTTTTTTCTTTGTAGCAAAAATTAATTTGAGATGCCAAATATTGTTTTTATTTTTTCCTTGGCTCAAAAAAGTAACATACTAACTTTAAAGGTGGGTTTTAAAAGAGTTATGTTTGGTTATTTTCAGAGACTTATTTATACTTATACAAGTTGAGGATACAAGCAAGTTTTTTTTTCCCTGAAAACGCAAAGAAATAAATTTTCATTCGTGCCAAACTAAACTTAATTTCACATAAATGCCAAAAATTTATACATGTGTAGCCTGAAACCAGAAAAATAAATAAGTAGTTGATTAATATTCCAAAACCACCACCGTATCTTAGAACCACCCATTCACTTATTACAAATCTATGGACTTTAAAAATTTAAAAATTTTACTTTTTTTTTTTGGCTTTTTTTCTCGTAGTTAGTGAACCTTTTTAAACTTTAATTCAATTATTTTAATTTTTTAGTTTGTCTCAATGAGTAGAATAAAAAAATTAAAATACCATGGACCATATTTTTCAAACTTTAAAATAACCCCAAAATAATCAAAATAAATTGGTTTATCTTGTTTATTTAATTTAAATTGTTTTAGATTATAATAATTTTCAAATTGGTCCATATTTTTCTACTTCTTAGATTCCTCTTATGTAGAGAAACCAAAAAAAGTACTCCGTAATAGTTTTTTCTCCCAAAACTTAAAAAAGTTCAAAAAAGACAACAAATTAAAAAGACGTCACTTTTGGCTAGCCCAAAATGTTGAACATGTATTCTCTATTGTTGGTGTGTACATATATCATCAACATGTGGTGTTTCGATATATGTTTATTGCACTTTTCAAAATGTAAAAGAGAGAATAAAAGGCTAAAGACAAGAGATGAGGGCAAAATGGGAAATAAATCTCCACTTTTGGTTGACCTCACCAATTTCCATCATCTTTAGTGACAGCTGACTAATGGTTGGGGGTATGTGCAACCGACAACTAAACCAGAGGGGAGCTAAGTGCAATTTCTAAAACTTGAGGGGAGGTGTCTATAATTGTTAGAAACCTCAGGGGAGGTAAGTGAAATTTACCCAAAAAAATTATTCAGGACCAAATGAGATAAGATATAGGGGGGTTGGGTTATGATGATCTTGACTACAACCAATTGGTTCGAGTTTCAACATCAGAAATGCGAGCCATGATAATTGTAGTGGGAAATTTGAATGGAGAAGGAAAATGGAATTTATTTCTACACTTCAATTTTTTTTTTATAATCACACTTTTTTTTTTTGGATTTTAATGTTGAAAAGGAAGTGTGAAAAACAATTCCCTTTAAAAATGCATTCCTAAATCTATACTGTAAGCAAATGTAGTTGGACTCAAAATACTCCAAACCCTTGCTCCTCGATTATTACCATTTTGATTTTTTTTAAAATAGAAAATTTGAGAGAGATAGAGAGGAAGCCACATGGAGTGTGGAGTGGGGGATGGGGTGTGAATAAGGGTGAGAGATATATGCATACATATTAGTTTATTAATTTTTAGATTAGCCCACGACAGATTAGATTTCTGATTCTGCCCTTGAGCTAAAGAATGATAAGTAAAAATCATATTTTTTGGTTTTTCTTGATTTGCTTTGTTTATCCAACATTTTTACAATTGCAAATTGATTTGAACACTCATGAGTCTCCTAATATGAAACTTTATTTTATATTTGTCATTTGTAGTAATTTTTTCTCACGAATTAGTGGTCAATATATTTTTTTTAGTGACATGTCTTAATTTTTGTCACCTTTACCAATTTGGATTATGCATTTTCCACTTTTAACATTTGGCCACAACTTTTAGAATGTATTATCCCAAAATACTACATAGTGAAAAGATGATTGAGAATTAAAAGTTATAGAATTATTTACGCAATGATGTTTGTAGATTCTTATTGTGAATTCGATCAGTTTCCTTCTGCAAATTATCATCCAAAAATCTTTATAAATTTTGATTATAATTTATAATTTTTGATATTTACAATCCATTTATAAAGAAATGCTAGTTTACTGAGGGTGTATTCTACAAACTAAAATATGTACTTATTTTTTACATTCAAGATGATATATTGTGAGAAAACGATTTGTCTCATGAATAATAAGTACTTTAAAAAAATAGTAAGGCTGTTCGGCCAAATAAGTCACTTGGCTTATTTTTTTGTCCTTATTTAATTTTTTTTCGCATTTGTTAGTTTTTAGTCAATTTTTTTGGGGATTACTGCTTCTTCATGACAAGAGGAATCTAAAAAGTAAAAAATTAAAATCGAAATCTAATTTTTTTAATAAAGACAAAAAAAATTGGATTATTGGCTTATTTTTGTCTTTATTAAAAAAATAGATTTCGATCGTAATTTTTTACTTTTTAGATTGCTTTCGTCATGACGAAACAATAATTATTTTTGTCTTTATTAAAAAAATAAATTTCGATCGTAATTTTTTACTTTTTAGATTGCTTTCGTCATGACGAAACAATAATTTTCAAAAAATTAACAAAAAACTAACAAATAAAAAAAAAATTAAATAAAAACAAAAAAATAAGCCATTTTGCTTAGCGGAACGGCCCGTAAGAATCTCAGCGGAATTTCTCTTTGATAATGGTTGTCAAGCATTTTGTTTTGGTTGCTCTGTAGAACTTTAAGGGCAACAATGTAAATAGATCGAAAACAACGCCGTTATCGATTACCAGGAAGACATTTTGGTTGGCTAGTGTACAATGATGTTGTGCTGTTGCTAATATGGCGTTCGACAGAGAGGACGAAGAAAAGGCAAAAACAAAAGGAGACTGCTTTTTGCACTTTGTTTTTACTACTCCTTTATTTGTACTTTTTTTTTTTTTGTTGTGTGTGTGTGTTATTCCAGTTAAATTACAAGTTTTTCTTTTCCTGTGTGGAAAATAAGAAAGAATTAAAAAAAAAAAATTAAAGGTTCATTAAGAATTTTATGTATTTTACGGTAAGAACAAAAGAAGGAAGTGGGGGCGCTGCTATCTCTTAGGGGCAGCACTCCGGTCTTACTCCAATGATCGAAAGAGTTCGTTTCGTAGAACTCGTCGAGTAGTTCAACTATGCAAAAAATCAGCTCAATTGGATATCATTAAGTGCCTGATTGGAACATATATAACTCTCGGTCCATGGGTTACGGTGGATTTGATCCAGTGTTTTGGATCCATTCTTTTCAAGGTAAAAAGGTTCCGATCAGACACTTAATAATATCCAATTGAGCTGATTTTTTGCATAACTATTCTACTCAACGAGCTCTACGAAGCGAACGTTTCTGATTATCGAAGCGAGACTGGAGTGGACCCACAGCTCAGACATAGCCGCAGCCCCACATCCGTAGATGAGAAGGGTATCTCTATTCTCTAGGGTTTGCTGAAAAAACAAAGAGCCTGCTGCCCAAGAATCTAGCTGTTGCACCGAAACACGTTCTCTCTCTCTCTCTCTCTCTCTCTCTCTCTCTCTCTCTCTCTCTCTCTCTCTCTCTCTCTCTCTCTTTATCTCTACACATATACAAGCAAGCATCTAACTTGTTGGCCGAATATAACAAGGGAGGGTTGAATTTCTGTCTCTTTCATACCACTATGTTTGGCTTGAATTTGAAGAAGGTTTTTAGGGTGATGAGGGGAGAAAAAGACAGTAAAACGAGAGTAAAAATAATAGTCATTTGGCAACCGGAACAGAGAGTTTGTGCAAGTCACCAAATGTGTTTCTTGTAATGAGATTATGTGAATAGGTGATCCTTATTTAGTGGAGTAACTACTTTCATTTTTAAAAGAATTTGTATATTCCTTATAACAATCCCATCTCATTATAAGCCCAACAAATTACATTTGGATTTTTTTTTTTCATTATGGTATGGTACACAAAACCATCTAATGGTCCTCTTGACAATTTTACATGTAATGTAGTAAAAATATCACTCCAATATATGTATCCATATGTAGGTCTCAGGATATGAGTAGCAAATTTCTAAGTAAATAAAGTAGATATGTATATTTGTAGTTGTAGAACGGAGATTAAAAAATGAGAATTTGAAAAGCTCATCTGGAGAGTGAGATTTGAATTTTTCATTCTCGAGTTTGTTTTAAGTTATGCATTTTCGTAAATTTGATTGTCAAAAATAAAGGCCAAAGACCCAAATTTTACAGATGCACATTGATGGGAAAAATACAGTACCGATTAAACATTAAACAGGGGTCCCTATAGTTAAGGCGGCTCATGATCTGGATTGGATCGGATTACTAGAAATTCGATGATTGAGCTGCGAGTCATGGTTTTTTGATTTTTGAATTCTGGTCCAGACCATTAATCCATGGTTCCAATCCAAAACGTACGGATTAGATTGGTTCGGACCGGTTTCACCAGAAATTTTTATGCAACCCTGCCTGTGTTGCATGGATGCACTATAGGGATGTAATACGCAATCGGAGGCGTCTAATATCTTTATAATCGATGGTTCAGATTTTAAAAAATATCTCATATTCAAATTATCAAAAGTATTTTTGGACGGTTCAGATTGAGCACGACGTTTCACATGTGGTGAAGCTTGAAACTTGGTCGCTGGACTTCTTTTTTCTTTCTTTCTGTTGCTGATGATTGTTTGCAACTTTCAACCTTACCATAATAAACTCCACAATCAAGGAGTAGGTACTAATGCTTGAGAGCCCCATTATTCTCATCAGATAAACAAGACAATGAAGAACACTATGATGAATGTTAGTAATTACTAGCAGACACTTTTAATCAATAATTAACACCACGAATTAGTCAGTAAGTACAACTATAATCCTTCTTTAACTACATAATGGAATTTCTGAGAGGAATGCATAACTACTACCAAAGAATGATAATTTCAAAGACTCTTTGATTGCTTCTTTTTATTTTTAAGTTGAAGAACGTACCAGAGAAATGGCAGGGGTGTCTGAATAATAATTAAAATACATGTTTTCAGTTTTCTTCATATGCCAAAAAGTAGTATGAGTTAGCGAAGAGTTAATATTGCCACTTAAAATTTAACATGACGTATTTTTAAATTGTCCGATCTGTGAGTCTAGACTAAAGTAATCCTGATTCGACCGAGAACACGGGGTCCATTGTGATAAAAAAGAAAAAAGAAAAAAGAGCATGTCAACTAATGTGATATATATTTGAAGAAACTACAAGGATGCCAAGAGTAATTTATCCTTTGAAATACTAGAAAATAAAAGTTGTGGAGTAAAAAACAAAAAGGAGACGCAAGGAGGATCACAAATTAGACCGCGTTACAGCATCTGCAATGGTAATAATCAAAATTAATAATCAAAATATGTCACGTTAGCATTTGATTACTCATTTAATTCATAATTAAACTTAATAACATCTACCTCCACATTGGTTATTTTTGCATCTTCAACCAAAAAAAAACCTTACAGTATACAATGCACATTTGTTCAATCGCAAACGAATTTCAATCACGCACCCAACCACACCAAGTTATTCGTCTCGATGAGACGATTCCATTGTAAGATTTTTTTGAGTTATTGAGTTTTGAGTTTAGTTATTGATAAAAGTTGTTAAGTTTGGTTATGAAATGAGTGAAATTTGATTATTTTGCTAAAAAACTTTTAATTTTACTTAGAGCCCGTTCCAGAAAAGGAAAAAAACTCTTATTTTTTAAGAAGACAATTTCGAGCTCAAAAATTTTATGTTTATTGAAATCTAAAAATATGCAATATGGATCTTGTTTGAAATATCTCGATGAGATCTTTTATACGATGCAAAAAAAATTAAAAATTTATTTTTTATTTACATTATTTTTGAGTTTAAAAATATAAAATAAACTGCTTATTTTTTAAGAATATTTCTGGAATAAAGCTTTGTTACAATGTTTGATGTTTTTGAGCATTATTGTTAAATCAACGAGAATGCTCTTAGAAGGGAGCGCCAAACGCCGTCGTCGTTACGTGCAGGTAGCCGTTTGAGTGTGGGCCCCGATAACAGAAGGGTCGGTGTTTGCGCGTTCCAAAACATATTCTAGACTTTGTTGACACAGCTGGATCTCCTTGGGATTAGAAAATAGACCAATAGTTTGCTATTTTAAGACATTATAATATTCAATTTTTTGCTAAGCTAAAAAAGGCGGAGGTGGGGGCGATTGGGTAGAGCGATCCTTCTTTAGGTGTGATCATAAATACTCTAGACTCGGACGGGCGATTGGGTAGAGCGATCCTTCTTTAAGTGTGATCATAAATACTCTAGACTCGGACAGATCCCGAGAGAGAACAAAAAACCGTAACAATTACCGTCGACCTATCAAAGGCTAATGAGCCAAAGCCGAACAGAGAAGAATGACTGAATTCGAGAAGATTACCAAAACTCAAACTCGATACTACCTACCTCACCCAAATTCAAAGTGAGCCAGCCTTGACCGCCTTCATGAGTGTTTACAGTTTTCCATTCAAGGAGGAGTTTTTTTTTTTTTTTTAGACAGCCTGTCTCAAGTTAGGCAGTGGAGTCGGTGCGTGTGCAGTCCGATCATTTTCGACCCCATTCTGGGAGTCTAGTTCAATGATCGACTCGTTCATAGTGTAGCGCTCATCAAGTAGAAAAATTTCGTGAAAGGTTATATCTATCGGAAATCGATTAGTACTTGACCGATGTACTTTTTATCTTGAAAACAAAATGAGTTTGGACGCACACGATTACGACTTGAAGAATCCACTTTTTTTAATGACAAATATGTTACGATCATCCGTCGATCTGTATCCTCTCGACATGAGTTTTTACGCGATTATTCTATTCGATGAGCTCTACAACACAAACGATATCGATCGTCTAACTGAACCGGAAAATGAGGTCGAAAATGGCTGCCAAATTTAGAGGCAAGCCCGCCTAGAGAAAGACATTCCCGCATTTCATTTCTTTTTGTTTCGTACTACGGAAGATAGAGAAAGACATTCCCTCCCGCATTTCGTGGGCGATGATAGTAGAGGAGAGTAGATCGTACGCCCCTCGAATTACTAGTAGTACTACTTCGTTGATCTAAATCCTAATCTATTCCTCTTTTGACTTTCTGCACATGCTCTACTCTACTTCGTTGATCTAAATCCTAATCTATTACTCAGGCTCCGTTCCGAAACTTAATATAAGTACTTATTTTTTAAGAATGTAATTTCAAGCTTAAAAATAATGTATTTACGCAAATAATTTTTTTATTAATATGGATCTTGTTTAATAGATCTCATCGAGATCTTTTATACGGTGCAAAAACAATTAAAAAATTATTTTTCATTTACATTATTTTTGAATTTGAAAATGTGAAATAAGTACAAAATGTAAAATAAGTACTTATTTTTTAGAAAGGTGTTCTGGAACGGGGCCTCAGTGAATAAGTTATTTACGACAATGCACAATCTAATCCGCCCATCTCGGCAAATACTTCGGGAAGCGTGGTATTGGGCGCTGTCAAAACTTATTTACAAAACCTCTGTAAGTAAGTTTTTCTGATGTACAAGTGAACCTCTTTTGCATATTTCATCCAAATATTTTGGATGTAAGTATTCATCTCGTCATCTCGACGAGAAAATTGACAAAAATAAGTAACAACCAAAGTTGAAAAAATTCGAAACGAAACAGATTTTGCAAAAATTTTAAAATTTTAGTCCCGATTTTTAAAATTTTTTAGCTCTATTTCTTCAAGACAAAATAGTTAATTTCAAGAAAAATTCGCGAATCTACAAAATTAAGAAAGACAGACAAAACGTAATTGATTTAGGTCAAACATACCCGAAACTCATAGATGAGGTGCTCTCTTATCCAGGATTACTCCCGCGTTCGGATAGTATGGAAAAAAATGCTCATCTCAAGTAGATTGACATTGAGCTCGGTACAACCGCGATTACTATTTTGGAGATCGAATTTACTAAGAGACCATCTCTACAAGGTACCTCAAAATTTAGCCTCAAAATTGTACTTTGCTTCCATCATTAAAAATTTGAAGTGTCAAGTTATTGATCAGGGGTTGAAGTGGGAACCAACCTCCAGGGCTTCCCAACCAACCTCAAGATTTTTCGAACTACTACAATATTTTGTTACTACTTTTCATACATCTTTAGTTTTAATAATCTTAACAACTAAAACGACACATCTTTTATGTTACGAATTGTTTTTGGCCGCTCTACTTTATTCGTCAATTACTTTAGCAATAATTTTTAAAAAAATACTACTATATTTAGTATTAATATAATCGGTTGAGATTCAATAATTCTGTAATTCGATCTAGAGCCTTGACAAAGTACTTCAACATTTCTAGGCAAGGGTTTTTTTTGTCGCACCACTTGGTAAAAATTTATCCGCATATTGCATGGGTCATTGGGAGGAATTTACCAGGAATTTGGGATTGTTCATTAATAAATTGAGAAAATGAATATTCGAGAATGTAATTTACCTTTCGAATTTTTTTTGGGAACTCATGTTAAAGTTTTTTTTTTAGAGATAATGTAAAGTGTCTCGGGCCAGCTTGCACACACCTCGGACTAATCCCTATAGCCCCTTTCATAGCCGTTTCACACACTTACGCATGAAGTGAGATGACCTGATTAGTTGTTGGCAAGAAAATTTGAACTTAAGACCTTAGGATAGATCAAACACCTAAGTCCCAAGTCAAGATCACTTGGCCAGGGGTTCACTCATGTACTCGTTCAAGTTGATAAAAGAAAAAGACAAGAGATGATGTGTTTTAATTGTTGTGAAACATGTAAAAAAATGAGTTACATGCAGGGACGGAACCAGGATTTCGTAAACGCGGGGCCGAATTATAAACAAAAAGATTATGAAATTTCAAGGTTCGAAAATCTAATATTCTGTTTGGTTTAGGTTTTAAGGGAGGTTTTTCGGGTAATGAATGCAGAAAAATAGAAAGAGCAATGAGATTAATAATTGAAGGAAAATTAATGGGAGACCCTGTGCAGAGAAAAAAAATTAGATTTTGAGACCCAAAATGAACACATTCTTACAGCATTTAAATATCTAAATAACACTCAATACAAGATACAATATCTAGGTGTTCTTATTAACAAATAAAAAAACAACTAATATTAATATTAAAATTAAAAACAAAACCCAATACAACGCAGGGGCGTGGTCCCCATATGCCCACACATAAATCCGTCATTGGTTACATGGTTTATTGGAAAGTCTACAATACACACTTCTTAAAAGGCTATACCATATGCACCTATTTTATGGTTCATTCATAACATTTTAGTGTGTTTCGTAACTTTTGTTCTAGAATTCATAACCTTTTAGGAGTACGATTCGTAACATTTTCATAATGATTCATAATATTTTAGTATATCTCGTAACCTTTATACGATTCGTAACATTTTTAGCAATACGATTCGTAACATTTTCTCTATAATTCATAACATTTTGGGGGTGCATATGATACACACTCAAATAAGGGGTGTGTATTGTAGTATTTTCCCATGTTTATAGGCAAGTTGGATAGAATAAGAAAAGAATTTTTTATTTCTTTAAATATTCATCAGTAACTTTTTTGCAGATATTTGTTTCTAAATTTTGTAACAACAAATGAAAAGGAAACCGTCCAATAGAGTTAAAAGTGGAAGTTCAAATGAGTTGAAGTTTGCAGGAAAGGAATGAATAAAAAACAACGGTCCAATGAAATAGGAATCAAAGGACTTTAAATCTGCACAGTAACGAAAAGTATGCTAGATTGCTAGGCTTACAAACAGTTTTAGCCTTTAAGACTATAGCTTCGGCGACTTCGAACAAGGAAGAAGCAGAGAAACTGTCTCAGGAAAGGGTAGCAGGCACATCGGCCACAAGACGGCGGTCACTGGCAAGCAAGCAGAAAGGAGCAATTCAGATTCTCCAGAATCACTAGTTCCAAGTTCTCCCAAGTCAAATGGATATTCTTTCAAAGAAAGTGACCAAGGTTATACCTGCTTTAATTGCTTCAATAACAACCAGATGGGGAACCTTTTTGGACACATGCAAACAATTCATATAAACCCTCTACTTGATCGAATATAGTTACAACATTTTTACACGTTAGTACTGGAGTCCAGAAACATCCTAATAACGGTTATTAGATTTTGTTGTAAGCCTAGTATTTTTGATGTTGAAAAGAATTGCAACAATTGAAAGGTAATAAAAGTAACAATTAAAGATTTGAGGGGTGAGAGACATTCCCATATTTAAAGAGAGAGAGGAAGAGAATAAATTTGAGGAGTGACTCCAAATTAATTTGGTATCTGAGGAATTGAAGCACTTATTTCATGACTAATCTCTCAAATTATCCAACATTTGGATCCGTTTGATTAGCAACAATAGTAGAAAGTGCAAGACAGGGGGAAGTACTTTTTTTTTTTGTATTCATTTAACAAGAATGTCCTAGAAAGATTTATTCTCTTGCGAGACTGAACAATAATTACTCTGACTTCCTTGTTTTTTTTGCAAAATTTTCATCTTTAATCAAACGGATGCGGAAAAAAAAATACATTTTTGTCATTTTCTTTTACTTCACTTTCTCACATTTTCACTTTCCGTTATATTTTTCTCGGTAATCAAATGGACCCTTTGAGTTTTGAGGGATCTGCTGGAAATGCTCTTGTACCTTGGGATGCCACCATTTCAAACAAAGTCAATTCAATTATTGTACGTCAATATTTCATATGATCAGAAAAATGGACGATATGAATGAGATAGCAATATTAAGAATTGAATGAAAGACATCCTGGAAATGTGAGACATCCTGGAAATGTGAGACATCCCGGTATGGAGGCATTTTGCAAGGATCATGCTAGCACCGATTGGGATAACAGGTACCAAGTGGGTCCCACATCCAGATTTCCACTGCCCCGAACGTCGATAGGACGTAAGGGGGTGTTTGGTTATCCTCCTTTTCTCCTTCTCATTATTGTCCTTCCTCATTTTCAATATTTGGCTTAAAGGGCATTCCCACTGAACGCGGTTGGTGTGTTTTGATTTGGAGGCCAGAAGTGAAAAGGAGCTCAAGAGGTCCTTTTAGCATTCCGGGGTTTTCCCGTTTAGGTTCAATTACCAAAATATCCCAACTCAAATTGGTAAATTACATAACTCCCTCCTCCACATACTCCTATCCACAGAAATTACATATCATTATCGTTAGTTTTCCAATAATTATGGTTTGTATTTTTTTTTTTGGGTCTTTATTGTGATTTTAGTGATTCGTTATTTTAAATTAACGGTTTTCTTATTTTAAATATTACTTGGATTGTAATATTTGATTATTCTTAATTAATTACCAAAAGAGTTCGAGACTTTTAATTATGTAAGTATTTGTTAAGCGCAATACCCCAAAAAATTATTTCCTAATATATAAATTTAAGAAGATAAAGAGTTCACCATTCACTCTAATGCTTTTCAATTCGGAGATTGTGTTTAGATTCTGAATTTATTGCGCGAAATGAAAGATAATGAAGTGAAAACACAGACATGTCTTTCGTTTCATTTTCCTCCATCCTCATTTCAAGACTTATGTATTAACGTCAGAGGTTTGTTTCTTTAATCCTGGATGAAAAAGTCCAAAAAATTGACTTCCTAAATTTTTCCTTGGATATATTCCCAAAAGGCTACAGTGCCAATATTTCAACCATCATCAATGGTCTAGATGTGAAAAAGACTCTTCGGGAAGAGAAGATCCTTAGAAGAGCCTTTTAAATCCATCCCTATAAGAGTCCTTTTTAAACCTGAGAACTATTGAAAATATTTTTGGATGATTGCGATGTTACAATGTTGCCCTACAGCCCTGTAGTGTACCCTGCACTACAGGATCCCTCAATACCTTTGGGGGGCCCTGTCCTCCAACTACAATTTCCCTCCTTCCATTCCCCTCCACGAATAAGCATAAAACCTAAAGTTACTTGGAAGAATTTGCATCACAAATATACATAAGAAATATTTTGGGAAATGATTTTCACTCCATTTTTTTTTATTTATAAATGAACTCAATTTCTAGTCTTTCAGTGAAAAACTTACACGTAAAAGTTCCACTAAAGGACAAAAAATGCACTACATTTATAAAAAAAAGAGAGTGCAAATCATTTCTCAAACTTTTTTTTAAGCCAAAGATCATCCTAGTGATACTGAAACAAAAAGCAAAAGAAATTATTTCTCTCCTTCCAAAACTTGTTAGGCTTTACCAAGTCATGAATAATACTTAACTTCTAATTAATAGGACACCACTAGTATAATTAGTAAATTCTGCAACGGAACCATGGTCACATGCGACATAGATATATGCCCATAGATTAGGGAAAGTATCTGGAATAGCATATGAAAAATATATGCTTGTGACTGTATAAAAAAGTATATATTCCCTCAATTTGCATCATAATGACAGCTCCACTGATTGATTGGTTAGTATACAATGGTATCTACATCAACCCCGAGGGGTTGCCTGGTGGTCAAAAACCTAGGATTTAGTACTTTACTCCCTCCTAAGATCTCAAATTCGAAACTTCTCAAATGTTGTCAATTCCTTTCGGGGCCAATCCATACGAAGCTTTAATTGGACACCCCGCAATTGAGCGGTGGGATTAAGCCCCAAAATTAATTGAGCTACGTGTAAGCTTGCCCGGACACCTGAGTTATACAAAAAGAAGAAGAAAGTACAGTACTATATCTATATCATTTGTGGTCATCTATTACCCTTGCGAAGTCATCAATGAACTTTGATGCAAAAGAGCATCAAATATGAATCACTAGGGGAAACAGGTGTGTACTTATCGTTCAAGTGATTGAATTTTACATACCCAGTGACAGTGAGATCCAAAATCCAGTATATTGCAGAAGCTATAGACATCCGATATCCCCAGGCAAAGAGCTGCTTTTCAGATATGGGTCTTCCCTATATTTTGAGTACATGGGGAATTCAAGGGCCGTCTCCGCTATTCGCCTGTCTTCATGAATCTTCTCTATCAATCTCTCTAGCGATGGGAAATTGGCCTGTCATGTTCCGACGAGCCTTACTGTCAGAAAAGCAAGGGCAGGGAAACAAGAAAAGAAATGAAAATAAATGCATTCAAAGGGTCAGAGCCATGATTCATTGTAACGACCCATGCTTTACTAGTCCGGTTACTTCTTTTGAGGAAAGCCAAGACCATTATCGTACAATATATGTTAGTGTGTTCGTGGCGGTTAGAAGAGTTGAACCTAAGACCAGATGAAATTGAAACAAGCACCCATCCTCTTGGGCTTAGGGCTTGCTTTCAAGTTCGTCGGATAACTTGTTAAAGCCTAACAATATGCCCCCAAATGCTTAAGCCTAAGTTATTTGGTAGTAATGGCCAATAGGTCATCAATTACAGAGCGATATCACTCATGCTTTTGGTAACCCACCAATGTGGGACAAACATGGGATTTTACATTGATGATCAGTGAGACATGTTTTTATCCATACAACAGTCCATACATCATCTCTTAGTCTACAATTCACACAAAATCTTACATATTCTTCATAAGATTCAGGTTTGATTTGCAAAAGACCCCAAGAGTTTTTCACATCTTGAATGTGGTTTATGATGGCTCACTAAAATGTACTTTCCAATTTGCAGAAACAAGTGAAAATTATGTCGTTACTGTTGCGAGAAATTACCTCATTACTTTTGGCGATCGTTCCAAATCGCAATATTAAGTGAATAAAACAAATTGGTAAAACTAGTTTTCTTTTTTATTTATGTCGGGCAACTTCATAATTTGAGTAAGGGCAACCTTGAAAATAATTACTGAAGTGTGGGCAAAAATGCGGATTTAAAAAGGTCAGCGGAATCAATAGATCCTATATGACTCAATGTGTTTCCACCGTATGCATGCATACCATAACATTCATAATCATAGTTTTATGATACCTCAGGCCGTATATACCCAACAACAGCAAGGCGCAAATCCTCGCCGTAGAAATCATCACCAAATTCATGAAGCAACCATGGTTCCTGCTTTACAAACATGGTTACAAACTGAAAAAGATAGACATACAAAGGATACACATTGGACTTACTATGGTCTTCTCAGCATTGTTGAAGTAGGGATTCCAACCAACACTCATGACCATCTTGTAAATGCCTCGTGTGGATAATCCAGCCCAACCAAAATATACCCCTGAACGTTGTTCCGAAAGGACAGCTGAATAGCCTTCGGTTGATAAATTAGCTGAAAGAATAAGATGTTAGAATTAGCTCAACTCAATGGAATGAAACAAAGGCAAATGTGGAGAACAAGCAAAGCATTATGGAATCTTTCCCTAAACACATAATCAAAGACCATAAGATCCTTGATCAATCACAAACTAGGCACTAATGAGCTGAAGACAGGATAACTAAAAGAGCTTAAGCACGGATATGGCATAGATAAACTCCTAGTGAGGAAACGTTGTAATTTCATGACATCCAGAGTTCAATATCAGCATGGAAATTCTATCTCATGAGAATAAAAATCTGGGCACCTGTAGGGATGCCAAGCATCTTAGAGCCGCGACCAAATCCTTTAATAACAGGACCTTCAATATACCAAGGTTTTATTGGTAAAGTACCCTTTACCCCTGCAATTCCAGACCAATGGATTTCACTATAATGAGTGGTAAAGAAACAGCATTACTATCATTTGGAAGAAGTAAGAGAGGTTTACAATCTTCAAATGCTGGGAGGTCACAATTTTCTGGCAGCAAATCAATATGAGAGTTGATCACTTCATTTGGCGCATCGTCAAGATGGGAATCTTTTCGATGGGATGGAACAGCAACAGCTTCAATTACAGCAGCCTTACCAGCCATCACACCTGGTCTGACATGTCACAACAGCACTTTTAATCTTAAAAACAGAGATTCTGTTTCATTCCTTGTCAAGTGCGAAGAAACATTCCAATACCAAGTCTACAAGGAGAATTCGTATGAAAATCTTGACATAAGTGTCGATAACAAACTCAACTACTCGGGGAAAATATTACTCTAAGAAACAACTTAACAAACTCATCAAATCTTTCATTACTGCAACCAGACAGTGCACATACAGATACAGTTTATTATACATTTCTGATAAGAAATCTACCGACTACACCTGATGCATAGGCAAAGAATTTGCACAAGTATCTTGTTTTAATGGCAACTTTACTGCAAAGAAAAATTACGTAAGGCTGGTCCTTTTTGTTCAAGTTTTTAAGACGTGAAAAGTGAAAAGTGACTGGCAATCAACATAGGACTTTCAGGAAGATGGACCTGACCTCTTTCTGCAATCATCTTCGTATTTTTAGTTGAACAAGGGAAAATCCTCTTTTGGTCACATTATTTGTACATTCTGAACACAAGGCACTATTATATTCATCTCTTTATTTTTGCTAAAACTCCGATAATTTATAGATCATACATATTAATAGGAAAAGTAGAAGACTACAAAAAAAAAAAAAAAAAAAGCATTACAGCTGCCTCAGATCAGCCTAGTGCCAAGCATTCTTGATTCCAATCAAACCTTGATTGCATATTATGGCATTCAGAAATATCTGTACTATCAGAATAACTGAATAAGGCAACTACCAACTTGGTGAAGATTCTGTTTGTTTCAGTGAAGTGAAGCCTTGTCACACTGATGCCATGTTAGTATTTCAAATTTAATGAGTTCCAACAGATTTACGTATCCATTTTTTAGATTATGAGACACTAGTGTAGGTTATATTGAACTTATCGGTTACACCAAAAATCCCAGAGGGGGATGAATGAGACTCAACTAAAAATTAATTCTAGTTGAGTGATAGGCAACTTACTATGAAAGATTAAGCAAATTAAACAAGGAGACAAGACAAGGCGATTTACGTGAAAACTACTTAACGTCTAAACACCCTAAGCACAAAACCACGGCCGAACTACCAAATTTTCTATAGATTAAAAGGTTTACAAAGTGCTTACAAGAAAAATTACAAACTAACCCCAATAGCTCAACCTAACTCTGCAACTTTGATGGAGTATATTCATGAGTTTGAGAGAATAACACTAGATTGACAAGCAAAATGATCAAACCAAGGTGTTGTGCAGTGGGCACCATACTGTGCACCATCCGAGCCGTCCGTTTGACAATCCAACGGTCCAAATCTCATCTTCACTGTGTAGCATCCAAGCCGTTCATTGATGGGATGAGATTATGGAAACTACTTTTTTGATGGAGCTTGAAGTATTGTTCACACCAAAATGACTTCTCCCTTTCAAAAAAGAGATACTTGGCAAAACATACATATACATATAAAAGGAAGTAATTATTTTTCACTACATAGCCACTTTTGGTTTTATTTTTTGAAGTTTGGAGGAGAGCTATAGTATATTATGAATATTTGTATGTATCTTATACTATACATAGCCACCCATACACTTCCTGCCGTTCATTCCACTGGAAGTCCACTCCATACCAAAGTCATTCAACATACCAAACACTACCTTATTTTGACGTCAAAAAACAAACATCTAACTCGATTGGGGACTTCTGAAATAAAAGTACGGCCAACAAAGTAAAAAAAAAAAAGACAGTAAAAGTGGTTGACGCCATATAACATATAATTAGGGAGTAATTATTCCATGCTGCCTATAAATTTTCTCAACCACATATGTGTGGGCTCCACACACACTTTGTGGTGATGGAGACCACACAAATGCGTGATAGAGAATGAATTTGGGGCAGCACATGGCACCATGGGCATTGAATAACTTTTCATAATTGGGCAGCACATGGCACCATGGGCATTGAATAACTTTTCATAATTTGGCCCTCAATTTGGTGGGGGATTTTAGGCTACGTTTGGAACTTATGGAAAGGAAAATAAAAGAGAAGGAAAATGAGAGGAAAATAGGAGGGAAAATTTACTGTTTACTGCACTCAAAATCTTTATTTTCTTTTCTCTTTCTCTACAACCAAACAATAGGAGGGAAAATTCTTTAATTTTCCTTTCTTTTTCCAGAGTTCCAAACAGAGCCTACACGGGAGAATGAATTAAGTAGAAGAAAAAAAAATTGAAGTAGGGTTTGAATATACCTTGGGCTGAGCCGCAAAGGGGGTAAATCAGAGGCCATTGATAGCTGACTGGAAATGCCTGAGAGAAGAGAATGTATCGTACGGGGTGATTTTGCTGAAGAGAGAGAGTAGAGAGAGAGAGAGGAGAGTAGTAGACGGATTCCTCACCTCTTCTTCTTCTTCTTGTTCTTCCAAGGGAGAAGGGAGATCTACAAATTTGTAGGCCGGTGGCGACGCTGACTTGGTAAGGGTTTGAGAGAGAGAATTTAAGGGTGGAATTTGGTTGGGATTTTATCGCCATATTAGAGAGAGTGGGTTGAGTGAGGTGTTGTCCCAGCTCAAGGGGAGAGAGAGAGAGAGAGAGAGAGAGAGAGTTTTGTTTTTTTCATTTTTGTTAGGTAATTTAAAAAACAAAAATTATGATCAAAAGTTAAAAGAAAGATTACTGGAGTCTGGAGACAACTTTTTGGAAAACTGAGTGCCCGTTTCAGAACATTTTTTTAAAAAATAAATACTTATTTTATATTTTTAAATTTAAAAATAATATAAATAAAAAATAATTTTTTAATTTTTTTTGTACCGTATTAAAGATCTCAATGAAATCTTTCAAACAAGATCCATATTGCATATTTTTAGATTTTAATAAGTCCATCATTTTTGAGCTTGAAATTATCTTCTTAAAAAATAAGTACTTATTTCACGTTTTGAAACGCGGCCTATTGTTTTCAATTCGGTCAACCTTTTCTTCTCTTTTTTTTTTTTTTTTTTCCTTCTAGACAAATCCAATAGTTCCAGATTTTTCGACGAAAAAATAAAAATTCAATAAAACCTAGTACTGTATTATTTTGAAGAACAACCAATTGAAGTGAATCAAGGAACCTATCATGGGGTCAAGTGAACATGCGTACTGCGTACAAAATATGAGTGATAGGGAGGGAGCAGATGATGGCTTTGCTAATAGTAGATGATTGGGAGGTGTGCGGACAGAATCAAATTCATCTATTGTGGTTCAACAAGAGAGCATGTGCAGTAGCCTCAACAAATATCAAAAAATAACTATCCAATCCTCTCTCATGGGCCCATGGCCTTCCAGCAGCCTCAACATTGCCTAGCTATTTTATTTTTGCTACAGTAACTTAACAAATCTATTGAGCTAGCAAGCGACTCTCATGCATTTGACAGTAATTCAAAACTAACTAACTAAGAGCATCCACAATGGGGATAATCAAAATCAATAACCAAAATGTGTCACGTCAGCATTTGATTATCCACATTGGTTATTTTTGCATCTCTATAAAAAAATTTCCCACAATACGCAATGCACCTATATCCAATTATATACAAGTTCTAATCACGCACCCGATCACACCAAATTATCTAATGTGTGGTGTTTTTTAGTTTTTTAGTTTTGAATTTGATTATTGGGTTTGATTATTAAGTTTTGGTTATTGGTAAAAATTGTTAAGTTTGGTTATGAAATGAGTGAAATTTGATTATTTGCTAAAAGACTTGTAACTTTGCTTATTACAATGTGAGGTATTTTTTTAGCATTATTGTTAAGTTTGCTTATCCATACCAATTTGCTTATTACAATGTGGATGCTCTAACTGCATATAACAATGATGACTTTAGCTTAAAAAAAAAAAAAATCTGTTGAGCAACTGTTCACCTGCTACCCGTTATTTTACTATTTTATATACTCTCGTCTTGAAATTCCACGGCATCACTGCATCATATTCATCTGCCGGAGCCGGAGCCGGAGCCTCTGCCACCGCCGACTGGAGTCCCAAAATAGAAGACGGCCGGGTTATCTACTCTGCAAAGCCCAACCGGTGGCTGGCTAGATCGGGTGGAGATGGGAACTGTAGTAACAAACTTGGTGTTACATTTACATTTGACAAAGAGCAAACAACAGCAACGTAAATCTAGACATTTAAAACCATATTTCATACCCCCACTCAAAGGAAAAGAATTCATTAATACTTCTACCAAGGTTAGTTTATTGGGCAAATTTCACTCAGACCCCTGAGGTATCTGATAATGACAGAAAGTACCCCTCAACTTTCAAAAATGACAGAAACCTCCCCTATTTCACTGTTTGGGTTTCATTCTGTTAGTAAAGTGGACGGAAAATATACGAAAATGTACAAAAAATGAAATCTTCAATTTTATTTAGTTCTACAGCTATCTTAGGGCTCTCATTGAAAGTCCTATAGCCAAAAATTAATTATGACCATTTAGGATAAAATAATTAAAAGAATAAAATCTTCGTACCGATTCAAACGAATTAAAATTTGGAGCATTTAAAATTTTGCTCTTTATTTGATTTTACGGCTTTCAATGAAGAGCAAATACTTAAAGTGCTCCAATTTTCAATCCATTTGAATCGGTGCGAAAATCTTATTTTTCTGATTATTTTATCCTAAAGTGCAATAATTAATTTTTAGTTCGAAGATTTTTAATGAGAGCCTTAAGATAGCCGTAGAACTAAATGAAGAGGAGATACTTAAGTGCTCTAATTTTTAATTTGTTTGAATCGGTGCAAAGATTTTTATTTTTTTATCATTTTATCCTAAATGGTCATAGTTAATTTTTGGCCCCAAGGCTTTCAATAAGAGCCCTGAGAGAGCCATAGAACCAAATGAAGAGAAGATACTTAAGTGCTCCAATTTTTAATCCGTTTGAATTGGTGCGAAAATCTTATTTTTCTGATCATTTTATCCAAAAGGGTCATAATTAATTTTTTGCTCTAGGACGTTCAATAAGAGCCCTAAAATAGCTGTAGAACTAAATAAAATTGAAAATTTCATTTTCCGTACGTTTTCCGTCCATTTCACTAACGGAATGAAACCCAAACTGTGAAATAGGGGAGGTTTTTGTCATTTTTGAAAATTGAGGGGTACTTTCTGTCATTGTCAGATACCTCAGGGGTCTGAGTGAAATTTGCCCTAGTTTATTCAGTTGGTTGTGGTTCTATTGTCAAGAATCCGGTACGGAAGAAATTTCTTAAGAAAAAAAAAAGTGTACCAATAATTCAACTTTAACTCTCCACCCAGTTTACAAGAAAATCAGGGCGGAGCTATGTTGGGAACTGAGGGCCCCGGCCCCGGCCCCGGCCCCGGCTCCCCGAGCGTCCGAATTTTAAAATTTTTGTTTTGTATATACCTAATTTTGAAGATTATTGATAATTATTTGTGTATAGCTACTCATAATCTTAATAACTTTAGTTTGATTTGATAAAAAACCGGTTATTTCACATTCTTATTGCTCAATTTCTTTCATAAAAAAAATAAGAACGTGATAGTTGAAGTAGCCTAAGTAAAAAAAACAAAATTATTGGTATACTTTAACCGCATTAGGCTAGAATCATTTCAATGCACAAATGTAATGTAAAAACCTTATGATATAATATGTCTACGTTCCGATAAAAAATGTCTATTAAGCCAGCCCCCCTCGGCGTCAAAATCCTGGTTCCGCCACTGCGCCACTAAAGAAAATTCTCCAATTACGCAAAATCTTATGCTTCTTATGGAGAAGTGAAGATAGGAAAAATAATCTCTTGATGGAAAACACTAGCGTTCTTTAAAACAAAACACGCCTATAGAAAGGAAAACAAATTGCTTGTGAAATGCAAAGCTTACCAACAAGTTGATCGGTATGATTAGCAGCTAAATGCTCCACCACATTATGCCAATTTGGTCTATGAAAATGCGTCTTCACATGCGTACCGCAGAGAATATGAATGCCATTTCTAGTGTCCCCTCTTTGTACGCACACAGGTGCAATAGTTGTGAAGCTTGATCACGCCTTCCATTAATTCTAGGCCACCACAGTCATCAGGCCAATAAACCACTCTAACGAGCCCTGCTCGCAAGTGACCCAGTAAAATAGGCTTGACTAGAGGTGAAAGGCTCTCTCTTACTACCCTTAACTCCAATCTCTACTAGCCTTTCTTCTATGTCTGGTTGTTGCTTGATGTTGCTGAGAATATCGTTAACTATGTGCTAGTTAAAGTGGTTGCCCCAATTCCAAGCCCTAGGAGGAGGGCATCACACTTCTAGCCTTGGTAGCCTGTCACGACACACGAACGAAAACATATAGTAGAATTTTAATGGACAATGCGATGCACGCATCAATTTTACATAACATCATGCAATGACACATGTTTTATGGTTCTTTAGCTTGTATAGAAGAACCATAATCAAAATTTAGAAAATGCCACTGCCAGATTATTTGGTGGAGTTTAAGACAAAATCTGTGCTTGTGACTCTGTTTCCAGTTCCGTCTATAAAGAGGAAAAAGCCTTAAGAAAAAAGTTTTACCCGGTCTTCTATCACCTGGTAGGCCACTTTAAAGATGGGTTGAAAGCCGACAAACCTATATTACTCCACAAAAGCACAAAAAAATTAGCCAAAAACAACAGTTGAAATGTTCCATAGTCAGCAGTATCAAAAGCAAGTTTTATTTTCAAGCTATTAGTACCTTATAGAAGACAGATTTGAGCTCAGATGTGCAGTCACTCAAGGTTCTAATATGTATAGGTAGATAATTGTGCCCCGGAGGGCCGGAGCTGATATTTTTGGTAAAGGGTATTTACCATGAATCATCCTCGATATTTAGTCAACCAAACTGATATAAGGCATTCCTGAAACCAATTACCACTGAATGGAGAGACAGCTGAACAACTCCACACTTGAGTACTAGATTCCTTGACTGTTAAAAAGCGCAACACCGGTACATTCAGCAACCTGAAAATACACCCACAGTGATTTTGAATGAAATTCATGGCTATTGGCAAATATTAATTTGATTTGTTCATACTGAAGAGTATGAGATTAGATTTGACAAGACATTGGGTTTGAAGTGCACTACTAAAATGCGGACTCTCTTGCAGTGGGAACCTATATGCCCGAATAAAACGTTCAAATCCATAAGACAAAACCGAGACAATGAGATATTCATGTCTGTTACAGCGAAGCATAGGAAAAATCAAATTGCTTTCTTTCATTAAAAGCCTAGGACTGTAAATCGAACCCTAGCGACTTGAGCTCAAGTGCTCAACTCATATTCTGCTCGTTTGGGATCTGTTTGTTACCTAAACAAGCAAAGTCTGAACATATTTCAAGCCATTTAAATATTTTTAACCCGATTGGAACCTGGTTCAATAATTTTAGTAAACATAAATAAAGGAAGAGAGCACGTTACTGAACTCAGCTAATGATCAGCTCCATTGAAGCTTGTTGAAATTGCTCCAACACTGATGGACTCTTCTTTGTTTTGAAATTCTGCAAGCGTAAAATCAAGGACCAAATGATTGGGAATTCTAGGTTGACAATAGCCCATGCGCCATTAAAGATAGAAACAGAGTGTACAGAGTTCAAAAGATTTGCAAACCTCCCTATTTCGTACCTCCCTTGCTGCATTTTACTTCCAGACGCGAATACGAACAATGAAGCGCTGGATTAGCTGAAGGAGAACATTCAACAGCTGTGAATTCCCAGCCAAAATATTACTCCTTTCCTTCATTACTGCATTAAATGGTCTTTCTCTTGTATAATCCATCCAACATCCTCAGAGCATCAACCTTCTTTCCTGGTTTTGCAACGATTGGACTGATACATTTTAAAGTAGTTTCACAAGGGATAAAACCTTTCTCATTCATCTCCACAAATAACTTCTTTGCCTCAGCTCGGTATGATTTTTTTAACACCCTATCCTGCTCTGAAAGATTTGATAGCTTGCACCAGCCACTGATTAGGATATCATATGTTGAAGAATTAGGCGGGACGCTTCTGACTTGCATCTCATTCATAAGCTCTCTAGCTTGCTTCATCTTTCCTACTGCAGCAAAACAACTGACAAGGGCATTGTAAGTACTAGTTCGAGGGACGAAGCCTTTGGTTACCATTTCACAGTAAAATTTTATAGCTTCCTTGTTATTTCGCATCTTTGCGTGTGCAGAAACCAAAACATTATATGTCTCGCCATTAGGAACAAAGCCTCTTTCTTTCATCTCATCAATTAATTCAGCAGCCTCATGTATCAAACGGTTAGCCAAGAGCCTCCCTAAGAGAATATTGTAAGTTACGATATTAGGAGAAACTCCTTCCGTCAACATTTGAGAATACGTCGCAAAAGCACTTTTTAAATGGCTGCTTTTGCAGTACCCGCATATAAAGGCATTGTAAGTGATAGTGTCTGCTGAAATGCCTTTTCCTGTCATTTCTTCTAATACCGATTTTGCCTTCCTTGTCATCCCTAGTCGACACAAGATAGTTATGAGAGTGTTATAAGCTACTCGATCGAGTTTAAGCCCCATATGTACAAGCCGTTTATGCATATCCAGAATCATATCAGCTCTTTTATTCACAGAAACCGCTTCAAGCACGAGTCTCTGAGTGGTCGAAGTAGGGTGAAACCCCACCACCATCACTTCATTCAACAAGTCCATTGCTTTATCAATCTCACCTGCTTGACAAAGCCCTCCTACCATAGTGTTGCAAGTTATTAAATTAGGCACTAAGCCACTATTCTTCATATCATCCCATAATTTGAGAGCATTTCCCAAGTTCCCTTTTTTACAATAAGCATTAATCATTGTGTTGTAAGTAGCAAGGTTTGGAGCTAAACCAGATTGCGTCATTCCGGTAAAAAGCGATTGTGGTTCGTATTCGCCAAGTCTCATTAGTCCATTGATAAATGCGTTGTATGCAATGGTGTCAAAATCCATGTTCTTTTCTGCCATTTCTTCAGCCACGTCAAGAGCAGCTGACTCCTTACCTACTTTGAAAAATCCATCCATCAGAGAAGTGTAGTTAACCCGATCAGTAGACAATCCCTTTGACACCATATCTCCAAATACCGCCTGAGCCTCATCCATCTTTCCTCCTCTTTTCAAATTGTTGACAAGTACATCAAGTATAAAATTATTCTCCTCTACCCCTCTCAATTTCATGTCTTCATATAAGTCATTAGCAATTTCTGGTTTACCAGCCTTGAAATAACCGTCAATCAGGATACAGTAAGTGAAGACATTTGGCCTGACATTTTTTCGAACCATATTCCTCATGACATTAGCAGCTGCATCAAGCATTCCCTTACTGGTGTAGCCCTTAATAACAGAGGAATAAATAATGGCGTTCGCATGAACATTTTGTGCCTCCATTACTTGCAGTACAGATTCTACCCCCTTCATATCCCCTAATTTGCTGCGCCCATCAATCAACACAGAATAAGAAATGGGACTAGGAATTAGGTTGAGATTCAAAAGAGACCGAAACATATCTTCAGCCTCAAGAGGCTTGCCAACCTTAAAGAGTCCATCCATCAATGTGGTGAACACGACCACATCAAAGGCAATTCCTCGAACTACCATTTGGCTTTGAAGGGCAAAGGCCCCCATAGAATTTCTTCTTTTTAAGTAGGAATCAATGAGAATAGAATAGGAAACATGATTAGGATCCACACCCATTCTTTCCATCTCCTTGAAAAGTTCTTCTGCTTGAGCTAACCTCCCATGTTTGCAGAAGGCATTCATTAGGGAACTATAAGTTACTGTATCAGGCAACAACCCATTCTTCAGCATGTCATCGTAAAGACTAAGTGCTTCCTCAAGCCTTCTCCATTTAGAATACCCACTAATAACCGAGGTGTACGTGATAATATTTTGTTTCAACTCTGATCCCCCAACTGCAAAATCATTCTTTTCAGCACCATCATTTTTCAAACAACCACCATCATCGTCCATACTTCTCTGAGACAAATGCTCGTCAATGACAATATTAGCCCCCACAAAATCCCCTATCTTACACAACCCATCAATCAGAGTGTTATAACTAACTATATCAGGAACTATACCTCCCCTTTGCATACTCTCCATCAACTCCAACGCTGCACTGACCTCACCGGCTTCACAATACCCATGAATCAACGTATTAAACCCCACAAGATCCCAACAAACCCGACCCGCGACAACAAATCCATCCATCACCATCTCAGCATACCCTAACATCCCAACCTGGCAAAACCCTTTACCCAAAATATTGCAAGTAAAAGAATCTACAGGTACCCCATTCTTAACCATCTCAGAAACCAACCCTAGACCCTGATGGGCCGAACCCAGTTTGCAAAACCCCCATATAACAGTATTATAACAAAAAGTATCAACTTCCATTTTTCTCGATTTCGTCCTGAGCAATTCTAGGGCTAAATTAAGGTTACCAGCTTTGCATAGAGAGTGAATGACTATGTTGCGAGTGAAAACATTTGGACCGAAGCCAGAAGAGAGCATATCGGAATAGACAAGCCATACCTCGGAGACCAAACCGGCGTCGTTGAATCCGCGCAGCAAGCGGTTCCAGGCGGACTGATCAGGCGGGACGAGGCGGTGGGTCCGCCGCATTGCGGCGAATGCATCAATGGCGGCGGACAGGTGGCCGGAGGAGAGGAGGAGGTGGATTAGAGAGCAGAAGAGGGAGGCACGGAAATTGGGACGGGTGGTTTGGTGGCGTTGGGAGGATGCGGAGGAGGAGGAATTGAAGGAGTGGGTTGGTGTGAGGAGGTAGTGAAGGGAAAGTGACGAGAGGGAGTGGTGATGGGAGGAGGAGGAGAGGTTGCTCCCCAAGTGTTTGATGAAATGCTTCATCGGTAATTTGGAGATGGCTGAACGGCGGGCTACATACACTACATCGTCGTCGTAAGTGTTTTAGAGTCAACTTGGGTCTATTTGCATGTACCTTTCTTTTTTTTGAACTCACAATCTGCAGGGAACAACTGATTTGGATTTTGGACATGCGGACGCGATCACGCGAACAACTGAACGCAGAAAAGAGAATACAACGTCGAGGAAAGATTATTTGGTGGGCCTCTCACCCCACAAGTGAGAGTATCTTCAACCTTGGCTTCAAAAGTAAGAATGTCAAATTTTTTCGGAGGATTGTGTGATAATTTGACATGTTAGAATTTTACATCTCTACAAATGTCTACTCTAACTAATATGCGTGTTATACTTATTTAAGGATAGTTATTAGATTTTGGGAGTAAAATAACCAAAGAAAAATTTGACATCACATGTCAATTTTGATATGAGAGAGGAGATGTCAAATAACACCTAAGCATTTGACACTTTGGTTGGAGTTACTTCACATGTCAATTTTTCCACTTGGCATGCCATATCAGATTTGACATCTTGGGTGGAAGATGCTCCAACCCTTGACTTCAAATATGAGATGCCAAACTTTTTTTAAAGGTTTATGTGGTATTGGCATTTTCAATATGAAATCAAAGCCTCCGTTCTAACCCTTATGCCAAATTCTATTTATTTGACATTAAACTATCCCTCTCCAACATGTCAACCCTTGTGTCAAATTTAAAAGGAAAAAAAATCAAACAGCACTCTTTTGAAATTCAAACGGTTAGATTTTTTAAAATTAGCATGCCACTATGTAATGTCAAAATTGACATGCTTGGAGCTACTTTCAATTCCACGTGGAATTTTCATATGGAAAGGCAGCATGATTAGAAGGCTTGAAGCTGTCAAAAGTAGCCATTGCATTGTCCATGTCATGTATGACATCTCCCATTAGAGATGTTCTGAGGGTCATCATTTAGTCCGCCAGCCCGCGGCCCGCCCAAATTGTTCATGGGCTGGGTTTGGGCCTAAAAACTATAGCTTGGGCCTGCCTGTAAGACCCGTCTGCAAAACCCTTCCGGTAGCCCGTATAATCTCTTATTTTGTATATTTTGTAGTTTTGTTAGTCTTGTATTAACTATTATTATTGCCTCTTGAAACTTTGCACACTTGCACTTCTTTATTTTCCAAGTGCACAACTGCACAAGCAATCTATTTTTTACCATGAGTGTGTAGTTTTGTTTTATTTTTGTAATGTTAGTCTATTGCTCAAACACAACAAATTTAATCCAATCAAAAAGGAAAAAAATAAAGTTATTCGAATCAAATAAAATAAGGAAAAGTCCAGTTAATTGCCTAATGCCATGCAAGCGAAGTAGTAGACTCATGAAACAGAAAACCTATCAGTACCGACCACAACCCCACCGAAATCGTACCTACGGTCTTGCTGGGCCGTCTCCGGCCACCGGACGGCCAATCCGAGCCGTCCAAAAATTCTTAAAAAAAAAAAAATCGAGGGGGTTTACGCGGGAATCAACGGCATCCGATATGTGTAGGTGCTCGATCCATACACCATCGAGCACCTACACACATCGGATGCCGTTGATTCTCGCGTAGATTCCCTCGTTTTTTTTTTTTTTTAGAATTTTTGGATGGCTCGGATCGGCCGTCCAGTGGCTAGAGACGGCCCGGCAAGGCAGTCGGTACAATTTCGGTGGGGTTGTGGTCGGTACTGATAGCAGGCCTCTTCATAAAATTTAAAATTATGATACCCTCTGGTAACTAGGGTTGGGTACAATGTTAATTCATAAAACTAACTGTTGAGAGTCTTGTGACTTGTGAACTTTACACGGTTATTACAACATTTCTGGGCTTCTGGCCTAAAATCCAGCCCGCCCTAATGCTGGCCCGCCAGCCCGTGGGTGAAGTTTTGTGAAATATCCCGACCGGCCGTCCAAAAAAGAGTCTTCTAGGCCCGGCTCGCGGGCAAACTTGAGTAGTGACTTGGCGGGCTGGCCCAGTCCGATGATGACATACCCTTACCCAAACGGCCACAAATTGGTGCGAACCCACCGCAAGGTGAAGCGGGCTCCCGTCCAATTTCCTTCCCTCCAATTGGGTCATGTGTGGGTTCTTTTCGGGCTTACAATAATGATTGAAATCGTTCACTTAATTTTTAGAACTTGCTTGAAATCGTTCACTTAATTTTTAGAACTTGCTCGGAACATTAACCATGCCGAAAGACATTAATGTTTTTTAAAAAAAGTATGCAACACTGGATTAAAACTCATTTGACACAATTATCTAATGCTTATGTATTTCGAAATCATATCAAATGGCCATCAAGGTGATTTTTGACATGGTTGATGGTCTCAACGAGCTCTAAAAAGTAAACGATTTCAATTATTGTGGACAATTTGTCCAGAAATATCAAGTTCATTGCCATGAGGTGTTGCTGTGAGGCGTGGGTTAGCGGCCGCGATGTTTGAAGTGCAAGACTAGACTGATCAGCGGCCGTACGTGGAGTATAACATTACATTCGTGAAGTTAGATGTAGCGGAGGGTCATAAGGAGGAACATGCAGAGAGTTCTGTACCTAACTATCGAGAAAACGGTCGCCAAGTTGATCAATTATGCGGCTGTAACCTACCATGCGAACGCAACCTGCATGTGTAACAATTTTTGTAAGTTTTTGTTGTTTTATAGTTTTGGTTCGTGGGCTCATTTGAAGCCCTAATATGCATGTGCTTTTTATTTTTATTGGAAAATGTTCATATTGTAGTCGAGTTTGTCACTCTTTTTTTTGTGATAGTATGCATATTAGCAACCTCTACTAGAAAACTCTGGCTTCGTAAAAATTCACTCTGCAAATGTGATATAACTTTAATGCTGCATCTTAATTTGCTCAAAATTTTACCTATATATGTTAAATTTGCATATGATATGACCGACCATGCATGCTCATGAAAATTCTAAATCAAGATCTTCGTTTATTCATGAAACATGAAAATGTTGTTTCTAATTTCATATGTTACATATCTATTTTATTTAATTTTTCATCGATGTATTTTTATCAATAAAATAGGGGGTCTCCTGAATAGTGTGATCCCAAGTAAATCTGAGAACATTGGGTAATTATGCACCCACTTTGGAACTCGAGGTCCCCTGTTGTACCTTAGGGATAACATGGGTATGTTCTCCCCATTTGGACCCTAAACCGTCAATCAATTGCCGAGCATGAACGGTTCGGTTGAATTGGCCCCGAATTGCTTTGAATTGGTCTCCATCATTCTCTCCTAAAGAAATAGAGGAATATTTCTCATCCTAACAAACTAACATTACGTTATTATTCCTATATATATTCACATGGATACCTATGCAGCCAACGAAAGACTTTGAATTTGTCAAAAGGATCTCAAACTAATTGCCAAGTGCACTTAATTTTCTCCAAATTAATCGGATAAGTTGTTATTCATAACCCCAAAAAACTCCACTATATATAGCAACTTGCCTGCAAGTAAAGAGATGGATCATATTGTGTGAATCGAAAAATCCTCTCTTTCTCCCTCTTCCAATACACACAGCTAGCATCCAGGTATATATAAACCCTCTCTTTTAGTATCATCGTTGTTTGGTTCATATGTGATGTATTTTACGGTTCTTTGAGTGTCACTCAACTCTCGATTCGCGAGCTTTGCTTCAAAAGATTGTTGTATCTTGTGGAAGTATCAATACCATTCAACCGGCGCAAGAGGCGTCTATGATCATTTAGAAGGAGAGCGCGCGAGATTTCGTGTGCCTCGACCACCTCACTGAGACTTTTCTAAACCCTTGCTTATTTATGTGTTTTATGTTTATTTTGATTGATGAATGTTTTATGGTGTACGTATTATTCTGTTAGAAATTCCTTAATTAGGCACATATTCTGAATAGAACTCTTCTAGTACTTTTCAGAACTCTTTCTATTTTTCTGCAAAACACTCTGATTAGAATGTTGATCTGGCAAAAAGTCTTAACCTCGTTTATGATCACCAATTTCATCACACATAATACCATTCCATTGCACGGCCGTAAGACCAAGTACTCGTTTGGAGTACTTAAAAGAGTAAATTTTCCTACGGGAAGTGATTTTGGCACTCTCCAAATTCATAACCACACTCCCAAAAGGGAGTGGCAAAATCTTTCCTCATATGAAATTGATTTTGACACTCCATTGGGGAGTGTGGTTATCAATATGTGGAGTGCCAAAATCAATTCTTTTTTTCTATTGAACTAGAACAGATATTTTTGGTTAAATCTTTTCTAAAATCTTGCAGCAATTTAGAAACTGTATGTATAAACAAAAGGAAATAGAATAACTGTATGTATAATTCAAACATTTAGAAACTATCATGTAATTAAACAACGTAGGGGAAAAAAATTAAAGCCTTTTTTTTTTTTTTTTTGGAACAGCGAAAAAGATATATTTCATTAAAACGAAACGAAGTACATCGATAAACAGACAAGAAAAGATAGCATTACAATGTGAGAGTAACATCCCAACGACGTTGGCACCCTACCCCACGACAATCATATGTTATTCAAGCCCGAGGATTGATAAGAAATCAACCCAATCAAATTACTACCAAAAGAGAGAACCCTTCTTTTCCACGAGGTCAGCCTTGCTCTGAACTTGTCAATAACTGGTTTCCATGTAGATTTAAGTCTAGGATTAGCACCAAGTGGCATACCCATATATTTGATTGGCAATTGCTGTGACTTGTATCCAATTACTTTGGCAATTTCTTCTAGTTCCCCATCAGCTAAGGAAATTCCACAAACCACACTTTTTCTGATAAAATTGATCCTTAATCCTGAAGCTGCTTCAAAACCTCTAAGAAATCTTTTGATTGTTTTCACTGCATCTAAATTAGCTTCACAGAACACCAATGTATCATCAGCAAACTGAAGATGGGTCAACCATTGTCCATCATCTGATATTTTTAAGCCTTTGATGTTGCCTTGTGACTGTTAGAATAAATGTATATGTAAAATAATATCCCAATCAAATCGTGATCTTGAGAATGTGATTTGATTGTAATTAGAATGATTTTATTTCATAGTTAATCAGTATGATTTTCTTTCCATAGTTAGGCTCTCTCCTCTTGTATAAATAGAAGCCTCATTGTATGGTTCAATAATCGAATATAATACTCTCTCATATTTAACATTGCTTGCCTAAAGATGCAGTTCAATCCTTCAGCTCCCAGTCCGCTTAACCAGCATTGGATCCTCGATAACTTGAGATCATTGATAGTAACAGAGTTAATAGAGTTTCTGCACTGCCTTGAATTTGTCATGAGATGAAAAAAAAATTAGTGTTTCTATCACCCTTTAAATGCCATTGATCCCTTGATTTTTGATGCCACATCCTTTCAACTTGTCTTCCCAATTTCGACATCTTTGCTCTGAGTTCTTTCCTAGTATCAGATTCATCTTGTTGAAATGTACCATCCTCAGCCTTCAAGTCAAGAACATGGAGTTGTTCTTCAGTCTTGGATAGTTGAGATTGTAAGCAACCAAATTCCTCCCTGCTCCAAATTCTTAGAGCATCCTCCCAACCTGAAACTTGGCAACTTTCCCATGCATTTTCTCAAAATTATGAAGTTTCTAGAGCCCATTGTTTCCTCCAGACGAAAGACTTGTGGATTCCATAAGCATAAAAGACTCCCAGCTGTGTCGATTGCATCAACTTCCAAAAATTCACAATTGTCATTCCACCAAATTGAATTTATGAAATCCTTAGATACAGACCTTTGTTTGGTTAAAAATAAATAAATTTAAAGCCTTAACGAATCAAAAAAGAACATTGCAAATAAAGTGTGGCGGACAACCAGATAACCACAACCATGAGTATTAACAATTTAAAAAAAGGAAAGAAAAAAGGATTGAACCAAAATTTGGATATTGAATATTTAGCGCTTTCTTTTCTGTTACTATATCTCGTTAGCTGATTAGATTATGGCTTGAAATTTCATAACGATTTACAACAATATTGATTAATGGTGAAAAGCAATTCCTTTAATTTCTTTGAGTATATTGTTTTATGTTTACTTTATTTGTTTGGATGTTGTGGAGCTGATGTTCCTTTATGATCCCATGATTTGGACCCGAGCTGAGTGGTTAAAGCTATTTTTGTTATCTTTTAGACTTCTCAGTGCCTTACTCATGCATTGCTTTTTTTCATCTTTACTTGTCATCCACGTACTCCTCGACATAGGTTTTCAAACATTATTTTCTCTTGCTAGCTAGATTGTTACTCCTTGTTTTAAGTGGCGGAGCCAAGGATTTTTATTTCGGAGGGCCGGCTTAGTAAACATATATCATAAAAATTTTATTTTTCAGTACATTACATTTGTACATTGAAATGATTCTAGCCTAATTAATGCATTTAAAATATACCAATCATTTTTTTAGGAGGCTACTTCAACTGTCACGTGCTTATTTTATATTTATGAAAGAAATTGAGAAACGAGAATGTAAGATAACCAATTTTTTATCAAATCAAACTAAAATTATTAAGATTATAAGTAGCTTTACACGAATAATTATTAATATTATTCAAAATCAAGTATATACAAAATAAAAATTTTAAAACTCGGGAGCTCGGAGGCCGGGACCCTCCGGGCCCAACATTCCTGGTTGCTTACCTGTTAGAATTGCCGATAATGCACTGCGACACATAAAATAATCCTGGTAAAGTTAAACAAAAATTACTTATTTCTGATGTTAATTTAAGAGGAGCGGCGGCCAATGGAGAGCCAATCCCGGCTTATTTTTCAAGGCGAAAGAACTGTTCAAGGATGGGGGATTCAATACCTATGGTTCTGTTTCCTTTGGTATTCAGTCTTCCAGTGGGTCGTGCATTGGAGGCAATTCTGCCAACACGAGTTTTCAGGATTTCGGGGAAATGGTTAAACTTTATACAATCAACCCAGGGAGTTTAACTTCATAGAGCATGCATCGATTTACGTGTTCACACATATTAGTATTGATATGATGCCTCCTAACATGGTTTGTACCGTTGCCACCGTCAAAAATTATTTTCACGAAGATGTTTATCGGTCGGTGACATATATGGCAACATTTTTGTCCTATGTGAGTTCCTGCTATTAATTAGTCTATAATAAAATTTATACTATGTTTTCCCTTATCATTTCTACAGCAGAACAGTTAATAGATAGGGACAAACTTAAACATGATGAGGAAAAATGTAATAGAAATGTTGTGGACTAGTTAGTAGCAGGTACTCATGTAGGATGGCAACCTTGCCAGATACGCCACTGACCAATAAACTTCTTTGTGAAAATAATTTCTGGCTATAGCCACGGTTGAATCATGTTTAGACACATCGTACCAATGTATGCGAAAACTCAAACCACGAACAAGCTCAAGAAATGATCAGTAATCATATATAGGAGAACAAATTGGAATTTTTTTCCCAGCACCAGAAGTACACAATGACCTCAAATCAAGGAGCAAGTTTCTCCTATTGCTATACACTCCAAAGAAATCAAGGAACAATGGAGTAATTTTTTCTCCTATCCTTCGCGCTATTTTTATTAGTAATAAAAAAGAAGCCCTCATTTTTTTCCGCTATTTACTCGCCCATTCGATTCACAACCAGAGGTTTACCTGATCCTACGGCTATATTTATCTTCATCCCAAACAAAAAAATAAACTCTGAGTTTTTTATTGCAGTCAATCACATTCTGGGCAAATAAATTTGAGAGTTTGTCATTAATAACAATGTTCATCATTGTTCTTACTCTCTCCATTCTTTCTTCCCTTTCTGTTTTCCACCACGAAGCAATGCTTACCCTGACATCATAACCATCAGAAAGGGTGCTTACCTCGATGTCATAACCACAAATCAGATAGGGTAGAAAGAGAGTAAGCATTGCTTCATGGTGGGAAAACAGAAAGGGCAGAAAGAACAGAGAGAGTAAGACCAATGATGGACATTGTCATTAATGACAAACTATCTCAAATTTATTTTCTCAGAATGTAATTGACTGGAATCAGAAACTTAGAATTTATATTTTTGCTCAGGATGAAGATATATTTAGCCGTAGGATCCGTAAACGTCTTGTTGTGAATCAGAGAGGCGAGTAAATAGTGGGAAAAAAATGAGTGGTTCTTTGTTATTACTAAAAATAGCACGAACGATAGGAGAAAAAATTAGTTGTTCCTGGATTTTTGGAGCGTATAGCAATAGGAGATACTTGCTCTTCGATTTGAGGTCATTGTACTTCTGGTGCTGGGAAAAAAATTCCAATTTGTTCTCGTATATATGTTTACTCATCATTTCTTGAGCTTGTCCATGGTTATGACACTGGTGATTTGTGGATTTGTGGTTAAAACACCCTCTGTTGAATGAAGATCCTAGTTTTGTTCCCGGAATCTTAAAATTAAAACTCGTGTTGGAAGAATGGCCTTTATAGCTCGACTCACTATAAGACCAAATACCAATTGAATCAGATCCATAGGAATCTCGAATCACATATCTTTGAATAGCTCCTTCGTCTTGAAAAGGTGGCTTATAATCTCCCCTTTCCTTGTTTCGTTTTGTTATTTTCTTTTCTCACACTATACGGCAGTGAGTGCATAAGCTTCAAAATGGGATTCTGAAGGTTATGGTGGTGGGTTGGATTTGTTTAGAGAGGGAGAGAGGGGCAACTCGTGGCAGCAGTGGTTTTTTTGGACATGTTCTGGTCCAGCTTCTAACGACTAGTTTGGTCTACTTTTAAGCCATTGTGAGCATAGAATAGGCTCCAATAATGATCGCAACCATTCATATTCGACAAAAAATAAAAAAAAAATAAAAAAAAAAATTGCTTCCATTGTAAAAAAATTGCTCGAAGGAACATCTTGTTGAGAGCAAAGGCAAAACGAACCGTTCAAACTGGATGATTATAAACTGGACGCTTGGTACGGATTTTTAGCGGGTGGTTCAGTTTTGTGTTGGTGTACAAAGACTTAAGTTTTGAGTATTTCTCTGTGGATAGGATATACCGTGGTTAGTGTGTGCTTTGGTGATTATTTATAAACAGTTCATTAAATAAATTTACGTGTGCTTGATTATGTTTTTGTGTACTTTTTTTATCCAGGATTGTGAGCTATTGTCTTAAGTTGTATTTTATGATCCCCAAGTGAGTGGTTAAGCTATTACTATTTCGTATCTTTGGACTTCTCTTGTGAATTACCCATTGCTTTATTTCATCTTTACTTGTCATTGACGTACTTTTGACATATAAAAGAAAAGTGTGGCCTACAAGTTTCCAAAACGCCTCACTCACTTTTTTGGATCCGCAGCGAGGCTTTAGGGCCTGCGTTAGTTGGGCTGACTCTCACATCAGAAGTTTAGGTTTGGGTGTGTGTTTAAAAGATTCACTGAATCTTTTCCTAATCAACAATTGCCTAGGTGAGTTAATAAGTGAAATTAGGTTCTTGATCAGGGAAAAAAACTCTCTTGGGTCTCCCAAATTCGCAACCCTAGATAAGAACGGCAGTCTCACAGAAGCAAACCAACCTCTCTCTCCAAATGGCGGCTGTAACCCAATGTGGCTCCAAACATCTGGTCTCTCTCTCTCTCTCTGTCTCTCCCCCAGATCTGGATTGTGCTTAAGCTGATTAGGTCCTTTTTATTGCTTTTATTTGGGGATATTTGAGTCTGATTACAGTTTATCTTCTCCCTAGCCTTCTATTCCCTCCGTCCCAAATTCTTTGTCGGGTCGGCAAAACGTAATATTAAAAATAATGCAATTTTTTTCAAGAAAAATTCAAACTTTTTTTACAAATTAAAAATCCTTATTAACTTTTAATTTTTTTCTTGCAAAAATTGTATAATTTTTAACGCTTCGTTTGGCGGATCGTGGATCGGACAAAGAATGTGTTAAATAATCTTGATGTAGATATTGTAATCAATTTTTTTCTTGTTTGCAATTGTATTTGAGTAGATGGATTCCAGCGAACAGGGATATGGCAGCGATGAGCAAGTTACCAAGCTTGCACGCTTTACTCCTGAGGTATCAAAGTTTTATGACATGCTCTCCTGATCATGTCCAACGATTTCGATCTCTGATTTTTGACTTATATCTCTGCGGACTTGTCATGCGATTTTTGAGTATGATTTTGAAATGATGATTGCTTTCACTTGTTTAGTTGGACTAAAACATCTAAATTAGCATTTAGTATGTGAGAGAGATATCATCAGATGCATGTGTTTAGCATCTTATAGGTTTTTATCTTAGTTAGGTTTTTTGATGAGGAGGATTGTTTACAGAGAAATCCGGGTCTATGTAGACTCCGTCACACACAATAGCGAGGGCAAAGCTGACAGCACTTGAACCCCTTGCCTCCCCTTCCAAATTTTCAAAGAGCTTTTGTATCTTTAATTTCCCACAACTGCCAACATACTCATTTTTTTGCAAGTGATTGTCAGACCACACGTAGTTCCAGTAATACAACTAAACAAATTGCATGAGTCATGACACCACATATTTTCACTTGGTGCTCACTGCTGCATGGAGCCTACTCGATAGATACGGTACCAAATAAATGTTCGATGATGTAACAAACAGAAAAAATAGCAACTTTAGGAAATAAGTTATGGCCAAAGTTGAATGTTAAATTCTTTGTGACATTCAATGACATCTAACTTTTTGATATGAATATCCGAGCATTGGGTCTCTCTCTCTCTCTCTCTCTCTCTCTCTCTCTCTCTCTCTCTCTCTCTCTCTCTCTGATTTAGATTGTCTCGAACTCCTTAAGATGGACGCTCCATGAGTTTTTGTACGGTGTTGATTGTGGGATTTAAGGTCTATCTTAATTTGTCTTTAACTTCGTGGTATGTTGTTTGTTTCTTTTGAATTTTTATTCGAATAGGTGGATTCCAGCAAAGAGGAATACGTTAGTGAGTTGCTGGTTCCAAGTGGTGCAGACAACGAAAAAGCTGGAGAGGAGCAGTTTGCCAAGCATGCTCGCATTACTGCTGAGGTATGGATGTTTCATGATATGCTTTCTTTGGTTCTCAATGATGTCCAATGACGTTGACGTAAGGAGGCCTTTTTTTGTTGCTAGATTGTTTTGTTGTTCTTGTTCTTGCTTCGTTTTAATGATTGATTGCTGTCATCAGTTTGAGACATGTAATTGTGTCCTTTTTCAAGTTGTGCTTTCTGTCATGAATCACGAATGTTTTTTAATAAATCAGTAATATAAGCCTCGTGAATGTCATGAATATTTTTTGAACTAATACTTTGTGGTTTAGCCATCCATTCTTGGATACGGCGGTTCTTTTTGATCTTTTGCTTCTTATGGTGAATTAGTAAGTACATTGACCAATATGGATTAAACTGGTTAGTTAGGTTTAATCTTCAAACAGTGTTTTGTCATTTATTTATTCTCATGCTTTTCGGAATTTATTTTTGTAGATGTCTCTGTCTGGATAGATGTGTAATATTGGTTTAGTTTAAAATTTTTGTTCGATAGATTGTGCATGGGAGGTTCAAGACACTTTAAAAATCTCATGCCTTGTGTATTGATGTGTACCGATCTATGATTCCTTAAGTGGTAACAGCAGGTAAAAGTAGAAGTTTGCACTACCTTAGCCTAATCTGACCCAGGAAAGATTGTTTGTTTCGTTTTGGTTACGGGTTTTGTTTTTGTTGTATTCTTAGCTTCCTCCCAGTGGTGATAGAGTCTGTCTCAGCCCACCAGCTGTTCCATGGAGGAAAGACTCTGCAATAGTTGGCACTGGCATGGTTTGTATTCTACCCTCGTATACATGTCCAGATTAGACATCCTGGATTGACCTCTTCCTCTTAAATTTAGTTAATAAGCACATGCTCATGCTGAAATTCACCAACTTATATGTCATAAAGAATTTGTTGTTTATCTATTGCAGCCCTTCAGGGTTTGGCTTAGGAAGGAGCTGTGAGTTGTCAATTCATGCTTATATTGCTTTGTCCCTTCTCATGTTTTTGGCAATTTTAAAGTGATGAATAAATGCTTATATTGATTTGTCAATCCATGCTTCTCGTGTTCAGGTCATCTTCTAGGAAGCTCCCACCTTCAGAGATGTGAGTTGTCAATTCATGCTTATATTGCTTTGTCCCTTCTCATGTTTTTTGGGCGATTTTAAAGTGATGAATAAATGCCTATATTGCCTTGTCAATCCATTCTTCTCGTGTTCAGGCCACCTTCAGTGCTGCAACGGTTCATCTTTAGGAAGCCAGACGGATCAACGAGGACATTGACTTTAAGAAGGGAGCTTCCCGTTTTTAAAGGTGCAGTGGTTCATCTGTAGGAAGCAACGAGTACGTTGAATTTAAGAAGGCAGCCTCCCACCTTAAGAGGTGCAGCGGTGCATCTTTGGGAAGCCGGACGGATCAAAGAGTACTTTTGATTTTAAGAAGGCGCTTTGCATAGTAAATTCTAGTAGGACTAGCTCCTTTGGTTTCAGTTGAAGACAGACATCTCGTATTTCGTTTGAACTACTATTTTGGTCCCTTTAAAATATGGCTGCTTTCTTTTTCGTCCTTATAAGTTCTATTGTGTTAATTTCTTCCTTGGTCCTTAAAAAATGGGCCAATGTCATCCTTGCCGTTAATTAACGGACAATCTGAAGTGCTTAACGGAAGCTAAACGGGAGCAGAAGTGGATTTACTTTTTGAGTTTTGATACATACAAAAGCGCATGAATATACACTGCTTGCCACCTGCCCTGCCTGCTCGACAATTTAATAACAATGCAGAAGTTGACTAAAGGTTTTAAAACAGAAAATTGGCCCAACCATTGCCAGTTGCCACCGCAACCTAATTTTTGCAGATGAGTTCACGATTATAGGTTGTTGAGTTAGTCGATTTACCATTGTTTGTTTGATTCTCTTCCACTCTTAAGATTTGTAACAATCCAAAATGCCTCCTTGAATGTGTTCGATCTGGATTGCCATTATTGAAAAAACTGAGGTTGCCTGCAAAAGTGTTGTTTGATAGCCTATCGAACCTTCCCCAACCTCAATTGGTTCAATAGAATATCATTTTACTATGCCAAGTAGCACTTTTGGTGCCAGGTGGCTCCATGTCAAACCTGCATCATAGACCACCAACCAAGCCAGCATTTTCCGCGGATCAAAAAAAAAAAAAAAAAGGTCAGCATTTTCCGTCACTTAGTTGACAGCAAGGATTACATTGGTCCAAAGTTTTTGTATCAAGGACAAAATTGACAAAACAGAATCTCTAAGCACGAAAATGAAACTGTAGTAGACCGAACCTGATTATCCGAGCCTATTGCCAAGTGGGCTGGGACCGAGGTTGGATTGAGAATGTTGGCCATACGAGACTCCAAGTTCGGCTACAACCAAGGTTCGGAAGCAGACGATGTCGCGTCCACCCGACGGTCAACTCAAGGAGAGAATCTATCAGATTCGGCCACTTTCAGGGTAAGCGGCTCAGTCGTTGAATCCTCCCCATGACCCACTAGGCTCAGCTAAGTGTGGGGCTCGGCTAGCTGTGTTGACACGTTTCTCGCCACGTGCTGAAGCAGTTACACCAAAGGATAATGATGAGCGTACATGGGGGCACCGCCTCACACGAAAACGGCTACCAGATCTACTCAGTGACGTCACTACAACATCACCCAGCTCGTGCGAAGCACATGCCCGTACTTGGAGAGCAAGTCAAGGAAATTCTATAAATATTGAAGGATGATAACCCTAAGAGGTACAGACTACTCAATCCCAAAACCCTAATCTCTTATTTTGCTCTCTGCACATTCTCATCCTCTCGCCGAAGGACCTTGCCGGGCAACCCCCGGCCAGATCTTAGTCGTGTGTTCATTGTGCAAGTTAGAGTGAGAAGGCTAGGAAACCAACTAACCAACGGAGGAGGAGGTCGGACCAAGGATCATGGGCCACACAAAAACCAATCATCTTTTATAGGGATTGAAATAGTACATAAGCCTAGGTTTTTTTGCTAAAATTTTTGAAGTAAAAAAGTTTTCAGATCGGATCTGAATTTTTCAGATTCAGATCCGGATTACCACTATCGGATTCAAGTCTTATCATATTCGGATCAGATTCGGATTTGTCGGATCCGGATCGAATCCGGCCCATTGACAGGCCTAAGTGTGGGCACCAGAATTTTTTATTTTTTATTTATCTTCAATCCTGGAATACTAGGTCACCACTTGATTTTAAGGTTAACCAAACAACCAAATTAATTTACAAAATTCGAGACTGCCGGTTTGTCATTACCAATGAGAATCTTGGTTCGGGAGCTAAGTTACAGGTGGGAAGGTATTAGGCACCCACCCCACCTAACCAAAATGGTTAATCTTTACTTTATTTATGGGATTTTAAAAGAGTTTTAAAAGTGATTTAATCAGATGCGGCTTTGCTGTTAAAACAAAAAATAGATACGGGGAACTTGGAAATATAATAAATTGAATTAGTGATGTGAGTGAATGCCAAAGATAAAGAGACAATCCATTTGTTCAATTCCAAAATTTCTAAGCGAAAACTCTGTATAATCATTCCAAACAAATGATCGTGCATTTAAGCTGCCTACGTACCCCATTGCAGGAATTAGACCAATCGTAGTTCATCTAGGGCATTAAAAATCAAACAAACGTTTCCCGGCCCTCTAAGTTCAGCCTTGGGTTTTCCTGGCCCTTGACAGCAAACAAACGATTCGTTGGGTTTTCTGGCCCATTGAATCAAGCCTTGGGTTTTTCTGGCCCTGGCAACAAAATCATGCATCAATTATGGGTTTTCCTGGGCCACAGTGAAAATCTTGCCTTGGGATTTCCTGGCCCTTGGCAGAGTGCAAAATCAACATCGATGAAATCAATCAGAAGGTTATCACAAGTTTTCCTGGCCCATAGCAAAATTCAAAGCCAAATCAAAGTTCATCGCGGGTTTTTCTGGCGCATGAAATGCACAAATTAATACCTTGGGCTTTTATTGGGCCTTTGGCATGTGAAATAGTGGATGATAACAATTGAATTCATTTTCGGGAAAATGATGGCCCATGACTTATTTTGATAATTAATACACGCTAAGGGCATGCTAAGAACATTTATTAATGTTGAAAATATCCTTAGCGGGTATTAATTATCAAAACAGGTCATTGACCGTCATTTTCCCTTATTTTTTGAAAAATCCGAGCCTTAGGCCCAAAGCAAATTTTTTGAGGCCCAATAGATGGCCCAAGAAGCCAAACCCTAGGGTTTCAAACCGTGGAGTGCCGCCGCGTTGGATATATGTCCGTGAAATCGATGTTCTACGACCGTAAGGCCGTTCTTCTTCCCCTGTATGCCTCTGTTTTTCTATAAAAGGGCATACGACTCGCTAATTTTCTGGCAAAAGAAAATGATAATCAGTTTTTGGTTCTTCACTTTTCCCATTTCCCTCATCCTTACTGGCAACATCCTCATGTGCCTGGATCCTCCATTGTTTGGTCTCATTGAAGATCCAGGTTCATCACGTATGGGTTCTGCCTCTTCTTTGCTTTATGGGCATTGATGAAGGTTCATCACGTATGGGTTCTCCCTCTTCTGCGCTTTCTGGGCATTGATGACCTGGGCTTATTACCCAAGTGAGTGGTTGTTGGATTGAGAACATCCGACAAGATGGAATGAAGCCCTGGTCTGATGAGCCGTTCTGATGGCTCAATGCTTTGCTTCTGTTTTTCTGTTTTCATTTTATATTTATATTTATATTTTTGTGTATATTTCAATGTTTTTTGTATTTTTATTTGCAAAATATGTAAGAAAGCGGTGCTAAATGAAATGAAATGAATTGAATGGATAACGCCGTTTTATTTTGAAAATGGATTCCCAATTCTTTGTTTATTTGAAAGTTGAATGCAGAACACCAAAATCTGAATCAAACAAACACAATATGCATAAGATAAACTGGAAATGATGTCAGAGATGTGCTAGAAGGATCCTATATTGCAAGAGAAAAATTAGAAAAATCAGATTGGGACAAAGTTAACGTTACGTCCTGATTGTTTGGGTGTAAAATATTTTACAGTAAAATATTTACCTATTTTTCGGTGTTTGGTTGTATAAAAAATGAGAAAAATATTTTATATGTAAAATATTTTTCATTAATTGGATGAAAATGACTTACTCTTAAATCTTCTGTAAGTTATTTTTTGAAATGAATCCGTTGTCTTTTACTGCAATTCTCACTACTCATCGATCGTCGGTCATGACTCACATTCAATTCCCCCCCCCCCCCCCCCTCCCCGGAATTGAATTCCACCATTAAGCACCCCTCTCTCTATATTATTTTGTTGATTTTTGCAAAATATTTTTCATGTGCCAGTCAAATACCGAAAAATAAAGTTTTAAAGTTTATTTTTTAAAAAAAATTTACATTATAAAATAATTTACATCGAAATAAACAGAGCCGATGTATGCAAATGTATATTGCAGCTGTAATATTTTAGTTTGTGGATTCAAACGATAGTATTGCGGATGCACTTTATTTTCGCATACGTGATGTCAACTATTACGGACATATTTGGGTACAAAGAAAGAAATTCCACTCGTGAAAATGGGGGCTACATCCGTAATACACCTTTTTTATTTTTAAACAGTATATATATTGAAAAGATCAACTCTATAAATGAGTACTAATGTTTTATATTTTAAAAGTAAAAAAGCGAAGAAGAAAACATTTTTTTATTATTAAAAATAAACACGCAAATCTTAAACGCACATTTTTTTAACCTTTTATTCAAAACTCAAAGCCCCCTTCTCTTTTTACTGCGCACACATAAATTTTGAAACAAACCGTGTATATATAGCTTTACTCCCTTTTTTATGAGGGGTTCCCTACTTAGCTTTAAGTGTGGACCTCATAGATTCCAATCGAATTTTAATGATTCGAACCGCTCAATGTGATCAGAATGCGATTTTAAGGGTCTCTGCGAGAAATCAACAAAAAATATGACCGGAAAGAGCTTCATCTGAGTAGTTTTCATTGAATGGTTCAGAAAAAATTGCTCAAATCAAGTATTTTCCGTTCATAGTTTTTGTTGATTTCTAACGAAGACCCTTAAAAGTAACCTTCTACACATATTGAACGGTTCGGATTATCGAAATTAGGATCGGGAAAGAGAGGTTAGCGCTTAAAGAACTCACTTAGGGTCCTAACAAGAAGATTTTTGTGTATATATATATAGCTAAAAAAAATGAAGGAAAATGACTTGATCCGAGCAGTTTTTCATTAAAATGATATAAATGCATTTTTATGCAGCTGGTCAGGATGCCGGAGTTTATTCCACTGTCGATGCCAACAATGGTGAGGATGATGACGAGGAGGATCAGGATAATGAGGGGGAGGATAGTGAGAGCGGTAGTAGTGGCTCAGAGCCTTTGGGGAGCCAGGATACGGACGACGCCAAAGAGACCTCGCAAGAAGTGACACTCTAGTCTAGTCTTTTTTATTTTTTGTATGCAGCTTGGGAGAGGATAAATGTAATGATGTTTGGCCCGTATCCCTTTTTTTTTTTATAATTATTATCTGAAAGACTACGTATTACATGCACCAATCGTTCTAAGTGGATGCTGTAGTTTGCTTCATTTTTTTTTTTTTGCTTTTGTGGTTTTCTCAAGACAATGCTTGGTTTTCTTTTCTTTTCTTTTCTTTTTTTTTTTTTGTTTCAACATTTTAAACTTGAATGTGCTTGATGAATAATGAGAATGACCCGGCGTGATACTACACAGGTACTGTGGATTGAAAATGATGACCCGGCGTGGGTTTTGGATGTGGTTTGCTTGAATTGGATTGCCCGGCTTAGGATTTTGTGACTTTGGTTTTGTAAATAGTAATTAGAATGAGAAATGGCCAGCGTGGCGTGGGCTTATAGACTGCTGTTTCTATTGTTGTTGCTATTGTCTGTCGAGACGCTTGGCGTCGGGTTAGGACTGAAAACGGGGGGCATAAGTGCTATGTCGTGAAAGCCGACATCAGGGTGTTACGGGTTCTCTCTCTCAAACTGCATTAGTTTATCATTTGGAGTGTATTGATAGCTCACTGTCAGTTTGATGAAATGTCTCAACGGATTTCTTAAGTGCAGAATGATGTATTGATAGTCTAAATGAGAATTTCTAAGTTGGGATGCTTTATGGTTTGTCTAAATGTAAAATCTTTACCTGAAAAAGTTTTTTGTCATTGCCTCTGTTTCGATGAAACCCGAAGAGAACTATACACTGGTGTGTATTTGATTTCTTCTAATTAGACTATTAGACTTGATTTTTTCTTGCTTTTGTTTGATCGACTTGAATTTTTCTTGCTTCAGTTTGATTGTAGTTTTTGATTTCTTACAAGTATGATTTCATTTTAAAAGAGTGATTTTAGCAGTGAACTAAGATTGTTCTTTTTGTTTTTGTCCAATCTCTGTGATCTTTTTGTTTTCGTCCAAATCCTAAGAGGTAAATATAAAGCTCTGATTTGCTTTCTTTTTTGTCAAGGTTTATTGTTGCGGCGGTAGCATAGGGAAGGTTCAGTAACAATAGTTGTTGGGAGAAAGAAAAAATGAGGTTGTGCCCAAGCAGAAAAATTACTTGAAATTAATATATGCAAGGGTTAGTTGTGTAAAATTAATTGATCAAATTAATTAATAGTGGCCCAAGCGCCAAAGCTATTCAACTGTATGTATGCTGCCATTGTTTTTCTTCTTTTCTGTTTCCTACTTTTGTAGAGTTAGAAGCTTCATAGGTATTTGGACATTGATCTTTTTGGTCATTTCCTATAAAAATCAAGTTTGAGCTTTGTCACAACTGGCTGTATTTTGTTTATCTGTGGTGTATGACTTTGTGGAATAGGTTGTGGGAAGTTACCAGATTTATTGGTGTAGGTATTTGATTTGGTTTGGTGAAACACTCTATAAAGCACCGACACTCCTAGAGTCGTTGTATTTGTGTTGGACAATCTGAAGACATGTAGCACATTGGGAACGGACATGTCCATTAGATTTTAGTATTTTTAATGGTGGGACAAGCCATGTATACGACATATAAAATTTTAAAAGCTTTGTGGTGGAGTAAAATCCATTTTTTGTGTCCTTTTGGTCATGTTAGAGCAAATATAGAATCTTTGAGAAATGCGAGTTTACACTCATTATGTAAAATTCTATAACATTGTTTCCATAACTATTTTTTTTAATTTAGGCTATAGTTCTTAATTATTTTTTGATAAATTGGTTTTACTTTCTATATATGGTAGTAGGAAGGAGGTGATGATCGTGCTTTTCGAGGGAGCCCTCAGGGTTGAACGAGAAGTATTCTCAGTCGTGTTTTGTTGTGTTTCTGAACAATTTTTTTTAAAACAATACTCAAATGGCCCTATTTAAATCCGTTACCAATGTTCAAATTTGATATGCAGGTATCTAGAGATGAAAAGTGGTGGCCGGTGGTGGTGGAGGCCATTCTGTTGGCTGGCCTCTTCCTAATTGTTTGGGTCTTCCAAATGACTTACATTCTATCTTCTTCTTTTCTTTTCTTTTCTTTTTTATACTGTTGGCTACAACTTTTTTGTTGGTAATCCTTAAGTTCTGCATCAATTATGGTGGTGGCTTCGAATTTTGGTGGGGTAGGCCCATGCTATGTACTAAATACACCAATCTTTAGTGATATAGAAAACTCTTTTGATTGACTTCAAAACAATTTTGATTCCTCAAGTAATATCTTTGATTGAGAGTAGACAATTTTATTGTTGATGGTGCAAGAAACTTTTATATTAGGTTAATGCTTTTTCTATCGTGGATTCAAAATTCATGAAATCTTGCTCCATCTCGTATCTATATTGTTGTTATTCCCATAACTTTCGCACGTGTGTCTATATATACACACACTCATATCGCTATATATGCATCGACTTATCTATAAAGATAGGCTAATTCCGACTAATGCATGCATATGTACGTGCTTACAAACAAACAACATATGATCATGCATGTCATCTTCCCTTAACCTTGATTTTGGATCACATTGTCCGGCCATTATCACTTCGACCCTGTTCGTTTTGAGGGAGGTTTTAAGAGTGATTAACGAAGAGAGATATATAGAGAGAATTTATTGCGGACTGTGCGCATGGATTTAATTTGAGTACCAAAAACAAACAAGCCCTTCGGTTTTTCAACGGAGCGAAAGTAGAAACTGCTAAATGTAGGAATTTGAGTTGGTGTTTTGAGAAAATGATGAAGGAGATAGATGACAGGTTGCGATTGATCGAGTACCTTGCAATGCAGATAATTACTAAGAATCATTGTTAACCACAAAGTGTTGTGTAACACGTACGCGCGACTTTTTTTATTTAATTGGAATTAAAATGCTCATATTGTAGTCGATTTTGTCACTTTTTTTTTTTTTGGGATGGTGTACAATTTATATTTGCCACCTCCACTAAAAAACTCTGGCTCCCTAAAAATTTCACTCTACAAATATGATATAACTTATGATGCTGCATCTTTGTGCAAAAATTTATCTATATATGTAGATATGCATAAATATATGCTCATGAAAATTCGAAATCAAGATCTTTGTTTATTCACGAAACATGAAAATGTTTCTCCCAAGTTTAATATTTTACATATATGTTTTATTTGATTTGTCGTTCACGTAACTTTATCACCTACTTGTGAATTGTGATAGTAGGTGGTCTCCTAAAGGAGTCGTGCTAGGGCCACCGCATGAGACATCGCACGCCGTTGGACCTATAAAATACAGAAAAAATATTCATAAATTTTAATAATTATTTATGGGGCCCTGTAAGAAATTAGCTCTAACGGATATCTGTAAGTATGTTTTCTGAACTAGCAGGGGTAAAACTGTGTAACTAAGCAATTTCGTTCTTACAAATTTAGAAATCATACTTATTGATATCCGTTGGAGCTGATTTTTTTTTTTTTTTTTTGTATTTTGTGGGGCCCGTAGTGGGCCCCTCACAGCATGCGGTGGTCCTAGACTTTCTACTCCTAATTAAAGAGTGTAATTCCAAGTTAATCTGAGAACGTGGGGTAATTAGAATTACGTTGAATTGGTCTCCATCCAGGGAAAAGCTTTGTCAAAGGATCTCAAACCAATACACTTAATTTTCTCCAAATTAATCGGATAAGTTGTTATTCGTAACCCCAAAAAACTCCACTATAAAAAGAGATGGATCAGATCACGACGTAATCTCAGTACTATTGTGTGAAACTAAAAATCCTCTCTTTCTCCCTCTTCCAATTAATACACATGTACAGCATGGTTTATAAAACCCTCTTGTTTTACTGTTCTTCGAGTGTTGAACAACTCTCAGTTTGAGAGCTTCGTTGCAAAAGCTTCAAAAGATTGTTGGAAGGGAGTACCAACCATGCATTCAACTGGTGCAAGAGGGTTATATCATTCATAACGGGAGCACGCTTTCGAGCGCCTCGACCACCTCATAGGTTTTTCTAAACCTTTGCTTGTTAACGTACATGTTATATGCTTATTTTGATTTCTGAATGTAAATTAGAATTATTATATATTCTGTTAGGAAATATTCCTATGGCACATATTTTGAATACAACTCTTCTATTTTTCAATTCCCAAGCGAAAATAAATGCAAGAGATCGAAAATTCAGAACTCTTCTACCTTTTAGGAACTTACACAAAGTAAAATCCCGAGCGCCCGAAAAGTTCCAAGCTAGGGCCTGTGAAAACAATTTGAATATATAGAAAGTTGATCTGAAAAAAAAAGTCGATAGTACTGTTAACCTCGGTTGTGATCACAAATTTCATAACACATCCCTAGGCCATCCACAGTGGTATAATCAAAAAAGGATAACCAAAAGTTGACACATCAACTTTTGATTATTCACTTAAGAGGTTGTTAAGCTTAACAACGTCAAGCTTCACTATGGTCATTTCTAGTCCATAATCAAAATATGGGGTCCACTACAATTTCATTCTCTCTCCCCCTGTTTCCCGTCATTCATTTCCCTCCATTTACGTTTTTTATGAGTTAAAATATATCGATTCCCTTTCTTAATTTTGAAAAAAAAATCGGCGACTTCCTTGCCTCCTATTATGATTTTTTCCTTTTTTTTTCTTTTTCGGGGTGGGTAGTAGAAACAGGAAAGAAGAGTAAAACACCTTAATCCGGCGACAATGGATTGAATTATAGATGATCGAGAGATATGAGTTTCACTTTTGGAGGAAAGGAAAGAAAAATAGTTTGTTGGTGAAGTGAAAAAGATATAGAGTAGCGAAAAAGCTTGGCTACATAAAATTTTTATTCTTCAATTTTATTTTTTTAACCAAAAAAAAAAAAGAATGGGCGAAGAAGGGAAGAAGAAAATACTAGTTGAAACACGTGTGCATACAAATTTTGGAACTAGTTAACTTATGTAGTGTAGGATCCACAAATTTTGATTATTGAAAAAGGTTGTTAGTTTTGGTTATCCAAAGCCCAAAATTTGATTATTTCTAAGGATGTTGCTAAGCTTGATTATACCATTGTGAGTAATCTTTTGCACCAACATTGTTAACTTTAAAGACAATTGACATTTGATTATACCACTGTGGATGGCCTAATACTGACCGTAAGACCAAGTACTTCGTTTGGAGTGCCTAAAAATTGACTTGGAGTGCCTAAAAGAGTCAATTTTTCTACTAGGAAAAAATAATTTTTGGTTAAATAATTTTTGAAATCTTGCCGCAATTTTCTTTCTTTATATAGTTTGTTTCTTAAAATTATAGAATCAAAAGAAACAAAAGGAAGAAGAATAAATGTATGTATAATTCAAACATTTAGAAACAACTTATCATGTAAACAACGTAGAAAAAATATTGAAGCCTAAACGATCAAAAGGAACATTGCAAATCAGCGTGGACAACCAATAACCACAACCATGAGTATTAAAAAAGGGTTGAACCAAAACTTGAATATTGAATATTTAGCGCTTTTTTTTTTCTGTTATTATTTTCTGTTTACTTTATGTGGTTGGATGTTGTAGAGCTAATGTCCCTTTATCTCGTTGTACTTTTTGTATTCTGGGTTAATAACTTTTCCCATCTATTTGTCTTCCCCAAATGTGAACGGTTGACATAGTTACTGGTATCTGATAAAACTAATTCTTTCAATAACATATTTCTTTACATGATCTAAAAAATGAACGGTTATGCTATTTTTCGTGGGTCCAGCATAAACTCACAATTACTCAAAACTGGACCAGACTGAATGATTAAATTAGTGCAAACAGGTGTGGAGCTTGGGTTATATTTGGCAAGGACACTATTAGTTAGTAATACCAGTAAATAATAGTAACAGTTCATTAAATAATCTTTAAATAAATTACACATGCAGTGGCGCGCCATTAGTCCTAATTTAGTCACTCTTTCTCTGCAACACTTCATGCCACAACTTCAAGTATAGGGTACTTATTTCTACTTCAATTTCTCTTACCAACATTGAAACTTGGTTTTTTATATAATTATAAAAGTACGATATTTGTATTTTTTCTAATTTTTTTTTCCACATGTTGGGAGAAACTAAGCTAACCTGTGGGGGGAAGGGAAAGAGGGCCGGGAGTTGTTCGATCCTAGCTAGGGTGAGCGTGGGGCGTACACCGCCTTTTACCATTTAATGGACTGATATGATATTTAGAGGTTGGTTAGGATTTTACGAGAACTCCCTTCAATATCTAAGCCTAAGCAAAGGTTTCTTGCTTGAAAATCTCTAAATTACCATTTTGAATTAGAATTTTAGATTTCAAAGTTCAATTTTCACCGAGTACGTACCTAGAAAGCAAAAATCAAGCGCAACAGGTTGAATAGATCGAGTGACACAGGACTATAGAACATCTATGTTATCTCACCCCATCAAAGAAAATAAACCATTACCATATATACACTTTATTTAAAATATATAGCCATTGAATCAAAGATAAAATAAGTTTTTCGTAAGTTTATTTTTCATGGAAAATGAACAACTAAATTTTAATTTTCCTATAGAATTTCTTTGTCCAGTAAACACTCTTAAGAAAATAAATTTTACAGGACAAGCATCTCAAAAAAATATACTGGACAAGCAATATGGGACTAGATGGAATAATTTAAAATAAATTTTACCATTCCTTAAATTGAAATATTTTATTACAATAAAAATTTTATTGAAAAATTAGGATTGTTATCAGTCCGGTTTATTAGTGGTATCTAAGTCAAGAACCAATATTTGAACCAAAACTACGGGTTCTTTATTTTTCAAAACCATAATTCCACCCATTGAGCCACATAACCTAACTAAATGGGACTGTTCGGTGCAGATCAGATAATTGGTTAGGCTGTGATTACATCCGAGCAATAAACCCCTGTGGCCTAACCACTGTCGATGATGTACAAAGCAATTAAGGTACTTGATGGTTAGAGTTGAATCGCCATTTCATTTTCATTTTGCATGGTATATCATTTTAAGAATTTAATTTGTGATTTAATTATGTTCGGCAGTGTCTTCCGGCACTGGCAAGGAGTTTATTGCTCAGATAAATCACAAATTAAATTTTGAAGACAAATTATTGCAAAATGAATTGATTCAATTTTGAAGGCCACCCATACCAAAAAACGGTTTCAAAACGCAACTATCTTGGCTTGAACTCGCGACCTAAGGTACCAAAAGTAAGTGGTACAACCTCTTTCGCACCAAGCTACAGAGCCAATTTGTTCTTAATAGTGAACAACAAATTTTTATATTAACAAATGAGATGTCCCATTTTCGAAACCCCGCCTAGGGCCTCGAAATCTCAGGATCAGACCTGCTCACGAGAGTGAGAGAGAGAGAGAGTCTGCCGAGAGGGGGGAGAGAGAGAGACGGGGTTGGGTTCTCTATCCAAAACCTCATGACATGCTCCCATGTTACCCTATATTATAGCCTATCCTACAAATATATATATATATATATATATATATACACACACACAGTCCGATTCAAGTCAGGACCTCTTACGGTTAGGATCGTCAGCAGTACTTCCCCTAAATTAGGACCGTCAGGACCTCTTATAGAATCTGAAAGAATGGTTAGCAGAATCATAACTCAGGTGTGTGTGTGACATAGGAGCCCTATGGAATCTGAAATGATGGTTAGTGGAACTATTGTTGTGTGAAAATGGTGAAAGAGGCAATGAAGTGAATAAGACTGAGAGCCCGATGGAATCTGAAAGAGACGGTTAGTGGAATTAGTGCTTTTATTAAATTAACATTTCCAAAAATCGGGGCGTTACATATTAGTTATTGACTTAGATACCACAAATAAACCGAACTGATAACAATCCTAATTTTTCAATAACATTTTTATTGTAATAAAATGTTTCAATTTATGGAACTGTAAAATTCATTTTAAATTACTCCATCCAGTCCCATATTTCTTGTCCAGTATTTTTTTTTTTTAGATGCATATATAGAGACCCCATTTTTTATTATCTATAATTTCTAATTAAGCTAGATGCCGTATGTGTTTCCAATGATGATGATGAAAACAATGCTATTCTAAGACTCCGTTCAATTGTCAGAAATATTGTGCAAAAAGTTACTCATAGAAAAAGTGAATTGAAGTGAAGTAAAGAAAAATAAAATTTATTTTCTTAAGAGTGCTTATATGACAAAGAAATTCTATTAGAAAATTAAAATTTAGTTGTTCAATTTCCATGAAAAATAAACTTACGAAAAACTTATTTTATCTTTGATTCAATGGCTACATATTTTGAATAAAGTGTACATATGGTAATGGTTGTGCTATTTTCTTTGATGGGATGAGAAAACATGATGTTCTATAGTTATGTGTCACTCGATCTATTCAACCTGTTGCGCTTGATTTTTTGCTTTACATGTACATAATTGGTGAAAATTAAACTTTGGAAACTAGAATTCTATTTCAAAATGGTAATTTAGAGATTTTTAAGTATGAAATCTTTGGCTTAGATATTTAAGGGTGCTCTCGTAAAATCCTAACCAATCTCTAAATATCATGCATACAAACATCAGTCCATTCAATGGTAAAAGGTAGTGTATGCCCCACGCTCACCCTAGGAACAACTCCCGGCCCCCTTCCCCTTCCCCCCATAGGTTAGCTAGTTTCCCCTAATATGTGGCCAAAAAAAACAAATATCGTACTTTTATATATGTTTATAAAAAACCAAGTTTCAATGTTCGTGAGAGAAATTGATGTAGACATAAGTACCCTGTACTTGAAGTTGTGAAGTGAAGCTTTGGAGAGAAAGAGTGACTAAATTAGGACTAATGGCGTGCCACTGTGTAATTTTCGATATCGACCATGAGTTTTTTAATTTTTCAAAGAATTTTCGATGCCACTTATGAGTCCTGGAAGGTGAAAAGGCGAAAAAATGGAGGGGGTCGATATAGAGGGAGCCAAACGAATTTTGTGCGTGCGTGCGGGTGCGGGGGGGACCGAATCAATTAATTTTCTAACAAGAACCTCATGAAGACTCACCGCTCTCTCCGTTGACAATCTGAAAAGTGTAGGGAACGCGAGGGCCAATCTATTATCATCCAGCCAGAGGTCATTCCGGAAAGATATTTGTGAGCACTTCCCAGTTTTAGCTTCACATTATCCAGAAACTTGGAGAGTGATTGAGGTATTCTGGCTTGAATTAGCATGATATCCCTCCTAATTGCTGAAACTTTTCTGTCAATCACCATGTTTGGCATCCAGCAATTGGTGTTGATCTTGTACTTTAATTTGCATATATGATTTTTCTCCAGAGGGCCTTTTTTTTTTTTTCGTTCCAAAACGCCACCACCATTTGAGTAGTAATGCTTCATTATTCATTTTCCTGATTCTCTTTATTCCCAGACCTCCACAGTTCTTGTTTTGAGTTATCTTATCCCAACTGATCATGTGTATCTTCTTTTTGGACTCAGAACCATCCCACAAAAACCTTGCTTGAATGGAGCTTCCAGTGTATTTGCTTAATTAAATTGGTAGGTTGCTAGCTAGTGTAACTCTTACCCCCAAAGGGCAGTTGTCTTCTTTTCCATGATGCAAGTTTGGCTCTGAACTTTTCAATGCATGATTGGATTCCATGTTGACTTGAGCTTAGGATTTGCACCCAACGGCCTATGTATCACGGACACATATACGAATTTGGACATAAACACGGATACGAATACAGATACGGGACACATAATTTCTTAAAAAATGGAGACATGGATACGGCAAAATTAAATAAACAAGTAATATTTATTGTATACCAGTGAAAATATAGTTAGGTGTACAAGGTTGGAGCTTCAATATTTATAAGCAAGCATCATATATATATATCATAAAACATAACATACCATTGGTATGTTATGATACCAATCTGCGCAGCTTGTTGAAAAATCCATCTAAGCCCTTCAGCAGCAACAATGAAAAGGAAAAGGAGACAGTGTATTAGGATGTGAGAGTTTGATCGTGAGAGTGGGTAATACCGGCTTAGCTTATTTTTCAAGAAGAAAGAACTGTTCGAGGATGTGGGATTCGATCAATACCTATGGTTCTGTTTCTGTTGGTATTAGTCTTCTAGTGGGTCGTGTATTGGAGGCCATTCTATCCACACGAGTTTCCAGGGTTTCGGGGAAACAATTGGACAGGGAGTGTGTGCTGTGCAGCTTCGTGCTGCACAGCGTGCTGCACGGCCTCCGGCGAGACTTTTTCGGCATCGGTCCGACGATCGGAGACGTTCACCGCTTAGAGCTCGTCGAGTTCTACATGTGCACCAAAAATCAGCTCGATCAAATATCGTTAAAGGCATCATCCGAACATATATAACTTGAAAAAAAATGAATCCTAATGGATACAAAACACTGGATCAAAACCACTAAATCCATTTTTTTCAAGTTATATATGTTCGGATGAGGCCCTTAAAGATATTTGATCGAGCTGATTTTTGATGCTCATGTAGAACTCGACGAGCTCTACGCGGTGAACGTCTCCGATTGTCGGACCGATGCCGGAAAAGCCTCGCCAGAGGCCGTGCAGCACGCTGTGCAGCACGAAGCTGCACAGCACACACCCCCTGTCCGAAACAATTAGACTTTTCATTCAACCCAGGGAATTTAATTAACTTCATGGAGCATGCGTTGATTTATGTGTTCATACATATTGGTATGATGCGTCCAAACATGGTTTGTACCGTCGCCACCGCCATAAGTTATTTTCACAAAGATGTCTATTGGTCGGTGGCATATATGGCAACATTTTCGTCCTATGTGAGTACATGCTATTAAGGCCCCGTTTCCGAAAGGGAAATAAGTATTTATTTTTTAAAAAGACAATTTTAAACTCACAAATCTTGTACTTACGCAAATAATTTTTCTATCAATATAGATCTTATTTGATAGATCTCATCGAGATCTTTAATACGGTGCAAAAAAAAATTGAAAAATTATTTTTCATTTGCATTATTTTTGAGTTTGAAAATATGAAATAAATACTTATTTTTTAAAAAGATGTTCTGAAACGAGGCCTAACTAGTCTACAACATTTATATTCCGTTTTCCCTCATCATTTCTACTGCAGAATACTGTAGTTAATAGATAGGGACAAACTTAAATATGATGAGGAAAAATGTAATAGCAGGTACTCACATATGATGACAATGTTGCCATATATGCCACCAACCAATAAACATCTTCGTGAAAATAATTTTTGGCTATAGCCACGGTTTGAATCATGTTTGGAAGCATCGTACCAATGTATGCGAACACGCACACCAATGCGTGCTCCTTGAAGTTGAAACGCCTTGAGTTGACTGAAAATTCTAGTTCTGTCCCCGGAACCTTGAAAACTCGCGCTGGCAGAATGGCCTCCATAGCTCGACTCACTAGAAGACCAAAGACTAATTGAATCAGATCCATAGGGATCTCGAATCACACATCTTTGAATAGCTCTTTCGTCTTGAAATGTTGGCCTATCTTCCCTTTTCTTGTTTCCTGTTGTTATCTTCTTTTCTCACTCTACGGCTGTGGGTGCATAAACTTCAAAATGGGATTCTGAAGGTTACGGTGGTGGGTTGGTTTTGTTTAGGGGCAGAGGGAGGGAGGGAGGGGCAATTCGTGGCAGCAGTGGTATTTTTTGGACAAGTTCTGGTCCAGCTGCTAACAACTAGTTTGGGAGGGACTGTAATGCACCCGCCGTCTAACAACTAGGTTCTAACAACTAGTTTGATCCTATCGTTCATCTCGGCACAAATGGCTCGGATATAATCCGAGCTCCTACAGATCCTAACCATCTATTGTTCAGATGAAAATCTAAGCTGTCCAGTTTGGGAGGGGCGGTAGTGTGAGGGGTGCTCTACACCTCCTCTTAAACCAATGAAAATCCTAACAACTAGTTTGATCCGATAGTCCATTTCGGTACGGACGGATTGGATATAATTCGAGCTCCTACAGATCCTAGCCATCCATTGCCAAGATGGACGGCCGGATTAGTGCAAGGGGTGCTCTACACCACCCCCACCATTGTGCGCATAGAATAGGCTCCAATAATGATCGCAACCATTCATCTAGGAGATTTGACAACAATGAACTTCCGTCGTAAAAAAATTGGCTTGAAGGGACATCCGTTGAGGGCAAAGGCAAAACGAACTGTTCAAACTGGATGATTATAAACTGGACCAGAACTAATTTGTCCAGATTTTGAGTTTTTTTTTTTTTGAACACATTTAATTCATTTCATAACAAAGCTTGAAGGCAATACAGATTTCATCAAAAAATACAAGAATGAGCCAAAACTATCCAGACTTCAACACAGGCACCCCCTGCAGAAGTAAGGCCGGCAAAATTGCCAAATGAGAACCAATCAAGGCTTAGATAGTAGAGAATCCAAACGGACCGGACCCCAACTCAAACCGGATAAGCGCATATGAAATCTGGACGGCGAGAGCCGTTCACCGAAGCAGACGTCAATAGCAGACCCCATCACCGACAACAGCACCCGAACGAACCTCAACCCACCAACAACCACAAACAATCCCAACTTCGGACGATCCTCAACAGGCGCCGAATTATTTACCCACCTCCTTTTCCACACCAGATTTGGGGAAGCCAAATTGGTACCAAACTGGACTGATTTGGGAGAAACCCAAATCAGCCGGTAGAAACTGAGCCAAACGGCCGGAAAAAGAAAGACAAAGAAAGAAAAAAAAACCCTTAACCTCAAAGCCGCCCCCCACCTCGCCATTATTCACAACCCACCACCTACGCCCTCTGAACCGTCAGCCCCGCCACCAGATCTTGAGGTCGAGGAGGAGCCCGGACCAAACCAGACTCACAGGCTGTCGGCCGGAGTCAAGAAGCGAACTCAACAACACTCGAACCAAAACCAAAATCGGAGGAAAGTCTAAAAACAAACCCAGAGAAGAGAGAGGGGGAGAAAAGAGGGAGAGGAGGGGAAATGGGAGGTGGAGCTCTAGGGGGAGGGGAGAGAGGAGGCGGCGGCCCCCTCCCCAGGAGAAACCAGATCTGGAAAAAAGGGGGGTGGATTTTCTCGGGGAAAAGTAGAGAGAGAGAGTGAGAGAAAGAGAGCGTATTGCAAATGTCTTTGTTTAGTTTTGAGTTTATGTATAAAGAATATGTTATTTTGCGAATTATGTAAGGGTGGTAGAGTGGCATACGGTAGTGCTACAAGTACAGCAAATCTTGTATAGCTGTCGTGCATAGATCCATTTTGCTTCTGTCTCGGGTCTCACAAAGATGATTGGAGCCATTGTACGCCCTTACCTGTATTGGATTTATATGTGAATGGATCTTGCTCTTTCTGATTGTAGAGCAATTTTAGGAAAATTAAAATGGAAGGTTGGTTGAACGCAGTTTTCGGTTTACCATTATGTGCCTCATTTTTATAAGACGAATTGCTATTGATTCTTTTTGGGGCCCTAAATCCGTTGGCATTTTTGGTTTAGGAAAATTGGAAAGTTAGTCGAACGCAATTTTTGGTTTCCCTTACGTGCATCATTTCATACAACGAATTGCTATTGATCCTTTTTGGTGGTTATTGATCCTTTTTGGTGGTTATTCGTAGGGTTATTATACTTGGATGTTGGAATGTAGGTGTTGAGAGGACCAAGTTTTTTAGTCCTAGGCTAGTTGGTTGTATATCTTCATCTTAATTTTCTAGAACATCTAAACACCTTTATCTGTTTCGACTAAAGTTCAAACTTTTTAGTCTGCAACAAAAGTATTAAAATTCGTTTTCATAGCTATCGCAAACACGCATGTATATCTTATAATATAAAGAATTATGTGGATGATGACAAAATAATTTAACCGTATTCCCAGTTTTTAGCTAGGATGACAACATGTTTACTTTTTTTTCAAAATTTTAAACAAATTTTGATAATACTGGACATTGTATTATATATACTCAATTGAATACAAAGTGATATATAGTATTCATTCCGTTTGGTGAATAACATGGACTTTAATACTTTATGCTGGTATCGTATTAGTTACTAAAAATTGGGAGTATAGCTGAACTATTTTGTCATCATTATCCACATAATTCCCTATATTATAAGATATATAAAGTGTGTTTGTGATAGCTATGTAAATGAAATTTTAATACTATCTTTAGATTTTGTTGCAAATTAGAGAGTTTGAATTTTGGTAGAAATTGATAAAGGTGTAATGCTATGATAAAGGTGTTTAGATGTTTTAAGAAAGATGAATATATACAACCAACTAGCCTAGGACTAAAAAACTTGATCCTCTCAACACCTACATTCCAACATCCAAGTATATTATCCCTACGAATTACGACCACCAAAAAGAATCAATAGCAATTCGTAGTATGAAATGATGCACATAAGACAAACTAAAAATTGCGTTGGAACGACGAACCTTCCACTTTTTCTAAACAAAAAATGCCAAACGGATTAGGACCATCAAAAAGAATCAATAGCAATTCGTACTATAAAAATGAGGCACATAACGGCAAACCGAAAACTGCGTTCAACCAACCTTTCATTTTTTCCTAAGATTGCGCTGCAATCAGAAAGAGCAAGATCAATTCATATAGAAATCGTTCCTGTAGCTAAGGAAGGGCCTCTTCTCCGGTTCCGCGGGTTGGGCTCTTTTGGAGAGTCCTTGATTTGGAACCGAGGTGACTGTGGTTAAGCTATTTTTCGCATCTTTAGACTTCTCACAGCCGCTTTTGCCCCCACCCCGACACCCCACCCCCGACCCCAATGCCCCATTTCCACTATTACCCCCACCCTTTCTTTCCGGTTTGCCTTTTTCTTTTTTTTTTTTTCCCTCTTTATTCCCTTTTCTTTCTTTCCAGTTTGCATTTTTTTTCTTTTTTTTTTCTCTTTATTTCCTTTTCTTTCTTTTTAGTTTGAATCCTTTTTTTTTCGTTTTTTAATTTTTAATTATTATTTTTATTTGTTTCTTTTCCCATTTACCTCCCTTATTTTTTTTGGTTAACTCAAATTCTATTTTCAATTAAAATTGACTTTATACTTAATAAATTTATGTGGTTCTGTAGGCTAGTATTCATGTATACCTAGAAAATCTAGAAATGACTACTTGTAAGACAATTAATATGTTTTAAGTCTATTCTAGGCTTTGTAAAGTAATTGAGAGAAACAAAAAAGTGTTTCAATCGATCATGTTTATCCAACTGTTTTTTTTTTCCATTTTTTTGTCCTTTCCAGATTAAAAAATATAGTTACAAAAATAAGTGTTCTAATTTTCAATCCGTTTGAACCGGTGCAAAGATGTTATTCTTCTGATCATTTCATCCTAAATGGTTGTAATAAATTTTTCGCTCTAATGCTTTTCAATGGGCACCCTAAGAGAACTCTAAAACTAAATAAGGAATCTTGGTGCTCGTTGAAAGGCCTTAGAGCCAACTCTAAAACTAAATAAGGAATCTTGGTGCTCGTTGAAAGGCCTTAGAGCCAGAAATTTACTACGACCATTTAGGATGAAATGGTCAGAAAAATAACATCTTTGTACCGATTCAAACTGATTGAAATTTGAAATACTTATTTTTTTACACCATTTATATATTAAAAATATAGTTAAAAATTATGTATTTCAATTTTTTAGTTAAAAAATATAGCTGAAACACAAAGTCTTTTTATAGCCTCCGATCCAGAAATAATATTTTTGGCACACGAATCAATATTTTTGGACCAGCCGATCGCTGTCTTATCTCGGCACACGAATCAACATTTTTTATACTTGTCCTTTGTTCACACTCTAAGCATGAGGTGTAAGTATTGCCTAATGAATCCGACTGTTTTTTTTCCTATATACATATTAAAAAATATAGTTAAAAAAATAAGTTTTTCAATTTTCAATCCGTTTGAACTGGTGCAAAGATGTTATTTTTCTGATCATTTTATCCTAAATGGTCGTAATAATTTTTTTGTCTCCAACGCCTTTCAACAAGCACCTTAAGACTCATTATTTAGTTTCAGGACTCTCTTAGGGTGCCCATTGAAAGTCCTTAGAAGTAAAAAATTCATTATGACCATTTAAGATAAAATGATCAGAAAAATAATATCTTTGCACCGATTCAAACAGATTGAAAATTGAAACACTTAATTTTTTAACTATATTTTTTAATATATGAACGGTGTAAAAAATAAGTGTTCGGATTTTCAATCTAGTTGAACCGGTGTGAATATCTTATATTTTTTTTTATCATTTTATCCTAAATGGTAGTAATGAATTTTTTACTCTAAGACTTTTCAATGGTCACCCTAAGAGAGTCTTGAAACCAAATAAGAAGCCTTAGGGTGCTCGTTGAAAGGCCTTAGAGTCAAAATTTATTACGATCATTTAAGATAAAATAATAAAAAAATAAGATTTTTGCACCAGTTCAACTGGATTAAAAATCGAAGCACTTAAATAATATTAAATAAATAAAAGAGAAAAAGATATACAAAATATTAAATAAATATTTTTGGCACACGAATCAACAATTTTGTTGTCTTTTTTTTGAACTAATAATAGGCCACATTTATTAATTGGCACACAGATCAACATTTTTGACTTCCCAAATTCGGTGATTAAATGAACTGATCTTTGCAGTACTGTAATTGTCCTGAGAACATTTTAGACTGCCCAAAATTATCAACGTTGCCCGATCAAGTTCCGAGATATGTCAATTTTCTCATATTGGTGCACACATTACAATAGTGAGATTGAAGGAAAAAAAAAAGAAAGAGATAAATAGATAAACAAAGAAATAAAATTACATGAAAAATATTAAATAAATACGATAAAAAAATTAAGAAATTAAATAAAAAATAATTTAGTTAAAAAGCAGGGGTATTTTGGATAAATAAAAGAGAAAATAAATAAATATTCAATAAATAAAAGAGAAAAGAGATATGAAGAAAAGAGAAAAATAAAAAAGTACATAAATGAATTAAATAAATAAGATAAAGGAATGAAGAAATTAAATAAAACTGAAATTTAATTAAAAGGGAGGGATATTTTGGACTTTTGGCATGGGTCCCGGGGGTGTGTCAGGCGGGTGGGAAAAGCAATTTACTTCTCATGTGCCTTACCCATTGCCTTGTTATTTAGTGTTATCGGGACCATATAGTTTTTGAAGTACAATGTTAGACACAACGGTGGATGCCTTAAGAGAACATCAGAGCCAGCCCCACAAGACCTCGGGCTTGGACTACCCCCACCATGGGGCAACGGAAAAAAAAATATAAATCCAATGTAATCTTGATTTTATTCATTTATTTGTATGTCCGTTGTGCATAGAACCAATTTTCAACTACAAATGTACTATGTAAGTCAACCAAGCTTGGGGTCAGGTTTGGGTAACCCAAACATCGGAGCCGGCACTGGAAAACATTAGGCATTTGGTACTTTGTTATTGTGGTTCCCACACCTGTTTCGGTACGGTTCCAAAGTTATTGCCACATATCGTCTCCATATTATTTGGACAAATTGATGTTAATTAATTGACAAATTGATGTAATAATCTCTCTTATCGATTGAGGTTGCAGATGTACCTAAAGCTAATAAATAGGAAATTTGATGCTGATCACTAATTTTCAGAATAAATAGGAAATTTTCATAATTTTTGATACAAGGGATGGATTTGTTGGGTTCAAAGGAGAAAAAGAATTGAGGAAGGTGAGGGCATATTGGACAATTCATCATTTCCGTTAGTGAATTGTCACGCACTGAATGTGTTGTGCATTTGTTTGTGCATAATATTTGTGATTTTAGAATTTTCCTTAAACATATCCTTCTCACTCCTAAAAGTTAAGCATGCCAAGTACCAAAACTCTTAACGGAGAGAAGTTTTTTGGTGCCATGTGGGTACTGCACATGTGGTATCCGGCGACAATCCTAGACGTCCAAACGGGTTTTGAACCGTGCGGATTTTAGAGAGAGAAAAAGACGAGAAAGAGTGATCTAGTGAGGGGAGAGAGTGAGAATAAATATGGGCTACCCAAAACACATTCGAATGATTGGAATCGCGGACTGGTACCCGCCCGGCATTCAAAAATTTCTCCTTAGGCGGAAGTCGTGCCAATACATGGCCGGAATCAACTCGAATAGTCAATTGATAAGAATTCTCGAAGAACCATGCATGAGTTCACAATCAAAGCAAATGGAGTATTAAACAATACAATGAGAATTTAGTGGGTATGATTCTTTATTAATTGTTTGATCTTATATATTTTAAAACTCCCCAATCACTAAGAGGATAAAAATAATACTCCATCTTTGTCTGTGATTAAGAAAACAGGAATCTACGCGGTGCATGTGAATGGGAATGGGAATACACACGTAGCCGAAGTCTGACGTACCATTGGAGTATTTTGTTTATTTATGATTAATGATTAATAAAACAGATGATGACTAGTTAATCTCGAATCACTTTTACAGTTTAGTTGACATGTCATTCTTATAGACCAAAAAAAAAACGACAATCCCATGAAATCATGTGATAGTTCTTTAAAATTAAGAGTCCAAAACAGGATATGGTTAAACAATAATGATGTAATTGTGAGTAATAGTAATAGTTATTGAGTGGCGGCGCCCCTCTATACCAATGGTGTTCACATGAATACCCTAGACTTGTCTAGGGGTGTATGCTATTTGCATTTTGCATAATGTTATGTGTAAACTTGTATAATTTGAACACCTTGTGTAATGACTTGCGTCACTGATCGATCTGCTAATTTGGAATAGCGTAGGAGTTTTTCTTGGGCATGGGGGCTCCCTATCCACTGTGCATGGAATGATCAGTTCGAGCCATAGCTACTATCCGTGAAGACAGACCGTCATTATAGCACCACCTAGGTACACGGTTGGTATGAGCACCACTTCCGTCATTGGTGTGAGACTCGAACTCGGGTCTCGGCTTTGGAAGTGTGGTGTGCCATGCCAACTGGGTTACCACCGAAGGTGGTAACTCTTAGTTTAATCACATGGTTGAAAAGACACCTTGTGTAATGCATGACTTGTGCCAACTGACATGTTAATTAACTCTTAGCCTATTTACATGACTTAAAGGGTAATCTCAAGTCATAGAGCATCTGGTCATGATTTATAATTGTATAATACTCTCATTTCCAATTTCCCACCAATGGGGATAACTGGGTTCTCACATCGTAATTGGCTCGATTTTCGAACGATTATGATATGTAAAACTGAAGTTGTGAAAACTATGCATACAGAATTTCTAGAGCTCTCCAAAATATGATAGCGGCATAAAACATTGCCCAATCATTGTATATAAATCGGAAGCATATTGCTAATTTTAATTTCACGATCGCGGTGAAAGAAGTATAAGGATCGATATGAATCGTGCGTGCATGGATGGGAAGCGGGGGGCTGCTGTGACCCATTTGCGGGCCTATCCCGGTCTTGCTCCGATGATCGGAAACGTTCACTTTGTAGAGCTCGTCGAATAGAACAACTATGTAAAAATCCAGCTTAATTGGATATCATTAAGTGCCTGATCGGAGCCCATATAACTCTCGGTCCATGGGTTACAATGGATTTGATCCAGTGTTTCGGATCCATTTTTTTCAAGATAAAAAGGTTTCGATTAGGCACTTAATGATATCCAATTAAACTGATTTTTTGCATAATTGTTCTACTCAACGAGCTCTACAAAGTGAACGTTTCCGATTATCGGAGCGAGACCGGGGTTGGCCCGCAAACGGGTCACAGCAGCCCCCGCTTCCGCATGGATGAGCCCTTCTACTCTCTTCTAATGTTTTTTCCGTTTTTACATTACTACGTTGCGCGATGAGTCAAATCTTAGAACCAATATTTGATCGCTAGATAATAATGTTGCTATCAGGTACACTCTTCCAACCAATTCGGATTTTATAAATAGTGCCAATAATAATGAATTTTGCTTACAAAGTTTGAAAATCTTTAAATGGAATACCTGTGGATGGGCCCTGTTTGTACTTATATATCGAAACTCGTTAAAGCATTCTTTGAAAGTGATATATCCTTGAAAATGAATAGGCTTTCAAAAGTGACATTCTTGAAAATTGTTAATTCTTACTCAAAGTGACCCTGTCGAGATTGAGTTCAAATGAGGATTAAGGGCTCAACGAAACCTTTATTTGTAGAAGAAATCAAGAATTCAAAAACATTGGATTCAAAATCAAAAGGAGCTGAAAAATGGTTCTTCAACCCAACAGCAAACTAGAGTATTAAAAGGAGATTGGCTTATTCACGGAGGATCTTGTGAATAAGTCGTTTGCGGAGCTGCACAATTTTAACTGTCCGTTTCAGCATTGGACGGTCCGAATTTTAAAAAAAAAACTATTTGCACGAAGAGTTAATGGTCCGGATTTTACACTTTGGATGCACACGATTTGGCTTCGTAAACGTTCATTCACGAAAAGCTCCGTAATAAAGTTTTTCTCGTATTAATAGAAGCTGCCGACAATCCCAAAATCCTGGCCCCCAACAGGGCAAGCTGGAGCTATGTAGCCTCTGGACAAGGTCAAACTGTCTCTCTTTTACAGCAATGTTACCAGGCAGAGTACATGGGTGGAAACTCTGGTCAAATTGATTCATTAGTAGGGGTAAGATTAGATAGTATATCCGCCAAAAGGAGCCTGAACCTCTTCGGTACTCCTTCATATAGACTGGAGGGTCCGGTTTAAGTTTGATTCGGGCCGTTTCCGACAGTTTACTTTTTTAGAACTGATCGAAAACATTACTTGCGCCAAAAGTTCTATTGATTCGATATCCTTTGATTTGATTTAGGAACATATTGATGTTAAGATAAATCATAAATGTGATAAATGAGTTTCAATCTAGCGTTGTAATATTTTTTTTTTTTGAAGATAAATGCATTTGAAATTGCATCCAAGTGTATTTCATCAATGTGATTTTTGACATAAATAATATTTTTGACACGCTCTAAAAGTGAACAATTTTGATTATTAAATTGAACAACCGAGAGATCCAGCTCCATTCTATAGCTTTTAAATTGTTGAGAGGAGATTGTTAAAACCAAAATTCAAGTTATATCTCCTCTTTTAAAAATCTTTTGAAATCTCATTTTGGTCCAAGAGCAAAAGCACAAGTAGAGGCGGTAGCCAGTAGTGCCAAACACACGGGCGCAACTTTTAAGATGCCAAAATTTCAAAATCTCTCACAAACACGGCCATAGATTTATACGTAAACTCATAGATCAACGTTAGATATTCTGGTCGATTTAACAAATGGACCAAATTTAGTGTCGAAACTTGGCCGAAATATCGAAATTAGTTTCTATGTTAGCCCCCAAAAAAAGATTATTGAGATAAGAAGGAACCTCTAGAACCAGCAAAAACCAAAGTTCAAAAAGACAGTACACCTCCTCTTAAACCAGTGAATCAAAGCCATAATGGTTCCAAAATTTCCAATATGTGAAAAGTGAAAACAATGGGTCCATCGCTGCCTGGTCCCTTTGGATACATGGGATTCCAAGTAGCGGCTAAGCCAAGCCAATTGACACCACATGACACAGTACTGTAGGGTGTTGGTTTGAAGCACTTGCCTTTCTCTCTAGTACTGGTTAGGTGAGAAAACAGCCCCCACAGACTAACAGCCGACAAGTAGAGGCAGCAGCACATTAAATATACTTCTATTCAAGCCAAACCATACTACTATATGCAAAGGAAATTGATTTTCACGTTTTAACTTTCTACGTAGGTGGTTCATTTTGTACATGAAGTTACTAGATAGGGTGGTCCTAATGCCAAAATTGTTTTTATTAATGCCAAAATTGTTGTGCATAAAAAGCTTGTACTATGTGGAAAGTACAAGACTTTTATGCACAATAGTTTTGGCATTAACAAAAATAGTTTTGACATTATCATTTACCTAAAAACAGAGCGTTTGCGTACAAAAGTGAAATTTCAAAATCAGCATCCTTATGCAAATCACCACCCCTAGATAATAGAGAAAAAAAACAAGTGAGTGAAGGAGACATGGTCTAGTCTCACATAATTCCACACCAAGAATCTTATTTCCTCCCTCTATGTAATCACATTCATTTGTATATTATTTTCTGCATATGAAGATCACATGAGAAAGTGATGGACCATTTCTCTCTCTCTCTCTCTCTCTCTCTCTCTCTCTCTCTCTCTCTCCTTTTAATAATGTAGGGTTGGCAAAAACTCAAAAAAGTTCCAACCTCCTGATGGGGAAGGCAAGTCCAACCAATTGGGACCCAAAAAAACACCTTCAAGATTTGTTGATGACTTTTAGCTGCACAAAAAGCTTGATTCAAATGCAAAACCCATGAATCTGATTTCAAATCATTAGGACATTTCAAACTCTAAAAAGCTCTCACCAAAACTGAAGACGGTATTTCAAATCATTAGGTATGACTTATGAGTGATGAAAAACCCAAAAGCATGCTCAGCTTTTCTCTAACAAAATACTCCACATAAACAAAACAGGTAAGAGATAAGACCCAAAGGGGAAGAGTCAAATGGGTAAGTTAATGTGAAATGTGCCCCAAAAGAGAGGCGGGGATGTTGATTAAACAGTGTAATAGCAGGGGATATTAATGGTGGAGAGAGAAGGTGAGAAAACAAAGAAGAACAGAAGTAAAGGAGGCCCAGTTTTTACAACCACAACTGCCCCAGGCTCAGGGGTTCCTTGGAGTAGCAATAAAGACTCTGCAATTCATCTTCTTGACTACTACTGCTGCTTTCTCTTCTTTTTTTTCACCTTTATAGGCAGAGAACAGGAAAAAGATAAGAGATTCATCTGTTGATGATTCTTTTGGGTTGAAATCAGAACATGGGTTTTGTTCCTCACAGAGTTCACATGTTCTTCCTCATCATCCTCATGTTCTTATCATTACAAAGTACCCACATTTTGGTAGTTGATGGCTCATTGATTGCAGCAGAGTATTTCAATGGAGAGAAGGGAGAGATTGAGAAAGTCCCGGGGGGTGATGAGAGAGAAGAAAAGGAGGCCCTTATCTTGGAAAAGTTCAGATTTTTACTTGGATTAAGGAGTTTCCTCACTGAAACTCCATTAACTGGGGAAAATGAAGCTCCAGCTCCATCACCCACCATTGAAGAAGCTCCGGCTCCAGCTCCAGCTCCAGTGCACCCAGTCCAAGTCAATCCCGGCCGTCCATTTCACCGGCCAAATCTGATCCCGCAGCCGCGCAAGACTCGAAAGGAAGATAGCGATAACAAGGGCAGATTCAAGAGGATTGTAATTGCAGTTTCTGCATCTGCTGCAGCCACATTCGTGTTATTCTCCATTGGGCTCATCTGGGTATGCAGGAAAGTCAGAAGAGAGAGAAAGATATCATCAACAAACACAGTTTCTGTATATGGCAATGAGAGAGGGAGTGGAAATGGGTCAATGAAAAAGGTAAGCTCTGATCCTGGGTTAGACCCCTTTTACCTTGATTCCATTGGAGCTGCTTTGGAACCACCACAAGCATTTCCATTCAAACAGAATCCTGAAACTGTGAAAATTTCATTATCAAATGGAAACGCATCTAGCAGTAAGGATGAAAGAGAAGGATCAGAAAAGGGAACAGTAAGATCTGAGCCTGGTGATAGTTGTTCTGCTGCTGGAGAAATTGTTTCTGTCCATGATAGTGGGGAGTTAGTGAAAACCTATGACCCTGATGAATGTGAAAAGATTGAAATAGAAGCAGATTCATCAGATGATGAGTCTTTTCACTCTCCGTGTGGTTCGCTGTCGTCGAATTTACGCCTTTCTAATGCTTCAGCTGGTAGTCTTCCTGACATAACAGATCTTTTGTCCCCCCAAGGGTCATATATGTCACACCCTTCGCCCCGGCCGCCACCCCCTCCACCACCACCTCCGCCCAGGCCAACCTCGAATTCACAGATTTTTCCTTCTCATTCTTCCTCTTGTTCGACGCCTACCGTATCTAAAGCTATAAGTTCTTCCACATTGCCAACTTCGTCATCGCCACGAGATTCGGATTCCTCTTCCTCAGGATCAAACCAAACCCCGAAAAGGGAATTTCCTCCTAAGCCTTTTGTGGGTATTCCCCCACCTCCGTGTCCGCCCCCATTTTCGAAAGGAAATGGCAATGACTCCCTTAAAACACCACCTCCAGCACCATCTCAGCAATTTCACTTCATGCCATTGGGGAAAGACGGAGCTCCGTTGCCGAAACTGAAACCGCTTCATTGGGACAAACTTAGGGCTTCGCCCGATCAGTCTATGGTGTGGGACAAGCTGAGGTCGAGCTCATTTGAGTAAGATATATCCATTATACATCTCTATGGGCTGTCATTCAGTTTTTATATCTTATGATTGTCATTTAATGTTAATCTGTAAAAAATTTGGGGCAGATTCGATGAGGCGATGATCGAATCACTTTTCGGATATAACATGCAAAGTTCTATGAAGAATGATGAGGCAAAGAGCAAGAGCCCTCCTCCAAGTAAGCATGTGCTTGATCCTAAGAGATTGCAAAACATCACCATATTGTCAAAAGCTCTGAATGCAACTGCTGAGCAAGTTTGTGATGCACTCCTACAAGGTAATAGCCCTCACACTATCTTCTGGATACGATACGATACGATATGACAATACTGATATGTTAGGGCATTTCTTCTGCACTGAGGGAATTCATTGGAAGCCGGGGACGGAATAACGAAATTTTAGAGCATGGAGACACAATGTGCTTCCATTCTGTGAAAAAGGTCATGAAAGATACAGTTGTCAGTCGAGTTGATGAAAAATACATCTTTATAATCAGCATTCCAATACTAGATGGAAGTAAATTCATCACAAAAGACTATAAACCTATTTGAGATTGCATTGGAGATCGAAGTAATGATTTGGGCACAATGGTCATTCTTTTTCTTTCTCTTTCAGCATGCTATTTACTTTTGTTAAACGTCGAAAAACACAGTAGCTAGATGGACTGTAAGGAAAAGGGTCAGCCCTATTTCAAACGAAAGAAAGAAACTGTCTGACTGGGAGAATGGGCTTTTGGGGGCTAATGGTTTAATTTAGGTTTTTGTGATATGGCAGAGTTTTATGAATGGATGTTAATGTAATGATAACACCTAGTCAATGAAAATAGCACAAGTTCTGCATATAATTCTCAGGAAACACATTTCCCACCATCATCACTCACAAAATCATACTCATTCCATACCAAGCATTCTTTACATTAATCGTCTGCTGTGTGCTAATTTTGAAAGTCTCTAAAAGCAGGCGAGGGATTGTGCTTACAACAACTAGAAGCCCTGGTGAAGATGGCACCGACCAAGGAAGAAGAGGCTAAGCTCTCAAGCTACAAAGGAGACATCAAAGATCTGGGTTCAACAGAAAAGTTTCTGAAGGCAATGCTTAACATACCTTTTGCTTTCTTAAGATTCGAAGCGATGCTTTACAGAGAAACTTTTGAAGACGAGGTAGTTCATCTCAGAAAATCCTTCTTGATGCTCGAGGTAATCAAATCATCTAAATATAGTTAAACTATATCTAACTGAAAATATGTTACATTAAAGATTTATGTTACATGGACTTGGGTGTGTGTAGGTATTTGCCTGGGTATTAGATTCTCCTGATTCTCATCTCCGGAGGTATATGAGAGACAAATGCATAGTTGTGGTAAACTCGACATGAAAAATAAGCTGGCTAGTGAATGTTCTACTAAAACTTTCATACATATCACCGAGTATCTCGTGTCCATCATGGGTACCTTCTACATTTAGAAGAGTTCATGTGACATAGTTGAGGAATAAAACAAGAAGCTCAGAAATCTTTCACAGAAAAGCATTAAGACATCTTAATGGAGTGTGCACCCCATCCAAAATGAACGTGGTGCTACCAATACATAACTCGCATACTTTTCTGGAAAAATTTCTGAGTGGAGTATCGGTTTCATAGTTTGAATGATTGATTTCTTTCCTGGTACTGAATTAGGAAGCCTGCAAGGAACTCAGATCAAGTCGGCTCTTTCTAAAACTACTTGAAGCGGTCCTTAAAACAGGGAACAGGATGAACATTGGAACCATAAGAGGAGGTGCCAGAGCTTTCAAGCTTGATGCCCTCCTGAAGCTAGCTGATGTCAAAGGAGCTGATGGGAGAACAACACTTCTCCATTTTGTCGTCCAAGAAATAGTTCGGTCGGAAGGATTCCGAGTTTCGGAGAGCATAATGGGAAAGATAAACCAGAAAAACAAGACAAGAAATTCTGAAGAAAGAGAAGAAGATTACAGAAGGATGGGGCTAGACCTTGTTGCTGGTCTTAGTTTCGAACTCTGCAATGTGAAGAAGACTGCCACGATAGACTTGGATGTTCTGGCAAGCTCAGTCTCAAATCTATCCAATGGAATGTCTAAGTTGCAACAACTAGTGGGCAAGGACTTGTTTGGGGATGCAAAGGGTGGCAACTTTGTGCACAAAATGAGATTTTTTCTTGGTCACGCGGAGAAGCATATAAAGGAGTTGCGAGAAGATGAAGGAAGAGTCCTTGTACAAGTCAGAGAGATAACAGAATATTTTCATGGAAATTTGAGCAAGGACGAAGCCAACCCGCTTCGGATTTTTGTGATTGTCAGGGACTTTTTGGGTATGTTAGATCATGTTTGTAAAGAGCTAAGGAGCTCTAAAGTACCAAGTAGTCCAAATCCTCAAGCTCCATTCAGATAGAGCATGAGCTTTTTGTGTGTTTATAGCTTACACAATTCCACTTCGTTACAAGTTTAAATGTGGATAACATCTTCTAATATTTCTTAGTAGAATTTCGGAATGTTTTAGAGTGAGCGAGCTTGAACCAGGGTGTCGTAATTGCAGGAAACGGCTTCTGCAGTCAAACTAGAATAGACTTGATGAAAACAGCATATCATCAAGGAAAATAGATGTTTTTTTCCCTCATGTCTGAGATTTTCCAAAGGCTTTGAAATAAGTCAAGATTCAGCAATGTAAAGACAGTGCATATACGAATTTATCTCATTATGAAAACAAACAAAACTTCAGCCCACTATAAAGGTAGTTAGACAAATTTGAGCACTTTTGTTAAGCCATTTCAGTTATGGTGGATGCTACCAAGGTATTCCTGTTGATTTTCTGTTTGGGAGGTCTCTGTGGATCAGCTTGATCTTTGATGCTTGGTTCTCTTTGCAGATTTACGGCTTCTTCCTAATACACACAACTGCAAAGCATATCAGCCAACATCGAAAGCCAACTTAAGATGGCCCCCAAAAGAGAACGGAAAGTTAATGACACAGAAATAAATTGATAACATGAGGAGAAAAAATGGAAACAACTACTGCAATAAAACATTGCATACCTCAAAGGCCCATAATCGAGGATCAAAATTTTGTTTTAGTCCGTTGTCCTGTTAGGTAGGAAAATTAAATGTTTCGAAACTCTTTTACAGAAGTACATCGAAAGTGTAGCCGAATCATAATGGAAAGCGTTAAATAACTAGGGGAAATTGAAAATGCCATCGTCAAATATTTATGATAGGTGTTAAAACGACTCAATGTTTCAGTACTTTTTACAGAATTTTCACATGTTTTGGAGCCTTTCGATGAGTCAGTACAAACATTGAAATTCAAAGTCTACAAGTGTTTCATTTCATTCTCCGGGGAAACAAAAATGTTTCGGTCGTTTCCAAAATTTTATTCCTTGCCCATAGTTATCCACGTATCTTCGTTTGATGAGATGTGCAAGGAGAGTACAAAAGTGCCAGACTCAGGTTTAGCCCTGCGACCTCCAGATGCATCACTAATTTGTGCCTCCTATGCACCATTAATTTGTGCCTCCTCTCTTGTCGTAGTATTATGATGGCTGGCTGTGTGCTTTGCTCACCCAACCAGTCATGGTATGCTAATCAACAGATCATTTTGTATTCTCGTGAAACCAAAAATACCCTAGAAACAAAACACATGACTCCATAAGTTTTACAAACCAAGTTCACAAAGCTCACCTTCATATGGTTTTGAGGACTTTTATAATCCTTTGGAGGCAAGGGTTCCAATGTAGCCCAACAAAACAAACATATCTTTCTCTATGCGAAGTCAACAGAAAATGGCAATTCTTCTGCATCCACTAATTTTTGCCTACCTGTCTTGCTCTTGGTCAGGCCTTCAATAGCCTTGAGTCCACTGGACAAGGAATCCATTACCAAGGTAGATGTGACTTCCTTTTCTATAAAGAATCACTTTACGACAACTCTCAATACAACATATGTTCTCTCCCTGGGCATCAGGCGCCGAATATTTTGGTCAATCTCCCGCCCAAAAGGACAAAGGCTACGTTTCTCAGAAGTAAAAAGTTATCTGCTATTCAGGAATTGGCAACACACACTCCATCATGGAATAGAAGTAAAGAACCACATCTCACATGCAAAATGATAAAGCATATCTAACACACGACTGAAAGAAATAAAACAAAGAAACGCAGAGAATGTGGAAAGAAAGAAAGAAAGAAAGCAGCTGGAGAAGGAGAAGACAAACAAGCAGCAAAACCAAAATAAGGGCTTCTCGGCTTGAAACTATAAGATAGTCAAGTTCTTACTAAAGCAGCTTAAAGGTCGGGAAAAAAAGAAAGAAGCTACAGTACTGTTGATTAACGCAGAACAACAAAAACAAAGGCGAATGTCAAAATCTACAGTTGTGAAGTCAAAAACAAATATCCTGCATTGAACTTCTTTTTAGACTTCCTCGACCAAACTTTTTTTAACTCACGAGTTCGAAGATCACATGTCAAAGTGACCACCAAGCTTCTCTTTCTACAATCTTTTGATCACTTGATAACAGTTAAGAATATCCGAGAGGGAAATAACACAATTTGGAATGAGACAAATACCAAAAAGTTGAAATAGAACATAACCTCAGCATTCCTTGAATGGCACACACATAAGGATTCATACTTCGATAAAATCAAGTAATTCCCTTACAATCTAGGACATGGTTTTTCTATCCCTCGACGCAAGATTGTGGATCATTTTGAGATAATCGCTGTCCCCGCCACCAGCCAAGAGTAAATCGATTAACGTGGCCATGGTGGATGCATCTGGTGAGAAATTCTTGTTGATCATTTCTTGTAGAAGCATCATACCCTTGGGTTTGTTTCCCTTCTTTAGGAATACCCAAACCACAATATTGTAAGTCAAATCATTTGGTGGGCACCCATCTCCCTCCATCTGCAAGAGTAACTCCTCGGCTTCATCCAGCAAGTTCTCCTTACAAGGTCCACTAATCATTGCATTATAAATCTTAACATTGGATTTCAAACCTTTAGCTGAAATGGATCTAAAAAGTTTTTGAGAATCTTAAATTTTCCCTGCTTTGCACATTCCATTTATGAGGATACCGTAAACAATAATATTAGGAGTTATACCTTGATCTTGCATTGAACGGAACACCTCTATTGCCTTGACAATTTTGTGGTTCTTCAAGAAGCCGTCCAATAAAACTGAGTAAGTTACAATGTTAGGTTTTGGACCTCTACACATCATCTCATCAAAAAGACTCTCTGCAGCATCGCACCTTCCTAATGTAAACAAAGTTAACAAACCCTGTAACAAAGTGGTGTAAATTACAGTATCAGGTTTTAACCCTTTACAAGCCATTGACCAAAATACAATAGCTATGTGTGTTGGGCTCAAGCCCCTTATCCGCCATGGAGTTGAACACTTCTTTTGCTTTGTTCATGTGCCCTTGCAAACAATATCCGTCCATAAGTGCATTGTAAATGACCACATCGGATTCCTCAGCCCTTCAAATCATGATCGCGAGTATACCCTCTGCTTCTTTTGTCTTTCCCTCCTTGCAAAATGCATCCACCAACATACTATACATTATAACATCTGGAAATATATTTTGCTCTATCATGTCACTCAACATTCTCATGGCATCCATCCCTCGACCTAATTTGCATAACCCATCAACTAAAGAAGTATAGGTAACCACGTTTGGCGTAACATCCCACTCTCTCATCTGTGACAATAGGATCAAAGCATCATCTACATTTCCATCCTTGCAAAGGTTGTCAATGATTGTGCTATAAATCACGGCATTAGGCTTGCAATGCCATTTTTGCATACTCCGGACCAACTCTACAGCCATTGTAGTGTTTCCAAGTTTACAAAGCCCGTTTATGATGGTCCCGTACGTAACCTCATCACGTATAATGTCTCTTTGTTTTGTCAACCTTAGGAACAATTTCACGGCATCAGTGTTGTCTTGTAAAATATACCCATTTATTAGAGAGGTGAAGGTGTTCACATCTTGTAAAATATACCCATTTATTAGAGTGGTTAACGTGTTCAAATCCGCTTTGTAACCACATTTGAAGATGATACCCAAGATAGCAAACCCATAATCAACTCTATTAATGCGGCAAAAACAATTGATCAAAATAGCCAACGTGTACTCATTAATTGGAATTCCCAAGTCTCGATATTCTCTAAATAAAGAGATTACTGTTGAATACTGCTTCATTTTGTCAATAGCCCGAAGTAGCTGACTAAAATCGATGACCGAAAGACGAGATCGAAGTTGGACCATTCGACGGAACAAACTAAGACCATGGTCGAGCTTGTCGAAACCCAATTTGTGTTTTTCGAACACCAATTTCTTTATTTGAGCTGGACCCATTTTTGCAAGGGAATTAGGAGCAAAAGGGTTTGTTGGAATTTGGGTGTGAAACAACCCTATATTGCCTCCCAAATTGTTACAGTTGAGGGAAAGGAGAAGAGATATACCTTCCCTTTGGAAATTGTAACCAATTCTAGGAGGAATATTTCAGTACCGAGCGGGTATTGCCGACGTGTCACCCGCTCGGCGCATCCAAGCCGTCCAATACATTTTTGAACGGCTTGGATTAAAACTCTCTCTCTCCTCTCATCCCAACACTTTCTCTCTCCAAATCTGAGCCATCCAAACACATAATGGACGGTTCGGATGCGCGAGCGGGCACCACTTGGTACCCACTCCGCACTGATTTTTTTTTTCCAATTCTAGGGTTAGAGATCATTGCAGCAGATGCCATTCGACGCATCTTCCTCATTGAAGTGGCCCTTCGCGAACAAAGAAGGTGTACGAGTGACCTTACACAAACCACCTGTGTTTGGAAGTTGTGTGACTTACACGGAGCCGCGGTAAACAAGTTGTTTACCGCGGGTGTATTTGGACCGTCTAAGAGTATTTCGGATGGTCCAAATTTGTTTTGGACGGTTCAAATTCACCTCCGTAAATAAGTTTTCCTCAACGGAAGTAAATAAGTTTTCCTCAATGGAAACAACCATGCTACAACTACATCCAACTTACACATCCACTTACATGAATTGTGCCTCCCACACAGCACCCACAAAATTGAGTATTGATGGAGTACCGGCGGTGTATGAGGCCCATTTTTGAATTTCACATAAATAATTCAAACCGTTTATTAAATTTAAAATAATTGTTCGAGTAGCTCTATATAACAAATCACCAATCCATAGACAAATTGTCACGTTAATTTTAAAATAATTTTGGACAACATGAATAATGATGGGTTAGAAAAATTGAGAGGGGATTACTGACCTCAGTCACAATGGAGTAAGGCCCCTTAAAAAAAGTTTTTATTTGCAATTTTCAAGCTTAAAAATAATAGGCTTGCTGAAATAAAAAAATATGCAATATGGATCTTGTTTGATAGTTCTAATCGAGATCTATCAAACCCTGCAAAAAAAATTAAAAAATTATTTCTGTAAGCCTATTATTTTTAAGTTTGAAAATAAGTACTTATTTTGATTTCTAGAACAAGGCCTAAGCCTACATAAATAACTCACCAATCCATAGACAAATTGTCAAATTAGTTCAAATCAACAAGGCTAGTGATCAAGAAAGAATTTAAACGAGCTATAAACAAGGACAAAGGCTCAGCGTTTAAAGAATTGTGAGTAACCTAAAATCATGGAAAATTTGTTCACTGCCCTGGGGCTCGCGGTGCAGTAGATCCTCTTTTCATAACACATTGAAGAGGGTCTCATAACAAAGAGCGTAGACCCCATTCAAATGTGTGGTATAAAAGGAGACTGAGACACCACCCTATAAATAGTGAATAATCACACAAAAGCTCAAAAAGAGTAAATTCTGGTCCGGTCCTAATTTGGATTCATTGGCCCAGTCCATTCCAATCGTTATCCCACCTAAACTAGACATCTTAGACTATGGAATTGGTCTTGAATTTTTTTAATTAGGTATTTGGGTCAGTTTACGCAAATTAAGTCACGTGATTAAACTTGGTACCATTAATCCACCATCCACTAATGAAGGGCTCCACTTAGAGGCTAATTTGGAGTTGATAGTATTTAAAATATTTCGAATCTGAGACCTTAAAGATGGAGCAAATCTCATATTGGTCTTTAGTGAGCCAAATACTTGCCACTACCATAAAAGCACTTATAATTGACTAGGAGCCGACTTAGCAGTTGAGAAGAATTTGCAAAGGGTGCACTTACTTGGTCTTTTCTGGAGCCATGTCGCTCCTACTTTCGTGATCAGAATTGCTCACTATACAGAGTTCGTCAAGACCATCGAATTCTTACTCTAATGCGGCAACGTCCGAGCCCACAAAAATAGAAAACGAAGTAAACAGTTAAAAATCGTCCTCACCTTTGCAACTTGTGATTTAAGAACAGGAAAAAAAAAAAAAAAAGGTCGGTAAAGTCAGGTTCTGGTTGAAAAACGCGGGGAAAATAGGATGCGGCGGGTCCCCCTGTCTCTACGAATCAAGAAGCTTCGGGACGTCACCTGGTAAATCCCAACAAAACCCACGTGTCAATCTCTCACTGGATGAATTACGTGATACCACCATATAGACGCGACCAACGGATCAGAAGCTCAAAAGGACTACGTGGCCCGCAATGATTTGTTGGAACACTCTAGCACCGCCCATGATCATCTATCACCGAACTTAACCCAAAAAGTATAAATTAGCCTCTTTCCCTACCCTCCTCCTCCCTCCACTTAACAAACAGAGTTTTCCAATAAGCCTGGTCGAGAGAATATTTCTGAATTCTAGAGTTGTTTAAGTTCAAATATCAGAGAGGATTGAGAGAGGGAAACGACAATGAGAATGAGAATGGGGTTTAAGACCAGAGCACTGGCTTTTCTTCTTCTTTTTGTGTCAGGTGAGTAGCTTCTCTTAGTTCTTTGGTAGGATACTTTGTTTCCGCTCTTAATTCTCGTTATATGTTTTTATTCTGAATCCTCGTTCTCGTGAATTTTCGAAGGGTTTGCATGTTTTTGAAAAGCGTTTAATTTCACGCTCTTGGTCACGCGCATGCGTTATCTGACTCGGGCAAATTTTTTGGGGTTGAAATACCATTAGAAGAATTTGTTTCAAACCTGATATTTTCTTTTGACTGTCCCTACTTGCTTTCGTAGAAAAGTGGGAACTAAGGGCCTAAGTGTAGTGGGTGTTTGAATCAAGAATTGGTGGAGTGATTTGCCCAAGTAGCCAATATGAGCCATTCTTTTCCTTTCAAACATTATAGCTTGTTCAAAGTGTTTTTTGTTGTTGGTTTTTTTTTTTTTTTTTTTTTTTAATTGCCCTTTTTTTTAGCATAGGGAACTAGGTTTATGTTTGGATAAAGGGTTTGTTAAGGGATAAGAAAAACACTGCAAATTTATCAAGGGAAATCCATAGCATTCTCCTTTCCCACACAAATTCCTTCCCAAATTCGTTGATCAAAATATACCCCATAGGAAAACATAGCAATATTGGTCACCAAAAGAAAGCTTTCATTGTAGCTCAGCCTTGTGCCCTTCCATATGTTTTCAATCTTGGTATGTATGGGAAATAGTTTGAAACCAATCTAAACATGCTTCATATTTTGTTGCTCTTGGCTTTTTAAAGAAAATTCTTTCACATGTCCGTCTAATACAATGGGTTTGTTTTTGTAGAGTTTTGCTTTGGATTAACAATAGCTGCTGAAACTCCTAACCTCGGAACGGTGATTGGTATTGATCTGGGCACTACATATTCTTGTGTTGGTGTTTACCGAAATGGTCATGTCGAGATTATAGCGAACGATCAAGGAAACCGAATCACCCCATCGTGGGTCGCATTCACTGACACGGAGCGTCTGATTGGGGAGGCTGCAAAGAATCAAGCAGCTCTCAATGCAGAACGTACTATATTCAATTTTAAGCGGCTTATCGGAAGAAGGTAAGTTAAACTCGTTAGGTTTTCTAGCGAAACTCTCGTATTGTCCATTTTGTTCTTTGTATTTCTCTCATTCTAATCAAATTAATGCATCACATTCTACAATTTGTTCAGTCCATCCACTTTTTCTTTCGAATCGAAAGGAACAATAGGCTTCATGTACGACTTGATAGGAGTTTGGATTGTTTTTTCTTGATAGGTTTGACGATCCCGAGGTTCAGAGGGACATGAAGTTATTACCTTACAAGATTGTGAACAGAGATGGGAAGCCTTATATACAGGTGAAGATCAAGGATGGCGAGATCAAAGTGTTTAGCCCTGAGGAAATCAGTGCTATGATATTGGGGAAAATGAAGGAGACAGCTGAATCATATTTGGGGAAGAAGATCAAGAATGCTGTGGTAACTGTTCCAGGTAGGACCAAACTTCGAGCATCTCTACCTTATGAAGTGGTTGCATGATTGTATCTATAAATCGCTTATCTTGTTTCGGTAAATCGCTTCCTTACGAGGGTTTCTTGTCTTCATTGTCGCAGCTTATTTCAACGACGCGCAGAGACAGGCCACTAAGGATGCAGGCGTAATCGCTGGGTTAAATGTGATTCGGATAATCAACGAACCAACTGCTGCAGCAATTGCCTACGGTCTGGACAAGAAAGGAGAAGAAAAGAACATCTTAGTCTTTGATTTGGGTGGTGGTACATTTGATGTAAGCATCTTAGCCCTCGACAACGGCGTTTTTGAGGTTCTTTCCACCAGTGGAAACACCCACTTGGGAGGAGAAGACTTTGATCACAGAGTCATGGAGTATTTCATCAAACTAATCAAGAAGAAGTACAACAAGGACATAAGCAAGGACAACAAGGCCCTCGGGAAGCTCCGGAGGGAGTGTGAGAGAGCCAAGAGAGCTCTAAGTAACCAACACCAAGTGAGAGTGGAAATCGAGTCGCTTTTCGACGGTGTTGACTTTTCTGAGGCGTTGACTAGGGCGAGATTCGAGGAACTGAATATGGATCTGTTTAAGAAGACAATGGGGCCGGTGAAGAAGGCTATGGAGGACGCGCGGTTGAAGAAATCCGATATTAGTGAGATTGTGCTTGTTGGAGGGAGTACCAGAATTCCTAAGGTGCAACAGCTATTGAAGGACTATTTTGATGGGAAAGAGCCGTGTAAAGGTGTCAATCCAGATGAAGCTGTGGCCTATGGTGCCGCGGTTCAAGGTGGAATCCTCAGCGGAGAAGGCGGGGAAGATACTAAAGGTTACAGTCTTATTAGCTTGTTTTGAATCTCAAGCCTAACTTGTTAGCTAAATTTTCATTTTTGCTGAATTTTCCTTAGGTTTGGTAATAAGAACTTGCGTCTTCAAGCTTAAATAATTTCGCGGAAGACTTAGATGAGCCATTTTTCGGCTTATTTTTGTCTTTTTCACGATAACTTGAAGTTCCAGTAGACATGGTAATTTGTCAAGATAGCAGAAACTTATGGCAAAAATATTTGAAGCGCAGGCATTATTTTGCTCGACGTTGCTCCCTTGAGTCTGGGAATCGAAACAGTCGGTGGGGTCATGACGAAACTGATCCCAAGGAACACAGTTATCCCGACCAAGAAATCTCAAATCTTCACAACCTACCAAGATCAGCAAACAACAGTTTCGATAAAGGTAAGTAGAGCAAAAAACTTAAATTTCGAGATGCAAGTGTCTGTTTTCCTTGTTTAGGTTTGTTGAAAGTATGCGGGAAACCTTTCAGGTGTACGAAGGTGAAAGAAGCTTGACAAAGGATTGTCACGAGCTTGGAAAATTCGAACTATCAGGCATACCGCCTGCTCCAAGGTAATTTTGACATGAAATCTGAAATCTGGAGTACTAGAAATAATCTTAAACCTTGTATAGAGTAGTGAGTACTGATATCATAATTTGCAGGGGAGTGCCTCAAATTGAGGTTACATTTGAGGTGGATGCCAACGGCATACTACACGTGACAGCAGAGGACAAGGCAGCGAAGAACAAGCAAACCATCACCATCACTAACGACAAGGGACGTCTAAGCCAGGAGGAGATCGACAGGATGGTGAAGGAAGCAGAGGAGTTTTCGGAAGAGGATAAGAAAGTCAAGGAGAGAATCGACGCCAGGAACAAGCTCGAAACCTACATTTACAACATGAAAAGCACCGTTAACGACAAAGACAAACTCGGCGACAAGATCGATTCAGACGACAGAGACAACGTCGAGAGCGCGTTGAAGGAAGCCTTGGAGTGGTTGGACGATAACCAGAACGCGGAGAAAGACGAGTTTGAGGAGAAAATGAAGGAAGTGGAAGCTGTATGCAATCCTGTTATTAGACAGGTTTATGAGAAGAGCGGCAGAAGTTCTACCGGTTCAGACGACGAAGAGTCGAACGATGAGTTGTAGAAACAAAAACTGCACTACATTTTCACCTCTTTTACTTCTTCTTTTCCCTTTGCCAATACTTTGAGAGATTCATGTTGCTGCAACAAGGTTAGTATGGTAGGTTAGTAGATGGTAAAATTTGTTTTCTGTTTACGGTAGAAAGCTACTTCTGTGGTATGAGGTTTATGGATGGAATTTGACATTGGGGTTTGACTAGGTGGAATTTGTTTAAGGTTTTGACTTCTCTTTTTTTTTAAATGAAAATTTTTCTTGTTGACTTCGATGGTTGTGTGCAGTGGACTTCCCAGAAATTCTCCCTAAATATATCACTAGTCTAGAATATCAAACCTTATTTAGTACCAGTGGTCACTGTCATGTGGCATGTGACACTTCAGACTTTTCTCTCCACACATTTAATTGGAATTCATATAGTGTTAGGCCCGCGGTTTGAGGCCTTGATGAGCCTCTTAGCTTGAAGTAGAGATTTAACCCGGGACAGAATTGTTAAATTCTGACTTCCTTCTTCAAATAGAGAATTCAAATGCCATTGACGTTTTGTGGGGTCCAAGACAGTTGGAAGAGAAGGATTATTTAATTTTTTTTATTTAGTTTTTGGAAGAGAGAAGAATACTCGAGACATGCCTTTGCTGCCACGAATTGCTCCTCCCACTTGTTGAAAAGTAAGCTGAATTACAAAAACGTGGTTCAATTGTTCTAACGGAGGCTTGGTGATAGGACTTGAAAGACAAGTGAAATTTTTAGTCAAAGATAAGATAAGAAGAAATAAAACGTGGATACATATTGGAGTTACGGTGCTTTGATTTTATGAGTTTTTCCATAAATATAAGGTTATCTATTTTATCTAACTTTGCCTATATATATGGGTTGTAATCTGTATTGAAAAGTATGGGAATTGAGTGAGTAAAAGATAGAGAGAAGTGTGAGAGCTTTGTATAATCAGTGAAGCATTATCAATAAAAGTGTGCTTATTATTATGTGTGAAAATCTCATTCTTCCATCAGTGATACCTATCGCTTCCGTATTCCAACACCACTACCGTAGAGTGATAACAGAAGAGAACAAAAGGAATCAAGAGAGGGGAAGATAAGCAGGTGTTTTGGTGGCGCATTTCAAGACAAAAGAAGTGTTCAATGATATGTGATTCTAGATCCCTGTGGATCGGATTCAGTTGGCATTCAGTCTTCTAGCGGGTCGAGTTATGGAGGTCATTCTGTCAACACGAGTTTTTAAGGCTCCGAGAACACAACTTTTACTCAACTCAGGTCGTTTTAACTCTAAGGAGCACGCATTGATTTGCGCGTGCGCATATGTTGGCATGATGCGTCCGAACATGGTTCAAACTGTGGTCATTGCCAAAAGATATTTTCACAAAGATTTTTATTGGTCGGTGGCATACATGGCAACGTTGTCATCCTGTGTGAGTAAAACTAGTCTACAGCATTTGTATTACATTTTTCATCATCATGTTTTAACTTTGTCCCTATCTATTAATTGTTCTGCAGGAGAAATGATCATGAGGGAAAATGTAATATAAATGACGTAGACTAGTTAATGGTAGGTAGTCACACACGACGTAAACGTCGCCATATATGCTACTGACCAATCAACATCTTTGTGAAAATAACTTTTGGCGATGACGATGGTATGAACAATGTCCGGATGCATCGCACCAATATATCCGGACACGTAAATCAACTCATGCTCTATGGGGTTAAAACGCCCCGGGTAGAATGAAAAGTTGTTCCCGGAACCCTAAAAACTCGTGTTGGCAGAATGGCCTCCGATGCTAGGCCCACTAGAAGATTGATTACCAACAGAATCAGAACCACAGGTATCGAATCCCACGTCCTCGAACAGTTCTTTTCATCTCGAAAAATAAGCCGGGATTAATTCAACTCACTCCCGTCAAACTCACTCCTAATTAATATTATGTGTGGATTTTATAAAAATATGAAAATAAGGCACGGTAGAGGGTATTTACATACTTTACAGATGGTAAACCATCCGAAACAAACGCTATTATTTTAATCTTATATTGCCAAACAAAATCAAACGAATTTCAAGTAGAAAAGATCCTGGCTCCGCCAGTGATTGATTGTCAGGGATTGATATTTCTTCCATAAGATACATCAATCTGAGATTGAATAATACTCTCTGCAAGATACATCAATCTTTCGAAGCTTGCTTTTGTTAAGCAAAGCGAAGCTCAAGAGCCGAAAGTCGTCCAACGCTCAAAGAACCGTTAAATACAAAACATATGAACCAAACGGACGATCATAAAAGAGTGGGTTTATACCATGCTGTGCATTGGAAGAGGGAGAAAGAGAGGATTTTTAGTTTCACACAATAGTACTGATTACGTCATCATCCATCTGTTTATTGTGGAGGTTTTTTTTTTTTTTTGGTATGAATAACAACTTATCGGATTAATTTGGAGAAAATTAAGTGCATATGGCAATTGGTTTGAGAACCTTTGACAAATGCAAAGTCTTACTATCAGAATTTAATGGAATCGCGCGGAAGACACAAAATCATTACGTATGACATATACGAGTTGATACGTGACTTAATGGGAGTCATTTTAAACCTTGCTTGAAGGAATAAGTAACCATCAGTTTAAGCTCACCTTTTTTTATTAGCTAATATGTATACAAAATCGCAACTTAACATATAGCGCCATGTTGTACTATTTTGTAGATGTGTAAATATACCTAGTCTTCTTGAGTTTCTAGTATAGCGGCGAAACGTCTTCATGGGCATCATCTTTGTAGCCAGAGCGAGATATAGTAGAACAGAGGCTGTTGTTTGAAAAATGTTTTGAGGTAGCTTTTTGGATAATAAAGTGCTAAGAGAAAAGGTGATTATACGGAAGCAAGACGAAAACAATTGAGCTGCCATTTTTATGCATAGAAGTGGAAAAAAAAAAAAAACACTTCTATGCGAAAAAGGATCAGCTCAGTTTTTTTCGTCTTCCATATAATCACCTTTTCGAGTCTTGGAAAAAATATCGGTTTTGTTCACTGGGGTTCTTAGAACCTTTCTCCTATCCCTTTCTCTTAGCACTTACTATCCAAAAACCTACCTCAAAACCATTACCAAACAATAGCCTCTATTCTATTGTATCTCTCACTATGTACAAAAATGATGCCAATGAAAACCATGCGCCGCTACCACAAACTGAAGAAGCCCGGTATGTGCACATCTACAGAATCGTACTACAACGCATTATGGCAATGTTTTTGTATAGATGTCAGCAAATAAAAAAAAAAGGTGAGCTTAAACTGATCGATGGTTCCTTATTCCTTCAAGCAAGTTTTTAAATGACTCCTATTCCGTCACGTATTAACTGATATGTAATAATGTTTGTGTCTTCCGATCCCATTAAATTTCAATATTATCCCTATATGTGTGTGCGCGTGTGCGAACATGTTAATCAACGCATGTTCCATGAAGTTAAATTCCCTAGGTTGAATAAAAAGTCTGATTGTTTAACTTTACCAGGAATGTTTTTATGTGTTGGCAGTGCATTATCGACAGAATTATAGATTCTAACAGGTAATTAAGCAAGGAGAAAAAATGCTAACAACCTAGCCAGCTAAGCAAGAGAAAATAATATTTGAAAACCTTTTATATATATATATATATATATATGCAGTCAGAGGAGTACATCAGTGACAAGTAAAGATGGAAAAAAAGCAATGGGTAAGAAGGCACTGAGATGTCTATCTAAAAGATAACAAAAAATAGCTTAACCATTCACCTCGGGTCTAAATCATGGGATCGTAAAATGAAACGTTAAAGACGATAGGTCACTATTCTCGATCAAAAACTACACCAAAACAAAGATGAACACAAGCACAATTATTTAATGAACTGTTCCTTAAAATAAATATGGCGCGCGTCCTTGCAAAATATAACCCAGGCTCCACACCTTATGCACTAACTTAATTAATCATCCAGTTTGATATCCAATTTTGAGCAATTGTGGGTTCATGCATGCCGAACCCACAAAAAAATAGCATAACTGTTCATATTTTAGATCACGAAAAGAAATACTTGCAAAAATTAATTTTATCAGACATCGGTGACGTACGGTAACTATGTCAGCCGTTCACGTACATTTCGGGAAAGTTTGAACGGTCCATTTGCCTTAACATAAATGTAAACCATTAGCCATCAACATTGAAGTAACTCTGTCGGCCGTTCACATTTCTGAAAGACTATACATAAACGGAAGTAGTAATTTTTTACCAGATACTCGAAGATGAATGGATTCTTTCTATGATAGCAATTGCTCAAAACTAGACCAAACTTCTTGTTAGGGGCCAGAACTTGTTAAAATATTAAATAAAATAAAATAGAAAAACCTATTTTGTGGCGCATTTCAAGACAAAAGAACTGTTTTTTTTTTCTTCTTTTGATTCTATAATTTTAAGACGAGATCGATCAATGTGGATCTGATTCAGTGGTCTTCTAGTGAGTTGAGTTATTCTTTTTCCTTTTGTTTCTTTAGATTCATAATTTTAAGAAACAAACTGAAGGGGAAAAAAAATTGCTGCAAGATCAACATTCTAATCAGAGTGCATGCTTAGCAGAAAAATAAAAAGAGCTCTGAAACATGTGGCTAGCTAGGAATTTCTAACAGAAAACTAAACCATGTAACATTCATCAATCAAAATAAGCATTTAAAACATTAATAATTAAGCAAGGGTTTAGAAAAGCCTGTGAGGTGGTCGAGGCACACGAAATCGCGCTCTCCTTTGGAATGATATGCCCCTCATGCACTGGTTGAACGATACTCGTTCCACAAGATACTAACAATCTTTTTTTGAAGCTTTCTTTTGTTCAACAAAACAAGGCTCACGAACCGATCGAAAGAGATGATTTTTAGTTTCAGACAATAGTGATTACGTCGTGATCGATCCATCTCTTTTTATATTGGAGTTTTTTGGGGTTATGATTAACAACTTAATCCGACTAATTTGGAGAAAATTAAGTACACATGGCGATTGGTTTGTGATTAGGCAGCTGAGAAATACTTTAAATTCTCTCCTGAAAATGTAGACCAATTCAAAGTGGGTGCGTAATTACCCCACATCCTCAGATTAATGGGTACCAACCAATCAAGTTTTAATGGGCAAGAATTTATGATTTTTTTTTAAAAATTTTGTGGGACCCATTATGGGTCTTGCAAAGATAATTCAAACGGTAAATTATTCTTAAAATATTTTTCTATGGGTTCCTGAAAAAAAGTTAGCACAATCTGACATAGATAGGGGCTATTTCAAAATTCGTAGGGCGCCTTACGAATTCTGAAAGAGCCCTTACCGATATTGGATTAAACTATTTTTTTTAGGAACCCATAAAAAAATATTTTAAGAATAACTTATAGTTTAAATCATCTTTGTAAGACCCGTAATAAACTCCACAAAAATCAAAATTAAATACTAACAAGTGTTCTGGAAGGCCAACAAAACAAACAAGGAATTAAAGTCAACACAACAGCCCCCTTTGCATGGTCCAAACCGTACCGTTTTGCCCGACGTTTTTGTGTGTGTGCTAAGATTATATAAATCAGCGGGGTTATTGAATTTTTATTTATTTTGGCTCTGTAAGAGTAATTTAGTGCCGATAATATTAAAAAGAATCAAATTATATATAAAAATTTGCAATTTCTAGTTATTTTTTGAACCCAGAGGTTCGCTTTGTTTTAAGGTGGGGCCGCCCCTAATGTAATCTAGAATTGCAAAAAGCATTGTCAAAAATGACTAAGAAGTAAAAATCAAAAGACTATTTTCACCTAATTTCAGCGTTGGGTAACCAACCTTATATTGAATGGAGAATGGAAAGCTCAACGTTGGGGGTAAACAGTTCCTGGGAAAATATTTCGAGGGAAAAAGAGAGAAAATAGAGAGAAATTTTGAAACCCTTTTTTTAAACATGAAATTGCTGTTTAGTTAAACGTGGGGTTCAATCCGATGGCCAGTAATTATTCAAGTATTTCTGCGAAAATTAACAGCGCATCCAAGCAAGTATTTTCTGTCTTCTTTTTCACATTCCCTATTTGCCTTTATAACTTATTCTTTTTTTCCCCCAGATTCGCCTTTATAACTGATACCCCTCAAATATTAGAAATGACAATAAACCTCTTGTGGTTTTAATGTTTATTTCGCTGACACCCAACCACTGTTTCGACAAAACATGTAATAGAATTAGCCAAAAGCGTCTTATATCGACAAATTCACCATTTTTAAGACAAAATGAATAACGAAAAGCTCTCAATTCTCAATTTTTTGACCTAAAATTAATAGAATTTTCCTTTATGCCCAAAACAACGGTTCTTTCTGAGCTGTAACAAACAAATAGTTATAATATTTTTTTACCCTTTATGATAAAAAAAACAATTCCTCCAATAGGTAAAAAAAAAAGTCGTTTTAATTGAAAATATGCGAGAGTTGAAAGTTTTTTTTTTTTTTTTTATAACTTTTTATTATAAAAAAGGGAGAATTTTTAGATACAAGTCGTTTTTAGCTCATTCCATCACGGTTTTTTGACAATCGATTGCTGATTATATGTGTTAGTGAACGCATAGAGAAACACGACATTTATTGTTATTTTTTATATGTGAGGGATATTTGTCAAACGTAAGAGGTGTCGGTGAAATATAGCCATGAATCTTTATGAAAATCTCCAATCCGATACTCTCAAATAGAGTTATCAAAATAATGTTTTATATTCAAAAAGGCAAATTTAGAGGATGTTACTCTCTACTCCAACCACAAACCTTTATTTTCATCTCAGTTTCTTTCAAAACTCAACAATTTTTCCTTTTCACTACAAAATTTGAATTTACAAACTTGATTTTTTTTCACATTCTATATATCCATATGAGTTTTATTTTAAAGATCGCGTTGACAATCTTCCAATAATATTAGTTTTGTAAAATATAATTTAGTGATTAAGTATATTAAAATCTTCATTCTCTCACAAATAGAGAGAATCATCCTCTCCATCCTCTAAATATAGAGAACCAAAACCCATCATCTCAAGAAGAGATACAAAGGATGGGTTGGAGCTCTCCCATACTCTCAAGTCTGAAACGAAGTTTAGAGTATGAGTTGGAGATGCTCCGATAAGTTTGGCGCTATTTTACGTATATGTTTTAAACTGAGTCAAGTTTAGGTACTCAAGAGACATTGGCGTAAACGTTCAGGGGGTAATTTTGATATTATGAGAAGAATGGCATGACCCCATCGATTCAAGATCTTGAGTTTGGCGCGGCGTTGGAGGAGCGTCCTTTTCATCCGACGATGCCCCAGTAGTAGCTCCCCCGGCAATCCTCCGCCAGTTCTCTGCAACTCTAGGGTTTCCAAGTCCACCTCGTTATCGCTATTCATTTTTTTGCAGGTAAATTCTAAACTCTCTCTCTCTCTCTCTCTCTCTCTCTCTCTCTCTCTCTCTCTCTCTCTCAAAACATGATTACATTCATAACAATTCGCCTCACGGTTTGTTTGTTTGTTTTGAGTCAATCTCTCACGGCGTTCCTCTCGCTATATGTTTTCTATTATTTGTTTGATTCTGAAGAAATACTGGTAAAAAAGTAACAAATTTGAACGAGGAAAACAGGCAGAATTAGGTCACCACCACCTGGATTAGTCGAGGTGCTCGTAAGCTGGCCCGGATACCTGGTTATCAAAATGAAAACAAAAAGGAGGGCACCACTCGGTTGGAGACTTTTTGCTTTGTTTTTTTGAGCAAGTTGAAAAAACCCTTTGTATATCGTATAGTGCTAACGAGAAAGAAAGGGCTGCTTACTAGATTGGATAGGCTAACTTGTCGTATCTTGTAGGTCGACCAACCTTCCTTTTTGATTTTTGACGCCTCAGAGATTTCAACTATGGGATAAGGTTTGAGACCCTTATTCCTTTATGGTAAATGCTAACATCAGCCCTAAGGGCGGAGGATAATATGTAAAAAAGTGCATCGGTATCCGATAAAAAGTGTATTGATATCTGTGAAAGTGTATTAATATCTACGAGATATGTATTGAAATCCGAACTTGTTTGGTGTTATGTGCATATTTTCCTATGTCTAAAAGGCGGAGGTTAGAAGACCCTTCCTTTATTTGTTTGCCCCATTTCCACCAGAAAGGAAAGAAGGTGAGTCTATGGAATAGCCGGCGGTTTCATAGCGTGAGGTGCATAAATTGTTAAGCTTTAGTTTATGATCTTTCTATGGGACCTCAATAGACAAAATAAGCATTCTATTCTTTGAAGTCTTGGTTTTCCTATAACTTTCGTCAGACTTATATGCAACCAAGCAGGGGTGCCATGTTATGTTTCAGTATTGGGCCATGGAGATAAGTAATCAAGTAAATAAAATCGAAGAGCTCGAATGAGTTAGGAGCGTAGGACTGAAGTAAAAGCTACTATACTAGCTTCTCCATTTTCAGCTGTATGATAGAAATCTAGGTTGAGCACATCATCCATATGCACCAATTCACCTATTAGCATAGCTGGTCTACTTGGCAATTTCATGTTTGTGTAATTGAGAACGTAGAGACTTTTAATTCCCATTATTGGGAGGCAAGAGTGAACAATAAAGCTGTGCTAGCTCCATTTCCAATCAACAACTTTTAGAACTGTGTATGGATTGTTTGATTTCTGATAAAAAAAAAAATTGTTCCTAAAGTTGTTCATAATAACAGAGAATATACTGAACTGTCTGGAGTGTGGTGAGGAACTCACAGCATTTATGCAAGTGTTTTGTGTTGGGAGGTTGAGAAATGGTGGACACTTCCCTTCATTGCTTTGGTGCATAAGGAAGGGGGATCAATTGATATGGAGAAGATATTACAGGACTATTTAACTTGGTTTAGTGTGTTTATGAAATCATTGCAAAGATCCTTGCTTTGAGGTTGAGAAATTAGATTGGGGTTGTCATCTCAAAGTCTCAGAATGCATTTTCTTGGCAAATCTTGGTTGAATAATTTAAGTTTCATGTATCTGAACTGGGCTAATTTCGGAGGATAACTTACAGGTCCCAATCTATCTGTGATGTTTGGGCCATAATTTAAATCTTATGTTTCTATACGGTTTGCATTTCCTACAATTTGGCATAAGAAGTTATATGGAGAAAGGGAGCTCAACCAAGTATGGAACCGATTGAGAAAAAACAGTTAGTATGCCTTGGTATTTTATTTTTAGGGATGTGCAACTCTTCCATACGCGTAGTACACATGGTACAATATCCAAAGATATAAGTTTAGGAAGATCTGAAGCTTGGACACGCACCTGCCCCGGTACTCATACCCGTTTATATCTGACATGGAACACCATCTAAAATCTCTTTCACACATAGTACCTTAATGGAAGCCTTTATCCTCGGTTATTGTCTGAGCTTATCGCTTTATTGAGTCCTTGAATTTCAAATTCAGAATGTTACTCTCTTCTGTTTACTAGATTCTTTTAGCTATCAATGGAGCACAAGGCTTTAAGACACTTGCTAGCTTGATGCAAACCAGTTCCTTTATTATGGTGTTGTATGCTATGGTAGGGGAATACTCTACTGTCAAATCCATCTCTCTCAAATTGTCAGCAAATTCTATGTGGGGAATGGAAGGGTCTTTGCCTTTACAATCCCTTTCAAACCAAATATTGAAAGTGAAACGCAGTTCGGGATAGGAAGCATTTGGTGATTCCGGAGACTTTGGGCTTGGCTTGGAATATGCATTGGATGGGTGAAAGTCTGTTAACACTGCGACTTTCCATGAAAAACCTTCAATTGATTTTCACTCTGAAGACCGAACCTAAGACTGAGAATCCTACGACCCAACTTCTCCACCAGCAGAGCAATGTAAATGTAGATTGTTAAGACAATCCCCTTCTTGTTGCGCACGAAATACCAATCTAACACAAATTGACCCCTCAGATCTTCCGTTCTTAAAATACTCTCCTGGGTCGTCATCCCCGCACAGAAGGCCACCTTAGGAGGAGCATTTAAGCCTTCGTGTATATTCTGGTTCTACCATAATAGTTAATACCTTCTTTCACATATCAAAGGGCCAACATGATGCAAAACATGTCCTTTCTGCGATTTCTATCTTACAAGCACCTTGCATATTCCCTAACTTAACCACCATCAGAATTATTGTATTCATGATTCATCGGTGTAATGTACATTATATGCACTGGTTATGTTTGTCATTCAGATGTTCTAGCTGAGCCGTTTTTCTGTTCTAGCTGAGTGCCCTTTATTTTTTCCCCATATACTTCTCTCTCTATTACATTCATGTTTAGAGGGTTTAAAAGTTTTTTTTTTTGGTTTGGTTACTCTTTCATGGAAACAGTATACACACCATGGAAGGACGTTGCGTCTCTTCTGACCAGGTTTTCGCCGAATTGATTGGAATGGGATTTGAGTTCTCTGATGTTGCAGAAGCTGTAAAAGCTGTGGGGCCATCAGTGGAGACTGCAGTTGAATATATTTTGAATGGGTCTCGTCGCAATAGTACCGTTGCATCAACTAGTTCTAAATTGCCCATAAGCAATACGAAAGCCCTGGGCAAAAGAACATTGTCAACCTCCTGTTCTTCGTATCGAATGCGACAATCAACCATTAAGGAACATCTCCAATCAGCAGGTAGACCCAAAAGAAGCAAAACCGATAATGTATCTGACGTATCGGTCTCTGGATCTCAACTATTGCTCGAACCTTTGAGAGAATCAGATGAGCCTCTTCATGCAGTGGAGTCTAATTTGAAAATCGAGCAAGAGACATTTTTACAGCGATCTCCAGGCCAAGAAGAGCTGGATATTGGACCAGGCTGGGAGCAGAAAGTCAAGAATCTGTTGCTTAAGCATTTTGGGTTTTCATCCTTGAAGAGTTTTCAAAAGGATGCAGTGGCTGCTTGGTTAGCCCGGCGAGACTGCCTTGTTCTTGCAGCCACAGGATCTGGTATCATTTTTTCTTTTTGTAGTTGGGGTTTTTGTTTGGAAATAGGTTACTGGCATTGGACTTGGCCATATGGGTATATATAAAGGGGTTGGGAACCTGATGTCTAAAAATAGAGGATCCATGAATGTGTGTCGATATTGGGATCTGCATATGGACACAAGTAATTTTCCTATGTAAAAGAAAGACCCAGATGTTGATATGCCCCCAAAATAGAGTTGAAAAAGAGTACAAAGGCAAAATTCATGTCGAGTAGTAAACGCATAAGGCTACATCATCATAGATTTACTAAGACATTTCCTTTTATCATGCATGGAATTATGTTTTTCACATATGTTTGCTTCCAATTTCCAAAGATCAAAAAGATCTACAACGGACTTATCTAAGACATCAAGGTACATGAACCAAGAATCCTACACACGAAAAGACCGAGTTTGCCCAGCTTACTTTAGGTATGCTGTTCACTTCAAATTACACTTTTCCCCTTTAAGTTTGTTTTTATTTATCTTGTAGCCTTAAAATTAGTTTTTCTCCACTCTGCCCCTTAAGGTTACTTCCTTTTACTTTGGCTCTTAAAAGTATTTCCCCCTCTGAACTTTCTAGTTGTCTTTCTGTTTTGAAATAAATCAACTGCCATTCTTAAATTTGATTGTCCGAACTTGCTTGAACTTGTAACTTCAGTGTTTGTAGTTGGAGTCTACCATGCAAGTGCCACTTGGTTGCTCGAGAATGATTTGAGATTTGTTTCAGTTTGGGGATTGTGTGGGTTGAGATGTTGTGTCAGGGTTTGATGGAGGGGATGACTTTTGATAAATGGAGTCGTCTTTTTCTTAATAACTTTTGATTCATAAAGACAAAAAAGGAGCATACAAGTTATGACAAAAAGTTTACTAAACCAAGCTTTTTGAAAGAGTTACTTAAAAGAAATCACTAACAAGTCCAAACTAAACTTAAAATTACACTTTTAATAGCACATGCTTTGCACAGGTACCTTCCCCACGGCTCTAGCTGTGATGCTCCCATTTATTAGTAAATGCCAAATGGTATGTATAGCCATCTAACGAAGTAAGTTTAGCCACGTAATATAGTAAGTGTAGTCATGTAATACAGCAAGTGTAGCCAATAGAGTGTGGTCATGCAATATAATAAGTGTAGCCATATATTGTAGTAAGTGTTACCTTGGTAATTGGTATGTATAACCAGTTTTTGTGGTAAGTAATATTGCGATTATTGGCGGGAAAATCATGAAACCACCTTGTTTTTAGCATATTCACCTAACTTTTGGTGGGTAGTTTGGATCGAATGGCTGTGATTTACCTATTTTTCTGGGTCCATAGTTAATGGGAGCATCATGCTCCAATACACTTGGGAGCATGGTAGAAGTTTTGCACTAGTAAAGCTAAAATGTTGTATATAAAATAAGACGTCAAGTAAGTGAACCAAGCATAGATGCATTTGTTTTTCAAGGTACTAGGATTTATGTAAGTTGGCTTCTCTCTTACCTATAAGCTATCTATAAGTAGGCGTCTCTCTTCTCAATTGTTTACAGATTTGACACCATGCCATGTGCGATTAAACGTACCGTATCCGAATCATATACCGCACCCGTACCCGTGCTGGGTTGACAAGAGTACTTCGCCAAAAAGTGGATGTAGCATAGAGTTGGAACGTCAAGATAACTTCCGTGTTCTTGTTGTCACAGAAAGTTTACTCTTTTGTAGGGAAATCCTTGTGTTTTCAGATTCCAGCATTATTAACGGGGAAAGTTGTGGTTGCCATTTCACCTTTGATAAGTTTGATGCATGATCAATGCTTAAAGCTTGCAAAACATGGCGTGTCAGCCTGTTTTCTTGGTTCTGGACAAACAGACAGCACCATTGAGCAGAAAGCAATGAGAGGCATGTATGACATTATATATGTCTGCCCAGAGACAATCTTAAGGTAAGGAGTTTATTTGACCTTATAAATTATGACTGTGTTTGGTAAGGTGGCTGCGCTTTTGTTTACCAGATGAAGACATGTGCATTCTGCTGCAGACTGATCAAACCTCTTCAAAGCCTTGCTGAAAGCCGTGGAATTGCACTCTTTGCCATAGATGAAGTCCATTGTGTTTCTAAGTGGGGTCATGATTTTCGACCCGACTACAGGTGTATATTTTGCATCCTCTTGAGTATAGAAGGTTGTGTTTTTTCTTCAAATCGCTAGTACAGATATTTCAGTATTTGGTCTGTTTTAAACAAATGTGTGGATTTGTATTCTGACCTTGGAAACCTAGGAAATGTTCCAAGTACTATGTGATGCAACTTAGAAGATATGCTCGTGAGAGTTAATATGATTTTCTGACAGAGCTTCTCATGCATTTTTAGGCGGTTGTCCGTCTTAAGAGAGAACTTCAGAGCAGACAAGTTAAAATTCCTAAGATTTGACATACCACTGATGGCATTGACTGCTACTGCCACTGCCGTCGTTCGAGAAGACATCCTGAGCTCATTGTGCATGTCAAATGAAACATTGATTGTGCTGACTTCATTTTTCAGGCCGAATCTCCGGTTCTCAGTGAGTTGTCTTTCTTTAGGGTGGCTAATACTTCTTCCTAAAAGTTTTGCTATGTGCACACATTGACGTTGGTTTGTGTGTTTTCAGTTGGTTTGTTTTGTTTTAATCATAAGTTGAAAGTGACAATTATTTGTTTCAGAATTCTTTCGATTCTGGGCTTTGGTTATTTCAGTTCCCGTAATTCTATGCAAGTTTGTATTTTATTTCTTTCTTATGTATCACTTACTCCATTTGTGTGGGATTTGTGCACACGTCTATTTGTTTATGCATTAGTCTTTCCTACTCATTTTCTGGTATGTGCAGGTAAAGGATAGTAGAACATCATCTCCCAAATCATACGTGAATGATTTTCGTGAACTGATTGATATATACACCAGAAAGAAAAGGCCTGATAAAAAGGAACATGATGTGGTGTTTCAAGATATGGAGCATGATTCAGACAGCTCCACTGATACTTCAAATGCTAGCATATTTGATGCGGATAAAATGTCCCAGATTGAATTGGACAATGTTGAGGATCAATCCTTTTCTGAAAAGGATGATGATGTAAGTTCAGCCAAGGAAAGTCGGTTTCCAGCTTCAGATGAAAAAAAATTGTCCGTTGAATATTTAGAAGATGAATGTGATCTTGTCCAGGGTGTGGATGATATGGATGGTAATATTCTCTATTTTTTTTAGATATTTTTTTAGATTCTAACAAGTTGTTTATCGGCCTTACATGTGTGTATAGTTTGACTAAAGAGGTAGACTTTCGTTGGAGAATCTCGTATAAAAAACCTATGTTATGTTGACTCAGGTAGGTTTACCAGGTGCAAGTATGTGTCTTAAGTGTCGGATTCAATTAATTTCCATTTCAAGAACACATGGATTCATCATAAGTTTCACATTTCTTAGAGTAGTTCTTTTATCTAATAGGATAAAATGTGTCTACATAGGGCCTTAGAGAAATTCAGGCATAATATTGGTGTTCTATGCAGAGTTCAAGGTAAGTCCAAATTTCAAAATAAGATTGTGAGGTGAATGGATGACTAAACATGTAACGATACCTTATAGAAGAGTCCATGTAATATAAGTGAAACCATGTCATAAGAACTTCATGAATCCATTCTCTGTTTCGCCCTCAAAAGGAATATGGCAGAAGTTAAGACACAAGAAAAGAGTTAATGAGGTGCCTCAAAGTTCAATCAGTTTGTATGAGAGAAGCACTGGAGAGCAATCATTAGATAAGGAACATGGATCTATATTTGCTATGTATGTAGTAGTATCTTCCGTTGAAATGTTGTGCTTATTTCATGGAGAAATATATTTTGTCCTCTAGTCGCTCCTTTTATTGTATCGCTATTCTGTCTAACTCCTAGAAACGTGGGATCTTTAGAATATTTCTCCGCTTCACTTCTCCTGCCAAGCATAAGTTACTATTATGTTGCTATATATATATATATACATACATACATATATATATATATGTATGTATATATATATATATGTATATATATATATATATGTATATATAATATTTCCCTTTTCGTACATGAATTTTCACTCTAGAATCTACACTTGCAGTTTCCTGTGGTGAATTCTTTGGTAAATCACCTGATGACTCAGATATTTTTGGGTCATCTGAGAAGTATGATCTACAAAACAAAGAGGAGGAAAGATTAAAACTTCGGCAAGGTCATTTGGAAGGACCCACAATAATTTATGTACCAACTAGAAAAGAAACAGTAAGCATTGCAAACTTTCTTTGTAAGTTTGGAGTGAAGGCTGCTGCTTATAATGCAAAGGTAAATACTTTAGACTTCTTTTAAGTCAGATGGCATATTTGGAATTTGTTTCATTTTGATCGGGGATGGGGTTTCTTCTACGTTTGGGGTGTCAAAAAGCCAGTGTTCTCAGGATATTTCCTTCTGTAGATAACTTTTTTCCTCTTTTGATGAAAGTGCTTTTACTTTCTGGTTGGTCCAAGAAGTCAGGTGAAATCGTCTTTTTTGTCTATGGATGTACTTTTTTGAAGTTGGTCCAGATTTGCAAAGGGAATTTTTTTTGACCAAAATCTGAAAAAGTTCAGAAAAGGCAGAAGGTTTTTTTTTCCCCTATTATAAATCCGGTTAAGTCAACCCTTTAGCCTTAGTGTCTGACTAGACTTCCCATTATGCATGATTTTATATGTTTGTGAAGTCTATGTCTCTTGAATGATGAAAGTGAGAGCTGAAAATTTTCTAGCGCAGCAATAATTAGTAGTCCACAGTTGATGCATGGCCCTAAGGTAACAGAAACACTTTCATGTTTTAACCACTATATGCAAATTATTTCAAAACACCAATTAGCAGTGAGGTTGTAATCTGTCTTAAACTGCGAACTATAGTTTTGGAGGCCCTTTGTTACCGTTATCGTTTGGCATGCATGTGATCTTTGCGTTTTATTTTTCCCAGTTGGCAAAAGGGCATCTCAGGCAGGTCCACCATGAATTTCATGAAAATGCGTTAGAGGTATGGACTATGAAACTTCATACATAAATCCAGTTTGTGAATTGTGTTGCTTTTCCCTAGGTACACACTTTAGTCCATTTTCTACTGGAAAATTGAGGACCCTTTAATGTGGGCAGAGTCTATATTATAAATAGGGTTGTAAATGAGCCGAGCTCGAGTTCTCGGCGCGTTTAGTAAATGAGCCGAGCTCGGCCCGGCTCGTTCGACAAAAGCTCGGCTCGTTAAGGGTGGCTCGGCTCAATTAGAGAGGCTCGTTTAATAAATAACTTAGCTCGGCTCGTTAAGGCTCGAGCCGAGCTCGAGCTTGAATTTTTGGCTCGTTTAGTAAACGAGCCGAGCTCGAGCTCGGCAAAGCTCGACTCGACTCATTTACAGCCCTAAGATTTATAAATGACTCTTTGTTCAAATGTATCTATAGTGTCCAAGAGTCATACTTCATACTTGAGTGGATTATTAGCTGAATTGTCACTATAAGAAGAAGAATCTTTGCCAACATTGTATCGCACCTCTGCTTTTGACAGCGTATTCTTTTCTCGATAGTCTTTTAGTGTCAATTTGTGGTCTTATCGATATCAGAAGGCAACCCTTTTGTACTCACGACACAAAGCATGAGGCAGCTTCCACCAAGAATCTTTTTCGTGTCTTTCTTGATTCTTTTGAATGGTGGCTTGTAGGGATGAGCAAATTACCCGCGGGTTCACGGACCCGACCCGAAGACTCTCAGACGGCTCTGAACCAGTGATTCGGATGGGTGCGGGTTTGGTTTCCCTTAAAAAACGATATTTGGTTCGGGTTAGTACTCAACCAACCCGTCAGGTTCGACCCGACCCGATAGTGTAGCAGAATTCTTTGGTTGCATTGTAACGTTATTATTCTTTACTGGTGTAGCTGAATTCTTGGGTGCAGTGCACAACTTTAAAGCCCATGTGCTCCTTTAGATTACTCCCACACGTAAAGCTGTTGGATGTTGTATCCAAGGATTTGACAACACTACTTTTTAAAAGTATAGTATACTACTAAAAAAAACCTTTACACAACTCCCCCTATACATAACATTATAGAGTACAGCTGTGGTCATAGCTGTTTGACTATGACTATTCAGTGAAGGCATCACAAGAAGAAAGAACTTGGGCTATTTCTACGTCCATCTGAAAACCATTTCTTCAAACTCTAGTGTTTCCTTCTCTCTACCAGTGTTTTAAATGGCGAAAGGCGCACCAAGGCGCAATAGTCCCTAGGGGCTTTAGCGCAAGGCGCAAGGCGCGGCGCACGCTTTATTGACGCGAAGCGCAAAAAAAAAAAATTCTATTAGAACAAGTTTTTAACACAAACACTTGCAAAACTTTAAAATGTCATAAAACATAACATGTCAATGGTTAAACGAAAGTACCAAACACGAAACATAGCATATCATCCATGAAAAGCTAACATAATAATGTTTAGCCTTAGAGACATAACAAAAGGATTAAAGGCAACAAAATCTAGAGTCATGCATAGACATTAATCATCATTCTCAAAACCAAGAACTTCATCTTCAATTTCATCATCATCATCTGATGATTCTGATTTATATCCTTCCACATCTTCCTCCTCCTCATCATCTGTCTCCCATTCTCCCTCTTCAATCACCTCATCTATAATAGATGTCTTTCCTCTTGAAGCCTTAGCTTTTGGAGTTGGTTTTGCCATTTTTGCGATAGGTATTGAGTCTGTTGACTTTGAACTTGATGCTCTAGTTGTTTTCCTTGGTTCTTCGGCTCCAGAAGCTAAAGCAACATCATCCCAATTCAAATCATCACCCTCAAACACAACTTCTTCCTCCATCTTCCCAACCAACCATTCATTGCTCTCATCAATATCTTTCAAGGATATAGGATCAATGCGATCACGTTTGAGGTATCGGCGTCTCAATGCTCTATTGTACTTAACAAATACCAAATCATTGAGACGATTTTGAGCAAGTCTATTCCTTTTTTTGGTGTGAATCTGCATTAACAATTAATTATACAAGGGACTTAAATTCATGATCATACATAACTAAAGGAAGTCAATGAATGAACTTGATTATCATATACTCACATGCTCAAAGACACTCCAATTACGCTCGCATCCCGAGGAACTACAAGTAAGGCTAAGAACTTTGACGGCAAATTTTTGCAAGTCGGGAGTGTCATGACCAAATGAGGCCCACCAGTCAGCTGCACACCATAGCATATTGATATTGGAAAACATTCTTAAAGTGCAACTCTTAGGACTTAAATTAGTTACTAGATTAAGGTTAACATGGTGATACCTGGTGCCCTTGTATTTCTTTGCCTTATTGCCATTGGGTTACCGAAGAGTCCTTCAGCTCTCTCATACTTCATCAAGTCGGCACAAACAAGGTCTTGTGTATCATTATTGGGAATCAACTTTGTGATACATTTGTATAGGCCTCCAATGACTTCTGGAACTTTGCAAGCCTCTGGATCTTTGTAAAAAAATTCAGGATTTAAGTAAAAACCAGCTGCATGCAAAGGCCGATGCAATTGGGATTCCCACCTCTTGTCGATTATCTTAAAGACCTCATCATACATCTCATTATTTTGATTGAATGAATTTGCAATAGTTTCTTTAGCCCGATCCATAGCCTCATAAATGTATCCCATTGGAGGCTTGACTTCTCCATCAACCAATCTAAGTACCTTAACAAGTGGGGATGCGAACTTGAGGGCAAGGAGCACATTCCTCCAAAATGAGGCCATCAACATGACTTTTTCTACATGTTTTCCTCCTTGCTCTTTTGCCCATTTGCTATTGGTCCACTTCTCTGAAGTAAACATCTTCCTTAAGTTTCCCTTTTGTTCATAAACCCTTTGCAAAGTCAAAAAAGCGGTTGCAAATCGAGCTTTTGCCGGCTTAACGAGCTCCTTCCTTTGGGTAAATTGCCTCATCATATTCAACAAAGAGGGCCGATTATAAATATAACCATGAATCATTATTGCCCTTTCCCAAGTTGTCTTCAAATTTGGTAACTTAAAAATGTCTTCTAACATCAAGTCCAAGCAATGGGCGGCACACGGAGACCAAAACAAGTGAGGTCGTTTTGCCTCCAACAACCTCCCTGGTAATTGTTATAAATAAGTGGTGTTAGAAGTTAGAACTAGAAGTCTAAAATAATAAGTGATTTTTAATTGTTTATAACTTCAACTAAGTAACACAACCAAATAGCAAATAAAAATTCTCACCTGCCGCCACATTTGCCGCAGCACTATCCGTAACAACTTGAACCACGTTTGCTTCTCCAATATGCTCCACCCACCCATCAAGCAATTCATATATCATTTCTGCATCCTTTACAATTCCAGACGCATCCATGGATTTCAAAAACATGGTCCCCCTTGGAGAATTCACCAAAAGATTCATCAATGTTCTATTTTTCCTATCAGTCCACCCATCGCTCATTAGCGTACACCCATATTGTTCTTGGTCTTTTTTGTGCTCCTCCATCAACTTGTTAACATGTTCTACCTCTTTTTTTAGAAGAGGGACTCGCACTTGATGATAAGTTGGTGGGGGCAAACCCGGACCGTATTGCCCAATAGCCTCTATCATTGGCGCAAAACTATCATTGTTCACAACATTTAAAGGTATCCCACAATCATATATCCACCTTGCAATAGCCTGATGAGCCCGGTCTTTCAATATTTTCTTATATGGTTCATTCTCATCAATTTTTGGCTGTTTGCCCTTGGCTTTTCTATTTTCCACCACCACCTCTGGTTCAGGAGTGTAGTAAGTGTCGAGAGGCCCTATGTTTCTTGGTTTCTTAGGCTTAGAATGAATAGATGCGGAGGTTGTGCTTCCGTGAGTAGAAGATTTCTTAGAACGGGGATTAGATTCAATAATATCATCATCCAGGTCAAGGTCAAGGTCATAATCATAATCATCAGCATTCATTGCATTATCAAAATCTGGTACAGACTTAATTTGACTCTTTGTTTCATCCCTTTTACGTATAAACTCCCTCATCTCCTCTCTAACCTCAGGTGGGCATCGGCGACATGCCGCCGTATTCCTTTTAGCTCCTCCTGCAAGGTGTTGCTTGATTCTTGACACACCCCCATTTTTCACTTCGTTACAAAACATACATTTCAACTTTGTATTATTGTGTGGATCAACCTTTTCGCAATACTTCCAACCAGGGTCCTTTTTACTAGAATTTTCAGATGTCATCTACAATTAACAAGTACAAATAACACCATAAACACATATAGCTGCTGGAAAAAAAAAATCTAGCAGCGGAACAGCCCAGGAGGTAATTAATGAGAGAACAGAAGGACTCAAATGGGGAGAGAGAGAGAGGTATGAAGTGAACATGAAATAAATTAAGCATGTTTGTTTGCTTTAAACAAATACTACATTGAGCATGTTTTCCAGTAGCCACAAGTGATTGTCAGGTCAAGTTGGCCAACACGTGAAAGGGAATAATTAGTACTACTACTACTTTCATGTTCTTTTTTGTTAAAAGGGGAAAAACTCAACTTTTTTACTAGGAAAATAGTACCTCGATAGATTAATACAACTATTAAGCACGTGGCATTGAATATTGAAAACTATTCTGAAGGTCTGGAAGAAGATCAAAAAATACACAGTCGAGGATTTTTTTTTGATCTTATAACAGATTTGATTTGTCTGGGACTATAATTTTTCACGTAGCTGCTAAAAATGGCTAAAATTATTCTTGGGTTTGAAACTTTCACGGGTAATATGACTTTTGAAGCATATAAAAAAGGTCAGACAGGAGTGGAGAAATACAAAAAAGGGTCTTCTTCCAATTAATCTTCTGCTACCTTAGCTGTATTATCTCAATCAGTAAGAGAAATAGTCAAAACATTACTGAAACTCATGTTTACTAAAAAAAACGCTTGCAAATTAATTTATTTCATGGTACAAGTAAAAGAAGTATGGACGGAATGAAAGGGATGAAGGCAGTTTACTAGAGAGAGAGAGAGAGAGAGAAATTGGGAATGCAGCTCTTTTTATTGCATGCCAAACACGTCTCTATCCTTTTGTGAGTTTGGAACATACTTGGTCCTCCTCCAAGAAAAAAAATTGCCCAGGAGGTTAAAAAAAAAGAAAAAAAAAGAAAAGAAACAGGCCTATAAAGAAAAAGAGGAAAAAAATTGCCCAAAAAAAGAAAAGAACCAGGCGTACAAAGAAAAAGAAAAAAGAAGAAGAAGAAAAAATTTTTGCAGCACCACTGAAGAAAAAGAAAAAAGAAGGAAGAACCGAAGAAGAAAGAAAGAAGAAGAAGAAGAAGAAGAAGAAGAAGAACCGGAGGAGGAGGAGGAGGAGGTGGAGGAGATTACCTTGCTGAAGAGTGAAACTGAAGCCTAAAGCTGCTGTCTCGATCGATCGTCGATCGCTTGTCACCGAAGCTGCTCGGCTGCTGCTGGGTATGTATCGTGTGTGATCGATCAGCCAATTAGGGTTGGAATTAGACTTAAAAGCAAATATTATTCAGTGCATCGTGTGTGTTTTCTGCAGAATCTGCACCATAGGATCAATTTTTGGATCACAGACAAAAGGCGTGCGCCTTTGCGCTTCTGCGCCTTGCGCCATAGCGTGCGCCTTGGCGCCTTGATGTTCTGCGCTATATCGCCACTCTTCGAAGCGCAGAAGCTGCGCTGCGCTTTGCGCTATAGCGCGCGCGAAAATCACTGCTCTCTACCCCTCTCCCGCCTCACCTTTCCCTCCTTCTCTTCAATATATTATGACGAAAACCCTATCTTACACCTCCACCTCTCCCCCTCTCCACCTCTCCCCCTCTCCCCCAGAAATATGATCAAGAATCTTCTTTGGGCTTTTTGTAACTTTTTTAGTGGGGTGAAGATTAAGAAAATAAGAAGAGGACGAGTCAGTTTGCTGGAATTTACACACCAATCTATATACAGTTGGAATATATCTGTCTCTCGTGTAATTTTTATTGCGATTTTTTATTTATGACTGGTTTTGTGCGATTACTGTGCGTTTTTTTATTTTTAACAACCCAATCAACCCGACCCGCACAAAATAGTCGGGGTCATGGACGGGTTTGGCAGCTCTGCGGATCGGTTTCGGGTTTGGAATTGGTCTATCCGACTGATCGGGTCGGGTTGCGGGTTCGGACCAAACCCGACCCATGCACACCCCTAGTGGCTTGTGTTCTGTTTTAGGTTACAAATATGCTACGACTGTGGTAAAGTGGATTAATAACTATTTAATGAATGGCTATTTGCATCCATCAAATGGGGAAAATTAAAATCTGGGTTTTACCGGCATTTTTAGCCATAATTTCTCTACCCATCCTAATTTGTTTCATCTGTTTTTTGGTGTTGAATTAATTTTCGTTAGTATGCATGTATGACGAGGAAGATTTGACGGTCCCTTTGTTGCGCGCGTATGATCTCAATAGCCAATCTGTTCTCAGAGCTTTCCATGGTGTTGATATTAGATTTGTGGCCGCTAGGTTTGGACTGGTTGCACTGTGCTAAGCTATCAGACGTTGGGGTGGTATGACCCACAACTTACAAACTATTGTTGGCATAGCAACAATAGTTTTGACTGGGGTTCTATCCATTTTAAAGCTGGTTATTGGGGGGAGTTCACCCATTACTCCATAGCAAAAGTGTTGCTTATATTTGTTGAAATTGTGCCACCGTCGTCGAAGATCTCCAGTGCTTCTGTGAATTGAAGATCTACCGGTGAGCCTCGAGATCTTTTACTTTGGGCTCTAGTGGAGGTCTTGCTGCTTAGGTATCGTTTTCCAGTTGGTTAGATTGGACAAAATGAAATATTCAACGACGTACTATTTTCACTACACAATATAATGTCTTTGTCTTTTTGTGTGTGTGTGTGTAGACAATATAATGTGTAGGAAAAAAAAATGACTTGAGGATTATATTATTTAGTCAAATAGTATGTCGTTGGAGATTTAATTTTTGTACTATCTAACCAACTAGAAAGCGAAACCTAAGAAGCAAGATCACCAGGTGGCAGGTAGAGTCCAAAAGTAGAAGATCTCAATCGGCAGATCTTCAATCCACCGAAGCCTAGGAGAGCTCTCGGCAACGACTGTCATAATTTCAGAAATGTAAGCAATAGTTCTGCTACGGAGTAGCGGGTGAACTCCCCCTAAAAAACCATCTCTAAAATGGGTAGAACCCTTGTCAAAGCTGTTGTTGGCTTGTTGCTACGCCAATAGTAGTTCATAAGCTATGGGTTATACCACCCCCTCGTCTGAGAGCATATCACTGTGTAACCAACCCAAGCATAGTGGCACAGATCTGATATCCACACCATGGAAAGCTCTGAGGACAGATTGGCTCTTGAGATCAAACATGTGCAACAAAGGGACCGTTAAATTGTCCTCATCATAACTGGATAATAAAGAAAATTAATTCTAACACCAAAAAATAGAGGAGATAAATTAAGATGGATAGAGTATTTATGGCTAAAATTGACGGTAAAACCTAGATTTTGGTTGTCTCCATTTCAAATGGCAGAGATGTTCATTAAATAATTCTTAATCCACTTCACTACTGTCATAGGACTTTTGTTACCCAAACCGAACTCAAGCCAACATTCAAAAGAATCAAGAAAGACATGGAAAATATTTTTGGTGGAAGTTACCTCATGCTTTGTGCCGTGAGTACAAAAAGGTCACCTTCCGAGTACAATACAGTCTTTTCGTGTCAATTAGCCACAAGTTCAGATGTACAATCGTATAGTTATTTCTTGGACAACCATACACCAACAACAGTTGCCCACATGAATTGCAAGAGAGGACCTCGAAATCGATCTTGAGTAACTAGAGCATACATGGGGCATGTTTTTAGTGCACTTTTCCCTAGAAGTGCACAACGAAACTTGACATAATAACCTGACTTCTTCTTGTGAGGAGTAGACATAATGCCATCATAACTAATTACTTTTGTAGCTGATTAAAAACTAACTAATAACTTTATATGAAAAAAGAAGAAGAAATTAAATGCAAGCAGAAATTTGTCCAGGAGTGCCCTACTTTATTATCGTAGGGTTACGAATGAAGCTTAATCGTGAATCCATAAACTGGGAAAGAATAATATGCAAATATCTTCAAGCATTTCTAATGAAATGGTCTTAAAAAGAGTCAAAACTCAAAAGATATATTATATGTTGCATTCCTTTGTCTACAGCACACTCTAATAGGAGGCGCTAGTCTAATCTCCAGAATGGAAGGGATAGGGCGTGTAGTTTCACATATCCTCAAGGGAGGTCAATATAATTTCTTAGTGTTTTAGACTTAATATAACAGTGACAAAAATTAAGGGTAGAAGTGAGATAATATTTTTTGGTTTTATAAGATTAATTTTCTGGAAGAAATTGCATCATGTATCTGGATAACATGTCGAAGGGAGAGGTTCATCCTGTGCAGCTGAGAGTTCCGTGTTTTGTTTGTTGGATAAGAGAGGGTGTTTCCTTGCATTGAGTGGTCAGATGCAGCCCTCCTCTCGATACGTTTCAGGAGTTTGGCAATTAGTCTAAGTTCTTCGAGTTGTCTAATTTGGAGATAGATTCAATTATGGAGTCATAATTGGTTCAGTCGGTAGACTCATTACATAGTACTCTTTATTTCTTTTTCTTGTATAAATATACATGAAGAGAGATTTTCTGAAGTTCACTAAGAATTCAACTTAATTATGATAAAATATTTCGGCTATGTTCTCTCTGGTATTGAGCATCACCAAAATACATAGAAAACCAAGAAAGCAAACAGCGCCAATTGTCTAAGAACAAAATGGCGCACTAGTGCCATGTTGATACAGAGTTGCATTAAAGATTGCTACTTTTTTTTTTCCCCACCCCCAAACGGAGGTTTATTCGACCCTATAAAATTAAGATCTTTGGTTTGTTTTGATTGAAGAGAATTCGAGAATTCTTTTTCTTCTGATAATTATTATATCCATATCATTCAGTGGCAGATTTATTATCTTAACTTCCTATTCGTATTTTAGTTATATCTATTAGAGAATAGTATTAAAGGTTCATTCTCTTTGTTTTAATTTCAACTCATCAAGCATTTGATGCCATTGGTTTTTCAACTTACGCAATTTAAATTATTTTGTGCAACTAAGTTTCTTGTGGTTTTCAGCTGCATGCGGAGCAATTTCTTCACACTTTCAATTTTCATTTTTATTTTGATAATTTGGTGCCTCATCACATATGTCAAACGTTCAGGTAGTTGTTGCAACAATTGCTTTTGGAATGGGGATTGACAAGTCAAATGTACGAAGAATCATTCATTATGGTTGGCCCCAGGTATATTTCTTAGATTTTATATCTTTGCGATGTGTTTAGTGTTTTCATCTTATTTGAATCCATTAGTACAATTTTATGGTTGATGATTCCCATTTTTTGTATTTTCTATTTTCGCTCAATGCCGATTGTTAATATATTTCCTAGTAATTTTAATATTTTGCAGCACATGCATACATTTTTACTCTCTTAGATCTTTTGTTTTACTTTTTAATGTAATTTGCTTTAAGACTTTGCGTGATAGCCATGCCACTATTTCACTTGGTTTCTCATTTTCGTTTCTATGATTTTGCAAGCTTCTCATAACTAAAGTCTGCTTACAGAGTTTGGAAGCCTATTACCAAGAAGCTGGTCGAGCAGGGCGGGATGGAAAATCAGCAGATTGCAGTGAGTTGAAATCATTCTGTCAGATATGTCGTAATATGGCAACCGCTTCTTATGCCTAGAATTGTCCTTTACAAAGAACTAGCAAGTGGCAATTCAAACCTTTATTCTGCCCATATCTTTGGATATCCATTGGTGTTCATTCTGCAGATCCGCAATCATACTGCTGTGCTGTCTCCCAGAGGTTAGAAGCAGCGAAGATAAACTGAATAAGTTTGATTTTGTAAATGCAGTTCTTTATGCAAACCTGTCAAGAATACCATCACTTTTGCCGAGTCGAAGAAGTGAAGATCAGACAAAACAAGCTTACAAGATGTTATCTGATTGCTTCAGGTTGTTGTCAAATACATTTTTGGTGAAGTCACATTTGTTTCTAAATGTGATAACGCATTATGCTTCCCATCTTTTTCTTCTTCTTTTCTCTAATTTGTTGTGCTTTATATTGGTTCTATTTCTGATTCCTTTCAGATACGGAATGAATACTTCAAATTGTCGAGCCAAGATCCTTGTAGAGTATTTTGGGGAGGAATTTAGCCACAAGAAGTGTCAACTGTATGTGATGTTTCTTTTCCTCTGAGGCTGTGCCTGACAGAGCTGGTGCTAATGGCTTATGTGTTGTTTGTGTACTCTGCTATTCTGGGATCATGTAGATTGGAACTCTCAAGGACTTGGCTGTGGCTCACTGTTATAGGCAGAGCCATTTCCCATTAAAAAATAAAGAGAGATAGGGGGAGTTGGGGGAAGTTAGAGAGAGAAAAAGAAGTGAAATAGATATAAGAATTCTTTTATTTCTCCTTTTCAGTTGGGCCATTGTTTACGAAATATGGTTGCCATCGTAAGATATGTTCGTATACTACCGGTATGATTCCATGTTAGGTTTATATTCAAAAGACTGACACTCGTAGAAGAAAATAGACCTAATACGGAGGCACCGTGTCCTTGTTGAACAGGTGTAGGCACTGGCAGTGTTGCACCTCGGACACAGTCGGAGACATGATTTATTCTTTATGATACTTTGCCAACACATTGCAAAGACTCCTCAACACAGCCTAAAAGAATCTGACGTGCATGTACCTTTGTAGACATTTGGCATTATAGACATGGAAGCCACAAGTATATCTGCATCCATAAAAGTGAAGCTTTCATACTCCTGTTTCCTTCATGCAGGTGTGATGTTTGTGTAAATGCTCCTCCAGAAATGGTAAATTTGAAGGCCGAGGCAGATGCTTTTATGCGTGTTGTTGCTGCTCATTATGTGAGTGTTTCTGACATCTCATTTGTTTGCTTTTGTATATGTCGTTCACTCATTCTACTTCTGTTTCTAGTACTTGCTTCTTTTTTTCATGTTGGCTCGTGGAAGTGTTTTTCTCTATCAAGACAAATCTGAATTAGTTAATATTGGTCAGGCTGATTTTGGGTGGTATTTTTCATGCATTCTCTACAACTGCTGTCAATTGGAATGGTGGCCCTAGTACTTCTTACTTGTCTCTCTTCTGATAATTGTCACTTTGTTGTAATCCGACAGCAACTGAAACTATTACTGCCCTAGTATATCTTACTTCTCACTCTTCTGATCTTTGTCACACTGTTATAATCCTCTCCATCAGGTTACAGTCAAATCTTGCTACAAAGATGTCAATCTGATTAAAATCTATTTCAAGGAAGAAGCTTCTACCCATACTTGGCATTTAAGAGAGATAAATACCATCATGTATTTTGCCAAAAGAGTACTGCAGCAAAACAAAATAAGTTTCTTTTGTTTATAACTCTTTGTATGCAAACAAAAATCTCTACAGAAAGCCAAACAGAAAGACAGCTTTCCAAATACAGTCACGCCATACTGACGAGAATTGTTAAGGATACTGAAACTATGTCTGGCAAATATACTCCATGCTCACAACTGGGAACTTACATAATGTGGGCACGTTGGACCATACCAATTATGCATTTGGGTATCCATAGCAGTGCTGCGTACTAAAATATACAATACTGGAGAGGAAACTTAAAAACTCAAGAGATATGTTGTAGCATCCAAGCATTATACCAACTGAGCTTTCCAGTAAAATCCAAAGCTTTTTCCAAATCTGCAAGGAAGTTGTTGGAGGATGTGGTTGCTTTGATTCGCTTCCAATTCCTTTTCTGGAATTTGAAATCTGCTTTTGGCCAATGTGTCTCCCATCTTCGCAATAAAACTTTGAACTGTTTTTTTATGTGTTTCATGTATCAGAATAAACCAGAGCTATGCCTTGGATATCCCAACCCCCAAAATGAGATCCCAATCAAAGCTTGAAAAACTGTACCAATGGCAAGGCAAGATGAGAAAGAAAACTGAAATGGGATTGACACTCTTCATTTAAAAGGCGCTTCTTGGTTTTGGAACTTTTGCATTGAATCTTCTCCAAAACAGAAATGTAGCAGAGGTATTGGATCAATTTTATAAAGGTGGCTTCTTTGGAAAATGGCCATGAAACAGAGGTGAAAATTGAAATGTAATGAACATGGCAAGTATCTTTGAATTCAAGAAAAAGTGAATAAAGGCCTGACAGGAGGTATCATAATGTGTAGATGTTAGATACCCCTGTAATTTTCGAAAGTAACCGTCTGAGGTGTCAGGGTAACCTCCTTCATTTACCCCCTCAGGTTTTCTCTGCAAGTTAAAGAAAAGGATGGGAAAATAAAGCAACCTGTCAGTAAGATTGTGAAAAGCAGGATTCTAGAAGCTAATCAAAATATTGAAACGCAACCATACCCCGCGTGCACTGAATTGAGAAGGCACGTCAAATAATTCTTTTTTACTTTTGTAATGAAGCTTTTGTTTTGTATTAAAAACTTATGAAGGGAAATACTAATCACAATGCATATAAATTATTAAAATTTGTGGTCATAGATGCTGTTGAATTTCAGGGAGAGAGTTCTGCAGGCAGCTCATATGACAATGTAATCTCTGTTGGGAACAACCAAGTGAGACACAAGGAAAAGCCAAATATCTTGATGTTCGTTGGTAGAATAAGGGAGCAGGTAGCTTCTGTATCCTGAGAAAATAAAAAAATATGATGATCATTATCAAGTGGAAAGATCTTATAATCTCTTCATTGATGATAATGATTTTCCTACTCATGAGAGGTTCCTTTTATCATATTTCCCTATTGGTGATGTTATTCATGTGATATTGATTTTGCAGTTTCCAAAGTTTATTGCGAGTGATAGGTTATGGTGGCAAGGTCTTGCTCGTATTTTAGCAGATAAAGGGTTTATCAGAGAGGGAGGTGATATGGTATGAGCTCAAGCATGGGTTGTTATCCCTATTTTTCATGCTAAGAACATTAGTTCAGGTTTTGGTGTAATTGCTTCGTGATTCTGTTATCCGTCATGTTTATAAGTTGCATACTAGTCACTCCAAATGAGACCCCATACTATGGTTAATACTTGAACTCACTGGTTTCTTCAGCCTGTAAATGGGTTCAGTTTTGCACACTCAGGTACTCCTAGCTCTCCGAATGAGACCCCATATGATCTTCAGCCTGTAAATGGTTCAGTTTTTCCCCCTCTAGTACCCCTAGCACTCCGAATGAGACCCACACTACTGTTAATACATGAACTCACTGGTTTCTTCAGCCTGTAAATTGGTTCAGTTTTGCTCCCTCATAGAGCCTGTTTTCTGGCAGCTAGTCTAGTCTATGGCTGATGTTTAGACTTCGTAACCATAACCATAACTGGTTCCCGTTTCAGTGTTTTTTCTTGTTCTTATTAGGGAAACTGTGATCGTCAGAACTTTGTCGTTTACCACGCCCTTCCTCATTGTGTGTATCCGGAAGTCCTCTGCCAAACGGCTTGTTAGTAGAGCTTCCATCTCCAAATAACTGAGGCCGCCACGTATGATTTAGCTTGCTCATATCCACCGGACTGAGCTCGCCTCCAAGAACCTCAACACCTAGGTCAGGAGATGGGCCTGCGGCCCTGCGTACCTTGCTCAGGATCAGGATCAAAGGAGGCATGTGGTACGAACCCTAGAGCAACGGGATTTGTCAAGGCTCATCCTTCAAAAGGACAGCACTATCATGACTGGTCGTAATAGAAGAAGCGTTGATCACCTGGCATCTTAGAGATGTATCGCAACCACCACCTGACACCTAGGAGCCCGCATCATAACTACCACCTTAGAATATCACCGCTGAGAATTCCATGATATAGAACCTACGTTCTGATTCTAGGACTCGAAGATCGAAGAGAAACCTTGTCAACCTCCATTCTCTCCCACTAATGACAAGGAAAGGAAACTAACCAGTCGGCTTCTCCTCCTTCCAAGGCTCCTATATGAGGATTGGTTGACTTATCATTGTGGAGAAACATTCAAATATTCAACACAAAATCAAAAACACATTACACACTGCGCATACTTTACTGGCTGGTTGACACTCTCACTGCCATCCGTTTCTCTCTAAGGATGTCCTGAGCTCTCTGCTCCTCCACCTTTCGCTGTCATGATACTCAGAAGCCCAACTGAGGTTCACTTCTTACCCCTTACACCCACACTGGTCTCTGGATGCCTAGGCATCCATAAGCCTTTGATGATAACCAAAAGTAAGTACTGATATAGCTTTTAATATAACTTTTGGTTGTCAAAGAACTTCGGTTCTCAGATGACTGAAATAGTCGAGATCAATTTACGTACAATATCAAGTTGACATTGGTGAGAAGTATCTAACAAATTAGCAGTGCTAGTGGCTGTGGAAGTTTGATCAGGTTGTGATCTTGACATCTGATTAAATTCATGTACTAGTGTTGTGCTCGATTGGTGCACGGGACAAAAAAGATCGCATTGGTGTTTTTTTAGGCCTCGTGTATCGAATGGGCACAACGCTAGTTGATAAAAAAGATATAATTTAATTTTTTCCTGGTCACGAGTTCGATATACGCTAACATTGTTCCCATCCTATGCACTAGAAGACGTGGTGGAGAATGAATTTGGGACACCACATCGCGGTGCCCTTGGGACGTAGAATAACTTTTCCTCCATATTCACACCCCTCTTCACGTCTCTCTCTCCCCCCACGTTTCTCTCTCTCTCTCTCTCTCTCTCTCTCTCTCTCTCTCTCTCTCTCTCTCTCTAGTTTTATAAACAAAAAAAATAAAAAATGTAGAAAATTAGGATTGGGGATTTGGATGCTTGTGAAAGCAAAACACATTTTCTTATCAGTTATGCTACATGGGGCCCACAAACACTGCACACAGTGTGTGGGCCCCCTGTTTGATGTGAGTGAGTTTGTGCAATTGTGTGTTGTTTGCTTATAGTATTGTATTGATTGGTATCTTGTATCTGCTTTTGTCTATGTGAGTTCATTAGCTGAATTATCCGCTTTGGTCTCTTAGGCTTAAGAGTTGTGTCCTGCTTGAAGCGATTAGTGTCAAAAACGTCATTCTTTAGCATTACGTGGACATGCCATTGCCTACTTACTTCCAATTTTAGGGAAGTCACCTAGTTTCTATCCTGCTTTTTTGTATGCGACTTCAAATAGTGAAGTTTAATGGCTTTGTTGTATGAATAAATATCCTCAATGAACTACAAGGAGACGGACCAAGTCTGCGTAATTATCCTTGACACTAAAGCAGCCTTTTGATGCAATTGTGACTGTAAACATGGATGTCAACTTTCAACCATTTCCAAAATTTCCTCTTCAAATTTGTCTCATAAAAAATCTTGTGAATTCCATGTTCATTCTTCCTTTGGAATTTGGGGGCCTCCAGAATGAAGCACCACGGTAAGTTGTTTGGAAACTCTAACTACATTTCTCATGCTACATAGTGGTGGAAGTGGAATAGAATGCCAGTAGGCATGAACCTTTTATTTTTCCCGTTTGACAAGAGAGTGCCTTATATTTTATCTCAAACTTAAACTGGAAGTTCATTTTCCATTGCATGACTGTGTCTGGTGTTTTTCAGTGTTCTTGACTAGTGTTTTTGTACTTATTTTACCTTCACTGTTCTTTTGCAGATCCGTGTTCAGATAAAGTTCCCTGAACCAACAAAACTCGGATTGGAATTTTTGAATTGCAATGGGGGGCAACCCTTCTACATATATCCAGAAGCAGATATGCTGCTCTCTATGAGGAATGACAAACCTTATTCAAGTTTCTCAGAATGGGGAAAAGGCTGGGCTGATCCTGAGATCCGTCGTCAGCGTTTAGGGAAAATGAGAGTAAGAAGGAATCCAAGAAAGAGAAGATCAAGAAAACGTCAGCCAGATCCGAAGACAGCCCGAGGAAGGTTAGCCGCAAAACTCTCGAAACAGAAATAATGATAAACCTTGGTCATTCAGTTATCAACCTTTTCTTTTCCTGTTGAGACTACACTGCGTCATTCAACTTGGACAAACTGTTTTGTAGCAATCATTGGGTTGTTCATTCTTGTATATCTAAATTCCATAAGGCCATTTGATCAAGGATGTGCTTTCAAAGTTTTGTAGTCCATTGTTTGGTTACTTTTTGACTTTTCAATTGAAGTGAGGCATGTTGAAAGCTGAACATATGTAAGTGCAATGGTAGTGTTCCGTTGAAAAATTATGTTATCCAAATTAGACGAACAAATTGAGACAAAGGGAGTATCATATTCCACTAGGGAGCTGCATCTTTGATCTCCGATTCTTCGACTAAGTTGTTAGTGCAGAAGAATACGACTATGGTCTGGGGTGATGGAAAGAGGTTTCTGCTGAGTGGGGAAAGCTGCCTACTTACTACTATCATTCCTACAACCTACTACGAGTTACGCATTGAGCTCGAATTGGGAATTTTGGACCTATGGGAATTAACCCCATGTGTACCGATATAGTTAAGAAAGGAAAGGGACAAGGGTGGTCTTGCTTGGCGCGAAGACTGCTAGTTATTCAGTGCATGAACTGATGTGTGGTTCCCACACAAATAATCCGATTTGTTCATTAATTTTAAAATAAAATTTTGAGTTGTTTTGGAAAAACTCAGCTCAATCAAATAATTATAATTGCTTTAATTGTATGCATGAAATCCCTTGAATTCTCTTGTGCTATTCGATCTGTAGGTTGTATGTCTCTCCTCGGACGAGGTTGAATTGTTGCTTGAGCGTGTAAAAAGTTTCATTCATCGACGTCATCTCACTATGTATGTCTCTCGCTTTTCTTTTCTTTTTTGAAGGGGTTACATGAGTGGAGGTGTAGCCTGTATTTGCCCAATAACAACGCCCTATATGTAGAAGTAGGCACGACACGAATTTGGTTAGACATGACACAACACGACACAAACACTTAAACACTTAAGTTGATTGGAATGGCTGTCAATATTGTAGGACAGTAGCACTCACACAACACAAGCACATGCAGGACATAAGCAGGTATGTATCATTCAACAGTATAAATGAGATTCACCCATTAAATTCAAGGAAAATTTCAAAATACTCTTCAAACTTTGATCACAATGCTCAATAGACACCAAACTTTCTGAAACTTCAATTACATACCCGAACTATTAAGTCGTTAAATTAGGCTTCTGCCGTCCAAATTAGTCGAATTGGTGGTGGATTATGTTGATAGGGTTGCGTTCTTCCACTCACCCCCATCCGTTGATCTCTCGAGTTTATCTCCATTAGCACTTCTCTATTCCCTGGCATCATTAAAACCATTAGATGCCCAACAGCTCTTCCTATATCATTGAAATAGTATCTAACTGTTATTTTCTTCCAAATATGGCAAGAATTATGTGGCGATATGCAACTTAAGATTCATAAGGGGCCCAAGTTAAAAGGTTTAAATAGTTTAAGGTAGTCAAGTGTAGTATCTTAGGGGTAGTTTGGAAAACTATGAAAGTTTTAAGGGGGTAAGATGTAATTAATCCTAAAAACTAAGAGCATCCGCAATGGGAATAATCAAAATCGATAACTAAAATGTGTCACGTCAGCATTTAATTATCCATTTAGTTCATAATCAAACCTAACAAACTTAATCTCCACATTGGTTATTTTTGCATCCCTATAAACCCCCCCCCCCCCCCCCAACAATACGCAATGCATCTATGTCCAATTGCAAACGAGTTCCAATCACGCACCCGACCACACCAAATTATTCGTCTCGATGAGACGATTCTAATGTGAGATGTTTTTTAATTTTTTAGTTTAGAATTTGGTTATTAGGTTTGGTTATTGAGTTTTGGTTATTGGTAAAAGTTGTTAAGTTGGTTATTCAAAGGTCAAAATTTGATGATTTGCTAAGAGGTTGCTAAGTTTAGTTATTACAATATGAGCACTTTTTTGAGCAAATATTGCTAACTTTAACAACTTTTTAATTTTGATTATTACATTGTAGATGCTCTAAGAAGCCCATATTGCCAGCTTATAACCGCTGTCGGCTGTCAGCCGCTCGATCAAATGTAAAACAACCCCAACACTCCGTTTAGCATGATTGCGAGAGAGAAGTGTGGGGAGTGGGCAAGAGACGTGTCTGTAGAATGATTTTTACCCACATAAATGAGTGTTACGAAACGTGTCTGTATCACTGTTCTAAAGTATTTTCAAGGTAGAATTGCACAGAATACCTTTTTGATTCTGTGCAATTTCAGCTTTCTGTGCAATTTCAGAAGCAGGATTTCACAAAAGACTCTTTGGTCCTATGTAATTTTAACCGCAAGATTGCACAAAAGGTCGGTAGAGAGTCAAAAAAACATAGGTACAAACACAAATCAGGTACAGAAGATTTGAGTTCCCATTTACCCAAGAGAAAAGCGCGGGTCCTATAATTACCTCACGACTTCTCAAATTCACAAGCACGTCACACTCGCCACAGAGAGAGAGAGAGAGAGAGAGAGAGAGAGAGGATGGTGGATGCAGTAGTTTCGGAGACGTTGAAGGCGGCGGGCGGAGGAGGAAGGACAGGCGGCGGAGGAGAGAGGAAGAAGAAGAAGGTGTCAAAGTCGGTGAAGGCTTGCCTTCAATTCCCCGTGGCTCGGATCGCTCGGTATCTCAAGAAAGGACGGTATGCCAAGCGCATTGGCGTCGGTGCTCCGATCTATCTCGCCGCCGTTCTCGAGTACCTGGCCGCAGAGGTAATCATCAACAATTCACATTTGATTCATCACTCTCCTCGTTTGTTCATGCTTACTAATAATGGTTTTTATGAATTACACATAATTACCATTTGAGGTGTAACGTTACTAGGAGTCTCGAACTATATGTAATGGGAATCGGTTTGTCACGGTCGTGGATTTTGAAAAATCACTTTCGAGAAGAAAAAAAAATTATAGTGCCGAAATCACAGGTCCGAGTATCAGCCGTAACGGCCGTTAATCGGTCTATAAATCGAAAACGGACAAATACGTAGCAGGAACCGGTTGATACGAATGCGATCTTCCCTTCCACCGGTATATCTGAGTGTAACGGATATCAGAAAGCCAGAAAACCGTTTGCGTATTGCCAATACGGCCGATGTTTAAATCCTTAATTGCCTGTTTTCTCCGCATTTCGCCTTTGTGCAATGCAGTTTCCGAAGCAGTTTTAATCATTTTTCTACGGATCTAAGAATTTCTCTGTCTGCATGTATCTCGGATTAAGTGTTTTTGGGGGCTTTCGAGCCTTCTTCAATTCGTTGATTAATTATGTAGAGCTTTATTCATACCTCAAATTATTTTCATTGGATATATTATTTATATACTTTGGCATATATATATATATATATATATATATATATATATATATATATATATATATATATATTAAACCAATAGAGATTGTAAACCTAAAAAGTCGTAAGACTAGCTCAATCCATCCATAATCGACTGAATGTAGAGTAGCTCACCTAATCACTAAGTATTCCTCAAGCGCTATCTTCTTCTCGTTTAAGTAATGCAACCAAGATCGGATTATGTCGTGTTCTATCCTTTTCTTGTTCAAGTCATCAGCTGGCAGAGGAAGATGACTCGTGCGTAGAAAGAAGGAAGGTATTAAAATTTTTATGTTAAAATAAAATAAACGTGTTCCAAAATTATATCATTCGTTGTCCGATACAAATAAGTTTTGCGGAGGTATATAATCTTTTTGATGTACAATTTCAATTAAAAAAGTGTTCCGGCCCGAGGAGGTCTCGGAAAGGGCTAAACAAGAACTCTGAACTTTCAAAAATCCTTCCAATAAACACTATTCTGATTCATGAGACGGTATTTTGTTCAATGGTGGTCCTAATGTGGTGCTGATCGAGTGGTTGGCCAGCTCGGCCTCGGGCCTCATCCCATGCACATTTGGCTGAGCAGGAACGGATGAGTGACACACCATATTCGTATCCGCCGTTACCCAAAACATTTTCTTCAAGAATCAGAAAATGCATCGCATCATGATCTCATGTTTAATTCTAGAATGCGATTTGCGTCATTTCTGTCACATAAACAGCTATTATGAATATTCAAAAATTTGTCAGATTCGATTACATATCGCACAAACTAATATTATATACAGTAGATGAAATTGCATGCCGCAAGAGGTTACGCAATTTGAAGTGATTATTTTGACGTGAAAATTCTTATCACAGGTGTTGGAGTTGTCGGGGAACGCAGCGCGGGACAACAAGAAGAACAGGATAAACCCTAGGCATCTGTTGTTGGCGGTGAGGAACGATGATGAATTGGCTGAACTGCTCCAAGGGGTGACCATTGCGAGTGGTGGTGTACTCCCCAATATAAACCCGGTTCTTTTGCCTAAGAAATCTTCAACCGCTGCTACTGACTCGGACAAGGCCTCTCGGCCAAAGAATTAGTACCAGTCTTTTTTTTTTTCTTTTTTTTTTTTTTTGGGGGGGGGGGGGGGGGGGGGGGGGGAGGGAGGGTTTAAATATGTCATTTTGGTTTTAGGCAGTGCTATGAACTAGTAGTAAATTTCCTTAGGTATGTAAATGGATCCCCATACATGCATGTGTGGAAACGAACTCTCTTAAATTTCAAGTTATCAACAGTTTTTTCTGTATTGCACGTGTAAAATTAAATGACAATTACGTATTTATACACAGTTTCATCTCTTTGTCAAACTTAGCTATGTCTTTAGAGAGTTGAATGAAGCAACATATGCAACCAAAGCGCTCTAGACTCTGCCAAGTCAATGAAAATCTGTCTAAAAAACCCTACTCAAATGAGGGATGGAGATGCTCTTATCAGCCAAGAATTCACCATGAACTTCACAGTGGAATTTATTTCCGGAAACCCACCCAGTAGAAGAAAAAAAAACTTATAAAGAGAAACTAGCAGAAAACCTTGAGCCAGTGGAATTTATTTTTCAGAAACCCACCAAAAAAAGAAAAAAACTTATAAAGAAAAACTACCAGAAAAGAAGTAGTTGAGCAAGGTCTAGGGAATACTTGAATTAGTGGCGGACCGAGTAAGGGGCACGTGCCCTCCATTTTTTTTTTTTTAAATTTATAGTTTATTTTAATGAAAAAATGAGTTTTTTTTTTTTTTTTGGAAAACATGAGCGGGAGAATGAGAAACTCACACAAAAAACTCGACGGGGAGAACTCGCTCGACGCTTGATTTACTTTGTCGTTGCCGGTCGCTCGTCTCTATGGTCGTCGCCTGTCACCTCATTGTTTTCCTCACCAATCATCAATTAAATTTGGGGCTACACGGCAAAAGTAACATTTTATTGAAAGGACTTTTAATTTGGGGCTACATAATTTAAGATTTTTTATTCTTTTCTTTTAAGGTTCGTAATATATATCTTGATTGTTTGGGAAAATTAAGTCATTTCTTTACTTGGTTTTTACCCAATGAATGAAATTTACAATTCAATTTTTTATAGTTTGTGCCTCTGCGCTTAATTTCGATTTTCACTTAAGGTTATTAGTATAATGTGCCCACACGTGAGGCAAATTCTGAATCCGCCACTAACCTGAATAAGACGAACCCAGGGATGGTGATATGCGAGTGGTGCACTGCACCGTGCTGTGCACCATCCGAGCCGTCCGTAAGACACATAGAAATTTGGGGATCATTGATGCCTGAAAAGTCGACACGGAAATTAGGGGATCACTGATGCATGTGTTTCAACTAATTATATTATTCTTTTAGTTGAACCATAAATTGATTTTGAAAAATAAATTCCTCCTACAGTATTTATTTTCCTAAGCATTTCTCTTGAAATTCTAGAGAGAACGAACCTGGCTCTATAAGTTTTCATTAATTTATGTAGTCAATAATAAACCTGAATTTTACTAATTTCATTGCAAAACTCATAAAATTGGACTCTTCCTTTTTCTTTTCTTTTTTATATATTGATGACATTTTGACAACAAAGTGCAAAATGTTGGAACATTTTACAACAATGGTTGTGACTTTGATCACGCGAGTGGCGACTGTACCATTTGCTGAAGGTCAACATGCGGCTGTTGCATCCTCCTTAAACTAAAGGTCGAAAGGAAATCGGATGCCTATTTTGAGAAGATTATATATATTTTCAAACCTTCTTCTTGGGTTATTTCTTGGCTTAATTCATAGTGGGAGGATGATAAGTATAAAATAACCTTCCAAGGTCAATCCAAACCAGGATGCCAAGCTCAACACGAAGAGCCATGTAAGGGTCCTAGCGACATGGAGCTTAGCTTAAAGAACTGAGCTCAGTGGACCAGCCCAATGGCAAAGGTCAGCCCAAACCAAAGAGCTCACGAGCACAGCCCTAAGGGCTCGAGCTAGAGTCCTAAGAACATGAAATCTAGCCTATAATAGATAGCCTCTATTAAACTAGACCAAGGACGGAGGCCAGCTCACGAGCACAGCTCATAGAAAGATACCGAGCTCAGCTCACCAGGTGAGCTCGGCAAATATGACAAGCCTACAGCCAGAGACTTATAAAACACTCAACAGCAGAAGTTCATACAGTCTATGGGACTCATAGAACAACCAGGACCTTATCTCATCCAAAGAGATTAGGCCGCCAGTCCTAGAGGATAACCACAGAGATTCATCCACCATGAAGACTCCTAACCTTAATGATAAGCACAAGAGTCCTAAGGAAAGGAGAACTCCTAAAACTGATAAGGACCAAAGAAGTCTTAGGTAAGGAGGACACTCCATCCTATTCCCGTCAAGTACGATAAGCCCAAGAGGTCCCAACACCGTAAGGACTCTTAACCTTGATAACAATTGCAGAGTCCAAAGGTGAAAGGACTCCTCAAACCTGATAAGCGTCAGGGGAGTCATAAGATGAGGATGACACTCCAACACCTATCTATTCCCGCCATGAATGGATGAGATTTAAGAGTCTCGGTCCCAAGGATTCCTCCCAAAGATATCTATATAAAGATCACACCTCTATATCTTATCTATTTATTAAATTATTTATTCGTTATCTATCAAAGTTTACAAACGAAAAATCTTTGCGACCTTTCAAACAACGTTTTAACACCCAAACTAATTTTTCCTAGACTTCTTGCATCTCAAAGATGATATCTTGTTAAATTGATATTTTTTTATTTAATTTACTATTTATTGTTATTTCTATAGTGTTTCCGATCAAAAATCCTTTGCGACCTTATAAACGTTATTATAAATGCCTGAATAATTTTATTTCGACTCTCTCTATTCTGAATATGAAATTTTGTTAACCGTAATATATTTTAAATTTGTAAATTATTTATTATCTATTTACTTCACTTTCGGCTACTTTATTTAACTGTCTTTATTTAAATTAATTCTGTGGCCCTCCGAACCCAACTTTTGTGTAACGACCCTGATTTTCAGTAAATAAAAATTTCGTTAAATATTTGAATTTTATTTAATTACTTGGTATTACTTTCAAAAGTCCATTTTAAATTCTAATAATCCATCATAATTAGATTTAAGTCCTGAAAAATATTTTTCTTGACTAAGAGTCTTACGTGGCAATTAGACTTAGCTCCCAACCGATTAGTTGGAGGAACCGGACCACCGATTCACCTAGTTACGTTACCCTAACCCTAATTAGACCTTTTAGACTATCTTTGAGCCTTATGAACCCCTCCAAACCCTATTGAACCCTTAGACTTTTAGGGGTAATCATTATACCCCATGACAAGTCATTTCAAACCCTAATATTCCTTTACCCCTTGGTCCATAATTGTTAGGGGAATTTTTATCCCTTGGTTAATAAACCTTTGACTTGCTAATATGCATGACAAGACAAGTCATACATGGAATCTCATCATTTTGCTTCCAAAGAAAGCAATGCTAGCTTTGCCATGCATGCACACCTATGTTCTAGTCTTAAACCTAATAATCCTAGACTTACTTTCCTAGATTTTCTTAGATGATTATAGACACAAGAGAGAGAGAGAGAGAGGGCTGGATGGAGAGAGAGAGAGAGAAAGGCCGAATGAGAGAGGGAGGTGGAGTGTGTGATTGTGTTTTGGACACTTACACAAGCAACCTTAATAGCCCTAAGCCTATTTACTACATGCCAACCCATTCTAGTCTTCCAAAGTACAAAGTTAGCCAATGATTTTATTCTTCCTTACAAGCAACCTTCCCATAGACTTGACAAGTCAAAAACCCTTCATGATGGCCTAAGATTTGGCCTAAATTGGAAAAGACAAGTCATGGAAGGCTATGACTTGATTGAAAGGCTTGAAATGACCACTCAATGGAGCAAATCCATGGGAGAAAGGAGAGAGGGGGGGCCGGCCATAGAGGAGGGAGGAGGAGCTCAGGTTTTGCCTATAAATAGCAAGCCATTCCAAGCATTTCATCTCACACCTTCACTTCTTGCTCTCACTTCTCTCTAGAAACCATTTCTGTTTTTCCAGGCAGCCTACTGCCCTTCGTAAATCCTCAGTTTTCCCCTGCTTAGGCTAGTTTTTAGAACCAACTCCCTTCGGGAAAGTTGTAGAGCACTTCGAGACCTTAAAGTTAGACCCAAGAACCACCCCAATCGGTGAAGAAATGACAAAGATATTGTCATCCAAAGTTCAGTAAAAATCTCAGATTTCCATATCCAGACAGCTTACTGTCCCTTCTTTTATCCCCATTTCTCTCCTACCTAAAGTAGTTTTTAGGATCAACTTCCTTCACAAAAGTTGTAGAGCGCTTCTAAAGCTTCGATTTCGACCCAAGAACGATCATATTCGGCCAAAGATTGACTGAGTTACGGCCATCCAAAGTTCGGTCCAGATTTGCGAGTTTCACCATCCGTAGAATCTTCCAACTAGCTTATTCGGCCCCGACTAGTTTCGGATCAAGGTAGATTATTCTTACCCCTAACTCTAAGTTTATCCTTACTCACTTACTTACTTATTTCAAGTAAAACATATGTTGTTTGATCTTTAAGAAAGAACGGTTTTTGAAAGTTAAAACGTTACCATGTGAATCGAAGTATTCGTATTTCAAGAAGTATGAGCTTGCATACATAAATCGATTGTGTTACTTGTGATGTATTGTAGATGGATGATCTTGTTAGATTACAATGAATGATTCATGCTTACTTTGTCCTACCGCGGAGTCTTTGCATGTAAACGAGACACGAGAACCGAGAAAGTAGAAACATGACACCTAGGATGTGGATAATGATGAGTTGTGTTTTGAAACCGCAATGTGGCCGGATTTGGTAGCCCATTGTGTGTATGGAAACCCACGATGCGGCCGGACGTGGTAGCCCATCGTGTGGATTGTGAAAACCGCAACGTGGCCGGACTTGGTAGCCCGTTGTGTGTATGAAAACTCGTAATGTGGCCGGACTTGGTAGCCCATTGTGAAGATTGTCAATGCGGCCAGACGTGGTAGCCTCATTGGTAATGTGGCTTGGTTATCCGCGGAGAGGAACCAATGCAAGTTTTGTGTGCCAATGGAAACCCGGGACGGCGGAACCATTGTGAGTATACTCGGGAGACCGGAACGGCGGAACCGAGGTTGGGTGTGTTAAAAACGAGTTTCTGAAAAGGTGATACGTTTATGAAATGTGAAAATGTTGACACGGTCTACGATGAGTCGCGTAAGAGAAACAAAGAGAATCAAGGACACCAACGATAGTTGATTAACGAATGTGGATGTGTCATTGTTAGCTGTATACACGTATCATGTGGAAATAGATGTTTTATTATAACATGTTGTTTGTAAGTTATGGGTTAGTGGGTATGGGATTATTCTATTGAGCTTTCGTAGCTCATGGTGTTACCTTTGGTGACCCTGACATATTATATCGGTGGCGACGCTGGTATAATGTGTCAGACTTTGTAGATGAACAAGGTAAGCTGTACACCTTGGAGGCCTTTGGAGCTGAAGAGCTGGCTCAGATGGAGGAGCAGGCGAAGATGTAGTTAGGAACCTTAGTTCCCTTCCTTGTGTAATAAAAAAGTACTCTTGTGAGTATTATGATGTAATAAAGAGCTAGACTCTATTTTGAAGTTTCAATAAAATTTCCCTTTTAACGTTCCTAAAATTCGGAGCGTTACATTTTGACACTCCATTGGTTGCATAGGACCTTTAGGACTCTTATTAAGGTCATGATAATTATTCTAATATTTTTATCTAATTAAGGTACACAATGCAAAAACAACTACAGAACTCATACTCAGTTCATACTCTCTTCTAAAGCAGATCGACTGACTTAGGCATCGGAGGGGTGATGGCGACAGCCACGCCGGTGCCCATAGCTTTTCTGTTTTGTATTGCAGGTCGTTAATCAAGCACGCAGGAAGCCGTTTCATCCGCTGGAGGACAAGATGACAGGATGGACAGTTGAGGTACCCCTCCTCCGGAGGTGACTAAAAACTGCTTCATCAGAGGAAATATTAATTCATCCAGATCGCAAATTGGGTACGTAACAAGGAAGGAGATACAAAATTAAAGTGCATGACGCTTACCGAGTCACAGACTCGTTCCGGGATATTCCAAGGTTCTTGGGGAAAAAATTGGAAACCCTATGTATCTTACCTTGGAGAACATCTAGTCATCTAGATGAGTGCCTCCCTCCTTTTGTTTGCCTGTCCTCAAAGCCTGAGTTCTAAGAACATCTAGGAATATCTAGGGACTTCTACCAAAATGACCGGATTTTGTTGATAGGAGAGGTCCAATCCCAGAGGGATTTGGTTGCCTTCGAGTCTTCTTATCGAAGACATCTCGCAGCCAAAAAGGCCTGCCGAACAGTACCATCTTAACCCGGGCTAGCTCTAAATAGGATTTTTTTTATGGAAATCCAGGCCATTATTTTATTTCTTAATTCTAATTTTATATAGATAGAAATTAATAAACAAAGATAAGAATATAAATTCTGCTTTTGATCGATCATACACTTGACAATGCTTATGCGTAACATATATATTATTATATATGTTGTAGGAGTATATAAATAGAAATGGTACGCCAGACGAAGATGCCAGAGAAAGGCTGTGGGCAGCGAATAAGCTCAGTTCTGGCCAGGATTCAATAAAAGAAGTCAGCGAAGACTTCACATGCTGCGTCTCACTCTCACCACTTGCTAGAGCTGAAATCACTCAATGAATTGATTGTATCTGCTAGCTCTGGCCGAGCTCCAATTTGTCGATAGACGTACGTATATGCAGTTGCAAAACCGAGTTGCAGGATCAATGTTAAAACTACGTATTACTCTCTCCTCCTTCCTCCATCGTAAATGACAGATTTTCAGCGTATTTTTTTCTCATTATGCTGGTTGTCATTTCATAGACTTAAATTTTCTAACGTTTACGCCATTTGCGGTTTTTTTTGTTGTTTTCTGTATCTAAGAATTCTGAATTCTTCTCTTGATAATTTCTCTTTCAAGTAAAATTTCCAATTAGCAAAAGAAAAGACATATTCTTGACCAAAAAAAGAAAAGAATATATATATATATATATATATATATATTGCAATTTCAAAGACACTTGTGCCAGGGGTGCACATTTGTAGGGTCGGGATGGGTTCGTGCCGGAGTTGCACTAGAATAAATTAGTACGTAATGAAATGTGTACCCAAGCCCGGGTTGGAGAAGAACATCACCAAGGTTTTTAGGGAAGGACCGTCCAACTACTGTATGTATGGGTTTCACTTGATAAACCCTATGCCCAACTCTTTCAAAATTTAAATTTTCCAAGCCCGTCCAATTAATCCATTTAGTTTCTAAAATCTTCAAATTTTTGGCAATTTTCACTTGAAAAAATGTTTTTCAAAATCTAAACAACCTTCCTCAAGTGCCACTGTTGCTTGATGGTAGAAAATGCTAAAAACTAGAACAAACATTAAATGTATTTTGAGGGCAATTACTAATCGCCCCCGTGTCAGACCCCCCTCCTGACACGGGTCATGTTTCTCCCTTTTACCCCCAACCCCACCTCCCCATAAACCAAAAATACCTCCGTTGGGCCCAAAAATATCCGAACCCATTTTCTGTTATTTGTTTTTTATTTAATTAATAATGTTTATAATCTGCATCTTTTTTCTTTTTTATTTACTTAAAATTATTTTAGTGTTCCGATTTTCAATCCGATTGTATCGGTGAAAAGATCTTTTTTTTTTATCATTTTATCTTTAATGGTCATAATGAATTTTTGGTCTCGTAGAATCAAATATCTCTTAGGGCTAATCAACGAGAGCCCTAGAGTCAAAACTTAATTATGGCCATTTAGGATAAAATGATCTGGAAACTAAAATCTTTCCACATGTTCAAACGGATTGAAATTTGAACACTTAATTTTTTAACTATATTTTTAAATATATAAACGGTCTAAAAATGTTAAAAAAATTAAGTGTTCCAAATTTAAATCCGTTTGAACCGGTGGAAAGATTTTAGTTTTTTGATCATTTTATCCCAAATGGTCATAATTAAATTTTGACTCTAGGGCTCTAGTTGATTAGCCCTAAGAAAGTCGTAGAATTAAATATCTCTTAGGATTAATCAACGAGAGCCCTAAAGTCAAAATTTAATTATGGGCATTTAGTATAAAATGATAAGGAAACTAAAATCTCTCCACCGGTTCAAACGGATTTAAATTTGGAACACTTAATTTTTTAACTATATTTTTAATATATAAACTGCCTAAAAAGGTTAAAAAAAATTAATTGTTCCAAATTTCAATCCGTTTAAACCGGTGGAAAGATTTTAGTTTCCTTATCATTTTATTTTAAATGGTCATAATTAAATTTTGACTCTAGGGCTCTTGTTGATTAGCCCTAAGAGATATTTGATTCTGCGAGGCCAAAAATTCATTATGACCATTGAAGATAAAATGATAAAAAAAATAAGATCTTTCCACCGATTCAACCGGATTGAAAATCGGAACACTAAAATAATTTTAAATAAAGAAATAAAGAAAAAAAATACATAGTATAAACATTATTAATTAAATAAAGAAGAAATAACAAAAAATAAGTTTGGGTAATTGGTTTAACATTCCAAATGCATCAGATGCATGCATGCTCGGGCAAATAAGAAGTTGAAAAAATCTGGATATAATGGAAGAATAAAACAATAAAACTTAAGAGATAAAGTAATTTGAAAATAACATGAATTCAGAAATAGAATAATCAAATTAGGACAGATCATCGAAAATTTACCGGGAATACAAGAAATGCAAAGAACCAAAACTTGTGGTAGTTTAATATTGACTAAGTAATGAATATAGATCCGCCGGGATGACAATTTCATATTCATATTCAATATTAGACTTATTTGATAAGTTTTGTTAAGTAGATTTCAAAAATATAAAATTTATTTAAAAAAATACGTGATTCCAACCTATTTAAACAATTTATATATTAAAAAATATAGTTAAAAAATTAATTATTCTAAATTTCAATCCGTTTGAACTGGTGGAAAGATTTTAATTTTCTGATCATTTTATCCTAAATGGTTATAATTAAATTTTGACTTTAGGACTCTCGTTGATTAACCCTAAGAAATATTTGATTCTACATATTTCTTAGGGTTAATCAACGAGAGCCCTAAGGTCAAAATTTAATTATGATCATTGAGGACAAAATGATCAGAAAATTAAAATCTTTCCACCGGTGCAAACGGATTGAAATTTAGAACACTTAATTTTTCAACTTCTTTAGACAGTTTAAACTACCACAAAAATATAGTTTTTCTGTTTTACATTATTTTATCATCAATATTAGGCTCGTTTGATAGATTTCGTTGGGTAGATTTCAAAAATATAAAATTTATTAAAAAAATTACGTGAAAAAAAAGTTATTAACATTTAAAATTTTATAACAAAAAATAAAATAAGAGAGAGAGACAGCGGAGAGAGAGAGAGCTTGGAGAGCTAGGGGTAAAATGGGAAATTAAAGGGGCCCGTGTCAGGGGAGGCCTGACACGGGGGTGCGATTAACGGCACTCATTTTGAGTTCTTAAATTCTTTTTGCTAGTCTAACAAAAAAACATGGATAGAATGCTTTATGTGCAACGAGCTGGGTTGAGATAGGTTTCAAGAGAGATTCCCGAGTTCATTTCATTTGTTGGGTTCAAAATCTCAACGCAGTCCAACACCATGGACCCAGTGTCGTCAATTCCAAATGCTTATTAAAGGGGGGTTGGGTTGGATGGGTTATCGGGCTGTGTGCACCCTTACATTGTGCGGGTGCCGACTACACATTGGTTTAAATCTGAATTTTTCAGTTGCACGTTTTCATACCTTTATTTTCTCCCTTTTTTTTTTTGAACTGTCATTTTCTTCATTTAGTAATTCGATCTCAACTCATTAAAAGTCACTCGTAGGAAATTAGAACTGCTAAATTTTGAACAAACGAGGTCCCGTTGATATGACATGATTTTACGGCTCTTAAAAGGAGATGGATCATTTCCCCTGAATAGTCCAATTTATACGTCATGGGTGCTTTTTTTTTTAATAGGATACACGAATTCCAAAATAATATTATGCGGGTGATCAACGTGATTTTTGACGTGGTTAATATTTTTGACGAGATCAAAATTGTTAAGCGATTCCATTTATCTTAGTGGACCCGAAAAAGACAAAAAAAAAGAAGAAGAAGAAGAAGAAGAAGAATTGAAAAAGAATATCCATTCCCTTATTAAAACAATGACTTTAATAAACCAATAGTATCTTCTGAGTCTAATGACCGTAATTGTATTCGTCTTGTTGATGACCTTCGGGTGTCCGGTCCAAATTACATGTACTTAGCGTCAGTCCTAGGGGGTGAAGGGGGGATTCGAACACTTGCACATCTTCAAATATTCTCACGTATTATACTAGTTTTCAGGTTAATTAAGAAAAATTATACTATGGGATTAGCAGGGCCGGCTCATAAATTTTGGAGGCCGGAAGCAAACCTTTTGAATGAGGCATCCGTATGTTTTTCATACAAAAGTTGGTCTATAAAGAGTCTCATAAAAAAAAAACCATTACAAAAAATTTACCATTACAAAAATATAAGCATATAATTATCCAAAAAAAAAAAAGGCAACTATTACAATACGTCAAAATCCATCATTTGAAAATTAGTCTTTTCATACTTTTTGCTGCAGACGTACTAATTCCACCGTTGGATCTATTTTGTGGCTCCTAAATTTCAATTGGACTTATTTTGTGGGTAGATCAAAATTTCTAAAATTTCAAGCTATCAATCACTTTTTAAGTTGTTCGTATGAAATAAATGGTGGCTGTGCACATAAACACAATATCATCTCTTCTTCAGATATCGTAAGTAGCAATATATACTTAAAAATATATATTCTTAATTGTCAATATAAAAATACACATAATTTGAAATCCTGTTAAACACAAATTCTGTGTCCACCACTATATATACTTTGATTAATTTACAGGGATTAATTCCACCGTCCCTCCCCAACACTCGGAATACACCAAAACTTACAGAGCAACATAGGCATCATTAATAGTGTAGTATTTCATAGGCGCAAACTCGAGGAATCCATTTTTTGGCTAACATAGCACAGCGATTGAAAATTAACAAACTCTACAAAATGAACGATTCTTCTCATCAAAATGTGTAACGCCCCTATTTTTTGGAAACGTTAAATAAATATTTTTTTATTGAAAACTTAAATCGAGTCTGGCTCTTTATTACTCCCTCCGTCCCAATTTACTTGTCACAGTTCTATTCTAACTGGATTAAAAAACTAGTTATATTTTTAAATTGGTAATGAATTTTATATCCAATATGGATCTTGTTTGATAGATCTCGATTTGTTCTATAATACAATGTTTTCAAAATCACCTAAAACATTATAAATTATAAGATATAATCAATTGAAAAGTGGCACGAACTCCAAAAAGTGACAATTAAATTGGGACGGAGGGAGTACATCATAACTCCCATGAGAGTATTTTTATTATACAAGGGAAGGGAAATTAAGGTTCCTAACTACAGCTTCGCTAGCTCCTCCATTCTTGCCAGTTCTTCAGCTTCGAAAGCCTCCAAGGTGTACAGTTCACCATGATCATCTACAAAGTCTGACACATTATACCAGCGTCGCCTCTAGTATAATATGTTAGGGTCACCAAAGGTAACATTATGAGCTACAGGAGTTCAATAGAATAATTCATACCCACTAACCCTTAACTTACAAACAATAGATCAAAAAATGCATATTTAATTGACAATGACATATCCACATTTACCATTCAAACTAACGTTGGTGTCAATGACTTTCTGAGTTCCTCCTACGCGACTTGTCGTAAACCGTGTCACCATTTTTCATATACCAAATTAACATTTTCAAAATCGTTTTTACACACCCAACCTCGGTTCCGGTCTTCTGAGTATCCTCATAATAGTTCCACCGTCCGGGTTCCTATTGGCACGCAAAATTTTGCATTGGCTCCTCTCCGCGGATAACCAAGCTACACACCTAACCTCAGTTCCGCCGTTCCGGTCTCCTGAGTATCCTCACAATGATTCTGTCGTCTCAGGTTCCCATTGGCACAAACATACACACACACACCACACAAATGGACTACCATGTCCAGCCACATTATGGTTTTCAAACCATTTCTTTTTTAAAACACGACTTTCGTTAACAACACCCTAACTGTCATGTTTCTACTTTCTCGATTTTCATATCTCGTTTTCATGCAAAGATTCTGTAGTAGGACTTTTTCACATATGTAACCATAAATCATTTATTATAATCTTGAAACTAAACTAGCAAGATCATCCAATTCTATATTGATAATCATTCTCAAATCACCATTTAAAGCATAACGCCACATGTACGGATGCCTTTGGAGTGGAGACCACTTATGCTTTATCACACAACAAGACAAGTAATTCTAACAATTATGTATACATGCTCATAACAATCCTTAAGATCAAAATACGAATACTTCAAATCAAGTTTATACTTCAAAAAAATCCGTTCTTTCTTCCTTTTAGGGAAGTTCAAAACAACATATGTTTTTTTCGGAAAATAAAGTCGATTTATCCAAATGCTCCCCTTTCTTTTCAAAATTTTAGTAAAAATACCTTTCAAGTTCTCATGCAAGTACCATACAATATACTTAGAGTTTAATGGATAAGAAAAATTCTATGTATACTTAGAGTAAGTAAGTAGAGGTATTCTACCATTCTTCTTGGCGGTAGGGCGGCTATGAAAAGTAAGTCGGCTATCGGACGGAGTGACTTCCTACGGAAAGCTTACGGTAGCTTCGAAAGAGAAGGTTTCTCTCGAAACTAATTCTTGACTATACTACTAATTTTTTTGGATTGAGATGGTGGTCGAGTGGTGGTTTAGACGTTTAGTGGTGGTCTTGGATGGGTTTCTTGAAGTGCTTAAGAACAAGGAAGAACTAAGCAAGAACAAAGTAAGAACACAAAGATTTCTAGAGAGAGAAGTTGAAGCTTGAAAGTGTGAGTTGGATGCTTGGAAAATGGTCCTATTTATAGGAAAAATCTGTCTCTCTCTCCCTCTCCTGGACCGAATTCTCTCTCTCTCTCTCTCTCTCTCATTTTTTTGTTCCATTGCATTGTCACATCTCACCTTTCATCATGGCATAGTTTTGCCTCACTTGTCATTTCCATCTTTAGGCCATAACCTAGGTTATCATGAAGGGTTTTTGGTCTTGTCTTGTCTTAGGAGGGTTTGCTTGCAAGGAAGAACAAAATGAATGGCTAGGATTGTGTTTAAAGAAGCCTAGAAATGGGTTGTAAAGTTGTACTTAGATTGAGTGTGAGGTTGGCTAAAAGAGATAACTTTTTTAAGTGACCAACACATGCACACACTCACTCCTCTCTCTCCCTCTCTCGGCCTCTCCCTCTCTGCCTTCTCTCTCTCTCTCTCTCTCTCTCTCTCTCTCTCTCTCTCTCTTTTCCTAGTACTATATTATATATATATATATAAGTACACTCTCTCTTTTCCTAGTACTATATTATATATATATATATAAGTACACTTAAGTGCTATGAGGTCTAGCTTACTAAGTCTAGGAAGAGAGTAAAGATTATGGTCTTTCAAGTAACAACTCAACAAAAGATATGGTTAAGACTTTCCTAGAAAGCATATATGGTCATATAGGCATGTGTATAATAGGCTATGAGGTATATATATATATATATATATATATATATATATATATATATATATATATATATATATATATATACAGTTCTCATCATATAAGGTCGCCCGTACCTGGGTAAAATGCGGACCAAAAATGAAGGGCTATGATTAACTGAAGCCAAATAGGTCTCAACGGCTGTGATTTGAAGAAGCTTGTCTCGGGCAAACAAAACCCCATTTTTGTTTCCACTGTGCACTTTCGTTTCAAACAAACGAAGAGAGAGAAGCAGCAGACGATTGAAGACGAAAAATCAAGCACTCCAAAGAGCGACAAAGAAGAAGAAATCGAAGAAGAAAAACACAAAAGGTATCTCTCTCTCTCTCTCTCTCTCTCTCTCTCTCTCTCTCGTTCCAAATATTACAAGAACTAGAAGCCCTAACCCTCTCGATTTTCCCCTTCTCTAATCAGGGCTTGAAGAGAGAGATATACCTTGAAATCGAACCTAATCGAGCCCTAGACGATTCAAACAAGGTAACCCCTCAATCTGTGTTTTTTTAATTTCGAGTTAGGGTTTTTTTATTTCGTTTTTTTATTTCGTTCTTTAGTTTTTTTTTTTTTAAATTTCGAGTTAGGGTGATGATGATGAGAGTGACTCACATCTGAAGGAATATGTTTGTACACACCAGAACATGTTTGCTGTTTTTTTTTTTTTTTCTCAAGTGAATCATGAATATGTTTGAATTTCTGCCATTGCAATGTTTACTATTTTGGTGGGATTCCTAGGGCTTTAGATACGCTTATGAATGAAGAAGAAGAATGTTTATTCCTAGGCCCAGCATCTCCAGATATGGGACTCCTATAAGCTGCATGTATTATCCTGTTCTCTCTATGGACAAGAAGAAGAATTCCCTTTCCCCTTGCAAATCCGAAAATTTGATTTATTTTTTCCAAAAATCTGAATTTTGTTTGAAATTTTTTTTCCTGATTTATGTTATTTTTCTGAAGAACGAAGAACAAATCGACCGTGGGTACAACATGACGACAACGACAATGCACCAAAATCGAGTATGGCTAGTTTTCGAAAAACAACGAGACACCATTTTTGGCCTATAAAGATAACCCTTTCTATATCCCATCTGTCAGTTCTTTTAAGTCAAATCCTAGGTTATGAAATAATGTGTTCTTTTTGTAAGATGGCCCTTACAGTATCCCACACCATGTAACTTGAGAGACGCGTGTCCCTAACGTGTCTCCTGTTTGAAAAACCATCCAAGTAATTGTATACGCCATGTGGTGTCCCATATCTGTCTTTGACAAGTCCAACACTGATAAGCAACTAGATAGGTGTGTTGGGTGCTTCATGGAGGAATACTAGATAGGTGTGTTGGTGCTTCATGGAGGAATTCTATCTTTGAGGTGTTATTTTAAAATTTTGTACAATAATTTTTGTATTGGAAATTAAAATGTTGATTTATTATTAATAAGCACGTCTAAGGAAGTTGATATAATTGTCTTTAAATCAAAGTTGTAAACTCTTGGTAGTTGTTGCATTATTTGGTGGTTATGAGAGGCTGAACAGAGTGGGATTTCAAGTGATACGAAGAGACCATATCTTCCAGTTGAGGTTTATACTCGATGGAATCAAAAAGTTCTGCAATGTCATTGGAATATGCCTCCATAAGAACCGTAAGAAAGTGTATCACAATCTCATATCTTGACATTCTCCGTCTCAATGCTAAGTTTGTATATCGCCACAAGTAGTTGAATGCTCTTTGTTGAGTGTTCTTTCCTCTAAAATCCTGTTTCCTGTTTATTTGCTTATCAAGTTGATTTTTTTCTAGGAATGGCAGAAAAGAGGTTCTATTATGTCGTTTTTGTTGGAAAAGTCTCCGGAATCTATGAAAGTTGGATAGCTTGTAGAGAACAAGTAACTCGCTTTTCTGGGGCTGTGTTTAAAAAATATCCCTCATTGGAAGAGGCAAATAATGCTTGGAGCACGTATGTTGAAGCTCATTCCAATGTGCAATTGCTGTCTCCTCAACTTGCTCAACTCCCGATCGATTATGTGCCTTTGCTCGTACCTGTGCAAGCAAACATGGATGACCAAACTCCTAAGCTGCCCAAACATTGCATGTACATTGCAATGCTCTTACTTGGAGCTGTAATAGGAATTTTAATTTTGTTGGTCTTCATGTATTTTTTCTTTTAGTTGGTTTATGTAATGGTTATGTTGAACAAAATTTCTAGCTTTTGATGTGTATAAATTTGGAACTTGAGCAAGTATTATTGCTTTATGAATATGGTAAATTGGATGTTTTTTGTACCACGCATTAGCAGAGAGAGACTTTTGGTAGTTGGTTTAGTAATTGATATAATGTAAAATAGCATAGCCACGGGACCTTGTGAGGAGTTTCGGCTCTATTGTGAAGGTGGTTGAGGTGAAAGTTCATGTTTGAATTTTACCATGTGCCCCACTTTATTCTGAGGTTCCAGAATACAACATCAATGCTGCTAGACAAAAAAAAGAAGTATAACAATAGCAGTTAAGGTTCCTTTGCCTGATTTGATGGTGTGCCAAACTTCATGGCTTACAAACTACAGTAGTTTATAAGAGTGACATTAATCTGTCTGGAATAACAAGCTATTTGAAGGTTGTTTGAAGATAAAATTAGGAAAAGTTATTTGAAGGTTGTTTATAACAGAGAGACAGAGACCAACAAATGCACTAGGAAAATAGAGTTAGTCAGCATAAGAAGAAGTTATTGAAAGTGAAGATCGAGTGTTGTTTGAAAGCCCCTGGAACATTTATGGTTCTTGGCTCCTAAATAGCTCAATACTAATGCTATGAAACAAGAAATGGGACATAACTCTTTTGCTTTCAATACATTAAAATTCCAACTAAAATTTGATACAAATTAGGCGTAGGTAAAAAAACAAAAAGAGCTCATTCAGAGCCAAAAGTTCCGGCTTCAGAATGCAGTTTTACAAATCTATATCAGTCCAAAAATGCTTCCATGCAGCAGGGGTATTTCAGAGAACTCCATATTTGAAACATCAGTAGTTTTCCCAACTGTGACAATAGCAGTTCTAAACTGCTACACAAATCCATCCTGCAAGCCGAATAGGCAATATTATCAATAGAATAAATAAAATTTAAGAACAACTAAAGAAGAATTTTATAATAAACACTTACAATCATCGGGATCAGCATTGTCAATGCCGTCGTTGTCGTCGTCGTCTTCGTCTTCGTCTTCGTCATTCAACCTAGCATTTTGCGAAGAGCTAACAAGAAAAGAGAGGAATTAAAATGCAAACAATGAAATAATTAAATTTAGATTACAAGTATTAAACATACGTGCTGAGAAGTTTTGGACAATTCCTTTTGTCATGCGATTGCCCTGTTAACCCACAACCGTGACAACGCCTAGTCTTCTTGGCAGCCTTCTCTTTCCCTCCCTTGAGTCGTTTACCACAACCCTTTGCCCTCACTTGAAGCGGTTCTTTCAAACCATGGTCACGACTAATTGGCACTTGGATAGCACTCCCTTCACCATGTTCACTTACTTTTTTCATGTCACAAAGCTTTTTTTGACCCGAACTCAAAAGTTCTTCCACAAATTGTGTTCCATCCTCAATTACTACGGCCTCATCAATTAAAGAAGTAGCAAGTTGAAAGAGTCTATTTCGCCGCTCTAACAAAGACGTGTCACATATTTCTTTCATGCCCGAACCCAAGTCATCTTTAACTCGCATAGCCTTTGCAGATTTTGTCCACCTCCCCAATATGTATTCATTAGGCAAATCTTCTATTTGCATTCTAGAAAAGTAAGCCAATATGTGCCGACAAGGAATTCCGGCACACTCAAATATCTTACAACTACAACGGACATGGTTTGACGACTTATCTACCACAATCTCACGAACCCTCGAACCACTCCCCTTTATCCTATGAATGGCGTACACAACCCGATGTTCATCCTCATTTGTTGCCATCACCTTATAAGCAGTATTTTGAAAGAGCTCATCTTGAAACATGTAGAATATCTCAATTGTGTATAATTCACTCATTGTCGACTCCATGGGGTACATAGTTTTTAAATTTGGCCTCTCATTGACGTCTTTATGATCCTTATCCAACTCATTATGCCGTATACGTGCAAGTGCCCTCTCAAACCGCGTCACAAAGTCCAACAATGAATTTTCCGTAGACACATACCTCTTGAAGAAGGAATGGGTAATTTCGGCTCTTTGACTAGTAGTCATGTGAGCAGAAAAAGTGTGTCTCACATATGCGGGAACCCATCTCTCACGAATTTCGTATAAATTTCGTAACCAATCATTACCGGTTAAGTTAGCTCTGTTTACCACCTCAACCCATCCAGCCTCGAACTGTTCAGGTGTCTCAGAATTCCATATATAATTTTTAAACTCCGCATAATGTTATTTGTAGGCCAATGCACTTATTCGTTCGGAAAACTTATTCGTAATGTGCCACATGCAATACCTGTGAAGCGTATTCGGAAGAACAATACTAATTGCTTTTGCCATTGCAAGATCCTGATCAGTTATGATCATTTTGGGAGGGCCTGCGGGCATTACTTTCAACCATTCCTTCAAAAGCCATTCAAAAGTCTCGACTGTTTCATCGCATAAGAAGGCACATCCAAAAAGAGTAGTCTGTCTATGGTGATTAACCCCTAAAATAGGTGCGAAAATCATAGAATAACGGTTTGTGTTATACGTAGTATCAAACACCACGACGTCCCCAAAATATTGGTACGACTTTCTAGCGGTTGCATCCGCCCAAAAACAATGTGTCATCCTATCCTCATTATCTTTCTCAATTGTAAAAGTAAAACCGTCATTCTTTGCTTTTTCAGATTGAAAATACTCGTACAGCATATCGGCGTCATGTCCGTTGACCGTCATCTTCTTATCCCTTTTATAATTATACAAATCTTGTTGTGAGCAACCAACATTTTCAAGACCTCCCGATTCCAACTCAAATATAGTCATTTGTTGACAAGTTGGCACATTTGCTGCTGACAGTTGTTCTATTAAAGCTTTTTTGGCAGCTGACACCTTACGATGGGATGGAAGCAAATGTGCCCTCCTCAGAGACGCAAGTGGGTGATTATGACCTTCGAAAAATTGGGACACAACATATTTTTCACCCTTCCTCACAACGGCCAATTTTGCACGACAATTCTCTCTAGTTATCCCTCGACGCCGTTTGTTTGGAGTACTTTTTTGAACCTTCAACCCTTGTTTGAAACAACAAAACTCCTTCCTAACGATTACATTTACATCGGCTGTACTCTTTCTACTAGAATGTGATCGGGTACTAAAACCACCTTCTTTAGCATAACGGTTGTAAAATACCTTAGCTTTCTCTAAATTGTCAAACTCTTGGTTAATTTTCGGTATAAGGTCATTCTTAACCTGAGGAGTGTAAAGTCCTTGTGAAGAATTTGCAGATGATTCACACAGCATACTACAATCCAAAAGACAAAACAAAGACAATTGATCAACTTCATATAATTTTTGAACCCTACTTTTTTAACCTGAGGAGGGAGGGAGAGAGACAAACCTTGGTTGGTGGACGGTCGGTGGTTGCATAATGCTTTCTTCTTGTTGATCGTATTCCATAGCTGGTTTGTTTTACGGCAGCATAACAAATACCATAGGAACATTAATGTTTCAGTATATAAAAGGCTTTATGTTGTAAGATATGCTAAATGGCATGCAGATTATTGAAACAAAATCCTTAAAAGTTGATTCCCAAAAAATTGGCTTTGATATAACATCATGTATACACTACTCGGAAACAGGATTTTACTAGCCTCATCTTTACTTAGCAACAGCAACAGCAGCCAAAGATAGGGTAAACCAAAAACGAAAATCCCAAAAATACTAGATTCCAGGTACCATACAATATACATTATAATCAGATGGCAGCCATTGGAGGTAGACAAGTTCTCATTCAATAATTCCTCCTAAACAAATCAAAATATAGCAATGTTCAGAAACTTTCACTCCCAATTTCTAGGTATTTTTGATTCATAAGCGTATCTAAAGCCCAAGGAATCCCACCAAAATAGTAAACATTGCAATGACAGAAATTCAAACATATTCATGATTCACTTGAGGAAAAAAAAAAAAAACCAGCAAACATTTTCTGGTGTGTACAAACATATTCCTCCAGATGTGAGTCACTCTCATCATCATCACCCTAACTCGAAATTTAAAAAAAAAAAAAAAACTAAAGAACAAAATAAAAAATGAAATAAAAAAACCCTAACTCGAAATTAAAAAAACACAGATCGAGGGGTTACCTTGTTTGAATCGTCTAGGGCACGATTAGGTTCGATTTCAAGGTATATCTTCTCTCTTCAAGCCCTGATTAGAGAAGGGGAAAATCGAGAGGGTTAGGGCTTCTAGTTCTTGTAATATTTGGAACGAGAGAGAGAGAGAGAGAGAGAGAGAGAGAGAGAGAGAGAGAGATACGTTTTGTGTTTTTCTTCTTCGATTTCTTCTTCTTCGTCGCTCTGTGGAGTGCTTGATTTTTTTTCTTCAATCGTCTGCTGCTTCTCTCTCTTCGTTTGTTTGAAACGAAAGTGTACAGTGGAAAAAAAAAGGGGGTTTTGTTTGCCCGAGACAAGCTTCTTCAAATCACAGCCGTTGAGACCTATTTGGCTTCAGTTAATCACAGCCCTTCATTTTTGGTCCGCATTTTACCCAGGTACGGGCGACCTTATATGATGGGAACTGTATATATATATATATATATATATATATATATATATATATGCATATCTATGTACTTAGAGAATCTAGGAAAGTGACTTTGGAGGTAATTAGGTTTAAGGCTATAAGTCTTAGGTTGGCATGCATGATAAGACTAAGAGCATCTCCAACCTTGACCCATTTTAAGACTCAAATTTAAAATTTGGGCAAAACCCATCAAAAACTCTCTCTAATCTTTGACCCAAACCCTTCCCCATTTTGGGTTTTACCCATTTCTTTCCCCAAATTTGAGACAGCCCAAGTCTCTACCCATTTTTTCCCCCAATATTCCAACCGCTCTTCTCTTTTCAACTGCTCCCTCCATGCCATTCTGAAAGCATGGCATCGATGGCTTTCCCAAGCTTGGATACCTCTCTCTCTCTCTCTCCCCCTCCCGGATGTCTGAATGCTGAAGTCTCGACGATCTCTCCCCTCTGGAAGAATCTTGAAGCTGGTCGCGTTGTTGATGAGAGATGTGTACTACCCTTTTGGCCGAAATCGTTGGGTGAAACAACAATGGAGGGAAAATAGTCTTGAAAGCATAAAAAAATAATATATTTGGGTAAGGGATCATTTTGCCATTGGAGTGAGCCTAACCCAAAATGGATTTTTACCCAAATTTGGGTAAAAATTTGGGTCAAGACTAGAGATGCTCTAAGTTTACTTCTTTTGGAAGCAAAATGATGACTTCCTTTGGTCCAATGGTTCTTAAATGTTAGGGAAATGTAACTAAGTTGATTGGTAACTAGGTTTCTCTACTAATTGGTTGGAAGCTAATTCTACTTGCCAAGTAGGATTTCTAGTCAAGAAATGTAATTTTAATATTTTATTTCACTCACTAAGAAAATATACAAGTGCTTCTACAAGTATATTTGTCTTTAGAAAATGACTAGATTGTCCAATGCTAAGAGATTTAATTTTATAAGTCACAAATTTAATTATGACAGATTATTAGAAATTAAAAGGAATTTTAAAAGCAATACCAAATAATTAAAATAAAATTCAAATATTTAACGAAATTTTTATTTACTGAAAATCAGAATCGTTACAAAATGCATCCAGAAAAGACTTGGAAAAAATGAAATCGGACAGCTCAAATTTTTTCTTCAATTGGATAGGAGCTGGATTATTATCGATCTTTTGATCACGAGAAGTTAAATATTCCCTCCAAACATAGAGGTATTTTTTTTCTTCTTCCGCGCTTTCCTCCTCTCATTTGGTCAAATCCGAGAGAACCCAGCAGTGCCTCTTCGCGAAATTTTTCGAAAATCTGCTGTGGTGTGTTTGTTGCAGATTCTAGAAATAAATAAATACATGCTTCGGGCTGGATTTTTGATGAATTGTATATACAGTCACGTAAAGAGCAACCCTTTACGCGCGAAGAAGAATTGGTTGCCCTTGATTCGGCTCTGGAGCATGATAAAAGATTCGTGGCGAGTGGTAAAATTTTTGTGAAGCTGGCCGGTTAGAATCATATTCGTATGGGTTGGACCTTTTGGACATTGAATTTGAAAGTAACTGGCGGAATTTTTTTCTCCTCGCGTCTTTTTATGGTACGAGTACGAGGTGTCACCTTATCGCTTCCGACTGAGAAGGAAAGGTCTTACACCTCCTGCTCCATACAATTAAGAGACGCTGGGAGAAAAAGCTTCAGCAAATTATATATGCTCAAATCCAACGTCTAGAAGCACCAATACCAATACCCATACGTATACGAGTCGTAACGGCCTCCACAAAAATATTACAGCTCGCCAAGCCACTTTTAGCATGCTCTAGAGCCAAATCAGAGCTTGCCAAATCTCCATCGCGTGTAAAGATTTGCTCATTACACAAACGTAAATATAATTACAAAAAAAATGTAGTCCGAAGCAAGAGGAATTTTCCATGGACGTAAATTTATAGGCAACCATATAAACCGCTGATATTTTGGCGTCGCATATCCAATCAATTTGGTCAAAGGCTGCCTTTGACGACGAAATCCAATTTTAAAAAAGAATAGGTTTAAAAAAGATCTCTTCTAAAAAAAATGTTCCATTTGACGACGAAATCCGATTTTCAAAGCAGATTAGAGAATATGCAAAGGAGGTTGGAAACCCCAACTCCTAATTAACCTTATATTTATGGAGAGTTCGAAAGCTGATTAGAAAAAAAGTAACAAAAACATAAGAAGAAGAGAATTGGAATGTAGGAATATATGTATATATATAATCTGTAGAGTTTTGTTACCCAAGGTCTCAAAAGGAGGGATAAAACTATAAATCGAATAACGATTAACCAAACAGAATCGCCGTCCCAGCAACACACGGTGGTGAGATGGTGATGGGGTCGTCCTTCTCGACGGATGTTGATGATGGCCACAATCCGAGATGAAGGTGATTGTCGAGATGAGATCTTTTTATTTTTATAGTGTGACTTTAAAAGGTCATCTTTGATATTTGGCCATTCAAGTGCTTGGATTAAGCTAATTTCTCTCGGATTTGACCAAGCCAGAGGAGGAAAGCGCGGAAGAAGAAACACGTCTACATTTGTAGGGACTAGGTCTCTTTTCTTTTTCTTTTTTTCTTTTTTTTTTTGACATTAGTTAATCATAATCTACTCTATCGAGGGGATTTAGGGAGGGAGATGGGTGCTTACGGAAATGAACCCTGCCCATGTGCATGAGAATATAAGAGAGATACCAACTGCACTCCACTTCATTTGCATCCGACGGCTCGGATTTTATTTCTGCAACCAACGATCGAGAGCCGTTCATTGCCGAGATGAGATCCGAGCCGTCAAGATCTGATGGCTCGGAGGTGCGTAGCACCGTGTTGCGCAGCACCATCCCCCAATTCCTTTTCTCATGATGAAAAACTTGTAATCCAGCTCATGCTCATCTACTATTGGAGAAAAAAACTAATAAACCGTCCAATTTTATTTTTTCAAACCTTTTCCGGTTGGCCTCACTTCAATAAGTGGAAGCATTCATTTAGTAGAGCTCGTTCATTTTGAATCACTTCACTAAAAATTGAATTCCTAGAGTTTGCTTCTTTGTAGGTCTTAGTTCATACTACAATTTTCTAGGTTCTAGCAACTCGTACGAGACCTTCAGCAGAGGAAGACTAGGAGGAAACAAAAGCGGTATCAAAGGACTACCATCCGGGCAGGCACAACCCCACTTCCCCAGAACCAGCATCGGAAAAGCCCATAAACTGAGAGAGATTTACGACAGAGAGAACGGGATTTCCACGACTGAAGTTGGAGGATCCGTACATGAAGGAGGTGGAGAATGTTGTTCCTATGCGGCTATGCCCGACGTGGTGGATAGGCATGCTGTGATGAACATGGATTGAGTGACCAAGCACTCTCTCCTCTCACGGGTGGCAATTCAAGGGCTACAAACTTGAACAATTAAAGAAAATATGAATTGTAACGGGAAATCTCTATTTGGATGGTATAGGAAAAAGAGAAGAAAGGAAATAGGTAGTTGTACACGCACCGATATAATTAAGTTGGATCAAATGGGTACCTGAGGGATACCTAAAATTGCTGGTGTTCATAATGCTGTTGCCATAATTAGTCTTAACACTGGATTTATTGTTTTTGGCTGTAAGCTTACGCTCTTGCGTCGTAACCTATGAAGCACACTTAATTTGGAATAAGACTTATGTACAGTAGCCACATTGAATTTTGATACTCCTCGGATTCGTATCCAATGCTTGCTATTCATATCCATACTTATCGGAAACTAAACGTCATGCATCGGATACTTTAGCCTAGCTAGCTGCACCATACTTCGTGCCCACTTAAGCACTCAGGGTTATTCAACAAGACTGACCAAGATCGAGTTTTAACCGTTAAACGAGCCTTACCCTGGGTGCATGTAATTTCGTCTCAAAAGCCACCCCAGTTTCTAAAATATCAATGTCTTTCCATAAAATCCTGGTACGATGAAATTACATTATAGAAACATATGACTGTGTTCTGTCATTACACAAGCCATGCTTACAAAGTAAAATGCTGCACAAGGCAGTTATATAGACAGACATATATACAAATTAAGCAACCACCACTTGGTAACCTGGTGAACAAATTAATTCATTTATTCATTTATTTTTAACAATGATTACCGAAAGGTAGTAGGCATACTATAAGGCCAGTATGTTCGCTCCTTGTTGTGATGCCCCCGGGTCCCTTTAGTCTTCTCTGAGATTAAATTTTTTCTCTTTTGCTGTTCAAAAAACATACTATTAGGCGAATAGAGGAGGCAGGGGCAGACTGCTCTTACCACAGTCAAGGCCCAGTTTGATTATCAGACCATCAAGGAAATGATGAAGAAAAGATTACCCTTAATACGGATATTTGAGATTTTATCAAACATGGATTTGAACTACTGACCGAACCCCTCCCGAACCGGCTTCCTATTTGTTGATGGAGAGGTTAGCGAATTCGGTGTCAAGGTCCTGACTTCTGTTTCGGCGAGGTCTGGAATGCTCTTGCTCGTGCTGCTGTTGATGCTGCAGCAGCTGGAGATGGTACAGTGTTTGAAGCCTTGCGATTTCTCTCTGTAACATTTCCTGCTCCACTGTATCATTCAAGAGAATCTTAAGTACGAAAATCTCGCTTTAGGTTTGGGAAATTGATAGACCTCAAACAATCTTCATATCAACAGATAAGCATATGAAAAAGTTCTTTCAATAGCGTAGTCCGAAAACAGTGCAACACATCAAACAATGCAAGGATGGAGTGAAAATGAAGAATTCGAAATTATCATTACAATCACTAGAAAAAACTTTAATGGCAAGAAGGTAAGTAGAATTAGAAAGTTTTAACCCCGAGTGCAGTCCAGTAGCATAAGGTTGTCACTGAGGAGATCTGGAGGTCTGGTATACGAGACTAGCACGAAACTTGGCTTTATCCGATACTGGTAGCTCATAGGTGGTTGCGGTATCCTGGATTTTCCCCAGAAGGGTGTGACCGAACCAGTCATTCCTTGAAGAGGTTTTTTGTCGCTCAACAAAGAGAGTACAAAAATTTGCTACTCAAAAAAGAAGCAAGTATATAAATGAAGCAGCCAGCTATTATACGAAATTAGCTTGTGAGGAAAAGGATACTCACTCTGTTTTATCGCTTGCTCCTGGGATAAATTGTCTAATCGCTGTCTCAGGGTTCTGTTCTCCATGCCTAATATAAGATTATGCTGGTCCAAGAATTCAAGCTCAGCCGAAACTGCACATCCTTCAGCCTGTAAGGGTGTAAGTGTCAACGCGTAAGTTATTCATCTGACAGAAAGTATCAAATGTGCTTATTTGAAAAAAAGAAAGTAAATACAAAGCAAAGTGCTTTTGCCTGCAAAGCTTCTACAGTCCTTTCCAGTTCAGCGATGTATTGCAGCTTCTTGACCCGTGAACGATGAGCTGATTGCCTACATTTTGAGGCATCTTACAGTTCTTAGTAAGCGTGCAGGAGTAGTATCACAAAAACTGAAGATAACTATTGTAAGACCATTTCTCTTTGACATATAGTAAGACTTGAGTACATTAATTTCCTCGTGATCTTCCTTTTCTTGAAGCTTATTTTCCAAAGTACAAAAAAGAAAAAAAAAAACATAGAAGCTATGAACAGGAACAGAAAAGTAATTATAGTTATGCAAGAAATCAGTATTGCTGTCTCTCAGCTTTATTCACATTCTATTTGAAACCAATAACATTGTTGTCGAATAGTGTAGATCGTTGCATATTAATTTTTGGCCCTTGAACTCCATCTTCAGCTTTGTTCTCTCCAGGCAATGAAGAAAGAACTAAAACACAATAGCAAGGGATCAGCACAGAAATGGAAACACTAATCAAAGAAGGTACCAATAAAGTTGCCTATCAAAAAAAAAAAGGTACCAATAAAGTTAGTATTAGAAGTTTGTGCCAACCAGAAGAAGGAAACCTTAAAAACTACAAAGGATATGGACCCTTGGTGTAGATTAATGCCTTGTTCTCTTCCCTTTTCAAAAAGTATTTTTCAAAAAATTCCCCCTAGATTCCCCCTACTTCCAACATTTCTTTCTCTATCTCTCTCTACTTAAACAGTCAAATACGCGGAATTTTTTTTTTCCAACCTTCACATTTCTTTGAAATGGGAACCTATGCCAGACGGACCCAAGTATGGGTATGGGTCATCGGGTGTGATGCATAATAATTCAGGTGATGAGCACCCATGCTAAACGAACCCGAGTCGGGTGCCTTCACAGGATAAATTCTATGTTTATTTTGTAACTTCGAGTGCAAAAAGGCACTTTACTTATTCTGTAGCAATTACGCAACTAAACATACATCTGATGATATTGTTAAGTGCAACTGTAATCCAAGTGTCCATTACGAAGCATCCGACGAATATCAACAGACAGATTAGACAAAAATCACAATTCAACTCGCATTCACTGCTTAGATTTCCACCAGTGATGCAACATATCTGACCTCTTTAGCTGCCAAAATTATATTTTCGTCAAAGTTTAAATCATTGCTGAAATGTACGATAATTCACACATCACTTTTAAAGAATGGCGGTTTCTGAAAAAAAAAGAAGAAAAAAGAAGTAGGTAAGAACCTAAGCCTGCTATATACTAAATGCATTCGTGTCACAATTCTGGAAAATATGCATTTCCAAAAAGTAGCATAGAGAGCACAAAGTAAGATTCAAGCAGCTCTTGTTAACATGAACTCATGAATAGCAAGTAAGAAAATTCCATTGCTATGAGCTTATGATTACATGAAAGAAAAGGCTTACTGTTTGGCACGTTTTGCTTCTGACTTGGACAGGAAAGGCTTCAATTGTAAGCCTGATTGGTTTCGAGAAACAGAATCCACTTGGTCAGGCTTTCTAGCTGCAGTAGACATCAACCCTTCTGAAACCATTGGAAGAGGTTCACTAACTATATTCCATTCTTTGTCGGAAGAGCTTGGCCTTTTCTCGAACGAAGCATGCAACGGATCCATCTGATGAATCAAAGCCTGACACCCCCAAGAAGCAGGACCAGCAATAGCAATTGTGAAGTTGGTTTCCTCATTGATGTCATCCGGATTAGCTTCCAGACATAAGTATGTAGAAGAGTCGCTCACTGAACGTCTGTGACCTTTTTGTACCAGTGTCTCTGGCTCATTAAGGAGATCGTCAAGCCAATACGGTTGCTCTACGAGACAACTCTCAGAAGAACAACGGAGATGGTGACTCAGTAATTCTGTGGGCTGTTCAATGGATTTTGATCCTACGAGAGTTGAATGGCCATCCCATGGAGAACCATGTGTAAGGGAACTTATAGAAGGGAGTTGGGCCTGCCTGTTTGTGTATGGGGAAGTTTTGAGGCTTGGTGATATGTTTGAACTTCCCATAATGTTATTGAAGCACCTGTGGGAAAATGTTGTCGGTGCAACAGAAACATTAACAACAATATCACAACAACAATAACAGTACCCATGTATCCTTAATCAATAGGGTATGGGCGGGCAAGACCGGAGATAGACCTAACCTTTAACATTAGATGCACAAAGTGACTACTCTCAGAAAGTTAAGTTTTAAAATAGCGGCCTCCATATACCTCCAAAAAATTGAGGAACTCAAGGGACTTGTGTTAAGAACACAAAAATAGGCACATTGATGCGAATTTATCAACTGCAACTGACCCAAGATATGGCAGACAAAGGAAAAGAAACACCATATAGCATTGGGATATAATGAAGCCCTTCGGTTTAATTCACAATGCCAAGTTCTTCTCCAAAGCATACTGACCATATTTTAAGATCATGGATTTGCTAAGGGAAAGGAAAAGGCGAGGATAAATAAAGAACTGAAATCTGTTTCAACAAAATTTGGAGTAAACAATCAAGAAATAGGCTTTCACATAGATGCTTCTTCCTTTGTATTCGTCATCTTCATAACGCAACGATTTAAAGCACAAAGTCTACCTTTTTTTCCCGTCTTAATGGTTCTTTTCCTTCTCTTTGCTCTATTTTCCTTCACCCCAATGAATTCAAGACCACAAAATGCCACTGCCTTGACATTGGATCGTTGGCTGCAAAATGCATGTTGGCAGTGGAATTCACTACCAAAATGCCCCATCACCACCGACCTTGTCTCCCACATTAGGGCTATTGGGAAAAAAACAGATCTCTAAAGGTAAAAGAAGAACAAGGGCTTGGGATATTTTCGATATTGGCTTATTGGTTTCTTAATCGGCAAAACAAAAATCTTGAGTCGCCAGGTTCCCATTTCCTAATGCCCACAGAAAATATTCATTGTTTTCAAGTGGACCGCGGAAATCACTTCATTAAAGGGACCGTTTGGTGTCAAGGTGATAAAAGAGATGATGGTTGTTTCTAACCAAATTTGACCAGTTTTTGGTGACGAAAGGAGTGGTGGGGGGGCCTTCTGTGTAGTTGTTTATGCCCATTTTTGGCACCGCGAATCAGGCTAGCCGTAATTGTCCATTTAATTAATTCTTTAATTAAATTCGGCCGAAGCTGGGTAATTGATTGACGGTTAAGTATTGGGCCATGAGCTTTTCCCATTTGGGCCCAAGAAGAACGCAGCCCATGAGAATAACGTAGCCCACGGTTTTTGGGAAGGAAGCTCATAGTTTGGCCCACGAAGAAAATGCTGATTTTGCCCACGAAGTGCAGCCCACGGTTTTAGGGAATTGGTTGCTGTCGGTGGTAGTTATTTTCGTCCAAATTCGAAAGCCAATTGACTTAGTCAATTGGCCACATGTCAAGCTAGCAAGAGAAGGGGGGTAATGGGGAGTTATTGCCACATCACCCATGATCTGTTAACTGCCAAAAAACTATCCATTATCTCACATGCATGAAAAGAGGAAGCATCATGGGACACATGTCAACTTATAGAGCGAAGCAGAATTCAGATTCAGGCTTGAATCAGCTTACTGCTATGCCTATAAATATAAGTTCACAAGATAAAAAAAGGATCCAACACCAATCAAAGCTCAACGTTTAAACCAAAATCTTCCCAGCAAAGCACACTTTCCTACTTTCAGCAAAGTAGTCTACCGAGTACCTCGTGCTCAAACCCCATTCAAACTCACTTCATCAAGTAGTTTGGATTTTTACTTTTCTTGTAATCAAACTTTATTATCCCAGAGCAATAAAGTTGTCCCATTTCCTATACGACTAGGAAATTTGAAGTCCACAACCGTGTGACAAACCACGAACCTCATTGTGATCTTTAATCTTTGAGTCGCACGCAATCACTCTTACGTTAGAGTCAAGATTTACGGGAATCTTCATCAAAAATTAGGCGCTACAAGTCTTGGCACGCTCGTGCTCAACGTATTTACGCCTTTGCCAAAAACGAGAGTTTTTAGTAGTATATATCTCATTTCTCGCCATTTGTCACAATCCAAACAATTAGGAGGTTTCCCATTTCGCTTTGTTTCTTATCATTTCTCACCTAATCCCTCAAACCAAACGGCCATAAGGGAGGGATGACTCTAATTGAAGTTACCTGCCTGTATCTTCTTGATATTTCACTGGCTAAAAGGCGATGAAAGATTAATAGTACATATAAACAGGCACTGGGAAAATGAAATGAAGGATGAATGTAGACCTAGCCGAAGGACCGTGAAGAGTATCAATTCCCAATGTCATTCAAAACAACGGATTTAGTCTCATATTGATTTGCCAACGAAGATTAAGAATTCATTGTGCTAATTCCCTTAATTTGGTAATCATACTATTCGTGCATGCCACTAAGCAGGGGCAACAAACTCCCTTAGTGTTCCATGGGATATACCTAACATCTTGTTGGGTTTGTGAAGCCTAATTCAGTCTTGATTTGCGCTTCATTTGTCGACTATGTCACGATTCGACCTGCCCAAGTTGCAAGGGCCTAGGGCTGCGCCCACGGCAATTGGTTTGTGATCTAAACCGAGGACATAGAATTCATGCTCTACATAGGATATGTAATTTGTCATTCATAAGGAAAACTAGTGTGTGTTGTTGATGTACGTAATTACAACATTGAAAAAGGAAAATTCTTTGAGTCCTTTTTTTTTTTGTTGGGGGTGGTGTTTCTTGCTTTGTGCGTTCGAATTGCAACACTCCATATCCTCTGCATGGTATGTCTCTTCAACTACTCCTTAGTTCTGTGAAACAAACAGTTCCTAAGTCGACACGCTTACCGTAAACCCCCCTAAAACAGGGTGCACGTGAGCCGTGATGCGCTTTGTATTTCGAGCCACAAAAATTCGTATCCCAACACAAAATCTCGTAATTGAACACCAAAAAAATCGTATCTTTGACCAGAAAAAATCATAACTAATAATACCACAAAAATTCATGACCTAACACAATAGTTATCCCGTGTACATTCACAGAGAGATCAAATAGAGAGAGAGAGAGAGAGAGAGAGGGAGGGAGAGAGAATTACCAGCACCACCGGCGACTGGGAGCGACGGAAGAACATCCCACGTATTACCGGCGGTGAAGCCACATTGTCTTCACGTCAATCTCCTTAGGAAGAGAGGCCAGCTCGTTCATGCATGCAACTTTGAGAGAGAGAGAGAGAGAGAGAGAGAGAGAGAGAGAGGAAAAAGGGGAGCAAAGGGCGGAGCACATTTCACGTCGAAAATTTCTCATTCAATGGTCGTCTGCTTGCCACCCATACATTTTTGTTAAAGAAACATCTTTTTTATTTTTTCTCAAATCATGTAAATTTCGAATTTCTCTCTTCTCCATCTGTTTTGCGCATTAGGTTGTGTGCGGTTCTAAATATTTTGCGTGGTGTTTAGGCCTCCATTGTAGTTGTTATGTTCCCTCTTTTAGGATGACTTGGCCTTTCGATGTTTTTCCTTTGTTATCAATGAATATCATCCTATCGATTAATAAAAATAAAAATAAAAGAATTGTAATGATTATTTTTACAAAAATGTTAGGTACACTACATCTTATGTGGCTCCGGGTTCTACAAAAATCTAGAAAAATGCCTATAATTTTTAAAATAGTAATATTTTATGGAACCGTGTAAAAAATCAGATCCGACAAATATCTGTAAGTATTACTCCTAGATTCATATGGGTAAAATTGCTCAACTACGCAATTTTGACCCTACGAATCCAAGAATAAAATTTGCCGATATTCGTTAGAGCTGATTTTTTGTAGGGCTTTAAAACAATATTTTACAATTAATGAGAATTTTTCTGAATTTTTGTAAGACCCGAAATAAGCCTCACATAAAATAAAAATAAATATAGTGTACGTGTAGGGTAACTATGTAGACTTCCCTTATTTTTAGAGTACTGCATTTTTTCCTCCACTATTTTTGGATTTCAATACGGGAATGAAGGGTTAAAAAGACGAGTTCAATTTGTTTCTTTAAATAGTCAAAATGGACAAGGAATATGCAACATTCAAAAAAGGAAAGATCGATCAAAATTTTAAAATGAAAGGAGGTGAACAAAAAATCTTTTCCGAATTCAAAATTCACTTAAATTTCTGACCGCACATAGTTAATTGAAATGTCAAGTCGACAATAATTCGTTGGTCCAAAATTTGGGATGTTAGGATTTTCCAATGCAATTGGTTTTATTATCAGACTTGGGGTAGATGGAAGGCACATCTTTCGTGTACCCATAATTAATTTATTTAACGTTAATGTTTAATATATGTGTTTGAGTTATTTGAATGGAAATAAAAAGGAGGAAAATATGTTTTGAGGTAAAAGTGTAATAGCTTATTTGTTATGGGAGTTGGTGTGGTGTTTAAGTTGTTGAGGGTTCTTTGTGTAATTGGGCCTAAATGAGTGGAAAGTCTCCTACCTTCCTCTCTCACACTCTCATGCCACTCTCCTGGGACCCGATCCGGTCAATTAGCTTCGGACCAGTTTGGTCTATTTAGTGCATTTGAGCCGTTCAAAAGTGTTTTGGACGGCTCAGATTTAAAGATAATATTTAAAAAAAAAATTTTTAATACAACTCTTTAAATTTGAACCGTTCAAAATATTTTTGAATGGCTCGAATACACTAAATAAACCAAACTGGCCCGAAGCCAAATTGACTGGATCCTTCCTCCACTCTCCCTCCCATAACTCTCATAGTCTCTCCCTCTCTAGCTCTCACACTCTCTCTCTCTCTCTAGCTCTTTCACCTCCAACCCACAAAGATTTACCTTCTCTCCACCATATATCATGATCTAGACCTTGGGTTTTGCTCGCTCAAGTTTGGAGAGAGGTGTTCTTGGTTGAAATCAAGTTTGGGATCCTAGGGTTTGTGGAATCTTGGATTTAGCTCTTCAAAGTTTGAGGTAAGGATTTGTCACTTTCTTTATGTGTTTATGAGTAAATTGGGTGCCTAAATCTTATTATTGATCGTTGTTTTGAACTTGGGTAAAATCTGCCATGCATGTTTTCTTAGCTGAAAAATTATAGACTGATACTAGTACGACCCGTTTTGGACCACCTTTCGCTCGATGTCTAGATTTCTACAATGACTAGCATAACCATTAGCACTTAACTTTAACATTTTCAAAACTAAAACTTAGAAAATGCGCAAAAATCTTGTCAAGGTTTTTCTCTGCGTTTGCCAGCTCATCTCTTATGGAATGCAAACAAAGATCAAATATAAAGACTAGAAATGTAGGAAAAATTGAATGAAATACTAGGAAAGAAGACATAACTTATGGTACTTGGCCCCAAGGAAAAAGATAAAAGTTCGTTTTTATATTCTCCTTTGATATTCCACATACCAAGTTCATCTTCATCTATAAGCTTTCCTAGAATACGATCAAAATTAGGAACTCTACTTTTAGGTATCCTCATTTCTCTACCATCTGATCTTCATACGATTTTGCAATAACTGCTTTCTTTAGTGCCAAGCCTACAAGAGGCAGCTCCTTGATGAGTATGCTCGACATTACAGTTTTTCCAATCGGCACTGGTAACGTATCGACATAAACAATTGCTTTTGAAATATTTTCTTTTGTCTTTAAAACGGAAACATTATCCGCGAACATTCTCACCTCATCTGATGGTGGTTAGTGAATTGGGGGAGAAGATGGGTTAAGTGAGCTGAGTTTTTAGGTGGAGATTCTAGTTGAAATTGAGGTCTAGATGAGGTACCAGGTTGTTTCTCACTTGAGATTGACAAAGGATGTTGGTTTTGTGGTTATAGATCCTGGAAGTTGCATGCACCAACCGATGACTCACTCTATAACCACTTAGACCCGCAGACTACTTGCATCAATTACCTTTCCGTTGATCCAAACTGCTTAGATTACCAGCAATTAGAATGAGTAGAAAAAGATAACATGCCATGAGCATGTCTTGTTTACTATTGTATTTTGTAGTTGCATGCTAATTTGGTTCTAGTCTGTCAAACCAAACCATGAAGTCGGTACGCTTGGAAAATAAACAAAAGACGGGAATAAAACAGACTAGAGCTTAATGCATGCTAATCTATACTACTTCTTTTAAATGTATGAAGATGTCTAACTATGCCCAAATATGATCTTATATGGGTGAAGACCATGACAGCATGACCTCAATATGCCCAAATTGTTAGATTATACGTACTAATAAATGTTCTGAGGTTTTCATTTCCCATTGTGATATTTTATTGAGCAGTCAGTTTGACACACTGTGGACGTGGTGTTATGAACCCATGAACTAGGTAGCATACTTGTGGGGGTGGAGTAATTTGATACACCGGAAATAAAAGCAAGTCAATTTCCCCCCATCAGTTTTACATCTGAATATTGGATTCTATTTATTTGTATTTTATGTCATGCATTATCCTTGTCATTCTATTATCTTATGTTTGTATATTTGATTTTGCTGGTAACAAAAAGAGAGGAAAAAACAAGGAAAGAAATTTTAGTAAGAGAAGTCAAAATTTTCTATTTTATTTGGCTAGGATTAGATACATGATCTTCCAGTTTAACCCGTTTCTTGAGGGTGTTTTGTCCTCTTATATTCTCAACTTAGTAATGTTGATAATGGCACTATTGTCGTTCTCAATCCTATTGCAGATGGAATTTGGCTTTCATGTGAAGAAACTGATTACGTCCTGCGACCTATCTAATCTATCGGCTGTAGTTTTACCCATTACAAAGATGGTTTAGTGGAGATTTCTTTCAAATAGGAAGATACCACTTCCATGGTCTTCGCCACTATAGTTGTCAGAATCGTACAATTTACGATTCATATCGTACGATTCGATGCGATTCAGTGGGCAATCGATATGAATAGGCTGCCGAATCGGAAATAGCTGAGAATCGTAAGTGAATCGGTGATTTACGATTCATATCGTACGATTCGATACGATTCGGTAGGTAATCGATACGAATAGGCTGCCGAATCGGAAATAGCTGAGAATCGTAAGTAAATCAGTGAATCGTTCGATTCACTTAAAATTTCCGAAATTCATTTTTTACTCTTGTTTTGCTTCTTTTGTTGTTTGAAAAGGGTTCAAATATTTTCTTAAGGTCTAGTATTGTTATATGTCATCTTTTGTCTATGTTATATGGATAGATAATAAGAAAAAGAGATTTATTACGAGAGTGAATCGAAAATGAGGAAGATAAATAGAATATAACAACCCTATAGATCTTCTAAGGGTTTGTTTTGTACTTATAACTCTTTCGTACAAAAAGAACCATAAGTAGGCTTTACGAATCATCATCTCTTGGTAGTTGCAATAGAAGCAACTTACCTAATATTCCACGTTATTATCAAATCATCAATTAAAAGAAAGTATTTATTGATTTAGGCCTAAATCTTTCATTTGTAGTATATATTGTTGTTACCCTAATCAATAAGCATAGGTTTCTATGCATTATAGAAGTTATGACCGAATCAGAGCGATTCACGATTCGAAAAATGACCATTTCGATTCTCGATTCGATTCATGATTTGACAACTATGTTCGCCACAGGGAGAAACTTGATAGAAGAAAATCCTATTGGAGATGGAATTTGGTTTTCATGTGAAGAAACTAATTACATCCTGCGCCCTATCCAATCTACTATCCAATCTACTGGTCGTAGTTTTATCTAGCACAAAGGTGGTTTAGTGGAGATTTCTTTCAAATAGGAAGATACCACTTCCTTGGTCTTCACCACAGGGAGAAACATGATAGAAGAAAGAAACATGATAGAAGAAAGGATCCCAACCAACTCCTATACCTCTGCCAAACCAGTTTAGCTATTTGAAGTTGTTCTTGGGCTATGAAATGCACTAAAATTAGATATTCAATTTTGTTTGACACTGTCATTGCATAGTTTCTAATGCTATTTGGTGGTAAGATTTTGATCACATCCACCCTAAAAAATAGTTTCAGGATTTGTCTCACAAAGTAAAATCCCTTCTGATTGTACTCCACGTGCAACGTGCGCATTTACTAGTTTGGTGTAAGTGGGAAAAATCCACTTAGCTAGTGCTTGTAGAAGCTTTTTGGGATGGACAGCCTCACGTGCGTCCTTGCCTGAACCCTAGATGTCATCGGAACCTTAGCTGCAAAGCAGACAAGGGTGAGCGCACATTTGCCTCTCGTCGGCAAAGGCCATCCGATGCCTAAGTATCACATACCGGAGAAAATCCTAATTATCAGTAGGAAAGTAATCGTATTGCTATGTATTGCGTACCTTTCACCTTTAGGTTTAACTCGTTTATATAGGCATTCATATGCTTAATGCCCAAGCATCCGTGTTGCCTTAGGTTTCCTACCTCGTACAGGAAACCCAGAATATATGGATTCCATTCCCTTATCTGGCTGCTTTCCCTGCCCTTATGGGACTTCTTCCCATAGTAACTGAGCATCCCATCCTCATTAGGAAACTCAAGCAGATCCCCTTATTTTCGGGATCCCACTCTATCACGGAGTACGATTGTACTGGAATCTTCTAGACTTCCTATGCCGCCTTATCACTTAAGGCATTATAAGACTAGACTCTCCTTCTGTTCGGTAACCATGATCTACTACTGGCCTTTCGTGCCGTTTGTTCTTACAGCCGACCTCCATTCTCGTCGGAGGTGAGATCTAGTCCACTTATCTCTTGGTTCCGCGTATCACGTGTTCGGGTGTTACTTGTACCTACCTACTTGGGAGTACCTCCCTACATTAGGCTCTAGTCAGGCTCTAATACAGACTAGAGCCTAGTTAGCATGCACTACAAAGTAAATAAGATGCAAGAACGTGCTTCTACTCATTCTAATGATTGGTATTCTATGCAGCTTGGCTCAACAAAAAAGTAAATTTGAGATGCAAATATTCCGCAAGCCCAAGTGGCTACAAAGTGAACCGCCGATTGGTGACCCGCCCAAGATCCAAACCACGAAACCAACATACTTTATCAATTTCAAGCGTTGAACAACCTACCTCATTTGGACCACCAGAATCTCCACCTCCTTATACAGCCCACTCCCAACCACTTGATTCATTTTCTCCCTCAATTCACCCACCACTACCACCAGATGATGAGCGAAAGTTGGTGGATGATATTTCCATGCTTAAGTTTTTAGAAAATATTTCAAAAAAATTCTTTACGTCAATTGTTTCCAAGTGCCAATTGGGGAAACTGTCATGTCGAGCATCTTCATCGACAAGCTACCTCTTTTAGGCGGAGCGATGAAGAAAGAAGCTATGAAAAAGTTGTTTGAAGATCGGATAGTGGGTAAATGGTGGATGCCTTAGAATAGAGTTGCTAGTTTTGATAATGTTCTAAGACAACTAATAGAAGGAGAAAGACTTGGTTCATAGGAGATCAAAGGAAAAGATGAAGACGAACTTTATCTTTCGCCTCGGGGTACAATACCATAAGTTATCTCTTCTTCCCCAGTATTTAATTCACTTTTTTCTACATTTCTAATCTTTATATTTGATATTTATATTCAAATTGAAGGTTTGAAGCGACTAATTTGTATTCCACGAAAGAGAAGTTGATCGACGCAGAGAAAAAACTTGACACAGTTGTAAGATTTTTGTGCATTTTATGAGTTTTAGTTCTAAAAATGTTAAAGCTAAGTGCTAAGGGCATTTTATGAGTTGAGAAAGAACTTGTTTCAATTACATATCATAAGGAATTCGAACAAGTGCTTCAAATATAGTATTAGGAAGTACCGCTTGTGGAACCTCAATATCCCTTAGCACTTAGCTTTAACATTTTCAGAATTAAAACTCATAAAATGCACAAAAATCTTACAACTGTGTCAAATTTTTTCTCTGTGTCGATCAACTTATCTCTTGTGGAATACAAATTAGTCGCTTCAAACCTTCAATTTGAATATAAATATCAAATATAAAGATTAGATATGTAGAAAAAAGTAAATTAAATACTGGGTAAGAAGAGATAGGTTACGATATTGTGCCCCGAGGCGAAAGATAAAGTTCGTCTTCATATTTTCCTTTGATCTCTCATGAACCAAGTCTTTCTCCTTCTATAAGTTGTCTTAGAACATTATCAAAACTAGAAACTCTATTCTGAGGTATCCACCATTTACCCACTATCCGATCTTCAAACAACTTTTTCATAGATTCTTTCTTCATTGCCGAGCGCCTAAAAGAGGTAGCTTTTCGATGAAGATGCTCGACATAACAGTTTATTATTGTAGAAATCTAGGCATTGACAGAGATGCCTAGGTAGAGCCATAGCAGATGAAGCTTCAAAAGTCATATTTGTCGTAGAGGTAAACCCTCAAAGGTTACTCGACATTTCGGATTGAATTTATTGATTACTTCTTTGAACTTATAAGCCTGAATCATTTGTAACCAAAAAAAAAAAACAAAATGCAGGGTTTGGTATGGGGAGGGCTTTTGATAGTGGTTGATGATGGTACGCAAGCAACAGCAGAGGAAGACAGTGACAACAATGCTAGGCAGGATAGGATTCTAGCTCTGAAGCAAAATTTACAAGGGAATCCTTGTGTACTAAGCGCTGAATATTTGGAGAGCATCGGTGCAGCCCTCGTCATGCGACTTAGACAACACGAAGAAACTGTATCCAGAGACGGTAAAACACCTGAAGCCTTGTCATCTATCGTTTTGTGTGTAAGTGTATCTAACTTGTTGGGATCTTTGTTTCATCAACAGACTCGGTCCTTAATTAGAAGTTCAATTCTTAGAAGTTTTAGACTCGGATTTCAAGGAAGAAATGTAGAAGAGTAGGAACTAATAGGGTTTGTCATTGTTTACCTAGCAAAAAGTTCCACTCTCTTATCAACTTCTCATATTTACTTTCTTCGAACATGCAACATATTGGACATCTGTTGAATCAGTGAATCTGTCCCCCAAGTGTCTCAAGTGTTTTTCAAGTCCTAAAATACCGCTACTGTATAATTAGGACAAGTTAATAAACATATTTGGATGCTTGTTTGACAAGTCTTGCACCATGTCCTCATAGTTGAAGCTTTGATTCACACCAAACTAATAACCTCAAATCAATACAGAGTACAACTCTTAGGCTGCTTCATGTATGCAGGGGACTGGGCTGGTTGGAATGAGACAGAAGGACTTGATAGAATGGTATGTGAGTCAACTGAAAGAGAAAAATAACAACACTTCCACAGATGAGGCAGCAGCTGAAGTTTCAAAAGTCCAAGGTGTCATAGAGGTAAACCCTAAAAGGTTACTCAATATTTCAGATTGAATTTATTGCTTGTTTCTTTGAACTTATAACTCATAAGCATGAATCATTCGTAACCAAAAAAATAAAATACATGAAAAAACGCAGTGTTTGGTAATGGAAGGGCATTTGATAGTGGTGGTTGATGGTATGCAAGCGGCATCAGAGGCTGACGGTGACATCAATGTTAGGCAGTCTACTTTGTCTAGAAACGACAGGATTCTAGCTGTGGCGCCAAATAAACAAGGAAAGACGCTTGTACACAAGTATCCAACCTCTGATCATGCAGAAAGTGGAGCAGAGCCACCCTCTGATAATGCAGAATGTAGAGCAGAGCTTGCAAATCGACAAGGAAAGAAGCTTGGAATAAGCGATGAATATTTACAGAGGGTCACTGAAGCCCTCTTCATGCGACTTAGAGAAGGTAAACCACCTAAATCCTTGTCATCTATCGTTTTGTGTACAAATGTATTAGTTGGGATCTTTGTTTCATCAAAAGTCTCAGTCCTTAAACTAAAAAGTCTCGGTCCTTAACTAGAAGTTCAATTAGAGGAGGACGGCATTTTTCACCTAACAAAAAGTTCCACTTTGTTTCAATTTCTCGTATTTACTTTCTTCAAACATACAATATATTGGACATCTGTTGAATAAATGAATCTGTCCCCCAAGTGTCCTAAGTGTTTTCAAGTCCTAAAGTACCACTACCGTATAATTAAGACAAGTTAATAAACATATGTGAATGCTTGTTCGACAAGTCTTGCTGCATGTCGTCATAGTTGGAGCTTTGATTCACACCAAGCTAATAACCTCAAATTATTTTTGTTTGTTTTTATCGGCAAAGTTCATGGTATTGGATCAATGCCTTAAGGCTGCTTCATGTATGCAGGGACTGGGCTGGCTGGAATGAGAGAGCGTGACTTGATAGAATGGTATGTGATTGAACTTAATAAGAAAATTGAAAACCCTTCGATAGTGGAGGCATCAGCTGAAGCTTCAACAGTCATATCTATCATAGAGGTAAACGCTGAAAGGTTACCCGACATTTCAGATTGAATTTATCGCTTATTTCTTTGAACTTATAAGTGTGAATCATTTGTAACCAAATAAAATACGTGCAAAAATGCAGACTTTGGTAAGGGGAGGGCTTTTGATTGTGGTGGATGATGGTATGCAAGCAGCAACAGCAAAGGAAAACGGTGACAACAACACTAGGCAAGGTAGGATTCTAGCTCTGAAGCCAAATTTACAAGGAAATCCTTGTGTACTAAGCGCTGAATATTTTGAGAGCATCGGTGCAGCCCTCGTCATGTGACTTAGACAGCACGAAGAAACTGTATCCAGAGACGGTAAAACACCTGAACCCTTGTCATCTTTCGTTTTGTGTATAGGGATCTTTGTTTCATCAAAAGACTCAGTCCTTAACTAGAAGTGCAATTCCACAACAGTTCTAACAAGTTTAGACTCGGATTTCAAGGAAGAAATGTAGAAGAGGAGGAACTAATAGGGTTTGGCATTGTTTACCTAGCAAAAAGTTCCACTCTATCAACTTCTCATATTTACTTTCTTCAAAAATGCAACATATTGGACATGTGTTGAATCAGTGAATCTGTCCCCCCAGTGTCTCAAGTGTTAAAAAGTCCTAAAGTACTGCTACCGTATAATTAAGACAAGTTAATAAACATATTTGGACGCTTGTTTGACAAGTCTTGCACCATGTCCTCATAGTTGAAGCTTTGATTCACACAAAACTAATAACCTCAAATCAATACCGAGTACAACTCTTATGCTGCTTCATGTATTGAGGGACTGGGCTGACTGGAATGAGACAGAGGGATTTGATAGAATGGTATGTGAGTCAACTGAATGAGAAAAATAACAACACTTCCACAGAGGCGGCAGCAGCTGAAGTTTCAAAAGTCAAAGGTGTCATAGAGGTAAACCCTAAAAGGTTACTTGATATTTCAGATTGAATTTATTGCTTATTTCTTTGAATTTATAAGCCTGAATCATTCGTAACCCAAAAAAAAAAATTACATGTTTGTCCTTCAAACATGATACGTGATTTGAGGGACTTATTGTGGTAGGCGGACCACAATAAGTCCTTCAAACAAAGGGAATTTCTTCTTGGTGAAGACAAATATATATGAAAGAGAGGATAGAAGAATGAGATGTTAAGACAGCGAAATGTCAGGAGAGGTGGGCTGGTTTATAATTCAACTTGTGTGATTTTGGCAGTGAAATGATCATGTTAGGTGCTTCAAGACCTGTCACTGTAAACTTTTATGGTATCACTACTTTTCAAATTAGAGAAAGGAAACGAAAGCATGACCCTATGGGTACAACAATCCATGAACTCCTCATGTTAAGTAGAGCCTTTGGATTAACGAATCTAATTTATCTTCACGTCAATTCTTTCTCTCGTTTCGTGAAGCATCTTGGCTTAACTTTCATGTACTCATTCTATAGTTTTCCATTTCCATTTGTATGTTTTGCATCTGTTTGTCATGGCATTGTGATATGTGCAGACTGCAGAGGTGAGTTGTGGTCATCTGTTATACAATTTTCAAGCATTTAGTGGTGCAATTGTGTAAGCTTCTTTTATCTTTATAACCTCATTCAGAAAACTTTGAAAATGATGGTTGTTTTCATTCTCTTGTTTGGAGAATTGGGGAGATCTCAATGCTGCTATTAATGCACATTTTCACTGGAGATAGAAACATGTGAGTGACTATTTTCCTGCCATTTTCTTTCTGCTTCAGTTTGCACCTGCATTGAATAGTTTCCTTTTCTGACTTAGATAATAGATGATACTGTTTGTTGTCCTTTATTCAGCATAAATCCATTCTCTCATCTCGATTCTGACTTAAGATGTTTATTGGGATAGTGGTCCTGACTTTACTAGTAGTTCACCAATTGTTTCACACTCGGGAGAAGTTGGGGAGATTCCCATTGAGGTCAGAGATGAGACTGAACAATCACACCATTTAGTCCTCGTGCCTACTGTAGATGGTTTCAGTGGAAAATCAGATGCAGTTCACTCGGAAACCCTTGGGACTGCCATAACTGATGGTGATGTAGATTTTCCAACTGCTCTCTCAGGAGATGCATCTGTTCAGGATGGGCAAAAGGATGATGCATTGCATGACAGTTCTAATGACACCAATTGTATGCCAAGAGTGTTTGGGCTGTGATCTCTCTTTGTTTGATGTGGGTGATTTGGCATGAAAGGAATTTGAGATGCTTTGAAGGGGTTGAAAAGCCTTTATTTACAATCAAAAGTTTTTTGTTAAATAACTTGTATAGTTGGGACAAGAATGAGTGTTTTCCATCTCTTAACCAATTTTTAGATTGGTTTGAGCTTTTTCAGTCGCATAGGAGTCCAAGTGTATAGGGCCTTTTTGTCCGTTCTATTGTTTACGGGCGGCATTCCCTTAATGCCTTTTTGGTAATATAATCTTTTACTTATAAAAAAAAAGGATTTTGACTACAGCAATGACATAGAAGAAGAAATGATTCGAGCTGTTGTTGAGGCTTCTAGAAGGGATGGTGGAAAAGGTTAGCTAGATCTGCAAAGACAGTCTCTCTTAGACGATGCTGAACTAGAAGAAGTATTTTCGTGGTCATTGAAGGTTTGTGATTTTGTTATATAGTGGCAGTGTGGCACCCTTATATTCCCCGTTCTCACCTCTCTTATGTTGATTGAATGGTAGTTTAGTCGAGTCTATGTGGTAATGGTGATCCAGAAAAGTTATATTATGATTTATGAGTATCAAAAAAAATTATGTTAAATTAAAAGAAAAACTTTGGTCTTTATTGCTTTCTAGTGGGTAGGCATCTCGTCTATATACTCGGAGGAGTCTATGTAACATAGACCCTCGATGTAAAGTCTACAGTCAGTTGCTACAGACTTGCCTCCAGTAATTTTTATCATGGATTTGAATAGTGAAAACCGGCAGTGTTGGTAATTACAATGCTCTTTTTTTGTCCTTATGGATATTGTTTGATATTTCTGCTGTAATATTTAGTGCTTTTTTTGTTCCTATTCTTCGAGCGATCAAATGGCATTGGTCATTTGTGTGTCTTCTACATCAGGACTTCTGACTGTCAAGTTTCTCTTCCTCAGGAACCAACATCGGATGATGAAAATCAAATAACAATTCAAGTGCAGATGCCAGATGGTAGCCGTAATGATCGTCGATTTCTAAAGTCAGACAAGTTACAGGTTTAGTTTTTAAAGAAGAGTTGATTCACATTAATTGAGCAGTTAACTCCTTTGCACATTCTTGTAGCTTAACCTGAGAGATTTGCATTGCAGTCCATCTTTGACTTCATTGATGTTGGTGGGTGGGTCAAGCCCGGCTCTTACAGATTGTTAAGTTATATTCTGTTGTAAAACTTTTAAAGAGTATCCCCTACTATATTGCATTAGCTATTCGGTTCACATGGTCAAATGGATATTTTGCCCTGAATTGGCACTCAAGAAATATAGAACGTTCAGAAATCTCCAAGTCAACTTGAGTTGTCTAAAAACTATGGAGGTCTATTAATGGTCACTGGAAAGTCACCAAGCATGAGAAAGCCAAAACTAAGGCTCAAGTGATGAAGACCTTCTTAGCATTCCTATTGATGCTTTTAATGATTTTAGAGTTCCCCAGCAATTAACTATTTTTCAGAAAAGACAGAAAATTTTAAGTGATTTTTGTTGCTGGTACTAATACATTGCTTACCGTAAAATCTGTAAGAAATTCATTTTGGTTTATTTCTATCTTCATGTTTCATCAAGTTTGTGTGCTTTCAAGAGGGTTTACTTCAGAGTATAATCATGTATTCTAATAGTCTTGAAATTTTTAACCCAGGGAGAGTTTGAATTTCTGGTTATGCCTTTATCTTATGTTCATGAGTCCATTCTAGATGTAGTAATGAAAGAACACACGGAACAATGTTTGCCTTCCCTAACCGTTCTCCTTTTACTTAAATTCCAGGTGAGACCATACACTCAGCGTGCTTTTAGTGCCGGAGAGACCGCCCTTACTCTGAATGAACTGGGCTTTACCAGCAAGGAAGAAGTCATATTTCTGGAGTTGATTTAGCATGATCCTCCTGTAAAGCTGTAACGACTCACACTTAAAACTGCAGTCTATATGGGTAGATAGTTCCATACGCGGATTGTGGTGAAGGTTGAAATAGGCAGTGACAAAGGAGTTGAGTGCCAAAAGACAGATTAACTTATACTCTCTCCATCCCTTTTTAAGTGTTTCTCTTCGTAATTTCAACTTATTAAGAAAACATTATTATTACACCTTTCACATCAACTTTTACCTCCACTTTCCCTACTTACCCTCTATGAAGGCATTATCATTACACTTTTACTTACTAACTTTTTAAAATGGAATCTACTTTTAGAGTCAAAATGAAAAATGTAACAACTTTTACCTACTAACTTTACAAAATGGACACTTATTAAGGGACAGTCCAAAATGAAATACTCGACATTAAAAAGGGGACGGATGGAGTAGTATTTACTGATTGATTCAACCTGATTGAATTGAATGCCCACGCCCCATGACATAAAGGTGTGCAAAACCTTGGTCACTTGGGCTGGGCGGCTGAAGTTGCAGCTGGGAAGGAATCCTAATTGGCATTTTAGTGTCAACTAGCGTTTTAACGTCAATCTTGGTTTCCTATATTGGTTGATTGACTTGCGTTTTTTGTGAAGCTGCTTCCCCTCGCTGGATGTCATTTGGTTTGCTACAAATATATGCTCTCTTTTTTTGTTCATAAAGCACCTTTTTCCAAAGGGCAGCCATATCAGGGAGGGGTGATTTTGTAATTTTCCCTGCGTGTTTTCAGGGAGCTAATGCAATTTTCAGAGGCATAGAGCATTTTTTAAATGAGGATTAAAAGATACTCCTACAATTTTGCAAGACCAACCTCTAGAAAAACACGAACCCACGTCATATCAAATTTGCCAGTATCATGCGCATCCTTACAGAAACACTTTTGCACATTCCCGCGACACTTTAGAGTTTTTGAATGTCTCTCTCTTTGCCTTCCCTTTATCATTGTCAACCGTGTGGTTACAAAACCCTCGAGCAATGAATTGGTGTTTATCACCATAGGTGAGACTAGTGGGGAGATAAATACTTTCCATGGTAACAGTTATCCCATAGTTGAAGTCTTCCTTCAACAATTCAATCAGAAGAAATAACCCTGGACAGTCTTGTAACATCAGGCAACTATTTCCTAAGGTATATAAAATTCCTGTAGTAATTCATAGAAAATTTTCTCACTTTCTTCCGTATTGTTTTGATATAAATAACCGTTATACTAGGGAAAGGTTCAATATCTCATAAAAAACAAACAATCAAAGCAAATTGTGGCACTTCTTCTAGCATACATGCATGGGCCTAATGCTGCTGTAGGTACCAACGGGGAATTGACGGCCACGCAGGGCCCACTACGGATCCTGCATGGAAAGTCCAAACCGTTCAATAATTTTAAAACAAAAAAAAATGAGTGGGAATTATAAAATACTCAATCAGATGGTGCTCGATTTAATCTTCCCATTCCCATTTTCATCCTATCTTCTCATTTTTGCCAATTTTTCAAAAATGAAAAGATTGGATCAAGCACCTATACATTAGATTGAGTTGATTTTGCACAGTGTCCACTTGGCTTTTGTAAAAAAAAAATTATTGAAAGGCTCGGATTTTTCGAGCACGACATCAAATTTGGACGTTCTAATGTTTTTTACACAGATATTGCACATATGTGGATGCTTGTTCGACAAGTCTTGCAGCATGTCCTCATAGTTTAAGCTTTGATTCACACCAACAAATCAATACCTAGTACAACTCTTTGCTTTTATTTTGGTATTATTTCTTGTTTTTATCAACAAAGTTCATGGTATTGGATCAATGACTTAAGGCTGCTTCATGCATGCAGGGACTGGGCTGGCTGGAATGAGACAGAGGGACTTGATAGAATGGTATGTGAGTCAACAGAATGAGAAAAATAACAACACTTTTCCACAAAGGTGGCAGCAGCTGTCATAGAGGTAAACCCTAAAAGGTTACTCGATATTTTAGATTGAATTTATCGCTTATTTCTTTGCACTTATAAGCCTAAATCATTCGTAACAAAAAATAATAATAATAATACATGGAAAATTGCAGTGTTTGGTGATGTATGGGCATTTGATAGCGGTGGATGATGGTACGCAAGGAGCAGTATAGGCGGACAGTGAACGACAAGATTCTAGCTGTGGCCAAATTATGTGGTAAACTAGTTGAAGGAAAATGCTTCTGCTGATGGAATCCAACACCCATTCCCGGGCCTTCCATCCTCACAGTGATTTCAGTGTTACTCTGGAGCCCAAGTCAAGTACTGGAGTAGTATCATGTGGTTCAATTGGAACATGTCTTAAACAAAGTGATGGCCTCTGGTGTGGAATCCATATTAGCTTTGGTCTGGTGATATGCCAAGAAGACTCTAATGATCTCCCTGGTTGGAAAGGGCAAGGTTGTACGACACAACTGCTAGTATTTGTTATTTCTCCTATACTATCTTTTGATGTAGCACTATGGAAGATATCAGAGGCCATGGTTCCTATAGTTTCTCTCTTTTCTTAGTTAGAGGTCAGTTTCCTTTGGGCTATCAGCCACTTGCAGTTCAAACAAAATGATACATTTTTTAGGACATTTACCAGAAAATTACTTACCGGTCTTGGGGCACCGCCACGTGGTGCCCCAACATCCCTATTTACCACACATGTATGGTTCATTCATACACTTTGTACTTGACCCGCAGAAGTGTGGGGTAGATAAGGGTGTGTCCGGGCACCATGTGGCGGAGCCCCAAGACCACCAAATAATTTTGTCTATTTACCAGCCAGTGCAAGTGCCCTGCTCTTGAGATCTGTTAATTTATACCCAGACAAGAGTTTTGAGTTCAGCACTCTTTTTATTTCCGTATAGTTGTCCTTAGTTTTCCACACTCAATTTCCGTTTCCACCTCCAAACTTTGTTACTCCAGTTCATTTTCTTTTGTTATGTACCAAAAATGGCCCCGCCCTTACCTCACGTTAGAGCAAGTCCTTCCTTAGTTGCTCGTTGCCGGCGGCTCTCTTTTGATGGTATATAGCGTTGTCTGCCACCGCTTGAACCAGCATGTTTAGCTTGTTCCTGATTTTCTTGCATCATGTTATGATACTCCAGTGCCATAACTTAGGTCATCGCCGTCTCATCTTCATCGGATGAAGATGATGATAAAGACGCAAATATTGCTATCATGTTATGATACTCCAGTGCCATAACTTTGGTTCAATACCTCTTTTTATTTCCGTATAGTTGTCCTTAGTTTTCCGCAACTCAATTTCCGTTTCCACCTCCAAACTTTGTTACTCCAGTTCATTTTCTTTTGTTATGTACCAAAAATGGCCCGCCCTTACCTCATGTTAGAGCAAGTCCTTCCTTGGTTGCTCGTCGCCGGCGGCTCTCTTTTGACCGCCACTACTTGAACCAACATGTTTAGCTTGTTTGCATCATGTTATGATACTCCAATGCCTTAATTTGGGTCATCGTCATCTCATCTTCATCAGATGAAGATGAAGACGCAAACATTTCATCTGCGAGAATAATTTTTTTGAACTTATTCATTGTAGAGAATAAGAGAATGCTAATAGTATATTCAAAAGAAACATGTTTTGGAGTTTTTTATTTATAAAAATAAATATGGTAGGTGGAGAATGGTAGAGTGAAGAATGATAGATGGAGGGAGAACGGTAGTTGGTGGAAGTTAGTTAGAAAAAGGATAAAGGGGAATTGTTAAGAAAAAATGGCTATGCAAATGGCAATGCACCTTTGGTTTTACCATTGCCATTTTCATGACCATTTTATGAAAATGGCTTAACCATTAGACTTGCTCTAACATTATGCTACCAAACAGTGCAGGTACTGTTCAGTTTTTCCTTCCGAAGCAATAAAAACAAAAAAAAAAAAGCTATGTTCGGTTTTTTTTCTTTTGAAATCTTCACATTATCTTCGATATGGTTTTTAATTCTTGCATAGTGCTCATGCAAATTACGTGGCTTAGGCTCTGTTCACATGAATGAAAAAGATGATAAAATCGACTTTTTCATAATTTTCTGTCCAAGAAAAATTGCTGGGCTAGTAACTCCAACTTTTCTACTAAAAAAAATGCTTTCTTGCAAATTTATTTTTCTGTTTCAAAAGGGAGGGAAAAAAAAATCCTACCAAAAGAATAATTGGAATTTCACACAAGGAAAATAAATTTTACTCCCCCTCTTCGACTCTTCGATTTTTTGAATCACGATATATACTCTATAGAGATGGGTATTGGTACTAGTGACGGTTGTTGAGGCACTAGTGAGGCTGTGAGGGTGCCCCGTGAATAATTATTCCTCCACAACGCAGAGAGAGAGAGAGAGGGGTTTTGTTAGGGTTTAAGCGACAATAGCAAACTGATCACAGAGAAACCAACAATCGCACGGAGGAAGCAAGCAAAAGTTGAAAGCTTCGACAACTGCCTCTACCAATGGGACATCTTCTGGTATGCATCCCTTCCCAAATGGTGATAATTACGATCCAATTTTCCCTCTACTTCGCTGTTTGTTTCCCTAGATAATTTAATTTCGAACAGCTTTTCCTTTCCTTTCTTGCGAACTCAAATCTTCGGTACCGGAATTGTCTCAGTGCTTCTGTTCCCGTGCAATTTCAACTGCAGGCGAGAGTTTTTTGTGGAATCCTGCGACGGAAATTGCACAGGAATAGAGGTACGGGCATATTACAGTACAGGGGACCTGAGGTGTTCTCCTGCGCTCTTAATCGGATAAAGGTCATAATCGATATAAAATCTCTTGTTCTGTGAATATGTCCACCAATTAGAGCAGATTATATGGAGCCTTGCTCCCTCCTAAGTCCTAAGGTCTCAAGTTCAAAACATTTGAGGTGCTATTAATTCCCCACGGAGCTTTAGTTGGGCCCCTACTAGTGAACGGTGGGATTGGTCCCTCAAGATTAGTCGAGGTGTGCGTAAGTTGGCCCGGACACCCGAATTATAACAAAAATAGACGTGAATTATGCATAGAGATATACTTGGTTGGATTAATTTTCTCATTTTCAGATTCGGGTCTGTAATTGCAGAGAAAGGTTCCAGTCTTCAACAAGCACTCCTTCATTCGTTCAGTGGCTCTGGCTACTGCGGGATCGGGGCTCTTGTGTTCCAGTATTGACACTGATTTAAGTAAGAACTTAATTTTATTTGGAGATGGAACTTAATTTTATTGACACTGATGTAAATTTCTTTCCCTCTGTTTCGAGTTTCTCGGAAAACGTGGGAAATTTGGAGTTTTAATCAAGGGGTTCAACCAAATTTTACACGGGAATTTCTAAAATGAGATTTGATGGCTTGTATTTGAATTTGAAATGGATTTTGCAACTATGAGCGCTTTATCATGCTAGATTCGGATTGTCATTCAATAAGTGAGACTTGGATTTTTTTCTTGTTAATGATGGTAGTTATATGAGAATTCCAGTAATTTACTTGGTATTTATGATGCTTGGAGGGTTCACAAGTCATGAAAACCAGGAAGAGAAGTTTGTTCCCAACTTGCATTTTCTTCACAACTTAAACGGTGCATTATTTGTTTGGCGCAATCATCTGATGACAGTTTACATGAATTTTAGGGACAAGTATATCGCTTGCAATTCCTTCACCGTTGCTTGAATCCTTATTGTGGTCATGGAGAACTTTGCGGGAGATGATTGCCCGTCCTTCATATGTCTCACTGGATCCTATGCAATATGGTCTGTCGTTCTTATTTTGCCTTCTTTCTTTATTGATCATGTTAGCATTGCACCCCATTTCCATACTATGTAATTGTAGAAAAAATTCCGTCATTGTTTTCTAGAATTGGCTCTGTGCCGTCAGAAGACATAAGCAAGGGAGTTTCTGGGGAGGTCGGAGATGGAGCAAATACTAGTCGTGGATGTTTGGGTAGAGACAGCATTGCCAATGCTGCTGCAAGGGTTGGTCCTGCTGTGGTCAATCTATCAGTTCCGCGGGGTATGCTATGTCGAATTTATTATGCTAAGTTTTAAGGCGTTTGCTGAGAAATCAAGATTTTAGATTGGTGTACTTTCTGTTGTCAGATATTTATGGACTGACCATGGGAAAGAGTGTCGGCTCTGGAACTATCATAGATTCAGATGGCACTATCTTGACTTGTGCTCATGTGGTTGTTGATTTCAAAGGTCTACGTTCTCCATCAGAGGGGAAGGTTAGTGCCTTAATGATCAGACCTTAATTGCTTGCTATTATTGTATCATAATGGCTAGATCAATGTCAGATACTTTTCTTTAGAGGTATCACCAAAGCATGAGTTTAAATGTATAGTACCGGAATTAGATGGGGGATGCAAAATCTCATGTGTATGTATGCTTATGTAACGACACATCACTTGACTTTTGACTTTATTTGCTGAATGTTTGGGGAGTATATCTCGAGTTGTCCACAATAGTCAGTTGATTTGTTGCACATATTTTCGTTGCTTTTGAATGTTTGTGAAGTGAGGGATCGCAATGTAAAATGGTATTTATGGTAGTCAATGTGGAGTGGTAGAAGCTTGTTTTTGCGTTATGTATCTTGTTCAAGTAAGTAATGATTACCATACTGTATTTAACCAATCACGTTTCCCCAAGAAACTCAGGTTTTTGCTAGAGCATTATTCTGGAAGTGTTGTACTTGATTCCAGGAACTATCTCTTCATTTTTTACACCCATGAATGAGACTCATTAGGCTAGACTGTCCGCTTTACTTGGAGGTGGATCTTTTGCAATTTGATACACAAGACATATTGTCGTCTTCTTTTCCTCCGGTGTTCTCTTGCCTGTGTTCAAACCTGAGGAATCAGACCCCTCACCTCTGTTTCAACTCACCGTTCCGTACGATGACTTTGATGTAATGCAATTGAGGGTTTTGTTATTATAAATGGAAACCACTCTCCCAGAGCTTTAGAATGGCTCATTATGTTGCAGGTTGATGTGACTTTGCAAGATGGTCGGACATTTGAGGGTACGGTGTTGAATGCTGACTTACATTCTGATATTGCTATTGTGAAAATCAACTCTAAAACTCCACTTCCAATGGCACAACTGGGGTCTTCAAGTAAGCTTCGTCCAGGAGATTGGGTGGTAGCCATGGGCTGTCCTCTTTCCCTTCAAAATACAGTTACAGCTGGTATAGTTAGGTATGCTGGATATATTATTGTGAAAAGATTTTGCTTTTCTTTCTGCTTATTTTTAAAAAATCCATCCTTTTTTAGTCCATTTTGCTGTTTTCGTAGAAACTGACTTTTAGTGTCTCAACCCTTTCTGTATGGATAATAGGTTAATATGCTTTATCGTATTGTGTGATTATGATAGATGACTAAGATTTCATGATAAAATTGATATATTAGTACCTGGTGTTTTTTTTTTTTTATTGCCTTTGCCCCTTCCTTTTGCTTGTAGCTGTGTTGATCGCAACAGTAGTGATTTGGGTCTTGGAGGAATGAGGAGGGAGTATCTTCAAACAGATTGCGCGATTAATGGTGTAAGATAAATTCTTACCCCTTTTTTGTTTTGTTTTTGGTTTTGTCAGCGTAATGGTATGGTTACTTATGTATTACAACTAAGGTACATAATGATATCAGATGTATCTCGCATGTGCTGTGTAGGGCATTCACCAAGTTAAGGACCAAAGGTGTATGTCAAATTTTCTGTTACACCGTGTATACACCTTTTTATTCTCGAAAATAAGTGAAGTATCATACAATTTGAGTACTTGTCGTGTAACTTGACAAGTAGAGAATGCTTGGTTAAGTCACACATACCTGCATCCCTGGTCCATTTATGTGTTACAAAGGAACGCTTATACCCTGGTAGACTACAGTTTGGAAACATATTCCAATAGGTGATACACCTTATTCTGAAACGGTAAATTATCGAACTAAAGTGATTCCTAATGTTCTCTTATTTCGAAAAAAACAAATGTATGGAACAAACAAAATAAGTACGCAGACCACCATACCAATACACTTCAAGGGACCAGAAAACAATACAAAGTAGCCATGAGACATCTCTCCATGAACGTTAGTTGCTTATGGTCTCGTAGTGCTAGAGACTAATCAGCAAAATATAATTTTCGAACATAAGTTAGCTACCTACGCAATACTATACAAAAAGGCACGAATAAATGTATAAATCACTCACATTAAGGAGGTTAAAGTAATGTCACGTGGCACTAAAGATACTCAGATCAAGGGAGGTCCCAAATGGGTGGTGCAGTTAACACGGTGACAAAACCCCCAAAATCTGCATTGATTTTTATGATCTTTTTGTGGTAATTTGGCCTTACAATATTGTAGTTTACTTCAAAAATTACCAAGCTATTCCTTGGATTATGTCATAGTGATTCATTTATTGCGGAATGAGATTAATGGTCACTTTAATTCCCCCAGAAGAATATCGCATTATTTGAGTAATGTAGAGCATAGTACAATCCCACCCATATGTTGTAACACGAACAGATCAAGTTCAAGTTGTTCAGCTGGTTTAGATAATTTACTAATGAATTGGGTGGATAGGAAGGAATGAGTGGAACATGTAACTATGAAAACAAATGCCGGTTGAGGACAAAGAAGTATTTGCGGGTTGTCATGTGTGTGTGACGCTCCGGTTCATGTTTCTCGTACCGGTACGATGTGTTCCAAGTAATAGCCCAATGTAATGTAACTTACATACCAGGGTAAATGTTGGGGTTTTGCCCATGTGTTAATATGCATTGAAAGCTAAATAAAAATGATTTATTGCTTTTTCAAATGTGTTTATGAAGTGTGTCTTTTGGAAAGCATATTGTGCCCATTGTCAAGCATTGGGCAGCTCAAGGTTTGCCAGCTGTGCATGTCCCTAGACCCGAAGAGCATTTGTGGTGCTTGTTGGCTCCAGAGCCTTCTAGGTATTTCAAGAGTGTTTTGCTTGAAGAGGAGTTCTGCCTTGTCATGTATTTAAAAGGGTGCATGTGTGCTACAGTGCACTGCTGTGAGAGAGAAAAAAAGACAGGAATACAAAAATAGGTTGAGAGAAAATAGAGTGAAAATATTGTGAGTGAGAGAGATAAAAATACAAAAGTGCTTGAGAGCTTGGGCTGGGTATTTTTGTCTCATTGTACTCATTCAATATTAGTGGACAATTGTTCTCTCTCCTGTGGAGTAGGCATAGAGGCCGAACCACGTAAATATTGTCTTCTTTGTGTGTGTTTATTTTTGTTATGCTTCCGTTGCTGGTGGGATCGAATTAATACCAACAGTAAAAAGGGGTAGTAAAAGTTCATTTTTTCACTTTGAAATTAGCAGATTGACATATTCATCTAGTTGAACTGAAATCTCATGTGCTTGGCTTTCTTGTTTAGATTTACTGTTTTTGCTACTTATTAAGACAAGGGGAATAACGGATTTACCGTTGTTTGGTATTGTTGATGAGATCGTTGACGTCTTGTTCATTTACTAGTTTGTATTCCTATCTTTTTCAAATTCTTGGGATAGGGTAATTCTGGTGGGCCCCTTGCTAATATTGATGGTGAAGTTGTTGGTATTAATGTTATGAAAGTGGCTGCGGCTGATGGATTGAGCTTTGCTGTACCAATTGATTCAGTTTCCACAATCGTAGAGCACTTCAAGAAAAACGGGTATGTTCTATAGTTTGTGCGCAACTAATTAGTTCGAACATTGGATTACATGGATTATGGACAACTTTAGTTTGGAATCATCAATTTTTTCCTTCTGTCAGTGATATAAAATTCTCTCTCTCTCTCTCTCTCTCTCTCTCTCTCTCTCTCTCTCTCTCTCGCGCGCGCGCGCGCTCACACACCATAGAGAAAATGTTAGTTTATTAATATGAATCTGGTTCTCCATGTACTACCCAAAATGTAAGCATGCATTGTTTATTCCTAAAAGGATATCAGAATATCTTAAATCTATTTGCTTGTGTCCATTGGTTTATAGTTTTGGTGCCATGAGTGTCTGAGTGAGCGCACTGAAAGCATAACAAAAAAAAACAAGGGCATTATATTTGAGATTCTTCCCCTACCCAAGAAGAAAACCAAGAGGAAAAAGGTCCAATTATGTTGCTTCCTTCGCTTGAGAGTTGGTTAAACTTGCCCAGGCTGGAATAGTTGCTTTAGTGGAAATATCAATCTTTAGATGCTCTTCAAAACATCTGTTGCTTTTGAGCTTGAAGTTATAATTTGATTGATGCAGGAGAGTTGTTCGACCATGGCTTGGATTGAAAATGCTTGATCTTAATCATATGATTGTTGCTCAGCTTCGGGAGAAGGATGATACCTTCCCTAATGTCAACAAAGGAATTCTTGTACCAATGGTATGTTCTGTGATTTCTCTGTATAACCTCCCCACCCTTCATCACTTTAACACAGCTCTACATCTTCCCAACACCAACCCCCCACAACACTGCCACCCACGCACCCCCACCCCCCCTCCCCCCTTCTATATCGCCACCTCTGCCCCCATGTTTTTTCTTAATCGCTTTTACCACATGAACCTTCATATATGCTAGTACGACATATTAGTGAGTGCATGTACAGATGTTTGATTCTTAGTCGGTTAATTCTGCGTCAAGTTGCTTTGGACTTTGGAGTTGGTTGAAATTTGACCTCAATTGGTCAATTTAGCCTGGGAGATTGTGTGTTCTCGGGTTCAATACTTAAGTGGTGGTGATTGAATGGCAGGGGGTGAGATGGTGGATGGAGTACGCAAGGCAGCACAAGGTGAAGGTGATGGCAAAGAGATTGGGTGATGGGGGAAGCAGAGGCGGTGGAGGGAAATGGCCATTCTGGCCAACTGAGGCAGTGAAAATTGTGGTGATGGGTTCTGATTTTGTGCAGAGAAAGATAAACGGAGTGATTGAGAGAGAAGGACAGAAGGTGGCAGTGATTGAGGCGGGGCTTTCGATGGTGGTGGTGGTCATGGCTATTAGAGGTGTGATGGAGTGGCTGCTTGTTTGGTTATAGGAGCAGTGCTCGTTAGGTGCAAATATTTAAAGTAGGAAAATCTGGAAAATATTTTCTGTTGAAGGGTAAAATGTAAAATCAAGTTATTCATTACTAGCTTCTGCTGAACAACTTTAACAGGGAGTCCCTGCAATTGTTAGATACCTCATGGGAGATTTGTGCAGTAGTCCGTGGTTTATTTTAGTATCACTTCATGGCATTTTACAAAGTGGAAATGTGTGGAAAGAGCTTATTGTTCAAGAACAGTTCTCTATTTGACTTTGGTGTTTTGTGTTTGTATTTTTTGTAACTTTTTATATGCTGTGATTTTGTTATACGTAGTTGATGGACATGTTTTAATACATCACAGCATACATTCGATATGCACCAAGATAATCTTGTTCATGCTTATAAAATAGGATGGCCTAATATCTCTAATGGTTGACTTTTGTTTTGCCAGGTTACCCCAGGGTCACCAGCTGACCGTGCTGGATTCCATCCTGGTGATGTTGTCGTTGAATTCGATGGTAGGCCTGTCGGGAGCATTAAAGAGGTATCTTAAAACTTTTCCTTCTCTCATTTTTCTATTTCCCTTCAATATCTCCTTTCCCACGCTCCAAAATAAGGAAAAAGAGCATTGGTCTTTCCCCTCCAACTTGAGGTTGCGATAAGCATATCTATCCCCATAGCAACCAAATACAATTGGCTGCCAAATAGGGATGGCAATTTCACCCAAAGCCGACTGGTACCTACAACCAATCTGATATTATGGATGTATTTTTTCTGAACTTTCCCTATTCGTAAGGCAGTTTTGGTGTTAAAATCGGATTACCATGGTGGGTTTTGGTTCTGGTTTAGTACAAGGAACTAAGGAAGTACCCTCACGGAAACTGAACCCAAAACCAATCCAACTAAACTGATGCACATATTCGTATGTAACGTTGTAGTATTTTTATAGTATAAACCAAAGGTGGTGGTGATGTTGGATGAGGCATGATATTGCTGGTAATATTCTTTTTCCCCCCTTGTTGAATATCTTGAATATAGCTGATGTGGATTAAAACATTTTATGAAAGTTAAAACTGTCTTATTTTGCTTCATTATGTTGAACGGTTAACGGTAACAGATCTTATGGTAGGTTGATTTTTTGGGCGATTGGCGTATTCCTTTTCTTCATCTGTTCATTAACGGAATTGATGGAGTTCTGGTGAAAATCGAACCCCGTACAGTTCGATTATGGTACATTGAAAATCATACACATCGGGTCACTAGTTCGAGTTTGGGTGCAAGTAAACACTGAAAAACTCGGACCAAACTGACCGGTTGCTATCCCTACTTCCAAAGGAAAGAAAATGACAATACGAACAGTTGCCACTTGCTAGAGATTTCTGTAGTGGTAACTTAAGTCGGCTACCCTCATTAGTTCATTATATGCATACATCTCTCCCGGGCGGACATAATAAGGGGCCTACGGGTCATGGCCCCCACACACTTTAATAGTGTTATTTCTGTACCCATATTTTATCGCAATATACCATGAAAAATTGTCATAGTTCCCCATAAAAGTTCAGTAAATTTGTTGTAGTGGAGCTTCCTCTTCTTCTTTTTTGGGAAGTGGTAAATTACTCATCCTCCTCTCTAAACATAAGATTCTATTTGAAACCTCACCTTAAAAAAACAAACTCAAATATGAACCAAAATCGTCATGAAAGAAATTTACTACTACCTTTTAGTATAAATAAATATACCATTATAGGCTTATAGCTAATAGGTTCCCCCACTAATGTAAATTTTTGGGTCTGCAGTTGATCTCACGTTTGGGTTGCGATACCAATCACTTTGCACGATTGTGTATATGAGCCTAACAGAGTATTATAGGCTTTATAGCACTCTCACAAAACCTACAACGGTATAACCGTTCAAACAAAGCTTTAGCGTGTATGCATTTCATCTATGGTTTCCGGGTCTAGAAACCCAAGCTTTCCCCCAAGTCTGGTTTTCATATAGGTACCCTGATTATTGTTGACGTTATTACATTTTCTTATTTTTACGTTAAATGATTGGAGTTGGATTCTTGCAGGTAATTGAAATTATGGGGGACAAAGTAGGGAAACCCTTGAAGACCGTTGTTAAAAGAGCAAACGATAGTTCAGCGACTTTGACTGTTATACCTGAGGAGGCAAACCCAGATATGTAGTTCGCATTGATTCTCCTCTGCACATGTATTGTGATATTTTTTGTTACACAGAGCAGAAAATTGTCAAAAAAGGTGCAAGTGTTTATTTCTTGGATCTAGCCTTCACCAGAAGAAAACCAGAACAATGGTGATTGGCAGAATTGGGGTAGAGAGTGATAGATTTCAGTATAAGGTGACCTCATGGAATTCAATTCAAGGATTTCCAAAGACTCAGATGTGCAGCTCAAAAATATATATGTACTTTGCTCCCCTACATTGTAACATAAATTGGTACAGTCGAACCCTTACTACTTTTAGTCATCGGATCACTTTGCTCCTTCTGTTGCTTGTCGGTTCAAATAACTAACAGAAACCTGTCACGCGAGGGGCGGGTGGAACTTCATGTCATTCAAGTGAACAAAGTCGAATTATAGCTTTCATTGAATACTAAAGCTGCATCCATGGCTTTTACCAATCAGACCGCGGCCCTGACAAAAGTTTCCATCAAAACCACCAGTAAGTCACTCTTTACCGTGAAGTTTTCAATGTAATGGGTACGTATGGCTCTTCTCACAATGAGTGGTCACTGCATCACGAGAGGAGGATTTATACCGGTTACATGAAATACCCCTCCTTTTTACCACCCAGAATCACGTCACCTAAAACCTTTTAAACCACCAAGCTACCTCCTCATCAACGTCGAACTCTTTCAAGTCGCCGGCCCAAAGTTCTGTTAGGTTTCTTCAAAAAAAGTTCATTGCAATTTCCTCCTCATGATCAACTAAAAGCTAATAACCATATGATGTTTTCATTCACCTCACTACCACTTTTCTCTTTTCAACTCTCAACTTTTTTAAACTGATAAGATAAAAAACGACGAGTAATTATGCTCGATGGAGATAAAAAATTCATGTAACTGACTTTAATTGATTTAAGTACTCTATGCTCAATGGAGATAACTAATTCATATATTTGGGTTGATTAAAACTTAATGTTCGATTCAGTTTCATAATTAAGCTTCCAATTCTCTCAAACAATACTCTTCCGTCAACCCACTCATGATTTTCATGAAAACCTGAAAATAGCTGGTCTAACGTGGGACCACTTGGCAGTGCCATAGAATCACTGAATAATTACTCCATTTATTTTGTGGCCAAAAAAAAACAAAAATTACTCCATAAACAAGGATCCTTTCAAAGCTGATTTTTCCTTGCCTTTGGTTTCCCCACATGAATCTGACATTTCGCGAGTCACTACTGAATAATTCTCCCGTAGAAAAGCCAGGCCAGGCCAGGCCAAAAGCGAAAAGTCCCTTTGGCCTCCATGAACGAGTGGCACACAATTTCTGCATCTCCCAAATAACTACTAGTCAAACCCTTTCTTTATTGAACAATGCTAGAAATACAACTTTAAAACATAATTTCAGATACAATTATGTCCGTAGCCGTTCGATGCAGAGAAATCCACATACATCGAATGGCCTCCCTTAACAACTGTTTTCCATGACCCAGCTAAGTGTGTGAATCCTATATGGCTGTGAGATTATTAAGGGTTTTAGAGCACAATGTAACCATTTTAGGGAGCAATTATTCACTAGTATTGGGACACTTTCACGAGGTATTCAAATAATCTTCACCAACACATATTCATCCGGGATTCCTACACTTAGTCCTGAACATGTATTATGCAGCAGTCTGGGGACATTGTCATGTGGTGTCCCAACATTCTTCGCCACACATTCACGTAAAATTCATACACTTAGTCTTGAACCTCACATGAATGTGTGGTTGTGGGAGGCGCTTAGGCCACCCAATACATTCCAGGTTAGGACAACTTCTAATAATCAAAACAAACAAGAGCTGGACACAGAATAGACATAAAGTGGGGAAAGGGTATAAAGATGGGAGGTGTATTGATCACATGAGGGGAAATCGTCATTGGCGGCTCTAGAATTTTATAGGAGTGTGTTTTCAAAAATTATTTAATTTTAGTATCTCAGTTAACCATAATTTCATGTCCATATGTATAGTGCAATAAAAAAACACACAAAAAAATACAAATGCCAGCACGAGTTTTTTGTAGCTCTGTAGCTCATATACTAGTGTGTCTAGTGCTTTCAAAAAACAACACACACACACACAAAATAAAATAAAATAATAAATAACATAGCATTACAAATGCCCTCCCGAGTTTTCACATTTTGAGCCAAGAAGTATTAAACGGGCGCATCAGTTCACTTATATCATCCCAAGGGAAGTTGAGGCAAGTAGGTTGGTGTAGAACGTAGTTCAACTTTCTTTAAAAAAAATTGTCTATAATTTCATAAATTTATCAAATTAAGCTTCTTCTTTTTTTTGTCTATATCTATTAAGATTAAGTGTTTTTTTTTTTTTTGTGTGTGTACATTTAATCAAATTAGGTGAAGCACAACATACACACAAAATTATGAACACGTGGACTTGAGTTGGGTGTTCAAATTTTGGGAATAGAGTTGATTGGGTGTAGAGGTGTCAAATGGGCCGTGCCGGCACGGCACGATATGGGCACGGCACAGGCACGGGGCAGCACGGCACGGCACAGGCACGGTATTGGCCTGGCATGGCACGACACAGCACAATTGTAGTGGGCCCGGGGCACGGGCACGGGCACGGAAGTGGACGGCACAGAACGGGCACGGCACGAAAGTTGGCCTGGCACGGCACGGCACAGCACGACACGGTCGTAGACAGGCATGACACGGGCACGGGCACGAAAAGTGGACAGGAACGGCACGGCATGACACGGTTCTAGCAAGGCACAGACACGGACAAGACCCGGCATGACATGGGCACGAAAGGGCACGGCATGAGGCACGGGAAAAAAAATTAAATAAGCCAAATGACTTTTTTTTTTAAATTTTAAAAAAATTAAACAATTTCTATTCGGTAAAAAATATTTGTTTACCTTTTTTTAAAGGTAAACAACTAAGATATTTATTTTTTTTAAAAAAAATAATTTATTAAAAAATCATGTTTTTAAAAAATTATTTTTTCACTTTTAAAAAACTATCAAATTTTATTCGGTAAAAATATTTGTTTTGTTTTTGTTAGTAAAATTAAATAGGCTTTGGACCTTTGGTTTGCAAATTTAACATTACAATACAAGATAACAAGTAAAATTTAAAAAAATTATCAAAATATTTATAGTGCAAGAGTAATTTAATATGAGAGGAAGCGTGCAAAAGTCATATATTATTTACCCCAAATCTAACAAGAAATAAACAAAAAAGTGTCAAACAAAAAAGAAAAAAAATACATAGTAGAAATAAGGAAAAAATATATATAAATAAGGATTAGCTGGACAGCCTGGACTAGGACAACAGGACCATTTGTAATATGTTATTTTTTTAATTGTTAAATTTTCCTTCATTAAGACCAAGAATTTTTTTTTTAATTAGGGTTGTAAAATGTTATTTTTTTAATTGTTAAATTTTTTTGGTGTGCCATAGTATATGAAAATGCAGCGTCCATTGTTATTTTTCACCTTTCATTGTGAATTGTCCTCTCATTTTTCTCATCTGCAAGTTACAGAGTGATTATGATATTTTGAGACCGAGTGTAGACCTTTTGCCTAACATAATTCTCGTGCACTAGCAGGAGCGTAAAAAGGTAAAAGCTTTTTAAGAAAACACCTCAAACTATTCAAATGTGCGACAATAAGAATTGAAAGCACAACTGCAAATTGATTGAGCCCTGTTACCCAAATTATGCAACCTAGAGGGGGGGTGAATAGGATTGCTAGTAATAATTACCAATAAAAATTTATCTCTAACAATATATGCAAACAATAAGTATGCAATCAAAATAGAGAGATAGAGAGATAGAACCCGTTTATAGTGGTTCGGTCCGGATTTGTCCACGGTCCGGCCCTACTCCACTTCTCCTCAAGCAATTACTTGAAGGTTAGACTAATCTTTAAAAGATTACAACTTGTAAGTCTTGCGGGTGCTTACAAGAACCGAATGCCTCTAGCTTTCCCGAGGAGCTAGCACAACCGCAAGAATTTTCTCCGAAAACTTCTCAAAAACAATAACACCCAAATTCCAACCCGAATTTGGTCTTCTAAGCTTTCAAGTGTTTGACTCAAACACTCACTTAGGAAATACAAGTATGTGAAGAAGGTATGAAAATTATCGCTCACGACTTGTACAAATTTTCTCTCAAGAATAATATGAAAGTGGAAGAACAATGAGAATTTTTGGCTTTGATCTTTTGAGAATTTGCTCTTGCAATAATATGGAATGTTGTAGCTTGTGTATATCCTCATTAATGAGTTCTTGATGCCTTATATAGCCATCCATATGCTTCCTATCCGTTGGAAACTAGCCGTTGGAACTAGCCGTTGGAAACTAGCCGTTGGAAACTAGCCGTTTGAAACTAGCCGTTGGAAACTAGCCGTTTGAAGCTAGCCGTTGGAAACTAGCCGTTGGAAACTAGCCGTTTGAAACTAGCCGTTGGAAACTAGCCGTTTGATAGAGTGGTCATCCGGGTGGTCGTCCGGTTGTCACAGCTTTCTGTTCAGACAGCCGGCTTGTCAGCCGGTTCGTCAACCTGTGGCTCACAATTTCATCTAAATAAACCGTTAAAGCATGTATTGAGCTCAATAAAGTCTTTGTAAATATAAATCATGAATCCAAGAGACTTTATGCTATATTTCAAGGTCACGAAAATATTTAATTCGGGAATCGACTTTTCGATAATTTTGTATTTGCCGAATAAAAATATCATTGAATTAATCATCAAAATAATTAATAGAGATGCATATAAATTTTCACAAATTATAATGCATACATTTTTCAACAAGCCCTTTACCAAACTCACTTGTATACTAACCAAAAAGTTGTCTAAGATTTATTAAGTAGGAAGCTGAAAAAGCGAAGAAAAATAGGGGACGTTCAAAAAAAAAAAGGAAAAAGAAAGGGCAACCGAAGTTGAATAGCAACTTCGCTCTCTCTCTCTCTCTCTCTCTCTCTCTCTCTCTCAAACACATACACTCATCCCTTGTTTTTTATGAGAATGCAATGAATGTTAGAATCTCTCTATCCTTGCCCAATGTCGCTGATTGTTTAATATGCCAAAAAACCAAATGTATACAATGGTTGCATGTCTGATGCTAGATTAGTTATGCCTTAAGTCAACCCACACATGTTACATAGGGCAGACTAAAACGACACGACTTAAAACGGCACGGCCCGGCCCGATCCGACACGACACGATTAAGTAAATGGATGGGCACATCTTGACACAATTGAAAACGGCACGGCACGACATGATTTAAGAACACGGGCCGGCACGACACGACGCGATTTAAGAAAACGGACCGGCACGACACGACACGATTGAAAACGGCACGATACGACACGATTTAAGAAAATGGGCCGGCACAACACGACACGATTTCAGAAACGGGCCGGCACGGCACGACACGATTGGCAAATGGCACGGCACGGCACGACACGATTTAAGTAAACGGGCCGGCACGGCACGGCACGATTGACAAACGGCACGGCACGACACGACACGATTTAAGTAAATAAAGTAAACGGGCCGGCACGGCATGGTATGAAACACGGTTAGCACGAAGTTAAACGGGCCGTGCCGGCACATTTGACACCTCTAATTGGGTGTTCAACGTAGTGGAAAATGGGACATGAGTTGAGTGTTCAAATTTTGGGAGTAGCGTTGATTGGGTGTTCAACATGGTGGAAAATACGACTGGGGGAGCATTTAGCTACTGAAACTGTGGTTGTGTAGATTGATAGTCTATATCTCTAAAAAAAGAAAAGATTCAATTTTTTTCTTTATTTCAGAATTGAGGTTATCTACTCGAATAGCTAGTTTCCTCATACAAGAGAATATATATACTATCGAGAATCTTCTAATGATCATAAAAGATACTCAATCTCATCGTTCAAAAGTGTTTTGGACAGGCAGAATTTTAAAAAAACTCTTTCTAAATTTAAAATCTGGATCATTAATTGTCAAGACGGAAAGTAAGATTGAGCGCTTCTGTCCCTAAGGGACAGCAGCCCCCAAGTCGTGGAGAATGGGTTGAGGTCAACACAACCATAGACTAATATACTAGCATTACCAAGTATACATGAGCAGAATAGTAGAGGGGACGCACTGACAGCAGCCCCCCAAGTCGTGAAAAATGGGTTGAGGTCAACACAGCTTTAGACTGATACAGTATATTACCAAGTATACATGAGCAGAATAGCAGAGGGGACTACCCAAAACCAAAATGGTAGCGCCGCTCTGGAAATTGTGATGAGGACTGTGTGGAGGGCCTGGGGAGAAAAATAAAAGAGAGGAGTTAAAGAACAATTTCATGTGACAGAGGCAAAAGGAAACAGAGGAAGGCAGACGAGTACTGGGAGTCATCTATTTCTGAGGTAACCAACTCTCAACCCATTCTTAAAAGGTGGAACAAAACTTTACATGTGTCTTGATGTCTTAAGCCATTTGCCATATGAGAGAAACTAATTTATGGCGGCTCTTTACGAAATCGAGCGATTTCAGCCATTTATTTCGGCATTAGACGGCCCGGATTAAAAACAATCTACCTACCGTCAATAGATTATTTTTAATCTGGATCATCCAAAACACTTTTGGACGGCCGAGATTGACTTCCGTAAACACTTGTTTACAGCTGCTCTGTAAATAAGATTTTCTCTTTCCGTATTTGGAGAGAGAGGAGGTTCTCGAGAGCTTCTCTCTAGGAATAGAGAGAGAAAGCTCTCTTCCCCTTTTTCCCTTGCTCCCCTCTCCTCGGGTGGCCCTCCCACCTCTTACCTTGCTGTTTGCTTCCCTTCTCATCCTCTCCTTCCTCCATGGTTGTGAGATAGTTGAGATTCTTTCCTTTGAAAGAGTAGATTCTCACTCTCTCAATTCTATTTGGACTTCGGAGACCCAGATCTGAAGTTCTAGCTATGGGTTCTAGGTCTTTAATTGATCGGGAGATGGTGTTTCTGAGCTCTCCAACGGCGACGCTAAAGGCATCATGTTGCAGATCCAGTGATGATACTGCAACGGAAACCAGATCCAATGGAGATCCTCCATCCACTTCCACGAGCGGAGTGTTGGGTTCTACATCGAAACTGAGCGGCTTTTTGTTTTTGTTTTGTTATATAATTTTTGTATTTTTAAACCAGTAGTGTCCATTCTTGTACCTTGTTTTCTTTTATATGTATGTGTGTGTGTGTGCGCGCGCGCGCGCGCTGTGTTTCCCGCTACTCGAATCTGGCTGTCCAAAACACATTTATATGGCTCGGATGGGCTACTCGATAGTTGGTACCACATGGACCATACCCAATTTGCACCCAAAAAATTTCTCCACCGGGAGTTTATTGATAAACTTTTGAACTTTGATCGGCAACCCATATTCATGAGGCCGACCTATAAATTTGGAGGCACAAATATGAATCATATTGCCATAGAACTTCTTTCTCATAAAACATAGATAAGAGTTTTGAGTTGCAATAATTTTACATCACTAGGTGCAAGAAAAGTTTCCACTTGTCTTTTCTTCGGACTTAAAAAACTTTGGTTTGGTGATAGAGTTTTGTTTAATACTTATGTCTTAGGACAAGTATATGAGTATCAATTTTTGAATTTCGATCTAAAAAACCATACCCAGATGCCGATCTATAAATTTTAAATGAACATATTAATCATTATGTTTATTTTTCCTCAGTGAAATTCGCTTATAATTTGCTTTACGAACTAATTTCACATCACTCTTGAAGGTGGAAGGATTTTTTTATTTTTGGACTTGAATTTTTGGTTAGATATAGAGTTTGGTTGAGTATATATATCTTCGGCCCAGTTTAAGTATCACTTTTTGAAGTTCGATCTGCAACCCATACCCAGAGGTCGTCCTAAGAAACACATAGTATTAAATAAAGAGAGTGAATTTCGCTTGAGTTCTTATATTCTTATTACCTTTTCTTGGTGAACTTACGAAAAAGATATTTATGTTGTAAATTATTACTGTACGACATTTATAGGTAATTATATAGTACCTAGTTACCTTATAATCAACAGAGAGAAGAAAGAAGTGTGTTTCGACAACAGAAATCCTAGCCGTACCGACCAATTTCAAACCGAAACCGTACCGATGGCCGCTCCGGGCTGTCTCCGGCCACCGGACGGCCGATCCGAGCCGTTCAAAAATTCTAAAAAAAAAAACCGAGTGGCCCCACGCGGGAATAAATGGCATCCGATGTGTGTAGGATGGTTAGATCGAGTACCCTATTTTTCGTGTATACTCGTGTATATATATATACGCGAAAAATAGGGTACTCGATCTAACCACCCTACACACATCGGATGCCGTTTATTCTCGCGTGGGGCCCCTCGGTTTTTTTTTTTAGAATTTTTGAACGGCTCGGATTGGCCGTCCGGTGGCCGGAGACAGCCCGGAGCGGCCGTCGGTACGGTTTCGGTTTGAAATTGGTCGGTACGGCTAGCACTTCTCTTTTTCTCTTTGGACAAAAGGAGAGTACGAAATTTATCAACATGAAAAAAAAAAAAAAAAAAGCTATGAAATATCCAAATTTGATTAAGGTCATTGCTGTAGCTAACTAAGGCAGTCTCTTAGAAGCCGAGTGTGAGAGATTATTACCTTTTGATTTACCAGAAGGAGAGAAAGAATCAGTGGAAACTGAGGCTGTAAGGAAATTGCTGCCTTTTCATTCATTGTTAAGATATATACCTATCTCTATCTCACATTCATTCATTGTTAAGGGGTTGCTAAGTCTCTTTATCCCCCCATTGTGACGGTGACTCATATTTTGGAAAAAAATTGTTAACTTTAGAAATATTTTAGTTTTGGCTATGCCATTGAAGACACTCAAAGCTAGGAAATTGATGAAGGATAAATCCGGCAAGAGGGATCAATTCTCATGCTACTCTCTCAAGATTATTATCCAGCCAAGCTGTAGCTTTTTTTCCAAGTGTTTTAGAACTGCATTTTTAACAACAGGTGAAAGTAAGAAGATGATTTCAATGGAGCGCTTTGCAAAGGGGCCTAGTAACAGTAATACAACCAATGGGGCAAGCAGCAACAAGATTGACAAGATTGAAGTAATAACCGATTCTGGGGAGGAGTCAAGTGGAAGTGATGGAATTCTAAACAAACCGATTCTGGGGAGGAGTCAAGTGGAAGTGAAAAACGAACCGATTCTGGGGAGGAGTCAAGTGGAAGTGATGGAATTCTAAAACGACGTTGTATAGACAAAGTTCATCTGATACTGCGAAGCGATAAACGGAACGAAGGGTGCTACGATCCTGAGGTGGTTTCACTGGGTCCATACCACCATGGCAAGGTAAAACTCCAGAAGGCCGAGAACCTCAAGCCTCTGGTAGCAGAAATGTTAGTTTCACGTTGCACTAGCCATAATATGGATGAATTCCGTCAGAGAGTTTTGGAGAAGGTCGATGATGCTAGAAGCTGCTACGTCGATGGTTCAACAGATAAATATTCGAAAGAGAAATTCGCTGAAATGATGTTCCTTGACGCCTGTCTCGTTCTTGCCTTTATTGAGGCTCCAGTTTATAAGGATCGGAGTATCTTAAATAAACTTGTACCATGCTTAGGCATGCAGGCACTACATGCTTCAGGCACTGATATATTTAACTTACTCGAGAATCAAATCCCTTTTCTTGTTCTAGAGACAGTGATGAGCTTAAAATACCAGGGCAACGTATGGATGGATGTGCTGGATATGTTTTGTGATGAGCTCATGAGTTTCGGGGTCGAGGATTACACCGATAATGCCAAAGCTAGTGAGATATATAAGAAGAAACCCCTTCATCTCCTCGAATACTTCTGGTTGCGAGAGCATGCGTTCTACCAACCTTATAATACCCTCAAATTGCGGGGTACTGCTGGAACTTCAGCCAAGCAAAGTATCAACAAATTCATTTACTCTTTTCGTTCTGTCAGTGAGCTCAAGAGCAAGGGGATCCATGTTAGGCCTAGTGGTGTTCACTCTAGGAAGGCCGTCGAGTTCACATCTTTCTTCTTCTTTGGATTGCTCAAACTTCCCCCTCTGTTTTTTACTCCAGAGTGGATCATAAAGTGTTCAAACTTTGTAGCATACGAGTTAGGTCTAAACGATTGTGACAACCTGCCCACGATGGCTTACGTGAATTTCATGAAATCGCTCATTAATCGCCCGGATGATGTGAAAGAGTTGCGTTCAAAGTCTATCCTATTCACCACCTTCAGCAGTGATGAGCAAGTGGTTGAGCATTTCAATGGCATCATCACTTCCGTGGCAGAGGACCTTAAGTTATACGACGAGGTGGAAGAGCAAATCCAGATGTATTATCATAGCAAGTTGAAGGCATGGATTGCCGAATTGCTGCACAATTATTTTACCAGTCCGTGGACATTCATCGCTTTTCTTGCCGGGACTTCTCTTCTCGTCTTCACTTTCCTTCAGACCTACTTCACAATGTACCCTCGACGAGACAGGTAGAATTGGATCCTTGTTTTATTTTTGATCGGCAAAAGTAACATTTTATTAAGGAATATTGGATCATTTTCCCTCTATTCTTTGTTTCTTCCATGTATGTTGGATCCTTGATCATTAATCTTCTAACTCTCATTAATCTTCTAACAGGTTTTGATTCAAGCAAGGTGCAACGTTCAAGAAATTAAGGGTTTATTTTCGTTTGGAATATCAGTTATCTCCATAAGGATGCTATAAATTGTGTTTAATATTCGCAGGCTAAAAAAATGTTACTGTAATATGCAACTTTTATGTTATGTTAGATATATTATGTCGGTATGATTTGTGTACACATGCAGCCTATTGTGCTATATACATGTGTTGGGTGTGTGTTAATCTCGCTTGTGCATAGAACGAGTAAAACGCTAGTACTCTCTATATTGACGTGTAATGCGTGAGATGTAAACGTCCATTTACACTAGCATGATGTTTTATAGGATTCAAATATCATAATTTCTTATGATGTATTCAACGAGGAATCACACTCCCAAATTAAGTACAAATTTGATCCCTCCTACCCTATGGTAATCCAAGATTAATCCAAGATTCCTAGCTCAATTCATACAAAAATAGTGTTACTTAGAAAAAATTTCAAAATAAATGATTCTTGGAAAAGATTACTGAACAAATTCAAACAACAGAATAAAATTACTCCGGATATAGAATCACTATCAAACTCTGAAAAAGATTGAACAACACGATAGATTCTACATCAAAGTCAGCCAAAAATCCTACCTTATTCACCCCTATATCAACGACCCAAAATCTTGTCCGATATAGGGAGCCGAAGGACAAGGACCGTTCACCGGAAAATACCCACCGATCGGCAAATATGGTGCCGAAGGTGCCGGACATGGTGGCGCAGAAGGCACCGGATGTGGCGGCGCGGAAGGCAGTACTAGTACTCTCTCTCCACCGCCGACAACCGCCATTTCATGAACTGGCCTAGGGATCTTCTGCCCCGCAATACCTACTTTCTCTCCACCGCCGACAACCGCCGTTTCACGAACTGGCCTAGGGATCTTCCGTCCCGCAATACCTACTCTCTCTGCACCGCCGACAACCGTTGTTTGACGAACTGGCCTAGTGATTTTCTGCCCCAAAATACCTTTGTCTCCCTGTCCTAATGCACTTGTAGTGAAATTACGTGACTCTCGTGACACACTAGTACCGACAGGAAAATCTCCGAACATGTACGATAAATAAACCACCCCTTTCGGCTTCCCCGACCTCGAACTCACCGGAAAAGCCACCGGCCGGCTGCAGTTCGTGCCTCCTGCGCCATCGAAAAGCTCTTTAACCGGGACGTAAACCGACCCGATATCCTTGTCTCCGATAGTCCTGCGGCGGCGGAGCTGAAACACAAGCACGGCCGAGTTTCGTTGCAACTTCAATCGTTCCACTTCGAACCTCATCGTGAAATTCCAATGCGGCTTCCCGCCATTGCGATCGTCCACCGGCGTCCTCTGCCTCGAGACGGAGTCGCCGGCGAGCGTAACGACGATGTAAGCGCGGGGTCTGTTGAAGAACTTGGGTTTTTTGAGAACATCGGCGGAGACTACCGATATTTCTAAAGGTATAGAAGTCATGTTTAACTTCAAAAGGTTTGGCTTAGGAAAAAAAATATAGATCGAAGGTTTATAAAAGAGAAGAAGAGTTTGGGTTGATCAGGAGAATGGAATTTGAGAAAACCAAAGCCTCATTGGACTCTTGTAAAGCTTATCTAATGAGTGTATTTAGGTTAAATTCGAATTTATATAACTATCGGTTGGACTCCTGTATATATTGGAATTAGGATTGGTTCAATTTTTATTGTTGATTTCAAAGAGACTTCTTGGAGTTAGGCTCGGTTTGGATGGCAGGAATCAAAGATCAGGAATTAATGGGATATCTGTATCTTATTCATGGGAATATCATTCCCGGTAATGTGATACATGGATAATCGTATAATGTGATACATGGATAATCGTATTGATGTGTTTGGTTCATGTGGAATGGAAATATTGTAAAGAAAAAAAAATATGATAAAGATCATATTCAAGCGTTTGATTCGACCATTGGAAGGAATGGATTGTACTTGTACCTTAATTTTTCAATAACACCCTCTAACAGCTAATTTTTTATTATTCATACATTATAATTTCTGCAGGCCAATAGTTAAACAAGTTTAGGCTATGAAAAATGTCCAACGACTTTGTTTGGTTCTCCTCTTAAAAATATTTCTCTTCAAAAATATTTATTGTGTCGTCATCCATGTTTTTTTTTTTTTTTGTCTTCGGTGATTTTTTAATCAAATTTTTACTTGTTTTTTAATATTTGGATGTAATATAGCGTACCTCTATTCAGTAAGTAATAAAAATGTTAAAAGGTTTTTTTTGGTTGGCAATAAAATTGAAGTTTTAAAAAAAAATTGACTAAAGATGAAAAAAGCTAAACATTTTTTCTTTATAACTACATGTCCGAGACCGCTCCTCAACTAATGCTAGGAACCATAAATCCATCGTCTAAAAGCGGGACCCTCACTTAAAGTCAAAGCAAATGCTTAGTATGAACTAATCCCAAAAGAAGAGATACAATCTGTTTGAACCACTACCTCTATAATTATTTTCCATCTACTCGTAACTCTCTCCTCAATGGTATCCTCTATTGTAAGCTCTTTAGCCATATTACACCTCCTACCTACCTCATCTACTAATTTATGATAGACAAATCTAAATCACCTTTAATCAATAACCTCATCTACTAATTTATGATAGACAAATCTAAATCACCTTTAATCAATTTGATCTCTCACATCTTATCTTTTATCGGTGCTACTCCTATCAACCCACGAAGTTTTCCTTTTCCTAATTTTATCTCTCTAAATCTTACCACACATACGGTGGTGGGTTTCCATGATCTGAAGTTCGTCGACTCCGTTTTGGGCCTCGTCTTAGCTGTTGTTGGATCCCTGATTTGGCCTTAATCTTGGAGGATTTTTTTTGCAGGTACTGTTGGATATGCCCGGCGGCTCTGTTTTGGATTCGGCAGCTGTTATATCTGTGGTGGTGGTGGTGGTGGTTTGACAGTGGAGGGCGGTGGGGTTGTTTTCTTCGGGTGACGACGGCATTATGAGTGGCGGAGCCAAGATTTTGTTATCCGGAGGGCGGCTTAACAGACATATATTTTTTATCAGAATGTATAATTATTATATCATAAGATTTTTGTTTTTCAGTTCATTACATGATTTGTACATTTAATTGAATCTTTAGGCTATTTCAACTGTCACGTGTTTATTTTTTATTTATGAAATAAATTAAGAAATGAGAATGTAAAATAACCAAAAAAATTTCAAATCGAAACAAAATTATTAAGATTATAAGTTATACACGAATAATTATCAATAATATTTAAAATCAAGTATATATAAAATAAATTTTTTAAAACTCAAAACGCTCGAAGAGCGGGGCCAGACCCCCACATATCTCCCCTTGGGCGTTATTCTTTCGTAGAATGGGGATTTCTTATGTCCACCAGTTTCGAGAAAGTCCAGAAGCAAATCCTTGTTGGGTGGGAACCTCCAGACACTGGCTGGATGAAACCCAATACAGATGGATCGCTTAATAGGGAAACGGGGAAAACTTTTATGGGTGGTTTGATCCGATCGAGATGATCATGACCAGTACTGGCACTACAAGGCACTACAACACAAAAGGGCTTTGGCGAGGAAATATGGCGAGAAAAATGTATTTCGTCGCTAAAAGTACATTATTTGCGAGGAAATTAAATTTCGTCGCCTTTTCTAGTGAGGAAATCTGTTTCCTCGCCAAAAGGTATTTTCTACGAGGAAAAATAAATTTCCTCACCAAAGTGGTACATTTTGTGAGAAAATTTATTTTCCTTGTCAAAAGGTTACATTTGACATGTAAATATTTCGCCACATTTTTTAGGACTCATTAATTTTTTTTATATATGTCATTATTAATTATGTTCATATTTATTTATATTTTTCAAATTTATTGAAAAATTTATTTTGTAACTTTTCTTATCCTTATTAGCAATGAAAGATATGTTTCTCACTAATTCTATGCATTCCCTTTTTTCCAATTTAAATTAATTGTTAACAATGTTTGTTATTCAAATTGTCATAATATTTATTGTTTGAATAATTTTTTTTTAAAACACATGCTAAAAAATTGTTATCCCATTGTAGTTGAGTATCTTAAAGTGTAGGTATCGATGATTTATCCCATAGTAATAAAAACTCAACAAAAAAAACAAAGTTAAAAACATATTGAAGTGATTTCGTATTGAAAATATCTCCAAGTTAGATCAACACAAATCTATTTTCAAAACATCTACATTACTGCTATCTAGGAATAAACTATTTCACAAAGAATACACTATTTCATATCTATTGTGCATTCATGTTGTAAAGAATTTTTTTTTTGTAAATCATACGTTAGTTGATTTGTATTCAATCCAACTTAAGTGATTCTAATGGCATTCCTTAATAACCAGATAAATATGTTAAACATTAATATCAAATGCAATTTTGTAAGTATCATACATATTTTTATATATACATAGACATATTGTGTGTGAGTGATATATATATGGATTGAAAAAAAAAATTTGTTAAAAAAAACGTATTGTCTTTAGTGCTTTTAGGATAATCTTATCTGAATATTTACAATTTTTTCATATTATTATAGAGATGATAAAAAAAACTTTAAAAATTACTACAAATCTATAATACTCTTTGTATTTGGCAAAAAAAAAAAGAAGAAGGTCAAACTCACTTTTAAACGACGTCGTACAGTGATGCCTCTTGTCATTCATAATGTGATATTAAAATATATCTCGAGCTTATGACGACAAAAATCTCACTCCATAAAAGGTAGGATAATCCCATCAAAAAATTAGAATAATAACACATATTATTAGTCTTTCAAAAGTTGCTGCCATATACCAATATAACATGTTTCAACCAAAAAATTATGCAAGTGGAGTGTAATGCAATTGTTCTCCCTTATATATTCCAATGTACATGGGGTGGGGTTCAATCTCTGTAAGCCTCATCCCCCTCCCCAAGTTCCCTATATGATAGTGTAGATTAAAATTAACGAATTAAAAAAATCAAAAACAATTATTGTGCTAGCAAAAAATTAAATTTGTTCAAATAAAGTTCAGACTCTAAGAGTACAAAACGTCGAAAGACCATAATTAAAATTGAAGAAAGTAGTTTGGAGAAGTAAAAGACATGATAAAATAATGATATATACCTATAAGTTCACTAATTTTATCAGAAAGTTAACGTGGTGTAGTTGGTAGGTGGCGCGCAACTTATAGCTTCGGACCCCAGAGGTACAAGGTCCGAATGATCGGGGCAGCAGGTGAATGAGGAGAAATTGATTTCTTTTGGTATGTCAATTTTTTTAGCGAGGAAAACAAATTTGTTGCCAAAACAACAATTAGCGAGGAACCTTTTGAAAAAAATGACAGAATTCACGAATGGTATTTGAGAGGAAAAACATTAGCGAGGAAAAAAATTCCTCGCTAATTTGTCAGAATAGGCAAGGATTTTTTTTTTCCCTCGCAAATACCTTTTGCGACAAGGTTTAAGCGAGGAAATTTTTCCTCGCTAATATATTTTGCGAGGAAATTAGGTGCTTTGACGAGGAAACTGAATCCTCGCTATAGCCCTTTCATGTTGTAGTATGGGTCGCATGTTTTCATAGAGAGAAATCATGAACCCATCCTCCTTGGCAGCTGAAGTCTTAAGCCTCAAAGATCGATGGTCTGATCGACTCAAATGCATAATATTCGGAAACTAGAAATTGAGATGGATGCTATATCGGGCCTTTTGCAGGAACAGAAATGCTAGGGACAAAGAAAATTTACCTCGAAAAGATCAACTAGTGGTTGAGATTCACTTTGATGTATGTGACATAATCATCAAAGTGATTCTCAACCATTGATTGTTGTTTTCGAGGTACTTTCGGGGTAAGTTTTCTTTGTACCTAGCATTCCCCAAACATTTGTTTCCTCCAAATCAATTGCATTGTGCCACATCGCTATGTTTTATTAATTGGGATCACTGTTTTGACATGCGTCACAATGCAATTGATTTGGAGGAAACAAATGTTTACACCGGCGGTGTAAAGAATTTATTCTCCTAATGAAGAACCTGCAATCATGCAATATTTTGAGAAAGAGAATAAATTCTTTACACCGCCGGTGTAAACATTTGTTTCCTCCAAATCAATTGCATTGCGCCACGTCGCCATATTTTATTAATTGAGACCACTATTTTGACACGTATCGCAATATAATTGATTTGGAAGAAACAAATGTTTACACCGACAGTGTAAAGAATTTATTCTCTTTGAAAAAACCAAGAATGGACATATCTACCGGGATGCTAACAAGTGTGCAAATGTTTTGGCCAACGACTCTTAGTGGCTTGAATTTACATTACTATATTTCTCTTCCTAGATGTATTTCTACTTAGCTTTGGATTTGAATGCGGTCAAATACCCTCATGTTGTAAATTAGCGGTGAGCAAAAAATCTTTCAAATCGTGAGCGAATTCAATCCAAACTGAATGATTTGTTTTGGTTTTTTAGTAGTGTAGTTTGGTTCCAGTTTAAAAAAAATTAGAAACCACATTAAATGGTTTGGTTTGTGGATTTATGTTAATGGTTTCGGTTCCAAACCAATCCAAACCATATATTTATATAACTCATTTAATTTAGATACACCAAGTATACATGAGAGTTATATATAGCCAACTAATTTCCTAAATTAATAATCTATTCAATCTACTGTCCTATTCAGTATTCATTTACTGCAAAATTATTTAGTATAAACTTGGATGATGCTACGGTGTCCCCGGTCATTTTGGGGACACCGTAACTTTTGGCATAACTGACCATTAAAAGCATAACAAAAACCAGTGATGTGCATAACCAAAATCTTACAGAGGCATAACCCTCAAAATCCCCAGAAATTTTGGGGATTTTGGATGTTATGCCTTTGTAAGGTTTTGGTTATACACATCACTGATTTTTGTTATGTTTTTAATGGTCGGTAATGCCAAAAGTTACGGTGTCCCCAAACGGCGGGTGGACACCGTAGCATTTCCCAACTTGTATATATCACAACTCATTCCTATAATTGTGGTACACCAAAAGCAAAAGTTTCATTCATGTGAATAGTGATTTCACGGTTCAATTAATTCCTAAGTTTTTCTATATTTTAATAAATGAAAACCAATTCTTAGTTATCTCCATAATTTTGAGAACTTTAAATAGTTTACGAAAATGATATCTCAGTTTCAAATAAACCGTGGTTCAAAACCGCAACCGAACCTAGTCTAATGGTTTGGATTGGTTTAGTCCTATACTTTTTGTGGGTTGATTTGATTTCCCAAATTCATAATCTATAAGTAATGATTTGGTTCTTGATTTACTATGAAACTGAACCAATCTGGTCCATGCTCACCCCTAATGTAAACTTTTAATTCTGTTTTAATGTACTTTTACAAAAAAAACAAAGGGGGTATGAAGGGGCTGGTGCAGTTTTTTGATAAAATGAAAATAGTACTTTCCTTGAAAGTAGAACATAATGGTGAGAAAATTGTTTTTCTAATATTCACAATTGGAAGCCATCAGGAATATAATAAATTGAGGTAGGTGTGGCTGAATGTTGTGGGTGTTTCAGTTCCTGGTTGGTGTGAGAATATGTATGCTCAAACTGTAGAGTTCATGGTTGGTGTGAGAATATCTACTTCTCTTCTTGCGACATGGTTCACATAATCCGACTTCCAAATGCTGCGGACAATCAACCATAGCTTGGCATATGTGAGAAAATTACAAGTTAGTCAAAACAAAAAAATAACCAAAAAACTTCATCAAAATTAGTAATTCACAGATTCACAACAAAATCGAAGCTCATTACATAATTCTAAGCGTTAGACTCGGAAAAATATATGGAAGGCAATTAATTATCTATTCTCTCACTCTCTCAGGATTAGTAACACTGCTCACATTTTGAGGATTATATTTTGGTGATCCTCAAAAGATGACCATCTATATGAAATTCATGTATTCGCCACTGTGAGTTAGTTACCCGGCCATAGCATTTCAATCCCATGCGCTTCCTCTTCTTGCCCACTCTAGCACCCCTCCAAGTGATTAAAAGCTCCATATCATTTCTCGACAAAATCCATTGTAACTCGAACCAAGATAACACCGGGAGGACCTTATCACTCGAGAGAGAGAGAGACGAATCTTCACCATTGAAGGCAATGGGAAACAGACCTGACACCCGATAAAGCCGCTTCTCTTCTCAATGATAAGGGAGCCAACGTCGATAATGCGGCTAACTTCCAAACTTGATGTCTAGGGGCAGATTCAACTTCTGGTAAGTTTCCACGCAAAAATTCGGCAAGCTTCCCATCAACATACTCGTACTCTCTTAAATGCAACTCTAATTGCTTCCTTTCCGCTGAAGAAAGTGGATTTTCTTCCAATTTTATGTTCAACTCTCATTTCTTTTGTCCTAGTTTTCCTCCACTGGTGGTGGCAACGAACACCCTTGTAACATTCCATTCTCCATCTGGGGTAATCTTTTTAGTGTTAGATTTTGAAAATGAGTTCACAAAATAGTAAAACACAATACATTCGCATCCGCTTCGTAGACACACAATGCATTATCAACTACACTCAAAGAAATCTTTTTTTTTTATGGTAAATAGACCATTTTATACCAAACCACCAACAAAACAGAGTACAACATAACAACAACCCACAATCAAAACAAAGGCCTAAAGATCACTTGGCCAGTAACACACATGAACTACACCAGGTTATACAACAGCAGAAAGAAACACGACACTACACTCCACGATGTTTGATTTCTCTCGATCAAAAAAGAAAACTTGCTTGAGAGAGAGATGATTTCTATTGAACCTACTTTTTGTTTGAACGTACAGCCTCTGAACCTGCTTTGGAATGATATATGAAATTCTGGTGTTGAATTTGAAGTTTTCCCAAAACCTCACAAGTTTGGATTCAGTTTCTAATTCAAAACCCTAACGTCAAAAGCATTTTCCTTTTTCTCTCTCAAATGTAACCTCAAGAAAAAAGAATGGAGTTTCTCGTGCTTTGATATTCGTTTCTCCGCTCTCATCTATTAGGTTTTGTTTGGAAGTTACGGAATGAAATGTAGAATAAAAGAAAATAATGAAGAGAAAATAAGAGGAAAAATTAAAGAGAAATTGAGAGGAAAATTGAGTTAGGATTTAAAAAATTTCCTCTCCTTTTATAAGAACCAAACAATGGTGGCGAAAATTCTAAAAGTTTCATTTTCCTTTCCACATCTTTCAACAACTTCCAAACTCTTCTAATTGGTTTTGGTTTTCATACTTTAGGCCTATTTTGGCTAAATAGGCAAAGTGACTTATATTTTTGTCCATATTTAAATTTTTTTTGCATTTGTATTTTTGTGTCGATTTTTTTATGAATTATTGTATGATTATGACGAGAAGAATCTAAAAGGTAAAAAAATTAACATCAAACCCTAATTTTTTTTTGAATAAAGATTAAAAAATTGACTTATTAGTTTATTTTTGTCTTTATTCAAAACAATTGGGCTTTGATCGTAATTTTTTACTTTTTAGATTTCTCTCGTCATGACAAAGTAATAATCCACAAAAAATTGAAGAAAAACAAACAAATGCAGAAAAAAATTGAATAAAGACAAAAAAGTACTTCCAAATGGATATTATTTATTCAAAACACCCCTCAATATCAGCTATGGGAGGTTCTCCTTCTCATGGCTATGTGGAAGTGGTGATGGTGGTGGTGACGATGGAGTAGTGGTGGTGGTGATGCGGCGATGGAGTGTTGATGTTGGACGTGGTGGTGGCAAGACAGGGGTAGTGGTTTTGTTGGTGGTTGCGGCGGCGGCGGCGAATGACTTGGTGGTGGGTGACGGTAGTGGCAACAATGGAGTAGAGGTGATGGTGGTGGGAGTTGTGGTGATAATGGTAAAGGTGATGGTAGACTGGTAGTAATGGTAACGGCGCTAGCATTGTGGTGGTGGTAATGATGGCAATAGTGGAATGGTAGTTGCAGTGCAAGGTGGTGGCGGCGGCGGTGACCATGATAAGCAAAGTACTGATTTGTTGGTTGGTTAATCGGTTACATTTTTTTCAATAATTTTATTCATGAATTTGTCGGGATTTATAATAGTACTCTCTCCATCCACCTTTGTTGGTTCATTTTGGAAATGACATTTATAAACTATTTTATCTTCCAATTTATAATGTTTTTCATAATTTTGAAAAAATAAAATAATAAACCTAATTGAAATCTATTAAACAATATTCATATTGCATATTTTTTGAAGTCCTTATTGAAAGATATAAATATTTAAACAGACTCCCAAAAGAGACTAACAAACACGGACGGAATGTGATTCATAACGGATTGATGTATGGAAAAAGTTTTTTGAATCTTAAATTAGAGGGTAAATATCACTGACACCCCCGAGGTTTCTCTTAAGTATAGATGCCCCTTCTGGTTTGGGAAATGATTTTTAACCCCCTGAGATTTGTTGTTGCATTTCAATTACACCCAATCCTTGGTCAATGGTTATCAAGTGTTAAAACTTTTCAAATGTTTTCTATAAATAATGAAAAAAAATATGGATACATCGTCATTTGGTGTACATCAAATGCACATTTGCCTGAGGTACCCATAGTTTTATTGATAGTAAAAATGGGCATTTCAAAATGTTTAACAGTTGAGCTAACTCTTGACTAATGATTTGGGTGTGATTGAAATGCAACACCAAACCTTAGGGGTCGAAAAACATTTTCCAAATCTTGAGTGGATATCTGTACTTAATGGAAACCTCAGGCGGTGTCAGTGACATTTACCCTAAATTGCTATCTGCATATATAGTGCACATATCATGCACACAAATGATTTTTGTAGAGCCCACTTCAAATCTCACGAACATGATTCAAACCGCTAATTTTTACAGGATCCACTGTGAGTCATAAAAAATTACTTTTTGCCAACTAAGGCCATGTTCTGCTAAGATTCTTATTTTTTATGTATTTATTTTTCGTTTTACGAGATATATCATTCTCTCGTAATATATTATTTTAATTCAAAAAATAAGTATTTTATCTAGCAGAACGGGCCTAAATATCAGATTGTAATTTTTTGACTTGTTTGGACGGGAAAGATGGGAAATCAAGAATAGGTATACCATCATTGAGCTCGTCATCTTGTCCTGGGGTAAAGATTTGTTAATGCATTCGAATACTATGATAGCTAGTTATCGTCTCTATGCTGTCCAAACAGAGGAGTAGGTAATTATCATGAACATGACTTTACCCCAAAAAAAAAAAAAAAAATTATCTTGGACTTGAAACTCCTAATTATTGTATTACCCAAGTACGAGCACGACTTTGTTTGGTTTGGAATTTGAGAAAGATATCTGAGATAATAAATGGAGAGAGATAAATAAATGAAAGTAATAATTAAAGAGAACTTATTGGAGACCATGCGCTCAGATAAAGGATTGGGTCTAGAGATCCAAAGCGAAGTCTAAACTATACACACTTCTATCCATCACCAACCTCAAGTCTGATGCTAAAAACACCTATGGGAGGTGCCTCGCCTAGGTCGAAACTAGCACTTCCTAAAAAATTTGAGCAGATCCTGCAGTGCGAGAAATTATTCAATGCCCCGGGGACAAGATTGAGTACAAACGTGGACAATTCGTGCTCAATCTTGCCTCAGCGGCATTCAATATCTTCTCCGTGCAGTGTAGGCTAATACGGTTGTATACAACATCCAAGTTATGGTCCACAAATCTAATTAAGGACTTTCGATGTAGCTGAGGAGAGACGGTTTTGGGGTAAAATGGGGTTCCGTAGAGTATTTCCCGTTTCATTGTTTGTTAGTATCTCCTCCATCTCACCCCAGAATCTTAGGGGTGGCAATCTCAACCGAATCCATTTATATGCCGAAGAGGCTGTGCACACTGCACACGCAATATGTGTGCAAGTCGAATTTTGACGAAATATGCCAATAAGTAGGTTCTTGCTTATCGTTTGATCCAACTTTGTCAAAATATGCAAAATTACTGTACTGCTACTCCTTATATAGAAATCTATCAAAACCCTGATGAGTGCCATGAAGGAAGTTTGGCTTTTATAAAATTAAAAATTAAAAATTAAAAATTTGCTTTAAGGGGAAGGGTACAACAATCTGGTGTAAAAAAAAAAAAAAATTGAAATGAAGAAGCAAAAAGATTCTTTGCCACATAAACAGTTTTTACATACTTGTGCAGCTCCGAGTCGTCGAATCGTGCATCCGACGGCTCGGATTTCATCTCGGCAATGAACAGTGAACAGGTCTCTATCATTGGTTACCAAAATGAGATTCGAGTCATCAGATACATGATCCGACGGTTCGGAGGTGCGCAACATGGTATTATGCACCTCACTGCAAATCTGCACAGTACCAACCCGAAGTCTGCATAGACCTCAGACCTTTCAATAGTTGTTTCAAACGTACGAAAATTGTTGAAAATTTTAAACGATCCCCGCCGTATGCATAACCAAAGTAGCCCTACAAATTAACTTGGCGCATCTATCACAGAAACTCATGATTATGCATTAATAACCAATCAAATCCCTTACACCCAATATGAACACATTCACCAAGATAATTAGAAGTTAATTATTCAGTAATCCAAGTCGATCGTGGTGCTCCGTACCACTCGAATCAGTACTTCTAAAAACTCAAAACGCAGAATCAAACCCGGCATCATAAGCCACCATTTCTCCCGCATCAGACATCATATCACCCAGCAACATCCCTCCCAGCAACCCTGCTCCCAGCCCCATCCCCATCCCCATTTTCCCACCACCCATCTTCTTCTTCCCCTGCTGCCCCTCCGGCGCCCCGTATCCGTACGAACCGTACACCGCCTGTGGCTGAGGCGGGTACCCGTATGCGGGCGCTGGAAGGTACCCGCCTCCGTACCCCGGCGGAGGCGGTGGGTATCCGTACCCTGGCTGTTGAGGAGGATACCCGGCCGGGTTCCCGTAATGTGGTGCCGTAGGAGGTGGTGGCATGATGACGTACCCAATTCCCGGTGGCGGCGGGTAGGCCGTGACAGGCATGTCGACCTTGTTTGGATTTTTGGTCACGGTCTGCGCTGTGATCTTTTCTCCGAATTTGTAGGAGAATTTGAACGTACCTTTGAAAGAAAAACCATTGCAACGATATGATTATGTAATTAGTTCATCGTAAGGAAGGATGAAATGAGTTGGATGAAGTATCTGGTATTACCTTATATATACTAACACCATCCAAGTATACCTTATCATATGATGAGTTGGGATGATCAAATAGTTAATTTGAGAAGGTAATATTCACAATATCTTTAACAGTAGCTACAATGCATGAAAAGCTTAAACAAAATAGTACTACAGTGAATTGGAGGCTTGCTTGCAAATAATTATTTATCCAATAGTCCTGGGGCACCACACGTTGGTGCCCCAACTTCTTTCTCCATCACATGGTTAGGCAGGACTTTATACGGTTTTAGTCCTAAATCCCATATGAATATATGGTCAAGAAGGGTGTATGGACATTATGTGACAGTGTCCAGAGTATTTCATAATTTTTTTTTCCTTTTTTAGGAAATGTTGTACTAAAATTTCTAAGAGCATCTCCACTCCTTACTCAAATCATGACTCAAATTCAAATTTAAGTAAAAATCACCCAAAATCATCATCTACTCCTTACTCAAACCTATACCAAATTGGAGTATTACTCAAATTTAAACTCATATTTGGTTAGACTCAAATCCTTACTCAAATTTCTGAAGGCAAATTTAACACCTTTAAATTTACAATATTGCCATTAATAAAATTTTTACTCAAATTTGTGCATATTTGTACTTGAGTTTGAGTTTACCCATTGGAACACACAATACCAAATCAAGTTTTTACCCAATTTTTTACTCAAATTTGGGTAAAAATATGAGTAAGGAGTGAAGATGCTTTAATACATTATTTATAAGTGGAAAAAAAAAAAAAAAAAAACCCCTAGGCCTCCATTCCTTACCTATCTTTGCCGGCCGTCAGGCCACCGGCGGTGTATCAAAATGTTACGATTTCATGAAGTCAAAACCCGAAACATATAAATGAAATGATTTACTCAAACGGTAGAAAATTAAGGCTGGAATCAAGTGTTTTAAAGAACACATGACCTTTCATCTGACTCCCGCCAAAGGGAAAGTCTTTTGAACTTTGGCGCCAAAGTTTCTCTCGTGAATTCTTTGCCGACATGCCTTTTTCCCATGCAAAATTCATACTTATCAAACCACTGTTCACGTTTATACATTCTTACACGTATTTTCTATAATCCTTACCCTTGAATTTAGCCAGTGGCGGAGGCATATGAGGCCCAGTGGGGGCACAGGCCCCCACTAGATGGATTTGTCTTCTTTTTTTTTTTTTTTTGCATTTGTAAAAAACCTTAGAAGTTTTAGTGTATCACGTTCGAAAAAAGAAAAATTATTGAGGGCATCATCAGATGGTATCTCAATATGTTCTTTTCCAACACATATTCGTGTGAGACTCAAAAATAAATACTATGAATCCAATATAAATATGTGATGGAGAAGGGTGTTGGGGCACAACCTAGTAAGGTCCCTTAATCACTAAATAACTAAATTACTCATAAGGAAGCCTCCATTCACTGAACATTCGCCTCCAAACCACCACGTGTTCAAGGAATTATAAGTATGGATTATTGTCTTATCAGAAAATGCAAATCAAGCGACGCTCCTTTTCGCCCTTTCCCTTATTTCTTTATTTTTCTTCTTAAATCTTTTAATAAGACCTCTCTCTTTTGTATTTGAAGATGATTCATTTAGACCTATAGGGAACTTATAAATTTATCTGCAATATATGATATTTTTATTTTTTTTTCTTGTTATTTTAATATTATCTAATAGCTAAACACTTTTTAAATAGAAATACGTCTTGAATAAATAGTGCAAAAGAAAAATCAAGGCGTGTTAAGTCGTAAAAAGGAGATAGATAATTTTTTGTTTTTCATAATAAAGTCGCGTGTATGAATTGTGCCATCATTGGTGCGATTTTCTGGCTACGCCACTGAATTTAGCTAACTACTTCTAGAGAGATTATTAATTTGCATTTGTTCATTGTGAGGATTATTTCTCTCTTAATGGGCTATTAGTTGGGTTAGGTTTTTATTGACCGCAGACTTGTTTCCAATTTAACGTAATTCATATACTTTTATTCTTTCACCTTTTGTAATTAAAAAAAAAAAAGAGTACTATATAAAATTTGGGTTCCGATGTTATGAACTCTCTTTAAGACCCAAAAGTTCAAGAATGGGGATTAACTAGGGTGAGTGTAAACCTTTTTGTGCTTAAACCAAAGAAAAACGGAAACCAAAACCTCTTCTCCCGTGCAATTCGACTTTAGTCGAAGAATCGCACAGAAGTACAAAAGGTATATACTTTGATACACGTGACATGATGCGGAGAAGGTACATTGTGGGCTCATCTTTGAAAACCTCGGTGATTACACGATATGACCAAATGCAATGGATGATGAATTTTTTTTTATTAATGTGCGTGTAAGTTGAATCGAACTTATTTTATTATATAAAAAAATGAATCACGAATTTTTCTCTTACCTTTGGGCTTTCCAGAAGTCGATCGGACCTGATAATCAACAATGCGATCGGAAGGGCAATCACCGCCGCCGGGGGCCGAGGACGACGTGGTATCGTGGAGGAGCTGTTTGACGGGGACGACGACCTCGCCGACCTCCCGGTCGCCGAGGAGGCGCTGGGACTTGATCTTGAAGGTGAGGTTGGTGGGGTGGTGATCAGGAGAGAGAACGGACTCAGCGACGGAGAAGGTGAGGCGATGGTTCCAGCTGGGAGACCTCCCGCCGCGCTTGTCGACGTGGGTCCTCTGGCGCTTGGCGGTGGGGATGGAAACCACGACGTAGACGTCCATTTTGGTTATGAGGTTCACGTTTCTCAGGTCGTCGGCGGACATGACCGTGATTTCCAGCGGACGGTACTCCATGGTTGGGTTCTGGTTTCTGTTGGTGTCGATTGAGATCGATGCATGTATTTTTGGAGAGAGAAAGAGAGCACGGGAGATCCTCTGTACCCGAAAAACTCGCTTTTCTCTGTACCGAGAAATAGCGGACTGCTGGATTGTGCGAGAATTATTTGTTTTGTAATAATTTTACGCGATCCAACGGTACGGAGATCGTCGGAATAGAGAAAAACAGAGGTTTCTCGGGACAGAAAATCCGATTTCGAGAGAGAGGGGGGAGGAGAGAGAATCGGAAGGATTGAATGGCAGTTACTATTTGAGAAGGTGCAGAACAAAATTACCAGCCAAAAAAAAAAAAAAAATGCTAATTCAGTGCTTTTCCGCCGCAGCCACATGGTATCCTGGACCTTTCTCCATTTTCCACTATATATTGTGACGGGTTCATATACTTTATCTTGGGCTCCCATCACAACGAGCAGTGGAAAAGGAGCCTAAGCACCACGCGGTGGCACCTCCAATAACACTAAATAATTTTTCGACAAAAATGGAGAAATGGTCTTAGTATATCTTTACAGAAGTAGAAATGATTCGGTGTTTATGATTGTAAGGATCCACGCATGAAATGATTTTTCGTGTGATATGGTGCAAAATGTGATTCACTACGATATAATTTGAACGGTTTATTTTGTCGATATTGATATCAAGTCATCCATATAAAACTGTAGTATGATCAAACATTCTAAGGGCTTCATTGGCTATGTTCCATTAAGCCTTCTCCAAAAAATAAGTACGGCACTTATTTACGATTTCAAATTTAAAAATAATATATTTGCAAAAATAATTTTTTGATTTGTTTTGCACCGTTCAAAAGATCTTATTGAGATTTATATCAAACAAAATTCATATTGTACGAAAAGAAATTATTTAAGTTTATTATTTTTTAAAAAAATTATAAATAAATAGTACTTATTTTTTAAAAAGGATTTGCATGAAGCATCTGAATCTTTTTACAGTATACATGCACCGCGCCAATGGGCCGGACGCCAACTGCCATTGCTTTCCAATGAAGAGTGATTCATATAAAAATTATTTTTCTATTGGCTCTAGAAAAAATCTACAATACTGTTTTACTACTCCCTCTGTTTTTAAATGGTTGTCCACCATGTTTTTATGTGCATTTATCGAACTAAAATATAAGGATATAAATTTTTTTAATTTCTTGACACCAATTTAAAAATCTCAAGAAATTTAAAAAATCATGCACAAAAGTGCCGTATATTTTGGTTTGAAAATTACGCGTAATAGTGGACTACCATTTAGAAACGGCGGGAGTATTTTATTTGTTGTTTCTTTGTTATTTGATGACACAACTAACAAATGCTATGCATGACCGTGAGACAAGAGACAATAGTACTGAATAATTTTCCCTCCATAACCCTTGCAGTTTGGGGGAACCTCTCAAATCCGGACCATTGATTGTCGAGACAAACGGTGAGATTAGGGAAGCGGTGAAACATTGTACGCTGAAACATTGTAAGCTGTGAGGTGTCTCAGCCTTTTATATTCGTTTGCCTACTTGAGTTTCTTTCTTTTTTTGTTTTTTTCCTAATAACAGTTTTTTCATCTTCTATAATTAAGAAAAAGAAGTTCTAACCACTGCATTGGGCGTCACTGTTTCTCATCCAATATTCTTGGTGAATGAAGTTGTTGCTTTCGCTTTGATTTCAGTTCGTTCGGCAGTTTTAGTCAAAGATTTGGTCAGGTTTGTGGTGCTTGGTGTTTGCCATGGAGCGATGCTACTTTCACCGCTCACTTTTACCGCTCTCCCATCTCGCCGTCCGCCTCAATAATCAATGTTACGAATTTCAAAAGAACTCTTCCAAAATAGATGTTCCCTGTACGTCCTACACTTCCCTTAAAAGGACCACTAATCGTAGCATGAAGTTCCAAATTTCTTTCTCCAATGGTTAGGTAAACCACATGCTATACTTACCTATAGCTATATGTTGTGCCAAAAATGGCAGGAGGTATAGCTATTGCTATATTTTAGCATGCCCCTTTGTTTCAACTCCTCTCGTCATGAGACCCACAAATGGCAATTCAAAAGAAATCCAAATTTTGCCCAACCACTCAGGACACAGTAGTTTTTCTTTGTCTAGCAATTGCATTTGTTTTTCGTGATTTCGCATACGCAATCGAACAATAGCTTTGTTTGTGGTTGATTTAAAATCTGAGATATGTTAGGATCATATAAGACGGGTTGTGGTGAACTCGTAGAAACATGACCCATGCCATTCTACGATTGTCCCAGCCTAACTTTGAATTGCAAAATTCTTAATGAAAACGCCGCTAGGCACTTGTAGCCATGGCGAATCAATCTTAAATCAATCATTGAAATCTCTAAACAAGTGAACTACCATAGTTAACAAGCTAGGGTGGATTCTTTCTACTCGAACACGGTCTCAATTCGGTCTTCAAATAGTTGGCTTAAATTAGGTTATTGAACTTCACAACCTGTCTCTTTCAAATCGAATATTGAACTAATCCTGAAAGTACCGAAACCCGGCCCTAATATAGCCTCTTGACCACCTCTCTCTTTGTATGTGTCTATAGCTTCCTGGTAGCCATTTCAAAAGGAAAAAATATCAGAAACTACTTACCGATTCACATCCAGAACAAGCTGTCTCTTCCAATTTATTATCAATTTCAGTTGCGTGTTATCGGATACATAGAAAAACAGGATAGTATACCTTTAACACAAATCCCCAGCAATGTAAGGAAACAGAAAAGGAGAGGCAGAGATTACCTGCCGTGACATCTTCGCTACTACTTTCTTCCCTTTAAATCTCTTTGATGATGTGATTCTGCGAATGAAAAGCCGAAATAACATTATTGCAACAGATAATTTACCACATAATAACCTAAGGTGATATCGTCATAGGACATTGCCTAACAATGAAATAGTAAAGGGTACACTCTCTCGCTGTCCCCCAAATGCGGAGAATATGTGTGCGCATATAAAAATGCAGATTACCCGTATCTGCTATAGCAGGTTGACCGGCATCCAACTCTTGCAAGTGATCATCTAACCTCTTTCGAACCACTTTACTAGCTACATCATCTTGATAGGAATCTGGCTTTTCGTCATGTTGAAACTCTGTGGATGGAGGAGGGTGACCAACATCAATAGAGAAACTTAATGAAATCGTACTTTTCCGTAATAGTTTGGACAAGGAAATTATGCACTCACGACGTCGCTGAAAATGGATTTGACGCCCTTTGTTTGGAATTTTGCACCTATGATAGAGTACTTGAAAGTCATAAGAGAGTAGAAAACATAATGACGAACTTCATACAGCTCATATTTTATAAAGGGAATGACTTCGGTGTCTCCGGTCATTCTGGGAACACCGTAACTTTTAGCATAACAAAATAACTATGAGTATAACCGAAACTCATTACAAGTATAACAAAATCATAACAAGGCATAACTTGTTTGTTATGCTTTGGTTGGGTTTGGTTATGCCTTGGTTAGTTTTTTGGATATACCTTGGTGGGAAATGCTATGGTGTCCACCCGCCGTTATAATTTTTGGGGATTTTGGGGGTTATGCCTCTGTAAGGTTTTGGTTATGCACATCACTGATTTTTGTTATGCTTTTTATGATCGGTTATGCCAAAAGTTACGGTGTCCCCAAAATAACCGAGGACACCGTAGCATCATCCTTATTGTTTGAGTTTTATTATGCTTGTAATGGGTTTTAGTTATGCTCATAATGGTGAAGTTATGCCAAAAATTACGGTGTCCCCAAAATGACCGAAAACACCATAGCACCATCCATAAGAGTCATGTTTTTTATCTCATTTTAGCCATTGTGAAGAAAGGGAATAACTTCGGTGTTTCCGGTCATTTTAGGGACACCGTAACTTTTGACATAACAAAATTATTATGAGTATAACCAAAATTCATTACAAGCATAACAGAACCATAATAATGCATAATTTGTTTGTTATGCCATGGTTGAGTTTGGTTATGCCTTGATTGGTTTGTTGGATATTCCTTAGTTATGTCTTGTTTGAGTTCTGTTATGTTTATAATGGGTTTTGTTATGCTTATAATGATGAAATTATGCCAAAAATTACGGTGTTTTCAAAATGACTGGGGACACCATAGCATCATCCAAATCTTTGACTACTTGATATGAATCTGAATCTGAAAGGGAAAAAGAGAACGATGTGCAATAATACAACCTAGCCCAAAGGGCCAAAACTGGTCATTGGTTAAATCTGGCCTAGGCATCGGTAAATCATTCCTCCCTCGTTAATCCTTCCCTCTTCTTAGGCTAGAATCCTGATCCCTGCCTGTTATGAGGGACTTCTTCCGTGGCACCAGCCCAAGATCCAAATTCTAAATAAGCAAATGTCAAAACCAATATTATTCAGAAAGATAATTCACCCCCACAAACCATTTTTCAACCACAATGCACTCTCTTATGCTTCTTTTATCCCTAAAAAGGCTACTGCTTGATCCTAGCACAAATGAAGAAGAGGAACGACGTCAACAACTCTGAGGCAGAATATAAGCATAAATAGGTCAGATTCTTCCCCTCACTCATTCATATAAGCATAACTAGACCTAACTCGTGCCACTCTAACCATCAAACCACCACAATGTCTGATTTCACGTGCAAGTGCTAACCTTATATTGTACACACATGGAACAACTGTCGTTTAACATCAGTTTCTACGAAGGAAGTCATCTAAAATCTAGGTTGTGCTCAAGGTCAGGCCCCAAGGTTACTTAGCATTGGCCATCAAGGGAGTAGGAACAAGCCAAGCCCAAGTCTAGAAGCTTCAACACAGGCATAGCTATCAATCCCTCCAAACCGAATAAACAAAAACAAGAACAATTAAACATATGTATCAGATAAGTTGTCCGAGACATAGGGCAAGCAATTACATATCTTGAGAACAAAAAACTAAGTGTGATACGAAACTTAAGTTTGATTCCACAATAAGAGAGGATGTCTGCTACAAAACTAAGCCTAAACAAAATAACAAATACAAGAACATGTGCGCAAAATGAAACTATGGGACTCCAGTAACAAGTGCTAGATGAGCTTGTATTACCTAGAATTTGCCACAGATAATGCTTATCAGTTTTTGTTATTTCCTAGGGACCAAATTTTTTACTCATCCCCCAATGTCTGCTCGGACAGTTTGGTTGCATTTTAGGGTACTAGTATAGTGTGGGTCGACATATATAATCCCATCCTAGCATCACATGTCAATTACTCTACTAATGCATAATCCATAATGATATCAGTGAAGTGTAAAAGGATTCAAGCATCCAGCAATCTCTAAGAGAAGTTCTTTTAGAACAGCAGTCCACCCCTAGTTTGGTAACATATAACGAGGTCATGCAATAATTTTCCCGTGGTCTGGAAGACTTACGATTGGCACAAAAGTGAGAGTGACTTAGCAGCAATCACGGAATCAAAGGATGGAGAAACGGTAACAACGCTAATAATACCTATAATAGTGAGCCTGAAAAGAGGGCAGAGAAAGCAGCTAATAAAAAAAAAACAAATTGATACCATGTTGAAAACTGCGACATTCATGCTAGCTCCGAGTCTAGGACGAAGTCCTTCTCTTTCACATTTTTGCAACCAGAAGGCGTGTATTAAAGTTGGATCCTTTTGATATGACAACAGAGGTAACTTCAAACACACATGCCCGGAGATGGGGGATGAGTTCTTCGTCCTGCTTGGTTGAACTGGTACAGTAGAGGCAGATAAAGCAAAACATGTTGTCTCTGAGGTGCACCACAAAACCCCGATTGCCCCGTGACCCAGGGATGGTATAAGTTACGTGATGCAAACCCAGAACCGGAACAGTTACCAAATAGTCATCACAGGGGAAGGAATAATCAGACATTCCAAAATTATAACGAACGTATTAAGAGAGGAAGTTTTTGGCCTCTTCAATATCGATATTTTCCCACTACTTCTTTACGTACTCCTCGCTGATGGTCAGATCGAGTGCGTACACCTTTATTCCCTTCGCCGGATCCCTAAAATTAGCAATTTGATACAACAAATAATCCACAACCTCGGTCCCATAGTCCAAGTCGTACAACGTTCTTAAATTATGAAATATCAGATCATCCGATCCAGCGGCACCTCCTCCTCCTGCCTCCTTGTTAGTCTTCTGGCAATATTTTTTAACGTTGAAGGAACCATCGACATCATTATCTGCAATTTCCACTCTTCATTCTTGACATTAAAGGAATACAGGGTTACATTACCAAAAGGTTCAACTACGTTCACATAAATATTAAAGCCGATCACAGTGTCCCCGCGAAGTTCCAAACCTTCCAAACCTTCACTGGTGTTGTAAAACGAAACGAACGGGGGATCGGGCAGAATCTCCCAACGGTACTGATCCCGTGGATCGATCCAATAGTATCGTTCTCGCGGTAAGAGGACCTCGAACACATTGTCTAGCAACTCACGCTTGCTCCCCCATAAACTACTTCCCGCGAGCGCATACATCTTTTCATTCACGGTAAAAACCACGGGATTCGGCTTAGCACCCTTCAGCGAAGGGCCCTCCTCCCACTGTAATTCTGGATTCTCATCGGTGTAAAGAACCAAAACGCATACTTGTTTTGGGTACGTACTTGCTTTCAGGTCATCGCCCCCGAGCACGCAGGTTTTGGTGCCCAGTGAGGCAAAACCAGCTCTGATTGCTGCACCGGGTTGTTTCCGAAGAGGTTGTGCCACGGCCATATTAAATCCGCTATCTGCGGCTGTCATATCTGTATCGATAGCCACCAGGCCCACCACTCTCCAGCTCAACGTTGTTTCGTATAGGCTATAGCAGGCATATACTCATAATATTCTTCTCATTCTTCTTCTTAGCCCCTGGCTCTCCGTTGCCGTTGCCGTTTCTATTTCTGTTTTCGTTGCCCCTCCTGGTCTTCTTCCGCTGTACCTTCCCACCTATCATCCTCGCTACCAAACCCTCACATCCACGAGAAGAGAGAGAACCCTGTATGGCTGAATCGGTCTTCATCTAGGCACGGCCACTTACATTAATATTGTTTACGATTTGAATGGAGTTCATAGTCCATATTGTTTTTAGATTTTGGATTTAGGGTAATCAGTGGAAAGAGGTAGATAGAGAAATAAAAGTAGGAAAAAATTTTCATAAGTCTACTATAGCACTTTTTAAACTCATCTAGTTCACTTCTAAGTTTCATAACCCACTGCTTCGCCTTCAAACCTCGCCTTCAAATATAAGGTTGAGAAAAACCCCAAGCGTAGGGCTAGGTCGTCGATAGCATAATATCCGAAAGTCCGGGATCGTACCCACAGAGAATTCGAATATAGCTTACTCGGATTGTAGGTTTTGTAAGGTGGATTGTGGCGTTTAAGACGGCCAACTGGGTTTTGCTTTGAAACGATGAAAATTGCCAAGGCAAAAAACTAGGATAACGCTTAATAAACTAAAAGGAGGCAAGTCTAGGGATCGTCTAACCCTTGACAAAGGATGTTACCGATTCTCAATATAGCTCAGGCGAGAGTCACGCCCGGAGAATTTAGCTTTAAAAGATTATGTTTATCGAAAGATGTGATTAACCGGAATTAAATCAACCTATTTTTTGCTAATGTATCTAACACATAGGAGGCCACGAGCCCTCAATATGCCACTTGCCAAGACCGCTTGACTAAACGACATACTAAGGAGTTAACACCCCTCGCTTAGACCAAAATGGCTAGGTTAATGAAATCCCGAAAACCATGATTTTAAGCCTGAAGGTTTGAGAACCAAATAACCACCTAAGTACTCGGGAAAGATTACCCCGAGACTTGGCCTATCAACTACTCACACATAGCTAAAGCATGAAAGAAAGCATAAAAACGAGACATGACTTTTAACCGATAAAAACGAAAACAAACTTGATATTATAAAGGATCTAGTCCGTAGGAACAACTTTAATAAACGAGAAATTAACAAACGAGAATTACTTACTTGAGTTCTAAGAGATTACACTAAAAAAGCTTGAAAGAACATTAATGGAGGAAAAATTAAAGCTAATAATTAACTAGATACAAAAGGGAGAGAGGAGACCCCTATTTATACACAATGGGTTTCTCTATCCTCAAATATCTAAAAACATACTATAAAAGGCAAGTATTCCATAAATGGAAAGCCCAAAGAGTAGCAAAATATCTGGCCGAAAGCTCTCCGTATCGATACAGATTAAGCAAAGTATCGATACCACATCGTTAAGCTGAAAAGGCCAATCTCCCGTAACAATCCCGTATCGATACAGGCGTACGGGACTCTCTGCTTGGAAAGATAACCGACGCGTATCGATACGGTCAAAAATCCGTATCGATACGGGGAGCTTATCTCTGGTTCTTCAAGCCAGCCTCCCAGTCTTGACACCCGACGACCGTTGGCTTGCCCGATGCTTCTCGCCCTCGTTCTTTGGTCACTTTGGCACCAGTTCCACCGGGCGATGATTCTTGAATTAACTTGGGGGTTTGCTTTGCGCTCAAAATACGCCTTTTAAGGGCGTTTTGCCTGAAACACTTAACAAACTACCTTACGAGCAATATTGAATAAAAACGACAATTAAAAGCTAAAAACACTTCTAACTAACGGACTTAAGCACCACGATCAAGCAATCTTAGGTGCGTATCACACCCCCCAACTTGAGCGTTGCTAGCCCCTAGCAACAAAATAGAAACTAAAGGAAGTAAAGAACGCCTGACATCCTTCCGACAAAACTACTTAGCACCTACTCAAACTGCAACTAATTGGCAAGAGTTAAAATAACTTAATTATTCCAAAACAACTCGCAGCCAACAATTGAGCGATCAACTAAATATTGAGCAAGTTATAATCAAGTATCCAAAATGAGCGCCAAAAGACAAAAGACGGATACGAAGCTATAACTTAACCAAGTCCAACCAATGTAACCATATCCCACAAGAAAGGTGCTCGAATTAGGCACGGGGAACAAAAATACCATGCCTTATAAGTGGAGAGCACCATTAAACAGAACCTACAACTAAACGATTGAAAACTTAATTGCCGAAAGAAAACATGCCACAAACTAAATATGCGAACTATCAGACAGTAAATCGAAATGGAATCAAGGCATATTAAAGATCTACTAAGGACTTCATAGCATATAACGACCTTGGTTTAATCAAAGAACGGTTAGCAAAATGGGATGGCGGCCATAAACTAGCTTGGTTCAACTACCCTTGGCCGCCTCCAACTCCAACTACCAAGTCATAGGCCACAAGCCGGCCTCAACAAAAACGTACTAAATTATTAAGTCAGAGTTAAACTAAACTAAACTAAAAACAACGAAATAAAAAATAAGAGGTGGGCTGTCAACCACCAAGCACCCCGACCAAGTTGAGGGATTTCCAACTACTCCACCGACCCTACTCATCATCCACGAACACAGGCTCCTCCCCAGCAAAATCATCGCTATCCTCATCAGGCTCCTCGGGCGGTGGTACATACTGCTCACTGGCCTGCCCCACTCCTTGACTCATAACCCAGTCTAACTTATGATCGATCTTCCGCTGCCTCCTTGCATTGGCTCGGGTCTCCTTTTTCAGTTTCTTCAGGCATCCCATAGTGGCCACCCCTTGGCAAAACAACAATTTATTCCAAGCAGCCGACTTTGCACCCTTTGGTGGCAAAGTGGTCAAGTACGCCCCACGTGGGGCAGCAGCAGCAGCAGGTCGGGACTGAGAGATACTCCGGGTGAGTATGGAACTATTAATATCCCCCGGATTGAGCTTTTCACGCTCCGAAAACTTGGAAGCGGGAACCTTCTGAGCCAAACACATAACGGTCACCAAGCATGGAAAAGGCAACCTAGAATTGGTTGGGGCCTTGGCTTTGAAGTCAATCATCTCCCGAAATATAACCTTTGCCCAGTCACACACCACATTTGGATTCATGAACGCATGAATCATTCCCCCCTCGTAACTATCCGGCTTGTTCTCCGTCCCCCTCGGGTTGAAATTGTGGTGCACTAGTTGATTAACAAGTCGATAAACTTCCTTAAACTTCCCTGGCACATGGGGGAGACTCGCCTCCCTAGGATTTTTGTACAATTCCTGAACAACGGTCTCGTCTGCCACATACTCCTCATCGGGATAATTTACATCATCCGCGGGTGGTTGGCGGTAATTCAAAACCCGTGCAATAAACCTTGAAGTCACCTCAATGGGAATCTTCCCAATTTTCGATGTTACCTTAGCATCATCTTTCTTCTCATCCTCCTCAGGCAAAATCTTGACGTTCTTGTAAAATTCTACGACAAGCTCTTTGTTGTAACTAGGATTAAGGGCAAGGTAGTAAGACAAACCTTGGTCACGGATGCGACAAACAAACGGATTATCAATGCCCAGGTTGTCGACGTCAACATGTCGCTCATTCTTGAACCCCTGGTTCCGAATCCCTTCTTCCCATTTCTTTTGAGTTGCGGCACGAATTCCAGCCGCCGTCCTCCTCTTAGCCCGGCCTCGCTTTTGCGGGTTCGCAATCACTTCCTCATCCTCCTCCATTTTCTGCACTATCTCCTCCGCTTGTTGCGAAGAAAAAGCCGGAGCCTTGCCCTTAGAAGCCACAGTCTTTGTTCTCACCATTGCATGCAAGACCTACCAAACAGAACAATATCCCAAATCTTGAAACAAAATATTACAGAAAACAACCCAGATTGCAGCCAGGAACGCGCAAGTTTCATCAAAAACAGGCGGCCAGACAAAATCCACAACACTTCTGAGTTGTACTACACAGATTCTACTTCTAAACTTTAGTACAATAATGGTAACATGGCATTGCAATTTCAGTCCCCAAATCCAATCAAAATTTCAAAAATCTAAGAAACAGGGGTTCATGGGTGATTTCGGAAGTTGGGGGTTAGAATACATGGTAGGATGGTTCAAAATAGCAATGCATGGCAATATAGTGGATAATCAAGGTTTGGAGTTAATATAGAGGAAGAACAATGGGAGATGTTGCGCATAGAGAGAGAGAGAGAGGATTTACCTTGGTACGAGGAGGATTTGACTTGAAATCCTTGAAAGCTTGAAGGTTTGATGAAAGATTATGGAGTTTTGGGGTTGATTTTGGTGTTTTTGGGGTTGATTTTGGTGTTTTTGGGGTTGGGTTTCGAAGAGCTTGGGCGGTTATGGAGGGTTAGTGAGAGAGAATGGAGGGTGGGAAGATGAGGAGGCCGGCCTTGATAACTGCAGATTTCAAAATTAACCAACGCGTATCGATACTTTGCAAAATCCGTATCGATACGGAGCTCTCTGATTGGCCACGAAACAAACGCGTATCGATACGCCTTACGGGCCGTATCGATACGGGGAGCTTATCTCCAGAAGTTCAACTTTGCCACCCGATGGTGATGCCGACGCCCGGAGCCACTTTTAAGATACACCCGGAGCCTGTAAACCTAAGGCCAGCCCAGCAAAGCTTAAAACCAACTTCCAACCATCCATCCAAACATCCGGTTTCCTATGGATAAGAGTGAGACGCGGACTAGGCTTTATTTTTAAAGGACAATGAGACTCTCTTGTGGTTTTAATCAAGCAAAGATGGCCTTGTATCATTTCTTACATATGCCATAGATTCCGAAGCGATTTAAAATAGATAACGAACATGTTTAGGCATGACATGAGATTAAAACCTAACTAAAAATATGCTGAGAACAATCAACGGGATATGGGTCAAACCTGCTCACAACACACTCAACACTTAATTTTCTCGCTCTTTCAGCATGCATACGAGTTGGACAGAACAAGTTTAACCAAAAATATTTACACGAACTCTTGCCAATTAATGGACTGATGACCAAGTGCTAAGTTGCTCCATTCCACTAACTTGTAATAACGGAAGGATAGATCTACCAAAAGCGAAAAATTTAAACAAAACGCATAAAACATAAATATCCGATTTATGTCCCTCCCCCCAACTTGAAATATGTTATGCCCTCATAGCATGGAGAACAACAGTAGGGAAAAAGGAACAAAAGATCGTACCTACGGGGGAATGTCAACTCCCTTATACCTCGACCAAGTTGGAGGTTTTTGCGTCACCGGCTCCGTTTGTCATCCGAACGGCTTTCAAGGTCGACTCCTTCGGCTCTTCCAACGGAACCACAGCTAGTCACACAGGATCATGGCCAAAACTTTATTGGACTAACAACCGCGACGCGTAATCGCACCCATGCTTAGGGCTCCTGAATGCCTCAATCATTCCGACGTTAGATCAAATCCACCAAGGCTGGTGTGGTAGCACGTACACCCTGCAAAAGACTTAAGCTCGAACTACCTACTAAGAGCCAAATGACATTAGAACCACCCGGTACGTGTTATCCGGGCACCAATAAACATATATACATAGAAAAACATCAAAGAACACCACCCGATTTTCACGCAATCTTACGAGTCATACTTTTCTTCCCGTGTCCCACCAAGTAGACAAGACACAGGTGGCTATACTAGACCGTCAAAGTTGTTACATCATACCCGAAGTAAAATTCACCGCTTGACCTCGCCAAGCAATTAAGCCCAGCGTTCCCTATGATCAAAACAAAGTGAGACAAGACAGAGCCGAGCGCCAAAGCACGGGAATATCAAGTCGCACCCCAAAGACCTAAATTGCCCCCGATAGGGACATATCTGGTAAGCATGGATTGTTAACGGCAAACTACGACCAAGAAGGACTAATTAAAGTCCGATACAATGATGCATTGGTGAAATCTCTTAGTGAGAAACGCCCGAAACATGAGAAATAAGAACAAAAAGATAAAAGCAGTATATACAAATGTACAAATATACAGAAGTTAATATCAGAGCTCGGAGCGTCCAAGTCACAGCTGGACTTCGCCAAACAATGAAGTCCAGCGTCCCCTAAGATCGTAACCAGGCAGGCACAAGATAGAGCCAAGTGCGGTAATAGAGCACGGGAATATCAAGGCCTAACCTAAGATCTATGCCGCCCCCGTTGGGGCTAATCTGGAAGACGTGAGTGGTGCACTGTGAATTACTCCTATCAGAAAAGCTAATGAAAGCCCTATGTCGCTGATATTAAAATTGCCCTTACTAACCGAAGCTGGGCACACGATCCTTTTTTTAGTAGCGGCGTACGGAGCCACATATACCCAAGTCAATGGAGGGTACCCCCTACCCGGGGACCAGGTCCGACGAACAGTTAAGTTCAGCGGTTACGCTTTCGCTCCCCGTGCAAATTAGAGTAACACAAGCTAAAACGATGGGCCATCCGTGTAAACAGGATCGGCCAAGACCTCATCGGGCTCGCCAGCTTCAAAGCCACCAAGGAAAGGCTTAAGCCGCTGACCGTTAACTGTAAAAGAGGAACCGGTACGCATGCTCTCTACTTCTATCGCCCCGTGAGGGGACACATTTTTTACAACATAAGGTCCGGCCCAACGTGAGCGCAACTTCCCGGGATGCAAATGCAATCGAGAATTATACAACAAGACTTTCTGACCGGGCACAAAGTTTTTAATCAATATCTTATTATCATGCTTGGCTTTGAGTTTAGATTTGTAAGTGCTAGAATGGTCGTAAGCATTGTACCTCAACTCCTCGAGTTCCGTCAATTGGACCTTGCGTCGGGCACCGGCTTGTACCATATTGAAATTCAGCTTCTTAATGGCCCAATACGCTTTATGCTCAAGCTCGACTGGCAAGTGGCATGCTTTCCCGTAAACCAACCGATAAGGTGACATTCCCAAAATAGTCTTGTACGCAGTACGGTAAGCCCACAAAGCATCGATCAATCGAGTTGACCAATCTTTGCGGGTAGGATTAACCGTCTTCTCCAAGATATGTTTAATCTCTCGATTCGCAAGCTCCGCTTGGCCATTTATTTGCGGGTGGTAAGCCGCGGAGACCTTGTGAATGATGGAATACTTCCGCATGAGGGCCGCAATGGATCGGTTGCAAAAGTGGGACCCTTGGTCACTGATGATAGCCCTGGGCATGCCAAATCGCGCCAAAATGTACTCACGGAGAAATTCAACAACCACTTCGGCATCATTGGTACGAGTGGGGATAGCCTCCACCCATTTGGAGACATAGTCAACGGCTAACAAGATGTAGAGGTACCCAAAAGATGTAGGAAATGGCCCCATGAAGTCAATACCCCAACAGTCAAACACCTCAATAATCAAAATGGGGGTAAGCGGCATCTCATTACGTCGCATCACGCACCCCAGAAGTTGACAGCGCGCACATGCCCGGCAGAAAGCAAACGTATCCTTGTGCAATTGTGGCCAATAGAAACCGCACTGTAAAATTTTAGCGGCGGTCTTTTTGAACGAGAAATGACCGCCACAAGCCTCCGTGTGGCAAAACTGGATAACACTATGTTGCTCAGACTCGGGCACACAACGGCGAACAAGTTGGTCGGCGCAATACTTAAACAAATACGGGTCGTCAAAAGAGAACCGTTTCACCTCGGCCAAAAACCGACGCTACTCCTGCAAATTCCAATGTCCAGGCATAAGACCGGTGACTAAGTAGTTCACTATATCCGCGTACCATGGAGCCGTAGTGATGGAGAATAGCTGCCCATCAGGAAAGGAGTCACCGATAGGAATGTGCGATGTATGATCTTCGAATTCTAATCGAGACAAGTGATCGGCCACCACATTCTCGACACCCTTCTTGTCCTTAATAGTGAGGTCAAACTCTTGTAGGAGTAAAATCCACCGAATCAATCTCGCCTTGGCATCCTGCTTCGTAAAAAGGTACTTGAGAGCAGAATGATCGGTGTACACGGTAATCGGAGCCCCCACTAGATAAGACCGAAACTTGTCCAACGCAAAGACTATGGCAAGCAACTCCTTCTCCGTAGTCGAATAGTTCATTTGAGCCTCATTGAGTGTCTTACTTGCATAGTAGATGACGTACGGCTCTTTCCCTTTTCTTTGGCCCAAAACAGCTCCAATGGCGTAATCACTGGCGTCACACATGAGCTCGAAGGGCAATTCCCAGTCCGGAGATCGCACAATAGGTGGAGAGGTGAGACTTGACTTTAACTTGGCGAAGGCGGCCTCGCAACCCGGTGTCCACTCGAACGGCACATCTTTGGCAAGCAAATGACACAATGGCCGGGCAATTGCACTAAAATCTTTGATAAAATGCCGATAGAAACCGGCATGCCCCAAGAAAGATCAGATGTCCTTCAAACACTTTAGAGTCGGAAGATTCCCAATCAAATCGATTTTTGCCCAATCCACTTCGATGCCTTTCGAAGAAACAATGTGGCCAAGTACAATGCCTTCGGTCACCATAAAGTGGCATTTCTCCCAATTCAGCACTAGGTTCTTTTCCTCGCACCGGGCTAATACTAACCCCAAGTTGGTAAGACAAGCCTCAAAAGAGTCACCAAAAACTGAGAAGTCGTCCATGAATACTTTCATAATTTTCTCCACCATGTCACTGAATAAACCCATAATACACCGCGAGAAGGTACCGGGGGCGTTGCAAAGCCCGAACGGCATACGACGATACGCAAAGGTCCCGAATGGGCACGTGAAAGTAGTCTTCTCTTGATCTTCCAAGGCCACCTCAATCTGATTATACCCGGAGTGCCCGTCCAAAAAGCAGTAGAACTTTTGCCCGGCCACTCTCTCCAAAATTTGATCGATAAAGGGAAGGGGAAAGTGGTCCTTTCTTGTACTGGCGTTCAACTTCCGATAATCAATGCACACCCTCCAACCAGTCTGAACACGCATTGGGATAAGCTTATCCTTGTCATTTCTCACCTCAGTCACCCCAGACTTCTTAGGTACCACTTGTATCGGGCTCACCCACTTGGAATCCGCTATCGGGTAAATAATGCCAACATCCAGCAATTTAAGAACTTCCGCTCGCACCACATCCTTCATAATCGGGTTTAATCGTCGTTGAGGCTGGCGAGAGGGCTTAACATCATCCTCCATGTAAATGTGATGAGAGTAAAGAGATCCATCTATTCCTTTGATATCGGCTATGGACCATCCAATAGCCTTTGAATGCTTCCTCAACTTAGAGAGTAATTGAAATTCCTGAAGTTCGGTGAGGGCGGAGGAGATTACCACCGGGTATGTTTGGCCGTCGCCAAGATAGGCGTACTTGAGGGTATCCGGTAGTGGTTTCAACTCAAGCACTGGGGGTTCTACACTAGACGGAACGGCTCGCTTCTCAATAGGAGGTAGTTCCTCAAATTTTGGGACCCACGGGTTGATACCACACATCTCCTCCTCATCTAACAAAGAGCACAAGTACGCGACCTCGGGGGAGTCAAGAAAATCGGCCTCGGCGGAAGTCAGTGCCAACTCCAACTCATCTTTGCAAATAAACGTAGTGACGTGGTCTTGAACAAGTGAATCGATCATGCTTACTCCGCACACATCCTCGTCATCGCCCAATTGGCTACCGATATGGAACATGTTGACTTGCATCTTCATGTTGCCAAAACTCATGTTCAGTCGGCCATCCCGGCAATGAATGACGGCGTCGGATGTTGCCAAAAACGGCCGGCCAAGAATGATTAGAACGGACGATTGAGCTGCCGGTACCGGGCACGTATCAAGAACTACAAAGTCAACCGGGTACACAAACTGATCAACCTGGACAAGGACATCTTCCACCATGCCTTTGGGAATGCGAATACTCATGTCTGCCAGTTGTAAAGTCACCCGAGTTGGCTTCATCTCTCCCAAACCAAGTTGTTCATAGACCGAGAACGGTAGGAGGTTTACACTTGCCCCCAAATCGAGAAAAGCCTTTTCACAAACTTTACCCCCGATGGTGATGGATATCGTAGGACAGCCCGGATCATTATCCTTGGGCGGAAGGGTCGACTGAAAGAGTGAGCTTATTTGTTCGGTCAAGAACACCTTCTTCTGCACTTGGAGTTGCCGTTTGTGAGTGCACAACTCCTTCAAAAATTTGGCGTACGATGGAATCTGTTTAATAGCATCGAGCAAAAGAAGGTTAACCGTCACTTTCTGAAGAACTTCATAGATATCACTGGTCAAATTCGGCTTGGCAGGCGACTTTAGTTGGTTAGGATATGGAGCGGGAACGGTGAAAACTTGTGGAACATCAACTTCTTTGGTTTTTCCCTTCTCTTCTTCCGTAGGAACTGGTTTGGGAGATTCCCCATTTGGCATTGTGGGCTTCAATGGTGTCGGAAAAGGTAGCAAGATTTGCGCAACCGGCGGCTCCACTTGAGCATTATCAACCGTCTTCCCACTTCTCAACGATATTATGGCCTTTGCTTGCTCGGGGAAAGTCACCGATGAGCCTTGTGCAAAATGTTGGCCTTGAGGGTTTGGTTGAGGTTGGGTAGGTAGTTTTCCTTTCTCTTGTTGCAAGACACCGATAGCCGTTGTTAATTTACCCACTTGATTCCTTATGTCGTTCATCGCTTGAGTAGTTTGCTCATTGGTGGTTGTTTGCATTTGACAGAATGCATTCAGAGTATCCTCCAGAGAACGTCGTGGCGGCAGTGCTGGTTGCTGCTGAAATTGGTTTTGCCCTTGGAATTGGCCCGGTGGTATGAATCCGGGCGGGCCTTGAGATTGTGCCGGAGGAAACCGTGGCTGACCCTAAAACTGGGATTGGCGCCAAGTTTGATTATGAGGAGGAGCTTGAGAAGTTGACGAGCCGGCCTCATTCTGGTTACTCCATCGGAAAGCCGGATTAAACCGCAACCCTGGATTATAAGTGTTGGAATATGGATCCCAACGTTGATTCAGTGCACATACTTCTTCAGGGAGTTGATTATAGTGCTGTTGAAGGGTGGGGATGGTATGACAGTTGTCGGTCGAATGACCCGTAGTCTCGCAAATGACACAAACTTCTTCCACTTGGCGAACCTCTTTCACTTCTTTCACTTGGACCAAATCTAGCTTCATTCTGTCCAACTTTAACGATAGCTCATCCAACCGCGTCTCAAGACCGTTCTGCTCATTCACTGAAAACTTACCGGAGCCTCCCGGTCCTTGATTTCTCATAGCTTGGTCACCTGGGTCAATGTATTGCCAAGTTTGAGCTCTTTCGGCCAAAGCATCTAAGAATTCCCAAGCGGCGTCGGGGTCCTTCCCCATGAAATCACCGCTCCCCATAGTATCCAGAAGCTGCTTAGACTCCCGGTCACAACCCAAATAGAAGTAATTAATCACAAGATACATGGGAAAATTGTGGTGTGGGACAGCTGCAAGTAAATCCTTGTAACGCTCCCAATACTTGTAGAAGACCTCCCCATCTTTTTGCTTGAAATTTTGGATTTGATCCATGAGAAGCTTGGTTCGGCTGACCGGGAAGAACTTGGTGGTGAACACATCTTGCACTTCCCCCCATGTGAGCAAGGAGCGGGGCTTCAAAGAACGGAACCACTGCTTAGCCTTGTCTTTGAGTGAGAAGGGGAATAACTTCAGGCGAGCTTGATCTAGCTGACCCGGCCCGGTTACAAAAATGCTAACGATAGTCTCGAATTCTCGAATATGAGCATAGGGGTCCTCCAATTCACGCCCCCGAAACTCTGGGATAACCCAATGGTACTCTGGCTTGAAAGCAAACGCATTGGCGGCAGTGCAAGTGGGAATGGCTATGGGGGAGACATGTGGACCTCTTTCTGGCGTTAAATAATCGCGCAAAGTGCGAGCTGCTGGTTGATCTGCCATTGGGCTTAATGAAGGTGATAGCTCGCGAGATGCAGATCGATGTAGCCGATTCGATAAAGGGCTACGACAGATATTGAGCATACAACCTGCACAGTCCAATTAAGCAGACTAGAGGGGCTATGCCGCCGCCTCGTTCACAAACAGTCTCGTGGGGTTATGCCACCACCACGGCTATAGATGCAGTAATAAATAGTAAGCAGAAAGGCAGTTGATGCTCGACTAGCTTCGTTAAACCTCAAGTCGAATTGGTGGCTCAGTTAGAGGTATCCGCTAAGCCGAGCTCAAAGTACACAAAGGAAAAATAAACGGAGTACTTACAATGGTTTGTCGATCCTCCAAATAGGCTATAAAAGAAATCCCGGCAACGTCGCCAAAAATGCTTCGCCTTCAAATCTCGCCTTCAAATATAAGGTTGAGAAAAACTCCAAGCGTAGGGCTAGGTCGTCGGTAGCATAATATCCGAAAGTCCGGGATCGTACCCATAGAGAATTCGAATATAGCTTACTCGGATTGTAGGTTTTGTAAGGTGGATTGTGGCGTTTAAGACGGCCAACTGGGTTTTGCTTTGAAACGATGAAAATTGCCAAGGCAAAAAACTAGGATAACGCTTAATAAACTAAAAGGAGGCAAGTCTAGGGATCGTCTAACCCTTGACAAAGGATGTTACCGGTTCTCAATATAACTCAGGCGAGAGTCACGACCGCATGCTCACGCCCGGAGAATTTAGCTTTAAAAGACTATGTTTATCGAAAGATGTGATTAACCGGAATTAAATCAACCTATTTTTTGCTAATGTATCTAACACGTAGGAGGCCACGAGCCCTCAATATGCCACTTACCAAGACCGCTTGACTAAACGACATACTAAGGAGTTAACACCTCTCGCTTAGACCAAAATGGCTAGGTTAATGAAATTTCGAAAATCATGATTTTAAGCCCGAAGGTTTGAGAACCAAATAACTATCTAAGTACTCGGGAAAGATTACCCCGAGACTTGGCCTATCAACTACTCACACATAGCTAAAGCATGAAAGAAAGCATAAAAATGAGACATGACTTTTAACCGATAAAAACGAAAACAAACTTGATATTATAAAGGATCTAGTCCGTAGGAACAACTTTAATAAACGAGAAATTAACAAACGAGAATTACTTACTTGAGTTCTAAGAGATTACACTAGAAAAGCTTGAAAGAACATTAATGGAGGAAAAATTAAAGCTAATAATTAACTAGATACAAAAGGGAGAGAGGAGACCCCTATTTATACACAATAGATTTCTCTCTCCTCAAATATCTAAAAACATACTATAAAAGGCAAGTATTCCATAAATGAAAAGCCCAAAAAGTAGCAAAATATCTGGTCGAAAGCTCTCCGTATCGATACAGATTAAGCAAAGTATCGATACCACATCGTTAAGCTGAAAAGGCCAATCTCCCGTAACAATCCCATATCGATACAGATTATGCCTGTATCGATACGGGACTCTCTGCTTGGAAAGATAACCAACGCGTATCGATACGGTCAAAAATCCGTATCGATACGGGGAGCTTATCTCTGGTTCTTCAAGCCAGCCTCCCAGTCTTGACACCCGACGACCGTTGGCTTGCTCGATGCTTCTCGCCCTCGTTCTTTGGTCACTTTGGCACCAGTTCCACCGGGCGATGATTCTTGAATTAACTTGGGGGTTTGCTTTGCGCTCAAAATACGCCTTTTAAGGGCGTTTTGCCTGAAACACTTAACAAACTACCTTACGAGCAATATTGAATAAAAACGACAATTAAAAGCTAAAAACACTTCTAACTAACGGACTTAAGCACCACGATCAAGCAATCTTAGGTGCGTATCACCCACTAAGTCCACTAATAATTTTAATGACAAAAGTAACCCACCTAAAAAATAATGGCTTTGTTTGGCTAACACGAAAATATATATTTTTCATTTTTTTTTTTGTTTTGTTGCAATCAAGCTTTTTTTTGTTTTTGTTGCAATCAAGCTGCCGCCGCTGCCATCACGCCACATATAACGTTATATGTGTAACAAAATACGTATTTTTTCATTTTTCTCGATTTTTTTATTGAATCTGCTACACTTAACATTTAACGTTATATATGTGACAAATTTTTCTTTTTGTTTTTTCCTATTTTTCTTGTATTGATTTTTTTGACGTTATATGAGTGATAAAAATTTCCTAACATACAACATTATATGTGGCAAAAATTTTCTAACATGCAACATTTCCTTTTGATTTTTCTTGTTTTTAGTCTTTAACGTTATATGATGGTCCAAACAAAATATATAATATTATATGTGAGTTTTTGAATATCTAAATATAGCTAAAAAAATAGAACATATAACATTATATTTGAGCTTCTGCAATTCTGAATCTCACAAAAAAATAGAACAAAACATATAACATTATATGCGAGCTTCTGTAGTTCTAAATCTCACAAAAAAATAGAATATATAACATTATATCTGAGTTTCTTTAGCTCTAAGTCTTACAAAACATGACATAAAATTATATGTTCTCAAAACAACGTCATATCTCTCCAACAATATTATATATCTCAAAAAATAACATTATATGTTACATATCATGCCACCATTATCCTTATTTTCAGTCGCGCCTTGAATCCCAAGTTGAATGTTGATGAGGCCACAGGGGGGGGTCAAGTTTCATTTTTTCACCGTTTCTTCATCAAAATCTTCATCGAATCCATCAAAATTTGTGATTTTCTACCTTCGAATAGCATTTTCATAACCTCTATATCTACATATATACATATTCAAAATAACATAAACAATATTAATATATCTCAAAAACGAGATATAATATTATATGTCTAACCCCAAGAAAAACACATATTACACATGACAGAAGTTCACATATAACGTTATATGTTTCGTTGTCTATCACTTATTGAATTAGTCCGCATAGCGGCCTCTTCAACTTGTTACTGATAATATATGGATATATTCATATGTGCTTTTGAGAGGCCGCTTATAACGTTATTAGTTCCTCTTTCTTTCTTTTTTTTGAGTTTTATATGACAAAATCTCATATACAACGTTCTATGTCCTCCATGCAAAATTGAAATAATTTTTTTTATGTCAATACAAGCTCATATATATATATATAGACACACACACACAGAGTCCGTCTCCCATAAGGACCACCTCATTTTAATAAAATGCGGACCTCCTTTTCCCGATTGAATTTCGATGATTTGAGCCGCTCAATGTGTTCAGAACGTGATTTTAAGAGTACCCGCGAGAAATCAGCAAAAAAAATGATCGGGAAGGGCTTCATCCGAGCAGTTTTTATTTGTTTTTTATCGAACGGTTCAAACAAAAAATGCTCGAATGAAGCCCTTCCCGGTCATTTTTTTTGCCGATTTCTCGCGGGTACCCTTAAAATCACGTTCTGAACACATTGAGCGGTTCGGATCATCGAAATTCGATCGGAAAATGGGAGAAATGAGGAGGTCCGCATTTTAACTAAAATAAGGACTCCCTCATTTAAGACTGATATATATACACACACACACACACACACACACGGTCACAAATTTTCTAATATAACCATATATAATCATATATGGATATATCCATATGTGCTTTTGAGAGGCCTCTGCGCGGACCTATTCAATAAGAGAACATATAATATTATTAGTTCCTCTTTTTTTTTAGTTTTACAGGACAAAATCTCATATACAACGTTATATGTCCTCTACACAAATTGAAATAATTTTTTTTATGTCAATACAAGCTCATATGTATATATATATGGTCACAAATATTCTCATATAACCATATATAATCATGTATGGATATATCCATATGTGTTTTTGAGAGGCCGGTGCGTGGACCAATTCAATAAGAGAATATATAATGTTATTAGTTTCTTTGTTTTAGAGTTTTACAGGACAAAATTAGGTACCAATTACAAATTATCACATATAACATATATGTCTCAGTAGAGAAAATAATTTATAACCAAACCACATCGCTAACCGAGCTTCAAATCACATATTTTCATGTATAAGTTGGAGAGGCCGCTACGTGGATCGATTCAATAAATGATCGACAATAGAGCATATACCGTTATATATGACAGAAGCTCATATATAACATTACACGGTACAAAAGGTCATATATAACGTTATATGTTCTCTTTATTAAATAACATGGAATATTTCTAATCTAGAATGTTATATATAACAATATAACGTTATATATTATTATATCTCTCTCTAACTGAGAATGTTTTTAAAAAATGACATTAAATAACAACAAAAACACACAAAAATAATTTTTTTTTTGTGACACGAAAAGCACACATATAACCTTATATATTTGTTCAAAAAACACAACTTGTTCCAACCTTATATGTCTAATCCTAGAAAACACACACATATAACCTTATATATTTATTCAAAAAACTCCAAATATATTAGAAGCAAGTCGGAGAGGCCGCTGCGCGGACCAAATCAATAAGTGATTGATGAAAAACACAAATATAACCTTATATATTTATTCAAAAAACTTCAGACCTCTAACCCTAGGAAAAGCACACATATAACCTTATGTATTTATTCAAAAACCTCCAAATCTAATGATAACCGGACGCGGGATAAACAAAAGACCGGATCAACCTTCTTATAATATTATATTTTTTATTTTACTACTCCAAATTTCTCTCCAATAAACTAAACAAAAAACCAGATCAACCTTCTTAATACGATAGACAAACCAACTTTAAAGCACATTTATGAAACATCGAAATAACGTTATATCAAATATTAGTGCAAGAAATAGACTATAACTTTAAATATCAAAGAGATCAAGATACAGAACAACCAGTACTACTATGAGGAACAGGTATTACATGTATAAGATGATATTATTGATTCCGAGGTTTGGGTGAATGACTCTTCTCCATGACTTCGCGTATGTTCTCCCTTCGCTGCCCTGTGAATCGGTGATGTCGTACATAGATTCATAAAATTTCCAGATCAGGAAACAGAGTTACACAACCAAGACAAATCACAGCTGCAAAGAATCTTCAAAAGTATATTGAATGTCTAAATATATTATAACAAAAAATCTGATCTTTCAAAATCAGTAGAGAGAGAGATACCATATGTTAGATAACTAAATCCAAATAACCAGTTCACGAGATTTAATGAACTCCGAACAAACAAAAAACACAAAATTGATTTCACAAAATCAGTCAAAGACAACACAGAGCATCAAAATAGAAAAAGGAGATAACTTTGAAAATTAAAAACTAAACCAAATTTGAAGCAGCAATAACAAATTTATACTCCAAATATATACCTATATGCAAAGACGAATGGGAATCCTGGCCTGGCAAGCAAAAGGTTTGGAATATATAAAGGGGGAAAGTCAATTCATGACAAATCCAGGAAACAAACGGGATGTGGAAAGCCAGCCACAAACAACAAAAAATCAAACAAATCGTATAAATTATATTCCGGCACCGTCCTCGGCCTGATAATAATCTTGGAGGCGGACGGTTCACCATGGGAGGGGAGGAGCGGGGGGAAGGCTCAGATCTGTTCTTTGATCTAGGGTTTCTCTCTCTATATGATATATAGGAGGGTTTTTTGGTCTTGAAAAATGTCCTTTAAAATAAATTGGAGTTATTAGATTATATAATTATATTAGTGGACTAGAGGGGTTATGAAATTTAGAAGTGGACTTAGTAGGTTACAAACATGCTATAGTGAACCTCCCACCAATTTTTTAATAAAAATAATAATTGTAAGAAAATTTATTAGGGGCCATGCGCCGTGAAAAAAGGTCGAGACTTGAGTCCCAAAACGAACATGGTCATAGTGTTTTGAGTGGAATTTACCTACGTTGGCCCAAAAATATTGTTTTCACCATGCAATGCCAATGCAGGAAAGATTAGGGGTGAATAAAATAACCGTTGAATCGCGAGTCTAGTCAAAACCATATTAAATGGTTTGCCCTTTGGATTTACGTGGATTTTCGTTAATAGTTCTGATTCAAAACCGGTCCGAACCATATCATACAATGAATCATCTTTCTTTCCGTAGTCAATTAATTTCCTAATCTAATATGCCATTCCACCACCCTATTTTTTCATTTCCAATATAAATTCCTTATGTTCAAAAAAAAAAAAAATTAATCCCTTGAACTTCTGTATGTGATAACACATTCTTATAATATACTTGTTTTCATCACAATCACACATGAAAGAGCCCACAAACCATTGCTGTGAGCATACGCAACTAAACGCTACATGTAATTCATAGAAATCAAAATGAATCTAGGAAGCATAATCTTAACCACAGCACAACAGACATTTTTGTCATGTAACTAAATCAAACAAGCCTACCAAACACACAGGTCTAAACTAAAAATTACTAAAAAGCCCTCAAAAGATTAAATAAAGAGGACCATTTTCACTATCACCATTACATTTGGAGTACCCCTCTATCCGTGTACATGGTGTTCAGAAACAGATCGTTCATACCAAAAAAACAAAAAATTACCCAATTAACACAACGGGACCACCACGCCATGGCTTTCGATTTGCAGTTACAGAGTCTCCCCTAGCAGAGATGCCATGAAACTACCAGCACGAGATAACCACCCCGAATTCGATCTTTCCCGTCGGTCCAATTTGGGCCTCAGCCCCAAACAAAATACCACATCAGAGGGGATGGTAAGGCAAAAAGCCCAGATTGCACACTAAGTTGGTCACAACGTCGTTGCACTTTGCAAGAAGGCTAAGCATCTCGGGTGCAATGTCAACGTAATTCAAGCTCGGCCTGGCGTTTAAATTGTGAGTAGTTGTTCTAAGGGTTGTTTCGGCGTAACGCAAATTAGTTGGGGCATTTTGGAATTGAGGAGGAAGAGGAAGAAGAGGCGGCAAATTGCCCTTCTGAAAATTCTGACTACTAAAATCCATTCCGTGAGAATTAGAAGATGCACCATCAGCAAAACTAGAATTGTTCAAGATGTTCTTACTAGTATCCATCAAATTTTCTCCCCCACCCGACATGAATTTTACACGTGGGAACACTCTACCGCCACCTGTTGCCGCCGCCTCATTACTATTGAAGTGGTTATTGCTTGCCATCATTTCTTCTCCCCCGCTACTACCTTCTGCCACACCCAGCACGAATTTAACACGCGGGGCCCCTCTGCCACCAACACCATTGCTCCCACTTGCTGCAACCGCTGCTGCCTCATCACCCACCTGTTTCTTCAGACACGACTTCAGCAGCATGGCTGATGTCGGCCGTTGTTCCGCTCTAGAGTCCCTCAAGTGCGGGGTTTCTATGGGACCGTCTTCTCTCTGGACCTTGGTTTCTGATTCAGGTGCTGTCGCTTCCAAAGGCCGGATGCTGCATCTCATATCCAAATTGCCAAATAACGTATTACGTCCCATAAGATGCCTGTGTGCTGCCTCAGCATCAGCTCTGTGAATAAAGACTACATGTACTTGTGACGATTTCCACAAAATACGGGTGCGAGAATGGTCCAATGGTCCAAAGCGAGCCAGCCTAGCCTTCAGCTCAAATCCAGCTGGGAGCGTTGTGTTGGGAGGGAACTTCATCACTAATATAGTCGGTTCACGCACCTTGGCTAATGACTCCTTTTTCTTCATAGGGTCTGGTTTGAACCATTTTGCTCGTCTTGAATCCATTGTTTCTTTAGCATCTCTTCGGGATTCTAGATTTCTTTCAGTAGCCTTTTTCTCAATAGCCAGAGACTTTATGTCATTAATCTTCTTCACCCTCTTTGCACTCATTTCTTCCAGACGATCGGATGGGACCCTTTTATGGCCACCTTTTGTCGTATCAGCTGGCCTCACTAGAGGTTTTTGTGGTTTTGCAGTTGGAAGATCTTTGACATTCTCAGGGGGAGGAACTTCATGTGACTGCATCTCATATGAGGATGACATGGCCAAGCTTTTCTGGTAAACAAGGGACCGGAAGTTCAAAAAAGCTTGCCGAATAATCGCCGGACTATTGCTTTCCATACCGCAGAAGGGATTCAGGGCAAGAACTTGCAAACCATCCAGCAATTGTGGAAGCTTAAGCTCAAGTTTCCCCAAACCAATTGTTCCTGGCAGCGGTCCAAGGGAATCACGAAACAATGAACTACCTCCATTATCCTTCTTTTGATGCTCTATTCGAATATCCTCCCTAGGAGGCGGACGAGCATTTCCAGTGAAAGCCTTTTTCTGCATACTCATTTCCATGCCCAATTCCTTCTTTCTCTTCTCTCTCTTCTCCCCCAAGGAAGATTTCTCAGCAACAGATTCCCCTGCAGGACGTTTAACAAGCTTGGTCTTCTTTCCCCCAGTTTCCGTGCGAAATCTTGAATCTTGACCCTGAAACTTGACATCAAGTCCATGTGTTTGCTCAACTTTAGCTGCAAAATTTGGAGGTTGCTGAAAGCCATCAACTGATTTAGATGAGTTAGGTTCTAAGAGAGGACTGGTGTGGTCAATCACAGTAAATCTGGGAGTGACTGGCTTGTCCTCTATAGTTGTAACTCGACCTGAGGTTGAAGGGCTGTTCATTTCTGTCGTGAACATCTGCTCATGTTTCGCTGGGATCTGCTGCTTTGGAGAGAGTGCTGGAGCTCGCTTTTGCAACACATAATCCCCGGTTGCTAATTCTAGAGGCGCATCTACAAGAGACGGCCCCAAAGAGGAAGTTTTTTGCCCTGTTTGTGGAATTTTCAACTCGTTTGGCTCATCCCTCCGCTTAAAAAGGTATCTATCGTTGTCTGGTTGGTCCTTTGCTTTGTTATGCTTTGTAGAGTTCTTCTTCTTACCCATAACTTCTGCAAACACCATTGGGCCACTCAAGGGAGCTGCCACAATTCCGAAGACAACCAATACATCCGATTAGGAAATGTTTCATGAATTAGGTGATTTACATCCCAAAAGAATACATAATGCAAGTTCCCCCTTCCCCCAAAAGTAAATGAACATGATGCAAGTTGGATTTAAGACAAGAAAACCAGTCTTATCGATGAATTATTTCGCACAGCAAGAAGTGAAGCTCAAGAAACTTGGGCTCGGGAGGATTAAGGGTTCTACTTAAGATTATGCTACCAACATCCTGGAGAGAGGAGCAACATGTTTAATTTGAAACACAAGTTCAGTACAGAGACACAAAACAGAGCAAGCTCCTAGCCCAGTGGTCCGGCTATTTGTGCGCTGCTCATCCTGTGGAAGATTTGAGCCCCTCCCCCAATAATTGTACTGATGTGATGTTCTTCAAATCAATCTATAATGAAAATTTAAAAAAGAACCACATGTATGAGAGAGCCTGATTAGCTAGAGAAGCAATGGCAATTTTAAGTAACAAGCGTTACAAGCATAACAACCAAATTTGGCTACAAGGAGCAGGGGGAAAAATATTGGTCATATGTCATGTATTTGACCATTCAAAAGTTAGAAGCTAGATCAAGGACGATGAACAGTGCCCCAGATGTTTTTTTTTTTTAAATGTTCCACTTCTCTCCCAATAAGGAAGCACAAGCAAACCAGATAATAGAAGCAACAAAGATCTGGTTCAGCTCCACTCTTAATGATACTGACGGCCTTAGTAAAGGGAAATTGTATCCTTTCATGTCCACTTCACCGATATAAGCCAGTCCCCAGTGCACATACCTCTGCTCTGGGGTTGAGAGTTAAAGGGGACTTCCACCCATAACTCACAACTTAAGTGCTCATTTGTTTGCCCTGAGATAAATGAATGCCATACAGAATTCCTTAGGACATAGAAATGGTGGAGGGAAAGAAATCTGGTGTTTGTTCCAGTGGGGATTGTACATGCATTTCTTATTTTGCCCTAGCTGCGACCGAATTTGCACTTCATTTCCAAAAACTAAAAGATCTAAGCAACTAAACAGAGTAAAATGTTTTCAGATGATGTCATAAAATTTCTCCAAAGTTACAAATCTTATCTTGGATCAATAAAAGCTACAGTGCACTTGTTCTACAGTACACTGGAAACAGTCCATAACAGATATAATTAGATATCACACTGCTCACAACTTTGACCCTCAAAACTACTAAGAAACCAAACCCCAAAAGTACTTCCAACCAAGCAACCAAAATAACAGAGCTCCATGGATCTGTCGGCAATAAGCAAAAACTTCAAAATGTCTGACAACAGGATTTATATCATAGCCAGATTAAGAAGGTAATCGATGTACATATATTGCAAGAAGACAAATTCCAAATAAGGATTAGCTCATGATTTTGGAATCACCCAATTAAATCAAGCTAAAGACAGGTACCTAATTAAATGACCACAATAACAACTAATTGCAATGCAACTTTTCTTAGCACATTTACGGATGTTGCGTTGGTTCCAATTCAAACGCACGCACTACTAACTTAATATTGAACTTCCTCTGTGAGCCACCGAGCGTAATCAATAAAAGCCTTAGATAGTTCAAGAACATGAACTGACAGAACAGAGGAAGTCAGCAAACTCGGAGCTTGACCAACTACAAGGATAAGATCAAAAGCAAACAGAATGCAACTCAAGAATGCATAAGATACCACCATCACAACTATTATCTTGTAATGCACAATACTAAGAAACTCTTACAGTACATCGTGATAAATTTACTGAAATTTTTCCTTGTTAAAATTGTCTCCAAAACAAACATGTGACACACAACCCAGGACACGCTAAACATTTACTCCTATGTCCTTAAAAAAGCAAGGAATGAATGCAACACTTGATAGTATAATTATGGTAGACATGAAACCACTTCAACTGTTCGCAATCATTATAAGAGAAGTGAAAGTTCAAATTCCCATAGTACAACTGAACTAAAGGAGGATCTCTTTTAAACCTATCCGAATCCCTAACACCTCCAAAATCAATTTGACAAACTTATAGAAAAAAATCAGACTGAAACAAATGCATATCAATTATGCTTGTTTCTTCACTCATTATGGTTATTTCACTTATAATCACCATTTATTTCAGTTCCCTCGAGAGTTGAAATGCATCTTATAAATAAACGTGAATGCACATGAAAAAAAAAAGTACCAATAGACTACTTTACGCTGTAATAAGAACTTTAACTAGCACTCCATTTGTTTTGGCTAAAATCCTTTGAGGAAACATTTTCTCGATTTTCCAGTGTTTGGCATGTTGACATTCCAGAGAAGCAAAATCAACGGTGGCATGATGACATTGAAGAAACCAGAAAACATTTTTCATGGACAAGAAAAATGTAGAAAATGGAGTAACTTAAGAGCAACGGGAGAAAAGTCCCCTACTTGAACATCACTTTCTTCCTTTTAATTCAATTTTTGAAGGGCAATAAAACAAACCAAAAGGATTCAATCACTTTAAACTCGAAAAACCCTTTGACTTTCCATTTATTACTTCATTCGGAAATTAAATAAATTGACTACAATAATACCTGACGATGGCAGATAATTAAGTCACTAGAGAGAGCATTAACGAAGTAAAAAAACCATAGAAAAGACATGTCATATAACATAAAACACTTGCACAATCACCTCAAAATCATTACTGGGAATGCTACAAGCACAAGTGATGTCCTCATTTACTACTACGGGAGAATAACTTTTTAGATGCCTTAGTTCCATCGGATCAATTAGCATATGACATGATAGAACTCATTCTAATCAATCAGAATGTAACGTGGCATTAAAAAATTCAGGACAGTAAGAATAAAAAAGCAACCACCAAAACACAGAGAAAATTACTCAGTACAATACCTCTAGCAGGTTGAGTGACTGCTTGCAATGGTTCACGATTCGGGCGCTCTGGCTGCGTCCCAAATGCTTGAGCATAGGTCTCATCGAACTCCTCAAACACTGCTTTCCGATAAGCCATAATAGTAGCCTTATTCTTGATTAATTCAATACTACCATGCCCATCACCTCTAGGGGTCAACGCCAACTGCTTCGCAAAAGCAATAACATCTCTTGGCCGGAAACTCTCTCTCGACTTCCTAATCTGGGTCATGGAGTAAACCCCTGCAGGTTCATTGTCACCCAAATCAACCGCAAAGTAGCCTTGAACGTCACCAGGTCGAAAATTATATGGGTTTCTGCAACGGCAAGCCAACGCCAGAGCGCACCTCCTGCTTGCCTCATCAACTGCCTCTTCAACAGCCTTCACGAAAGTTCTCATATTCGTCTGCCTCGACTTCTCAGCGTAATTAGAATCAAATGGGACGAGCTCAGCCAGGTCAAACCACCCATAACTACTATCACCAAAGAAAGCAACCAACACATGACCCTCTCTCTTTGTCTGACGAACCGAAGGCATTGCAAACGCTTCGTCATACATATGTCCCGGCCACCATGGATGAGATTTCACCCTCCCCCAAACCATATCCCCTATCTCATAACCATAACCCACAGAACTAGAGTCCCCAGCAGATCCCACGGCCTTACCCTTGTCATTCGCTGCATACTCATCAAACATCGAAATCAAAGCATCGTACTCAGAAACACAAGGCTTTCCCGCTTCTACAAATCCCTTTCCAACCCCCGACTCCGAAACCCTACCTCCACCGTTCCATTGCTCGGTCTCACTTTCCAGAGCGCTGAATCCATTGTCATTCACCGAATGCGTCTCGACTTCACTACTTCTCATACCACTTACCATATCACCATCCCCATCCTTCATTTCCTCCGCAACCCTAGTTTCCTCACATCTACCATTCTCCATACTACTAACACCTCTTACAGAAACCCTACCCTCAAAAAAACCATCGGGGGCTCGGTTAACCAGCTCCGGAGAAACCCTAACCTCTTCAGACCCCACAGTATTTACAGACTTTGTACCTGAAACCCTAGTATCTTCTGACAACCTAGTATTCTCAATACCATTAACGTCATCGGAAACCGTAGCTTTCGATTGAGCTACGGCTTCAATCGCGTCCGGTTTACGGGCGAAATCGTTGCCGTTCATCACTGAAACCATTTTTTTCACGAGCTGAAACTAATTCAAAACCCTAGGGGGAAAAAAATGGAGCCGTAGCAGTTGAAGGCGTGGGATTCCGGAGGCATACCTTTCGTTTAAGGTTGAGAGCAACGGCGTCGCGAGCGTGAAGCGGCTGAGAAGATGTTGGGCAAAATGAGACTGGAGATGCCGACACAGCCTTTTTCTATTGCAAGTGGCTCTAGCATTTCGAGATACATGTGGGGCACTCCACTGGGTCTATTATCTTATGAGTATTATATTCAGTGGCCGTAAACTCGACATGGGTTAAAAGATTTTTGAATTTTAGATTCTACTAATTATTATCTTGTTTTTCTTTAATTATTTTTTTATTTTTTATCTTTAATTATTACTCTTATTTTCAATCATTATTCTATCTCTCTCTATAATCATTACCTACAAATCCAAACTCCCAAAATGAACGGGGTCGAGATTACTATTATAGAATCTCCGTTTTTTTAAAAACTTTGTAGAACTTATTTCCACTAAGGCCCCGTTCCGCTAAGGTTCTTATTTTTTACTTTATGAGACAGATTATTCTCTCACAATAAATCACGTTCAATTCAAAAAATAAAGTAATTTTAGTTAGTAGAACATAACTTAATTTGGAAGTTGTAGTAAGTATTTGATTTGTTTTTTCGTCGTTATTCAAGAAAACGTTTTAAAAAACTGGTTTTTCTTGGATATGTTTTTAAAAAAATTTGGACAAATGTCATAAATTTTTACTTTTTTGATTCTTCTCTTCAAGACAAACTAATAACCCATAAAAAAAAATTGGAGTGAAACTAATAAACGCGAATTTATTTTGAACAAAGGCAAAAAACAAAAAAACAAAATAGTAGTACAACTTTTGGTTCATCTTTTATATTTTTTTGTTAAGTTCATTTTATGTTTTTTGAGTTAATTATCTGTCTCGACACGAAAAGTTTAAAAAGTATATAAAAAAAAATTGAGCGAAAGCAAAAAATATTTCACTAAAGACGAAAAAACTGTCAACTAGCTGTTGTTTTGTCTTTAGTGCCATCTTATATGCGGATTTTTCAACTTCGATCCATACTTTTGTATTTTTGTATTTATCATAAGGAACTAATATGGTAGTTATTTCTCTTTTACTTCGGAATTATATATACTCCACTATTCGTAGAATATTTTAAACTTACATGGGTGCACTAGTTCTGGGGATTGTAGACGTTGGTAGAAATCAAGAAAGAATTCACACAATCAAACATATAACGTAATTATGGCAATTAATTATCTACTTCCAACGAAAATCATATTTAAAGCTCAACAAGCGTTTTAATTTGTACACAAAATATATCAAAATGCATAAACTAATAATCTTTATTATAAGTTCTCGATTAAAAAAAAAACTACACGAGTTTCTACAATTGCATTCGACGCGATTTCATATTTTGAAATTGTTGTATGATAGTCTCTATGTCAATAGCGTCAAAATCTATATAATTATTTTCCCAAAAAATCAAACAACCCATATCCTATATAGACTTTGCCAAAAAATCAAACAACCCATATCAAGCTTGAGCATATACAAATTTCAAAAGGCAAAGCTTGTAAAATTATTCATTGGTGATCGGTCAAACGAAGACTCAAAGATAACAGAGGTGGTGAATACATTTGCCTTTTCGTTTTGTACAGTGTCGCCTCTGATTTTGTATCGAATATAAAGTGACAATTATCATGTATGGTGTCATCGTAAATATTCATGAGGTCAAGCTATTAATTTTTAAAAAATTTCAATATGGTAGTAATAAAAAAAAAATCCCATGGGGGCGCCCCGCAACCTTGGCTGTGGCGTCGCCACTGCATCCCACTGGACCAATTCTGCTTTTATTAATCTCACAAAATTTACAATTACAATTCACCTCACTCCTCTCTCTCACACTTCTCACACACGTACATATCGAGAATTTTTTTGGTGCAAATAGAATATTCTTGACGTGGTACCCGTGCAGTGCGTACGGGCTGTCAAAAAAATGCAACCGACCGTCCAGATGCAAATAAAATGTGGATATGTAGGACTCCATTCGTTTTGGAATTTGGAATTTGTAGGTAATGAGTGTAGGGAGAAATAGAGCAATGATTGAAAATAGGTGTAATGGTTGTAGAGAGGTAAAGAGAAAAATGAAAGTAACAATTTGAAAGAAATAGAATAATAATTAGAATTCAAAATCCAAAACCCTGAAAATCAAATAGGGGTCAGAGATAATGTGGCATTTCTTCATGGGAGGCTCAAAGTCTGACAGCTCAGTTTGATTGGGGGTAGTCTCTTGGATGAATCCTTCTATAATTCCGATGTTCAGGAACGAAAGCATTAGAAATATGATGATATACATCCGTGATTCCCACTTTTGGAAGATACGGAAATAGAAATGTGATTTTTGATGACACGTCTATCTAGGAATCATATTTTTAGATTGAGTGGGAATCTGATCTCTCTCTTAACCTATGGTAATTTTAGATTTTAGGCGCAATCAATAAAAAAGAAAATGTTGACTTTGATTTCTCGTAATCATGTTCTTATTCCTACTAAAAGATCCCGATCATTCAAGCATAGCCTTTTAAGACAATCATGATTCACCCAAATTTTTATTGATATTCGGTGATGTTGAGCGCATCGAAGCTTAGAAAATCAACAACTCGTGATCAGATCATCACATAAAACTGCATTTTGCATCATATGAAAGATCACGTGATCAGAGTATCCCCTCAACTCTTATCCTCAAATCAATGCAAACCCTAAAAAATAGGATTCAAACATCTTGAAAACTTCAAAAAAGTTCCAATCTTCAAGGGTCGCCACTCGAGTTCCTATTTTTCTTCCCTATAAATGCTTCTCTCTTTCCCTCCGGACATTTAGAGAGAGAGAGAGAGAGAGAGAGAGAGAGATGGCACTGATCAGAGTTATAACATTGGTGGTCGTATCCCTGATTCTCGTTGCATCAATTCAGCTGCCTAAAGCTAACGCTGATCATCGCAAGGATTGTTTGGAGACCTGCAAAGAGCAATGTCTGAAGATCATTAACTCTAACCCTTTTTCCTGCACAACCACATGCAACAACCTTTGTGATCCAAATGGTAAGTACAGTCCTACCTTTAATCATGTGTGTGTGTGTGTGTGTGTGTCTATATATATATATATATATATATATATATATATATAGAGAGAGAGAGAGAGAGAGAGAGAGAGAGAGAGAGAGAGAAATTTTGTCTTGTTTGCTAGCTAGATGATCATGAATTATGATCCTAATTGAGATTAGAACTTTTGTAAATATTTTTTGTCGCTGCTTGGTTGGATGATCGTAATTGATTTTGTGTTTACAGAACAAATAACTTAGATATAGAGAATCAAGATGAAGAACGTTTTGCTGAATTGTGTGGTGAAAATAAAATTGTAATCGAAACTGGTGACAATTAATAAAGCATTCATGTATGTACGTCCAATGTAATAAATAAAAAGATAAGATAAGAAATTTAAAATGTTGTATTTATGTCTTCGATTTTCCCATCATTTTCTCTTTGATAAATTCATCATTATCAAATTCGTGTCCTTCCATTGTTACCTAGAGTTCAAACTAAGGTTCCGTTCCCCTAAGGTTCTCGAATCTCGTTTTTACGAAATAGATCATTCTCTCATGATATATCATATTTAATTCAAAAAATAAGTAACGGAACCTAAGTAAATGGTTAATCGTGTTTCTCATCAGTGTTCACTTTTTTGACATTCTTTTCCTTATTGCTTCCATCACTTTTTGACACACAAGTATGTTGTACTACCGTTGCAGCTGCAAGTGGCAGGCGATCGCTCTTGAGGCCTATGAGGGGGCACTTTGTGGACACAATAAGGGGACGCCCCAATCTCGACTGGATAAAGACCTAAGACAAGCGTTTGTTGGTGGCAGGGAAAAGTTATACTAGTAATTATGTGCTCCAAACAGCTTTGATACCCTCCAAAAATCAGCTGCTGTATTATTTGATTTCCATCTCTTCTTGTCTGGAATTCGTCTTTGAACTCCCTCGTGGAATAATTGTAAAATTCATTTTTCATGTCATGTGCTAATTAAAGAAAGAACCATACTATTAATTTCTTCCTGTTTAATTTGCACTACGTCGATAAATATATAGCATAAGCGATTTATACAATACAACTTGAAACACACCCGGGAGAGGGATGATGGTTGAGGATCATCTCGTTGTTGTGAGATGTCTTGTAATCTAATGGAGATCTCAGTGTCACTGGAAGGTTGGATTCCAAGCATACTAGATATCGTAGTTTGGCCAAATTATGACAAAAAGTGTTGTAGCAGATAGCCAAATTACGCTTTAGCACCCACAAATGGCACCAACCATTGGGGTTGTATATTTCCATCCTCAAATGACTATAGCTATCCTTACCACCTCACCCAAATCCAATTATCATCTATCAGAAAAGATCACCGGAGTTATCTAATAGTCGCTGGAAAATAGTTGGAAAGCTTGAAACCTACCAGAAATCTGGAAAACAAGTCCTGGACCAAGTTCAACCTTGTCGGAGCATACCGATGGTGAGATTGAGAGAGGATAGGAGGATCACAGACTCCCAATTACATGGCCGTTCAACCTTGTTGGAGCATATCGATCGTGGGACGAGGGTTTGATTGTGGAGTGACCGTCGATGAGGGACAAAGAGAGGGGGTGGGGGTGGTGGGTGTTTCAGTCGGTGATTAATTTTTTGCAATGACTATAATTTCTGTGATCCTCTGCATTAATATGATAGTGGGTAGGAATTACTTCACACAAATTTTTTGGACAGAAGTTAAAAATCAAACATAATTTTTATAGAACAAAAAAATAATTTTTTAAAAGTCCTTGTTTGGCGGACACGATAATTATTTTTGAATAGAAGTAATAGTTAAATTAAGCTTGTTTTATGCCCTACAGGGGAAATATAGGGCTAAGGTTTGGGCCGTACCAATAGGCCTCAAGACCCCACTATTTTACTCTGAAAGCAGAGAAAATAACAATCCATGACGTGTTTTGATAATTAATACCGGTTAAGGACATTTTCAGTATTAACAAATATTTTCAACATGTCCTTGGTGGATTTAATTATCAAAACACATTATTGGCCGTCATTTTCCCATAAAAGAAAACTAGTATTTGATACGCCTCAATCTTAAAGAACCCGGCTCCTCCTCATGTAATTATATCATAGCTGTTTATCTTTGTATTCAACACTCAAGATTTTAAAAAATTATTCTTGGCAACTTTTCTCCGGAAAAAGTTTTTTTAAATCTCGACCGTTAAAAACACCATCCGACGGTTGCAAACATTCCAATCGCACCTCTTCAATCCAAACATAGGCCGCAGACAAGCCTTGTGCAATCTTAAACACGCCGCGTGTACGAGCATTATCACCTAAATTTGAATAGGAAGATACCACTGTGTCGGACTCAGATTTTTCTCAAGAGGAACAAAGCTTCCCTGCATTCACGAGATATGTTTTGAAAACAATGCTGCTAACCACACATATAAATCGCGAACAGATTTTTGTTGTGGAACCCGTCAAGTGTCCCACACAAATGATTTGTGGGTTCCACAACAAAAATCTGTGCACAATCTGCGTATAATTTGTCAGTGTGGATAGAATTGTTTTGAAAATTTAAAAAAACATTTTGCTCTCTCGTTCTCAATTTTTGTACTTAGTTTGCTTTTAATCATCGGTCTTGAAGTTTCTTGTAGTAGCTTGAGATGTTTTAACACTCACGCTAATTGGGCAAAAATAAGTCACTTGACTTGTTTTTTGTCTTTATATTAAAAAATTGTATTTATTAGTTTTATGTCAAATTATTGGGGATTATTAATTTATCTCAATGAAAGAAATTAAAAAAATAAAAAATTATGATCCAAGCTCAAAAAAATTTGAATGAAGACAAAAATAAGTCAAAAGATTTTATTTAAAAAATTATGAGGTTGGATCATAACTTCTCTTTTTTCGATTTCTCCCGTCGAGACAAAGAAATAATTTGCAAAAGTTTAACGTAAAGCTAACAAATGAGAAATTGTCTAAATTGTTTTGAACAAAGACAAAAATAAAAAATAAAAATAGTCATTTTACTTATTTTTGCCAAACTAGGCCTTAGCGCATCACGGTATCCAGGAGCACCGAATTATTTTTCCGCATTCACATATCAAACCCTTATATTCAAGTTTCGCGGCAAACGTCTGCCCCTCTCTCTCTCTCTCCCTATAAACTCCTCATTCCTACACGGATCTGCTTGATTTTCTCTCTATCTCTCTCTCTAAATCCCTACCGAATTCGTTACTCTTCCTCTCCGGTCGTCTTAAATCCCAGAACTTGTAAGTACAGCACCGTCATCTCACTCAATTTTATCTTGATATTTAGGGTACAAACACGAAAATTTTGAATTTCTTCGTTTCACATTGTCGCGTATTGTTGTTATTGTTACTTGCGTTTTTTTTGGTAATCTATTGAAAAAAAGCCTCTCTCCCTGGTAATTAGAGAACCTGGATCTCTTTTTTGTTTGATATATATACTGCTAAGCAGATAAGTTTGTATTAACGCCCTTACTACTGATTGATCTCGGTTTCTGCTACTTTTGATTTGGATTGAACGTATCGTTTTAACTGCTTTGAAAAATTCTCTTGTGCAAACCAAAGGGAATGATGAACTGGTCTAATCTGGTCATAGTTTTAAAAACCGACCTATACGTAGCGAAGCGGTTTTATGGACCGCGGTACAGCCACACCCCGCTATATCAGTGCTACCCATTGAACGAGCAATCGAGAAGATTAAGAAAAGGTACCGAAGATAAAATACGAGGTTGTGTTTTGCCTATCAATATCCAGTTCGAACAATAATCAAGTGGATTTCAACTTTCCCTTTGATGAAATTATGCGCATTCACGCCCGTATCAGCCGGTTCCGCTTTGTGTCCGATTTTTGCCCGCTACGGCCGCTACAGGTGCTTTGGTGCCAAAACGATTTTACAAAATTCATGACCACTTCACCCGATTTCTGCTACGTATCATTCGATACTCCCACTACCACTACGCCTATGCGCTGCGTCTATTTAAAACTATGAATTTCGTGCTCTTTTTCGGTATGATCACATGTGCTGTCCCAAGAAAGAGTAGAAAAGTAAATCTTCTTACAAAAAGTCTAGAACCACAAACAAAATACACATGCAGTTACACAAACACGCAAATAAATGTGTGTGGCTCACACACACTACACTGCCAGTGTGTGTGTGGCCCCACACAATTATGTGAGTGTTTATGGTTCTAGACCTTGTTGATCTTCTTATTTCCCCCAAGCTTGTGTCTTCTCAATTTTTTCATGGAATTTAAAAGCTATTCTTTGGGAAAACAATATTCCTTAAACATTTTCAAGGTATTGTGTACATTTTTAGCATCTTTATTCTATGCCTAATTTTACATCACGGATTTGGAGTGAAGATGATTTTTACTGGAATTGATGATTTGATTCGTATTAATTCTAGTGATGTTTGCCAGAGAGAAGAAAGGTTGGTCATGGCCCCAACAAGGAAATCTAGGAGTTTGAACAAGCAGTTTTCAAATCATTCTGAGGTGTCTCCAGATAAAAACAATGGAAACCCAATCAAATCCCGGCAACGGGTGAGTATGGCATTATTTGGATTTTATGTTCTCACTGGACTCCTAACTCAGCTATTGGAGTTTTTCATGCTTTTTGATAACGGGTGATATTGGATCATCATTTTATGTACCTATATTAGATTAGTGGATAGTACTCTCATTTTAAGCTGTCAATGATAGGTGCTTATTATGTTGGATAGTCGGGGTATCGTCACTTTGTTTCATTCGTTAAGTGCATTCCAACTCGTTTCGTATATATGAAGGAACCTCTGTATTTCCACATAGTTGGTTGATCAATCATCTTTTATCTCTTTCACATCACACGATATCGGTAAAACACTTCAAATTGTCATATCGGAACTTGTCTTCTATTCCTCTCTTCAGTGTATTCCTTCATTTTGGCTGCTAGGTTTTTTTTTTTTGGTAAGTAAATTGTATTTCACCAAAAAAACAACGCAAGAAGCTACAAAAACTCACAGAGGCATACCCCTGGCCCAACTATACACCAAAAACCAAAGAAACAACAAAAGCTCTCTATCGACAACTATTTATCCCAAAAATTCGAGAATCAAGAAGCCAATCCTCACACAACCCCCTATTTTGGGCATGGAACGTCACCGAACTCCAAGAACTGAGCTTGGCACGAACAACAACAAAAATTTCATTAGTAACCTCAATAACACTTCTGGATCTGCCCTGGAATATCCTGGCATTACGTTCCCCCCATAAGAAATAAACAGAAGCAGCCAATGACAGCTTGTAAATGGTGTTTCGAAACCCTTTACCTGCATAACTCTGCACAGCCCAAGCAACTTCTTGAGATAAAGGCAAGACAGCCCTGTGAATATTATTACGGGTCAGAATTTGCTTCCATATATCAGAAGAGAAATGGCACTCAAAAAAGAGGTGATCATGTGACTCCACACCATCCATGCACAACACACACTGAGGGCTCACTGTACACCCCAACTAAACAATCTATCTCAAGTGGATAGCCTGCCTAGAATGGCAAGCCATTCTATAAAACTCCACCGAGGCACTCCTTGACTAAACCAGACCAAGCTATACCAAGGTTGGATGGGATTGCGGTTTCGACACGCCTCCCAAGCAGATTTCACCAAGAAGGAGCCATCAGCAGTTAGAGTCCACACAATCTTATCACAATCAGAGGTGGAAGGCAAAAAAATTTCAGGAGTATTCCGTATAATGCTCAATACAGCTCTGTTCCTTATCCTTGGCCACTTCCATTGTCCTTGATCAATAATAGAAGCAACTTTAGCACGCAAAGCAAGACCCCGATTAGTCACCACAACCTCCCCAAATTGCTGGTATAACACTCCTAAAGGGTGCCAATTATCAGTCCAAAGGAAAGTATCATTACCATTGCCAATGATGTACCGGATCCAACTTTGGCAGGTAGCTCTCAGCTTCAACAACTTTCGCATTACCCAAGAAGCCTCACTAGGACCTTGAATTCCCCATAAACTTTGTCCTTTGAGGATATAAACATGAACCCATTTAACCCATAGATTGTCTGCTTTTTGGCTAAGGGCCCATAAATGCTTCATATTAACAACTTTATTCCATCCCTTCAAGGATCTAAACCAAGACCTCCTTCATTTTTTGGAACACAAAGATTTACCCACCTTACCTTAGCTCCTGAATGTTTCAGTTCAGCACCTGACCATAGGAACACAAAGATTTTGGCTGCTAGCTTGTGCTTTTCTAGGTCAGCATTTTGTATGTGTCCACTAGTGTGACAATGTCATGAGTTGTATGTGGCCTTTCTTTGAATAGCAGAACAACGTCTATTACATTTTTCGTGAAAAAGGTGTATAACTGGATACTGAAGCTCTCATTCAGTTTATTAGTGTATTTGAATAACTTGTTTTTATGGAGTTATTCCACAAGAAGACCCCACCAAAGAGGGAAGGAAATTTCAGAACCTTAAAACTTTGACCTTGTGGAGATAATGAATTTGTTGATGTCATACTTGTACAGAAGAGGAAGTTGTCCGACTTGTTAGGATCTCAATGGAGCAAGGAAGAGCTTGAGCGTTTCTATGGAGCCTATAGGAAGTACGGGAAAGATTGGAAGAAGGTATCCCTTTTTGTCATCACTATTGAGTTTGCCCTTTTTAGGAAATTTTGACATTATTGGAAGCATGTGAGCTGTTGTTCTCATTTGAGTTTTTTGTTACTGCCTCTTGCGATGTATCATTGTCATTTTGCTTTGTCTTTTCTTTCTTTTGTTCCCTTTTTTAATTTGCGAAGCAGCATACAGACGTATTCATAACCAAACACCACGGCGCAATAAAATGTTGAAATGTATGCAGCAATGATGTTATATAGAGATGATTCTTGCATATGCACTTTGCAGCAATAATGTTTGCAAAGAACTTCCTTTAGTATGTTAAGTATCTACTTGAGCCATTAATCAAACTTGGTCATCCTTTGGATGACAAGATAAAAGGACAACTTCAGCAACATAGAATGGCGCGTGGAAGATGAATCTTGACAAGTTCCTTTTAAGCACTATGCACGCTTTACTTTACAACTGCTTTTGGCTTTTTGTTTGTCTTATTTGGAGAATGCATGTCATTTTGCCATTTGAGTTTTGCTACTCTTTGTGTTCAGGTGGCCAATGTGCTACCCAGTAGATCTCTTGAAATGGTTGAGGCCCTTTACAATATGAACAAGGTACGTTTGGTTCTAGTGTTGGCTTCGTCACTAGATATGCTCACTATTATGATAGTAATTGTTTGGTGTGAAACTTTGACTTGTTTCTGTAGAGTGTAGTGTGAATGTTTCTGGCATGTTGTTTTTTCTGGAAAATACTGGGGTCTTGCTTTGGGAAATATTGAGAGAACTTTGGCATTGCATTGTTGCAAATAAGGGATTCAGGAAAATGGGTGATACTTCCAATTTGGTTAGCTGCTGAAAGTTTCTTGCTCCAGGGAAATGTGTTTTTGAGTGTCTACCTTGTTTTTCACGATTTACTAGTTTCATCTTGCGTAATGGGAGGGTATTCTGTTCTGAGAGGAGATTTGTTTGGGTGAGGCCAGTTGAGTTTTTCCTTTGATTAATCAGTTTTCTCAATACGATAATGCCTCTATCGCTCCCATGGCTTGTTCTAATTCTGCTCCGAATTCCTGGAGTTATAATCTGTCTTATTCCAGATATTGTAGTGATCCTGAGGCTAATGTGTTAAGAACATGTGTGAACGTTAAGTCCCACATCAGATAAATAAAAAAAATGGTTGGACCTTAATATACAATTGGATGGCTCACCACTTACAAGGCTTAGCCTTTTAAGTGGATATGGGTCATTTAATGTATATTGGGCCCAAGTGATGTGGTGGACTCTCTCCCGTTACTCCCATACAAATTGGGCCTTGAGCACGCACTAGCAGGTCTCGGACAAACTCCCAGCAGGAATTGTGTGGTTAGTGCCGTGTTTTGAGTGATTTGGTTGGGAAAAAATGAAGGGTCTGGAGATAAGTTTGAAAGGTTGGGGGCACTATTGGATTGGGTGTATGTGCTTTAAGTTGGGCATCGTGACTCCTCTTTTATGGGGATGTCCTCATTTTTTATTAGTAGAGACCAAGGAGTGGTGCATAACACATAACTTTTTTAATCCTCTTTTTATTTTCTTTTTGGTAGATTCTTGTCCTCCGTACTCTCTTGTATCGTTCTTATCTTCTTAGAAAAGGAAGAGGAGCACATATAGTTTTTCAAAACAATGACATGTAATTTCCAAACCAATAATTGGTTGATTCATTCTAGGATCTTTGATGTTTAGTTAGTTGCATATACTTTCATATCCTTAAAACGGCAAAAGAATGATATGTAATTTTCGAATCATATGTTTTAATTACTTGCATGATGCCCTCATACCGATGCTCTAGACTATAAAGGAAGGAAGCATGGTAATATGCGCAAAAATTGAATTGGGTCTCTAAGTCTGCCCTCTCTAATGCCCTTGGCTTTGATTTGAGGGCATGGTTCGGCAGCAAAACATGTATAGGGGGGCCACTGTTTCAGTGGTATTCTAAGAGCAGCCACTTTGTGCATATTGCCAAAGGTTAGGTCTATCTCCAATCCTCCCCCGCCCATACCCCCAATGATTGGGGACTATATGGGTGTTGTTGTTGTTGTCGATGTTTTAGTTACTTGCATACTTTCGTATTCTTTTTTGCGGATTATGAGTTTGTGAGCTAAGTTGGGAACTTGGGTATCCTTTCCTTATGTGACCTTTAATTTTTGAATATTAACCATATAAGATGCTTCTGATTTCCAGGCATATCTATCTTTGCCAGAGGGGACAACTTCTGTGGTTGGCTTGATTGCAATGGTGACTGATCACTATAATGTCCTGGTGAGTTAAGCACTTAGTTTGTAAGTCAAGGGAGATGCTATCATACAATTATTGTTTTGAAATATAGCCCTAGGGCCATGCTTGGATATAGAGGCCATGTGTTGGACTATTTTGAAATAGTCCTGCGTTTCCCCGTGTGTGGTGTGTAACTGGATTAATTGCCCGCGTTTGGTGTGCAACCCCGGTTCTGGGATTGTATTCCCCCTGACCAACATTATAACCGTATGGGGGACTTGTGTAATCCCAAGGGAGTTGCTAGTTTTCTAATCCTGTGACCTATTTAGCTTCACGACAGTGGACCCCACTCCTTGTTCCTTCCTTATTCCATGCACAACCAAATGTAGAATGGGATGAATTTGGGGCCTAGGATTTGGAGCTATTTGTGGTATGGTGTCTTGAATTTGTATTTCAACACTTTCTCAGCTGGAGTCTGATGGATTGTTGAATACAGGAAGAATGTGTCGGTAACGAGGAGAGCAATGATGCTTCTCAGATATCCATGACGCCTCAGAAACGTGGGCAAGGAAAAGTTCAGTATATTGCATCAAAAGATGATCCTTTATTATCTCCACCAGTTGCCTCAATAAATGATGGATGTTTGCCCCTGTGGAAGCAGCTCTCTGACGGTAAAACTAAAACTATTCGTCTTCCTTTCGACATATAAATTATTGCTCGTTCTATTCACGTTTTCCTTTGTAAAATTTCTCATGTACTGTTTCTCTTCTTACTTATTAGACTTGGGGATATTTACAGCGGTATATATTAAGGAATTTGAAAATAGCTTTATATATTTTGTAAGTCATTACTTATTTGTTTATTCGGTTAAACTACTTCTGATGGAAGTGCAATGTTTAATCGTTTTAGGAAGGAACATAATAAAGAGGTAGAAGGTGTCAAAAAGGGACATAACATCTGCAAAAGGAGGGGAAGAGAGGAGAAGAAATAGTGGTGCAAGGATTATAATTGGTTAATTATGGAAATTTCGGCTGTTTGAAGCAAATGCTATGGAAAAAAAAAAGAATCTATAATGTTGGAATGAAGAAGACATAAGAGAACCTTATATAAGAGACTTACAGGGAATCACCTCTTACATTGGGTTGTGAATGCTAAAGGACATTTTTTCTCCAATTTACTGATAGTGTGCACTGATGAGGTTTGTTTTGATACCTTTATGGCCAGAATAAGTTGGGCAATGTGATACAGCACCTAATGCCTAAGGGAAAATAGGGCGTTTCCTTGCCTTCGTGAAGAGAATAACAAAACCCCCATTTAGTTGTTTCAGGCTTCGTAAGCCTTAAATGGGAATGCTGTTGGTTCCCCGGATATATTATATATATAATCTCTAGAAAGATCCACTTCATTGTTTTTGTTGTACACTGTGTAAGTTCTTGGGTTTGAGCCATCTTATTGAAGTTTTTGTAAAGTGGGTGTTGTAATCCATTTAATACTAGAATCTCATCTTTCCCCTCTTGACATGAATGGGGAAGATGAGATTCCATGATTTCAGATCCTCTTCTAAACAACAGATGGTTGTGTGTTTTCATATCAACAATAACTTGTTATTTTCACTGTTCATTTCGATAGTCGATGTATAGAGTAGCAACTATTATTTCTGTGGAGTTTTTCACCTAAGATTTTGCTTCATTGTTTTTTCGTATTTACCTATTCTAGGCAGAGTTGATATTTTTATACCCTAACCATTAATGGACTTTCTGTGTGATGATTTTATGCATGGTGTTGTATTGATACTTGCATCAAACTTATAGCGTGTGGTGATATGTATCTTTTTCTTCAATTGTCGTGGTGAAGGCTACAGAACATTGGTTGAGTAGGTTATAATGTCTTCTGAGGCTTGTCTTCTACTTTGGACTTTTTATATTATTCTTTTTTGTGGTTAAAAGGGTGTGTTAAGCGGAAAAGGACACCTCGCTTCCAAGTTGCATGCTCATCCCGAAAAGATGACAAAGACAGCCATGTTTCACCTAATAGAAGTGGTCGAAAGACGGATTGGGCTGATGATGTTGAAAATGCGGCAGCATCAGTATTAACAAAGGCTTGTCAGAGGGGAGGCTCGCCCCATGTGTCTCAATCGCCATTCAAGAAAGATCACATGACATCCTCACCTTTCCAAAGCCGGGTAAGTATGGTAAGCATTTCAATATTCTGGTTTGTGCTTCTTTCCCCTTGTTTTATGATGTCAGAATACCAGCTAAACTAATCTTTCCTGTTCATGTAATATAGCTCTCACAATCAGAGATGGATAAGTCCAAGATTCTTGGTCCTGCAATTGATAAAGACTCTTTGGAAGGTAGTTTAGGCTTCAGGGTGGAAGAGAATGGAGGCTATACCAGGGAAATAAGTGCTTTGAGGAATAAAAAAAGTTTTGGCGTGTTAAAACTTTATAAAAAGGGGAAACAAGTTTATATTAAAAGGAGAAAATCTGATAATATCAGAATTGACCACTGTGGTGATGATTGGAAATCATGTAGCCACATGGGAAATGGTCTTAATGATACTGATATGAAGGAAGACATTGACATTGAAGTTTCAAATCCAAGATTAGAGCAGTCCTCTTTGGGTAAATGTAAGACGAAGAGAAACAAGAAACTTTTTTTTGGAGGTATGTCACAATTAAAGCATTGTTATTCGTGGTTGTTTGGTCTCGTCATGTTGCTGGGGTTCTTTTTGCTTTTACTTATTACTATTTTTAACTGTTTTTTTTGGTCTCGTCTTGTTGCTAGATATGGCCACTATTAAAGTTTTGGTCTCGTCTCGCAATTTCTGTGAAAGATTGTTTTGTTTCTGAAACTCTCTGTGTGGGATGTATCGTTTTCTGTTAGAATAAAATGATAAAACCTTTCTCCTAGTGGTATACATTTGTATTTGTTTTCCTTCAGCATTAATAATCCTAGAGCAGAGATGAGGGAGATATAACGGGAAACATAAAATGACAGTGCAATTGGAGAATAGGCACATTCAAGTCCAGTCATCATTTTAACCTGGATAGGTTGATTAAATGGGTCTCTCAGAGTCCATGAATGCAATATTGTTCTCCATTCATGCAGATTCCCTCACAAAGATTCCAATCACTTGATCTAATTTTCTGTGATCATGTGGTCTTAACTCTTTCCTTTTGCATTTAGATGAAAACCCAGACTTGGATGCCCTGCAAACATTGGCAGATTTGTCTTCAATGATGCCAGCTTCAACAATGGAATCTGGTAAATGATTCTTTTCCTGTCTTTGTTCCTTTGAATTACCATTTTAATGTCCTAACCCATCTATGTATTTTTCTAGTTTGCTAATTAGTGTTGGAGTCCTTGTTCTCTCTTTCTCTCTCTCCGAGATAGATGACCTCATGCAAAAGTTTCACAAACCATCTTGTGTTAAAGTTCAGTGTTGGTCCAAGAACTCCATATGCTTGGTCTACCTTGCTTTTAGTGTTTCATGTCTTATTATGTATAGTCAGGATTTTGCTATGTACAGTTGATTTTTTTCAGGGCTAGCGAATGATCCTTACAATTGCTGTGATTACAACTTTTAATGGTTTTGCTATGTCATGTGTGTATATACTTTGACAAGTAATATTTAATTATGAATTTGCCAATGGAGGACGATCATTCTGAATACCTTTTGACCGCAACTACTTATGAGAAAGGGGAATCAAGGTCAGCATTTCTGGTTAGAGATGAATTTTTGCCATTTAACTCTAGTCAAACAACGTTATTTTGACACCTTGGCACACAACTTATCTCCAACGCGGGCCGTCCCTTATCTCTCTCTGTTATATGCAGCACCTCCGGCCATCACCACGCAACTGCAACGAACCCACCACCGCTGTTACCGAATAAGAGTATCAGTTCCTCTTTCCCCTCTCCACCCCCGCCACCAACCTCTACCTAGCACCCTAACCATTTGCCTCACATTATCTATTTGGGTATCTAGGTCAATGTTAACTCAAGGTTGTCAAATCGTGAATCTATAATCAAAATTGTATTTTACCGAATCGTGTATCGCTACGCATTTTGGATGACAAAAATACGTACTATATGAATCAAAGTTTTGGGCCTCTTTCAATGAAAAAAATTATTAGTTTTAAATGATTGATAATTACGTTGTCTGATAGTTAAAGACAATTGTCTCTTCTGCAACGTGCAGGAGATGTGGATTTGTGAATCCTAATTAGGCTGTATTTGTGGAAAAGAGTTGAAATTTACAAGTTCAAATGAACCTTTCGAAGTTCTTCAGGATTATCGTATATCATCTTGTCTTTGTATTTTCAAATTAACTTCCGATATAAATTTTCCTCTCTTTTTACCTAGATACCTTGCACAAAGAAAAATATATTTTGAGATTAAAATAGGGAGAAGGGGCAGAAGATGGCATATAATGATCTGTAAGACCTTAAAAAGTACTTTGGCAAAAAAGAGATAAACACCGAAGCGATTCAGCGATTCTCCCATGATTCACAGCTATTTCTGATGCATGCAACCTATTCATTTTGATGACCCACTGAATGCGTCGAATTGTAAGACACGAATTGTGAATCTCCAGTTTGTTTTAGTTTGTAACTATAGTCTTGCCTGGTAATTCATAACCTTTGATTTCATCATTTCTTTTTCTTTTTTTTGGTTAAACGGAAATACCTTGATTTTATCATTTCAGTTTATCGTTATCCAAACTTCAACCCCCTTGCTGCCCAGAAAAAAAAAATAGAAAAGAAAGAAGAAAAACCCCATCTAGAAAATGCTATATGTATGTAACTATTAAAACTGTAACTGTCATGTGTTTAACATGCTATTGTCAAGTCCATTACTTTGCTTTTGCTGTGGGTGTGGGTGTGGGCATATGTTTTGGACTGTATTTTTAATTCTGTTTATTTGTTTACTTTCCCCTCTCCGCTTTGGTTTGGTCAGAACCCTTTGTGCAGTTGGAGGAAAAACAAGCTTTTGATTTAGCTATTGGGTCAAGTGGACACGTGGCTGTGCCTAAACAGAAGAAAAATGGTGCCAGGGAGAAAGTGCAACATGGATTTTCTGGTGAAGAGGCTTCAATTACTGAAAGATCCAAACTTGGCGGTGACTTAGCAAGCCGAGCTAATGCTATCTCCGAAGGAGAGCAGCAGTCCCTGTCGGCCAATAAACCATGGAAAAGGAAACGCAAATTCTCATCATTAAAGGTGAGTGCATATATAAGTTTTATGCTATGTGAACTTTGATATTTCATTTTGTTTGTTTACTGCTAGTACTGTACTGGTACTATTTTATGGTTTCCTTTGCTTTGTAAACCATTTGACTATTTGAGGATTCTTAACCAGTAAGAGAGCTAATGCAGCTCACCATCTTATCAGCCTTTCTTCCACCAAACTGCATCCGCAGATTCACCACTCTACCAACCACCACCCTTTACCAAAAACCCACCACCATAGAAACAAACTTTTCATTCTTTCTACTGAAATTGGCAATGCCACACCCTTTACCAAAAACCCACCACCATAGAAACAAACTTTTCATTCTTTCTACGGAAATTGGCAATGCCACCGCCTCTTCCAGCTTTCCTATCAAAACTCCTCCCCACTACCCACTGTATGTTATCCTCTCTCTGGTAAACTCACCACCATCACCGTCGTTTTCCTAACTCTGTTTTTTTTTTATTATACCAAAACCATGACCACCCAGGCACCTACCATCCAATCTCTTCCATGCCTATTCAAGAATCCATCACACCACGGCCATCACCAGGTCACTATACACCATACTCCACCACATTTTCGTTTTCCCGCTCTCCCAAAATCAGCACTACCACCCGTCACCGGCATGCCCTTCACGCCATGATCAGTTTGTCACCTAACCAGCACTTACCATCCCATTCGTCACCATCATCTCTTGGTGAACTTTCGCAAAATCATTCCTAAATTTAGCTCCAGTTATTCAAGCCTTAACTCTTCTGTTTATGACCTTACAGATTTTTAGGTGAATTAAGGGCTCGAAAAGGAATGCTAATGTCATTTTTTTGGTAGATGGACCCTTTTGTACGTGTGTTACCAGAAATACTATACCCTTGCGATTTAAGTATTGGAATTCTCGTTACAAAACATGATATAAATATATAATTCTGTTTCGAGGTGATGAATTTACCGATCCAGAGCCAAATTTTGTTTTCCAATTTATTTCCATTAAAATCTAGAGAGAGTGAAGCTTTGGCTAGAACAAAAATGTAATAAATTGGTCAAAATAATCTTACAGATGTGTTTGACATGAATAATTTGAAAAATAATCTGTTAATTTATTGCATGTCTATCTTTTGCGAGAAGTATACTTTCCTATTATAGTATATATATAGCAACCTATCCTTATCATATCAACCTTTAGGATGTGTGTTGTACCACGTACCTGTTTTAGTTCTTCTTAGAACAATCTGCATCCTAGTTAATCTTGCTCCGTATTGTGTAAATTTTTCTTGTCAACAAAATTAACACATGTATTTCACTCTTAAGCATGGGGTATTCTTGTCCACAAGCACACTTGGGCATAATATATGCAGTTACATATTATATATACACAGTTATAAACGAATAAGGAGAAATGTAATGAGGAAAGGTCCAAGGAGTCTCTTCGTTCAAAGTTTGTTGTCAACTTGTGATTTTCTTTTATTTTCTCTATAAACCAATGTTTCTTCACTTGCAACTTTTATCAGCATTCTATATGGAACACTGGTGCAACAGCAAAAATCACGACGCACAATTTATGAAAGTTTTTGCAACGTGTTTATACTGATAATTTCATGGATACATGATGCAACGAATGCACTGGAGGTTGCTTATGTTTAATTTATTAGTTCTATAAATGATCGTTTAAAACTTTTCCTTATGCAAATCAGATTAAGGATCATTACTTCTTTGGCATTTTCTTTGTTAGACATTGCTTCACTGAGCTTTTTTTTGCTGTCTACACAAATATTTCCTAGGTCTCAGCCGAAGAAGATGAAAAACTTGTGATTAAAAATGGAAGTACTGGTAAAATGCTTTCTCCTTTAAAACACGGGGAGTCTATCAGGCCTGCAGAGTGTTCTTCAAGTAGTGATAAAACAAGTCCTCAGAATGATTCAGCAGTATCAACTGCAGAGGTTCCTGTTGAGACCCATGCTACTTTACCAATCAAACAAAGTAAGCGCAAGATGGTGCCAGGAAGATCAAAAAGTCAGAAACCGATGAAGTTTCCAGGGAACACTTTATATGAGGCTAATAAACACTCTACAGTTCAAGGGGTACCTTTAAAGGTTGTTCGGATCTTCAGCTTTATGTTCAGAACTCAGATTTTCTTGGATGCAGGATTATAATATTTTTACTGACTTTGCAGGATAATCTTTCTTGTTGCCTATCATCCTCATTGACACGTCGATGGTGCACATTTGAGTGGTTTTATAGTGCTATCGAGTACCCTTGGTTTGCTAAAAGGGAGTTTGTGGAGTACTTAAATCATGTGGGTCTGGGCCACATTCCGAGGCTAAGTCGTGTTGAGTGGGGTGTCATAAGAAGGTAAATTAAGTTTTTGCTGGTATATCTAACTTGTTGCGAAGGGCTGCAACGGATTGCTTATGATGATTTTGTACTTGATTTAGTTCCCTAGGTAAACCCCGGAGGTTCTCCGAACTCTTCCTGCATGAAGAGAAGGAAAAGCTTAAGCAGTACCGACAATCTGTTAGGAAACACTACACTGAACTTCGTGCTGGTATCCAGGATGGACTACCGAAAGATTTGGCCTGCCCCTTATCGGTTGGACAGCGAGTAGTTGCTCTTCATCCAAAATCAAGGGAAGTTCATGATGGAAGTGTGCTCACAGTTGACCATGACAAGTGCAGGATTCAATTTGACCGCCCTGATCTTGGGGTTGAATTTGTTATGGTAATTCCTTCTATTATATACTCTACCTCAAACATTAAATTACTATTTCTGGCAAGACAATGGTTTGATCTATCACAGTTAGTCATAACAGAAGCCATACTATGTTGATCTTAAAATTCCTAGATAATATTTTACTCTGTCCCAAAAAGGATGACAATTTTTAAAACTCGTGTCATTTTACATCGCTTATATCTTTCAATCCATAATATTTTTCATGAGTTTGAAAACTATAAGGAATTGAAATTGGCACGGATATCAAAAATTGACATCCAATTTGGGACGGAGGGAGTATTAATTTTGAATCCATATCCTTGTTGAAAGAAACATGAAAAAATTAAACCTTCTGTTCTCCTTTCCTTCCTCACATCTTTCTCAATTTGCAGTGTGCAATTATCTGGATTTCATTGTGCGGGTGTGACTTGTGAATTACTTAAGAATATTTTATTGGTTTAAACTTGAAGTTGTGAAGCCATTTGTATTGGATGGTTACTTTAATTTCCATATCCAAGGCACTTCTTTGGCATTGTGAGGTTTAATTTCATCTGCTCCACCATTCAAGGGTTATGGCTTAGCAGAACCTTAAGCAGTTTAAGGATAGAATAATCTATCAGAGCCTCCATTTAGGTATGGAAAATAAATATTGCAGGCACTATTCAAGTTGTTTTTCTTTACATTTTCTTCCGTTCGGTATATTGGTATTTTGCTGTCAGCGTGCCGCAAATGATTGTATTCCCTTATCCTCATTGCTTCTGTTGTATAACCAAATCAGTGGTTCTTGGGGTTTGGAGATTGTTTGTAATTTTACTTGATTTTGTGATGCTTCTGGTAACGAATAGAAATTCCAAGTTTAGAAATGGGGAGAGTTGAAATGAAAGGAGTTAAATGATCTTCATTGTAGGATATTGATTGCATGCCTTCAAATTCACTGGAAAATATGCCAGAAGATCTAAGACGGCAGAATATTGGAATTGATAAAATTTCTATGAATTCTTGCGAACCAAGAACCAGACAATCGAATACTGGGGAGTCTGTGGTACTTTCTCCAAATGAACATCCGGAGAATGCATGCAGTCCCATCCACATTCTGGTGAATCAGGCAAGTGCCAGCATGCAGCTTTATGTAATTAATTTCTCTTTCTAATATGACTTCATTCCATAACCTTGTTTTCCCATTATATATGTAGATATTCCTACTTTGACGTATGCGTTGTTTCAATAGCATGGTTGGTTGTACAAAATTTTGGCAGTATACCCTGCTTTCACAGTTTAATTTATGATAAATAAGAATGCTTCACATTTTAATTGGACGTAGGTAGAGGCACACTATCTTGTTGTTGGACCAAGTGGTATGCGGACGACTGTAGTGCTTGTTTGAAGCACTCCTCCACTTGACTCCTCCAACTTGAACTCTATGTGCTTACATCCTCCTCAATCTCTCCATCCTTGCTAACAATTGAGCCAAGATACTTAAAACGCTCCCTTCTTGGTAACTCTTGATTTTGGAGGTCACTCTATCAAAACATTAGTACTTTGACTACCACTTTGTTTTTAAAAAAAAAAAAAAAATTGACAAAACTGTAGGAGCTTATTAGCTCTTCCGTGATATACTTTTCAGAGTTTCTTATTGTTGTTGGTTCAAGTGATCAATCTTCAGACCTCCAAAAGCAGGGATCATAGGCTTGAGGACCTACTATCTCATTCTGTCATTTGTAAAGGGTGACGTGACAGTAAAAGAAGAGAAGTCATTAGAGTGAGGTAGATCTTTGCGATTTGCTTCCTGGATATACTCAAGAATCATGTCAGCAAACATGTAGTTGTATTAACTTCTCTAGTATAAGAGCATCTCTAACTATCTGGCGTAGTGCTAAGGCTGCGTTAAAGCATGTATTATATGACAACGTGCAAAAACCGGACCCAACATGGTGTGTCAAGCATGCGTTAATTTAGGGACTGAATGGGTGTTTTAATGGTATAACTAATGTGATTTGGAGTAATTTAACGTTTATAAACATCCACTTCTAAACCTATGAGGCATGTACACCTCACCGGGTCACGTACCATTTGTTGGCCACTTGTACGGACATGTGCACGAGTTGACGCTCATATTGGAAGTGTCATATTTTGCTCATTATTGTTTTTTACTGGGACACTCTTGAACATGCTCGGGCCAATGTTCTGAAAGTCTTTAGGCTAATGTGGTGGGAGGGGGGAGCCTAACACCTAGGCCGACTAGTCGCCGACTAGAGATTAGTCGTCTTTTTTATTTTGTTAATAATATTTCCCCTCCCCCTTGTCCAAAGTTTGAGTAAGAAATGACACAAGACTAGACTAGGAAGAAGTGAAGTAAGACTAAAGTGACTAGTAAAAAGTAACATTTAGTTAGAAGTCCTGTAAGTAGAAAAAAAATTAAACTGCAAAAGTGCTTTTTTAACGTGCCTCAACTTATTATGTCATCTACTCGAAATTTGTGCGTCGGATGGTCGGTTTTGTTTCCACATCGTGCTGCATGTCCTTGTCAGTGCTATGTAGTGTAATCTAGTTCGATATGGACGTACAATTTCTCTCTTCCCCTCTACCTCTTTCTCTGTCTTTGCACCTCGGTTAACAAACTATTTTCCTCCAGTAATTAACAAACCAATTGGAGTGGGAAATGTATTCCCCTTGTTTACTGAGTTGTGTCAGTTCATTTCTGAGCAAACGCAGCCCTTATCTTGCACTAGGATGCCCTAAGTCATACGTGGACTCCTTTCATTGCTGTTATCCAGTTGATGGATTTAACTGGTGAAGTTTGAAACACATCTTATTTGTTAAGTTGGCTCCACCCATTAACAATGTTCCTACAAAGATCATGCAGAATAGGCTTGTAGGAATGTTTGCTTGTTAGATTCAAGGGATCAAGCTCCATAATCTTGACAACTGTCCGAATCTATACACGATTGAGCACTCACTCTTAAGTTTCCTTCTATTTCTGCGGGATTGGAATACTCCTAACACCGAAAGTTCTTTGCAATGCCCTTGGCAGTGAAAGAACCTCTACTTTGGGAATCTGTTATTTTTTTCCTTGTCCCAAATTGGGAAGTCGTAGATGGTTGAGACTTGAGTCTGTCTGACATGGTCACTTATGCTTCTGATCCAAAAATCAGATTCCTTCTTTTTGCTTAGGTTTCATACTAGATCAGATTATCAGAATCGAGAAATAACTGTCTCCAGTGTGTCTCAGTTTGTTTTATATAACCATGAGATGACCTTTGTGTTGCCACCCTGGATAACCTACAAAACCAAACCACAACTGGAGCTTAAATTGAATGTTAATTCAGTATGAACCCCATTTTTTTTGGCAGGGTGATGTGACTTGTGCTGTTTCAAAAGCTAAAGCAACACCAGTCGATATTGTTAATGCTCCGCAAGCAGCTTGTGGTCATCCTTTTATGGAGGTGCACAAACAAGCAAGGGAAGCAGATACACGGGCTCTAACCAAGCAGGATCATGCTCCAAACAAAAAGGTCATACTGTCTGTTATCTGCTTTGTTGTTATATACCTGCAAATAAATGCAGAATTTTGACGAAGTTACAGTTGGATTCATGCAATTAATAATGACAATATGCATCAAATCCAGATGGTTATGCTTGTATGTTCTCGTTTAGTCATTTACGAAAACAATCGTTTGGAAGCTATTGCTTGGAGCCTTGGATAAATGTTAGCCATACCATCCCATTGGTTTGGAACTTGAGATTATATTCAACTGTTTACTCCTTGACACATTGTTTTTAAGTCCCATTAACATTCTACGGTAGCCATAGATAATATTATGGCAGAGTAACTACATAATCATCTCAGTATTTCTTCATGTTTCTAACTCTATAGTTATGGAACAACTGCTATTTTTAAGAAACACGATAATCACTTCCAAGTTCCAATATTGACTTGACAATTTTACGTCTTCCTTTCCGTTTTTATGCCTTGCCTTTTATTTTCTTTCACATGTGAACCCATGCTGATTTTTTGCCCATATGCCAAGTCTCAATAACATGGCTTTTTGTTCACTTTTCTTTTTTTAGTTGAAAGTATTCTGCTATTTGGATGTCTATATTCCCATATTCGCATACGAATAATGGGAGATGAGCACTCTGCACCAACATTAAAAAATTAAATCATAAGTATTGTTATTTTTCACATACTCATGATAGTCATTCACTATTCTGGCTTATATTGTTGTGATTTTCTATTGTATGAGTGATACTTGCATGCATCTTTAGAAGCTAAACACAACCTCCTAGCTCATAAGTTGAATGCCTTCACCCATGGCTGCTAACACAGTTGTTGGTGTATCAGATTCCAGTCAAACCCAAAAACAGAAAAAATAAAAAATAAAAAATTGGAGTAGATAAAATTGACAGAAATGGTAGGAAACCTGGTACCATAAACTTCTATGTATCACATTATAACCCATCATTTCGGATAAGTTTGTGAATATGTTGACTAACAGCAACAAGTTATGCTAGCTGTTATATTTATTCAGGTCTGGAAGATTGGTAAATTAGTGATTCCTTTATGCCTAGTGGAGATTGATGTTCAAGAGTGAAATTTGGAGTGAATTTGCTTTATCTATAGCACAAGTACAAAAATAACTGCAAACGGTCCAAATTATCATGCACACCTTCTCTTTCCAAAAATTTAATAAATCAATGTCATTCTGTAAACATCATTGTCAATCCATGATTCCAATGCCAAATCTAGATGTTATGAGTTATTGCAGAACTTCATTTTTATTGAGATGGACCCTAAGTGCAAATAATGCATGTGAGATCTCTTTAGGTATCTCTCTATTTAGGTTTCATTGTTATTTCAATTCAAGTTTTCCATTCGGTGGAATGCAAATTGTTCCTTCTTTTCTGGAGGCCATGGTTTCTCGCAGTTTGCACAATTCTTGGGGAGTGGCTAAGCAGGTGAAATATGTGAACTTGCTTTGTTACTTCTGTAGTTGGGTCTATTATTTTAGTGCCATATTTGCTGAGCACGGTCTTGTTAAGTTACCAATATCCCAAAAGCTTAAGTTGTTAGGAAATGGGCCCAACAGTGTACAACTGTACATCAACCTCTTCACATCCTCTCCTGTGCAACCCCATCTGCACATGGAGGTGCAAATATCCATAGATAGAGCAAAACACAATACTAGGGGGAGAAGAAGAACGCAAACAGGAACAAATGCTAACGGAGAGACTTGAACCCAAGGAGACCGAAGCTTTGATACCATGTTAAGTTACCAATTTTCTCAAAACCTTAACTGTTAAGAAATAGGCCCAACAATGTGTATCAACCTATGCAACAGGCCCATGATCTTTCCCAGTTATGGCTGTTGGTATGCAAAATTAAATGCATGTATTCCTCTTTAGTAAACGTGTCGAGATTGGCAGCATTAATCAGCTGATATGTTTTGTTCCTTTTATGAGGAAATATGGATGTAGTTTACGCTAAATGAAGAAATGTAAGAAAAGCCAAAGTAATGGATGTTTCTTTCTAAAGGATGGAACATTTCAAGGAGCAATATGCCTTGGTACCATCTAGTTAATCGGAGCCAGTGGCTTTCATTAATAGTTTCAACCCTGCCACAATCTTTTGATGGATCATTTTTCTCTTGCAGGTCTCTTCTGCTGTGCTTAATTTGAGGCCATGCAACACATACCCTGGGAACTCCTTGTCTCCAAGGATGAAGCCTTCAGCCACATCAGGTGGCGTTAATGGCCCCACAAGTTCTATGGAACATCATTTAATTAGTGATCTAGATTCAGAATTGGGATCTGATGTTGTTGAGATTGTCCAAGATTCGAGATTTAAAGCACAGACAATGGTGGATACTGCTATGCAGGTTTGGAACAGAATCCTGGAATCTCTGTGGTTGTGTTTGAGCTTGGATAATTACCCACTGGTTATGTTGTGTTGTTTCTGTAATTTTAAAATTGAAGTTCATTTTACCCTGTGAATTGTTTCACTCCTCATGAGTCATGCCAGTAAATCTCTACATTCTGTTTTTTGTTTTCATATTTTATGCCAACCAAATCGGGTCTGGACTGTGTCTGCACTCTGCAGTTCAAATAGTGGGAAAATTAACTGTTATGGCTACAATTTTTCGCGACCACAATCCAAAAACTTTATTTTCTTTTTGTATGCAGATCTTCTTGTTTTCAATTCATCTTATTGTGTTGCGTTTCGGGAATACAATATTGCAGATATATTGGAAGTTTTTTTTAGACATAACTTGTATACTTTTTGCAAATGCAAACTGGTTGAACACTGATTGATTCCGTTATTACTGACCTATGATATGATTTGATCGGCACTAAAATCCTATATCAACAAGGTTCTTATCAAATCAGTTGTATCGCTGTGAAACTTGAATCATTTGTTAATTTGGATGATCATCGTAAAAGCTCTACACGACTACACTTTGTAAAGTATCAATCGCCGCTCTGCCAAGATTTGCAATTAACACGGTCTTAAGCTGCTAACTGTAGTAGGAGGTGAATATTCATATTTTATTATCCTTCAGGGCATAGAAGTTTCTCAAGTGCTTATCCTGTAGTCTAATTTAACTTAACGTCTCATGCATGATTTCAGGCAATGTCTTTGATAAAGGAAGGGGAAGATGCTTTTGAGAGGATTGGAGAGGCATTAGATGCTTTTGACAAGGGAAAATTGACGCCAAATTGTGGATTAGCAGTTAATGGAGATATTGTTGAGCACAGGTTGTCTTCTTCTACCCCAGAGACGCTGCAGAAAGGTTATGCATCTGCTACCAAGTTGCATAATGATAGTGAGAAAATTGAAGAAGAAATCTCGTCAGAGCTCATCACTACCTGTGTTGCTACTCTGCTCATGGTGCAGGTAAGAGAGGAGATAATCTAAAGTGAACTATAAATTAAATTTGTAAGTGAAGGGTCATCTTTGTGCTATGTCACGTAATAAAGCTTGTGAAGGGAAATGTATATGTAGAAAAGGAGACTACATAAATCATTTTCCTTAGTAGTTCTAGAGAAATCAAAATACATATAAGTAGGTATGCATCATGGCTGTGAAAACCGAATCATAAAGTGATCATACTATCTTATAAATAGCACATACACTGTTGGAGAGTGTATGTCAAAATGTAGAATTTTTGCATTGTAGCTTGCTAAATCAGTATTAGCTAAGTTTGAAATAGTAAGAGGCGTGATAGATGGTCTAACAGGGATTGCATTGAAGGGTTGACCGGTGAAGTGTACGATTCAACCTTAACAGAGCACTATCGCAACAATCTATCTTCGAAATTTTTGTCACTTGGCTTTACTAATAAGTGGTCATAATCATGAGCCTGATGTCTTTTCCTTCACTCCTCAACCATCATCAGTATGGTTTGCAACTTTATCTTTATTTATGCTCTTTTTTTTGTTTTCTGGCTAGCGACAATTTTTTGAACTCAAACCATGTCGTCTCAATCTGTGCTTCCCTCATTGTTCTTCAGTTACCCCTCATATTTGTTGTTTTTCATTTTTGGCTCTTCTAGCTTTATGTTTCATTCGATAGTCACCACTTCCCTTTCTTTATGGCTGGTACTGCCTCTTTCTTAGCACATGCCTTGAAATGAATTTCAATGCCACTTCTCGAATCCCATTCTCTGGTGGGTGCACAGTATCTGCTAACAAGCTTGCACTTTTACAATGTTTAGGGTTTAGGGTTATGCCGTAGGCTGACACGTCTGCCTTCCCTCTTATAACTTCACCTTTCTACTTAACAACATTAGGTTCCACACTAGTCCACAGCGAATGCCCCACCATCTGTATTTTCCTCTTGCAGTATCTGATATATATTTGCAAAATGTTTACAAGCATTAACTGTCCGCTTCCATGAGAAAAATCATAGTACGGCTCATACTGCATCCCGGTATTGGAAATTGTTTCATCTTCTCTCAATTTTCCCACCTGACAAAATTAGATTTATATTCCTATTCAATGTTTTTCATATCAATGTCTTTTCTTGAAATATGCAGACATTTACTGAACGACATCCGCTAGCCAACGTTGCACAGATACTGGATTCTTCCGTGAGGAGCTTGCACCCTTGCTGCCCTCAAAACCTTCCCATCTATAGGGAGATACAAATGTGCATGGGAAAGATCAAAACCCAGATTCGAGCTCTTGTACCAACTTGAACTCTTGACTGCTACTTTTTTTGATCTCGAAATAAATGTAAATATCTTGTTGACACTTGGTTTCATGCCCCTTTAATTTTCCAGAAAATTTTCATTCTTTTTTCCTCCGTTTCTTATTTATATTTCGGCTATCCAATAGGGATATACACCTCTACTAGTGAGATTTTGTGTGTGCATAGCTCTACTGATCATCATAGTGATAAATAAGAATGGTTTGTTGTCTCTGCAAGAAATAGTTACGCCTTTCATTTATTTCCCTTCTAAATTCGTGAAGAAGATTATATGCTTAGAAAGAACTAAAAGTGTTCAAAGCTTGTTCCTTTTTTCTTTTTCTTTTTTTATAACTTAGGAGTCCAATTTCACCGCCCACTAGTGGGAAGCTTAATTAAAGCCGGAGCAATACTCCATATGGCCTAATCCCAAAAGAGTTGATAATACCTGAGAACTTTCGAACCTGAGATTTTAAAAGAGAGCAAGCCCTTAAATCTTAGGCCTTGACCATTAAGTAAATCCTTGGGGTTAACACTTGTTTCTTTCCTTTCTGGTGGCTTTCACTGGTTTGGCAATTGGCAGTAAGGATATACATGGACGAAAAGCATGCATGTAGAAACAATGAATGAGATGGAAGACAGAAACCAACTTCACTATGAGAATTGTTATGTATGAGATGGCTAATCAACATAGAAAATCATGGCAGGTTGTACAAGGATTCCCATAGGGACATTTAAATTGGGACGGAGGGAGTAATATTTTATCGAGCAGTTTGCAAACTCGGCTTGACTCGTTAACGCTCGGCTCAGCTCGTTTTCCCTTTAGTAAAGCTCAATGACTCGTTGACAAAAACTCAGCTCGTTAAAGGAGATTCAGCTCGATTAAAGAGGCTTTTTTAGTAAATGTTTAAACTCGGCTCATTAAAGCAAACAAGCCTAGCTTGAGCTCAACAAAACTCGGCTCGGCTCGTTTAACCTATGCAGGTGTATAGCTTTTTTTACCCAACCTTTGTCATTTTGGAACGTCACAAGCTTAAGCTCAGACTTGATAGCTCAAAATTTCAACAATTTTAGCTAGGTTTGAAAGCTCGAGATTAACTTGCATATTTCACAAGCCAAGCCAAGGCAAGCTTATCACAATCACATTACTTCAAATGGAAGTAAAGCTTGAACAATTAGTCTTAAAAAAACTTTCAAACTCATACCAAGCTTGAACAAGTGTAATAACGTGTGTGTTTGGCTTGATTAGCATCCCTACTTATGATTGGTACAAAGATGTGAATGGAAGGAAAGATTTGACAATTTTTGGAACATTTATTGATTTTATCACTATCTTTGCAATATTTACAAATAATCCCATATTCACGAGCTTATCAAGTCAAGCATTCATAACGTTAGACTTGACATGAATTTATAAACAAACAATAAAAAGTGATTGAGATTGGCTTATACTTTGTTTGAGCAAGTTCGAACGAATCAAAAGTCAAGTTAAGTCAAGCTCGAGCCAAGTTCAAACTATTTGGTTCGTTTAGCTTCTTACTTCAGAACAAAACAATGAAAACACAATTTGAGAATCACCCAATGAGGAGGTGTTCTTTTCTCATTTTGTCTATAGAACCCCAATGTTTTTATAAAATTTCCTGTCTTAAAATTACTGACCTAGGGCAATATAGGGAAGAAAAAAAACTTAAAACACCAAATACAAACCCATAATCTATTCCAACAATAATAATTGGAAATCAATTATTTCCAATTTAATGTAAATACCGAAGTCTTAAAAACATTTTGTTGTCAAATCATGAATTAAGCTCCCCCTGAGACTAAAAACCAGAACTGAATCAGATTCCAGACCCAAACTCTGATCATACCTCAACCCCCCAGTCTTTGCACTGTAAATGAAAAACCCTTCATCAGTCTTCATCATTATTTCCCCATTCTTCTCCCCCCACAGTCCAATCACTTGAACATGCCCATTGTTAACCCTCCCCCACGGCGCGTGCATCTCAATCCTGTATTCTCTCACCCACTCTAAATCCTTCATCACCCATACATCAATCCTTTCTTGAGAAGAAAGATCAGCCATTCCCAGATCACCCTTCAGATCAAGCAACTGGAACAGCGTCGTGTTCCTGGATTGGTACGTCGGGTGAGGAGGGGTTAATTGGAATTTCTCCTCCCCGACGTTGAAAGCAACTATCGAATCCGTGGTGCATGCCAAGAAGTCTTGGACGAAAGGGCTAACCAGCCAGTGCAAAATTCCGTGAGCGAACACCGCCTTCCCGTGCACCGGGTAAGGAGGAACTTCGGCTATCTCTTCCCATGAACTTGTTCCGACTCTGTGTACCTCGACTCTCGATGTGTCCGGACCCGCTAACGAACAAAGAATGCGAACGACTTTGTAGCTACTAGTACGCGCATCGAAACCCAAGCCGCAGCTCACCAAATAATCCTCTTCGGAACTGTTTATCGTCGCCTTTGGTAGCGCGAAAAATACGTTCCGAAGAGGATTGGAGAGGACGAGACATTGTTTGTCCTTGTGGCATGCGAAGCAGAGCAACCCGTTACAGGAACCCATCGGCGTGCAACGACTCCAGTCCGAAAACGTCGCGATTGGCTTCTCGGTCGCTCTTAGACTCCGGCGGTGTTCTCTCACAGCATGGAAAGTCAACGGTTTCTGGTTGTGGGCGGCGCAGTCAGGGATCTTCAGTAGGGTATTTGGTTCTTCGGCTGAACATCGCGATGCGTGCATGGAGGCAAGGAATGGGTGGTCGATGACGTGGAGCCAGGGTTTGGAGACGGATCGCGATTGGAGTAGTGATTTTACGGGGATTCTTGAGAGGATGTCGAAGAAGATATCGAGAGGGAGTTTGTCCATTATTGCAAATTGATGTACGTACGTGTTTTGTTCTGTGTATCTGGTTATTGTTTGAAATAATACACTAGGAAGCTTATAACCCAAGTTGTTCAAATAAGGAAATTATATATATAGGATTTTGGAAACCATCTATTTGTCTCCTTAGCATAGATGGACTAGGAAACAAAGGTTGTTTTCATTCGTATTGGTCGTGGTTTTCTTTTGATCCAAGGTAGCTAAGGACTAGGTTTTTTTAGAGTGTTTCTACAGAAAAGATAGGATATATAGAAAAGATATGATATATGAAAAGAAAACATGAAACAATACTGGACGGTTGAGATTCACTTTTAACTTTTTCATGTATTGCGCTAGGCCTTGTGTTTCTAATAGAAGAAACCAAATATTGTTATTTGGTGTGTTTCGAATGGGAATGAGAAATTATAAATTAAGTTGAAGAGAGAAATAAAATAAATTAATTAAAGTCGAAAAAATCATGAAAGACGATACTACAGACAAAAATACAAGTTGTTTGGTACTTTATTCATTTTATTAAATTTTTATTTCTGGTGATAATTTTTTAGACTAATAGACGTCTGGAAAATATGAGATGAATCGAACAAAAATAAGAAAAAAATAAAAGAAATACCAAATATCTTTAATCGAATAGCTAAATTGTAAATCCATTAATTACTCCGCTATTATTTCAACGGTCAAGGGTGTCTGGCCAGCTCGTGCATCTCGAGTAATTCTTTCTTCAGCCTGATCAAAGACAGACCGTCCACGCCGGAACTAGGGGTGCTAATCAAGCCAACTGCAATATTCCTTAGGCTTGGCTCAACTCCTTATTACACGTGTTCAAGCTTGGCATGAGCTTTAGAACTTTGGGAAATTTCGTAATCGTGATAAGCTTGGCTTAGCTCGTAAAATATGCAACTCAAACTCGAGCTTTCAAACCTGAGCTTAAACTCATGAAATTTCGAGCTATCAAGCTTGAGGTTAAGCTCGTGACGTTCCAAAATAATAAAAGTTCGGGGAAAAAAGATATACACCTGCACAAAAATATTGAATGTACTGGTGATTCGTGAAAAGATGTAATGGAAAATCTCACATATTTGGAATATCAGTAATAATTTACTCTTATCTTTGCAATTTTTACGAAATAACCCAATGTTCACAAGCCAAACACCCATTGCTGCTCCTGCTGCCTGCTTTCTTTGTTGTTGGTTGGCGGTTGTGTTTTGGTGTCTTGGTTTCTATACTGCGGATCCTGCATGGGTTGGTGTTTCAGATTTTTATCTCGATGTCTGTGCTATCGGTGTTCTCTTGGTTTTGATGGTCTTAGGTGGTTGTTGCTGTCTTTTCGTTCGGCCAAGGTGATTTGTTTGCTGGTGCTGTTGGCTGTTTTTTTTCGTTGGTGTGGTTGTTTTTTTGGAGTGTTTGTCTTCTTCTTTTTTTTTTGGTTTCTAGCCAACGTATTATCTTTGGGTTTCGGATTGGTTCTGCTTATCCTTGTCCCTTTAATTTTTGTATCCTTCACAGAAATTAATAAAATTTCTTTTGCCAAAGAAAAAAAAAAACTCATATGCATCTTCCCCATCACTCAATTATTGTTTTTTTTTTTTTTTTGCTCGGAATATTTTTTTTTTTTTATAAACTCAAAGAGTATATATCGAGGGAACAAGTACACGAAAAAACAAAAACAAAACCATCCAACAGAAAGTTGGACGTTACACCACTTGAAAAAAAAAAACAAAAACAAAACCATCCAACAGAGACGTTACACCACACCTGCAGGAGAGGGAAAGGTAGCAAGATCTCGGCCAAATTGACATAGGAGTTATTGAAGCGATTGGACAGCTTTCCTTGGGCTTAAGGCAAGGAAGCTTGACTAAAAGTTTTTGAAATCTGCGGTGAGGGAATAATTAAATCATCAGGCTATAAGCATCCCCTTCTTTCTCTCCTTTCTTGGGTTCGGGAGATTGAGGAACTAACTCTACAGAAGGGAGAGTTATGAAGGGGCCCAACCGGTAAGGAGATGAAGAGGAGGCTTGACCTCGCTTCGAAGGAAAGGGGTTCAAAGAGCTTCTGGGCAGGGGAAGCAGAATGCCTTGTGCAGCTAGGAGTGCAGGAAGGGTAGACGGTTTTGCCTCGTCTAGATGGGGAATGAATGAAATAGAATCGTATTAATAATCGTCTGATAATCTAGCTAGCTATGAGCTACTAGACGAGGACTCACTCTACCCCGGGAAGACAGAAAGGGATATCCGCGCTTACCTTATTGTCGGGATAGACGGGCTTACCTCATAAGCTAATCGAAGTTACCAGGATTGACTCCGGGATGCCCAGTGACACCTAGATAGAAATAGGAGTCTGCCCTTAGCCTTAGCCCAGTACTTCCTTTAGTAATAAAAACCTTACTTGTTGACTTGCGGTCTGTCTATTCCAGTAGTTCAAGAGTTCGAGCGTTGAAAGTGTAGCCTCTTCAAGCTAATCCAATAGAGAATCTCTCCTCTCCTTAAGCACTGTAGTAAACTCTCTTCAAGCAATCGGCTGCAAGCAAGGAATCCGGCCTATTGGATTAAAGCGAGGAAGCAAGAAAAGAGAGAAGCGTTAGAAGGAGGTAGGAGCATTCACTCTTGCTATGCCGCACTCTCATACTTTTGAGTAAGGAATTCCCTGCAAGGCAGTTAGCGGCTGTCGGATAGGACATCGCGGAATCCTGGGGAGATAGAATTCATGAAAGTCAGTCACAAGCGGGGAAGCCTGACCAAGGCCAACTAGCAGAGTAGTGGATAAACAAACGATTCAACTAGGCCTATCAAACTCAACCGGCCTTTCCACAAGTGCCTCCTCTGCCTTTCCATACCCAAATAACCTAAGGAAACTGGCCCTGGAACCGGATCTGCCGTTGGGTCTCAATGTCGATCTCAAAATGGATCTAAAATGGGCTATGGGTATAGAGCGAAATCTATCACTGGTTTTGGAATGGCCTTGCTTCTGCTAGCTCTCGAATGGGCTATGCTACCTTTGCCTTTGCCCTTAATTTAATGGATTAATTGCCCAAACTGGTGCTTTTGCTGCTTAGTCAACTACATAAACAAGTGCATAAGAAAAAGAATAAACAGCATCTACTGGTTCTACTTTATAATAAACATAATCAAGGACAGAATCAATGGCTTAAACAACTGGATCTACTGAACCAACAGCTTAATCTACTGCGTATGGTGCATCTTCTTCTAGTTCTCGAGATGGAAAGTATGCTGCTACTCTTGCTTACTTTGCTACTGGTGGTGGTACCTATACCTCCTATGATGCCTTTGCTATTAGCGCATCTGGTTCTTACTATCTAACTGGTTATTTAGCTACCTTTGCTAAAGGTACTACTGCTACCGGTACATGTTCTGGATCAGGATCACGATCTTAAACAACAGCGTAATCGACTGCTGCTTAAGAATCCACTGATGCAGCTGTCCTTGCTTATGGCTTAGATGCTTACCCTGCGATTGGATTTGCTACGTGGGCTTCCACAGATGCTACTGAAAGCTATGAATCTGGACCTAGAACTACTCGTCTTGGTTTTCATCCAAATAGCCCTTAAACACCTCCATCGTATAGAATCTAATCTCAAACTTTGACTTCTTCCACATAGCCACTCTAGTCTTCACAAGCTCACCCACCTCCCCAATACTTGTAGTATTGTTAAACATAGTCATTCCTTACTAACCACAAGGACCAGAGAGTTGCATAAAAGATAGCTTCCCACGTATGTTTCCCCAAATTTACAAACCTACTATCAAACCACCATAGTGCCAGATCTGCCAAGGAAGGAGGGCATACCCACACTACATGCCACCAGTCCAGAATGAGAGACCATATATCCCAAGAGAACTGACAGTGTAAAACAGATGTTGGTGAGTTTTCAAATGCATAGAACACAACAGGCAAAGTAACTGGTGTTCCTCCTTAATCAAATTCCTGCTGAAAAGCTCTGATCGATCTAGTAGCTATTCTACTCTAAATTGCCGTCCATCCAAAAATTTCCACCTTAGGGGGGCTAAGGTTCTTCCAAATTGATCCCAAAACCTGATTCCTAGACTGACCTTGCTGCTCCCGTTGGTAATAGACTGATTTTACTGTGAAACATTTGTCCGAAGTCCGTTTCCATTGCAAAATACTATCGCTCTTGGATTGATCCAATGTCACAGACTGCAATCTCTGATTTAACTCCTCCGCTAGTGGCTTCTCCCAATCGCGCAACAACCTTCTAAATTGTAGACTCCACCTCTTATTCCCAAAGCCATACTTCACTGAACTAATCACTTCCTCTTTTTTAGTAGAAAGTAGATATAGTCCAGGGAAAGACTCTTTGAGAGTATTATCTCCAAGCCATAAATGGTTCCAGAAGGAAGTTTCCTGCCCAGAGTTAACCTATTCCATGATTATCGAACCAATACATGAAAAGGAATCCCCTAAAGCATATCTCTCTCCATATATTGGTAAACGACCTGACAATGGCAAATGAGGTAGCCATGCTGCCTGGTAACCTTGACCCAAAGCGAATCTTTATCCTTATTGATTCTCCACCACCATTTAGCAAGAAGTGCAAGGTTTTGTTGCATCAATTTTTTCACTCCAAGCCCACCGAACTCTTCCTTCTCAATTGTATCCCACTTCACCAGATGTTGCTTTTTCTTTTCCACTGTATCACCCCCAAAAAAATTCTCTGTAATTTCTCCATAGCCTTTGCTACAGTCACAGGCAATTTGAAGATGGACATGAAATATGTTGGCAGATTAGTAAGTGAATAATTGATAAGTTTGCTACCAGTGGAATTGCTCCTCCTCCTCCACACATTTAACCTTTTCTCCATCCTGTCCAAAACTGGTTCCCAAGTTTTGATTCTACTGGGGTTGGCTCCAAGAGGCAGTCCCAAGTATTTGATTGGTAGTGATTCAATTTTGCACCCCATTACTTGAGCAATGGATTCCACATCCTTTATCTCTTTTATCTGTCTTAGCTGTTGACTCTTCTCTGTAAACCTGAGGGCCTTGTTAAATGATCAAAAAAAAAACATCCTGCTGTTGGACATTGACACCACAAAATTAACGAACTCTTAAAGAATTGATTTTCAGCCTAGACAAGAGCTGAAAACAACTCAAAATTCTTTTAATGTTAGCCATCACTCAATCATTGTCGCAAGGTTTAGATTTAAGAAACAACTAATGCAGTAATTAATGCCTAGAAACACTATCAGCCATACAATCTTTCATACTCGGAATCCGAACCATAACTTAAACGAGTAAAGGTCATTAAATAAAACATTTAGGAGAGAGAATCAGACAATACTAACGGAAATTGGAACTGATTGTAAAGCCTATATATATTCAATGGGAATCAGACAATACTAAAGCATCTGCTAACTGGTTCTTGGTCTTGGGCATATGTTTTCATATCGGGTCATGGATCAAAGCGCGGGATACTGGGCGGCCAACTGAACAAGTATTGCGCTGCTGTGAGTGAATCACACAATCTGCCCTTCGTTTGGTGTATTCCGCCGTTAACGGATACTAGACTTTCGTGGTAAACAAAAGCTCGATATCCACTGAAAGCTCCCTTAGGTCCAAGATACCTGAGTTCTCGAGTACATGGATTGTACAAGACCAGCTGAAAAACACGAGGACGGTAGCGGTCACGAGAACCCTGAATAAGCCGGAGGAAAAGGAGCTCGCCGTTCTTCCAGAACCCCTGTTGGAAAGCTCCACAAGTAATCGGTCCGACGCTAAACCGTTTGATCCAACTGCCCTCCTCCTCCTCCTCCATCACCCAGATGTCACAACATTTGTCAAGTACTCCAGCACTCTCAGGTAAACCTTTGAATCGATACAGAGCAATCCGGCCGTCACCATTGCACGGTCTTACAACACATTCATCAACCTCCGATGGAAGAAGAACAAAAGGAGCAGATATCGCTCAGAAAACCTCGTTGCCCATGTCGAATGCGAGGACCCCATCACCGGGCCACCAGTAATAAACTCCATCCGAGTACGCTCCGATCTCAGACCTACAACGCCGCAGATATTCAAGCGACGGATAATCGAGGCCGTCGAGACGTCTCCAAGTATTGGTACTCAGGGAGTACACATGAACGTAAACATCGTTAACTATTGGCATGTCTTTTACTCGATAATCAATGCAACGGATGAGAACCACCTTATAGTCATCATTTGACTTGTCGAGCCCAAATCCAGTATTCGAGTATACAATATCGAAATTGGGCGGAAATTCGGGGAGGCCGGGAAAGGGGAGTGTTCTGAATTCTCTAATGGCGGGGTTCCAGATAATGAAAGGATCCCAGAAATTAAACACGCAAAACAAGCCGTTTACGGGACCATCAATACCCGCCGAACCACGGGTTTCTAGGACGTCGAGATCGTGATATGCGTCGCTGGCGAGGGTTTCGTCGGGGAACAGGGCGTAATGGTATTTGCTGGGGGCGTCGATGTCGTTGAAATACTGGAGGAAGATGCGACCTTTGTCCTGGAGTTTCTGAAGGCGGAAGTGAGCTTGCGCGAAGGTAGGGTTTTGGATTAGGTTGTGCCAGTTCTTGCAGACGCACTTGGATCGGAGCAGCGATTTCACCGGCAGCCTCGTGAGGATGTCGATCAACACGTCGTTTGGCAAGTGACGATGGTGATCGTCGGAGCGGCGGCGGTCCTGGGTGCAGCTCGCCATGGCGTTCCAAACTGGATGCCTCTCTCTCTCTCTCTCTCTCTCTCTCTCTCTCTGGTTCCTTCTTCCACACATGAACAATTTATTTAGGGAGATGATATTGGCATTCTAAAAATTGATTCAGGCACTAAAAAATTAGTGTAACTCCAAAGCCACTTTACTTTATTTTTTAGAATGCATGCATCAATTTTTGAAGTGCCAATATCATTTCTCTTTGTTTATTTCATAAAATTAAATACAGTAATATTCTTTCCATTAAAGAAGAAAACCTGAAATATCCCTAAAGACATACTCCGGTATTCTATAAAAAAAGAAATTGATTACAAATACGGTCTTGCTATTGGCATTCCATTAGATTGACGATAAACACACTAAAAGACAAAAAAAACACGTATTTCTGTGCACTTTTTACATCATTTAATACACATTTACACACCTACTATCGTCAGCCCATTGAGTTGATTTTAGAATTTTCCTTACAAATATATTTGTTTGTGTTGTTTTTTCCCGTGGCTGTTTTTATTGTTAAATATACGGAATTAGTTTTACATGCCAAAAAACTTTCAAGAAAAAGGGACGAAAGTAGATGGGTTCTCGGTATTAAAGCCACCTTGCACCGTGACCTCCTTACGGGAGATCTCGAGCTTATTCATTAAGCTAACCTCGTAAGAGCATCCACAATGTAATAATCAAAATCAAAATGTTGCTAAAATTAGTAATATTTGTTCAAAAAAGTGCTCATATTGTCATAACCAAACTTAGTAACCTATTAGCAACTCATCAAATTTTGACCTTTGAATAACCAAACTTAACAACTTTTACCAATAACCAAAACTCAATAACCAAACCCAATAATCAAATTCAAAACTAAAAAATTAAAAAACACCTCATATTAGAATCGTTTTATCGATACGAATAATTTGGTGTGGTCGGGTGCGTGATTGGAACTTATTTGCAATTGGACATAGGTGCATTGCGTATTGTGGGGGGGTTTTTTATAGGGATACAAAAATAACCAATGTGGAGGTCAAGTTTGTTAAGTTTGATTATGAACTAAATGGATAATCAAATGCTGACGTAACATATTTTGGTTATCGATTTTGATTATTCCCATTGCGGATGTTCTAATCAAACTTAAGAGCATCTGCAATGGGAATAATCAAAATCAATAACCAAAATATGTCACGTCAGCATTTGATTATCTATTTAGTTCATAATCAAACTTAACAAACTTGACCTCCACATTGGTTATTTTTGTATCCCAATAAAAAAAAACCCCCACAATACGCAATGCACCTATGTCCAATTGCAAACGAGTTCCAATCACGCACCCGACCACACCAAATTATTCGTCTCGATGAGACGATTCTAATGTGAGGTGTTTTTTAATTTTTTAGTTTTGAATTGGGTTATTGGGTTTGGTTATTGGTAAAAGTTGTTAAGTTTGGTTATGAAATTGGTGGAATTTGGTTATTTGCTAAAAGACTTGTAACTTTGCTTATTACAATGTGAGGTATTTTTTTAGCATTGTTGTTAAGTTTGCTTATCCATACCAATTTGCTTATTACAATGTGGATGCTCTAATTAAGCATATACTCCGGTCTCCCCTTCATTAGTACTTCCTTTAAGTAATTGATGTGTAAACTATCAATTAACGGCATGTAAAATAAAGAACAATAGACAATAATATACATATATATATATATATATATATATTTTAAGGGTACCCGTGAGAAATCAGCAAAAAAAAATGACCGGAAAGGCTTCATCCGAGCAGTTTTTGTTTTTTTTTTTATCGAACGGTTCAAATAAAAACTGCTCAGATGAAGCCCTTTCCGGTCATTTTTTTTGCTGATTCCTCGCGGGTACTTTTAAAATCACGTTCTGAACACATTGAGCGGCTCGGATTATCAAAATTCGAATGGGAAATGAGAGGGTGAGGGATCCCTCACTTTGTTAAAATGCGGGACTTTCATTTTCCGATCAAATTTTGAAAATCCGAACTGTTCAATGTGTGCAAAACGTGATTTTAAGGGTTCACGCGAGAAATCAGCAAAAACAATGACTGGGAAGGGCGTCATCCGAGCATTTTTTTTGAACCGTTCAATGAAAACTGCTCGGATGAAGCCCTTCCAGGTCTTTTTTTTTTGCTGATTTCTCACGGGAACCCTTAAAATCACGTATATATATATATATATATATATATATATATATATACAGTCAGGTTCCGGTGAGGGATCCCTCATTTTATTAAAATGCGGGACTCCCCTTCCGATTGAATTTCGATGATCCGAGCCGCTCAAAGTGATCAGAACGTGATTTTAAGGGTCCCCGTGAGAAATCAGCAAAAAAAAAAAAAGGACCTGGAAGGGCTTCATCCGAGCAGTTTTCATTGAACGGTTCAAAAAAAATGCTCGGATGACGCCCTTCCCGGTCATTGTTTTTGCTGATTTCTCGCGGGGACCCTTAAAATTAGGTTCTGCACACATTGAACGGTTCGAATTTTTAAAATTTGATCGAAAAATGAAAGTCCCTCATTTTGTTAAAATAAGGGCCCCCTCACTTGAAAATTCCTCTATATATATATATATATATATATATATCACTCGTGGATACAATAATTATCTAGTCAAACATGCCTTTAATTGTTATTTTTTTGGTTTTAGTATTGGTCATATATATGAAGGATAAATAGGTCATGCATTAAATGTAAGGACCCGTATCTTTTAAAATGCAATATAGATATAAATATATGTATAATTGCTAATGCATAAATAAATGATTGTGCGAGACATTTCCTCTCTTTTTTTACAGTAATTAATTGGTTTGCATTAGAAAAAGATTTACAAAATCTCTTTTTAGGCGTTCAAAAAAAAAAAGAAGCAGTTTAATAAATCAACTCATCATGAACTAGTTATAACCTGATTTGACTTGAACCCAGACGGCTGCAAATTGGCCCCATTCGAGCTGAATTTTAGAATGATCAAAGTTTGCTTGTCAAGTTCTCAGTGAACACGAGTTCGAGCTAATGAAAATTTGACAAGCCGAGCTTGAATTGAGCTAGCCTCAACTTGAGTCAAGCTCAAGCTCATCTATGAGCCTTAACAAGCCAAAAATATATATCATCTATATATGCTCGCATATAGATCTAGAGCTTCAAATAAATTTTTCAATATGCACATAAGTTGATACTCCCTCCGTCCCTAAATAAGTGTCCGACGCACAAACCTAAGCTTTTAAAAAGATGCATTTGTTTATTTAAAAAAATCAAATTTGTTTCACAAATTAATAGATAGCAATGAGTTCTATTAGATTGTGAAAAAAAATTAAATTTTTAAATGAAAAATATGCATATTTTGTAAGGTCTAGTTTTCCGTACCGGACACTTATTTAAAAACGGAGGGAGTACATAATAACCATTACAAAAAAATATAGACATTTATATTTTTTCATGTCTATACATTCATACTCCCAGTTCGAGAGCCTAACGAAGCTGAATACTGTTTGGTTCAGACTCGGGTCACTTATAAACGAACTTAAAATCGAGCAAAAAATCAAAACATCTAATAGATGAATCGAACTTGAATGAGCCTTTACCGAGTCGAAACTCAACCAATTCCCAAACGGTTAGATTTATTTACGGCCCTAGTGAAGAATAGATGCTGAATCCAAGTATTAACGACTCACAAATCGTTCGACGGGTTGGAACATCTCTGTTGGCATTGTTAGAGCTATTGCTGAGGATTGTTAGCTAGGTCATATTAGTATTTCATTGATATTGCTCCTCATTGTTGGTAGCAAAAGAAAAGAGTTTCCTAAATCCTTTTTTCACTTGGAACACGTTTTATCCATTCCAATAGAACACATTTACTCTTTTAACTAAGTAAACAAATCCTAACAAACTCAAAACACAAAATATTGGGGGGAAAAAGCCTTTAAAGCCTTTGACACCCCATAAGAGGCCTTTGACACCCCAACAAAAATGTCCTTTAAAGAGAATCTGGATGCTCTTGGGGACTTCTACACTACCATGTAACTACATTTGAACTAGGCAAAAAAATTTCAAGAGGGACATGAACAAGCCATCTGATTTAAATAAACAAAAAGCTTCGCATAACCTAAACCGTGGGTTTGCTCAAGCGATTAGCAAAATACGAAAGCAACTGATATATAAACAAAAATGAGATTAGTGGAGATCAGTCACAACTAGTACTGAATGAGGTGCTACAAACTTCTCCGGATCTTGCACCGCCTGTTTTCTGTAAGCAGCAAGGAGACAGACACAGCAGCTGTTCCGGGAGCATGAACACAGTTGACAATAATGTGGTTATAAAGATAAGAACGGAAAAATTGAATCTTTCTCGATTTACAGATTCTTTTCTGACCCATTCAAAAACTCCCTAAAAATAGGTCGGGCTCAGAAAATCAAGGCCCATCCAATGAAAGAGGCGGAAGAATAGATCAAGACTTAACCCTCTTAAGAATATATCAAGACTAACCCAATAAGAGGGGCAAGGAATCTGAGAGGTGTTGTAGAGATAACCGTCTTCAGGAGCCACCGTCAGACCTTTTGGTGCCTTGTGTTGCAAATAATTTCATCTAACCCAACAAGAACTTGAACACGTCACTTAGTGAAACAATGCCCTCTACGCGCTTGCTTCCAGCCTCCACAATTACAAGCCTCCTCACCCCTGATGTAATGCCAGAGAAGCGCTCAAACAAGTGAAAACTTCTATCCACCCCCCCCCCCCCCACAAAAAAAAAAAAAAGAATGCAAAGCTTCGCAAAAAGCATCTTGAACAATATTTAAATTGCCATTGGAACTTCAATTTGCAAAAGTCAAACAAGAGACGAGAAACTAAAGTAGAAAACCCTTTTGGGGGGTAATTAAATAGAAATGAAGAAAAAAATTACCAGGATTTGCCAGACGCTCCATTACTTTGTGCAAAGAATCTGATCGCAAACACATCTGACATCTTTGTCCACCAAAGAAGCCAAAAGGAGAACTAACATCTTGCCCCAATTGCAAAGCCTGCATGTTCGACATAAAATAAAACAAACAAGCACGATAACTCGTCCAATGCGTAGTAGAGATGAAGAGAGAACCAAATTCACTAAGACAAAATAGAGAATCATGTTCATTTCAATTTGCAATTTCTTTTTCGTATGCAGTTTTCAAAAGTAAATTTCATGCTCTAGAAAATTCAACAGTACACGGATTGTTTCAGATGGAAAGATGGCTACATACAGGCTTAGGCGGCCCTTTCTTAGATCAGTTCAGTTTCGGCTTAAGTAGGATTTTCTTCTTCTTTTTAGCTAGTTTTCATAGGAGAGTAAAAGCATGGGGAGGGTTCATAGGGTTTAAGAGATGTTTTTGTATACACCTTCCCTTTCAATTTTTTTTGGGTGTTTTTCTAAATGTCCTGGCGTCTTCCTCTATGTACCTATTTGTTAAGCAAAATAAATCACAAAACAATTTACCTCTTGCCCTCAGCATAAAAAAATTAGCCGTGGAGGAATTGCACAAAAAGCCTTATAGTTTAGACAAAGCACTGCTCCAAACTTGGAAGAAAAAGATCAGCATGAAACTTTTGTTCGATGTGTTCATAATCAGTTTTCTAGTAACTTCTATTCATCGTAGAAGAAATGCAACAACATTTCATTGCTCTACCTTTGGTACTTCAAACTGCATGACCTTGTAAGTCTCAAATTTCCACAGCATAAATTCAGTTTTCCTCATGCATAAACAAGCTTGAAATTCAGATCTATGTTGTTTTTATAGACGAGGGTTGTGGAACACTTACCTGATTAATACTCATTTCTTCAAGCCGAATCTGAGCATATGCCCTGTCTTTTGCCAAAGCAGTGATATCACTGTCAACAAAATTTGAGAAGCAAATATGGCCTTAAATTAAGAAAGTAAAAAGTTTACTTCCATAGAGTTAAGTACCCGATATATAACCAAACAAAGCAGTAAAAGAGAATATTACCTTCGACAATATATATCCAGCAATGAGTCATTATCGTCCACTATAGGTATTGAACTAACATCAGCTGCATTAGAAGGTGCAATTACAAAAGAGTAGATGACAATGCCTGAGAATTCTTTCCAGATTATGTTTCCATATGTTATAGGAACAGGATAATGAGACATGTAACCAAAAGATGTAAAGAACAAAAACTGCCACACATACACAACCTTAATGAACAAGAGAGTATATGCACAGATGCTTGATTTATCATAGACCACGAACCAGGGGCTCATTATGAACAATCACAGACAGAATGCCTCCTCATATTATGTTAGGATACTTCCAACCAATAAAGGAATCGAAAAAGAGACTAGAAACCGTTAATTTGTACATCCTGGAACAAAGTACGATCGGAAGAGAAAGTGGGTTGCTTCAAGTCAAGACTAGGATGCTTTTCCTTAGGGGACATTCACCGCGACCAATTATCCATGGTATCCATTGGCTAGAAAAGATTTTCCTATAATAATGAGCTAAGGACAATTTATAGACTTCGCAAACCAGAATTTCGAATGATGAAAGCTGGAAAAATCACCAGCTGGAAGAATTACTGAAGTCTACTTACGATCGTTGAGGTCACCAAAGCTAAAAAACATGAAGCTTTTATGCCTTGACGAGGTTACTCGTCCAAGTACATTAATGCTAAAGAACATGAAGAAGTTACTAGACGAGGTTATTAACATGCCAGTTGGAAGCTCACAAGTATAGACAACACGTTAACAACCAAGTTGTGACGATGAATAGGAAGCGACAACTTAGTGACCTTTGTTTAGCAAAATGACACACGGACCAGAACAAAAAAAGGAAAAATATGAATACTAACCATATGGCAACTCGACTTTAGAAAATGATAAATTAAAGACTAAGTCACAACTATTTTTTGATTAAACGAAGGTTTCAAGTCGGAGCTACGCTCAAGTTAAAGGAATTTTCTAAATCTCTCTCATTTCTTTTTTTATTTCTTCTGTGTTAGGTCTCGCATGTTGTCCTTTAGAGATGCACTAAGTCATCCAAAAACCTGATCACAGAAACATAATCGCCAACCCAAAATTTCTTCAGAAAAGAGAGGAAAGTCACCTTCAACTAACAAAGATAGGGCAGCACTAAGAGAGGCATTCGGTCTCAGCATTGCAAATGGTTGTCCGTTTGGCTCCCCAATTTTAGGAACCCATGAACCCAGAGAAAGAGAACAAATTGGTTGTTGAAGAATTGGCAAAGAGCCAGATGAATGTCTAAAATGTCTGCAAATACCTGAAAAGTAGGTCCACATATTAGTTATGTAATGCATGTCCTCAACCAACACACCAGGAGAAAAGCTCACATTTCAAAATCCCTGAAAGGGAAGCCAGATGTAGTAGCTGCGGAAATGAAGCATCCTGTGAAGAAGAGTGGATGACAGGAACTGTTGCCACATTGTTTTGCAAAATTTTTGAAGCAACATCTTTTAGAGTATCATAAGGGCCAGCCTGCATTGCAGTAGTCATGCATATCAATAACAGAGCTAAAACATTTCAGAATGAGGGAACATTGATTAGATGAAAACACGCTAGCAGATAGAATTCAAACTCAAACTATGGAACAACCGGAATTCACACACCGCAAGCCAACAAGCAAGGCTTTTATTACTTGCTTGGGCTTCCCGCAAGGAGACACTAGATGCAACACTAAGGCTGTAGTTTATGTATCTAAGCATAACCAGCATGACACTTTGTTACATAATGAACTTCCTTTATTAAATAATTGGACAATAAAAACAAAATGAACAGCGAGGCTTTTAGAAGAATCTTAAGTGAAGTCAAGGTGTGGTATCACTCAATTCCAGTCCTCGCCTATTGACAGTAGGCAAATGTTAATGGAACACACTTCCCATCTTTGCATTATAAATGAGCAACTGCAAGTCTGCATCAAAAGATGGAATAAACATGCAAAAGAGGAATGATACCTCATAAAAGACCAGGGAAACAATTCTCCTGCCAACGAAAACTACAACATCCGCCGGGCACCCAAAATACAAAAGCGAAAAGAAAGAAAGGGAAAAGGGACAAAAAGACAAATAACCAGAGAAAAGACAAGTGAAAAAATTAAATGCCATTGCCATGCGATCGAGGAATCCGCGATGGGTAGGACTATGGGGTAGTTCCACGAAGCTTCCTACATTTGTTCCCAAAACCTCAAATTGCAACTGTTTCATTCCCCAAAACATATGCGAAATCTAGTTTCTTAGACGCCTGGAATCAGTAACATAATGTAATGTTTTAATGGTACTATAACATTTGTTCCCAAAACCTCAAGACAGTGATTGAAATGAAAGCACATTAAGTATACTAAAGTGCAAAAGTCTTAATTGTATTACTCCCTCCGTTCCAATTTCCTGCTCCGGGATTCCAACTTTTTAAGAAGTGTAATAATTACTTGCACAAATTTTTAACTTTCCAGTTTTGCCCCTCATTTTTTGAATAGCTTTAGTACAATTTAAATGGAAACTGTTTGTTTCCGTACAAGAAGAAAACAAATCAGAGGTTTTTTAGGCGGCAAAGTCCAAAAGTCAGTTCAAGAATTTAATTGTGAATAGAACACACTCTCTCTCTCTCTCTCTCTCTCTCTCTCTCTCTCTCTCTCTCTCTCTCTCTCTCTCTCTCTCTCTCTCTCTCTCATACACACACAATTTTGTCCTTTTTGAAGAAGGGTAAAAAGGGAAAGTTGGCCCCTTTTTTGTGTTGATTTGTCAAAGTGGACCTTTATTTTGGAACACCCAAAAATGGAATGATGGACTATCAAATTGGAATGGAGGGAGTATAAAAAAAACAATAAAGTAATGTTTGCTTGACTTATATTGTCTAGTGTGTAGAAGAAAAATGGCCGTCCAATGGTCTATTTGCTGTGTCTCCAGATACCATGTCCACACCAGTACACAAGTACAACTTAAATGGTTTTCAGCGTAATATCCATACTTGGTATCTGGGCCGTTCTTACTCTATTCAAAAGAAAAATGATGATCAAAATGAAAAAGAATCAACTATACCTTCAAATGTGCATTCACGACCTCTCCAATGAAAAGAAAAGAAGTAAATATGTTAGGGATTTTACAGAAACGTTCACTCAAGTTTCAAGTCAAAGACAATATTTGCCTCACTTATTTAGTTCAGTGGGCTGAAGAAAACATGGTATTCCAATGTTCTTTTCACTGTCCCTCGGTATCTAACTTTTTGATACTTCAGTAGAGTCTCATATACTAGTGATTAGGAGAATAGGAAAATATGATTCTTCCAAATACCCTGCACAACACCAACTTGCATCGCTTGACAAAGTCTACAGGTACAATCTATAATTTTCTTTTGCAAATTTCATTGTAAGCAAATTGTATTCCACTCCTTCATATCAGATGCTTATATACGTCTCTATGTATAACAAAATAAACTGTTAATCCAAGCACTATTGCCCATGATGTCATTTACCCATGGAGATACAAATTAAACAGTTAATCCTAATTCCTACCAATAGAGCCTCTGAAATTACCCACAAAGATGTACTAGCCTTTCCCTCATCATGCATCAGATGACAGATACTCAAATGCAAAGAAAAATCAACCATCTCCATGCTGCACAAGTAGGCACATCACCAAAAAATCACTTACTTGTATAAGACTTCTTGGATATGCTCTGCAACTGCTCTCGAATTGTCTATTAAGATGCAACTTCCCTTCTTTCCAAGCTAATATGGAATGCGTCTCAAGCTCTTCCTCCGTCAAGTTTGATCCATGATTGCCAAGCTGAAAATAAAATAATGTATGTTTGTCAAAGACTCCAAATGCATCTCAGATGTGCAAGCAGACTCAAGAAAAAAAAAGATGTCACAGCTCATGGAAGCCCACGTACAGAAAATAGATATAGGTAGCAACCATCAAGATTACCGTGCACATGTTCAGCATTTATGGACTGTAACAGCTCTAATATTTGTGAAATTGAAATCTTCAACAAAGTCCAAACAGATGATAATAAATAAAATCAACTTCTTTTTAACTATATAGGTATCAGCGTGCCTGAGAGGGGAATCAAGAAAGAACCATGTCTTTTACTATTTGTGCCAATCAATAAGAGCCTAGGCTTTGTGTGATCAAAGGAAGCAAAACAAGCAGCAGTAAAGAATATGTAACTTAAACGAGCTGAAATTATTAGACACAAAAATATTTGCAGAATGGTAGGGGTAGCACTTATAGAAGAGAAAATAGATTAAAGTGGTTTGGACATGTCTATCGTAGATTGACCGATGCGGTAGTTAGGAGAAGTGATAAGGTTACAGTTGAGGATAACACTGAGAGGAGGGGGTACACCAAATTTGGCATTAGAGGCAGCAGTTCCATATTTACTATGTATTCACAGCACAGTTAAAACAGATTCTAACACCTCTAATTGCTGAAAACACTTCATAACTATGATATACTGTTAAAGTGTTATTCACATAGTTGGTGGTTCGTTCACAGAGAGAGAAAGAAAGAGACGTTGAACATATAAAGACACAGAAACACGGGGACAGAGAAAGACGAACACGATAGGAGAAAAGAGAGATAGAGAAAGACGACATAACTTGTTATGAACGCCGGATCAACCATTGCCGGAGCTATTGTCAATGGTCGAAGAAGCAAGGAAGGGGTTAGGCCTTCGAAGTTTTGTCAATCAGCAAGGGGTTCTATCGATATGTGCCAAGGAATGTATGCGAATTTATATTTCATATTACATTTTTTTCCAAACCTTTAGAAGATATTGATACACATCCCCAAAAAATATTTTGAAATTGACAGAAAGTCACCCCGTCGTGTCTCCATGTGTGTCCTCAACATATCCCCCCATGTCTTAGGCGTGTACCAACATAGAAAACATTAACATCTAATGGACATGCCAAGTGGCTTCTTGTACATACTTGGCATGTCTGACACGGGTATGGTAACCTCCAAGGTGTAGGAGCCACAGAGCTTATCTCTTATCTCCTTTTTTCTTCAGCATGTTCCTTTTGGTTGGAGTAGGGAAGGGTTGCATAGAGCATGTCTAATGTCTGATCATGCAGATTGGAGCTCAACCAGATACAATGACGTCAATGAGTTACTTGGGAGGAATTTGTTTTAAGTACATTTACGTCATGTTCTCTATCCTCACCAATGGGGTCCCTATTCAAAAAAAAAAAAGCAAAAAAAAAAAAAATTCATCAACTCCTCATTGAATTTCTTCATAGCTCAACACGTAATGAACGACATTCTCCTCATTAATTCTTTTTCGTTTTCTTTTTCATCAATCATCAGCTCCCCATTGGGTTTCCTTCATAGCTCAATGAGTAATGAATGACATTCTGCCGTACTTATTCTTTTCTGTTTTCTTTTTCATCTTCTGCCTTCAATTTTTTTCCTAGTGCTGATATCGGTATTTAGCTGACCATTGGATGATGCAGCAGTTGGAGTGACTTTATGAGCATGACGAGATATTTGTCACTCTCAGGTGTTCCTAATGCAGGTGAGACCATTGTCTTTTGCAGGGCTGAGTGAAAACAATGGTGGCATCTTAATGATCCTCTTATTCTTCAAAGGCAATGCCAGATTAGCTGATGAGTAATCTACTCTGCTCTGCTCTTGTAAGGTAGGTTTGGGAGAGGCTGAATCCTGCCTCAAACAAGGTTTGCAAGGTTGAGCCAGCAATACTCCTCTAATGCCTCTTCATTCCATCTATGTTTACCCAAACCTTTTCCTCCTAGCTCCCAGCATTAATACAGCATAAAGTCGAAGTTTACCACAACTCTTATCAATCATGTCCTGAGACGTCTTCTGTATGCTGACAATACCTCCAAAGAAATCCACTAACTACGTATCATACCATCTTTAACATAACCACCTTTCTCCAAAACAGGGGTTTAAATCGCTATATCTAGAAACACAACGGTACTGCTGATACGGCCATATTTCGAAGACTAATTTTTCAAAAGAGCTTAATCGAAAACCAATGCGTTAATAAAGACACACACCAAGTGATATGCAAATTCTCCACCACCAAGCGAGGACGCACCCACCCAGTAATATGCAAATTCTCCACCAAGGCCTCCCATGGAAAGTCCCTAGCAATTTCTCTGTATCTTCGCCGCCAACAAGGGAGGAGAAGTTTCTGCTAAATTAGATATACCTAGTCCGGGAAGATGTGAGGTTTTAAGTATTCAAGGATCACTTTCCCTTTTCTATGTATTCTTACTCTCCTGGACACTTTTTCTATTTATATTTTATAGTTCTTTCATATAAAAAAAGAAATACCGCTTCATAAGCTAGAGGCTTAAAGCTGCACTTATTGGCATTTTAATCACAAAAGCCTGCAAATCAAAATGGCGTGTTTGTTTCAGGGCTTAAAAGCCTGACAAAAAATGCAAGCGTACTTCTTTGGCCAGCCAATAAAACCACTGAAAAAAGCCCGTGTAAATGCCTCAAACAAAACATGGGTTCTATTTTTTTTTTTGGCCAATTTAGCCACAAAATAGTTAAGCCTTGAGCGTATTCTGGAATAACCCTAACTACACTTACATCAATCAGGTAGTTGAATCAGGCTTCCTCACGAGTACTAGGCTACTAGCTAGCTAGCTTGTATTTCTAAAGGAGTAAAGGACAAAAGACAACAATAATAAGTAGTTATTTCTTGCTCGTCATCTTCTTCTTTAGCGCAACAATTTACAAAGTTATATTTTGATTCCTCAAAAACGGAACTTAAGCATTGGTGATTGGTCTTTCTCTCCATCGGGCCCCATATGGTGACAAGTGCGAAAACACCGAATAATAGAGTTCCTCAAAACTCATCCACAAGGACCATAACAAAGCACAAAGGAGTGTTTGAGGCACATTGACCATTTAGAAGCAATAATAAATTCCAACTGTGAAAACAAGATCTAACCAAAACAACCATAGAAAAAAGTACTGACCTGAAAGGAAAGCTAATGGGACAAGTAATTTATAAAAGGAATACCTCTTTCAAAATTAAAATGAAATCCAATGCACTAAGAACTCCAACAAACTGAGCCTTGCAAAAATCCCACAGAGGAGCCACAGGAATTCCCTGAAAAATAATTAATCTCATGATTTTATCCAGGCTATTAACTCACAAATAATAATAACAACAGTGTAGAAACTTTATATCCATCTCAAAGTCAATTGGCAATGAGTGGAGAGGTCCCATATGTTATTAAGTGATCACCCATTCCACTACCAAGCAATGTGGGATTCATTTCCTCAACATCCCCCCTCACGTGCAGCCGCGTTTGAGGCTGTCATGTGTGGCCACATTTTGGGTCCTATCATCGTGCAGCCTTTTTGCTGCCTTTTTGCTGGTCTGTCATCATGGGGTGCAGATTGTGAATTTTTATTTTCATAAAATATGGGGTGGAATGAGCCCCACACTGATACCATGTAGAAACGTTATATGTCAAAGCCAATTGGCAATGAGTGGAGAGGTCTCATATGTTATTAAGTGATCACTCATTCCACTCCCAAGCAATGTGGGATTCATTTCCTCAACAAATAGAAATTCTAACGCTTGAAAACAAAAGGAACACGAGGAATGGTGGCATAAGGACCCAAGGGCATGATAATGCCAAGTGAACAAAGTAAATCCAACAAACTATTGAAAAAGGCAAATAACCTCAACAATGGACTACAAAACCAGTAAAATCAATGCCAAAGAAGCCAGCTGCAAAAGTGAGGGAATAAATCATCTCTCTCAAGATGAATCGACCGTACATTAAACCAAGTAATGCAAGTAAAACTATAAATGATCTGTTTTTCGACAGCGATTTCCCTAATTGATCTTAAACACTCACACATAGGACTAAAAGCTCTATTTGAACACTTCATATTTTTTAATTGAACACTTAAGAAATACCTTAGCTGACAAAAGCAAAGTAATTAAACAGGAAAATAAGATTGTCACATACCTGCTCATAGAGAATATGGAATGCTTGCTTCACTGGTAAATTCACATCCAAGGCAACAACCTGCAACGTTAGATGCATTTCAGGAAAGTCATAAAAACCCAAATCAATCAAATGAACCAACAATTACTGAAAGATATCCTGTATGCTTGCATCCAAACCTTGCCAGATTCAGGAAGTAACTCGTACGCAGTATGAGTTGACAGGAATACAGATATACGGTGCCGAGAAATGTTTATATCAGCCTCAGATATCCTTGGCACTGATTCCTGCAAGACACCAATACTCAAATCAACTAGCCTTTTTCAGCATTGCGCGAAGGGATTATTACAATAATATATCCTTGTTTGTCAACCTTTTATTGCTATTGGAAAACCCATTCGCTATAAGGTGCCATACAATGTTTCTTAAAGGGCTGGAGGAAGCAAAGTAACTTTTTCTTCATGAAGTTAGGAGATAAACTTCCTTTCTTCATTAGTACCAAGTTCCAGAAGACCTACGCACGTACTCATGCCTGATTCATCATCTCAGCGTAACTTTAGACACCATAAAGGTAGCCGTAGAGGCCAGGTTGAGTTCAGCGAGCAAGGTGAATATGTCTACAGAACACATTTCTGGACTAGATGTTTGTGGATTGGGTTGTTCTTTTGGGCTTTCTGTCTTCTTCATTCGCATGACTCTGTGCTGTATTATGTAAATCTCCATGTGAAACACACAGACTAACAACCCCCCCCCCCCCCCCCCAACACACACACAAAAAAAATAAAAAAAAAATAAAAAAAAAAGCATCTAATGAAAAGATGAATAAACAAATTGGTGGTTCATGGTTGATATTACAAACTGTTCTTACCAAACGAAGAAACATATCGTTATCCACCTCCATATTACATCTACCAGGCGTCTCTGGATTATAAATGCCAGGGATCTCATCATTTTCTGTAGCTAAGTAGACAGTATTCACCACCCCATAGTTTCCAGTTACAAATGGTTGGCGCTCATCATGCCGCCATTCTCCATCCACAAAAAACTTGAACTGTGCCATGCAAATAAAAAAAAATTAATTCCACAGCAAGTAAACTCAGGCAATAGAAAAGGTAATTATAAATGAGTATAAAGGGAAAACCACCCAAAGAGACAAGGAAAGGCTAAAAATGTAAACTGGCAAAAACCACATGGTTACAAGCTTTTATACTCGAGAATGAAGTAAATGAATTCCTCCAAAACAAGCTACTAAAAACGGTTTTCCTATAAATCACCCCAACATTTGAATTTGTTCTCAAAAACACTTTTCTCTCCGTCCACTTAATTTGAAAAACTGAACAAACTCCACCACAACAAAGAACTCACAATCTCCTATTGCAGCCAAAGCCCCTAAATGGCTAAATCCATTACAAGCATCAAGATACAAAATGACAGAACCGCCCAATCTTTGTCAACCGGTTGAATAATATGTACCACAAAGAAAAGAATTACACAATTCAACCATGAGATATATTTGTGTCAAGCTCAAAGTCAGAGGTACACTTCTTGAAGTGTTGATGTACATAAACTCATCTCTTGGACAAAAGTGCGTGAATTTCTTGATCAGCTTCGTGATTGTGCACAACACATCTCAAATACAAACAGTTGACCATATGGTTTCAATTATTTGTCCATATTATTTCTACCATACTCTTTTGCGAGGATGTCAATGTTGGAAATAGGATATGCGTGGGAGTCCGGCTCCTCTTCAATCCCTTTAAATGGATTGGAGAGAACACCCTCTCCAATCCCGGCTCGGAACAAACTTTTGCAATCACACTTCAATGATAGGGACCGTTCATAATTTTTAAAAACCTGAGAGCATCAAGCATGCCAAAAATCAGTTTGATCAATTATCGTTTGATATGATTTCGAAACAGATTTATATTGCAAAAAATTTAGAAAGGGGTTTCGTCCAGTGTTGCAATCTTATATTTTGCAAGATAACGTGTTCCAAATGTGTTCCAAAATCATATCTAATGATGTCCAATAAACTTGATTTTTGGGCATACTTTAACGAGCAAGACAAAATAAACTGTTTCAATCATTGACGTGAGATCATAAGAAATTTTTACGGGCCAGGATTGGAGAGAGTTTTCTCTACAATGATTGGAGAGGAGCCAGGCTCATTGGAAACACAACATAGCAAATTAGCAGTTGCTAAGCATATTTGACATGTACAACAGCTACATTATTCTGTACAGGTAAAACAAATATCTTTAAACGGATGCCGAAGGGGCATTCACTGAACAATTTCCCAATAGCCTATCCAAATCGATAATTATTGGAGAAACCAAAACATTAAGCTATTTTGAACTAATAACCTTTCAGAGGTTTCTTCCTGTCTCAGTCATGGAGTCTTGATCATTTGGCAGGCCTATTCAAAGAAATTATGTTACTTGCACCTATCAGCCAAAAAAAACAGAGACTTATATTGCTGGTGTCGAAGCATTCTTAGCTATTATTTGACCTGGTTGATTTTTTCGACAAACGCAAAACATACCCTCAGCAAAAAAAAAAAAAAAAAAAGAGACTTATATTGCTGGTGTCAAAGCATTCTTAGCTCTTATTCGACCTGGTTAATTTTTTCGACAAAAGCAAAACATACCCTGCTTTATCTTTTGTTTTCACCAAATCAGCAATGAACCTCAGTACAACAAGCTCCCACTACATGAACAACAAATAAGATTCCCCCCAACAATTTCCATCCTCATGTATCAACTTGTAAAGGTGCATGCCAGTTTCTTTGGATATATTTCAGCGGTGCATGTCCAATGACTTTTGGAAATGTGGATTTCTTGGTATCTCTCATTGTCGTTTCCGACCATGATCAATTGTGAGTTCATATCCATCATACAAAAATAAACCTTACTGCGAAGTTTAAATTAGTAAATGTTCATAATTTAGTACTTGCGTAAATATCAAGCACTTACGTATATCTTAACTAGTTCGGACAATGCATGAAAGGACATCTAACCAACACATTAGACACAATCATATGACTTTTTCTCCAATGAATCACCAACATAGATTGTAGACACATTTCCCAGCAAACGATGCAGACACAAAGTCATAACACGCACATGACCATCCAAGATTAATACAATTCCTACCAAAAAAGTAAGCTTTTCCCATGATTGACACACAACATGCCTGAAGAAGAACTATCAAGACTACGTACAATTATAAAGATCCTAGCCATAACTCCTTGTAACATCTTTAGTTTATAGAACTATTGGTGATCTAACATCGTATCAAAGCTTTTGTTTTAAAGAGGTCTTGGATTCAACCCTCACTACAAGCATTTGTTCTCCGTTGTTCTCCGCTAGCATTCTTCATCTTTGTATGTATAGATGTTTCCATCTACACACGCAAGACGAGATTCCATACAAAAGTAAACAGACCCTTAAATCATCCCAGACCATGAAACATAGGACAACGACAAACCCCTTATTTATTTTACCATATAAACTATAATTACTTGGGTGAATGCATTAGAGGAGGTCTAATACATAAAGAGAATTCATCAATAAATCCAACACAAGGCAATGATTCTTTTTCAAAATGAAACAGCAATAAAGTAGTCACGTCTCTGAGAAACAAGAGCAAGTGAAGGCACCAAGTCAAAACAATCAAACATAGTTTTTCTCATACTTGAGTCATGCAACATACCTGATGACCCACCATAAAGCCTATATACGATTACGGTTATCAAAGCCATACATATGGCTATATGCTTATAAAAGCAAAGAAGCAACTATAATTGTAACATCATGATCATCGCATACTAACCTGGTGATATCCGGGTGATACACTGTAGATAACCTGAAACACAGATGGCAAGCCCTCCATCGGAGACATCGGTATATGGTCCGTCCACCTGCGGATTCAAAGAAAACAATACCCATGCACAAATTTCATCAACTAAGCAAAAGGTTTAACTCAAAACTAAGAAGATCAAAGCATGAAAAAAGTAGTACCAACATCGTAATGGAATCATTAAACTCACTCACCTGGTGAAGGTGCCACTAAGAAACACCCTTCTGCCCCCATAAGGCCACACAAATCGCATGGGTATCAATACAGGACCCGATACCCCACTGTTATCATGCCCAGTATCTGAACCAGAACTAAACATCTCCTTCGAAACTGATTTGCTATCCCCCCCAAAACCAATCAAACAACTCTCCTACTCCACCTTTGTAAATTACAAACCAACAATAAGCAACGAGACGACCAAGGCCAAATTACAGTCGAAAACCGCGGTTTTGGGATCCTCCACAGCAGAGGACCCCTTAAGAGTTGCACATTCGGAGCCACCAAATCAGAACCACACACACTGCGAAATCACAGAAATTCAACTCTTCTCAAGCCCTCCAAGACCCACAAATTCCAATACCTAAAATTCTAGAAAGAAAAAGCAAAATAACAACCCTGTCTGTGCCGTGCTTAGAGTCTTATCTTTTTTACAGTCGGTCCCAAGCCCGGATAAAGGAGGAGGGCTGTGTTAGCGTAGCTGACAGCCAGCACGTAAAAGCCACACTAGATCTCCTTGACAAAATCAACACCAATTCTCAGACGAAACAATACCCTCGAAAGCTTCAAACTGTCAATCTTAGCTACTTCTGCTCAAAGAAAACCGCTCGAATCGGCACCGATAAATACTAAATTACGATCGAAACCGCGCGGTTCGAGTGCTGATCCAAACCGAGGTGGGGAATTAACGCGTAAATCCAATCGGAAGCCCTAAAATTGGGCGCCTTTAGGGGAAAACATGGGGAAATGGAAATGGTACCGGCGAAATCCACGGGAAAAAATTGGCCGGCCTGGCTACAGAAGTGGCGGGGGAAACCCTAATTCCGGGGAGAAATCTGAGGGAGCGTCGGCATTGTTGGATCTTCGAAATCTCTGGTGCGATGTCGCGAGTGAGAGAGAATCTTCTCTGGGGAAAGGAAGAAGAAGTAGAAACAAACGAGACGAATAATTATTATATTAATAATATTAGTATTACTGTAATAATGAGTACACATTAATAATTGCCTGAAAATATACTCCAAGGGTTTATTACATGTTGCCTACTTAAACTATCAGACTTTTCCAAATTACACCCTAAAGTAAAAACTTTTATGCTTGACCGACTCAGGGGTATTCCGGTTTCTTAGAAAAAGAACTTTTAGAAAAGAAAAGTAATTTCAAGCTCAAAAATTATGTGTTTACACAAATAATTTTCTTACCAATATGAATTTTGTTTGATAAATCTCATTGAGATCTTTTAAACGGTGAAAAAAATTAAAATATTATTTTTTATTTTCGTTATATTTGAGTTTGAAATTAACTTCTTTTTAAAAAAAATGTTTAGAAAGAAAGTAGAACGGGGCCTTAAACTATTTATACCTTTGGATTTGTTTGTTTTGGGCTTTGAGGGAGATTTTTGGGTAATGAGTGGAGACAGAGATAAAGAGAAAAATAAGAGTAATAATTGGACAAAAAATTTATTAGAAACTATGCGCAGAGAGAAGGGTTGGTTCTACGGGAATTGGTGTGGATAAGAGTGTTGGGACACCACGTAGCAGTGCTCCAAGACCACTCAATAATTATTCTTATAATTTGGTGCGAAGATTAATCGTTAAATGCTGTTGAAGTTGTTTCCTTCCTTTACTCTCTGCGGATGTCAAACGAGTCGGGCCTATACAAGCATGGCTTGGCTTGGGCACAGCACGACACGAAACGACACTATCCTTACAGCGACCCATGTTGGGCAGTTATTTTGGGACACGTGGCATGGGCACGAAAAATCACAAGCGCGGCACATGAGTAAAAATTAAAAAATGTAAAATAATTAATTACAAAGTAGATGTACACCAGATACACTCTTTGTTTCATAATTGATGAATCACAATATTCATGATTACAGATAGAAAAAGTATTATATTAATTAAGATTTAAGAATTGTAAATAATTGATAGTTTAGTCGGTGGTAACCTAGTTAGGATGTATTCAAATTCAACTGTGCTACACACACAGCAATCTGTGTACAAATTGTGCACAGATTTTGTTGTGGGGTCCACCACAGGTCCCATATAAATCATCCGAGCCGTTCATTAAATGTAAAACATTTTTTCAAAGGTCCCTGTAAAAAATAAGCTCAATCCAATACCCATAGGCGCTTTATCCAACCATCTAACTTTTCATTCAGATTTCCGGATAATGAAAAGTTATATGATTGGATCGAGCACCTATAGGTATTGGATTGAGATTATTTTTTACGGGGACCCTTGAAAAAATATTTTACATTTAATGAACGGCTCGGATAATTTGCGTGGGACCCGTGGTGGGCCCCACAATAAAATCTGTGCACAAATTGTATGTGTGTGTAGACTTTCTGATTCAAATTATAGTAATGCAACTTTTACCTATTTACATTCATTGTATATTGGTATTACAAAATTACTATTCTCAATAAAATGTCTGTGCTTTTATAATTTTATTTTAATTACTATTTGATACTGTTTTGTGTCAATTAAAAAGAAAATAATTTTTTTCAGCTATTTTTTAAGAGAATTTTTTTTCACCTTTACAATGCCTGATAAAAAAAGTTCAATAGGGGCCGGGCATGGGCACGAAATTAGGCGTGCTCGTGGGCCAGGCTGGACTGAGCATATTTCTCAAATGGGGCAGCACAGCATGGCCAATACATGGGTCAAGCTAGGCCCAACACAAACACACGTTTGGCACAGAACTGAACAAACTGAGCCTGCACGGCATGACTCATTCAACACCGCTTTGCCTCTATTACGTTAAGTACAAATTTGGACTTGCATATATAACGATATAACCTCTTTTTGAACCTAAAAGATTTCACTATTATGTTAGCTTATACGTACCTCAACAAATTCTATGGGATTAACTCAGGTGTACGAGTGGTTTTGGGACACCACGTAGCAGTGTCCCAAGATCACCCAATAATTATTCTTATTATTTGTTGCGAAGATTAACCCTTAAATGTTGAAAGTTGTTTCATTCCTTTACCCTCTGCGGGTGTCAAACGGGGCGGGCCGGTACAAGCAAGGCTCAGCTCAGGCACAACACGATACGACACGACATGATCTCTAGAATAGGCCATGCTTGGCCGTTATTTTGGGACATGTGGCATGGGCACGGAAAAACACTGCCACATTACGGCACAAGTAAAAATTCAAAGAATGTGTAATAATTAATTACAAAGTATATGTACACTAGATACACTATTTGTTCCATAATGAATAAGTCACAACATTCATGATTACGGATAAAGAAGTAATATATTGGTGGTGGATAGATTATTGGGACTTGGGCTACGCCTGGTCCAGATTGGATCGGATTCCTATGAATCCAATCCTAATCTGCAAGTCACGATTTTTTAAAAATGAAATCATTGTCCAGACCAAAAGTCTCATGGTTCGGTCCCAATTTTGTCCACGGATTGATCAACCAAAAACTTCATCGCTTGTAAATACATAATTCTATACTAAGAAAAATGTAAAAACGTATATACGCATGCATATATAGCTTATTGTATGATAGTATGTATAATTTAACTGGTTATAGGTTATTGTCAATAATTTATATTTATAGTATGTATAACCTATTTAACAATACATCCATAATTAACTTATTATAACCTCTATATAAGTTATTGTTAGAGCATTCGCAATGTAGTAATTAAAATTTGTCACGCCAGCTTTTGATTATTTAATATTCATTAAGAGGGTTGTTAAGGTAGCAATGTGAAGTCTCACATTGTCACTTTTGATTATTCAAATGTCCAAATTTGATTATTGGTTAGGAGGTTGCGAATTTTGATTATTACAATACGAGCATTTTTTTAAGCACATATTGCTAACTTTAGCAATATTTTGATTTTGATTATTACATTTTGGATGTTCTTGTTGTCTTTCCACTTTACGAATCAGATAGGATAAATAGTTTATATTGATATATATAGTTATTTTCAAATGAGGAGGTCCTTATTTTAGTTAAAATAAGGACCTCCCCATTTCTCCCATTTTTCGATCAAATTTCGATGATCCGAGCCGCTCAATGTGTTCAGAACGTGATTTTAAGGGTACTCATGCGAAATCGGCAAAAAAAAATGACCGGGAAGGGCTTGATTTGAGCAGTTTTTACTTGAACCGTTTGATAAAGATATAACAAAAACTGCTTGGATGAAGCCCTTCCCGGTTTTTGTTTTTGCTGATTTCTCACGGGTACTCTTAAAATCACGTTCTGAACACATTGAACGGCTCGGATCATCAAAATTTGATCGGGAAAGGGAGGTCCTTATTTTATTAAAATGAGGTGGTCCTTAGGAGAAGAGGACTAATATATATATTATTTTATATTTTTTAAAATATCTCACTGTTCGGATAATCTATGGTTTTCAAATGAAAATCCAATCCTAATCCGTATCTCACGGTTTTTTAATTTTCGAATCTGTATCCGGACCATTAATACACAGACAAAATCCAAAAGGTACCAATCGGTTCAATTTGGACTGATTTCACGGTTCACCGAATTTTTTGTGCATTCCTAATTAAAACATCACGTGACAGTGCCCTAAGACCACCCAATAATTACTCCCAAAAATTTGATGGTAAAATATCCAAAAATAGCTATCAAATATTTTCTTGTCCAAATATCATGAGAATGTCAGGAATGATAACTTGCATATCGACCAAATCACGGTACTAGTTTTTTTTTTTTACATGAAGAGCTATTTACCATCTTGATTAATACGAGAATAAAGAGGTGTTAATGTGAACAAAACCAAAAGGTTTAGATAATTAAGGTGATCAAGTGTCAGTTTTGTAGTTCAGAGAGAATTTGAAAAATGTAGTAATAGTTTAGAGGGCAATATGTAGTTAAGCCTATTCTAGTACTCCTATGCACGAACCTATGTTACACGTACACATCAGATTCCGCCTTTTCTTTTCTTTTGCCTAGAGAGAGAGAGAGAGACAGAGGGAGAGAGAGAGAGAATTGAATCCCACGGCTGTGGAGGGGGGGGGGGGGGTATGGTGGTGGGACCGTTGGATCTGTAGAGTGAGACATGTGGGTCCCAGGGTTCATGCTAAATGCTGTATCTATTGGGTGTACGTAATTTTATATTCTATTCTTTGATGTGTATATTAAGGTGTAGTTGCTGATAAAAAGAAAAAGAAAAAGTGCAGTTGTAGAGAGAGAAATCATTAAAGAAACGTAGAGGATGGGTTGGGGGTGGTAGATCGGACGGTGGTGGAGGAGTGTGGTGGTGGGGGTGTAGATGAGTACGGGTAATGATTGGTGGGTCAAGGAGAGAGAAAAAAGGGTGAGAGATGCCCTTTTGGGTAACCAATACGAGAATTGATATTCACACGTTTTATTTTTATTTTTTTGTATTTTGGAAAAAATAAATAAATACACTTTCGAGTTTCGACTCTGAAAAATAAAAAAGGGTATGTCAATAAAAAAGAGAGAGGGTGAATATCAATTCTCTATTAGTATTTAATACTCCGTTCATAAGAAAGAAGGAACATAAGTGAGTTTTTTTACTATGTTCATAATTTATCTTCGGTGAGCATTTTCTTCTTATTAATATATCCGGTGTTCAAGTCAACTGCATGCACCTCAATTAATTATGGAATCTTGAAGTTAATGATCGAAAAAAAATTCAGTGGCCCTAGAGTTTGAAATATTTGGCCTTTGTAAAATTTGAACTACGACACTCTTGAAAAACAAACACTTATTGATTTTCTTTTTTTTTTTAAATTGTATATATTTCTCAATTCATATTATTTTAACGTGGTCATAAAAACTCTATCTAATATAATCAATGTTGCATATGGAAATGCTACAAATTAGAAAATATGAATAAATCTATGGGATATGCCTTGAACGTGGATGATATTTGTTGGACGCAGGAAGTAATTATTTTTTTTACATAACTTTCATGTATTTATGACATATTCAATATGCTTTTCGCATTTTTATTACTGTTTATGTTGAATTATTTTTCCTTCCAAAAAAGCAGTAGTACTTTTTATTGGGATGTGGTTAATATTTTATTTTATTTTGGTTTTTAACACATTATTATCGGGACACATTATCGAATAATTGCCATTATTCCTGTTTTGTCGTTTTAGTAAGTTCTCCCTATTAGAAGGCAAATTTACAGTACCATGGGGACTGTTGTGCTTACAACCCTAATGATCAATATTAAGGAATCATTGTTCTCTTTATTACTTTCAAAAAAAGCATCACCCTCTTTTCCTTTTTTGATTTAATATTTATTAAACACCATTCTCAAAGACCATGATGCCAATGGTGCTAAGGTTCTTATTTTTTAAGTACTTATATTTCGCTTTACGAGACGGCCAAACGGGTCATTCTCTTATCACAATACATCACAAGAATTGTTTGTTTTTGTTATGGAAATGCAAGTAGAAAAATAGCCATCTAATTTGTAAAAAATACTAGTACTATTAGGAAGCATTAAATGAAATAGTGTTTTTATGTGGAAACTTCTTGTGCTACCACCTAAGGCTCCGTTCAGTTGCCATGAATGTTGTACAGGAAAGTTATTCTCAGGAAAAGTCAAGTAAAGTGAAATAAAGGAAAAAGAAATCTATTTTCCTGTGAGTGTTCATTTGATAAATTTTTTTTGCAGGAAAACTAAAGTTTTAGTGGTTCATTTGTCGGAAAAAGACACTTATGAAAAACTTCTTTATTTCCCATGGCTAAAAGTAACTTTGAGAACTAACACATACCGGAAAATGTATTTTATCTAATGCAAAGCATTAACATGAAGCTTAAAAAATAAGTAGATGATAACTAAATAAACAAATGTTAAATAACTTTGCTTGATTAGTTGCCGATATAAAAACTCATTGATAAACTGATGATTAGTAAGTACAAAACAAAAATGAAGACTAATGACAAGATAAATAAATACTTCCAAAAAAAAATCAATTACTAATTTTTTCTACAACAATTATCTTAGAAAGCATCACAATAGTCAAAATTGTTATTGCTCACGTAAATTTCAAAGTGCCTTTCTAAGAACCTAATTCGTATTTTTTTTGGTATTGGCGTCATTCGTTTTTTTTCTTGCCCTCCAATTATTTTGGCCCCACAATGCAGAAAACTTTCCCGCAAAATCTTATGCTTTTGGCCGGATCACTTTTGCAAGAAAGTAAATCTTGCAGAAAAACTTAAGAACATTTTTCCCACTACTTTCCTGGCAACTAAACACTACAAAAGTTATGAAAAAGTTGATTTTCCCATCCTTTCTTACACTTTCCTGACAACTGAACGGAGCCTAATAGTGATATTTGCACAATACTAGTAAATAGGAAATTCGTTTTCGTCCATTTGTTTCACATGAAAATTATTTTGTAACGTAATATGTGCAATAAAAATAAAATCTTAGGAGAAAAAAAAAAACCTTAGCCATAACAAACGAAGCTTTTGTTGATGCAAGGTTTTTTTTTTTTTTTTTGTGAGGACCAAGAAAACCCAGTTATATTGGTACAAGAAAAAACAACAAACAATATTCCATGAAATTGAAAAACAAAACCACAACTAAGAAGCTTAAAAGTCTATCCTAAAGTCTATATAATGACCAATTCAAACTGTTGCAGTCGAGACTATCCCGTAAGAGCCATAGGATTCCCGCGTACCCGAGCGGGATTAATTGACGTTGAGTTTCAAGAGCAAGCGATATATATAAATATAAATCTTCTTTGTCGTATCCCATGTGTCTTCTTTGTCCCTTCTCATTTTTCCATCGTTCGCGCTCTATCTGAGTCATATCACGTGATCAGTCTCAGGAGTACTCATACAAATTTTTTTCGCCTGGAGGACAGGTTGAGAGATATATTGGTCAATCCCTTATTGATACAAGATTCTCTCCAGCTGATTAGACACCACACTTTACTTGATCAAAGTTTTTAATTTCCACCTGCTGAGTCATTTTGAGTTGAATTTTTGGGCTTTTAGTGCATGTACGTGGTGACATAAGTGCACGTTAGAAAACTAGAAAAAAGCCAACTTTGTGATTGGAGTGTTTGGAAGTTAAAAGGAAAGGTTAAGAGATTTTGTTGTTTAAGCACGAGTTTAGCCTTACTTAATTAAAACTATGATCATGGTTGACTTTTCTTTGTCTTTCTAAACTATTTTAAGCATTGGATCATAAATATATCATCTACTACTACTTTCTAAATTTGTCTCGGTGACGGTAATTAAAATAAAAATAAAAAAATCCTACGTATCCATATTAAAAAGGGCATTATACATCTAGGTCCAGAAAATAGAGAGTAATTCCCACAAAGTCTCATCTAATTAACAAAACACTAAAATCCTATGAAAGTGCCTAAAACCCTAAGCACTATAAGTGCCTAACCCCTAGGGCACCCTATGAAACTGCCTAAACCCCAGGGAACCCTATAAAAATGTCTAAATCCTTATAGTATCCTATGAAAATGCTTAAACCGCTAAAACCCTATAATAGAAAAGTGTACCCTAAAACTCCTATAAAAATGCCTAAACCCCTAGGGTATCCTATGAAAGTGCCAAAATCGCAAAAACTCTATAACAGAAAAGTGCACCATAAAACTTCTATTAAAGTGCCTAAACCTAAACTCTAGGGCTTTATAAAAGCACCTAAACCTAAACCCTATGGTACCCTAAACCTTTGAGTATCCTAAAACCTAAAATCTTAAGGTACCCTAAAACGCTAAAATCCTAGGGTACCCTAAGATTTTAAGGTACCCAAGGGTATTAGGGTACCATACAACCCTAGCATACCTTAAACCCTAGGATGACACTTCCATTAATGGTAAATGTATTTTTGTAAAAGTGGAATTAGTGGTAATTAAGTATTCCATATCTCTTTAATGGAAATTAAGTGTCACTTTTCTGTACTTAGAGGTAAAAATCTCTATTAAAAAAAGTTTGCTAAACACGAAACTTTATCACTTTGTAGCTTATTGGCCCCGTTTTGCGAAGATTCTTATGTTTTAGAGAAATTTATATAAATGGTCCTCTTAGTTTAATTCGAGTTTCATTTTTGTCCTTTAAGTATCAATTACAACTCTTTTGGCCTTCAAGTTTGGTTTCTATACCAAATTGGTCCTATTGATAACTTTGGTCAGCCAAATTGGACGAAATAAGTTAGATTGATGGCAGTTTGAATGTTGCAATTTGTACCAAGTTGGTCCAATTGATAATATCTGCCCTCAATTTGATTTTTTTTTGTCCAGTTTAGCTGACAGATGTTATCAATTATACCAACTTGGTATAAAAACCAAACTTGAAGGTTAAAATAGTTGCAATTGATACTTGGATGACGAAAATGAGACTTGGGTGAAACTAGGAGGACTATTTTTACAAATTTTCCTATTTTTTAAGTACTTATTTCCCGTTTTATAAGACAGATCATTCTCTCACAATACATTATCTTAAATTTAAAAAATAAGTACTTATTTTAGTTAGCGAAATGGGGCCTAATTAGTCTTGTCCTTTTTTTTTTTTAATTCTTTTACGACTTAGTAACATTTTTTCTATAATTTTACTTTTATGATTCCTCTTCATTTGCACTATAAGAAATCCTCATTCAGGTATATGTGGTAAATGGCCTCCCCCTATAAGGCTTTGGACCATACCCATTTTAAGAGACAATTTCTCCGTCATCTTTTAATGAATTTTGTTCATTTTTCCAATGATTATACCATTTACTTAAGAGTATCTAAACTCAATTATACACACCTCAAAATGTGTTTTGAGTCTCACTTTATTTTTTGTTAAAAATCACAAAAACTCTTAGACAAAATGTCCATTACCTAACATTTATATTTAGTCGGGGCATACGCAAAGAAGCGGTGAACTAGGGCCCCGTTTGTTTCATCGTAAAAAATATACTACAATGTCAACTATTTTTCTTGTAAAACTTTCGATGCAATTTTTTTTTTCATACTTCTCTTTTCTGGTGTTTGGCTAGAAAACATTTTCCGAATAGAAAGGAATTGAAATATGCATCAAGTACCTCTTGCAGTATCGATCTGGGCTTGGACTTTGGGCCTAATAGCCTTATCCTTTTACTCCCAGAACATTATGTTACATTACATTTGCTTGAAATCGAACATGGGCTTCCAGCCCGCGGGCTTGGTTTGCAATGATAAAAAAAGAAAAAGAAAAGATTTTGAGCTCGCGTTTACTTGTTCAAAGCTTGTTCAAGACAAATTTGTAGCATAATAAACCAAGCCTAAATATTATTTTGAAACTCGTTAAGAATTCAAATCAAGCTTGAGCAAGCTACTGCTTGGCTGGTTCAGATTATTATGTATAAAATATTCAAATTTCTCAAGATCAACTTGTGTTTGGATTGATTAAAACTCGTTTGAGATAGACTCGTCTCACAAACTAATGAAGCTCGAACATATTTTTAAAATTCGTTAAAATTTCAAATTAAGCTGATCAACTACTTGCTTATCTCTCCTGTCAAAAAAAAAAAAACTTGCTTATCTCGTTTATCACCCCTATTTAAAAAAAAAAAAAAACTAATTTATCCTTCCACACATCCCGCACAAAACAAACCCTACACCTACTCCTATGTACTACTAATAAAAACATTCTCCCCCTCCATTTCCCCATTTCCCTCCTACACTGCTGTGATCAGACAAGAGAGAGAGAGAGAGAGAGAGAGAGAGAGAGAGTGAGTGAGTGCTTACATTTGTTCCAAACCTCCGAATAAACCCTAGAGAAAGTAAATTCTAAAACCCTAACCCCACTTCGTTTTCCATTTTCCTCCCAAGCGTTCACTCCCATAGTTTCCTCAAATTCGTTATCGTCTTTCCTCACATGCTATAGATACACGCGTGTATATACATATATATATGTGTGTGTGTGTGTGTGTGTGTGTAAATGTATATAAATACTCATTAATAGGGGATATCTACGCAATATGTATACTTCACTGTAAGGTCTAAGTGTGCTGTTGAATTGATTTCCGTATTTTTGTTCTGTTTGTTATTGTTCTGAAATTGGGTTGGTTCTGTCCAGTATTCGGTATTCAATGGCCAAATTATCTGAATGTTTCGACATTGAGATAGATAAATGCACGTGTATCTATGAATATACATAGGCTTGCATATTGGTGTCTATTGAAAGTTGTGGAAGAATTGTCTTCCATATACCGATTATGTCATATTCATGTGAAATCTCCGAATATAAGTGCTTGTGTACTTTAATAATTTCCCACGAGGTCTATGCTTGCGATGTTAAATTGTTTTTCGAATCTTTCTGTTCAATTTGTTGGTAACAATGGCTGTACTATGTGAATGTTTGGATATTGAGAAATAGATAAAGTACTATGATGGGGAGGCCGATAACACTGGAGGAGGGAATGAGTAAATTAGAAGAGGGGATTGTGAGGGCAAAGATGATTTTTGATGGATATCCCTCTAGTGCACTCTTTACTGCCGAAGAATATATGAAGTTTTATGAGTATCCTTTTTGAATAACTGAATTGTGTTATCTTTGATTTGTGTCTTATTCCATATACTCCAACATTTGTGATATATTCAAAACAAACCAATTGATTAGTGATTACAATGAATTTGGTAATTTCTGAATCCTTTATTTCTGTCCACTTGTTAGTCCTGGATTTATAGATTGGCCATTTTGTCCTACATTATCTTTTCCACGCATTGGTGATGAGTTATGAGTTATGACAATGTGCACTTTTCTCTTAGTATGTTAACATCACGATTATTAACACAGTAGCTGAAGAGTATTCCTTCTGTGATTCTTATGTTTTCACTTTTTTAACAGGTAGGTAATGTTTATGTCCAATTTAATTTCTATCTTGGTTTCCGCTTGTGCCTGGGTAATCTACTTAAATTCCTGTATTGAGTGAGCTAGGGAGTGGTATCCTTTATGTATATTTGAGCTAGGTGCAATTAACCTTCCCTTCGATGCTTTGAATCACTAAAGCTGATTTGTTAATAGTGGATCTGTAGATTTTGATTCCAACTTTGCGGCAGTGACCGGTGAACTAGAAGTCTAGAATACAAAAAAGCTGCTAGTTCTGTTTTTTAAAATATATATTTTGGTATTTAAGAAAGACTTTAACAACTGATCTTATGTGTAGAAAATTTAGTCTTGCCATGCTGGTTAAGGAAACTGAAAGTACAATGCCAAGTGAACCTGTAGAATTCTCTCCCCCCCCCTCCCTTTTTTTTTTTTTTCTTTCTTGTACTCCTTTGGTCTACTCGAAGGAACATTAGAATAGCATCATGAAGTTGGTGGAACATATTGAAATTGATACAATTCGAATGTAGAAAACAAACTGGCTATTACTGCACATACGAGAGTGCCATCCCTTTGAACATTTATAGTGATTCATCTACCCAAGCACATCAGGAAAGATAGATACCCATGTAAACTGCTCAATAAGATTGGGATAATTAATTCAAACTAGTTCTTTTCTTGTTTATTTTCTGTTAATTGATGTACAAGTAAAACTTCACACACCCATGCTTTTGTGAAATAGAATCCCTGTTGCTAGATTTCAATGGAAATTTTATCCTTAATTCTCTTTATAGCTGTGTTTACTACATGTGTATTCAGCACCAATCGTGTGACCAATCTTTGCATCTTTCTCAAAGATTTACAAGGGCTTTAGAGGAGAGCATTTCTTCAAGGGTAAGAATCTTTAATTATCATGATATTGTATAGTAGTATTGTGAAACAAACGGTTAATAACATGTTGCCATTTTTATATTAATTCGCTGTTGAGGTTGTTTTTATGTTTTTAACACTTGGCATTTTTGTCTTAGTTCATTGCTGAGGTTATACTTGACAAACTACGTTGTCGTGCTTCTCAAGGGATTAATTTGTGCTACTTTTGTAATTTGTGTGAATGGTTCACTATTGTACTCCCCTTTAACTTACATATGGTTGGTGGTCCTATATTGAAAGATGTTTGTAACAACCTGTGTCCCTGCTTGGAAATTGATGTGCTGTCCTTAGTTGCAAGAAGTGGGAGCACATGCTGGGGAATGAGAGGATTTGAAGAATCTCACGTTGGGAGCCTCTGAAGTAGCACATATATAGTGTGTGTATGTGTGTAGGTACATACGAATATAAGTACTCCATATTTTACATTTATGTCACTCCTAGTAGACATGTCAATTAATTACTGTGTCAGCTGCAAATGGTTTTTTTTTTGGTTGTAAAAGGAAAGAAGTATTTTTGCTTGTGCTAAGAATTTGAGCGATTTGAGTTAGTGTTTCTTTCCAAGTGTCTTGTTCTTACTTCATATTTAAGCTATTGAAAGGACCAAAGAAAACTCTATATAAAGTGGTGAGAAAATAAGTGGCTGCACATGGTTTACCAAGGTTATGGCTTGCGTAAAGTGTAATGGCAAAAGGATTCACGTGGTCAACTAGATTATTTTGGACAGGGGATTCGTTGATCGACTAGGGCAATTACAATTTTATTTTAATTGTCGGAAATATCGAAATGGCTGTTGAAATCAGAAACTGCATCTCCCTAGGTCTATGTTGCTTGACAAGGCTGCTGATTTGCACAAGGGAGACGCCTGCCATTCAGGTTAATCCAATTTGCTGGTTGACTGCAGTAGTTTGAGAATTTTTTATGGCAAATTAGAAACCATTTCTGTGATGCAAGAGAATTGTTTCAAGAGATTGGAGTCTTGAAACTATAGCCTACACCATAAGCAATTGGATAACTCAATTCCTAGTTTAGAATTACTTGAATCAACACAGTAATCAATTGAATAAATGGACCCTTTGGGTAGGATTACTTGGGGTTCCCGGTTCTGTCACAGACTCCCAATCAAACAGTACATGCATACGGAGGGGAGGAGTACCATTGTACTTGTGCTTATTCTCAATGGGAATTAGTCATGGGGTTTGTACAAATCTAATGCTCTGGATTTTGAATGAAGGAGTAATGTAATGAGCACAAAAATTGAATTGGGTTTATGGGTCTGTCCTCTCTGATGCCTTCAAGCTTTGATTTGGGGGCATGGATCCACGGCATAATGTCCCTTTAGTTCCTCGCTTTTTGAGGTATGGGGGGCAGCTATTTTAGGGGTAAAAACTTTTTGAGAGCACCCACTTTGTGTATATATTGCCGAAGGTTAAGTTTGTCTCTGTTCCTCCCCACCCTTCCCCAATCCATTGGGGCTTACAAGGTTACTTTTATTGTTTGTTGTTCTATTTGGATCATGCCAACTTGTATTCAGATTCAGGCCCAAAATTAGAGGCCTAGCACGTTCAAGCATCTCCTCATCATGGGATGCAGCTTGTGATTTTCAGGTTACACTAGCTGATCCCGGGAAACCCATGGAGTGAAATTCCATATGCTCTATTGCTTATGCATCATATGCTCATTGATTATCTAGGTTGTACTTGCAAGTATCCGACTTTCAAGCATTTATCCTGATTATATGTTCTCTTCTGATTATGCTTTCAGGTTCTGCCGCCCTTACAGGGCAAAAATGGTGCCTCTCTGTTGAAAGAACTTACAAGCATGTGGGCTAATTATAAATCGATGGCTAAGTGTCTGGGAGGATTCTTTTTATACATTGATCGGCCTTATAGGACTGCTACATCACTCTGCGATGTCTCGTTTCGTTGCTTCCGCGATCTGGTAAACATATCATCATAACATTCGTGGGGTATCTTTCCAATGTCTATTTTCATCTTGTCAACTTGCTACTCCTCTTTTCTTTTACTTTTCCCCCCCTCTGTATACTGTATTTTATTTGATCTGATTTCATGTTTCAGGTTTGCAATACACACTACCCAAAGCTTCAGGATGCTGCAATTGCACTTGTATGTTCAGTTGACTTTGAGTTTCATCCACTGTCCTTGGCTCCTTGCTGTATTTATCTGCGTTTTTGTGTACAGATCAATCAGGATCGCACTGAGAATCCGACTGATAGGAGCTTGCTAAAGTGTATCTCAACCTTTTTTATTGAAATGGGAATTGGAAAAGACACTTACTGTTATGATGACTATGAGAGGGCGATACTTGCAGATACTTCTAGTTACTACTCAAGATTAGCTTCAGAGTGGCTTGCTCTCTATTCATGTGTCGACTACATTAAGGAGGTTGTTACTGCATCAGTTGTGCATTGACAAAAGATGTACCAGCAAAATCACACGTTTAAAAGATTTTTCCTGAATGTTCTAGGCTGAGTGGTGCTTAAAGAAGGAGATACAGAGAGTGAGTGAGTATTTAAAGCAGTCTACTGTGGAGAAGCTGATGCAGGTATCGTTTCGTGTATTTAGCATTTGTTTTCCTGAGTGTTCTTGCAAGTTGTGCTCCTTTGACTTAATGCTGCAATCTTATCTGTGCTGGCTGTGCTTGTTCTTAAGTTCAAGAGCTTTCTCTTACTTGATGTAGGCTATAAATGTTTAATAACTAACCTGACAAAAAGTTATGGAGCCGCCACTGAGTACTGATTTTTCTTTTACAGCCTAATGAGATAGTATGGATTTTAGGGGTAACTAATAAAAATGACATGCAAGTACTTAACAAGCTCATGAAATGCTTTGGAGCTGCCTCCTTTGTGCTAACTTATGTGTCTATCACTCTAGGTTTTGGGTGTCCACATTTGATTTCAAGGCATCCGTTACTCTCATAGATAGCATCCAGAGATCACCCAGTTCTTTTAGACCCTTCTATATTAGTTCAAATCAAAGTTGGGTAATCCAAATCTAGTCTAGGTGAATAAAAAAATCTAACTCTAGGTACAGTTTAACTGCATGAATGCTCTTTTGAATCAAGGCATCACTTAACTGAGGTTCCCTTGAGGTTCATGACGGCAGCATCAAGGAATGGCAACGGGGCGGGATGGGTTTTGCCACACCCCGACCCGAAACTTAGCCCCGCCCCGAACCCGGACCGGGTAATTTATGGGTACCCCCGCCCCGACCCCCTCATTTTTTTTTTTTAAAATTTATTGAGAAAATATGATCTAGATTTTAAAATAAGTGAGCACAAACAATAAAACTTTATGAAATAACTATTATAATTTAACCAAAATTTATTATCTAAAAGGAAAATGGATGAAATAATTAATATTTTATGTGGTATTTTAGTTCTAAGGGTAAAAATACAAAATAAAAATAGTTTTTCATGCATAAAATGATTTCGGGTCTGGGTGGGGCAGGTACCCGAACGGGGTAACGTCAACCCGACCCCGACAGGGTTTCATCAATTTTACCCCGACCCCCAAAAAATACAACAAAAACCCTCCCCGATTGGGCGGGGCGGGGCGGGGCGGGGCGGGGCGAATTGCCATCTCTAAGCATCATGTTTAACTTATTGCTATTTTTGAGGGGTGGGAATCTAATTGTGGAAGAAGGAAGTAAGAGGAAGGTACAAACAAAAACTAGAACCAATTCGGTTCACTTTCTCGCCACCTAGAAGTTTTATAGTCCAGAACCTATTTCCTTATTCGTTTCTATTAACTATTAGGGCCTGTTTGGGAGTCTAATTATTTTTGCATTTTGGATTTTGGATTGTGAGTTACTGGTTTTGGATTGTGGACGGAATAGATTATGAATCTAGTAGAATGCGTGGGAGATATGTGCATAATAGATTTTGCAACAGAGTAGTGTTTGGGAGATAATGCTCAGAATAGATTATGAATGGGTATTTTGAGGATAATGCTCAAAATAGATTGTGAATTTGGGAATGGAAAAGCTCCTCCAGGAGCCGATTCTCAGATTGTGTCTCTAAAGTGTAGTTTTCATAATGCATTTTGAGAGAATCCATTCTCACAATCTGGCTTCCAAATGGAAAAAGTAGGAAAATGCACAATCTGGCTCTAAACATGCCCTTACTATCCATCTATGTTACATGGATCTTTTATTTTGGCTCAAGTACCCGTGTCGATGTGTCTGACACCAGTATCCTTTTGGACACTCGGCTCCTCTACTTGTTAAGATACTTACAGAAAAGGAATATCATATTAGTTAGAAAAGTGATAATTCAAGTATTTCACATAGACAGGAAATAGAGAAATAGCAAAAACATAATTTTCTTAACCCTTTCTTGTTTAAATACATTTGTAAACATAGTTTACGGTACATAATATGAGAAAATTATGCAATATATAATACAAACAAGAGTTCAGGATGTGTCCCCGTACCTGTACCCAAGTTGGGGATATATATCCACGTATCCTATGACTTAAGTTTAGGAAGGTCCGACGCTTGGACTTGCACCCACACCCGAGTCCATGTAACATAGCTATCCATGGTTTTTAGTCCCATTTTAATTTCCATTTTTTTTCCTGGATGGATACTTTGCCGATCTACTTGCCCTATTTTCTTGTGCAAGTAAGCTGCTCGCATTCCATCGTTGCTTTTTTCTTCTCTTTGATGCAACAATTTTCTCCTGGAAAAATAGTCAATGGTTTTAATGTGATAGAGATGTTATAGGCAGTTTAATTTCTTCCCACTTATTTGTATCATTTAACACGAGACGAAGTCCATTAATGGACTCAGTTCACTCTGATTAACTTGCAGGTTCTGCAATGGCAATTGATGGGCCAAACTGCAAGCAAGCTGATCGAAAAGCAGAAGGCTGAGAACCAAGATTTACCAGCATATCAGGTATTCTTCACCTTATGCACTGAGTAGTTCATAGATTTGGGCCAAAAAGTTAATAGGAATTTCATTAGCACTCAAAATCTAAATTAGTTCACAAAATAGTTAATAATCTCCCTCCACTAAAGCAACTCACAAAAATAGACTAAAACTACACATGATTTTTATGACAGAATTCTGGACTATTGTGATGAAAGCTAGCTTTATCCAACTAATTCATAACTGTAGGATCCAAACTGGATTATCGGTTCGAATAAGGCAACTCAATAATCCCAGATAAATTCATATAGAGCGATATCAAACAGGAGGTCCGGTTCTATCCTTTTTTCCGAAGTATCAAACCAATTACCGGTCTCAAATTATTTGTTCTTATTTGTTTTCAAAACCATAACCAGACCACTAGAATCATGTCAAGTAGGACAATTAGTTCTGGTTGGAATAGGTTTACCGTACCGGTTTCTTCGATTTTCTTGAACACCGCCAAAATGCATTCAACGATTGCCCAGCCTCAGCTCACATATTACCAAACACTTTTTAAGCAAATCTTAAATTTTTTTTTGGAGAATTTCCATAATGGAGCATCTGTTAATGGAAGCTTGTCTGATTGGTCCGCCTTGGTTAAAAATGGAATATAGTTGGAGGTACTCTCTTTGAGAATCTCTGCTACATGAAGTGCTTAGATCTACACCTGTACCCAACACTTACTCGAGTCTATTTAAGTGTTCAAAACACTTCATAATTGGTCAACCATTATTAATTTGTGGGATGGGCCAGGGGCTTGTTAAGGGTGTTTGTCAAAATAGATTGTAAACGCTGTTTCTTCAAAGCAGAATCCAATAGCAAAAAAACTGGTGTATTCTCAGAATCAACTTCTTAAGAAGTTGTTGGCTGAGAAGAAGATCCAATGGTGTAGCTGGATGTTGTGCCTAATTTTTAGGTATCTTGCAGGAGCTTTTGTCCAGATACAGCAGCATGAGCCTCGTAGATGGAACATCAGCATCACCAATGTTACAATGAAAACAGTATCCAGAAAAAAGCAACTGAGGTACGGGACCTCGCAAGAACTATAATGACAATCGCTATTGTAGGTCTAGAAGTTTAGACTGCCTTCATGTTCCGTGGCTCTAAGTATTTTTGTACATTCTCCTTTTTGTTCACAATGGAGTTGCCCTGCTTGGGGTGTTGATGTTAAGTGACTGTTTTTGGGTCGATGTCCTAGTACCTTGGTACCCTTGTTCTAAGAGCATCTCCAAGGGAGGTAGAAAATTCCTATACCGAGTATAAATTTGGAAATACAAGTGTAAGTTTAAGAGCCACTTGCAACAAGTGCGCTCCAAGGTGTTGAGAAATGACACAATGGTACGTAGCAATTTGAAGAGTCATTTCTTGACACCATAGTGTAGCAAGTTTACTCTCAGTTGGACAGTGTTTTGCTGACATGACACTTCAAATATGGGTTTTTTTTGATTTTGCTACCTCCTTCGGAGATGCTCTAGCTTTACACCTTTGAGTATAGAACTGCACTTATAAGCAGGGCCGGCCCTGAGAATTTGGAGGCTTAAAGCGACTTTTAAAATTGAGGCCTTAGGTTTTCTATAATAAAAAAAATCAATATAGGTGGTTAATATAAGGTAAAAATATTGAACATGGTATTTTAGTTTCGTAATTTAACTAAAATAAAATTTTAAATATTTATACCATTAGAAAAAAAATCAAACATAACGAAATACCACTCGTACACTGCATTTTTTTAACTAATTATGTTATTAACTTTAACCATAAGAATGCAAAAGGCATAAGAGCTGTATTTTATTTATTCCTAGATCCAAAAGAAAAAAAAGGGGAAAAAACCTTATGTCAAAAGAAAACCTCCCTAGGAGTTGAATCAGGGATCTCCCATCCCAATTTCACGTACTTCACACAGACCACTTGTGCTAGAATTGACATTGTGTTGAAACACGTAACAGTTATATAAATATAATATATTTGATTTTATTTTTTATGAAAAATGAGGCCCTCATTTTTTCTGAAATTTCGGAGACCTAAAGCGCCGACACCTTGGGCCTGCCCTGCTTATAAGGCCTTGGATTTGTAATAGATCATCACATTTTGATACTCCCTATATTCTAAAATTTTGGTCAATCTTTTTTGTTGTTGAATGCCCTCACATTCCTTGTCCATTTTGACTTGTAATAAGAAAAATTGAACTATTTCCATTTTTACCTTGCATTCCGTATTCAAATTCAAACACAAAAGTGGAGGGAAAAAAAATGCATTAGAGTCTAGAAGGTACTCATTGCATTTTAAAAGAGGGTACTTTCGAAAATCCACATATTTTGAAGAACAATGATTTTAAAAAGGGACAAATTTTGGGATGGAGGAAGTATAATTGAGGTCATCTTATAAGAATGCAAGTAAAGTTCTTAGGCTACAGAAGAACCAAAAAAGATAATTAGGCTAATTACAATAATCCTTTCATACAAGTGAACAAAAACTGTAATATTATCTGGGAAAACTAAATCGATCATTAGTATGACAGCCATGTAGTTATCTAAAGTCATTACAATATATATAGAGATAAATTCCTATCCGGTTCAAGTTTTGAACCGGAAGAAACAATCCAAATATAGACCATACAGTGGATAATCAATGGTTTAGATTAGAACAAATTTGAACCATTGTTTGCAGCAATGGGCAGTCAAGATTTGGACTGTCACCTCCGGTTCAAAGCTTGGACGGGAGTAATATTTTTGACAAGGATGATAGAAAAGAGTCTAAAAAAGCATCTAATTGATTCTTGTTCCAAGTAAAACTTAAAAATGGACCAGCCATAGTAATTTTTTTTTTTTTTTACCGTTCGTTTTTTGGCTCAGCAAAAGAGAGAAACTAAAGAAAAGACTTAGGTCCCGTTCAGTTGTCAGGAAAGTATAGGAAAGGATAGGAAAATCAACTTTTCTATGACTTTTGTAGTGTTCAGTTGGCAGGAAAGTTGGCAGGAAAGTAGTGGGAAACATGTTTTTAAGTTTTCCTACAAGATTTACTTTCTTGCAAAAGTGATCCTGCAAAAAACATAGGATGTTGCGTTACGGAAAAAGTTCTCCATTGTGGGGCCAAAATAATTGGCGGGTAAGAAAAAAAATGAATGACACAAATACCAAAAAAATACGAACTAGATTCTTAGAAAGACACTTTGAGATTTACGTGAGCAACAAAAATTTCGACTAATATGGTGCTTTATGAGATGATTTGTAACGCCCCTAATTTTGGGAACGTTAAAAAGGTAATTTCATTGAAAAACTAAATAGAGTCTGGCTCGATATTACAACAAAACTATTACAAAAGTACTTTTATTCAAACATGGAAGGGAAACTAGGGTTCCTATTTACTACTCCGTCTGTTCCTATATCCTAGCTAGCTCATCGGCTCCAAAAGCTTTCAAGGTGTAGAGTTCACCCTGTTCATCTATACGGTCTGACACATTATACCACGGTCTGACACATTATACCAGTGTCACCACCAATATAATATGTCAGGGTCACCAAAGGAAACACCGTGAGCTACAAAAGCTCAATAGAATAATTCATACCCACTAACCCTTAACTTATGAACAATAGATCATAAAATTAACGTTTTCCACGTAGTACATGCAAACTTGACAAAGCAGCTAACAATGACACATCCACATTCAATATCCAAACTAACGTTGGTGTTCATGGTTTTCTGGGTTTCTCTTACGCGACTTCTCGTGGACCATGTCACCATTTTTTTTCCACATTTCATAAACCAAATCAACATTTCCAAAATCGTTTTTAACACACCCAACCTCGGTTTCGCCGTTCCGGTCTCCCGAGTATCCTCACAATGGTTCCGCCGTATCGGGTTCCTATTGGCACACAAAAAAACATTGAATTTGGCATTGGCTCCTCTCCACGGATAACCAATCCACAATTCAAAACCCTCGGTTCCGCCGATCCGGGTTTCCGAGTATCCCATAATAGTTCCGCCGGCTCGGATTTCCATGTGGGTTTTCGAAAATCATTAAATCAATGGCTCCTCTCCGTGGATAACCAAACCACAATTCATCCCTCGGTTCCGCCGCTCCAGGTTCCCGAGTATATCATAATGGTTCCGCCGCTCTGGGTTCCCATTGGGTTTTCGAAAATAGTTTACACACGCACTCCTCATAATGGGCTACCAAGTCCGGCCACATTGCAGTTTTCAAAACATTTCTCTTTTGCAAATCACATCATTCCATTAGCCACACCCTAGGTATCATATTTCTACTTTCTCGATTTATGTGTCTCGTTTTCATGCAACGACTCCGCGATAGGATTTTTCACATACGTAATCATAAATCATTCATTATAATTTTTAAATTAAACTAGCAGGATCATCCAACTTTATATCACCAATCATGCTCAAATCATCACTTTAAAGCATAACGCCACGTGTACGGACGCCTTTGGAGTGAAAATCACTTATGCTTTATTACACAACAAGTAATACAAACAATTCATGTATACATGCTCATAATCATCCTAAAGATTAAAATACGAATACTTTAATCAAACGTTAAATTTCTTATTTTTCAAAATCCGTTATTTCTTCCTTTGTGGGAAGTTCAAAACAACATATGTTTATTGAAGTAAAGGTTGATTATTCAACATGCTCATATATCCTTTAGCAAAATAAGTATAATAGCTATCTTTATTCATGCTTTTCAAATTATACAAACAATATACAAACTTCGATGATACTTAGAGTAAAGAGTAGAAATATTTTACATATACTTAGAGATAATGAGGACGGAAGAATCTAGCGTTTTTCTTTGGTGGTAGGGCGATTACGGAAGGTGAGTTGACTATCGGACGGAGTAACTTCTTATGGTAAGCTTTCGGTAGCTTCGAAAGAGAAAGGTTTCTTTCGAAACTAAATCTTGACTAATATTGCTAAAACTTTTGGATCGAAAAGGTGGTCGAGTGGTGGTTTAGTAGCGGCCTAGGATGAGTTTCTTGGAGAACTTTAGGAAGAACTCAAGAACAACCCAAGAACAAGAAGAAAAAAGTAAGAACTCAAGGATTCTAGAGAGAGAAGTTGAAAGATGAAGGTGTGAGTTGAATGGTAGGAGGGGGGGGTTCTATTTATAGCAAAAATCTTGGCTTTCATCATTGGAAGAGTTAGCAAGTTGGTGGTTTGGGAATAGATTCCGAAACTTGGAGAAAAATATTTGGGAAGTGTGTTTTTTTGCAACGTTATGGTCAATTTGGTTAACGAGGAATGAGTATATCTTTAACGGGGTAACAACTGAGGCTCTGGAGGTGGCGGACCTAATTAAAACTAAGGTAGCCATGTGGATGAACGCCAAATTTGACATCAAGCTCTACACGGTTGAGGACTTCAAAGGATATTTGAACGGGATCCGAAAAGTGAAAATGTAGGGTGAGGTAGACAAGGAGGGTAGTCGGTGAGGTGTTCCTATCCAATCTTGGTTGGATATAGCTCTATAGTTTCATGTAATAGTTACTGTTTTTGATCGATGTACCCCGTCGAATTTAATAAAAAGTTCCGTTTGCCGAGCAAAAAAAAAAAAAAATTGGCTTTCATTGGCAAGACTAACTTCTATTACCCAAGGGATAAAATTTTTCTTAGCAATTATTGTCCAATGGGTAAATGGGCAATTATGATAGGTATGGCCTTGTCTTGTCCTAGAAGGGATTGCTTGAAAGAAAGAACAAAATAAAAGGTTAGGATTATGTTTAAAGAAGCCTAGTAATGAGTTGTCAAGCTTGAGTGTGAAGTTGGCTAAAAAGGTTGCTTGCTAGAGTGAACAAATCACATGCACACACTTACACACTTTCTCTTCCTCTCTCTCTCTCGGCCTCTCCCTTCTCTCTCCTCTCTCTCTCTCTCTAGTATTAGAAGTATATATATACACTTATATATACCTAGGGAAAAATCTAGGAAAGTTGTCCTTGAAGAAAAATTAGGTTCAAGGCTATTATTCTAGGCTTGCATGCATGATAAGTCTAGGACATGATGAAGGGTTTTATGTACTTATGGAATTTTGGCAAGTCTTATTCCTATTACTCAAAGGATGAAGATTACCCTACAAATTATTACCCAATGGGTAATGAGATAAGGATATACTTGGAAGATGTAATAAAGTATTGAAAGGACTAGTCATGGGAGTGAAATGATTTACTAGTAGGGTTGAAGAGGTTCAATTAGGGTGTAGAAAGGTTCACAAGGTTCATCTAGGGTTAAGAGAATGTAACTAAGTTGAAATGGTAACTAGGTTTCTCTAACTAACTGGTTAGAAGCTAATTCTACTTGCAATATAGGATTTTTAGCCAAGAAATATAATTTTAAGACTTTATCTCACTCACTAAGAAATATACAAGTGCTTCTACAAGCATACTTGTCTTTAGAAAATGACTAGATTGTTTGATGCGAAAAGATATAATTTTATAAGCTTTAAATCTAATTATGACGAATTAATAGAAATTAAAAAGAATTTTAAAAACAAATCCAAGTAATTAAAATAAAATTCAAATATTTAACGAAATTTTTATTTATCGAAAATCAGAGTCATTACATAATTGTTGTGAAAAAAGATTGGTAGTTTATTTTTTTTGGAAGTATTTAATTATTTATCTTGTCCTTAGTCTTCAATTTTGTTTTGTACTAACTAATTTTCAGTGAGTTTTTCCATTAGCAACTAATCAAACGTGGTTGTTTAATATTTATTTATTTAGTTATCATCTACTTATTTTTTAAACTTCATTTGTACGGTTGATTATCAGAAAATGTCACTTTAAATGGGGGATTTGCATGATCATTCAGAATATAGCAAATTGAATAGGGAATTGCAAGTCGATTTTTTCATTTCATGTTAAGGCTTTGCATTAGATAAAATACATTTTCCGTATGTGTTAATTTTTGAAATTTGATAGCTTATTATATTTAGCTCTCAAAGTTACTTTTATTTAAAATTAGCCATGGGAATAAAAATAAAAAAGTTTCTCATAAATGTCTTTTCCCGGCAAATGAACCACTAAACTTTAGTTTTCCTGCAAAAAAAATTGTCAAATGAACACTCACAGAAAAATAGATATCTTTTTCCTTTATTTTACTTTACTTAATTGAGAATAACTTTTCGATACAATATTCCTGACAACTGAACAGAGCCTTAAACAATCTTTGAAATATGGTTACAAAGGTTGAAAAGCGAGCACAACGATATCACAATCAAGGGTCAAGATTTCATTCCCAACTAGGTGGGCACCAAGGACTTAGATCAGACAATCGTATACCACCGAAAACCCCAAAAGGAAACAAATTACACCACGTAGGATATTTTCTATTTTTGTTTTTCTTGCATATGATTATCTAGATTATCAATGTCAACATAGTTGGAATTTATGTACATAGTTAAGATACTTTTATCGGTTATCTTTTCCTGTGATCGAGTATCCATGAAAATGCTTTCTTTTGCTGAGATAGTTTTGGGCTTAGACATGTGAGTTTTAACTTGAAAGTTGTAGACCTGAGCTTCTAGCTTAGTTGGTCCAGGCTGGAGCTAGGACTTTCACTACAAAAGGGGCGACAATGTATTCGAGACAAAAAATAAAAATAAACATGCATAATAACGTAAATATAATAAAACTAAAAAACCTACACCATACTTATTATGTTTTTCATATATATACTAGTAGATTGCAAAAGAAGTAACAACTTACCTCAGTTTATCTAGTAAAACGATTGGGCCGGGCAAAAACATACCTACAACTTAGATTTCACCAAGATTACTTAGGGTTTCCAAATTCTATTCTCCTTTGTTCCTATTTGTGGGGCTCCATTCCGAATGGTTTATGCTTTCTGACTGTGAGTTCGAGATCTGCTTCTAATCTCTTTCTTCACCCTGCAAAATGATGCATGACTAAAGACCACACTGGAGGTTCTCCGGGATGGCCCTCCGGTGCAAGAGTCAGTTCACTTGCAGAGAGAAATTGGGAATTAGGAGTTAGGGTTTTTTCTGTGCGTACCTCTAACAAGAAGGCATAATGGGATATTTATAGGGAACCTCTTAGCTTGATCCCTAAGATTGCACCAACGCTCGACACGCGTCGGCTGATGTCACTCTTAATTACGTCGCATTTAGGGTTTTGTAACCGTTTGTAGGATGAGCTGGCACCTTCACGTGCCCCCATTGTTATCCTTATAACCATTTGGATGACGTAACAACCATCGTCATTGTCACGGTTGCTGTTCCCACGCAGATGAGCTGGAATAATGGCTACGCTCGTTCAGCACTGAGCGTGTTGAGCGACCATCGGAGGATGTCCAACCGAACGCATTTCCCGCTCGCGTGCGTGCTGGCGGCCGAGGCGATTAAGCGAGTCATAATTAACCAGGACCCTCGGCTCTGGACGCCTTCGGCATTCTGAACAATGAGGGTAAAATGACTCGGAGTTGATCGGGATACCGGACCATATTCAGAAGTGGCACGAGCCATTTTGCTCGGCCTGCTATACTATTTTCTCGAAGCTGACTTCAAAGACTTGCGATTGGGGATTTTTGTAGGTGAAAAATTGGGAGTTTTATTAACTGATTGTTCGCAATGTTGACTCTCAAAGTTTTATTTTTTGCTATATTTTAACCCTTAGCCTTTAGAAATTAATGTTGGTATTCTTGTATTTCAAAGGTTACCATTATTTGATTTTTTTTCCAAAGAGGGGGGCGAACCTTTATATACTTTCATAGAAAATTTATTTTTTAATATAATAGTAGTATAGTTTTTTTTTCTTCTCGCAAGGGCGACCGCTCCTACTGGCCTCTCCCATGCTCCATCCCTGGGTCCATCACCGATACTTTGTGGGTTTAAGTTGATGGAACAAGGTCGATACCCTTGTAGTAATCTAACTTAACTAGTAATATTCTATGGTCTAGCAAAAAATAACTAACATGAAAGTTGCAAGTACAGATCAACAATGGAGATTTTTAATAGAGCTTGATGAAAAGAGTTTTGGTTCAAGACTTTATAAATTGGGTTGTGGTTCAAAGTACGAAGGCTTCGGAAGTTAATATTGGCTTATGCTAGGCAAATTAAAATGGATTTTCGTCAGAAGAGTTTAAAGGTATGAGTTTGGTTCAGCTTAAAATCCTGTCTACCTTTATGCGTAGTTATACGAGAGACAATGCTGGATTCCAAAAACAGGAAACAAATCCTGTATAGTGGATTAAGACGATGTTTGAGCGACGATCAGTGGGGTCACCAGCCCAATCAGCATCAGCCCAATCAGCATCATCAGAATAGGTATGTAACAAAAGGGAGTAATGCATTCAATAGGAGAGGCCATTAAAAGAACTTTAAGATCCTTTTTCCTTTTCCTTTTCGAGGGGAGAGAGAGAGAGAGAGAGAGCTCTGTTGTTTTAGCAAGTAATCTAAAGCATTATAATGAAAGCAAAGATCTGGCAAACAATAGAATATCATCAACGATATAAATACCAACAACATCTAGACATTTCCACCTATTCAATAGGGCTTCAAGTGATGCAAGAATCGCAAATGTAAAACAGCAAGCTACAATTATTATCATGGCTTTTAATTAGATGCCAAATTTAAACTAGTCCATTACGGATACGGGTACAGTACTATTAAGTCGCCGACTGTCCCAAAAGCTTAAGTTTTTCGGCGAACCAGACCTCGGGAAAAAGCATTTCCCTTTTAAGTACAAAACAACAACAAACACACAACATTGTCTTGATTTATTAGACTGTATTTTGTTACAGCACTCTATGGTAAGTACCACAACAAACAACATGCAGCTTGCTCACTCGTTGGGCAACTTAGCGACTGCGGGGGCAGCCTCGGAAGAGCAATTCCACGACGCTCCTGGTTTGTTTTTCCAGAAACTCGTACTTCATGGCCTGCAACATTTTTTTCCCATCGACAAAGAAAGTAGCATTTTATTACGACTACCGAAAGGGAAACAACGTACACCTTTTTTTTTTGGGCGTTCACCGTTTGCATATCGTTGTCCCTTGAACACATTAAATTCAAAACATTTGCATAGAAAACATATGTATGTGTATGCACACTCATAACATTTAAATGAATATACGTAACATTTGATTATAAAATGCATCACGTCAAGACAATGTTCAAAACATCGACATTATGAATTCAAGGTTAACGATGCTACATACCAAACCAAGCCTTAAGTCACAAAGGTTGATACTACTACATCTGCTACTAAAACTGGTGATGCTACTGCGAGCTGCTACTAAAGTTTGATGATGTTGCTGCTTACTTCTAAGTGAGGAGGTTATTGTTGTGAAGCTGGTTTGGTTTTGTTGGTTGTGATGCCGTTGTATTCTCTTTTAATCTTTGTTTGTCTACGCTCATTCATTGATCAATAATATCCTTTCTTTTGCTGAGCAAAAGAAACAAACAAATTCAAAGTTGATGCTATGAATTTTGTTCAAATGTAATTAATTTTTTTTTTTGTACAAATGCTATGGATTTGAATTGGTATTGTACGAATTTTGGTCGAAAGATATAAATTTCTAGAAAATCTAAATGATGCATATATATCGTAGCGACGTAGACAGTGAAATATTGTTGTAACACATGTTTCCTTTTCTATCCCCAACTGGATCCCCACAGTGAGAGGGGAGAGATCATGACTACCAAAGTTATTTCAAATACAAAAATAACTGACTACGATCATTTTTTCGCACATTTTTTTTTTGACTGGCCATTTTTCACGCGTTTTTAATACATTATTACAACAGAAAAACAGAATTCTCAATGAAATATTTCCAATAAAATTCCTTCTTGGTGTAGTAAAGGAAGGTGGAAAAGTGTTACCTCTATCACATTTGCCATTGTGTTCCGAGGTAAGTAGTAAACCATTCTTGTTTCTTCCATCTCTATGCAATCCAGAGCCTGAAACATGTTTAGGAAAAATAAAAAAAAAATTTTACATTCACAACATCTCTACTCTCATACTTAGGTGGTCTATTATGCTACCAAACATGTAAACTTCTTAATGTATTTGCCGAGCAAAAAACGAAAAAAGAAAAACCTGTCCGATGTATTCGTCAAACGAACAATCCGAGATCCAATCTTGAGCTAATTTGGCATATCGTGCATGGATGTCCGTCAGCAGCACTTGCTCGAAGTTCCTGTAATAGAATCTCTTCCCCTTATCGTCAACTTCCACAAATAGTCGAATCGCGGCCTTGATTATGTCCCTGTCGACCATGATCCCAGCGCGTTCTTGATTGATCTGAACCGGAAAAAAAAAAAAAAAACTAGTCAAACTTGTACATATATACTCCTAATTGTTTGTATCTCATAAAACATGGGGGAAATAATAATAACATCCATAAAAAAGAATGGGACAAACCAAACGCATCACTGCCCCTCTGAACCTACTCCACATTGGATCAAAGACCTGAGATTCAAATACAGAAGTTAAAAAAACCTTTTCAATATTTCTATCGTTTATGTGGGTGTTTGCGAATAATTATTTCGACAGATTTTAGATTCTAGCTAGCTTCTAAAAAATAGTCTAGTTATAGAACAGAAAGGTCTCAGAGGCTCGAAAAATCTGTAGCAGAATCTGAAGCTAAAATCTAAATTCTGTATCTGCAACTATCGCAAGCACGCCCTATATTTATGTAGAAAACGTACCCCGTCGCAGATGAGCCTGTACGGAACATCACTTATGTTAGCGCCTCTAGTTATAGAACAGAAAGGCCTCAGAGGCTCGAAAAATCTCAGAAGCCAATGAGCGAGTATTTTGTACTTTGACCACAGGTCCATGATCTCCATCAGCAATGGAACATCCTCTTTGCCATCTAGAGCAGGCAGTATCTGCAGGGATGGGAAGAATACAAAATATCACAAAATTGTTTTATGATTCAATGGCCCAAGTGCCACTGATTAGTTGTACAAATCTATACGGCAGTACTATGTATGTACACAAGCTATATAATTTCTAATGATTTAATCAACTAAATCGAGAATAATATCATAAAAAAGAACATAAAAGACGATAATAAATACGCTTTTGTATTCCTAAATATGCAAAAGTCGAATTTGAGGTTTGTTTTTTATTATCTTCAGGTTTTTTCATATGAAAAGGCTGTTAGATCTGGGCAAGAATGCAATAGTAATTCACACACTTGAACAGGATTAAAGGTGAAGAAAAATCTTTATAATTTCTTTCATTTTTCTACCCACTTCACTTTACATTAAATTGCTAGGTAATATGGATGTAACTCTTATGATCGCACATTTGTTGCATAACATTTCGCTCGTTTAGTTTTAATTTATTCCGAAGTACCCAAAAAAAAAAAATGCTAGGTAATACTAATATAGCTATATATTATCTTTCCAAATTTGATAGTTTTACTTAAGGTTGCACATGATTGGATGGGGATGGGGCCTCTCCCCTCTCAAAGATGCTTGCTTTACCCTCTCGATATATCCTTAGCGAGTTTTATAAATAAAATATTTCTTTGCGGATGAAAAAATATATAGCTATATATAGAATCCAAATATGTAAACTGGCAACCTTACGTTATCAACCCCATTCTCGACTATGTGTTTGTACTCATTGGCGCCATTTATGTGCTACGTACTCTTTATCTCTTTGTTATCTATCACTTTTCTTCTCCAAATGTCACCAAAAAAAAAATCATCCGTCATGATCAAATCCGTCGCTAAAACATCTTTTTGCCAACCAAACATTTTGTTCTCAAGATCTAGTAAACATGATTTTACCAGCAAGATTTCAGAACTTAGGACTGAAAGTTAGACTCAGTCTCTCTGAATTTGGTAGAGCTTTAATCATCCACTTTCTTGGATCTCTTACTATTCTAATAAACCTTTAAATGTCCTACTAAAAATAACACAAAAGCATAAATGCACAAAGACGAGTCGAGGGAAACATTTTTTTCAATCAGCGAAGAAATGAGATTGTATTGAAAACTCGATAGGGGTAAGTCGAGGTGAATGTTTCTGGATATAAAAGGCATTATAATTGCTTCTTCTCCATGTGAAGTGGATTTCAGTTAAGCATCAATGTGAGGGACTACATATCCAACTAGGTTAATTAGAGAAAGGAAAATTCTAACTTAAGGATGGCTTCTTGGATTAAAGGTAAATTCTAACATAAGCAGTACCCCATTGATGATGACTTCAAATGGGTGTTTAGAAAGAATTAGGAGGATTCTAATTTAGTGGCTTTCCTTTCATTTTGGCTGTAATCCAATGCTTTATTGGATGTTTTTTTTTTCTTTTCTCTCTCTCTATCTTTTGAGGTTGTTTGTCAAGCATTTGAGCTTCTTAGCAATGGATTCGATTTTGTTGGGTCGTATGTTCTAAGAGTGATGCTTTATCAACCGTCTTTTGATGTACCCTTTCGAGATTTTAATAAATTCTTTCATTTATCGAGAAAAAAAAAAAAAACTAGGTTAAGAGAGAGGTATGCAGTTTCAAACACATCAAGATATACATCGTTTTGACATGGAAGTGTCGCAATACGCATTTCTATCTTAACGCGCGTGCTATTCACATTCTTGAATCGCCTTAAAATGCATAGCATTTGCATAGGAATCCAAAACATTTGCATAAAGTACATAACGTCAAGACAAAAACTCGAAACTTTTTGTTCGTATAAACGTAAGTGCAAATTTCATGTTTCATGCAGATGTTAGCACTTTTGTATCCAATTGTTCTAGTTTTTTTAATACAATGCGCTAGGGTTCCACAAGTTTGCACCCAACTGCGGGCTGTGTATCGTAGCATTTCTATACTCATTTAACATCAAAGATCATTGCTAGCACGTAAAAGTGAAATTGAATAAACATGTTTCAAGCACATTTGCATACATATGACTTGAATTATAGATTATAGATCGTAGTAATTGGAATTTAACTCACCACTCCAAGTATGTTGTCTTGCAAAGCCGCAACGAACTTCTCATAAAGGATGCCCGTATAGCTGCCATAGAAGCGGATGCTAGAGAAGAAGAACGCGCAGCTACGAAAATAGTTGAAGGAAATCTTACACAGAAACATGATTGATCATAATTTGACATTATTTCTATTGAGAGGTTTTAATATGCAATCAAATTAATAACAAAACTAAACGATATTACGCTTTCCTTTAGGATACGAGAAATACATCATGTACTCTTCCGAGGAGAACGGGGTCACGTCTGTGCCATCCGCAAGTCTTTTGACCTTCTCGATAGCCTCCTCCATGATGCTGAACCTTTTGTCTGGAGTCAAATCGTGCTGCTTGCAATCGTCCTCGGTAAAGCACGAGCATTCTAGTTTCCCACAGAGCCAAGAGACTAATCAGAAGAAACAAAGCACACAGAGATATTTTATTCATTTTTCGAAGAATCACCGATGGAAAATCGTTCTCATTGTGAAATCCCACATAGAAGGACACAACAATGCATTAAGAAAATCGTGAATTTCTATTTTGTTGTACTAAGATAACAACGAGAGGCAAGACACGATAGACGTATGAAGAAACAGAATCGCGTTGCATTATCATTTTGACTACGCAATTATCGACAACACATGACATAATTACTGTGTTTGAGATGTCTATGAAAATATTACAGGAGGGTTTAAAGAAGGGGAAAATAACACAAGGAGAACTAAGAACAGAAATAAGTTCACAAATTTCGAAAGGACAATCCCAAGTGGCATATAAAACTAATGTCATGCAAATTTCAACACAATTTTTTGGGGTTATTTTGTCAGAAGAAGCAAGCATTACAAGATGGGTATAAAAGTATGAATAGGATAGACCAAAATGAATGAGAGAGAGAGAGAGAGAGAGAGAGAGAGAGAGAGAGAGAGAGAGAGAGAGAGAGAGACCAACAAAAACATAGATCTGGCAAATTTCTTAAAGACCTAGCAGGAAACAAGCTCTTCCTATAAAAAATGTTGAAAGGTCTATGAATTTCTAATTAAAATAGTTCCATGCAAATCTTATTGTACATCAACAAAGAAACAGTATTTTAAATGAAATTATTCTCCTTTTCAATCAATCAATTAAGCGAGAGAGTCCAATCCGATCCGATCCTGCAATGCAACACACAACCACAGAAAAATTCAAATTTTTCTTGAAAACAAAAGACGGGTAAAGGAACAAACAAAATCAAAATTAGAAGAGGAAAATCAAACGAGAGGTAGATCTAGTAAATTGTTCAGTTTTTTTGATTGGAAATTTTTTTTTATTAGAAACTCAACAAAGAGTACATCAAGATCTAGTAAATTGTTCCTTGGTTTTTTACTTGGAAAAAAAAAAAACTTTTTTTCTCACACACATTTATCAACAACAAAGATCTACTACCCCTTGTTAACATGTATAATCGTTTGATCTTTTTTCCTTAATTTGGAGTTGATTTATCCAAAAAAAATCCAAAGAAGTCAAATGAATCAAAAAAGTTGGTGCATGACCAAGTGATTCATAAAAAATAAAAATAAAAACATTTTTACAACAATCAAATGTTTTTTTTTTTGTTGATAAAAACAATCAAACATCAAATAAATCAACTGAAAACCCTAGATACATATGTATCATCATATACCTACTTGATCTTTTCTTATATGAGCAAAAAACACACATGCAGAGAGAGAGAGAGAGAGAGAGAGAGAGAGAGAGAGAGAGAGAGAGAGAGAGAGAGAGAGAGAGAGAGAGAGAGAGAGAGAGAGAGAGAGAGAGAGAGCATTGACATCTACAATTAATCAGAATAAGAAAGAAAACACAAGTGCAGAAAAACAACAACAAAAAACCCCTCCATATCAGATGATGAATAAGAAGAAGGGTTGTCTCAATCTCACCCAATTGCTCCCTGTTCGGTCTGTTTTCCATGTTGGAAACTGTTTGCTCAGGCTGCATTGTGCTGGAAAAGAGAGAGTGAGAGAGATCTAGAGAGAGAAGAAGAAGAAAACTGATGGGATGAGAGAGAGATAGAGAGATAGACAGATATATATACACAGAGAGATAGAGAGGGGTACTTTGGCCCTCGAGGATTACGCCAGGTGAGTGTTTTGAGTCAGCGATTTGTCAATGTCTATAAAGCACACCTGGTGGTGATTGGATGAGAGAGAGAGAGAGAGAGAGAGAGAGAGAGAGAGAGAGAGAGTCCTTTAAGTACTATCTCCTTATCAACCAGGGTCTACTTCGATATAGTATTATCCATGGACCATGTATCTATAGGTTGGGTTTAGGGTTTGATTATAGTAATCCCCAAAAATGAATTTAATTAAACCACATGAATTTCCTCAATTGGGCCCCACAGAATCTGCCTCCTGTAGTGGGGCTACCATGTTTATACTTGTGCATTGGCATGACATATGACATGACCATGGCTAATTTCATCATCATCATCTTCTTTTTTTAGAAGAGAGTGAAAATATATATACATACACATAGCGGTGAAATGCGTAGAGATCGGAAAGAATAGCAACTGCGAAAGCACTTTGCTGGGCCGTTGGGAGTCACTTTCAATGTAAATAAAATATGTGAGATGGATATGGAAGTGTATGCAGATGTACAGTTGTGGCTTTGGAGTCACTTTCACGTAAATAAAATATGTGGGATGATTATGGAAGTGTGTACATGCGTACAATCTTACGAGCTTTACGTACAAATTTGTTTTTTAGGTATGCTTAAGCTTTTCGTGAAAATATTCATCGTATTTTCTGGTTTCATGTATTTTTCAAATCATGAAGCTCACTCGGGTTAGTTTCCAGAAATATGGATTGTTTTCAAAAATATGAACATACAAATTTGCTACAAGAAGTTCAAAGTTACTGAGACGTAAGATTTGCAATATTTTCATTCAGCATTTTGCTGCTTTGTAGAAGTAAAAGTAATGGACTTGCATATAATCTTCAATGGTGAAATCCACAATTTTTTGTACTCCAAAATATATATCTTTTTCTTGACGAATTTTCTTTATATCGTGTTTTTTCTTGGCACATTATTTAGTAAAACCTACTTTTCTCATTTTCAACAGTATTGTTCGATACTTTCGCACTTGTGTTAAACCATTGTGTTTCGATATGCTTGATAAGAAAATTTATTTTGGCCACTGTTTATCGATCCCTCGACAGAATAAATAGAAACATTCCTGATAGTTGAACAAAACTCGATGGCGAAAGCAAGAATAATGGCATGGGTTGTTGGAATGTTGCCTTTTTAGAGTCATTTAGAGCATTTACTTTACCACGGCGAGTTGGGATTCTGACACTAAAAGTGTTTCCTATTTTGTTAAATCCAGAGGCCATTTGTCCTAGATTTTCCTTAAATGCTTATCCCACGAGTGTTGGTAATACTAACTTATTTGCGGCGATCATAATAAACGCACGAATATACGACGTTTAATTGCAGTTGTCTGACATATATAACGTCGTCTATACTTGTTCACGTTTCGCAATCCACATGCATTCACATAGTCATATATATATAAATATATATATAAATATATATATATATATATATATAAATAAATATATATATATATATAAATAAATATATATATATATATAAATATATATATATATATATATATATATTAACAAGTGAGACATTAATTGAAATAATATAAATATATATATATATATATATATATATATATTAACAAGTGAGACATTAATTGAAATAACAAATCAATAAACATAAATACCTATGCTTGTCAAATAAGTTATGCAATCCCCATCCATAATAAACGAACCCCACACAATGTCTCAAAGGATCTAGCTAGAAGATTCCCGAATAATACATTTGAAATGGTGGATAATACTGTATTTTTTGATAACAGATAATACTGTATGACAGTGGATTAAAAGGAGATGGGCTTTGGCTCAATTATGTTCCAAGTAGGTCTATAAAAGGAAGTGTGTCACTGGACTACGAGGGTGTTCCACTTTCTTTTTTAAAGTTTTTTTTTGAAAAATAAGGTTTTTCAAGCTTAAAAATTACGTATTTACGCAAATAATTTTCTTACCAATATGGATCTTGTTTGATAGATCTCACCGAGATCTTTTAAACGGTGTAAAAAAAATTAAAAAATTATTTTTCATTTTTCATTATATTTGAGCTTGAAAAACCTTCATCTTTTAAAAGTTCTTTTTACTGCGCATCTGGAACACCCCTACCTCATTTTAAAACCCACAAGAGAAATAAGCTAATAAGCCCACTGATGAACAGCTAAAAGCTTTAGCCATAAAATTTTAAAAAATACTGTATATGCATAAAATATTTATGTGTCAGTTGTGCAATGAAATACTTCTGCGTATACATGTTGTGCACAATATTTTGTGTCCATAGATTTTTTCTACGTTTTTTTTATAGGGAAATTTATAAAAATAATCTTTCTAATTTTACTTAAGTCTCATTTTCGTCCTACATGTTGGTACGAACCGCAACATTTAAACTACCATGAATCTAATTTTTCTTGTTCAGTTTAACTAACAGAATTTATTAATTGAACCAATTTGATACGAAAACTAAACTTGAAGGTTAAAAGAATTGTAATTGATACTTAGAGGATGAAAATGAAACTTGGATAAAACTAGGAGGACCATTTATATAAATTTATCTTTTTTATATCGGATTTTGATTTTCGCGCTCAACTTTTTACTGATTGTGTTCTACTTTTAATGTGAAGTTAAAAAGTAGAGCGCGAAAATTAGGTTTCTTTTATATCATTAGTTCTTTAACTATATGGAAAAACTTATACAAATTCACTTGCATCACATGAAGAGTCTACACACTGACACACTACACATCTCCGGTATGTTCGAAAGCTCATATGTGAAGTGTGTAAATTTGTTCAAGCGTTTGTTATTGTTCGAGCAAAATTGTTTTGATACTTGAAAGCTACGAAAGTCGTCTAAAATTGTTTTGATACTTGAAAGCTACGAAAGTCGTCTAAAAAAGCTTAAAACTTGACTTGTGGCTGGGAGATAGGTGAGCCGAGGTTTAGAATGTTAAAGCTAATTTTATTTACTATATATATATATATATATATATAGGGGAAATTATAGTTACCTCCCTCTAATTATGCCTCGCGTACACTTACCCCCTTTTAATTTTTTTTGGCACTTAACCCCCTCAAATTAACGGAAATTCAAACGATCATAACTTCAAACGGTCATAACTTTTTCGTCCAAAGTCGAAAATATGCAAATTATATATCGATTTCGAGTTCTTGAAGTCAGCTTTCTAATGACACCAAAATCACATCACGATTCAAAACACACAGAAAGTTATGATCAAAAGAGTAAGGGCTGGTAGACAGAAAAACCATTTTGATCATAACTTTCTGTGTTCTTTGAATCGTGATGTGATTTTGGTGTTATTAGAAAGCTGACTTCAAGACCTCGAAATCGATATATAATTTGCATAGTTTCAATTTTGGATGAAGAAGTTATGACCGTTTGAAGTTATGACCGTTTGAATTTCGGTTAGTTTGAGGGGGTTAAGTGCCAAAAAAAAAAGTTATAGGGAGGTAAGTGTACGTGAGGCATAGTTAGAGGGGGGTAACTATAATTTGCCCATATATATATATATACACGATTCTAGAGCTCGAGACCAATCCAAACGGATTGAACTGAGCCGAGCATTTCTCCGAGTTCGAACTCACAGAAATTCCATTCCTTCTGTACACTCTTCCTTTTGCCATCCCTATTCGGAATAGCACTACGCGTGTTCACTCCGTCCCTCTGTGACTGTAAAATCGCCACACCAGAGGAAGCGCCAAGAAAGAAGGAAGAAGGAGAAAAGTTTCCCTTCTTCCATGGCGTGTGTAATCTCCTTCACTATTCCAATGCACCTTCCTGCTTCCCAAACCCTAGACAAGGTAACTTAACTCCTCTTTTTTCCCCTCGTTGAATTGCCGAGAAATTCCAACCAAGAAATTTGTCTGTTACCTGACACAAATGATGCTTACGATGGTAAATTACTACCAGTAGTATTGATTTCATTTGATATGTTTATTTTGTGGTTCGTACTCTCCTGTGCAGTTGGGTTAATACCACTGGTCTTTCTCCTTATAAATCAAACCCTATAATTTTGAAGTTCTGTTTCATTTTCTGTTTGCACTGCAATTAGCCCTACCACAAAGGAAATTTTACGTACGGTGGGAAATCGAGAGCATTTAATATAATTCTTTCACTTTGCTTTCTATGGAGAAGGATTCAATTTCTGAATTGAGCTGGGCCTGGGGAGTGCTTGGAGGAAAGCCCTGGCTTTATTCTGCAATCTTTACGGATTAGGCGAATTTGGTAATTTGAAATTTCCTTGGCTATCGTTGTGAATAGAGAAAGTGTAAAATGCTGGTTTGAGAGGGATAGATTGGATGCAAAATGCGCTACGTGCTATGTCCTTGGGTTTGATTTGAAGTATTGGTGATATGTATCGATATCGGTAGGTATCGAGTCCCGATATGGGGCCGATATCGTGGTGTGAAGGAAAATCGCATACCTATCTGGTCATGCGCAACAGTACCGGCTGATACGTAAAGGTGGTATCGGTCCGTTATGGGCAGATACGGTCAACATTACGGCTGATAGGTAACGGTGGTATCGGTGATATGTTGTGCGAAATTTTAAAAAATTCACACCTCCTGCCTACAACTGATATGCCCCAAAACCGAGAGATCGCAACCGATACCGTTATGGAGACTGATACCGATATTTCAAAGTATTCACAACTCAAGGTTAATAGGCCTAGTTTTTCACTTTTAACCTCTGAAGTTCAGAGTCTTGAATCCCATTAGCCTTTACGTTGGTAAACATCTGGATTTAATCCGGGCATTTGAGACTTTGAGTTTTGAAATATGACGTTTGTAAGTTCGAGGGCTGTCCGATGTTGGAGAAGTGGGTGGAGAGTCTTCTTAAAGGCTTGGTATGAATGATAACAAGAAATAGTTTCTTTTGTTGAAATTGCGAATCACAGAAAAATGACCTAGTGTCGGAGCCTTTAGCTCTGGGGTTCAGTGAACTGGCTTCATAAGTGGATCATAACTTAGCGGTGCTGAACAAGCAGCACATTTGCAATGTACTCCATCGGGTCTTGAATTTGATCATTTCATATATGTTAAGTAGGACAACAAAAAATTCCCTGATGGACTGGGCAATTACAGATTTATTGGTATAAAACCACAATTTGCTTTTAAGTAGCCTTTTCTTACAAATATTTGACCGATTAGTTCATCTCAGTAGCCTTTTCAGTGTCCATCAGGTTTAATTTATCGATTGCTAGTTAATCCCATTTTCAGATTGTTCGTGTCCAACTGTGATGATCAATGGGGAAAAAAGCAATTGGAAAGAGAATTTCACATTCTTATTGGCTTCGTAGAGATTTCTTTGTTTTTTTAGGAAGGGTTTTGTGAACCACCACCCACTAGGCGGTGAATAATATGCAACTAAGGCCAAACAAGTTCGAATTTCAATACACATCCCACAGATATCAATACTTTTTCATGGATATCAATACACTTATCCAATATCGATGCACTGCTTTGGTTAGCATTTTCGTTTTAGGAATACCATTTAGAGCATCTCCAACCAAGGATGTCAAATTTGATATGGCATGCCATGTGGATGAATTGACATTGGAACCAACTCCAATCAAGATGTCAATTGCTCTGGTGTTATTTAACATCTCCTTTCTCATGTCAAATTTGACGTGTGATGTCAAATGTTTTCTTTGATCACTTTACTCCCCAAAACTTAAAATGAAAGTGAAAACCTACTTAAATATGAAATTAGGCATATTGGTTGGAGTTGGTAGTTTAGAGATGCCGAATTCTAACATGTCCAATTGCCACATACGCCTTGGAAAAAATTTGACATCCCTACATTTGAAGTCAAGGTTGGAGTCCATTTATTTTTAAGGCAGTTGGGTTTGCCTGTTTATGACAAATGTTTGACTTGAGAATGTTTTGGCATCAACGGATTCCATTTTTTGCGAGCTACATAAGTGATTGTTCAGAGATACACATTACTAAACTATGCACTATGGTTGGTGTGACTATGGCCATGGGTGTCGATCTAGATTTGAGTTTGTGTACTGGAATTAACTATGAGTCATGGATATGGATACGGGACACAAGTGTGAAGTGATGCGTTCATAAAAATATCGGTTGTATATATCATTGTGTAAAACACAAGTTTGAGAATGGTGAGAAATTAATTTAGGATTTAGGCGTTGTTGTATGAGCCAATGGCCAATCAATTAATTATGGTACACATGGATACACTACTACACGATAGGGATTCATCCTTTCGAGAAATACTGAATATTACTTCAATCTCCATAGAGAAGCAATGATGGTTTCTGTGCGTTTGTTTTCTCTTGTTAATGGAATGTCAAGAATATCCCTCGTGAAGTTAGTGATGCTTGGATGTAATTAAAGAGGTTGTTACAGTAGATTCATGGTTCATTTACCCTAGGGGTGGCAAATTGAATCCAAACTCATTAATCGACCCAAACCCATCCACTAACAAATTGACCCAACCCAACCCATTTGTTAGCTGGGTTAGAATGAGCCCAAACCCATATAACCCATTTATTAGTGGGTCTTAATTGGGCCAAGTTAAATGACCCAACAAGTCATAAACTAACCCACCTCATAAAAAAGAAAAAAAGACGACAGAGAACTCCTCGTCATCTCTCGATCTCCCCTCTCTCACCATTAAATGAGGTTTTCTCAGCAACTTAATTGAAGCCACGGCGGTTTTGTTCATTTTTTTTTTCCGTAAAACGGCTGGTTCTCAATTTTGATTCTTTTGAATAGTCCAAAGTTAATTCTAAAGATGTTCATGTCTTCATAATTTAGCAGGAACATTACTGTAGATGTCATTAAACTATTGTAGAAAGATAAATGATAATTTAATTTCTTAATTTAACTGAAACTAAAAAATTTGCAGAAAACAATTATATACATCTCTCAACAAATTGAACCCAAAAACAGAAATTTACAGGCTGGTTTTGATACTGATCGAATGGAAATTTACGATTTCAAACGAAACAAATATATACATCTCGCAACAATTTATTACATATAAAACCCTAGAACTTTATTCAAGTCCCAAATTTTTCTCCGAAATGGGTTTAGAGAGAGAAAATTCAATTTATGAATGGAAAGCTTGGATTTTCAGTAGATATGCCGCGATTCGGTTGGAAACACCTTCCCGTTGGCGACGATTTCATTTTTAGCATATATTTGTGAGATGGTAAAAGGGATATTTGGTTGCCAACTAGGGACTCTAATTGATAATTTTAGTTTACATGGGTAATTTGGTCATTTAAATGTTTAGAGGTAACATGATCATTTCAGTGTACATGGGTAGTTAAGTCATTTTAGATTTTAATATACATGTAACTGGGTTAATGGGCGGGTCGGGTTTGATGTTAAATAAATGGGTCGGGTTGGGTATGGGTAATTAGACTCATAACTAATTGGGTTTTAAATGGGTCATGATCCATTAAAGACCCAACCCACTTACAACTTACCCAATTTGGCCCATACCCGCCCGTTTGACACCCCTAATTTACCCTAATGGCTAACTGAGTCTGTCTATGGTTGGTGTTGCTGTATCTCCTTAATGCCCTCATGCAACTTATGAAGATGACCAATTTGTCTATGTGCTATTTTTGGCTTGAACCTCTGCATATATTTTCAGTTGGAGTGTACTTGATGTTTAGTGGGCTTGCCTTCAGGAAATGCGTCCAAGATCGGCTCTTGGAAGGCTATCAAGACAAGCAACCAGCAGAACAGGTATTTTTTTCAGGCCTAATATTACTAAGGTTAACCCTCAAATTGGGACCTAAATAGACAAATGGTCTGCATATTCTGAAATATGGTGTGAAAAGACAATTTTGTCTTTCTTGGTTTGGGAAATTCTAGATTCAAGTTCATGTTAAGGTACTCTGGAAGGGGAGATGAAAATTTGAACAGTGTTTTCTGGACAATAACTTAGAAGTTCAGCTTTTTTTGTTTTGGTGAGAAACTAATTCCTACAGAGCAAAGAATAAAGGCTAGACACCTTAACATTCCTAAATGGAGTAACTTTAATTTTAACATCATGGCTGGTAAGCTTTATGATTGGGTCAGGGGATCTATGGAGCCCTCTAAATGGTAAAAGCTCTAGGATGGCTTATTCTCGTAGGATACATAATGGTAGCCCAAACTAGCTTCTTGATAACAGAAGTTATAGTTGTTGTCCAAAAGCAGAGGTTTGCTATAGATGTTTTGCTTGTTCACCCGAAAAAAGTTAAAGTTTGGTGAGACAAGAAAGAATGAAACGTTTAAACAAATGATAATTTTAGGTTAGTGGTTACCAACTCCCTAAGGCTGCCCTAACTTTTTTTTCTTCTTTTTGATCATCTTTGTGGTGGATTTTTTTCTTAAACACAAAGTGCATCTAAATCATAGAAATTGTGATACAGATCGTATTTGTGTTTTGCTACATGAATGAGGCAAGGATGCAGATAATAAGTTTGAGCTCATCAACTAACTAAATCCTCATGGATTTGGAAACAAGTTAAAACAATTTAGATGTGAAAAGATTGAAGCAATAAAGGACCCCATTTGGAGAGCTCGTGAATGTGATCATTGCGATTTTTCTTGCTTCACTGGATTTTTTGGGATGGCCCATTGATGGTCGAATTTTTTCGGCAAGACTGCAATTAAACACAATAATGACGAATGTTAATCATTTATCTCCTTTAAATTTTACTAGTGACATTGCTTTGAATTACCACTTAAATCCATTTTTTTTCATGTCGTGTAAGAAATGGCATAGATATTTTGTATGTTATGATAAGTGCAGTTGATAGGCTTCAACAATGATGCCCATTCTTACCAAACCGAATAATTGTATAATATTTGCAGCAATCGCGCTTGTTGCTCCGAAATGCATGTCTTTGGTAGATAGGAGCTGTAATTGCCATAAAATGAATATCAGCAGACATGTTTGTGGATCTGGTTCTCATCCTTTTAATGTAAGTTCTAGTTCTCCTGCTGTAATCTCAGGTTTTTGGGTGGGACCAGATATCGAAGATGGATGGGGTTTTGTAGAGGCTTTTATAAACCAAATATTTTGATTCTTGGTCGTGTCTGAATTGCTTTCGCTTGGCTTCCTCCCATTGAGGGTTAACCTTAGTAGATCAGTATTACACACATCTGTAAATTGAGTTTGGGAAATGCTTGATAGTCATCTTAAGCAAGTCTTGGGTGCGCCTGGAAAGCATTTATGAGATGCTTTGGAAACGTTTGCTTTACCATGTGTGTTTCCCGAGTTCTAATCGCGCTGCCGCAAGTTGTAGCTTCTGCTTCCTATATTCAACTCCGGCGATTGTTGAAACTAGGAAGGTTGAAGACAACATCGGTTCTAGTTTGAGAAAAGAGTCCAGATAAGTTCTGTTTATAGGAAAAGTATGTCTGGAATACTTCTATATTTTGGGGATTATAGTGCTCACCGGAGCTTAGTTGAACTTGGGCAACAATATGGTCAACCTCAGTTGAGCTTGTGTTTCTAACAAATGGACAGAAGAGTACCTTTCTGAGATACCCGTTTAAGCAATGTTGGCTGGGAGATTACACATCCAATGATGGTGCAACCCTTCTATGTTTTATCAACTTGCAGAGGACCAGTCGGCACTAAGGTTTTTTTAGGTTTCCGGCCAAACATGAAAACAATGCCCTTTTTTTTTTTTTTTTTGGTTTTTAGATAGTTGAGGTCTTTCGCCTCAAGCCTGTCTTGAGGTGCATCTACAGATTCCCGTGCTTGGTGTCCCGTATTGCAGGGTCTGGCTAGACCCCTTTTATTCAGCCCTCCAACAGGTATGAGCTCCTTTGTTGCTCAAAGGAGAACCATTTGAATCAAATATTGGAGTGAATACATTGACCTTCAAACAACAACTATTAATTACTGAGTTAGCACGCGATGGTCGGCCCCTCTTACCTATTCTAATTTCGTTAGCAAAAAATAGGTGGTCGAGCTAGGTCTGAGGTGGTCTTCCTCTAGAATTCAGTAGAGGCCTGGACCTTGGACAATTAGACTTCAATATTAGCATTACATTGTGGGTGTTTTGAGCAGAAGCAGAAAAAGAGTAAAACAGAGCTTCTCAGGAATAATTTTTTCAGTCTTTTCTATTTATTTTGGGCTCATAAGCAGAAACTAGAACGTTTGCCAAGTAGACTAAGCACAAGTTTTGAGAAAACTATTAGATTTCCGGCTACACGGAGTATGGGTTGTCATATTCACCTAACAAAAGTATATCATCATGTCCACCAGTAAAATTTGTCTCTACGTGACTTGCCGAGAGCACCACATAGACAATGTCACATGGTACCGAGGACTATTGAACAAGTAGCCCAACTTTTGATATGGTGGGCTGTTAAGCCACACCATATTCTGCTTCTATGTTTTCTGAAAACTGTCCCATTTCATTTGCCCTTTGCTCTGGTTCACCCACTCCTTGAGAGAGTAAAGTTCTTTCTGTTTTCCTATTGTTTCTTCATTCACTGCTATTAGAGCTTCACGGTTTGGAAGAGTTCCGTGAGGTTTAAACCAGTGATATATCAAATAAGGGGTAGAGAAGTACTTCGGATCGTGAAATGATCGGTTGGAAGAAATCTTAAGATGTGCCCTCTTGGACATTTAAGGCATGACATTTAAGTATTAACTAATTTTATTGAAGGCTCTTTCCTAGAAGTAGTTTAGTGCACAACCTGGATTAGTGTGAGTGCTAGGGTTTCTCCTCTTGCCTTCCAGTGTGTCTGTGTCCATAATTTTTTTTCATCTTTCTTTTCTTTTAGTGGTCTTGGGTATAGGTTTAGGCAGGTTACTTCTGTTGTAATTTGCTAATGTGCCGTAAAGATGTGAAGGGATCATGGTGCTATCCAAGTGGAGATTTGATCAGAAACTGACCGGTAAAGTATGTCGTCATGTCCAGCAGTAAAGTTTGTCTCGACGTGATTTTCGGAGAGCACCACATAGGCAATGTCACATGGCACTGCAGAATTATTGAATAATTAGCTCCACTCTTTAGATAGTGGGCTATTAAGCCGCAAGATATTCTGGAATTTGATCCGGTAAGTATAGCTGCTGCATAGCTGCTGCTGCTATGTTGATTGAAATTATAAAGAGTAACGGCAACAATAACAGAACCTTTCTAGTTCCAATCATTGGAGGTATAGGCGGAGGAGGATTAGAGATAGATATAATTTTTGGCAATATATCCACAAAGTGATGCTCTCAGGATATCACTAAAATGATGGCTCCCCATGCCTCCAAGAACTGAGGAGTTAAAGGGTCGTTTTGCTGTGAAATCATACCCTTAAATCAAAGCCGAGGCATCAACAAGGGCACACCTAGAGACCCAAATCAGTTTCTATGCATACAACATTAAAATGCCACCTCATGTGGTTTTCCTATAAGTCCGCAGTTATCGCCACAATAGGGCAATCATCAATTCAAAAATTTTAAAACTTACCATGTCATATGCCCTTTGTTTGCGAAATTCATCCTTTAGGTAAAAATGGATTAATCTCCTACTAATTGGTCTCCATTAGAAGGCGGAATCTAACCAAAACAAGTGTTGAAATGGAGAACTTATATCTACAAGAAAAAGTGTTGAAATGGAGATCTAACAAAAAATGTTGGACAATGTTATATATATAATGATAGTTCATATTGAATTTTCAATTATGAACGAGAAGTTGGATTTGAAAAGGAAATAATGAGGTTTAAAAACATACACATAAATTGACAATTGTTGTTTGCGTGTGTGTGAATGTAAATTAATCTTGGAGTCTCGAAATCTTGGAGATGCTCTAAGAGAAGTATGTGGTACACAAATCTAGACGCAGATGTGTTCAGAGCCGTTTGATGTGTGTGGATTTCACATACATATTGTGAGATTCACGTGCATCAGACGCTATATACACAACTTTGTCGGGATCTGCATTCGGACATGTGTCTCCCAATCATTCTCTTGTTTGTCCAATGCGGAGAAGTGATATGAGAGCATTTCTAATGAATCCTACAAGACACTAAATAGTAGCTAGTGAATGTGCAAAAATTAACTCCAATGGACTAGATAAATTTGTCTATAAACTTATCACTCAATAACTCACCTTATAGATTTAGTCACCTATTTATGTACTCATTAAATTTTGTGTGCTCAATTTCCAAATAAAAAATGTTATTTGATTTTTTGGAATAAAATGAGGTTGCCGTTGCAACAAAATTTGTTTCCTTCTCTGCATCGAAACAAAGTTAACGTTGGGAGGGATTTTTCAAAATGAGGGACTGCTACTCCTTGCTTGGGCTGAAATATAGTGGCATTTGCAACAAAACGATGTAGCTGTTGTTAAAGGCGGTCGATTTTGTCACTCCCCTGCAAGAGTATTTTTGGTGCAAAAATAAACTTGCAGGGGAGTGACGTTAACAAAAAAGAGAGTAGCAAAATCATTTCCCTTATTAAATTGAAGCTTCGACAGACAGAGTAGGTTGACCATTTCCAAATTCCTACTGCCGTTTAAGTTTCGAAATATATCGTCGATGTTATTTCTTTTTTGGGTTTCATACAATAAAACTAATTAGTCCATCGGAGTGACCATCCACTCAACAAACTAATGACCACTTGTTACTTTCTACTTTTATCAAAAACTACCATTTAGCCATCAACTCTTTTACAACCACACGCACTTACACACAAATACACAAACTCCTAAATTGGTTAGCCATCTCACTGGAGATGCTCTGAGGGGCTTAGAGCATTAGAGAATCTAAGCCCATGGACTGACCCGTGTACAGGCTGAGTACATAAAGGACTCTTTTTTGGTTTGGACTTTGTTTCCAAATGTGCAATCAAACAAGGGCTGTTTCGGTGGCCCATTGGCATTACAGAACGCCCACGAGAAAGGGGTCTTTCCCTTGAATAATGTATCTCTCCCTTGGTTTCATTTAGTGGTTCGATTACGGTACTCATGTCTTTTACTACTATATAGTTACTTTTAAAAAAAAAATTAGCCATAAGTACGGTAAAATAGTTTTCATTTAGAAGCAGGGCGCCTGTAAAATAGTTTTCATTTAGAAGCAGGGCGCCTGTAAAATAGTTTTTAGTGAAGGTTACTTTTTGAGTTGATGCATAAGGCCAAAACATGTTTTCACGGACAAAATTACCCTAGTGTAGGGTACCCTAAGGTTTAGGCACTTTCATAGGAATTTAGGGTGCACTTTTCTAATATAGGATTTTAGATACTGTTATGTTTGGTTTGATATTTGAAATTTTTTTTGAAAAATAGTAGGGGTAATAAGTGGAGAGAGATAGATAGAGAAATGTTGGAACTAGGGGGAATCTATGAGGAGTTTTTTGAAAAATGGTTTTTGAAAATGGAAGAGAACAAGGCATAGGCACTTTCATAAGGTACCTTAGGATTATAGGCATTTTCATATGGTACTTTAGGATTTAGGTACTTTGATAGGGTACCCTAAGATTTTAGGCACTCTCACTAGCTTTTAGTTATTAGTGAAGTTTCACTAGTTTTGCAGAATGTGCATGTCCTTGTGCTCAAAACATATAAATATGAGAGATTTTTGGCTAAGTCCAAAAAAAAAAAAAAATCTTGTATATTCGTGAAAATATTATTTTTTAGTTTAATGTTCTTTTGATAAGTGAAGTTGTTCACGAAAATATATTATGTTTCGATCGATTAAGGCTAGGTTTGGCTTAATAATTAAGCTATTTGAATTTTTTTTCCTCTATTCTATATTTTTCCAGCATTTATTAGTTTTGCTTCAATTTTTTTTTTGTAGATGATTATGTTCAAAACTGATAATCATTTGGATTATTTTTTTCTTTATTTAATTTTTTTAGTGTTGAACATAATTTTGTACTTTTTAGTCACCTCTTGTCGAAAACAATCAATAATCTTGAAAAATTTGACGAAAAACTAGAAATGCAAAAAAAAAAATTGGAATAAAGAAATTCAAATGACTTCTTAAGCCAAACCTAGCGAAAAAGATGACTTTTGAAAACAGAGGGAAAAAAAAAAGAAGAGACGGATAAAGTACTTAGAATTAAATCCCTCGTTTTGGGGTTTGGACAGGTTTACTTATTTGTCTCGTGATGATATAGCTATATTCATATTTGGAGTATTTGCGGGTAACTTGTTTTCCTTTTTCGGCCTTGTTCAGATGTCAAGAAAGAATGAGAAAGTTAAATTTTCCACATATTAATTTTTACAGTGTTCAGGTACCAGGAAAGTGAAGGAACCTAGGAAAATGAATTTTTTTTTTTTTTTTGTATGACTCACTTCCTGTTAAAACAGATCTTACGAAAGATAAGAAATTTAGCATCCCGAAAAAGCTCTCCACTCGCTATTTTCAAATATTTGGCATCAACGTTCTCGCTCTCCTTTATTTCATTTATTTCGTGCGAATCTCCAATTTTTCTCTGTTTCTGCTGCAAATTTGGGCTGCTTAGTTAATATGTTGGTTTTTTGAAAGTATTTTTTTAGTATCTTGTTATCAGTCTTTTATTTTGTTTGTACCAACTAATTAGTCACTGTTGGTTAACATTGAATTTATTCGTCTTATCTGTTTATTTGTAATTAAGCTTCGATAGTATCACATGGTGATTGATCGCAATACTTTGTATTTTTATTTTTCTAAAATGGCTAATTTTAGAGTTGCATGATGATTTAGAGGTCGCAATTTGTATGTATGAATTTTCATGAAAATATGGTGGCCAGATATTTAGCTTCCAAAATTACTTTAATTCAGGATGAAAAGAAGTTTTACGTAAATTTCTTTTTCATGGCAAATGAACAATTAAATTTCAATTTTCCCACAGAATTCTTTCAAATGAACATTGGTAGGAAAATTGATTTCTTTTCCCCTTTACTTCAATTAACTTTTTTCAAGACTAACTTTCTTGCACAACATTCCGAACAACTAAAAGTAGCCGGCCTTAGAGACTCTCGATTGTAGAATATAAACATAATTCTTTTGTCAAATGAACATTGGTAGGAAAATTGATTTCTTTTCCGTTTACTTCAATTCACTTTTCTCAAGACTAAGTCTTGTTCGGTTGGTAACTTAAAAATTTTGGGTTTAATTTTTGGGGTAATGAGTGAAGAAAGAAATTAAAGTAATAATTAGAGATATGAGAGTAATAAGTGGAGAGAGATAGAGAGAAATGATTGGAGATAGGGGTAATGAGTGGAGAGGGAAATGTGAGTAATAATTAGAACTAGGAGTAATGAGTGTTTTTGGAGTTGAAATTTTTTTTCTAAGTTACAAGCAGAAAAAGGCATAAACTTTCCTGCATAACATTCCGAATGGATAAAAAGAGTTGACCATAGAGACTCTCGATTGTAGAATATTAACTACAGTATGAGTTATACTAAAGGTGATTTCTTTTTTGACTGGCAATGTTAATTTTGTAACAGGGTAGTGTTTGACTGTATATTTGGTAGAACAAATTTGATTTTCCTTGTTAAATTTCTTGGAGGGTTCCAACATAAAGCCAATTTTTGTGATGCCGTTTTCCTTGCTGTTCCTGTTTAATCTTTGCAACTTTCGGTTCGGAGATTAATAAAATTCTATTGCCAATAAAAAAAAAACATAAAGCCAATTTGGCAATAAGTAGAGTGGCCTCTATAATATATTAACAAAACTTGGGTGGCTTAGATGAATAATGTGGGATAAAGTCTAATGTTCGTTTGACCATTTTGCTATTGCGACCTCCTTGATGATACTGGGTATCAATCCCACCGTTCACTTGTGGGGCTTTCAATTAGTTGCGGCCGATATTTGACTGCTACAGCTAATTTAGGCACTTAAAAAGGTTCCCCCCTCAAAAATACATTTTTAAAAATTCACGATTGCTGCGATCGATTCACGTTATGTATCCTTTGATATTCCCAATACCATTACAGTACCGCGACGGTCACCGATACGCGTGAAATCTTTCAGGTGTTCAAGAAAGTTTCCAACTGCAGCTCCATGCCGGAGAAGGTCAAGACTCAAGACAATGGAGAAGTGGTCCCTAAGTAGATCTCAAAAACCCTAAAACTATAGGTTTATAATAATCAGAGCCCAACACTTGAGAACTTCTGGCATGCTGATTTCAGTCACTGTCCTAACTCCTTTTTTTAATGGGAAAAGATTGCCCTAAATTCCTCTGTTATCTCTAGTAGGAGTACTAAAATATTAGCACGCCCCAACTCTTAAATAAATTCATCTCTTTTTTGGGTGTACTGTAAAATCATGTTTTCTAAATAATCCACCTGATAAATGGTCCCCGGTTTTAGGGTTTCACAAGATACCTTTACCAAAGTACAAACCAAAGATCTTTGGTCTCCTTTGACCATTCTATGAGCTGATCATGGACATGGTCATGGCCATCATGTATATATCAGTCCGGTTCAAGTCAGGACCTCTTGCGGTTAGGACCGTCAGGACCTCTCCTTTTCCGATCAAATTTTGATGATCCGAGTCGCTTAATGTGATCAGAACGTAATTTTTAAGAGTACCCGTGAGAAATTGGCAAAAAAAAAAAGACGGGGAATGGCTTCATCCTAACAATTTTTTGTTGAACAATTCAATAAAAAACTGCTCAACTCAAGCACTTTCCGGTCATTTTTTTTGCCAATTTCTCGTGGATACCTTTAATATCACGTTCTGAACACATTGAGCGTCTCGGATCATCGAAATTCAATCAGAAAAGGGGAGGTTCCGACGGTCCTGACTGTATGTGTGTGTGTGTGTGTGTGTCTATATATATATATATATATATATATGCATGAAGAAAATTCCATAAGCCTACAACCCCTATATGAGTGTTTACCGTATGCACCATTTGAATTCATAACATATGTTTAAGAATTCATAACACCAACACATGTTATGAGTTCAGGATTTATAAATTTATGTCTAATTGTCATGAATCGTTGTACGAAAGTTATGATTTTAAGACTGAGATCACGGATTTATATGCAAAATATTAGTATGTATTTAAGGTGATTCAAAGGTGCGTAGCGTATACATTCTAATAGGGGTGTGTATTGTAGTATTTTCTTTAGAAATATTTATCAGCCCTTTTTATTTTATTTTATATTAAACTCTTTTGAACTGGTACTCTTTTTGAAAATTGAGGGTGTTCAGGCTTGCTTTTGACAACGTATAGAATAATCTCTAGTAAAATATGATACTCATTATAAAATTTTGGGGTGCCGCAGCCCCTGCCGGCTACCCTACTTCTTCTTCCCCTGACAAAAAGGAGAACAAGCACGATTATGAAGTTTTTCTTTCGATGGAAAATTATGGAGTTTGATATTTTATTATGCGATCGATTGACAAGAAACTCAACAATGTACGTTGGTTATACGCTCTGATCAATAACGAACGGACACTATTGAGTTTTTTTTTTTTTCCTTCCCTTTTTTTTGATGGAAAATTATGGAGTTTGATATTATGAGGTGCAATTGATATTATGGAGTTTGGTATCTGAGGATGGTATAGTTGTTGAGGGCTTTGGCTCTACATTGCACCAAACCTAATCTAGGCTTCTTACTGGGATTTTAAGGAGTATTTGATACAGATTCATAACAAGTACTGTAATATATATAGGTTGTGTTTGGATCAAGAAATACAATTATAGGGACGAGAAAGCTAGAAATTCCTTTGCAAATTGATGGTATTTTTCCTCGATCTACCTTTCCTGCAATAAGTCGACCCGATCCACAAAACCTTCATCCATGGCAGGCTTACAGTAAACTCGAAAAATCACAAACCATAGCATAAACTTTTCATCTCATTTTACACATCCTCCTTTTATTACAACGCCTGCGTTCCGATCTTAGCTTTGTGGAGATCGAGATTTGTGAGAAAAAACCCAAAGGAATCAAAAGAAAAAGGAGTGAAAATATAATCCCACAAATTCCTTTTCATTTTCCGATGAATCTCTTCATAGATACAAGCTTAAATACACCCTAGAACAAAATCTACAACTAAAAGGATCCAAAAAATAAGAAAAGAGCCATGGAGACAAATCAAAGTTACCTTAAAAAAACTTGCAAGTACTCATGAATTGGTTTGCAAAATTTTTCCCAACTCAAGGCACATAAATACATAGCAAGAACATCGATCTCTTTCCACAATCTTGTTTAGTTTATCCTCTCCATTATTTTGGTTTGGATTGAATTCGTACGGGAGTTGTAACATGGGAAAAGCATGGAAAACGCGACTTATTTGAACAAACCGGTGACCTAACAATTGTAGAAGCTCATAGCAGGGAAAGCCAGTACTCCTTTCTCTCTATCAAGATGGCTTTGTGAGAGAGCTTCCACCCTTTTCAAGAACCCTAAGCTCTAATGCAGTTGGACTGTGAGCAATTTGCTCATCAGCCTCCTCTCTCTCCTCTCCTGCAGCAATGCCACAATTGGCTTTGTTTTGGTGGGCTCTCTCTCTCTCAAACTCCCTGTACTTGTGCAAGTACCGTTCCATTCCCTCGGCGTAGTTATCAAACCCTAGCGAGCTGAGAGCCCAGCAGATGTCGTCTCCGTTAACTGTCTTCCGATTCTCCTTGTGGCACTTGTCAGACGCCTCTCCGGTCACGAAGCTTATGAACTCCGATGCGCATTCTTGCATTGTCTCCTTGGCCTGCTTGGAGATCTTGGCACTGGGTGGCAGGATCTGCTTCATGATCCGGCCCACGTTGGCTATGGGAAGCAGCTTGTCATTGATCTCCTCAACCATGTCTGGTTTTTTCTTTCTTTTTTCTTCAAAGGGCTTTGATCTGTTTGGACACTGACACGTAGCTCTTGACCACTGGCAAGACTTGTTTCTATATAGGTACATGGAGAGGTATGGTCATGTATGCAAATGCACATGCGCATGCGCATGTGCATCGCACGTGATTGGTTGTATGTATGCTGCGATTATGTGCATGCATGCCCATGTATCTGTGCACAATGAGAATATATGGCATGCCATGATGATGCATGCCCACATGTGCAGCGGTGGGTCTGGTGAGCTTGGCTCCTACACAATTTCAAATATTTCCCACTAATTATACTAGTTTTTCATGTTAATTTGAAAAAAATTTATAGGATCAGTGTCTTTAAGTCTCTAGAGTTAGAAAAGGTTTATAAGGTTCCTATACTTGTGCGGAAAAACCCATAAAATTTCAAGTTATCAACCATTTTTTGATCGTGAGTACAAAATTAAATGGCATTTATGTATTCTTCTTAGACTTAGCAAGCATCAATATATGGGAATGGGGGAAGCTGCTGTGCAGCTTCGTGCTGCACAGCACGCTGTGCACTTGCCGGCGACGCCTTGCCTGCATCGGTCCGGCGATCGGAGACGTTCACCGCGTAGAGCTCGTCGAGTATTACGCGTGTGCCAAAAATCAGCTTGATCAAATATCGTTAAGTGCCTCATCCGAATGCATATAACTTGAAAAAAAATAAATCCGAATGGGTACAAAACACTGGATCAAAACCATTGGATCCATTTTTTTCAAGTTATATGTGTTCGGATGAGGCACTTAACTATATTTGATCGAGCTGATTTTTAGCGCACACGTAGAACTCGATGAGCTCTACGCGGTGAACGTCTCCGATCGCCGGACCGATGCCGGCAAGGCGTCACCGACGGGTGCACAGCACGCTGTGCAGCACGAAGCTGCATAGCAGCTTCCCCCGTTCCCAATATATGTTAGTATGAACTGTATTGCTTATTGTTAATGAAGATATGCATGTGATTTAGACACCTGCTAAGTACAAATCTTGCGTCCGCCACTGCTCACGTGTAGTGGGCAGCAACAATTGGTGGGACAACATGGGAAAATGGACATTCAGAGGAGTACTAGGGCTTTCGTTTTTGTGCATGGCATGAACACAATGAGAAAAGGGTTTAAGTCAGGATGAAACCTAGAAAATCTTCAAGTACAATGATGAAGTACTCCCGAAAGTAGAAATTAATAAGCTAGTGGCAGAATAAACCAAAACAACTTAACCTAATTTTCTTTCCGAATAGAAGTGTCTATGAATGCATCGTGGTACATATATATTCGTTTCTATAGTGCAGTACTGAATGTACAATGGGATTGTAGTGCGGCTTGGTGGAGCGAGCCATTCGACCAGGGCCGGCTAAGACGAAATTGTGAGGGAAAAAAAATACTCTCTTAAGGAAGGAAAAAAGAGACTCCTAGGATTTGAATCGTGTACCTATTGGATAATAATACTAAAGTTTTCTACTAGGCTAACTATGTCATTTGTTATATAAGCGCTATATTGATTATATATTACATACCTTGTTATTTCTATGTGTGGTCCTAATTTTGAACCAAAGTTCGGGACTTAAGTCTACAGCCTCGTCTGGCTTAGCTCAAAGCCGGCCCTGCATTCGAGATATCATCATCATCACGATCCGAACTGTTCGTCGAGTAGCTTAGCAAAAAAAAAAATTGTTTGTCGAGCACTTTAAAAGATCATGTTAGTCAAATATATGTTATAGTTCATTATCTGAATAACAATAACCGTATATTTTCTCAAAAATATATGTTGACTCGTTACGTGACCATTAATATCCAATCGTCTTGATTTTTAGTGTAAATTAAAAAGTTCTCGACAAACTCTGCACGAGACGGGTTCAGATCGTGATGATGATATTTCGAGGGCCTTACCGAGGCGCACTACAATCTCTACACGAATCCTACTCCCCTGTGGAATCTGACCAAACCCACTTGACTGATTTTTGCAAGCTCACCCAATTGAAAATTTTAAGTCCTATAAAAAAGGGTCAATTTCAAAATCAGTACAAAATGGTCCCCCCAGATCACTTTAATTCCATACTCTTAATTCCCAACTCCAACTCAATCTTTAACTTTTAATGTTCCCAACATGTCTAGATTCAATTAAATTAGGATTATATGCTAATGGACTTGATTTGTACACGTTAGTATGTTTTGGGATTGATCCAAAGAGATATCATAGCTGGAAAAGAAGTGATTAGCAACCCTAGTTCTAGATTACCTAATACTTAACTACTTTACTCTTCTTCTTTTGTTTTTTGATAAAAGAAAGAAATATAATCAGGAATATCATTCTAACTTCCGCCCAAAGGGTGTAGAATAATAGATACAAAATGCATTGATATCCGAGAAATAAGATCATTTTGATAAAAGTTGTTTGGTGTTACTGGGCATATTATCCTTCGCCTGGTGGGCGAAGGTTAGCTAGACCGATATAATTAATAAGAAGAATTACACTAATTATGAGTAAGAGGATAGGGCATAGCATCACAAATGCAAGCCACAAACTTCAAAATTGGCGACAAACCAATCACAAGAGCAGACAACAAATTAAAACTTGAAAACAGCAGCAGAAAAATACAACTGAAAGCAACATCTTCTTTTTTCTATAGCCATGGCCATCCATATCGATCCTTCAAATCTTCATATATATACCTATATATATATATATATATATATATATATATATATATATATATATAACACTTTTTTATGTTAGATGCTATCTCACTACTTTGAAATGCACTTGAACTTTTAGGTAGGGTTTGGAACTCAAGGACGACGGAAAGGAGGAAGAGAAGAAATTTTCTTCTTTGATATGATCTTTTCTTGTTTGGTTAATTCCCAAATTGGACTAGAAAGAAAGAAATGATGCAAGTAAAAAAGCAGATGAATAACCATTGAAAAGTGTCTTCAAACCGTCATTGCTTTTATTTTCTTTTCAGTTTTTTTATGGGCAAAAGAAAATTTTATTGACTCAGAATATAAATCACACCGGGATAAATGGATGATGGCAAAGGATGACTGCGATGGAGGTGTGGTGTTGATGCTACCGATGAATATTAGATGCTTAGGCTTAGGCTTGGGTCTCTGATGGAGATCTTCTCTAGCAGGTTTCTGGTGGTGGTGATGGTGGCCGTTAGTCTGTGGTCGGCGGATTGGGGTTTGGGGTTGCGGTGGCTAAGGTTTGATTGTTTAGTTTTTTGGGGGATCAGGCTTGGCCCTTTAGGTGTTGTTTTGAGGTTTGGGCTTGGCTTATTAATTAAGTGTTTCATCCAATTTTTTATTGGATGTTTGATGTACCCTTATGAGTTTTAATAAAATGTCACTTTTGCCGATAAAAGAAGAAGAAGGTATGCATGCCTGTTGGAAACACGCCACCCAACCTCAGCAAAACCTACAACTAAAGTTGATCACAAGATGCCAACCTAAAGACACTAGGGTTTTGAGTGCATGGAGAGAGAAGAATAGAGAAACAAGAGTAATAATTTGACAGAAAACGAGCAGAGAGAGGAGTTTGTTCTAGTGATCCAATTCGAACATAGTTAAAATTAAACACCGAAGGATGAACAAGGCAATTCAACACCAATGAAAGCAACAACCACCTCAACCATAGCTAGTTAGCTTGAGATCATGAAAACGAAAACTAAACCTAGCACTCAAGTGACTAAAAATAACTTGATCATCCGCAATCATCTTCAAGCATACTTGTTCTATGGATCCTTCAGAACGATCTCATTTCTGTGACGAATGTCGCTCGAAGATATCAAATTGTCCTTCAATGAGCTATCATGACTTCTTCTCTCCTGGCCTCTTGAGTTTTTCATATTTCGTTTCAAGGAACGTACGTTCGTCAATGCCTCTTTCACAACCCACTTATCACTTGCTATATATAAGCCAAATAGATCGGCCACTGCAGCACTGGAAAGAAACCCATGAAGTTGGACAAGAGGGCCTAGATGAATAAAATTACTTATCACTGTGTTTGATTAGATCATAGCCCTTTTGTTTGTTTTTTTTTTTTTGATAAAAGGCCGAAACGATTTTATTAATCACGGTAATAGAGGATTACAGAGATTAAAAGGAAGGTGAAAAAAGCATCACAACCAAAACCAATGATCCCAACTGGATATATATATATAGAGAATAAATTTTATACACCGTCGGTATAAAACTCTACTTATCTATCACCGCTATTATGGGACTCACCGACTGTCTATTTTCTATCACCGCTATTATAGTATTGTCATGCAAAAAATCAGTTTTATCGGAAGTTGATAGATACTCCCTCCGTCTTATAATATTTGTCCGGTTCGCAAAACAGAGACGTAAAAATAATACAATTTTTGTAAGAAAAGTTGAAAAAAAATTCAACAATTTACTAGATCTTGACGAGTTCTTTTAACTTATGAAAAAAATTTGAATTTTTTCTTGAAAGAAATACATTATTTTATGGTCCTCGTTTTGCGGACCGGACAAATATTATGAGACGGAGGGAGTATATCAAAATTTGAATGGTTTATAAAATGGACAATCTGATTTCTGTCAATAATAATAAAGATAAACTATCCATTTTATAAAGCAAAATTCAATTTTTGATACTCCTACCGATGTCCGATCAAGTTTATTTTTTGCATGGATACACTATTATGTAAGGTCTACAAGATGAACGGTTCAGATCAATAATAAACACATGGTAGAACCGAAAAAGGTCGTGGTGAAAAGTGGAGTTTTCCACCGCTGGTGGAAAGAATTATATATATACTAGGGTTTGCCTGTGCCTGAAGGCACGGTGCAAAGCATTTTGAACACAACTAAATTGAATTACCGAAACTATTGACCACTCCCGCCAATGAAGCTGATTTATACGGGATTATAATGCTACTTTCGCAAATTTTGAATCTTACCGTGTGTTACCTAATCCAAATACGAGGCACTGACATTATTGAGTTTACATAAAACAACTCCTCGCGGTTGGATCTACTACCCTAAACAACTCTATTTATGCAAATCTCTAGTACTGCTCCACCATACATGTTGATTTATTCAACTACTTTTGTATCCAGATTCAAAAACGCGCGCACAAATGGTTTGCTACTCTCTTCTTCCCTAACCAATGGGTTAAGGGCTGAGTATCGTACCTTAGTTTAACAAAATAAGACAACAACACATATACCAATATTGATATGCATAGATCCAAGGGCTTAGAACTTCAAGGTCATTCACCGTGTGTGTGCGTAGGAAAAATGGAGGAAGGAATAGATGAAAAAATAGAGTTGGGTTTAACTCAATTGGTGCCTTTTCCATTTACATCAATGATTCCTCTTCCATCATGGTCTTCCACCTGGGTTTTATTGGAAAACGACAACAGATCACCACCACCGCCCCCAACGAACTTTGTCCCTCTCTTCCTCCAATCGGTTCCATTTCAGGAGAGAGAGAAAAGGGGAAATAAAGAGAAAGAAGGGGAATAATGGAGTACGTGCATTTCAAATTTTGAATGAAGATTACGGTATTCTTTTTTGTCCAAAAAATGTAAGCTATTTACAAAAATGCCATTGAAATTCTCAGCCCTTAGATTTATGTGGGGATAGATTTGGACCATTGATTTATGTATATAAGATTCAAATAGTGAGCTTCTTTATATATTATATAGATTTGGACCATTGATTTATGTATGTAAGATTCAAATAGTGAGCTTCGTTATATATATATATATATAGACACACACACACACACACACACACACACACACACACAGTTCCCATCAGGAGCGGACGTCCTTATTTTAGCCAAATGCGAACTTTTCGTTTAAGCCGTTGGATCTCATCCAATGGCTGTGATAAAAGGGAACAAATTCGCGGGTTAAAATAAGATGGGTCGGGTAAAAAGACCCTCGCGGGTTGCTCCAGTCAAACACGCGGGTCTCTCTTCCTGCTATCGTACGACTTTGGCTTCTTCAATTTCAAACACACACACACACAGAGAAGAGAGAAGAAGAGACACGAACGTGAACGGAAGCAGGAGAAGATCGAAGAGACGAAGTACAAGAAGATCGAAAAGGAAGACACGATCGAAAGGTATCTCTCTTTGTGTCTGTTTGAATCTCCCTCTCTGTGTCTGTTTGAATCTCTCTCTCTCTCTCTGTCTGTTAATGTTAGGGTTTTCTATGTGAACTCAAACAGAGAACACGATAAGGAAGACACGATGAACAAATCAAACCCACGCTTTCCTAATTTTTCAGTCTATTCCCCTTTTTCGACCTAATTTTTCAGTCTATTCCTTTTCGTGTTCTCTATTTGAGTTCACACAGAAAAATTAGGTCGAAGAAGGGGAATAGACTGAAAAATTAGAAAAGCGTGGGTTTGATTTGTTCATCGTGTCTTCCTTTTCGTGTTCTCTGTTTGAGTTCACACAGAAAACCCTAACATTAACAGAGAGAGAGAGAGAGAGAGAGAGAGAGAGAGAGAGAGAGAGAGAGAGAGAGAGAGAGAGAGAGAGATTCAAACAGACACAGAGAGAGAGGTTCAAACAGACACAAAGAGAGATACCTTTTCGATCGTGTCTTCCTTTTCGATCTTCTTGTACTTCGTCTCTTTGATCTTCTCCTGCTTCCGTTCACGTTCGTGTCTCTTCTTCTCTCTTCTCTCTCTCTCTGTGTTTGAAATTGAAGAAGCCGAAGTCGTATGGTAGCAGGAAGAGAGACCCGCATGTTTGACTGGAGTGACCCGCGAGGGTCTTTTTACCCGACCCATCTTATTTTAACCCGCGAATTTGTTCCCTTTTATCACAACCGTTGGATGAGATCCAACGGCTTAAATGAAAAGTCCGCATTTGGCTAAAATAAGGACGTCCGCTCCTGATGGGAACTGTTTATATATATATATATATATATATATATATATATATATATATATATATATATATATATATATATATATATATATAGCCCTTTTGGTTAGATAGCCCTTTTGAGGCCCTGTTCCGCTTTTGCTCCGTAAAAATAAGTATTTATTTGTAATTTTCAAGTTTAAAAATAGTAGGCTTAATAAAATCAAAAAATATGCAACATGGATATTACTTGATAGATCTCACCCTGCAAAAAAAATTAAAAAATTATTTTTGTAAGTCCATAATTTTTAAGCTTGAAAATAGATCCTTATTTTTTAAGTACTTAATTATTTGAGAAAGCGGAACAGAGCCTGAATGATAAAATTGAATGGACATGAAGTTGGTAAAATTAATGGCCCCTTTGAATGGTTTTAGCCTCAGAATTTAACTGCTTGCATTCACCAATTTATCTTTTACCATATTTTGTAAATTTTATTTTTTATATTGGTAATTTATGACGATACGTTTGTGATTCTTTCATGTATTACATACTTAGAGAAATTTATCTTTTCTTGTAGAATGACAAATACAAAAATTAACACCTTTTACGATAGATGCTTGTTAGGTTTTTGGTGATCTCCCAAGGCGAGGCTCCAAAAATTACCTTATGTTACCTCTCTGTAATTTTTTTTTTTGTAGCAACTAATGTAAATGTCACCGAGTTTTTTTGTTAGTGATTTTTTTTTTTTGCATTTGGGTAATATGTCATTAATGTCATATGATTAATATTAATTAATATTAGTAATAGATCATTTTATTCAATAATCGATGTAGAATGATACCCATAGCTAATAATAACAATACGGGAATACTTTGAATTTGAGGATCTAAGAAAAAACAGACTATTGACGTATGACTAATTTATAATGTTTTCCTAATTTTAGGACCCCATGCCAAATGTCCCTCTATATGATGCAATTGTCTCAAAATAGGAAAAAACTGTCCTAGGATTAAGACCAATTCTTTCTTTATGTAGACAGCTGTGGGCTACCCGCCCAGAAGGCTTCCGTTTTGAAAAATAGAAAGAGTCATCACCTGAATTTGAGGTTCACCACCTGAGAAACCATTTTGATTAAAATGATTTTTGAATTTGAAAACCAGAGACGATTGTTTTGGGTTCGGAAACCATGTTACAAGAGGGGAAGGGTTTTACTGCACCCCTCTTGCCCGACACAGGGTCGGTCTCTACTCAATGTTTGTGGGATTTTAACGAAACCATTTTGTTTCATGAAAACAGTTAGCATGTGTGCCAGTGCATGCATGTGTAAAGTGTACAAGATACAATAACATGCCGATACAAGATAACAGAACAAATTATCACTGGAATCACTCTCGAGCGCTCAGGAGGGGTCTTGAGCGCTCAGGAGTTCTGTCAAGCCATCCTGTAAAATTGGTTAGACATATTCACATGCTAGTATTGCCAGCAAAAACACAAAAAAATCAAAGTACAAATGTGCTCTGCAAGAGGCTTAAATAGTTAAGAACTGGTCTTAACCATTCAAACCTTGCTTCCTTGCAACTGTAAATAAACCTAACTGACAGAATACAATAATGTGATGATATAACACGAATATTAGTAGAAAACAAAACTGATGCTACGTACTGAGATCACTCCCAAGCACTCAGGACAGGTCTGGAGTGCTTAGGAGCACCACTCTGCTCCTGCAAATCAGAACTTAGCATTTTCGACAGTAAACAGAATATTCAAACACAAACATATGGATTAAAACAGTATTTATACAAGTTTGCTCAACATCAGACTCAAACAAATAAGAACAGGTCTTGAATGTCCAAGTATGACTTCCTTGCAAACAAAAAATAAACTTAATTGGGCTCTGGAGGAACAAGTGCACACCCAGTATCTACTGAAATACAGGTGTAGGAAGGTATTCCCGAACAGATATTTTTAGGTTACCGAACACGTGATATTTGGGAACACGTGGTAAGTATGACAGTACTTATCGCCGGGCAGTGTGGTGACCGGCGATATGGACCAAAACTATGGGAAGTCATTGACCCATGTAGTCTGTTCAGCTGATAAAGACAAAAGACATGTGAAGTCATTTGTCCAGGTACAAACAATGAGGACCAGATGCATGTAAAGTCATTGGTCCATGTGGACTGTTCGGCAATGAGATAGCCGAACAGAGAAAAAGGTTGCCCTGAATTCGTGAGGCGGCAGGGACGCTCTAGAAGGTTCCGGAGACAGTGATATTCAGTAAAGGAATGAGATCCCGAGTATATAGGATCTGCAAAAGATACCCAACGAGAATGGGATGTTCAGCCAGTAATGGAAAAGAATCCTAAAATGACTCTTTTCCAGTAAACTGATAAAGGAAACGAGAATCCTTGATATCCTGGGTTTCCTATACGAGTTGGGAATCCTATGGAAACGGGGATGCTTGGGCAACAAGTATACAAAAATCTATAAATATGAGGTAAACCTAAAGGCAAAAGGTACGCAATACATTGCTTTCTGATTGCTTTCCTACTGATAATTAGGGTTTGATTGCTAGTACGTGATACTAACTTTGGCATCGGAGGGCCTTTGCCACGAGAGGCAAAGGTACACTCACCCCCTGTCTATTTTACAGATTAGGATTCTGATGACGAATTAGGGTTCTGGTGAAGAGGCACGAATAAGCCGTTGCAATCCAAGGTGATCTGAAACATCAATTGTTTTCATCCCCCTACAATTGGCGCCGTCTGTGGGAAAGAACAAACTTCTCTGAAAAGTAATAACGATGAAAGAAGATCCAGTTACTCCGTTTAGTCCAAAGGACCAGTTGGGTGGGGGAAGAGATAAATCCCCACCAGGCGCTCCGAGAAAGCCCACTGGTAGACATGACAGAGATAACTCCAAAGAAAAAGGAGACAAAACTACTACTGACTCCACGAGAAGGAGTAAGTCTCATCGAAGAGATGAGTCAGTCACCCATTCAAGAAGTATACACAATGATAACAATGTCCTCGATAAAAAGAGAAGGGAAATCGAGGAGTATGCTCGTTTGATTAGAAAACGAGAATACGAGATACAGGAATTGCAGCGGGTACGAGAGAACCTAGAAGATTCTGGACTTTCTCGAAGGAATTCCCAGAAGGACAGACGGACTCTGGTAGTCCATAAGCAGGCTCATTCACATGGTAGAAGGAGCAGGAGTCCTAATAAAGGGCGATACGAAGCTTCTCCACAAAAAAGGAGAAGCAGAAGTAATAGCCGAACACAGGAGAGAAGGGCTTCTTCACGAAAAAGGAGGAGCAGAGATCGAAGTTCCACCCCCGAAGAGGAAAAAGCAAGGAAACGCCATCGAGATAGGTACGAGAGGCCTGATGCTGATTGGGTCAAAGCTACGGCTCACAAATCTAAGGAGATCGAGGATGGGACAGTGATTGCACAAGAAGCAGCACGAAAGGCCCTAAGTAATATTGCAGCCTCCCCCTTTGCAAAGAGGCTACAAAAGGCTAGGTTGCCGAGCAGAGTGAAGCACGGTATGTTCGTACTTTACGAGACAAATACGGATCCCGTAGCTCACATACAGCACTATCAACAGGCTATGTTCATGCATGAAGGGGATGATGCCATCTTATGCAAGATGTTCCCCTCCAGTCTCGACAAGGTGGCTTTAGCCTGGTTTCATAAACTAGGCCCACAATCCATACGAGGATGGAGGCAGTTGGCCGAGGAATTCACTGCTCGGTTCTTGACAAGCAGAAAAGCCCCAAAGACCTTTGAAAGTCTTTCCACCATGAAACAGAAAGAGAACGAACAGATCAGGGATTATGCAAAGAAGTACTGGGAAACTTTCAACGAGATTGAAAACTGCAGTGAGGAGTATGCAATTGCCACATTCAAGACTGGTTTGCCTGTTCGGGGAGAGTTGCGTCGCTCATTAAATAAACATCCGGTAGCCACATTGGCTAAATTGATGGAACGGATACAGCAACACGCCAGAATGGAGGACGACATACTCCGCGAGGATGGCAGGACTGTTGCCGAGCAGCCGAAGGCACCTGTCAAAAAGATGGATAAGCCAGAGCCCAAGACTTATAGAGAAAGAAGGGAGTATGGGCAGGCTAAGAAAGAGCCGTATAAGGATAAGCAAGCTCCTGACCCCAAATCTTTCTTTTCCATTACTACGGTTTGGAAGGAACCAATTTACAAGATTCTTTATCGAATAAAGAATCAGCCATATTTTAAATGGCCCCCAAGTCTAGGCGGAGACAAGGATGCAAAACGTGCTACGAATCAGCACTGCAGTTACCATAAAGATTGGGGCCATATGACTGAGGATTGTGAGATGTACAAGAGACACCTTGATGATCTGGTCTCACGGGGCTATCTCAAGGAATTCATCCAGGAGGATCCAAAAGAGAAAGGGAAAGCTATGGAACTGGGTTACGAGCAAAACCCTAAAGGAGTAATCCATATGATACATGGGTTGGCCACACCTTATACGAGAAATGAGGTTAGGCTGTTACAAAGGCAAGTCAAGCACGATCAGCATGTAATGCGACTGGGAAACAAGAGAGGGCGAGAGAATGATGAGTGCAAAGAAAGCATAGCATTCACTGATGATGACCTGGGAGAGGTCCAAATACCCCACAACGATGCTTTGGTTATAACCCTACGAGTTGGGGAATATGACATTGAGAGGATTCTAATGGACTCAGGGAGTTATACAGAGGTGTTGTACTATGATGCGTTCAAGAAGCTGGGGCTGGCCCAAACAGACTTAGAGCAGACTACAACACCTCTAATTGGGTTCGGCGCAGGAGCAGTCTGGTCTCTTGGAAAGGTAACATTACCAGTTCGGGCTGGATCAGTAGTATTGAGGACAGATTTCTTAGTAATCGATGTTCCTTCTTCCTATAACGCGATTATAGGAAGGACATGGTTGCACAAGATGAGAGCAGTCTCCTCGACTTATCACCAGATGGTGAAATTCCCAGGATCGAATGGGATTGAGGTACTTAGAGGCAATCAGAAAGTGGCCCAACAGTGTTTGATTTCCATTATTAAAAGAGCCCCAAAGGTCCACCACGTTCATACATTAGAAGTACCAGATCAACCAACTATCGAGGATGTTGGAAGAAGTCCAGCTGAAAAGGTAGTAGAAGGTTTGGAGAAAATCCAGATCAACGAGACTGATCCTGAAAGATATTTCTTAATAGGGGAATCATTACCAGAGAAAGAAAAGGCTGAGTCAATAAGATTTCTGAAGGAATATGTCGATGTATTTGCATGGGTGCCAGAGGAAATGCCCGGAGTGGATGCAGGTGTGATCTGTCACCATTTAAACGTTGATCCTCAGCATAAGCCGATCATTCAGAAAAAGAGGAGGGCAGCCGTGCAGCATGTGGATGCAGTAATAGAAGAGGTCGATCGTTTACTAGAGGCTAAAGCAATACGTGAAGTCTACTACCCAGAATGGTTATCTAACACCGTTGTGGTGAAGAAAAAGAATGGGAAGTGGCGTGTCTGCGTAGACTTTACAGACCTAAACAAAGCGTGCCCTAAGGATAGTTTTCCTCTACCCAGGATTGACCAATTGGTTGTCGCAACCGCTGGTTACGAGCGAATGAGTTTTCTCGATGCATATCGAGGATATCATCAGATTGCTATGTTTGGACCTGATCAAGAGAAGACTTCGTTTATCACACCACGAGGGTTGTACTGCTATAGTGTTATGCCATTTGGGCTAAAGAATGCTGGGGCAACATACCAAAGACTTACAACCATCATGTTCAAGAAGCTCCTTGGAAAGACTATGGAAGTTTACATAGATGATATGGTGGTAAAGAGTCAAGATAAAGGAGGGCATATAGCTGATTTAAAAGAAGCTTTCGAAATCCTGAGGAAGTACAAACTGAAACTCAACGCCTCGAAATGCGTTTGGAGTTGGTTCAGGAAAGTTCCTGAGCCATTTGGTGACCATGAGAGGGATTGAGGCTAACCCCGATCAAATTGCTGCCCTACAAAGGCTTCAGAGCCCAAAAACCACTAAGGAAGTCCAAAGGTTGACTGGAATGGCTGCAGCACTTAATAGATTCATCAGCAGGTCAAGTGACAAGTGCAGACCCTTTTTTCAATTGCTGAAAAGGAGGGAGGGATTTGAATGGGGAGCAGAGTGTGAACAGGCCTTCCAGGACCTGAAGAAGTATCTGGCTGAACCCAAACTTTTGTCAACTCCACAGCCAGGTCTTTAATTTTGTACTTATCTGTTTCCGAGCATGCAGTAAGTGCAGTCCTGTTGAGGGATTTGGGAATCGAACAAATCCCTATTTATTATGTTAGCAAGACATTGCTGGATGCAGAGACAAGATATCTGCCCTTAGAAAAACTTGTCTTAGCACTTAGGACAACCACCAGGAAACTGCCACACTACTTCCAAAGCCACAAGGTTGTGGTTTATACTGAGTTTTCATTAAAATCACTGCTACGAAAGGCAGACTTCTCTGGAAGGATCTCGACATGGTCCGTCGAATTGAGTTAGTACGATACTGATTATCAGCCACGCACGACAATCAAAGGCCAAGTGTTGGCTGATTTTGTGGCAGAGTTTTCTCCTACGGTGGCTCCCCTGCCTCTTACGAGAAAGGAGCAGGCAACAGAGACATCACTTATGAAGAATCAACCCTCAGCCGAACAGGATCCTATGGAATGGAAGCTATTCGTCGATGGATCAGCATGTAATACTGGATCTGGAATCGGGGTTGTCCTTTTTCCTCCTCAAGGAGTACTGATACAACTATCTGTTCGGCTCGGTTTTAGTGCTTCGAATAATGTGGCTGAGTATGAGGCACTTTTAGCTGGATTAAGAAGTGCAAAGACCCTAAAAGCAGAACGAGTTAGGGTGTATTGTGATTCACAGCTTGTGGTCAATCAGCTGTCCGGCGAATATGAAACTCGAAATGAAAAGATGGTGGCCTACGTATAGGCAGCCAAGGACTTGCTTGATACCTTCGAAAGGGTATATATTGAACAGATAAGTTCTGGACAGAATGCTCATGCAGATTCATTAGCTTGGTTGGCTGCAGCTGTACCAACTGAATTCAAAAGGAAGGTGGCAGTAGAATATCTGAATGAGCCGAGCATTGGGAGGAGTGTGGACTTGGTCTTGGACGTGAACCAAGGACCAAGTTGGATGGACCCAATCATGGAGTTCTTACGAGACGAGATACTCCCATCTGACAAAAAGGAGGCTCACAAGATAAGGATCAAATCTACTAGGTTTTGGCTGTCCCCAGAGGGTAAGTTATACAGGAAATCCTTTACAGGCCCATATTTGCTATGCGTACATCCTGAGATGGTATAGAAGTTTCTTCATGAAATCCACGAAGGAACATGTGGGAGCCATGCTGGAAGCAGATCCATTGCCCACCGAGCAATTACCCAAGGCTACTGGTGGCCACACATGCAAGAAGATGCAAAGGTGTATGTGAAGATTTGTGAGAAGTGTCAAAAATTCTCGCCAATGATTCGAACACCCGCCGAGGATCTGGTGCCTTTGACAAGTCCCTGGCCGTTTGCTCAATGGGGGATGGACATCGTGGGTCCACTACACAAAGCAACTGGGAATCGAAAATTCCTGCTGGTAACAACTGACTATTTTACTAAATTGAGGCAGAACCACTGGCCAAAATCACTGAACCCATGATAGAAAGGTTCATATGGAAGAGCATCATCACTCGCTTTGGGGTCCCTTACTCATTGATTACAGACAATGGATCCCAATTTCAGAAGAAATTCAAGGCTTTTTGTGTCTAGTATGGAATACGAAATTATTATTCCACCCCAGCCTACCCTCAGAGTAATGGGCAGGCAGAAGCGTCTAACAAAACTATCCTTGATGGGATCAAGAAAAGGCTGGACAAAGCTAAAGGGAAGTGGCCTGACGAGTTACCATTAGTGCTGTGGGCTCACCGAACAACACCTAGGAGGTCTACCGGAGAGACCCCCTATTCATTAGCATATGGAACAGAGGCTGTCATACCTCTGGAAGTAGGTCTGCCGACCAACAGGACCGTTTTGGTTGAAAGTGGAGGCAATGACAGGGCCCTTGAAATCGAGCTTGATCTCGCCGAGGAAAGGAGAGAAAGGGCCTTGGTCCATCTGGCTTCCTACCAGGAGCAGCTAATGAAGAGCTATAACAAGCATGTTCACCCTCGAGAGTTTGGTGTTGGGGACCTCGTACTTCGGAAGGTGCTCGGCAACACCAAGGTGGCCAACGAAGGCAAGCTAGGGGCCAATTGGGAAGGCCTGTATCGAGTAACCGAGATTATAGGCATAGGGGCCTATAAATTGACAAATCTGGATGGTAATCCAATTCCAAGACCTTGCAATGTCCATAATCTACGAAAATTCTTTGTTTAAAAAGCATTAAGTTCTGTTTTAGATTTGCACTACGTGATTGTGTGGGAATTACGAATATAATTCCCTTGTTCTAATTTTATTATTTTCAGTTGCAAGAGGTACGAATAACACCCTCTTGAGTTTTACATATTATGAATAAAATCACTTTTTGCAGTATCAATATTGTGTTCTTGGCATTTGGCTTAAAAAATACGAACTACGGGCTTGGTTTCCCTCATTCGTATTGGGGAGCAGGGAACCGGCACCTATACATTAAGTACGCGAAACTTAACGAGTACAAGTACGAAACACTTGTATGGAATTTAAAGTACGAGACACTTGTATGATTTTTTAAATACAAGTATGAAACACTTGTATGTTTATATATAACAATTGACTTGGCTTAAAGCATAACGAGTATATGTTAGCCACAATTATTCAAGTACGAGAAACTTAAAATAGTTGGATATGTGAAACTTAGCAAGTACAAGTATGAAACACTTGTATGATTTTTTAAGTACAAGTATGAAACACTTGTATGATTTTTTAAATACAAGTATGAAAAACTTGTATGATTTTTCAAAAATACAAGTATGAAATACTTATATGATTTCCAACGTATGAGGAATTTAGAAACATAGAACGATTGTTTCTAAACACGTGAAAGAGTTCAAGCACAGATTCTTCACAAGATTTGCTAAGTATTGAACACTTATGCACAAACAAGCATGTGGTCAAGGTACGAAATACTTAAAGGATTAAACTATTTGCATCCGAACAGATGCAAAGACAAGAGTAGCCGAACAAATTATAAGGTTATGCCACAAGAGGCCGAATACCTGTATTATCAAAAGTATTACCATACTAAGAGAAAGTACTGGTACCACGCAGGGTTGACATACTACGGTCACGCAAGACCAACCAACCTTTCCAAAAAACATGAAAACAGTTCATGACAAAACAGATTACCTAATCAGTCCACATTTTGGACCTCTGCAGGAGTCTCACGAGGAGCGTCGGAACTGGTCCCGGTCACGGCACCATCTGGATTCTCCTCCAGGTTGATAGGTTCAATAGTTGTGTCACGGACAGGTGAATCTTCAACAGTGGTACCACGGTTGTCAGCAGGGGTCTCCTCATCAGCCTCAGCAAAATCTTCGATTTGTTGATCAACATGTTCCTCGAAATCATCTACAACAGTTGAAGTTTGTTTGTTGGCAAATCATTTTCCACCCACAGGATTGAATCTTCAGCAACGCCAACCTTTGTCAGACAAGCCTCCCAGCTGGAAGCCCAGATCTGATCTTGGATAGCCGGCATTTGTTCTACGTAGCTGGCAGTTGCAGCATCAAACCCTTTCTGGTAGCCTTCCTCGTGAGCAGATGTTTTTGTTTTCTCAATTTCTACCAAAGCCTGGTGGAGGTTGTCTTCGGCAGTCCCAAGTTTGTCTTTAGCCTCTTGAAAGTCAGCCTTGGCTTTGTCTCTCTCCCTCTATAGTCTGGTTATAGTGCGGAGCAACCTGGTGTTGTTGTTTAAAAGTGTGATCCGTTCAGAGTCAGCATCTTGGAACTTTTGTCCCAATGTAATCATCTTTTGAATAAACTGCAAGGAAATCAATAAGGTGACACTGTGAGAAAACAAAAGGAACATGAAGTATGCCTACTAGTGACAAGAATACTATACCTTGATCCCACTAACGAGACCAGTTGAGACAAGCTGGTCAGGTGTGGCTTCGTTCTCTTTTTGCATATCAACAGGAAGAAGAAGTCCTTGGGCGAGTGCAAGTGCTGTTTCTGAGGAGCTGGCGCTATCTCCAATGTGGATAGGCCGATCACCCCTAATGAGCTGGGGGGCCCAGTTTTGTGGAAGCACTTGAGTGCTCGGAGAAAGGGGTTGTTGAAGTGAGGCTGCGGCTTGGGTAGAAGCGTCTCCAACTTCTTCACTCCTAGGACGTTTGTCCCGATGAGCATCGACAGCCTCGAGGGAACTATCTTGTTCCCGAGGAGAAGAAGATGATCGGATTGATCCCCCCTAGTGCGACGAGATCGTGGGGGGGAGGGGGGGCCACCAGTTGAGGCCGCCCTATGGGCACCACCACGTCCCCTAGTGGAGACAGTGAGAAGGGTACTGAGATTAAGGGGTTGACGAGTCATAGTACTTGGATCTTGAGGAGATGGAGAATAACCAGAAGAAAAGGATTGGCTGGCATCACGATTTGAAACCAGCTGTTCGGGCAGTTGTTCAGAAATAGGTCCACGCGTAGATCTTCTAAGTCTCAAGCGGGGAAGCGGCACTCCTTCTGAAATAGGAATTTCTCCAAGTTGACCAGCAACGGTAACACCAGCTTGAAGTCTTGAAATACGTGGTTGGGGAGCAGTTGATGTGCAGGTAGAAGCAACACTAGTGCTGGGATGGGCAAGTCTTCTGTCAATGACCCCTCTATACGAAGGGTCGTATCCCAGCAGCACGTCAGCGTTCCGACCCCGACCTGCTGTTCGGGTACCAAGTTCGCCTATGTATTTCAAAATCCTATTGATATCTTCTGTTCGGATGTTGCTCGGTACACGTCTGGGATGCCTGTTAGCGTTTTCAGCTGCAAGATCCGAATTGCAAAACCAAAGTTAGACATATAGAAAAGCTATGAGAAAGCAGTAAACGAAGAATTGCAAAAGATAAAAGTAAGAGCATACGTGGATAGCCCCATATGTGGGGGCAATGGAGCCCCAGCACTTGGCCATCTTCCCCTAAAGGCTCGAATGCTCCGGTTACATAGAGGAAGTCGATCTCGTGGTCACGAGCAGAATCTGGCAGATTAAGTACGAAACGTTTGTCTGCCCTCCTAACCTTGAAGTAGTAAGTATTGTACTCAAGGTTTAGTACTATACTATATCACCATTGGATATCCCAGATTCCTAATTGGGTCCCTAGAATCCCATTTAAGGCTATAGTCCTCATTATCAGCCTGAAAACATTGGTTGAAACTTGCATGGGAGTAAGACGATACCAGTTTAGAATCTGGCGGAGTAATGGATGTAGGGGAAAATGGACCCTGCCCTCAACGATAGCTACAATTGGGATACACATCCTGTCCCAAGAGCCAGCATCTCTATCCGCTCCTAATGGAGCAAGTTCCAGTCCTACATTTTCAGGAATGTTATATTTTTCTCTAAATGCCGCCATGGCAGCAGGGGTATCGCAGAGCTTCCTAAACTTACTGGGTCTAGGAGGGTTATCATTATCATCCGCCATGGGTATATTCGAAGAAAAAGTAAAACTAAAAATGGGTGCGACTGAAACCCTAGAAACGACCCACAAATCTGAGAATAAAGATCTCAGATGAAATCTAATGGAATGAAGGGGAAGTTTTAGTAGGAAACCTAAGTAGAAGAAATGGAGTAAGAACGAGGATCTTACAAAGATACTGTGACGATTCCCTGGAACGCAATCGAATTTGCAGAAGGCGGCGATGGCGGATGGCGGGATATTTTCGCCTGGTTTTAGAGAGAGAAAGAGAGAGTTTGAGTTTTTGGTGAAAAGATCCAAAAGAATCCTCTTTGGGGTTTAAGTGCCAGGGACGGAGACGAAACGTCTCATCTCACACCGTTACTTGAAAATTAACGGGAGAAAGGAAATGAATTAACGACATATTAAACGTCGTTTAGACAAAGCGTCAGTTCACATTTAATGTAAAGCGTATGAGATGCGCCACGTGGAGTCATCGCCTTGAGATGGTACGAAGGCAAAAAGCGCCAAAGCATCGAATGAATATTAAAATAAATGACTGCACGGGCTCAGAAGAGTATTGGCCTAAACATTCGTTTCTAAAAGCTTCATATATTGCCCCCGAACAGTGGCATGTAAATGAAGCTGGGGAGCAATTGTAGGGAAGTATTCCCGAACAGATATTTTTAGGTTGCCGAACACGTGATATTTGGGAACACGTGGTAAGTATGACAGTACTTATCGCCGGGCAGTGTGGTGAACGGTGATATGGACCAAAAATATGGGAAGTCATTGACCCATGCAGTCTGTTCGGCTGATAAAGACAAAAGACATGTGAAGTCATTTGTCCAAGTACAAACAATGAGGACCAGATGCATGTAAAGTCATTGGTCTATGTGGACTGTTCGACAATGAGATAGCCGAACAGAGAAAAAGGTTGCCCTGACTTCGTGAGGCGGCTGGGACGCTCTAGAAGGTTCCGGAGACAGTGATATTCAGTAAAGGAATGAGATCCCGAGTATATAAGATTTGCAAAAGATACCCAACGAGAATGGGATGTTCGGCCAGTAATGGAAAAGAATCCTAAAAGGACTCTTTTCCAGTAAACTGATAAAGGAAACGAGAATCCTTGATATCCTGGGTTTCCTATACGAGTTGGGAATCCTATGAAAACGGGGATACTTGGGCAACAAGCATACAAAAATCTATAAATATGAGGTAAACCTAGAGACAAAAGGTACGCAATACATTACTTTCTGATTGCTTTCCTACTGATAATTAGGGTTTGATTGCTAGTACGTGATACTAACTTTGGCATCGGAGGGCCTTTGCCACGAGAGGCAAAGGTACACTCACCCCCTGTCTATTTTGCAGATTAGGGTTTCGACAACGAATTAGGGTTCTGGTGAAGAGGCACGAATAAGCCGTTGCAATCCAAGGTGATCTGAAACATCAATTGTTTTCATCCCCCTACAACAGGAAATGCAATATTTCGTGACAAAATAGAATTTTGGTGATAGTAGCACTCCTGAGCGCTCAAGAATGGTTCCGAGTGCTCGGGAGTAAACACAGTGCCCAAAAAAATATTTTGTTTCTTTGTATTCCTCTTGTTTTTGTTGCTAAACTAATATCAAATGAGCTCATAACCAATATGAAGAACTGGTATGGGCCTTTGATTTCCCTTAGAAGTTTGAAAGCAGTAGATTTCTAAGTATAAAATGAGATTCTATACCTTTGAGCTTGACTTGAACTTGGTTTCTTGGACTGAGTTGGATGCTTGAAAACAGATAGAAAACAGTAGGAAAATGGAGTTCTAGAGATTTGAGGTTTTTGATGTATTTGAAGATTGTTTGAAATTTTTCTTAGAAAACACAAGTTTTTGAAAAATATTTGAGGGAGATTTTGAGATTGGAACTTTCAGAAAAAATAGCAGAGGGAGAGAGTAAAATTTTCATGGTCCTCCTTTCATAGGCTGAAATGAAGGAGTATTTATAGGGGAGCCAAAAATTAGAATTTTAATTTGAAAATAAAATAGAAAATGAAAAGAAAATGTTTTGAGGGGGAAACATGCGATGATTAGATTCCTGCTGGTTTGAACTGCAGGTTGAAAATCTGAAAAAAAAACGTAGTCAAAAGGTCAAGCTCATTATCTAATGGCTTGTCAGAGCTCTCGAGAGTTCAAGAGTGCCTGCCTAACTTTAGAGGGGCGCCACAGACACTCTCGAACTCGGATTTGGGTGTTTGTCAAAGCGTTGGAAAGCTTGTTAAGTCCTCTTTCTAACCCAGTTGGTTTCATTCAAAGATATTTTATACACTGAAATGTGTGACGATTTTACCCTCAGGGTGTTGAGAAAAATAATGGTTTTGGTTTGAGAAAGACCAAGAAACATCGTTCAAGCTTTAGCCAAGTCCTAATTTGATTCCTTTTCATCATTGGAGATCGAGCCTCGAGGGCGCAAATTAAGGATTATTAATAGGTCCAAATTGAGGTGCCTACAACAACTTTGTTTCTGAAAAAGGTCTCGTTCCGTTAAGGTTCTCATTTTCAAGTACTTATTTTCTGTTCTACAAAACATGTTATTCTCTCACAATACATCACATTTAATTCAAAAAATATGTATTCCCCCTAGCGGAACAGGGCCTAAGTATACCTGAGACATGTGGAAAAATCTGTTTAGACAAGTAAACAAATGGAAATTCACTTGTTTGGGAAACAAAACATTCTTATGGTTCGTAAATTTGAATTCCATTGGGATTTGGATATTGTAAATGATTATATATATATTATATATGCATGTGGTCATGTGCTTGACCTAGAATGTTGTAATTGGGGAAGTACACTTAAATGTAATAAAAATATATGGTTAATTAATTCAAAGCTTCTCTTATTGACACATGCATCTAGGGTTTGGAACTTTATTAGGGTTCCCACCTCTGACCATTTAAAAAATGCTACTACTACAAAGAAACAGATCTGGAAATCCAAAAGAGACCTTGGAATACACCAGAAGGTTGAAACTTGAAAGCTTTTTAGGACCCTAAAATAGGAGTATCTGGTCATGTTGGATTGGTCAGATTAAAATTAGGAGAGAACATAAAAGATCTAAGCTAATGATTTTTGCACCATTTTTTTTGATAAATGCACTCCATTTCTTATTTTTGGTGAAAAATTACAGAAAAGTTTCACTAAATGACAGGAAATACAGTGTGTATTTATCAAAAAAGAGAGTGAAAATTATTTTTCCTAATAGGTATGATGACTAATATTAGTTTGTACGCATCTATCATGGCGCCGTGTACGCTATCACTTAGAGCATCCACAATGGAATAAGCAAAACAAAAAATTGTTAAAGTTAGCAATGTTGAATCAAAAAAGTGCTCACATTGGAATAACCAAACCTAACAACCTCTTAACAACTTATCAAATTTTGGCTCTTCAATAATCGAAGTAAGCAGTATTTTTGTCAATAACCAAATTTTATCTCTCAATCAAGTATAGGGATGGCATTCGGGGCGGATATTGGCATATCCGTACCCGATCCCCGAAACCGAAAGCCGAACCAAATCCGCCCCGATACCCGAACGGGGAGGGGAGGAATGAATCGTAACCGAACCAAACGGGGTTCGGGTAATCCCCGAACCGAATGGGTAACCGATTATTAAGAGAGAGAGAGAGGGAGAGAGTGCAGATCTAAAATCTCTGTAAACTAATCAAGCAACACAACTCATTAACCAACACAAACACCAACTTTGATCGATTAAATAAACGTATATGGAACAGAAATGGAACTTGTAGTTCTGTTGCCGCGGACCTCAGTTCTCGGGCTCAGTCTGAGAGACGATAGACGAGACAACATTAGCTCCTTCTTCACCTCTTTGTAGTGATGATGATGGACGACAAGATGAGTGCCTGAAGTGATGAAGATCGACGGCGACTCGGCGAGAGAGGTGAGGGAGATTGACAGCATGAGGTGAGAGGGGCGAGGATGATCGATTGGCAGCGTAGGACCTGTGGGGATGACTGGTAGGAAATTAGAAATCAGAGAGAGAGAGAGAGAGAGAGAGAGAGAGAGAGAGAGAGAGGAGAGGAGAGAGAGAGAGAGACCTCAGATTGATTTTCGCCGCCTCCTTGGCTCTGAGAAGTGAGAAGTGAGAAATGAACTAGAGCCCAACCCTAACTCAAGTGTATGTGTGTGTGTGTGTGTGTGTGTGTGTATATATATATATATATATATATATGCAGGGGTATTTTTGTAATTTACTTATTTCGGTTCAGTTCGGTTACGGTTCGGTTCGGGTACCAGACAAACCATAACCGAACCGATACCCGTTCGGTTATCAAAGGCCTAAACCATACCCATACCCGCGGGGAAAATTTCGGTTATGGTTCGGGGAAAAACTTCGGTTATGGTTCGGGTACCCATCGGTTCGGTTCAAATTGCCATCCCTAATCAAGTACCCCAACATTACATAAAAACCTTCTCTCTCTTCTACTCTCTCTCTCTCTCTCTCTCAACAATGTTTTCAAAAAATAATTTTAAAAAACTGTCACTTTCAGATTTTTTTTCTGTTTTTTTAGAAACTTTTTTTTTTTTTTTTACAAAAAAACAAAAAATTTTGAAAACTGTAAGTAAATAAAGTGTGTTTTTCAAAAAACTATTTTTGAAATTTCAAAACTCTTTTATAGAAAACTGTTTTTTACACAAAATCTATTTTAAAAAAATTGTATTTATTGTTTTTAAAATTTCAAAACTATTTGTGTAAATACAATTCTTTCAAAATTGTATTTATAGTTTTTAAGTGAACAAAGTGTGTATTTTTTGAAAAACTGTTTTTTTTTTGAACTGTTTCTAACATAAACTGTTTTTTTTTCCCTTCAAAAACCGTTTTTTCAAAAAATATGCGTGAAATGAAGGGAAAAAGTTTGGAGGGCCCATTGGTTTTGATTATGGGCAAAAAATAACTAAAGTGGGATTTGACATTGCTAACTTTAGCAACCTCTAAATGAATAATCAAAATCTGATGTGACATGTTTTGATTATTTACATTTGCTTATTCTACTGCTGATGCTCTTATGAGTAAGGTTTTTTATTTTCTTAACCGACTATTAAGTTCTAAGCATGTTTTGTGTATAAGCTTTTTATAAGTTTAGATAGAAACTGTTTGGTTAAATAAGTTGCAGAATAGCTTATTTTCGAATGAATGTCTAAAATGTCCTTAATGATATATTATTCACATGTTCGTTAAAATAAAATATTTTTCATATGTAATCAAAAAAAAAATTATATATTTTTCATACACCCGTAACTGTTCTAGCTTTAAATAGTAAGTAAAAAAAACTACTACTCCTACAAATTAAAGGTAAAAATAATCTCATTTTTTTAGTCAAATAAGCTGAAAAAGCGAATTAAGTGGAGTAATTATCAACTCTTTGCCAATGGGCTCTAATCTAGTTGGTATCTCCTGGATCTTCTTAGAGCTCTGAGTTAATGAGCTCCAGGCTAGCATCTGGAAGGCCATGTTTCGAGTCCTGTCATAGGAGTTTGGAATTCAGAACTATGGATAGTCTAATCCGAAATCCCATGTGGATTAACCTACTGACTCCCCACTAACCCCGCCAATATATACAACATTGGCAAAACAAAACAAAAACAACATTAACTTTTTTGAAGCGAATAAGTTGAATAAAGTCTTCTAACTCATATGTTTTGGACGTCATACATTAATCCACTTTCTGGGATGTTTTTGGTAGGCCCAATTAGTTAAGATTTGTACGTCCTGTTTCACTTACTTATTTTTTATAATGTTAATAATAATAAAATACATTTGAATACATGAAGTGGTCCACGCATGGAAACCATAAGGCTCAGTTTGGACGCTCATAATATTCGGTGGAAATAAAAATTGTTATTATTAGCACAACAACAACACTAAAGGATAAAGCTAAAATCTACAAGTCATAATTAAAATCAAAACTAGGAAAAAAAAAAAGAAAAAGAATAAAAAAGCAAGAATAAAAAAAATTGTATTAGAATTCCGAGAATTTCTGTAACCAACGTATTGATCATTAATTCCATAATTAGGATTTCGTTATCCCCATGAGTCATTATCCAGAAGATAATGGTATCCACTTATCACCAATTGGATAAAACTTTGCACTGAAATGTCCTTAATGATTTTCCATATGTACGTTAAAATAAAATATTTTTCATATACCTGTAACTTTTCTAGCTTTAAATACTAACTAGCGGATCAAAAAAAAAAAAAAAATACTAACTAAAAAAATACAAATCAAAGGTTAAAATAATCTTATTTTGTAGTCGTCAAATAAACTGAAAAAGCGAATTGAGTAATTATCTACCTTTGCTCGCAAAAACTCTTCGCCAGTGGGTTTCTAGCTTAGTTGGCATCTCCTGGTTTTTCCCATATGAGAGGTCAGGATTAGAGCTCCGTCGTGAGCGTTTAAGATTCAAGATTATGAATATAGCGTTTGAAATTTACTGTGGTCTAACTTACTAACTCTCTCTGCTAAATGTATATTAGACGTCATACAATCCACTTTCTGGGATGTTTTGTTAGGTCCAAGTTAAGATTTGTATATCCTGTATCACTTACTTTTATTTTTTATATATATACACATTCTTTAATGTTAAAAATACATTTGAATACATGAAGTGGTCCACTCATGGAAACCATAAGGCTCCATTTGGATACTCATAAAATTCGGTGGAAATAAAATTGTTATTATTAGCACAATAATACCACTAAAGGATTAAGCTAAAATCTACAAGTCATAATTAACATCAAAACTAGAAAAAAGAAAAACAAGAATAAAAAAAAATTTGTATTAGAATTCAGAGAATTTCTGTAACCAAGTATTGATCATTAATTCTATATTTACTTCGTTATCCCCATGAGTCATTATCCAGAAGATAATGGTATCCACTTATCACCTTGGATAAAATTCTGCACTGAAAAACCTTCAATGTAACTAGCTGGAATTCTGCTACTCCATTCCACTCTCTGCGATAAAGCCGAACCGGGCCCGGAGTTACCATATTCTCCGTAGTAAAGCGTGGATAGACCGAAATCGTGGTCCCAAGGCATCCACCCTTCTGGTGAGATGATAGGCCCCAAGTTACAGTTTATGAAAACAGTTCTTGAGTATGCCTTCCACGGTCTCCCCAAGAAATTCTTCGTCGAATCGGGTGACTTCTTCTCGTATTTTTCCATGTATGTCGCGGTACCGTTAACTGTGCAATTCAGGAAGACGAAGCCGGTGGATTGCGCGGGGTCGAACCTGTTGAGGATTGTTACTGTGACAAAATTATATTGATACACAATGATAAAAGATACTGAATAATTTATCAAATGCACGAATCATGAAAATTGAATGTAAAAGTTAGCCATAGGTTGATGAAAAATATCATGGATTTGAGAAAACAGGAATCGGAAATCCTGCAGGGCGCTTCCCTGTAGGGCAGATCCGGATTGTTCATCTCGGCAATCAATGATTCAGATATATTTATTAATTTTGATTGTCAAAATTAAGTCAAAATTATCAAACATATCTAAACCATTGATTGTCCGAGATGGACGGCCCGGATCTATCCTATAGGGTCCACTATAAGGGGAGATACCCTGTTCTGCATTTTCATGCTCTTTAGTTATGTAGTTTGCCGTGGAAAAGAGATGGCCAGCAAAGTGCTGTAAATTTAACAGTGCAATATATAACCTTAAAATTTTGAAACTTCAAAAAAAAAAAATTCTAACGAACCTTCCGTGGGCAGTGATGACATTTTGATCGGAGGTGAAGCCGCGGGGAGAGATGAGGATGAGGCAGTTCTGGAAGACCGAGGCGGAGAAGCCGAAAATGAAGTCCACGTTGCCTTGGATACGGCATGAGTTGTAGAACTGGCGGAGGGTGTTGGCACAGAGGGTGTCCTGGTTCCCGATGAATTCGCAGCTTTCGATGATGGATCTATCGCTGTCTGATCGGAAGGCGACCGCCTGGTTGGCTCGGGGGCCTGCTGTGTTCTCAATTGTGAGGTCCTTGGCCATGAATCCATCACCAAGTACTCCTGTGTGCAACATTATGATGCATGCCATATTAGTTAATTAAGCAGCTTAATTACCAATGAACTTACATGGGTACACTATAATAGTTCAAATTCTAGATTTCCAAGAATCATGTTTATTGTCCAAATAACCAAAAGAATTTTCCGTTAAGATTTTTGGATTTTTTCTTATTTTATCCTTATTAATTTTTTTTTCGTGTTTGTCTCTACTATTAAAAAGTTCTGTCCATTTCACCGGTACACATGCAGGCCATACCATCGACGAGCGTCATTTGGGGTTGAAAGATTCTGAAGTTCTTAGCGAGACCAAAAATAGTGTACGGAGTATATGCACTTGCTGAAGACATACATTTCCACGCGAAATAACTATGGTAAGTGGAATTACTCTCGTACCCTAATGTCTTAAAAAAAAGAAAGATTACCGAGTCCCAGGACCAGGACGAATTCATTTCGGTGTGCAGAAATGAAACTCATGGCTGATCGGCCATCCTGGATATACAGAACCATACGTCCTCGATCGGTATCACCTCCGCGTGCAAAGATCGAAGCCTTAATCTCGATCAATTTTTCAAGGGATTATTCTGAAAACGGGAATAACCGAAAAGGACAGAGTATTTGAAATCTGTGAACTGCTTTGCGACTCTAATTAACCCAACTTGGGATTATGTGTCTCTTAGAGCAGAGGAAAACAGAGTGTTCGTTGTTTGGTTTGAAGACAAGTTTACGGCCCACTGCCAAACTTGTCACACATATATACTCTCACAATTATTGTATCTATTTTCGTATTCTACAATCAGGTGTCCCAATTAGGTTACATTGTATCTCAACTAACCTCGTTGTCCTGAAGTTAATGTCTATATAAATCTAGGTGTCCCATATGTGTTGTTGGCCACTGAAAACATTGTTTTCCTTGGAATTCTTCTTCTCCGGTTCTAACCATATCTTTCTTCTAAACTAAGATATTCAAACTAGTTTAAACACACCTCGATCAACTTTGGGGACCAAATCCATAGTACACTAACAGGACCCAATTAAAAAAACAGGGTGGAGCCCGTATGATCTGATCACAGAGGAATTGGTAAGAATTAGTAGGTTCCGCGGAAGTCTAACAATTGACGATCATAAAATCCTTCTTCTTGCGTTTCAGACTTCACTAATTAGAGTCATGGATTCTCATTCATTTCAAGTGAGTGTAAATTTATTCACCATTCAATATAACCTTGTGCAATTTCAGTGAGGTTTATTTCGGTTCCATTTGGCTCAGTTCCGCTAAAGAACATAATAAGTACTTTTTTTTTTACCGATAAAAAAAAAGTACTTATTTTTTGAATGAAATGTGATGTATTGTGAGGAAATAACTTATTTCATAAAACAGAAAACCGACCGGAAACCCACCGAAATCGTACCAACTGTTGCCCCGGGCCGTCTCCGGCCACCAGACGGCCGATCCGAGCCATCCAAAAATTCTATTAAAAAAAAAAAGATGGGCCAACGCGATCGTCGATACGATTTCGGTAGGTTTCCAGTCAATACCGGTAGCAGGACTCTCAAATGAAGAAATAAGTACAATAATGAGAATTGTTAACACTAAATTAAGAACAAAAATAAATTAAAAAAGGATAGGACATTACCTACTGTAGCTGAATCATAGGTGGTCATCCCAGGCTGGCCCACATTCAATGACCCTGAAATGACCGTTTTACCCATCCCATCACCCAGAAACACCACATTCTTCTTCTCCAACGGAACTCTAACCGTCTCATTGTAAACCCCCTCCTTTATCCGAATCACGAACCTCCTCTCCGTCTCGTTGCTCGGCGCCGCGTCCACTGCGTCCTGCACGGTCGTGTAATCGCAACTCCCACCACCTATCCCGCTCCTGCACACGGTCGTGTTCGCCATCAAGCCGGATGGGAACCCGCCGTTGGACTTCAAGGCCCGTGCGTCGTCCGACCCGTCCACGTGCTCCCAGACCCCGTCCCGCTCTGTTTGGGGCAGGGTCCACGACCCGGTATCGTTTCCATAGATATCGTACGACCGGATCAAGCTCAACGCCTCGCCGGTCACGTTCACCACGGTTTGCATGTATGCCACGACCCCAATGACCGACGGGAGATTACTGCCCGTCTTGTTCAACCCGTTCAGGCACATGGACTCGTAAACCAAGGACGCGCTCATCCACGCCCTGGCGTCCTTGAACTCGCCGCGCGGCAGAGCGTCGGCCGTCGACTGCTGCCGGTACTTGGCGTTACGTAGCACCTCCATGCACGTTTTCGCTGCCTTCGAGACCTTTTTTTTAATAGGCGAAAGAAAATTTGTTATCGTAAAGATGAAAAATGAAACTTTTTTTTTTACAGCAAAAAAATTCTATTAATCTTTGAATGAAAAATTACAAAGATTAAAAGGACTACGAGCATGCTGGAATCAAAACGAAAATCTAGCGTTCCAAAGAAGATGGCACGACGCAAGACTTACGGAAATCATCTGTCATTCGAGACTCAACAGTTGGTAAGAAACCAACCACACTAACCAAAACAAAAAACTGCAGCCGAAACCTTCCGATAAAAACTGAAACTATTACAATAGGAAAAGAAAAGCAGAGAGACCTTCTGATCGTTTGTAGCATTTTTTAGGATATCGGCGATCACGGATTGGGCCACCTTGACGTTTCGGATACAGATATGGGTGGCGAGTTCGAGGATTTCGGTCGGGGCGTAGTAGATTGGGGGATCAGAAGGGAAACTTCGCGGGGAGGATAATGTGGCTCCGCATCCGTATGGATCTGTTGTTGCTTGGCATGCTTGCTCGACGGACACCGATGTGGGCCCGAAGATGGGTTGCGTCTTTTTGGGTGGTGGTTGCGGTCCGGGGGCGGCAGGGTGGTGGCCACTTGTTGCGTAAATGACGGAGCCTACGATGATAACGGTGAAAAGGGTACTTAGAACGGCAATGCCGACGCAATAGCGTCGGCTCATCGCGATTAAGAGGTTTGGAATTAATCGTATTGGACGACTAACAAAGAACGGATTTTCACGTATTCATCAAATCGTGCATGCATGTATAGGGTGCATGCATGCACGATCGTAGTACATTTTGATTTCGATGGCGAGATTTGTCTGTGACGAATTTTGATGGTAATGTTGAGGAGAGGAGGTTTTTTTTTTTATCAATGGCGAAATAGGTTTGAGGAGGGCGTGAAGGGCGAGAGGAGAGAGAAGAGAGAAGAGAGGATGGAGACGCAACGCTCAAGGCGTTGAACATAAATTTGAGTCATGGCTGTTGAGTGCCAAATTGAGACAATTAATCTGTCTCTCTCTCTCCAACAGCCAAATTGAGATAATCTCTCTCTCTCTCTCTCTCTCTCTCTCTCTCTCTCCAAGACCCAAGAAAGGGGAGGGAGAGACACGGCTAATTTAAACGGTTTTTTTATTTTTTGTTAGAATCTAAATAATTGTTGTTTAGTTATTTGAGGAAAAAACAGGTAAAGTATACAGTCCACACAATTGAGTCTTTTTAGTCTGGGATCCCTTTTAAAAAAAAGGTCAAATGCAGGGGGAAAATAAGACCATAAAAAAGGGTGAATTTTAAGCATCCCAACAAAATTCAAGTTTTATTTGCATTCTCAAATCCTGTTTAACGATTTAACCTTTTTTTTATTAGAAAATAAATTTACTACTTTGAGTAATTTATTTTTTTTGAACAGCGAAAAAAGCGACCATATTATTAAACAAACCAAAAGAAAGTTACAAAGGTACTAGATACGATGATAGAACGGCTAGAGCATACGGCATCATAATGAAAATTTAGCATCTCAACTAAGTTAACACCCTAGTCATCGAGAATTATATGTTGCTCATGACCTCAGAATTTTGAAACAAAAGAAAAGCAAGAAGGTTGACAAGCAATCCATCTCAACTAAGTTAACACCCTAATGATCGAGAATTATATGCCACTCCTCAGAATTCATAAACATAAGAAAAGCTAGAAGGTTGACAAGCAATTTGTCTGTTAACACCCTAATCATCGAGAATTATATGCCGCTCATGACCCCATAATTCAGAAACAAAAGAAAAGCTAGAAGGCTGACCGGCAATCCACCTAGTAGCCCAATCACAAAGATAACAAAAGCACTACAGACCAAGGGATCGTAGAAAAAGGAAAAAAAGATGCATATCTAACAGCAATAAATAGTCACCGCCCACTGAGAAGTATTCCCTGCATGAATCTTGCCCAGAAAACTATGGTGCTTGGAGTTGAACAAGACACCAATCCTGTATGTGGATCCAGGATATATAATTGAAGCATATTATTGCATCAATGATCCAAACGATTGCAGCAGAGTTCAAAAAATGTTCGATGAGGTTGGCAGGTTGCAGCTAGCATAGTTGCCATCTAAGCTAGGGTGGTTATTTTTCCCTTATGGTTTTGGTGCCTCGTGCATTGGATCCTTTTAATATTTGTTATTTGTTTTCAAAAATTAATAAAATTCATTTTTTGCTGTTGAAAAAAAAAAAAAAACAAACAAACAAATGCTTCCAATAGAAGATAATGAATGAGCCCATAGAAAAGCATGGCCCAATTAGAGAAATGCATGTATATTTTTTAGCAGCAGTGATCGTTTGCAGCATCCATAACATTTGTGTAATCAATGCTACATCTCTAAGTGAACAGGTAGTCCGGAACAGAACTCAAGAAAAAATAGGGTTCATGCGGGCGATCCCAATGAATTGGGACACAAGGCTCGGATTGATTAGTAATTTATACATTAAGAATAATTGAGGTCGTCCACGTAAATCCAAAAAGGGTTGGACAGAATATATCTACAGCCTAACAAACTAAAGATATCCAAGAAAACAACCAAAACCACCAAACATATAGGTCACTAGTGTGTCCAACCAGGCTTTCATAGTAGCTCTCCTTGATTAATTAACTAGGCCCAAATGCATTCTGCGCGCTCAGCTAATTCCGACCGAAGCATTGGGCCCTAAGAGCATCTCTAGTGGACTCTATAGAGAGTGCATTTGTGTAAGAAATTATCAGCTTTTTTTTTTCCCCCTTTCTTGCAGCAAACTAAAGATGCGTAGAGAGTCTCTTCTGACGAAAATGTTAGGATACATGAAAAACAGTCATGAAACTGTCCTAAGGAAAATAAATGGTCCAAATTCACAGTACTGTGAATCCATCCTTTGCTCTGTTATCTCCCACTGTGAGCTAGATTAAATCCATCTTCCGCTGAACCCGTTGTTTTGCTCTGTTATCTCGAACCATGAGCAAGATTATTCCCATCTTTCCGTTAAAAAGTATTGGATTCAATGAGTCCTTTTATTTCGAGTAGAAGGATCATTGATATGCCTCCAACACACCAAGAAGGCAACTCGTGATCTTAGAAAACTACAAAAGTTATCATAATATCATCTCAACATTTAGTGATCTACATGTATCATGTAACCATTAACTATGACGTCTACAGTAATGTGTCATATCGTGTCATGTAATGAAAATTGCAACATTAATTACAATGAAGGATATCTTGGGTTTGTTTCATGCATTGATACGCCCTTGCACGCACAAGGCCAAATCCCGTATGGAGTAATTACAAAGAGTTCATCACATCACTTGGGGCGCCTAATCTAAATTGAATGAAATCTGATCCAAGTTAAAGCTTAATCTTGTAAGTAATTAGACATCCATATTGTATTAAAACTTTATTCTGTTTATCTGCTTGGGACTTACTTAACATTCACACAAGCTCTAAAGGGATCTCGTTCCATCCCTCTCTATACATAATCCAATATTGGTTGAAATCTTCGATATGGAAATGGAAAGGGTTCCAATCGAAAAGGAAAGTTTCTTAGAGTTGACAAAACCCTTTTGCTAGAAAATGTATCGCGTGGAAATCAACCGTTTGTATGATTCTTTGATAATCCACCAACTGCCAAGACCTAGACATATAGTAGGATGTGGGATTACTGGTTTAGTGGGATCGCTTATCCTCATTAATTTCAATATTCTGTCGAATCAATTTCTTTTTGTAGTTCTGCACTTTATCTTTTCTTTTTTAATCCTATCTGATAGGTATTGATGTCCATCGGTGTTCTATTGTTAGCTTTGATAGGGATCTACGCTTCTTGAGGCAACTTAGTGTTTGGGTTTCTAACTGCATGTTACCAATCCTTGTTGACAGTGTGAAGAGAGCATGAAGCTCGTGCTTACGATCTAGACATTAGCTTTCCGGATCCCTCTGTGTTTTCTCGTACATCGTGAGTTTTTTCGAGCTTGGCTGTAGTTCCTTATCTCTATATTCGGATGGATATCATTGTAAGTGTTAGATACTTTTTTCATGAATTGAATTCTGCTTTGGATTTTTAAAAAAAAAAATAGTTCTAAAATATAAGATGGCAATATTGCAACATCTTGCCTTTAGGTCCAAAAAATAGTCATTAAAATGGATGGTTCTCCACGAATCAAGGAAGCATGTTGCCTACAAGAACTAGCGAAATTCTATGAAATCTACACCAAAATTAAGAATGGGAATCAAATTCGAAAACGTTTTCTTTCTCGTAATCGTTTTGGTTGCTGCTCAACTCTTCATAAGTTTAGCCGACGAAAGCTCGTTCAATGGAAGGATAACCTTCTCCGGTGCTTCTGTGAATGAAGGCCTGTTAGAGCAAGAGGGAAAAGTTGATCAATGGTATCTATCTCATGCACGTAAGTTGAGAGAACACTTTAGGTTTCTCAAGGGCGGGGGCGGCCGCGGAGGCGGAGGCGGCTTCAGCGGAGGCACGTCTATGAAAATGAGTGGCAGCGGAGGCGGAGGAGGAGGTGCAGGAGGAACGAAATCGGCTGCGTTGAAGGCAGAAGTACCGACATTGTTATTACCCTGCATGAGTCTTCTTGTAATTCTGACTCTAATTCATCTTATTTAATTTGCTGCCATGATTCTTGATTTCTAGAGGCTAAAATTTTCGAGGAACGACATATTTTGTATGCTTCATTGGAATGGTTCATATACTATGTACGAAGTTTATAATCGATATGATAATTGGAAAATAAATGTGTCTTATGATTTAAATTGTATTATGGTGACTGAACAGAGCAGCAACTTATATATAACGAGGTGGCTTAACTATTTATACGATTTTAATTACTTTTTTTTTGGAGATTGGGGTTATGAAACATACCTTGGATGTTTTGGTGCAAAAAAAGGAAACTATCTAATGCGTCGCCAGTTGGAGAATTCATATTTTGAGGTGAAACAATGTTTTTTGTTTGGGGTTGGAGTGCTCCGTGGTAAGAACCTCTTTGGGGTCCAAATGGATTGGACCTGAGTACGCAGGATGAAACACAAGATCAGGGACGGATTCAGAAATGTCGTTTAGTGGGGGCACCTTGTTAATCATAGTGGCAAAAGTTTATTTTTCTAGTTAATTAACCACAATAAGATCGTTACATAATTAAGGCATGCAATATAAACTACAAAAATATATTACACATACTTTCACTTAAATTATGTAAAAATAAGCGCAAAATCTCAGACAAAATTTGAGAGTATGTTTTACATGAATATCGACAAGTTTTAGAATGATCGATATAGTTTTATTAATGATATTATTGTAAAATATTGCTCTTAGATGGTTAAAAATAAGTACAATTAAAAAAGAATCGATCTAAGTAGACAAATAGTTCGAAAATTAACAAATATAAATGCACCATATGACGAAATTGAAACATAAAACTAGTTTTATATGTATATTTTCAAGATATATGTACCTGTTTATGTGTAGTAGCACACTTAATTTCATAATTATACAAAATATATGAAAATATAGCAAAATTATTTTAGTTTTGAACGAGGCACATGCCCCCTTTTCCTCCGTCTCTGCACAAGATAGAACTTGGCTCGCACGGTAGTTCATGCACAGAAAATATGAACCATGCTCGTTTTTGTTTGTTATATTATGTGAGTGGTGTAGCTACAGCATCGGCTCATTGCAATTAAGAGGTTTGAAACTAATCGCGTCGGACGGTCAACGAAGAAGGATTTTCACGTATTCAAATCGTGCATGCATGTATAGGGCGTGTGCATGCATGCACGAACGATCGAAATATGTACTTTTAAAAAAAAAAAAGTCAAATGCACAAATAAAATAAATAAATAAATAACATAAAAATGGTGAATTTTAAGCATCCCAACACATTCAAACTTTATTAGCATTCCCCAATCGTGTTTTATGATTTAACCTTTTTTATTAGAAAAAAATAAATTTACTACTTTGAGTAATTAATTTTTTTTGAACAGCAACAAAAGCGACTATATTATTGATCCAACCAAAAGAAAGTTACAAAGGTATGAGGTACAGCGATGGAAGAGCTAGAGCATACGGCACCAAATTAAAAAAAAAAAAAAACTATAAAAAAAAAAAAAAAAAAAAACTAGGCGCAAATGCATTCTGCTCAGCTAATTCCGGCCCAAGCATTGGACCCAATAGCATCTCTACTGGACTCTATAGAGAGTGTTTTTTGTGGAAGATAACTAGAGATGGGTGAAAAGTAGTGGCGGAGCCATGATTTTAGATCGACGGGGGCCGGCTTAAAAATGTATTTTCATTCAGAAATATGCTCAGCATATCGTGTAGCTTTTGTTCTACATTACATTAGCAGTACTTTATTGTATACGAATTTTTTTTTTCGGTTGACAATTGCAACACTTATGTGTGATTATTTTCATCAATTAAAAAAAGTGAAAATTTTTTACATGACAATGTAGAGTAAATATAAATTTTGATAAGATCACATCAAAATTATTTCAATTTTCAGAGTAGTAAATACTAATTAAATTATATATAATATTAACAAAATTATAAAATTGGGCCCCTCGGGCCCTTGCACACCACTGATACTAGCACTACTAACTTTCATCGATCAGAAAAAGAAAAAAAAACCAAAATGAATCCGGGCAAATCTCTAATGTCTAATGATCAAGGATGGACGCTAGAGCTTAAGTTAAATATGGTGGATATATATGGGGAATATAGTTTGAAAAATTTGCGTCCATACGAATGAGTATTTTTATCTGGTTATCAGCTTGGGACCTAATTAACATTCACACAAGCTCTAAAAGGATCTCGTTTTGATGTCCATCGGCGTTCTATTGTTAGCTTTGATAGGGATCTACGTCTTTCTGAGGCGACTTAGTGTCCGGGTTTCTAACTCCACATTATCAATCCTTGTTGACCGCGTGAAGAACTCGTGCTTAATTAGGATATTCTAGACATTAGCTTTCGTCTGTTAGTGTTTTCTTGTATATCATGAGTTTTTTCAGGTTTGGCCATAGGTTCTTATCCCTATATTCGGATGGATATCTGTAACGACCCGGATTTTTGATCCAATTTTTTTTTTCTAAATATAATTTTATTAGAGTTATTTTCCTTAATGCAATTCTTTTTAAAAAAATACAATTATATATGCATGCAATATATACATGTATTCTTTTAAATTTTTCCTACACATACATGCGTACATGCCAAGTTCAAAAGAGAGAGAAAAGTGGGTTTTAGAGAGAGAAAGAAAGAGAGAAAAGTGGGTTTCGTACCAAGACCCAACCGAAACTCAATCCGACCATTCCAATCTCTTCCTACTACTCCTAGCATCACCAAACATCGTCCAATTTGATTACAAAGTCTTCCGATCAAAGAACCCGAAGTATTCTTCCTCAAAATTCAAGATTCGTTTTTAAATCAATTCGATCCGATTAAAGGTACTATAATCCTATTCCAACCTCTTCTCTAAGTATATTAAGTGTTTATATGCTTAACCCTATGTTCCGAACGAAAAAATATAGTTCAATACGCGTTTTCTGCCGTATTCATCAATTTGATATTATTTTTGATCCCAACATCTTATTTGTAATTATTTACAAATAAGATGACCTATTTGATATTTATTTTACAATTTTTCTGATATTAATATTATAAAAAACTACTGACTTGATATTATTTTCTTACAATATAATATCATCAGTATAAAACGTATTAATTATATCAGTGTAATTTATCGGGTAGATTGAGTTGGTTTTAAATGTTTCGAAACAACTTTGCGACCTTCCAAACCTCATTTTTGACGCCCGGACTTATTTTCCTAGACTTTTCACACCTCGAATATCATAATTTGGTAAGATCATATTTTTTTATTTAATTATCTATTTATTGAATTATTTATTAGTTATCTATCAAGTTTACTAACGAAAAATCTTTGCGACCTTTCAAACAACGTTTTAACACCCAAACTAATTTTTTCTAGACTCCTTGTATCTCAAAGATCATATCTTGTTAAATTAATATTTTTTTATTCAATTTACTATTTATTATTATTTCTATAGCGTTTCCAATCAAAAATTCTTTACGATCTTATAAACCTTATTATAAATGCCCGAATAATTTTATTTAGACTCTCTATATTCTGAAGATGAAATTTTGTTAACCGTAACATATTTTAATTAGTAAATTATTTATTATCTATTTACTCCACTTTCGACCACTTTATTTAACGTCTTTATTTAAATTAATTTCGCGACTCTCCGAACCCAACTTTTGACACTCAACTAGTTGCATAGGACCTCTAGGACTCTTATTCTGGTCATGTTAAATTATTTTAATATTTTTACCTAATTAACACATTTAATTAGTTTTTTTTATTAATCTAATTACTTAGAAATAATTAATAAGAACATAGAAAAATATTTCTTTTAAAATTCTTTTAAAAAGGTTCTTACTTATTATCATCATGGCCATACAAGAATAAGGGCAACGGCTCATCCATAAAAAGTTGCGTGATTTCATTTTTTATTAATCGTTTTAATTATTATTGATTAATTGCATATTGTGCCGATACTTGATTTAAATGCTAGATTGGACCCTAGAGACATGGGGTGGTATTGCAAAATAGAATTCATCTAGACGATGCTAGATAATGATAAACTGGAAAGTTTTTATTTTTAGATTGCCTGCAGGCGTGATTTTGAGATGTGATGAAAATAAAACTGGCGGGTGTCCAGTGATAAATTGATAGACTGGCGGGTGTCCAGTGATGAATTGATAGACTGGCGGGAGTCCAGTGGTGATTGTGATGTGGTACATAAGATAAGCGAACCCTAGTCGTGATTCATGCATAATAAGCTTTTCCCTTGTTGTAGTTATTGGGATGCATACTCGGTACATAACTTAGGTGCATTTGCGACAGCAAAGGGAAGTGATCTCATGGGACCGAGCATGACTAATGGTTGGGAAGGAAAGATCTCGCGGAGAGATCTTAGATTTCACATTAGGTTATGGATAGTAATGAACTGGCTTATGTGGAGAATATTTGTTTGGCTTCTTCGATTTAATATTATCTTGTTACCTGCTAATTGTAAAGTAAGAGGGGTGGTTGGGTTGGATTATTCTACTGGGTGATTTATCACTCACGGATACGTCTGTATCCTGGTAAATCGATTGCTTCGGCGATCAATTTGCCAGAAGGCACAGGATTCAATGGAGGAGGGGTCGGACACAAGAGGAATACCAGGGACAGAGATCGAGTTCGCTTGGAATCCGTATCAAGCCTAGAGTCAGCTCTGAAGTTAATGTATTTTGAATCAGTAAATTTATCTTGTGACTGTAATAGCTAAACTTTATTTTGGAAAATTATATTTATTTAGCAAATTTTCTTAAAATTTTATTTTATATTGCTTCCGGAAAGTCGGGGCGTTACAATATCATTATAAGTTCTTCGGATCACTTTTCCGTGAATAGAATTCTGCTTCAGATTTTAAAAAAAAAAAAAAAAGAACAAGAAAGACGGGGGGGGGGGGGGGGGGGGGGTGGGGATTCTCTAACTGTTGAAGCTGGCAGTCACCCCTAGGGTCAACCTCCGTTCAAATATAACATGGCAATATTGCAACATCTTGGCTGTAAGTACAAAATATAGTCATAAAAATTGGATGGTTCTCCACGAATCAAGAAAGCATTTGGCCTATAAGAACTAGCGAAATTCTATGAAATTTACAACAAAATTAAGAATGGGAATCAGATTTGAAAAAGTTTTGTTTCTCGTAATCGTTTTGGTTGCCGCTCAACTCTTCATAAGTGTAGCCGATGAAAGCTCGTTCAACAGAAGGATAACCTTCTCCAGTACTTCTGTGAATGAAAGCCGAGTAGAGCAAGAGGGAAAAGTTGATCAATGGTATCTATCTCATGCACGTAAGTTGAGAGAACACTTTAGGTTTCTCAAGGGCGGTCGTGGAGGCGGAGGGGGCTTCAGCGGAGGCACGTCTATGAAAATGAGTGGCAGCGGAGGTGGAGGAGGAGGCACAGGAGGAAAGCAATCTGCTGCGTTCAAGGCAGAAGTACCGACATTGACATTGTTCTTACCCTGCATGAGTCTTGTTGTTCTGACTCTAATTCATCTTATTTAATTTGCTGCCATAATTCTTGATTTTTGGAGGCTAAAATTTTCGAGGAACGACATATTTTGTATGCCTCATTGAAATGGTTCATATATGTATGAAGTTTATAATCGATATGGTGACTGGACAGAGCGGCAACTCAACTATTTATGCGATTTTACATTTTTACGCGATTTCACATTTTTTTGGAGATGGAAAAAGATATGACCTCAAATTTTTCGAAACACTTGTTTAAATGTCTGATGGATATCAGATACAAGTAAAAAATAATACAAAGAAACCTCATTCACAATTAAGGAGTAACATTTTTGGGGATTATGAAACATACCTTGGATGTTTGGTGAAAAAAAAAAAGAAAAAAGGAAACTATCTAATGCGATCGCCAATTGGAGAATTCACATTTTGAGGCGAAACAATGTTTTTTTTGGGGGGGTTGGAGCGCTCCACGGTAAGAACCTCTCAAGGGTCCAAATGGATTGGACCTGAGTACGGAGGATGAAAAACAACGTAAAACTTGACTAGAACAGCAGTCCACAGAAAATATGAACCATGCTTGTTTTAGTTTGTTATATTATTTGGGTGGCGTAGCTACAGAAATTTGGAGAAATTTTGTCTCCCGCTTTTGAAAAATTGATATTTGCTCATCTTCATCCTCACCATTATAATCTTCACTACAAACCAAGAAAAATCCACGGAAACTGGCGACCTTTTTTTTTTTTTTTTTCCAGCAAAAAAGATTTATTAATTTTTATAAAAGATTACAAAGATTAAACGGATCAAAGACACACCGGTAGAAAATCACCCGAGACCGAAAGAAAAGCAAGACGCCAACCGAAACCCCAAAGAGACAACACAAACAAAATGCCTAACAATACCCAAAAAGACAACGTAACCCAAAGCACCAAACTAACCCAAAGACCAAAAAGCAAACCCCTTGCTGCAACACCAAAAACCAAAACACCAGAAAGAAAAATCGAACAAACTAGAAAGCCAAACACCAAACCATAAAAAACCTAAGCAAAACCCACAAGGCAAACAAAAAACAGAACCTAAAACTCCGGCAAAATGGAAGCATCATCTTCCCCATCAGAAATTTCACCCTCTTCTACCTCAGCGCAATTCTTTAAAGCTTCCTCCCTATCAGCAATCTCCTCTTCTTCCATCTCAACCAAGCGCTTTAAAGTAAATTTCCTCTCCCCTACAAGTTCAATTGTAGAGACCCATATATTTCTAATTATCGAAATGTCTTATTAAGAAAATAGGATTTATGTGGTAGATAATTGAATTGGGATTTAAAGTGAATGAATGAGAATTAGAGGGAGTAAAAGTGTGATTTGCTTTTAAGGTAGTATAAATAGTGTGTGTGTGGTTGTAGGAGATAGAATTATCTCCTTGTATCTCTCTCTCTCTCTCTCTCTTTCTCTCTCTCTCTCTCTCTCTCTCTCTCTCTCTCTCTTGTTCTTTCACACAAAACTCCACCAAAAAACCTCAAGGTTCCATCTTCATTTCACCTCCAGAACGCAACCCCGGGCTTGTATCGTGTTGGGTGGAGCTCGGAGAGAAGATCTCGGTTGATTTCAAGAAGCTTGGAGCTAGGGCTCGTTCAAATCGCTTGAACTTGGTTATGGTCGCGAGGTGGGGACTTCTTTACCTCTTTTATGTGTTTATGTGTTGGTTTGGTGTAAGAATCGAGTTTTGATCGTCTCCCTTTATTCATTTCGAAAGCTGTCGAAATCTGCAGAAAATCGATAAAAATCGCGCAGGGATCGATCCCCCTTTTCATTTCTGGTCCAGCAAGCCCAAGGATCGATCGCTGGTGATGGGGGGATCAATCCCTCCCATCTCTGGAAATTCTGCTTGTCTTTTGGGTTTCAGCCCAACTTTAAACGGCCATAACTTTCTCGTTCGATGTTTGATTCATGCAAACTTTATACCGATTCGAAGGTCTTGAAGTTAGCTTTCCATTGCCAGTTAGCTTTCCATTGCCACCAAAATCACCTTAATACTCTGAGTACACAGAAAGTTATGACCATTCGAGTGAGGGTGTGTTAGTCTGCCAACATTTGTTGGCTACTCCTAAGATCCTCGTTCTTTCGTTTTGACTTCCTATGACTAGTGGATGTTATTCTTGACCCGTTGGCCTTCCATTGGTGAGGAACAAATAAGGAATTACTTAATTAAAACTTCATTTAAATACTTTTTATTGATTGTTGGCACTTGTGAATATTTGTTGCATATTGGTGATAACGTTGGCATGTTGTATGAAATCTCATCTATGAATGTGAACATGAGGGAGTCTTAACTTGCATATCGTGTAAGAAAGTGGTTGTTTGAGTTGGAAGTTGGTTTGGGGAATCTCATAACGCAATAAGTGGTAATACAGAGACTTAGACGGGTCTCGTAACGCAAGTAATAAGTGCCAAAATATATATATTTTAGCCCTCCAATCTACATTTATTAGTCTTTTATATTTGATAACTGATTTTTATTTTATGTTTTTTTTTGTAGGTTGCTTGAGCCCGTTGTTCGAGACTTTGGATAAAAAGAAGATTTAAAGAAGTTTGGGATTCAAACACGTAATGATTCAAAATTGAATCATTCATTTATTATTTCATGAAGTCCAAAGAGCCTTTGTGTGATTAAAGGCTTCAATTCCTATATAAACAATTTACCCTAGTTGTTACAGGGGGCCCCTGCACGAAAAAAGAAAAAAAAGTTGCTGTTGCCGTGGAAAAGAACGGACGAAGAAAAGTACGAAGGGCTACCATTCTTTGTTTTGAATATTGTTTACAGTATTTTTCTTTCGAGTTTTTTCCTTCAAGTTTTTGAAGTTTTGTTCAATTATTCGCACTCTGGTAATTTATTTTAATTTCTGTCCTTTATAAAAGTTATTTACTGGTATTTGATTAGTTTATATTTCTTGTTTGTTTTTCATCTTGCATAATAGAAGCATGTTTCAAGTTAGGGTTTCTTTTATTTCATATGCAATGATTAGTAAGTAGTCGTATAGGTAAGGTCGCAGGGTGATTAGCACACCGTGACCAGTTCGAGCACTGTTCACTGCTCATATTTTCAAATAATGAAAAAGACAATTTTAGATTAAAAAAAATACTTCCTACAGACGAACCCAGGCATTGTCGGAGTCCATGTGAACGGGGGAATGGGGGTCCAAAACTTATTCTCCGCTACGCACTAGTAAACGGCGACCATAGGGTCTCGCATCTTGCAGGGTATCTTTTTCAATCTAAAGTTGAACGTTTTTAAGAACACCAAATGGAGCAGGTTAATCCGGACTGGTTACGAGTGCTTTGAACCCTACGACCGTACCTCTTTTTAATTATTCGAAAAGAACAATCAATTTCTTAGGATTTAGTTCATCTCAATCAATCAACAAGGGGTGGCTACTTAAGAGCCAGTTTAAGTAAGTAACAACCCGAGTTTTTAGTCAGCACATATTACTGTCTCTGTGAATTCGACTCCGGACTTACCGGATATTGTGCTACATCGGTTTCCGCCCTACGCTTGGGGCAACCCATTAATTTAGGACTAGAAAATCGTCAAGCAGCAAGGGGTGGTAATACGGTGACTCGAGTCGTTAGGGATCACTATGACGCAGGGGGTGGTAACACGGTAATCCTCGTGGTGTTATACGGTAAAGCAAGGGGTGAAAATACCAATGGTGGAAATTTGGGATAACAAGTCGTGTTGAAATAGTAGAGTGCATGAGTCTTATGAATTGTGTGGTCATTTGTGATAATGGCATATCCTTGAATGATCGTAAAGAATGTTAACACACCTATGAGTTCATTGTTATCTCCTGATTGAATTATATCTCATTGTCATCTTATTTTGCACCTAGCTTCATATTTATACATAGAATTAGTAAATATTTTCCTACTGGGCTAGTGTAGCTCAACCTAATCTTTCTTTTCAGGATAAAACGCTAGACAATAGCTCGCATGCAATGTGTGTTTGAGAATGAAAGACTTTTTGGAAGCTAACCTATGTAGTTATTTAAGCATCTTTGTATTAACATTATTTTGACTGAGACGTATTTGTAACATATCATTTCAATCCTTTTGACTATACATTTGTAATATTCTAAACAGGTTCGAACTTGTATTTCTGTATATTTGGGGCCGGAGTACCTAAGTTGTAAGACTTTAACCTTGGGGACTTGATTTGTAATTTAAGACATGTGGGAACTATTTTGGCTAATATGTAAGATATGCGAGGCTCTTTTATTAAAATGTATTATTTAATTATGTTAAAAATCAAGGGCGTAACATCAATACCAGCACAGAACCTGTATCCAACATTTTGCGAGCATTCTTGAATAACAAAGAGCTTCTATATATTCTGAATGTCGGTTGAAGATAACAAAGAAGACGAAACCAATCTTAGCTTGGAACCTAAAACTTGCAACGTTTTGAACAAAAAAAATATAACACGAAACACCTCTGTTTTTTCCCTCGATGTACCCCTTTTGAGTTATATATAAAATGTTTCATTTGCCGAGTAAAAAAATTACGAAAGTTTTCAAAATATCATCTAAACATCTATCTTGTGATCTTTGTGTATCATGTAACCCTTAACTATGACGTCTTCAGTAATGTGTTGTCTCGTGTTATGTTTATGTTCTCATATTTGTAGCTTTAGAATCCGGTCATATCGTCGAGAGAACTTTGGCTTTGTGGCATCACCGTACAGTACTTAAGTGTCGAGAGAAAGGAGATCAGGAGTTTAACTCCTGTTCCCATATGCTGTTAGTATTCTCTCTCTCTCGCTCTCTCTCTCTCAAAATTCTCTTCGGCTCCCCTTTCCCCTGAGTTTCTAGGGCATGCCACCTCCGCCTAGGGGGAGGTGCCTTCCTCACCCGGGCTTTTCCCCTTGCGCTCTCCCTCTGTCCCATTTTGGTTGTTCATTTTTGTTTTTTGTGTTGTTCTTTGAACACTTATATCTTCCAATTTACAATATTTTTCATAATTTTGAAAACTTTGTATTATAGATCTAATCGAAAACTATCAAATAAAATCTATATTGCATATTTTTGGAGATTCATATTGGAAGATATAAGCGTTAAAAGAACGACACAAAAAACGAAAATGGACAACCAAAATGGACAGAGAGAGTATTTTATTTTCCCTCTTCTCTTTTCCCCTATTTCCCTTGCGATGGCTTTGATTCTCCAGTCGGTTCCTTGCCTTTCTTCCTAGTTTTTCTTCGTCTCTTTTCCCATTGGTCGATCGTCCAGCCGGTTAACTTCTTGTGGTTAACTGGTTTCCTAACTGGTAGGTGCGGTGGCAGCGGTGGGAGGCGGCGTCACGAGTTCTCCCTCCGATCTCAGCTCTTGGGCGGTTTCAGGTAGTCCTAACGGCATGGTGGAGTTCTCATTCAACCTCTGCAATCCTCTATTCTCTGGTTCCTGTTTTTGTAGTTGGTGTTTTGTAGGTGTTTGGTGGTGGTGGTGTTGGCAAGGTTCGGATCTATGGAGGTTTTGGGTGGCAGCTTGATTTGGCCGGTGGAGGTTGGGTCGTTTCGTGGTGGTGTTTCGTTGCTGGTGATGGGTGGTGTTGATGGCTGTGGGTGGGTTGTGGTGGGGTGGTTGGGTCGTTTCTCCGGGTAGCAACATGGGCTTGTTCCCCGTGCTCTAGGGACGATGGTGGTAGCAGTCCGTCTCACTCCAGGTGGCCATGGTTGGTGGTGGGTAAGGTTGCTGTTTAGGCTGGCTCATGTTGTCTATGGATTGGTCTCCGGTTATACCTATGTTTTCTATGGGTTATGCCTTTTAGTTTTTGGATTTCAATATTTTGGACTTAATTGTTGTATTTGGGTTTTGGATTTCTTGTGGGCTTCATTATTATATTTTATACCTATTTAGACCCCTTTGGTGATCTAGGCTTGGCCCATTGTTGCTCTGTTAGTTTCTTGCCAATTTGAGCTTTGCTTTGTAATCATTTTTCTTATCAATAATTTTTTTTGTTTTACTGTTCAAAAAAAAATTATATTAACTAACCAGTGGCGGAGTCAAAAATTTAGATCGAGGGGGGCAGACTTGATAAAGTATTTTCATTCAAAAATATGCTCAGCTTATTGTATAGCTTTTGTACTACATTACACTAGCAGTACTATATTGTATACAACATTGTTTTTTTTTTTTTTTTCCTTCGATCGACAATTGCAACACTCATGTGTGATTATTTTCATCTATTAAACAAAGTGAGAAAATTTTCCATGGCAATGTGGAATAAATATGATTTTTGATAAGATCACATCAAAATTATTTAAATTTTTAGAGATTTGTATACTAATTATATAGTAAATACTAATTAAATTATATATGATATTAATAAAATTCTAAAATTGGGGGTGGCCGGGGCCCGAGGGGCCCTTCCTTCACACCTTCACCAGTGATATTAACAATACTAACTTTCATCGATCAGAAAAAAAATAAAAAATGAATCTGGGCAATTATCTAATGCCCTAATGATCAAGGATGGACGCTGGAGCTTAAGTTAACTATGGTGCCATGGTAGATATATATGGCGAATATAGTTTGAAAAATTTGCATCCAAGGAATGAGTATTTTTTCCGCTTCGTTGAAGAGTAATTATTTGACAGTCCTAGACTACCATGTGGCGTGTCTACGCAACGCAAGGCTAAAAGTTATATCAGAAAGTTGAAAATTGCAACATTAATTAGAATGAAGGATATGTTGGGAGTTTGTTTCATGCATTGATACGCCCTTGCTTGCACAAAGCTGAATCCCATAGGGAGTAACTACAAAGATTCCATCGCATAATATAAATTAAATGAAATAAGACCTACGTTAAAGCTTAAGTTTGTAAGTAATGAGACATACATAATTATACTAAAACCCAAACTTTAATCTGTTTATCCACTCGGGACTCAATTAACATTCACACAAGCTCTAAAAGGATCTCGCGATGTCCGTCGATGTTCTATTGTTAGCTTTAGTAGGGATCTACGCCTTCCTGAGGCAACTTAGTGTCTGGGTTTCTAACTCCACGTTACCGATCCTTGTTGACGGTGTGAAGAGAGCGTGATGCTCGTAATTAATTAGGATCTAGACATTAGAGCATCCGAAGTGGAATAAGCAAAAGTAAATAATCAAAACATGGCACATCAGATTTTGATTATCCGTTTAAAAGTTGCTAAAGTTAGCAATGTCAAGTCTCACATTGGTTATTTTTTGCTCATAATCAAAACCAATGGGACTATTGCTTCCTTCTCTGAGTTTTCTCCAAACTTTTTCCCTTCATTTCACGTAAATCTTTTGAAAAACTAGTTTATGTTAAAAATAGTTTTTATAAAAAAAAAAATTTGTTCTTGAAAAAAACCAATTTATTAAACAGTTTTTGGAAGGAAAAAAATAGTTTAAGTTAAAAATAGTAGGATAAAAAATTGTTTATGAAAAAAAATGTGTAAAAAAACAATTTTGTGTAAATACAATTTTTTTAAAAAATAGTTTTAAAAAAATTGATGAAACAGTTTTAATAAAAAAAAAATTTTAAAGTTCATATAAAGACGTGTTTTTTTTTTTAGAAAAAGTTTTTGAAAAGAATAATAAGAATAGTTTTTTATAATTATTTTTTGAAAACATTGTTGAGAGAGAGAGAAGATTTTTGTGTAATGATGAATGTACTTGATTGAGAAAATGTGGGGATCACTAAATTTGGTTATTGGCAAAAGGTTTCTAGTTTTGATTATTCAAAAGCCAAAATTTGATGAGTTGCTAAGATGTTAAGTTTGGTTATTATAATGTAAGCACTTTTTTAAGAAAACATTGCTAATTTCAGCAACCTTTTGTTTTGCTTATTCCACTGTGGATGCTCTTAGCTTTCGCCTCTCTGTGTTTTCTTGTATATGGTGAGTTTTTTTCGGGCTTGGCTATTGTTTCTTATCTCTGTACATATTCAATTGGATATCATTGTAAGTGCGCAGGATGACTTTTCCATGAATGGAATTCTGCTTAGGATAAAAAGAAAGTTCAAAAAGCATATTCTCTAACTGTTTAAGCTGGCAAGGGCGACCTCCGTTAAAATATAACATGGCAATATCTCAACATCTTGACTGTAGGTAAAAAATATAGTCATTAAAATGGATGGTTCTCCGCGAAACAAGAAAGCATTTGGCCTATAAGAACTATCGAAATTCTATGAAATTTACGCCAAAATTAAGAATGGGAATCAAATTTGAAAAAGTTTTCTTTCTCGTAATCGTTTTGGTTGCCGCTCAACTCTTCATAAGTTTAGCCGTTGAAAGCTCGTTGGACGGGAAAACCTCCTCCTGTGCTTCTGTGAATGAATGCCTAGTACAGCAAGAGGGAACAGCTGATCAATGGTATCCATCTCATGCGCGTAAGTTCAGAGAACACTATAGGCTTACCAGGGGCAGCGGCCTCGGAGGGGGAGGGCGCAGCTTCAGCGGAGTAGGAATGAAAATGAGTGGCAGCAGAGGCGGAGGAGGAGGAGGCGCTGGAGGAGGAAAGAAATCGGCTGCATCCAAGGCAGAAGAACCGACATTGTTCTTACCCTGCATGATTCTTGTTGTTCTGACTCTAATTCATCTTCTTCTTTTTATAATTTCTTTTTATTTATTTATAAGAACTCTGGAGGCTGAAATTTGCAAGGAACGACATATGAATTTGCATGCCTCATTGGAATGAATGGTTCATATATTTACGAAGTTTACAATCTGTATGATAATTGGAAAATAAATGTGTTGGTCAGATGATTTATGTGAAGAAAAAGCGAAATGATGTATTATTGATTATGTACAAATCATAACCGTAACATGTCTTTATAAAGGTTGCAAGACTTGGTGTCTAAGAAACTAACCAACAAGAAAACATGATCAATAACGAGAAAACATAAATATTAATCTAGCCTAAACAGGAAATATAATATTGAAACCTAAAAAATATGGTAACATAAATATTTTCTAATATTATGTTAACAATTTAAATTGTATTATGGTGAGTACTGGACAGAGTGGCAACTCAGCGAGGTGGGTTAACTATATTTATGTGATTTTACATTTTTTTGGAGATGGGAGAAGTTATGAGCTCAATTTTTTTGAAACACTTGTTTAAATGTCCGATGGATATCAAGTACAAATAAAAAATTATGACTGGTTTCTATCTCAAAAATATTCTCTCCAAAATTTTGACTGTTTCACCATCTATGTTTTTTTGCTTTTAGTGATTTTTTTAATCAAATTTTCTATTTAATTTTTACTTTTTGGATGTATATAGCGTACTCTTATTCAAAAAATAAAAAAGTTTATTAAAATGTTAATTTTTTTTGACTAAAGACGTAAAAATACATGTAAACCTATATTAAAGCATTTTTATCTCAAAAATATATCTTAAATATATCTCAGAACTGACAACCAAATAAATGCGACTTAATAGAAACCTCAATTACAATTAAGGAGTAACATTTTTGGAATTATGAAACATGCCTTTTTTTTTAAACGGCGAAGCAAAAAATTTTATTAATGAAAAAGGATTACAAAACAAGCCCTTGTTGGCAACAAGGGAGGAAACTATCTAAATGCAATCGCCAATTGGTGAATTCATATTTTGAGGTGAAAGTCAAAACAATGTTTTATTATTTTATTTATTTATTTATTTATTATTATTATTATTTATGATTTTTTTTTTTTTTTGTTGGTTGGGGGGGATGTTAGAACCTCTACGGGGTCCAAATGGATTGGACTTGATCAGTATGCGCGCAGGATGAAAAACAACGTAGAACTTGGCGAGAATGACATTCCACATAAAATATGAACCATGCTTGTTTTAATTTGTTATAATATGTGGCCATGCGGGTGGCGTAACTATCGAGCTTAACTCAATCAATTACATCTCTCATAGAAGTTGGTTAGTTACCTCTTATTTTGTTAGGTATCCAGAATGCTATAATCAAAAATTGATAACCAAAAGTTGTCACATCAGTTTTTAATTATTCATTTAAGATATTGCTGAGGTTAGTAATGTAGATGTCTACAATGACATAATCAAAATTTGTCACATCAGCTTTTCAAACTACAAAAAATTAAAAACTGTAAATGTAACGCCCCGAATTTTGGGAACGTTAAATAAGACATTTTATTACAAAAACAAAGTGAGTCTGGCTCAATATTACATCATAATTCTCATAAGAGTACTTTATTAAACAAAAGGAGGGAAACTAGGATTCTTATCTACAGCTCTACCTGCTTCTCCATCCTAGCCAGCTCCAAAAACCTCCAAGATGTACTGTTCATCTTGATCATTTACAAGGTCTGACACATTATACCAGCGTCGCCACCGATATAATATGTCAGGGTTACCGAAGATAACATCGTGAGCCACAAGAGCTCAGCAGAATAATCCTATACCCACCAACCTTTAATTTACAAATAGCAGGTCATAGATATAGCACACAAACTCATGCATAAATGAATAACAATGACACATCCACATTCGCTATCTTCCTAGCGTTGGTGTCCATGACTTTCTGAGTTTCTCCTATGTGACTCATCGTAAACTGTGTCTCATTTTCATATACCATTCAACATTTCCAAAATCCGTTTTTACACACCCAACCTTGGTTCCGCCGTTTTGGGTTCCCGAGTATCCTCACAATGGTTCCGCCGCACCGGGTTCCCATTGGCACACAATTTGCATTGGCTCCTCTCCGTGGATAACCAAGCCATATCTCACCATGATTCCGCCGCTCCGGGTTCTCATGGGAACGCACACAACCTCACAATGGTTCCGCTATTCCGGATTCCCAATTGAACACACACAAAACTCACACCACACAATGGGCTACCACGTCCGGCCACATTGCAGTTTCCAAAACATTTCACCATTTTCAAACACGCATTTTCATTAACCACACCCTAGGTGCCATGTTTCTACTTTCTCAATTTCCGTGTCTCGTTTTCATGCATAGACTCCGCGGTAGGACTTTTCACAAACATAAATCATTCATTGTAATCTTGAAACTAAACTAGTAAGATCATCCAACTCTATATTAGTAATCAAGCTCATAACCATCCTAAAGATCAAAATACGAATACTTCTATTAACGATAGTCTTATCTTTCGAAAACCGTTCTTTCTGCCTTTGTGGGAAATTCAAAACAACACATGTTTATTAGAGTAAAAATTGATTATTCCAACATGCTCATACTTTCATTAGCGAAAACAAGTTTGTTAATTATCATGCATTCCAAACCTTATAGGTGAAAGATAACCTTATATACTTAAAGAAAACGATTAGGGACATTCTACGTATACTTAGAGATAGGGGATAAGGATAATCTACCGTTCTTCTTGGCTGTAGGGCAGCTATGGAAAGGTAAGTCGGCGGTCGAACGGAGTAACTTCCTACGGTAAGCTTCCGGTAGCTTCGAAAGAGAAAGGTTTCTCTCGAAACTTGATCTTGACTAAACTACTTAAACTTTTTGGATCGAAAGGGTGGTCGAGTGGTGGTTTAGTGGCGGCCTAGGATGAGTTTCTTGAAGAACTTAGGAAGAACTCAAGAACAAGAAAGAACTAGGAAAAACAAAGTAAGAACACAAGGATTCTAGAGAGAGAAGTTGAATGAGTGAAAGTGTGAGTTGAATGGCAAAGATGGGGTGCTATTTATAGCCAAACTAACTTGTATTACCCAATGAATAAAATTTTCCCTAGCAAATATTGTCCAATGGTTAAAAGGGCAAATCATGATTGAAAGCCTTCTATGACTTGTCAAATCCAATCTTTAGGCATAAGGCTATAAAATCAAGTAGGATCTTAGGCTTTCTAGGTAAATCTAGGTGATCATAGTCTAGGTTGGCAAGTCTTACAAGTCTAGGGTAGAGTTTGATTAGGCTAAGGCATAGCCTTCCATGTTTAGTCATTCATAGGTCTAGGTTGTAGTCAATTTCTAGGATGATTAAAGGCTACTTTGGAATCAAATCTAGGATGATTAGGGCTAGGATTCTATACTAGAAATTGACTAGAATGAGTTATCTAGTCAATTGGACTTAAGGCTAAAACAGGGCTAAAGAGGTAGCTTGTGCAAGTGTACAAACACATGCACACACTCCACCCTCTCTCTCACTCTCTCTCGGCCTCTCTCTCCTCTCCCCCTCTCGTCTCTCTCTCTCTCTCTCTCTCTCTCTCTCTCTCTCTCTCTCTCTCTCTCTCTCGTTCAATGAATATATATATATGACTACATATATGGTTATATATATGTATATATGTACATCTAGGAAAATCTAGGAAAGTAAAACCTAAAAATAATTAGGCTTAAGGCTAAAATCTAGGTGTGCATGCATGGCATAGCTAGACTTGCTTCTTTTGAAAGCAAAATAATGACTATGACTTGTCTTGTCTTGTCCAAGTCATACACACATGGGCAAGTCAAAGGTCCAAAAACAAAGGGATAATAATCTCCCTAACATTTGTTACCCAATGGGTAAAGAAAAAATAAGGTTGACATGACATGACATGACCCAAGATTCTTTTCTTGACTTGTCACATCTAGCTTTATTGGCCAAGCCTAATATTTATTGTCCAATGGATAATATTTCCCCTTACATTTATTGACCAAAGTGTAAAGGGATTTTGGATATAATTAGGGTTTGAAATGACTAGTCATGGGGTAATAATGATTACCTCTATGGTTTAATGGTTCAATAGGGTTTTGCGGGGTTCATAAGGTTCAAAGATGTCAAAAAGGTCCAATTAGGGTTAAAGTATTGTAACTAGGTGGATTGGTGGTCCGGTTCTTCCAACTAATCGGTTAGAAACTAACCTTACTTGCCATGTAGGACTTCTTGCCAAGAAATATAATTTTAAAGGGCTAAAATCTAATTATGACGGATTATTAGAAATTAAAAAGAAATTTTAAAAGCAATCCAAGTAATTTAAAAATAAAATTCAAATATTTAACGAAATTTTTATTTATCGAAAATCAAGGTCGTTACAGTAAACAGTAGAACATAGTTTTTTTAAAAATAGATTTGAAACTAATAAAACTATTTACTTGAAATAGAAAATAGAACTTTTTTTTGAAAAAAAAAACTATTTTAGAGGAAAATGGCAAAGAGATAGAACATTTTTGTATAATAATTCGTGTATTTGATTTAGAATATGTAGGGTCTATTAAATTTGGTTATTGTCAAAAGGTTGATAGTTTTAGTTATCCAAATTTCAATATTTGATTATTTCTAAGGAGGTTGTTAAGTTTGATTATAGCATTATGAGCCATATTTTGCATCAGCATTGTTAACTTTTAAAATCTTTTACTTTGATCATAGCAATGTGATACTCTCATAGTATTCTTCTCGATTGTTTACCCTTCAAGAACAGAAGGGTAGCAATGTAGCATATATGTTGTGTTTGGATCGTGGATTTGTAAACAAGTAAAGGCAAAAGAATATATTGTAAGAGAAAACATAGTTCTCAGTCTTCCTCCATTAATTCGTTTCAAAATCTATGATTCAAACAAAGCCTCCTATTTATAGGGAGTTTATTTTCGGAGAGAATGACGTTCTAGCCTAACTAGGAATATTGGGCTTAGAATTAGAAACTCCTTCCAAAACCCATTTCCATTGGTCTTCAAAAGCTTTTCACTGTTTCACCATCAAAGGTGAATATTATGGGAAAACGTTCAAACAATTGAAAAGTAACCATCAGGAGAAATTGTATTCTTTCATGATTTGTTCAACCTCTAAATAGAATGGGGGATGCTGCCTAGCAGCCCCCTGCAAAGCACGTGCAGAGTAGCTGATCCGACCGTTCATCTCGACAACCGACGGTCAATGACTCAGATTCAATCCGAGCCATCTGTGCCAAGATGAGTGGCCGAATCGGCCGCTTGGCACCACTTTGCAAAGATGCCGCTCTGTAGCATCCCTTTGTCCACAAATATGACATCAGTTAGGTAGGTTAAATTAAGACTTTATTTCGGTTGAAAAGATAGTGGCGAGAATAATTTTAAGACCTTTAATTGATTCAATAGCTACAAATGTTCATATTGTCTAGATACAATCTCGCAACCCTGTGTGAATTTGTTGGCATTAATATAATTTGAAATGCGAATATGCCGCTATGAAGCTTTCACTAGCACATATCGAAATCTATCAACTTTAGCATAAGAAAAATTAGTTTTAGTAACTGGAATAGATGTTACAACAAGTTAAAGAGAATGGAGAACAGCTCTATTGTTAAGAAGAAATTTGGAAAATGTAGAAAGGCTCTATTAGAACAAATCTTGTCTCCCAGAGGCGGCTCCATTCATTACCTTTCATGGTTAACTGACTACCCAAATTTTTTTTCCTTAGAATACAGGTAAAATTTTTGGACTAATCTTATTTTGAACACCAAATCTAAATGTCAATGAACACCCAACCCAATTGTTTGAACACCCAACCCAAATGTTAACGAACACCCATCCCAAAAATAGCCCACAAATTAATCCACTTGAAATTGAAAGCCCAAATTTCAGCCCACTAAGTTTCAATAGCATTACAAAAGAAGTTGCAAGATATTGCAAATGCCATGGCACTTGTTGAAATGTCTAAGCGACGGTTGCAAGTGATGAGAGATGATGGGTGTGATTCTTTGTTGGCCGTAGTGTCTTAGTTTTGTAGCAGCAATTATGGCATTCCTTTTCCTAACATGAGTGAAATGTTTGTATCTAGTGATTGGCCAAAACGCAAAGCCTCACAAATAACGATTTCTCATCATTATCGTGCTGAGCTATTCTGTACAGTCTTGGATTTGCAATTTCATGAGCTGAACAATTGCTTCATAGAGGCAAATACGGAGTTGCTACTTTTTATGAGTTGCTTGAATCCTAGAAATTCATTTTCTACTTTTGAAAGGAAAAAGTTGATTCGTCTTGCGAAACTCTACCCGTGTGACTTTTCTAAGGTGGACCTAATAGCATTGGACATTCAACTTCAAAATTACATTGTTGAAGTTATATACTTTGCTATTTTGGGGGCATTTTAGATGTTATGTATGACTTTTTGTTTATATATAGTTGTGGTTTCTTGAGATAGTATAGTGCATTTTCTGAACACCCTTAGAAAAATTTCTGGAGTTGTCACTAACCACCTTAAAAATTGCTAGTTGCTCGTCTTCACCCGCACCATCATAATCTTCACAGACTTCACTACAAACTAAGAAAAATCCAGAGATTGGTGACGTTTTCTACAAATAAAATAGAACACAAAACATCTCTGAATAAGAGCAGACAAATTTTTTCCAAAAGAGGAAACTTTCGAGATTTGGAGACTTCAAAAAAAATTCGTAAATGGAATTTGAAGATGTATTGATAGGTGCAACATGGACAAAAGTCGCGTGTATAATAGGTAGCCTTCCTCCCTGCCTCAGGATACCCCTTCTAGTACTTCTACCTCCGCTCTTTTACTTTGAGAAGGCTCTTAAAGAATCTCTCATAAAAATATTCCTATGCTAAGCCCTCCAAAAGTCCAAGAAGTTATTGGAAAAAGTGATTGAAATACTTATAATAGCATGACAGTGTCCCTACACTGGCAATGCGGCGCCGTCAAAACGATATCCTAGCAATTGAGTTTGAAGGAAGTATACCACCCCATGTCTAAGTGTGCTGGGGTGTGTGTTACAGAAGTGTGCGTTCGTGAGTAGCATGTATGTGTGTGTGTGTGTGTTGCAGAAAGGTGTGCGTGAGTAGCAGGTGTATATGTGTTTATTTTGTGGCATAGGTATGTGTGTCTGTGTGAGGTGCTAGTGTGTGTGTGTCATTTCTATCCACTACAACATTTGATTATGTTGTTAATGCTGGTGAAACCAGCAAATGAAGAGACTTATACTGATTACGGTCCTGGTGTGTTGTTGCTACTCCCAGAGGCTCATTTCTTGTTGCGGTTATTAACACGGCTCCTATGGTTGCGTTAATTGCAGTTGTGTTGCAAGGTAGGGGCACTTTCTGTTAGGGAAGAGAATCTGGTCATGAGGAAAAGTTATGATCTTGAGGAAAGGCTTTGATAAAATTGTGACTAGTTCGGTGCTCAATTAGTTCCTACAAAATTTGGGCAGTTGTTGCTGATGTTGAAGATTCATGCAGTAATCTGCTTTTAGTCTAGCTTCTTGCGTTCCTATCAAGGTGGCGTGGTCATGGTCTTCTGCTGCTGGAATTTCTGCCATGCATGTTGTTACATAATGTTCCTTAGTTGAGATGCTACTACTACTGATGTAAGGATGCTGCTGCTACTAATTGATGATTCATGCCACTCTTAGAGCATGTGACAGAGACTCCATCACATCACTTGAGCCTAATCTAAATTGAATGAAGTCAGACCAACATTAAATCTTAAGTTTATAAGTAATGAGACATCCATATTATACTAAAACACAAACTTATTCTCTTTATCCGGTTGGGACTTAATTAACATTCACACAACCTATAAAAGGATCTCGTTTTGATGTCCATCGGTGTTCTATTGTTAGCTTTGGTAGGGATCTATGCCTTCCTGAGGCGACTTAGTGTCTAGGTCTCTAACTCCATGTTACTGATCCTTGTTGGCGGTGTGAAGAGAGCATGAGGCTCGTGCTTAATTAGGATCTAGACATTCTGTGTTTTCTTGTATATCATGAGTTTTTTCGGGCTTGGCTGATGTTTTTTATCTCTGTATTCGGATGGATATCATTATAAGTGCGCCAGATGACTTTTCCAATCTAGGCATTAGCTTTAATCCGTCTCTTTGTGTTTTCTTGTATATGGTGAGTTTTTTCGGGCTTGGTTGTAGATCTTTATCTCAGTATTCGAACGGATATCATTGTAAGGGCAATATTGCAACATCTTGCCTGTAGGTACAAAATATAGTCATAAAATTGGATGGTTCTCCGCGAAACAAGAAAGCATTTGGCCTATAAGAACTAGCGAAATTCTATGAGATTTAATTTACACCAAAATTAAGAATGGGAATCAAATTTGAAAAAGTTTTCTTTCTCGTTATCGTTTTGGTTGCCTCTCAACTCTTCATAAGTTTAGCCAATGAAAGCTCGTTGAGGATAACCTTCTCCAGTGCTTCTGTGAACGAAGGCCTAATAGAGCAAGAGGGAAAAGCTGATCAATGGAATTTATCTCATGCACGTAAGTTGAGAGAACACTTTAGATTTCTCAAGGGCGGCCGCGGAGGAGGCGGAGGCGGCTTTAGCGGAGGCACGTCTATGAAAATGAGTGGAAGCGGAGGCGGAGGAGGAGGCACGGGAGGACAGAAATCAGCTGCGTTCAAGGCAAAAGTACCGACATTACTCTTACCCTACATGAGTCTTGTTGTTCTGACTCTAATTCATCTTATTTAATTTGCAGCCATGATTCTTGATTTCTGGAGGCTAAAATTTGCGAGGAACGACTCATTGAAATGAATGGTTCATATATGTACGAAGTTCACATTCAATATGATAATTGGAAAATAAATGTGTTGGTCTTATGATTTAAATTGTATTATAGTGACTTGAAAGAGCGGCAACTCAGCGAGGTGAGTTAACTATTTACGCGATTTTACATTTTTTGGGGATGGGAGAAGTTATGACCTCAAATTTTTTGAAACGCTTGTTTGAATGTCCAATGGATATCAAGTACAAATAGAAAATACAAAGAAACCTCATTCACAATTACTTAAAGGAGCAACATTTTTGGGATTAGAAACATACCTTAGATGTTTTGGTGCAAAAAAAAGGAAACTATCTAATGCGAATTGGAGAATTCATATATTGAGGCGAAACAATGTTTTTTGGTTTGGGTTGGAGTGCTCCGTGGTAAGAACCTCTAAGGGGTCCAAATGGATTGGACCTGAGTACGTACATAGGATGAAAATCAAGATAGAACTTGGCTAGAACGGCAGTCCACAGAAAATGTGGACCATTCTCGTTTTAGTTTGTTATATTATGTGGGTGGCGTAGCTACCGAGCTTAATCCAATCAATTACGTCTCTCTCAGAAGTTGGTTAGCTACCTCTCATTTTGCCGTAGTATTCTTCTCGTTTGCCCTTCAAGAACGGTAGCATATAGGTGTTGATTGTGGATATGTTAACGAGTAAAGGCGAAGGAATTGTAAGAGATAACGCAGTTCTCAGTCTTCCTCCATTAGTTCGTTTCAAAATCTATGATTCAAACAGAGCCTCCTATTTATAGGGAGTTTTTCTTCGGAGAGATTGACGTTCCAATTAAAAAAGCAGCCTAGCTAGGAATTAATGTTGGGCTTAGAATTAGAAACTCCTTCTAAAACCCATTTCCATTGGTCTTCAAAATTAAGCTCTTCACTGTTTCATCATCACAGGTGATTATTATGGGAAAACATTCAAAAAATTGAAAAGTAACCACCAAGAGAAATTGTATTCTTCATGATTTGTTCAACCTCCAAATAGAATGGGGGATGCTGCCAAGCAGCCCCCTGCAAAGCGGGTGTAGAGCGGCTGATCCGACTGTTCATCTCGACAACCGACGGTCAACAACTCAAGTTCAATCCGAGCCATCCGTGCCAAGATGAACGGCCGAATCAGCCACTTGGCACCGCTTTGCAGGGATGCCGCTCAGCAGCATCCCCTGTCCGCAAATATGACATCAGTTAAGGTAGGTCAAATTAAGACTTTGTTTCGATTGAAAAGACAGTGGCTAGAATAATTTTAAGACCTTTAATTGATTCATAGCTACAAATGTTAATATTGTCTAGATACAATCTCGCAATCATGTGTGAATTTGTTGGCATCAATATAATTTGAAATGTGAATATGCCACTATGAAGCTTTCACTAGCACATATCGAAATCTATCAGCTTTTAGTATAAGAAAAATCAGTTTTAGTAACTTGAATAAATATTACAAGAAGGTAAAGAGAATGGAGAATGGCTCTATTGTTAAGAAGAAATTTGGAAAATGGAGAGTGGCTCTATTATAACAAATCTTGTCTCCCGCCTTAAAAATCGCTATTTGCTCATCTTCACCCACACCATCATAATCTTGACTACAAACTAAGAAAAATCCTGTAGAACTGGCGAAAATATAACACGAAACATCTCTGAATTAGAGCAGACAAATTTTATAGAAAAGAGGAAACTTTCAAGATTTTAAATGGAATTTGAAGATACTTTGATTGGTGCAACATGTACAAAAGTCTTGTCTATAAAAGGTAGCCCTCCTCCCTGCCGCAGGATACCCTTCTAATGCTTCTCCCTCTGTTTTGACTTTGAGAAGGCTCTTGAAGAATTTCTCACAAAAGTCCAAGAAATTATTTGCAAAAGTGATTAAATCACTTGTAGTAGTGTGACAGTGTCCCTACACTGGCAATAAGTCGCCGTCAAAACACTATCCTAGCAAAAAGAGCAAGAAGCAATGGAGTTTGAAGGAAGTACCACCCATGTCTAAGTGTGTGGGTGCGTGTATTCCAAAAGTGTGTTCGTGAGTAGCGTATGTGTGTGTGTTGCAGAAAGGTGTGTGTGAGTAGCAGGTGTACATGTGTTCGTTACTTCGTTTCGTGGCAGGGGTATGTGCGTGTCTGTGTGAGGTGCAGGTGTATATGTGTGTCATTTATATCCACTGCAACATTTGATTATGTTGTTAATGCTGCTGAAACCGCGAAATGAAGAGACTTTTCCTGCTGTCTATGACGGTCCTGGTGTGTTGTTGCTACTGCCAGAGGCTCATTTCTTGTTGCGGTTATCAACATGGCTCCTATGGTTTCTTTAACTGAAGTTGCATTGCAAGATTAGGGCACTTTCTGTTAGGAAGGAGAATCTGGTCATGAGGAAAAGTAATGATCCTCAAGAAAGGCTTTGATCGCAAAGTTGTAACTGGTTCGGTGCTCAATTATTTCCTACAAAATTTGGGTAGCTGATGTAGAAGATTTATTCAGTTATCTGCTTTAGGTCTAGCTTCTTGCGTTCCTATCGAGGTGGTGTGGTTCATGGTCTTCTGCTTCTGGAATTTCTGCCCATGTTGCTACATAATGTTACTTAGCTGAGATGCTACTGCTACTGCTACTGATGTGAGGATGCTGCTACTACTAATTGATGATTTATGCCACTCTTGGAGCAATGTGATGCGCTACTGCTGGGTTGTTTATGTTTGTGCGATTGATATAAGGTGTGTTGGGGCCACTAACAATTAATTTGGCTCAAATGCTGCTGCTGCTGCTAAGGATGCCTATGATGATCTGTTGATGTTAATGTTTTTCTCTTTGTTTTGTTGTATTGGTGTATTTGGCCTTAGTACCTGGTTTTCACCTTTTTCTATCATCGGGTTTGTGTCGGTTTTTTTCCTCATTGGGTTGGCTCCTTACCAACTTTGTCTTCAAGGTTTGCGAGTGGTATATGATTGTCCGAGCAAATATGTCACCTTCGTTATGGTGTTTGGTTTTGGTTGTAATGTCGTAGTGCCCCTAGTCCTCTCTTGAAGCCATCCTGTTTTGCAACGCCAACCAAAGCAATTCCTTTCCAAACCATGCTCCCGCTGATCTAGGGTGCATATCCAAAATGACAAATTGATTGGCCATTGGCTTTGTTATTATTATTCGAAATTGCTCGCCTTTTTTGGGAACCATGTATTTTACATTCAAAATAATGTTCTTATGAGATTTTTTTTGATTATTCTCAATGAGATCTTTAAATTGGTATAAAAAAAATTCATGCTAGTTAATTATTCTTTGTGTGCAAAATACACAATCCGCAGAAAAAGGTTGGCAATTTAGGACGAAGGAAGTTTCTCTTAATGAACCAACAAAAAATTAAAATTTTGTTGGCATCCTTTTGTAAGTTCTCATTTTTTGTTTTGGATCTATCTTATAGTGACCACTACCACATTTTGGGTACTATGTGGTTTATCAGTTATCACTATTACATTAGTGGAATGTGTTGCACTATGCGACGTATGAATTACATTCTATCTATATATTGGTGAGACGTTTCATAGTATCCATAATGTAGTACCTAAATATGACCGCCGAGGCATTAAGCTTTGTTTGTTTTGAGTTTGGAGAAAGATTTTTGGATAAGTAGATAAAATTTACTATTAGGTACTGTGCATTAGACAGATGGTTTTAGGCCCAAAGTGAGACAATCCGCCATTCATTTGAAAATTTCCCCAGGAAAAACGGTTATGCCAACAGAATTCGCCTTCGGATACCGATCCTTCCTCATACCACGTTAAAACCTTCGTCTGAACCTTCTCTCCCCATTGGGAAAACATCGGTTTTCCCTCTTAAATCCCTCTCTGTACGCATACATTACGTTATACACAAATTAATTTAGAGAGAGAGAGAGAGAGAGAGAGAAAAACAGAGGGAGGTAGGACAGAGAAGGAGAGGAACATCGATGGACTCGCCGGGGTCGTCGGGCCGGTCGTCGGTGCTGGAGTCGCTGAGGGGGATGGGTCGGATTCGGAGGGACGACCTGAGGCGGAGGATCACGATGCCTCAGTACCAGCGCATGGCCATGCGAGACGCCATTGACTCCAGCGACGTCGTCGCCACCGGAAACCGGTACATCGCCTTCAAGTACGGCGGAGAATCCGCCCGCCCCCCGGAGGAGGCTCCCGTCGTGGTTTTCATCAACTCGAGGAGCGGCGGGCGGAACGGACCCGAGCTCAAGGCTAGGCTTCAGGAATTGATGGGCCAAGAGCAGGTGCGTGCTTTCATTTCCCTTAAGGCCCCGTTCTTCCTAAATGTTTGATACTCCGTACTTTTTCGTAATTTATTGTTAAAGCTTTTCGTCGTATTTTTTAGATTGATCGTACGTCCCAACGGAAGGATAGAAATATACTACGTATAAACATGTGGATTAAAGTTAAAAATTCAAAGACGATTGTTTCAAACCTCTTTCGCCATTAGTGAATTTTTTTTTCTCTTTTGTTCATAATTTTTTACTAGTACCTTTCGGACTAAGCGTGTAGTGAATTTTTTCCAAACTTTTGGTCGAAATGTTTTACCGGTACTTTTTAGACGCCTCTCGCTGACACCAAAGACTAACCCAAAAAATATAAGGTGTATCTAAAAAAATTCAAAAGGAAATAACAAACAAAATAAACAAAATAAAATTTTTGAAAGAACAGGGCTAAGTCAGAAAATGTACGAGGGTGAGCGGGAACGAAAGGGCGAGTGTGTGAAGTGTATTTCGAGAATATTCAAACTACCAAAATTAAGATCATAGATTTAAATATTGGCCGCTAGGTGTAGCTGTTTTCTGACATTCCGATACCGGTGCCACCCAAAGTTAACACATGGACGTCTCTGACACATATGGCTTCAAATTTGATGTTTTGCCCTCTTTGGAGCCGCTAAAGCCGCTTCAAGTGCTTTGGTGCAAAAAACAATTGAAGAACTTCATGGCCCCTACACCCAATTCCTAGTACAAATCATTTGATACTCCCACTAGGCCACTACCATTACACAGCTACCGATATGCAGTCTGCTACTTTTGTTTAAACCTTGGCGAAGATTGAGAGCAGAATAAGCGAGGATTGAGCGCGGGAGTGAAAGATCATGTGACCCCAATTTCACCACCCCCCACCCCCCCCCCCCCCCCCCCCCCCCCCGCTCTCTCTCGGCATAACCATATATTATGAAGTGGTTTTTGTGTATTTATGTCAAATACGTGTTTATGTACAGGGGTGGAGTCGCCTAAACTGAGGGGGAGAAAATTAGACAAGTGCAATAATCCATTTTCTATATTGTTTGCTTCCCTATTGCCAAATACGGGCAAATGTACATAAATCTTGGCAATTGTGATGTGCATTGGGGTTGAATTGTGCTGGTTCTGCTGAACATGCCATTTTTGTTTATAAGGATTCATTTTTCTGCTAGTTTATTCTATAATTGTTACGAAAACACTGGGTAGGGTCCGGACACCTAAGTTGTTGAAAAAACATTGGGTAGCTGCATCTATGCACTTGAAGTTTTAGTCCCACGAAAAAGAATGTTAGAATTAAGCTATTCATTTGCATTTTCAATTATTTTGCAACACCATCACCTATTAAGAACAAAGAACTACAAAATTCCAATTGTCTGATTGGGTTTTAGTAACATTTACTTGGGCTGCCTACATATCTTTTCTTCTGGATGGTTATTTGGCTCAGGCATTTAACATTTGCGGAACACAATTGCCTGTATGTTGGCTGTCACGTATTTTCTATTTTTTGAAAACCTTTTCTCAACTCAGTGTAAAAGTCACACTATTTAAAATAGAAGTTTTTACTTCACTTCGGTGACACAATTGTAACTGTAAATTCTGGTTTTCTTTTCCCTTTCTTCATGCTAGGTTTTTGACCTTCAATCTGTGAAGCCTCATGAATTTGTTCAATATGGGTTGGGATGCTTGGAAAAGTTGGCTGAACTTGGGGACTCGTGCGCCAAAGAGACTCGTGAAAAGCTGAGGGTTGTGGTACGCATGCAGGCAGATGAAATGCTCAGTTTCTTGTTGACGTACAAATATTTGTGATCTTCCATTTTATTTCCTCCGCAGATGGAATTAATTAGAAAAGGGTAGTGTCGTAGTGATTTCTGATTCCGTTTTTATATCTGCAGCCCTTTTTTTGGTCCTTATGCATGTTCATATTTCCACGGATAAGAGGACATTGTTGTAAACTCACATGAATAAAAACAGAAAGGTGACTAGTGGTAAAGACGAGTGGGAAAATCACTTACCAATCAGAACAGTGCAACTAGTCAAATTAATCAATTACATGCAAAGATTTTGCGTGACTGAAAATAACATGAATTCTACACGTTCTGGGTTACTAGTTTGGTTTGACAGGTTGCAGGAGGAGATGGCACTGTGGGTTGGCTCCTAGGAAGCCTTGGAGAGCTTCACAAACAAGGGCGCGGGCCTGTTCCTCCAACAGCTATCATTCCCCTCGGGACAGGAAATGACTTGTCTAGGAGTTTTGGTTGGGTAAGCTTCTCAGTTTATTTGGGGGACAACTTCTCAATTTTTCCACTTCTTTCTGGTCATTTTGAGGACTGGTTCCTTAATTTTCTTTCCAGGGTGGTTCCCTTCCTTTTAACTGGAGATCAGCAACCAAAAGAACTCTTGACAAGGCAAGTACAGCTCCAACTTGCCGTCTAGATAGGTGAGTATTCTTTTCCCTGGAGTTGCATTTACTCGTTCTTGTTCACATTGGATGATGCTGGTAATGTCAACATCTGGTTATGGAACCATACAGTAATTAAAGGGTTCTCTGGCTTCTCTCTCATAGACATTTGTTTCCATCATGTACATATAAGGTGTAAAGATATTGTATATCCAATCGTTACATCTTCAAATACTTGTTGGGTAAAAATCAACATTACTAGTCCCAGTCGGACATCTGAGGTGGCATGAAGGCCACACCCAAAACCTGTAGGCTCTTGTTTGAGCCATGACCTCGTTGCTTTATCACTGTTAGTGTATCAAGTTCTTATTTAGTCCTAAAATCTTATTACATTGCTGGTTTTTTGAGTTCTTAAGTGTTGAATTAATTTGATACGGAAAAAATGAATCTTGTTACCAAGTTTCTACGCCGATGGACTTGCATATATTGCTCAATGGGTAGCCAAAAAGCACAAGTATTTGGAGTGTTTTGCTCGATGCCAAAAGAGGAAAGTGATTAAGATAGAATGGACTGAAACAGAGTAGGATTGCTGAAGTGGTTGATTATTCCAAGAATGATGATTTATACTCAACAATTTTGGTTTTCTATATCTATCAAATAGTATTTTTCCAATTAATATTGGATTTGCTTGTTGGCATTTGAGCATCACTCTAAGTAAGGGTAGCACATGGCTAATAGCATTGCCTAGTCGCTAGATGGGTCTGGTGGTTTTCTCATTTTCAATGTTGGATTCAACTTGGTACACTTAGTTCAAACATGTATGGTATATAAACGTAATGATTTATTCACCTTCTGATTGTCAACCATTGCAATTGTCACATGCTTTCTAGACATTAGCATTCTCATGGTAAATATTATGCTTGGCTATCGGCAGGAAGCATCTGGATTCATGTATATGCATTCTGTGTGGGTATATAACATGTTACCATGACAATCACCAATTTCTAGAAGATTTAGTAAACCACATACTCCAATTGAATATTCATGATTGTTTCTGGTCACAAATTCTTTTAAATGCTTAGCAGTTCTACAGAACACAACTTTGTTTTCTGCAGTTGGAATGTTTCAATATCCATGCCAGCACAGGAAGTTGTGGATCCACCCCATTCTCTGAAGTCTGTGGAGGGGTGCTCCCTTGATCTGGTAACGATTGAGTATGTCTAATTACATCTTGTTTCAGTTGGTTGTTTTTGCAGGACTGCTTTTGGTTTGTTCATGAGTATCCTTGTGAGCATCATGATCATTGGCATGGAGTTCTCTCGTAGTTGGCTAGGAGCTCATTTTTTAATGACCCCAGGATTCCTATAAATAACTGTTACGTCTAGACTGTTTATTTTGAGACTGTTGTCCATTTTTTGTTCTACTTTACATCATCACATCTTATTGTTACACAGTCTAGGGTAGAACTCAACCTCAAAAGCTAGCTGTTGAAGTGAGGTGCCCTCACGCTTATATACTTCATAGTACCTTGGTACCCAGGTGATGTGAGATTTCGCTTCACACCCACCCTCACGCGAAGCTGGCATCCTCACTCGGCAGCACTTGCTGCATGCAGGCCAGAGACATGCACCCTACCCATCTTTGGTACCTAGCTCTGATACCATGTTACACGGTCTTGGGTATAACTCAAGCCCAAAAGCTAGCTATTGAAGTGAGGATGCCCTCACACTTATATACTTAATATTATTTTAGTACCCAGACGTTCCCTCACCCAAACACATGCCAAGATGCACCGTCCATGTGGGCTTGAGAGTCCCATGGACGGTGCGTCTTGGCATGTGTTTTTGGCACCCCAGATGTCAACCCTTTGTGTTATTGTCCTAGCTGAATGGAGTATCGAGGCCACCACCTTAAGACCTCATGTGCCAACCTATGGGAATTGGCTTGTGCCTGCCATCTTTATGGGGATCTGTGACTTAAGCCTTGGGCAAGGAGACAGCGCTATACTTGCAGATAATGCATGAAGTCATGCTACAAGTCTCGTACCATGTACTTGGCAAGTGGCATGGTGCAATGATACTTGTGGGCTTCGGATTGACACGTTGCCTTACTCGAGCAGCACTTTACTACAACACGGACGAACATTATTTATATTTTGACACATATCAATACAAGACCCAACGTACCGATGTGGTACAACAAATAAACAATATTCTAACAAATGTTTTGAACATTGATGGATTGAGCAGGCAGGAGAAATAGAAGGGCAGTTGCCTGAGAACCGGTCTTGTTATGAAGGCGTTTTTTATAATTACTTCAGCATAGGTATGTAATTTTGATCTTACGAAATGCATGATGCATTTCACCTGTTTCATGTTTGCCTAATATAGTTCTTGTATAAAAAATATTGACCTTTGAACTTGTTGGTTTTGGTGTTGTGAAACCTTGAACCTTCAATAGTGAGCCTTAGCCTTTTGTTTTTGTTAAAGCATCCAACTCAAAATCAATTGGCAATGAGTGGAGAGGCTGCCCAATCTCATATACTAGTTTTCAAGATGATAATTAGCCGATGTGGGACAAATTCCAACACTCCCCTGCACGTGCAACCCCCGACTCGCACGTGGAGAGGTCAACAAAGGATCTAAAACGTATCACAACGAAATAAGGTGCAACTATGGCATAAACAAAGGAGAAAAAACTCTGAAAACCTAACTCGGATACCATGTTAAAGCATCCAACTCAAAACCAATTGGCAATGAGTGGAGCCCAGGCTCATATACTAGTTTTCGAGATGATAATTAACCGATGTGGGACAAATTGCAATAGTTTCTTATGGAAGAGACCAAAATATAGCTTATGATTTTCAAATCATTGGCTATTGCAAGTGATTTGGATTTCATGTTTGTTTGCTTATCATCTTCATAGACCCATATCTTCTTGTTCTTTACGACTATGTCAGATGAACTCTGGTAAGAGTGTCAGGTGCAAGTGCAGGTCTGTTTGTCTGATTTATCGTATTCCCACATTAAGGTTTCATATCTTAACATACTACTACTGTTTTCCAGGATAAAACAGTGTTTATAAGGTGCCATTGAGTGTTTCATGCATAAGATGGGGTCCTCATACATGTTTTCTTAGTAAACTACAATTAGTAATCACTGGTTTGTCTTTTTTGGGTGAGTAGTCAACTACAATTTTTGGGCATGCATCCCATTATTCCCATACTTTTATCCTAGTGTTCACTGTCCAACATGGGTACTATATATGCTTAGATAAGTTCTTGTAATATACTCGATTGTAAGAGATCTGTGCTTTCACTGAACAAAACACACCCAACACTGAAGTGGTTCAGTTAGAAGTTTGCCTACCATGTAACTTTTAGTCCATCCGTCCAATATTCATCTTTGGACTGTAATTTTGTTATGCAAGAAGCAACTCTTACAAATGGCAAAAACAAAAGACGGAAGATAGTTAAGTGATGAGTAAGAGAAAGTTTGTCATCGCAAGATTGTCTCTAGATTTAAGCACAACCTCTTGTGATTGGCTTGCTCTCCTTAATATGTTGTTCAGTCTCTTACCTCTAATGTCTGGATGCAGGAATGGATGCACAAGTTGCCTATGGCTTTCACAATTTACGCAATGAGAAGCCTTACCTCGCACAAGGACCTATTTCAAACAAGGTGATCTCTCTCTCTCTCTCTCTCTCTCTCTCTCTCTCTCTCTCTCTCTCTCTCTAACAAGACATAGCTTTAATCCTTGGTTGTAGTTAAGTACATATATCTATGATTATATCATACTGCTTCGTTTGTGAGACAAGTGAAAGAAGCTCCCCTTCCTAAAGATTTGGTCCGCTAGTGTGATCTACCTAGGCTTCTGATTTAACATGCATTGGCATATCTTTAACAAGTTGAGTTGGTTTACAATCCCCCTTATCACTTTATCATATTGTTTACACCCATTTTTGGCCAAATTCTAAAAAGGAATTTGTTAATGGATTAATGGCCCAAAATTAACATTTTGGGCATTGCTTGAATTAGGCCTTGATTGATTTAGGCCTTTGGTCGAATTTATAGTGGGCCATAATTGGATTTGGAAAGGCTAAAAGGGATTAATGGGCTGCATTAATATTGGGAGCATGGCTTAATTAGTCCAGGCCCAAATTAGTTTTCGGATCTGGGCCCATTCTTAGGCTTATTCGGCCCAATTGAGTTAAAGCGTAGATTAGGTTCAAGCCTTGGCCCAACTAATCAAAGCTCGGGCTAGTTTTTCGGGCCTATTTAGCCCAATTAGGCCAAAATTCATTTTCAGGTCTTGGCCCAGTTTTTCAGATTTATTCGCCTGAAAATGAAGAAGTCAAGAAGACCATAAGTTGCTTAGTCATGCTTGGGAAGCAAGATGCTCACAAGCAGCTCAAAGGCCTAGAAGGTTCTCTCTAGCAGGTCTAAGCAAGCAGCTCAAGGCCTGCAGCAGTTTTCCTTCAGCATGAAGCAAGGACACATGGCATTCATGCAGCCCATGTGGCCTAAGCAACTCAATCAAGCCTGCACAATCTGCTCACAAGCAGCTTACTTAGGCTTGCTTGGTCTTTTATTACAAGAAAAATAGGGCACAAGTTCCTTTCCTTTTGTCTTGAGTCTTCTTGCTTAAGGAACCAACTTAGAGCCTTCAAGGGCCCACAAGGGACGAAAAGTGGCTAAAAAGTCTTCTCCTTTACAGAAAAGTTTCAGCCTTTAGCCTTAAAAGGTCCCAAAACCCTCCTTTTCTCAAGTACCTATGCAAAAAGAGAGAATAAAGGCCTGAAATAGTTGATTTCAGGCCTCAAGCAGAGCTTGTAGCCGAAGTCTTGGAGTAGGAAGCAAGGTCAAAGGTTGGGACAGAGGCAGCATAGTTGGTGGTGAGTTAAGTTGTTTACCTTTCGCTACTAGAAATGTTGCAGAGTAGGGAACGGATCTGGTTGCTTACTTACTGGAGCACTAGAGAATACCCTAACTAGCAGCATGGACACATGGCAGCCATGCAAGAAGACACGTGGAGGTCATGCAAGAACCTCAAAGCCATGCAAGACCTATGTTACTGCCTATAAATACCAGAATTGAAGGCCTTAGCAGAGGTCCACGACCTCAAGAGTCCATGGCTTATGCAACTACATTTACATTCCTTTTATGTTCAAACGCTGCTTATACTCACTTCAAAGTAGTTTAAGTTTTTATCGTATTCCTTGTACCCAACTTCGTTAAACCGTTAATGGAGTTCTTTTGATCCAAATTCAGCTTTGTTTTATCTTTCTTTCTATTTTCTAACAACGGTTAGGAAATATTAAGTCTTTATCCTGCAAAGGCAAACAACAAACCATCTCACGGCCTTACCCCTTAGGCCGAGCCCAATCATTAAAAGAAGTCAGATTCAGGCATTCAGGCCTTGATATCGAGTTTGGACTGCCATTCGGTCCTAGCACGCCCGCAACACTAGCCAACTTGGTTTTGCACTTTTTGTGGAAAACACATATCCTTCTCATATTATGATTCAAGCTTTTGGGCAATTGGTGCCAGGATGTATTAACGATTGTTCATCAATCTGTGTGGCTATGAATACACGCCCAGTTAGCGGGTGGTAACATGAAAGAACAATGCTTCTTCAGTTGTTTGTTAACTGAAAGTGACAAACAAACACTAGTAGAGTCCATCTCAATTATAGATCTAGTCCATTGGTTCTCTTCCTCTTGGAAATGGACTTGATAGCACATCTTCGTGTGGTGTTACTAAACCTGACCATTCCTACTTTGAATTAGGTAATGATACAGTGGCAGTTTTCAATGGCATTGGGTGAAAATTTGATATATGATTCTGGAAATAATATGCAGATGACTTGACTTTTTAAGCAATAATATTTTTTCCGCTTTCTCCCTTTACTTCCAAATCAATTTTTTTCTTTCTTCTCTGCTTTCATCATATACAGGCTACAGCCAACAACTCATCCCAGTTATCAGTCCCTCCATCAAATTGTGACTGAAGTACGAGGGGGTACATGCGTGAACCATCTTGTTTGTTAGCTTGTGAGCTTTTTGGAAGACTACCACTAGACAATCTCACTAGTTTTCGGGTAGCATGGGGAATCTTTGAGCACAAGCCCGACAGGGTCCACAAGACGCCAGTTTCACTTATCAACCCCATACTACCAATAAGATATCTTCCTGTTCCTTTCAAACCAAAACAATTGACGACGGTCACAAATATGTAAAGCTGGAAAAAACTGCAATGACTGCTTGAACGTATTTTTAGCTTTTCCTTATGCACCAAATTTGAATCTGTGTTTAAGGTAAACTATTACCACGAGAGAAGCTAGAGTGCTAGACTTTCACATCCATACAAAAATTCAGATAAAGAAAACATGATTACTGGATTTCAGAGGCTTCAAATGCCATGATTTGGGAATGTAAGTAAAGTACTGAGGGAGGTTGTAAATACATCTAATAAACATAGTACTAAGGGACAGTTTCTGCCTTGTCCTTGGGTTGCTTCATACTATTTTTCTAGGTCGAGTTGTTACACTAGTGCAAAAATTGTCTCAAGCCACCTATATTTGTGTGGCCGCAACTGCTCTCGATTGGTTAGATGTGAGAATTTGCAATTTGGGTGTTAATTTCTTTATTTAATACTCTCTTTCAATATATGTTTTGTCATGCAAATAAAGCATTTACTTACTTGACCATTTGTGGTCCTGTTTTTACAGGTGATTTACTCTGGCTACAGTTGCAAACAAGGTTGGTTCCTCACACCGTGCATTACTGATCCAAGTTTAAGGTCAGAACACCCCAAGCAAAGAGTTTGTTAGTGTTTCTTTATCTAAGTTATATGCCTTTTGACGTTTTTTCATCTATTATTAAATTTTTAAATGTGACTGATGTCAACATGATATCTTTTCTGCTCCCTAGGATTGTTTCATATTTTTATCAACTGTTAAGCACTGGCAAATGATATATAGGCAAAATGAAGCATATTAATTAGCGAGGACCGTGAAAGCCTACAAGGTAATCACTTGTACAGTACAGAGATTGGGTTGGTGTAGATAGAGCTCAGCACCAATATTCAGGATGGTGTTTTCTGGAGTGAAATCAAATTGTTGTAGAGCCTGATTTGCATTTCTTCGATGTGTTGTGAATAGTAGCCTTTGTGGTTTTTGATTCTCTTACAAGGTAGGGTGCTGAGAGTTTGGAGAACATGATGTTTGGGGGTTTGATTGAGCCTAATGCGGAAATATTCATAGGGTTGTAAGAAAATAAAAGTGTCGAACAAATTGAAAGAAGAAGAAAACTCTACAGAGTATCTTGTCTGCAATATATCGATTATTATTTCTTGCTTACTTTAATATATGGGCACATTACTTTTGTCCTTTTCTGTATTTTATTTTCTTTTGTCCTTACTCTTACTATACGTTGAGTTTTCATGGTGAAACTTTTTACATTCATACCTACCCTGTCATTATTCAGAGCTTTCTCAACAATTTATGAAATGCAGGGGACTAAGGAACATAGTAAGGTTGTATATTAAGAAGGCCAACTACTCAGAATGGGAACAAGTTTCAATCCCTTCATGGTTAGTTCCATTATGTTGCTATTTGTCTGGTTACATGTATCCCAATCAGAGTGATGATTTGTTGCTAGGTTCTATTACTGAAGAAAGTAAATGCCTCCAATCTTGCAAGAAACTTTTGAATTTGAGTATTGGATTGGATTCTCCAAATATTATGTCGTCAACTTATTCGCCGAAGCATATTGCTATAGTAACATTACACATTCAGCTCGTTAGTAGTACTTTTCTTCTTGCAGCATATTGCTATAGTAACATTACACATTCAGCTTGTTAGTAGTACTTTTCTTCTTGCCATATTTCTATTTCTCTATAGTTAATTTGCCCTGACAGTTTCTTTTTCTCCAGTGTCAGGTCAATTGTTGTTTTGAATCTTAATAGTTATGCGAGTGGAAGAAATCCATGGGGTAATCTGAAGCCAGAGTATTTGGAGAAGGTAAGTTTTGCAGTTGCATTTCGGCAATACTTGCATTATGGACACTTTCCCTTTTCATAGTTAATAAAAAGCGCTCATATTGCTTTGAAGAAATAAAGCATTGAATTGTTATTTGGTTACTCATGAGAGTGTACGGTGAGTTTAGTTGATGTCAAGTGTTCTTCTATTGATAATGCTGTTTTGTCCTCTGACACCTCTCGTTCAGGAGTTTAGCATCTTGGGTATTGTTTTCATGATTCTAGGCCTCGTTAGAATAGTTCACTTGCGCTGGATTTAATGTCATGTATGGTGTAAAAATATTGTTGCCCATTTGACAGAGAAAACAGAAAATTAAGGAAAAATAAATTTTACCAACCTGCTTTGCCTCCTGTTTATTCTCTGACAGATAACAAGTTTAAAATTCAATTTTGCCCAATTTTTTATGTATTGAGGAATTTTCAAACATATTCATCAGTTTGTTGTTCTCTTCTGGTTTTTCTCTATTGGCTTTCTTGTATACTCTTAATCTTAACTGAAACTATTTTGAATTGAGCTAAAATTGAATTTTGAATTTTTTTTTCTTGCCTCGCAGAGAGGCTTTGTTGAGGCTCGTGTTGATGACGGTCTCCTAGAAATTTTTGGCTTAAAACAGGGATGGCATGCTTCCATGGTCATGACTGAACTTATTTCTGGTATACACATTGCCCAGGTACTACGATTGTAACTTATTACCTTTTTATTAGTGTTGATCCTTCAATCAACTAGCCTTTTTGAGCTCTCGTCCGAATTACTTAGGAATTTGAAGTGCACGATGTTTAACCCCGGGAAACCATAGAGCTCTAAGTTAAGATGCTATAGATTATGTTTTCCAATATGAGGAAATTAAAATTATATGGCATTAATTAAAAAAAAGTCATTAAAGAACTCAAATTTCGGTATATAATGGGTGAGGATTGTAGTCTACGGAAATGAAACTAATTTCATGTTACATACTGTATTGGTTGGGCTATTAGGCTTCATATATAGCAACTCTGATAAGCACTTGACAGAAGTGTGGGGCTTGAGGCCTTCAAACTTTTCCTTCTATGGTGCAAATGAAATGGGCCATTAATTCAGAAATCAAACCATTTCCTAGAAAACATAGAACGTAGTGTAAGGTGTTGCGGAATATGATCCCATTTCTACGTCTCGGATCCATTTACTTTAAGATAACTGGGGTTTGATCCAGTATGTCAACATGTTTTCTTCCCAAGGTAAATGGATTCTGAAACTATGTTAATTGATATCCGATCGATATATTTTTGGTATGGCTCATTTTTTTGATGAGATGTAAAAAGTGAATGGTTTTGATAAGCTTTGTGGCTGTGCCACAGAAGGGTTCAACCTGGGGTGAAAGTAATTTTTTAGGAACTGCAAACTAGCCATGTTCATCTTAAAAAAGGCGCATAGTTATGATTTCTACTTTGGGAAAGAAGCTTGTGATTTTCTTGAATACTAGTAAAACTTTGATATTGCTGCTCTATGCATATGATTGTATCGGGCATTTCATAGGGTGCGGCAATACAATTCGAGTTCAGAGGCGGGGAGTGGAAAGAAGGGTTTCTGCAGATGGATGGGGAGCCATGGAAACAGCCAATGAGTAAGGATCATTCCACGTTTGTAGATATTAAGAAAGTTCCATTTCAGTCTGTTATGGTCAATGGAGAGTAAGATGGACACACACCCCTTTCACCAATTGGTGTCAATATAAATCACATTCATTTCCTTGTGGATTGTATATTATTAGCACAAACCGTTGTATTTAATCCTTTCCTTGCTTGTATAACTTGATTCATTTTACGAAACTATGGCATTATTGGCGTAGAATTCAACTCATCTGTGTTTCTCTGGTGACTCATGGTTTCGCATGGGCACTTGCAATTGTTTACATGGTGTTGGCTTTCTTTTATAATACACCGAAGGCTTATTTGTTTGGGCAGATATGAACATCAGAAAGGGAATTATGTTATTGGTGTTTGGTTAAAATATTTATGGGCCGGATTTAATTTACATTTGATAGATAAATATATAATGTCACAAATGTGAGCATTTAGGGTTGTGCATGGCCATCCTTGCTAGGGTGCTCTGAGTTGGTTGGAACAAGTACAATTCTAGACAATCTGCATAACGACTTCTCTAATTCCGAAGCATACAATTGGTGAACCAAAAAGCTACGGGTACCGACCATTTCAGCACCGATGGTGCACAGACACCACACGGGTCCCCTTTGAGGTCTCACGCAAGTGATCCAAACTGCTCATTAATTTTTTACTTTTTTGATTGCGCTGCAAAAAAATCGTTTTAGCAAGACCTCAAAGTGAGTCCGCATGCTTTCTGTGCACTATCGTTGCTGAAATGTCGGTACCCGTAGTTGGATTTGGTGAACTCTATAGGTCAGAGATTGTTTCTCTCTTTAGAATCAAATTGCCTTCATATAGCATGGCCATCACCAACAAACTTTTAGACCATGTTTTGTTCTTGGATTTGTCAATAGAATGCAAAATGAAAGGCTCTAAAACTATTTGGAGAGATATCTGGAGGTTTCTAGAATAGATTTACGTACGATCAGCCGCTACATAGCAGGTTTTCGGTCCTCCAATACCGCTATTTCCAAAACTTCATATCTGTATCGCCCAATTCCCGATCAGTATCTCTTTGAATCCGATTTACTAGCTTCACGGCCACGATGGTCGCAACAACCACGGCGGCCGCTTCAGGTGCTCTGGCTTCAAAAATAAATTTATACACCCTATTCCCGCTACGTATCATTTGATACTTCCGCTATCACTGCACCATTACAACTTCCGCCATGCAGTCCGCTACCGCTATTTAAAAACCTTGGTTTAATTGGAAACTGATTTGGTCTTACAACTTCAAACATAGGAAAATATTTCATTTTGGTACAACTTTTACATCTGTTGTACGTAGAAATTAACAACACTACTCCTCAATTCCGTTATGTTTGGACCATGCCAATGTACATTTTGGACCATCTAAACTAAAAATCTAAAACAAAGAGGCTATATTTGGAGCATGCCAATGTACTAGCTTTTTTAATTTTTATTGGATATCTATTTTTTATTTTTTACAAACGGCTTTTGTTTTGTTTTGGTTTTATATCTTTTTTACTTTTTAAGATTTGTCTCGATTAGAGGAAACTGAAACATTTAATTGACAAAAAATTGGAAAAGGATCAATAAAGACGATAACAACCATTTTTTTTTTTTTTGCCTTTGTAAACCATCCTTAAAATTGGTCCATTATCTTCTTAATTTTCTAATTCGTCTCGTCGAGAGAGTTAGCAAAGTAAAACACCTTTAACATCTTAAAAAATTATTAATGCTAAAAATAATGTAAATTAAGGAATATAATCTAAGATAGTCCAAACTGTACTCTAGAATTGGAGCTAGGGTAAAAGCAAAAACATTAAACAATCACATCCACAGAAGAGAAAAACAAATTAAGTAACCATCTAGTGTTTCCTCTCTCTTTTTGTTCAAATTGTTATAAAGCCAACCAATCTTCTTATACAATAATAAACACATAACCAAAAGAGAAAAATAAAATAAAAAATAAAAAGGAACGAAACAATGAAAATCAAATAAATAAGGAAATTATAAAATCAAATTATCTGGGGACCAACTCTTCCTGTTTCAATCTCTGAATCCCTTCATCTCTTCCATAATAAGCAAATTCCATCTTTTACCCTTGAGCACACCAGGCCAACACTCTCTGTCGTTCAAAGTCCGAATCCATTATTTATCGTTCCAATATCTAGAAATTCATTCCTAACAGGCGATATCGAGCTTCCAATGTTTGGCAATGCGGAGAAAGAGATTGTCTCAGCATATGTATACACAGGCAGAGGAGATAAGGACAAATACGTCGAATTTGGTGTAAGACTCAAGGACAAATCCGTCAAATAATTTGGTATGTCGTGACCCAAATATGGATAGGGCATGTCAGCCAAATACGGATGAGAAGTCAAATAACACTCATGGATTGGATTGAAAGATGATGAGGACCCTTTACAACGGTGATCAACGACGTTGTTCATAGGCCTTTTCCCATTATCAATTACTTCATTGGGCCGCGAAAGACCCGTCAATCTTTGAACCAGGGTCTTGAATTCCCGGGCATTGGCATGGATGATTTTGGGAGGAGGGGCATTAGTGAATAGGTCACAAAGCTTTGGCGACTGGGTTATTTTTTGCGAGGAAAATGATGATTTTTTTATAACATGGGAGTCCTCTTTGATCCTCAATAGAGTTGGATGCAGATCGTTGATCGGTCTTTTTCTCTTTTCCTGGACATGAATTGTTGTTGTGCTCATGGCAATCTCCCCACCAGCTAGCATGCACAACAAAAAAAAATGCAGAGAGAGACAGTACTAGATTTGCCCAATAAACTATGAAGAAGATTTGCTAGATATGCGCACATACACACAAACAGGGAGAGAGAGAGAGAGAGAGAGAGAGAGAGTTGAAATTTCGTACCGTTAAAGTATGGTAGGCTATAAAACGATTGGTTTCACTAAATCTTTGGCTTTTTTGTTGGCTTTTTTTAAAAAAAAAATTCATTGTGATATATGGGTCAAATTTTCCTTGAATAATTCGTCTCAGTGAGACAATAAAAAGCACAATGACAAGTACATTTTAAAATTTAGTACAATACCGATGCAAGTTTCTAGCTTATTTTGGCTTATTCGATCAGTACTTCGAGAACTTTTTAAATTAAGTTATCATTTTATTATTCTGGATTTCTCTCATTAAAACTAATGGATTCTCCTGAAATATTGACCAGATGCTAAAAGAACCTCACTAGAGATGAACAATAAGTTCCAGAAAAGGTCAAAAAAAATTAAGACATCCAAGGGCGGAACCAAGAATTGATTCTAGCCCGGGCTAACCCAAAACCATTATTTTCAATTATATAGATCGTATCGGGATATATATCACATATCTTAATATACGTTTATAATTGGAAGGGTAGGAATTTCTATTGTTCACTTGAACAAAAAAATTTGAAAAGAGAGAATACTAAAGACAAGAGTGGGGAATTAGACACTTGAACTCAACCTTTTTTTTTTTGGTTGATACAAAATAGCTAGAACTCATCCCTATTTATACTACTCCTTGGAAGACTCTAGTACAAAGATATTTTCATGCACGATAAACTTTGAGGTAATTCTAGAATGACTAATTCTCACAAAAATTCTAGATATTTCACAAGGATATTCTAGAGTTTCTAAAGCTAGATATTTTAGAATTTTTAAAAACTAGATACCATTTATATCTTCTTCAATAATATCTTCTATCTTTGGGTTTTGTCAATTGGACTCGTTTGGACTTAACTTTCTTGTGTCAAATACTAAATTTAGTTTATGCTTCAACAATGTTAATCATAATTAATAGACAATATATTAAAAAGTAGATACACCTAATACCACCAACGTTATGCTTACATTTAAAAAAAATTAAGATGCAAAATATCAAGTCTCTCAATTGGGACCTATTACATTAAGGTTTTCTATACCCTTTGTTAAGGAAAGAAAAGTCAAGCAAAATTCAATCAAAGTATGGTTCTTTCTTCTACACAAGTCATACATTGAGGTTGAATATCTATCAAATGGTTTGAATGATTCCATAATTAGATCAAATGACTTAGATTAATGCATTCGGGGTTCCGCTTCTTGAAATAAGGTCCAATTTTTTCCAAATAAAAAACCAGATGATACGTAGTGAATTAAGATACGCAGCCGTATAATGTAATTTTTATACAAAAAGGATACAGGGTGGATACGTATCATTCTCCGAATGAGATGATACAAATCATAGGTACGTATCATGTATTGTAGGTATTTAACAACTATAGGCAAAATAGTGTATATAATATGCAATCTCTAATAAATAAGATTTGTAATCTAATTTGTAGAGACCTGTATTTATTTTATCAATATTAATATTTTATAAATGCGTGATTATTGGAAAAGAAAATTGAAATAATGGTGTTTATACGATTTGAGGCTAAAGTGGTAGAATTGAATGTGAAAGGGTGCAAGTGGAATTTGTGGATTTGTGTGTATATATACCTCCGTCCCTCTCTCCCTCTCGTGGCGTCTCTCTCTCCCTCTCTTGCTCTCACTCAAACTCCACCCAAATCACTCAAAACCTTCATAAAACTACCTCCAATCTTTCATTCCTACGGGTATTGGAGCTCGTTTCTAATCGGGTTGAGCTCGGTAGAGGCGTATTCCATCCAGTTTCAAGATTTGGGGCTGGGGCTTGGAAAACCTTTGATTTTGTTCTTCAATTTTGAGGTAGGGAGTTCTAACTCTCAATATATGTAAATGACTTGTTTCCTGTACCTTGAATCTTGCCATTTTTTGTTGTTGTTGTTGTTGTTGTTGTTGTTGTTGAGGTTGATTCAATTCAGAAACCCATGAAATTCAGCAGAAAATCTGCTCGAACAGCCCAGGTATCGATACCATTTTCCTTGGGTATCAATACCCTTGCATTACCAAACCCAGAAAACACACTGGTATCAATACCATTCTTCATGGGTATCGATACCCTTGCGTTTGGAACGCTTCTTAACCCAATGGTATTGATACCATTTTGCTAGGTATCGATACCTATTGCTTATTGACAATTTTTGTTGTTTTGCTTCGTACTTCACCGTTTTGGTTTCCACTCACTTCTAACCTACTCAAACACCTCCCAAATAACTCTTAACTTGATTTCTCGTATTTTAATGACTTCATTGAACGTCTACGTAACTTTAATGCTCGTTTGAGCTTGACTTCATGAAAATCACTTTATACATCAAAGTTGGGTTTGAACGGTATGAACATGACGGACAAATGAATTTGAAACTTTACGGACACAACGAGAACATTCAGGACTCATCGATGGGGTGAGTGTCTAGCAGAGGACATCGGATCCTTTAATTGGCCTGGGAGGAGCTATATGCTCGTATTGGATATTTCAGGACCTCCCACTCGGTAAGGTGCATGGTAGAGGACATCGGGGTCCTTTAATTGGCCCGGCAGGAGTTTCGGCTCAAGACACTTGGACGAGACACAAATGGACACGAGGTATTTTCAAAGGTTACTCATGAGTCATATGGTTGGTTTTGAAATCGAAGTGTTGGTTTATTGGTTGATGTTATCGTCCTTTCTTCGAACCTTGCTATCATTGTTTATCATGAGATTATCCCTGCATTTCATGGCATACATTGTTAGATTAGATCTTCCTATTGGGTTAGTGTAGCTACATCATTTTTAGGTTCTAACTCAGGGCAATAGCTGCATGTTTGGAGTGTTTGGACGTGGACACTAGTTTGAAAGCTAACATAGAGGAGTTTACTTTGTCATCTTTGTAAATTTCTTTTGGAAGATGTATCCGTAACTTCATTTGATAATTCTTTAACTTAAGAGTATTGTAAACCCTTAACTTTTGAATACTTGGGACTTATGTTGATTTGGCCCTTAGAACCAAAGCTGTAATCTTTTGGAAACTGTTGAAGGTTGAAGTGTGACAATGGGAATGGAAACGTCTAACTCTTTTGGGGTATCGTATGTATTAATTTGAGGTTTTATTTATGAAAATCATTTTATATTTACGTTGAAAATCGAGAACGTGACATAATCCATGCACCGCGCGTTTGGCTAGTATCTGATAAGTGCCAAAATATGTATATTTTGGCCCTCCAATCTATATTTTCTAGTCTTTTATATTTGTTAATTGGTATTTATTATGTGTTTTTAAGTTTACAGGTTACTCGAGCTTGATTTTCATTATTTTCGGTAAAGATGGAAGTTAGCAAAATTTTTGGATCAAAGTGCAAAGAGCAGTGGAATTTTGGATGGCCAATTTAATATTAGACAAATCTCAAAAGACTACCATGTGATTAATACCATAAATTCCTATAAAACCAACACCAATGTTTTAACCTACTGGAACTTCGGCAGCTTTTAAAAAAGAGGATTTATTCCCACAGAGAAAACAACAGACGTGGCTGCCGAGAGGAACAAACGGGGCTGCCATCAATATTGTTTAATTTTCTTCGAGCTCTCTTTCTTTCATGTTATTTGAAGTTTTGTTCAATTATTCGCACTCTGGCAACTCGTTTTAATTTATGTTCTTAATAAAAGTTATTCGCTGGTATTTGATTAGTTTATACTTCTTGTTTGTTTTTCATCTCGCGTAATAGAAGCATGTTTCAATTTAGGATTTCTTTTGTTTATTGTTTAATGATGAGTGAGTAGTCGTCGGGGTAGGGTCGCAGGGTGATTAGCATGCTGTGGCCGGATTGGATGCATTCTGCTCCTATTTTGAAATAAAGAATGTTTAAAAAATAATTTTAGATTGGTAAAATACTTCCCGTAGACGAATCTGGGCATTGTTGGAGCCTATGTGAGTGGGGGAATGGGGGTCCAAAACTCATTCTCCGTTGCGCATGGATAAACGGCGACCATAAGGGTTCGCAACTTGCGGGATATCTTTTTCAGTCTAAAATCAAACGTTTTAAAGAACACCGATTGGAGCAGATGAGTCTAAACCGGTTGCGAGTGTTATGAACCCTACGACCGTACCTTTCTCTTAATTATTTGAAAAATACCAATCAATTTCTAAGTTTTAGTTAATCTCAAACAACCGACAAGGGGAAGCTACCTAAGTGCCTGTTTTTATTAGTAACAACCCGAGTTTTTAGTTAACACACATCACCGTCTCTGTGGATTCGACTCCGGTCTTACCGGATATTGTGCTACGTCGGTCTCCACCCTACGCTTGGGGCAACCCATTATTTTAGGTCTAGAAAATCGTCAATCAGTAACATCATACCATTGACCTTGCATATTGTGAATGTTCATATTGTAACTAGTCTGAACATTGGATATCTATTTCTAAGGAGTTAATATAGTTGTGTCTTTAAATACACAATATGAAAATGTCGCTCCCACAAAAATTCTTGGACATTAACAAATCTCAAAAAATGCTTCAAATTTTTTGTTGTTATTACATTATAATTTAAACCTAAAAAATAAGATTGTAAGAACCAAAAATTTAAAATTTAAGCACACTAGCCAGCATTTTGGATGACTGCATCAACTAAATTAGTTAAAATCTAAGCACATCGGCTAGTGCTCTGCATTTAACAATATAAGAGCAAATTTAAGCATACCAACCAGTGCTTTCCATAATAATGGAATACTTACAGATTTGAAGCCTCGTAATTCAACGTACTTGAATAGTATTTCTGCTCAAACGTAAAAATAAATAGACTAGATAAGAGATTAAAGAAATTCTAGTTTTCCTCATCAATGAGATATTCATGGATTTTAATAGTAGCATGTTTACTTTGTTGGAGACCAAGATAATGTTCCAGCTTTATTAAGAGTGATGGACTCTAAGATTGAAGAATGAAAGCCCAATTTTTTGGTTTAGCATAAACCCTAGATATCAGTCATTCGCCCGATTTGGAAGATGGTAGTGTAATGAACCCATTTTGATCGACATCTTGACCAATGGGTAGCTTGAAGTAGCTTTTTAGGGCTTTCTGTGTGGCATCCGAATCAAAAGATTGAGCACCATAAGGTTTCATGAAATTCCTTGAGTTAATTTAACTGGGTTTTCAGCTATGAACAATCAACAAGAACCCCAACCCTTGACGGTAGTAGAGAGGGAGAGTACGAGAGAGAAAGTAGAAGGAAAGAGGGAGAGAAAATAGGTTGGTGGAATGGGTTGGACTAAAAAACAATAAATTGAACAAAATTTGTACATATAATTTTTTATTTTCTTCAAAGTGACCTAGACTATAGCTCCACCTTAGCCCTCAAGTACTTCCGCCCCTGAAGACATCTCAAACACAGAAAGTTGAATGGCCCACATTTTTCTTTCCATGGTTTTTTGTCAGCTGCAAGTGACTGCACAGTTGGCAGTGAACGAGGAGGAACTGCTCAATTCATTAATGGTTAAAATAATCTCTATATTCTTAAGGTTTCTAATATAGAGCAATGTAAGGGTGATTTTCGGTGAATTGTGTATTATACAAGAACAATTTTAAGAAAATATCTAAATTAAAAAATAAAAATAAAAACCTTTGGGTTAGTGAAGTCTGGTGGGGGCTGGAGAGGTTAGTCATGTGGTGCGCGTAAGTTGACCCAAAGACCACTCTTCATTATCAAGTATTCATAACTGGCAGGGGCGGACCGAGTAAGGGGCACGTGAGGTCACGTGCCCCCACCCCATCCCCCCTTTTTTTTTTTAAATTTATAGTTTATTTTTATGCAAAAATGAGTATTTTTTTTTTTTTGGAAAAAATGAGTGGGAGAACGAGAAACCTACACAGAAAACTCGACGGGGAAAACTTGATCGACGCTTGGTTTACTTTGTCGTTATCAGTCGCTCGTCTCTGTGGTCGTCACCCGTCACCTCATCGTTTTCCTCACCAATCATCAATTAAATTTGGAGCTACAGAGCAAAAGTAATATTTTATTGCAAGGACTTTTAATTTTGGACTACATAATTTAGGACTTTTTATTCTTTTCTTTTAAGGTTCGTAATATATATCTTGATTGTTTGGAAAAATTAGGTCATTTCTTTACTTGGTTTTCACTCAATAAATGAAATTTACTATTCAATTTTTCATAATTTGTGCCTCTGCGCTTAATTTCGATTTTCACTTAAAGTTATTAGTATAATGTGCCCCCACGTAAGGCAAATCCTGGATCTGCCACTGGTAACAGATAATTGTTTGCTTTACCTTCTGCGTTTGGTTGTGGAACGAACTGGAACCAGGGTCCAGTCCAGTCCAATCTGTTATCATTAAATTTGGTTCAACTTGGGGCCGCCATGAGACCATTCCTACTACGACAAATGTCGTCTTTTATATGTAGAATGCAATATTGAATGCTCTGTAACTTAGTCGTCTTTTATATGTAGAATGCAATATTGCATGCCCTGCAAAGTTACAGATAACGTTTATAAGAATGCTACGTTAGCCAACATCTATGTACTGTAGTCGTTCTTAGACCAACATTTTAGAAAAGAATGAAAATGGACAAGTGTGTATAGTTACAGAAATTGATCATAACAGACAAGTAGATCAAGTTTCTTCACTTCAAGGTTCAAAACTTATACTAGAAAATGGAATATAAATATGGAAAAATGTAAGCCTTGATCGATTCCAGCACAAAGCTTGTTCAAAATGAGAGTTGTCGATGCAATTCACTTTCAACATCTTCTGCAACATATCAGTAAAAGTGTTGAAGTCGATCTCTCCAGCGCTCCGATAGTTGTTGCAGTTGGCAAAGTTGGTGCGACCAACTCTTCTAGTAACAGCTCCATCTCCTTGGCATAAGTTATGTTGAAGCATAAGTTTCATTTAGTTTTTTGCCACAGTCCATGTACGAAGCCCATATGGAGATATTCAAGTCCAACCCCATGTTCTAGAATAATCTCTAGAAGACTTTAAAATTATCTCTGTGTAGAAGAACTAAAGACCAGTTCAAAATATCTAGATATTTTATTTGGAAGAGTCTAGATACTTGTCACTTGTTGAATTACCAAAAAACTAAAAAAATCTTTGTATGATATATCTAGAGTCTAAAACCATTCATATGAGTTGTATAAATAGGAATGTTGTCTAGTCATTTTGTTTGAGAGAAAAGGCTTAACTGTTCAATATAAAGTTTCAACGTTCCATTCACCTCTCCTACTTCGTAATCTCTTTTGCCCCCTTACAAGTTTATCTTTAACATTCTTCATCCAACATCTCCAACAAGTCTCTCCATCATCTAATTTTGACACTATCTTTGATGTTCTTACTTCTCCTATATATATTATAGTTCAACTTCCTTCTGTCCCTTTCTCTTTCCCTCAGCATTCTACTTCTACTACTATTTCAGTTACAGTTTCTAGTTCAATTCCAACTACTGATTCACATGTTCCTACTTCTATTTCTACTTCTACTTCCTATACTCTTCCTTATCCCATGACTACCAAGTCCAAGTCTGGAATTTACAAAACAAGACATCTTCTGTCCTTCTAATTTTACCTTCTACTAAACCTAAACACTTTACTGAAGCAGTAAAACACGTAGAAAGCCATGGCAGAGGAACACAAAGCTCTTGTTGATCAAGGGACATGGACTCTTGTTCTTCCACCTGAACATGGTCATGTGATTGGTTGTCAATGGATATATAAAATAAAAAGAAACTCAGATGGAACCATGGCTAGGTACAAGGCTAGATTAGTAGCCAATGTTTATCAACAATCTGAAGGAATTGACTATTTTGAGACTTTTAGTCCAATAGTTAAGTAACCTACAATAGGGTGGTCTTAAGTATTGATGTTCATCATAATTGGCCTCTCAAATAACTTGATGTCTCTAATGCCTTTCTTCAAAGTTTGTTGGATGAAAAAAGGCTTATCTACTATTCTAGTCCTTATAAGGTGTTTGGTTAGGGCATTTTTGCATTCTCATTTTTACATTTTGGTTGTTTGGCTACCCAATTAGGAAAACTCATTTTATAAACCCACTCTTAGATTTTGACAAAAGAAGCAAAAACCCAGAATGAGCTCTGGAGCTCCCTTTCACAGTTCCCCAATTTTTCCATTTTTCGTGCAATTACCAAAATACCCATACTATTATTACCTATTTACCACTTTTACCCTACCTGAAGAAGCTAGACGAGGAGAAGGGAAGAAGCCAAACAAGAAGGGTGTAAAATATGTAAAATATTTTTACATATTTTAACACCATAATAAAGGCCAAAGGCAAAAAGAAATAAATATGTGTACACAACACAATAATAAATGCCGAGGGCAACTTGGTAAAAAGTCAATCCATAATTCATTTTCATCAATCATCTACCAAACACTACTATTATTCCAAAATACGTTCTACACATATATCTCAAACACTCCTTCATTCTCCAAAACACATTTTGACCATAATCCAAAAAGCTGAAAAGCTGAAAATGAAAAACCAAAAAGTAGGCTCCCAAACACCCCCTTAAATATGACCAGGTTTCATTTTCGTCCCTACAAATTTAATGATGTCAATTTCGTCCTTATAATATTAATTTTAGTTCAATGTTAACTTTGCCATTAACCAAGTGACAGAATGAGGTGACATGTGTAACGAAAAATGATGTGGCGATGATGTGTATGATCTAAAATTAACTTAATACTCCCTCCGTCCCATAAAGTTTAGCATTTTTAGGAATGCGTGCCATTTTTAAATTGCATGTATCTTTCAATCCATAATGTTTTAGGCAAATTTTTGAACTTTGTTTAATAAAACAAATTAAATTCTACCAAACAAAATCCATATTGCTCATAAAAAATATTATGGATTAAAAGATATAGTTAATTTCTTCATAGGGCTGGAATAGTGAAAGTGTCAAACTTTATAGGACAGAGAGAGTACAAAATAGGGATGATGTGGAAGGAAAAAGATTCAGTATGACCCAAACCCCTATCCAAACCTTTAAACCATACCACAACCATTGTTCACAGCACAACCCTCTGCACCAAACCCCAACCACTTGTCGTCTCACGTCCATCATACCCTCCCCAAGTTAATTTGAAACTCTTGGTAATTCTCTTTTTGAACCATGAATACTTCAATTTAATGACAAACTATGCAGGATTCGATGGTGACCAGAGTGACCTATTTTTTGACATTGTGTAGCCGAGGAAAGAGAGAGAGTAGAATGGCATTCATGAAAATAAAAGAGAATCCGGACAGTCCACTATGACAGGCTCATCCAATCTGGATACAATTTAAACTCTTCCTTCGAAGCCCTCAAGATCCAGGGAGGCTTGCTGTGAATTCATTTGTTCGGCATTGAAAACCAAAACTTTATCAAGTTCTACACTTGTTGGGAATTGGGTTGGTCATCATCTTCTAATACTGTTTATCAAGTAGGGAATAATTGAGAGAGAGAGAGAGAGTGTGTGTGTGTGTGCGCGCGCGTGCGAGCGATGAAGACTGGATGGAGAGTGGACGCTTGATAGAAGAAACAATTGACGAAGTTGTAATACCCGTAATTTGAATAACATGATTATTGGTGCACAAAGTGGACATGCCGTGTACACGTGTATGTGTGTGTGTTGCATGGGTATTACATATGAAAGATGGATCAAAAATTAATCCCTTTTGATAAAAGAAAAGGACAAAAATGGAGAGAACGGTCCATTAGTTTTTTTTTTTTGTTAATTTCTAGCAGTGGGGCAATGAATTGGGTGGATATATATGTTTGTTGCATGGAAAGCATAAGGTGGCTAATAAGTGTGCGTGTGTGCCCACGTGAAGTGCCAAGGGAATTGTGCATGGCCTATATATATTTGAGAAATAAGACAAATAGAAGGGGAGGCTAGGAGAGCCTATATATATTTGAGAAACAAGACAAATAGAAGGGGGGAGGCTAGGAGAGCCGGGGGTGTTCTCTTAGGCAGTAGGGTCATGGGTTGGAAAGGGTATGTAACAAGGTGGATATGCAAATTTATGTAAACTATAAAAGAAAGTGGGGGAAAAGCCTTTCTTGATTTGAATTACTGGCGTAAATCTTTCGATTTGTTCTTTGGGTTCATTAGATAAGTAGAGGTGTTTGAGAATCCGAGTTGTTACAAGAAGTGGTGGGCCAGATAAGAGGAGCTAGTTAGACATTCTAGGAGAGTTTGAGTCGGGTGGGTCATGTCCTTGCATATGGGGTCAGTATGTTTGGTGGTTAGGTGGCAAAAGTAAGCTCCAAGTCATGCCCCTATTTTACACATCAGCAAGATCTGTTAGTCAATTACAAGTTCTCTTAGTCAATTAATGGTAAGGTTAACATTGAACCAACATCAATATTAAAAGGACAAAATTGACATCGTTAAAATTGTAGGGATGAAAATGAAACCTGATCATATTTATAAGGACCAAAATAGTAGATAAGCCATGAAAAAGTGTATATGAAACAAGGGTATAAAGATTTAGCATATCCAGATCATGTATACAAGTTAACCAAAGCTCTATATGATCTCAAACAAACACTTAGGGCCTGGTTTACAATGCTCTCCAGTTTCTTGCTTAGCAATGGTTTTACCAATAGTTTTGCAGATTCTTCCTTATTCATTCTATCCAAAGACACCATTGTTATCTACTTGCTTGTTTATGTGGATGATATCATACTCACTGGAAATAATTCAGAGTCACTTACTGATCTCATTAAGGTTCTTAGGTCTAGATTTGCATGAAGGATTTAGGCTCTCTTAACTACTTTCTTGAACTTGAGTTTCAAAGAGATGCCTCTGGTTTGGTCTTGACATAAACCAAGTTTTCCACTGACCTTCTTCACAAAGTAGGGATGGCTGAGTGCAAACCTAGTCCATCACCTTCATCTATCAAGCCTACTCATCTAAATCCAGATCCTTTGTTTCAAGATGTGACTTTGTTTAGAACTTTGGTGGGAAGTTTATAGTATTTGACACTAACAAGACCTGAGATTTCCTATCCTGTTAATCAGGAGTGCCAGCACATGCATACTCCACATTTGAGTCATTTTGTGGCAATTAAAAAAATCTTGAGCTATATTAAGGGCACACTTCATTATGGGTTTCATTCCACTTCTTGTCCTTTATCTTTGGTTGCATTTTCTTATGCCAATTGGGCAGGTGATCAACTTAACAGGCGTTCTACTACAGGTTATGGGGTTTTTCTTGGTTCCAATTTAGTATCTTGGTTCTAATGTCATCAATGTGTGATGACATTGATGGTAAGTTAAAACTAATTATAGCTAGTGAATTATGTGTATTGTATACTATTCTAATAATTTCCTTAACTGTTCTTGCAGTACTAGCTTTGTGAACACACGAATGTGCTTCAACACCCAAGCAGCTAAACTGGGACACCTCAGAGCTAGAAACAAGATTGGAAGATGTTCAAGATTTGACTTAGATCGATATTTTAACCTAAAACACTACTCATAGGACTTAACATGGACCAACGCATAGTTCACATAGATCAACACACAGTTCACATAGATAGTTCACATATAAGTCACATATACATTTCCTAACAAATCATTTTCCCAGGTAAATGACAATGAATTTCAACAAACACGTGAAGAGACTAATATCTACAACATAACACACCCTGAAGTTGTAAATGAAGACGACCAGGTGACTCTAGTGTATATGCTGCAGTCTCTAAGGTATACACCAGCTTCTCAAACTTTGCCACCTAAAATGCCAGTAAAAGGACTCGACGACATACAACAAAATGAACAAGACCAAATACCTCCCGGTCTCCCAATCTCCTGTTCTGAACAACAAACACCATTTGAATCACAATCAGGATTAGGAGAGACACTGGTTCCAAATACCTACCTTGCTCTAGATTATATGAATTTCAGTGAAGGAATAATTGCAGAACACGAAGATGGGTGAACTCCGTGATTTCTTGCAGACAATGATGAAGCTGTGATTAATGAACTCCAGCAACAAATCCAAGAGATTCAAAGCGAAAGGGATCAATTGAAAGACAAGCTTCATCACACACAAGAAACCCAAAAAAAAAAAACAATGAAGATGCAATCAAAGACCTCTAAATAAAATAACATTTCCTTCACCAACAAAACCAAGAATTTCAAATGGACAAGGGATGCACTGAAAGACCAGCTTTGAAATCCAAAAAGAATGGATGCATTTAAAAAGCAGCTGCAACAAAGGATACTATGTCCTTCATATCATATGTAACAACCTGCTCCCACCCTGTACAATATTCTCCACTTTGAACGCCAAACCCCATCAGACTTCCCAATAAGGTCAGCCATCCCAGGATTATTCCAGGGTGAGCACGTTTAACTGTGAAGTTCCAATGAGTTTTGGTGTCCTCACGGCTTTAAAAGGCCTTGTACAAGTTAGGATGACGATTTATTAGTTATAGCACACAACTTACACTTTACCAAGCGATGTGGGACCACCCGCGGCTGACCTCTCTAGTCCTTGGTCAGATAGCCCCCGCACGGGTCCCAACAACCCTCAAGCCAATCGACCACTACCTGAAACTCCCCAGGGGCGGGGCATCACAATCTCCCAAAGGATACTATGCACTCTGAAAAGACTAGCTGCAACAAATCATTCACCAATTATTCCTCTTTGTAATACTTTTACCCTCCATTTTAAAATGCACTGACTACTTTTTAGGCTCTAATACATTTTCAGTTTCAATTTTGTGTTTAAATTTGAATATGGGAAGTAAAGGGCAAAAAAGAAAAGAGATCAATCTTTCCTCATTGACTTGTCAAAATGGATTATAATTTTAGGACATCCAAAAAAGAAAAGATGGACCAATATTTTGGGACGGATGGAATAATTAACTAACTGAGGGTTTCCAATTTGAAGAGGTTAAACCCGCTGGCAAAGTGTAGACACTCCATTTGATAATCCGTAATGCTTAGGCCTCCCGCCAAACGGCCGTCCAATGATGAGAATGTTGCTTTCGATTATGGTTATCCTAGAGAAGTAATCTTAATGCATTGGTGTTCAAAGATAGCCTTTCGTCGTTTCTTTCAAAATGTTTTTATTAAAATTCCAAACTTTCTTTTAAATAACGTTGCATTCCATTTTAAATTATTCTTTTGAAAATGTTTGAGTCTTTTTAATCCATAGAACAATTCATTTTAGTCCATAAAAGTCCTATTTTTAGTACAAATCGTCGCTTTTTTTACCCAAAAAGCCCGAAACGCATCAAAACAAACCCGAACGAGACCCGGACTGAGGGAGGCCTGCCCGAGCCCATAAGCATGGGCCAAGGCCGGGCCGGCCTTCGTGTGGTGCCACAACGCCATTTTGTTATTTTTCCTCGGTGTTCGCATTTTTCAGTATTTTTCATAGTCCCACATCAAAATTTTAACTCATTTTTCCCCACGGACAAGCCTATAAACTCCTTACCTCCATAAGTTTCAACTCATTTAGAAAGTTCAAAATCGTTTGGTTCATTCACTGCTTGAGAGCAAGATAAGGTTTCTTAGCTAGTATTCGGGCACAGTAAAGTCTTTCCTACACCGTTAGGCTGCCGAAGGCATCTTGCATCAAGGTTGCTCCCCTACAGGCAATCTAGTTCACATAATCGCTCAGTTTCTAAGGGCAATCCGCTTGATCTTGTGGAATCAAGGTAGGTCGTTCTTTTTTATTTTCTTTATTCTTTAGTCTAGTGTAGCTACTAGTTAATTGTTGCTTAGTTTAATTAGCTAGTCGCATGTTTCGGATTTATTTTATATTCTTGTTTAGTTTATGCAAGTTTAGGTTTTTCGATTTGTTTTAATATTGCATGCTAGCGTAGCTTTCATGAATGATAAGTTAGGGTTTAGATAGTTCATGCATAATGACTATTTTGCCCTTCGTGCATGTTTAGTCGTAGTGTTGCTCGTTTTAGTTCTTTAATAGATTATCCTGCTATTATTCGATCTGTATTCACCTGCACGTGTATCCACGTAGTCGTTACTCTGCCCGCATGCACATTTATCATTTTACCCCTGTCGTTATGTTGTCCGCATGCACCTTGATCTGTTAGCCCATACCGTTATGCTGCTCGATTACGGTTGTTACTCTATCCGATTACAGTAGTTATGCTACCAATTTCACCCCAGCATGCCAAATTACCTTTTTACCCTTGCATGTCACATATTAGTATGATGTTCGTTTAATTAGCTGTTTTGCCCTCATGGTCTATCCATGAGTAGCCTGTCGATGCATATAGTTTTCTAATCGGGTTACTTTCCTAATTTGACCCGACTTCCTAATTTGGAAAGTTTCCTAATCCAGTCAGATTTCCTAATTGAGTTACTTTCCTAACTTGGTTGGGTTTCTTAATTTGGAAAGTCTTCTAATTCGGTCAGGTTTTCAGTTTTAGCTAGTTTTCTAATGTGTTCTTGTTGCATGCTAATTCAACGTAGTTCAATTATATCATACATGTTTTCTATTTCTATGTAGTTGAATGTCTAGTTTAATATCACATGTTGCATGCACCCATTTAATTCAGACCTTTGTTATGCTCGTTAGCTTTAGGGTAACTTCCCCTATAAGCAGGGGCGGACCCATTCAAAGGCACGTGGGATCACATGCCCCCACAGCTGCAAGTTTTTTTCCTTCTTCTATTATGCTTTCACGCATTGTAAAACAAGTTTGGCAGTTTCTATTACGCTGATACCCATCTTTGATTCTCAAGAGGTCTGCTGACATTTGGGGAGACTGTGGTGACAAATAGAGGTCTTGCCTTACGTGCTAAGGTGTCTTCTATTGTTGGTCAAGGTGGATGGAACTGGCCAAGGCAACGAAACAGAGCTGTGTTGAACATTATACGGAATACTCCTGATACCTTTTTGCCTACCGTCTCTGAGTGTGATAAGGTTGCCTGGACCTTAACTGCTGATGGTTCTTTCTCTGTAAAATCTGCTTGGGAGGCATGTAGACATCGGTCTCCTATCCAACCTTGGCATCCCTTGGTATGGTTTAGTCAAGGTGTGCCACGGTGGAGCTTTATTGAGTGGCTTGCTATCCTGGGCAGGCTGTCCACTAGGGACAGATTGGTCAGTTGGGGTGTAACTGCGAGTTCCCTGTGTGTGTTGTGTTTGAATGGTATGGAGTCTCATAATCATTTATTTTTTGAGTGTGACTTTTCTGCTGCTACTTGGGGGCAAATTATGATACGTAATGGCATTTGTAAGGCTGTTGTGCCTCTATCTCAAGAGCTTGAATGGGCTGGGCAGAATCGTGCGGGTAAGGGTTTCCGGAATTACATTTATAAGCTGTCTTTGGCTGCTTCAGTTTATTTTCTATGGGGTGAACGGAATTCCAGGATCTTTCAAGGTAGTTCCAAAGGTATCCCTGAGGTTGTTCGTGCCATTTTTGATGCCATTCGAGCCAGGTTAAGTTCTTGGACTACTGTGAAGTTTACAGCCCAAAATAGGGGGTTGTGTGATGATTGGCTTCTAGATTCTCGAATTTTTGGGATCAATACGTGTAGATAGGAATCTGTATTTTTTCATTTTTGAAACTGCTGTATAGGTTTGCTAGGGGTATGCCCCTATGAGGTTTTGTAGCTTCTTGCGGTTTTTGGTGTTATAAAAATTTTTACTTACCAAAAAAAAAAAAAAAAAAAAGAGGTTTGCTGACACACTATCCATGTACCCCACGCATCTCCCACCACACCATCTACTCTCTCTCTCTCTCCAAGGGCTTTTGATTGGCTTTTTTCTATAGATTGAATATTGCAACTTCAAATTGAAGATTTAAACTTGAGAAACTGCATCCAAAATACTTTGCATCTAAACAGTTAAATTAGATCTAGATAAATTAGGACTTTTTATTAATTTTTCCATTAGAGTTTGGGATATAGCTTTTGATTGTTCGAAAAAATTAGTCCTTAATTTGTTTGGTTGTTTTTTGCTCTATCACGGATAGTTACATTCTGTTTTATACAATTTTAATTTTTTGTTAAGGTTGTTAATGTTATATATGTGCCTCCATTTGGCACAAATCCTAGGTCCGCCACTGCCTAGAAGTAAAGACCCTTCCCGCATTCGCAACGGCGGATTAATCTTTCTTGTGTGCTAGTTTAGATCTAAGGACCGTATGAGGACCTAAGGATGGCTGTCAATCATCACATGTGGATACAGGATGATAATAGGTTGTTCATCTCTAGGCCTTCATCCATAAGTTGTATGCTTTTGTTTTCTTTTTTGTGTATTGCATTCGACGGAGGTAGTTTTTCAAATGATTTTTCCCTTTTACAAAAGACTCCTTTTTCAAAAACATGTTTACTAAAACCTACCTATCTGTTTGCTTAAGTCTCATGCATTTAGGATAGAGATGATTTAAACCAATGGTGATGAGTAGAGGCCAATTGTCAGATTTGGCAGAGTGGGTGCCTAACACCTTCTCACTCGGTACCTTAGCCCCCGGACCCGTCTGTGGTGATGCAAGGATCAAGCCTTTCTATAAGAGTCATTCATGGTTCTTGGACCTAAACCAAGTACGACTCTGAGTTTTGTCAAGTACTTGTTTAATTGCAAGTCTTTGACAGTGTTTTATGCCAAAAATCGTATTTTCAATAAAGTCTACCCACACGTGCAACGGTCACACGAGTGCCGGGTGGTTGCGCTCTCACAAAGCTTAGCGATATAATTGAAATTTAAGGAAAGTGACAGAAAAGAACAAAAAGAAAATGGGTAGAAATGCAAAATGCTACGTAATGTGCACAAATATTGAATTCGCTATTTTCTCCCCTTTTTCTCTCCCAACCGAACAATGGAAGAGCAAATTTTTTACGTTCCCTTTCTTTTCTTTTCTTCTTCATAACTACCAAACAAAGTGTTGTCCGAGTAATTAAGATGCCAAAGAGTGACAGATCAAGCATAAATCATCTTTCTTGCATCTAGAGAAACAAACACTCAAATTCGAGATGAGATGCATCACCTGTAACACCCCGTTCCACATCGGAAGTCTACATGGATGATCTTGGGCATATAACAAACCTTGTGGGCTACTACTAGTACCTTGTGCTTAAGCTTTTGGGCCATGTGGTGTGGCTTGTGGATCAAAATCAAGGTACTGGGCCAGTGGTATGCTCGGGGCGTTACAGGTGGTATCAAAGCCATCCATGTACACGGCCATGTGGGCCTTGGAGTTTGGTTTGATTTGGTTGTTGGTTTGATTTGTATTGGTGATTATAGTGCTCAACCCCTCGCGAGGGTATGAGGCTATAAAGTTGGGGAGATTGTAACACCCCGTCCCACATCGAAAGTCTACATGGATGATCTTGGGCATATAACAAATCTTGTGGGCTACTACTGGTACCTTGTGCTTAAGCTTTTGGGCCATGTGGTCTGCTTGAGGCGTTACATCACCAACCTAATGAGATTCTAATGCCTAAGTTGTCTTTGTGACATCCCACTTTTTCAGTTTAAAAAAAAAAGAAAGTATTTTGACGCAAATAATTAAATCTTTCATTTTTCTTTTTCAAACTTCGTCATAATAAATAAAAAGAAGTAGGTTGTCATTTACTACACTTATTTTGAAAATTCATCTAAACTCGAGTAGCTTATATTTTATTTTTATATGTAATATTGGGCTGATTTGGATGTGTATATTATACTGTTGGGCTGCTTAGTTTTATTTGGGTCGGACTTAGCTTTTAGTACTTGAGTCGGGCCGGTTAGTAGAGTATTTAATTAGCTGGAGAGAGAGCGCCTTTGATTCTTAATACATATTTTACCCTATACAAAACTACGGTTCTTTTATTCTAAGCACTGAGGTAACGAGAGAGCGCTGCGGCAGTCGAAGACAATACGGTGGTTTTACAACTCTTCTAGTATTGGCTTCTTGAAGTGGTACTTTATTATTTCATTAATCCCCTTTTTCCTTTTGTCGTTATAGGGTTATCTGGAAACAATTTTGGTTGGGTTTTTGTTTGGTACTTCAGAGAGAGAGAGAGTGTGGTGCGTGTCGGCTGATGGTGTGCATGGGTGATGGTGGGTAGAATTATGAGCATATAACTGTTGGTGCCATGGTAATTTAGTAGTATAGTGTTGGCAGACATTAAATGTAAATACTTATAGTTATTCATTTACTTCCATTGTGATTCAGATTAGGAGGTCTTATCATCCGTTACATTGGCTATCGTATTTCGACTTAAGGTGAGTGGTTAAGCATGTGATCCCTTTCTTTGGAATTCTCTTGAGCCAATCTATTCTTGACAATTCGCTGTTTGTTGTGATCCGATGATTATTATTCTTATTCGTTGCTCTCATAATTATTGACAATTGACGTACCCTTCGGCATACAAGGTTAATTGAGAATATTTGTGATTGATCGATTGTCCGGACTTTTATTGTCGTCTATTCGTTGACTCCATAATATTATTGTGACTCTGCAACAGTACAGGGAATAATTCTGGTGCAGGTGCCTCCGGCTCACCGTTGTTCTATTTGTGTTTGGGACCATGGACTATATTTGTATTTATTAAAGTCCAAGGAAAAGACCCATGACATATCGTGGTGACTTTGGCCGTTAGGGAAAAGACTTGAGAAATACCCTGTGACTCTAGTGCTCAACGGATAGGGAAAAGACTTGTGGAATACCCTGTGACCCTATTCCGGATCGGCTTGGGGAAAAGGTCCCAGGCGCCATCCTGTGGTGACTCTAAGTACGGTATTGGATCCAACGGGCTAAGCCCTGAGAAAATATTTGGCAGTTGATGATTTGGTAATTGGTTAATATGGTTCCCACTCCGGTTTATACTTCCGTTTATCGTTGTTCAACTTTTGGATATTATTGGACGACTCATTGTTTGGTATAATTATTGTGGTGATTCGATTATTGTTGTTGCTATTCATTAATCCGTTATTCATCATATGGATACTATTTGTTGAGCTGTTGATCTCTTTGTTCAATATTTGGTTTGCTATTAGTATTCGTTGAACTATCTATCTCCCTTATTAATTTGAAACCACTTTTTGGAACCCTCATTATCGTTTGTTCAAAAGTATGCCACTTTGTATTATCACCCTTAGCATGCTTAACTACTCACTGAGCTCGTCAGCTGACGAATTTATTCCACATTTTTTTTCAGGTTAGTTCATGGAGCGTTATAGTGGACTCTGTGGCTTTGTCAGGACCTTCTGTTTGGACCTCTAGGACGTCTGCATTTTTATTTCTTTTCTATTGTCACAAAGCTTCCGCACTTTTATTTATTAGCTTCCACACTTTTATTTATTGGCAGTTCATTGTGGAATTTTGAGATTGAAATATCGCATATCGTGTCATTTGCTTAAGAAAAAAATTGGTTTCGTGTCGCACATTTATTGTAATAAAATATCCAGTTTTTTCTTTATTTGTTTCAAGTTGCTAAAAATATTTTTAATTAGGCTTCGTGTCCCATGATTGCTTCATGGTACACGGCCGGTCATGCTCCCGGATTTGGGGCGTGATAGTCTCAGTGTGAGCAAATAATTTTTGTAAAATTTCCTGTAGGTTTCAGTGTGAGCAAAATTTTTGTAACCACCTCTCATATTGGAATATTCTGGCGCCCGTTTTTTGGAGAACCAGGTAAAAACTTGTGTCTCTGTGTTTGTGTGTATTTTGGTGTGTTTGGTTTTGATCATTAGGGCACAACAACACTATGGAAAGCTTCAAATCAAAGGGTAATGGAAAGCTTTAAAATTGTTCAAGCTTGTCTTGTTATGTAACGAACCATTAAACAAGCTTTTAACAAACGAACACGAGCTTGAATTGTAGCAACTTGGTTTTAGTAGCCTTTCTCAAACCAGAGAGATTACTCAGTGCTCCTAGAGCACCACTAGAGGTCTTTTCACCACACATTGGCATGTGAGCCACACACGTTGTGGTGAAGCTCATACTAATGTGTGGCAGAAAAAGCTTCTGGAGCACCACATTGCGTTACTCCAGGAGCAAATAATAATTTTCCCCCGAAACCAAAATATTGCATAATGTTTCAAAGCGAAAGGGGGAAGAGAGAATCTTGCACATTCACCACTTCTAAAGACCAACTTTTCCTCTCTTTTAGGGGCTAAAAATACCAGAACTCCCCAACACCAACCCTCAACTCCTCATTTCTAAAAAATCTCCCTTCCTCTCCCCTTATTCCCTTATCGATCGAATGGGAGACGATGTAAATAAACGAAAAACGGATCGTGTTAAACATCAAGTCGTAAAGATTGAGAACGATGCCAAGAGACAACTAACCTTCTCAAGACGAAGAAATGGACTCATCAAGAAGGCCTACGAGCTATCAGTTCTATGCAACATTGACGTCGCTCTTGTCTTCCACTCTCCTAACGGCCATTTCAGTCATTTCTCAGCCAAGAGCAGGTCTCTCTCTCTCTCTCTCTCTCTCTCTCTCTCTCTCTCTCTCTCTCTCTCTCTCTCTCTCTCTCTCTCTCTCTCTCTCTCTCTCTCTCTCTCTCTCTCTCTCTCTCTCTCTCTCTCTCTCTACAGAAGTATATGTATACACATCTATAGGTAAATGTATATTCTCTTCCTGATTACCGCATTGACAGACCTGCGATAGACAAATCAAAATTTCTTTACTATATTATCTTCATCTTATCTTCTATCGATGCTACGCATCATACCATCCCACGAAAATTTTCATTATGACATAAATCCGATTAGGAACGCAATGGTTCTTTCATTATACTAATTTGTTTTGGTTCCCATTATAAAGCTGAAGATAATTACTCCATTTTTCTGCAGGATAGAAGATGTTCTTTATCGTTTCGTATCTCTTGATCATGACAAAAGGCGGTACGGTCTTTTTAATTTTATGTTGGTTTTGATATTCCTTCAGCTGTGTTGATAGCCCAATTAATTAGTTATTTTCACATTTACACATAAATTAATTTAATCCATTGTTTTGATTTGCAGCGCTCTTGAAAACCAAGAGGTATATATGATTGTAGTTGCCCTTGAAATGAATTTTTTTAAAATTGAATGATAGGATTTTGTTTATTTCTTTACAATTATATGCAGTATTTGATAAGAACGATAGACGAAATAAGAAATGAAGATGACATTGCCCTCAAAACATTTAGGTACCTCTCTCTCTCTCTCTCTCTCTCTCTCAAATTCATAACATTTACACATGAATTCGTAACAACCTTGTTGTCTCCATCCGGATTGTCCATTTCGGCGATAGACAGCTCAAATTTCATCTCGGCTGAATAGTTCATCTGTCCATCCATGCACAGTCGAGATGAAATCCAAGCCGTCCACTGCCGAAATTGGACGGCCCAGATGGGGACAACACTCATGTTGTCCCAGGTTCGACTGATCTCCCACCATTGGTAAAACGTCAATCCCTAAGTTGAAGTTAGTTTCTAACTACATAATTCTCTTTTTCCCTATTCAACAGTCCAACGGATTCTAACTCCATTGCAAAGGTACAAAACAATTTCGCCCCCTGGATTAATGACGGCGTAAATTAAACAACCCTTTTGAATTAATTTGTTGATGATTATATTTATTTCTCCATTTTGTGTTTCAGAAACTCCATGAGGAAATCATTACTTTGGAACAACAGATACAAATGGCTCAGGAACAACTGAGGTTAGAGACAGTACGTGTATTAATTTTCACGAAAATGCTACTAATATACATAATTTCGATTTCATGTAACGTTTTACGTAGAAATTGATAATGTTTTGTATAAAAAGCTTTACAATATTTATTTAAAGATTCATAATATTTTTATAGAATTCCATTACATCTGTTTAAAAATTCAAAAAATCAACACAAAATCTCATAATGCACCAATGTTATGAATTTAAAGTTGATTTTATGAATGTACTTCCTAATGTTTATGAATTTTTATACAAAAGATATGAATTGAAGACTGATATTCTAAATTTATGTAAAATACGAATTCGTATCGCGCGATTCTGAGGTGAATATCAAATAAATGTGGATTATAGCAATTTCCAAGCAAAAAGAAATGAACCATCAACTTGGTTAATTGTTTGGTGAAGTATATATGAGCCCAACATTTCATATGCATCTGCGGAGGAACTTGAGTCATGCGAAAAGGCGCTGTTGAAGACGATGATCCGTCTCATACAACGAAAGGTACGCAATCACTTACAAGCCTTTCAATGAGCAATCACAAGAAAAATACAATGGCATTTGGGAATCCCTTGTTATTCACTGGCACTCTCTTTTTTTAACCGTATTCATGTACATATTAATTAGTTTTGTGATTTCATATGAATAAAGAGAAAAACAGAAGTGCAAACGGATAAAAGGGAAGTAAATTCTCAAACTACAATACAATTGTTACTACTCCCTCCGTCCTTTTTTTTGTGTCCAGTATTCCATTTTGGGCTGTCCCTTAATAAGTGTCCATTTTGTAAAGTTAGGGGGGTAAAAGTTGGTGCATTGTCTATTTTGTCCCTAAAAGTAGATTTCATTTTGAAAAGTTAGTGAATAAAAGTGTAATAATGATGGGTAAGTAGGGAAAGTGGAGGAAAAAGTTGATGTGAAAGGTGTAATGATGATGTCTTTTTAATAAGTTGAAATTACGAAACAGGACACTTAAAAAAGGAAGGGACGGAGGGAGTACTATTTTAAAGTGGATCTCATTTCAACTTAGCACACATTTTTAGCCATTTTATAGGAACTTCTTTTTACTCTACGGCGTAGCAACTAAATAAAACTCAATAAATATAGAGTAATAATTTTGGCACTCCACTTTTTGTAACCACATTCCAATGTTTATCCTTTAGTATTCTTGTTAAGCGTATTTTAAACACTGAAAGACAAATATTGGAGTGCGGTTATCAAAAAATAGATTGTCAAAATCTATTACCTAAATAAATCTCATTTTTTGTTGAAAATTACACTTTAGTCATCCCATTGGGGATATGTATGTTGCTGTTAGAGAACTACTAAACTGAAAGTCTAACTACACAGATTCTGTGCATAAATTATGGTGTGAGGCCCACTACAGATTCTGTGTCTAAAGTGTCCCTTAACAGAACGAGTGTTGCTACAGGTACCGAAATTGGGGGACCGAAATCGGACCGACGGCCTCCGGCGGGCCGTCTCCGGCCACCGGACGGCCGATCCGAGCCGTCCAAAAATTCTAAAAAAAAAAACCGAGGGATTTTTACATATACACACGAAAAGGGGTGCTCCGATCAAGCACCCTACACACCTCGGATGACGTTGATTCCCGCGGGGGGCCCCTCGGTTTTTTTTTTTAGAATTTTTGGACGGCTCGGATCGGCCGTCCGGTGGCCGGAGACGGCCCGCCGGAGGCCGTCGGTCCGATTTCGGTCCCCCAATTTCGGTACCTGTAGCATTTTTGTAACAGAACAGTGGTCTTGTAGGGGGAAACCAATTCCAATGGCTGCCCAAAAAAACAGAGCAAGTGTGAGAGAGATGAGTGATGCAAACCCCAAAACACCCAAGTATTTAAACGCTAAAAAGACCAAAAAGAAAAATGGAAGAAAGAAGATTTGGGGCTTGAATTTCCCTTTCTTATGGTGGAAGTTCAATTATCAAATTCAGAAGAAACAACTCACTAACAAACTAAAAAGCAAAAGGGCAGCTAGGAATTCCCAATCCCAGCAATAAAATCCAGAGAGAAACAATCTGAAGTAGGCTTGCTACTAGACTTGCGAATTTTCTCATCTGGGTTTTGAGAAAGTCTCCTATGTAACGGGTATGTATCTCTTCCTCTCGCGAAAAGAAGGGGGGATAGATACCCGTAACATGAATGGGGTATACATCCGTTATGTGAAATTGGAGTGATAGGATGGAGAAACACGAGCAAATACATGGCCTGTTGCGTAAGGTACAGAGGTGTCGTCGTTCCAAAGATGATGTCAATGCCGGTGAGGCCCAAAACCAAAACAAAAAGAACAATCCCATGTGTACACAATACGAATAGTTTTGGTAGTATTTTTACAACTTATATTGGCAAAATGAATATCCCCATTTATACGTTACAATTTTTTAATGGTCGCCCACCCAACTTTGAAATCCTACATGCGCGAATAGGACGTTGGGGCATTGGTATGTGGGTTTGCTTCACTCTTCTCTGCCTCCACAGTTGCTCTGTTTTCATGGAAAGGTTCCAAAGGCTTATATAGATGGAGTTTGTCTTGTAATTTTTCCTTTAAAAATAGATGGATTAGTAGGAGAAATATTTCCAACTCGTAGCCATTTTAACATCTTTTCCCCTCTCCACTGCCTTCTTTCCTATTTCAGAATGATGTTATCAAAAAAGAGCAAGAACTACTGACACATGATCCACGAGGGGAAAAGGTATGCAAGTACTTTTGGATCCTGTCCGTTCCTTAATTTGGACAGGAAAAGACAGTCTAAATCTATAACATCCACCGTTGCCATCAATGGTTTTGGTTTACTTGGAGACTCTCACAAGAATGGTCATGTTTTGGAATGTTTTGTCCGGTCCAAGTTTTCGACTTCAGAGAATCCGAACCCATTGATTTACTTATAGAGTTGTAAATTTATGACAGTTTCGGTTTTAGATGCAGATGGATCGAATGGGACAAATCATCTCTGAGGGAGGAGTGGAGATGCCGTCCAGCTCATTCTTTGAGGGTCTGCCTGATTACGATTAATGCAAAAAATGGTAGAAAATGCAAGGAGGAGAAAGAAAACAAAAAAAAAAAATCATTATCTGGTGAGCATGAAAATAGTAAAAAGAGCTAAGAGATTATCTTTCTTGTACAGCTTATATATTCGCCGTTCACAACCTATATGTATGAAAGACAATAACACAAAGCATAATGGCGGGAAATCAATTGCGATATAAGACTCAGTTTAGGTTGGTTTACACTCGGACTCAGCTGCCAGAAAAAATGGCAGCCAGTTAACTTCGGCCTGAACAGCATCATCTTCAAAATCGGAACCTTAGAAAAGAACCACTATGCGAATTCAATTCAGAAAGTCAACATCTATGGATCACCAGCATCAATAGCATAAAATTTGCAACTCAGAAACCAAAAAGACCATCATCAGCATTAAACAGCAGACATCACACTACAAGAGAGTCCCCCATTGCTTGGGTATAAACAACTGGGTTATGGCGTTAATCTAATGTCGACTCTCCACCTAATAGTCTCAAGCTTTCAGATTGCATACAGCATTTCTCCATAGTATCAGAGCCAAGCCCATTTCGGCCTACATCTAAAACTCTACCCTCTTTTTCCATTTTTCTGATGTAGTAAAATGTTCGTTTGATTAGACAAGTCAAAAAACCAAAATTTGTGAAACCCCTTACTACCCTTTTTGTTTTCAATTAAGTAACAATTCGAAAAGGTCAAACGTCAAGGAAAACACCTTGTTGAGTATTCGTTTTGTTTTATGTTTTCATTATGCAGAGAACACCCAAAACTTGTTCGGTAAATTCTCGGACAAAATCATCACTGTAACGATCATGTACATTTCATTGTTTTTGTGAACTAAAGCACGATAAACAAATCAGACCCTACCCAGTTCCTGTTGCGCTGCTACAAATGATCAACCATAACCTGCACAACTCCAGCAACCTGATTAAATGCAGAAGCCTAAAGAGTGCTCACTTAACTACCTAACCTAATACCTTGAACACTTCAAAGGCAAACAGTATGGCACATCACTCCATAATATTCCATCTACAATGTTTTCTCCACTTTATGCAAATATTTTTAGGTAAACTGCATGCTCTCGAGAAGAAACTTCTTGTTGAGTAGCACTGATACCAGTAGAACTTGAATTTTCACTGAATTCTTAATTCTGGTTTCATAAATGGTATTCTTATAGTACATATTTATATGTCCATGCATATGTTCTGCTATTTCTTTAAGCCGTGATTTATAATTCAAGATCAGTTCAAATCATAGATATTTTTTGTATGTTCTGCTAAAATGCTTTCTCCACTTGATGGGAAATCTTAACAAGAAAATTCCAAGCTCTCAGGGAGAAAATGGTTTTGTAACCGGTAGTAGACCTCGATACTGAATTCTTAATTTGGGTTCATGCACATGTTCTGCTATTTCTTTCATACTGACTTAAGACCAATTCAAATCCAACATATTGGTACATATTCTGCTACCAATAAGTCTACTGACCTTGATTTTCTTCTTCTTCCAGAGGAGCTTACCTTCTAATCTACAACACCTCTAACTATTCATCACAAGTACATGCTTTTCAGTGAAAAAATATAAACACCACAAAAGAAAAAACTCTCAAGGAAGCACTATCAATTGGCAGGTCATTAACTGAATCATTCGCCATAAGAATATCACTTTATCAGTTAATCAGAAAAAGAAAAACATAGGAATTGTCACATCAAGCAAGAAGACATGGCATGCTAATGTATTGTTAACAGCATGGAATTTAAACAATATAGGCCTCATGCAGCGATCATAAAGATCTAGGAGGTTTCTCCAACACTGCAGAAAGAAAGACTTCATCCTTAGATTTAGGAGAAAGAGCCCACTTGTGTTTCTTGTACCTGAACTGCAGGAACATGTACATGTAATCATCTAGATCCTTTCTGCTGCAGAAGAAGCGGTCAACCCATAACAACCCTCCTGGCCTTAAAACCCGGTCCCAATCAAATAAGATAAAATCCATCAATTGCAAGTCAATCCACCCATCCATAAACCCCGTTGTATGAATCAAATCCAATGTGTTGTCAAAAAACGGGAGACGTTGATTCAGTGTCATATACAGAGGAACCAAGCCTCTAAGCGCAATCGTCTCACTGAAAGGAGCCCCTAGGTTTAAAGCGGTTGAGACGATTGTAACATTTTGTTCTCTCATCCGCGCAGCAAATGTCCCCGTTCCAATACCAAAATCCAGCCCTATCCTTATCTCCCCAGGCTTAATTGCCAAAACATCTTTGATTAGGACATCAACTGGCAAGGTAGCATTTCCCACCCATTTGAGCTTTTCTTTATCCATTTCAAAACATCCGGTGCACTTGGAAAACCCCCTCTTTGGGTTCTTACTGGATAAGCACTCGAAATTTCTGCACTTGTAATTGGCCCACCGGACATTTCCTCCATCCGGAAGCTTCCATAGGGACTCATTTATGGGGTAAGGCTTTTTGTAAAGCTTAGAAGCCCTGGTCAAGCACCGCCTTCTGGGCACTGGATCACACCCGTTAATCATAAGCTTCTGGGCAAGGGGCCAGTCATCTTTACAGTAAGATCCAATATCGTAGTCCATGTACTCTTCCAATTCTTTCTTCAACAAGACGCACGAATGCCCTATTGTGTTGTATACCCTTTCCATTCCATATATATTGACATTCCCATTTTTGTTCTCTTTTGGAGTTATATACTTCCGAATCTCCTCAACCACAAAAGAATTAATCAAAGGCTCCTCCTTAAGCGTCGAATTTCTAATTCCTTCAACTTTAGGCAGCCGAATTTGTCTAAGACCAATATGAGCACTGTAAAGAGGTTGAATCACCTCCTCCTCTAGAAACTTCTTGTACTCTGATCTAGGAATGTTAGCTTTAGCCAAATCCTTGTTCTTTTCCATTTGTCGCACAACTAATTCAAGCTTTTCTTGCAAATTAGCCATCTTATCAAGTACTTCCCCAACCCGAGCAGACAGTGCATTTATATCAAAACCACTAACATCCTTCATGCCATAAAAATGGCGGCAAATATCACCGTTGTTTGACAAAAAACCCGCAGAGTAGAATCTAAAGAGACTCAAAGTGCTTACAATTATAACAAGCACTCCCAACACAAGCTGAAGGCAGCCCATTGTCTTCCCTATTCTACCTTTTGGGACACTGGGACGAGGACGACTCATCATTTAGAACTTGAATCTTACCCAATTTTCTCTTCTTTTTGTCTCCAAATCCTCAAGATTCCAACTTAATCGAACTCAAACTCCCACGGGTTCCCCAAAACAAATCATAAAAGATTTCTACTTGAGTCTTGGCAACAGCTCACGTCGCCCCAATTCCCACGAAATTGATATTCTTGCTGAATCTGAAGTAATAAAACATAAAACAACTCTATATTTAATATTATTAATAAACCTAGAGATTCAAGTCAATAAAAATAAACTCTTATGGGTTTCCCCCTGATAGCAAATAAGGCAGGTAATACAAAATAGGGATTACACAATATGAATGATCGAAAGATTGCTTTTCGAGCTCCTACCAATAGGAGTCCTGCACTAGTTTTTGTAAAAAAATCTAGATTCTTGACTCAAAAACACTCAACCTGCACAATTGCACAACATAGAGAGATTTTTATTTTTATTTTTTTGGTAAGTAATTTAAAATCAAGATTCCTACAAAATCTTGTGTTTTTTGCACGATGAGTGTATAGGGAAAAAATTTTCAAGTGAAAAAGTTAGAGACGTAGGTCCCACAACTTATGCACACCAAGAAAATATAGCAACATAGAGATTCAGTATGAATCTAAAGTAATTCAACAGATGCGAGCAACTCTGAAGATAAGTTAAAGTAATTCAACAGATGCGAGCAACTCTGAAGATAAGTAGAAGATTTGAAGCTTACCCATTTGAGAAAATCCCCCAATATCTTGAAATCATGATTTGGGACTCCAAAATCAGCCACAGATAAAGCTCAAAACAAGGGTTCGATTTACATATGAAATTTTGGAACATCCCAAATGGGTATTTGAAACCTTAACAATGTGACGAGGCCTTGCTTGAAACTGCTGAAAGTATGAAGCTTTAGAGCTGGAAAAACGTGAACTTGAATCCCTGTTGCAAAAAACTTCTGAAATCCCAAGTGGGATAACAAGTTGAAGAGACGGAGAAAGGCGAGAACCTCGTGAAGGAAACCCAGAAACAGCTCGAGAATGGAGCACTAGTGGAGTTGTATTATATTCATGCAAGCGTTGACTCTGAGGATGGTGGTTGGTTGGGTTCTCCATGGCAGCAGCACGAAGTGCGGCGGGTTTTTGAAAGGATTGACCGTTAAAGACGCATTTTGGAAGGAATCGGAGAAGAGTAGAATTATTAAACATTGGGGGGGGGGGGAATGAATTATTTACTCCGTACGTGGCATTTCCAAATTAAATGACCATTTTACCCTTGTTATGGGTGCAAGTCTCGCAAAAATAAGAAGCAACTTCGTAAAGTTTTTAGACGTACAAGGGGCAACTCCATATCGAACAAAAAGCAAGTCCGAAAAGGGACACCCAAAGTGAACCCATGAAATGATTACTCTTTAATGTGTCATTTCTAATTATGGACAAAACGGTTTCAATTAAAAGGGTAAAACAATATGAGAATTTCATGTTTTCGTCATTTTAAAGGGACTTACCATGTTTATGTGATTTTGATACTTGGGACCATAAAAGTGGTAAATAAAGCCAATGAGCCACTGACTACTACGATTTTCTCTTCTTGGAATTTATCATTCTTCCTTTTAATTATATACAAAAAAAAAAAAAAAAATCAATCAGTCTATAATCAGGCACAGATTTATATATATGTGGAACAATGCTCCGGGCACACATATATCGAACGATTCTTGATCCAAATCATCCAATTTAATCAGGATTTGTGTTTTAGTTGAAGTTGTCTTTCCAAATTTTTTGTTATATGTGTGCACTTGTATATGACACTACTAACTAGCACATATCAGTGTTTGAATCTGTGCATAATGTATCTGTGTCCATAGTGTTTTTGTTTTTCATTTTGAACTGACATGTCACGTTGACCTCATCCACAGTGGATGTGGGGGTGGATAACTTATTTAAGTTGATTTATTTTGATTTTTTTAATAGATCTTGTTAATTTGATGCTAGTTTTTTTAAAAGTATTTCTTTGTCTCAATTAAAGAAATTGGACAAGTAATATGAAATTTAAAAGTATTATGTTTCTTAGGTCCTAAAATCCGGACCTAGAATATAATCACAAACCGATAAAACCATTCCCAAGACTGTTATACTTCAAACAAAAGGATGGCCTTTTTTTTAGATTTATACATTCTAAGGCTGCGTTCTTTTAAACTTATAAGTTTGGAACTTATTTCAATATTTTTTATTTTTCGTAACTTTTTGTTTAGCTTTTTGACGTAATTTTAGGAGTTAATGGGATCATATATTTTTTCAAAATTATAGGAGCCTGAAGTGATTGCTTCTTCAACTGAACTAGCTCGGATCGAGCCTAAGAGTATCCCAATGGCATAACCAAAAGTAAATTTAATAGGTATCACACACTCTCTCTTTTCTTTCTCTCTTCCTCTCTCCTCATATCACCATCAATGAACCTCACACACTTACATTATTCCCAACTATCCCTATCTCTCTCTGTAACGACCCAAATTTTCAAGTCATTTTTTAATTAAATATTGCATTATAATTCTTTTACTAAAAAATTATTTTATCATTTATTAAAGTGATTGTATTATAATTTAACCTTAGGAACTAGCCATTAAAAACCCTTTGATATCATAGGATTTTATTTTCATATCTTGAACCATGACATCCTTGTACCCAACAATTATAGAACCCTAGCCCTACTTCATAATTCTAAAAATCTAGGATAAGATTAGATTGGATTTTATTAAGATGTGAATGGATAAGATTGGACTAGATTAGATTTTATTAGATATGATAAGATTTGATTGAGATTTTATTAGATATGATAAGATTTGATTGATTTTATTAGATATTGTATAGATTTTGTTGGATATTATTAGATTATATTAGATAATTCTAGAAGATATGGTGAGATTTTGTGAAAGATAATGTTAGATATGGTTAGATTTGTGAAAGATAATGTTAGATTTCATCTTGATATACCTAGATTTTGAAAGATTATTCTAGATATTCTTAGATATACTTGGATTCTCTCTAGATTTTATTAGATTATGTTAGATTATCCTAGATATTAAAAGATACGGATAGTTATCATTAGATGATTCTAGATTTTATTAGCCTCCTATAAATAGGCCTTCCCTCCACTCCACTCTCCACCACACACCTCACTTCTCATTGTTAGCTTAAAGAGAGAGAGAGAGAGAGAGAGAGAGAGAGAGAGAAGTTTGAGAATTTATAAATAGCTAATGATGTTTTGGATTGGTGGGCTAGTGGTGTATTTAGTCGGAAGATGGAAAAAAAATGTTTTAGGGCATTGATTCGTAGACGTAACGGCCAGCATAGTTGAGGTAATCCGGGGAGTATACGATATGCTTCCTACTTCCGGAATTTTTTCTTCACTCTCATATTTGTACTCCTTTTGATTATCTCGTGAATTTCGTTCAATCCTGTGGAATATTGTTGAAAAGTGGAATAGTTGGTATTGAATATGATGTTATTGATTGAGTACTATGGAATTTTTTCGTACATGGATCGAGTGAACTCATGCACCAATAGCCTATCCAATAGCTAGAATGGGTCGAGGATGACCCGGTGAGGAAGGAGTTGGGTGAGGATCACAGGTCATGTACTGAGGAGGACATGGTATAAGGTTCCTTGTGATTGTTGCTTCGATTTGGTCGATTATCGTTTCTTGATTCCACTTATGAGCTTTGTTATTCTGTTATATCGTATACTTCCCAGATAATTTCTTTTTCAGGTGTGGAGTCGGATTAGTCGAAATTGAATCGGAGCATTTAAGGATTAATTTGGAGATGTCTTAGAAGAGTTGATAATATTGGAGCATCCAGAAGATTATTTAGAAGGCGGCTTAAGTTTATTTTGATGATGTAATTTATTTATGGAGAAAATAGGGGCCTAGAAGCATTTGAAAATACAATGTATTTTGGAGTTTATTTATAGAAAATAGCGGGGCGTTACACTCTCTACTTAAAATGAGTTTTGAATTATGGATCATTATTGTGAGACTTAACTCCTTAAATGGACCAAAAGATGAGAGGTGGTAAATTTTAATTATGCCACTGGAGATACCCTAATACGGCTAACACTCTCCTCACGTGTGACCCCTAATTTGGCAAAGTAGAAATTTTAACGTATGTAGATTTCATTTTTTAAAGTAATAAAAATGTGAATGCATGATTTAAGTTCTTATCATTGCCTTTGCAAAATTGTGAATAGTCAGTCTATGAGTCTATCACTCAATATTTTATTTTAATCATTTGTTTTTATCATTTTTTTTTTCTGGAAATGTGTTTTTATTATGTAACACATTAAATCTCCTACCTTCATTGGAGACAGAGTATGCTCCATCACATGTCAAATGCAAAAGATATAAATTAAAAAAAAAAAAACAAGGGCAATATAGCTTTATTCATTCCCTGTAGAGTGGCGCACAGTAGCCGGATCGGCCACTCATTCAATCGACAGCTCAGGATCTTAACCGAGTAATGAACTGTTCAGATTTGTATGCAATTCGTATGTGCTCAGATTCGATCTGAGCCGTCCGTACCAAGATTAACGGCTAGATCAACTGCTCTTGCACCTGCTCGACAACATCCCCGGATCCTGTCACACATCCTACACGACTGTTATGCGATTCAATCGTAATATGCGGCTGAGAAAATACACAGTGACGTTCAAAGACTTTTTTGGGTAAACAAAAAAGACACCTTCCTTTTCTATCTCCTATTCACTTCCAATGATTTAATAGTTTGTACGTAAGTAATGTCAGATTACTAGATTATAACAATTAGTCTAACCCTCTTGGAGAAGTACTTGTAAAACTTAACCCCGAGAGGTTTGGCCAAGTAGGTATTAGAAAAATAAAATTTGTTCTTCTTCTATGAGGTCGACTGTTCGAATTTTACGTAGGCCTAACATTTCAAATCTTAGGGCCACTGCCGGATTTGGCCTACTATTAACTTCAAAGTTCCGAAATTAATCGAGGTGCGCACAAGCCAAATATTTCAAATCTTAGGGCCACTACCGGGTTTGGCCGGCTATTAACTTCAAAACCCCTAAATTAGTTGAAGTGTGCAAAAGCTAGTCAGACTTTCGATTGTAAAAAAAAAGTACTTTAAAAATCTTCTTGCTAAATTATAATTGTAAATTATAACCCAAAAATGCAACTAAAGACAGAACCCTCCGTGAGCAAGTGGTTGACTTTCAAGTTAGAAGGCACCATATACCCACATGTACAAAATCAAGGGTCAAGTCTCACTAACAACTAATCCTTCTAGCACTTCTAACACTTCTGGCATGTTTTCAAAGGAAGAGGAAAAAAAAAAAACTCTGTGGTCCCATCCTCATCTCCACCATTGAGGTATCTTAAAATGTGGAAAAAAAATCCAGTGCAATAACTCTAATCTATATGACCAAACTACCATTTATATAGGAGTATATAATAATTCCACGTCATAGACCCTGAAATTCTATTGCTCAAGAAGACTCTTGATTCATTCATAACTAAAAGCCTAAACAAGCCATGACTTTGGAGTGTAAGAGCATCTCCAATTGGCCCCTAACACCTCTCGTTACCATGCATTGACATTGTGTTTATACTCTATCTTGGTATTCCCAGATATATAAAATGAAAAAGAGAGTCAGAACACCACGCTGCAGTGCCCCATTAGCACACAAAAATTACTCTTGAAAAAGCCATCAATATGGTCGTATAGTGATATTATAAAAAGAAGGCAATAAAACAAGGAACTCGCCTTAAGAGAGTAATTATTTCATAGTCGTGATACCCAAGTACTCTTATCTACCACACAACATCACGTGTCGATGTCTCAAGACTTTGAAATAATTTTTCTCTTAAAAACAAGGGAAAATGACGGCCCAAGACATGTTTTGATAATTAATATCCGCTAATAACATTTTCAACATTAACAAATGTTCTTAACTTATTTTTGACGGGTATTAATTATCAAAACACGTCATTGGCCGCCATTTTCTGTAAAAACAACTTTGGGAATTGTGGTCCCATCCTATCTCATCTTAAAGGTGAATAACCTTTTTTTTCTTCTCATTGAAGTTCAATGTGAACAAGTATCCTATGGAGTAACACATACCTCCATACATATGTTCATGACCCAACCACCACATATATGGTTCCACGTAAGCAGTCCTGAATTCTTTTGTACAAAAATGCCCTTCACTCACAACTAAATGCCTAAACAGCCCGTATTTAGTTTGACCCGCGACTCTATGATCCATGGCTTGGATGTACTCCATTTGTTCCCATTTTTCAGTCACACGTTCTATCCTAATCGGCTAGAAAATTAATTGGTAATATTTTACCTATGTAAATATGAATTTTGTTTGATAAATTTCAATTAATTTTTTTAAACAAAGTTCTAAAATCATCTTAAATATTATAGATTACAAGATATAATTAATTAAAAAATAACACGAATTTAAAAAAAAACTAAAAATTGAGACGGATAGAGTATATTACTAGAAGTGGAGCCCACCTCAGCTTGAATATGGATACACATTTTTGGTAAAATAAGGGTTATCTCCACTAGCCGGAGGATTACTCCGACACTGAAAGTGTGAGTTTGATTATTGGGGATAAACCAATGGTCTAGAGGTGAAAGTCCATGTTTGTAATTTTATAGGCGCGTCCAATGGTCCCCCTCCTATCTGTTTTCAAATGCTTTACATGGGTGTTGATTGCCTGCAGCTGACCTTGGATGGATTAGTTTTATCCCATTTGGGTGTGGGGATGCCTCCATGTAAAAAAATTATTTTGTACACTGGATTGTGTGAATTCATTTCGAAGTTTCATGCAAATGATTTGGGCCGTTCAATTTGTTTTACAGAAATTTTTTAATGATCCATGTGAAAACATCAGGTTAATATATGACCGGTAAAAAATTGATTTCTTGTCCTTGCGAGTTCAAGAGCCAAATATTAAATAAATTGGTGAAACTTTTACCAATATTACATTAAACTAATTTTTTTACAAAAATACTTAAAAATATATTTAAAGACTTGAATCATATGACATGGGACTTCCAGATGAGAGTACATGACATTGTGAGACGAATTATCTCTCTCTATAGAAAAGCGACTTCTGTTTTTGATTTTCTGATTTTCTCTTCGTCTCTCTCATTCTTTCTCCCTGTGAAGCCCCGCGGAATTCAAGCATTCTAAGCATAGGAAGCCGCACTCTTTAACTCTTGTAAACCCGGTAAGTCGATAACCACGGTTTCACAAGCTCTCTCTCTCTCTCTGATATTACAAATTATGCTCTTGGGTTCTCTCTCTTTCCTTCTTGTTTTCCGAACTGTACAGCAAAAAAGATTGAGAATTGAATAGTCATAACCAAGGGTAACCCATTTGTTCAGGTTCAGGCTTTGTCTTTGACGTGGGTTTGGTTTCTTTAGAGCGATTCTTTGGAGGTGAGGTTGGCCAACTCTTTATTTATTCCCCATTTCATTTAGTAGCATTTGTTTGTTTTGAACGTGAAATGACTCAATGTATTGTAGCTCATCCCCTGCACTGCTTTCGTATCCTGCTTTTGCTCTGCATTCGTCGAGTTACGAATTTGATATGATGATCATAGGGCAAAATTGGGTGATAAATACGCTGCATTCTTGATTGAGTGAGTTGGTTTAGATTATTCTCTTTCAAAGAAACTTGGGTACCGACCCATAGCGTACCGATGGTGTAGAGATGGGCAGGGCCCCTCTCCTAGACCCCACACTAATGAATCAAGTCATTCATTGTTTATATAATAGTTATACAATTGAAAGTACTTGATCTAATTGTCTAACTTCTCTAAACAATTCATTTAGAATTTATGATCCTTGATTCTGAATGAAAATTGAAAGACTGGACCAAATACTTACCATTATCCGTTTGAGCTGTTTTTTTTCATAAGCTACACGAAAAATTATTTTAAAATATATGAACGACTTGGGTCATTTGTGTGCGGCCTCATACACCAATCTGTGCACAATCGGTACATTGTGGGTTGGTGCCCATAGTCGAGTTCATTTTCTTCTCTGTCTTGTTATGACAAGGTCTAGGATTTGGCCAACAATCCCTCTCGTACCTTGTGTCTCTCATCTCATATCGTAGGTAATTACAGGGCCTCCACCTGGGATGGCAACCTCAAGCAGGAGTGAGGAATGAAGTTCCTCTCCTTTCTTCTTCTTCTTCTTCTTCTTCTTCTTCTTCTTCTTCTTCTTTTGTTTTGTTTGTTGTGTGTGGTGATATCACGTTTGGCAAGGTGAGCATAACACAGCAAGGTGCGCTCTTAAAAAGAAATAGTTTTTGCAACTTGAAACATGCACTTTTTCTTCTTCTTCTTCTTCTTCTTCTTTTGTTTTGTTTGTTGTGTGTGGTGATATCACGTTTGGCAAGGTGAGCATAACACAGCAAGGTGCGCTCTTAAAAAGAAATAGTTTTTGCAACTTGAAACATGCACTTTTTACGACAATTAGAAAATTGAAAGGAAAATTTAATTAAATGGCTTGCTTGAATAAGGATCTAGCATAGTAACCACAGTTAGAGGCTACAAGTAAGGTACAATGTCAATAGGTAAAGAACCTACAAAATAAAGCTTAATTCAAAAAGCATGATAAGCATAATAGCAAGTATCATCAAGCTAACTTGTACAAGCTCCATTCTGCTTTGGTATGTTCTGGATAATACCTCCAGGGAGCAGCACTAACTAGGAAAACAATTAGGCACATACGTAGAAGTACCAGGTACCCAACAGTACCTGGTATGGGTATGACATGGTTTTGATGCAACCATGCTTCACATAGGTGGTCGTCAATCTTGGTTTCTGGGTTGGTGATCTTTGAGTCTTTGCTTGGATGTGTTTGTCATTCATCCTGTATTGCACGCAACAGTGGCATGTGGGCTTTGTTTCTGGGTTGGTGATCTTTGAGTGTTTGAGTCTTTGCTTGGATGTGGGGTGTCGCAAAGGATGAGAATATGAATGAAAGGTCGAAATATTTCTTTGAGAAACTATTAGATGAAAAGCATTTAGAAAGCTGAAAGCTGAGGAGGAGAGGAATACAATAATCTTGGCGAAACTACCTAGTACAAGTTTTATCGCCAAATAAGAAAGTTTTGTCCAAAAAAAAAAACAAATTTAGAACTTATATTTGGCTTGTTCAAAACCTTCAAGGAGTAAAAAGACGCTGGCTCTGTTAAAGCATCCAACTCAAAATCAATTGTCAATTAGGAGTAGTAGCACTAGTTTTGAAGGCTATAATTAACTAATGCAGGACAACTTCTCAATGTGACCCATAATTCAAATGTGAAGAGATAAACAAACGAAGGGTCCATAATTTATGGACTAATACTAAACAAAGTGCACTAATAGCATAAACAATGTGGCAATCAATCTATTGAATATTGTCCAAAACTATTTATTCAAGAACAAAGCATCCGCGAAAGTTTTGACCCTAATCCTAAGTTTTAGCATTGCGTTTTTTACTCCTTACAGCCCCTAATGCGTCCCCGGGTTTTCGGATTAAAAAATACAACAAAAAGGAGAACGTTTCCGAACGTTTTCTTTTTTACATTTGACACTGGTCGAACATGCGTGCGGGAGGCTGGTAGATGTGTTTGTGCTTTAACATAATAATAAAGCACATATCTAGCTGTAACCACTATAGATGTATTTAATTAATGACTCGTATATTGAATTTGTGGGAGAGAGAGAATCGTCTAATCATGGTAATAAGAGTGTTAGAGAATCAGTTAGGTTTCATGTAGGGTAGATCAACTAAGGATGCACTTTACTTGCAAAGGATACTAATAGAACAGTACAGAGAAAGAAGAAGAGTGTCTCTGCAAAGAACAAATGACTTCAGAATTCAAATAACCATTGAGGTCTTGTAGAGTGCGAAACCTCTGTCAGTGCTAATTCCCCACTCAGCTAAGACAGATATATTACGTTGTTGGCAGTATTTAAATTATGGGTGTAGTTTTTAGGACAGCTGTACCCTCCTCTTGTGATATCTAGAGCTTGACATTATTCAACACCTAGGCTCTAGAGTTGTTCCATATTACATTTTCACTAAGGTCATGAGATCTTGTGTATGATCAAAAGAGTAGGCATATTCACGTATGCACAAAGGGGAGGTCGTTTGCTGATCACCATTGTTTGCCAATGTTGCAGCATGAACCTCTGCCATTCCGTACCCAGTATTCTTTTAGCTTCTTGGTTCTTATTTGGCAGAATTCTGTCTAATTTTGCTCTTTAATTAGCATATTTTTTCTTGGGCGAGCCGTTCCATTTTTCGTCAAGTCCTTTTATCATACCTAACAATTTTTTGCTGGTCCAACTAGATATTTTTATGTATTGAAACCATCTTGAATAATAGGGATGGCAATTGAAATAATGCTTACGGTTCCATCCATCAGAAAATAAACCAAGTTTGTTTCCTCTTTTTCTTGTACGTCGCTATGCAATATACTTCTTGTTTCCTTATTTGTAGTTTGACTAGATTTGTTGGTTATTAAGCGATTAAGTTGAAACTTCATGACCCTAATTTTGGATAAGTTGTTGTCATTGTCTCGTGTCTTTGATATGGAGTTCTCTCTTTTGGCAGATGAACTCCGGGCAGCTGGATCCCATTGGAAAGTGTGTTGATGGATTTTCATCCGAGCACTTATTCTCTCCAGATTATCCAGGTATAAGTGGCAAATTTGCAGATCCACAGGTGCTCCCGCGAGTTGGTTCTGCTTACCAGGTGGAAATTCCGCCCATTTTAACAGAATCTGAGAGGCTTCGGCTTCTACAGGACCCAGCTGATACTGAGACGAAGTTAGATGTCTCTCATAATTTTCTGATGGGACTACCCATTCCAGTTATGTGGGTTGATAATGAAAGAAATACCCATGAAAATGGAAAAATTGGAGCTATTAGAAGACCTGATGATTCCATCAGTGCAAATGGGTCATTGGGATCTAAAAGGACAAAAAAGCGTCGACTTATTCGAAACAAGAAGGGTTTGAAATCCAAACCATTGGATATTGCATCTGACAATGGTAAAACAAGAAAGTCAGCAAGCAAAAGCTGCTGTTTAGTTCCTGGTTTGCATGGTGATGTATCATGGACTGACGTTGAAGTCAGTGGTTTCCTCCTTTCCATTTACATATTTGAGAAGAATCTTGTTCAGGTGAAGAGATTTGTGGAAACAAAGGAGATGGGGGACATCCTATCCTTCTACTATGGGAAGTTCTATGGATCTTATGAACATAAGAGATATTCAGGTTGTCGGAGGATGATGAAAAGCAGGAAGTGCAAGATTGGGCAGAGAATTTGTACAGGATGGAGGCAACAGGAGCTGTTATCTCGTTTGCTTCCCCACGTCTCTGAGGAGGCAAAAAGTAACTTGGTTCAGGTATTTTATGCTTAAGCTACACATGTGACATCTTAGCTATTTGGAACTATGCTTATTTGATCAATGCTGGTGTATGTTTCCCATACCTTGCTGGAATTCAGTCCTGTTTAGTTTGTTATGGGATCCGGACAAGGATGTAATGCCATTAATGTTATATGCTAAAATGTGTCATTATACTCTTATTTAGCTATCTAAGGATGTTCTGTTACTCTTATGTTGCTTCGTCGTTCTAAACTCCAAATGTTCTCACATCCCATCCCAGATGCTATATTATCCCCAGCCCTGCAGTTAGTGCCCTTCTTATGTACTTCGGTAGCCTATTTCAAAAGAAAAAGGAGAAATTTCTGTCATAGCCTAGGTTTCCACGAATGGTATTTTCCTGAAGATGAAATTTAACTTCTCATATCACTCCTCGTTTCAGGTACTGTACCATCTCTTTTCTAAAATTGTTGGCATATCTCTCCCATTTTATCGTAGGAAGGAAAATAAAGGTGCACCAACTTTGAATGTTCAAATCCTTCTGCAGACCCATTATATGCAGTTTTCTCAGGATGAAGTTTAGTCTGATTGCCTTCCAGACTATATTTAATTCAATGCTAGCAACTAAAGTCTCTGGACCTTTTTTGAAAATGAAGTTCTCCCTAACTACAGTATTCTCAATTTAATGCATGCAAATGGATATGTGTTATGAAGAAGTATTAACTTCAGTGTTATGCCTGCTGTTCTGGTTTTTATATTGCTTATTCTCAGGTCTCTAAGGCATTTGCAGAAGGAAGAATTTCACTTGAAGATTACATACATACTTTAAAGACTCTTGTGGGTACTCCCACGCTCATAGAAGCTGTAAGAATCGGGAAGGGGAAGGACGATCTCACAAACCTTTCGATGGAGCCCACTAGAAACGACCAACTGTTTAGCATCCAGCCTGAAATACCAGCTGGCAAAGCATGGTCCTCCCTAACTTCTAGTGACATAATTAAGTTTCTAACCGGAGACTTCCGATTGAGCAAAGCTCGATCAAATGACATCTTCTGGGAAGCCGTTTGGCCTCGTTTGCTAGGGAGAGGATGGCATTCTGAGCAGCCGAAGAATCATTTTTGCTATGGTTCTAAACATCAGCTGGTTTTTCTTACACCTGGTGTTAAGAAATTCTCAAGAAGAAAACTCGTTAAAGGAAACCACTACTTCGATTCCGTGAGTGATATTTTGAGCAAAGTTGCATCAGATCCAGTACTTATAGAGCTTGAGGCTGAAACAGAGTCCATAGTGGAAAACAACACAGATGATCGTCAACCACCTTGTTACCTTAAACCCAGAGTTTCTTCTTGCAGTTCAAATCCTGCAACATATACAATTGTTGATACAAGTTTGAGCTGTGCAGTAAAATCACTCAAGGTGACGGGGTTGCTAATTATACCTGATGACACTAAAAACACTTCGAGCTTGAATATTCACTCAAAAGAAGCAGAGGGTAATTGCTCAGGGAATTTTTCGATGGACGAGCCACAATCTGCTGATATGTTACCTAAGGGACACAAGCAATTTTTTTGCGATCAGGGTAAGTGTATAGTTGAGTATAGCAATGCAAACCAAAGGATGCCAATCAATGATACCGAATATGCCAAACATTGGATACAAGACCACCATTATCAAGACACTGATTTGTCTAATTTTGAGCAGTTAAATAAATTCAACAGGAGAGTGAGACCCGGATGTTTGAATTTGTTCCCCCCTCTTATGAAGCGGCGGAAGTTGGCTTCTTGCTTAGAGGACAAATCAAGAAAAAACAAAGAGAAGCTCCTAGTGACCAATGAATGTAAAGAAGTGAAGCCCAATCTCATGTCAAATTCATCATGTTTGTCTGAAGCTGTTCCTGCCCATGAGAAGGTACAATTGGCTAGGTCTTCACCACAATGCAGTCCAAAAAAGGAGAGCAGTGATGATACAGACTTGTTTCCCAGTAAACGTGAGAAACCTCAATCACCGTCCTTGTTTGATCTAAATGAGCCCCCGATTCCAGTAGATGGTGAAAACGGCAAATTTTGCATGATGAAGTTGAACGACAGCTTGCAAAACCCTAATGTACATGTTTTAGGCACTTCCTCTGACAAATACAACCTTGTGGAACCTGAAGTTTTGAGTAAATCCACTGATGTCAATGTTGAGGAAAAGCTGCCAGTTGTGAATCCCAGGCGACAAAGCACAAGAAGCCGGCCCTTGACCATGAGAGCATTGGAAGCTCTCGCAAGTGGGTTCCTAGGTACTAAACAGAAGAGAAAAGGCAGAGATAGTGAGATGCAAAGTAAACGAGTATCAACAAGACCTTCCAAGTAGAACTCATATCAGAGCCAGTTTAACTTTAAATCCTGGCAGCTGTTGTGCATAATAAGGAAAGAAATGGGGTGGATGAAGTTTGGAATGGCACCAAAAATAGGGTTGGAGATCCTCTTCTTGAAATTGAAAGAAAAGAAGCCCAAGAGCTAGTGGAGGACTATAACTGCTGGAGTCATTTTAAAATAATGAATCTGCAGAAGACGTGAATTCACGTCTTTCGGCAAATCCGATCGTACCTCTGCCTGCTCCTCAAGCTCCAGTACCAGAACCGGGGGCCATTTCAAAGGAAGTCTAATATCTAATATGTGGGTCATTTGCCTTCTTGCCTATAACTTCCCCTCGAGTGATGTCAACACCCAGTTCCCTAATGAAGAGCTAACGGTGATTGCATTCAGGACTTGGGAGATTTTTTTTGGATGGTGCCAATAATTATCTTTCTGGTTAGGTGCTGATTGCACCATTTTTTAGTCGATGATTTAATTCCGGTATTGTCTATGAAGAGTTTCTAAAGCAGCTCCTATCTTCATGGCAGGGCTCACAGCATGCGAGAGGGTGTTGGCTGATCAAGGCTTTAGCTGACTCCACAGGAGCGCAATGATCTTTTTGTCAAACCTTTGCAACTTTAAGGCATCACATTGCAGAATTGACCTCCATTTTTTAAGAAACATAGGTATCTTTTACCTTTTCTCTGTCTTCACCTTCCTTTTCTACCATTTTTTCCAAGTAGGAAGTGGCTTTCCGTTTCATGATGTTGCCTGTTACAGAAGCGGTTAGACAATTGGCACTTGCTGACCACTTCTGAGGTAAAAGTATGTAGACGAGACAAGATTGCTTTACCCAGCTAATAAGAAGCACGGACAAGTCCATGGGGTCACGTATCCATGTTCAACATGCGTCGGAGATGCCCAAATATGTGTGTAGTTTTTCGGTTATACATTAGTCTCAGACAAGCTGGGGACATGTGGGGGACACGCTAGAAATGTACTGGTGATAGGACTAAGGTTTTGGTTTTCTATCTGTTCATATTATGCCAACAACTTATAGTACTTGTACGTTTCCCCACTGTGTCCGGGTCCTAATGTTTGAATTATGACGTCTCCTCATCTGCCGGTCGTGTTCATGTCCCCATGTCTTTTTTTGTGCTTCTTAGTTACCAAGTATGCATCAATCTTCATTTTTGAAATCCTGGTGGTGGAAACTGATATATTTTTTCTTCTTTAATGTCACTTTGCTCCTCTTGTTTAACTTTTCTTTAACAGTTACATAAGAGCATTGGAAGCTCTCGCAAGTGGGTTCCTCCTACGTACTGAACCAAAGCAAAAAGACACAGAATGAGATTCAGAGTATACAACTTTCTGTTGTGCGCACCAGGACCTCAAACCAAACACATGTGCGCACACGCACACGAATCAATCACGAGAGAAAATTTCATCTACTATTGAATCAAACACAATACTTGATCACAAAAAACTCTCCCGAGGAGGAGCTCCAAAACCAGAGCTCAAGACTCAACTCTCTCTATTCTCTCTCTCTCCCTCACAACGCTCCGTTTGCCACTCCGACAAGCATAAGACGCAGCTGAATTTATGAGCCAAACATTGATTTAAGCAATAGCCAAGAATAACAGAAGAATTGAAGATGATGGGTAACTTTTCTTTACAAATGTGTTCAGTATGGGAAATTGGGCTTGCACACATCCAAACCAAGGCTCCTCGCCAAAGCCTCTGCAACTGAGCTTCTGATTTCTCTGCTCCTAGACCGCCGACCTTGTAGAAGCAACTCTCACACTGTCAACACCACCTTCCTGTAGAGCTCCTATCAAAGCCGGGTTAACCACAAATCTGGACAGAAGCACTGCTATTGTGCATGATAAGGAAAGAATTGGGGTGGTTGAAGCTTGGGGTGGCAACAAAAACAGGGTTGGAGATCCTCTTCTTGAAACTGAAAGAAAAGAAGCTCAAGAGCTAGTGCAGAACTTTAAAGCTGCTACAACGGATCCCTTAGCAATGCGCTTTGGAAGGAAGAGGGGAAAAAAATGATTTATTGCTTCATGAAGGGGAAAAGAATGAACAGAGGAAGCAAATGCAAGATGTGATTGTTCTTATCCTTGGAGTTTCAAGAGGAATTTCTAATTTGGAATGCCAGCGTATGGGAAACAATAACTTGAGGTACTTATTATAGTTATTAATACTTCCAATGTTTTGATTTTTTTCAAAAATCCTAATGAACCACAAAAATTCGTTAAGGGAATGGTATTTCTCGTGGTAGTATAACTCTGAAATCTTCGTGTAATCTTCGAATAATTCTGGAATATTCGTAAAGGGGATGGTATTTCTCATTGTAGTATAACATTCGTCACGTGTGAGTGATTATGTATGCTGATTAACTAAAGAATATTGGTTTTAGATCTTAAACCAATAAGCAATTAAACCCCAAGGATTATTGAGAGAGAGAGAGAGAGAGAGAGAGAGAGAGAGAGAGAGAAGGGCTTGGTATTGAATCAGAAAACAAAAACACAGCCAATGGGGTCTAGATCTATGAAACTGCCCGAAGGAAATGACTCCAAGAGGACCTCGACTAGTTGTAATTCTGGTTACCCTACCGAAGAAATATCATGCAGCGATGTTCGTGTCCGGGAGACATCTACTACCTATGAGTTCACGTTCGATGCTCCTGAAGTGAGGTGCGGTGGCCGAGCGATAGCGCATACATCGTTCATTGCAAACAATTTCAGCCTCCTGCATATAAATGCTGGAGGGCACAAAAGATCCAGGTTCTTACTGGATGACACGCTGTTCGTTCGGAGGCAAGTGATTGTAGAGGATGGTCAGGTCAGAGTTATCGTCCCGAAGAAACGTTGTTAGAAGAAACATGGCTCTGAATAACAAGCTATGGATTCTGTTCTTGGTATCTAGTAAATTGCTTCACACAATATTGGCAAAATTTCCATTTATTTACATCTTCTTAACGGATAGGTTTTGTTTGCCTTTTGAATAGGGGAAAAAAAATTAAGTCCCATTTCTGCTATTTGTTTCTCAATAAAATTTTATAGATAATTATGGGAAATAGTGTTAGGGATTTAACAAGTCACCACCACCTAGCATGGTTGGTTCCTTACTCACCCTTTTAAGGGAGAGCTCTTGAGTTCAAGTCCTAATGGAGAAGGTGCTCGACTCCCGTTGTAACTACTAACAACCAATCGCAGGGGCGGAGGGAAGTAGGTACAAGTGGGGTCACTTGAGCTCACCCTCTTTGATGAAATGTTTGAGAGATTTGTGCATAATGTATTTTGAAATGTAATAGTATTTGGTAGATGATTGTCAAAAATGAATTATAGGTTGGATTTTTACCATATTACCCTGTCTTTATTACGTTGTCGAAAATGAAGGGAGGAAAATGGGGGACCCGGGGACCCTGCCGAGCGGCACCCCTGCCGAGCGGGTGCCGAGCGGCCAATCCGGCCGTTCATCTCGGAATCAACGGCCCGAATCGAAACATCTTTTTCCTTTTCTTTTTCTTTTTTTTTAAATCCGTTCGGTACCTTTACATCCGGGCCATCCAAAACACTTTTGGACGGCCGAGATGCGCTCGGCACCGCTGCCAAGCACCTCTGCTTGGCAGCATCTCCCAATCCGGAAAGAAAAAAAATGGGTATTTTGATAATTGATCACAGAATGAAAAAATGCAAAAATGTGAAAAACACCTCTAGACCTGTTTCTGGGTTTTTGCCTCTAAACCAAAAAACCAAGAATCTATTCTCCAAAAATCCATTCTCGTAATGGAGTGCCAAACACCCAAAATGAAAATATGAAAATGCAAAAATGAGAAAATGGGATTCCCAAACACCTCCTTAATATAAATAGGTTTGAAGTAAAATTTTGGTACTTAGACCCCATAAATATTTCGAGCATTCTATTCTCTTCCAGAGTAGATGGCATTACGAAAAAGACTGCATATTTTATAAATATATATAAATAAGTTGGGACCAATTGTAAAGGAAACTTATTTCTACTTTCTAGCCTAATCATGCTACGGACATGCCTCTCAACCACTCTCCAGACACTCCTCTCTCACAAGCAGTGGAGCCCGCAAATGTGTGGAGCCTATTACTTGTGAGAGAGGAGTGTTTGGGAAGTGACCGAGAGGCGTGTCACCAAAATTTCTGTTTCTAGCCAACTTCTTAATTTAGTTAGTCCTGTTTCTTTGGATTAGCAAATAGAAAAAAATAATTGCATTTGGATCTAATTTCCACTAACGAAAAGCTTTGGAAGAAAAAATAATGACTATTACTCCTACTAGGACGACATTTTAAACACCTTTATGTCCAAAAAAACAACCGTAAATGAGTAAAAGCATTTTACAGACAGTTTACGCGATGGAGCCTAGAACTCAAACACAAGTAATACGTCTTTGCTTAACCATCTTCTCCAAGTTCTCCGAAACCATGGAAGTCAAATTAGGATCCTCAAACCCGAGCTCTGCTCCAAGCCTGCAGCAGAAATGTTAACAAAGAAGCCTTTTACTAATAACACAACAAACAAAAGGGGGAGACTCACGGCCAGCCCAAGGTATTTGGGGGCGCTAGGCCAAATAGTTAAGTTGTGCCCTATATTTGAACAGTAATAAAGGATAATTTTTATCTGATCAAAAAAAAAAAAAAAAGGATAATTTTTATATATAATAATTTTAGTCCACAATATACATAGAAGACACTTCGGTTCTAGTGGCTTTGGTGTTTGGTTGTGTTCTCTTAGATGCAAGTTCGAAACACAGCAACCACAAATTCCCACACAGAATCCTTTTTTGAAAAATAATTACGAAAAAAAGTGACTTTTAGGACAGGACTCGAACTCGACCATGGAGCGTGCACAGAGATCAATCATACCACTGAACCAACAAAGGTTAATACATTCATGTTGCGAACTACTAAGACTTATACCTATTCTAACGGAGGCCCCTTTTTGTCGGGGCCCTACGCGGCGGCCTCTTGGGCCTTGCCCTAGGGTCGGCCCTGCTTAAGACTAGTCAGCTTCAATCCTTCACACAGAGAAAAGCAAAGAGCAAAATGAAAGAATTCCTTAACACCGTCGTTGGATTAACGAGTTGTCAAGGTAAGTACCAAGGGACCAAAAACCGACGGAAACCCAAAGTAATAAGTGTTAGTGCTCAAGTTCATCCTCTCCTTTTTCCTTTTCGGGGGTGTCGTTTACCTTTTCTATTCGCTCTATAAATCTCTTCAAACAAATCCATGATCCTAAAACATCCTTAATGGTTCTAATGGTTTTCTAGCCTTTAAGCTTGACTCCTAAACCCTGTCACTGGGACGCGAGATCAGTTGTCAAAAGACCATTTCACATGTTCACGTCTCAAGTACAATAAATCGTATCAACAAAAAATCTTGAAAAATAACAGAGCATAGAATTAATGTTCTGTTAGATCCTCGGATTCCAAAAGAGATTAGTGAAGGGAGAAGAAAAGGAAGCGGAAAAACAGGAACAGAAAAGCAGTTGTAGTACTCCCTTTGCTCCATATTGGTAATCAACTGTTCTGTATTGGGATGTCCCAAATTATTAGTCCTCATTAAGAAGTCAAACAAGTATTTTGACCTCCACAAACTAACCTTCACAAATGATTCAAAATAATTTCGAAAGAAGAGAATCAATGTCTATGTTAGAAATCTAATCAACTTACAAAAATAAGAAAAAAGCGATCAAAAAAGTTGTCAATGATAATACTTTATTGTTAGATTACCCTTCAAATCTAACATGAATTAGTTTTCTAATTCAGCAGCTGTTGCAGCTCAACGGAAGGAAATCTATTTCCCTTACCAAATGACCCGGGATTATCTAAGAGTCTTGAGGGCCTTATTTGCTACCCAATCAAAAAGTGTCTACTCCTATTTCTTACTTCGGGTCAATTTGCAAGTTTCTTTTCCCGGATTAATCTGAAATTGAGGTTCAAGTTCTTTTTCCCAAAGAAATCCCTCTCCGACGGCCCAACGAGCCACCTACTTAAAAGGTAAATAAATGGAATACACTAAGCAAGAGATCAACTAACCAAGAGAATGACCTAATCATAATTTTCCACAAAGACTTCACTCCGAGTTTAGAGCCTAGCTATCCTTTCGCAGTGAACACTTTTCACTTCAGTTTCGCAGTGAACACTTTTCACTTCAGTCTCGACCCAACAAAGTCATTCGTAGTCTCTTTCGCCTTTGAGTGGGTACCTCACCTTAATGAGAAGGCTGACCCAAAACCACTTTTTCCTCCCTATGAAGTGGACAGGGATGAAGTGCTAGTCTTGATGACACCGATAGCATGATGAGCCAAGGGCTAGCTTGAACATGCCTGGATGGGAGGTGGAACCCCGGCAGGAGTAACGGGTTCGGAAAACAAGGGTGCCTACCCACTTAGAGTGAAGAGTTCAGAGTAGCCTCGGCTCAAGAACCAGTGGAACTCGTCCGCCTTATAATAGGATAGGTGGCTGATTATGTGTGGCCTATTTGATCTCATCCGTATTCCGATGGAATTGAAGTTCTGTGAGGTTTGAGTGTAAAGGAAGTGAACTAATAGTTCTTTGTACCTCCTGTTCTATACAGTCTCCGTACCCCCAACCCCCCCCCCCCCCCCCCCCCCCCCCCCCCACCTCAATAAAAAGATTAAGGTTTTATTTGCTTACTTTGGATCCAGCACTAACTTCTGTACTTCCTTGATTGCTGAACTTGCAGCGTAGAGTGACATCTTTCCGACCTGCATCAAAAACCAATCTAAAGATTTAGTAAATTCATTGCTATTAACCTAAGAAGCACGGATACGGATACAGAATACGGACACGATACGATACGGATACACAGATACATGATTTTTCCAAAAAGAAGGATACGATACGTTGAATATAAAAGTAATTAAAAAATATATTATATATAATTTTTAATTCCATTAATAATTAAAGTTTTCCATTACACAAGTTCACCATTTCACATTCCGAGAGAGATATATTTACATCTAGTTATATATAACTGTATCTATATAGTTATATATATACATACACACAACAAGAGAGAGAGAGACTTACAAGTTTGTCAAGAAAGATGAGAGAGGATATCGTCTGTGTGTTTTTAGTGTCGATTGGTGAGGGAAAAAGAAAAATATAGTTCTAATTGCAATTCGAACCCATATATTTTTAAGTAATAACATATTAACTCTCGCACGTATCCAAAATGTATCCGAGCGTATCCAACTCCGCGCGTATCTGAAACGTATCGGGATACCAAAAAATAATTCTAAAAGCAGGATACTTTTAAAAAAATGTATCGGATACGTATCCGGAGAGTATCCGAGAGTATCGGTATCCGATACGGATACGATACGTGATACGGAGGCCAAAATAGAGTATCCGTGCTTCATAGCTATTAACAGACCCCTGATGGCAACCGAAGCGGAGAAATGGAAGGAAAGAAAAGGGGATATAGAGGAAGAAAAATCATTGGCAAGAAGAATAATAAAGGCTCTGAATACTTCTAAGGGAAATTTCCTTCGCCTCACCTCCAACATTTGAAGCTTCGCATCATGGTCGTTGGGAAAACTGCGAATTTCTTCAGCTAGCCTTACAGCCTCATCCAGACTTTCAGGAGATAAGAAGTCCAGCCCCAACTGAACTGTGGACTGCAAATTTTCAAAGGACACAGAAATATTTAACAGAAAGATCTACCAACTACCTTTCACAAGGATAAAGTTTAACACAAACTAATGGACGTGGATTGCTTTTATTCTCTCTTCCTTTTTTGTACTCCAAACTCCGCAAAGCCAACCCCTTATAGAATGTTTGGTGAACTTCCACGTAACATATATGTATGCATGTGTGTGGATTTCATATGCAAATACATGTACAGCATACACAAGTTGAGGAGCCATCTTGCATCCTGTATTCGAATTTCAAGCAAGTTTAACAGAGAAATTTTGTATCATTGGCTGATGCAACATCGGGGGGTAACCAAACCCATAATTCAACAACCCCCCAAATTCTTTACTTTGAATAGATTTGTATCTTCTATGGTATTTCTTTCTTTTACCACGGCGGTACCATTCAGCAACCATGGTGGAGAAAAACCGTAAGAGGGAGACTATACAAGTTTGGTAGAGACGAATATATAGAAAAAAGAGGAGATATTATCTCGGAGAAGAGGAGGGCATCTATATAATTCGAGCTCAATATTGGAGGTCAGTATTTCCAGCATACCATTAATTGACAGCTTTTAGGGAAATATTGTCATTTTGCTTGGTCAACTCAGTGAAACTAAAGTCTTTCCAACATAATGTAGAGGGGCAGGGAGGTACCTACAATTCGTCAAACCATGGATTTCTTTCCTAAAAGTAGAAAAGTCAGAGGGGTTAGAGTAATACCAATTGTAAAGGGCAATTGAAGCCCTGCTAAAATCTACTAGTTTTTTGGCAGATAGTACCTGGAATATCCTAGCGTTAGTTTACGAAGCCCCTTCTAAATATCCTGGAAAAAAAGAATTCAAGGCGTACAATTCCTTCAGAATCTTCCACAGCCCCAATGTACAACATTTCCATCTCCAATCCAACCTCCTGTGAAGGCCAAAATTTCCTATTCGTACCAAGGAAGCCACCTAGACCCAATGGCTCCCTTCGTAAAAAAAGAAATCAAGTGCCGAAAAGTAATGCAGGGATGGGGATCACAACTTATTATTGGACCTGCTGAAAAGCATTGTATTTTCCTGTAAGACATTTACATGTAAAATATATTACACCAGAAACAAAATTACATTGAAATAAAGGGAGGCTAAAATCTAAGTGAAGGATCTCACAGCATCATTATTATCCTGGCATTTAGGTTCAGGTTGTAAGAAAAACACTTGTTCACCTTAAGAGTGAAAATACCTTTTCCCTTCTTGAAAAGTCCATTCAAGTAGACAAGTGCATATTTGCTGTTAGGGTTAAAAGCGGAGTGGCGAGCCGTGTTAGACTGTCAGGTGACATGGATTTCTAGGAAGATGGACGGAGCAATTCTTCGGCTGTTGTGATCAAATGAACATTTTGTTCTCTCTCTATAAAAAAAGCTCTCCCCTTCTCTCTCAAAAAATCTCAGCCGGTTAGGGTTTCAGCTCTCTCCTCGGCTCCATCTCCATTTTCCATTGATCCCATTCCATTCCGGCGGGGTCCCGCCGGATACACTGCTGGCTGTATCCGGTTTCGGGCCTAACGGCGAAGTGGTTCTTTGCTGGGTTGCGGTGATCAAGTCGGTGATGCAGTTCCTGTTCGTTGCGCCTCCCGATCTGCTGTGTTTCTTCCGTTTCTGCTGCTCTCTGGTCCGCCATGTTGGCGGTGGTTGGTGGTGGCATGGGGTTTGGGTTGTGGCAGCCAAGCTAGGGAGAAGGCGGCGAATCTGTGGCTGTAGTCGACGATGGTGGCGGTTTCGGACAGTTCACTTCAGCCACCGCTGGTTTTCATTGTCGGGTGAATCTGGTTTTGGGCCTAACGGTGAGAGGTGGTTGTGGCCGCCAGAGGTGGTCGTGCTGGGTGGAGCTGCTTGCGGTTTTGTGGCGGTCGTGGGTCAGTGTACGGCAGTTCAGGTGGTGGGAATCAAGGTTGACGCTCGTCTTCTAGGCTCTGGGCTCCGATCTTCTCCAATGGTTCGGTGCTCCAATCAGTTCCTCATCGAGGTTGCCGATTTGGTGCTGTAGGCCGATGGCGTGGTGGCTACAGTTAGAGGAGTTTGTGGCGCGGAGGCTGGGTTGTGGCGGGTCTGGAAAGGGGCGGCGCTTTAGGGTTTCTTTTTTATTTGTCTTTTAGGTTCTAGGCTTGGCCCAATAGGTGTTCTGGGCTTGGCCCAATAGGCGTTGGCTTGTCCCAATGGGTGTTCCTTGGTTGGTTTCTTGCCAATCTCAGATTTGGGTCTCGGATTCTCAAATGCTCCATTAGTCTTTGTAACAATTTCAAAGATTATAAAAAAAATATTCGCTGATCAAAAAAAAAGAAGGAAGCTCAGTGTGAGAGAGAGTGGCAATGGGAAGAGAAAGTAAGGGAGAAGTCCCAAAAGCATCAAGGTGTCCCTTTAACTTTAAGGATACAGCGCTGCGCTTCATAAAATACGGACCAGACTCCTACTGTACACAATTGTCAGGATCTGTGCAAACCACTGACCCTGGTAGCAGGTAGAAGATCGTGCCCTCCATTGGTGCCTTGGGAGATCCTCATAGTCCCCATGTGGACTGAGATAGCACCTCATTTTGAGTTTCTGACTCATATAGAAATACCTTTAAAAAGTCACTACCAGATACAATGCCTGAATTGGTCCCCGATTGCAGCTCAACGTACGAAAGGGAGGGATTGGATGTAATTAGGGTAGGGGTTCCCCATGTCTCTGACTCTCCCATATGCTGGCCAGCATGACTGTTCTGGGTAACATGTCACAGGCACATCATAACACATATGAATACCATGTGCAGCAAGAAGCACTCTTTGTGAAATATGATCTTTTACATGAATAGCGTTGACAGCATATGGCATCCTTTTCCAGCAATGCAACCAATACTACTTGTCACATAAATGATCAACTAGCATTCGTCTTTCTATTACCAGGAAAATAGAGAACAAAAAAAGGAACCTTGAAGCAAAGTGCAAGAAAAATAATTCAGTAAAATTCCATGATACTGTGCTCCCAAGTCCTGGCATGTACAAATAATCCCCAAGAATTTACTGCATATACCTCCCGCCAAAGTAATTAAATGTGTCAAACTTTAACGTTCAGTTCACAATCATCTATAGAAGTTACTATGTCATTACACTACAATACTGCACTCACCTGAAGGTTCCTAACTTGAAAAGGACATCCAGCAGGGATGAATACAGCTTGCCCTAAATGCTGTTCAAATGACCATGGCTCTACTCCTGAAAAGGAGGACAAACTTTACTTGATATTGTCTCGTCAAAAAACACATTCCAGGAATCACATTTCTATTATCTTTAGTAAAAATCCAGTATCTCTGATTTAATCCACTGATCCTCGGCCATGTGGACATCAATTAGCTAATGTCATTTTATTCAATATCTTTTACAAGAGACCAAAGAATTGCAGAACTAACTATTTACGGACTGCAACAGGAATTAAAAAACAAACCATTATTTTTGTAATAAATGCCTAGATCTCAGGGCCCATAGTTCTCTGTGTCACAGCCATACGATGCCCTTAAGACTTCTAGAATTCTAAAAACAGGGGCAGCAGTCCAACATGAAGAATCAAAAATATCCAAATTCTACCTTTTAAACAAAATCTAGAATTTTGCCAACAAAAAAAAAAAAAGATCCAACAGAATATTGGATACATGCTGCCTAAATAAAGCAGGTCAGAAAATTAACCCTCCAACTTACTGAAAATGCAAGAATCGCTAGTTCCACTTACCGAATTCTTCCTTCAATTGCCTTTTATGATTCCTTGTCAGGAATATTTCTGCATTATGTAAAGAACGTGTTGCCTGGGTCCAAAGAGCACAATCATTGATATGCACCACTACACAAATCTATAACATGGAGGGAGAAGAATTCAGAATTTATGATCATGGAAAAAGTTAATCAAACTCACAAATTCATCTATTGAAGTCTCACTCTTCCCAAAGTCCTTCCAGTGAGCTTTCAAATACTCAATCAGCTTTGAAACATCCTGTCGACGGAAGACATCCCAAACAGCGCCTAGATGAGTCTTTTCGAAGATATCTCCACTAGCTTGGTTCAAGTCTTCACAATTAATAGTTTTCTCTACAAGGGTTTTAGTAGTTTTAATTCCTTCATCGTCGTCGCTTGCATCTAACTTAGCCTCATATTCATTCTCTCTATCTCGAACACCAAGTGATAGTAAAGGTGACCCTGCTTTATCCAAGCCAATTTGTGGATTTCCTGGTGATTCTTTTGCCCCAACATCCTCAAAGGCTTTCTCTGTGTTCTCAATCTTAGCCCTCTGCCAACCTTTTAGCTTTACTTCACATGTATGCACCAACAGGTATACCTAATCAAAGGAGCAGAGATGGTTATTGAAATTATTCCAAAGGCATATATCAAGATGCCACATCAGAGGGCGAAGTAGACAAACATTCCGTAACTGGACTCTGGAGTACTTGGTTAGAGATGGCACGTTTTCAGAGTGTTGCATCCCACTACACAACTTCCAATTTTGTTTTGTGGTACAAACCAAGGTAGCACTACAATAATTCTTTCCAATATATATAGTTCATATGCAAAATGGAGATAGTTCATCAAGTACAAAATTCAGCTCCTTGGTGCAATTCCTGTTAGAATTTGTAAGTTTGAAATCCATCACTAGGATAAAACTTCCGTAGTTCCGTTAATTCATAGAATTCAAATTTTGTCCCCAAAAAATACATGACATTCCATTTGCAACCCATTCCTTGTTACCTAAAAATTGTGAATGCTCTGGAACAATTGCAACCCATTCCTTGTTACCTAAAAATTGAGAATGCTCTGGAACAATGGCAACCCATTTATGTGGCGCTACTACTGCTTTAATTTACTGAATAACTCAGAAGAATAAACGCAGACTGCCATCAGGAAGCATATCAAATGTAACAGTATAATTTCGAAACTAACAAACATACTGGTTTATATGATGCAATTATCAAGGGGAGATATTTCTTCAAGGACGATGGAGATAGGTCACACAGAAAGGAGGACAACGAGCTCACCATGTCACGCATGCTGAAATGGAGATGATTCACAGAATCACCTCTACCACGTTCATCGTACATCCCATAAGACATAAAAATCTTAGGGCCGACATCATTCTGCAGGGAATAATGAGGCAGTTTCGCAGCAACATTCAGTAGACCCCACTTGGAATGAATGTACTCAAGTAATGGCAATTTGCTACTGAAGTCAGGTCTCTGGTACAACAAAAACTCTTCAGAAGCACTGGGAGAAGGCCAATCTTTTAGCTTTAACATTTGTGGCCAACCATTTTGATGAAATCGACCCTCTGAGTATCCTTTGATGAACTGACCTAGCTCAATACTAATCTGCAGCCATATGAAACCACAATAGGCAGATATCAAGGTAATAAGTAAAGAAGACATTGAGGCTCCGTTTGTTTGTATTTTTTTGATAAGTAAGCAATTATATTACCAAAAAGCCATAAAGGGAATGCCGCCCGAATGCAAAAGGCCACAAAACAAAAGGGCCCTATACACTTCCATAAGAGTGGAAAAGCTCCAACCAATCTAAAAATTGGTAAGAGAGGGATAGGGGTTTATTGTAAGAACTGGGTTTTTAGGCCCTCAGGTGTTATGGGCTTTGCCCTATAGGGTGTTTGGCCTTTGTCCCATTTGGCTGTACTTTCCAACCTTTGGTTGGAATCCCCTTTCCCCTTCAATAAAATGTTACTTTTGCCGATGAAAAAAAAAAGAAGAGAGAGGGATGCCAACTATACAAGCTATTCACCAAAAAAACTTTTGACCTTAAACAAAGGCTTTTCGACCCCTTTAAAACATCTAGAATTTCTTTCACGCCAAATAACCCACATCAAGAAAAGAGGAATCATGGCCCAAACTCGTTTCCTTCTCTTTCCCACTCTAGTACCTCTCCAAACAATTAAGAGTTCCATCACACTCCTTGACAGCGCCCACTTGATACCGAACCAAGAGAACACCAAAGACCACAACTCCCAAGCAAACAGGCAATGAATAAGGAGGTGATCAACCGTCTCCGAATCCCTCTTGCACATACAATAACAATTCACAATGATTCTCAATCTTTTAATCAAATTATCAATAATAAGAATCTTGCCTTGAGCCGCGCACCAAACAAAAAAAACTCACTTTTATCGGTGTTGGAGTTTTCCATATAGCTTGCCAAGGAAAGGATGGAAAGATTTCACCTGAAAGAAACCTGAAGTAAAAGGTAATCCTGAACTTTAGCTTCTTTGTCACAAGCCAAACGATAGATATTTGGCATTTGGGAAAGCATCCCTCAAACTCACATCCCCACACCACATGTGTTCCCAAAATTTAACCCTTCTTCCATTGCCAACCACCATACTAGTGTTCCTTACAAAAACATCCCACCCCTTCATGATACCTCTCCAAAGCGCCACCCCACAAGGCAATCTCACACGAAGGGAAGACCAACAGCCCCATCCGCACCGCAACCATACTTTGCCACTGTAACCTTCCTCCACTATCTCTCCCTTGCGAATCTCCAAAGCCATTTCCGCAACAACGCTTGGTTAAACAATTTTAATCTCTCACACCCAAGCCACCTTTTCTAATGGGAACACAAACCATATCCCAATTGACTAGATGGTATTTGAATTCTTCCCCCGATCCTTTCCAAAGAAACTCTCTTTGGATTTTCTCTAACCTCTTAGCCACTGAACTCGGAATGACAAACAATGGCATGAAGTGGGCAAATTAGAAAGCAACCTTTTGATTAAAGTCAAACCGCCACCTTTAGTAATCTGTTGCCGCTTCAAACCCGCCAACCTTTTTCTGAAATCTTTCCATAATTGGGTCTCATACTGCCTTTGATTTAAAAGAGGAGCCCAACGGTAGGCCCAAATACATTGCTGGAAGCAACGCCACCCTACAACCCAAAATCTAAGCAAGAGCACCAATATCATCAACCGCCCCAACCGGGATCATCTCGGACTTTCCCAAGTTCACCTTGAGGTCGGACACTGCTTTGAAGCACAAAAAAACACGCCGAAGATAGCCCACTTGCGTTGGATCCGCATCGCAAAACAATAAAGTATGTGAGAAACCATCCCCGAACAATCACCCCTTCCCACCTCAAAACCTTGCAAGAATCCACCTAGAACAGTATTTCAAATCAACCTGCAAAGAACCTCCATAACTAGAATGAAAAGAAGCGGAGAAAAAGGATCGCCCTGACGCAAACCTCTCGAGGTCTGAAAAGGATCTGCCATCAACGAAACCCTCTAAACGTTTCCAACCACAAAACGCCCAGAATTTTTAGGAAATGTCCACCCACCCACCAGCTCCACACAACTCTGGAAGCAAAACATACCTAAACCTCCCTGGAGGTGGACCCTTCTTGCAAGGCAAGATATCCGCTTTTGGTTGTCAAACGCCTGATCACTATCCAATCTGATGAAACATTTATTTGTGTAAAACAAAATAAGATGAAAAATATTCTCCACGCAGAACTCTGTTTACGTGAAAATGTTTACATACTTCTCACTTTCAATGTTTGGCTTGGAAAATAATTTTTCCAAAAAAAATTTCGCAGATTGTGGCTTCTGACCATTGGTTGCACTCGCGCCTCCTAGTAGAGCAGATACAAACTTAGAGTCATTCTATTATCATGCCGTAGAGCAGATACAAACTTAGAGTCATTCTATTATCATGCCACATGCACATAACACAACACGTTTTCTCTCTACTAGTGCTTTCATCCTTAAGTCCTCAGGTCATCACCAAATGTTCTCAGGAACCAAATGCTATCTGAGCTATTAAAGTGCTTGAAGGTGGGAGAGATCTAAACAGCAACTGTTGGAATTTGTCCCATATTGGTTAATTATCACCTCAAAAACTAGTATATGAACCTCAGCGGCCTCTCCACTCATACCAATTAGTTTTGAGTTGGATGCTTTAACAACAACAAATGTTGGTAATAAACAACTTCCCCAAAATAAGCTCCTCAATTTGCTGAAAACAATTTACATGTAAAACGATTTCGTAAAGTTATTCGCAAACAAACAACAAGAAATAGGTCAATTGTTTTTAGAAAAGAAAAAAAAAAATTTATGTTAGAACAAACGGAGCCTGCATATGAACCACAAATAATTGATGAACCATATAAAACGATAACGAACTAGAACCCTACCTCAGACCGGTCTAAGCAATCTATAGCCTTCACAGTTCGGTTATCGTCCTTCATTTTCTCTTCAGTGGTCTCTCGAATTCCTTTCCATATAACCATAGGGTCCCACCCCGACATGCCATCACAAACCTCCTTGACAATAACAGGTTCTCCTTGGCTCCAATGCTTTCTAAACTCTCTAATCCCTTTGGCTTTTATATCATCAGACGTTGAACAGTATAAGAAATTGTCATCGCTGTCCTCTCTATGTGTATATAGGCATAGCCCAGAGTTTAACCCGGTAGTTTCTTGTGGACTAACAACATCATCATTAACCTTACATCCACTAACCATTTCCTCAGAATTTTTCACCAGTTTTGCAACCCAATTCATTTTAAAGATTCTTTTTAAGGTCAACGACAAGCAACCACAACCACCATACTCCTTTGGGGGGCAAGGAATACTGGCATTGCTGTTGGCTTTCCAATTTGGAAACTTATCTGATGACTTCAACGTAAGTTTGGATGGATTAACTTGCTCTGTCACGGTTGTTTTCTGATCAGTTTTCCCATCAATATGATTTTCTGACTCTCCTTTGACACCAAGAATAGATGCTTCCCTAAGATCTTTGCAGCAACTGAGGCACAAATCATAAGAACAATTTGCACAGTGCCGATGATAATCAATAATGGATACCCTACAGCAATCACTGGGAAAAACAAAGAAAAAACCATTAGGGTCAGTTGGATTAGAAAGAAAAAGTTTATAGAAGTTGAAATAAAGTGAAAGAAAGGAAAAAGAAAACAAAAGTTATTTTATTTTGAACATTTAATTAATATGAAAAATTTCCGATAGAAGGATAGGAAAATTGAGTTTTCTTGTTTGAAAAGCATGAAAGTCGCAAGAGACTTGTGTATTTTACCTAAATTGCCCTGGTTTAATTACAACAAAATTGTAGAAATAATGAAGACTTGATGGAAGAAATGAATGCACTTAACGGTGCAGCTAGGATACTTGCTGAGGTTTTCGAGGATTCTATCAATAGGTTCGATGGGTGAAAATTGACAATGTTTTAGGCTTTTAGCTTAATCCAATCTGGGATTTGGCGAATACAACTAGGGAAGGAATTGTGGAATCAATAGATTTAATGGCCAATAGAATAAGGATGCAACAGGGGAAAAAATGACTAAGGAAGGGAGCACGGATAAAAATGGAGCCGATTCATTAGTTCCTCATTTTCACGGGAAAGAATAATTTCCTTGCATATTTTGTGGCAAAAAAAGCTACTCCCTCTGGTCCACTTTCCCTTAATGTTTTTTATATGCAAATTATGCAATATGGATCCTGATAGATCTCAATTAGTTCTATTAGACAAAATCTTCGAAATCATATAAAACATTATAGATTGTAAGATAGAGATAATTTTTGAAGGGCACGTGTGTCGAAAATGGACCGTGATCAATATTGAATGGATGGAGTAAGTTACAAGGCTTAAGAGAATTGTACAGGAAAAATTACTTTATTGCTAAGTGACAACCAAAAAATTGTCTTAAATTTTCTATAATTTTCTTACTAATCAAACCGACCCTTAGTACAAACATTAGATCCTAAATGCACATGGTTGTTCTATACCTCTAACAACTTAGCCCCACTAACAAGACATGAATCAACTGGATCCTAACTATTAGAACTTGTCCCACATTGGGTAAATATAACATCCAAAACTAGTATATGAGCCTGGGCGGCCTCTCCACTCATAGCCAACTGATTTTGAGTTGGATGTTTTAACATAGTATCAAAGCTAGTCTTTCAGAGGCTTTGAAGAAAACTCTCTCGATTGATTGCCGTTGTTTGTGTCTTAAGTGCACCTTGATTCGTTGTTAGTAGTGATCCCTATGTCATGGGTCCGTCGTTCACGTTTCCATGCGCAAGTACGGGGTCGCACGTGCATGGGAGTGTTATAACTTGTCCCACATTGAGTAATTATAACATTCAAAACTAGTATATGAGCCTGGGCGGCCTCTTCACTCGTTGCCCATTGGTTTTGAGTTGGATGCTTTAATGTTAATTCATCGTGAAGAGTCAAGATCAAAAGAAACCAAAACAAAACAAAATTTAAGATCATACTGATCAAGAAAACCAAGAGCTCATAGGTAAACACACATACTATGTCTTAGATTCAGATTGTATAAAAAAAACAAAAAAATAAATTCAAATTATCAAGCGTACCAGCACATCTGTTCATCTGCATTCAACTTGGTCCTGGGAAGGTCTATTTCATTTCCTGGAGAAGCAAGTAAAAGGTCACTTCACTATACATCTCAAATGTTAAAAACTTTAGGGCCCGTTTGTTTGACTGGAGTAATAGTGAAGGGATATAAAATCCCATATGATATGTAACCCACCGGCCTAAACATTGATGAGATTAATAATAATGCATTCTCCATAGTGTATTATACTAGAGGCCGGGGCACACGCATCGCGTGCAAGTCAAATTTTGACACAAATGCTTCCCACATATTATTTGATCGAATTTTACAAATTTTGTCAAAATTCGACTTTGCACACACAATGTGTGTGGCCCAGCCTTTAGTTAAAGTAAAAAAAGAACAGTTTTGCCTAAATCTCTACTACTTTTTCTAATTTTTGCTATGTGAAAAAGTGGGGAAAAAATCTTTGAGAGTGACTTTAGGAGTACATGTTTCAATTGTGACGGTAAACTACATCTTTGAGATTGATTTTTTGTTTTAATTTCCTGTTTTTGCTCTTATGTGTGGGCTCTGCAATTTGTACAAAAATAGATGGACTGTTTTACTCCGCATTTAGAAATAGTCAGACGAATAACGAATACGCATTTTCTGTGGAAGCGGATTACTGATATTTTGGAGTATATATCCATGAGGTGGTCAATATCAGTGCATCACGTGACATGGGATTTTTGTATCAGTTTGATTTTGACTTCCTCTGTTACTGGTAGAAAGGGAAAATTAATTCTCATAACTCTTAAAAATCCAAGTCTCCTATGTGAATTAGGATTGCAAGGCTTATAACTTACAAGGAAAAAAAAAATTCAAAGTTGTTTTAAAATGGGGAGTGATTTTCGAACTCCTCAAATTGTTAACCGCACTCCCAAAGGGAGTACGAAAATCAATATGTTGTGTTTTTGGAGTTGATTTTCACACTCCCCAAATTGTTAACTTTGGGGAGTGCAAAAATCACTCCACAAAAATTACTAAAAATTCATCTCCAAAAACACAACATACCATGACACAACCTTAATTTTAGAGAAAGAGAGGGATTAAGAGAGAAGGAGAGAGATTTGTTCTTACTACTTGTCATTAAAATTGGTAGAAGGGAGGAAAATAGAAGAGAAAGTGTAGAAGAACAATAGCTATAAACATATCATGATGATGCCTACATAGACAGGATGATGAATGCCTATCAATGCTATAAAGTAATTAAAAAAACTAATTGAATAAAAAATGTGAAGGGGAACAAAGGGTAATGCTTACTTGCATTCTTGTACTAATAGATTCACTTGGATTTTTTTTGATAGACTAGAGGTAATAGATCATCTCTTCGATTTTATTTTTTTGGGGACTGGATGTACAAAACTTTTGGCAGCCATGGATTTGCATGGTTTGCTTTCTAGAAGACAGAAAACTTATTAGAGCAGTGTAACTGCGGTACTGCACAACATGTATACATGGGGCATTGTGTCCGGCTATTATACCTTTTTGGCCTTGTAGTTACTTAGGTGGAGAAGTTTATTTATTTTATGGGTGGCAATTTAGGAAGATGAAAGTGTGAGCCAGCCTCAAAGGGGAGTCCCCAAAAGGGGCTCTCCCTTTATATATTAGAATTAGAATAGATAGATATTCCTTTCTTGGAGGAGTTCTACACCCCAATGCATATTTAACCCTAACCGTCAAAGTCTCAACCAAATCTGATTGTTTGCTTGAATTAATAGTTCAATCTGATGCTCAAATCTAGGCAAACATTAATTCTTATATGCCATCAAAAAATTCAAAAGCTTCTTACCTCGAAGCTTTCTTTCCAGCTCTACTTCAAAGCACTGTTGATGATGAATCTGCTTCACAACAGGAAGGACCGATGACAAAAGGCAATGAAGATATTGTAACTTGTCCTGGACAGGTATCTCCCTTATACGTGCCTGTTACAGAGCACAATTTTACGATGCTACTTCAAAAAAATAATAATAATTCAAGGATGCATCAAACAAGTTAGATATGCTTATATTCGCAACATTAAAGAGGTTAGCAATGAATTTACGCGAATACCGTGGCAGAATAAAAGAATACCTTGACCAAATTATCTCCTCGTAAGCAAACCTTGCAATTACATGTACCACGACATGCAGGACAAATCCTCTGGATCTCTTCTAACGGAATATCGGAGTACCTGCCAAAAGAATCACATGGTCACCAAACAAGCAATTCAAGAATTATGTTTTTGCCAGCGTTGTCAATCTCACCAAGTAGAGATGCAGTTGCTACAGTATCCTCTCCTATCACATCTGAGGCACCAAATAACTCCTTCTCTGTCATTCCGTCTACACTGATGGCAAGTTTGTCCACCAGAATCGTCAGAGGAATCAGAGCTTTCATCTGAGGTATCCTGAAATGAAAGGGAAAAAATCAATTTGGGAGGCAGCAAACACGAACAGATGAGGAGATTACCTATCAGAGTACTGACATGGCAACTATGAGCAAGACCCACATAAATTTTGCTGAAACTAGAAGGAATCTAAATGGTCAAAGTAATTTAATCCAAGGATTGGATATTTCTCTATAATAAGTACAGATGCCCCAACCTGTTGAACAGAACGACTTAAAAATCAAAACGTTCAGACTCCGCAACCTAATGAATTGAGACGTTTCTAGTAATTACCTCACATGCATGACCAACATAAAGAAAACTATATGCAACTTCTACAAATTAAAAGTCATACAGAAGGCTTTTAATTAAAAACGGAAAAATAAACGAAAACAAGTAAGTGTAAGCTCTTTATTGATGATATCTGGCGAACCATATGCCGCAAATAATCAACTTTTTGTAGAAATACAAGAAACAAATAAGATTATGTTGTTTTCTTGTGCATTGAATATCAAAACTAAATTGTAGAACTTTCCACAACTTGCCATCTTATATATTGAATATTTCTTGACACATAAATACTTTTATATATATATATATATATATATATATATATACCGGCGCATCCAGGTGTCTGACTCTTTTCATATCTGCTGTATAGCCTGTCCAAAACTCAAAATCATGTTGTTTAAGTCCCATGTGTGTCTATTAGAACATTAGATCTTACTATCATTAGATTACTGAAACTAAAATACACAACTACCCCAGAATTGAAAGAAATATAGCTTATTCCAAGTTTCTCTAACTACGTAAACTGTGAGAAGGACAAATGTAGTAAAAAGATGCATGTGTCTGCCCAAGTGCAACACTAACTCACCAAGAACATAAGAATCTAGTACAATGTTTTCTAAGTGACCGAATCTCGTTAGCAAAAATTCTTCCAGAAATGGCTCTTCTTAAATGCAATTTTCTTTTAGGAGCCCCTTGGTTCTTTGATAGTTTTGCACTTCACTCCTGTTCTCGACAGAATAACTTATACTGGACATGATGGTGTATTTATTTGGTAACGAAATAATAGCACTTGCTAACAGAAATCTGATGACAGAGGGTTCAACTCACCGACATAACACTATGATCGAAGCCTTTTTGCAATCTATCTTTAGGTGGGTTGTAAGACCTGTGATTCTCCTCATACTGCATGCCATCTCTTTGCAGATCATCATTTTGCTTAAGTGGGTTGCGTGCCGCCAAACTCCTCATCGAAAGTGTGTCAGGCGAATAATGAACCTTATTTTTGTGGAGTTTTTCCTTATACTTTTTCCCTGAGGATGAAACAGGGTAATCGTCAACTTGTTCATCAGCGATTGGTGTATCCATATCCATATCATCACTCTTACTCTCCAAGTAGATGTCACTTTCACCCAGAGATTTTCTCTTAGCTTTCTTCAGACTGGCTCGTAATGCTGAATTCGCAGCCCTCTTCTTTGCTTGGACATAGTGCTTCTCACACACCGTTTTGTCCGGCATAGACATGGCAGTGCATCTCCATTGTTTCCCATCCGACCTTTTACAACGCAAATCATCAGGAATCCCAACATTATCATCACCAGCCCCAGAGGTAGATCGAGAATGATCCATTTGTAAGAGTGACAGGAATCTAAAACGTCCAAAAATATACACAAATATCAACGAGCAAGTAAGCAACCCTCGAACATTAATAGCCTGTACACGTAAAAGAAGGTTATAATCAACCACTAGAAAGTGCTTTAGAAATCAAAAGGCAAAACCACGGGAAAAAAAAAATTTGCTTGCTATTCTCCAAGGAACAAGCGCACAAGTAGGAGATTTCAGCATAAATATGTACACAACAATATAAGCTTAATCAACCCAATAGCAATTCAATTGCAGGGGCAGGCTACCCTTTATCAGTTCAATGAAGCCCAATAAACCAATGGGTTAGCCAAGTGGTAAGTTAAGCAACAAGAAGCACCTCATGAAGCGTACATCATGTCTACAAACTCAAAGATTCAACTGAGGTAGATTCAACCCCTCGGAGCCACCCAGGGCTTACACCTGCTAATTATCAGGTATGGGTGGGATGGGACTACATCTAACTGAGACTAGTCGGTGGGAAAAAAAAACCTTGTTACAAATATACATAGAATCTAAATGGTTTCATATACAACTATGCACTTTGAGACTGTTCATTCAACAAGAATATATTACATTACGTAGCCACACACTTGCAATTCCTCTTAAACCTGCTGCTATCTTTTTTACAAATAGATGACATTATCCTGACCCTTTGAAGCCATTAGCGACCCTTCTGAAGATTAGCAACCCCTACGGCCACCGCTATTTTGGACCTTGTGGCTGTGTGCGACTTTTGGCCCTGCATGACAATGCGGCCATTAGCACATTCAATAACTCACACTCAACTAAAAATATAACTTAATGCTTGTAAAACCATACTTGAAATTATGAAACTAGTCCCTGGCTCCCGGATTTTAAAGTGCAGCATTAGCAATTACTTCAGGGCCCAATGACAGTCCTACCACGGTTTCTTTGCTAAGTGGAGCTGCCATACATGTTTTCGTCTCTGAACCTTGTAACTGGAACGTCATTATATTTGCAAAAGAACTCAAGCATTAAATTAAATGCTCATTATAATTCTAGTTCCAGCCTCCATCTAGTTCAAGTTATTCCTTCGTCCAGAACCCTATGTGAGTCCCACATTTAGAATTAGGGCAGCATGACATGGTCTAAGAAAACCAACACCATACAAAACAGGGGCTGCTAGAGTATTTCCCCCTTCATACAATTCCTTCTCAATTTCAGCAAATAAATGAAATTTTGAACTTGACATGTATGTATGTGCTTTTAAACATCTTTACAGTTTTAAGTTTCAACTTCAGAGCTCACCATTTGAAGACGTGGTTCCAGCTTTAAATAGCACTAAGTTTTTGCAACTAAACATCAAATGCAGCGGTATGAGAAGCTACTTCAGCTTCTAATCACTTAACTCCGGCAGTCAATTGCAACATGTGGAATGATTTTCAGCAATTTGGCGCATTATTCCTTTGTCTTACCATACATTCCCAGCAACTCAAACATATAATCTCAGTTTTAGACAGCATGTTTACTAATCTAAACATAAAACCATAGAAAGTATATCTGATGGTATTACAACTTAATCTTCCAACTTCAGGTTCTAACAAATCTAAATTCAAAGAACTCTTACTGATTAAAGGAACCAATTTGGCTCCATATTTTCAAGCGAAAATCTCTCATTCTGTTTTACTTACAGAAGTGGGCAACTAAAAAAGATATGGCCCTCCCTAATCCGATAGCAAAGAATTCAAAATTTGCCGCCAATAAGATATTCTAGGAGAAGTTAGCTGATTAATTTTTCCATTTTGCACTTTTGCAGCAGGTCCTTCATGAATTCAGTCCAAGACTCCCAAGGATTTCAAAAATTATGTTCATTCTCTTTAAATTCAGCCACAGGAAACTTAAAGTAAGATAGAGAAAAATTCCGAAGGACCTTATGAATTGAATATAAAAAAAAATGAGCCCCCAAAAATTCCAATGTTATGGAATGCGGGGATTGGTTATATATGTATCATGTATGCATGCAAACCGCTTTAATAAACCCAACACACTTCCAATCAGCAACAAACCCTAGAACCGTACACAAATGCACTGCAGCTTTCTACCACCAAAAGAAAAGAAATTTCAGAATGAAAAAAGAAAATGCAGTTCAACTAAACCCTATAGGACATAATAGTACCAAGCTTAAATCACATAATCCTTCAGACTTCCCTTCACTTTCGCTCTCAATCCTCGCCCTCACGTATTTTAGTACTCCTTCCGTACAACATTTTTTGAGTTTCTTCACACCAAATTAAAGATCCCAATTAGTTCTTTAATTTTGTGCGAAGAAAATTAAATAATTATGAACGGAAGTATTTTATTTTTTGAATCAAAAATAGCACGTCTTTTGGGAGGGGACTATCAAACTGAGACGGAGGGAGTAGTTTGGAATGTTTTTCATAGACGCTTTCACGCTCCCACACGCGAAGTATGTGACTGGGATCCTACCAGGAAATTCAACTATCACCGAATCCAAAAAAAAAAAACGTGGAAAAACACAAAGAAACTACTACGCGAAAGGAGTTCGATATCCGTGGCCAGTTAGCGTAGTGATTATGTAGCAGCACTAAAATGCTGTGAGGTTGCGGGTTCAACTCTTATCAAGAGTAGTTTGATGCACATTGCGATTGGTTTGAATGGGGTTAGGGTCAAAAGTAGGTTCTTCTATCGTACTGACCAAAAAAATTCAGACAAACACCGAACGCAAGCAATGAAAAACAGAAACGCAATACGGTTAGAAGCAACCCAACCTGCACAATTTTCGATGAGTAAAATCAGCAACGATTCTTCGATTTCTTCCGCAGAGAGGTGCCGGATTGGGGTTTCTTGAATTATTTCGGGGGAGAAAGCGGTAGAGAGAGAGAGAGAGAGAGAGATGGGAAACGGGAAGAACTGAGGTCTATCCCAAAAAAAATGGGGGAAGAACTGAGAAGAGGTAAAACAAAGGGAAACGTTGTTTTGGTGTTTCCAAGGGTTTTTAACCAAGTCGAAGGTTGCAAAGAATCTGCAAATTTTTCCCCAAGTTCAAAAATGATAGTCAATATGTGTGCAGGCTTTCTTCCAAAACTTTTTTTTTAAAAAAAGAATGTAATTTTAAAATTAAATATAATGAAAATAAAAAATAATTTTTTAAATTTTTTTATACTTTTTCAAATATCTCAATGAGATCTATCAAACAAAATCTATATTGATAGAAAATTTATTCACATAAACACATGATTTTTGAACTTAAAATTACTTTCTTTTAAAAAAAAGGTTTTTCAAGAAAGTGGAACACCACCTTAGAGCATCTCTAACACTTGACCTTCAAATTAGATATGTCATTTTTTTTTAAGACTTATGTGGCATTTGACATTTTCAATTTGACATCAAAGCCTACTCTTCAACCCTTATGCCAAGTTCTATTTATTTAACATCAAGTTATCTCTCCCCACCACCGAAGGTGGTAGCCTAGTGGGTAGCTAGGGTGCCCTTCATCCTCAAGTGAGACTCGGTTTTGAGTCTTGCCAGTGGCAAGAGGATGTGGGGGTAAACAGTTATGTCCACTTGTATCAAGTTATCTCTCCCCACCACCGAAGGTGGTAGCCTAGTGGGTAGCTAGGGTGCCCTTCATCCTCAAGTGAGACTCGATTTTGAGTCTTGCCAGTGGCAAGGGGATGTGGGGGTAAACAGTTATATCCACTTGTACCTATATGGTGTTGTGGTGACGGCATGTCCTCTCAGACAATAGCTATGGCTCAAACTAGATATTCTACGGCGGATATGGAGCCCCTATAGTCACGTGCCAGTGGGGGTTGTCACGCTGGTCTTCTTCTCTCCACCCTTTTTTGTTATAAAAAATAAATTATTTCTCTTTAACCCTTATGCCAACTCTTGTGTCTATCTTTGAGAGAGGCCAAAAAAATCGGGCACATTTTTTAAATTTCACATGCGTGTAGATGGCTGTCAAAAATGATGTGTTTTCACCTCCCTTCAAAGTCATGTCATTCTATGTCATATTTTGCGTGATAGAAAGCATCTGGATTGGATTGTAAACTGGTGTCAATGGTTACCGTTACAATCTCCAATTTTGGCATCTCCCATTAGAGATACTCTAGGGATGGCCATTTCAACCAATCCATCCATATTCGATCCGTTATCCATTCCGAACAGATCGAATATTTTTTTGGAGATCGGGGCGGATTCGGATTTATTTTTCAACAAAATTTGGAGATCGGATCGAATTCGGAGGTAAGTCTGTTCCTGCCCCGATCTGTCTCCGAATACCCAACTATATATATGTATATTGTACACATATACACTCCCACAACAGCCGCACACCACTTCCACTTCTCTATCATCACACTTTTCTCCCAATTCCTCCATCTCTCTCCAACCCCACTCCCCACGCTTGTCATGAAAATCACAAGCAGATTTGTTGAGGGCGTCTGTTCTTGAGTTTGACTGAAAATCGAAAATCATTTTTCAAGCGTGCTCTCTCTCGATTTTGTTGTGTTCTCATCTGATCTGGACTGACTCTGCGTTTACCAAATACGTGTTATATATGGGTTTTTTGGGTTTAAACAAGAATCTGTTTTTGTTTATGATCGAAAATCTATTTTTTACTCTGTTTGATCGAAAATTTTACTCTGTCTGATCAAATTTTTTTTTCCAAATTTGGATATTCGAATCTTCGATCGAAAATCTTTACTCTATTTGATCAATTTTTTTCCCCCCCAAATTTGGATATTCGAATCTCCGATTGGATCTCCGTTCGAGGCGGGGATGGATGATCGAAAATATATCCAATCGGACATCGGGGCGGATTCGAAGGATGGGTTGAGTGTTCGGATTCGAATTCAAATATGTCAATATTCGCCTCTGATCCGCCTCGTTGTCATCCTTAAAATGCTCTTAGAAATATGATTCTTCTTTATTTTGGTTTTGGTTTGTTTTCCGGAGCTGCTACTTGCAACCCATAATATTCTCCATACAACTCATTTGAATTAGAAAGTCTAAAACATAAATATCCTCATATGTAATGACAAAAATGCCCCAATGAGCAATAAAAATCTCCTCTTCATCTTTCTCCCTCGTCGCTTTCCTCGCCTAAGGCCCTCCATCTATTTTCAAACTCATATTTAAATGCTCAAATACTCATATTTAAATGCTCAAACTCATTCCACAACTACCTATTGATCAAACCCATCTTCAACTAGAGATGGGTGTGATTTGAGTCCAAGGAAACAACAAACAAAGATATTTGGAACAGAATTCCAGTGTAGTAACCTCCAATTTGGAACAACTATTTTAAAAGGGGAATGCTAGGTACAAAGAAAACTTATCCCGAAAGTACCCCGAAAACAGCAATCAATGGTTGAGAATCACTTTGATGATTATGTCACACACATCAAAGTGAATCTCAACCACTAGTTGATCTTTTCGGGGTAAATTTTTTTTGTCCCTAGCATTTCTGGCATGGAAAGGGGACAACAAACGAAGATTAATGAGAGAGAATTTAGGAAATTAAAAATTCCAAACAAAGCCCAATAATTCAGAAGTTAACTCTCGATTTCAGCCCCATAATTATGAGCTTTAACATCCGAAAAAGTTTCGAAACTCAACTTCCGCATTATTTTGATGATTTCGTTCGTTAACTTCCAATTTTGGCAGCGGTTTTCGGAATTAGATATCCGATTTAAGATTTCAAATTTATAACTCAAAGTCGTCGGAACTCAACTTCGAAATTCTTTCATTTATTTTAATAGTTGACTTCTGAATTCTTTCAATAATTTCGAAAATTAAATTTTGAGGTGTATCGTTTTTCAAGACTAGATCTTTGATTCGTTTTTCTTCATTTTGTTTTCACATTTTTAGAATATTTTTCCTCAACCTTGGATAAACGATGACCATAAATAGGGGAGAGAGATGAAGGGTTTCTATGATCCGAAATAGCATCCCATACATGTTTTTTGTCTTCACTTAATTTTGGACCATAATTTTACTTTTCCTGAAGCTCAAAAAGAACGACGTAGGACAGTAGTTACGATACGTCCCCACTCTCGTCTCTCTCCGCTACGAAGGACTAGGCGTAGTAAAAAAATACTACTAGTACGCACAAACACACGCATCTATAAATAGTCGCCCCCTTGGGCTTGGCCCCCATTCAATTCAATTCAAAACCTCCGTTTTGGTTTTCCTTTGCGTTTTCCAAGTAGCATAATTTATTGGACATACTCCAAACTTCAATTGATTATCGATCTGATTGGTCTCTCTCTGATCCGATCTGGTCTGCGAAATGAAGGAGATGGCTCGGGCGAGCTCCGGCCTCGCCTACCCGGAGAGGTTCTACGCCGCCGCCTCCTACGTCGGCTTCGGCGGATCTCCGAATCCTTCCTCCAAGAGCGTCACCTCCAAGTTCTCCAACGACGTCGCTTTGCTCCTCTACGCCCTCTACCAGCAGGTCACAGCTTTCCTCAATTTCTTGATTTGGTCTTGATTTGTGATGTACTAGCTGTTTTCTCCAACGACGACGTTGCTTTGCGCATTTTGGTATCTGGGTTTTGACTTAGATTTGTGTTAGATCTATGGTTGTGGGAACGGTTTGATTCTTGTTAAAGGGTGATTTGGGAACGTTTGGACTGTTTGAGTACTTGTTTCATGTTTTGTGATTTGGGTTTCCTTATAAATTCTGGGGTAACCAAACAAGGAATAGTAGTCACAATGATGCGATTTGTGGTTTGGGATTGATATTGTGGTGTGCGAGATAGTTTGTAGTAGTCGTAGTTGTGTGTCGTTTAGGATTTCGTGTTGGAGGAATTTGAAGATTGATGTGTAGTGGGCCAAGGATGGCGTCTGTCCCCTCATAGGCCAAACCTGGGGAAGGCCTATGCGGCCCAGAATCAAGCTTCCCAAACGATGAGTGGGCCAGACATGATGTTATGGGTGGGGCAGGACGTCGGGTTGGGCCATGCGCCCCGTAGGGTGACGCGTACCGCAAGAGAAGCCATATTAGTGCCGAATCACCTGGATCGGCCACGGCTCTAATCATGTTACGGCCACTTGCTATCCACCAGCATGGCATTTGGCCATCGTCATGCATGGCGTCCAACCAAGGAGCTGTTTTGCATGCTGTGCATTTTTGATATTTGGGTTTTGGCTTCATTTGTATTGGATCTAAGGTTTTGGGATTGAGAAAAAAATTAAGAAAGGCTAGGTATTCGAGTTTTGATTCTTGTTGAATGGTGATTTGGGAACGTTTGAACTGTTTCGGTATTTTTTGTTTGACCGTTTGAAGGGTGCTAGGTATTGGTTTCTATTTTGTGATTTTGGGTAACCAAACAAGGTCGAGTTGTCATAAATGATAAATTATGGGGTTGGGATTGAAATTTTGGTGTGAGTTAGTTTGTACTAGTCATATTTGTGTATGATATAAGATCGGGTGTTGGAAGATTTGAGATTAATATGGAAAACTTGTTATCTTTTGCATGTGAAGTGTGTGAAATGCATGTTTGATTAGGTTTAGCTGTTGTACATTGTGTTGAATTATTTGAGGATGGAACTATCACATTCGAATAGCTTGACACAGAACATAGAAAGGCAAGATTTGTTTCCCAACCCATTGATTCAACTACCTTATGAAGTCCGCCAGGGTTTGCCTTGTAGAGTGGTTCGGTACTCATGTTCTAAGTAGACTAGGTTTTTGTCATTTTGGTCTTTTTTCGACTGTGTTTTCATTTAGTTTCCAAATATTGAGAAATTCCAAAAAATTTTTGCCTCTGTTGTGTGGTAATGTGGGTTTGATATTCCTTGATAGCTCACAAAAAAAATGCTATCATACTTGAAATGCATGTGTGCGTATACCTTAGTATTTTGCATCTTTTATGTTAAACGATGATTCTTTTGTTTATAAATGGCTTTTGATTGATTACAGGCAACTTTAGGCCCCTGTACGATACCGAAACCTAGAGGTTGGAGTCCTATTGAACAAGGCAAATGGACAAGGTTTGTATTACTGAGTTCTATGATTGAATTTTCTTACCATGGATGAACTTTGAGTTCGATACTAGTACTAGAACCCTCTTTTATGGCTAGCTAAAAGCCTAGCTATTGTAAAAGACTCAAAATATAGTTTCCAAAATCTCAACGACATAGACTACAGCTTTTACTTGGCATTAACAAAATCCTAGAGACTAGATCAATAGCTATAGTCTATAGAATCTTTTGTTTCTTAAGTTCTGAATTACTTTTGTCAAATATAAAATTCATATACTATAACTTTTGCAGGCCCGGGTGGAATTGGGTTTGAAGAAATATTCCCAAGTCTATACCATTTATTAAACGAGCTTAAAAGTTCTGCCCAGCCCAGTCCAATGGATCTAATAATCATCCCAAACCTTTGGGGACCCTCTAGATCACTTTGGGGACCCTCTAGAATACACTTGGGAACAAGTTAGGATACTCTTGTGGAACACTCTATGGACAGTCAGAGGACATTCCAAGGGAGTTTCCACCCAACTAGTAGGTTCTAATCAAAGCTTAATCTTCTATCTTTCCTGTCAGAGCACTTTGGTGAATTACGTAACGACGAATGTTAACAAAGGCTTACATAATTTGTTACATATAATTAGAGACTTACATACATTAAAATATTTTCTCAAAAATCCCCAACCTGTCGAAGCATCCGGTTGGTACCTGCTTTGGTGGTAGCATGTGCTACCCCTACTCTAGCATTTCGCTTTGTGTATCGTCACTCTTTGTCCTTGATTCAAGATTTATTCTTGTTGTGCATGATTATGCCATCATGTTTTCTACTCTCACAGTATCCCTAATGTCTCATCTAACCTGTTTGCTAAATTTGTCTAACTTCATCAAATTTTGTCTTATACTATAGATTCGTTGTAACATTTGCATTTCGGCTATGGTTTTAATGATTCTAGATAACTGGGACATGCTTCTTCTTTTTCTTTCTTTCTTTCTTTTTCTTTTTTTCTTTTTTTTTTTTTTTTGGGGGGGGGGGGGGGGGGGGGGGGGGCGGGCGGGGTGGGGGTGTTAGATAGACATTATGCTCTAGACACTTCGTACCTTGTTTGATGGAATAGCGTTTGCATCTTTGATGGGGCAGACTATATTCTTAAATCAAGTGAAGAGAATGAGTGAAAATCAAACCTCCTATGGGATCGTCGTCCTTGAGCGTTTCCCTCCTCGTGCATCAAAAATTGCTTAAAAATTGACTGCTATTTGATACAAGGTCTGAATTATTGTGCATCTGATGCCTACTCTTTTGAGAGTTGAGTTTGCTGTTTTACAAGGTATTACTCTTTATGCAGCTGGCAGGGACTTGGAACCATGGCTTCCACAGAAGCAATGCGTCTCTTTGTAAAGATACTGGAGGTTTGAGCAAACTGATCTTTCCAGTTAATGTTATGTTTGTAAAATTTATTGGAAGCTAGTTATTGATATATGTTACATTTTTCTCAACAGGAAGAAGATCCAGGGTGGTATTCAAGGGTATCGAATTTTGTTGCAGAGCCTGTTTTAGATGTGGAAGTAAATGTGAGTGTCTCAGAAATCACTCGATATTTTATGAGCTCTGTTCTGATATGAGTGCGAATGTGCGAAGTGAAATTAAAGTAAGTTCATTTTTAAACAACAATTCATAAGAAAGTAGCAAAAGATATGGTCAACTACAATTAAATGAAGTGCCTGTGAAAAGTAGGCTGAAAGGTAAGAAATATTAGCCTAACTGGGGGAATTTCTTACTAATGCTGACTAACTAGGTAAATTGTAAATATTTTATATCCAAGCATCGATGTGCACTTCTATGACCCTACCTCCGGTGTCGCCACCATCAATATCGCTCCTCCTCCACCATTACCTCGGGAACATTACCACCACCATCATCCCTTCACCAACCTTGACAACCTCTACGGTACCACAAATGCAATCAGCACTGCCACCACCATAGCTGTGTTAGAATCATGTGATTCACGATTTGATTCTATATTTCTTTTCAATTCCGGTTTCAACAAATTCGATTGGGATCTTGTTGTTGAATTGGAAATAGAGGAAACTTGCAATTCGATTTGATTCTCCGATTCAGTTTTTTGTGTGTTTCTTTTGCTTAATGCATAAAAGGATGTCATTTTCACCTTTCTATCTAGAGAAACCAAGAAATCCTAATTTTTATTGAATTATCATTGAGTGCATATATGGTACATACAAATATACAGTTCATTTGCATTGATGTTGTTGTATCGTACAGAGTATGTATATCTCTAACGCATAGAAGTTTTTAGGACGAGATATTTTAACAAATGAAGTGAATCTTATGATTTACGATTTGATAGGATGAATTCACTTTCATCTATGTGACAGATGATTCGATTTTTGCTATGGCAGCAATGGACCATACACGACTGCCACATGACCACCACAACATAAACTAATTTCAATAAGTTCCCTATTGTAACTTGTATTAGTCTTGTTGTCTTAGTTTATCTCTCCCATGCTATCAAACAGTTTTTCAGCTTAAAGAATTTAGCATTCAACACCTAAATTTTCAGGTGTCATCCACCGCACTTCAGAGTTGAGATGTTGTATGTTGTTCTCGGTGGTGTAGTTGTATCAACTTACTATTATTGTCCTTTTAAATCCAAAGTGTTGAGTAAATCAAAATTTGGATTAATTATGTTTTGGAGGTGAGGGTTTCACCTTATATAGGCTTTGCATATGTAGAGACACCATTTCATATTCCGCAAGTGCAAACACATGTTTTCTGATACCTAATTTGATAGTTGGTGTGCATCTTCTGCATTGGAATTTTATGGAGAGAAGCAAAATTGTTCTTGAAGTAGGAATATTCTGGTCTAGAATGTATTACTTTGAAGGCATATGGTGATTTATATGTTATCGCTGGAAGTCTTGAAAGAAAGATATGATAAATTCTTCACTTTTGAGTTTTTGTTTTGACCTATTAAACAGTTTATTAGCATTGCACAACACATAAATCCGTCCATAGCGTGGGAAGAATAATAATCAGTCCTTGGTGGTATTTTCGAATTTATGGATAGCATGTGTACAATTTATTATGCATGGCTTTCTGTGTTCTGGCTGCCCATGTTGGCTGGAAACTCCGGATGGAGATTGAAGTCCTTAATAAGTTCTAGAATCTTAATTTCTTTAGGAAGTAACAGGGGATAAACCGAACAAATAAAGTTTGTGATGAGGCCCAAGAAATTCAGTTATTGCCTTTGAGGCCCAAGAAATTCAGTTATTGCCTTTATCGCCATATTTTTTGTGATTTTTATGGGATTATTCCATCAGTTTCTGCACCACTTTTTCCTTACCTGTGTACCTTTTTGGGTTTAAATTGTATAGCACAATCCAAAAGTTGAGGCAGTTATGCAGAATGGAAACGCTCATCCTGAGACAAAGACTAATCCTGAGACAAAAACTATTCCCATTGAAAACGGAAGCATGTTGCAAAGTCAAGATAAAGGTGTTGCATTGGATTGTCTTGGTTCTATTAGTCTCTATGATCAATGGGTTGGACCTCCAGTGAATGGTCCACGCCCAAAAGCACGATACGAGGTATTGCCTTGCTTCCAATTCTAAATGATCTGTTGGTCCTAAGACCCGCATCCCATCTGCACTCCCCCTTCTTCTTGCTTTCTGTAAACATAAGTTCGTGAATTGACAGCATGGAGCTGCAGTTATTGATGACAAGATGTATGTATTTGGCGGAAATCACAATGGACGTTACCTTAATGATCTTCAGGTATGGGAACTATTTTCTGGTGGGCATATGGTCCGTGGACAAATCATCTGGTTGAATGCTTTTTATTCCTATAGCCATATGGAACTGTTTGGCTACTTGCTTCTCTCTTTTACATATGTACAGTTGCAATTTTCTCCAAGTATGGCCTGGAAAATCTTGATACTGTACTCAGTGCTTTAGTGATCTGTGATCCTCTTGATTTATTTCTTTTTTGTGCTTCTCCTTTTGTGTTTGCGTTCTTTCCCTCCTCCCTTCTATGTTTTCCACTTTCATTAGCTGGACAGCAAGGCTTGTACAGAAAATAATGAAGTTCTTACATCTTAGGTTTTGTTTCTTTGTAGCTGCAGATATGAATTTTCTTTGATCTGGGATATTGCAGGTTCTAGATTTGAGAAGTTTTACTTGGTCCAGGGTAGAAGTTAAATCTGGAGCGGAGTCTCTAGAATCACCTTCTTCCTTACCAGTGCCTCCCTGTGCTGGCCATTCCCTGGTGAGCGTGGAACTCGTTTCTTACTTTTTAGATGTTGGCTGCAATGACTATTGCCCGTGTGCTATCGTACCTTATTATTTCGTTGTCCGTAGATACCGTGGGGCACAGATAAGCTTCTTTCAGTAGCTGGACATACGAAAGATCAGTCCGAAGCTATCCAAGGCAAGAATCAGATACTATGTACTGTGTTTTGATTAGAGATTATTTTCTCGTTGTTGAATAGGGCACAAAAGGTTTACAGTGTCACTAGCTGGGAAAAATTGGCGAAACATTGAATATTACCTATCGATCATATTCACCCAGCAGAAAACAGCGAAAATGTGTAAACAAAACAGCGAATTTTGCATATGGACACTCTTGGCAGTGGTAAAAACTAATAAACTGATGTTGAAACTAATTCCATTGTATGAGACATCATTTTTGAAAACTTTCAATCTCGTTGTAATATCTAATACGATATAAAAATCACGTTAAAAGTTATTCAATATTTCATGAAGAATCCAACGCTTGCGCGTCTACTCACAAGGTGGTGAATCTGGTGTCTCTTTTTGATCTGCTTGATCCTGAACTCAGTGTAGTTATTACTGTTGGACCTGGATGTCAAGGTATTGGCTTAAACATGGAAAGGGTAATAGGAGTATAAGTGATGAAATTTGTCAGAAACACATGTTAAGAACCATTCCAAAGAATTGCAATAATTGATTGGCAAGTGAAACTTTATTTATGTGGTATCTGCTTTGTGTTTCCTAGTGGATGCTTTCTGATGCTATGATACGAGCTTCTAACTTATCAATAAAATTTATCTGACATACTATTCTTGTTTTTTCTTGTGACAGTAAAGGTCTTCGATCTTCAAACTGGTACTTGGTCAACCTTGAAGACTTACGGGAAGCCACCGGTATTTGTTCATTTACATCTTAACAAGGACATCTGTTTCTTCCCGATGACTATTGAGTTCCCATGAAAGCAATTTCCATTTGAAATGAGATGGTTAAATTAGAATCAGATACTATGAATTTGCTTATGGTAAAATGGTCAGAAGCTTATCGCTCTTTTCCACTAGAAGTAAGAGCTTCAGGTTTCTTTGTAATACTATGAGTCTATAAGTCTGTCATATTGTCCCAGAAATAAGATATGATAATTTCTACTTTACACTTATGAAAAAGATAGCAGGTTGTTGAAAATTGGCTTATGCTTTATTTGGTTTATAATTTAAGGGCATAAATTCATAAATAGGTTGAGTTTCCTGCTTTATTATTATTCTTTTTAAGGAGGAATGTGTTTATGATGTTGTCTCTTGCTTAACGGATTTTAATGTCTATGAATGCTCGTCAGGTTTCACGCGGAGGCCAATCTGTGACCGTTGTTGGCTCAAGTTTAATCATATTTGGTGGACAAGACGCAAAGAGATCCCTTCTGAATGACCTGCACCTTCTTGACTTGGAAACCTTGACATGGGATGAAATAGATGCGGTGTAAGTTGCTTTTTCTAAAATTTCCGAAGCAATTTTTGTGTCCATTTCATGTTCTTGGTTGTTTGGTGTCGTATGGGAACAATGATGTATGTAAGGCAGAGGTTGTCATGTAATGACCATTTGCTACCATATTGACATAGGGTGATGGAAGAGTCTTTTTGGTTTTGGGGTTATGTTTTTCTGCTCATATAAGTATCACTAGTTCAAAAAAGAGACGTTTCAGTAGTTTTCTGTTTTCCTTTCTTTGTAGACGTAAAAAAGGTACTGCCGTCGCACAATTGTTGTTAATCTGGTGATTCTGGCCATTGCATTCAACTTCCATGTGCTGCAGCCTGCAAATGTGATTTTGCCACGATGTTGTTGCAGCACAGCAATATGGAAAAATATGTAGTTTTGTTTTGATTGTTGAAAAAAGATGTAGTTGAAACGCGAAAAAAAAAATGTATGAAGTTGCTTGTAATTATATTTTTTAATTTCTAATTACTTTCTCAATCTATAGTTGTGGGTTTTGTTCGTGGTCTTTACAGCAATATTGTCTTCACTGTTTGTAGGGGGGTGCCGCCTTCCCCAAGGTCCGATCATGCTGCTGCAGTACATGCAGAACGTTACCTTCTTATTTTTGGTGGGGGTTCACATGCTACTTGCTTCAACGATCTGCATGTTCTTGATTTACAAGCGGTGGGATAACTTTCCTTTGTCGTTTCTTATGGTAATACTTAGGCTGTTACTTATATCGATGTTGTATTTTGATTTTGAAGATGGAATGGTCAAGACCAAAACAACAGGGTGAGATACCAAGTCCTCGGGCCGGCCATGCAGGTGTCACAGTTGGGGAGAACTGGTTTATTGTTGGTGGTGGTGACAATACAACTGGTATGTATTTGAGAACTTGGTATTCCGGAGAGACATTAGGTGTGTGGAATCTTTCTATCTCAGTAGTGTGTTGGCACATGCTTGGTAGTGACGTGCTGAGGAGTACAGACACGTCCACCAGCCACAAGTATGCATTTACACGCTCCGGACACATGTTGGACTCAGCTTAAATACGTGTTCCATGTTTTTGTTAAAACTTTCTAATCACATAGGTTAGGACACATTTCAGACACATCAGGAGGTCATAATCCATTGTACTGAAACTTTGGCCGGAGTCAAATTGCCATGGAAATATGGATGCTTAGTCCTTGAACAGTTATTGATTTTCTGTTCGTATTATATTATATGTTTTATGTCCAATGGGGCCCATGTCCTATTTTTTTTATAAAAATCTCGTGTTTGTGTATCTGGTCGTGCCTAATGAGCAAGAAAGCGGAAGAACGGAATTGGATGTGGGTAAGTTAAGTTAGAAATGGAAACTTGTTGAGGGGCACGTTCCACTGCCTTTGATTTTGGAGATCTGAACCTCATTATTGTTGCCTTTTGGTTGCACGACATTTATATCTGGTTCTGATATTCCTTTTTGTAATTGCTGATGGTTGTTGAACTCTTTTTATGAATACGAATAAGTGAGAAACTTCTGAATGTTTATATGGAGACCTATTTTAGTCTTTGAAAGATCATTAGAGTGTTCTAGGAGCAATTAGGGTCAAGCGTTCCTTGGGTCATGCCCAAACTTGTGGTACTAATTGTTATTCCCCCTGGTTGATGTTAATTCTGCATGCTGGGTTGAGCTGGCATCAGATAACATTGGAAGGTTCATTCTGGAAGCTGAAAGTGGAATGCTGCAATCATCACTTCTTTTGCGATCATCTATGTTTTCTAGTTGATATTTCCTTATTACAAATGTGAAGTATCTTCTAGGTGAGGTGATGCTTTCTTTTTATTGTATAATCTTCAAATTGGGTTCACCCTGGATATTCCTATCACACTGCTATTAGAGGCCTTTGCCCGCGGGATCTAGAAAAACTTAATGATTTTCTGCTCTATCATGTCACAAGCTTGTCTTGTCTGGAGTGACATTGGTTGTTAATAGAATAAGGGAATGCCTGATTTCATTCACTTGAATACCCATTTGGATTTAGAAGCCAGATGAGGTGGGATGAACAAAAAATATTTACTTGGAGAGTTCAGATGCATGCATGCAATGCAACAATATTCTTCCTTCATGATGGTGAAAAAGACATACCTCTGAGCTTGTGCTTTGTAGAGCTTTGTATTTGGTTATGCAAGATTGTCATTGCATGTATTTTTAAACTATTTCTAATGGTACACGAAAATATTTTGCTTGATATTCATGGTCATCTTCCAAAATTATTGGCTTGGTGAAAGAAGAAAAATGATTTGGGTTGTTTGGGTAAATGCTCTATTAATACTATGACATCTGTTGGAGGTGTTAGTAAGGAGAGTATAGTTGTCATTGTACTTGCTCACTCTGCTTTATAAATATAATGTACGTGTTAGGGTTAATCAACATAAACACATTTCTCTTCTCTAAACAACATGGTACCAGAGCCATGAATAAGGAGGGTATAGTTGTCATTGTACTCGCTCATTCTCTGTTATATAACTAGAATTTGTGCGTAAGGGCTAATTAACAAACCCGAAACACTTTTCTCCTCTCTAAACAACTTCTATTTTGGTGATCATCATCTTTTTCTTTTCAAACTTCTTGCAGGGGCCTCAGAAACCGTTGTCCTCAACATGTCTACACTTGTTTGGTCTGTTGTAACTACTATTCCAGGACGCGTTCCTCTTGCTAGTGAGGTATTTTGATTTGAGGGTCTCTTTTAAATGAGCTATCTGTAAAGTGGAAACTAAAAACTTGTAAGGTATATGGAATGTCAATTTGGTTAATCGGTCTTTGAATATCTTAAGTGTTGGTAAGGATGCCAAAGCTGAGTTTACCCTTAAACCTGATAACAACTCTACAACAACATCTTAACTTATGCTTTCTGAACAGTCTTAACTGTGCACCAGTGAGTTTCAGTCATGCACAAGAAACTGATCCGTTGTTCTCTGATTAGCTTCTTAAGCATTTGCCAACTTCTCATTGGATCATACTGGAAGGTGTCATGAATACCACAATAGACTAAACTTACCAAGCCCATAAGATCTTGGAGCTCTGAGGACAGGCATGTCCACATTTTGTGAGTTGCTTGTTTGCACTCTGTCGTCATCTACCCTTTAACTTTTACATGTGCATATTTTGGAGCTATAACCAAATACCCTTTACACGGGTGCATGCTTCAATCTATTGTAACATGCATTTGTTTCTGCTCGAATTGACACACTCTATCAGTGGCTGATTTGAAATAGCTTTCAGTCCAATGTTGTCTTTACTTGTATGTGCATGATTAGACCTGTAGTGGCATTACTTTTTTAGTTTTCCTCTTATCACCATAACATATAAAGTTGCCTGCACTGTCAGCTGCAAGTAAGCATAGTCAAACAACTATCTAGTAAGCATAATGAAACTAATGTACTAGGGAAGTTATGGCTAGCTTGCATTTTTTATATGAATCTGCATAGTTCACTGACTATTTAACATTTCACAGACTATTTAATCATTTTTTGAACTTGACTGGTTTGGCAGTTCAACCTCTTTGTTGATGGGGTGAACCATGATAATTGGCAGTCACTCATAATTCATAATAGATGTGTGGTCACTGTGATTAGGAACCATTTATGTTCTATGCAAAAATATACTTCTTGGTAGTTAGGAACACTTCCAAGGCAAGGTTACTTTGGACTCACCACTACATGGTAAACCCCGGATACTTGCAACCCCCCACAAGCATTTTTATCAGTTAAGTCATCATGTTTAACTTTAACCCCCGTCTTCGGATTTACAGTTGGTCCAGTGACAGCCTTAAACTTCTGGATACCTTAGCGGGTTTAGTAAGTAAAACTTAATTGCTCGGAATCTGAACCTGTAAGAATGACCCGAGCATTTTCTGGAAGGAAAAAATTCATGTTGGTTGAATTCGGAAAAAGTAAAATAATAGTCAGCTGCGCAAGCATTTTATCTTTGGATTTCAACTTTATAAAGCTATATAAGTAAAGATGTTCAGATCCATGGTGAGCAAAAATTCTGAGAGGTGCAATTCACTTGGACCGGGAACCCTGCTTCGGTTACTAATTGGCTGCATCAACCACTGAGGGTTTGGTGATTTTGGTCTTTTCACACCTTATCAGCGGGGTTGATCTGTTAATGACACTACAAGCACTTCATGAAGAGCTGACTGTATCTAAATGTTATGCAATGCTGAAGTGTTTATGTTGTAAGGTGGGTGGTTTATTGAGGCCTTGCGAGTAAGGGATATTTATTCCGAAGTACCGAAAAAAAAAGAAAGAGAGAGAGAGAGTAAGGGATACACTATATTCTGAACTTCTTTGTTAACAGAGCAAATGTTATTGTCCCCTCCAACTGGACCAGGCTTCAATGCTTCATACACCATCTTTCAGATTCGGTGGATAACTGGTTGGCTGGTGGTACAACTGAAGAACGACCTACTCAGGAAGTACATAATTATTGGACATATCTTTTCAGGGTTTCAACGAGTTCGTATAATGACCTGTAATCACGCTTCTATTGAGGATATATTAATTAAGAGTTGTTTTTCTCTGAAAGTTTCATCTCTAGATAGTCACAGATGTAGTTGTTTCTGTTCTGTTTCTGATTGATGTGCGTTACTTGTCAGTAATCATCATATTACTTTGAATGTATATCAATACAACTGCTTAGATTTTCTTAATGAACTAAGAGATCGAAACTGATGACCTTCCATGACAAAGTAAATTTACATTAATGAGCTATGGAACACTGGCGAAGGCAAAGAAATTTATTGTCTTTTGCATTTTGATGTTGTACTGCATGAATGTTGGTGCTTCATTCTTCAAATTACTGGACATATGGGCAGCGAGGAATCAAGCTGCCATGAAGAACTGTCGTCCAAAGTTTTACTCATGTTATTATATAATACATGGGCTTAATAATTAAATCGCCATCAAGCTAGGTATTAGATGACCTGGATACACCATAAACTCTCGAAAGGTTTCATGGTTCCCTTGTCTTGTAAAATAATTGATGGATTGTAGTCAGGTGTTGCACATGACTAGGAGCAGAGGATTGGTTGCGGAAAATTATCAAAGCTAGAGTGTTTTCTTTCATATTATCCTACATTGCCCTCATATCTTGGATAAAAAATATTAAAAAGAAACTCATTAATATTTTTCCTACAGGGCTTGAGTTTGGTCTTGAGCTCGTACAATGGTGAAGATATCCTAATATCTTTTGGAGGTTACAACGGGCGTTACAACAACGAGGTCAATAGTAACCTTTTGCTGCTTTAGCGTAGCTTTTCATGCTTCGTTCCTCTTCTCAATTTGGTTATATTTACTGCTGTCAGGCTCATGTCCTTAAACCGAGTCATAAATCAACCTTGCAATCAAAGAAGGTGGAGACTGTACCTGACAGTGTATTGGCTGTTCAAAATGCAACAAATGCCACCAGAGACATGGAGTCGGAGGGCCAAGAAGGGAAAATAAGGGAGATCGTCATGGACAATGTTGATTCAGAGCCCAAGGTATTGATTGTGTTGATATGTTATCAAACTTCTCATTGGGTTACACTCCTATGATGCAACGCGTCCGGTTGGACATAAACTCTTAACTCCATATTTGTCTTTGTTAAGGGAAATTGATTCATCTTTTCCTGTGATGTTTTCATAAGCAAGAGTCTATGATATGCCATTACTGAGTAGTATACTGATATTAAATGTCTTGGAGAACAGTGCCTTTTTGTTTGCTTGGAAACTGTTGTACGATCTTTCTTAGGCACAATGCCAGACAGATTATAAGTTGTGCCTAAAAAGTTGAAATCCACGTATTATGCCCTCCCCTTCCCCTACCGCTTATAATTCTAGACGAAGTTGCTAGTATTTAAAAATTTTATACCATTTCCAATTATTTTAGACTATCCATCATTTATCCAAGTTTAGAATGCCAATGTAAGCTGTATTTTATGAATAAAATTCAATTTGCCCTTACCATTTAAGTTTGGTCATTATGCCAGTTTTCTTAGTTATGAATTTTCGGTTTTATGTTCGTGACGATAATTTAGGCTTGCTACTGTATTTACATTCTACGGTATTCTGATATATTAACTTTCGAATCTTGTAGATCTTATATTTCTGTCATTCTGCGCCTTTCTGGTGATATCTATTATGTATCATGCAGATAACCAATGAAGAAAGTCTTTTATCAGCACTCAAGTCAGAGAAGGAGGAATTAGAATCATCACTCAACAAGGAGAAGATGCTGTCGCTCCAGCTAAAGCAAGAGTTAACTGAAGCTGAGACACGAAACACAGATCTTTATAAGGTAAGCTCTTATGGGTGCGTAATCAATAAGGTCTTTCGGGATGTGATTGCTATAAGATGAGTGTCCTTGCTGATTTTCGGGCTTGTCTTAGAACAAATTGAATGAAAAGCTGCACTAAATTGATGGACAATTGACCGTACGAGAGAAATTTCAATGAGGTCTTGATAATTTTTCTTTGACCAGAAATACTGGCAAATGATATTTACTCTTTTCCATGAGAAAATCATAAAATATTTTCAATGATAAATTGCCTTTCCGATTTGGTAAATATACCAGAGCAAATTACTTACATTCTACTGAATGTTGGACATCTCGAATGCATCGAGTGGTAGTCTCTTTGTTATGTCCCTACTACAAATGTCAAAATTTCTGTTTCAGGAGCTCCAATCTGTTCGTGGTCAGCTTGCTACTGAGCAGTCTAGATGTTTCAAACTCGAGGTATATGCTTACAATATTAAGCTTGTGTTGATTTTCAAATGATGCAGTATTGCTTGACCAGTAAAACTAGAAAAATCTTTGCTGTGAAAGAGGATCAAAAAAACAATTTCGCAAATGATTAGCGTCTCCCAGATCCACAAATAGAGAACCAAATTTGCTCACTGTGAAGCAAGTATAAAATCCACGATGACTGCATTCATGTTTCAAATTTTTTTTTTTTTGACTTTTCAGTTTGTTTTCCCTCTCTCTGCAACCTAGTAGTAAATGATAAGTAGAAGTATTTGAAGATACTTCTACATTTCCGTGCCTCTTTTCCTTTTTCTTCCCTTGTTTGGACAAATGATGATTCAACTTCAAACTTCAAAATTCTATTGTTCTATTGCTCTGCTAAAGGTAAATTTGGCGAGTTTCATTGTAAAATGTGATTGCTTGCGATATTTGTTCCCACACACATTTTGTTACGACTCCAAAAGGCAACTGCCAATAAGTCAGGAGATCACAAAAACCTCTTCTTTTTTTCTTTTTTTTAAACTTCCTTTTGCTTGTTTTCAAAGCTTGATGATCTTTAAGTGAAAGTCAGAAGGGTATAAGTAGTTTCTTTTTCATCTTCTGCTTATTATGTTTAGCTCAGAAGCTGTAAGCAGAATCTGCACGAAACAAACTTCTAAATGCCATGTTAAAAATGAAAAAGTTGGTAGCAGTGCAAAACAAATACTATAACAACCCTAATCGCTTTCAATTTCCAGGTTGATGTAGCAGAACTACGACAAAAGCTGCAAACAATGGAGACATTACAAAAAGAACTTGAACTTCTCCAACGACAGAAAGCTGCTTCCGAACAAGCTGCTGCCTTAAATGCAAAACAGAGGCAGAGCTCAGGCGGTGTGTGGGGTTGGCTTGCTGGAGCCCCTCCGAGCCAAAAATCCGACGATGACTGAAAATATAGAACCCCAAAATACATGATAAGTGCTATTTTTGGGACTCATTCATCCATTTTTTTCCTGGTTCTTAAAGTAATTTCATTGGCAAGTCTTTAACCCTGTTCTTTTGAGATGTGGAAATAAGATGTTCAGTTTCTCTCTCGGCTAAAGGAAACATATAGTGCCCTGTACACCAATACATGTTTGTAATTTCAGCTGTGTAATTAAACTTTTCTGTTCAGATTTTCATCAGTCATTTTGTATTTATTGCAAAGAAAATACCAAGTGGACGGATAGAATACCATTATTTGCAGATTTACTTGATGATTATAACATTTTCGCAAGTTTCTTTTGCTGCCTTGTTTGTCAATTGTTCGAGCCCTGCTGCCAACAAGTTGGGAATTTCAAATGAAGCGTCGGGATTGGCATTTCAGCAATGAATATAAAAGAGGAATGCTACTAACACAACAATATGCACAATATGCTTAGGTGACATTGTATCATTGGGCAATGGATGAGATGTTATTTTACATTATCCAATGGTACGGTGTCCACATAAGCATTGGAATATATTGTTGTGTTAATAGACTTTCCAATATGAAATTGTAGATGCAGTGGTGGTACTGGCAAGTCATTCGGATGGCATAGTTTATAAAGTTCGTAACTCGATTAAGTGACCAAAAAACCTTGTAATATATATTTCATTTTAAATTCGATTAATTTTTTTAGAAAAATACAAGAGTAATAAAAACAATTAAAGTTCCAAAAAACAAAAATATTTGAGTGCACTTTAAAAGCTCACCTAAAATATATGAGATATGAATCAAAGTACAATTTTGATACTACTATATGTTGAAGTATATGGTAGTTCAGCAATGCACAATCTTTTTTCAAAAGGGCGGATAGAGAAAAAATAAAATAAAAATAATCTTAGGTCAAAGGGTAAAATTGTTTTTCCGCCTATTGAGTCCTTGGAGCAGTTACCGATTTTTCAATTTGGAAAATCTCAACTAACTGGCCACTATCTTAGACCTAGGGTGTACACCGTCCGAGATGATCCTGTTCCATGGGAATCTGACGACCGAAGTTACTCACGATTCCAAGAAATGGAAGACTAGGTTTGAACTAAAATTGAACTAAACCAATTCGCGAACCACAGTTCAGTTTACAGTTCCACCCCTAGGTTGTTGGACTACACAAAATAACTTCTACTACATTTTTTTCTTGTTATCCGAACTTTCTTCTACTACATTGCTCTCAGATAATTTGAAAAAAGGTGCAAATCAGGGATCTATCGACCAAAATTTTACTATCTTGCAGTTTACCAATACTTGATAGAATGAAAATTATGCAAAGAAGGGAGGTGCTTTGTAGCAAGTAGTTCGAATTAGACTATAGGCCCAAATGAATTCGGATAGAAAATACCACTATTCAAAATAAAACAACTGTTGGAATCAAGACATGAACTTTCAAGTTGGAAGCGAGAGTCGTCATCGACTCTTGGAAAGTCTCCGGATGGTTCTAGAGTATTTTGGATTGCATTAGAGTCTTTCAGACTCTTTTGGAACACTCCGGATTCTACTAGCTAGAACCTTTCAAACACCATAAGAAATTTTTTGGCCGTGCTAGAACTCTCCATAATTTTTTGAAAATTTTATGGACTATGACAATCTTTCGGATTTCTCTCAAGCTCCTAGAACACTTGTTCCATAGTAGCCTTTTTTAGAAATTCTTTTGCTCCCTATAAATAAGAAAGGGGAGCCACGTAACTCTAGTGTGAGAGCAAAGTGTTGTTTTGTGTATTGTGCACATGTCTAAAGTTGAAGGTATTTTTTAGAAGTGTATACCGATCAGGGGTCTTTCCGTAACTTTTTAAATAAAACACTTACTTTTATACTTTATTCTAGGAATACATTAACTCGCACTTTGAAATCACAGTTTTATGAAAGCGTGATTGGGAAACACGTCTGTGGTGTTGGTTAAGCCGTCATAATCACAAATACTATGTTAACCGCAATTTAAAATGAAAAAATGTTTAGAAAACACATATTTTATAAAATCTTGTCAACGAAACACATTTTAGAAAATTAGAGACTGGTCCTGGATCCTCATGGGAAAAAACTACCAACAAACAAGAAACATAAACATAACCAAATTAAGCATCACATGATAACTGTGAACAAAAAAGGTAGTCTCTTAGTTCAACCACCCCACTTACCACACCTATTAAAAATACCATTTCAAATACTAGCAAAATCGAGTCGCATACAAAAAAAAACAGTTGTTCAAAACACTTCGGATTCATACTCCTAAACAATGGCATTCGCAGCTAGGGCTGTAAACGAGCCGAATCGAGCCGAATATTAGAATACTCAGATTCTTTCGTTAAGTTTTTTAGCGAACTCAAGCTCGAGCCGAACTCAATGAAAATTATGACGAGCCAAACTCGAACCGAGCTTGCCCAGGTTTGGGTCGAACTCGAGCTTGTTTACGAGCCTTAACGATTCAATAATATCATATTTTTATGTACTTATACAGGTCTAAAACTGCAAATAAAATTTTCACTATGTACATAAATATGTTCATATACATATAAAAAGATAAAAACATATACATTAGTAAATTTTTAGTAATTGTAAACGTTTAGACTTGTACAAGTTTTAAAATTTTTACTATATAACTATATAAAATCCCCATGATACACATATATTTCAGGTTCGCGAGCCTAATCGAGCCGAATACTGTTGCGTTCATGTTCGGCTCATTTATGAAACGAGCCTAAAATTGAGGTTCAGGTTCGGTTCATTTAGTAGACGAATCGAACTCGAACGAGCCTTTACCGAGTCGAGCCTCGAATAGTTTACGAACGGCTCAGTTCATTTACAGCCCTATTCGCAGCACTAGCTATCCTTGGCCACAAGTCAGCACACTCCTTTCCAATCGGACCTGTTATTGCAGATCCTACGAATAACAAAGCATAAAAGAAATGTCGAGGTGATGGCGATACAGCCAACTCCGAAGCACAAGAGGGATGCTCGCAATACGTGGGAGATCTGATTCATTGAGCACGATATGTGATAAGCACCCGATATTGCAATATAGGGTGCGCTAGGTCTTTAGTTTAGTCTAAATTCATTGCTAATTCTGTTATCTTTAACTGCTTTTGCTCGTAGAGTTTGCTAGTTCTGTTTTGTAGGAAAATCATCCAAATAAAGGAGTTTTAAAGCCCAAAGCTTGGCAAGATTATTCAAAGCGCAAAGATGATCAAGAACGGAACAATCAAGTCCAAAGCCTAGGCAGGAATGACTTGATGGTGACCCGACGGCTCACATGGGCAAGGCATGGCCAAGGCATGGCAGAGCAAGACCAAACGGCTGGAGCTATCGAGTTCGGCATCGATGGGATAAAGGACATTACATCGATGCCGAGGGGCTTATCCAGGAAGGCAGCTAATGTGCTTGGCATCGAAGGAACGAAATACATTACATCGATGCCGAAGCCCTTATCACAGCAGCGTAAGCCCGTTGCCATCGATGCCGAGGGCTTTAGGAGGACATTTTGGAGCATCTTGGAGAATATTCTATGCGCGTACTTGGAAGATATAAAAGCCCGTGATGTCATTGTACAAACAAGTAGAATAGATTTGCTTACATAATTTTAGATCTAGATCTAGATTTTGAATTGTTCTTGAATGTTCTTCAATTTTCAGCTTTGAATTTTTATTTTTCTGTCTTAGTTAGTTAGTTTTTGATATTGTCGTCTTTATTAAAGTTGTAGTAAATTCCTCGATCTATCGTTTAATCCAATTTTCTTCTAGTATTGTTAATTCAATTATGCTAAGTAGATTTTTGCTTGCTCCTATCTCAATAGATATGTGTGAGTAGTTTTTCAAGGTTAGGTCATGGGGTGATAAGCACCTCATGGCTCAAGTAGAATTGCGTTTTTCACCATAAAGTTTAAACCTTTGGATCGATCATCGATGTGGAGTTCGGGTTTATTTGTCAAATCGCTAAGGTGTTAATCTCTTTGATCATGTGTAGGTAAGAGTTTCGCCTACTTACCACACATGATGCTTGGAGCTCTGACGCACGAGGCATTTGCTAAATAAATTATATAGCTAGCTTGGTAATCGAACCATTATATTTTTCGATTTGGGAACCTTAATTGTGTATCCTGAACCGTGTCATTGGGTGAGAAATGCAGTTTAACTTGAGTCGTGAGGGTTAGTAATTCCTAGACCTAACCTACCTTTTATCTTAGTTTATTCGCTTTTCAATTTAGCCCCTTTTAATTTCCACTACACACATAAAACCAAGTTTGCTGTCTAAAAGCCGAAAACCCGAGCTTACATCTACAAATCCAGCAAAGCCATATTAATTATTTCCTTGGGTACGATCCCGGTCTTCCGGATTATCATACTTCAACTGACGTATTAAGCCCTACACTTGGGGCGTTATTCCATTACATTGGACGAACGAAGCAATATGGAAGGGGTGACATTTCCCCATAGCGACGCTTTGGTCCTCTCGATACCCATCCATCGAAAGATGGTCTAGAGGGTATTGGTCGATTAAGGGAGCTCGACAGAAATATTGTACTACACGGCATTTAAGGCCCTTGGCTTTACCAAGGATCATTTGTCTCCAGAGAAAGAGAGAGAGGTACCATCCTCAAAGTCCTCATCATCTTCCTCCAAATTGTCAAAAGCACCGATTCTTTCGCTAAATTGGCCTCCTCCATTTCAACATATTTCTTTAAATTAAAACTTCTCCCCCCTCCTCCATTTCAATATAATCCCATACATGCATTGCTTGAGAGTGAAATGAATGATGAGGTATACAGAAGGTGGTGAAAGCAGTCAATCAGCAACTACTGCAGAAGGGATGCAGAAATTCGACAAAAATTTTGGTTACGTAAAAAGGGTAAGAGAGGGCAACCACCATGTGGAACTAGATGTAGTGTCATGCAATTGTAAGTCCACTTTTGTGCTGTCCAATAGTGCTCTTCATTTTAATGGCAAAGTTCCGCGAGTTTGATCTTAAAGTGCTGCAGATGAAAACTAAGTTAGAACTCTACAAATATTGACACGCATATTGTCCATGCATCCGTGTTGGATACTCTGAAGACACATGACACATTGGAAACATGGCCAGATACATATGGACACGCCACCTAGGGAGTCCACGTACTAACATTAATTTTTAACCACAACACACATTGGATACACACATCTGAAATCAGACACAAGAAAGGACACAACAGGTCCCGTATGGGCACCCCACCTCACGTGGAGAGAGAGAGAGAGAGAGAGAGAGAGAGAGAGAGAGAGAGAGAGAGAGAGAGAGAGAGGTACCTGGGTAAGTCACAGGAGTCAGGTTCCCACGAGAACTTGAGGTACTCTTTATTAGGGCGTCCATACTTATGGCAATCAAACTCAGGGTCAATGAAAGGGCAACCTGAGGACTGGTAGAGTGGATACGAGGCATCCACGACCCATTTCCCTTGGAACAAATTACACCCTTCGGTTTGATCCCAACCCTAATATATTTTACCGAAGCTAGATGGCTCGGTTATGCCGCATGATTGACCTTTTTGCCCCAAATGTCAACAAATGAAACAAAACTATGATTCCTTAAACCTTAGCAGACGATAACCCCCCTCCCTCTCTCTCCCTCCCCGTTGTTTCCACCTCCATCATCATCCCACATGTACAGATTCTCAATCTTCTCCATCTACGATTCTTTCTCTATATCTCACTTCCTCAGCTTTGGGTGTAAACAAGGGCTTGCTCGGATCCTTCACAGTCGACCTCGACCAGTCCTCAGTCCTCCATGCTGTTCAATTTGGCATCTCCTCCTCTTGCAGCGACCATGGCGGCTTCCCTATGAGCTTCCGAACGATTACGGCGGCAATCATTGGACTGCTGCTCGAACAATCAGAACACGTTGCCGGAGCCACCGTACGACATCGTTTGGTCGGAGAAGATCTCATGAGGCATCCTTCGCCGTCAACCTCGACCAGTCCTCCCCGCTGTTCAATTTGGCATCTCCTCCTCTTGCTGTGGCCATGGCGGCTTCCCTATGAGCTTTCAAACGGCTGCGGCGGCGACCCTTAGATTGCTGCTCGATCGACTGGAACACGTCGCTGGAGCCACCGAACGACGTCATTTGGTCGGAGAAGATCTCGGAAGGCTAGTGGATGCCTGCTTCCTTTTGTTTTGCTTCTGGTAGGACATTTTTTCCCACCCGTACTCGGCGTCATCGTTATGGTTATGATGATATACAGAGTATTAATTTTGAAAAGAATTGTGTACATACTAAAATGTATTTGTGAGAAATGAAAAATTAAAATCCAGCTGAATCTGTATTGATGAGCTTTGAGATCTTAGTTTCGTAATGAGGTTAGGCTATGTGAATTGTGATAAGGGTATGTGACTAGTTATATGTGAATTGTATGTGTTTTTTCTATGAAAATTGTGTATTTTTCTATGAGAACTGTGTTTTGTTCATAAGAACTGTCTATGAGAAAATATTTCCCCCCAAAGTTACTTGAGCAATTGAATTGTAACTAGTGTATAGCAAGGCTTTGGCACACATAAAGCTAACTAAAAATTCAATTCTAAATCAATTTATTACCTATGTGAACTACTCCCTCCGTCCCCTTTTTAATGTCCAGTATTTTATTTTGGGCTGTCCCTTAATAAGTGTCCATTTTGTAAAGTTAGTGGGTAAAAGTGGGTATATTTTCCATTTTGCCCCTAAAAGTATATTCTTTTTTGAAAAGTTAGTGAGTAAAAATGTAATGATGATGTCTCCATAGAAGGTAAGTAGGGAAAGTGGAGGTAAAAGTTGATGTGAGAGGTGTAATGACTAATGATGATGTTTTTTTAATAAGTTGGAGTTACGAAGCGGGACACTTAAATAGGGACGGAGGGAGTATTACTTTTTTAATTTGGTTACTTTTTTAAGACATGGAGGTGAGAATATTTATAACTATATTTGGATTTGATTACCTTTTTTTATTTTTGTTCAATTTTTGTTCGTGTGTGTATTTTCTATGAGAACTGTGTATTTTTTTATGAGAACTGTGTGTTGTTCATGAGAACTGTCTATGAGAACTGTGTATTTTACTATGAGAACTGTATATTATCCATGAGAACTGTCTATTAGAACCGTGTATTTTCTATGAGAACTATATATTTTTTATGAGAACTGTATATTTTAGTGTGTGGCAAAACTATGTGAATTGTGTATTTTTCAGTTCACAAAACCAGTTCTCTATGACAACAGTAAGTTCTCATAGAACTGACTGAGAATTGGCAGTTTACATAGCCAGTTCTCATAACTCAGTTCACATAGCTAGTTCTCATAGAATTGACTATGAGACTTGGCAGTTAAAAATTCAATTCTAAATCAATTTATTATCTATGTGAACTATTACTTTTTTACTTTGATTACTTTTTTAAGATATGACAGTGAGAACATTTATAACTATATTTGATTTTGATTACCTTTTTGTTTTTGTTCAATTTTTGTTCGTGTGTGTATTTTCTATGAAAACTGTATATTGTTCGTGAGATCTGTGTATTTTTCTATGAGAATTGCATATTTTTTAATGAGAACTGTGTATTGTCCATGAAGACTGTCTATTAGAACCATGTATTTTCTATGAGAACTATACACTCCCTCCGTCCTGATTTGTTTGTCTCCTTTTTAACTTTTTGAGAGCGTTTGACCTCTCAAAGAATTGTCTATAATTTTCAATTCGTAATGTTTTCAATATGCAATATGAATTTTGTTTGATAGATCTCCATTAGTTTTATTATACAAAATCTTCAAAATCATAAAAAATATTATAAAATGTAATACTCCCTCCGTCCCTTATTTTGTGTCCAGTATTTCATTTTGGGCTGTCTCTTAATAAGTGTCCATTTTGTAAAGTTAATGGGATAAAAGTTGGTGCATTGTCTATTTTGTCCCTAAAAGTAAATTTTATTTTGAAAAGTTAGTGAGTAAAAGTGTAATGATGATGGGTAAGTAGGGAAAGTGGAGGAAAAAGTTGATGTGAAAGGTATAATGATGATGTCTTTTTAATAAGTTAGAGTTACGAAGCAGGATACTTAAAAAGGGACGGAGGGAGTATATAAGTATATTTTTGAAAGACACGAATTTCGACAATTGGACAAACAAATTGGGACGGATGGAGTATTTTTTATGAGAATTGTGTATTTTAGTATGTGGTAAGACTATGTGAACTGTGTATTTTTCAGTTCACATAGTCCAGTTCTCATAACCAGTTCACAAAGCTAGTTCTCTAAGAGAACAGACACTTTTCATAGCCAATTCTCATAGAACTGAGCAGTTCTCATAGAACTGATTATGAGATTTGGAAGTTCTCATAGCCAAATGTATTTTTGTCTGAAATAATATAATTCAGGAATTGATTCTAAAAATAAAGCTCTCATAGCCTTAGTTCTCATAGCCATTGTTTATGGGTATTTTTGTCCAAAATAATATGTTAACTCGGGCTATGTGAACTGGTAGGGATATTTTTGTCCGAAATATTATGTTAACTAGCTATGAGAATTGGCAGTTCTCATAGCAAGTTCACATAGCCAAAGATATTTTTGTCCAAAATAATATAGGTCAGGAGTTGATTCTAAAAATATAAATTTTACTAAAAATAGACATGTACATGAAAAGTTAAGAAGAATGGGCAAAATAATAAAAATGCATAAAAAGTCAAGAAAAATGACTGAAATAAAGAAGGAATATTTTTTTCAGGATTAAATTAAGTCATAACCTACTTTTTGGTACTGACCTCTAACGAACTCGTGTCTTTACTTCAAATTTTATAGTGAATGTAGTTAGGATTTTTTTACACTTGGCATTTTACACTTCTCTTATCCTCCCTCCTTGCTTGACCTCCGTCTCTTCACAATTTTTCTCTGGGCTCCCTTCTTCTCTTGTCGTCAATTCATCATTCCGAGAAGATAGAGACCCATTAAACTTTGGACCAATACTTATATCCCTCATACTGCTATCTGCCAAAATCCATCAATCGAGTTGGAAAATATGCACAACACTTGTCAAATGCACATTGGATACATGTATAAGAGCATGTACACAAGAGTAGGTATATAGTATCTGTTAGGTAAAATACAGAGGAAAACCCAAAAAAATCCTCTGCACCAGCATAGCAAAAGGCAAAGGAAAAATACCTTTGCTTCAATTGCTCAGTACTTTTACCGAGATACTGCTCACCACCATCCTTTATTTTATTGTTCTCTCTCTCTCTCTCTCTCTCTCTTATTGGGATGAAATCTATTTAAGCTGAGCGCAAACCGAGATGCGCGCGAGGTCAGTCTTTTTTAGGGTTTCGGTCTATTGTAACTGTAACATTCAAACATTCATAGTGAAACACCCCAGCATCGTGGATGTATATTTGAGTTCATCGCTCAAGTCGGAACCACGTAAAAATCTCTGTCTCTCTTCTCTCTTTTTGTGATTGTTTTCTCTTCGTTGGTTTGTTCTTTGATTGTGTGTGTGCAGTTTGTGGGTTTGTGCGCTCAAAACCCTAACAACTGGTATAAGAGCTCCGGGTTAGGAGATCTAGGGTTTCACACAACGGCAGAAGACAAAGTCAAGATCGAGAAGTTCAGTTGTACGACTATGCTTTCTGGAAGATGCAGATGGAGGATATTCTATATCAGAAGGATCTATATCATTCGATCAGCGACATTAAGCCAGAAAGCATAAAACAAGCAGATTGAGATATTTTGGATCGCAAAGCTTTGGGGATTGTGCGATTAACCATTGCGCCGTCGGTCGCGTCAAATATTGCCAAAGAAAACACTACAGCAGATTTGTTCAAAGCCTTAGAAAAGATGTACGAAAAGCCTTCAGCGGTGAATAAGGTATGTAAAAAGTTGTTTAACCTAAAGATGCCTGAAAATTCTAATGTTGCTGAACATCTCAACGAATTTAATACGGTCACGAATCAGCTAGAATCCGTGGGTATTAATTTCGATGATGAAATTAGAGCTCTTGTTTTACTATCAAGTTTGCTAGAAAGTTGGAACAGACTTGTCGTGGCTGTAAGTAATTCTTCCGGGTCTGAAAAGATAAAACAGGAGGATGTTGCTGGTTTTATATTAGGCGAAGAGGCTCGGAGGAGGGTATCGGGTGATGATATTGCTTCAGGTTCAACGTTGAGTACAGAGGATAGGGGTAGGTTTGCGAATAGGGGAAACAACATGAACAAAAATAAGGGTAGAGCAACTTCAAAGAACAAGGGCCGTAATAAATCTCGAGGAGATACAAAAACTGAGGAATGCTTCAACTGTGGTTAGAAGGGGCACTGGAAGCGAGATTGTAAGGCATCGGCAAAACAGCAGAACGAGAAAAATCAAGGGGTAAGAACACTGCCTATGTATCTGATGAGTTTGATAATGATTGCTTGATTTGTTCGCTGGATTCTCGCAGTGAGTCTTGGATTGTAGACTTTGGAGCCTCATTCCACGCTACTCCACGCATGGATGTGTTACAAAATTATGTGCATTGAAATTTCGGCAAAGTGTATTTGGGCGATGATGAAACTTGTAGCATCGTTGGGAAAGGAGATGTACAGATTACTCAGACATACAGGACAATTCTGAAATTAAAGAATGTTAGACATGTGCCTAGTCTAACACGGAATCTTATTTCGGTGGGTCAGTTGTTAGAGGGTGGAATTGTTACATCATTTACTTCAGACGCATGGAAAATGAGCAAGGGGGCCTTGACTCTTGCTCGTGGTAAGAAAGATGGAACCCTCGATGTATCTATAGGTACATATAGTAGTATCGCGGTGGCAGCAAAATGGATTGATTGCACTACGTGGCATCGTAGACTGGGTCACATGAGCGAAAATGGGATGAAAGTAATGTTGTCGAAGGGGAAGTTACCAGGTTGTAAGTCGCTGGACTTGGAGTTTTGTGAGGACTGTGTTCTTGGGAAACAGAGGAAAGTTAGCTTTACGAAGGTGACTAGGACCCTAAAAATAGAAAAGCTGGAGCTTGTGCACACCGATGTGTGGGGTCCTTCTAAGGTAACTTCTCGTGGTGGTGCTAATTATTTTGTTACTTTCATTGATGACGCTACTAGAAAATTGTGGGATTATTTTCTTAAACATAAGTCTGATGTGTTTAGTGTCTTTAAGAATTGGAGAGCACTAATTGAGAATGAAACAGGAAAGAAATTGAAATGCCTAAAATCAGATAACGGTGGCGAGTATTGTAGCGATGAGTTTGAGGCTTATTGCGCTGCAGAAGGGATTTGTAAGATAAAAATGGTCCCAAGAAAGCCAAGACAGAATGGAGTTGCTGAACGCATGAATAGGACGATCCTGGAGCGTGCGAAAAGCATGAGGTTACATGCTGGGTTGCCTAAGCAGTTCTGGGCTCATGCAGTAGCTACGGACGTGTACTTGATCAACAGGGGACCTTCAGTTCCTTTGAATTGTGGATTACCAGAAGAGGCTTGGACAAGTAAAGAGGTAAATTTATCCCATGTACGAGTTTTTGGTTGCATTGCTTATATGCATATAGAACTGGCAGAAAGGGGTAAACTTGATGCTAAGTCTCGTAAGTGCGTGTTCATAGGCTATGGAGCTGATAACTATGGTTATAGGTTGTATGATTTTGAAAATCAGAAAACACGCAGGAGTGTGGATGTGGTATTTATTGAATCTGCTCTGTTTAGAAACATGAACAGTCAACCCGAGGAGGCTGAGGAAAATTCGAACTTGGTAGAGTTTGAAGGGATCCCAAACAGCAAAGTCCTGCAGCCTCAGGATATTAATACCGAATCTATTCCACTGGAAAATCCACACACTCCCCCACCCAGGAGGTCTACATGTGTTGCTAAACCTCCAATACGTTATTCTCCATCTTTACATTTTTTTGTTGCTAACAGATAGTGGTGAACCAGAATGTTTTAAAGAAGCATTGCAGGTTGAGAGCAATGAGGAGTGGGAGCACACCATGGATGATGAGATGGATTTTCTCTCATCAAACCAGACTTGGGAATTGGTTCAGTTGCCCAAGGGGAAGAGAGTTTTGCGCAACAAGTGGGTTTACAGGATTAAGGAAGAATCTGATGGTAGCAAACGATTCAAGACAAGGTTGGTAGTGAAGGGTTTTGAGCAGAAACCAGGTATCGACTTCACTGAATTTTTTTCACCTGTTGTGAAGATTTGTACTATCAGATGTGTTCTTAATATTGTGGCTGTTGAGAACTTGCACTTAGAGCAGTTAGATGTCAAAACTGCTTTCCTTCATGGGGACTTGGAGGAGGACATCTATATGTATCAGCTAGAAGGTTATGTTGTGGAAAGAAAGGAGAATCAAGTGTGCAAGCTTAAGAAGAGCATGTATGGGTTGAAACAGGCTCCAAGATAGTGGTATAAAAAGTTTGATACTTTTCTGACTAATACGGGTTTCAGTAGGTGTCATAGGGATCACTGTCGTTACTTTAAAATGCTTGGTACGTCGTATCTCATACTTTTGTTGTATGTAGATGATATACTTATTGCAGGTTCAAGCATGGATAAGATTGTGAATCTCAAGGCACAACTATTCAAAGAATTTGCAATGAAGGATTTGGGTTCTGCGAAGAAAATCCTTGGGATGCGAATTAGTAGAGACAGAGCAAGGGAAAAGTTGAAGTTGTCATAGGAAGAGTATGTTAAAAAGGTGCTAAAACGTTTTAACATGGAGAATGCTAAGCCAATTAACACACATTTGGCAAGTCACTTCAAGCTTTCAAGTGAAAGAAATGCAGTAACTGATAAAGAACAGAGCTACATGGTGAGTGTTCCATATGCCTCGGTAGTAGGCAGTTTGATGTATGCCATGGTTAATACAAAGCCAAACATTGCTCATGCAGTGGGAGTTGTCAGCAGGTTCATGGCAAATATGAACAAGGAGCATTGGGAAGCAGTCAAATGGATTCTGCGTTATCTAAAGGTACTACGGATTTGGCTTTGTGTTATGGGGGTTCTGATATTTATCTATAAGGTTTTGTAGATTCAGATTTGGCAGGGGACATTGACAGCAGAAAGAGCACTACTGGGTATGTGTTTACTTTGGGGAATGCAGCAGTCAGTTGGGTCTCACGGCTTCAGAGAATAGTGACTATTTCTACGACAGAGGTAGAGCATGTTGCAGCCATGGAGGCTTGCAAAGAAATGGTATGGTTAAGGAGCTTCATGAAAGAGTTGGGTAAAGAGCAAGACAAATGCAGATTGTTCAGGGATAGTCAGAGTGCTATACATCTGGCGAAGAATGCAACCTTTCATTCGAGGACCAAACATATCGACATAAAGTATCACTTTATTCGCTCTCTGTTGGAGAAAGGATAGTTCACCTTGGAGAAGATTCACACAAGTGAAAATCCGGCAGACAGGTTCACGAAGGTGGTTACTGTGGGGAAGCTGAAGGCTTGTTCAGCTTCCGTGGGTCTCCAAGCTTGAGTGGGAGACTGGGTGCTGGTGGTGTTTATGATTGGTGGTGTCAGAAGACGACCGTTGATGTTTGGGGGTGCCGCTGTAAACAGTTTTCAAGTGGGAGAATTGTTGGGATGAAATCTATTTAAGCTAAGCTTAAATCGAGATGCGCGGGGGTCGGTCTTTTTTAGGGTTTCGGTCTATTGTATGCTTATGATATAAAAGCAAAAGGGCAGCTCCCATTCTATTGTAACTATAACATTCAAACATTCATAGTGAAGCACCCCATCACCCCGTGGATGTACGTTTGAGTTCATCGCTCAAGTCAGAACCACGTAAAAATCTCTGTGTCTCTCTTCTCTCTGTTTGTGATCGTTTTCTCTTCGTTGGTTTGTTCTTTGATTGTGTGTGTGTAGTTTGTGGGTTTGCGCGCTCGAAACCCCAACATCTCTCTCTCTTTCCGCGTGGAGCAGCAAAACAAGGACGACGATTTTGACGAGGACAAAGATCGATGAGTAGCTTAGTTTTTTTCGATCAGCGAGCGATAGAGTTTTCTCGACGAGCAATAGAAATAGCCGGAGTCGGCAGAGATCAACGCTTGCTCGTGGCTTCTTCGGGCAAAGTTTTCCGATCGGCTTCATCTGATTTTGTACAGTTCAAAATCAAAAGATTTGGGGTCAACTTGTGGATTTGGGTTCAATTTGTAGATTTTGGGGTCAATTTGTGGGTTTGAGGTCAATTTGTGGGATTGGGTTCAAAATCAGAGAGTTTTTTCATCGATTTCTTCGCCGGACTATTTCTAGGTTCAATTCTTGAATTTTCTATGGATGAAGAGATTGTGTGTGTGTGTGTGTGTGTGTGTGTGAGAGAGAGAGAGAGAGAGAGAGAGAGAGAGAGAGAGAGATGAATGGATAATATTTTATATAGTATTTTATAAGAAAAGAGATGATAGTAGAGAGGATTGGTGTATGATTGAGAAAAATTTAAGTATAGATAAAATAAAAAAAAAGTGAGATTTGAGTAGCTAAAATACAAATCCACTGATGTACATGCTCTAAGGATGGATGGATAATAACCTGTCTAATGGCTGGCTTATTAGTCCATTTATAAAACAACCGGTTCCAAAAATAAAAATAAAATATGGTCTTTTACCTTTGCTAGGTTCCTTTTCTAGTAATGAAGCCGAATGATCGATGTTTACAATCAATATCCACCGTTAGTTATTAATAGCTTTGTATATTATGCCTCCCACTTGTTTTCAAATTTCGCAAGTCTCTCCATTTATGTAAAGCTATGTTTTCCTTTGACATAATATTTCTACGTGTTTTCATGTCTCTCAACAACAACAAATTATACGGAAAAAAAATAAATACTCGTAGCTTTTGAAAGGCTTCCACGGTTAATAGATCTCTAGGGAACTACCCAACTAGCAAACGACAGCACCACAGCACCGCCTTTGCAAATCGTCCACCATTCCCCCTGCCCATTTTTCAAGCATGCCGAACAGGCCCCCTCCAAGCCGGATAATCTTATCATTATCAAATTGCAAGAGTTTGTTACTGGTGAGTGCGAATGACCGAGCTATCGAAGCGATGAGAGAGTTACGCCGTTCGCCCACCTCAATTCAATGGAGAGGGTGGTGACTTCTTAAACACCAAATTCAAATATCCATGAACACCCAATTCTAGTTGTTTGGAACACCTAGCCCAAAAAAAAAATGAACACTCAGCCTAAAACCAATTGAAGACTCGATCAGTTACAACTCAAGTACAGCTCTTCAAACCACATGCTACACACTTTTGCATCATAGTGTTTACTTGTTGTAATTGTTGATATGTCGGCTAATATAGGAGTATGCTATAATAACTTGTCAAAAGTGACGAGCCATGGTTCACAGGCTAAAATAGTGACCAACTAAATATAAAAAGTGACTTTTAAACTTTTAATGCTCTAAATTTTGTTGGGTCTGATGGCGATGCCCAAAAATAAGCATTTAGAGATTTTAATTAGTAAATTTAGGACTTACCAAAAAAAAAAATATACTAGTGAATTTAGCTAATTCTTGGTAAGAATATGAGGCCTAGGCGTCCAAGGCATCATTTCACCAAATGTAACTTTTTTTGGGGTTGAAATGTAACTACTGAGGCCCATACCACAAGTGACCCAAACCAATTTGGTAAAATTACAGTTTAATTCCCTTAGCCATTAATTATTTTATATTTTGTCCTTAATCCATTGATCAAACCAATTGAGTCCGCGGATAAAAAAAAAAACCTATTGAGTCCTTAAACATTCCAACTTCATAGTACTATTCATCTAGTCTAACTTTGGATTCTCTGCATATTTACTGAACGAAGGTGAACGGTTCGCTACTAGGAACGACATTGATACTCATTATCGTTATTCAATCTGGCGTTTAATGAGAAAAATTTGCCACCAATTACAAGGTGCATATAAATTGTGTACAAAATATTAAACAAAATTTACTTTTGTTCCTTTCTATATTATAGTGAAGAGCATTGTTCCTTAACTTAAAAAACCAAATATTATCACTAGAATAAATAGGAATTTACTATCAATAGTAGTTTCTAATTCAAAACAACAATTTCTTTGATATTTGAAAAAATAGTGGCTGTGGTCCAGCAAATAGACGCGAAATCAAAAATTAAACTAAGTGGATATCAACTTTGAATAGTTTAACGATCCAGTCCCCGTTCCGCTAAGGAAAATAAGTACTTATTTTTTAAGAGATTAAATTATATACATCATCGGTGTAAAATAAAAATTTTCTCCAAATTAATTAAATTGTTTCTGGAACCACTGTTTTAACGATGTGGCATAATCTAATTAAAGTTGGAGGAAACTTTTGTTTACGCGACGGTATAAATAATTTAATCTCATTTTTTTAAATAAGTATGTATGTTATTGAATTAAAGGCGATTTATTAAAAAAGAATGACTTATCTTAAATTGAACATAAGTATTTAAAAATGCGAAACAGGCCTCAAAGTGTTCAATTGATTGAGCAAAGACGAATTAGACAAAAATTGAATAATTGAGGGAATAAAAGGGAAATCTAGCTAACCATTTTCGACTCTCTGTACCTATGCGGCCGTGTCTCAAACTTTTCTTTATTATTTGTGCAAATTTCATATATTTTGCGGGCGGAGAACACACAAATGTGTAGAAAACGAGTTGGGGCCCCTCTCTCTCATTTGAGAGCTTCGGCCAGAGGTCCATAGTATAGGGACTAATACTGTAATAAGGACATCAATAATTTTGGTACTGCCACCAGGACAATTGGACCCGGTTTCCAAATATAACCTTGTTTTGAAACAAAAGCGGGCACACTTTTCCCCACTCTATTCGATCAAAAAACGTTTCCAGAAGAAAAGAGAGAGAGAGAGAGAGAGAGAGAGAGAGAGAGAGAGAGAGAGAGAGAGAGAGAGAACGGTTCACGATCATCGTCGTTGCCGTTGTCATCGTCGCCATCCTTCGTCGCCTGCCACAATCGTCGTTGCCGTTGTCGTCGTCGTCGTCGTCCCCTTCAACGTCATTATCAGCATCTTCCTTCGACTGGTTCGTTCTGCAAATTTACGTTTTGTAATGGTTCTTTGTTCTGCACATTTACGTTTTGTTTCTCTGTTTCTACACATTTAGGGACTACGAACTGCTTTCTTCCAAAAAATTTAGGTTTTGTTCCACATGTTGTTATGGTTTATTTAGGGTTTCTTTGCTACTGATTATGTTTTATTTACGGTTTGTAGTCCATTGGTTAGAGCTTCTTTGTAATTTTGCAAGATCAGTACTCTGCATTTTATTTGTTCTTACAAATCACTTGACAAATGTTGTTATCTGTTGCATACTCTGCGTTTGTAGTCCATTGGTTAGGATTTCTTTGCTACTGATTATGTTTTATTTACGGTTTGTAGTCCATTGGTTAGAGCTTCTTTGTAATTTTGCAAGATCAGTACTCTGCATTTTATTTGTTCTTACAAATCACTTGACAAATGTTGTTATCTGTTGCATACTCTGCGTTTGTAGTCCATTGGTTAGGGTTTCTTTGCTACTGATTATGGTTTATTTAGGGTTTGTAGTCCATTGGTTAGAGCTTCTTTGTAATTTTGCAAGATCAGTACTCTGCATTTTTTTTGTTCTTACAAATCACATGACAAATGTTGTCATCTGTTGCATACTCTGCGTTTGTAGTCCATTGGTTAGGGTTTCTTTACTACTGGTTATGGTTTATTTAGGGTTTGTAGCCATTGGTTAGAGCTTCTTTGTAATTTTGCAAGATCAGTACTCTGCATTTTGTTTGTTCTTACAAATCAGTAAACAAATGTTGTTACCTGTTGCATACTCTGCATTTGTTGTCCATTCTTAGTGTATTGGTACTCATAGCACTGAATCCAGAATGATAACGACATTTGTCTGTTTTATTGAGGAACATCCATAAAACACAAGTTGACTGATGTCTCTCTTGTCTGTTTTATTGAGGAACATCCATAGAACACAAGTTGGCAGATGTCATTATTTGTTCATCTCTGTGCTATACCATATTTGAAGATTCTTACATATAACAACATCATCCGGTGATTTTGTTCAAATTTTCTGCTGTTTTGTTACAGGAAATGGTGAAAACAAAGAACTCTAATAAAGAATTGGTACTTGTAGTAGATACTATGAAACCATTGCAAGTTATTTTGCCTCCAGATAGGATGAGAATGAAGAAGACACCACGGAAAAAAACAGCAGTACAGAGTCCAAAAAAGATAGCAGAAAAAGATGAAGTTAAACAGCCTGCCTCTCGAAAGAGAACAAGAACAATAGAAGATGAAGAAGAAGATGAAGCAGAAAAAGATGAAGTTAAACAGCCTGCCTCTCGAAAGAGAACAAGAACAATAGAAGATGAAGAAGATGAAGTTAAACAGAGTCCAACAAAGCGAATGACAAGATCTGTCACACAACAAGAGAGAGATTCTCATAAAATGGACAAGAAAGAGAAGAAGAATGACAAGAAAAAGGGACTTAGCCCTGTTAAACAGAAGAAAAACGACAATAAAGAGAATGACAAAAAGAAGAATATACAAGAAGAAGAAGTAGAGGATGAGGACGAGGAAAAGGAAGAAGAAGAAGAAGAACAAGTTCACAAGCCAACGAAAAAGGAAGCCAATCAAAAATCTAGGTATGGTTTATGACTAGAATACTACAGATGATGAAATCTGTCATACTACAACATATGGTTACTTTGTGATAATCTGCATATACTGACCAAAAACTTTGAAACTCATGCAGGTCTAGTCCAAAGACGAAGCGACTTAGCCCTATTAAACGGAAGAAGAATGACAAGAAAGAGAAGGACAATGTGAAGAAGAACGACAAGAAGAAGAAGAAGATACAAGAAGAAGAAGAAGAAGAAGAGGAAGAAGAAGAACAAGAAGAAGAACAAGAAGAAGAAGAAGATACTGATGATGATGATGAAGAAGAAGAAGATTACAAAGAAGAAGAAGAAGAAGAAGAAGAAGAAGACGAAGAAGAAGAAGAAGAAGAAGAAGAAGATCTTCACAAGCCAAAGAAAAAGGCTGCCCATCACAAATCTAGGTATGGTTTATGACTAGAATACTACAACATATGGTTACTGAATCCATTCAAATACTGAATAAAATTTGCAAATTACTTTGTGATAATTTGCATATATGTATCCATTCATATACTGAATTAAAATTTGAAACTTATGTAGGTGTAGTCCAAAGACGCGCGGTAAGCAACAGAAGCAACAGAGGCAAGTGGCAAAAAGGACAACAGTGAAGACGCAAAAGAAAAAGGGGAAGAAAAAGGTCAAGAAAGAGGTCAAGGAAGAGGTTAAACCTAAGCCTAAACAAATTCAGTACAGGTAATCTAAAAATTTCGACATTTGTCTGTTTTGTTGGCAACATTCATATAAAATAACGACATCTGTCCTATACCAACATCTTCCTGTTATTTTGTTCAAATTTCACACAGGTCGAGTTTTCAAAGTTTTGTGAAACTCTTGAAGGACATAAAGTTCACAACTCTCCATAAAGAGAAGATAAGAAAAACGCCATTTGCTAATCTTATATTTGCTCTGGTTGATGAGAGCTTGACTGAGGCGTACCTGAGGAAAAGCGACCTGCATGCTCTTTCACTGATAAGACGATATGAGGGATCGGGAGGGAGGTTCAACCTAGGAACTAAATCAGTCAAGATAACAGCACAAGAGTTTGCACTTGTATTCGGCATCCCGTATGGGCCCAACCGAATTAAACCAACAACAAAACCAAGGATGCCAGAAACAAGGTTTGCTAATGAAATCTGTGTTCGAGGAGGTAGGATAATGACGAATTCAAGTCTGAAAGAATACTTCCAAAAAGCTGTGAAGAAAAAGGATGAAGAAAGTGCAAACGACGTAGCACGTGTGCTAACACTGTATCTTATCTCGACAGTGTTTCTCCCAAGCACAGCTTCAAGGGTGAGCTGGAATTTAATCGAGTTCATTGAAGACTTGGATAGGATCAGCTTCTATGACTGGGCAACATTCTTTACGGATGAGCTCATAAGGCAACTGAACGACAATATGGAAACACCGGCATCAACCGGGGGCTGCATATCAGGGCTCCTGGTAAAATTCTACCCTCTTATGATATCAACTTTTTATCTGTGATAAACTGCCTATATATATACTGGAAGATGTGGTTATCTTTCATAATCTGCCTACATGTATACTAGAAGATGTGGATATCATTGGTCTTCTGCTTATTTTGTGTATTTAAACTAATTTGTATTTTTCATGAAATACAGTATTGGTTCTGTGAGCACGTGAAATTGGTAAGCCAAGGAGATCCAACAAACTTCCCGAGGTTCGTCAAGTGGAGGCTTACCGACCTTAGTGTTGGTTTGGCAAATAACCCGTTGGATGTTCTTGATCCGTTAATCGTGAACGACTCAAAGTTGGAGGCAACGGAATTGGAGAAAGAGATGCTTGGATTTGTTGAGGTGCCGGAAGATGATCATGTGAAGCCAGAAGATGGTGATGACCCAGACCATGATGATGCAAATACAGAGCTTCAAAAAGAAAATGAAATCCTCCGAGAAAAAATCAAAAGGTTGACCGAGGAGAATGAGCAAATCAAAAGGTTGACCGAGGAGAATGAGCAAAAAGATGCTACAATTGCCCAGCTTCAGAAAAGAATTTCAGAGCTTCAAGACGAGACATATGAGGAAACAGTTGCTGAACTCAATTTTGAAGTGGATACTGCTCATGTTGAGAGGGATTTTTTTGTGAAAGAGGTTGAGCATAAGGAAGTTGAGATCTGCAGCGTGCTCGTAGAGAACGACATTATAGCTGAAAAGCTAGAAAGAGCAGAGGGAACCATTGACGACATAGAGACACATATTATTACCCAACAATTCAAGGTAATATAACCTAATCTTATTTCTAAAACACATCTTAGGTTATATGCTTCCTGGGTTTTTTTTCCCTTTATCTTTCCACAGAACCACACAGATAACCTAATCTTATTTCTTTATTTTCGAAAATAGACAAGTGAAAGTGTGGAAGAAGAAGAAGAAGAAGAAGAAAAAGAAGAAGAATGTGGTCCTGAGCATCAAATGGTACCGGATGAAGAAGTGGAAAGGACAACTATTGAAGCTTTCACGGGTGTACTAGCTGAAAACAGTCCAAAACCAACCAAGAAAAAGAGGAAACAGGTGGACCCTTCATCTCTTGTACAGAACGTGAAAAATGAGACAAGAATAGAGAAGAGGGAGGATGGTTTCGTCTATGAAGACCTAAAGAAGGTAAAGAAGAATAAACAGGAGGAGATGGATGATGTGATACCAAAATGGAAAGTTGAAAAAACAAAATTGGGTAAATTGCTGGAAGAAGAAGACAAAGCGTTGCTGAATCTGTTTTATGACCTAAACCAGGGGCAAGTGAAGTAAGTAAAGATACACTTATTCTCTTTCATTAATTCCCGATTCCATTCTCTTTGTATAATTCTTTCCTTTTGACATCACAGTGAAGAAGTCTGGACAGACAACGAAACAACTTATACCATAACTTTCAAATCAATAATAAAGCTTTTGGATGAACTAGACATGGGGAACGAGGTAATAGACGGGTACACATCAATGCTGAAAAGGGAGCAGGAAGTTAAACAACTGATGCAAGGAAACAGTGCGTTCTTCACATCCACCTGCTGGGTAAGTACATTGCCCTTTGCCCACAACAAAACACTGTTATGTTCACACTGTTTTGATGTCATTATTTGTTCATGTCTGTGCTATACCAGAAATGCAGATTTTCACATATGTTTGTGTTTATCTAACTAACATACTTTATTCCCACAGACACTTATCACAATGGCAAACCAGTCCCCCAAAAAGTTTCTCATTGATAGCAAACTTGAACAACTCTACAACGAATTACATGACAGGAGCTTAGATTACTTTCGGTACCTTGTTTTCCCGATGAACTCTTCAGGAAATAAGACGAACAAAAACAGTCCATATCATTGGACTCTGCTTGTTTATGATATGCAAGAGCAAGAATGGAAGCATTATAATTTATTGAAACCAAGAAAGAAGGAGAAATCAGGCGACCCTTACCTCAAAGATGCTGCAATAGTGGTAAAAAACCTTCACCTCTCTCTTATTTGCTTATTTAATCGCTTATAATCAATGACTGCAACTAACATAAAAAATTTACTTTGAAAAAATAGAAAGATGCTGTTGAGAAATTCATGAAGCAATTGGAAGAAAGAAGGAGTAGTCAGCCACAATTCAACTTGCTAACTCCCATAGAGTCAATCTTTAAAGATGGTGCTCAACTAAGAACAGTGCAAGAAGCACCACAACAGAATATTGCTTCGTAAGCTTCAATCAAACTTTCCATAGCTAAGCATATGACGACATCTATTGCAATTTACTAAACTCTATCTCTTGAATATATGCAGGGTTGATTGTGGACCTGTTGTTTGTTATGTCATCAAAAAGATTGCAGAGCTTGAAGAAATACCACAAAAGATTGAAAAAGAAGATGTTTCAGCTTTTAGAGTGCATTTGGTCCACAAGATTTTACATGATGAGCCAAGATCATGGACGAAAGAAACGTGGCAAGACAAAAAACTAGCTCACGATTTTACTTCTGATCAGTAGAGAAATCTGGATTCAGCACTGGTTTAGGAGCAAATTCTCCTCTTTTGTTTAGGAACACAAAATGTGTTAGTGGTTAGTTTAACACTTTGTAGATGGCAGAACAGTGTGTAGGTTGTTGGTTTGACAGTTTGTAAGTGATTCGTTTGACAAATGTGTTAGTGGTTGGTTTAACACTTTGTAGATGGCAGAACAGTGTATATCTTGTTGGTTTGACAGTTTGTAAGTGATTCGTTTGACAGTTTGTAACTGGTGACAATCTGGATTTTGATAGTTACATAAAACTTTCATTTTGGCTATGATTGTTGATTGTGGTTGTTGGCTATGATTGTTAACTGTGATGACAAAAAGGCCCGGTGTGGGTTTATTTGTGAATTTCTATTGTGAATGGTAATTTAGGATGAGAAATGCCCGGAGTAGGCTGATATACACTGTTGTTTGTTGCTGTTTTTATTAGTTTAAGACGCAAGGCGTCAGGCTAGGCCATAAAGCAACGAAACCCTGTCAATTTTTTCCCTTGTTTGCTGCACATTTTCTGGGCTTGGCTTCTTGAGTTGCCATGCTTTCCAAAAATGACATTAATATTGGTACATTTGCTGGATACCTAAGCTGCTGCTGATTTGGAAACTGAAATATGTACATTTGTGTTCATAACACTGATGTGAATGTGCAAACAGATGATGAAATCTGTCATATTCTATTCGGCTAGGCCATAAAGCAAGGAAACCATGTCAATTTTTTTTCTTGTTTGCTGCACATTTTCTGGGCTTGGCTTCTTGAGTTGCCATGCTTTCCAAAAATGACATTAATATTGGTACATTTGTGTTCATAACATTGATGTGAATGTGCAAACAGATGATGAAATCTGTCATATTCTGTTCTCTGTATTTTGGCAACAAAACATACAGGACTGAAAAACTGTGAAAATTAGTACGCTTTATTACACCAACAAAATCTTATCTATCATGCTAACAATCAATATCCTAAGAACAAGTTCAAATCGAACGAATCAAATAATACTCAGCAATATCCTAAGAACAAGTTCACTCAATTGGCTCTTTACATCTCTTCCTATTGTGGTTTTCCAACTTTCCACACCTCCCACACCTTATTTGTCTCACCTTCTCCCCCTTTGATCGAATTCTTTGAACCTTAGGTCTACCCCGCGGCCTTCTTGTCTTAGGAGGAAGAACTACACGGTTCTCTTTTGTCACTTCTGAAGCTCCGAGAGTGGGAATAGGATTTATCATACTATCATATGACAATCGGAAAGCTTCAACGGTGTAAAAAGGATCTATGTAGTTTGAAACTTGGAGGCCAACCTTTTGAATAGACGTCACTGCATGCACACAAGGAAAACCGTTCAACTGCCATCGACAACATGTGCACGTCCGTCTCTGAACATCAACTACAACTGTCGGAAGGGAGAACACTTCAAAAACATCTTCACTTGCCTTTGCCACAGTCCACGACCGACCTTTGTTGAAACTTGTGACCAACTTCTTATCCATTTCAGGACACACAATGCCATTCCACTTCCATGACTGTTGCCTCCTATCACACATTTGCTCCATCAGTTTAACCCTTATCGTGTCAATTGCATTCAAAATTGGCAAATGACGGGCTTCCAAAATCCATTTGTTGAAAGACTCAGCTGGATTTGAACACATGTCCCCATATCTTCTACCTTCAAAATATGCATTTGCCCACTTGTCAAGTGGCAACGATTCAACAAAATCCTTAGCTTTTGGACCACCAACATTGCACAGTTCTTTAAAAGCTTCCTCATAATCAGAAATCGATGGTGCATACGCACAATAAGAAAACAACTCGACTACTCTGTCCCTAAAACCATTAGACAATCTGCCCTTAAACTTGTCCCTCAAATTACACTTCAGATGCTGCAAACAATACGCATGATATCCATTGGGAAAAACCTCTGGAATACCTTTCAAAAGCCCAGAATGACGATCTGTTATGAATGTTATTGGACGAGATGACAGAATTGTTGACAACTTTCTCAAAAACCAAAGCCAATTCTCGTCAGTTTCAGAATCAGCAATGCCAAAAGCCACTGGAAACAGTCCTAATCCAAAAAAAAAGAAACAAGCAACATTAATCTACATTAATATATTCATGGTATAACATAATCAATGCAAATTAGTCCTTTGTATCTTAGAATCTAAGGGAAAATATAACGTTATCTGTATTTATTTATTAATCTGCTATGACTGTATATCAACAGAAAACAATAGATGTTGTTATCTATATTAAACTTGTCTCTCAATCTTCCAAATAACATAACATAAACAGAAAATCAATATTGAATGGACAAGAAGACGAATAAAAATAACTAACCTTGATCGCCATCTTTTCCTATAGCTCCGAAAAGGGTTCCAATGTACCTCCCCTTCAAAAAAGTCCCATCAAGCGCTAACAAAGGACGGCAGTAATTGAAGCCTTTGATACACGCATCAAATGCTACAAAAATCCTTCTAAAACAATTAGTTTTGTCACAATACTCAACATCAATAACACTTCCTGGGTTTTTCTCCTTCGCTACCTCAGCATACCACCTTAGTAGGTCAAAAGACAATGCATAATCTCCATACAGCTCATCACCTGCCTTCTCAACCCCAAACCAAGCATGGTGATAACTGATTTTACTCCCATAATACTTCTCAAAAAATTTCACTGCTTCTATTGGTGCATAGTTTGTCTTAGTTCGAACTTCCTCCCTAATCTGTTTAGCAACCAACTTTGAACTCATCCGAGGATTCTTCGAACTAGCAAAAACACCAACACAACTGTGATTCTTCTCAAACTCCCTAATACAAAAGAAACTGTTAGATCTCTCAATGGTTGCATGAATAAACCATTGACAACCAGATTCTGTATGTTTTTTTGAACATTCCGCCGTTACTCTAGTCTTGTCATTCTTCAAAAACTTATATACAAATCCGACTTCAATAGCATACATTGCCAGACAATCCCTAAATTCTTTTACTCCGACTCTAAACTCTTGGCCAACATGAGTAATCAACTTAGCCCAACCAGCAGAAAGACGGACAGTCTCGTGGTGCTGACAAAACCTCTCAAGTGGATCTTCTTCTACTTCATGCATAGTACTACTTTGACCAACTTCAAAACTTCTTCGACATTCAACACTTTCAACAACAATACTCCGATTATTATGATCAGCACAAGAAGAAAGCACTTCAACAACTACATCAATGCAACTAACCCCATACGCACCAGCCAATGCGAACATATTTACAAAATCAGCATCATTATCTAGAACGCAATTGTCATGTCCACCTACAGCATACAAAAGTTGAAAACTAGAGGTTTCCAAATTTGGCCACTTCTTAACCAGACTACGGACAACATCGTCAAAGCAGAAATCTCTTCTAACTGATACGACAAGAGTTTTTGAACCATATTTGCACAGAAGAACAATAGAAGATTCCATACTGGAAATTTAACACCCTCTGCAAGCAAAAAATGCAAAACAAATATCATTATCTGTCCTATTAATCTGCTCCAAAACTCTGAAAAACAAAATATCATTGTCGACATAGATCTGTTCTATCCATTCAGTCCACAAACCGCACAAATGCACACACACTCAAAAGCTGACTTGTAAATTGGATTATCAAATAAACGAGAGAGAGAGAGAGAGAGAGAGAGAGAGAGAGAGAGAGAGAGAGAGAGAGAGAGAGAGAGAGAGAGAGAGAGACCTTCGTCAGATCACAGTGAGAAACCTTCGGCTACAATTCAAACCTTCCAATCGCAGTGGGAAATCTTTGTCAGATCACAGTGAGAAACCTTCGACAGCAATTCAAACCTAAATCTCCAAACCAAACCAAACGAGAGAGAGAGAGACAGAGAGAGAGAGAGAGAGAGAGAGAGAGCTCAACAATTGAAACCATGAGAGCGAGACAAAGGAAGTATTGATCCTGAATTTGGTGGATCGTGAATTTGGTCGTCCCCAAATTCACCAGTGACGACAGCGAGAACTCCTCTCTTCTCAGAGTTTAAATCTGGCCTTTATATACTAAGGGTAGCTTGGTCCGTTAATGGACCTAAGGCTGCATACAAGTGACTATAATGAATCCGCAGCCTGATAAAAGAATTACCCGGACTAGAAGGCCCAATAAGTCTAGACTGTGGGCTCTAGCCCAATTTTCTGCTATCATTTTACTGTTGTTCAGGGTTTAAGCTTCTCCTTCCCAAACCCCTCACTCTTCCCTGGAGTCATAATCTCCACCACCCACCCCCCCCCCCCCCCCCTTCGGCTCATGGCCCGGACCACCCTGCTCTCTCTGCTACTTCTCCTCCGCCTCTCCACCCGCCCCATCTTCCTCTCTCATCCCCACCTCACACCCAACCACCGCTTCTCTTCCATCTCCTCCTCACAAACCACCACCACATCATCAAACTCCTCAGACCCCACCAAACCCACTTCTCTCTCAGCCCGCATGAGCTTCGTCTTCGACCAAATCGACGCCATCGAGCGTGACCGCTCCGAAAAGGACGACGCCCTCCAGCGTATCCGCGCCTGGCGCGAGTCCAAAAAGACCAAAACAGATGAAAAAAAACACGGCCAAGGGTTTTCTCCGAGCGAGTCGAACGAATCGGGTGAGTTGGAGGTGAGGGAGGTGAAGGAGAGAGAAGTGGTGGGGTTGGCTGATAGGAAGGTGGAGGTGGTTCACCCGTGGCCGGAGTGGATTGAATTGATGGAGAGGTTGGTGCAGCAGAACTACTTTGATCATAGAAGGAAGGATGAGGACAAGATGGTGGAGGATTTAGGGTTTAAGATGGAGGAGGTTGGTGAGGATTCATTAGGGTTTGATTTCACTAGGGATTGGAAGACTGTGCAGACCGCCTGCCTCAACTTCGGACGTGATCGGTTCGATATCCTGAGGTCTGTTTCTTTGGTGCCTTTATTGTGTCTTGTTAGAGCTTTTCCCATTTTGGTTAATATATGAGCCGAAACTAGTATGAGTTTGGGTGGCCTCTCCACTTATTGCCAACTGATTTTGAATTGATTGCTTTAACATGTCTTAATGAAAAAAGACATCGGTATTCGTTTCAATAAGCATATTTATCTCGAGAAAAGTACGATTAGAGACATATGGACGGATTCTGACGTTGCGTTTCTTTTCGGATGATTATGATTTGACTAGGCGTTTGTGGATATCCTACCACCTGGTTTTTAGTTTAGAATGGATGATTAACACATTAGAATGGCCTCCAAAATGAACGACTCGCATGGTCTATTGAGATCATTGTGGTCTTATTTTGTGTCATATGATGGAAACATGAGAGATCATCACATGATTTGATCTCGATATCATGAGGTCTGTTTCTTTTGGTGCCTTTCTTTTTTTTTGCTTTCTCAATGTGCTTACAATCTGTGAAAATAGACATTGGTATCTGTTTCAATAAGCGTATCTGTCTCGAGAAATACGCCTCGTTAGAACAAGTGTTAGAAACATATAGTTGAATTCTATAGATAGAAATTTATTTCTAAGATGAGTGAAGGCATCTAGAATTCCATATATCATAAGGCATTAGATCTCAAAATGTTCAAAGAACAATTTGTGCCCAACGAGTTAAAGTTTAGCTTTGGAAGCATAATAATATATATAATGGCAATCAAATATATAATCATGCACTCCTATTTATCATTTGAGGCATTTTACTTCGAAGGGTTTTATCTAGCAGCTTGTCCAATGTTGCAGCCCTTATCAATCAGCAGTTGTGATGGAGTCTAAGCACAGTGGTGTGAAAAAAATATGAGGCTCTCATGGTCTCACATCATGTGGCTTGCGAACCTCAACTGTGCTTCATGAGCTGCGCCTTGCCTCAAGGTGTTTGAGATGTTTCGGTTGCAGTTGTGCCTCGACTCCACTCAACACTTAGAGCGCTTTTTATAACACTGGCCTAACCAAGCTTCTATGAATTATTTTTTTTTGGCAAAGTTGAATCTATATGTGGTTAAAATTGCACTCAATCCTATAAATGACACCTTGTTTGATAATGGGAGACTATCTTTTTAACAAGTACGTATCATCCCTTCTTTGTCCTAACTTTGAAAAGAATAAATGAAAACCAACCTAAATTAGGTGCAGAGGTTTTTGTTCTTTAGAAAGGTACTCAAGTATAAACCATCCAAAGAATAAAGGCTAGACCATGGTTTTAAATCGCGGTATCGGTCGGTGGAACGGTCACAGTCGCGAGTAGCGGATATTAGGAGTATCGGTCAATGTGTAACGGGAATCGGACACCGCACTTGTGAATTTTTTTCAAGCACTTGCAAGTGCTGGAAATTTCATTGATACACATGCTCTAACCTTATTTATGATTAAATTGAATGTTTTAAAGCAATATTTTACTTTTACAAGTATTTTAAAGTAAAATTTGATCAAATGTTGCGTTTTAAGAACGAAATTGAAGTTTTTTTTTTTCTCATCTAACGAGAGTTTTCTCAAAATAATGTTTTAGCACGTGAAGGCATTGTAAAAAGTTGCAAAGAATACACTGTAGGATCACATGGAGATCTCAGAAAGGTAAAAAAAAATAGTAGAAAAGTTGTTCTCGGTGTTCTGTAGGCGTAACGGTCGTGTAATAGGTTGTCACGGCCATTGCGTGATGCATAATGACCAATACGCACATGAATTTTCGTAACGTCGTTATTTTCACCCGTAAGGGTATCGGGCCTTAAAAAACCCGTTGCGTTACGTAACGGCCGTTTTTGGAATTAGCCCTTCAAGCTTCAGGGCCCAATTTTTGAAATGCCTATGTTTCCTTTACTTCACATCCCCATTCTCTGACCCAAGTCACTACATGCTACTGTAAAACAGCAAAAGAAAATTTTACTTTGAATGAGGCTGTTGGGTTACTGACAATTTTTTTTGTGAATGTCCACACATGCTTTTAACTGTTTTTGGAGACTTTCCTTTCGAGTGTATTTTCACTAATTTGATCTGGAATATGTATCCCTCTTCCCTTCATTTTTTTGTCAAGTAATGTTGCTTGAGATGTGCTCAGAATGGCAATTGATTTCAGGTCATTGTCGAGACAGGATATTCAAGTTTTGGTTGGCTACGGGTGTCCTAGTGCAGACAAGAAGGTGGTTTTTTCGGCAAAGTTACTTAGGAAACACGTCCACCTCGATGAAGGAGATGTAAGCTTTATTTGATTGGCAATTAATATGCTGCACAATTTTGTCAATTGGTTCTCTTTGGGCTTAGGGTTGCCATTGTAGCATTGGCTGCTCTAGCTTGTTATTTTTACTTTGGGAAAACTTCACTTAGACCCCCTGTGTTTTGGTCAATGTGTAGGTTGACTCCTTGACATTCATTTATCACCGCGTAACTCCCTGTAGTTTGTGGACTAAGTGCACCACTAACATTTGTTGATGCAACTTGATGGTGCTTATAAAATGACCTTAATGTCCTCATCTTCTTCCTCTCATCTTAACTAAAGTACTAAACACGCACGTATACAGACGTATAGTAAAATGTACGCCAATAACAAGGACTGACTGTAGAATCACGAGGGTTTACTCGACACCAGACTCCTCACAAATCAAACTCCAATCTAAAACCTTCAACGTGGAATGGCACGACAAAATTGAATGCTTTCAAACAATGAATTACATGCTCATTTGCAGAGCAGGATTAAGTGAAAATTAGGTTTTCACAAATTGGGCGTTTGGAATGGGATTGGAACCACATGTCAATCAGGCAATGTAATCTAAATCAAAGCCATGATTGCAGGAACTCTAACTGTGTTCTTCAATGCAATCAAAATGGAGGTCAATGTTAATCACACAGTTTCGGTAAAAGTGTAGAAGAATATTATAACTACTTAGGAGGTTATACTTGATTTTAGAATTCAGAAGTTCTTAGATATTTATACCATAGAAGTGGCAGGTAAAACTGATTTCAAACCTATCTAATAAACCGTGTAAATGTAGTCATTGTCTCTTTGATAGGCTTGAAATTAGAATGTCAAACTTTTGATTGCCATTGCAGTTTTCGATTGGTTTGACATTCAAGTGGGGTTTTCAAAATTGGGGTTCAATTTTGTGTGCGAAATGCTTGATTTTTTATTGAAAAATGGAAAACCAGCTGAGAAAGTCTTGGCTAAAACTGGTTGATGCTGAATTCTCTATTGGAAAAATAGGGAAAACTAGCTGAGAAGTTGGGGCTAAGATTGGTTGAGCAAAATGGTGTGTGTGCGCGCGTGCGTGCGTGTGTGTGTTGATATTTGAATATACATAATTACATAATTTGTGACTTCTAATTCGAAGGAAAAGGCGTGGGGTGCCGAGCTAGTGGGAACTCTGGGGAGGGGTGGGAGGTTCTGGAGGCATGGCGTAATAGGGACGGAGCAGTGGAGGCAAGTTAGTGAGAGAAATAATGCAGAGAAAAAAGAAAGAAAAAAATGGTAAAAAGTTGGGAATTAAAAGATTTTAGAGGGTATTTTTGTTTTGAAAAATGGTTTATTCTCCACATTGGTGTGTGGGATTCACTTTGATAATTTAGAGGGAAAATCACATGGTGCACTTTAGTCCACAAACCACAGGGATTTATGTGGTGATAAATGAACGTCAGGATGTCACTCCGCACATCGACCAAACCACAAGGGGTCTAACTGAAGTTTGCTCTTTTATTTTTGTGTTTTAAACGAGGAAAAATGTGTGTAATTTGTACACCATTGAGGTTTCTGTAGTACCATAGTGTCCATTATGTATATCTGATTTACAAGTTCAGCAATTCTACTTCTAGGATTTCAAATAGTTTTTCTGTCTCATTCGTCGAAGTACTTCGTTGTGTGTATGTGTGTTTTTTGTACTTGAATACAAGTTAAGGGAAGCTAGATGGCATGGGGGAAATCACATTAGAACAAAGAGAAAAACATCACACTTAGATTTGCCCAATTCTAGCCAAAACTCCTCAAACACAAACAAGAAAATGTAGAGGGAATATCAGAAGAAGATTCAGTCCCTGACATAAGGGAAGCCAAATTTATCAAAACACAAAGAAGCAACCGCAGAAGCTGGGAGATCCAGAGGAAAAACATAGGAAGATTAAACACCACTTGATGCCCCCACTTTAGCCTATTTCTCAGCAATTACTTTTACAATACATGGCTGAATTCAAACTGAAATGGGAAGTAAATTGCATACCGCCAATAAGAAAGTTGCCAAGGAGGCTTTGATCCTGTATGTAAATCGGGAGCAAGAGTCTTAGAGTCTGATTTTATTCAGGCCAAGGTTATTTAAAGGCCCGAGTAAAGCTTCAAGCTATCTTTAAGAGCCCTAACTTCAGCTATAATCCTTGCTGCAACGCGGTAGGCATTAGAGAAGGCAGCAACCAAAGTACCCAAGGACTTAGACTGAGCTATTGATCAAATTATAATTGCTTTATCTAGATATCTCATGGGTGATCAATTGATCAAAGTAGTTTCTTTCCCAGATATTGTTGAATCACATGTTACTCATAAACAAATTGCAGCTCCCTGTTAGTGGTGACTTTGTACCTAACATGGATGTTGGAGTTTTACTTGGGCATGTATGCTTGACTTGGTGATCTTGAAGTGTAATAGATTTCCTTGGGCATGTATGCTTAACTTGCCCATCTTGAAGTGTAATAGACTGAAATTGGTCAATATCTTATAGTTTTAATGGGGCTAATAAACAGTTTAACTAAGCTTCCATGTTACATGACTCACAGACTCACATTCTTTTCCAGCAACATCTTGGCACTTCGATTAAGAAAATGCAAGTAAAAATTATGAACTGCTTTATTGAATAGGATAATCAGCACAATCAACTGTTTGTCTTTGATTTATGGAATGTTTAAATTTCAGGTTTGTAGTTCCTGCAGTTTAAGAAGTTCTTGTGAAAGAGCATATCTTGTCACAAATAAAGAGGATGAAGCACGAACTATCGATGTTATGCGTGTCCTATTGACATATGGCTTTGATCCCGTGAATGGATCAGTTGTTAACGAGTCCCTTCTGAAAATGAAATCACTGAAGACGGTTGTCCGCAAACTACTGCATGAGGTTGTCAAGTTGAGTGCAGTTCCAATAGATCCAAATCTTCCTCCTCCTATAATAAAAAAACCACCACCTAAGGTGAAGCAACCACCCCCTCCTCCAAAGAAACGGGTCGGACGTGATGACATTGAGATGAAAAAGGGGGATTGGCTATGTCCCAAGTATGTATCTCTTCTAAAGTTTGTATTTTTTGTTACGCCCAATTTGTTCTGCTTTTGGATTGATTTTAAGACATTGATATTGCCAAGAATGGTTAAAACCATCCAATTGTAAACATTTTTAGAATATCTTTTTCCAATCCAACTTTTTCTTTTTTCTTCTGGTGGACGGTGTAGTATCTTGTGAAAGACACGGTATCAGCTGCGTTCATTGAAATATTACCAGAATTAACTGAAGATATGGACTATGAAGATTGTTAACAGTTGTCATTTGCCCCTATATTGTGCTATGCGTCTGAGTTACTGAACATAAACCATAGATCGGTGCCCTCTAAATAACTGCTGGACATCAGACCAGTAAATATGGGTGGATCTTTTATTCTCAAATTGCCAAGTTGGATGTATTGATGGCCACCATCTAGCGGTTTTTAAGACCATCAGTGGGAATTCTATCATCATTCATATTGAATGATTCGGTTGTGTTCTGTCTGCTTGTTTTTTTCAATGAGAATTAATTTCCTGTGTAACTTATCTGAGGATATTTCTACGTACAGGTGTGACTTCATGAATTTTGCCAAGAATACAGTGTGCCTGCAATGTGATGCCAAGCGTCCCAAGAGACAGCTGCTTCCGGGAGAATGGGAATGCCCACAGTATGTTTCCACTCTTAACTTTTATGTATAGCCTTTTGCTGATTCTATTACTTTGTTGAAGATAATTACAGGTGATATGTGTGGGCACACATGTCTATACACATAGCTTGACCACTTCATCGTACAGAGGGATTACACTGATTTTGACCATCGTACTTAGGGTCTTCCTCATTAAATAAGGGGCTGTTGGAATATGATGATTAACCAACATATGTACCTATATTGCATCATTTACCAGCTCACTTTCTCATTTTCCATTTTAGCATTTCTTTTGCCAGCTCATTTTCACCATCATGTGGTGCCAGTACTGGTGCAAGTATTTATACATGATGTGGACTATAACATGTTCATTCCTGGTGATATCATTTGGCAGGTGCAATTTCTTGAATTATAGGCGAAATATGGTATGTTTTCAGTGCGAACACAAGCGTCCACCGGATGATTTTACGGAGAATCAATTGCAAGACCGGCAACGTGGTCCTAAGATGAGGTTGGAGAAGGTTCCCAGCAAGGGAGAGGTTTCCAATGCATGGAATTTTGACTTCGATGACAACGAATCTGATGGGGCAGACGTTGCTGCTTTTGAGTATGCAGATTCTCATAAGTTGGATGAAGATTTTCCCCCACACATTCAGTCTCAAGGAGAAAACTTTAAGGTCCCCGACAATGAATTCTATAGGCCCAACAGAACACCTAGGGAAAATGATGGGGAATACTATGATCGTGGGCTCAAAAGGTCTAGGAAAGGATTTGATGATTTTGATGATGAAGAAGAAGACGACGATGTTGATAGTTATGAGTTGGACACTCAAAATAGTCATCAATTACGTAAGAGTTCTTCGATTGATTTCTCAGAGGTTGAAGGTGACTCTGAATCTGAATCTGAAGATGTTGACGGCTTTGACGGTGACAATAGGATTGCTCGACAACGCAATAAGCCATCTAAGATAATGCATGGAAATTCAACTTTCTCTGGCTTTGAGGTTGATGAACAAGATTATGATTCAGATGACGAGCTTCCGGTCCATCCAAACTGGAAATCTAGACATAGTGCTGACTCCAGTCGGAGAACTAGAGGTAGTGGAGCAGGGAGTGTTGGCTTAGATGAAGACTATGGGATTGATTCTGACACCGACGACTTGGCAGATTCGGATTTTGGGTCCCGGCGGACTAAAGGGGACAAACGGGTTTTAAGTCACGGCCATTCTAGGAGACGACAAATTGATGACAGTGATGATGAACCCTTTTCTGAATCTGACGGTGAAGACCGATATTCTCCAAGAAATAGATTTGGGGGAACGAAAGAAGGCCGAGATAAAAGAGGACACAACTCAAGGGGTTGTGGCAATAACAGGGGATTTCAGAGGGATGATTGTTTTAATAGATCGTCACAAGGGCCTCGTGGCAATAACAGGGGATTTCAGAGGGATGATGGTTTTAATAGATCTTCACAAGGGTCTCGTGGTAATAGTAGAGGATTTCAGAAGGATGATTATGGCAATAGCAGGGGTTTTCAGAGGGATGACCTTGGGGGGCGTAGTAGAAAGGATAACAGAGAGAGTGATTCGCGCAATTCCAGAGGACCTAGTAGGGGAGGTTTTGGAAATAGGCGACATGGAGGGCTTAATGATTCTTACAACCGGTCGGACAACAGCAGGGACTTTGATGATGGTAGACCCATTAGGCAGCGCATAAATGTGCGATGAAGTTGAGCTGTTACTGGTGCTTGACTCATTTCAGGCCTTCAGGTTGTGAAAATGAGTGAAATGAATATTAAATCTCGTGTAATATCTAATACGATATAAAAATCACGTTAAAAGTTATTGAATATTTCATCAAGAATCCAATGCTTGCGCGTCTACTCACAAGGTGATGAATCTGGTGTCTCTTTTTGATCTGCTTGATCCTGAACCCAGTTTAGTTATTACTGTTGGACCTGGATGTCAAGATATTGGCTTAAACATGGAAAGGGTAATAGGAGTATAAGTGATGAAATTTGTCAGAAACACATGTTAAGAACCATTCCAAAGAATTGCAATAATTGATTGGCAAGTGAAACTTTATTTATGTGGTATCTGCTTTGTGTTTTCTAGTGGATGCTTTCTGATGCTATGATACGAGCTTCTAACTTATCAACAAAATTTATCTAACATACTATTCTTGTTTTTTCTTGTGACAGTAAAGGTCTTCGATCTTCAAACTGGTACTTGGTCAACCTTGAAGACTTACGGGAAGCCACCAGTATTTGTTCATTTACATCTTAACAAGGACATCTGTTTCTTCCCGATGACTATTGAGTTCCCATGAAAGCAATTTCCATTTGAAATGAGATGGTTAAATTAGAATCAGATACTATGAATTTGCTTATGGTAAAATGGTCAGAAGCTTATCGCTCTTTTCCACTAGAAGTAAGAGCTTTTGGTTTCTTTGTAATACTATGAGTCTATAAGTCTGTCATATTGTCCCAGAAATGAGATATGACAATTTCTATTTTACACTTAAGAAAAAGATAGCAGGTTGTTGAAAATTGGCTTATGCTTTATTTGGTTTATAATTTGAGGGCATAAATTCATAAATAGGTTGAGTTTCCTGCTTTTTTATTATTCTTTTTAAGGAGGAATGTGTTTATGATGTTGTCTCTTACTTAACGGATTTTAATGTCTATGAATGCTTGTCGGGTTTCACGCGGAGGCCAATCTGTGACCGTTGTTGGCTCAAGTTTAATCATATTTGGTGGACAAGACGCAAAGAGATCCCTTCTGAATGACCTGCACCTTCTCGACTTGGAAACCTTGACATGGGATGAAATAGATGCGGTGTAAGTTGCTTTTTCTAAAATTTCCGAAGCAATTTTTGTGTCCATTTCACGTTCTTGGTTGTTTGGTGTCGTATGGGAACAATGATGTATGTAAGGCGGAGGTGTTCATGTAATGACCATTTGCTACCATATTGACATAGGGTGATGGAAGAGTCTTTTTGGTTTTGGGGTTATGTTTTTCTGCTCATATAAGTATCACTAGTTCAAAAAAGAGACGTTTCAGTAGTTTTCTGTTTTCCTTTCTTTGTAGACGTAAAAAAGTTACTGCCGTCGCACAATTGTTGTTAATCTGGTGATTCTGGCCATTGCATTCAACTTCCATGTGCTGCAGCCTGCAAATGTGATTTTGCCACGATGCTGTTGCAGCACAGCAATATGGAAAAATATGTAGTTTTGTTTTGATCGTTGAAAAAAGATGTAGTTGAAACGTGAAAAAAAAAAAAAATGTATGAAGTTTTGCTCGTAGTTATATTTTTTAATTTCTGATTACTTTCTCAATCTATAGTTGTGGGTTTTGTTCGTGGTCTTTACAGCAATATTGTCTTCACTGTTTGTAGGGGGGTGCCGCCTTCCCCAAGGTCCGATCATGCTGCTGCAGTACATGCAGAACGTTACCTTCTTATTTTTAGTGGGGGTTCACATGCTACTTGCTTCAACGATCTGCATGTCCTTGATTTGCCTCAATAGGAGAATTCGCAGGTCTACAACCTAACATTCCTATTTCTTCCAAAAGATCAAGTATATATTTCCGTTGGGAGATAAAATCACCTCTATCAGACCTCGCCACCTCTATCCCTAGAAAGTATCTCAGTGATCCCAAATCCTTAATCTCAAACTCTTGAGCCATGTTAGACTTAAGATTAAGAATCTCGTCCACATCATTGCCTGTCATTATTATATCATCAACATAGACAATAAGGACAGCAATCTTACCGACAGCTCCTTTGATGAACATAGTATGATCTGCATGGCTCTGTTTGTATCCAAACCTCAACATAGCCTTTGAAAATCTACCAAACCAAGCTCTAGGTGACTGCTTCAGCCCATAGAGAGCCTTCTTCAACCTACAGACCTTTCCTTCGGTCTCAGAGGAAGAAAAACCTGGTGGTATATTCATATATACCTTCTCCTCTAATTCACCATGAAGGAATGCATTCTTCATATCAAACTGTTGCAGAGGCCAATTCAAATTTGCAGCACAAGATAGTAGAGCTCGTACAGAGTTCATCTTTGCTACCGGAGCAAACATCTCCTCGTAATCTATACCATAGGTTTGAGTAAAACCCTTGGCAACAAGTCTTGCTTTGTACCTCTCAACTGTACCATCAGCATTCTGCTTAATAGTGACAACCCACTTGCATCCCACTGATTTCTTCCCTTCTAGAAGTGATACCAACTCCCAAGTGCCATTCTTTTTCAAAGCTGTCATCTCCTCTACCATTGCTCCTTTCCACTTAGGTATTACCAGTGCATCCTGCCAATTCTGTGGAATAGATATAGAAGAAAGAGACGAAACAAAGACATGGTATGAATGAGATAAATGATCATAAGAAACAAACTGAGAGACAGGATCTAGGGTGCATGACCTTACACCTTTTCGAAGAGCAACAGGAAGATTATCAGAATCAATAAAAGAAGGTTCAATGGGAGAAGATTCATTACCAGATGAGTCGGGTGAAGAATCCAGAACTGGAGCAGGCGATTGTGATTGACAAGGTGGTATCACATAGGAGAGCTTTCCATTTTTCCGTCTAGTTCTAGTATAGACCTGCAAGTCAGGCCTTTGCCACCGTTGTGATAAGTTCTCGATATCACCATCAATGTCATGTGTTCCTCTTTCGGCAGATATTGGTTCATCTCCAGAGTTTTCCTTCTCCCTCTTACCCTGATTAAAAAATAATTCCGTCTCCCCCTAACCATGACTATAAACCTCCCCCATCTTTTCTTGTCTATGCTCCCCCTGAAGAGATGGAGCGGAGGGAGAGTAAAAATGCTCTGTTTCCCAAAAAGTGACATCCATAGAGACAAAAAAATTTCGAGAGTGAGGATCATAACACTTATAACCCTTCTGGGTAGGAGAGTACCCAATGAAAACACATTTATGGGCTTTAGGACCTAACTTGTCACCAGAGGGGTGAGGAGCATGAGCAAAACATACACAACCAAAGACTCTCGGAGGAAGAGTCGTGACGCGAAAACTACCAAGAAGACACTCAATGGGGTTTTTGAAGTGGAGAACACTGGATGGCATTCAGTTTATAAGGTAAGTTGCAGTCAAAATCGCTTTGCCCCATAAGTAAATACACCCAAGTAACATGAGAGTAACAGTCAATAAAAGTGACAAACCACCGATAACCTTTAAGAGAGGTAACAGGGGAAGGACCCCAAACATCAGAATGAATAACCATAAAAGGAGAAGCACTCCGTTTATTAATAGGTGCATAAAAAGATCGTTTATGTTTTCCAAGCTCACAGGCTTCACAAAAAAACTGACTCGGAGAACAATGTTTAATTAAATGAGGAAAAAGTTTCCCTAAAATCCCAAAAGAGGGATGACCAAGTCTACGGTACCACTGATATAACATAGAAAGAGCTGGATTTCTATCTGTTTGCTGAGCTAGACCACATGACACGAGTGAATGAGTTGAACGAGCTCCAGACTCCAAAAAATGGAGGCCACCACTGCCAATCACCTTTCCTCGTATCCAGTTCCTGAAAAACACAATGAGTAGGGAAAAAAGTCACAAAACAATTTGCAGAACGAGTGAGATTACTAACGGACAGAAGATTAGTGACAAAGTTTGGGATATGTGGAACTAAAGAGAGGGAAATAGAGGGAGAATAGCGAACCGAATCTTTCCCTGAGATAGCAGAGAATGACCCATCTGCTATTCTAACCTTATCCTTACCAGAACAAGTAGCGTAAGAATCAAACACAGAGGAACAACCTGTCATATGATCTGAAGCACCCGAATCTATGATCCAAGGAATAGCAGAAGAGGCAGCAAATGCACTAACTGGGGTACCTGTGTGAGCAAAATAGGATGAAGTGGAGGCTGCTGTGGAAGTAGGAGCTACAGTAGATGGAGAATCAGCCCGAGCCATTAGGCGCCTGAGAACTTGCATCTCCCCCTGAGAAAAGCCACCAACATGATCGGATGTCGCCTGAACCCCAGTACTGAACCCGAAATCAGGCAAAGTGGACTCCGAAACATGAGCCTGGGCTTGAGAACGCACGGGACCACGACTACGACCACCACATGCACCCCCTCGCCCACGAGGGGAACGGCCATGTAACTTCCAACAGAAATCCCGGGTATGGACGGTGTTGTTGCAGTAATCACACTGAAGGGACTCACGATCAATAGGCCCGCTGCTAGTACCAAACTGTGACTTACCACTCTGTAGAGGAGCAAACCCACTACGAGAACCAGATGGACCCTGTGGAATGGCAACCAAGGCAGAATGCTCAGGAGTAGGAGTGTCTAACATAGCACCCCTCCTACTCTCCTCCTGCTGAACAATGGCATAGGCCTCTCCCAATGACGGAAACGGAATACGACCCAACACTTGCACTCTAATCGGATCATATTCTATATCAAGTCCAGCCAAAAAATCATAAACACGTTCCTTCTCCAACCGCTTTAACCAAGCAGCAGCATCAACAACACAAACAACTTGAAAGCCCTGATAATAATCAAATTCTTGCCATGCTCCATTCAAATCAGCAAAATACACAGCAACAGAACGATGATTTTGTTCCAATGTACGGAGCCTCTTCCTCAACTCAAAACACTGTGCATCATTACCCTGCTGAGAATAGGTTTGGGCTGCAGTAGTCCAAATCTTATGTGGAGTATCAAGAAGCAGAAAAGTATGACGAATATCAGCCTTCATAGAATTAAATAACCAGGTCATAACTAATGATTTTTGAGATTTAAATTTCTTCAATTCAACAGCCTCAATAGGTGGAGTAACAAGACCCTCAATAAACTCTGACATCCCTTTGGCCTCAATAGCCAAAGTAAAAGTACGAGACCAAATCAAATAGTTAGTACCATCCAACTTAATAGGGCAAATATCCAAAGGAAAATTATCATGAGTCCCTACACGACTCAACTCATCCTTTCCACTAGCGGAAGCCTGTTTTTTCTCTTCTGACATCTTGAAAACAGAACAACAGTGCCAAATAAATAACAAACAGTGCTCCCAATAGGTCTAGAACTCCAAAAAAATAAAATAAAATAAAGGTTCAATAGCCCTGGAACTTCAAAGAACAACTGAGTACCTTCGGAATAAAGGTTCAATAGTCCTGGAACTTCAGAAAAACAACTTAATACCTTCAGATCAGACTGAATGCCTTCGAAATCTCTTACCCAGCCTCAAATCACCTTCGGTTCTGACACCTTTCACTACACAAGAAGATCTAGAGCCCGAAACACCTAGGAGCCTCAAAAGGCAAGGTCGGATGTATTCGGAAATGGTCAGAAACCAGCCGGCGTGGGTTGGCGACACGGTACGACGGTCGGCAGAGGTCGGAAAGCCAATGGTGGTGGTAGGCGACGTGATACGACGGCTGACAAAGGTTTGTGCAGCTTGGGTTGGGTTCATGCAGTCTGGATTCGACGAACAACATGAAAGAAAATTGAGTTCGTGCAGAAAGAAAATTGATTGATCAACCGAGAAAGAGTCTGATGGTTAACCACTGACAACGTCGAGGAAAGAACATCAGAATGGGTTACCCAAGTATATCGTTTCGTCCGCTTTGATACCATGTAAACTTGGACACAAGAATTGAGATCCAAAAAATTAGGGTTCTTTTCCACGTTACGTTAGAGTTATACAAGACTAAGAAAGTAATTACACTGAGACCCTTTTCTCCTAATCTAATTACACAAGGGCTCAATTATACGCTAATTACACATACACCCATAACTTAACATAAAGTTCAGTTCTTACTGGGTTCCTGGAGATGAATGCTGTTCCTTCTTCAGTTATACCTTCTAACGTCTCATTGTCAATAGTGCTACCATAATTTTTGTCAAATTAGTTGTGTTTTATTCTGGAAAAGATGTTCACCCCCGTACGTGTATGTTTGGTTTGTTCATTTGCTTCTACAAGTAGATTTTCTATTCTTACACTTTTGGGATGTTTATTTTACCAGTTTCCTTCGTTTTCACTGGCTTTTTCATGGTGTCGTTCATTCTGGTTCTCTCTTAATAACCTCCATTTCATTCTATTTATAGGTTCGCAAAGGCATACTACGTCGCTTATTGGAGGAAATATTATCTACTAGGATTATGGTGAAACAAGCTATGAAGAAGTTGGCCCCATCACAGCAAGTTCTTCACAGGGTGCGAGAACACTTAAAATCTGACTTTGAATTTTGCATGCATTCTAGACTCGTATGACAATCTATCTTTATGCCTTCTTTAGATGTTTTATTGAGATGTTATTTATTTTTCCTTCAAAAGATAAATATTGTTTGCTTTGACTGAAGGACGGAAGTCTATGGAGGATTGTAGCCATTATGGTGTAAATGAAAGAGACAGATGCATAAAATGTGAAATAAACTCCTTTTTTCCTCTCTTGTTCTAATTTTTGTTTCTTTTGCATCCCCTAGTTTTGTCTGTCCCCAACAGTAGAGTCCATTCCTTGTGAAAATGGTGGAAGGTTAGGCATCAAGTTGTGTCATTAGGGATACTGTCAAAGATGCAAATTCAAAGTCCTTTCCAGTCAGGTGGCTGGGGATATACAATTCAGGAGGTTGAGCTTTTTGCTCTTTCGGGTGATCTTAGAAGTTTGCACTACGTTGTTCAAAGCACAAACTCCATGTTGGACCGGAAGAACTTACGAGTGGTTGGAACTTGGAAAAGTCAAGTAAGACTGGCCACAAAGAAATGGAAGATAGTGGAATAGTTAGCTAGTGTGATACTATACTGAATCTGATCTTAACTGACGGGAAAGAAAACAGTTGGGGATGTCCACAAAGTAAGTTGATCAAAACATTACTAAATATGGGCTTGCCACCCTTCTGTGCCAATATGTGGCTGGAGAGGTTTTGATGTTTCAATGGACTGGAAGTCTTGAACACACCCTATTGTAATAGAGATTGTGTTTGATCTGACCTTTTGCACCATGGATTATGTGGATGGATGCCCATGTTGGACAACTGGAGACAGAATCATTGGTGAGACAAGGGGCTTCCTCGTTAGGTTATTGTAGGGGTCCTAGGGGACATTTTACCATCCTTGTGTGAGCTACCTATTCTTTTTCTTTCTTTCTGTTTTTTTGGGAATTTTCAGTTACACCCCCTGTACTTCGAGCAATTTTCAGAGACACCCCCTCAATTATATTTTTAAACACTTGAAACCGTTAGTTATTCCGTTAGAATTGACGGCAAAATAGATTTTTTCACAGTTTGTGGCATTTTCGCTTCCAAATACTGTTCTAATATATTGATCTTAAAAGACATTTACATGTCATAAAAAGCTTCCTTGACCGACAAATAGAGCTTCCTATTTTTTTTCTTTTTCTTCCTTTCTTTTTTTTTTACTCTCTTCCTTTCTTTCTCCCCATTCAAGTTGCGACGCCCCCCAAATACAAATGTATTTTTGTTTCATGAACTTAAAATTAAATCGATTTAGAATTTACCCCATATAAGTTTAGTCCCAAGAAATTAGTCAAAACTTTAATGTGTAAGTAAAAAGGAGATGATAATGAATTATAGCACCACTATAAAAGTGGATATTATCACAACTTCTATTGATTTTTTATCACAAGCAACATTAATTCCAATTTAATGAAATTCTCACATTCGATTAAATTAACGATTAGAATTGAAGCCATTAAATCTCAAAATTGATTAATCATACCATGTATATTCTAGGTCAAAATTATGTGGGGTAACTTTTAATTTGATTAACTTTTAAATTTAAAAAATAAAAGGCATTCATATTGGTCGGAAATCATACATACAATGAGAGAGAAAGAGAGTAAGAAAGAAACGAATGAGAAGGAGTTAAAATGCTATTTATTGAACCTGTAAATAGTTTCTAAGGTCAATATTGGAATTTTTAAAGAAATGACACAAACTAGTGAAAAAAATCTACTTTTCCGTCAATTCTAACGGAAAAACCAACCGTCCCACTTTAGTCTGTAGTACAAAGGGGTGTAAGTGTTTAAAAATATAGTTGAGGGGGTGTCTCTAAAAATCGCTCAAATTACACGAGGTGTAAGTGAAAATTCCCCTTGTTTTTTTGTTGTACTTTCTGTTTTGCATGTAGGTTCAAGGGGTGTTGTAGAATCCGCTATTATATAGGTAGAATTGCTGGTCAGAACTGCCCTTTGATCTTTCTTGGCATGTATAAGTTTTTGAGTTCATTCCTTTATTTTTATTTTTATTTGGTTATTTTTTCCAGATATTTAATGCTAGACAGCTTGCTTTGAAGCTAATAGCGAATGTGACATACGGCTATACGGCTGCCGGATTTAGTGGACACATGCCTTGTGCAGAACTTGTTGATAGTATCGTTCAATGTGGCAGTAGAACACTGGAAAATGCTATATCATTTGTAAATTCCCATGATAGATGGAACGCTAAAGTCATCTATGGTGACACAGATAGGTATACAATTGTCCCTTGGTATTGATCATGATTCGAGATCCATACAATTGAAACAGGTCTGTGATGGTAGATTATTTTTGCTTTGATGATAGAGCCACTTGTTGACAACAATCTGCGCCATTGTACTTGCCATGATGAATTTCAGTCTGTATTCCAATGTTTTTCTTGACCTTGTCAATTTCTTATGCTTGGCCAAATGTGCTGATTGCTTTGTGGTTCTGGAATATACAGATAATGATTTCTCTAGTAGTAGCCATTCCATGAAAACTATTTCCAGACTGAAAGCTTTTTGGAAACTATTTAAAATTCCAATATTAAACGTAGACTATGTTATATGGACTCGGGTGCGAGTATCAGGTGCGGGTACAAGTCCAAGCATCGGACTTCCTAAACTTAGATCTTAGGATACGTGGATATGTGTCCCTAACTTGGGTACGGGTACGTTACGTAGACCATCTTTTTTCTGTTTTTGTATTGCCTGTTCTGACTTTGACGGTTTATCAGTAGAAACGGGTTCTTTGGTGCAGTATGTTTGTTCTCCTAAGAGGACGCACTGTGGAAGAGTCATTTGAAATAGGACATGAGATTGCATCTGCAGTAACTGCCTCGAATCCAAATCCTGTCACGTTGAAGATGGAGAAGGTCTATCATTCTTGTTTCCTCCTCAAGAAGAAGCGTTACATGGGTTGTAGTTATGAGAGCCCTGACCGAGTCAAACCTGTGTTTGATGCTAAAGGTATTGAGACGGTCCGCAGGGATACATGTGGGGCTGTAGCCAAGATAAGGGAGCAGTCACTGAGGATCTTTTTTTAACACAAAGATATAAATAAGGTGAGTATGCACTTTTTAACTTGATGTCTGTAAAATCCTATATCAAAAGCTTTTGCATGTTGAATCATTGACTACCTTCATCAGCTATTAAGGCCAAGCTCCATATCTGTCAATAGGATATTAAATGAGAGTGTTACAGGTATTATGTATCTTTTCATTAAATACTCTACATGCTTTGATCACCTCGAGCTGAATACAACACACATTTTGACATTAAGCATGCACCCACTGATGATGTTTAGATCTTTTATGAATAAGTTGTAATCGTTCTGCCTACACAAGGAATTTGTATGTGTATCGTATATATCAATTACTAAAACTCAAGCATTACAATACAATATCTTCTTCTTTCCCTAGAATTTGATAGAGAGAGAACTATTTTAATTGGAAAAGGATTTGGAAAAGGGAGAAATTGTTATGATTTAAAAAGGACAGTCCAAAATGATATTGACAGCTTTAAATACTATAGGAAGTAAAAACAGTAACTAGTAAAACTGAGTTATCAGTTCACCGAAAGTGAACCTAAGGTCTTGCAAAAGTTCCTTTCAGTAGTACATTTTCTGTAGTTATTGCTGTTTTTTGAGTATTTTTTTTTCTAACCATGTGGCTCAAAAGGTTAACCTCACGCTATACAATAGCTGCTCACAAATACTTATGTGCCAATTCATTTTTCTTCTCCCTTCCAATGTGGGATCTAACAATCTCCCCACCTTGGCTGCAACGTCCCTGTTGCACCACATGGTCATCACTTCCTCTCACCAAGCGATGTGTATGACAAGTCCCACCTAAGTACGTCAAGCTCCTCAAGCTCGTCTCATGTGGGACTCGCCCAAGCACGACAAGCACCTCAACTTCCTCACTTGTCGGGCCCACCTAAGCACGACGATAAGCACTTCAAGCTCCTCACTTGTGGGACCTGCCTCACACTTCCGGTTGTTGCAAGCTCTGATACCAACTGTAACAACCCATATCCTTAAGCACCTCTCAATCTAAATATCTAAACCATTCGATGCACACGCTCCACTCCCAAGTTTCCCACGCTTAATTACAGTGATGATATTGCTTAAAACCCACCACCGTAGTCCAAGGGTCACTGCCCCTAGCTCAAACTGTTTTTCCTACGACTCCCTCTCCCCCTCTTCCATCACAACTCTCTCATCTCTCTGTGCTCCTCATATTTTCCCCCACGTTACCTCCTCCTCTCTTTTTCTTTTGTTTTTTCCCTATTAAAGAGCATGCCTCCTCACCAAACTAAGCCTCCCCCAGTCCCCTGTTAACGCTTGTCCATGACTCATCCTTTTGTTTTTTTCCTCTTTATGTTTCCTTATCCTTTTACAACCCCATCTGCCAATTCACATGCACACACCTCCTCGTGGTACTCTTAACCACATTTTTCATGGCTGACAAGTTATCTCAAGGCATCACGCTCTCTCTGTGCTTGTTTACTACTAAGTCCGTAGCTCAAGTTTACCTGAGCAGCTGCAAACCTTACTTAGTTAGCCCTACCTTTAGCAAGCAAGTTAGCTACAGCTGAGCTGCCTTACACTAAAAAGTAAGCAAGTAAACTACCTTTCCTAAGCCTAAGTTTACCCGGTCTAAGCAACAAAAGTTCCCTACCCGGCTACGGACTAAGCTCACTCGTTTACCCGGCAGCTCCGTTCCTAGAAAAATACGAACTCATAACTAACAGCTCTCTTAATACATAAACTCATTCATAACAATGTCAGTGCAGCGGGATTATAGTTTCTAATTGGTCCAGAATAGGCCCTCCATTCGTCTATTATCTGACTACCCTTTGTTTAACTCAACAACAGCAACTGCGTTTCCTTACCTGGCTGGAAGTACAAGAAGGTGTGTATCTTATTAGGAATTTGCTGGCTTAGAGATGAGAAGACTTATTAGTAGTTCTATTACAGAACTCGGCTGCTTGCTTACCTGCTCACTCGAACAAGAACTCCAGCTTGGCCCACTTCTGGCTCGCTTAGCCTTAAGCCTGACCTCCTCTCATCTTCAGTTTGCTTTCCTATGTGAAGCCAATCATTTGCAGCTCTGACTCCTTAGATGTACCTTGCGTTGCTTTGAGGCGCTTTCAAGACTCAGGATAAACCTGATGAAATGTTCCATCTTTGCGGTGGGAGAGGTGATCAACATAGAGGAACTCGCAGCAGCTTTGGGGTGCAAGGTGGGCTGCCTCCCATCCTTCTATCTTGGTTTCCTGTTGGGCGCTAAATACCGATTGAAGGCAATATGGGATCCGGTGGTGGAACGTTTTGAGAGGAGAGGGATAGCTCGAGTCTGCGAATCCATCAGGTAGAAGTTTCGCACCTTTCTACTTCTACACCCCATCTTACTAATAATAATGAGGGGAAAGATCATCCATTAATCTTTCAACGTAACCACAATTAGGGTACGATCTGATCCCAATCCTATACCCTTGCCTAACCGTTCAGAGCTTAGAGCCTTTACTTTCATATATATCTAATAAAATCGAAAGTCTGCACGTCACCTTTACTGTTTGGCACTCGACATCTATTAAACAATACTAAGAACAAAGCCATACGATGCCCTCGGATCTACTTAACCATGTTCGTGTAGTTCAGCAGGAGATACATACTTAGTATCAACAGCATATTATTCTGAGTTTGATTCTGCTTGAGGTGTTGCTTTTTATGTAGCTAAATGTGGCAAGGTAAGAAAAGCATTCCCTTTGTGGTCCAAAATTTTTGTGCTCGTTTGTGTATAGGTGAGTCTATAGCTTACATATTATTTCTGGGAACCTGTTGCCATTATGGGGCCAGGTCAGCGCATGGCATCTTAGCTAAGCATGGCAGTTGAGTTAAGCACTTTCAGAGTGTCACCATCTTCTTGGCCTTCTGGTTATTTTTAATGAAAATATAACCTGTAATAAATTAGATTAACATAGATCTCACTCACTCCAGATTTTGCAACATTTTATGGACAATAGTCAGTATTTAACACGCGAGTACTGTCTTCAGCTGGTGGAACATTGTTAGTGATGCTCCCTCATTTGGACCAACTCTAATGCTTTTGGCTTTGGAGCTACCAATGCTGTTAATAGTATAGGAAAGGAATCAACCTGATAAGAAAAGGAATAAATGAAATTATGGTATATTAAGCTCTCTACGTGACCTTTTGACATGTTCTACTCCCATGTTTAGATGCATGGAGGAGAACTTCTCTAAGTGCATAAAAGCATTATTATTGGTAATCATGCTTGTTAGATTTATATATAGATTTGCTAATTTGTACTCGCTCTGGCAATTTGTTTGTCCACTTTTAGGCTTTTGCATATCCCAAAATATTTCTCCCTTTGACTTTTCGATAGATAAGATTCCCTTTTTGCTCTTTCTTTTAAAAAATAAAGTAACTTTTAAAAAAAGTTACATGTTGGATAGTTGAATATGTCTAGGTGCAATCATTGTGTTCCCTTAAAAAGTTGGATTCTCAGAATTGGACAAACAAATTGGGACGGAGGGAGTAAAAAGGAACGAGTATGGTATAACCGTTAAGCACTATTAAATGCAAATGGTCAACTATAGTCAAATAATTTTCATGTTCAAGTTGATACGAGTTTTGTTTTGCTAAGTAGTTCTGATGTGTCTCACTATACGATGCCTCTTTTTGTTTGAAACGCTTCATTATTCCAGTAGTGTCTCATTTCGGTCTCTTACAAGATGAAAACAGATTGGTTTGTTTTTTAAGAATATGTGTGTACACAGGTTAAAGCACGCTGCATACTTGCTTCGTCAGTGGAAACGGATTTTATCTGGCAGGGTTTCTCTTCAGGATTTCGTTTTTGCCAAGGAGGTTCGATTAGGTACCTACAGCACGAGGGCTTCCTCGTCACTCCCACTTGCTGCAATTGTGGCGGCTAAATCAATGAGGACGGACCCTAGGGCAGAACCACAGTCTGGAGAATGAGTACTTTATGTCGTAGTCCACGGAGAACCTGGGTCCCGCCTCGTTGATATGGTGGTGGACCCCCTGGACTTTCTGGCGATCAATTCCCCCTTTAGATTGAACGATATTTATTACATAACGAAACAGATAATACCAGCATTGCAGAGAGTTTTTGGACTAGTTGGAGTGGACTTGAACCAGTGGTTTTCAGAAATGCCCCGCCTGGGACGGGTATTTATTGCTAAACATCAGTCATATGCTCCGAATGCTCATCGAACTAGAGTTGATTACTACTATCTGTCAAAGCATTGTGTCCTTGTGGTGAGTTGGTCCAAGATTCAGCCCACTTATGTGGTCAATGTTTAAAGAATGAAGCTGCTGTTGCGATAGCTATTATTGGAAGAACTTCACAATTGGAACGAGAGATCCAACATCTTGCTGCTGTGAGTATCATTACTGTAATCGTCTACTGTAGCATGGGATTGATCACCTTTATTTCCATGACTGCTTGTATCAGATATGATCCATACGCGGGGTGGCTCCAAGAATTTGAGTCAGCAGTGACATACAAGAAGTTAATCCTACACATTCTATTTTACGAAATAAAGAACTGCTAACGATATTGAACTTTTTTAAACACAAGCAAAAGGAATATTTTAACACATTCACACCTCTTGACCACAATGAGTTTCATATTCTGAAATCGTGTAGAATAGCTTCGTTATCAGCACTATTTTACTTGGACTTCTTGTTATAAGTAACCAGAGTGAGAGATCAGTTTGCAAGAGCAGGCAGAGAATTTGGCCCTTTGGGGGTGGGTACCAGCTAGTGGATTGGGCTTTTTTTGTGTATTGATGAAGTGTGGGTTGGACTTTTTTGGGCTGCGGGAGGGTTCACTTGAACAGCGCAAGGGGTTCATTTTAATCTCTGTTGCAAAAGTATGTTTTTCACTTTTTTGTTGTTTTTGCTCGCACCTCCTCATTACAGGTTAACCTTTTGTTTTTGTGGCTCCAGATCCAACGTTAGCCTTTTATTCCAGGTTGCACCTTACTTTCCCTTTTTTACCGGGAAACATTTTGGTATGAGATTCTATTGAAGTTTGAAGAACTCTCAAGAAAGTTATGATTTCCATTGGGTCCACGAGATGATGTTTGGGGTGATGAGATCGTCCATTGATATTTTGGACTCGTGAAATGGTGAATTTCGAAGAACTTGCAAGGCATCAACGTATTTCGTTTGACTTCGTTGTGGTAATTTGTGGTTGGTTTGGTGAATAAAGAAGTCTGGAAACTTCTGAATTTGGTCGAATAATACTACAATGATCAACTTCTATGATGAATTCTTTGATCACCTTCGATAATACTAAAATAATACTAAGATCTTGTATTGCTGTTAATACTAGTTCAAATACCCTGCTTCGTGGCTCTCTTTTTTCTGTTGCTGTGCGTGCGCAAGGGGTGTACCTGTCTACGTGTGAATGTGCTTGTGCTTAATTTCATAATTGCATATTTTCTTGCTCTGAGTGAAGTCCAATATAATAGAATTGATGGTTAAATTCACTTGCAGATTTGTCGGCATTGTCGAGGTGGAGACTGGACCCTGGAAAGGGGTGTGCAGTACACATCACTGGCATGCTGTGTCTTCTATGGGAGGCGGAAAGTCCAGAAGGAACTACAGGCTCTTTCTACCGTCGCAACAGAGGTAGGTTGCTGGTTATATTGTCGGCTCAGTTTTCTATTTTTTGTATTTTGTAAATTTAGTAGGGCTGCTCGAAATATCCAGTGACCTGTGGTGACCTGTGAAATCGGTCCGAACCGAACCGATCCCTTCCGCGGATTAATGATCCGGACATGGATCCAAAAATTATCAGTGAGATACGGATCGGTACATGGATTTTCATTTAGAAACCGTGGATTAATCGAACCAGATATGTGTGTGTGTGTCTAAATAGTTTTACCTATTGTTACAAATACTTTTAACTAGTAGTATTTGATAATTTTACCTAAATATGGTTTAGCGTATCCATATAAAACTAAGGGGGTAAAGTGTTTGTATCCATATAGTGTGGCTCTGGCTCGGAAACTTAATTGGGAAGTTGGGCAGTAGCTCAATTGTGTGGCTCTGGCTATTTTAGCATTTGTACAAGTGTATGTGTGTCCTATGCTTGTAAACGTGGGGAAAAAGGGAGAAATATTTATGTTTGTAAGCATTTTACATTAAATGTGATATAGTTTATCTAATATTTACATTAAATGTGAGAGTTTATCAATATAAGTATTAGAGATGCTGAAACTTAATTCCGCAAAAATTTCTTGGCAATCCATGGGTAAAACGGAAACCGATTTGTGACTTATGGATTGGATTGGAACCAAATCGCAGGAATTTTGATCCGAACTGCATTTTTTAAGAACCGGAATCCGATGTGTGAACAACCCTAAAATTAAGTACTCTTTTTTCATAGAATAATAATAATCATAATAATAACAACAACAGTGATTATATATGGACTCAATCAAGTTCTCTCTAACTCCCAACTTCTACTTACAGGCATTAAGAAAATTGAAAAAAAAAAATCTTTCAATACCCAACAACGACATACCAACAGTAGCCCTAGGTTTCTTTTCACTTCAGGGTTGAATTCTAGTGCCCCCTACGGTTCTTATTTTCACATTTTTTGTGGGGCCTGTTTTTGTCACACCCTCGATTTTTAACATAAATATAAATGATTTCCATAAATAAAATCTCGCCATAATTTGTACGATAACCAAAATGAAGTAGCGTTCCCAAAATATTACATCTTCGGCTCCGAGGCCCAAATTAACGCAAGTACTGAATATTCAAGAGTTAAAGGTTACAATATTCCATAGTCAAAAGATTTACTATAAAGTTACAAATACATCTTCAAAGAGATTTACAAAGATGCCTAAGTAACTCCTCAATCGATAGCTTTCAAAATAATGATCACATCCAAGCATTCCAAGCATGCACGCTATTGTCCTGTATTAGTACCTGAAAATGATAATAGGCTTGAGCTACACTAGCCCAGTAGGAAATTCTATGCTAACATTATATGCAAGAGAAATGCAAGGATGATCACAAAGAAGAACGAGATACAGACCACACAATAGGCAATAACCGAGGCTTAACAATCCGACAAACTCAGTATGAAATTTGGTATACACCTCAATCTTTAACCGTTTCACTCTCCATGTGTCCAATATCGCTTCACGTTAAGTGTCATGAGCCGAAGCTCCTGCCGGGCTAATTATGGGACTCCGATATCCCCTGCCAAGCGCCCACCGAGAAGGTTAGGCCTTGAGTGATCATTATGAGCATAAGCTCCTGCCAGGCTAATTATGGGACCCTGATATCCCCTGCCAGGCACCCACCCGTCGATGGGCCCCAAATGTTCTCGTTGTGTCGATAAGTGTCCAAAAATCTCTTACTCACATAACGTGTCATTTCAATTTAATCAAAGTCCATATGGAAATCAACGTTCAATTATACTAAACAAGGGGCGAGGGTTGCAAAGATACTCAACGAACTCAACGAATATGATCGATAGTGTTATGGAGTGATTTGGTGACGTTTGGAACAAGTTAGAAGCGATCGGGGGTCAAGACAATGGAGTCGGAACAAGAAACAAAACTTAGCCTTAAGGCATTGAAGTATAGATACTATGAATTTCAGTATCTATACAACAGGCCTTAAAAACTTCCAGAGACCGATTGTATCGATACTGATTTAATCAGTATCGATACGACAGTAACCTAAGCCGTTCCAGAGATTCCTGTATCGATACTGAGAAGAGCAGTATCGATACAAATGGGTGTTCGAGCAAATTTTCTGCAGATTTCAAGAAATCCAACCACAACAACAACAACAACAACAATAGACACGATTTCAAGCAAGGAGAGCACTTCTATTACATATATTGAGAGGTAGAATCCCTACCTCGAGGCCGAAGAACGAAACCCACAAGAATTTCAAGCCCTAGCTTCCGAAAATCGAAACCGAGAGCAATACGACTCCACCGAGCTCCAACCGGTGAAATACGGACCACAATAAGCGTAGAGGATGAATGTTTGAAGGTTGTGTTGAGTGGGTTTTGGGTTATTGGAGTGAAATTTGGTGAGAGGGCAAGAGAGAGGGAGAGAGCCGAGAGAGAGCTGGGAGAGAGATGAAAAAAAAAGTGAAAAGGGAAAAAAATTTCCCAGGCATATACACGGCACACACATGCACAAATTACACTAGCACCCATAACTTTCAACTCCTTACACTTTGACCCCCAACTACAATATTCTCATTAATCCATCACTTTTCCATTTATAAAACAATAAAATTATAAAATGAATTTACGGGTCTCTACATTCTACTCTCCTTAAAGAAATTTCGTCCTCGAAATTTTTCCAAGCCAAGGTTAGCTAACATATACATCATATATGCATGCAACAATCATAGCCATTAATCTTATGCAACAAGTCAATTATCAAGACACGTAAATCTTAAACACTCACATTGGTTCATTCCGAAAATAGGTGCGGATACTTTTCTCTAACTTCGTCCTCCCTTTCCCATGTCGACTCTTCTCTACCCTGATTGCTCCACAAGACTCGCACTAACGGTATCGTCTTACCCCTTAGTACTTGGTCACGCGAATCTAGGATACGCATCGGTTCCTCTCCATAAGACACGTCGGCCTCCAACTCAAGTTCGGACCATTCTAACACGTGCGACGGATCCGGTTCATATTTCCTCAACATAGACACGTGAAACACGTCATGTACACCCGATAGCTTCGGTGGCAACGCCAAACGATACGCGACCTCCCCAAACTTCTCAATGATATCAAACGGCCCAATATAACGTGGCGAAAGCTTCCCTTTCTTTCCAAAACGTGACAAACCCCTACGAGGCGATACTTTAAGGAATACGTGGTCCCCTTCTTCAAATGACAATGGGCGACGACGACGATCAGCATAGTTCTTTTGTCTACTTTGAGCGGTCAACAATCTTTGGCGGATCACCTTGACTTGTTCGATTGTTCTTTCTTGTGCTTTCTTAAGGCGTTGGCGAATAGCTTTCATACTCTCGGAGGTCTCCTTGATCATATCCGGCCCCACTAACGTAGCCTCACCTAATTCGGTCCAACACACAGGCGATCGACATGGTCTCCCATACAAAGCCTCATAAGGTGCCATCTCGATACTAGATTGATAGCTATTATTGTACGCGAATTCGACTAACGGTAAGTGATCCTCCCAACTACCCCGAAAATCCAAGACACAAGCCCGAAGCATGTCTTTCAAAATCTGAATCGTTCTCTCGGATTGCCCATCGGTTTGAGGATGATACGCAGTACTAAACAAAAGGTTGGTGCCCAAAGCGGCTTGCAAGCTTTGCCAAAAACGCGCGGTAAATCTCGGATCTCGATCGGACACGATAGATACGGGAATCCCATGAAGTCGGATAATCTCCCGAATATACAAACGGCTAAGTGCATCCACGGAATCGGTAACCTGAATAGGTAAGAAGTGTGCTGTTTTCGTCAAACGGTCCACGATTACCCAAATAGCGTCATGCCCCCTTGGCGACCTCGGTAAACCCGTAACGAAATCCATCGTCACGTTCTCCCACTTCCACTCGGCCACAGGCAATGGTTGTAACTCTCCTGCGGGTCGTTGATGTTCGGCTTTCACTTGTTGACACGTAAGACACCTGGATACGAAAATCACAACGTCCCTCTTCATTCCGGACCACCAGAATTGCCTACGCAAGTCATGATACATTTTCGTTCCCCCCGGATGGACGGCTAACGGTGAATGGTGAAACTCTCGCAAGATTTCTTCCCGACACGAAACGGGTACGAACAACTTTCCTTGATAGCGCAAGCTTTGATCGGCGTGTATCATCCACCCCTCTTGAGCTTTTCCACTAAGGAATTTAGCACGAAGTTCCTCCGCTTCTTCATCGTGTTGTTGTGCCTCAATTACTCGAGTCGATAAAGTTGATTGCACGGTCAAGTTGCATAACGTAACCCCTTCCCGAACTTCCTCGAAATGCGAAGCATAAAAGCCCAAATCGTTCATCATTTTCCACTCGTGGATAGCTAGACTCGCTAAGTGTATCGGTTTTCTACTCAACGCATCCGCCACGACATTCGCTTTCCCCGGGTGATATTGCAATTCGAAATCGTAGTCCTCTAAATGCTCCATCCAACGGCGTTGTCGAAGGTTAAGTTCCTTTTGAGAAAACAAATATTTCAAACTTTTGTGGTCGGAAAATACTTCAAATTTTTCACCGTACAAATAATGACGCCAACTTTTCAAAGCAAAAACGACGGCCGCAAGTTCTAGATCATGGGTAGGGTAGTTTCGCTCGTGAGTTTTCAACTGTCGCGATCCATACGCCACTACTCGCCCTGCTTGCATCAACACGCACCCTAACCCTTCCTTAGACGCATCACAATATACAGAGTAGCCAACTCCACGTTCGGGCACAATCAGAACCGGTGCAGTCGTCAATCGCTTCTTCAATTCTTCAAAGGCCATCTCACATGCGTCACTCCAAACAAAACGAGTCCCCTTACGTGTTAATCTAGTCATTGGCGCTGCTAAACGAGAGAAATCAAGAACAAAACGGCGGTAGTACCCGGCCAAACCCAAAAAACTACGAATTTCGAACACGTTCTTCGGTCGTTGCCAATTCATAACAGACTCTATTTTTCCTGGATCGACGGACACGCCACCCTTCGAAACCACGTGACCCAAAAATTTGACTTCGGATAGCCAAAACTCACACTTACTAAGCTTGGCGTACAATTGGTGCTCCCTTAAGATTTCAAGAACAATGGTGAGATGCGATTGGTGTTTCTCCTCCGTTGGCGAATAGATAAGGATATCATCGACGAATACAACCACAAAACGATCAAGGTATGCACGAAAGATACGATTCATTAAGTCCATGAATGTAGCTGGAGCGTTCGTCAATCCGAAAGGCATAACAACGAATTCGTAATGGCCATAACGAGTGCGGAATGCGGTCTTAGGAATATCCTCTCTCCGAACCCTCAACTGGTGGTAACCGGACCTCAAATCAATTTTGGAAAAACAGGTCGCACCCCGAAGTTGATCAAACAAATCATCGATTCTAGGCATGGGATACTTATTCTTAATGGTGACTCGGTTTAGCTTACGATAATCGATACACAAGCGGAGTGAACCATCCTTCTTTTGCGCAAAAAGAGCCGGTGCTCCCCACGGTGACGTACTCGGACGAATGAATCCTAAGTTCTCCAATTCCTGCAACTGAGTCTTCAACTCTCTCAATTCGGCTGGCGCGAAACGATACGGAGGTATAGAGATAGGAGCGGTACCGGGTAGTAAATCGATAACGAATTCAATCTCTCTTTCAGGAGGTAAACCAGGTAACTCTTCAGGAAAAACATCGGGAAATTCGCGAACTACTAAAGGTAACTCCCCACGTGTCGACAAATCTTCATCTAACGTCAAACTCGCCAACAAGGAATAAATTGACTCGCGCTCTCGAGACCCACATAGATACGGTTCCAACGGCTCCCGACGCTCCCCAAAGAATTGGAAACAAGGACCCTCAAGAGGACAAATACGAACTCGACGCTTGAAACAATCGATGGTAGCATGAAAGGTAGATAGCCAATCCATTCCCAAGATAAGATCAAACCCCGACATTCCCAAAACGATGCAGTCGAATACAAAACGATGGTCACAAATGACTAACTCGCAATCTCGACAAATATGACCAAGAGGCGTTCTACCCCCTAATGGTGTCTCAACAAACAAAGGAGGACTAAGACTCTCCGTTTCCAATTCCAAGGCACACACAAATGATGCAGCAATGAATGAATGCGATGCTCCAGAATCAAAGAGTACTTTAGCAAAGGAGTTGAACAAAAGAAATGTACCCCTCACAACGGATGCTTCTGGAACCTGAGAAATAGAAGGTGAAGCATTCGAGTTGATGTTGAAAACACGCCCCTGGGTACTCTGACCTTGTGCAAAACCTCCCCTCTGACCAGAACCCTGAGTAGGCGCGGAAGAACTCGCTCCCTTGTCACCCCCGGAACTCTGAACCGACGTAGTCTGGCGGAAGTGAGGTTGTTGCTGCCTCTGAGTGCCCCTAAACTGTTGGCCAACATTATACCCCGTTCCCGGCTGCTGCACGGAACCCGACTCACTTTGCACTATCGACCCCTGAGGACAATTCCTAGCGAGATGATCCATCTTCCCACAAACATAACAAGCCTTCTGGAGATGTGGACACTGAGCACGAACGTGTCCAGGTTGATTGCACTTGTAGCACACAGACGGAGGTCTAGACAAAGCACCCCGAGTCCCTGAAGAAGAAGGTACCCTAAAGTTGGATTGGTTAGATGGTTGCTGAGATGGTTCCCTCTGTCTCTTCCGTCCTTGACTCCCAAAGCTTCCTGACGATGAACTCACACTCACAACTTGTTGCCTCGGTTCCCAAACTCCCCTATTCCTCTGTGCTTCCTTTGGTATTTCAATACTTCTCGCACACTCAACAACCTCGGCGTATTTTGTCTTACGTTGCACCATTACCATTCTCCTCACGGTATTATGAAGCCCTTTCTCAAAACGTCTACATTTCCTTTCCTCCGTCGCCACCAACTCTGGCGCAAATCGAGATAAAGACTGAAACTTTTGAGCGTATTCCGACACGGTCATACCCCCCTGCTCCAACTTCTCAAACTGATCTCTCAACTGCTCACGACTAGTCTCTGGAAAGTATTGTTCCTCAAATAATGTCTCAAACTCGGCCCACGTCAAATTTTCAACATCCGGTTCATTTACTTGAGCTACGGTCCTTGTCGCTCTCCTCGCATCCTTCCTAGATTCTAGGACAGACTCCCACCACTCATTGGCTTCCCCGGTAAGTTGAACAGCCACGATATTCACTCGTAAATCGTCTTCGGTAATCTTAAGAGCATTGAAAAGTTTACGGATTTGTGCTAACCAATGATCGGCCACAAGAGGATCACTACTTGTCCCATCAAACGTCGGTGGATTCCTACGGCTAAATTCTCGCATTGCGGATAAGGCTCGGTTGTCTGCATTTTCTCTAGGAGCTTGGTTGAACAGATTTGCAGCTGTAAGTGCTGCGACAAGATCCCTAGCAAATTGAGTTTGATTGGGTGGTATTCCTGCACCCCTACCGGCCCCAGCCCCCGGATTCCTACCTGGGTTCTCCCCATGCTGACTAACCTCATCCTCCGGTGGCACCCCACGGCCACGACCACGGCCACGACCTCCCCGATTTCCTGCCACACCCCGCCTAACACGCGATTTCGGAGGCATCTTACTACAAGATATAAGAAAGGAAAACTATTAATCACAACATCACAACTATGAGGTCTAAGTCCCCAAATTCCCAACACAGGTTAATAACAACTCTACACCACTCTACGATATCGAAAATGCAATGCCACGTAATCATACGAATGTTAGTCACACAAGCATGCACAAGTCATGTAAAAAAAAATACAGAATTTTGAACCCATGAGACGAAACGTCTCCCCACGGTCGCTAGGTGTTCTAAACCTAACGCTCTGATACCAAGTTGTCACACCCTCGATTTTTAACATAAATATAAATGATTTCCATAAATAAAATCTCGCCATAATTTGTACGATAACCAAAATGAAGTAGCGTTCCCAAAATATTACATCTTCGGCTCCGAGGCCCAAATTAACGCAAGTACTGAATATTCAAGAGTTAAAGGTTACAATATTCCATAGTCAAAAGATTTACTATAAAGTTACAAATACATCTTCAAAGAGATTTACAAAGATGCCTAAGTAACTCCTCAATCGATAGCTTTCAAAATAATGATCACATCCAAGCATTCCAAGCATGCACGCTATTGTCCTGTATTAGTACCTGAAAATGATAATAGGCTTGAGCTACACTAGCCCAGTAGGAAATTCTATGCTAACATTATATGCAAGAGAAATGCAAGGATGATCACAAAGAAGAACGAGATACAGACCACACAATAGGCAATAACCGAGGCTTAACAATCCGACAAACTCAGTATGAAATTTGGTATACACCTCAATCTTTAACCGTTTCACTCTCCATGTGTCCAATATCGCTTCACGTTAAGTGTCATGAGCCGAAGCTCCTGCCGGGCTAATTATGGGACCCCGATATCCCCTGCCAAGCGCCCACCGAGAAGGTTAGGCCTTGAGTGATCATTATGAGCATAAGCTCCTGCCAGGCTAATTATGGGACCCTGATATCCCCTGCCAGGCACCCACCCGTCGATGGGCCCCAAATGTTCTCGTTGTGTCGATAAGTGTCCAAAAATCTCTTACTCACATAACGTGTCATTTCAATTTAATCAAAGTCCATATGGAAATCAACGTCCAATTATACCAAACAAGGGGCGAGGGTTGCAAAGATACTCAACGAACTCAACGAATATGATCGATAGTGTTATGGAGTGATTTGGTGACGTTTGGAACAAGTTAGAAGCGATCGGGGGTCAAGACAATGGAGTCGGAACAAGAAACAAAACTTAGCCTTAAGGCATTGAAGTATAGATACTATGAATTTCAGTATCTATACAACAGGCCTTAAAAACTTCCAGAGACCGATTGTATCGATACTGATTTAATCAGTATCGATACGACAGTAACCTAAGCCGTTCCAGAGATTCCTGTATCGATACTGAGAAGAGCAGTATCGATACAAATGGGTGTTCGAGCAAATTTTCTGCAGATTTCAAGAAATCCAACCACAACAACAACAACAACAATAGACACGATTTCAAGCAAGGAGAGCACTTCTATTACATATATTGAGAGGTAGAATCCCTACCTCGAGGCCGAAGAACGAAACCCACAAGAATTTCAAGCCCTAGCTTCCGAAAATCGAAACCGAGAGCAATACGACTCCACCGAGCTCCAACCGGTGAAATACGGACCACAATACGCGTAGAGGATGAATGTTTGAAGGTTGTGTTGAGTGGGTTTTGGGTTATTGGAGTGAAATTTGGTGAGAGGGCAAGAGAGAGGGAGAGAGCCGAGAGAGAGCTGGGAGAGAGATGAAAAAAAAAGTGAAAAGGGAAAAAAATTTCCCAGGCATATACACGGCACACACATGCACAAATTACACTAGCACCCATAACTTTCAACTCCTTACACTTTGACCCCCAACTACAATATTCTCATTAATCCATCACTTTTCCATTTATAAAACAATAAAATTATAAAATGAATTTACGGGTCTCTACAGTTTTTGGTCTCACTTCTTTTGAATGAAAAGTTACAAGATTGGATGAAGCACTTACATGTATCCTAGTATTGCGATTTTTTACAGCCTCGCTCGAAAACATATTTGAAAATTAACGAATGAATTAGATCATTTGTGTTTGACTTAAAAGTGGGCCCCACAAAAAATCTGTGCACAGATTTGTGCAACAATGTTTTCGTTTCTGTAATCTGGCGTACTGTTATGTGTACATACCATATACATATAGATTTTGTGGAGCCCACCTTGGGTTTCACAAAGATGATTCGAACCGTCCATTATTTTTAAAATAATTTTTTATGTAGTCCTGTAAAAAATCAGCTCAATCCGATATCACAAAGGATTTTTTCTGAATTTGTAGGAGCAAAACTGGATAGTTAAATAGTTTCTCCCCCACAAATTAAAAAAAAAAAAAACCTTACCGATATCGGGTTGAGCTGATTTTTTATAAGGCTTTATAAAAATAGTGTTTTAAATATAATAGGCTGTTCGAATCATTTTTGTGAGACCCGAGGTGGGCTCCACAAATTCCTAGGTACATGGTATGTATAGACTAAAATGTACTCATAGCTTTGTTGTAATTTCGCACCAAAAGGGGTTTCGTGGCAAAATTTGGCAGCCCTCTCCAATGATTAGTTTTATTTTAGAACCAAAAAGTTTCAAATATTAACCAAGTTTTCCTCCAATCTCATTTTTGCCTACTTTCTCAATCCTAATTTAAAAACCTACATTTTCAATCCCATCCTCAACCTCTTTTTCTATAAAAAATAAGGACATCATTCTCTGGACACTACCATCACTATTTTCTCAATGAGAATAAATTTTATTCACCGCCGATATAAAAATTCCACTTTTCCAACACTGCCTATTATGGGCTCTACCGAGTGTATATTGTTGTGATATGAACCGTTTATATTTTAAGATTCACAATATAGTATTGTCATGCAAAAAATCAGCTTAATCGGAAGTCGATTGATATATCAAAGTTTGAATTTTGGTTTATAGAACGAACAATCTGATTTCTGTCAATAATAATAAAGATAAACTATCCATTTTATAAAGCAAAATTTAATTTTTGATACTCCTATCGATATCCGATCAAGTTTATTTTTTGCATGGATACACTACTATGTGGAGTCTACAAGATGAACGATTTAGATCAACAATAAACACACGATAGAACCGAAAAAAGTAGTGGTGGAAAAGTGAGATTTTCCATCACCGGTGGAAAAAATTTAATCTCTTTCTCAATATACAATACCATCACTATATTCTCTTTCAAAACTATCGTCATGAACAAGCGTCTGTTTTAATAAATCAGCAGTCTTGGTCTATCTGGCTCATGCGGCGTTCAATCAAGTTCAACCATCAGAAGATTTCTTTCTGAAATTTCTCTTGCTCTTTGGTAACATACCCTACTGGCAACAGAAGATCAGACAAGTCACCATAGATCCAGACGAAGATCTCCAATTTGCTTTTTGGACAACTCGCAACAACAGATGTATTCCTAATCCTGATGGTTCTATCACTTGGAGAAAGGAGTATCACACTATATTCCTTTCAGCATATCAAGAGTCCCCGAGCATTGAGATCCACAGTGGAAATTATCTGGTCATGACTCAAACACTGTGCTCACTCAATGGATTGACACCTGCGGAAGTTCCCTCATCTCTCCTCCATTATGAGTCTGCAAACTGGAAATTCAATGATGCTTATCCGGAAGAATGGCGCCAAAATATTCGCTATCTTTTGACCCAGTATCACTTGACTGACAGAGATGAAGAAAGTAGTTCAGATGATCCAGAGTGACAAGAGCGAAAATTATTGGTGTTTACTGTTTGTTGTTGTATCATATTATTGGTGTGTACTGTAAGAATAAAGTGTGGTAGTATTTGTCCTCTTTCCGGAGAGGGTGAAAGTCTGTAAAGTAATAAATGTAAAAGTAGTCAGTAGTTAAGTTTTGCAGGTAATAGGAAGAGAAAGTCCTACGAAGATGGACTAGTAATAGTAACTTGTAATTATGGTTGTATTGTTCTATGATGTAGGCGGAGGACTCCATGATGTAATCAGAGGACCTTTTTATGCCTATAAAAGGGGTACTCTTCCACGTTGTAAATAACCAAGTCAGTGGCAAGGAGATTTTAACGGATCTACCTCTGATGAAGATACAATGGCGCAAATGATGATGGCCAACCAATACAAAAAAGAAGAAGAAGCAAATGTAACCAACAGGGGGGATTGCGTTGGTTCTACAAATGGCCGAACTTGGATCCCGACCCTGTGATAGAGTTGCCACCAATGATTGAATCCATACTGATTACTTATGTGCAAAATCCTTAAAAAAATTTCACCTATGTTTTCGAATGCCTCAACCCTTGTTTAAGTGGATCTTGAGTCTCCTTCTACAACAAGACGAGTATTTCGTTTAACAGAATGATACTACGGGAGCTCCACGTCTTTCTGGTATCCAAAAGATGACTAAAACAATGTGGATGCTTACATATAGGATGCCTGCTAATTGCATCGACAAGTATGTCAAAATCGCAAAATTAAAGCAATAGAATCTCCAAATTTTTTTTGAAGATGAGTCGTCCAATTTTTCGAAGCAGAGTACTTGAGATCTACAAATGAAGCAGACATTGCCAAGCTCCTACATGTGGGAAGACGATGTGGGTTCTCTGATATAACTCGCGAAGGTACCTTTATCAACCACGCCAAACAGTGAACATCAATTCTCCGTGCCGTAATACCTTTTGTTTAGCTGGTTCAGAGCATATTGAAGTGGAAGAAATATCCAACTGCTTACCATGGCTTCTACATTGAATAAGTCGAAAACCCACCATTATACTTGAAGTAGTTGCCTCGTATGAGTTTGTAGATTTGGCATGCTTTCTTTGGCATGCCCGGGTCATTCAACAATATCAACGTGCTTAATCAATCTCCTCTCTTTTGTTGATCATCGTGTCATTCGTGCACCTCCTGCCCAAGTGCCCATTATGTCATCAACAGGCATTAATACAACAAAGGGTACTATTGCGGATTGTAGGTACCCTAAAATGAGCAACTGTGGTCTGAATCATTTCTCAACCACACGAAAAGAAAAAAAAAACAACTCCTTGCGAGGATGCAGAGGCAATTGAAGTATCATGAGTGCAAACATTCAATTTATTGTCCGCTAACTTCCTTTCCAAAATCTTGCAGTCCGATCATCTGATGCATATTATTAGCTCCGCAATGATCTTGTTGGACACTTATGAGCGCGTCATTAAGAGGAAGAATGAGTTTCGAATGGATGTAGTTTTTTTGGTGGTTGTGATCTTTGACTCTTTTAATATGTTCCTTGTGGTGGAAATTAGCTAAATAAAACATTTCATTTTTGGATGGTGGTACTTTTGAATGGTTGTAATATTCGAGTCTTGTAATATGTTTATCGTGAACGCCTTAAGAAGTCGCAAATTCGAATCCAACGAAAGCTAAACTTTTCGAATCTTGGGGCCGTCGAAGATTTGGTGACCATTAACTTTAGAGTTTTCGAATTTGGTCGAAGTGCGTACAAGTTGACCCGAATATTCGTTTATAGAAAGGAAAAAAAATTCCACCGTGGTGAAAATTTGGCAAGGGTCTCCAATGACATTACTAATATTAGCAATGTTGGTCTAAAATATAGCTCACACTGGCACAATCAAATTTAGCAACTCCTTAATCGATTACTAAATTTTGACGTTTGAATAATCAAAACTAATAGCATTTATTGGAGATACCCTAACATGGGAGGGATATATTGATCTTAACAGGTCAGCAGGCCACCGCCCAATACATCTTTTTCAAATTTCCCGGGCAACGCCAGAGCTCTCCGGCGAAATACCCGAAAATCTTTCCGACCAACCAAACGCCGCCGTTCTCAGTCCATGAGGAAATCCACAACGATCAATTCAACAAAAACCCTCTCATTCTTCTTCACCCACCAATCAATCCACACATCACCGCCCCTCTCCCAATGGAAACCCCGACACGAGTACAAGCTGACCCGGCCCGACCTCGTCGACCGGATCTGCCGCCTCCTGGTCCTCCGCCGCCACGACGCCATACCCAACCTCTCCTTCGACTTCTCGGACGACGTTGTCGACGCCGTCCTCGTAAAACTCAGGTTGAACCCTAACGCCTGTTTAGAGCTCTTTAAATTAGCTTCCAAACAGCAAAAGTACAGACCGGATATAAAATCATACTGCAAGATAGTCCATATACTGTCGAGGGGCCGAATGTTTGACGAAACTAGGGTTTACTTGAACGAGCTTGTTGGATTTGTTAAGAACAAGAAACTTGGTTTGGTAGTTTGGGGTGAACTAATTCGGGTTTATAGAGAATTCTCGTTCTCGCCGACTGTTTTCGATATGATCATGAAGGTTTACGCGAAGAAGGGTTTGACGGTGTGTGCCTTGCATGTGTTTGATGAGATGAGTAAGAGTGGACGCGTGCCGAGCTTACAGTCTTGTAATAGTTTGCTTAGTAGTTTGGTTAGGAATGGTGAGTTGTACACTGTTTTCGTTGTTTATGATCAGATGGTTAGGGTTGGGATTGTTCCTGATGCATGTACATTTACGATAATGGTGGATGCGTGTTGTCGGTGTGGGAGAGTGGGTAAAGCTTTTGAACTTGTGAAAGAAATGGAGGGTTTGGGGTTCGAACCGAATGTAGTGACGTACCATTGTTTGATCAATGGATATGTCGAATTAGGGGATGTACGAGGGGTTGAGGGAGTGTTGGAGTTGATGGAACACAGAGGAGTTTCAATGAATGCTGTTACGTATACGTTGGTGATTAAGGGTTATTGCAAAGTTTGCAAGATGGAGGAGGCGGAGAAGGTGCTTCAGGATATGAAACAAGTCCCATCGTTTACTATGGATGAGCGTGCTTATGGTGTTTTAATTGATGCATACTGTCGAAATGGTAGAATGAATGAGGCCTTGAGGATGAAGGATGAGATGCTGGGATTGGGACTGGAGATGAATTTGTTCATTTGCAATTCCATTATCAACGGGTACTGCAAACTAGGTCAAGTTCACGAGGCAGAAGGACTGGTGATGAGTATGTCCATTTGGAAGTTAAAGCCCGATTCTTATACTTACAATACTCTTCTTGACGGTTATTGTAGAGAAGGCCAGACAACCGAGGCTTTTAGTATTTGTGACAAAATGATAGAAGAACGTATTGAACCATCTGTTGTAACATATAATACCCTCCTAAAAGGTTTATCTCGAAGAGGTGCATTTGCTGATGCTCTGCAGCTTTGGCATTTGCTGCTGAAAAGAGGTGTGGCTCTAAATGAGGTAAGCTATGGTATTATATTGGATGTGTTTCTGAAGATGGAGAACTCTGAAGGTGCTTTAATGTTATGGAAACATGTTTTAGCTAGAGGCTTTGCGACTAGGATAGTATTCAAAACGATCGTTAATGGATTATGCAAAATGGGGAAAATTACTGAAGTAGAGGAGATTTTGGAGAAGATGAAGGAGCTGGATTATTGACTTGATGGAATATCTTATACGACATTGAGTGATGGATATTTGGAAGCTAAGCACAAGTAAGTTGTTTGTCAAACTTTTCTCTGATGCCTTTCATTTGTCTACATTTCCTGCCACGTGTTGTTTGTTGCTTTAGGTCCAAATCCTTCTTAACCATGGTCCATAGTTGGTTCCTTCCCCCCCCCTCTAGGTTGGATTAGAGCCTACTGAAAACTTGTCTTGACCTACCACTCTTCGAACACGGACATCGTTCCACTTGTTGCATTTTGGATATGCATTCGAAGAGAGTTCGGTAAGTAAATACTTTTTTGATACTTTCATGTGGAAGAGCTGGATGAGAAGAAAGTCTCATGTTTGTTTGTAAACATAAAATGGCCCCATAGCTGTACCATGGGTGCTTTATTATGTGAATCACCTGGGATGCTAAATTAGTTTGGAGTGCATCTTGAAAAGACGCTATGACTGGAAAAGGATTTTCTCTGACAAATGTACAAGAATTGTCAGTAGCTAGATAAACTAGGTACTATTGACAAGGCAAACAGCCTTTGCAGTACATATTTTGATCTTTGTCTGGTTCTAGGCAGAAAATCTTTTAGCTTATGGGTATGTGGTGAACTCCTGCTATGCAGGCGCCTCATCCCTCAGTTGGTCTCAGAATTTCTACTAGATTGTAATTTTTTCTACAATTTACTTGTGCATTTACCCATATTCTTCCCTTTACTTACCAGGGGAAAGAAATTGTGCATTTTCTGCCCTCTCCGCCCCCAACTGAAAGGAGAAAAAGAACAAGATTTGGAAAAAAGGTAGGAAAGTAGTTTCTCTTGTTTTAGTGCCTCTGGAATTCACCTTTGCACGGGTGCAAAGAAATGATTAAAACAAAAATTCATGTCTTGTTAGGACGATAAATACTGTTACATCTGGTTAATACCAAAAGTCACTTGACTTTGCTGTTTACTGGGTGGGTTTTGTCCAGGTGAACGCCTTTGATTCATTTAATAAGTTTTCTGTTTCTCCATTGGTTCTTCTGTTCTTCAGAAATGTGTTTTGTCGTGTCCTTACCCATGCTTTTGACTGGTTTTTAAGAATATTCTGTTGTTTAGATCTTACCTGCGATCTTCGGGTAATGTATATTCCATGCTGTGATACAGGTTGTAAAGTGGTACTACCACATGGAGGAGGAAGTATTATCTGCTAGAATTATGTTGAAGAAAGCAATGTTGAAGTTGGTCCCCTTTGCAGCAAGTGTTTTCTCTAGGTGCAGCCTCACTTCTTCTAAATAAGTCAACGTTTCTTCACCCAGTTGCCTTAAATGGAAATTAATGCTTATTTCATAAGCTTGACTAAGATAGTTTAGATTTATTCAGAACGAGAATAATGTTCGAAACTTGGCTATGTGTAGTGAAGATAATAGAAAATAATCTGATGGTAGGGAAAAAGGCATGGACTGAAATAAGCTGGGTTTCTCATTTCTGTTCTCTTTTTGTTTAAGTTTCTCCTTATTCCTTTTTATTACATCCCTTGGCTTTTGTTCTTTTGTAGTGTGTAGTCATTTGGTCACTCGTACATGCTGCTTGCTTCCCTCCTGTATTTTATGAATAACTTCTTGTGGGCTCTGAAAGATTTATAAACACACCAATGAATGAATTATAGTTCTTAACCTCTTGTGATTTTCCAGTTCTAGGTTTCTATTAGATATAGTTGCTCGTTTACATGCAATTTTATTTCTTTTAAGTAGCTTTGTTGCAGGAACCTTATGTTGGGAGACCGCTCCACACTCCTGCTCCCATCGAGTCAAAATGGCATTCCCAAATAGGATGGAAATTCTAATATACGTCCATTTTGAATAAACAAAGAAGAGCTACTAAGAAGAGAGCTTGTAAGACAAGAAAATGTAGTATCGATTATATTTACATCAATATATACTCTTTTCCTGTTTCCTTGATGTCAATCAATGTAACAAGCAAATGTGTTTTGTTTTTTAAAACATCCAAACCTCAATCCTAATTTTCTAGATTTTTGGTTTTCTTTTAATTTTTTAAAATTTGGAGAGAGAGAATGTGTTTTGTTTTTAAAAGCATCCAAACCTCAATCCTATTTTCTAGATTTTTGGTTTTCTTTTAATTTTTTAAAATTTGGAGAGAGAGAGATTTTAGGGGAATTGGGGGAAAATTATTCTAATGCCTCAAGCGGATTGCCACGCGGTGGCCCAACTCTTTCCACCACACATTTGTGTGGTTCCCACTACAAATTGTTGAGCCCACACAATTTTTGTTTGTCCCGTGCATTGAACGGGCACAAACGCTTGTTTACATAGAAACAATTGTTGATTGATGAAAAATCTCCAATTTATATTGATATTTTAGCCTTTATGTTGCAACCGAGAGAGAAAACATGTTTGTACTACTGTGGTAACTGAAAAGTATCCTTAAGGTGTGATTTGAATTTTTCTCTCATTATGCCCGTTGGAAGTTGGAACCTGTCCTTTTATCTTACTTTGTAGTATCTTATCAAGGATAGTTTGCAGTTATGAGTGCATATGAATGCATGAGGTCCTTACTTTTCTTGGTTTTTTTCCAGGCAAAGGCAGCATCCATTTAAGGAAGACTGTAACGAATGGCTATACAGCTGCTGGATTAGTGGTCACTGGTCACATACCTTGTTAAGAGCGTGCCGGTAGTATGATTTAAGGTGACGTTCAAATATTTGAAAATCCTACATCATTCGTAAATGCAAGTGATAAGTGGAAGGCTAAAGCATTACAGCTAGAACTTCCCTCTTCTCTGCTGATCAAGTGATTCAGAGCCTTACGAATTTAGTAGGTCTGGTAGTTTTCTGCTTTTGCTTTGGTTATGTTGCCTTGTGGTTTGGCAAAAAATGCGATACCATCCGTGTTCAAAACCTTATATTGCATTCCCTTGACAATATCTATAATTGATAAACTTTTAACACCAATATGCATCATTGCAACATAAAGACGGCCTGAAGATTATATTTGAAGGAAAAGTTCCTCTCACTAAAGTATGAATTATTAATGGAACCTATGTATTTGGGAAAACTAGTATTCTTACAGAAATTTGATTGTTATGCAGTCTTTTTGCTGTACTTATCAAGGTTTTTATTGCAAGTGAATGTATAATAAATTAATAAGCTAATAACATCAAAGCGCCTTTCAATCCACCATGGAATTCCTAGATGTAAACCTTACCGCAGCATAACGAAGGCCCAAAACATAGTTCCTCTAAATTGTAATTTGGCTATCTACAGGGGCCGTTGTTGTGGAAAAATGCTTGGGCTGTCAAAAGTGAGAATGCATGTTTGAAAATGAGAGCAGGCATTTGGTTCTTGCTATGTGGTGGGTTTCTCCAGGCCTTAGCCTTCTTATGTGTGTAAACTTCTCATAGAATGCTGTGCAACAACAATCATCAGATGAACTTGGCAATGGAATGAGAGATCAAACACCTCCATTTCTATCAACAATAATGGAACCCTTGATACAAGGGTAGTTCATCCTTTCATTTTTACTATCTTTGTCTAGGATATTATTTTTTTCATTATAATGTCCGCGTCCTAGAGATAGGGTGCCTAGAAACATCATATGGTGGGTTCTGGAGAGAAAGGGAGTGTCCAAAGGGTATATCGAGGTGATTAGAGACATGTATGAAGGTGCCGTCACTACCATTAGATCACCAGTAGGGAAAACGAGTGAATTTCCAATCACTGTAGGATTGCATCAAGGGTTAGCCTTGAGCCCGTACCTCTTTGCCTTGGTTATGGATGAATTAACTAGACAATTTCAGGAGGATATCCCATGGTGTATGATGTTTGCAGATGACATTGTCCTCGTAGATGAAACCGCTAGAGGTATTAATATGAAACTAGAAATTTGGAGGGAAGCATTAGAGTCAAAGGGTTTTCGGATAAGTAAGAGTGAAAATGAGTATATGGAGTGCAAGTTTAGTGGTACCGGCAGTGCGCATGAAAGAAGAGTGATGATCCAAGACCAGGAGATACCAAAGAGTGATCATTTTAGGTATTTAGGCTCAATTATTAGTAGAGATAGAGAGATTGCCGATGATGTGAGGTGGCTTAAGTGGAGGAGTGCAACTGGTGTACTATATGACAAGAGGGTACCCACAAAATTGAAGGGAAAATTCTATGAAACTGCCATAAGATCAGCGATGCTTTACGGGACAGAATGTTGGCCTATTAAGAAACAACATGTGAGCAAGATGAGTGTAGTGGAAATGAGAATGTTGAGGTGGATGTGTGGTCTAACTAGACGAGACAGGATTAGAAATGAAACGGTTCGTGAGATGGTACGTATAGCACCTATAGAGGAGAAATTGAGGGAAAATAGGCTAAGGTGGTTTGGATATGTCTACCGTAGACCAGGAGATGCAGTAGTTAAGAGAGCAGATAAGATAACTTTGGGTAGCATTCATACGGGGAGGGGTAGACCTAAATTGACATTAGATGCTGTTGTGCGCAAAGATATGGGTATAATGGGTTTGTGTGAGCAAGTGGCCCTTGACAGAGCTCAATGGAGGAAAATGATTCATGTAGCCGACCCCAAGTGATTGGGACATAAGGCTTGGTTTGGTTTGGTTAGGTTAATGTCCGCGTCCTCTCATGAACTGTGGACAACATTTGTTCATTGTTATTTTTCTACGTTTTTTAGCTGGAAACCTTTTGTGAAAAGTTATGATACATTTAGAAGAAGTCCCAAGACAGTTAGAATATTCGGAGATTCAAAAATCCTGAAGTGAGAGTGAGACTATGCATTAGACACCACGTGTTGATGACTGAATTGTTATATATATATACTGAGTTGTACTGATTCTGGTGAATTGAGCAATTTTCTGTGAACTGCTCAATTTGGCCAAAATTTTCCTAAATGACCGCGTGCCTTTCATAATTCTTGAATCTTTATTAGCCAAAGAATTCCTTCCCAATATTGGCCTTTGGGTCTAATTCCTGCTTCAATCACTCTCTCTCTCTCCACAATGGTGTAGACTGCACGCATGTTTTTGAACATCTTCTCGGGAAGATTGTTACTTTTAGTAAAACTATCTACTTTATGGTTAAAAAGTTAATTCTCTTCTCGATTTGTCAGCATCATGGAGCTAGGGAATGGCCTCTGGAAGTGAGGTGTGCAGAGACTGGCAAGCTTGGTGTTCTTTGAGATGTTGAAAGCGCAGAGGCAAGTGCAGGCTCTTTCTACTTCGTTTCCAAGTTGCATAACTGCATGGTTCCGAGATGGTGCCCCAACTCATCTTATTAGAACATGGATTGAGAAAGAGGTGTGCTGGATACCTAATGGTTCCGCTTCCCATCCGCTTTTGGTGCTTATTATATTGTTGTATGTTATCTGACTTCTATTTGTATGATTACTTTCAAGGTTACGACAGTCAGGATTTGGATTAGGTGTTTCTCAATCATATGGTTGTATTTCTGGTCATTCTAGATGTTGTTCTTTGTATCAATGGTCTTCCTTTTCTATATAACATATCATGCTTGATATCCTGCCAGAAAAATAATGGTTGAAGTTCCATTTTAAAAGCAAGGGAAGCGATTCCAGTGTCCTCATTGTACATCACCCTTTTATGCATTCATGTTTCTGTCAATTCTTTATGACTTACTCAAGGTTTCCTGACATGAATGATATTCTAAGCTTCCGTTTGTTTGATTAGACTAATGATGAGGGGGTATAATCCTCCGAGATAAGTAATACCATCAGACTAATACTGAAGGGATCAATGTTACAATGTCCACCAGATTGTATATCCCCCCTTTGGGATTTTATATCTGACGGATATAATCATGACCACAAAAGTTCTTGCCGTTGAATAGCTTGGTATACATTGTTAGCTTAAGCTTTTGAGACAATTGGTAACTTAACATGGTACAGAGCTCAGGTTGGGAGAGATCTTGGATTCAAGTCTCACCATTTGCATTTTCTCTGCGTTTGCAGTCTGCTTCTCCGCTTTGTATTCTGTTTCGCTTTTGTATATGCGTATTTTCATCTCCACTTGCAAAACAGGGTTGTATGTGAGGGAGGATGTTGAAAAGCTTGATATACATTGTTGGGTCCATTTCCGAATTGCTTAAGCTTTTGGGACAAACCAATTGGTAACTCAACGCTAACTAGAGGAGTGTGTTTGGATTTACGATCCAATCCAACATTTTTATCCTGACAAACAAACAGGTCCAAATAGCACTTATGTCTCATTGGCTTAGGTGCTCATCAATCCCTGATTCCCATCACAGCATGGTCTGCTTATTAATATGAAATATAAACATCTCGTGCACAACGTTTTTAAGATGCAATGGCAGGTGCTATCCATCTGGGATCTATGCTGCAGTTGAGTCAAGGAGTCATCCTCTTCCTAAAATTTTGGAAGGTTTGCCTACCTGCTACCTCTCTGATCTTGCTGTCAATGGAGAGCTCAGAGTTGTGAGCTAAGAAATTTGACAACGGCGATGACTCCCGGAAAAAAGTGGTCTATGGGCTATAGGACTCTTATCTTCCAGCGAGCTACGTAAATGGATCTACTAAAGTTCTTTTACCAGGTAGGCTTGACTAACTGAACATACAACTCCAACTGCTGGTTATTTCAAACATAAATTTTGAAGGGCTATTTATTGACCAATTACTCATAGAAGAACTATTGACCAATTACTCATAAAAGAACTACTACCTTTTACATGTTTTCTTGCGCTTGGTCCTTAATCAGTTATCCTATGACTAGATATAAATGAGGTACACTAATGGTGAATTGACACTTTCTGATGACCTTCTTTATCATTATAAACTTATTGGTATAGTAAAAACTACTACAGCTAAGAACATAGTGATAAGTGATAACATCCCGAATAAAAAATCTCAGATTGAGACACTGTTAGGAATCCCCTTGCCGGTAAGACCAACGTTGCTACTTGGAATTAGCAGTGTGTAAGGCATCTTGGCTGGTCCAGCCCTGTTCTTCCAATTCTCATCACTGTTCATCCCTATAATTCCCTCCTCAATTTCTGCCAACTTCGTTCCAAATCTCCCAAAGGCTCCTAATGCTTCTTTATTTGCTGTCCATTCAGGAGTATCTCTCTGTCCGAGGAAAACCTCATCTGAAGTATGCCTTGACAGAATCTCTATCAGGGAAATGCCAAGGATGCTCTGCAGCTGAGGGGTAACTGTTTTCAAGAAAGCCTTGTCTGGGTTTGACTCAAGCTCATCATATTCAAGAGAACCCGGTTTGGGTATGAACCGGCGGCTCATGGCGGGTCGGTTAGGAAGGTACCCTCCGTAAGGGTATTGTCCAAAGTTGACTGCTGCATGGAGGGCAGAAGCGATCCATATGATAGTAGTACACGTTTCCACTAGCTCTTTGAGATTATGCATTTCGTGCCACCATGATGCATTTTTCTTGTCAGCATGACCTTTCTCCCGGATCTCATTCCACCACAATTGAAGTTCAGAATCTTTTTCAACCATGTCATCTGAGCTATAGTACAAGGAGCAATACTCCTCAACCCATTTTTTGATTGCAGACCAGATTTCCAGGCCATCAACAGCATATGGGTAGTCCTTTATTAGCAGGCGTACACCGTTCGGATATTGTGGGTCCTCAACTGCCACCCCTCTGCACAATGAAAAAGGTAAGAGTGCAGAATTAGTAAGCAATGAGGATGGATATGGATTCATGAACGGTACTTTTCTTTGCTTAGAGCCTTTAGATCATTTGTATCAGTCACCAAGTTCTGAGTTTTGTTTCCCAAACTCTAAAATCTGTATTGTCAAAATCCTACGACACACGTAGCTGCGATTTCATGATTCAGTTGAATAACCAAACAATTGACTCCTATCTGGGGGGGGGGGGGGGGGGGGGGGGGGGGGTGGGGGTGGGTCGTCGTTAACTCAGCATACCCATGTATACGATTCAGTTTGATAACCTGTTCAACGGATTCACGGATTCAACTTTAGGAACACTTTTTACTTGCAAAATCAATATTATAATGAATGGATAATGTGTTGAATTCATGTCACTTCGATTTAAAGTTTTGAATTTTGAATCTGTTGAGTGATGGATCTTTGATTACTTTTTCATCTAGTTCATACAAATTACACATCAGTGAATTTTGAACAACTTTTGCATTGATGTGGATCTCAACTTTTTCAGATTTGCAGCATACATATATGTCTAAGTGATTTATCGTTATATGTGACTACCTCTTGATGAGATCAGCAGGGAGTGCTTGCTCTGAGAAAACCCAGTCCTTATATGCGACAGCTGACCATTCCATGGCATACTTTGCTGGGAAAACTGTTCTCTCAAGTAGTCCCCCTGAATTAATGAGAGTCTGTCTAGCGAGTGCATTGATGTTCATTGTATCGCGGAAGTGAGGATGCAAAAGCTTATTAATCGGGTGAAGCACACTTAGCTGCCTGTTTGTTGCAATCACAAATGGCTCAATTACTGCATGGGTGTGTAACCTGTGAACAAAATCAAAGATATGGTAACCATTACAAACTAGACCATGAAATATACTAATGAAGGCTTTCGACGAAAAATGCTTTCCAGTGTTAATGTTTCACCGATTTCCCCTTGTTTGGTTGGACCAAAAGTGAGTAGGCTATTTTTTGAAGTGAAGTATTTTCACGATATGGTGAGACTTGGTTCCTTCTTAAAGTACCTGTGGCTGTAAGGTATTTAACTCGGTTATTGACCACTGAGGTGCCGACCCACTTTAATAGATTTTTGAAGGTACATTGTTCGCAGCCATCACGTTCAATCAGGATTTTAGTCTTTCTGTATTTATGTACGTATATGTTACTGTTTATGTGTTGACAGAAGTATATATGTTCATAATCATATTTACCAAAAAGAAAGAAAGAAAGAAAAGAAGTATATTTATTTACAGTTGTATTGTATTTGTAATGCTGATGTTCTGGTTTATGTTTTATTCTTCACGACAGTGCTTTCAGTGAGATTGATATGTTTTTTTTATTGTTTTCCTTTTTTTTTTCTTTTTTCCGTAGGTCAACCAAACTACTGAAGACAAGGAAAAAGTGATTTGCAATTTGCAAACTTATTTTACATACTTGTACACTGAAACAAATGGAGCTGGATTCCTTGAAAGATACATACCAGTGGCAAATGAGCTGATGATAGCCAGAGTCATTTACTGCAACATAAGCTTTAGCCAACTGCCAAACAGTGCCTTCAGCTCCATGTTCTGCTGGAGTGTACACTTCACTAACTTCTCCTAATTCATCTCCGTCAGGGTGAGGGAGGCTCAGCTCGATTGCCAGTGGCTTCAAAGTTCCATCATTTTTCAAGAAGAGGAGTGTCCTTGTGGCATATGTCTTGGTGGAAGTCAAGTTTATCCGGCTCAGGTATGGCATCAGAACATCGTGGTAATCTAATGTGAATAGCTTGTTGCACTTCAGTGCCTATCTCAAGAAAATGGGTTTATTTCAGTTAGATGATATTGTGGGTTCCTTTTGTGAACTGTTTGGTTTAAAATTTTCACCATTATGGTAGTTCTATGAAAAATACCTCTTCTAAAGTCAACCCCTCTAGGTTTTTCTCGATGCACTCCTTGGTCTTTGAACTGGCCTCATCGTTGTATGCCTTGGGATTTAGCTTGCTATTTGGAGGGAACTCCTGCAAATATGTTTTCTGGTTGTTATAATTGAAGGTGAAGGGTGTAAATCCTCTTAGATAAGCTGTACACGAGTTCTCAAACTAAAGAAAATCGAGTTACGAATATGCTTGTGAGTTTCTTTTTTGTTGTTGTTACTTTTTGGTGGAATAATGGATAACATAAATGCATACAACAAGAAAAATTTAGTTTACTTGGAGAAGATGGATGACAACAGGGTTTAATCCAGCCAGCATTTCTCTTGCAAATTCTTCGTCTGTTCTCCATGCGGACTTGTCCTCTGTTTTCGGGAAATCATGGTTAGACACACAAATTCCAAGCTGTTAAAATTGTTCCATGACATGAGTAACTACAAAGTGTTTTATTACTCTTTGCCAGAAAACATTTCTGAAAAATGACTTCTGCAGAAACAATTTTTTGTTGAATTCCATTTTCATGTAAAACACTAGAAAATATGCAGAAAATCTTTTCTGGAAGATGTTCTCAGGAAAATCAAATTAAGCGTTAGTGTCCATAGAAGTGTCTATTCTGAACAGGAAATAACTGCTTAGAAATTTTATCATGCCTTTGATTACTTGTGGCATTGGAAAATGGAATGGTCGTTCGCCATCGGTTCGAAGTATTTCCTTGAGTATCGGTAAGGGGATCTCTTTCCTAATGCTCTCTAGGAAAGGGAAGTCTGGCACCTTGATTCCTCCTTCATAAAGTTCTAGTATGTCTTCGAGGCTGTCAAATTCACTAGGGGTCCTGTCAAATTGAGCCTCGGCCTCGGGGACAAGGAATTGAAATACAGATTTCAACCCATAAGCGACTACATCTGAGAGCTTCAAGTGGCTGAATCGTTCGTCTCTTGGTACATAAATGCTTAAGCTTTTAAGAAGAGGGAGCCTGCTCTCGTGTCTAGGATCTGTAAAGAATACAGCAGAAAACATATTATGGGACTAGCATCTCTCTGTAAAGATATAATCAGAATATAGGAGATCTGAGCAGTAACGGTTACAGGATTTCCAATTGAATGTATTCGTCTTTTCTGTTCAGTCCTCATGCCAAGCTAGGAAGCACGGTTGGGATATGGGCCATACGATATTAAAAGCGCAATACGGCACTATCTTAAAAATTAGGATATTGTTACAACAACAGTACATCTGTAAGGAAGTTACCGCAATTTCTGGTCAGTTTCCAGCCATATCGGATAGTTATCTGGCCATACGGGGGTGCGTATCGATATCAGATACATATATTGGATAAAAGTACGGGGCACTTTTTGGGAGTATCCGTGTGCCTTAGTTACGAAGTTACCACTAGACATGATGGAGGGGAAGTATTAGTAAAAGTACTATATCCAGGTAGTGGCTGAGAATGGACACAAATGTCTGACCTGTTTCTGCCGGTGGTCGGCCTGTTCTTCCCCTGCGAGGATAAGGGTATTCGGAAGACCCTCCAAGAATTGGGCGGGCGTGCTTTGGGCCCTTTTCTGGGTCACTCAAATCGTTGTATACATCGTAGTCATACACACGATCCCATTCCTCGAGTTTTCCAGTTCCATTTCCTCTAAGGGTTAGTAGTTCTTCTTCTCTGTAGTGACGTAGTGGAAGTGGGGTCTCGGTTGGAAGATATGTCTGCATCAAGTAATAAGATTCGTCTTCTTTAGCAGATGAATAGACCTGGTTAGGCTAACTCAACAACACTGCTATGTTGATCATAAACAAAATTTTGAGCGTGGTGATAAATTTTTGGTATTCAAAAATTGTTTGATTAAGGTTGTATCATGAGGGGCTTTAGGTTCATTGGTTATGCTTATCTCAAACACAAGAGCTACTAGCGTGTTTAAATGTTGAACTTCAAAATACTTGCTGCATATTTTCAGAGGTTTATAAATCATTCCCCCCCCCCCCCCCCCCCCCCATTAAATGCGTACTTCTATGTCTCTCTATAGATGGCATTCAAAAGAAGCACCCTTTACTAATGTAAATTAAAGTAGGAAAACTTCCCAACCATTATGGGACGGTATTCTCGAAGACTGACATCCTCAATTTGTATTTAGTTCTGTGACAGTTTTAGGAGCAGATATCTAACAAACCACAGATTGTATTTAGCAAAGTACACATAATGCAGTGTGTGGGCCCCATCCAACACTGCTCTATGCATTGTGTTTTTTTCACAATGCTTTTCATATCATTTTCATACTTCTTAAATTCAAGGGTGGAGCCTGTCTAGCAAGTACGGGTGCAAACGAGGTGAGCGGTGCTTTAGGGTGTTTGAGCTCAGTTTGTTTTAAATTTGGTGAGCTTGAGCTTGATTGGTTTTGAGAGCTCGTGCTCGTTTCGAGTATTAAACAAGACGAGCCCTTACCTAGGAATCAAGCTTATCTACATGAACCGAGCTACGGTAGCTCAAGCTGGCTTGTTTACTAAACGAGCCAAGAAATCTGTTCAAGCACGGCTCTTTTATTAAACGAACCGAGCTGAGTCGAGCCTTGAGCTGCTCACAAACAGATTGGTTCGTTTGCAAGCCTAGTTGCAACACCTCAATTACTAGCAAAATTTCTCAAGAATATGTATGAGTTTTGCTTTTATTTTACCTATTTGATGCCTCAGGTACCAAAATGTTGCCCCAATGACCTACATGAAAGTTACTGCCTTTGTTTGGTTTTAAGTTTTGAGACATTTTTGATGTAATGAGTGGTAATGAGTGGAGAGAGATAGATAGAGAAACTTATTGAGAATCGTGTAGAGTAAAAAAAACTATCTTTGCCCTTTTTACTCCATTACTAAACAGGCCTCTCTAGAAATCCTGGATCCCGCCTTTCTTGCATTAACAACATCATCAACATTCATCTTGCATTATTCTAGAAAATATTGTTTCATACCTGATTAGTAAAGAATACTCTGTCTTTTTTGTAGTTCTCAGCTGGGTAAACCCAAGAGTTGCAGACAAAGTGGATCCGGCCATGACCGGGAACATCTTCGAGGGTGACAGTCTTGAGGTAAAATTCATTGGGGTGGGAATTCTTTATTATGAAAGCCCCAGGTACCCCTACCTCCTCTTCCCATTCGAAATTAACACTAAATGTCTCATCTGCAGCTGTTATTTGGGTTATTTTCGTATCCCAGTCCAAATATGCTGGCTTTCCAAGTATCCCTGCATAGGTATGATAATCTTCAAATTAGATCCTGTAGTTCATCTGCCAGAAAAACTTTAAACGAGAAATATACCGATAATTTGCTACTGTATTAAAAGACAATACTGGTTAGGTGAAGTACATGTTGGATGAGAGCTAGCTAGGAGGCCTTATCTTTATAGTTAATATTGGCTTTAGTGCTTGTTCACAAGATTTTCTAGCTTTGCTGTATAGATGTCCTGCTACAGGTTAATTGATCACTCATAAATTTTTCTTTATCAGCAAAAGACAGTGGTGTTAGTATAGTTATATTAGCACCTTGGAAGAGGGGTTGAACTCTTGACCTCCTTCTCCTAGCACCTGTTGTTCGGCCAAAGGCCTCTTGGCAATTTATCACTCGTAATAGTCCCAATTGGTGCTATGTTTGGACCCCGGCTTCGTCGATGAAAAGAAAAATGGCATTATGAAGAGTTATTGATGCTTTTTTGCGGAACCTACTGGAAAGTTCTCTTCTTTTTTTTTGTCATTTACCTACCCTTTTTATTCTCCTGTTTATGACCCAATCAAACAAAAAAGAAAAGTGCAAATGTTTCTTTTCTTACTTAGTTTTTTTCTTCAGTACATTGTCTTTTTGCTTTTGCTTTCCCTCCATAAAGCCAAGATTCACAAATAGCTTGATAAGTGCAGATGTATTGGATTGTGGCCATTTTGTAGTATTAACTAGTAAAGAAGACTGGTAGAGTTTGAGAATCATTACTTTTAAGAGATTTTTTGTAATCCACCTGAGAGAAAAAGTGATGAACAAAAAATTTACAGGTGAGTGTACTATTGACTATGCAGTGGAATGGATTACCTAAAACTAAGTTCAGTTGCAAATCGCAGCTGGAAGCCGCAATCTGTTTCTCATACAGACCCTACTAATTGCTAAGTATGATTCGTTGTTATGGTTTCTTTTTGTTATGCCCTTCCAAAAATCATTGAAATGAGCGGCCAGACACTGACCGTCCATTTCTCTCAGGTCAATTATGCTTCGTCCTGGTAGATGATCCTAATATCTGAATAATCTGATACTTCGCATAGATGATGATGAGGCTTACAAAATGAACTACTTTGATCGTCAAGTGGGACTGTGGTGAATCTCATTCTGTGACACATGAGAGTCACTTCAGAGGATTCGCATTTGGATCACAACCAAGTAAAGAAAACTACAAGGGATTTGTTATGGTCTGTTTGGCAATGTTATACTAATGTTTTCTGCCCTTGGAAAAGTAAATTAACATGCTAAACCATTTAACTTGTTAACAATTCACAGGAAACAGCAGCAGCAGATACAAAGAGGAAAAGGAAACAAAATCAATGAAGTTTGGAAATGAATATAGCAGAGAGCTGACCTGGGTCACCATTAACAGCACTGATGAGCTGAAGAGAGACCTTATGTCCACGAATCTCAGCAAACCGGTCAACAAGTTTTGCCTTAAGGTCATTGAAGTCCAGTAAGTTCTTCTTCATCAGCAGCACAGTTCCCTTGATCTTCTTGATCTCTGCTACTTCATGCTTGGTCCTCTTGTTGCTGTTATCATCATTGAGTTGATCCATGTGAGAAACCTGTTTTTGTTTGAAACAGAGATATTGATTGTGGGAGAATCAAGATAAGATTGTTTCTTTTTGGAGTTGATAGATGTGAAGGAATGAGGAGGGTTGGTAGAATTTTATAGGCAAAGATTAACGAGGGTGGTGTACTGAGAAACTTCACTGGATCTCATTGGAAGGTGTTTTTTTTTGTTTTTTGTTTTAAGAAGACTTGGACAATGCCCTCGTTAAATAATTTAATGAAGTCTCCTCTCCTTTTCTTGTTTCTTTCGATAACTCTGGGCGTTAGAATCATTTTACGCGCATCTCAAGTAGCCCTTGGAGAACCAGTTAAAGCCAAAGCAGTGTCTTGTATCAATTGGCCCTGCATAAATTGATAGCGTTTGAGAAGTTTCGAATATGGAACTGAGGAGGGAGCAAAACTCTTGTATTTCAAGTTTTGACCACCAGACCAATAGAGTTATTGATTTTACGAAACAATTTTTTTTGTCCCAGAATATTTTCAAGTGGTCATGTGTGTTGTGTTGACTGACATTGCATTCATTTTTAATGGGGTTCACTGTCGATATGTGACAATTATTATATTCGGGCCCCATTTGTGGCGGTAGGACAAGGCTTCTCTAAAATATATATATTTTTCTAAAGTTTGATGAAGTTTAATTTTTTAGGACCTATTTTGGTCCCACCTTGAGCTTAAAGTGGTGATTTAAATTGTTTATTTTGTTGTACTTAGCTGTGAAAGGCCAGGGCTTTCTCCCACCTCGGAGGTAAGGATGGCAATTTCGCTTGAACCGTTAGTTACTCGAACCATACCGAATTGATTAGTACGGTTCTTAACCGCAGTATTGGTTTTGGTTTTTGATTTCACAAAATCGGCTGGTTTGATTCCAGTTTCGGTTGTGTTAACCACACACTGAAAACCTAACATACATACGTACCTGCCTACCTATAAAATCAACTCAGTTGAGTTCAGTTAGGGTTTGTCAACTCAATGTCTTGCGCCTCTTTTCCTGCCAAAGAAGAGTGGGAGTTTGCTAAAGAGGTTTTTGAGGGGCTCACAATTTTCTGTAAGGTGATGGTGGTTTGATAATGCAAAGGAGAGGAGATGCCAACTGCTACTATTGGTTTTGTTTGGACACTTGTATCACTTGGTTTTTGGGGATTAGGTCTTCGTTTGGACACTTCCATTGCTAGGACTCTTGTACCAGTTGATTTTTGGGATTAGGTGTTTACTACCTATGTTTTGTTCTTTGCTGATCATTTTCTTGTTTGTGTTGGCTTCTTCTTTTTTTTTGATCGGTTTGTGTTGGTTTCTTGCCACCGGTTTTGGTGAAAAACTTAACCGAATTGATAACCGTGGTTTTGGTTATGTTTAGATAAAATGAAAACCGTCAATTTTGGTTTTAAGTATATGTTACGCTTTTTGATTTTGTTAATTAGGAAACCGAACCGCACCATTGCCGTCCTTACCCGGAGGTGTGAGTTTGATTCATGAGGGGTAGGCTAATCGGTCTGGAGGTGAAAGTCTATGTTATAGCCTCAAGGGTCTGAGTTTTATGAAGATTTTTATTTTAAATTATTTCAGAAAGATTTACAAACTTAATTTTCCTTCGTCTTTTTATTTTTTGTTTTGCATTCTATTTTAAAAATATATCGTAGGAATTTGATTCTTTGGTTCCCCTTTCCATTGTCTGGCTGAGTGGACAATAAAGTAGCAAAACCTTCTGGGTGAAAATTTAGAGAATGTTCGGGAGCCCCTTTTTTTTTAAGAACGTGAAATTATATTGAGAATTCAAAGAGCTCATCAATAAGTAAAAAAATTTAACCAACAATAGCCAAATCATGCCATTAAAATAGATGTCTTAAGCCAGAAGTACTAGACGTAAATCTCAATAACAAATAAGTACTACTTTTCTACCGTTTTTACCCCAATAATAAAAAAAGCATCTCAATATAATTTGTAAACTAAAAGGCTAGACCTAAAATGAAAGCAGCTATGCTACTTGCACATACCTTCTTACACAGATTTTGCACATATTTTTTATGGGGCCCACCTCGGGTCCCACCAATATGATTCAAACTGCTCATTATTTTTAAAATAATTTTTTAACAGTATCTGTAAAAATCAACTCTATAAGATATCGGTAAGGGCTTTTTCAGAAATAGCAGAGCGAATCAGACTGTTTCACTCTACTATTTTTGAAAAAGCTCTTACCGATATCCTATCGAGTTGATTTTTTACAGAAACTCTTAAAAAATTATTTTAAAAATAATGAGCGGTTCGGATTATATTGGTGGAACCCGAGGTGGGCTCCATAAAAATGTATGTGCGAGATTTGTGTAAAAATGTATGTGTCATTAGATTTATTGAAATGAAAGGCCTAATGTCATGTGCTGCTTGAGTGTGTCATCTCAGGTTAATGGGTCAATAAGAAAAATTAAGAGAATTTATAACGTCACTAAGGAGTGGCGTTATAAATTTGGAGAGTGACATTATCAATATCCAAAATTAAACATTTATTCTTATTTTTTCCGAGTTACGTGAGTTCAATATGTATTCGTCCCACTTAATTTTTAGGTTGTCGGATCGTGTCAAATTTGGTTCGTACCAAAAAAAAAAAAAAAAGTTGACCCAACCCCTCTAATTTCTTGTTGGATTTACATTGTATTAACGCACCTTGTCCGAAATTCCAATTCCTACAGATGTCTATTCAGGTGGACCCTTTAGTGATGGCTGATGGGTATGTTTTTTACTGTCATTTGTTTTTTTCTTTCTGTGTCTTCTTCTAAAAAATAAACGTGAATCTTTTTGTCATTTCATGGGAAAAGGCACCTCCAAAAACATGCTTACACGTACAAATAGAATCAAAATATTACACTGCTAATATGTTCTTGAAATAGCTATCAAAACATTTCTTGAAATTCTTTCATAACCAAAATAATTTCTTCAAATTGTGTCTGTGGTCTTGAAAGACAGTTTTTTGTTATAATTATTGCCAATGTCTTTTTAGTTGTTTTGTTGATTTTTTTTTTTCCGAATTCATTATTGGTCTTGATAAGTAGAATGTAAAATGTAAAAACAAACGATTGAAAATTTAAGAAAAGTTCAAAAAAAAATGAAAAAGGCCCTAAAAGAAAGTTTGTTTGTATTTTTGTGAATTGTTTTTAATCGGCTTATATTTTATGCTTTTATGATTCATCTTGCCGAGCTTCGAATGATTAATCCATAAACTTTGACAAAAAATTAATTTTTTTTTACCTAACATCAAATTACCAACTCACTTTGGAAATAATCAATTTTGCTCAAATCCACACTTAATTATGTCTGGTGGAACAACCATATCAAGAATAAGTTGTCCTTCATATATTCCAATTAAACAATATGAAGTAATTAGGGTGTGCTGGACAAAATTAGTTTCTTCTGAAGATAGGGGGTAGTGTTGATGATTATTATTATTATTTTGGTTTAGTTTTAGTTACTCCATTATTCTTTTGGATTAATGATTCTTTTTTCAAGAATATCTAGACCAGTAATTAAATCAGAATATGATACCCCTTAAAACCTTTTCCATTGCACAAAAATTAATATTCCCACCATTGTCTCTTTCACTTTCTCTGGCCAAAGTTCTTACAGAATATACCTATGCATGAATATTAGGGTTCCTCAAGGTCAAGTCTTATTTCCTGTTTAATTTTTCGTTTTCTACACTCCCTTTTTTTTTTTTCCCGGGTAATACATGGTGTCCAGTGCCAACTTGCGCGCATGCACTTTGGACTAAACTATATAACCCCTCCGACAGTCTCTTCAAATGCGAGTTGCTGGCAAGAGAAAAATCAAAACCTGAGACCATAGGGAACAAACTCTTGAATTCCAGGTCAAGACCACCGGGCCAACCCCTCATGGTTAAGTAAAAATTATCTGTTTCCTAACCTTTTCTTATATTCGTTTTTGGTTTCATGAAGATCATCAACAATGGACGGGAGGGGGTATTATTGGTAAGCTTGAAAACCCTCCCCAGTGAGTTTGAGCACTAATCTGGCATCTCCAATGTCATTAACGATAAATGGGAAAATCTTTTTAACTGCAGGGCCGTGAATAGTTGTTTACGGAGCCAATTGCGATCGTCCAAAAGTGTCCACGGCTGAGCCGTGAATAAGTTTCTCCCAACAATAAATACCATTATTTGGCACTATCCAACTCCAATGGCTTGCCGATTGACAAAGCCCCAACAAATAATTTTTTACCACTTATGAAAACCAACGAGTTTGTAGTCCAATAACACTTTCTCACTTCTTTCACATGGAAGGTGATGGTCCAATTCTCGCCAGGAGTGTGAGTATTTGGTGTGGTGGTTAATAGCCTTTGAGCTTAGCCCACCCGTTTATAGTTTAGCGGTTCCTCTTGCCCAATCCCTTAGGAATAGGCTAGACCTCTATCGATTGGCAAGAAAAAAAAAAATTTACCTTGCGAACCTGTCAATAATTTTTTATTAAAACTCCACGTAAAGAATTCGTGATCCAAAATTCTAGCTTATGCATCATACAAGATACCCAATGGCTGTGACCTGTATTTAAAAAAATAGCTTTGACACCACTGGAGTAGTATTAACATTTTTTTTTTTATTTAAAATTCATGGAGTACCAAGCCAAATAGAGTTTTTACTCTAAAAAATACTCCCTCCGTCCCAAATTGTTGTTCCATTTTGGGCAATCGTGCCACTCAAACAATTGTCTATGTTTCGCAATCTATATTTTTTCTTATGATTTCAATTTTTTTTTAATAAAACTAATTGAGATTTATGAAATAAGATCCATATTGAATATAAAAAATATTATAAATTGAAAGATATAGAATTTTTTTTAAGAGCAGGAGCAACAATTTGGAACGATGTGAGTACTTCATATTCCTTAGATGTTCTTTGCATTGACTTGGTCCCCTAGCTCGTGCCATGATTCTTTCTACTTTGATCATTCAAAGCTAGTAAGAGTCATATTCACACCTAATTGAGTAATACTTCTTTTGTCTCAAAAAAAATTATGTGATCCGCAAAATGAAAACTTTAGAAAAATGTACGTACTTCTATAAAAAAATTAAATATTTTCCATAAGTTGAAAGAACTTACTAATATCTAATAACTAGCGCAAAAAAAAAAAAAATTCCAACAACTCTTTTTTTTTTTTATACAGAAATTCATTATTCTTATATTTTTTTTTTTTTTGCAAGCCGGACAATTTTTGGGTACCGAGGTAGTATTTTTTTTGGTTTCATGCATGACTGAAACGTGTTGAGAGTGACCCAAAACCAAAAAAGGTAGTAATAAAGAAAAATTTAAAAATATTGGTGGTTGGAAGATGTCATGTCCTGTCATGTTCAAGTGAGAATGGTAGATAGCCAGATAACCGTGTGAATGCTAATATTTTATTTTAAATTTTAATTCTACCAATAAAACGCAAACAAGAAATGCAAAAAAAAAAAAAGAATTACCACTTGTAATTTGCTTATGTTCGATGATCAAATCATGCATCTGGTTTGACCCGACCATGTGGGTCCCACAAGGGCCGGCTGGCTATTCTTGACAACGCGCATTTCCACCTACAGTGTGTGTCTGCCAAGTAATCAAGTCAAGCAAGTCAATTCTATCACAAAAATTCCAGTGCTACAAAGAATTATTCCAAGTCTCTGGCTAACCACCCATTTGCTTTGCAGGAAGTCTGTGTGCCCATAGGCGGTTTAGTTCTATACTATGTACCATGAAGTATGAACACCCATTAATTTAGGTAATTCACAACAGAACACCTAATTACATCAGTTCAAAATAAGATGCACACTCTTGACGGTAAAATTTGAAAAATTAGAGAGAGAGAGGATAAAGTATCTATTGTTATCAGTATCGTGCTCTGGCTTCTTTGTGACGACAATCAACTCTATATCTCCGAAAAGAAGAGTATATATCCAAAAAGATCTATGCCAATTTAATCACCACCCAATTTCCTACAAAAATATATCAGTGTATTTATTCGTTGATTGAGTCTTGTTTGACTAAAAATATAAAAATTCACCGTAGCATATTATGTATTTTTTGGTCACATTATTTACATTAATATATGCATTTTGGTATATATATATATATAATCCGGGCCGCTTAATGTGATCAGAACGTGATTTTAAGGGTGCCCGTGAGAAATCAGCAAAAAAAAAAGACTGGGAAGGGCTTCATCCGAACAGTTTCTTATTGAACTTTATTGAACGGTCCAATAAAAAACTGCTCAAATCAAGCCCTTCCCGGTTAGTTTTTTTGCCAGTTTCTCGCGAGCACCCTTAAAATCACGTTTTGAACACATTGAGCGGCTTGAATCATCAAAATTTGATCGGGAATTATGAGATTAAGATTTGGAGTGTTTTTTTAAGGGTTTTTTTAAGTGTCTCCGGAACCGCCCCGATATATATATATAAAATTCTTGAACACCCTGTTGAAATTTTTTGGAGCTGTGCTCGACTTTTGTTCACAAATCCAAACACAGATATATTTGCAATCGTCCGATGCCCATTGACTATATAAAATAATAAGGAGTCTACGTGCATCAGATGATTTGAGGGACATCCATATATGAATTTGTATACATAAAGTCTGTGCATGTAGTATTGATCCTTACTTTGGGGTTTGTCTGGGAAGAGATAAAGGTTATTGGGCAAATTTTCGTAGTCATCCCTGTAGTTTTACGGTTGTCTCACTTTCGTCCCTCTAGTTTCAAAGTGCTCCAATTTCGTCCCTATAGTTTGTTTTACGTTTCAAATTGGTAAAATCATTAACACCGTTAACGAAACTAACGGAAAAAAAAAAATAAGTGTTCCAATTTTCAATCCGTTTGAACCGGTGCAAATATCTTATTTTTCTGATCATTTTATCTTAAATGGTCATAATGGATTTTTGACTCTAAGGCCTTTCAATGAGCACCCTAAGAGAGCCCTGAAACTAAATAAGGAGTCTACGGGTGCTTGTTGAAAGGCCTTAGAGCCAAAAATTCATTACGACCATTTAGGATAAAATGATCAAAAAAATAAGATCTTCGCACCGGTTCAAACGGATTGAAAATTGGAACACTTTTTTTTTTTCCGTTAGTTTCGTTAACGGTGTTAACGATTTTACCAATTTGGAACGTAAAACAAACTACAGGGACGAAATTAGGGCACTTTGAAACTAGAGGGACGAAAGTGAGACAACCGTAAAACTACAGGGATGACTACGAAAATTTGCCCAAGGTTATTTGGTAAAACAAAGTGTTTTTGCACTTATGTACTCACAAATGCTTTGGTGATTATCTGATCATATTTTAGATACCATGTGATATTTCACCATTGTGTTGATAGAGTACACCTCACTTATCATGTATTTTACCAATGCAGAGGTGACACGTTACTTGATCATCACCAGAGATAATCACCCCATAACATTGCTCTTTCGTATCGGAGTCCAAGAGAAGTCTTAATACAAGGCTCTTTTTTCTAGGTTGTTTCCAACTAGCTGCTTTGGTGTGAACGGAAAGAGGAAAACTTTCTTGGTACTGTTAGGCTAAAAATTTATGGTTCAACACTTGGGGGGTGAGTTTCCGGTCCATTTTCCAAAGTGGACAAACAGCCCCCAAGGCATGTAGTCCATAAAAAGACACCATTCTCTTCTAAGATTTGGAATCTTGTGATTCACTTTCAAAGACTATATTCCACCGTTGTCTTACTGAAATTGCTCACGTTTTTTTTTTAGCACTAACTATTAGCAAAGAAATGCTACCCATAAAGTTTGAAGAGTCATTTGAAGAATCTGCTAAAGATCCACTGGCCAAAGAAAGACTAACCACAATGCCATGGAATTATGGAAACTGAGTTTAGATATACTCTCTCTCATCCCATTATTTACCTAATGTAGGATTACATAAAAAATCTTTAAGTATAAGCTTAGAAGGTTTCGAAAACACCGAAAACGAACCCATACATTTGATAAATCCCAACACCATTCACATAACTGGACTTTACACAACTTCACATAACATAGAAACACTATTGTTCCATCACAATACAAATTTCTGTAAGCTCCTATGGAACTGCAATATACTTCATATAGAAACGCTATTGGGAATTCCCTTGCCAGTGAGCCCACCTTGACTAGTAGGAAACAGCAGAGTGTAAGGCATCTTAACTGGCCCGACCCTGTTCCTCAATTTCTCATCACCGTTCATCTCCACAATCTCATCCTCAATGTCACCCAGATCCTTTCCAAATCTCCCAAAGGCCTCCAATGGTTCCGCGTCCGTCGTCCACTCTGGCGTGTCTCTCTGGCCAAGATAAACTTCGTCCGTCGAATGCCTGGACAGAATCTCTATTAAAGAAATTCCAAGAAGGGTCTGCAGTTGAGCCGTTATTGTTTTCAAGAAAGCCTTTTCTGGATTCTCCTTAAGCTCCTCGTACTCTTTGCTGCCCGGTTCGGGCATGAACCGACGGCTGATGGTCGGGCGGTTCGGGCAGTACCCAGCGTAAGGGTACTGCCCGAAATTGACAGCCGCATGGAGGGCGGACCCCACCCATATGATGGTGGTGCAACTGTCGATAAGATCCTTTACAGTTTGCATTTTAGGCCACCAGGATTCATCTTTCTTGTCGCCATGTCCTTCCTCTCTGAGTTCCTTCCACCAAGATTGGAGCTCTGAGTCCACCTGAACAGATCTGTTGTCCGTGTAGTAGAAGTGGCAGTAGTCGTGGACCCATGTTTCGATTGCCGACCAGATTTTGAGTCCGTCCACGGCATAAGGGTAGTCTTTTATTAGCAACCGGAGGCCATGCGGAGCATCTTCGTCCTCGACGGCCACACCTCTGGATAAAAGCCAAATTTTAGAAGACTAAATAAGACACTTTGAGGAATCAATTCGCTTCCATTTCAATATAATACTCTAGATTCAGAAAATATAAAATCCAGAGTGGAAGTAATACACATTCTAAACAAGGGCATGCTCCATCTTGAACAAGTACAAGATATAGTCTGGAAAAACCTTGAATTTAATTCAATATTTGTCTCTGAGATACATAGTTCAAAATCGAATATGTATATGAAGGTCTTCCAGAATCATATAACGTGCTCCAAAGGCACGTGGTAGGTGTCGCGTTATTTATGTGACAGAGACCTAAAAGGGGTTCTAGTTACTATAATAATAATAAAAAACCATCTTTATTTTTCCTACAAGAGCATGAAAAGTTCTAAACACTTCTGGAAAACAGGATTGGGTACATCATATTAGATTATGTTTTGTATATACATAATATTCCATAGTTCCATACCCTTTTAACATTGATCATGATTTCCCATCCACAACTTTTAAGTTCCGATTTTCACTACAATTAATATGGAAAATTTAATATGGTGAGACGAACTAAGGATTTTACCTCTTGATGAGATCAGCAGGAAGTCCTTGCTCAGGGAAAACCCAGTTCTTGTACAGAACTGATGACATTTCCATTGCGTATTTTCCTGGAAAAACTGTGCTCTCAAGAAGACCTCCAGCACTGATGAGGGCTTGCCTGGCAAGTGCATTTATGTTCATCGTGTCGCGGAAATGGGGATGCAAAAGCTTGTGTATTGGGTGAAGCACACTTAGCTGCCTATTTGTCGCAATCACAAATGGCTCAATCGTGGCGTGAGTATTCAACCTGCAATCCATATAGGAGATAATAACTTGAAGCCTTCCAAAAAACTGCAAACATCTGTTAACTATTATTTTGTACTTTGTTTTCATTACGAGTTTGCGTTTAACCAATAACATGGAAAAGGTTGAAAAAGTAACGTTTTGATTTTCGTGCGAACATTGTTTTTTTTATCTGTGTTTTCTGACCAGGCGGAGTTTTCCATTAAAAAATTCTGGAAGAAAGTTTGCAGAAACAATATAAATACATAAAACAAGGAACATGAAACACAGAATCTAAAATGTATACCAGTGGCTGATGAGCTGATGGTAGCCGGAGTCATTTACTGCAACATATGCTTTAGCCAACTGCCAAACAGAAGCTTCAACACCATCTTCAGCTGGTGTGTAAACTTTGCTTATGGCCCCAAATTGATCACCTTTTGGATTTGGCAAGCTCAATTCTATTGCCAGAGGCTTCAGAGTTCCATTGTTTTGCAGGAAGAGGAGAGTCCTTGTGGCATAAATCTTTGTTGTTGTTGAATTAATCCGGCTCACATATGGCATCAAAGCATCATGGTGGTCTAGTATGAAGAGTTTGTTGCTTCTTAGTGCCTATACAGAAATGGTTATTGGTTACTGTTAGAGCTTGTCCTACATTGGTTAATTATAACCTCAAAAACTAGTATATGAGCCTGGGCGACATCTCCACTCACTGCCAATTTGTGTTGAGTTGGATGCTATAAAAGGTACTAAAACAACTCTATAATGCACGAGCACACAAACACCAAAATAAGAACAAAAGTGCAGACAAAATGAGTTGTGTGCCTGAGAACAACATATTAGATTCAAACATGGACTACACTTCATTTTCTCTGGGAATTTTGATTTATAATCTGTTTTTTGCATAACAAATACTAAACACAGGAAGTATACCTCTTCAATTGTCCACCCATCTAGGTTATTCTCTATGTGATCTCTAGTTATTGCACTGTTTTGGTTGCCATAGACTTTACGATCTAGGTTGCTTGTTGGAGGGAACTCCTGCAAGTGTAAAACCAAAAGTTGATAATGAAGTAAAGGTATGTAAAAAGAAAAATCTTCCATAATATCTTTCCATTTTATCCATTTTCTCTGAAACCAGATGGATGATAAGGAAGTTCATAACGGAAGCTCTAGCTTACTTGAAGACGCTTGATTATGACAGGATTCACTCCAGCCAGCATTTCTCTTCCAAATTCCTCATCTGTCCTCCACGCAGTCTTATCCTCTGCTCCAAAAAGCAAAATGTTTTGATTAAATGGAAAATTAACAAATCATTAAAAGAAGTCGCAAGGTAAAAAGAAGATAGTACATCAAAAAACAACTACCAACTTTTTCCTTTATTCTTCTCATTCCCTCTTGTTAAACGAAACGAAAAAAAGAAACCTCTTCTTTCTTTTTCATGATTAAATAAAAGTAACCGAGAAACCATAGCGGAATACCGTCCAAGAAAGTAATTTGTAGAAGTGACTCTAAGGGAAAAAAAAGTTGGTTGAAAATTGTGTTTTTCCATGCAATGGACGATCTTCATACTTTCAACAGAAAGACAGTTTGAGGGAAAAAAAATTCCTCAAGAAAACTTTGAAGGGGGAAACCCCGTATAAAAGGAGATTGCCTGCATATGTTTCATTTTCTTTCCTTTCCTCTCAACTAAGCACAAAATTGGTCGAGTTTCAAAATCATTCAATACCTGCTATTACTTGTGGCATAGGGAATTTGAACAACCCCTCACCGTCAGTCTGAAAAAGTTCCTTAAGCAGTTCAAAGGGGATGTTTTCCCTGATATCGTCAAGAGCAGAGCCTTCAGGCAGCTTGATTCCTCCTTCATAGAGTTTTAGTGTATCAGCAAATGAGTCAAACTCATTATGGGTAAAACACAGAGCTTCAAACTCTGGGCCAAGGAATTGAAGTACAGATTTCAGTCCATAAGCCAAGAAATCTGACATCTTCAAGTGTCCAAATCGCTCATCTCTTGGCACGTAAATATTTAGGCTCATAAGAAGAGGCAGCCTGCTCTCTGTTTCTGGATCTGTGATGAAAATAGCAGAAAGATTATATGACGTACTTTTGATAAACCTGAGGTGATTTAAGCTACACTAATTGTAGGTTATTCAATTTTGTGCTAACTGCAAATATCATAGGTGCTCAACAAGCCCATATTCCCAAATGACATGACACACATACTTAATACGTGGAGCAAACTGATCGATTAGTGGCAAAACTGCAATGTCCATGACTTTCCAGTTTCCAATATTGTTAGATTCTACCCACAAGGCCCAAATCCGTTCGGAAATGGCCCGATGAACAATAACAATACCAGCCGTTGTTTTGTGCTTACGTATTGCTGCCTCAATTCCTGCAATTCGGGTTCAATTTTGGAATTTCTACTCTTCGACTAGGTTCAAATGAATCTGTTTTGACTTAGATTTTGTGGGATGTTCCTCAAGTGAATCCATACTTTTAGTAGAGCATTTGTACCTTTTAGCTTTTTTGTTTTTTTTTGTATTTCCTCAAGTAATTGGTGTTTGATAGGGAATCTGCCCTGTTAGTTGACTTCTGGTAGAGTTATGAGGATCCTCCAAATCCATCCAATTTTCGTTAGGATCCATAATATTTGGCAAAGGTTCTCGTTTCTCTTTTAGCAGGGACACCTGTTTAGCAGTGAAAATTGTCTACTGCCATTAAGGTTGTAAATTGAACTTGACGGTCACCACTTTGTGAAAAAAAATGCTAAATGCTAGGCCCATGCCCAATCTACCTCTCCCTGGCCCCAGTGATGGAGAGTAAACAGGGCTTAATCTTTATCCCTCCTATATAATATGATTTCCGTACTGGTACCTTGGACGATTCAAATATCAACACAATTATAGACTAGATGAGTGAATTGATTTAAAACTTGAAAAAAAGACTAACCTGTCTTGGTTGGGGGACGGCCTGTTCTTCCCCTACGGGGATAAGGGTATTTTGAAGACCCTCCAAGAACCGGGCGGACATATTTGGCACCCTTATCAGGTTCTCCCAAGTCATTGTAGTAAGCATAGTCATAAACCCTGTCCCATTCCTTAAGTTCTCCAGCTCCATTGCCTCTCAAGGTCACTAATTCATCCTCCCTGTAAGGAATTAGCGGTGCTGGAGTTTCACTTGGAAGAAATGTCTGCATCACAAGTATATTTTAATTAGTCGGTACATTTTTAGCATGCAATTCAACTAGTTTAGGGCAGTCTGCCCACTGCAAACTCCACAAGGAATAGGATAGTAGCAGGGCATGAGTAGCTTGAAATTATTTACTGAAATATATTCTATACATAGTATGATCATTTTTTGAACAGTTCACTTGATTCGGAAATTACTGTTACACAAGCTCAGAGAAGATTCAGAGTTCGGTATTGTTTATTTTTTCTTCGTTTATCATGTTATTATAAACAAGCTGTAGCTCATTATTTTCGCAGTAGCATATTCCTTTTCATGCAAATATAGTTTGAAAGTTAGAAAATATCATTTTCTACTAAGGATTCATACAAAAATGAACGAAAAAGAACACTTGAAAACATTTTTGTGAAACGATCAAACAAGATTTTCTTAGTTTTCGGAAAAATAAAACAAAAAACAGAAAATGAAACAAAGCAAAAATCAAATACGTATCTTGCTCGATAAACTCTTAAAGAATTTCTTTCTAACAAACTCTTAAAGAACCAAAATGGGCAGTCAACCCTTGACGACAAATCTGGAGGTGGAAATACTATCGAATGACTTATGCCTTGATCGAAAAATTAATACAACTAAATCTTACCTGGTTCGTGAAGAAAACACGGTTTGTTTTGTATTTGTCAGCAGGGTAAACCCAAGAGTTGCAGACAAAGTGAATACGACCATGTCCGGGAACATCATCAAGTGTGAGAGACTTAAGGTAGAATTCACTGTCGTGCAAGCTTCTTATTATGAAGGCTCCTGGAACTCCTACCTCCTCGTCCCAATCAAATGTGACACCGAATTCTGAATCACCAGTGATTAAAGGGGTAACTTCGGTAATCCAGTTTTCCAAATATGCTGGCTTCCCAAGTTTCCCTCTCAATGCTTGCTCTGAAAAAAAAAACCATATTCAAAATATAGCATTCCAACTTTATTACTGATTAAAATAGATAAAGAAGGGGGGAAAGCGGACAAAAAGTCGTTAAACTGATGAATAAGTGAGAATTGCGAAGAAACAATAGATTCCGATCCTTATGGCAAACTAAAATTGGACTATGAAACTTCCAACTTAAACCCTACACTATCAAAGTGGTCTCAGTCTAAGCCATTCGAACATATCAAATTACAGCCACTAAAAGTAGAAGGAAAGTTTCATCGATTTCTGTCTTCTTTCTTCCCTCCCGCTCATGCCACTACTACGCAATTCCTTTCATATGTTGCCTGCTTTCGTGGGTTAGACTATGTTCGCAGCTTAAATGCTACTACTTAACACATATATAAACTGGCCCTCTCCCTATTGCTGCAAGACTGCAATAACATTTATTCTCTTATTACCTTGCTACACAACTTCTCTTCCTTTTCTCTTTCTTTCACTAATCTCCTTTCTATTTGTTTTCTCTTCATTCATTTGTTGTTGAAATCTAAGAAGCACGGACACGGATACGGGATATGGACACGACACGACACGGACATGCGAACACGTCAAATGTAAGTGTATTTGTATTATAGTGGTATGTTATGAATTCATATAAACGTTGGAGCCATTTCAATTTGTTGTTAGCATGTTCCAAGAGTGTTGCCAACATGTCCTAGAGTATCCACAATGTGTCTAAGTCAAAGAAGTAGTATAATAAAAACACTGGACAAGTATTTAGGCATGTCCAATACGTGTCCGGAGAGTGTTTCCGTGACCGACACGTGTTTGACACAGATACGTGAGGCCGCTAGACATGTCTGTGATTCTAAGGTTGAAATGTTATTCATTATCTCCCTTTGAACTCAATTTTTTATTTTTTATTTCTATTCTTCCTTGCCCTTCACGTATCCATGCATTATTTTCCTTCAACTTCTTATATCAAATGTTCAATTACCCACAGTTTCAGTTCATTTTTGCTTGTATATTCTCATGGGGGAGAGAACGGTCGCAGTGAAAAGCATTAGCACATTGAAGCCTAGCGCAACAATAAATTCAGAAGGGTCTATCAAACTCCTAAAGAAAGCATAGTCATAAAACCCTAGCCATGGATCCGTCATTCTGCACATGAATTTGTCCTAAATTGTTAATAAGCGCAAAAATTATCTTAAGTTATACATCAATTATCCAAATTTTCCATTAAGTCCCTCTATGTCTACTCCCTAGTTGCTTAGTCGAGGTGGGCGTAAGCTGGCTTGGACATTATTATATACTAAATGTCTACTTTGTAATCGCTACTTGTGGAATCGTAATCTCAACTTTGTCCACAAGTAGCTCCCAAAGAGCAATCAATATTTCAATTCAACTTCCAAATTCTCGGTGACACAAAAACACGCATAGAAACTGAACCAATCAAAATGCAAAATTGATGGCAGCAAGCTCAATGGAAGACATGAAGGCTACAAACCAACACAACGAAAAACAAGATCCACAACGTTTTGGCCCAATGACATGTCAATATAAACTATGCATGTATTTTTGTTCTGGTAAAGATATAACTATGCATGTTAGGAGTACATACCAATTGATCCTCCATGACACACGAAATCTTTACGATTCCCCAAAACTTCTATCGATTGTGGGGTTTCAGCAGTGATGTAAGGAGAGAGAGAGAGAGAGAGAGAGAGAGAGAGAGAGAGAGAGAGAGAAGTAGAAGAAAACCAAATTCTCTCTCTTCCCTTGATAAACGGACGTTAACGGAATGTTGAAACTGTTGTCACATAGGGCGCAATGCGTAAATATGCCAAACTACAGGGTGGTTTTGTGTAATTATTCTGATTTGCTCGGAGTCTAATGGTAATGCCTATTTTGGTCAAATAATCCAAATGAATTATTATTTTTTATTTAAATTTTTTCGTGTTTATTAGTTTTACTTCAAAAATTGACGTGTTGTAAAAGTCTTCAAAAATTAACACAAAACTAATAAACGCGAAAATATTTTAATAAGGATAAAAAAATAATCCATTTTGATTATTTGGCCAAAAATAGGCTATCACAAATCACCTTCCGCTTCTGCTCTCAATCATCGGCTCTTCACTTTGCGGTTGTGCTTTCAATCTTCTCTCTTGTGAATTGAAGTAGGTTTAGATATTTTAAAAGACGTTTTTACGGAGACGTGCACGGCAATTATGTGGCTCAAGTTTGCCTATTATTGTTGTCGGATGAATATCTTTATGACGGCCGAAAGATATTTTATGAATGCATTACATTTCATCTGATAAAAATAAAAAAAGTTCGGACCCAAGTGATTTTCGGACCTTCTTATTATGACGGTATTATTGCAGATTAGCTATCTTTTGGGCTTGGCCCATCACGATTTTCTGTCGACTTTGGAATAGGGCCCTCCAGAGATATAGCCCGCTCCTTCCATTTTTTTGTTTAAAAATTTAGTACTAGCGGCTTTAGTATATTTCGAGCTATGTGACAACTTTGTACTAAAGATGGTCTTAATGAGGTTTAATCGCAACCCTTTTAAACAAAATAAGGATATGAACAACAATTACTTAAAGATATGGGTTAAAATAAAATAAATGAGTAGGGTTAATATTGTTATACAGTATAATCAAATATTAATGCACGACAGCACCCCTGGATCCACTTTTATTTAGGGTTTCAGGCAAAGACACAGAATGTAAACCTCTCAACTAAACCTCTTCTCTCTCTCTCTCTCTCTCACGTGAAAGCAAAGCTGTTCAAGGGACGACGGGCAAACGAACGACGAGGTAGCCGACGGGTAAGGCTGATTACTCCACCACGGACAACGAGGAATTTGGCAAGCAAAAAGTTAGTTCTTCGGAGTTTATGATATGAGATATTAAGATCATTGTGACTCTCTAATTGAACTGAATCTTGAATTGAATTGATAATTATGTTGAATTTATCAATAGGCTTGGGGACACGGATTGTTTATTATCTTATGAAAATTCTGGATGCATGTCTTTATTTCTCTTTATTTTAATTTTTTTGATTGTGTATTTTCATCCACTCTACGCAAAAATTCAGGCTAGCTATGTCCCTGTCTTTTTGTATGTTCTCATTTTATCAAGAGAAATAATTGTCACGTTAGATGCAATCAGCTGTTTCTTGTCTTTTAGTGAAAAATTTACACACAAAATATTCACTAAAATAAAAGAAATAGAGTGACATTCATCAAAAAAGAGAGTGTAAAAATCATAATTTATCGGGGGCACAACAAATTTGTTTACAAAAAGTTTTCAAATTCAGTTTTCAAGGAGATTTCTTTTTTACAAAAATAACAGATGATATCTTTTTAATTCTCGAAAATTATCTCCACTCCACTATATGTAAATTACACAGATTTTTGTTTTCAAAATAGTATCCAAAAGTTTTTGTGCAAAGTGCATTTATACTGTGAACCAATATGATGTGTTTTTTTTTTTTTTTTTAAAATTATTTTTTTACAGCCAATTGTAACGACTAGTTGTTTAGACTCGTAGAAATGACTGCTCCTTTCATCTCTCCCATGAGCCTAGAGAGACAAGATAAAAGAGCAAAACAATTACTATGTATAGTTGTTTCCAATGATTATAAATTCTTTTTCGCTGTTTAAAAAAAGCTCTTATACTATTATAGTGCTATAATACGTAGTATTAAGGTGTGAGCACTATGCCCTACTTGAATCACCTTTTAAAATTCATAATATTTGTCGAAAAGATAGTCGAAAACTTTATACTCTACAAGATAGTCCATTGCGAAAATATATGCAATTTTTATATAAAAAATATAGCATTTTTGTGCATAATTTTTAAATTTTTTTGACAGTGAATTGTTTAATTTTTTTCTGTTGAGGTAGATCTTTAACCTTTATTTTGCCATTGAGATCTTTAATTTAGTGTCAAAAATTTTGAAAAAAATATGCACGGAAGTACTTTATTTTTGGTCTAAAAATTACGCATGTTCTCATAATGAGCTATATATCATTTAGGAATAGAGGGAGCAATGTTTAGACAGAAACTCATGACATGCAGATAACTGTTATGAATTCAAGTTTGGTGATAAATTTATGCATAAATATTTTGAATTTCTATACAAAATACAGAATAAAGAATTGACATTATGATTCTATTTCAAATATTGATTTTCTTATATATAATTTAAGGATACATGTAATATTCACCCAAATATAAGGTCTGTATTGTTGAATTTTTATTAAAATTAAAATTGCTCTACGTCCAAGAAGGCTAATTAAGAGAGCCGATTAGTCTTCCTCTTTGTCAAGGGACAATTAATTAAGCCGTTGGATCCCAAACACTGCATTTGGTCTTTTGATTTTGGAAGAGTACCTAATCATCTAGAAACATGAAAAATTCCACTTAAATTTAAGGTTGCTGATTTTGCCACTCTCTTTTTTTGTTAACGCCACTCCCCTGCAGCTGCAAGTGTATTTTTGGTGTAAAAATACACTTGTAGGGGAGTGACGTTAACAAAAAAAGAAGTGACAAAATCATTTCCCAAATTTAATCATAATTGACCTTATAGTTCAAACAAGTGGTAATCTCATAAAACGTGTAATAGCCAACTCGTTGGGATGCACGTGCTTCGTTATGATGCCATCATGCCCTTTAATCTTTATATTACTATTTCACAGATTAATAAAATCTTCTTTTCTTCAAACCAAAAAAGTCTCGTATTACTCCCTATGGCTACATCTCATTGATGATGTAGCGCAATGACCTCAATTTTTTTTTAAAAAACTTTTCGATAGCAAGTGCACAATGAAAAGAAGGGAAACAACGAAATTAATAAAAAAAAAAAAACATTGTTTAATCATTGTTATAAACTTTTGGTAGCAATAAAAATAAGAAAAATGACCATTGGGGCAAAATAATTGGCGATTTAATGGTTCCTTTACTTGAATGGAAGATGGTACTCATTGACCCATTGTTGAGAGGATTATAGCCAGAGTTTCCAATTTGATCAGCTGAAGGGGTTTCAGCAAACTTTCCACCATGCTTTTTCAAAGTAAAACCTAACATATATGTAGCCCCAACAAACTCTAGGGTTAGATCAAGAAGGGTTGGAAGACATCAGACTCCTATAGTTACTGCTTTATACCTTTTTCTTTCTTTCTTTTTTTTTTTTCTAAAAAGCAAATTTTTTTTTATATTAATCTTTGAAATTGTTACAAAGACTAACAGGAGTTAGGATTTAACGGCATCGGGTCTAGTACTAGTAGCAAACCTAATCTATTAATATCGGGAGCTGGGATTAGTATTAGAATTATGATTGATAATGAGAAGGAATTGGTAATGAGTATGTTTGTTTGAGATATGATTAGATGATGAGATTATTACTATCATGTTTGTTTCACATGGGATAAGATTGGATTGATAGTATACATTTCCATTTTTGTCCTTATGCAAAACTAATTTATTCAATACCTAATCAAACCAACTCAAACCCAGATGAATATTTTCTGGATCAAACCAATTTTTCAAAAAACTATCACAGCATCAAAAAAATACATTTGAAAAAAAATTATTACACAGATGGAAATTTCAAAAATATACCGAACAGTTAGCAGCAAACCTAATCTATATATCAATAATAGTAGCAAATCTAATCTATATGGAGTTGGCTATTTTTTCGTGTTTAATGGAACCCAAAAAACAAGATCTAAAATCTGTAACAGGGAGAAGGGATTGGTAATTAGTTGGTTTAAACAAGGATAAGAAAGTAATTTCGCATGGCTTGTATTGGGATTGGATTATCAATATCAAGTGTGAGAGGGTATTGTGTATACCCCCTAAAACTCACCTCGGTAGTCCATTTGACTAATAGTCCCAACCCATTTTGGGTTACCAAACAAAATATTGTTAGTCCTTTGAAATTGGTAGTCCAATCCTAAAAGCTAATACCCTTATCAAACCGGGCCTTAATGCAGGTGCGGGAGCGCGACCGTGAGAATGTCTTTCAAAAACCTTCCAAGCAACTAAAATTCATGAATACTATGAGGTTTAAGAGCACGAGCGCAGTGCGATGTTTGGCAGCGAGAGCGAAAACTATTTTAAAGGATTATGTGTGACTAAGGTTTGTACCAAACTTGAGTAATTATTGGATTATATGGATCACTAGCTAACTCGGCAGGCTGATATGATAGCTCCTAATGTGAGTGATTGACAGTTACTTGAGCGGTGTTAGATAAAGATAAGAAGAGTTAGTTTAGTTATCTAATCTTTGTATCCTTATCAGTCGTATGTATCCTAGATCATGGTAAAGTCTATCTCTTGTAACTAATTGTATTATAAATACACGGCAATCCAATGGCTCTGTGTGTGAGCCTTTATTCTCTAAACACTTGCAATATTATCATATGGTATCAGAGCTTCAAAGTCAAATGGCTTCTCAATCCTCTTCCTCTTCTGCTACCAGTTTGCCTCTTTCCTCTCCACATATCACTTGCAATTCTTCCACCTCATCTTTTCCAAGTGCCCACCATTTTCTCACTCTCAAGCTAACTACCACCAATTACCTTTATTGGAAAACACAAGTTGCTCCCTTTCTTCGTGGCCACAAACTGATGGGTTTTGTTGATGGCACCAATCCGTGTCCTCCTTCTCATCTAGCACCCAATGATGCTAATCCTTCGGGACAACAAAATCCGGCCTACGATGTTTGGGTCTGTCAAGATCAGATGCTAATGAGTCTTCTCATTGGTTCCCTTTCTGATGAAGTTTTTTCCTTGGTTGTTGGCCTCACCACATCTAAGGCCATATGGGAAACTCTCGAGGCGTCGTTGGCGTCTCCGTCCAACACTCGTATCCTACAGCTTCACATGCAATTGCAACAAATCAGGCAAGAGGATAAATCTGTGTCCTCATTTCTTCATCGGGCTAAATCCATTTCCGATGAACTGGCTGCTGCTGGTCATCCGTTATCCCCTACTGATTTCAACATCTATGTTTTCAAAGGCCTTCGTTCAGAATTTAAGGACCTTGTTACCACACTTGCAGCCCGTCCCGATCCTGTTTCTTTCGCTGAATTGCATGCCCTTCTCCTCAGTCATGAGTTTCTGAATGCTGATTCATTTGCGTCAGCTGTGACAATTTCTGCTGCTACTCCTGACCCCTCTCCTATAGCCAATTTGGTTCAACACAATGGCCCATCTAACCGTGATCGCGGTACCTCCAATTCTAACCGTGATCGCAACTTTAACCGTGATCGCGGTACCTTCATTTCTGGTGGCCGCTCTCGTGGTCGAGGCAGGGGTGGTCGTGGTCAGGATTCTCGCTCTTTTTATGGTGACAATCGCCATGAAACCCTCTAAATCCGGTGGCAAACCGTTCTCGGACCCGACCGCTTACCGTCAAGTTGTTGGCACTTTGCAATATTTAACTCTTACTCGCCCGGACATATCATTTGCTGTTAATAAAGTTTGCCAATTCATGCAAAACCCTTCTGATGAGCACTGGATCCTCGTCAAGAGAATTCTACGTTATCTCAGTCAATCTCTTAATCTTGGATTACTTATCTCTCGTTCAACTCACTTGAAATTGCAAGCATTTTCAGATTCCGATTGGGCGGGTTGCCCAGATGATCGCCGCTCTACTGGTGGTTATGCTATTTATATGGGGAATAACTTAGTCTCTTGGTCCTCGCGCAAGCAACGAACCATTGCTCGCTCGTCCACAGAATCCGAGTACAAGGCCGTTGCCGATGCAACTGCGGAGCTTTCTTGGATTCAGTCTCTCCTATTTGAGCTCGGCCTGTACTTACCATCTCCCCCCGTGTTGTGGTGCGATAATATTGGTGCGACGTATCTTACTTCCAATCCCATTCTTCATGCTCGCACCAAACACGTCGAGATCGACTACCATTTTGTTCGTGAAAAGGTAGCCCGTGGTGATCTCCTGGTCCATTATCTCAGTACCAAAGATCAAATTGCCGATCTCTTTACCAAAGGCCTCCCCACTAGCCGTTTCTGTGAGCTTTCTTCCAAGCTGAAGTTGAGGTCTCGACCCCCATCAGCTTGCGGGGGGATGTTAGATAAAGATAAGAAGAGTTAGTTTAGTTATCTAATCTTTGTATCCTTATCAGTCGTATGTATCCTAGATCATGGTAAAGTCTATCTCTTGTAACTAATTGTATTATAAATACACGGCAATCCAATGGCTCTGTGTGTGAGCCTTTATTCTCTAAACACTTGCAATATTATTATAAGCGGCCTCAGATGAGCGAATGACAAGGGGTGTGCATGGATGCTAGCTCCGACAATCGGTTGTCAAAAATGTAATTTTTTTTTTAAAACGACAAAAAAACATTACGGGGGGCGGGTTGTGGTGATCGGCCAACTGATGATCAATCTTTCAAAACAAAAGGAAAAAAAAAGAGCAAACAAAAAGGATTTCAGTTTGATTAATTGCCAAACATAACAGAAGATTAAATTCGTGGAAAAAGGGGTACTTGCATGATTTATGGTTCAAGTCTGCCCACGATGTGGTTCACTCAAGACCACTAGATTCTGGTCCCATTATAAATACGGTAAACATTATGGCCACGTTTGGTTGTCGAACAAAATAAGGAGAGACAAAATTTTGGTTGGAAAAGTAGTGAGACAGTTTATGTCATGAGCTGAGCGCGCAGTGGCTGCTCAACTAGTGTACGAATTTTTTCTAAAAATACTCCGTAACTGGCCTCGGCGAGAATCCATGATTAAAATAAATCAACCTGGCATAGAGCGCGCTACTTTAGTATTTTTCTCAATAAACGATCATTTACCCATTTCTACATTGAGAGAGAGAGAGAGAGAGAGAGAGAGAGAGAGAGAGAGAGAGAGAGAGAGAGAGAGAGAGAGAGAGAGAGAGAGAATTGGGTTAAGGGTAATATTATCTGAACTTTTTAAAATTTCTATCTATACTTTTATACTTTTCGATTCATTCCATTGAGACGAATAATTAATCAAAAAATTGGAAAAGATGTTTACTAGCTAAACACCAAACTGAAATACGAAATATGCCTAAAAAAGGAAAAAAAAAATCCAGATGAAGAACTAACCAGGGTCAGCATTAACGGCACTAATTAGCTGCAGAGAAACTCTTCTTCCAAACAACTCATGAAACTTATCGAGAATCGACGCGTTGAAGTCATTGAAATCCAAAACGTTTTTCTTCGTCAAGATAACCGTTCCTTTGATCGTCCTCCCCTCGTGTTCTCCAGTGATCGCGTCCCAAATTTGATGGAACATCTCTTAGTCTTTTTTTTCTCGGAAAAAGAAAAACTATGGCCAAATTGAGGTAGAAAAAGCAAAGAAATAAGAATATCAACTCAAGGGCTATGGTTGCAATGTGTGAGAAATTATGGAGGGGATGGGTTGGTATTTATAGGCCTTAACCCTAAGAAAGTTTTCATGACCAAGAAACATTCAACACCCTTTTGTATAATAAATAAAGACCCATTGTAAGACTCAGACCATTTCCACAAACTCTCTGTTAATTGTTTGAATGTAATTAGTTCTTGAATTCATTACTAAAAAATAAAAAATGAAAAATTGGTTCTTGAATTCTACCCTTATCCAAATGACTCTGCATGAGAACAAGTTAGCTACCACGTTTTTATTGCCTTGGTTAATATTAATATAATTATATTTTGGTTAATTACACTGACGTCCTTGAGATTTGTGATATGTACTGGGATATTTATTCTAGTTCATTAAATTACACTAACCTACCTTATATACTGATATAGATTCCCCTCACGTACGTATGGAAATGTCTCAAATTTGGTGATCATAAGAATAAATTACTACTATGTAACTTAGAAAAAGAAGATTATCAATAAGGAAAATACAAAAGAGACTTTTATCAATAAGCTTAACAAATATATTAGCATTTTTTTGGAAACATCCAAGAAAAAGAAAAAAATGTGAAGAGATTGGACTACCGATAAACGCTTTTCTTCCAAGTCAGTTTACCACCAATGGGAAGAGATTGGTCATTCTCGGAACCAACTCTTGGGCTCACTGTGGAAAAATCTTTGCCCTCCTAAGGTGGAAATTTTTCGTGGCTGGCGATTCAGGATAGGGCCCCAACACGATCAGAGCTCTTCAGTAGGAATATCATTCAAGAGGGCCAAACAGTTTCCTACCCTTTGTGTTCCTTGCATCTCGAAACTCCTGATCATTTTTTCTTACACTGTATATTCTCTTGGAATATTTGGTCTCTAATTCTGGATTAGTGGCATGTTCCGTGGGTTTGTCCTAATTTGTTGGCAGATTTAGCTATATGGTCGTTTGACAGCGGGTTTAGGAATTTGGAGAAAAATATATGGGAAGTGTCTTTCTATGCCACTTTGCGGTCTTTGTGGCTAGCCTGGAATGACCTTGTCTTTAACAATGCAAATTTGAGTGTTGAGGTAGTAGGAGAATTGGTGAAAATTAGAGTCGCATTGTGGATGAAGACCAAGTTCGGAATCAAGATTTATTCGGTGGAGGAGTTTAAATTGTTTCTTGACGGTATTCGTAAGCTCAAATTGTAGTTTTTGTTGAGATGTAGTGGCTGTCTAACTTTTTGTTGGATGGGCTAGTCAATGTTTTCGTTTGTCTTGTTCTACCCTCGATGTACCCTTTATAGTTTCTATAAAAAGTTTCGTTTGCCGAGCAAAAAAAAAAAAAAGAAAAAGAAAAAAATGTGGTTTTTTTCCTTTTCTTGGATATTTCCAAATTTTTATGTGTGTAAATGTCATAATTTTTAACTTTTCTGATTTATCTCTTCGAGACAAACCAATACACCCACAACTTTGTAGTCTAAAACTAACAAACGTGAATTTATTTTCAATAAAGACAAAACAAAAAAATTGATGTCCACAACCTTTGGTTTGCTTAGATAGATGCTGATGTCCGATTAATTATTTAACTCGATCTTTTACATAAATACTCATTCCGTCCCATTTTCATTGTCCATTTTATCTTTTATCACTTTTGTGTCTATTACCGATCACTTTGTTTGGTTTAGATTTTAAAAAGTTATTTTTGAGAGTTGGAGTGGTAATGAGTGGAGAGAGATAGAGAGAAAAATTTATTGAAAACTGTGCCGAGAGTTAAAAGTTACTCCCAAAATGTCAATCCAAGCAAGGTGAATATCTTTCAATTTATAATGTTTTTCATGATTTCAACAACTTTGTATTATGGAATAAATTGAAATCTATCAAATAAAATTCATATTGCATATTTTTAGAGATTCACATTGGAAGATAACCGATTAAAACTGACACGAACATCAAAAAAAGACAACCAAAATGGGACGGAGGGAGTAACTTATACATCGAGCTTGCAAAGTAGATCAGTTGGATCATGAAAATGAGGAGGGGACCTCATTTGCGACACATGAGGGGAATTATGTGATAATCTCGCACATGAGGGGGGTATTGGATTCATTCAATTTAGAAAAAGTACCAGGCGAGAGTGAAACTTAACTATAAGGGGGATTTTTGCAATTATAAGATCCAAGGGAGTCAACGTTGATGTCTCCCACACGCACATACAAACAGTCCAAACACACGCCCATTATTTTATTTTTCCTTTTCACACACACATGTGTGTGTATATATATATATTTGTTTTTTTGGTAATGTAGGGTGTTCCGGACAAGCTTGTGTATTTCGGACTAATCTCGGGTTAATTTGCGCGCACCTCGTACTAATTCTTACAGTCCCTCCCACAGCCCTTTTTGAACGTTTACACGTAGAGTTGGCCCTGACTTTTCGGGGGCTTAAAGCAAAAATTAAAAAATATGGCCTCTTTTATTCGACTATAATAAGAGATAAAAAAAATATGATAAACTTTTACAATTTAGAATTTTTTGGAGGCCTAAAGCAACAACAACACTTACTTTAGCTCAGGGTCGGCTTTGCAGTTACGCATGGGGATGAGGTGGTTCCAAGATTTGTTGGCAAGGAGAATCGAGCCTGAGACATTAGGATAAAACAAACACCCAAATTCCAAGCCAAGACCACTTAAACAACCCATTGGCATTCATATTTTTTTGTTTTGCCTTTTCACACACATATTTTTTGTTCTGCCTTTTCACGCATATTTTTTTTTGCTTTTCACACTCGAATAAGTGTGCAGATATAAATAAACATGTACAAGGTAGATGGAAATACAGAGTTTATATGGACAGGCATTGGTGAGATAAGATAGCAGTTGACATTCCATCGATCCCATGGTACGTACGTAAACGAAGAATGTAGACCTGAATAAAAAAACGATTGAACTTGAGACATTAATTAGGATGGAGCAAACACCTAAGATCCAAGCTAAGATCACTCGACCAACCCCTTGGAATTCATATTTTTTTTTGTTTTGCCTTTTCACACACATTTTTTGTTTGCTTTTCACACTGGAACAAGTGTGCAGATATAAATAAGAATGTACAAGGTAGATGGAAATACAGAGTTTATATGGAATGGCAATATTGGTGAGATAAGATAGCAGCTGACATTCCATCGATCCCGTGGTACGTAAACGAAGAATGTTGACCTGAATAAATAAAGACCGAATTATTTTAACAACTTCTATTTTGTTCACACATATATAAATATATAAATATATTTATCTCTACAATGTGCGTACGTAACATACAATGCAATATCTTAATTACCATACACATCACCTGTGGCTGTCACATAACATGTTAAAGGGAACTACTAGTTTATGACTTCACTCCTCGTATCCTTCAGTACTAGTCAGCCACGTACAACAAATTAAGTGCATTTTTAAATTTAGCTAGTAACTTTTCCATCAAAATTCTAGCATCTCCAGCAGCCTAGGGGAACCTTCCGCGAGGATAAAGTGGTGAGCCGATGGATGGTGCCCTTTTCTGGTTTCCAGCAGCCTTGCCACTTCCTATTTTTGCTACAGACATTGCCACACACCGATGAGATAGAAGACGAGTGGTTGAGCTAGGATTTTGAAGGGAGCTTAGTAGGCGTATATATTTTTAATTAGAATGCATACTTATTATATTATAAAGTTTTTATTTTTTAATACATTACGTACATTTGTACATTGAAATGATTCTATCTTAAAGTAGTTAAAGTATACTAATCATTTTATATTTTGTCTTTATGCTATTTTAACTATTACGTGCTTATTTTTCATTTATGAAAGAAATTGAGAATTGATAATGTAAAATAACCAGTTTTTTATCAAATCAAACCAAATCTATTAAGAGTAAGTAATTATACACGAATATTATCAATAATATATATTGCGGATAAAAAAATTCAATAATATTAAAAATCATGTATATACAAAATAAAAATTTTAAAATTCGAGAGCTCGGGGTGCCGGGGCCGGGGAGGGGCCTCCGGGCCCAACATAGCTTTGCCGCCCTCACTCACTCTCACTCTCACTCTCACTCACTCTCTCTCTCTCTCTCTCTCACACACACACACACACACCGAATGGATTCTGGCGAGTATTCTGTTGGGTTCGAGTTACATCTTTTAATGCAATAATAACTCCGATCAAATCTATTTTGGTTCGAGTTGCTCCGACTAGTTACCCTGACGAGTTAGATCTTGTTTACTCTGGCCATTTACTCTGACAAGTCAGATTTGTTTACTCCGGTGAGTTATTCTTTCGTATATGTACTAAATATTAGAGGTATTCTGGCGAGTTATTCCATTTGCGTATTCCGGCGATTTACTCTGTCTTGTGTGTGTATAATGCCCCGCCTTTTTCGAGAATAAAACACCAAATACGCCGTATTTTATACACTTCCAGGCTTCATTCTTTCTGTATAAAAATTTACATCTCTAAAATAAATGGGAAAAACCTCCAACTCTTTCTCAGTGGTCTGTATATGGTCCTCTCTCGATGTACCCATTGTCGAGTTTTAATAAAATCTTTTTGCCTATCAAAAAAAAAAAAAATCTTCTAAATACTCCAAAAATGTTAACTCTTCCAAGACTCTTCAAATAATCATAATATGCTCCGATTTAATTTTTACTAATCCGGCTTCACACCTGAAAAATAAATTATTCGAAAAATATACGATATAACAGAATAACAATGCTCATATTCAAGTAGAATCAATAACAATGATCAACTACCAAGTTGAAACAAACAATCACAAGAGACCTCATACCAAATCCTCTTTGGTACATGATTAGTGAACCTCTCCAATATCTTTCTCACCAAGCTTACACAGTTATCTGGATATGAACAAGCTATTGGTAAGCTCATTTGATCCCTGAACTAAACAGTTCTATAGTACTCAGAGATTGGCCATAATTACTCCAAGTGTGGTGGCATAAGTTTTTGTCCTGAGTTTATTTTTCAAATTTATAATTTTTATTTTTTGGTGTGTGAGTTTATATCTAGGTTGCCATATCCGAGGTCACGCTATATCCGGTCATATTTGACCGTCAACAAACATGACGTTAGAGAATATTCTATTGTTACAAGTTGTTGCTAAGACTCCGTCTAGAAAAGTCAAATATTATTTTGTTTTAGCCAAGGGAAATGATTTTTGCTCATTCTTTTATGATGAAGGCACACCCTTTCTTGTATTTTAGTGAAATTTTTATTATAAATTTTTATACTAAAAGACAATTAAAATGAGTGCATTTATAAAAAAGGGGAGTGAAAAAACATTATTTTAAAAGATGAATCCCTTGAAAACATGTCCATTTCTAGCACGCGTTTTGCAATTTTTTTGGTACTTTTAACCCGTAACCACGGCTGCTTGGGATTAGTTCTTCTTACATGGTATTTAAATTGACATATAGATGTAGGGAGGCGTGCTGAAATAGAAGAACGCGCAACAAGGACAATCACGAATAAGTTTGAACTAAAGATATTCTCTCTACGAACAAACGATTTTGAGAAACTTCTCAAATTTTCATTAATAATTCATAAAACAACTCATTAGCCCTAAGGCTTACAACTTTATTTATACTAATAGAATTCCTAAACCTAGCTTTTCTTAAAATCTAAGAAGGAAAATAAACACAAGGAAATAAAATCAATCCTAATTTTCCTTGACCAAGAAACCTATTCAAAATGGGAAAGCTTGATCAAATCAAATTAGGAAAACTAAATACTTATAAATTTTATCTTGACTAAAATAAAACATTCCTACTAAAATGCTGAACTGAAAATAATAAATTAAGATTCCTATATTTCTAGAATAATCAAAATATCAGTGTGCATCAAGTTCATTAGGCTGTAAACATAACACATGATGCATGTCATTTTGTATTTATGGTTTAGAGCAGACACTGATTTTTTAGGGACTTAAAGCGAAAATTAAAAATGAGACCTTTTTGTTAGACTATTAATATAAGGGGTAAAAAGTAAGAAGGATCTTGAAATCCAAAAAAAATTTAGAGGCCTAAAGTGGTCGCAGCATAAACTTTAGCTCATGGCCGGCTCTGTTATCGATACTTATCATCTTGTATTCGGAAACAAGGTAGTATCAATCTTTGGACCAAGCACCCATCCTAGGCCATATTTAATTAGGTTTTTGCGGGTCCTCGGCCCTCTACAATAATCAGAATTAGTCATTTTGAAGAGCTCACGAAGTATACAATCCATAAAAAAAATTCAGCCTGATGTAAACATCAATAGCTGCAAGAACAAAACAGATTTGTTGTTCAAGAAAATGTAGCAGTTTAAATTTCAAACCATTTTTTGTCCGTCTACTTTTGTTAGCACAAATCCATTTTGTTTATGCAGCCATCGATGTTAGAGCAAGTTGATCTTTTACATAGATGATCTACTTGTCGAGCTACATGATGGTTTATAGATTTTGATTACTGTTGTGAGCCCATAAGAGGCCTACAATAATCCAAACTAAACAAGACTAGACCTGAGAAAATTGGATGGGGTCTTGGTCCAAATATTTGAAGCCACATTAAATATAGAAGAGAAAATTATATATATATATATAGAGAGAGAGAGAGAGAGAGAGAGAGAGAGAGAGAGAGAGAGAGAGAGAGAGAGAGAGAGAGAGAGAGAGAGAGAGAGAGAGAGAGAGAGAGAGATTCCAATATATGGCACTTGTCAAGTCAAATTCTCATTAGTCAAATTCTTTGGCCAGGAAAGCGTCACCACATATTTTAATATCTGATGATATCAAAAGGGTATTTCGCTACCTTACTCTCTATATATTTTTTTGATAATCAAAAAAAGGTTAGAAGGGGCGATCAGCCTAGCAACTTTTTTTAGGCGTGACCATAAGGGCTCCTTACCCACCAATAGAATGTCCGGTTCGAGTCATACCTACCGTCCGGGAGGACGGGCAACATTTTAATTTATAGACCCTGATGTGATCTATGAAATCTAGTTTGAAAGGGTCTCCGAACGAAGATAAATTATTGGAGCTAGATCATACTCCCTCCGTCCCGATTTGTTTGTCCTTTTTTTTGACTTTTTGAGAGCGTTTGACCTCTCAAAAAATTGTCTATAATTTTCAATTCGTAATGTTTTTAATATGTAATATGGATCTTGTTTGATAAATCTCAATTAGTTTTATTATACAAAATCTTCAAAATCATAAAAAATGTTATAAAATATATGTAAGATATAAATATATTTTTGAAAGACACGAATTTCGACGATTGGACAAACAAATTGGGACGGAGGGAGTAACATATTTCATCAGTAATCAACTTGCTCGCTTCTTGAAGAACGAAAAATACGACGAATTCAAGTAAACCTTCTTCCTCTCTGTTTTGTAGGCAAAACTAGTCTCTCTCTTCTATTCTAAAGCCAAATCTAGTTTTTGGTACCGTTGTTTAAGTATGTTGTGCTTCTAGCCAAATCAATCTTCTTCATTATATTCGTTATTCTTTTTATGGTATTTACTCTGTAAATACTATTGTCGTACTGTAGGATTTCGTATTTTGATTTTTCTGAAAATATGTTTCAATTGGGAAGAAAGGGACAAAGTGGAAATGCAGATTACAAATTTGGGGTACGAGCCCTTTAATGATGTTGCAAACATGTTAGCTCATTGCCCTGAATTAACAGTGATTTTATTTCAAAAAGTCTAGCAACTGTTGTGTCCGGAATTTTTCATCATACCGAAACATGATGATGCATCCAACGGGAATCGTGTTCTAAAGTCGTGCATGTATCATTGCTGTTTTGTTCTTTCAAAAAGTCTAGGAACACAATTTGAAAACACAACTTTGGACACATCTGTGTTTGGAAACGTTGGATACTTAGATGCATGTGGGTCCACGTGTATCCAATGGCTCGGGACAAAGTTGTGTCCGAAAATATGTTTTAAAATTGTGCATATACCATTGCTGTTTTATTTATATGCTTCCGATAGTCATATAGTACGAGTCGAGGTCTTAATACCTAGCTATTGGGACAATGATTGGAGGTTTCTCTCTCCGCTTCAGGAAAGTTTATGCCCGAGAGGGCAATTGTAACTCGTATGGCATCTTGAAGCTGGTAGCGGGTTTCAGAGAGGACGGTAGAATCATATACATCACCTTCATGAAGGAGGGGGAAATGATCCGAACGAAGAAAGAAGCATCCGGCGACAAAAAGACCATATGATTTTTTATTTCCATCATGCTTTACATACCACAACCTCCGACATTGCACTAAGAAATGAAGCAGCGCAGCCTTTGGACAGTACAAATCCAACTATGCTTCCTCAACAAAAGGAAGCCCTCATTTTTTTTATTTCCATCATGCTTTATAAAGAGTGGTGTAGAAGTTTGGAATGTGATGAATCGTGCAGTCTGACGTCCCCTAAGGAGATGATCACTATCAGAGGCTGTTCAAGATGGGGAATTTTTTGCGAGAAGGGGGGGCTGGTCTGCCTCTTGCCTGACAAGCCCTTCAGATTTTGGAGATCGTTGAATTCTCAGAGCACCTTCTTCATTTCGCCCTCAACAGTGCCCCTTCATCTCCCTGGAGTCTCTAAAGTTAGTGGGTTGGGAAAACCTCACATGCATGTCTGCCTAATCTTGACCACCTCACTGCCTTGAAATAATTGGAACTTTTAAAGTGGGAAAAAATTGGAAGCTCTGCCTGCAGAGTGACTGGGTACGTAACTTGTCATCTCTTCAATCACTAGGCTTCTCTGCTGGTGTCCCAATCTGATGAGTTTGCATGCCCTGGCCTCCTGATGAGAAGCTATTCAGTGCCTTGCCAATTTAAAGGATCTGTTTATATTTGATTGTCGCATTCTAGCGGAACGAATTGAAAAGGGAAGCGGCAAAGAGTGGCACAAGATAGCTCTTATACCGTTGGTCGAAATAGACGGTAAATTTATTTCTCTATCCGTTCACGTGATTCCTTTGCACTTAAAGCAAGCACAATTGCGCGCTCTCTCTCTCTCTCCCTCTTCATCGTCGGCAAGTGCTAAGAACGCAATCAATGGCCAACCTGCGTAGCTCAAACTTTTGAACAAGGGGTGAGAAATTTGCACTGCCAGGCGATAGGAGAGCTTGTCATGTGGAGAATTTTATCTTTTGAGATACCTATAGTTTCATTTGTATTTTTTTTTCCCCAGCAAAAGTAACATTTTATTAAAAGGGGGAAGGGATTCTAACCAAAGTTCGAAAAATACAGTCAATTGAGAAAGCTCAAACACACCTTAAGGAACAAAACCCAAAACATCTATGAGCCTAAAATGCCCGGATCATATAATAAAGCCCAACCCAAGAAAACCCAAAACCTAACCCGATTCTTCTGAGAATAATCAAGACACTGCTGGCCAAACGCCGCCAAAACCAGAATCTTCTGAGAATAATCCAGCTGCTGATCACTTGTGTTGTGTTGCTCTCCACTTTTCTAATTTTCTCTCGTTCTTTTCTCAAATATGTGTAATAATACTGTTTGAATCATAGTTCATGCTATTTTTGATTTCGTGGTATCTAAAAGATGTACGACATATGAGAGCTAGCGACAACATTTACAAAGCGAACACCATATAAAGTAAGTAAAGAATGGAGTATAATTAGACGTCATCAGCCGAATTTCAGTCGACTTTTAACCATCTGGCTGACATTAATCAAATAAAAAGTACAAGGAAATGTACGATTCCAATCCAATTAATTTCCAGTTATTACTACAACTAAAGACTCTCCGAGTGGGAGACTAGCTTGTTCCTCGTACTCTTCTCGTATAAGCTAAGGTGCTTGATAAGACCACAGCCAGAGACTTAAAACCTCAACTTCCTTAACCACGTGCAATAGAAGTCATGTTTTTGATGATGATCTCACAAACTCTTAAAGTCTCTTTAGTTGTATTCAACTCGATTGAACCAACTCATGAGCAATTCGTTGTTGTCACACACAAATTCGAGGATCGATTTTCTGGATGTTCATTTGCGCGCTATGCTCACTTCAAACTTCTCCTCCCGCTGCTTCAGAAGGGCCTCCTTCAGCTGCTGCAGAACCTTCCTTTTGCTGCGCCCCTCCTGCTGCATGACCGTCTTTTCCCTGCTCGACATCTCCAGCTTCCTTGCACTTGCGGCAGGGTTGGATGATCCACGTGAGAATTAGAAATCCATGCATAGCGTACAATAAAGCGCTTCTTGACATATGGTACCTTCTATTCTCGGGTGAGATTCGTACTAGCCAGTGTGGAAGGGACTCCACGTATGTTGAGACCTCCAAACAGAGTACAATCACGGCCAGGGTGAACGTCACCCAACTGAACGAAAACTCTAGGCCGATCTTTTGGGTTACCCGCTCGTAATCTTGTTCGATGGCCTTGTAGAAGGCTCCTTTCATTGCGAATCCAATTCAAATTTCTGGGATACAATACAACTACTGGTTGAATTTGTGCCGTTAGAAGGCTGCGCTGCTTCTTTTCTTGGTGTGATGCTAGAGGTTGTGGTATGTAAAGCATGGTGGAAAGAAAAACCATATGGTCCTTCCGTTGCTGGATGCTTCTTTCTTCGTTGTCGTAACATTTTTCCCCTCCTTCATGAAGATGATGTATAATTCCACCATCCTTTCTAAAACCTGCTACCAGCATCAAGATGCCAAATGAGTTCCAATTGCCCTCTCGGGCACAAATTTTCCTGAAGCAGAGAAACCTTCAATCATTGTCCCGTATTAAGACCTCGACTCGAACTAAATAGAATGGCCTTCTGAAGCATATAAAGAAAAACATCAATCATATATGCACAACTTTAAAATAGATTTCCGTACACAACTTTTTCCGAAACCGTTGGTTGCATGCATCAAAGTATCCGACGGTTCCGAACATAATTGTGTCCAAAGTTGTGTTTTGGAGTTGTATTCCTAGACTTTTTGAAAGAAAAACAGCCATGATACATGCACAACTTTAGAACACAATTCCTGTTGGATGCATCTTCATATTTCAGGATGGTGAAAAACTCTGGACACAATTGCCCTTTTTGAAAGAAAAAATCACTGTTAATTCACGACAATGAGCTAACATATTTTCAGGAAAATCAAAATACAAAACCTTACTATTTACAGAGCAAAAGCCTTACAGAGAACAAGGAATATGATGTAGAAGATTAGTCGCCCATTGATGCTAGCTAGATGCACAAAATACTTGAACACCAGTACCAAATACTAGATTTGGCTATAGAACAAAAGAGAGACTACTTTTGCCCACAAAACAGAGGAAAAAGGTTTACTTGAATTCGTCGTATTTTCGGTTTTCGGGAAGTGGGGGAGTCGAATACTGATGAAATATATCATGATCTAGCTCCAACGACAACAATATATTCTAATTTCAAGCATAATGGACGGAGGGGGAGAGTCGAGAGTCATGTAATCAATCATTGTAGGTTCTATAAACTGGAGGAGAGATGAGATTCGTGTGATTGATAATTGTAGATTTGTAATAAAAGGAGGAGGAGAGATGATATTCAGGTCATGACAGTTTGATTTATGGTTTTGTAACACGAAATAGGTACTATTTATAGTTGTGAATGATAGGGTACCATGTAGTGTACTGCGCAATTTGAGCCGTCCGTCTTGAAAACCATTGGGTCATATTTCTCCTTTGCTCCGATAGGTCCCTATTCCAGGGCGATACCGTTATCACGCAAAGGTGACATGGAGAGAGAGAGAGAGAGAGAGAGAGAGAGAGAGAGAGAGAGAGAATGGTGCAAGGGAATTGGTCTTGACCCCATGTGTCTTACTGTGGATCTGACTTTGTCCATAGTGCATTAAACATAAATAAACCAACACTCATTTTTTTTTTATGCGTAATGAACATTGTAATTAAGTTAAAAATTAAATATGTCATCAATTTAAGAGAAATAGGTGCGAATTATTTAAGGTTATATAAAGCTAAAGAAACAATATTTAATGTGGAGTTTAAAAGTGAACGATTGAGGCCCAAACATGACCGCCCAATACTTTTATGGAAGGAGCTCACCTCATACTTCCATCTCTCAAAATCCGTCCAAATGTGAGTTTGTCATAGAGTTCTAAAAATATGGCGGTCTTTCAAGCCGATCCTATGTGGGTACATTATGCCCCACCAGCTCCATGCGCACAAGTTTTTTTCCCGCGAAGTCCATGTGCCCTCCATGCGCCCCCCCCTCGCATGACTCTCTCTCTCTCTCTCTCTCTCTCTCTCTCTCTCTATTTAATTGGGAACTCACTAGGATGGACACCTAAATAAGATCTCCATATAAGATGCCTGTTTAATTTTCTCTATTTAATTTCACTTCAAAAATGGAAGAGCCAACACCCAAAAATTTATCTGAAACCTACTTGATGAGATATATCAAACAAACCTAATAATGTATGTGAATTTTTGTGCAGAAACAAAATAATTATTTCAGTGTAAGCTCTTTTTTTTATTTATATTTTCTGCACTATAAACTTTAAAATGCTATAACTTTTATTATACAAGTTTAGGCTAGAAATTGTTAATTTCCATTGTGAATTGTTAGTCTAACACTATTAATTTGGAATTTTCAGCATAAATTGTAAATTTAGATAATTACTTGTTAATTTTAAACTATTAATTATCAAATGAACACTATTAATTACTAATTTAGACCAATAATTGGTAATTTAAGGCTGTGAATTGTTAATTGAATACTATTAATTGTGAATATACTCCTTCCATCCTATTTTTATTGTCCATTTTTGAATTGCGTGTCATTTTTTAATTGCTTATATATCTTTCAATCTATAATATTTTTTATAATTTTAAAAACTTTGTATTATAGAACTAATCGAGATCTATCAAATAAGACCCATATTGCATATTTTTCAAGATCCATACTAAAAGATATAGGCAAAAGACATAAAAGAGACAAATAGAATAATGGACAATGAAAATGAGACGAAGGGAGTAACTATTAATTGTTAATTTAATATTGTGAATTGTTAATTGAACACTTTAATTGTGAATTTAGACCGTTAATTTTTAACACTTTTAATATTTTAAATTAACAGGTTAATTATAAAATTACGTTGTTTATCATTACTTAAATACTGTTAATAGTGACTTCAATTGTTATTTGTGAACTTAGAGAAAAATTAATATTTATTATCATTACAACAAAAATGAACTGTGTTTAGAATAGAAAATAAACATTTGTACATAAAAAATTAACTGTTAAAAAATGCCAAAACTCATAGCATAAAATTCAGTGACAATTAAAACATAGCAGACAATGAAAAATGAAAAATCTATTTTTACATCATTTATATTCAATATTGGTCTCCTTAGGTAGATCTCTATAGCTAGATTTCAAATATATAGATTTAAAAATAGATAGACATGAAACAATAAAAGTTATAAACATTGCAACATTTTAAGCTTTAAAATAAAAAGGAAGAGGAGAAGGAGAGAGAGAGAGAGAGAGAGAGAGAGAGAGAGAGAGAGAGAGAGAGAGAGAGAGAGAGAGAGAGAGAGAGAGAGAGAGAGAGAGAGAGAGAGATTATTGCACACATGGTAGTGAGAGAGGGAGAGATGCGCGTGAGACTTATTTGGAGGAGGATCTAGTAAGACATGGAATTATTGGTATAAACTTAAAAAATAGGACCGGCCCAAAATTATGCCTAAAAAATATGGATCACAACCACACCATTCATAGATTTCGCACAGAGAAAATACTATTCTTGCAAAAAAGTAGTTTTGATTGAAGATAAATGAAAAAAAATGAACTACTCATATTTTGTTAGACAGTAAATATGAATTTAAACTTACCCTGATCTTCAATATAACACTTAATTTGTTTTTACATGTACCAACGTCCCCTAATATTTTTTTTGCCAAAGTAATATTTAAATTTATGAAACAACAATATAGATAAAAAAAAATTTAGACCCTGAGGTGATCTACAAAATCGAGTTTGAAAGGGTCTTCAAACGAAGATAGTGTTTAGAGTTCATCTGCTCCCTATTTTTTCAAATAATGAGAGAACCCAATTCCCGTAGAAAAAATTCCTTTCCCATGGAATTGGGCCTAAATTGACATGTCACCTTGGCGTGATAACGGTATCGCTTTGGAACAGATACTTGTTGCAAGGAGAAAATTGAACCAATGGTTTTCGAGATGGACGGCCTCAAATTGCGCACTACACTACATGGTACCCTATCAAACAAACTGAAAAATGGTTCTCTCTCTCTCTCTCTCTCAACTAAAAATAGTACCTATTCTTGTGCACGTAGCATTTTGTGTAAATCAAACTCCCATGACCTGAATATCATCTCTCCTCCTCCTTTTATTACGAATCTACAATGATCCATCTTACGAATCTCATCTCTTCTCCATTTTATAGAACCTACAATGATTGATTACAGGAATGTCAACTCTCTTCCCCCATCCATTGTGCTTGAAATTAGAATAAATTCTTGTCGTTAGAGCTAGATCATGACATATTCCATCAGTAATCAAGTCACCCACTTCCTGGAAAACAAAAATTACGACAAATTCGAGTAAAATTTTCTTCCTCTCTGTTTTTTAGGCAAAACTAGTATCTCTCTTACGTTCTATAGCCAAATCTAGTAATATTTGGTACCAGTACGTGTTTAAGTATGTATTGCTTCTAGCATCAATGGGTGATTAATCAATCTTCTTCATTATATTCATTGTTCTTTCTATGGTATTTGCTCTGTAAATACTATTGTCGTATAGTAGGATTTTGTATTTTGATTTTTCTAAATATATATATACATATATATATATATATGTGTGTGTGTGTGTGTGTGTGTGTGTGTGTGTGTGTGTGTGTGTGTGTGTTTCAATTGGGAAGAAACGGACAAAATGGATTTTGAATTTTGATTTTTTGTCATCCCGAAACATGATGATGCATCCAACGGGAATTGTGTTCTAAAGTTGAGCATGTATCATTGCTGTTTTTTTCTTTCAAAAAGTCTAGGAACACAATCCCAAAAAACAAATGTACGTGTTCAGAAACGTTGGATACTTAGATGTATGTGGGTCCAAGTGCATTCAACGGTTCCAGATAAAGTTGTGTCTGGAAATGTGTTTTAAAGTTGTTCATATACCATTGATGTTTTTCTTTATATGCTTTGACAAAGCCATTCTCTGTAGTTTGAGTGAGGTCTTAATATCTATTGGGACAACGATGAGAGGTTTCTTTGCTTCAGGAAAATTTGTGCCCGAGAGGGCTATTGGAACTCGTTTGGCATCTTAAAGCTGGTAGCAGATTTTAGAGAGGATGGTAGAATCGTATACATCTCCTTCATGAAGGAGGGGGAAAAAGTTCCTACAATGGAGCAAGAAGCATCCGGCGACGAAAATACCATATGGTTTTTTCTTTCCCTCATGCCTTACATCCCCACAACCTCTGGCATCGCACCAAGAAATGAAGCAGCGCAGCCTTCGGATGGTACAAATCCGGCTACGCTTCCTCAGTACAAGGAAGCACTAGCTGACCGAGAAACTTACCTGAAATTCTCGTCATTATGATGGAGAATCTTTGCGTAATCACCGATTGACTAGAGAATATGAATTGCCCAAGAATTGGTTCAATCGAGTTGATCAACACGACTAAAGAAACTTTGAGAGTTTGCACTACACATACCCTCAATTCGGAGAGAGTTCTAATATTTCAAATTCAGATAAAGCTTATGGATACAATTTTTGTGGACTCTGACAATGAGTTCGTTAAGTACCCAAACTACCTTCTGCTGACAAAGAAAATTTAATTGCATCCTATTTAAAGAGGATGTGGAATCCTGAAAATCTTTGGAGTACAAATCATGGACCGACTAAAGAAAACAGATGGCTCATGGATTGGTTCAACAAGAGTTGAATACTACTAAAGAGACTTTGAGAGTTTGCGGAATCTTATATAGAGATTTGTTTGAATGATGGTATTAGTCAAGCTGTATTTACAAATAACGATTTTTGAATAAATGTATTCGTTGAACAAATGTATTACATCTCGTCTTAAAACTTGAAGTTCACTATTGAGTCTTCTATACGATCCAAGCCAACAAATCCGACTTAGTGTCCAAATCGCTCATCTCTTGGCATCTTATTATTTAGGCTCATAAACATAGGCAGCCTGCTATCTGTTTTTGGATCTGTCATGAGTATACCAGAAATGTTATATGACATGCTATAGATATTCATAAGGCGGTTTAAGCTACACATAGTTGTAGGTTATTAATAATTTAATGCTAAACAGAAATGTAATAGGCGATCATTTCGCTCATTTTCGCAAATTTTACAATCAATGATGACACGACACACATATTTAGATAGTGTTTGGCTGGGATTTTTGGCTACTTTAGAAATATGATTATGTGCGAGTGATAGACGCATAAATATTCACATAAGCGCTTACTAATTTATCCTTTCTAAGTCCCATTTATATTATTATTCGGAGCTTAATTAATGCTTAATTATTGTGATTGTAGGTATTTGGACAATTTGATACAAAAAGCGCGAAGTTGGAAGTACTTGAAGTTTAGCTCTTGCCACGAGCATGAGTACAGAGGAAAATGAGTAATACTTACAAATCAATTGGCCAAAGAATTAGACTATCTCAGGAAGTAAAAATAAAAATTGGACTTGAACTTGGACTTCTATTAGGTGGGCTCAATAGTTCACATTTAGTTTGACTGAATGATGGGCCAAGGAGGAAAATGGCCACGGCTTGGAATTAAAAAAGTAGGAGAAGGGTTTTTTTTTAACAAAAATGATACTCACGCAATAATTCAAATACAACAATTTACACAACCTTTCACATGCATGTGGGTTCCACACACACTACTATGTGTGGGCCACACATATATGTGAGAGGTTGTGTAAGTTGTTGTGTTTGAATTGTTGTGTGAGTAGCATCTTTGTTTTTTTAACGAGTCGGCTACGGTAGCTATAAAAGCATCACGCACAAACAGAAGAAGGGGATTTTTTTGGGGGATTTCCCACAACACGCAATACAGTAGCAACAACGGGGCTGCCGCGGTCACGAGGAACGGGGCTGCGTTCAATATTGTTTAGTGTTCTCTTTTTCTTTCAAGTATTTGAAGTTTTATCAATTACTTGCACTCCGGTAACTAATTTTAATTTATTTTTTTAATAAAAGTTATTCGCTGGTATTTGATTAGTTGATATTTATTATTTATTTTTCATCTCGCGTAATAGAAGCATGTTTCAAATTAGAGTTTCTTTAATTTCATGTGCAATGATTAGTGAGTAGTCATATAGGTAGGGTCGCGGGGTGATTAGCATACTATGGCCAGTTTGGGCACTGCTTCTATTTTCAAACAATAGAAAAAATAATTTTAGATTGAGAAAAATACTTCCCGCAGACGAACTCGGGCATTGTCGGAGCCCATGTGAACGGGAAAATGAGGGTCCAAAACTCATTTTCCGTTGTGCATGGGTAAACGGCGATCATAAGGTCTCGCGTCTTGCGGGATATCTTTTTCAATCTAAAGTTGAACGTTTTTCAGAACACCGAATGGAGCATGTTAATCTGAACTGGTTATGAGTGCTATGAACCCTACGACCGTACCTCCTTTTAATTATTTTAAAAAATCAAACAATTTCATTAGTTTAGTTAATCTCAGCATCAAATACAAGGGGTGGCTACCTAAGAACCCGTTTAAATTATAATCACCCGAGTTTTTAGTCAACACACATCACCGTCTTTGTGGATTCGATTCCGGTCTTACCGGATATTGTGCTACGTCGGTCTCCGCCCTACGCTTGGGGCAACCCATTAATTTCGGACTAGGGAATCGTCAAGCATTTTTGGCGCGTGCCAGAAAAGGCTTGTAATTATCTTTTTCAAATTTAACTTATAAAAGCCAAACTTTATCAGGCAATTGTAGCGTCGGTTCAATTACCTCAATGAAGAGGATTTTTCTTTCTAGAAGTATTGAAATGGCACAACGATTCACTAGAAATTTGACAACCCATAAAAGAACAAGATACCTTGATCAATCCAAAACAACTTGCTTTCCAATTGATTCTCCAACTTCAAAATTAAACGAACAGAACAGATTACAGTGTGATTACTACTACTACGAACTACTCTTAACTACTTCGAACTAAGTCTAAGTTCCTAAATTACTGCTTAATGGACAAACCAAACATAGCATAACTGTTTGTTTGATGATTTAAATCATGGACTTTTTCCTTCTTTCATTTTTTCTATTTATAAGCAAACTCTTGGGGGTCTTCTCAACAGTTTCCATTCTCCCACTTAGCTGCCTTCGAAGTCACTCCAATGTTTAAATTCAAACTTTCCCTCCATGGCTATTGCTTGTAACCGCCTGTAGTGGATTAATTCATCCCTTATCCCACTTCCCTCAACTGCATCGTGCCCGTAGTGGGCAGTTTAAGTCCAGAATTCAATTTCTTTGACCATGTCAAACCTGCATAACCACTCTTGTTTGAATGGGATAGTTTGCGCCTATGGGCTTCGAACTGTACGCTCCTTCTGATTCTTTGTTTGAGTGACACCTGGCAGTGTTCATTCTTTTTCATGAAACAACATTGAATTAATCAGAATGTCATCGTTCTTTTAACTATGTGATTCTATACGTTTCAACCCATGTGTGTTCCGTTTTGTTCAATGCAAGTGGCCACAAGTCATCTTTTGATTGGGCCAATAAATTATCATGCAATTAGATAGTAAAGCGATGTAGACCTAGTTTCCATACAATGCATGGAGTACTCTTGACTGATTGGTAGCAAAACTGTAATTTCAATGACTTTACAGTTTCCAACACTGTTGGATAATTGGATTACTCTTGAAGAAGACAAGCTATTGTGTTGTGATCTAACATATTGCTGCCGTAATTCTACAATTCATGATCAATTTTGAAATTTCGACACTTAAACTAGGTTCAAATGAATCTGTTTTTTTATTAGAAATCTGCCCTGCTAGTAGAGAATTTGCTACCCGAGGCAGCAAGATATACAACTTTACATAACATAGAAATACTATGGTTCTATCATAGCATAAATGTTTCCCACAAACTCTGTTAAAATATAAATTTCAATCTCATATATGTGTTTCTATGGAACTACAATATTAGTCCAGTAAGTAACATAGAAACACTATGATTCTATCATACCACAAAGGTCTCATACAGATTCTATTAAAATATAATTTTCTAGAAAATCAATCTCATATATGTGTTTCTGTGGGAACTGCAATATCAGTACAAAATAGAAGAACTAAAGATATATTAAAATAGAAGTGGCACTCAAAATTTGTAAATTTGATTGAGAAGTCTAATAAATCGGTCGCACCGTAGACTTTAGCTCAGGATCGACACTGGCGAGAGAGACCAGGTTATATCTTGAAAGCACATAACTTAAGTTGATGGGTAAAGAGAAAGAAGAACTAAAGTTAAAGAATTTTTGGGGGAACTGAACAAAAGTTATATTTTGTAATCCCACAAGCTAATACAGTCCTATTGTTTTGCACCATATGAAACATGTTAATTGTGAAATTACATTGTTTATTATTAATTTAATATTGCATGTTAATAGTGATATTAATTGTTCTTTGTGAATTTAGACAAAAATTAACATATCTTATCATTACAACAAAAATTAACAATTGAAAAATGCAAAAATTCACAAATAAAAAATTCAGTCACAACTAAAATAAAACAGCCATTGAATATGGAAATACTATTTTTACATAGTTTATATTCAATATGGGTCTCACTAGGTAGATCTCTACGGCTAGATTTCAAATATATAGATTTTATAAAAATAGAAATGTATAATAAAAGTTATACAAATTTAAGAGAGAGAGAGAGAGAGAGAGAGAGAGAGAGAGAGAGAGAGTAGTGTGTGAACACATTAAATATACACATGGTAGTGAGAGAGGGAGGGATGCTACTAAAAAATATTGATCACAACCGCATTGTTCATAGACTCCGCACGGAAAAACAGTATTATTGGAAAAAAGTAATTTTGATTGGAGATAAATGGAAAAAATGAACTACTTGTACTTTGTTAGACGGTAAATATGATTTTAAACTTAAACTACCTATTTTTCAATATAACATTTAATTTGTTTTTACAAGTATCAATGTCCCACAAAAAAAATTAACCAAAAAAAAATTTGAAATTTACGAAATGAATAATTAAGATCAATATTTTGAGACCCAAATGTGATCTACGAAATCGAGTTTGAAAAGGTCCCCTAACGAAGATAGTTTTTAGAGGTGATTTGCTCCCTATTTTTTCGGGGTATTGAGGGAAATTAAACCAACTACCTTAGGAAAAATTCTTTCCCATGGAATAGGGCCTAAAATTGACATGTCACCTTGATGTGATAACAGTATCGCCCCGGAATAGGGACCCGTAGTTCACTGCTCGAATCTGTAGGAGTTGAGGAGAAATTTGAACCAATGGTTTCCTAGGCAGACTGCTCAAATTTTGCACTATACACTACGTGGTACCCTATCAAACAAACTGAAAAACGGTTCTCTCTCTCTCTCTCTCTCTCTCTCTCTCCCTGTCTCTCATCCTTGATTCATTCACAACTATAAATCTTACCTATTCTTGTGTCACAAAACCATAAATCAAACTCCCATGACCTGAATATCATCTCTTCTCCTCCTTCTATTACGACTCTACAATGATCCATCTCAAAAATCTCATCCCTCCATTTTATGGAACCTACAACTATTGATATAAGCCACTCGCTCGCTTCCTGAAAAATGAAAAAATACAACGAATTCGAGTAAACCTTTCTTCCTCTTTGTTTTGTAGGCAAAACTAGTCTCTCTCTCTCTCTCTCTTAAATTAGTATCTCCGCAATAATTTCCCCAAATACGGCAATTCATCTCCCTAGAATAAACTGACCCCAAAACCGGGTTATAACTCCTGTGACTTCCTGATTGGTACAGTTTGTCAAATCTTAGACACCGAGTGATTATTTAGTGTTCCTGGAGCATAGTGCTAGTCTCTACAACCACGTGGTCCTTGGCCCAACATGAATATGGGGTGATAGAGGTTACTAGGGTACCACATGGCTGTGCTCCCATGGACACCTCTGTAGTTTCACGGGTTGAGGTCTTGTCCAGTTTGGCTATCCTCCCGTCCATTCTAGTCTAGACCATTTGTAGGAGCCAACAACAATAATTGAAACTGTTCACTTTTTAGAGCTCGTCGAGAATATTGACCATACCAAAAATCACGTTGATTGGATATCATTTGATATGATATCGAAATGCATTTATCTTTAGATAATTGTGTCAAATGGGTTGCAATTCAATATTGCTCATGCGGCCTCCGAAACAATGTTGGTAGTAGCGTGCCAATATTACTCACCAGCGCAATACCTCGTCTCTCTCAACCTCCAAGGTGGGGCAAACCTGAGGGGGGCAGGTTATGTTCAACATCGGCGCAGGTGCATCAATGTTTTCAACCAGAGGGTTGTGGAGGGGGTCATTTTTGTGGCCACCTTCATTATCTTTGTTGGTACCATGGCGATCCCCCAGTTCCGCGCTCAAAACTCTCTCCTTACGAGCTTTGAGATGGGTTGTCCTAGCGACCTCTGCTTTCTGTGGACGTCTAACTTCTAAATTAATTGTAAACACGATTGTGTTTATAATTAAGATATCCGATATATGCAGTACAACCATCCTGTACTACATAAACAAGATCAGGAAAACTCTTATTTGCATTGTATGGTTCACAGCTTCCTTAATAACTTGGTCCTTGATTTTCGATGACGGGGTTGTCAAGTTGCTGAAGAAGGAAAAAATGCAAGGGTTCGTAACCTTGCCATTGGGTTGTCTGACAATATCAGCCAATTTGTGGCTCGCCAAAACTTCAAGGGTACTATTTATTTTGAAAGACTAAAATCATCAGCACTGTTTTTTCAATATGTACTGGGAACATTCATATTCTAACCGGCCAACAAATTGGCAAAAGAACTGGTCTTTGCGGCTAGAGTCCCAAAAAAGAAATGAACGAAGGAGTTGTTCGTGACATTGACACTCACAGAGTGGCATACCACACTCAAATGTTGGCGCCTTGACAATAATGACTTTTATTCACGTTGTCCGACACACTACACTACATGAATACTTGGAAGAAATACATGCATGAGCACCAAGAAATGAAGCAGTGCAGTCTTCGGACGGTACAAAATTGACTACGCTTCCTCACCCTGGCGTGACCGAGAGACTTGCCTAAAAACTCTCATCATCATGATCGAAAATCTCTGGAGTAATCATTGACTGACTAGAGACAATGAATTGCTCATGATGAGTTGGTTCAATCGAGTTGAATATGACTAAAGAGACTTTGAGAGTTTGCGGAATCTTCATCATCATGACAGAAAATCTTTGGAGTACAAATCACCGACTGACTAAAGAAAACAGATTGCTCATGAGTTGGTTCAACCGAGTTGAATACTACTAAAGAGACTCGGAGAGTTTGTGGAATCTTATATAGAGATTTGTTTGAATGATGGTATTAGTGATCTTGTATTTACAAAGTGAAGGATTTCTGAATAAATGTATTTGTTGAGTAAATGTATTACGTCTCTTGCCTTATAATTAATTAACTCGATCTTGTACATAAATACTCACTCCGTTCCATTTTCATTGTCCATTATACCTTTTGTCACTTTTGTGTCTATTGCCAATATCTTACAATTTATAATGTTTTTCATGATTTCGACAACTTTGTATTAAGCAACAAATTGAAATCTATTAAACAAGATCCATATTGCATATTTTTTGAGATTCACATTAGAAGAAAAACGATTGTAAACTGACACGAACATTAAAAAAAGACAACCAAAATGGGACGAATGGAGTAACTTATACATCAAGCTTACAAAGTAGATCAGTTGGATCATGAAAATGACTAAATGAGGAGGGGGCCTCATTTGCGACACGTGAGGGGAATTATGTGATAATCTCGCACATTAGGGGATATTGGATTCATTCAATTTAGAAAAAGTACCAGGCGAGGGTGAAACTTAACTATAAGGGGGATTTTTGCAATTATAAGATCCAAGAGAGTCAACGTTGATGTCTCTCACACCCACACACGAACAGTCAAACACACCCATTATTTTGTTTTTCCTTTTCACACATATATTTTTTTGTTTTTTGGTAATGTAGGGTGTCCCGGGCAAGTTTGCGTACTTCGGACTAACTCGGGTCAGCTTGCGCGCACCTCAGACTAATTCTTACAGTCTCTCCCAAAGCCGTTTCGAACACTTACACGTAGAGCCGGCCCTGACTTTTCGGGAGCTTAAAGCAAAAACTAAAAATAAGACCTCTTTTGTTCGACTATAATAAGGGATAAAAAAGGAGGATGGGCCCTTACAATTTAGAATTTTTTGGAGGCCTAAAGCAATCGCAACACTTGCTTTAGGGTCGGCTCTGCAGTTACGCGTGGAGATGAAGTGGCCCCAAGATTTGTTAACAAGAAGAATCGAGCTTGAGACATTAGGGTAAATTAAGCAAACACCTAAATTCCAAGCCAAGACCACTTGACCAACCCCATTGGCATTCATATTTTTTTTGTTTTGCCTTTTCAAACGCACATATTTTTTGTTTTGCCTTTTCACACACATTTTTAATTTTTTTTGCTTTTCTCACTCGAAAGTGTGCAGATATAAATAAACATGTACAAGGTAGAGATGGAAATACAGAGTTTATATGGACAGGCATTGGTGAGATGATTATAAGATAGCAGTTGACATTAATTCCTTCGATCCCACGGTACATATGTAAACAAAGAATGTAGACCTAAATAAAAAAAGACCGAACCTGAGACATTAAAATTTAGGATGAAGTAAGTTTCAAGCTATGATCACTCGGAACCCCTTGGAGTTCTTTTTTTTTTTTTGTTTTGCCTTTTCACTCACATAGTTTGTTTGCTTTTCACACTGGAACAAGTGTGCAGAAATATAAAAAAATGTACAAGGTAGATGGAAATACAGAGTTTATATGGACAGGCAATATTGGTGAGATAAGATAGCAGCTGACATTCCATCGACCCCATGGTACACGAAGAATGTTGACCTGAATAAAAAAAGACTGAATTATTTTAATAACTTCTATTGCGCGCGCGCACACACACATATAAATATATTTATCTCTACAGTGTATGTACGTAACATACAATACAGTATCTTACCATACACATCACCTGTGGCTGTCACATAACATGTTAAAAGGGTACTAGTTAGAGGATCAAAAAAAAAAAGGGTACTAGTTAATGGGTTCACTCCTCGTATCCTTCAGTACTAGTCAGCCAAGTACGACAAATTAAGTGCATTTTTAAATTTAGCCAGTTACTTTTACAAATTAAGGGTACTAGTTTATGGCTTCACTCCAGCAGCCTCGGGGAACCTTCCGCGAGGATAAAGTGGTGAGCCGATGGATGGTGCCCTTTTCCGGTTTCCAGCAGCCTTGCCATTTCCTATTTTTGTTACAGACCTCGCCACACCCGACGAGATAGAAGACCAGTAGTGGAGTCAGGATTTTGAAGAGGGAGCTTAGTAGGCGTATGTTTTTTTAATCAGAATGTATACTTATTATTATATTATAAAATTTTTGTTTTTTAATACATTACGTACATTGTACATTGAAATGATAGAGAGAGATGAAAAATATACTAATTTTTGTTTGGTTGTGTTCGGTTCACATTTTAATTTAGTTTTAGTTTAGTTTTTCAATCATTACCTTACTTCTTTCTCCAATCATTACCCTATTTCTCCAATTATTACTTTCTCATCTCTCTCCAATCATTATCCCTCTCTTCAATCATTATTCTATTTCTCTCTTCACCCACTTCCAAAACTAAACTAAACTAAACTCCCAACCAAACAAAGCAAATTACGTGCTTTGTCTTTATGCTATTTTAACTATTATTGCTTGACCGACCGGGTGTTAATAAATAAAGACTAAAAACGCGTCCCAAGCGTAGGACTCTCGACCAATGTAGCACAATAATTCCGGAAGTACCGGAGTCGAACCACAGAGACGGACGGACGGTGTTGACTCAATTGTGATGAACTTTAGTTTAATCTGGCTTTTAGGTAGCCACCCTTTGTTTGATTGATTGATTTACTACCTAAATCACTGAATTGATTTAATTAACTATAAATTTAAAGGAGAGTACAGCCGTGGGAACCCAACGTCTGCAACTAGCCTAACCAATATTTACTCGGGACACAATTATTCAATTCACTGATCTCAGAATAAGAAAAAAAAGGGGTTCCTAATAAATGCCCACCACTTGTCACCAGCTCTCATGCGCATTTAAAATCTGATGATGCCTGGGTTTTGTTTATTAAAAAGGGATTTTCTTTCATATCCCAAAACTGTTGGAAAAACGAATTAATTTGTACCCGAGGTAAAACATTGATTAAACTAGTCACAGGACGCCTTCGTCCCGTGGCTGCACCCTGGGGAACTACTCACGCATGCTTGAAATAACAGAAAATAAAACCCTAGATCGAAACATGATCATCTATTGCAGAAGAGACGGAAAAAAAAATAAAAGAAAGATCCACGTAGAATAGATAATAACGAACAACTTTAATTAACGAAGAAATTCGACAAACGTTACCAGAATCCAAGCGATTGAAAGAAATAGTGCAGAAAACTTAAGAACTGAGAGAAAACAAAACAACGTTAGTGAAAAAGCTGCTACGTAAAAGTCTGGAATGAAAAATCTACCCTAAAACTAATTTAAAACGAGGTATTTATATTAATCCCCGTTAAAAACAATAAAAATCCTAAAATTAATCGGAATTGGAACCGGCTTAACCCAAAACGCCATCGTTCCGTAGCCAATTAACACCCTCGGTAGCGCTATACAAAAAAATGGTATAGCGCTCGCGAACTTGTTTGAGGCGTTGACTCCGTTGACCTAGCTTTGGCCAATGTTCTCTCTTAACCTTTAGGTAGCGCTACACCAAAAAGGGTGTAGCGCTAGCCAACTCTCTGATCACTTTGTGGACTTTGCTATCCACTTCTGAGCGCTATACCACTTTCTTGTAGCGCTCGCGAATGACTACGGTGATTTCCTCGTCAATTTCACTCCAACACTTAGTCTCCACAGCCTTTCACGCTCACAAGCTCTATCACGGCCTACCGGGTACTTCTCATTAGCGCCAAAACATCTCAATTTCCTGCAAATTAGGCACAAACACAAAATCCAACCTCGTGCACGCATTAAATGGAAAAATGAGAATTAAATGCACGTCTAACGCGCTAATTTCCCTACTTAGGCGCTTAAATTCATGAATTCCACGCGCATATCAATTATGTGCTTTGCAGACACCCCAATCCGATTTTCTGATCGTTTTACTTCGTTTTTCGGTTGCTTGTTTTCCCCGATGATGATTTAGGTCGAAAACAGTTTTGAGAGAATGAAATGGCTTGAGCTTGGTGTGTGTAGAACCCATCTTTAACCCTAAAGGCCCTTAAAATCAAACCCTGACCCCAGTTTTGACGATCGCTCGACCCACTAGAACCCTCGCGTGATGCTTTACTTGCTAGGTGGTGGTCAAAGTCAAAGTTTTGACTGTTGACCTTCGCGAGGCTAGTTGAACACTCGTGCGATTGTACCCGTCCCTCGCGCGATGGTTAACACCTGTCATTTTCACATTTTTCCAGCTGGATTGCGTGATGATCAGAGGTCTATGGGCATGTGTAACCCCGTTTCGTCGACTGAATAGCGTTTTGCAGGGTTGCCCTTGCACCACCTCTCCCCCACTCTCCCATCACCTTTGGCACCCCACTTCTCCACCAAGTAATTGCAACCAGCCTTGTTGGCTAGTTGCATTGCCTTGCTTAGCCACCAACCAACACTTCTTTCTATAAGTACCCCCCCCATGATCCATTCTTCAAAGGGTTACCAAAATTTTCAAAGAAGAAGAAGGAAATACAAGCCCAAGCACTTCATACTTCACCCATCCTCACACAATCACTGTCCAAGCCACACCACCTCATTCAAGCCACTTTCAAGACACTCAAGCAAAGGTATAATCCTTACTGTTTACTGTTTTGATCTCTGAGGGTGGCTGGTAGGACCAAGGCTGGTAATCAATACCAGTCCTAGTCCTAAGGCCAGCAAAGTTACGAGTTGCCTCGGACCGGCTCTCCCGCACGCGAGTGACCCACTTCGTCGCGCGACTATTCTAGTCAGCACGACATGGTCCTCGTGGGGATGGGATCCTGGTCCTTCTCATTTATAGGATTTTTCTTTCCTTCTATGAAATATATTCAAAGTTGTCTCACTATCTTGCATGCTAAAATTTGTAGCTTAACTTAGAACTCATAGTTATTAAGCTTGGGAATGCTCTTGGGTTGCTTTTGAACATGTCTCAGAGCCCAGACATGCAAAGCAATTCCGGGAAGTCCATTCATGGAGCTCGCGCGATGGTCTGACTCCATCGCGCGATGGTCAGCCTGATTCCAGCAATGGCCTTTGCATGGGCAACTAGGTCTAAAGGCCTTTGTTTTGGTACCCCCACTGTTTTGGAGTTGTATTTTATTCCTGTTAATCCTGTCTGTAATAATTATTTGCTTTCAGCACGTATAAAACTACTTGGTTTGCCTTGGGTGTGCACTGGTCCATTCCAGAGCCCAAAAGGAGATAAAATCTAATCTGTTGGTATGATGGCAACACTCGCGCGTTGGATTGGGAATGTCGCGCGACGTTTGAACTTGCATGTGTGAACCTCCATGCATGCAAGCTGGCCGTTGTTCATGATAAACTCAAGCCAAGGCACTGTTTTGGCATCCGATATCAGTATTAGGTTTTATCTCATTTATTTCTTGTCATTTCTTCCATCCATGCTATTATCTATTACATTCTGCAAAATGTTACAGTTTTAATCTCCGATTAATTGTTCCCTCGCCCTAATTGGCTCAAATTGATTAATAAAACAGAATCGCAAACAAAATATCTTTCGCAAATGCCTTAGTAGAGACCGATCTCCGGATTGGGTGAGAGGGGTGCCATAAAACCCTCCCCCTCTTGTAACCTGGCCCCGAACCCAGATATGATTATGACAGACTGGCTCCTTAACTTTTTCAAATCAAATAGCGCGGCAAGTGCTTCGAAATACGGTTCCTTGGGTGTCAGACCTTCAAATCCGAGTGGCGACTCTGTATTTTCGCGAGCGCTTGTCGTCCAGCTTGAAAGCGCTCCCGCGAACCGGTATTTTCCTCTTTAGGAAGGGAATGAAATCCTTTCCTAGAAAAGAAAAGGGCACGCATGCCCACATGCTTATTTTTCATTTATGAAAGAAATTGAGAAATGAGAATGTAAAATAATCAGCTTTTTATCAAATCAAACAAAATTTATTAAGAATAAGTAGCTATACACGAATAATAATCAATAATATATATTGCGGATAAAAAAATTAATAATATTAAAAATCAGGTATATACAAAATAAAAATTTTAAAATTTGGGAGCTTGGGGTGCCGGGGCCGGGGAGGGGCCTCCGGGCCCAACATAGCTCCGCCACTCACTCTCTCTCTCTCTCTCTCTCTCTCTCTCTCTCTCTCTCACACACACACACACACACACACAACGAACGGATTTTGGCGAGTATTCTGTTGGGTTCGAGTTACATCTTTTAATGCATTAATAACTTCGATCAAATCTATTTTGGTCCGAGTTGCTCCAGCTAGTTACCCTGACAAGTCAGATCTTGTTTACTCTGGCCATTTACTCTGACGAGTCAGATCTGTTTACTCCGGTGAGTTATTCTTTTGTATATGTACTAAATATTAGAGGTATTTCGGCAAGTTACTCCGGCGAGTTATTCCATTTGCATATTCCAGCCATTTACTCTGTCGTGTGTGTATAATGCCCCGCCTTTTTCGAGAATAAAACATCAAATATACTGTATTTTATACACTTCCAGGCTTCATTCTTTCCGTATACAAATTTACATCTCTAAAATTAAAGGGAAAAACCTCCAATTAAATAATCTTCTAAATACTCCCAAAATGCCAACTCTTCCAAGACTCTCCAAATAATCATTATATGCTCCGATTCAATTTTCACTAATCCGGCTCCACACATTAAAAATAAATTATCCGGAAAATATATAATATAACAGAATAACAATGCTCAAATTTAAGTGGAATCAATAATGACGATCAACTACCAAGTCGAAACAAACAATCACAAGAAACCTCATACCACATCCTCTTTAGTACATGATTAGTGACCCTCCCCAATATCTTTCTCACCAAGCTTACACAGCTATCTGGATATGAACAAGCTATTGGTAAGCTCACTCGATCTCTGAACTAAACAGTTTTATAGCACTCAGAGATTGGCCATAGAAACTCCAATTGTGGTGGCATAAGTTTTTGTCCTGAGTTTATTTCTTAATTAAATTTCTTATTTTTATTTTTTGGTATCTGAGTTTATATCTAGGTTGCCATATCCGAGGTCACGCTATATCCGGTCATATTTGACCGTCAACAAACATGACGTTAGAGAATATTCTATTGTTACAAGTTGTTGCTAAAGCTCCGTCTAGAAAAGTCAAATATTATTTTGTTTTCGCTCACTCTTTTATGATAAATGCACTCTCTTTCTTTTATTTTAGTGAAAATTTTATTATAAATTTTTATACTAAAAGACAATAAAATGAGTGCATTTATAAAAAAGGAGAGTGAAAAATCATTATTTTAAAAGATGAATCCCTAAAAAACATGTCCATTTCTAGCACGCGTTATGCAAATTTTATGGTACTCTTGACCCGTAACCACGGCTGCTTGGGATTAGTTCTTCTTACATGGTATTTAAATTGACACATAGCAGTTCTTTAGGTTGTAAACATAACACATGATGCATGTCATTTTGTAGTTATTGATTAGAGCCGGCCCTGATTTTTCAGGTACTTAAAGCGAAAATTAAAAATGAGACCTTTTCGTTGGACTATTAATATAAGAGGTAAAAAAGTAAGAAGGATCCTGAAATTCAAAAAAAATTTAGAGACCTAAAGTGGCCGCATCATAGGCTTTAGCTCAGGGCCGGCTCTGTTATCGATACTTATTGTAGACACCCCAATTTGACCGATCGAAATTCCTCGGTTCGCGGCTTTGTGGTTTCCCAATGACGAACTTGGAACGATACATGCTTCGCTTGCAGTGAAACCTTGCTTGTTGTATGGTCAAAAATCGATTTCAATTCAAAACTTGGGTCCCAAGCGCTCAAGACCGTATCCAAGCGCTTAGAACTCAATTTCAAAAAAAACCAGACTTGGCTCACTCCTGAGCGCTCAGGACTTTCACTCTCGAGCGCTTGGATCCACTCTCGAGCGCTCAGGTCAAATGCTTTTCCATCGAATTTTGAATTTTTCCAGCTTTTTTGCAGCCATCACATGGCCATGTTTTCTACCACGCCAGTCATTGCTACAGTAGTATTGACCTGAATTAGTAAGAGAGATCAAATCATCTCCCTTAAAAATTATTTTTATATTATTTTATAATTAAATTTCAAATTTCAAATTTAATTTCCCTTGGTCTATAAATAGTGGCTCTCATGCTTCATTTTAAGGGAGGACGAGTGGTTACCACAAAAACTCTCTTCTCTCATACTCATTCTCAAAGGAAAATTCACTTTGCAAAGAAGATCACCATCTCTAGCCTATCAAAAAAAATCAAAATGGGATCAATTGCTTCTAAGAAAATTCTGAAGGTCTGAGCATCACCTTCAATCTTGGCCTCTGGTGCTTTTTCATCTTTTTCCATCCTCAAGACCCAGTCAAGGAGCAAGTTCTCTTGAAAAGGTAGAAATCCATTTCTCCTTTTAATTAAACAAGCCGTTACCCTTCTGAGGGAGATCATTCAGCCTACTCCAATTTTTCATACTGGATGTATGGCTGAGTGGCCTTGATACAAAGCAAAAGCCAAATAATCATGAACAAGATTTTTCAAACACATTCCGTAGCATTCCCGAGCGCTCAGGAGTGATTTTGGTTATGTTTTGCATTTTTTTGAGTTGAATGCTCAAGGGAAAATGGGATTTCCGTAGATTTATGGTATCTCTTTTACATCTTTGAAAATAGTTTAATCTTACGGTTATTTCCAGAAGTTCTTCCCTTTTCATTGAATAAAATGAAAGTGATACATCTAGATTTGCATGTTTCCAGAAGTTCTTCCTTTTTCATTGAATAAAATGAAAGTGATACATCTAGATTTGCATGGAAAACCATAGTTCCCTTGGAAATTCTGCACTTAATGCTCTTGTTAACCTCAAAAGCAGTTAAGAATATACAAAGTTAGTCTAGTTTTAATTTCAAGATGCAATGGTGCGGAGTCTGGATGGCCAGGACCAGTTCTTGGCTATTTGAACTCTTTGCTAAGCACTAGTTCATATTTCATTAATTCCATATGTCGCTGCATTTTGGCCTAACAAAGATTTGCAGGACGTGGCAACAGTACTCCTAAGCGCTTAGGAATGTAGTCTTGAGCGCTCGGAAGTAATCTCAGAAACAGGAGTTGTATTCTTTAGGCATCATCCCCTACCTTACTTCATATCAATGATATACATTGTCCACTAGCACATGTATACACAGATTTACTTGTTATACTTGTCAAAACGTGTTAGCTGCTCAGTGAAAGATAGACAATGCAACAAAAAGTATTTTCAAAAATCCCGCTAATGTTTAGTAGAGATCGATTTTAAATCGAGCGAGGGAAGTGCCATAAAACCCTTCCTCCCTTGTAACATGGCTTCCGAATCTGCAAACAAATCTCTGGTTTTCAAATTCAATCAACCATTTTCATCAAAACGGTTTCTTGGGTGGCAAACCTCAAATTTGGGTGGCGACTCTTCAAATTTTCAAATCAAAACATATTTTTTGGGCCTCCCCAATCCACTCGGGGCTGTGGTAGCCCACACTTATCATCTTGTATTCGGAAACAAGGTAGTATCAATCTTTGGACCAAGCTCCCATCCTAGGCCATATTTAGGTTTTTGCCGGTCCTCAGCTCTCTACAATAATCCGAATCAGTCATTTTGAAGAGCTCATGAAGTATACAATCCATAAAAAAATTCAGCCTGATGTAGACATCAATAGCTGCATGAACAAAACAGATTTGTTGTTCAAGAAAATGTAGCAGTTTAAATTCCAAACCACTTTTTGTCCGTCTAGTTTTGTTAGCACAAATCCATTTTGTTTATGCAGTCGTCGATGTTATTACATAGACGATCTACTTGTTGAGCTACATGATGGTTTATAGATTTTGATTATTGTTGTGAGCCCATAAGAGGCCTACAATAATCCAAACTGAATGAACGAGACTAGATCCCTGAGAAATTTGGATGGGGTCTTGGTCCAAATATTTGAAGCCACATTAAATATAGAAGAGAAAATTATAGTTGAGAGAGAGAGAGAGAGAGAGAGAGAGAGAGAGAGAGAGAGAGAGAGAGAGAGAGAGAGAGATTCCATATATGGCACTTGTCAAGTCAAATTCTCATTAGTCAAATTTTTTGGCCAGGAAAGCGTCACCACATATTTTAATATCTGATGATATCAAAAGGGTATTTCACTAACTTAGAGCATTCACATCAGGGTCGCTATTTGATCCTGAAAACTATAGTAACGAACAAAACTAAAAAAAACTCCCAAAATTTACGTTTGCCAGCCTAGTTGGAATAACCAGAAGAATAGCCGGAGTTATAGTCCCTCGTTGAAACACACGAGGGACTGTTCATGGGCTACTTATTATTTTATTGTTCTCTATCCGGAGCAAAAAGTAATATAGGTTGTGTACCAGTCGTATGGTGGGAGAGCTTGACGTACTCCCAGATCTTCTTGATGACGTCGGTGCGAGAGGCCGAGGAACTGCCTGGAGCGCCGGCGAGACCTTGAGAATACCAGTGGGTCTGGTCGGTTTTGGGGCTCCGAAGACGATGACAGAGGCTTCTTCTTGGGAGGCAACCGCGGTGGCTAGGGGTTAATCGGCAGAGAGGGGCTTGGAGGTTGATCAACGGAGAGGAGCTTGATGAAGTGGTTTGGTTTGCTAATTGCTGGTGAAGTGTCGAGTTCAGTGAATATCAGGGGATTAAGGCTCTATTTGGAACCTAAAGAAAAGAAAAGAAAATAAAGTGGGAGGAAAATAGGAAGAAAATTTTTTTATTCACAAAACTTAAAATTGTAATTTTCTTCTCTCTTTCTCTTTCCACCAAACAATAGGAGGGAAATTTTTTAATTTTCCTTTCTTTTCCTCTTCTTTCCTCAAGTTCCAAACATAGCATAAAGTGAGAGAGAGAGAGAGAGAGAGAGAGAGAGAGAGAGAGAGAGAGAGAGAGAGAGAGAGAGAGAGAGAAGTAAAGTTAGAGACAGATAAAAAGATGGGTTTAAGTTTTGTTTTTTTTTTTTTAAAGAATAAAGAAACAATATTTTTAATAGAATATTTTTTATATAGAGAGTTTGATGCAGAAGATATTTTTAAAGTGAGTAGCTAAAGTAATAATAAAGTGACTTTTTAAGATGTAATTTGGTCCAAAATATAGAGATCCTGATGCGGATGCTCTAACTCTGTATAATTTTTTTAAAAAAAATAAAAAAAGGGTAGTCAAATTCTCATTTTAGTCAAATTCTTTGGCCAAGAAAGCGTCACCACATATTTTAATATCTGATGGTATCAAAGGGTATTTCGCTACCTTACTCTGTATATGTTTTTTTTATAATCAAAAAAAGGTGAGAGGGAGCGACCAACGTAGTAACTCTCTATGGGCGTGACCATAGAGGCTCCTTGCCTGCCAATAGAATGTCCAATTCGAGTCATAGTTACCGTATTTTTCAGTGCACTCTAAAAGACTCCTCAAATTTTGTTTTTGTTTTTTTCTCGGCTTTCAGATTTTGTCAATGTTAATATAATAGCTTTTCTGTTTTCTTACCTTAATACTCCAACGGATTTTTTAAATACCAACTAACTTTTTGTTATTATTGTTTTTCTTGAATAGCCAAAAACGATCATATTATTAATAAAGACCAAGCAAGATAGAGTTACAACCGCGAACGACATACAACGATAAAAGTGCTGGAGCATTCGACATCACAACAAAAAAATTAGCATTCCAACGAGATTGGCACCCCAATCATCGACAATAATTTTTGTTATTATGGTTTGGTATTTGAGTTACGCTATTCATGTATCGGATTTGAGTGGAGAGAAAGAACTGAAAGGGATGTTTGAACATCCTGCTAAAGCACTTAAAATCTTTATGAATTTTTTTTTTTTAAAACTTGACACTTGAAGAACTAATTATGAGTATGCTTTCAGTCGAATGAGAAAAAACCATATTAATTATCAAATATCTTGCGCAAAAACTTTTTAAAATTTTCATCATATTCTTCTGGCAATAAATGGCCTAAATTCTAATGTTCACATGACGTTTTACGATCACAAGTGTCATATCTAGTTGCGGGCGGGAGAAACTGTCACCAAATATTCCCTATATACTAAGAGCATCTCCATTATAATAATCAAATTGGTATGGATAAACAAACTTAATAATAATATTAAAAAAATATCTCACATTGTAATAAGCAAAGTTACAAGTCTTTTAGCAAATAACTAAATTCCACTCATTCCATAACCAAACTTAACAACTTTTACCAATAACTAAACTCAACACTCAATAACTAAAAAATACCCCACATTAGAATCGCGAGCCGTCGGATCGTATATCTGACGGCTCAGATCTCATCTCGACAATGAACGACTCTCGATCGTTGATTGTTGAGTTGAGATCTGAGTCGTTGGATGCACGATCCGACGGCTCGGAGGTGCACTGCACAGTAACAACCCAAAGTTCGATAGTGAGAGAGGGAGAGATAAAAAAAAAGGACATGCCCAGAATTATTTCTAAAAAATATTGATCATGACTGTACCGTTCATAGACTCGCACAGAAAATTAGTATTCTTGAAAAAAAATAATTTTGGTCGGAGATAAATGAAAACATGAACTACTCATACTTTGTTAGACGGTAAATAGATTTTAAACTTAAACTACCCATTCTTCAATATAACACTTGTAATTTGTTTTTACATGTATCAATGTCGCATAATAATTTTTTTACCAAAGTAATTTTTAAATTTACGAAATGAACAATTATGATCACAATTTATAGACCCTAATGTGATCTACGAAATCTAGTTTAAAAGAATCTCCAAATGAAGATAAATTGTTGGAGCTAGATCATAACATATTTCATCAGTAATCAACTCGCTCGCTTCCCGAAGAATGAAAAATACGACAAATTCAAGTAAACCTTCTTCCTCTCTGTTTTGTAGTCAAAACTAGTCCCTCTCTTCTATTCTAAAGCCAAATCTAGTTTTTGGTACCGTTGTTTAAGTATGTTGTGCTTCTAGCCAAATCAATCTTCTTCATTATATTCGTTATTCTTTTTATGGTATTTGCTCTGTAAATACTATTGTCGTACTGTAGGATTTCGTATTTTGATTTTTCTGAAAATATGTTTCAATTGGGAAGAAAGGGACAAAGTGGAAATGCAGATTACAAATTTGGGGTACGAGCCCGTTAATGATGTTGCAAACATGTTAGCTCATTGCCCTGAATTAACAGTGATTTTATTTCAAAAAGTCTAGCAACTGTTGAGTCCGGAATTTTTCATCATCCCGAAACATGATGCATCCAACGGGAATCGTGTTCTAAAGTTGTGCATGTATCATTGCTGTTTTGTTCTTTCAAAAAGTCTAGGAACACAATTCGAAAACACAACTTTGGACACATCTGTATTCGAAAATGTTGGATACTTAGATGTATGTGGGTCCACGTGTATCCAATGGCTCGGGACAAAGTTGTGTCCGAAAATATGTTTTAAAATTGTGCATATACCATTGCTGTTTTATTTATATGCTTCCGAAAGTCATATAGTTCGAGTTGAGGTCTTAATACCTAGCTATTGGGACAATTATTGGAGGTTTCTCTCTCCGCTTTAGGAAAGTTTATGCCCGAGAGGGCAATTGTAACTCGTATGGCATCTTGAAGCTGGTAGCGGGTTTCAGAGAGGACGGTAGAATCATATACATCACCTTCATGAAGAAGGGGGAAAATGTTCCGAACGAAGAAAGAAGCATCCGGCGACGAAAAGACCATATGATTTTTTATTTCCATCATGCTTTACATACCACAACCTCCGGCATTGCACTAAAAAATGAAGCAGCGCAGCCTTTGGACAGTACAAATCCGACTATGCTTCCTCAATAAAAAGAAGCCCTGATTTTTTTTATTTCCATCATGCTTTATATAGAGTGGTGTAGAAGTTTGGAATGTGATGAATCGTGCAGTCTGACGTCCCCTAAGGAGATGATCACTATCAGAGGCTGTTCAAGATGGGGAATTTTCTGCGAGAAGGGGCTGGTCTGCATCATGCCTGACAAGCCCTTCAAATTTTGGAGATCGGTGAATTCTCAGAGCACCTTCTTCATTTCCCCCTCAACAGTGCCCCTTCATCTCCCTGGAGTCTCTAAAGTTAGTGGGTTGGGAAAACCTCACATGCATGTCTGCCTAATCTTGACCACCTCACTGCCTTAAAATAATTGGAACTTTTAAAGTGGGAAAAAATTGGAAGCTCTGCCTGCAGAGCGACGGGGTACGTAACTTGTCATCTCTTCAATCACTGGGCATCTCTACTGGTGTCCCAATCTGATGAGTTTGCATGCCCTGGCCTCCTGATGAGAAGCTATTCAGTGCCTTGCCAATTTAAAGGATCTGTTTATATTTGATTGTCGCATTCTAGCGGAACGAATTGAAAAGGGAAGCGGCAAAGAGTGGCACAGGATAGCTCTTATACTGTTGGTCGAAATAGACGGTAAATTTATTTCTCTATCCATTGACATGATTCCTTTGCACTTAAAGCAAGCACAATTGTGCGCTCTCTCTCACTCTCCCTCTTCATCGTCGACAAGTGCTAAGAACGCAATCAATGGTCAACCTGCGTGGTATTTAGCTAAAACTGTTGAACAAGGGGTGAGAAGTCTCCACTGCCAGGCGATAGGAGAGCTTGTCATGTGGAGAATTTTATCTTTTGAGACACCTATAGTTTTCATTTGTTTTTTTTTTTTCCCAGCAAAAGTAATCTATATTATACTTCTTTTAAATGCATGAAGGTGTTTCCTTTTTTTGCTTTCCATAAATACCCCTAACACTTGCAACTAATTCCTGTTCCTCCTCCCAATGGACACCATAATACAACTCTTTCCGTGAAATCATTCGGTACCGTTTCTGTTGGCCACCCATTCCCAAATTGCCTTTGCCCTATTCTCCCCACACCACCACCACCACCACCACCACCCCCCCCCCCCCCCCCCCCCACAAGGCAACCCAGGTGACTCCACGCTCCTTCACGGGAAGGACACCACCGTCACGGAAACAACACCTCCATAATAACAAAATGGAACAACTAACCACATGGCCATTCCAAATCAAACTACAACCAAACTCTGCGTGGTTCTCCCTTTCTCTCCCTCCCTTTCTCTCTCTCTCTCTCTCTCTCTCTCTCTCTCTCGGCAAAGGTAGACGGTGAATTTTCCTTCGACTTCACCATTAGTACTTATTTTTTATGTTCTGCAACTATTTTCTGATGAGGGCAACATATCCCTCATGCAAACTTGAACCACAGTGCTTCCATTTGATTTGCCTACTATGTGTTTGACACAATGTCCCAATGACTATAACAGAACTCACCCTCACACACCCGCGCATCAAAGAGTTAATTGAATCTGCCTTCGGTGAATCATTGTTCTCACTATTCCAATTCAGCACAGCTACTTTTGAATGTTTTTATCTTTGAACAATTATGCTTTGCCGATTAATCATTTTCATTATTCTCCTAAAGCATTTCATGCTTTTTAATGTGTTTTGTTCATTGCCTAGTGTTGTTATCAGCAAAACATTTTTCCTGTTATACAAATGAATAACTTATTTTGTAGCTTAGAAACTTTAACAGCCCCTTTGGATGGAGGGCCTTAATTAGAAAATAAAGAAAAGGTTATGATTTCTTGTGAAATCACTCATTTGGAATGAACATTTTTGTGAGAAATGGAGAGGAACTTGAAGGATTTTTTTTGATTGGCCCTTTTCCTTTATTATCTCATCCTTTCTCACCATCCAAAGGGACGGTTAAGGTTGCATTGTGTTGGATGACCTCTCATGTGGAAAATTAAGTTGTTATATTGATTGGTCTCCCATGAATAATCTAGAACACTATCAGAAAGTAAAATATAGATCTAGATTGAAGGGAAGTGCATTGCCAAAAAAAAAAATTCCATAAGTTATAGTTAATAAGTTCCACTCCCTTGTATATTTCTAAGTGATTTTCATTTCTTCAGTCTATTATGTTGTGCTTGAATTTGCTTTTCGTGAAACAGGTATGCATCGATTTCAGTATCTTTTTCCTCAGATTGTGGGGCTTTTTTTCCTGTTATGTTCTTGTGTAATTATCCATCTAAGTTGGTCTACAACTTTATAAAGGTTCTCTTAGGTGTTAGTATTTATAGAGAAAATTAAAGGGTATGAGGATGTTGGGAGAATCCATCACCAGAAGAGTTTTATGGCAACATGACACTCACAACTATGCTTATTGTTGTCATTTCCTCTTTGTTTGCTTCACTGCAGTCAAACGTAGTCCAGTTACATAAGGGTTTCATCTTTTTATTGGACTTTAGGAATCTACTCTTCCCAAACCCATAATTCCATGGGTTTTTTTTTTCATTTTTTTATTAAGAAAGCACACTGTTGAATATATGCTTAGAAATTAAAATTAGTAATAGCAATTTGAGTTTTGCATTTGCCTTCTTTTCTGATGGTAACTATATACATTTTCTCCTAGAAGTAGAAATCTTCTAAACCCTCAATGGGCTAAATGGTCTAGGTCATAGTTTCTAATTCAAAAAGTATATTGACACCTTAAATGATTGAGACAAGATAAGTTTCTAATGGTGTAGGGAAAAGTTAGAGAATTCAATATTCATACCACATCAAATCTTTCAATATTAATAATTGATCTTCCTCTACTATTTTCCTCAATTGACTTTGTTATGGGGTGGTGCATCTTTCCTACATACTTTCTCCAAGTGCTTTTGGGAAATAAAATTATAACTGGTGTTAGTGTTTGTAGAATGAAGAGCCATTGGCAATTTTGGAAGGATTCTTAGGACTTGCGTTATTTTTCATCCTCAGTATGCCCAGGTTATCCTAATTGACTACTGTAGCGAATGTGAATAGAACTTTCATGTGAACAAACCGATTATATCCCGCGGGTTAAATCCAATCTACCGATCTTAGTTTTATCTGAAACTAAAATGATTTCAAATAGGAAGATACGACATCCTTGGTTTTCACCACGGGAACAAACATGATAGAAGAAAGGATCCGAATCAACTCCTCCTATACCATTGCCAACCAATTTAGCTTCTATTTCTGCTCTAGAATTTGAAGTTTCTATGATTGGGCGCTTCTAATAAGGGCGCCCATATTTTCGTTAAATGCAAATGTCGTTGGTAGCCGTTGGATCGTGATTTCAATGGTCCAAATTCTAATGAAACTTTTCCGGGAAAAAGTTAATTGTGACCGGTAATAAACCATTAGCAGATCCGGATCATTGAAATCACGATCCAACGGTTGACAATAGAAGTCCGCAAATAACGAAAATATTTTCACTGCAAACTTATTTATAGTTACAAGGTGTATCCATTTACTAATAAAGTTCTGGAAGTAAACTCCATGTAGAATTGTTTATCTTTTGTCAATGAAGTTGTATTTTCTATTTTTCATGTAGGACTTGTACACATGTATATTTATGCCCAACCATAGTTTTATGTAGCCGTAGTAGTAGTGGCCGGATCGAATGATAGGCATTGAATAAGTTGGCAAAGAGAAGCTAGCTGTCTCTTTTTCTCAGCCAATGACAAAGCATGTGGTGGTAAAGCCTTATTGTGACCTTACCCATGTGCTTATGCTCTTAAGCTTTTTTTTTTGATCTTCTGTTTTTTTGGGTCTTTTACTGACTTATTATTTCCATTAAGTTGCAGGAATCAAGTGTAGCGGTTGTGAGTTTGTTGTATTTGTTTTTGGCGCCAAAGCACATGTGGTGGCCATAGCTAGCGGATGTAAAATGGTATGAAGTAGGAACCACCAAATACAGGTGTGAATTTGGGATAGCACAGGTATCACAAGTGTAGCGGTAGCGTTGGTCCGAAAAACCACTACATAGCAGCCGATATTAATCTATCTGCCCAACACTATGTGTTCAAATGTAGGGGGACCTCTAAAGACTACTTTTGATGCCAAAACTTACCTATTGAGATTTACCAAACAGGTTTGTTGGAAAAATCAATGGTTCTATATTTGGCGCAAACGGATCTTTGAAGTCATTTCTTGGGGTACGATAATGCACTAAAGATTAGATATTCAATTTTGTTTGGCACTATAATTATTAGGTAATTTCTAATGGTATTTGAGACCATTTTGATCACACCCGCCTGAAGAAAAAGTTTCAAAATTCGAATCTCATCAAACTAAAATTCCTTTTGATTGTTTGACGTGCAACGCATGTGCAAGTTTACTAGTATTTTATTAAAAGGGGGAGGGGATTCTAACCAAAGTTCGGAAAAGACAGTCAATTGAGAAAGCTCAAACACACCTTAAGGAACAAACACGCCTAAAATGTCCAGATCATACAATAAAGCCCAACCCAAGAAAACCCAAAACCTAACCCAATTATTCTGAGAATAATCAAGACACCGCTAGCCAAACGCCGCCAAAACCCAAATCTTCTGAGAATAATCCAGCTGCTGATCACTTGTGTTGTGTTGCTCTCCACTTTTCTAATTTTTCTCTCGTTCTTTTCTCAAATATGTGTAATAATACTGTTTGAATCATAGTTCATGCTATTTTTGATTTTGTGGTATCTAAAAGATGTACGACATATGAGAGCTAGCGACAACATTTACAAAGCGAACACCATATAAAGTAAAGAATGGAGTATAATTAGACGTCATCAGCTGAATTTCAGTCGACTTTTAAGCATCTGGCTGACATTTATTACTAACTACAACTAAAGACTCTCCGAGTGGGAGACTAGCTTGTTCCTCGTACTCTACTCTTCTCGTATAAGCTACGGTGCTTGATAAAACCACAGCCACTGACTTAAAACCTCAACTTCCTTAACCAGGTGCAATAGAAGTCATGTTTTTGATGATGAAGATCCCACAGACTCTTAAAGTCTCTTTAGTTGTATTCAACTCGATTGAACCAACTCATGAGCAATTCGTTGTTGTACGTGACACACAAATTCGAGGATCGATTTTCGGCATGTTCATTTCCGCGCACACTATGCTCGCGTCAATATCTCCTCCTGCTGCTTCAGAAGGGCTTCCTTCAGCTGCTGCAGAACCTTCCTTTTGCTGCGCCCCTCCTGCTGCATGACCGTCTTTTCGCTGCTCGTCATCTCCAGCTTCCTTGCACTTGCAGGGTTGGACGATCCACGTGAGAATGAGAAATCCATGCATCGTGTACAATAAAGCATTGCGCTTCTTGACATATGATACCTTCTGCTCCCGGGTGAGATTCGTACTAGCCAGTGTGGAAGGGACTCCACGTACGCTGAGACCTCCAAACAGAATACAACCACGGCCAGGGTGAATGTCACCCAACAGAACGAAAACTCAATTCCCATCTTTTGGGTAACCCACTCGTAATCTTGTTTGACATTCTCGATGGCCTTGTAGAAGGCTCCTTTCATTGCGAAACCAATTCGAATTTCTGGGATACAATACAACTACTGGTTGAATTTGTGCCGTTAGAAGGCTGTGCTGCTTCATTTCTTGGTGCGATGCTAGAGGTTGTGGTATGTAAAGCATGATGGAAAGAAAAAACCATATGGTCCTTTCGTCGCCGGATGCTTCTTTCTTCGTTGTCGTTACATTTTTCCTCTCCTTCATGAAGATGAGCATCAAGATGCCAAATGAGTTCCAAATGCCCTCTTGGGCACAAATTTTCCTAAAGCAGAGAAACCTTCAATCATTGTCCCGTATTAAGACCTCGAATCGAACTAAATAGAATGGATTTCCGAAGCATATAAAGAAAAACATCAATCATATATGCACAACTTTAAAATAGATTTCCGTGCACAACTTTTTCCGGAACCGTTGGTTGCGCGCATCAAAGTATCTGATGGTTCCGAACACAGTTGTGTCTGAAATTGTTTTGGAGTTGTGTTCCTAGACTTTTTGAAAGAAAAACAGCAATGATACATGCACAACTTTAGAACACAATTCCCGTTGGATGCATCTTCATGTTTCAGGATGATGAAAAATTCTGGACACAAATGCTCTTTTTGAAAGAAAAAATCAATGTTAATTCACGACAATGAGCTAACATATTTTCAGGAAAATCAAAATACAAAACCTTACTAGTTACAGAGCAGAAGCCTTACAGAGAACAAGGAATATGATGTAGAAGATTAGTCGCCCATTGATGCTAGCTAGATGCACAAAATACTTAAACACCAGTACCAAATACTAGATTTGGCTATAGAACAAAAGAGAGACTACTTTTGCCCACAAAACAGAGGAAAAAGGTTTACTCAAATTCGTCGTATTTTCGGTTTTCGGGAAGCCGTGGAGTCGAATACTAATGAAATATATCATGATCTACCTCAAATGACAACAATATATTCTAATTTCAAGCACAATGGACAGAGGGGGAGAGTCGAGATTCATGTAATCAATCGTTGTAGGTTCCATAAACTGGAGGAGAGATGAGATTCGTGAGATTGATAATTGTACATTTGTAATAAAAGGACTAGGAGAGATGATATTTAGGTCATGGCAGTTTGATTTATGGTTTTGTAACACGAGATAGATACTATTTTATAGTTGTGAATGAATCAAGGATGAGATAGGTACTATTTTTAGTATGTTTGATAGGGTACCATGTAGTGTACTGCGCAATTCGAGCCGTCGGTCTGGAAAACTATTGAGTCATATTTCTCCTTTGTTCCTATAGGTCCCTATTCCAGGGCGATACCGTATCACACCAAGGTGACATGGAGAGAGAGAGAGAGAGAATGGTGCAAAGGAATTGGTCTAGAGAGAGAGAGAGAGAGAGAGAGAATGGTGCAAAGGAATTGGTCTTGAGCTACATACTGTTTTTGAAAACGCAAGCTGAGGAAATTTTTTTTCGGTGTTAGTGGGGCACATGACCCCATGTGCCCCACTTTGGGTCCGCCTTTGTCCATAGTGCATTAGACATAAACAAGTTAGGTCTTATCCAATTTCTTTCTACAAAAATTTAGTTTCACCACTATCAATAGTCTTGCGAGCAAATCGCTGATCAAATTTTTTGTATGCATAATGAACATTGTAATTAAGTTAAAAATTAAATATGTCATCAATTAAAAAAAATAGATGCGAATTATTTAAAGTTATATAAAGCTAAAGAAACAATATTTAATGTGGAGTTTAAAAGTGAACGATTGTGGGTTTTTGTTGTGGGCTTAGAGTGTGGCCCAAACACGACGACCCAATCCTATTATTATATATTTTCTGCACTATAAACTTTAAAATGCTATAACTTTTATTATACAAGTTTTGGCTTGAAATTGTTAATTTCCATTGGGAATTGTTAGTCTAACACTGTTAATTTAGAATTTTCAGCATAAATTGTAAATTTAGATAATTACTTGTTAATTTTAAACTATTAATTATCAAATGAACACTATTAATTACTAATTTAGACCATTAATTGGTAATTCAAGGCTGTGAATTGTTAATTGAATACTATTAATTGTAAATATACTCCCTCCATCCTATTTTTATTGTCCATTTTTGAATTGCGTGTTATTTTTTTAATTGCCTAAATATATCTTTCAATCGATAATTATTTTCATAATTTTAAAAACTTTGTATTATAAAAGTAATCGAGATTTATCAAACAAGACCATTTTGCATATTTTTCAAGATCCACACTAAAAGATATAGGTAAAAGACATAAAAGAGACAAACAGAATAATGGATAATGAAAATGGGACGAAGGGAGTAACTAATAATTGTTAATTTAATTTTTTGAATTATTAATTGAACACTTTAATTGTGAATTTAGACTGTTAATTTTTAACGCTTTGAAATTTTAAATTAACAGGTTAATTATAAAATTGCATTGTTTATTATTAATTAAATACTGTTAATAGTGACTTCAATTGTTATTCGTGAACTTAAACAAAAATTAATATTTATTATCATTACAACAAAAATTAACTGTGTTTAGAATAGAAAATAAACATTTGTACATAAAAAATTAACTATTAAAAAATGCAAAAACTCACAGCATAAAATTCAGAGACACCTAAAACATAGCAGACAATGAAAAATGAAAAATCTATTTTTACATAGTTTATGTTCAATATTGGTCTCCTTAGGTAGATCTTTATAGCTAGATTTCAAATATATAGATTTAAAAATAGATAGACATGAAACAATAAAAGTTATAAACATTGCAACATTTTAAGCTTTAAAATAAAAAGGAGAGAGAGAGAGAGAGAGAGAGAGAGAGAGAGAGAGAGAGAGAGAGAGAGAGAGAGAGAGAGAGATTATTGCACACATGGTAGTGAGAGAGGGAGAGATGCGTGTGAGACTTATTTGGAGGAGGATCTAGTATGACATGGAATTATTGGTATAAACTTAAAAAATAGGACCGGCTCGAAATTATGCTTAAAAAGTATGGATCACAACCGCACCATTCATAGATTTTGCACACAGAAAATACTATTCTTGTAAAAAAGTAGTTTTGATCGAAGATAAATGAAAAAAAATGAACTACTCATATTTTGTTAGACAGTAAATATGAATTTAAACTTAACCTGATCTTCAATATAACACTTAATTTGTTTTTACATGTATCAATGTCCCCTAGTATTTTTTTTTAACCAAAGTAATATTTAAATTTATGAAACAACAATCAAGATAAAAAAAATTTAGACCCTGAGGTGATCTACAAAATCGAGTTTGAAAGGGTCTTCAAACGAAGATAGTGTTTAGAGTTCATTTGCTCCCTATTTTTTCTTAATGAGAGAACCCAATTCTCGCAGAAAAAATTCCTTTTCCATGGAATTAGACCTAAATTGACATGTCACCCTGGTGTGATAACGGTATCACTTCGGAACAGGGACCTGTTGCAAGGAGAAAATTGAACCAATGGTTTTCGAGATGGATGGCTACGGTGTGCTAATCACCTCGCGACCCTACTTATACGACTACTCACTAATCATTGCACAAGAAACAAAAGAAACTCTAATTCGAAACATGCTTCTATTGCGCGAGATGAAAAACAAATAAGAAATATAAACTAATCAAATACTAACGAATAACTTTTATTAAAAACAGAAATTAAAATAAATTACCGGAGTGCGAGTAATTAAACAAAGCATCAAAAACTTCAAATAAATAAAACTTGAAAGAAAACTCAACTTCGGAACAAAGGAATCGTGAAGGCAGCCCCCGTCCGTCGTTAGACTCATTATGCGTCCTGGTCGGTTTCTGCGCATAACGAGTCTAACAAAGCCCTTCTGTTTTTTAATAGTTCCCATGTAAAACCCTTTTTTTTCTTTTCCAAAGGCCAATTTTCCATCAGTTCACTAATTATTGGGCTCACTTATAAATCTTCCAATTCCCAGCCAATAAATGATGAGCAACTTTCTGGCCGGTCCTATTTGGGTGATGAATAGCTTACTAGGTCTTGTTCAAAGAGCCTATAGTCCAGTAGGCCCTCTTCATTATTTTATTGACAAAAATACCCCTTGCAAAAAAAATCGGTTTGATAGAAACGATCGAGACACCACCACCACCTCTACCACCACGACGCCGCTGTGGGCATGCGTGCCCGTTTTCGGAATTTCCGGATTCCGAGACGCGAGGCAAGGGGCCCGGGTCGAGGGAGCGCGTGCGGGGAAAGCAAGCGCTCGCAAAATACAGAGTCGCCACTCGGGTTTGAAGGTCCGACACCCAAGGAACCGTATTTCGAAGCACTTGCTGCGTTGTTTGATTTGAAAAAGTTAAGGAACTAGTCCGTCATATCCATATCTGGGTTCGGGAGCCAGGTTACGAGAGGGGAAGGGTTTTATGGCACCCCTCTCGCCCAATCCGGAGATCGGTCTCTACTTAGGCATTTGCGAAAAATGTTTGTTTGCGATTCTGTTTTGATTAGTCAATTCTTTAGCCATTTAGGGCGGGGGAACAGTTAATCGGGGATTAAAACTGTAACAGCTTGCAAGATGTGATAGATAGCATGGATGAGTGAGATGACAAGTAATAAATGGAATGAAGTTCAAAACGTCGATCATACATCAAGACAGCGCTGTGTATGATTTTGGCACAAACAAACAGCCAGCTTGCATGCGTGAGTTCATCCGCATGCAAGCAAACCATCGCGCGACATAACCATATACTCGCGCGAGTATTGACGCTTCACCAATGGTTTGAATTTCACCTCCTTCTGGGCTCTGGAAGGACCAGTGCTCACCCAAGTACAAATCAAGCAGTTTATAGGTACTTGAAAGTAAACAATATTACAACAAACAGATGGAAATATTATAAAAACGCAACCCCTAAACAGTGGGGGTGTCTAAACAGAGGCCAAGGCCAAACTGCTCATGCAAGGGCAGTCCCTGGAAGACAGAGAACCATCGCGCGACAGAGTGACACAGGCACGCGATTGTTCAGACTGGACTTTCAGGAATTGCTTTGCATACTTAGGGCTCTGAGACATATTCAGGAGCATCCCAAGAGCATTCCAAACCAAGAGGTGTTATAAACTAAGCTAAACAATGATTTTCAACATGCAAAACAACAAAGCAGTGAGCTAAAGCTCTTTAAAAGACTTTTAAAAGACTACAAACACAATAATAAACTTAAAGACCCGGGTCCCTTCCCCACGTGGTCCAATCTCACGCAGACAGAATTGTCGCGCGAGTATATGGGACCATCGCGCGAGGGTTTCCTAGGTAACAGCTCTTGAAACCCTGCTAGCTTTAGGGCCAGAACTGGTATCGATTACCAGCCTTGACCCTGCCAGCCCCCCTCAGGGGTTCGAACAGTGAGCAGAAAGATATTATACCTTTGCTTGAGTGTCTTGGAGATGGCTTGAATGATGAGATGGTGAGATTTGGAGGGTGATTATGTGAGAGTGAATGGGGTGTGAGATGTTTGTGCTTGAGTTTGCCTTCTTCTTTCTTGGAGAGAGATTGGTAACCCTTTGCAAGCAAGCATGAGGGGGGGGGGGGGGTATTTATAGAAAAAGGGGTTAGTGGGTGGCTAACCAAGGCCTTGTAATCAGCCAACAATGCTGGTTACAATTGCTTGGTGGAGGAGTGGGGTAGCAAAGGTGATGGGAGAATGGGGGGTGAGGTGGTGCAAGAGGAGCCCCCCCCAGAACGCTGTTCAGCCGAGAAAACGGGGTCACATAGGCCTGTACCCCCCTGACCACCACGCAATCTGGGTGAAAATGACAGGTGTTGACCATCGCGCGATGAAGTGAGAGCATCGCGCGAGGGTCCAGCCAACCCCGCGAGGGTCAATGGTCAAAGCTTTGACTTTGACCACCACCTGGCAAATGGACCATCGCGCGAGGGTCCTAGTTTGTCGCGCGACATTCAAACCCAAGGTCCAGGTTCTGATTCAAAGGTTTTAGGGCTAAGGATGGGTTCCTCACATGCCAAACTCAAGCCATTCCAAGTTCTCGAGACTGTTTCGACCTGATTCATAATCGGGGAATCAAGAAACCGAAGAACAAAGTAAAACGATCGGGAAGTCAGATCGGGGTGTCTACAGCCGCCGCCGCCGCCACCACGACGTCGCCACCACCATGACACCGCCGCCACCACCACCACCACCACAACGTCGCCGTCACCACGACGCCGCCGCCGCCACCATTCTGCCACCACCACCACGTCGTCGCCACCACCACGCCGCCACCCCCACTGCTACCATCACCACCACAATACCACCACCGCCACCACCATCACTACCACCACCACTTCACCGCCGCCGCCACCACCACTTCGCCGCCGCCACCACAATTAACTGTGTTAATTTTTTTGTAAATAAAAAATGTTAATTTTCGTCTAAATTCATATCCCAATTAATAGTGTTAATACTCGGATTAACAGTGTTAATTCGCCAAGATTAACAGTGTTAATTTTCATGTAAATTCACACATCAATTCACACACCACCACGTCGCTGCCACCACCACCACCACTGCCACCACCACGCTGTCACCACCACAATGACCACCTCCACGCCGCCACCACAACCACCACCACGCCACCATCACCAACACCATCACTACCACTACCATTACCACAATGACCACCACCATGCCGCCGCCGCCACCACAATCAATAGTGTTAAAGACGAAATAAGCTGCAAATCATAATCTGGTCTTCGTATCTATCGGTAGAATATAAAGACGAAATAAGCCCCATACCTGCACTATATTTTCTACGCTATTTCTGAGAAATTTTGTGGAAGAAGTTTTGCGAATTGGGAGATTTGGGTTTGGAAAATCGGTGGACAAATTAGGTCGCGCCTAGAGGGCGAAATCTTGGCGACCAGCGGCTCGGGGTGGCCGACGAAGGCGTGGCGGCCGGGGATGGGGCAAAGGCCGGAAGCCTGGGGGACGGGGAAGCTGGGGAGGATGATGAGGCAATCGAGGTGGATGAACTGGCTAAGCTAGAGGTGGTTGGAGAGGATGAGGTTGGCGTCGGGGTCGGAGAGGGAGATGTACGTGGAGTTGAGGGAGTTAGAGATCTGGACGTAGAAGCCCTCGTGGGTGGGCCAGAGGGAGGGGGAGGAGAGGGCCGGGACGATGCCGATCAATTGGAGGAGTGGGGAGCGGTGGTTGCCGGTGACGCTGGTGGTGGAGTTCATGGACTGGAGTAGCTTCAGAAGGATTCTTGGGGTGAGAGTCGCCAATGATGTGTTTTCCTAGAGAGAGAGAGATATCTAGAATTTCGGATTTAAGACGAGATTCCTGAAGCATATGTTTTTTAAAGGGGTAAAAATGTAAAATACATTTTACAAGACCTATAAGGAATTGCACTCTATAGGAAAAGGATTTAATGGGCTTTGAAATTCAAAAATAGGACCGGCCCGGAATTAATTCATAAATGATTGGGCCCAATGGGTTTTGACCCAAACAAGTTCAGTCAATGCCATAAACTCATTAGAAAATTAGAGGCCGCCCCTGTTTTTTAGATTCGGTTTGAACCCAACCTTGAAATATTTTTCTAAACCTGCACAGGCTCGGTTATTTGCATCCTGACTTTTATACCCTCAATCCAACCACGCTCCTTCAAAACCAGAGCCACGATCTTCCCACAAATCCCACCGAATGCCAATCTCTCTCTCTCTCTCTCTCTCTCTCTCTCCAATGCTAACCCTTTCTCTCTGACAGATCCTTCACAAACTTTTCGTACGAAATCGAGTTCGTCGGCCTCTCTCTAATCGCCAATCTCGACCTCTCCAACTTCGAAAACACCAAAATCCTCTTCGCATCCTTCACCAACGCTCCCTCAACAGAATCTGTCGTCTGCAACAGCAATGGAGGGCTCAGCCCGTCGAGGCAGAGCTGATCACTCGCGAAGTTGTTGGATCTCAGCGTCTCCCTTAGTTTTTCCCCGACGAGGATGGAGAGGAAGACTGGTGGTGGAGTCGTCGATTGTTTGCGCGCCGGCGCTGGAGGAAGCGGTGGAAGAAGTCGATGTCGGCAGAGTGCTCCGGCGAGGTAAGGAACTCGCGCTGGAAGTTCCAGCACACGGTGGCAGCGCTGGTTGTGCTGGTGTTCTCCACTCTGCTTGTTTATATCTTGTTTATATGTACCGTTGTAAATTTCACTAATGTATACTTAAGTATTTTATTTGATACTTTAGATAAATTGAAAATATTCCGATTAATTTTACGGAAATGCCTTCTTTTGTGTGGTTACTTTTGATGCTTGGTTGTTGAACTTTCTTGGTTACTGTGGTGGAAATGGTGTCGGAAGAGAGGAAGGATGCTGAAGATTTTGTGAGAAAGAAGTGGAAAAAGATTGATTGTCCGCTGATCTAAACTTGAGGTGAGAGAGAGGTTTTTGGGTGAATATGTACGAAAGAACAAATCAAAAATAGAATCACTCCAATTTGATTACCTTTTTTGTTTTTTTGTTTTTTTTAATTTTTGTTCGTGTGTGTATTTTCTACAAGAACTGTGTATTTTTTCTATGAGAACTGCGTATTTTTTCTATGAGAACTGCGTATTTTTCTATGAAAACTGTATATTGTCTATGAGAACTGTCTATTAGAACCGTGTATTTTCTATGAGAACTATATATTTTTTATAAGAACTGTGTATTTTTCTATTAGAACCATGTATTTTTTGTGAGAACTATATTTTTTTTTACGAGAATTGTATATTTTAGTGTATGATAAAACTATGTGAACTGTGTATTTTTCAATTCACATAGTCTAGCTCTCATAACCAGTTCACAAAGGTAATTTTCTATGAGAACAGTCACTTCTCGTAGTCAATTCTCATATAACCGACTATGAAAGTTGGCAGTTCTCATAGTCAGTTCTTGTCAATTCTCATAACTCAGTTCACATAACCAGTTCTTCTATGAGAACAGAACTGACTATGAGACTTGACAGTTCACATAGCCAAGGGTATTTTTATCTGAAATAATATGATTCAGAAATTGTTATTTTCTATGAAAACTGTTATTCTTCATGATAATTATTTATGAGAACTGTTTATGAGAACTGTGTATTTTCTATGAGAATTATATATTTTCTGTGAGAACTCCCTATGAGAACTGTGTATTTTATATAAGAACTGTATATTTTTTATAAGAACTGTCTATGAAAACTGTGTTTTTTTCTATGAGAATTGTCATTGTCCATGATGATTGTCTATGAGAACTGTGTATTTTTCTATGAGAACTATGTATTTTCTATGAGAACTGTGTATTTTAGTATGTGATGAGGCTATTTGAACGGTATATTTTTCAGTTCACATAGCCATTTCACATGAGAATTGTGTTTTTTCTATGAAAACTGTGTTTTTTTCTATGTGAACTGTTATTATCCATGATGATTGTCTATGAGAACTGTTTATGAGAACTGTGTATTTTCTATGAGAATTGTGTATTTTCTGTGAGAACTCCCTATGAGAACTGTATATTTTATATAAAAACTGTATATTTTCTATGAGGATTGTGTGTTTTCTATGAAAATTGTGTTTTTTTCTATAGGAACTATTATTGTCTATGATAATTGTCTATGAGAACTGTGTATTTTTCTATGAGAATTATGTATTTTCTATGAAAATTATGTATTTTAGTGTGTGGTGAGGCTATTTAAACTATATATTTTGCAGTTCACATAGCCATTTCACATAAGAAATGTTTATGAGAATTTTATTTTTTCTATGAAAATTATGTTTTTTTCTATAAGAATTGTTATTATCCATGATGATTGTTTATGAGAACTGTGTATTTTTCTATGAGAACTATGTATTTTCTATGAGAACTATATATTTTAGTGTGTGGTGAGGCGATTTGAATTGTGTATTTTCCAATTCACATAGTTCTCATAGAACTGACTATGAGAATTGGCAGTCCAGTTCACAGAGCGAAGGGTATTTTTCTATGAGAATTATGTATTTTCTACGAGAACTATGCATTTTAGTGTGTGGTGAGGCAATTTGAATTGTGTATTTTCCAATTCACAGAGCCAAGGGTATTTTTGTCCGAAATAATATATGTCAAAAATTGATTCTATAAATATAAATTTTACTAAAAATGAACAAGTAGACAAAAAATTAAGAAGAATGAGCAAAATAGTAAAAATGTATGAAAAGTCAAAAGAAAAGACTAAAATAAAGAAGAAATATATTTGTCAGGACTATTTGAAGTCCGAACCTAGAAAACGGGGCCGGCCTAAAAATTCCCCTAAACTCATCAATTGCCGCTTCAAACTTCAATTGCTTCGACGAATGGTTTTGTTTTGGCACGAAATAAAATTTGACTTTGTGCTTTTAGCTCCAAATATTATCCATCGGCGCGCATCAAGAGTCCTGAAACACAGTTAAAAAATATCAAACCCCAAATAGCGCACTAAACAGACATAATAAGTTTAAGTTAGGGGGCGTAAATAGGTATATTTACGCACTCATCAATGGACGGCCTCAAATTGCGCACTACACTACATGGTACCCTAACAAACAAACTGAAAAAACGGTTCTCTCTCTCTCTCTCTCTCTCTCTCTCTCTCAACTACAAATAGTACCTATTCTTGTGCGCTTAGCATTTTGTGTAAATTTAACTCCCATGACCTGAATATCTTCTCTCCTCCTCCTTTTATTACGAATCTACAATGATCCATCTTACGAATCTCATCTCTTCTCCATTTTATGGAACCTACAATGATTGATTACAGGAATGTCAACTCTTCTCCCCCATCCATTGTGCTCGAAATTAGAATAAATTCTTGTCCTTGGAGCTAGATCATGACATATTTCGTTAGTAATTGAGTCACCCACTTCCTGGAAAACAAAAATTACGACAAATTCGAGTAAATCTTTCTTCCTCTCTATTTTTTAGGCAAAACTAGTATGTCTCATATGTTCTATAGCCCAAATCCAGTAATATTTGGTACCAGTGTTTAAGTATGTATTGCTTCTAGCATCAATGGGTGATTAATCAATCTTCTTCATTATATTCATTGTTCTTTGTATGGTATTTGCTCTGTAAATACTATTGTCGTATAGTAGGATTTTGTATTTTGATTTCTCTCTCTCTCTCTCTCTCTCTCTCTCTCTCTCTCTCTCTCTATATATATATATATATATATATATATATATATATATATATATATATATATACATATATATATGTTTCAATTGGGAAGAAACGGACAAAATGGAAATGTAGATTACAAATTTGAGGTATGAGGCCTTTAACAGTGATTTTTCTTTCAAAAAGTCTAGCAACTGTTGTGTCCGGAATTTTTCATCATCCCGAAACATGATGATGCATCCAACGGGAATTGTGTTCTAAAGTTGAGCATGTATCATTGCTGTTTTTTTCTTTCAAAAAGTCTAGGGACACAATCCCAAAAAACAACTGTACATGTTCGAAAATGTTGGATACTTAGATGTACGTGGGTCTAAGTGCATTCAACGTACGGTTCCAGAAAAAGTTGTGTCCGGAAATGTGTTTTAAAGTTGTTCATATACCATTGATGTTTTTCTTTATATGCTTTGAAAAGCCATTCTCTGTAGTTTGAGTGAGGTCTTAATACCTATTGGGAATTTGATGGGAGGTTTCTCTGCTTCAGGAAAATTTGTGCCCGAGAGGGCTATTGGAACTCGTTTGGCATCTTGAAGCTGATAGCGGATTTTAGAGAGGATGGTAGAATCGCATACATCTCCTTCATGAAGGAAGGGGAAAAAATTCCTACAATGGAGCAAGAAGCATCCGGCGACTAAAAGACCTTATGGTTTTTTCTTTCCCTCATGCTTTACATCCCCACAACCTGTGGCATTGCACCAAGAAATGAAGTAGTGCAGCCTTCGGATGGTACAAATCTGACTACGCTTCCTCAGTACAAGGAAGTCCTAGTTGACTGAGAAGCTTACCTGAAATTCTCATCATTATGATGGAGAATCTTTGGCGTAATTACCGATTGACTAGAGAATATGAATTGCCCAAGAGTTGGTTCAATCGAGTTGATCAACATGACTAAAGAAACTTTGAGAGTTTGCACTACACATACCCTCAATTTGGAGAGAGTTTTAAGATATTTCAAATTCGGATAATGCTTATGGATACAATTTTTGTGGACTCTGACAATGAGTTCGTTAAGTACCCAAACTACCTTCTGCTGACAAAGAAAATTTAATTGCATCCTATTTAAAGAGGATGTTGAATCCTGAAAATCTTTGGAGTACAAATCATGAACTGACTAAAGAAAACAGATGGCTCATAGATTGGTTCAACAAGAGTTGAATACTACTAATTAAAGAGACGTTGAGAGTTTGCAGAATTTTATATAGAGATTTGTTTGAATGATGGTATTAGTCATATTGTATTTACAAAATGAACGATTTCTGAATAAATGTATTACGTCTCTTGCCTTAAAACTTGAAGTTCACGGTTGAGTCTTTTATGCAATCCAAGCCAACAAATCTGACTTAGTGTCCAAATCGCTCATCTCTTGGCATCTAATTGTTTAGGCTCATAAACATAGACAGCCAGCTATCTATTTCTGGATCTGTCATGAATATACCAGAAATGTTTAATGAAATGCTATAGATGGTCATAAGGCCATTTAAGCTACACATAGTTGTAGGTTATTAATAATTTAATGCTAAACGTAAATGTAATAGGCGATCATTTTGCTCATTTTCTCAAATTTTACAATCAATGTTGACACGACACACATATTTAATTAGATAGTGTTTGGCTTAGATTTTTGGCTACTTCAGAAATATGATTATGTGCGAGCGTGCCAGAAAAGGCTTGTAACTATCATTTTTAGATTTAACTTATAAAAGCCAAACTTAATCAGGCGATTGTGGCGTCAGTTCAATTACCTCAACGAAGAAGATTTTTCTTTCTAGAAGTATTGAAACGGCACAACGATTCATTAGAAATTTGATAACCCCAAGAAGAACAAGATACCTTGATCAATCTGAAACAACTTGCTTTCCAATTGATTCTCCAAATTCAAAATAAAACGAACAGAACAGATCACAGTGTGATTACTACTACTATGAACTACTCTTAACTACTTCGAACTAGGTCTAAGTTCCTAAATTACTGCCTAATCGACAAACCAAGTATAGCATTACTGTTTGTTTCATGATTTATCTGGGCTTTTTCCTTCTTTCATTTCTTCTATTTATAAGCAAAACTCTCGGGGTCTTCTCAACGGCTTCCATTCTCCCGCTTAGCTGCCTTCAAAGTTACTCCCATTTTGAATTCAAACTTTCCCTCTATGGCTATTGCTTGTAACTGTATGTAGTGACTTAATTCATCCCTTATCCCACTTTCCTCAACTGCACCGTGCCCGTAGTGGGTAGTTTAAGTCCATAATTCAATTTCTTTGACCATGTCGAACCTGCATAACCGCTCTTGTTTGAATGGGACAGCTCGCGCCTATGGGCTTAGAACTGTACGCTCCTTCTGATTCTTTGTTTGAGTGACACCTGGCAATGTTCATTCTTTTTCATGAAATGACATTGAATTAATCAGAACGTCATCATTCTTTTAACTATGTGATTCTATACGTTTCAACCCATGTGTGTTCCGTTTTGTTCAATGCAAGCGGCCACATGTCATCTTTTGATTGTGCCAATAAATTCTCATGCCAACAGATAGTAAAGCGATGCAGACCTGTTTGCCATACAATACATGGAGTATTCTTGACCGATTGGTAGCAAAACTATAATTTCAATGACTTTACAGTTTCCAACAATGTTGGATAATTGGATTCAACCCTAAAAGTCACAAATTTGTTTGCAAACGGGCCAATGAAGAAGACAAGCTGTTGTGTTGTGATCTAACATATTGCTGCCGTAATTTTGCAATTCATGATCAATTTTGAAATTTTGACACTTCAACTAGTTTCAAATGAATTTGTTTTTTCATTAGAAATATGTGTTAGTAGAGAATTTGCTACCCGAGGCTGCAAGATATAAAACTTTACATAACATAGAAATACTATGGTTCTATCATAGCATAAATGTTTCCCACAAATTCTGTTAAAATATAATTTTCAATCTCATATATGTGTTTCTGTGGAACAGCAATATCAGTACAGGAAGTAACATAGAAACACTATTGCTCTATCATACCACAAAGTTCTCCTACAGATTCTGTTAAAATATAATTTTCTAGAAAATCAATCTCATATATGTGTTTCTGTGGAACTGCAATATCAGTACAAAATAGAAGAACTAAAGATATATTAAAATAGAAGTGGCACTCAAAATTTGTAAATTTGATTGAGAAGTCTAAATCGGTCGCACCATAGACTTTAGCTCAGGATTGGCGCTGGCAAGAGAGACCAGGTTATATCTTGAAAGCACATAACTTAAGTTGATGGGTAAGGAGAAAGAAGAACTAAAGATATAGTATTTTTGGGGGAACTGAACTAAAGATATATTGTACTCCTAGAAAATAATACAGTCCTATTGTTTTGCACAATATGAAACATGTTAATTGTGAAATTACATTGTTTATTAATTTAATTTTTCTTGTAAATAGTGACATTAATTGTTCTTTTTGAATTTAGACAAAAATTAGCATATCCTATCAATATTATAACAAAAATTAACAATTGAAAAATGCAAAATTCACAAATAAAAAATTCAGTCGCAACTAAAATAAAACAGCCATTGAAAAATGGAAATACTATTTTTACATAGTTTATATTCAATATGGGTCTCACTAGGTAGATCTCTATGGCAAGATTTCAAATATATAGATTTTATAAAAATCGAAATGTATAATAAAAGTTATACACATTGCAACATTTTAAGCTTTAGAGAGAGAGAGAGAGAGAGAGAGAGAGAGAGAGTAGCATGTGAACAATACACATGGTAGTGAGAGAGGGAGAGACGCTCCTAAAAAATATTGATCAAAACCGCACTGTTCATAGACGATGCACAGAAAAACAGTATTATTGAAGAAGTAGTTTTGATTGGAGATAAATGGAAAAATGAACGACTTGTACTTTGTTGGACGGTAAATACGATTTTAAACTTAAACTAGCTATTTTTCAATATACGGAGTAACATTTAATTTGTTTTTACAAGTATCATTGTCCAACAAAAAAAATTAACCAAAAAAAAATTGAAATTTACGAAATGAATAATTAAGATCAATATTTTGAGACCCAAATGTGATCTACGAAATCGAGTTTGAAAGGGTCTCCTAACGAAGATAGTTTTTAGAGGTGATTTGTTCCCTATTTTTTCGGGGTACTGAGGGAAACGCACTACCTCAGGAAAAATTCTTTCCCATGGAATAGGGCCTAAAATTGACATGTCACCCTAGTGTGATAACAGTATTGCCCCGGAATAGGGACTCGTAGTGCACTGTTCGAATTTGTAGGAGTCGAGGAGAAATTTGAACCAATGATTTCCTAGACAGACTGCTCAAATTTTGCACTACACACTACGTGATACCCTATTAAATAAACTGAAAAGCGGTTCTCTCTCTCTCTCTCATCCTCGATTCATTCACAACTATAAATCTTACTTATTCTCGTGTCACAAAACCATAAATCAAACTCCCATGACCTGAATATCATCTCTTCTCCTCCTTTTATTATGAACGACTCTACAATGATCCAACTCACAATTATCTCATCTCTCCTCCATTTTATGGAACCTACAACTATTGATATAAGCCACTCGCTCGCTTCCCGAAAAATGAAAAAATACAACGAATTCGAGTAAACCTTTCTTCCTCTCTGTTTTGTAGGCAAAACCAGTCTCTCCCTCTTTAAATTAGTATCTCCGCAATAAATTTCCTGAATACGGCAATTCATCTCCCAAGAATAAACTGACCCAAAACCAGGTTATAACTCCTGTGACTTCCTGATTGGTACAGTTTGTCAAATCTTGGACACCGAGTGATTATTTAGTGTTCCTGGAGCACAGTGCTTGTCTCTACCACCACATGGTCCTTGGCCCCACGTGAATATGGGGTGATAGAGGTTACTAGAGTACCACATAGCTGTACTCCCTTGGACACCTCTGTAGTTCCATGGGTTGAGGTCTTGTCCAGTTTGGCTATCCTTCAGTCCAGTCCAATCAGGACCATTTGTAAGAGCCCACAACAATAATCGGAACCATTCACTTTTTAGAGCTCCTTTAGAATATTGACCACACCAAAAATCACGTTAATTGGATATCATTTGATATGATATTGAAATGCATTTATCTTCAGATAATTGTGTCAAATGGATTTTAATTCAATATTGCTCATGTGGCCTCCGAAACAATGTTGGTAGTAGCGTGCTAATATTCAACATCAGTGCAGGTGCAGCAATGTTTTCAACTAGAGGGTTGTGGAGGGCGTTATGATATCCAATATATGCAGTACAACCATCCTGTACTACATAAACAAGATACGGAAAAACTGCACTCTTTGTTAACCGGAGAAGGGGAGAGAGAGAGAGACTGCCTTGGATGGGGTATGATGCTTTCATTTTAAACCTTGTGTAGGTGGCCTGTGTGGTGATTAATGGGGGACATTCAGCCAATTTGTGACTCCACATCATGGCCATCTTGTGCAGCAGGTTCACCTTCATTTTGCAGCAGTTCAACGTGGGAGCTAACAGCTGACGAAAGGCTAGAAGAAAGGAACAATACTAGTTGCATACTGCCATAATGTTCTTTGTCCTCTGCAGAAATATCCTTTCCCTTCTTTGAGTAAGTGACTTGCAGGACCAACATCAGAAACTTAAACACATTCCAGGCTCTTTCCTTTTCATTTGGTTTGTGGAGGCAATTGGCGGCTGATAGTACGTAAGACAGAGTCATCAGGAAAGCCTGTACATTGGCCCAAAATTCTATATGCGTCTCATCCACATCATCTGCGGCCTTTTCCAAACCAGCCACGAATGCTGCTACATTAACTCCATAAATGATGAGTAGCATAAAAAACTTATACCAACTGCGAACAAGCCCAAACTTGGGCAAATGTTTCATCTTTCCTTTTCCAGCTGCAAGGAAAATAAAAAACATATCAGAAAAATTATGGATGTGGGCAGAGTCAATTGGTTGGGCCGCATTTGCCTGTTCAAGAATGGGCCGAGCTGATATGATAGTTTGGAAAGGAGGTCGCCCAAAGTGGTTACTCGCCAATAAGCTAGCTAGGCCTGGAGGCCAGGGCACAAAATACCCATAAGAGGGGTTACTCGCCAATAAGCTAGCTTATATTTCGCCAATAAGCTAGCTAGCCCATGTTTTGCACAGTCACAGCGGTCAGAAACTCACATTCCCACTGGATTAGAAGCAACTACCAAATGAACTCTTAGGATATGTGTGAGTACTAAATCTTACATCGGATAAATAGACTAAATTCATGTTGATTTTTACATATTTCGTTCGGATGACTTACACTGACTATTTATTTTGAAAGACTAAAATCATCAGCACTGTTTTTACACTATGTACTGGAAACATTCATATTCTTACCGGCCAACAAATTGGCAAAAGAACTGGTCTTTGCGGCTGAAGTCCCAAAAAAGAAAGGAACGAAGGAGTTATTCGTGACATTGACACTCACCGAGTGGCATACCACACACTCAAATGTTAGCGCCTTGACAATAATGAATTTTATTCACGTTGTCCAACACACTACACTACATGAATACTTGGAAGAAATACATGCACGAGCACCAAGAAATGAAGCAGCGCAGCCTTCAGACGGTACAAAATCGACTATGCTTCCTTAGTAAGGAAGCCCTGGTTGAACGAGTAACTTGCCTTAAAACTCTTATCATTGTGATGGAAAATCTCTGGAGTAATCACTGACTGACTAGAGACAACGAATTGCTCATGATGAGTTGGTTCAATCGAGTTGAATATGACTAAAGAGACTTTGAGAGTTTGCGGAATCTTCATCATCATGATAGAAAATCTTTGGAGTACAAATCACCGACTGACTAAAGAAAACGGATTGCTCATGAGTTGGTTCAACCAAGTTGAATACTACTAAAGAGACTTAGAGAGTTTGTAGAATCTTATATAGAGATTTGTTTGAATGATGTACTAGTGATATTGTATTTACAAAGTGAAGGATTTTTGAATAAATGTATTTGTTGAATAAATGTATTACGTCTCGTGGTTCACTGTTGAATCTTCTATATATATGATCCAAGACCGAATTGAACTATGAATTATATAGCATAAGGCAAGAAATCCAACTTAGTGTCTAAATCGCTCATCTCTTGGCTCCTAATTGTTTAGGTTCATAAAAATACGCAGGTTGCTATCTGTTTCGATCTAGATCTATTCTGAACATAACACAGGTTATATGACATGCTATAGAGATTCACAAGACGATTTAAGCTACGCATAGTTGTAGGTTATTTTACTGCTAAACGAAAATGTAACAAGCGCTCAATAAGCTCCTTTTCCAAAATTCCACAATCTATGATGTACATGACACACATACTTAGTAAAGCGATGCAGATCTATTTGCCACACAATACGTGGAGTAATCTTGACTGATTGGTAGTAGAACTGTAATTTCAATGACTCTCTAGTTTCCAACACTGTTGGATGATTGGATTAATTCAACTCAAAAGGCTCAAATTTGTTCTCAAATGGACCAATGAAGAAGGTAAGCTGTTGTGTTGTGATCTAATGTATTGCTGTAGACACCCCAATTTGGCTTAATAATTATTTCAAGTCTCACCTTAGGGACCATCCCGATGATGAATGGATAATGTAATTTGTTGATTGACTTCTCGTAAATCCATGGACTTTTGGTGAATACTTTTAGCCACTTAGAGGACCCAATTCAGAGCCATACAACCTTTAAGATAGAAATACAGCATCCTAGGAAAATACATCTGTTGGCTGCAAGATTGATCTCACAGCCTTCACTTCATTCTTTCACCAGTGAAACATGTTGCTTGAAAATCTCCATGACAAATTGATCCCTCGCCCGCGAGAACCATTACTCAGCCGCCAGATCCATTCCTCGGCCGCCAGATCATCTTTTTTCCAGATTTTAGAATGTTCTGTCAATCGTTTGATCCGATGCTCAAAACCTTGGCAGCCTTTTTCCTGCATTTTACTTTGAAGTTCTTCCTCACACCCTGTATAAATTGTTGTTGTAACATTTCTTTCTGTGCAGAAGGGTTGGGATTTTCAGCACAAATCCTAACCCTATACAGCTAAGTACTGACTCACAGGTATTTTATTTTTAAAGCAGGCACGATAGGTAAGCCAAGAAAGCAACCACAACTAGTTTTATATTCTTATAACGCCCGAAGCCACGCCAAACAGAGGTCTTTACACCCTTCTTGTCTGTCATCTTCGCTTGTCAGAGCACCCCTATCGCAAAGGTCTCTATTACTTCCTGGGTCTTCACGATCATCCTCTTAGCAAAACCCGATCGTCTACCAATCTCTGAATATATTTCACTAAGCTCCTATCCCACTCATATTTCAAAAATGTCAGACAACGACACCACTATTGCTAAACTCTAAGCTCAAATTGCCGTTTTGATAGCCGAGAAAGCAGTAAGAGATGCTGAGGACAAGGAAGACGAAGAAGAAGAGGAGAATCCTTGTAAAGTGGTATTGGCAGAAAATCCCGAATTGGCCAAGCAAGTCAAAGAAATCAAGCATGCTCTGGCTCGTTCACAAGGGGATCAAATTCTAGACTTTGAAGGACTTTGCCTCTTCCCGAACTCCCAACTGCCTGAGAAATTCAAAATACTGAACATCGAGAAATTCAATGGGACTGGTAACCCTTCTTCTCTTTATTTTACTTTTATAACGGGTATCAAAATAGCTAGAAGTGGCACTCAAAATTTGTAAATTTATTGAGAAGTCTAAAGCGGTCGCATATTATTTTTTTATTTTCTTACACCAACTTAAAGTGTTAATTGAGTACTTTAATTTGTGTAAGAAATTAAAGACTAGTGTCTGGACACATTAAATACGATTCAAGATTTTGCGAGAAGGGGCTGGTCTGCCTCATGCCAGACAAGCCGTTCAGATTTTGGAGATTGTTAAATTCTCAGAGCAACTTCTTCATTTCCCTGGAGTCTCTGAAGTTAGTGGGTTGGGAAAACCTCACATGTCTGCGCGGTCTTCCTAATCTTGACCACCTCACTGCCTTGAAATAATTGGAACTTTTAAAGTGGGAAAAAATCGGAAGCTCTGCCTGCAGAGTGACTGGGTACGTAACTTGTCATCTCTTCAATCACTGGGCATCTCTGCTGGTGTCCCAATATGATGAGTTTGCATGCCCTCCTAATGAGAAGCAATTCAGCGCCTTGCCAATTTAAAAGATCTGTTTATATTTGATTGTCGCATTCAAGAGGAACGAATTTTAAAGGGAAGCAGCAAAGAGTGGCACAAGATAGCTCTTATACCATTGGTCGAAATAGACGGTAAATTTATTTCTCTATCTGTTCACATGATTCCTTTGCACTTAAAGCAAGCACAATTGCCGCTCTCTTTCTCTCTCTCCCTCTTCATCGTCGACAAGTGCTAAGAACGCAATCAACGGCCAACCTACGTGGTATTTCGCTAAAACTTTTGAACAAGGGGTGAGAAATCTCCACTGGCAGGCGAGAGGAGAGCTTGTCATGTGGAGAATTTTATCTTTTGAGATACATATAGTTTTCATTTGTATGTTATTATTATTTTTTTTGGGCAAAAGTAACATTTTATCCAACCAAGTTTGGAAAATACAGTCAATGAAAGCTCAAACACACCTTAATGGACAAAGCCAAAACATCACATCTGTGAGCCTAAAATGCTCAGATCATACAATAAAGCCCAACCTAAGAAAACCCAAAACCTAACCTGATTCTTCTGAGAATAATCAAGACATCGCCTCCAAAACCCAAATCTTCTGAGAATAATCCAGCTGAAGATCACTTGTGTTGTGTTGCTCTCCACTTTTCTAATTTTCTCTCCTTCTTTTCTCAAATATGTGTAATAATACGGCTTGAATCATAGTTCATGCTATTTTTTATTTGTGGTATCTAAATTATGTACGACATATGAGAGCTAGCGACAACATTTACAAATTAAGGGAACACCATATAAAGAATGGAGTATAATTAATTAGACGTCATCAATCGACTTTTAAGCATCTGGCTGACATTAATCAAATAAAAAGTACAAGGAAATGTACGACGCCAATCCAATTTCCAGTTATTACTACAACTAGTTAAAGACTCTCCGAGTGGGGACTAGCTTGTTCGTCGTACTCTTCTCGTATAAGCTAAGGTGCTTGATAAGACCGCAGCCACCGACTAAAAACCTCAAATTCCTTAACCAGGTGCAATAGAGGTCATGTTTTTGATGATGAAGATCTCACAAACTCTTAAAGTCTCTTTAGTCGTATTCAACTCGATTGAATCAACTCATGAGCAATTTGTTGTTGTCACACACAAATTCGAGGATCGATTTTGGGATGTTCATTTGTGTGCTATGCTCATTTCAAACTTCAATTCTCCTCCCGCTGCTTCAGAAGGGCCTCCTTTAACTGCTGCAGAACCTTCCTTTTGCTGCGCCCCTCCTGCTGCATGGCCGTCTTTTCGCTGCTCGACATCTCCGGCTTCCTTGCGCTTGCCGCAGGGTTGGACGATCCATGTGAGAATGAGAAATCCATGCATCGCGTACAATAAAGCATTGCGCTTCTTGATATATGGTACCTTCTGTTCTTTGCTGAGATTCGTACGCTGAGACCTCCAAACAGAGTACAATCATGGGAAGGAAGAAAATAATATATAGAGTTCATACAGGTCCCCGAAAAACGCACTGAAACAACAATTGTTTTTCGATTATTAGGTTTTACATCTCTGAAACAGGGTGAATTCCAAGAAAGTCATATTTTATTTTAATTAATTTAGGCTTAGTATTATAATTCATTATATTATAATTTAGTCCAATCATTTTAAAAGTATCTACTTTCCTAGTTTATTTTGATTGAGGTTTCCTATTCCGTAGATTACTTGATCAAGAAAATTAGGGTTGAATTTGTTTTCTTATGTCTTGTTTTTCTTTTTGGTATTTTAGGAATGTTGGCTATGTTTAGGAGTTCTAATATCATAAATAAGGATGTAAGCCTTAGGGCAAAGTGGTTGTTTTTTATTGAATTAATGAAAATTGAGAGTTTATTTATAGATGTGTTTGTGTTTAAAAGGGAGAACCTTTAACATAAGCAAGTTCATGACCTCTTCTTGCAACTAGTTTCGAAAAGGAGGCTGCGCTGTAGAGTGAATTCCAAGAAAGTCATATTTTATTGTAATTAATTTAGGCTTAGCATTATAATTTAGTCAAATTATTTTAAAAGTATCTACTTTCCAAGTTTATTTGATTGAGGTTTCCTATTCCGTAGATTACTTGATCAAGAAAATTAGGGTTGATTTTGTTTTCTTATGTCTTATTTTCCTTTTTAGTATTTTAGGATTGTTGGCTATATTTAGGAATTCTACTATTATAAATAAGGATGCAAGCCTTAGGGCAAAGTGGTTGTTTTTTATTGAATTAATGAAAATTGAGAGTTTATCTCTATATGCGTTTGTGTTTCAAAGGGAGAACTTTCAATATAAGCAAGTTCATGATCTCTTCTTGCAACTAGTTTCGTAAAAGGAGGCGGCACTGCATCAGTAATTAAAATATAATGAATTATAATACTAAGCCTAAATTAATTAAAATAGAATATGATTTTCTTGGAATTCACCCTGCATCAATCTCAAATTTACCAGTTTAAAATATTCTATTATTATGATCCATTTGATTAGCAAGATAATAGCAGAGAATTCAAGAAAGAGAAAAAAGATATACTTTTTTGATGTTCGCTTAGTAAGAATGCCCTAGAAAGTGGTAGAATATAAATTTTCACAGACAACCCTCGAAAGCTAGGAAGCTTGCTTTAATTTCTCACAAAAAATGCAAGAAAATTTTATTTTCTTACAAGAATGAATAATAATTACTCTGACTTTCTTATTTTCTTGCAAAACTTTCGTCTTAATCAATTCAAAAAAAAAAAAAAAATCAATCAGACGCAACCAAAAAAAAAAAAACTACATTTTCTCTTTCTTTTCTTTTACTTCACTTTCTCTCAGTTTCATATTCCATTATATTTTTCTTGCTAATCAAACAGACACTTACAGTTTACTCCAAAGATTTTCCATCATTATGATCAGGGTTTTCAGGATAATTTGTTGGTTAGCCAAGGCTTCCTTGCAGAGACGGAGCCACTTGAGATCATATGGGGGGCCATGGCCCCTGCTTTGTTTCATTTCTTTAAAATTTTAATTTTATTTTTAGTTGTTTTTTTTGTTCGTTAAGAATTATATTTTGAATTGGGTGTAAACATTTAAATACTTTAAGAATGTGTTCGTTTTGGGTCAAAAAACCCAATTCTTCTCTTTGCTAGTCTCCCATAAGTTTTTTCTTCAATTATTAATCTCCTTTCTCTTTCTATCTACCTCCAACCCAAAAAAAACGTCTCTCAAAATCAAAACCAAACAAGTCTTGAAATTTCAAAACTAACCTTCTTGTTATAGTCCGGTTTCTGCGTTTACAAAATTTCGGTTCTGTCCCTGCTTCCTTGTACTGAGGAAGTGCAATTTGATTTGTGCCGTTAGAAGGCTGCACTGCTTCATTTCTTGGTGCGATGCCAGAGGTTGTGGTATGTATATAAAGCATCATGAAAATAAAAAACATATGGTCCTTTCATCGCCGGATGCTTCTTTCTTCGTTGTCAGAACATTTTCCCCCTCCTTCATGAAGATGTTGTATAATTCCACCATCCTTTCTAAAACCAGATACAAGCATCAATATGCCATATGAGTTCCAATTGCCTTCTCGGGTACAAATTTTCTTGAAGCAGAGAAACCTTCAATCATTGTCCCATTAGGTATTAAATCATTGTCCCAATTGGTATTAAGACCTTGACTCGAACTATAAAGAATGGCTTTCCGAAGCATATAAAGAAAAACATCAATCATGTATGCACAACTTTAAAATACATTTTCATACACAACTTTTTCCGGAGCCGTTGGTTGCACGCATCGAAGTATCCGACGGCTCCAAACACAGTTGTGTCCGAAGTTGTGTTTTGGAGTTGTGTTCCTAGACTTTTTGAAAGAAAAACAGCAATGATACATGCACAACTTTAGAACACAATTTCCGTTGGATGCATCTTCATGTTTCAGGATGATGAAAAATTCTGGACACAATTGCTCTTTTTGAAAGAAAAAATCACTGTTAATTCACGACAATGAGCTAACATATTTTCAGGAATTGATGCTAGCTAGGTGCACAAAATACTTAAACACCCGTACCAAATGCTAGATTTGGCTATAGAACAAAAGAGAGACTACTTTTGCCCACAAAATGATAAGTGCCAAAATATACATATTTTGGCCTTCCAAACTACATTTGTTAGTCATTTATTTTGGTTAATTGATTTTTATTTTATTCTTTTGTTGTTTATAGGTTGTTCGAGCCCGTTGTCCAAGACTTTGGATAAAAAGAAGATTTTAAAGAAGTTTGGGATTCAAATGCGAAATGATTCAAAATTGAATCATTCATTTATTATTTCATGAAATTCAAAGGGCCTTTGTGTAATTTAGGTATTCAATCCCTATATATACAATTTGACCTACTGGTCAAGGAGAGGGGTCGGCAGCTTTTATGAAAAAAGGAGTTCTTCTCCCTGCGTGGAAAAGAAGAAAAATGCGGCTGCTGCCGTAGGAAAAAAGAAGAAGAAGAAACGGGACTGCCGATTTTTGTTCAGAGTACTGTTAGTTCTTTCTTGAGTTTATTTTCCTTTTCTTTCAAGTACTTTTATGTTTTGTTCAATTATTTGCATTTCAGTAATTCTTTTTAATTTCTGTTTCTTATAAAAGTTGTTCGTTGATTCATGTTTAACTTAGAACTTTTATTTATTTATTAGCTTGTGTAATAAAAGCATGTTCTTAATTAGGGTTTCTTTTGTTTATTGTTTAATGATTAGTGAGTAGTTTTATAGGTAAGGTCGCGGGGTGATTAGCACGCCGTGATCGGTTTGGATGAGAACTGCTCCTGTTTAGAAATAAAAAAATGTAAAAAGAATAATTTTAGATTGGTAAAATACTTCCTGCGGACGAATCCGGGCATCGTCGGAGCCCATGTGAACGGGGGAATGGGGGTCCAAAACTCATTCTTCGCTGCGCATGGGTATACGGCGACCCTAAGGTTTCGCATCTTGCGGGGTATCTTTTTCAATTCAAAGTTGAATATTTTAAAGAACACTAAATGAAGCAGGTTAATCCGGACTGGTTACGAGTGCTATGAACTCTACGACCATACCTCTTTTTAATTATCTAAAAAGTACAATCAATTCCTAGAGTTTAGTTAATCTCAATCAAAACGACAAAGGGTGGCTACCTAAGAGCCCATTTAAATTATAACAACCCGAGTTTTTAGTCAGCACACTTCACCGTCCTTAGTGGATTCGACTCCGGTCTTACCGGGTATTGTGCTACGTCGGTCTCAGCCTTACGCTTGGGGCAACCCATTAATCTAGGACTAGGAAATCGTCAAGCATTTTTGGCGCCGTTGCCGGGGACGGTAACGTGTGTTAAGAATTCGGGTAGTTATTTTTTTTATTTTATTTTTTTTTTGTCGTTGAAAAAAAAAAATGGCCCATTTTGCTGGGAGGGATGGAGGTTATGCAAAACAATTTGATTGTTCAGTGTCGCTTCCTATATTTTATGGTTTTGCATCAGAAAATCATTTTTCGCATGTTCATAAACTTGAGGAAGCTTTTGCTAGTGATGAAGTGGCTCTTTTACATGTATTCTCAGCATCTTTGCGTGATAGTGCTCTAGATTGGTTTAATTGTTTGAGTCCAAGATTGACATGGGGTGAGATTGTAATACAATTTTTCAATCATTTCAATCCCTCATATGAGACTCACATGCTTTTACAAGACCTATCAGATTTCTCTCAACATGATGATGAGTCTTTGTCACAGTGTTGGGAGCGATTTAAATTTGTTGTATTCTCTTGGTCGTTTAATTGTGAGCTTGGCAGTCTTCTGGTTATTTTTTGCCGTGGTTTAAACCTTAAGTCATGCGAGGTGGATTTTAGGTCCACTGACGAATTTCTGGATAAAACCCCTGAAGACGCTTGGGATTTCTTAGATGAATTAACCCAAAAGCTCCAATTTTGTGAGTTGACTGAAAGTTCTGAGGATACCAGTTTTGATGGGAGGGAAAAAGAGGAAATAAAGCCACCTTATTTTGATCAATTAGCTGATTCTCTTTCTTGCAATCAAGTTGAAAATTTTGAAGTGATTAATTCTTGTGTATTGGAAGATGAAACAACAGAGTCACTTGGAACTAACGAAATAGTTAGTTCACCTGAAGTGCAACAACATTCTAGTACACTTGAGATGGATTTTCATGATGCGACTCCTGAGGAGTCATTGCCAATAATTGTGCAAAGTTCACATGTTCTTGATGATCAAATACCCTCGGCCATAGATATTGATGTCATCACTCCTATTGAGCATCCACCATTGCAAGAGATTATCACGTTAGAACAAATTGACTTTCTTGGTGTTGATAATTTTAATATGGTTTACCATTCATTTTTTTTGACACTCATCAACAACTTGAAAGTTAATTTGGTTCGGAATATGCAATTAGTGGAATTTAAATTTCAAACGCGGCTAAGGCCATTAAGATATTCTAAGTATTTGGTTTTGTGGCATGGTCGCATACAATTTTTAACGGAGTGCTTGAAGTGGGTTGAGATGTTGATTTTGATTGCTCTTCGTAGTGTGATGAATGGTTGGATTTCACATGATGGGAGTGAATGTCATTAACTTTTTTGTATAATTTTTTTTTTCTTTTCTCTTTCTTAGATTAGTTACTTTTTTTTTTTTTTTATTTTTCTATTTTTATCTTTTTTTTTTGTGAGGACTAACATTGCAGGATGCTTTGTTCAAGTTGGGGGGTCTTCTTCCCACTATGTTATTTCTTGCGTAGTTCTCCGTTCAGAGGTGATACCTTTTCCTTCTTTTTCTTTCATGTCCTATATTTTTATTCTTTTGTATTCAATGAGGACATCGAATGATTTAAGTTGGGGGGATGGATTACTTTGGTAAGTTTTTCACTCTTCTAAGGTAAGTTTTTCACTCTTCTAATTCTTAAAAATTTAAAAAAAATTGAAAATTTTCCTTTTCGCATGTGATTTGGCACTTGTTGTGATTACTTGTTGAATAATTGAGTTGAGGTGTGTTGCCTACCATAGTGATATCTTTTTTTTGGCTTGGTAGTTTTACTTGCTAGCTTGTCTTAAGAAGTTGATCATGGCACTTTTGTATAGCACTATTGCATGTCACGTTTATTTGGGCCTTGACCACTTGTGAGTTGTGACTTAACCAATCTTGATGGCTAGATTAGTGGAGACTTATGCCCTAGTGAGCTTTTGGGCCCTATCTTTTATTGGAGTGGTGTCACTTTAACTCTTAGTTTATCATGAAAATAATCTATTTGCTGTGGTCTCATTATTCTTGATTGTTGAGTATTGGAACTTGAATGCATAACAATATCCCTTGGGTTTTGGTTTGTCACATGGATGTTACACCCCTTGGAGAGGATTATAGGCATTTTCTTGATATTTGGGCCAGTTCGTTCCTTTGTTTTCACATTTATCCCTTGCAAGCCATTTTGAGCCCTATATATTTAGCCTTTTCTTGGTTAGCTCCACTTTCCATATTTTGTTTGGAGAAAGGCAAAAGTATAAAGGTGTAATTTTTAGATAGATTGTGAACTTTTGTGCTTGAATTGGTGGTGCCCCTTAAAAAAAAAAAGAAAACAAAATAGAAAAAAAAAGCAAAAGAAAGAGAAAAATAAAAGGGGCGCCGATATAGATGAAAATGAGGAATCATACTTTTATTGCTGAAAAATGTTAAAAGGTTAGAAGGGGAGATAAGGTGGTGTTGAAAAGAGTGAGAAAATGGGTACGCATTGTTAAATTAGCCCCAAGTTGTTTGCCTATTCTCAGACATGTGATGTTTTACCCTAGCCTTTACACACTTTCAATTACCCAACGTTACAACCAAAATTAAAGTCCTATTTGATCTTAGGGATGATGGAAAGTGGATTGATGGATGTGAGAGAGAGTTCCAATACTTGGTATTCTATTCATGAGACTGTGTGTTCACCATACAAAGCGTTCTTTTCGTGTCATAGTGTGCGAGTGTTTTGATTTCATATATATAGCTTCTAACCGCACACTTGAGAGTTCATACTATGCACCTTGTTTGGAGTGATTTTATTTGTGAGTGCAAGACACAGTGAGGATTGAAGTCGAGACTCGGTCCGGAGAGAGCGGTTAGTTATTGAACACTTTTGGTTGAGGCCTATGTCACACACACATGCTAATCCTAGGTGCCATGGTTTATTTCTTGACTTGATAGTGTTTGGAACTATTTGTGCATTCTTTATCTTTGTGGTAGCTGCACATTCTTTACTTGATGGATCAATGAGTTGTATGACAAGTTTTGGATTACATGTAAAAAGGTTCAATGTGTTTTGTGGGTAATCACTGCTGAAAATCCTCACGAGACTTCACTCGTCCTACCGGGGCCGCCTGGGGGTTTAAAAGAACTATCAGTTTTAATTTGTTTTCTTTAGTTGCATTTTATTTTCTTTGCTCGGGACTAGCAAAGTGTAAGTTGGGGGGTGTGATAAGTGCCAAAATATACATATTTTGGCCTTCCAAACTACATTTGTTAGTCATTTATTTTGGTTAATTGATTTTTATTTTATTCTTTTGTTGTTTATAGGTTGTTCGAGCCCGTTGTCCAAGACTTTGGATAAAAAGAAGATTTTAAAGAAGTTTGGGATTCAAATGCGAAATGATTCAAAATTGAATCATTCATTTATTATTTCATGAAATTCAAAGGGCCTTTGTGTAATTTAGGTATTCAATCCCTATATATACAATTTGACCTACTGGTCAAGGAGAGGGGTCGGCAGCTTTTATGAAAAAAGGAGTTCTTCTCCCTGCGTGGAAAAGAAGAAAAATGCGGCTGCTGCCGTAGGAAAAAAAAAGAAGAAGAAACGGGACTGCCGATTTTTGTTCAGAGTACTGTTAGTTCTTTCTTGAGTTTATTTTCCTTTTCTTTCAAGTACTTTTATGTTTTGTTCAATTATTTGCATTTCAGTAATTCTTTTTAATTTCTGTTTCTTATAAAAGTTGTTCGTTGATTCATGTTTAACTTAGAACTTTTATTTATTTATTAGCTCGTGTAATAAAAGCATGTTCTTAATTAGGGTTTCTTTTGTTTATTGTTTAATGATTAGTGAGTAGTTTTATAGGTAAGGTCGCGGGGTGATTAGCACGCCGTGATCGGTTTGGATGAGAACTGCTCCTGTTTAGAAATAAAAAAATGTAAAAAGAATAATTTTAGATTGGTAAAATACTTCCTGCGGACGAATCCGGGCATCGTCGGAGCCCATGTGAACGGGGGAATGGGGGTCCAAAACTCATTCTTCGCTGCGCATGGGTATACGGCGACCCTAAGGTTTCGCATCTTGCGGGATATCTTTTTCAATTCAAAGTTGAATATTTTAAAGAACACTAAATGAAGCAGGTTAATCCGGACTGGTTACGAGTGCTATGAACTCTACGACCATACCTCTTTTTAATTATCTAAAAAGTACAATCAATTCCTAGAGTTTAGTTAATCTCAATCAAAACGACAAAGGGTGGCTACCTAAGAGCCCATTTAAATTATAACAACCCGAGTTTTTAGTCAGCACACTTCACCGTCCTTAGTGGATTCGACTCCGGTCTTACCGGGTATTGTGCTACGTCGGTCTCAGCCTTACGCTTGGGGCAACCCATTATTTTAGGTCTAGAAATCGGTCAAGCACAAAACAGAGGAAAAAGGTTTACTTGAATTTGTCGTATTTTTGGTTTTTGGGAAGCGGGGGAGTCGAATACTGATGAAATATATCATGATCTAGCTCCCACGACAACAATATATTCTAATTTCAAGCACAATGGACGGAGGGGGAGAGTCGAGATTCATGTAATCAATCGTTGTAGGTTTCATAAACTAGAGGAGAGATGAGATTCGTGAGATTGATAATTGTAGATTTGTAATAAAAGGAGGAGGAGAGATGATATTCAGGTCATGGCAGTTTGATTTATGGTTTTGTAACATGAGAATACGTACTATTTATAGTTGTGATGAATCAAGGATGAGAGAGAGAGAGAGAGAGAGAGAGAGAGAGAGCTACACAATTCGAGTTGTCCGTCTCGAAAACCATTGGGTCATATTTCTCCTTTGCTCCTACAGGTCCCTATTCTAGGGCAAAACCGTTATCACACCAAGGTGACATGGAGAGGAAGGAAAATTTGTGCCCGAGAGGGCTATAGGAAAATTTGTGCCCGAGAGGGCTATTGGAACTCGTTTGGCGTCTTGAAGCTGGTAGCGGATTTTAGAGAGGATGGTAGAATCGTATACATCTCCTTCATGAAGGAAGGGGAAAAAGTTCCTTCAATGGAGCAAGAAGCATCCGGCGACGAAAAGACCATATGGTTTTTTCTTTCCCTCATGCTTTACATCCCACAACCTCTGGCATCACACAAAGAAATGAAGCAGCGCTGCCTTCGGATGGTACAAATCCGGCTATGCTTCCTCAGTACAAGGAAGCCCTAGCTGACCATGAACTTACCTGAAACTCTCATCATTATGATGGAGAATTTTTGACGTAATCACCGATTGACTAGAGAATAAATTGCCCAAGAATTGGTTCAAATGAGTTGATCAACACGACTAAAGAAACTTTGAGAGTTTGCACTACACATACCCTCAATTCGGAGAGAGTTTTAATATTTCAAATTCGGACAAAGCTTATGGATACAAATTTTGTGGACTCTGACAATGAGTTCGTTAAGTACCCAAACTACCTTCTGCTGACAAAGAAAATTCAAGTGCATCCTATTTAAAGAGGATGTGGAATCCTGAAATCTTTGGAGTACAACAAGAGTTGAATACTGCTAAAGAGACTTTGAGAGTTTGCAGAATCTATATAGAGATTTGTTTGAATGATGGTATTAGTCATACTATATTTATAAAATAAACGATTTCTGAATAAATGTATTCGTTGAACAAATGTATTACGTCTCTTGCCTTTAAACTTGAAGTTTCCTGTTGAGTCTTCTATACGATCCAAGCCAATAAACCCGACTTAGTGTCCAAATCGCTCATCTCTTGGGGTCTAATTATTTAAGCTCATAAACATAGGCAGCCTGCTATCTGTTTCTGAATCTGTCATGTATATACCAGAAATGTTATATGACATGCTATAGATATTCATAAGGCAATTTAAGCTACACATAGTTGTAGGTTATTAATAATTTAATACTAAACGGAAATGTAATAGGCGATCATTTTGCTCATTTTCTCAAATTTTACAATCAATGATGACACGACACACATATTTAGATATTGTTTGGTTGAGATTTTTGGCTACTTCAGAAATATAATTATGTGCGAGCGTGCTAGAAAAGACTTGAAATTATCCTTTTCAGATTTAACTTATAAAAGCCAAACATAATCAGGCAATTGTGGCGTCGGTTCAATTAGCTCAACGAAGAGGATTTTTCTTTCTAGAAGTATTGAACGGCACAACAATTCACTAGAAATTTGACAACCTGAAGAAGAACAAGACACCTTGATCAATCCAAAACAACTTGCTTTCCAATTGATTCTCCAACTACAAAATAAAACGAATAGAACAGATTACAGTGTGATTACTACTACAACAAAGTACTCTTAATTACTTCAAACTAAGACTAAGTTCCTAAATTATTGCCTAATGGACAAACCAAGCATAACATCGCTATTTGTTTGATGACTTATCTGGGGTTTTTCGTTCTTTCATTTTTTCTATTTATAAGCAAACTCTTGGGGTCTTCTCAACGGCTTCCATTCTGCCGCTTAACTGCCTTCGAAGTCACTCCCATGTTTGAATTCAAACTTTTCCTCTATGGCTATTACTTGTAACCGCCTGTAGTGGCTTAATTCATCCCTTATCCCACTTCCCTCAATTGCATGGTGCCCGTAGTGGGCAATTTAAGTCCAGAATTCAATTTCTTTGACCTTGTCAAACGTGCATAACTGCTCTTGTTTGAATGGGATAGTTTGTGCCTATGGGCTTCGAACTGTACGCTCCTTCTAATTCTTTGTTTGAGTGACACCTGGCAATGTTCATTCTTTTTCATGAAACGATATTGAATTAATCAGAACGTCATCGTTCTTTTAACTATGTGATTCTATACGTACGTTTCAACTCATGTGTGTTCCATTTTGTTCAATGCAAGTGGCCACATGTCATCTTTTGATTGGGCCAATTAATTCTCATGCAACCAGATAGTAAAGCGATGCAGACCTGTTTGCCATATAATACATGGAGTACTCTTGACTGATTGGTAGCAAAACTATAATTTCAATGACTTTACAGTTTCCAACACTGTTGGATAATTGGATTCAACCCTAAAGTCACAAATTTTTTTTGCAAACGGGCCAATGAAGAAGACAAGCTGTTGCGTTGAGATCTAACATATTGTTATCGTAATTCTGCGATTCATGATCAATTTTGAAATTTTGACACTTCAACTAGGTTCAAATGAATCTGTTTTGTATTAGAAATCTACCCTGTTAGTAGAGAATTTGTTACCCGAGGCTGCAAGATATACAACTTTACATGACATAGAAATACTATGGTTCTATCATAGCATAAATGTTTCCCACAAATTCTGTTAAAATATAATTTTCAATCTCATATATGTATTTCTGTGGAACTGCAATATCACTACAGTAAGTAACATAGAAACAAACTTAAACTACCTATTTTTCAGCATAACAAAGTATCAATGTCCCACAAAAAAAACTTAACCAAAAAATATTTGAAATTTACGAAATGAATAATTAAGATCAATATTTTGAGACCCAAATGTGATCTACGAAATCGAGTTTGAAAGGGTCTCCTAACGAACATCTTTGCTCCCTATTTTTTCGGGGTACTTGAGGGAAACCAACTACCTCAGGAAAAATTCGTTCCCATGGAATAGGGCCTAAAATTGACATGTCACCTTGGTGTGATAACAGTATCGCCCCGAAATAGGGACCCGTAGTGCACTGCTCGAATCACTGTAGGAGCCGAGGAGAAATTTCAGAAAGTCTACACATACAATCTGTGCACATATTGTGCACAGATTTCATTGTGGGGCCCACCACGGGCCCTACACAAATCATCCGAGCCATTCATTAAATGTAAAACATTTTTTCAAGGGTTCCCGTAAAAAATAATCTCAATCCGATACCTATAGGTGCTCGATCAAATCATATAACTTTTCATTATCCTGAAATCTGAAAGAAAAGTTAGATGGTTGGATGAAGCACCTATAGGTATGGGATTGGGCTTATTTTTTACGGACACCCTCGAAAAAATGTTTTACATTTAATGAACGGCTCGGATGATTTGTGTGGGACCCGTGGTGGGCCCCACAACGAAATCTGTGCACAGATTGCTGTGTGTGTAGCATCTATCGAGAATTTTGAACCAATGGTTTCCTAGACAGATTGCTCAAATTTTGTACTACACATTACGTGCATGGTACCCTATCAAACAAACTGAAAAACGGCTCTCTCTCTCTCTCTCTCTCTCTCTCTCTCATCCCTGATTCATTCACAACTATAAATCTTACCTATTCTCGTGTCACAAAACCATAAATCAAACTCCCATAACCTGAATATCATCTCTATTCCTCCTTCTATTACGAACAACTCTACAGTGATCCACCTCACAATTATTTCATCCGTCCTCCATTTTATGGAACCTACAACTATTGATATAAGCCACTCGCTCGCTTCCTGAAAAATGAAAAAATACGACGAATTCGAGTAAACCTTTCTTCCTCTCTGTTTTGTAGGCATGATGGTAGGAATGCTTCTGGCCATTCATGTCGGAGCCATATACTTTGAAATCAAAGGCGCAGACGGTGACAGAGATTTCACAACACAAGGGCAATCATGTATGCCAGCTAAAAATTTTCTCGTACATTTCTTGTAGAATTTTTTTTCCCTCTATATAATTGTAAAGGTTTTTTTTTTTTATACAGGGGCGACCGCCTTTACTAGCCCATCTGTAGCTCCATCTATAAGCGCAGACAAGCATGGTTCCGATTGGCCGGATTCTCTTTGTTGGTTTCTGCTCGCTGCATTATTTGTCGCTAACCTCGTACTGAAGCCACGGGGTGATGGCCTATGGACATGCTACAACGCATCGATGATAATACTTACGATCGTGATCATCGCGGTCTGGATCGGATTTGGCATACTGAGGAAGTCTAACAAACTTTCAGATTGGCACCCGCTGTTTGCCGCGGTCGAGATTTGTGCACTCGTGACCCAAGATGGATTATTTCTGATGCATCTTTTCACCACGGCAGATGCTGACGCAGAATCAGCAAAAAACTGATCATGTGGAGCGGGCTACCTCGTGATAACCATTCATATTGTTTGAGACGTACTCAATATCTATAGCTACATTGCTACTGCTCGAAATCAGCAGTAACAAATATGTATCTGCACAAAGAAAAGAATGGAAAAAAAAAAAAACCATCTTTCAATACACTGACCCCAAGACCAGGTATAACTCCTGTGACTTCCTGATTGGTACAATTTCTCAAATCTTGAACACCGAGTGATTATTCATGTTCCTGGAGCACAGTGCTAGTCTTTACCACCACATGGTCCTTGGCCCCATGTGAATATGGGGTGACAGAGGTTACAAGAGTACCACATGGCTGTGCTCCTATGGACACCTCTGTAGTTCCACGGGTTGAGGTTTTGTCTAGTTTGGCTATCCTCCAATCTAGTCCAGTTTGAAACATTTGTAAGAGCCCACAACAATAATCAAAACCGTTCACCTTTTAGAGCTCGTCGAAAATATTGACTGCACCAAAAATCACATTGATTGAATTTCATTTGATATGATATCGAAATGCATTTCTCTTCAGATAATTGTGTCAAATGGATTGCAATCCAATATTGCTCACGCGGCCTCCGAAACAATGTTGGTAGTAGCGTGCCAATATTACTCACCAGCGCAATACCTTGTCTCTCTCAACCTCCAAGGTGGGGCAAACCTGAGGGGGCAGGTTATGTTCAACATTGGCGCAGGTGCAGCAATGTTTTCAACCAAAGGGTTGTGGAGGGCGTCATTTTTGTGGCCACCTTCATTATCTTGGTTGGTACCATGGCGATCCCCCGGTTCTGCGCTCAAAACTTTCTCTCCTTACAAGCTTCGAGATGGGTTGTCCTGGCGACCACTGCTTTCTGTGGACGTCTAACTTCTAAATTAATTGTAAACGCGATTGTGTTTATAATTAAGATAGACAACATATGCAGTACAACCATCCTGTACTACATAAACAAGATCCGGATAACTCTTATTTGCATTGTATGGTTCACAGTAATAACTTGGTCCTTGATTTTTGATGACGGGTTTTCAAGCTGCTGAAGAAGGAAAAAATGCAAGGGTACGTAACCTTGCCATTGGGTTGTCTGACAATTTCAGCCAATTTGTGGCTTGCCAAAACTGCAAGGGTACTATTTATTTTTGAAGACTAAAATCATCAGCACTGTTTTTTCAATATGTACTGGAAATTAACATTCATAATCTTAACGGCCAACAAATTGGCAAAAGAACTGGTCTTTGCGGCTAGAGTCCCAAAAAAGAAAGGAACGAAGGAGTTATTCGTGACATTGACACTCACCGAGTGGCATACCACACACTCAAATGTTAGCGCCTTGACAATAATGAATTTTATTCACGTTGTCCGGCACACTACACTACATAAATACTTGGAAGAAATACATGCATGAGCACCAAGAAATGAAGCAGTGCAACCTTCGGACGGTACAAAATCGACTACGCTTCCTCACCCTGGCGTGACCGAGAGACTTGCCTAAAACCTCTCATCATCATGATCGAAAATCTCTGGAGTAATCATTGACTAACTAGAGACAACGAATTGCTCATGATGAGTTGGTTCAATCGAGTTGAATATGACTAAAGAGACTTTGAGAGTTTACGGAATCTTCATCATCATGATAGAAAATCTTTGGAGTACAAATCACCGACTGGCTAAAGAAAACGGATTACTCATGAGTTGGTTCAACCGAGTTGAATACTACTAAAGAGACTTGGAGAGTTTGTGGAATCTTATATAGAGATTTGTTTGAATGATGGTATTAGTGATATTGTATTTACGAAGTGAAGGATTTCTGAATAAATGTATTTGTTGAATAAATGTATTACGTCTCTTGCCTTATAATTAATTAACTCGATTTTTTACATAAATACTCGCTCAGTTCTATTTTCATTGTCCATTATACCTTTTGACACTTTTGTGTCTATTGTCAATATCTTTCAATTTATAATGTTTTTCATGATTTCGACAACTTTGTATTAAGGAACAAATTGAAATCTATCAAATAAGATCCATATTGCATATTTTTGGAGATTCACATTGGAATATAAACTGACACAAACATTAAAAAAGGACAACCAAAATGGGACGGAGGGAGTAACTTATACATCAAGCTTAAGCTTACAAAGTAGATCAGTTGGATCATGAAAATGACTAATTAAATGAGTAAGGGACCTCATTTGCCACACATGAGGGGAATTATGTGATAATCTCGCACATTAGGGGATATTGGATTCATTCAATTTAGAAAAAGTACCAGGCGAGAGTGAAACTTAACTATAAGGGGGATTTTTGCAATTATAAGATCCAAGGGAGTCAACGTTGATGTCTCTCACACCCACACACAAACAGTCAAACACACCCATTATTTTGTTTTTCCTTTTCACACACATATTTTTTTTTTTGTTTTTTTTGGTAATGTAGGGTGTCCCGGGCAAGCTTGCGTACTTCGGATTAATCCTGGGTCAGCTTGCGCGCACCTCGGACTAATTCCTACAGTCTCTCCCAAAGCCGTTTCGAACGCTTACACGTAGAGCCGGCCCTGACTTTTCGGAGGCTTAAAGCAAAAACTAAACATAAGACCTCTTTTGTTCGACTATATAACAAGGGATAAAAAAGGACGATGGGCCCTTATAATTTAGAATTTTTTGGAGGCCTAAAGCAACTACAACACTTGCTTTAGGGCCGGCTCTGCAACACTTGCTTTAGGAGAATCGAGCCTGAGACATTAGGGTAAATTAAGCAAACACCTAAATTCCAAGCCAAGACCACTTGACCAATCCCATTGGCATTCATATTTTTTTTGTTTTGCCTTTTCACACGGACATATTTTTTGTTTTGCCTTTTCACACTCATTTTTTATTTAGCAGTTGACATTAATTCCTTCGATCCCACGGTACATATGTAAACAAAGAATGTAGACCTAAATAAAAAAAGACCAAACCTGAGACATTAAGATTTAGGATGGAGTAAGTTCCAAGCTAAGATCACTCGGCCAATCCCTTGGAGTTCATAATTTTTTTGTTTTGCCTTTTCACACACATATTTTGTTTGCTTTTCACACTGGAACAAGTGTGCAAAAAAAAAAAATGTACAAGGTAGATGGAAATACAGAGTTTATATGGACAGGCAATATTGGTGAGATCAGATAGCAGCTGACATTCCATCGACCCCATGGTACACGAAGAATGTTGACCCGAATAAAAGAAGACTGAATTATTTTAATAACTTCTATCGCGCGCATATACACACATATATAAATATATTTATCTCTACAATGTGCGTACGTAACATACAATACAGTATCTTACCATACACATCACGTGTGGCTGTCACATAACATGTTAAAGGGTACTAGTTTATGGCTTCACTCCTCGTATCTTTCAGTACTAGTCAGCCACGTACAACAAATTAAGTGCATTTTAAATTTAGCCAGTTACTTTTCCATCAAAATTCTAGCATCGATCTCCAGCAGCCTCGGGGAACCTTCCGCGAGGATAAAGTGGTGAGCCGATGGATGGTGCCCTTTTCCGGTTTCCAGCAGCCTTGCCATTTCCTAATTTTGCTACAGACCTCGCCACACCCAACGAGATGGAAGACCAGTAGTGGAGCTAGGATTTTGAAGAGGGAGCTTAGTAGGCGTATTTATTTTTAATTAGAATGTATACTTATTATTATAGGGAAATGATTTTGCCATTCCTTTTTTTTGTTAACGCCACTCTCTTGCAAGTGTATTTTTGCACCAAAAATACACTTGCAGAGGAGTGGCGTTAACAAAAAAGGGAGTGGCAAAATCAGCAGCCTTATTATATTATAAAATTTTTGTTTTATAATACATTACGTACATTTGTACATTGAAATGATTCTATTCTAATGTAGTTAAAATATACTAATCATTTTGTATTTTGTCTTTATGCTATTTTAACTATTATGTGCTTATTTTTTATTTATGAAAGAAATTGAGAAATAAGAATGTAAAATAACCAATTTTTTATCAAATCAAACAAAATTTATTAAGAGTAAGTAGCTATACACGAATAATAATCAATAATATATATAGCGGATATAAAAAAATCAATAATATTAAAAATCAGGTATATACAAAATAAAAATTTTAAAATTCGGAAGCTTGGGGTGCCGGGGTCGGGGAGGGGCCTCCGGGCCCAACATAGCTCCGCCACTCACTCTCTCTCTCTCTCTCTCTCTCTCACACACACACACACACCCCCTGAACGAATTTTGGTGAGTATTCTGTTGGGTTTGAGTTACATCTTTTAATGCAGTAATAACTCCGATCAAATCTATTTTGGTCCGAGTTGCTCCAGCTATTTACCCTGACGAGTCAAATCTTGTTTACTCTTGCCATTTACTTTGACGAGTCAGATCTGTTTACTCCGGTGAGTTATTCTTTCGTATATGTACTAAATATTAGAGGTATTCCGGCAAGTTACTCCGGCGAGTTATTCCATTTGCGTATTCTAGCCATTTACTCTGTCGTGTGTGTATAATGCCCCGCCTTTTTCGAGAATAAAACACCAAATATGCTGTATTTTGTACACTTCTAGGCTTCATTCTTTCCGTATACAAATTTACATCTCTAAAATTAAAGGGAAAAACCTCTAATTAAATAATCTTCTAAATACTCCCAAAATGTTAACTCTTCCAAGACTCTCCAAATAATCATTATATGCTTTGATTCAATTTTCATTAATCCGGCTCCACACCTTAAAAATAAATTATCCGAAAAATATACGATATAACAGAATAACAATGCTCAAATTCAAGTGGAATCAATAATGACGATCAACTACCAAGTCGAAACAAACAATCACAAGAAATCTCATACCACATCCTCTTTAGTACATGATTAGTGACCCTCTCCAATATCTTCCTCACCAAGCCTACACATCTATCTGGATATGAACAAGCTATTGGTAAGCTCACTCGATCTCTGAACTAAACAGTTTTATTGCACTCAGAGATTGGCCATATTAACTCCAAGTGTGGTGGCATAAGTTTTTGTCCTGAGTTTATTTCTTAATTAAATTTCTTATTTTTATTTTTTGGTATCTGAGTTTATATCTAGGTTGCCATATCCGAGGTCACGCTATATCCGGTCATATTTCACCGTCAACAAACATGACGTTAGAGAATATTCTATTGTTACAAGTTGTTGCTAAAGCTCCGTCTAGAAAAGTCAAATATTATTTTGTTTTAGCGAAGGGAAATGATTTTCGCTCACTCTTTTATGATAAATGCACTCTCTTTCTTTTATTTTAGTGAAATTTTTATTATAAATTTTTATACTAAAAGACAATAAAATGAGTGCATTTATAAAAAAGGGGAGTGAAAAATCATTATTTTAAAAGATGAATCCCTAAAAATAGTGAAGATATTATTTTTTTGATCATTTTTATCCTAGATGGTCGTAATGAATTTTTGGCTCTACAGCCTTTCAACGAGTATCCGAAGACTCTTTATTTAGTTTCAGGGCTCTCTTAGGGTACTTATTGAAAGGCTTTAGAGCCAAAAATCCAGTATGACCCTTTAAGATAAAATGATCAGAAAAATAAGATTTTCGCACCGGTTAATTCTACCGGATTGAAAATTGAAACACTTAATTTTTTAATCATATTTTTTCCGTTAGTTTCATTAACGGTGTTAACGATTTTACCAATTTGGAACGTAAAACAAACTAGAGGGATGAAATTGAGACAATTGAAACTAGAGAGACGAAATTGAGACAACTGTAAAACTAGAGGGGCGATTACGAAAATTTGCCCTTTTATTTATATGCTTCCGAAAGTCATATAGTTCGAGTCGACGTCTTAATACCTATTGGGTCAATGATTGGAGGTTCTCTCTCTGCTTTAGGAAAGTTTATGCCCGAGAGGGCAATTGGAACTCGTATGGCATCTTGAAGCTGGTAGCGGATTTCAGAGAGGACGGTAGAATCATATACATCACCTTCATGAAGAAGTGGGGAAATGTTCCGAACGAAGAAAGAAGCATCCGGCGACGAAAAGACCATATGATTTTTTATTTCCGTCATGCTTTACATACCACAACCTCCGGCATTGCACTAAGAAATGAAGCAGCGCAGCCTTCGGACAGTACAAATCCAACTATACTTCCTCAATAAAAGGAAGCCCTGATTTTTTTTATTTCCATCATGCTTTATATAGAGTGGTGTAGAAGTTTGGAATGTGATGAATCGTGCAGTCTGACGTCCCCTAAAGGAGATGATCACTATCAGAGGCTGTTCAAGATGGCCTGGGGAAGTTTTTGCGAGAAATCTCCACTGGCAGGCAAGAGGAGAGCTTGTCATGTGGAGAATTTTATCTTTTGAGATACCTATAGTTTTCTTTTGTATGTTTTTTTTTTTCTTGGCAAAAGTAACATTTTATTGAAAGGGGGAGGGGATTCTAACCAAAGTTTGGAAAATACAGTCAATTGAGAAAGCTTAAACACACCTTAAGGAACAAAACCCAAAACACCTGTGAGCCTAAAATGCCCAGAACATATAATAAAGCCCAACTCAAAAAAATCCAAAACCTAACCCAATTCTTCTGAGAATAATCAAGACACTGCCGCCGAAACACTGTCAGCATCACCGCCAAAACCCAAATCTTCAGAGAATAATCCAGCTGCAGATCACTTGTGTTGTGTTGCTCTCCACGTTTCTAATTTTCTCTCGTTCTTTTCTCAAATATGTGTAATAATACTGTTTGAATCATAGTTCATGCTATTTTTGATTTTGTGGTTTCTAAAATATGTACGACATATGAGAGCTAGCGACAACATTTACAAAGCGAACACCATATAAAGAATGGAGTATAATTAGACGTCATCAGCCGAATTTCAGTCGACTTTTAAGCATCTGGCTGACATTAATCAAATAAAAAGTACAAGGAAATGTACAACGCCAATCCAATTTCCAGTTATTACTAAAACTAAAGACTCTCCGAGTGGGAGACTTGTTCCTCGTACTCTTCTTGTATAAGCTAAGGTGCTTGATAAGACCGCAGCCATTGACTTAAAACCTCAACTTCCTTAACCAGGTGCAATAGAAGTCATGTTTTTGATGATGAAGATCCCACAAACTCTTAAAGTCTCTTTAGTTGTATTCAACTCGATTGAACCAACTCATGAGCAATTCGTTGTTGTGATACTTCGAGGATCGATTTTCGGCATGTTCATTTCCACGCTATGCTGACTTCAATTTCTCCTTCTGCTACTTCAGAAGGGCCTCCTTCAGCTGCTGCAGAACCTTCCTTTTGCTGCGCCCCTCCTGCTGCATGACCGTCTTTTCGTTGCTTGACATCACCAGCTTCATTGCGCTTGCCGCAGGGTTGGATGATCCACGTGAGAATGAGAAATCCATGCATTGTGTACAGTAAAGCATTGCGCTTCTTGATATATGGTACCTTTTGTTCTCAGGTGAGATTCGTATGCTGAGACCTCCAAACAGAGTACAGTCACGGGAAGGAAGAAAACAATATATAGAGTTCATACAGGCCCCCGAAAAATGCACCGAAACAACAATTTTTTTTTTTCTATTATTAGGTTTTACATCTCTGAAGCAGGGTGAATTTCAAGAAAGTCATATTTTATTTTAATTAATTAAGGCTTAGTATTATAATTTAGTCAAATTATTTTAAAAGTATCTACTTTCCTAGTTTATTTTGATTGAGGTTTCCTATTACGTAGATTACTTGATCAAAAAAATTAGGGTTGATTTTGTTTTCTTATGTCTTATTTTCCTTTTTGGTATTTTAGGAATGTTGGCTATGTTTAGGAGTTCTACTATTATAAATAAGGAGATGTAAGCCTTAGGACAAAGTGGTTATTTTTTTATTGAATTAATGAAAATTGAGAGTTTATCTCTATATGTATTTGTGTTTCAAAGGGACAACCATTAACATAAGCAAGTTCATGATCTCTTTTTGCAACTAGTTTCGTAAAAGAAGGCTGCGCTGCATTAGTAATTAAAATATAATGAATTATAATACTAAGCCTAAATTAATTAAAATAAAATATTATGACTTTCTTGGTATTCACCCTTCATCAATCTCAAATTTACCAGTTTAAAATATTCTATTATTATGTTCGGTTTGATTAGCGAGATAATAGTAGAAAATGCAAGAAAGGGAAAAAAGATACTTTTTTGCTATTCACTTAGCAAGAATACCTTAGAAAGTGGTAGAAAATAAATTTTCACAGACAACCCTCTAAAGCTAGGAAGCTTGCTTTAATTTTTCTCACAAAAAATGCAGGAAAATTTATTTTATTGCGAGAATGAATAATAATTACTTTGACTTTCTTATTTTCATGCAAAACTTCCGTCTTAATCAATTAAAAAAAAAATCAAACGGACACGACAAAAAAAAAACTACTTTTTCTCTTTATTTTCTTTTACTTCACTTTCTCTCATTTTCATTTTTCATTATATTTTTCTTGCTAATCAAACAGACACTTACAAGTTACTCCAAAAAAATTTCATCATTATGATCAGGGTTTTCAAGATAGTTTGTTGGTCAGCCAAGGCTTCCTTGCAGAGACGGAGCCACTTGAGATCATATGGGGGCCATGGCCCCAGCTTTGTTTAATTTTTTTAAAAATTTAAAAATTATTTTTAGTTGTTTTTTTTTGTTCGTTAAGAATTATATTTTGAATTGGGTGTTATTTAAACATTTAAATACTTTAATAATGTGTTCGTTTTGGGTCAAAAAACCCAATTCTTCTCTTTGCTCATCTCCCATAAGTTTTTTCTTTAATTATTTATCTCCTTTCTCTTTCTCTCTCTCCAACCCCAAAAAAAACCTCTCTCCAAATCTAAACCAAACAAATCTTGAAATTTCAAAACTAACCTGCAGTTGGATTTTTGTCGTTAGAAGGCTGCGCTGCTTCATTTCTTGGTGCGATGCCAGAGGTTGTGGTATGTATATAAAGCATGATGGAAAAAAAAAAAAAAAAACCATATGGTCCTTTTGTCGCCGGATGCTTCTTTCTTCGTTGTCGGAACATTTATCCCCTCCTGCATGAAGATGATGTATAATTCCACCTTCCTTTCTAAAACCCGCTACCAGCATCAAAATGCCAAATGAGTTCTAATTGCCCTCTCGGGCACAAATTTTCTTGAAGCAGAGAAACCTTCAATCATTGTCCCAATAGGTATTAAGACCTCGACTCGAACTAAGGAGAATGGCTTTCCGAAGCATATAAAGAAAAACATCAATCATGCATGCACAACTTTTTCCGGAACTGTTGGTTGCACGCATCGAAGTATCCAACAGTTCCGAACACAGTTGTATCCGAAGTTGTGTTTCTAGAGTTTTTGAAAGAAAAATAGCAATGATACATGCAAAACTTTGGAACACAATTCCCGTGGATGCATCTTCATGTTTCAGGATGATGAAAAATTCTGGACCCAATCGCTCTTTTTGAAAGAAAAAATCATTGTTAATTCACGACAACGAGCTAACATATTTTCAGGAAAATCAAAATACAAAACCTTACTATTTATGGAGCAAAAGCCTTACAGAGAGCAAGGAATATGATGTAGAAGATTAGTCGCCCATTGATGCTAGCTAGATGCACAAAATACAAAATACTTAAACACCAGTACCAAATACTAGATTTGGCTATAGAACAAAAGAGAGACTACTTTTGCCCACAAAACAGAGAAAAAAGGTTTACTTGAATTCGTCGTATTTTTGGTTTTCGGGAAGTGAGGGAGTCGAATACTGATGAAATATATCACGATCTAGCTCCAACGACAACAATATATTCTAATTTCAAGCACGATGGACGGAGGGGGAGAGTCGAGATTCATGTAATCAATCGATGTAGGTTCCATAAACTGGAGGAGAGATGAGATTCGTGAGATTGATAATTGTAGATTTGTAATAAAAGGATGAGGAGAGATGATATTCAGGTCATGACAGTTTGATTTATGGTTTTGTAACACGAGAATAGGTACTATTTATAGTTGTGAATGAATCAAGGATGAGAGAGAGATAGCCGTTTTTTTAGTATGTTTGATAGTTATCATGTAGTGTACTGCGCAATTCAAGCCGTCTGTCTTGAAAACTATTGGGTCATATTCTCCTTTGCTCCCACCGGCTAGGTCTCTATTCTAGGGTGATACCGTTATCACACCAAGGTGAGAGAGAGAGAGAGAGAGAGAGAGAGAGAGAGAGAGAGAGAGAGAGAGAGAGAGAGAGAGTGAGTGGTGCAAGGGATCGGAATTGGTCTTGAGCTACATACTGTTTTTGATATAACGCCAGCCGAGGAAAAAAAATTTGGTGTCAGTGGAGGCACATGACCCGTGTGTCTCGTTGTGGGTCCGCCTTTGTCCATAGTGCGTACGTATCGATAGTCTTGTGAGCAAATCGCTGATCAAATTTTTTGTATGCATAATGAACATTGTAATTAAGTTAAAAATTAAATATGTCATCAATTTAAGAGAAATAGATGCGAATTATTCAAAGTTATATAAAGCTAAAGAAACAATATTTAATGGGTGGCATTAATGCCACAAGGCAATTTTTTAAAGCCACGACAAGTCATAAACTGTGACAAAGTTGCCCTCGGCCTTAACACCTCTCTCTAGAGAGAGAGAGATCTACTACTCTCTCTCTGTTTCCTCTTCTCATCTTTCACCCCCTCATTCAAATTTTTTTTTTTGATAAGCCCCTCATTGAAATCTTCTCTTCCAGTTTTGGAAAAAACCATCGGGAGGTGATGGATTTGAAATTGCAGATATGCATTTTGCGACCATTACCAAAGTTGGACCCAACCTCTCCGTACAACTAAATTTAGCAGTAACCACAGTTGTCTGCCGCTGATCTGGATATCAAGCACAATCCATATCGATCGCTTCTGTGTTTCAATTTGGGTTAGAGGCTAGGAAATTTCTTTTCTGTAGGTTAATTCAGGGACGATGGAGTAACAATAATAGGTTAATTGCAAAAAATTTAAGAGTATGCCGAAAATCATATATCTTCCCACCGTCGACTTCAAAACTCTGTGTTCCCTGGGTTTTTGGCAGAGAGAGAGAGAGAGAGAGAGAGAGAGAGAGGACTGAGGTTTTCTTGGTTCGCTCCCTTTCAAGGGTACAACGGTGATTACAGCTGAATTTTCTTGGCATTAAAAAAGAGTCTCGTGGCGTTAATGCCACCCTATGTAATGTGGAGTTTAAAAGTGAACGATTGTGAATTTTTGTTGTGGGCTTAGAGTGAGTGATAAATGCCAAAATATACATATTTTGGCATTCCAATCTATATTTACTAGTCTTTTATATTTGTTAATTGGTATTTTGTATGTGTTTTTATGTTTACAGGTTGCTCGAGCTCGATTTTTATGATTTTTGGGTAAATATAGAAGTTAGCAAAAGTTTTGAATTGAAGTGCAAAGTGCATTGGAATTTTGGATGGCCAATTTAATATTAGACAAAATCCAAGAGATCACTATGTGATTAATCCATTCAATCCTAGAAAACCAACCTTATTTACCCTACTGTTCGGGGCAGCTTTGGAAAAAAGGTTTTCGGACGAAACAGGAAAAAAAGAAAGAACAGGGCTGCCGTCAGACTGCCGATTATTTTGTTCTGAATATCGTTAGTTTTCTTTTGAGTTTTCTTCCTTTCAAGTTTTTGAAGTTTTGTTCAATTACTCGTACTTCGATAAATTGTTTTAATTTCTGTTCTTAATAAAAGTTGTTCGTTTATTTTTGTTTGGTTTGGATCTCTTATTTATTTTTTATATCGAGCAATAAAAGCATGTTTCAAATTAGGGTTTCATTTGTTTCTTGTTTAATGATTAGTGAGTAGTCGTATAAGTAGGGTTGCAGTGTGATTAGCACATCGTGGCTAGTCCGAGCACTGCTTTTGTTTTCAAACAATGAATCAGACAATTTTAGATTGGTAAAATACTTCAGGCAGACAAACCTGAGCATTGTCGGAGCCCATGTAAACGGGGGAATGGGGGTCCAAAACTCATTCTCCGTTGCGCATGGGTAAGCGGCGACCATGAGGTTTCGCATCTTGCAGGGAATCTTTTCCAAATTAAAGTTGAACGTTTTTAAGAATATTGAATGGAGTAAGTTAATCCGGACTGATTACGAGTGCTATGAATCCTACGACCGTACCTCTTTTTAATTATTTGAAAAGAACAATCAATTTCCTAGGTTTTAATTAATCTCAATCAAAACAACAAGGCGGATCAAAAAAAAAAAATTCAAAACAACAAGGGGTGGCTATCTAAGAGCCAGTTTAATTAGTAACAACCCAAATTTTTAGTCAGCACATATCAACGTCTTTGTGGATTCGACTCCAGTCTTACCGGATATTGTGCTACGTCGGTCTCTGCCCTGCGCTTAAGGCAACCCATTATTTTAGAATTAGAAAATTGTCAAGCAATGAGGCCCAAACATGACCACCCAATACTTTTTGGAATGAACTCGTCTCCATACTTCCATCTCTCAAAATCCCTCCAAAGGTGAGTTTCCCATAGACATAGAGTTCTAAAAATATGGAGTTCTTTGGAGTCGGTCCTATGTGGCTACATTATGCCTCATCAGCTCCATGCACACAAGTATTTCCCATGATGTCCACGTGCACACTCTTCCCCTCTCTCTTTCTTAGTGCGCATGACTCTCTCTCTCTCTCTCTCCCCCCATTTAATTTCACTTCTTCAAAATTGAAAAAGCCTACACCTAAAAAATTATCCGACTCTCTCTCTCCATTTAATTTCACTTCTTCAAAATTTTTGGAGTCTACATCCAAAAAAAATTATCTGAAACCTACTTGACGAGATATATCAAACAAACCTAGTACCGTATGCGAATTTTTGAGTAGAAACAAAATAATTTATTTAGTACAAGCTCTTTTTTATTTTATTTTTTGCATTATAAACTTTAAAATGCTCTAACTTTTATCATACATGTTTACGCTAGGAATTGTTAATCGACACTGTGAATTGTTAGTCTAACAATGCTAATTTAGAATTTTCAGCATTAATTATAAATTTAGACTGTTAATTGTTAATTTTAAACTATTAAGATTAAATGAACACTACTAATTACAAATTTAGACCATTAATGGCCAACCTGCGTGGCATTTAGCTCAAACTTTTGAACAAGGGGTGAGAAATCTCCACTGGCAGGCGAGAGGAGAGCTTGTCATGTGGAGAATTTTATCGTTTGATATACCTATAGTTTTCAATTGTATGTTATTTTTTCCCGGCAAAAGTAACATTTTATTAAAAGGGAAAGGGGGAGGGGATTCCAACCAAAGTTTGGAAAATACACCTTAAAGGATAAAGGTCAAAACACCTGTGAGCCTAAAATGCCCAGACCATACAATACAGGCGAACCCAAGAAAACCCAAAACCTAACCCGATTCTTCTGAGAATAATCAAGACACCGCCGCCCAAACGCCGCTAGCACCACCGCCAAAACCCAAATCTTCCGAGAATAATCCAGCTGCAGATCACTTGTGTTGTGTTGCTCTCCACTTTTCTAATTTTCTCTCATTCTTTTCTCAAATATGTGCAATAATATTGTTTGAATCATACTTCATGCTATTTTTGATTTTGTGGTACCTAAAATATGTACGACATATGAGAGCTAGCGACAACATTTACAAAGCGAACACGACATAAAGAATGGAGTATAATTAGACGTCATCAGCCGAATTTCAGTCGACTTTTAAGCATCTGGCTGACATTAATCTAATAAAAAGTACAAGGAAATGTATGACGCCAATCCAGTTTCCAGTTATTACTACAACTAAAGACTCTTCGAGTGGGAGACTTGTTCCTCGTACTCTTCTCGTATAAACTAAGGTGATTGATAAAACTGCAGCCACTAACTTAAAACCTCAACTTCCTTAACCAGGTGCAATAGAAGTCATGTTTTTGATGATCAAGATCCCGCAAACTCTTAAAGTCTCTTTAGTTGTATTCTACTCGATTGAACCAACTCATTAGCAATTCGTTGTTGCATGTGACACTTCAAGGATCGATTTTCGGCATGTTCATTTCCACGCTATGCTCACTTCAATTTCTCCTCTTGCTGCTTCAAAAGGGCCTCCTTCAGCTGCTCTAGAACCTTCCTTTTGCTGCACCCCTCCTGCTGCATGACGGTCTTTTCGCTGCTTGACATCTCCGGCTTCCTTGCGCTTGCAGCAGGGTTGGAGGATCCACGTGAGAATGAGAAATCCATGCATCGTGTACAATAAAGCATTGCGCTTCTTGATATATGGTACCTTCTGTTTCTTGGTGAGATTCGTATGTTGAGACCTCCTAATAGAGTACAATCACGGGAAGGAAGAAAACAATATATAGAGTTCATACAAGTCCCTGAAAAACGCAGTGAAACAACATTTTTTCCCGATTATTAGGTTTTACATCTCTGATGCAGGTTGAATTCTAAGAAAGTCATATTTTATTTTAATTAATTTAGGCTTAGTATGATAATTCATTATATTATAATTTAGTCAAATTATTTTAAAAGTATCTACTTTCCTAGTTTATTTTGATTGAGGTTTTCTATTACGTAGATTACTTGATCAAGAAAATTAGGGTTGATTTTGTTTTCTTATGTCTTATTTTCTTTTTTGGTATTTTAGGAATGTTGGCTATATTTAGGAGTTCTACTATTATAAATAAGGATGTAAGCATTATGGCAAAGTGGTTGTTTTTTATTGAATTAATGAAAATTAAGAGTTTATCTCTATATGTGTTTGTGTTTGAAAGGGAGAACCTTTAACATAAGCAAGTTCGTGATCTCTTCTTGCAACTAATTTTGTAAAAGGGAGGCTACGCTGCATTAGTAATTAAAATATAATGAATTATAATACTAAGCCTAAATTAATTAAAATAAAATATTACGACTTTCTTGGAATTCACCATTCATCAATCTCAAATTTACCAGTACCGAAATTTTTATAATAATAATAATAATAATAAATTTTAGTAGTAATAAAATTCTTTCCTTAATATACATTCATATATATATATATATATATATATATATATATTCAATTTCTTTTTTTATTATTGCATGCAATAATATACATGCGTGCATGAATTTTTTTTACACAAATGTATGCATGCATACACCACTCCATCTCCCTCACCTCACTCTCCTGCAATATCTCTTCCTCCCACAGCTTCATCTCTCTCCTGCAATTACTCCCTCTATTTCCTTTCTCTCCAAGAAAAACAAAGTTCCTCCCCCTTTGCCAAAACCAAAAATTCCTTCATCACCAAGCCTAATCCGAATTCAGAACATTCTTATCCCCCTAATACTTCCTCCCTGCTCATAAATTCAATCCTATCTCGTCCAATTCAATGCCCAAGAGATCAAACCTTCATAAATACCATCTTATCACCTTATGCAAAATTCACCTATAAATACCCCGTCACTTAGGCCACGAACTCACCCCTACACCCTTTACCCTCCACTGAGTCAGAATAGAGAGAAAAACCAAAGAAAACGAAGTTCAATCCATGGAGTTTTAAAGAGAGAAAGAAAGAGAGAGAAAAGTGGGTTTGTGTTCAAAAACCAACCGAAACCCGAATTGACCATTCCAAACACTTCTCACAACTCCTAGCATCCCCAAACATCATTCAATTCGGTTCCAAGGTTCCCCGACCGAAGAAACCGAAGTCACCTTCTCCAAAATTTAAGTTTCGTTTTTTATTCAATTCGATCCAAACTAAGGTATTATAATCCTATCCAACCACTTATCCACTTTCCCTAAGTATAGTTGAATTGTTTTGACAAGTTATTAGGGCTTGAAATGAGCCCAAACGAAAAATATAGCTCACTACGCGTTTCCTGCCATATTCACCAATTTGATATTATTTTTGAGTCTGGTACTTTATTTGTAATTATTTACATGGAAGATGACACTTATGATATTTATTTTATACTCTTTCTGATATTCATATTATGAAAAACTACTGAATTGATATTATTCTATTACAGTGTAATATTATCGTAATATAAAACGAATTAGTTATATTAGATTAATTTATCTGATAGATTGAGTTGGATAATAAAAGTTTTTAAGTTAATAATACTCTTATTTAGTAATTTTAAATGTTTCGAAACAATTTTGTGACCTCCCAAATAATGTTCTTAACACCAAACTATTTTTTCTAGACTCCTCACACCTCAAATATCATATCTTGTTATTATCATAAATTTGTATTGTTTTCATTCAAAAGATTACATACGAAAAATCCTCGCGACCTTATAAACTATGTTATTAATGCCCGAATAATTTTTTTTAGACTTATACATTCCGAAGATGAAACGTTGTTAATCTCAACATATTTTATTTATTAAATAATTTATTATCTATTTATTCTACTTTCGACAACTTTTGTTAACATCATTATTTAAAATAATCCTGCGACCCTCCGAACCCAACTTTTGACACTCAAACATGTTGCATAGGACCTTTAGGTCTCTTATCGAGGTCATAATAATTATTCTAATATTTTTACCTAATTAATGTACTTAATTAGTTTTTAATCAATCTAATTTCTTAGAAATAAATTATTGAGAGCCTATAAAATTTATTATTATTTTTTATTTTTTTCTATAAAAGTTCTTACTTTTTTATTGACATCATGGCTATACAAAATTAAGGGCAGCAGCCTATTCATAAAAGGTTGTGTGATTGCATTACTTGCTATTTGATTTAATTATATGTTGCTCCAATACTCAATTAAATGCTAGATTGGACCCTAAAGATATGGGGTGGTATGCGAACAGAATTCACCTAGACGATGCTAGGTAATGGGTGAATTGAAAAGTTTTTCTTTCTAGAGATTGCCTGTAGGCGTGATTTTGGAATGTGAATGAGATGATTTGAGACTGGCAAAGTAAGCCCAGTGATGATTTGGAACTGACGGGAGTCCAGCGATGATTGTGAAGTGATTTGTGAAGTGGTATATAAGATAAGCGAACCCTAGTAATGATTCAGGCATGATAAGCTTACCCCTTTGTTTTAGTTATTAGGATACACACTCGGTATATAACTTAGGTGTATCTGCGACAACAAAAGGAAGTGATCTCATGGGACCGAGCATGACTAGCGGTTGATGATGAAAAATCTCGTAGATGAGATCTTAGACCACACAATAGGATAATGGATAGTAATGAAACAATTTATGTGAAAAATCTCTATTTTACTTCTTCGTACCATATCTATCCTGCTACTTGCTAGTTGTAAAGTAAGAGGGGTAGTTGGGTTGGATTATACTACGGGGTGAACTCTATCACTCAGGTACGGATTGCCTGACATTCGTGCTAGATTTTGCAAAAAACCAAGAAGAGGCACAGAACCTCGAAGGCGAGCAATACTATGCAGATGAGAATCCAGAGGCAGGGGCCGAGCCAAAGTACGCTTGAGATTTGTATCAAGCTTAGAAGACGGCTCTGTTATTTTGTCTAGTTTATTACCACAAAAACTATTTTTTTTAGTATTTCCAGAATGGGTTGTAATAAATGAATCTATACGTTGAATTATCTGTTTAAATTTTGAATTTGATTTAATAAATTTTCAGGAATTAATATTCAATGCCTTTGATTTTATTTCTGAAAATCGGGGCGTTACAAAAATATTCTATTATTATGATTCATTTGATTAGTGAGATAATAGTAGAAAATGAAAGAAAGAGAAAAAAGATATACTTTTTTGGTGTTCGCTTAGCAAGAATGTCTTAGAAAGTGGTAAAAAATAAATTTTCACAGACAACTTGTTGAACACAAATTTCGAGTCTGCGAAAAAGACGGAAAAATGTTGAACAAGAGTAAATTTTATTGATGTTTCAAAATTAGGGTTTACAATCTTTGATGAAAATAAAGTCTTCTGATTATTTTCTTCGGTTGTTGAAACGAGGGCTTGATGCTTGATCTGAAATCAAACGGCGGAATCTTATCCTTGATTTGCGAAGAAGTTGATGACTTGGTTGAATGTTCTTCGAGGCTTTGAGGCTTCGATTCAAAGAACCTTCTTGTTGGATGCACACTTGAAGGATTCTGAAGGACTTGAAGGCTTCGATCTTCAGAGCTCTGGAGCTTTTGTGCTTCAATGTGCAAATGGAAAAAATATGAGAGGGAGCACCTCTATTTATAAGGATTTGGGTGGAGACTCCAACCCTAACCTTCCATATTGATCTCTTTAATTATTTTCTTTATTGAATTTAAAAGGAATAATAATTATTTGATAATTACCTTTCCTTTCTTTTTATTTTAGAAAAGGTAATTATATATAAAGAGATTATTATTATTCATCAAGTAGCCTAATTTGGTTGGCTGGACTTGATAAAATAATAATTGTGTCATTTTGACATGTGGCACCATTTGATTGGTCTATTTATATGTCTCTGACTTTTGACCAGGACACTTGGCACCACTTGATTGGCCTGTCCATGAAATGTTGACCTTAACTTATAGGCACTTGGCGACATTTGATTGGCCAATTTGTATGCCCTAGCAACACGTGGCGATTTGTGATAGGCTAGAATTTTTACATGTCTACAGATGCCCTCTCGAGACTTGCTCATTCACAAAAGTGAGTTAGTCTCGAAATGTCAACTTGACTTGATTTGATGCCGAAAATTCGTATATGCGGCGATAATTTTTGCTTGACCTTTGGTGTCAATTTTTGATTTTCAAAATTTCAACTCATTGACCGAGCTAAAATTTATCAATTCACACACTGAATTTTTCATATTCAGAGGCGGCAAAATTTGATAAACCCAACTTATGTGCAAGTAAGGTTTGATCCATCAAAGAATATTTTAGCCTATCAAATTGAAGTTCGATAGCCCAATTAACTTAAGCCCGGACTCGTCTCACAATCATATGATAGATGCTTATCGACCAAAACGTAACAAATTTAGGGGCCCATTTCGCATGCTGTTCACCGCCTATCTTCCTTTGCTTGGGGAGGAATCAAATGGAATTAGGGCACTCATGATTTAGGAGAGCAACACACAGATTCTTTTTCCATAAGAAGTTTGTCTTCTTCCTCTATAAATATAGAAGAATAGAAGCCTATTCTCATAGATCATTGATTGGTTCGGCAACGCACAAGAAACTAATCTGGTAATTAGTCTTCCTCTTTCTTTTGCTTCTCGTTTCTTTTTTTTTTTTTTTTTTAAGTCCTTTGTACTTCCTTTGTTGCTTCTTGACAGAGAAAGAAAAGAAACACATGCCATGTATTCCTTTTTCTTTCAATGCAACCTTTTACTTAGGCAACGTGGCCCTCTTCTTTGACCTTTTCCTTTTGTTATATGCACATCAGTGCAAACGCACCCTTTTTTCCTTTGTATTACAGTCCATATTTTTTGCAAAATAATTGGACTTCATGACTTTGTAATACAAAAATATGTAACCCCTTTATTTATCTTGTTGACAGAAGCTTCAAGTCAAAGAGCTTAATGGCGTTGGAGATAGCAACAATCCCTCTTTGATTGTTTGTTGCGGCATCTTGCACTCCTTTTATTTTTGAACACCCATGCATGTTGTTATCACCAAATACTTGGACAGTGAGTAATTTTCCGATGTACTTGAACGAACATAGAACTAATATTTTTTTTTTCGTCTTGATAGGTGCAAATAACCCTCGAGTCCCAACCAGTGAACAGAGAGTTTGGGTTTAAATTTTAACTGTGCCTTTGACCCTTTCTTTTACATACCAGTGCTCTGAATTTTCTACTGATGATTTGTCATTGTTTTCTTTTGCAGATTTGGTGCTTTGCAGTTGCTCCTTCGAGCTTTAAGCTCCGTAGCCATCTCTTCGAGCTTTAAGCTCCGTGGCTGTTTCTTCGAGCTTTTAGGCTTCACAGCTTCTTCGAGCTTTTAGGCTCCATGGTACTGCTTCTTCAAGCTTAAGCTCTGTCGCTACTATTTCTTCTAGCTTAAGGCTTCGCAGCGTCTTCGAGCTTTTAGGCTCCGTGCTATTGCTTCTTCAAGCTTAAGGAAGGCTCTGCAACGTCTTCAAGCTTTTAGGCTCCATCGCTGCTGTTTCTTCGAGCTTTAAGGCTTTGCTGCCGCTGTTTCTTCAGGCTAAGGCTCTGTGGCTTTTGCTACTTTGCGATGTGTCAGGACTCTGCCAAGGAAGAGCTCATCAAAGGTTGCCGCGGTATTGAAGCTAGCTTATACCATGCTAAGAAGGTTTTTGAAGCCTGTCATGACGTCGAAGCCAACGCCTTGCTAAGAAGCTTCTGTCATGCTCGGATGGCTCTTAAAGCTTTCCACAATGTTGAAGCCAGCCGAAGCCATGCTAGGAGGTTCTTGAAGCCTACCACAACGCCGAAGCCAATGCCTTGCCAAGAAGCTTCTGTCATGCTCGGATGGCCTTTGAAGCATGCCACGATGTTGAAGCCACCGCCTTGCTAAGAAGCTTATGCCATGAAGTTGGAGCGACCACAGCAAAAGCAAACGAGAGAGAGGGAGCGACGTACTCTACCTTCTACCATCGTTCTTGGAGTTTGATGGATTCATGCCAAAAGCATGCCAAGGCAAGCCACTTACCCTTCCTTCTGCAGTCATCCGTGAAGTTGGAGAGCCTAGTGCAAAAGTCAACCAGACCCATGGAGTGATTCTACCTTCCACAATCATCCGTGCAACATGAGGATTCATGCAAAGCAAGCCAACACATCTGCCACCCATGAAGTTGAAGAGATTGTAGCAGAAGCAAGCGAAAGCAAGAGAGCGACTCTACCTTCTGCATGTTTTATGAATCGGAGGGACCACAAAAGGAGCACACCAAGGGGAGCGACTCTACCTTTTGTCATCATCCATGGAGTCAGACGGATTTAGCAAAAGCAAACGAAGGCAAGAGAGCGACCTTGTGCCATCACCAACAAAGCTGGAGAATTTATGCCAAAGCAAGCTGAGGCAAAGAACATTTCTTCCTCCTGCCATCCTCCATGAAGCTTGAGGGGGCACTCTAACGTGGCAATGCTTGGAGCGCCTTAGGTCTACGTTTGCATAGAAGATGTGTTGGGGAGCATGGGGTCTTGATTTGAACTTTGAGACTAAAGATATACCAGTTCTTTTGAGAAAGTCAAATGAACAATCCGTCCACACGATCCACCACATGTTGCTTTCTCTTATTTGGTTTGACAAAATAAAATTCAACATTTAGTCTACTTATCCCTTGAAGGATAAAGTAAAAACAATTTTTTTGTTATGACTGTGCTTCGAATTGAAATTCTAAGCTGCCTACATACCCAAAATGAGATCAAGCCAAATGTAGTTCAAAAGGATTTTATTTTTTTATTTTTGGATGACTGAGCTCGAAATTCAAGCTGCCTACATACCCAAAATGGGATCAAGTCAAACGTAGTTCATATTTTTTTAGTTTTTTAGTTTTTTTTTTGGGCCGGGCATAATTTTAACTCATGTGGGCCAGGAGTAACATGCAGTTTAGACTCATGCGTCATGGAGTAACGCTTACTCTTCAAAGGTAGTAGCGCTTCAAGAATTTGCCATTTATGAGGCCAACTCTTAAGCTATCTTCAGCAACCACTTTTTAGGCGCCACTTGAGTAAATTTCTTGCACCACATATGGTCCATCCCATTTGGAAATGAATTTGCCACCGATTTTATGGGTGGTGTTAATGGGCCTTCTTACAGCAAGAACCAAGTCTCCTTTTTGAAAAGAACGAAGACGAACCTTCTTGTTGAATGATTTTGACATGTGGGCTTGATAACACTCAAGACGTTGTTGTGCCTCAAGTCTCTTTTCATCAAGTGCTTCTAATTCTTCAAGGCGCAAGCGTGCGTTGTCTTCATGAGTGAGAACTTCTTGAACGGCCATCCTTAAAGATGGGATTTGACGTTCGAGCGGCAAAACAACTTCCACACCGTACACTAGCGCAAATGGAGTGGCTTGTGTAGGTATTCGATATGTGGTTCGATATGCCCAAAGAGCTTCTTCCATTCTCTCAGGCCAATCCTTATTTGCTTTGGCAACCACTTTCTTCAATAAGTTCCCAAGAATCTTATTGAATGCTTTCGCAAGACCATTTGCAGGAGGGTTGTACATAGTAGATGTATGCTGCTTGAAGCCAAATTTTTGGCAAAGTCTGGTCATGGCACTGTTGTAGAAATTCTTTCCGTTGTCCGTGATGATGCAACGCGGTACGCCATATCTAAAGATGAGGTGAGTGCGGATGAAGTTGATGACATTTTCCTTCTTTACCTCTTTCAGCGCGATTGCCTCCGCCCATTTGGAGAAGTAGTCAGTTGCGGCCAAGATGTACAAGTGACCATCAGAAGACTTCGGCAAGGGCCCCACGACATCCATCCCCCATGCATCAAAAGGCCAAGAAGTGACAGTTGGATGGAGCAGTTCTGGCGGTTGATGTATAAAATTGGCGTGGATTTGGCAAGCATGACATCTCTTGGTGTACTCTATGCAATCCTTGACCATGGTTAGCCAATAGTAGCCCATTCTTTTGATGCAAAAATGAAGTTTAGGGCCAGATTGATGAGTGCCGCATATTCCAAAATGAGCTTCTTCTAGAGTTTTCTTGGCTTCATTTTCTTCAAGGCAACGGAGGAATAACACTTCAAAAGATCGGCGGTAGAGCGTGTCTTTATAGTAAATGAATCGAGGTGTTCGACGCTTCACATCCGCTCTCCTATGTGGATCATCAGGCAGTTTTCCATGTTGCAGATAATCGATAAGTCAGCACCATAGTTTGCCGCCTTACTCTTAGCAATGCATCATCACTTGCCACAATGAGAGTAGTTTGGCGCTTCATGCGAGAGGGTATTTTACTCTTCAATTTCTTGGAACCTTAGCTTGAAGGGCCTTTGAACTGTTGTTCTTAGGAGCCTTTGAATCGTTCTTCTTAGCGGCCATTGAGAGTTTGCTTGATTTGTTGAAAAGAAGAGATGAGAAGTAGAGATTGTCCCACTGGGCATGACAAAATCTGTTGAACACAAATTTCGAGTCTGCGAAAAAAACGGAAAAATGTTGAACAAGAGTCAATTTTATTGATGTTTGAAATTAGGGTTTACAATCTTTGATGAAAATAAAGTCTTCTGATTCTTCTCTTCAGTTGTTGAAACGATGGCTTGATGCTTGATCTGGAATCAAACGGCGGAATCTTCTCCTTGCAAAGAAGTTAATGACTTGGGTTGAATGTTCTTCGAGGCTTTGAGGCTTCGATTCGAAGAACCTTCTTGTTGGATGCACACTTGAAGGATTCTGAAGGACTTGAAGGCTTCGATCTTCAGAGCTCTGGAGCTTTTGTGCTTCAATGTGCAGATGGAAAAAATATGAGAGGAAGGACCTCTATTTATAAAGATTTGGGTGGAGACTCCAACCCTAACCTTCCATATTGATCTCTTTAATTATTTTCTTTATTGAATTTAAAAGGAATAATAATTATTTGATAATTACCTTTCCTTTCTTTTTATTTTAGAAAAGGTAATTATATATAAAGAGATTATTATTATTCATCAAGTAGCCTAATTTGGTTGGCTGGACTTGATAAAATAATAATTGTGTCATTTTGACACGTGGCACCATTTGATTGGTCTATTTACATGTCTCTGACTTTTGACCAGGACACTTGGCATCACTTGATTGGCCCGTCCATGAAATGTTGACCCTAACTTATAGGCACTTGGCGACATTTGATTGGCCAATTTGCATGCCCTAGCAACACGTGGCGATTTGTGATAGGCTAGAATTTTTACATGTCTACACAACTCTCTAAAGCTAGGAAGCTTGCTTTAATTTTCTCACAAAAAATGCAGGAAAGTTTTATTTTCTTGCGAGAATGAATAATAATTACTCTGACTTTCTTATTTTCTTGCAAAATTTTCGTCTTAATCAATTCAAAAAAAAAAAAAAATCAAACGGACACGACAAAAAAGAAACTACATTTTCTCTTTCTTTTCTTTTCTTTTACTTCACTTTCTCTCATTTTCATTTTCTGTTATATTTTTCTTGCTAATTAAACAGACACTTATAGTTTACTCCAAAGATTTTCCATCTTTATAATCAGGGTTTTTAGGGTAGTTTGTTGGTCAGCCAAGGCTTCCTTGCAGAGATGGATCCACTTGAGATCATATGGGGCCATGGCCCCCGCTTTGTTTCATTTTTTTTTAAAATTTTAATATTATTTTTAGTTGTTTTTTTTTGTTCGTTAAGAATTATATTTTGAATTGGGTGTTATTTAAGCATTTAAATACTTTAAGAATGTGGTCGTTTTGGGTCAAAAAACCCAATTATTCTCTCTGCTCGTCTCCCATAAGTTTTTTCTTTAATCATCAATCTCATTTCTCTTTCTATCTCCCTCCAACCCCAAAAAAACGTCTCTCAAAATCTAAACCAAACAAGTCTTGAAATTTCAAAACTAACCTAGTTGTTATAGTCTGGTTCCAGCGTTTACAAAATTTCGGTTCCATCCCAGCTTCCTTGTACTGAGGAAGTGCAGTTGGATTTGTGCCATTAGAAGGCTGCGCTGCTTCATTTCTAGGTGCGATGCCAGAGGTTGTGGTATGTATATAAAGCATGATGAAAACAAAAAAAAAACATATGGTCCTTTCGTCGCCGGATGCTTCTTTCTTCGTTGTCGAAACATTTTTCCCCTCCTTCATGAAGATGATGTATAATTCAACCATCCTTTCTAAAACCTGCTACAAGCATCAAGATGCCAAATGAGTTCCAATTGCCCTCTCGGGCACAAATTTTCCAGAAGCAGAGAAACCTTCAATCATTGTCCCAATAGGTATTAAGACCTTGACTCGAACTACAAAGAATGGCTTTCCGAAGCATATAAAGAAAAACATCAATCATGTATGCACAACTTTAAAATACATTTCCATACATAACTTTTTCTGGAGCCGTTGGTTGCACACATCGAAGTATCCAACGGCTCTAAACACAGTTGTGTTTTGGAGTCGTGTTCCTTGACTTTTTAATTGAAAGGAAAACAACAATGATACATGCACAACTTTAGAACACAATTCCCGTTGGATGCATCTTCATGTTTCAGGATGATGAAAAATTCTGGACCCAATTGCTCATTTTGAAAGAAAATCAAAATACAAAACCTTACTATTTACGGAGCAAAAGCCTTAAAGAGAACAAGGAATATGATGTAGAAGATTAGTTGCCCATTGATGCTAGCTAGATCCACAAAATACTTGAACACCAGTACCAAACTAGATTTGGCTATAGAACAAAAGAGAGAGTACTACTTTTGCTCACAAAACATAGAAAAAAGGTTTACTCGAATTCGTCGTATTTTTGGTTTTCGGGAAGCGGGGGAGTCGAATACTGATGAAATATATGATGATCTAGCTCCAATGACAACAATATATATATTCAAATTTCAAGCACAATGGACGGAGGGGGGGTGAGTCGAGATTCTTATAATCAATCATTGTAGCTTCCATAAACTGGAGGAGAGATGAGATTCGTGAGATTGATAATTGTAGATTTGTAATAAAAGGAGGAGGAGAGATGATATTCAGGTGCTGGCAGTATGATTTATGGTTTTATGGTTTTGTAACACGAGATAGGTACTATTTATAGTTGTGAATGAATCAAGGATGAGAGAGAGAGAGAGAGAGAGAGAGAGAGAGAGAGAGAGAGAGCTATTTTTTTAGTATGTTTGATAGGGTATCATGTAGTGTACTGCACAATTCGAGCCGTCCGTCTTGAAAACCATTGGGTCATATTTCTCCTTTGCTCCTACATGTCCCTATTCCAGGGCTATACCATTATCACACCAAGGTGACATGGAGAGGGAGAGGGAGAGAGAGAGAGAGAGAGAGAGAGAGAGAGAGGGAGAGAGAGAGTATGGTTGCAAGGGAATTGGTCTTGAACTACGTACTGTTTTTGATATAATGCCAGCCGAGGGAAAAATTCTGGTGTCCGTTGGGGGGGGGGGGGGCGCACATGACCCCATGTGTCTCATTGTGGGTTCGCCTTTGTTCATAGTGCATTAGACATAAATAAACCAACACTCAACAAGTTAATAACGTTTTATTAGGTCTTTTCCAATTTCTTTCTACAAAAAATTAGTTTCACCTATATCGATAGTCTTGCGAGCAAATCGCTGATGAAATTTTTTGTATGCATAATGAACGTTGTCTTACGAATCATCCAACTTGATTACTAATAATTACTAATTTAGACCATTAATTGGTAATTTAAGGCTGTGAATTGTTAAATGAATACTATTAATTGTGAATATACTCCCTCCATCCTATTTTTATTGTACATTTTGAATTGCGTTTTATTTTTTAATTGCTTATATATATCTTTGAATCTATAATATTTTTCATAATTTTAAAAACTTTGTATTATAGAACGAATTGAGATCTATCACATAAGACCCATATTGCATATTTTTCAAGATCCACACTAAAAGATATAGGTAAAAGACATAAAAGAGATAAACAGAATAATGGACAATGAAAATGGGATGAAGGGAGTAACGATTAATTGTTAATTTGATATTGTGAATTGTTAATTGAACACTTTAATTGTGAATTTAGACTGTTAATTTTTAACGCTTTTAATATTTTAAATTAATAGGTTAATTATAAAATTACATTATTTATTATTAATTAAATACTGTTAATAGTGACTTCAATTGTTATTTGTGAACTTAGACAAAAATTAATATTTATTATCATTACAAAAAAAATTAACTATGTTTAGAATAGAAAATAAACATTTGTGCATAAAAAATAACTATTAACAAATGCAAAAACTCACAGCATAAAATTCAGTGACAACTAAAACATAGCAGACAATGAAAACTGAAAATTCTATTTTTACATAGTTTATATTCAATATTGGTCTCCTTAGGTAGATCTCTATAGCTAGGTTTCAAATATATAGATTTAAAAATAGATAGACATGAAACAATAAAAGTTATAAACATTGCAACATTTTAAGCTTTAAAATAAAAAAAAGGAGAGAGAGAGCGCGGGGGGGGGGGGGGGGGGGGGGGTTTGTGCAGCAAATAAATGCACACGTGGTAGTGAGAAAGGGTGAGATGCGTGTGAGACTTATTTGGAGGACAGAAATGCTAGGGGTACAACAAACCCTGTACAGCAGCCGCGCACAGATCTATTTTACATCCGTCACGGGTATCACAAAGATGATCGAAACTGCTTATTTTGTTCAAAATATATTGTTTAGGGTCCCTGTTAAAAATCATCTCAATCCGATATCGGTAAGGGCGTTGACGAATCATACAACTTTGATTTATAATTTGGCTTGAATTTTTTAAGCAAAGTTGGATGATTCGTAAATGCCCTTACCGGTATCGGATTGAGATGATTTTTTTCAAGAACCCTAAACAATATATTAAGAACAAAATGAGCAGCTTCGATCATCTTTTGTGGAACCTGAGATGAGCGCAAAATGGATCTGTGCGCGGCTGCTGTACATTGGTTACTGTACCTGTAGCACAACTGTTTGGAGGAGGTTCTAGTAAGACATGGAATTATTCGTATAAACTTAAAAAATAGGACCGGCCTCGAATTATGCCTAAAAAGTATGGATCACAACCGCACCATTCATAGATTTCCTTCATAGAAAATACTATCTTGTAAAAGAGTAGTTTTGATCGAAGATAAATGAAAAAATATGAACTACTCATATTTTGTTAGACAGTAAATATGAATTTAAATTTTACCTGATCTTCAATATAACACTTAAATTCTTTTTACATGTATCAATGTCCCATAATATTTTTTTTACAAAAGTAATTTTTAAATTTACAAAAGAACAATTAAGATAAAAAAAATTTAGACCCTGAGGTGATCTACAAAATTGAGTTTGAAAGGATCTTCAAACGACGATAGTGTCTAGAGTTCATCTGCCTCCTATTTTTTTGAATAATGAGAGAAACCAATTCCCGCAGAAAAAATTCCTTTCCCATGGAATTGGGCCTAAATTGACATGTCACCCTAGCGTGATAACGATATCGCTTTGGAATAGAGACCTGTTGCAAGGAGAAAATTGAACCAATGGTTTTCGAGACGGATGGCCTCAATTGCGCACTACACTACATGGTACCCTATCAAACAAACTGAAAAATGGTTCTCTCTCTCTCTCTCAACTACAAAGAGTACCTATTCTTATGCACGTAGCATTTTGTGTAAATCAAACTCCCATGACCTGAATATCATCTCTCCACCTCCTTTTATTATGAATTTACAATGATCCACGAATCTCATCTCTTCTCCATTTTATGAAACCTACAATGATTGATTACAAGAATGTTGACTCTCTTCCCCCGTCCATTGTGCTTGAAATTAGAATAAATTCTTGTCGCTGGAGCTAGATCATGACATATTTCATCAATAATCGACTCACTCACTTTCAGGAAAACAAAAAATACGACAAATTTGAGTAAATCTTTCTTCCTCTCTGTTTTTTAGTCAAAACTAGTTTCTCTCTTATGTTCTATAGCCAAATCTAGTAATATTTGGTACCATTGTTTAAGTATGTATTGCTTCTAGCATCAATGGGTGATTATTCGATCTTCTTCATTATATTCATCGTTCTTTGTATGGTATTTGCTCTGCAAATACTATCGTCGTATAGTAGGATTTTGTATTTTGATTTTTCTAAAAATATATATGTTTCAATTGGGAAGAAACGGACAAAATGGAAATGCAGATTACAAATTTGGGGTATGAGCCCTTTAACAGTGATTTTACTTTAGACGGAAATACTAACAGTTCCAAACCAGTCTTAAGTACAAGGGGTGCGAGTGATTAAAAATAAAGTAGAGGTGTAGTTGAAAAACGACCAATGTACAGGGGGTGTATCTGAAATTTACCCAAATTAGTATCACCGCTATAAATTCCCGAATACAGCAATTCATCTCCCAAGAATAAACTGATCCCAAAACCAGTTTATAACTCCTGTGACTTCCTGATTGGTACAGTTTGTCAAATCTTACTGAGTGATTATTCAGTGTTCCTGGGCACAGTGCTAGTCTCTACCACCACGTGGTCCTTGGCCCCACTTGAATATGGGGTGATAGAGGTTACTAGAGTACCACATGGCTGTGCTTAATTCCATGGACGTCTTTGTAGTTCCACGGGCTGAGGTCTTGCCCAGTTTGACTATCCTTCAGTCCAGTCCAATCAGGACCATTTGTAAGATCCCACAACAATGATCGGAACCATTCACTTTTTAGACCTTGTTGAGAATATTGACCACACCAAAAATCACGTTAATTGGATATTATTTGATATGATATTGAAATGCATTTATCTTCAGATAATTGTGTCAAATGGATTGTAATCCAATATTGCTCACGCGGCCTCCGAAACAATGTTGGTAGTAGCGTGCCAATATTACTCACCAGCGTAATACCTTGTCTCTCTTAACCTCCAAGGTGGGGCAAACCTGAGGGGGGAAAGGTTATGTTCAACATCGGCACAGGTGCAGCAATGTTTTCAACCAGAGGGTTGTGGAGGGCGTTCTTTTTGTGGCCACCTTCATTATCTTTGTTGGTACCATGGCGATCCCCCGGTTCCGTGCTCAAAACTCTCTCATTACGAGCTTTGAGATGGCCTGGTGACCACTGCTTTCTGTGGACGTCTAACTTCTAAATTAATTGTAAACACGATTGTTTTTATAATTAAGATATCCAATATATGCAGTACAACCATCCTGTACTACATAAACAAGATCCGGAAAACTCTTATTTGCATTGTATGGTTCACAACTTCCTTAAGATATAAGAGAGAGAGAGAGAGAGAGAGAGAGAGAGAGAGAGAGAGAGAGAGAGAGAGAGAGAGAGAGAGAGATATATATATATATATGAAGAGAGACCGCCTTGGATGGGGTATGATGTTTTTCTTTTTAACCTTGTGTAGGTGGCCTGTGTGGTGATTAATGGGGGACATTCAGCCAATTTGTGACTCCACATCATGGCATCTTGTGCAGCAGGTTCACGTTCATTTTGCACCAGTTCAACATGGGAGCTAACAGCTGACGAAAGGCTAGAAGAAAGGAACAATACTAGTTGCATACTGGCATAATGTTCTTTGTCCTCTGCAGAAATATCCTTTCCCTTCTTTGAGTAAGTGATTTGCAGGAGGTAGACATCCACTAGGAATAAGGCTACCAACATCAGAAACATAAACACATTCCAGGCTCTTTCCTTTTCATATGGTTTGTGGAGGCAATTGGCAGCTGATAGTACGTAAGACAGAGTCATCAGGAAAGCCTGTATATTGGCCCAAAATTCTTTATGCGTCTCATCCACATCATCTGCGGCCTTTGCCAAACCAGCCACGAATGCAGCTACATTAACTCCATAAATGATGAGTAGCATAAAAAACTTATACCAACTGCGAACAAGCTCAAACTTGGGCAAATGTTTCATCATTACCCTTCCAGCTGCAAGGAAAATAAAAAACATATCAGAAAAATTACGGATGTGGGCGGAGTCAATTGGTTGGGCCGCATTTGCCTGTTCAAGAATGGGCCGAGCTGATATGATAGTTTGAAAAGGAGGTCACCCGAAGAGGTTACTTGCCAATAAGCTAGCTAGGCCTGGAGGCCAGGGCACAAAATACCCATAAGAGGGGTTACTCGCCAGTAAGCTAGCTTATATTTCGCCAATAAGCTAGCTAGCCCATGTTTTGCACAGTCACAACGGTCAGAAACTCACATTTCCACTGGATTAAAAGCAACTACCAAATGAACTCTTATGATATGTGTGAGTATTAAATCTTACATCGGATAAATAGACTAAATTCATGTTGATTTTTACATATTTCGTTCGGATGACTTACAATGACTATTTATTTTGAAAGACTAAAATCATCAGCACTGTTTTTCCAATATGTACTGGAAACATTCATATTCTTACCGGCCAACAAATTGGCAAAAGAACTGGTCTTTGCGGCTAAAGTTCCAAAAAGAAAGGAACGAAGGAGTTATTCATGACATTGACACTCACCAGGTGGCATACCACACACTCAAATGTTAGAGCCTTGACAATAATGAATTTTATTCACGTTGTCCGACACACTACACTACATGAATACTTGGAAGAAATACATGCACGAGGAGCAAGAAATGAAGCAGCGCAGCCTTCGGACGGTACAAAATCGACTACGCTTCCTTATTAAGGAAGCCCTGGCTGACCAAGAAACTTGCCTAAAAACTCTCATCATTGTGATGGAAAATCTCTGGAGTAATCACTTACTAGAGACAACAAATTGCTCATGAGAGTTAGTTCAATTGAGTTGAATATGACTAAAGAGACTTTGAGAGTTTGCGGAATCTTCATCATCATGATAGAAAATCTTTGGAGTACAAATCACCGACTGACTAAAGAAAACGGATTGCTCATGAGTTGGTTAAACTGAGTTGAATACTACTAATTGAATACTACTAAAGAGACTTAGAGAGTTTGTGGAATCTTATATAGAGATTTGTTTGAATGATGGTATTAGTGATATTGTATTTAATTACAAAGTGAAGGATTTCTGAATAAATGTATTTGTTGAATAAATGTATTACGTCGCTTGGTTCACTGTTGAATCTTCTATATGATCCAAGACCGAATTGAACTATGAATTATAGAGCATAAGAAAAAATCCGACTTAGTGTCTAAATTGCTCATCTCTTGGCTCCTAATTGTTTAGGTTCATAAAAATAGGCAAGTTGCTATCTATTTCGATCTGGATCTGTTCTGAACATGTAACACAGGTTATATGACATGCTATAGAGATTTACAAGACAATTTAAGCTACGCATAGTTGTAGGTTATTTTACTGCTAAATGAAAATGTAACAAGCGCTCAATAAGCTCCTTTTTTCTAAAATTCCACAATCTATGATGTACACGACACACATAGTTAGATAGTAAAGTGATGCAGACCTATTTGCCACACAATACGTGGAGTAATCTTGACGTCGCCGGATGCTTCTTTCTTCGTTGTCGTAACATTTTCCCCCTCCTCCATGAAGATGATGTATAATTCCACCATCCTTTCTAAAACCCGCTACCAGCATCAAGATGCCAAATGAGTTCCAATTGCCCTCTCGGGCACAAATTTTCCTGAAGCAGAGAAACCTTCAATTATTGTCCCGTATTAACACCTCGACTCCAACTAAGTAGAATGGCTTTCCGAAGCATATAAAGGAAAACATCAATTATATATGCACAACTTTAAAATAGATTTCCGTACACAACTTTTTCTGGAACCGTTGGTTGCACGCATCAAAGTATCCGACGGTTCCAAACACAATTGTGTCCGAAGTTCTGTTTTGGAGTTGTGTTCCTAGACTTTTTGAAAGAAAAACAACAATGATACATGCATAATTTTAGAACACAATTCCCGTTGGATGCATCTTCATGTTTCAGGAGATGAAAAATTCTAGACACAATTCCTCTTTTTGAAAGAAAAAATCACTGTTAATTCACGACAATGAGCTAACAAATTTTCAGGAAAATCAAAATACAAAACCTTACTATTTACGGAGCAAAAGCCTTACAGAGAACAAGGAACATGATGTAGAAGATTAGTCGCCCATTGATGCTAGCTAGATGCACAAAAAACTTAAACACCAGTACGAAATACTAGATTGGCTATAGAACAAAAGAGAGACTACTTTTGCCCACAAAACAGAGGAAAAAGGTTTACTTGAATTCGTCGTATTTTTTATTTTCGGGGAAGCGGGGGAGTCGAATACTAATGAAATATATCATGATCTAGCTCCAACGACAACAATATATTCTAATTTCAAGCTGAATGGACGGAGGGGAAGAGTCGAGATTCATGTAATCAATCATTATAGGTTCCATAAACTGGAGGGGAGATGAGATTAGGGAGATTGATAATTGTAGATTTGTAATAAAAGGAGGAGGAGAGATGATATTCAGGTCATGGCAGTTTGATTTATGGTTTTGTAACACGAGATAGGTACTATTTATAGTTGTGAATGAATCAAGGATGAGAGAGAGATAGAGCCGTTTTTTTAGTATGTTTGATAGGGTACCGTGTAGTGTACTGCGCAATTCGAGCCGTCCGTCTCGAAAACCATTGGGTCATATTTCTCCTTTGCTCCTACAAGTCCCTATTCCAGGGCGATACCGTTACCACACCAAGGTGACATGGAGAGAGAGAGAATGGTGCAAGGGAATATATTGGTCTTGAGCTACATACTGTTTTTGATATAATGCCAGTCGAGAAAAAAATTTTTGGTGTCAGTGGGGGCACAAGACCCCATGTGTCTCACTGTGGGTCCGCCTTTGTCCATAGTGTATTAGACATAAATAAACCAACACTCAACAAGTAAATAACATTTTATTAGGTCTTATCCAATTTCTTCTACAAAAATTTAGTTTCACCAGTATCAATAGTCTTGTGAGCAAATCGCTGATCAAATTTTTTGTATGCATTATAAACATTGTAATTAAGTTAAAAATTAAATATGTCATCAATTTAAGAGAAATAGATGCGAATTATTTACAGTTATATATAAAGCTAAAGAAACAATATTTAATGTGGAGTTTAAAAGTGAGCGATTGTGGGTTTTTGTTGTGGGCTTAGAGTGAGGCCCAAACATGACCCCCCAATACTTTATATACAGTGTACCTGAATAGGAGAACATAGAATGTTATATAACGTTAATATCTCAAACTGTGCACAACTCATATCTACAAAACATTAAAATTTTTATTTATCCATAATCCAAACGAAACAATTTCAATATCTAAGTATGAATAATGAAAAAAAAAAACTGCCCTACTATACTCTATACTTCATCCTAATCTCTCCTTTATTCTCATATTTGACAACGTGCCTCATATATCGCTTGGCTCTTTGCATGTTCTTAGGTTGTGCTTTGAAGCCTTGTGGCACCTTCCACATTTATTTGGCCTAGTATATGACTCTTCACCCCTTGAACAAATGCATTTAACTTTGGGCCTACCTGCTGGCCGCCTATTCCATGGAGGGTTTATAACCCGGTCACCTTCCTTTGTAAAATCAGGAATGCCACTCTCTACAACTGGGTATATGGGTTCTTCATATGCACGCTAATACGAATCAACAAGGTATAACGGATTCATGTGGTCCACCAAAGTTTCTTCCCCTCGACAAGCTTTTATAATAACCGTTGTAGCACGCCTACACATGAAACCGTTAGACTGCCAATTACCACAAGAGCACGTCATTTTCTCAACATTTACTACCTTCGGGGGAAGACAACGCTCCTCATACAAACCCCCCTTTGACATAATGATCCTCCACAACCTTCCTTTCTTGATAAAGCGAGCTAACTTCTTATCTATCTTCAGACAAATCACTGAATTCCATTTCATCGACTTTATTCTCCTAGCTGCCATTTGCTTCATAATTTTGCGACGAAGCTCATCAACTAAATAAAATACAGGCATTTCCCGAGTTTTAAGAATCCAATTATTAAACGACTCCATAGCACTAGAGCTCATCTCGCCATACTGTTGACCTTCAAAATACGCATTACTCCAATGCCTTTTCGGGACACTCGCAATAAAGGTCCGAGCTTTATCTCCACAAAATTGGTAAAACTCTTCCTCAGCAGCTTTGAAAACCGACACCGATGAAGCATATGAACATTTGTTGAACAATTCAGCGAGCTTGTTCCAAAAACCTTTCCTAAACCGACTAGGAAAGTGATCCTTCAAGTTTAAGTGTATGTGATAGAGACAGTATGCATGATGACAACCGGGAAACATACAGGAATGTTGTTGACAAGACCTGTGTTACGATCAGTAATAAAAGTAATAGGACGAGTGGACAATGTACTCCTCAAAAGGCCAAGAAACCAAGTCCAATTAGCATCATTTTTAGCGTCACAAATTGCATAAGTTATAGGGAATAAACCTGTACATGAATGATAACGTATTACGTTATATGCGAACTTCTGTCATGTGTAGCTTCACATAATATAACAGACAATGTTATATATTCAAAACTGTACAACTGAAATTTAATATATAAGGTTATAACATAAACAATGAACACAAACATACATTGATTTGCATCTTTCCTGTTGCGGCAAGGAGTGTTCCTTTGAATCTACCTTTCAAATGGGTCGCATCAAGACACAGAAAAGACCGACAGTAGTTAAACCCCTTGATACAAGCGTCAAACGACACAAACAGCCGCGAAAACTCCTTGGTTACAGGATCGGATTCAAGCCTCAATACGCTACCCGAATTTGTAGCCCTTCCAGCTTCAACGTACCAACGAAGCCTATCAAATGAACCTTCATAATCTCCATATAATCCCCCTTGCTTTCTCAACACCTAATCAAGCACTATGATAGCACAAATCAAGACCATACTTGTCTGTAAACCAATCCAGCATGTCGATTGGAGAAATCTTGGATTTTTTCTCGACAATCCCAGCTATCTCATTCGCAACCAGACAAGATGACACGCGCTTATGCTTATTGGTTCGGTACGTTGAACCATAATTATGCTCATTATGACACTTTTTAATATGAAATACACCATTGGTTTTATTTAAAATAGCATGCACGTGCCATCCACACCCTTAAATAACACAAACAGCCGTCATCCTAAGTTTGTCATTTTTCACGAGACGGTACATAAAGCCATTCTCAAGCGCATATTTAGCGAGCACCGCCCTGAACTCCTTCAGACTCAATGGAAATTCTTGTCCAACACTCTCTATTAAATTAGCCCAAGCTTCCATCAAATACCTAGGCTCAACATGTTTATAATACTTCTCCGCGGGGTCCATTCTATTCACATATTCCAACTCAACATCACCCACTTCATCAACATCACCCACTTCATCAATAGTACCACCAACAATTAAACTTCTACTATGTTTATTCTCGTCAACCTTTGCATTTATATGATCACAATTACTAAACAAGAAAAGCATGTTCTCAAAATCAGATTCATTCTGAAGAGCATAATAACCATCTTCATAAGCATATGAAACAAAAAACCTACCAACAGACAGGTTCTTCCACCTATTACAAATGCTGCTTAAAACATCCTTCAACCTACCACCACCCAATAATCTCACCGGAAGAATCTGCAACCCATACTTACAAAGAAACATAATTGTTGAATTCATGACAACTGCACACATAACAACACACAACAAAACGAAAAAAATCAAAAAATTGAAAAACGTGGTTATATATCAAAAACTGTACAATGTTACAAACATGTATGGTCATATATTTACGTATGTCATATGTAACTATAATAAGGATAATACATAACATTATATAAATACAATAACGTTATATACAGCCTATCTGAAAAGGAGAATATAGAATGTTATATAACGTTATATAACAACAGTAATGTTATATATAATGTCAGATACGACTCTTATCGATTTGAAACATGCAATTCTCAAATGTACAATAACAACTTCAAATACACCAAAACAATACCAAAACCAATGTCAGAAACGAAATCAAGATCAACAGATCACTAAAGAGAGATAAGAGATAGAGTTACCCGAGAGGGAGGGAGGCGGGACTAAGGCCTTGATTGCTAGGAATGAATCGAGACGAAATAGATTCGCGATCACCGGTGAAGGAACAGACGATCACCAACACCAGAATAAGATTCGTGATCAACTGTATAAGTTTCTGAGATCAAGCGTGATTGCTTTCTCTCTATCGCTAAAAAGCGTGATTTCAAATGTACAAGGAATAATGGGGGGATAATGAGCTAAACAGACGGGATTTGAATGGAAGGGTAAATTTGTTTGAAATTATTTGTCTTTTAAATGAAGTGGACTTTATGCCTTACCAAAAACCTATTAGTGGACTTAGTGGGTTTCAAACATGGTATAGTGGACCATAGGCCAATTTTTTATACTTTTTTTTGGAAGGAACTCACCTCCATACTTCCATCTCTCAAAATCCATCCAAATGTGAGTTTGCCATAGAGTTCTAAAAATATGGGGTTCTTTCAAGCCGATCCTATGTGGGTACATTATGCCCCATCAGCTCCATGCGCACAAGTTTTTCCACGAAGTCCACGTGCACTCCCCCCTCCCACTCTCTCTCTCTCTCTCTCTCTCCATTTAATTTCACTTCTTCAAAAACGGAAGAGCCAACACCCAAAAATTTATCTGAAACCTACTTGATGAGATATATCAAATTAACAAACCTAATACTGTATGTAAATTTTTGTGCAGAAAAAAAAAATTATTTCGGTGTAAGCTCTTTTTTTTATATTATACTTTCTGCACTATAAACTTTAAAATGCTATAACTTTTATTATACAAGTTTAGGCTAGAAATTGTTAATTTCCATTGTGAATTGTTAGTCTAACACTGTTAATTTAGAATTTTCAACATAAATTGTAAATTTAGATAATTACTTGTTAATTTTAAACTATTAATTATCAAATGAACACAATTAATTACTAATTTAGACCATTAATTGGTAATTTAAGGCTGTGAATTGTTAATTGTATACTATTAATTGTGAATATACTCCCTCCATCCTATTTTTATTGTCCATTTTTGAATTGCGTGTTATTTTTTTAATTGCTTAAATTTATCTTTCAATCTATAATGATTTTCATAATTTTAAAAACTTTGTATTATAAAACTAATCGAGATTTATCAAACAAGACCCATATTACATATTTTTCAAGATCCACACTAAAAGATATAGGCAAAAGACATAAAAGAGACAAACAGAATAATGGATAATGAAAATGGGACGAAGGGAGTAACTAATAATTGTTAATTTAATTTTTTGAATTATTAATTGAACACTTTAATTGTGAATTTAGACTGTTAATTTTTAACGCATTTAATATTTAAAATTAACAGGTTAATTATAAAATTGCATTGTTTATTATTAATTAAATATTGTTAATAGTGACTTCAATTGTTATTTGTGAACTTAAACAAAAATTAATATTTATTATCATTACAACAAAAATTAACTGTGTTTAGAATAGAAAATAAACATTTTTAAATAAGGAATTAACTATTAAAAAATGCAAAAACTCAGCATAAAATTCAGTGATAACTAAAACATAGAAGACAGTGAAAAATGAAAATTCTATTTTTACATAGTTTATATTCAATATTGGTCTCCTTAGGTGGATCTCTATAGCTAGATTTCAAATATATAGATTTAAAAATAGATAGACATGAAACAATAAAAAAAAAAAAAGGAAAATTTATATAAATGGTCCTCCTAGTTTGTCACGACCCAAAAACTACCTTGGAAATCATGACCGGCCAAGCGGTTGTTAAGCCGCCGAAGGCCTGCACATATTCTAGTTTAGGGATTTCTAACATCGGCGTCATTTTAAACCATGTAAGCAAAGTATGCGGAAGTGTAGAATAAATAAGATAATCCAGAGCTTCTAAGTGTACAAGTATAATAGTTACAAACCATTAGACAATACACGATTCTCCACGGTTATTCTAACACCTCGTTCAGCCACAACTTGCTATCTACCTTAACCTGAAAAATTGGAAAAAGATTTTCATAAGCCGAAGCTCGGGTGAGAAACATATACCAAAGTTATAAGTTTGACCATGAAAATATCCCATATTATAAAACAGTTCAAAACAACAATCCAAATATTTCGTTTAACATCCAGTACATGCATTTTAGTCCGTAAGCTCATTTCTTTGGTCCAAGAGATGGACCTTTTCATTTCATTTTTCTTTCAACTTTTGCACTTTTGAGTGATAATATCATTCAACGGTATTTTTGCCAGTCGGTTGGGGAGCGACCCCATTGAAGAGTGGTAAGATATCATTGCCCGGTGATGCCTAGCTGCATCTCCTATCTTATTACTTTACGCCACTAGTATCTTTTCCCGTCCCCAAGCGCTCGGGACACCGTTCGAATGAATCATATTATCACGAGCATGTACTTGCAACTAGTAAAATTCAAGTTTCCAAAACATATTGCTATGGTCTAATTTAACTGAAACTCAAAAGATTTATAAACCAGCCATCGCATGCATTAACATCAATTAAACCAAGTAAGAAGTTCAAATTCCATATTTTCTAGCAAAATCAAGCAATGGCATCTCATAAGAAAATACATATAACTAAGGTATGCACAACTCACCTTAATGATGCATCTAGCTAACTTGTCGTGAGATTAAACTTTTCTGGAAAGCTTACACCTAACATAAAAATGTGGACAGTTACTCACAAATTTACTCTTATTCTTAATCTAATTAAAGTTAGATTAGTATCATTATTAGTACTCAGATCAAAGCATAATTTCTGTAACTCAACTTAGAGTAAAGCTCATAAATTGCGGGCTGTTTTTATAGTTCTAATATGGAAGTAATAGTATGTAATTAACCTAAGTCAGTCAACAAGAATCGGAAATTTCCAATTAGGCTTCTAAGATCCTATTTTTATGGTTGCTTGTGTTCCTACACCAAATTACGGCGGTGAGTCCAAAACCGAGCTCTTTGCCTAAAGAAGTTTTGCTTGTGTGAAAATTTCAGGGGTTAGGGTGCGGCAAACACAAGAAGAGAAAGAGATACGGTGAAGGGATAAGGAGGACTAATCGGGTGGCCTGAGGGGCCGGCAGCCGTGGCCACCGCTTTTCGACCCGGCGTGCACTGTGCATGTGTGCTTGTTTTGTGGTGAGTGTGTTGTGACTAATTACATATGTGTAATAATTTTCCTGGTTACATAAATTAGGGAGTGAGGTGAAAGATTACCAGGAGTGAAAGGAACATTGGTCGGAACGGCGAGCGGTAATGCATTTCCAGCAACTACTGTTATAATGGGATAATGTTTTTCTTTTGCCTTTCCTTTCTTATTTTGTTTTATCTATTGTATGATTTAATTATACTCCTAAAAGTTGTATACATATACTTCGGTGGTTAAAGGGTGAGTCAGCACCCATCTTTTATTTGCAAAGGACGCATGTAATTAATCCTTGTCATCCCATCGCGACACATAGCATCCTGCGTCCGATCATCACAAAATCTGTCCGAACGCGTTTAGATTTCGGTCTTCAAAAAATCTTAGAAATTCAACATAGACTAAGAAAAATATGTGGATTATCGTGGCAATGTCCGATTTTAAAGAAAAGATTCCAACGTCGCGTAACTCGTGCCGTGTATAAGATGCAACTCCATTGCCCCATAGTATTTACAAAATTAAATCATAATTCACACATTTATTCGAACCACAATATACTTCGCGAAGCCTTTAACCCACTATCAAAATTAAATTAGAGTGTCGAGTTCCTATTCGGATCACGTGACTAGAATTTTAAAAGTTAGAATTTTACATAGTTTCAGCCGAGTCTCATTTTCGTCTTCCAAATATCAATTACAACTCTTTTGACCTTCAAGTTCAATTTTCTTGCCAAATTAGTCCAATTGATAACTTCTAACAACCAAACTGGATGGATAAAATCAAATTGAAGGCAATTTGGACGTTACAATTTGTTCTAAGTTAGTCCAATTGATGATGTTTGCTCTCAATTTGATTTTTTTCATCCAGTTTGGCTGACAGATGTTATCAATTGGACCAACTTGATACGAAAACCAAACTTAAAGGTCAAAAGAGTTGCAATTAATACTTGGAGGACGAAAATGAGACTCGTTTGAAATTATAAGGACCATTTCTATAAATTTTCCTAAAAAAAAAAACATTTTAAGCTTTAAATTATAAAGGAGAGAGAGAGAGAGAGAGAGAGAGAGAGAGAGAGAGAGAGAGTAGTGTGTGAAGGCAATAAATGCAGACATGGAAGTGGGAGAGGGAGAGATGCGTGTGAGACTTATTTGGAGGATGATCTAGTAACACATGGAATTATTGGTATAAACTAAAAAAATAGGATCGGCCCGGAATTATGACTAAAAGTATGGATCACAACCGCATCATTCATAGATTTCGCATAGAGAAAATACTTTCTTGTAAAAAGTTAGTTTGATCGGAAAAAAATTGAACTACTCATATTTTGTTTGACAGTAAATATGAATTTAAACTTAACCTGATCTTCAATATAACACTTAAATTTGTTTTTACATGTATCAATGTCGTTCCATAATATTTTTTTTACCAAAGTAATTTTTAAATTTATGAAAGAACAATTAAGATAAAAAAAAATTTAGACCCTGAGGTGATCTACAAAATCAAGTTTGAAAGGTTCTTCAAACAAAGATAGTGTTTAGAGTTCATCTGCTCCTATTTTTTCGAATAACGAGAGAACCCAATTCCTGCAGAAAAAATTTCTTTCCCATGGAATTGGGCCTAAATTGACATGTCACCCTGGAATGATAACGGTATCGCTTCGGAATAGGGACCTGTTGCAAGGAGAAAATTGAACCAATGGTTTTCGAGATTGACGGCCTCAAATTGAGCACTACACTACATGGTACCATATCAAACAAACTGAAAAACGGTTCTCTCTCTCTCTCTCAACTACAAATAGTACCTATTCTTGTTTGTAGCATTTTGTGTAAATCAAACTACCATGACCTGAATATCATCTCTCCTCCTTTTGTTACGAATCTACAATGATCCATCTTACAAACCTCATCTCTTCTCCATTTTTTGGAACCAACAATGATTAATTACAGGAATGTCGACTCTCCTCCCCCATCCATTCTGCTTGAAATTAGAATAAATTCTTGTCATTGGAGCTAGATCATGACATATTTCATCAGTAATCGACTCACTCACTTCCTGGAAAACAAAAAATACGACAAATTCGAGTAAATCTTTCTTCCTCTCTGTTTTTTTAGGCAAAACTAGTATCTCTCCTATGTTCTGTAGCCAAATCTAGTAATATTTGGTACCAGTGTTTAAGTAGCTAGCATCAATGGGTGATTAATCAATCTTCTTCTTTAAATTCATTGTTCTTTGTATGGTATTTGCTCCGTAAACACTATTGTCGTGTAGTAGGATTTTGTATTTTGATTTTTCTAAAAATATATATGTTTCAATCGGGAAGAAACGGACAAAATGGAAATGTAGATTTCAAAAAGTCTAGCAACTGTTGTGTCCGGAATTTTTCATCATCCCGAAACATGATGATGCATCCAACGGGAATTGGGTTCTAAAGTTAAGCATGTATCATTATTGTTTTTTTCTTTCAAAAAGTCTAGGAACACAACTCCAAACACAACTGTACGTGTTCGGAAACGTTGGATACTTAGATGCATGTGGGTCCAAATGCATCCAACGGTTCCAAACAAAGTTGTGTCTGGAAATGTGTTTTAAAGTTGTTCATATACCATTGATGTTTTTCTTTATATGCTTTGAAAAGCCATTCTCTATGGTTTGAGTGAGGTCTTAATATCTATTGGGACAATGATGGGAGGTTTCTCTGCTTCAGGAAAATTTGTGTCCGAGAGGGCTATTGGAACTCGTTTGGCATCTTGAAGCTGGTAGCGGATTTTAGAGAGGATGGTAAAATCGTATACATCTCCTTCATGAAAGAGGGGGAAAAAGTTCCTACAATGGAGCAAGAAGCATCCGGCGACGAAAAGACCATATGGTTTTTTCTTTCCCTCATGCTTTACATCCCCACAACCTCTGGCATCGCACCAAGAAATGAAGCAGCGCAGCCTTCGGATGGTACAAATCCGGTTACGCTTCCTCAGTACAAGGAAGCCTGAAACTCTCATCATTATGATATGGAGAATCTTTGGCGTAATCACCGATTGACTAGAGAAAATGAATTGCCCAAGAGTTGGTTCAATCGAGTTGATCAACACGACTAAAGAAACTTTGAGAGTTTGCACTACACGTACCCTCAATTCGGAGAGAGTTTTAAGATATTTCAAATTCGGATAATGCTTATGGATACAATTTTTGTGGACTCTGACAATGAGTTCGTTAAGTACCCAAACTACCTTCTGCTGACAAAGAAAATTCAAGTGCATCCTATTTAAAGAGGATGTGGAATCCTGAAAATCTTTGGTGTACAAATCATGGACTGACTAAAGAAAACAGATGGCTCATGGATTGGTTCAACAAGAGTTGAATACCACTAAAGAAACATTGAGAGTTTGCGAAATCTTATATAGAGATTTGTTTGAATGATGGTATTAGTCATACTGTATTTACAAAATGAACGATTTCTGAATAAATGTATTCGTTGAACAAATGTATTACATCTCTTTGTCTTAAAACTTGAATGTTAGATATTTTGGCACTTTCCGGGGTTGTTCAAAACCTTCATTGGTGTCTTTATTATATCAACTCCATTTGATTGTAATGGGTAGGTTAATTAGGGGGTAGTTACTCGCTCGATGCTCCTCCCATTATCTGCGCCAAATTGACCGGTACAAAATTGATCCAAGTTGACCGCTACGAAATTGATCCAATCACGTGAGAAGTAATTTGCATTAGCACATCATGCATATTTTTTCCAAGATCCGAAATTTTATTCCTGTGCGTTTCCCTTTCTTATAAAACTCTCCGAAAAATTTGTTTACCATATATATACATATGCACTCCGTATATCATTATCGTGACAATATTCTTTTCGAAGTATAAAAAATAAAGATCGCACGTTTGCCTTTTCAAAATTCGGTGATATTTTACTTTCCATTCATGCATCAGTAAAAGACTTTCGTTGGAAGGGAAAATAGTAGTATATAAATAGGGGTTTTCGTCACGGGGAGTTTTCACCACTGAGGAGTTTATTTTTTCGGCAGCAACCTTTTGTTTTTACTACGTTCTTGCATCTAAAATTCTTCGAACGTTTTGGGTTTGTCTAAATCACGTTTCCCATCATATTATTCATCCATTCATTGTTCATGATTTTTGGTGCCGTCTGCTGTTGTGGCCGAATCTTTTGGAGATTGATTCGGAGCCGGTTGAATCCGGAGATCGGGCGTGAAGTCCGTGGTGCATCTATTGGATCTTGAAGAAGTTCTGGGAGCATCAGAGATTGGCGAGAATAGGTAAAGGCTTGGGTAAGATTTTTGCTATTTCGCAATCTGTACTTCTTTTCGATTAATAGAATAAAGCAGTGGTATTAGGCCGTGGTTTTTGGCTTAGGGTTATTTAGGACCCTAAGTTTTTCCACGTAAATCGTGCGTCTCTTGTTATAATTTTTATTCTACTGCAATACTTTATTTTTTGGTTTGGATTAATCAAGACTGTTAAATTTGGAAATTGGTAATTTTTATTAAAACTCCTATTCACCCCCCCCCTCTAGGAGTAGATTGAACGCTTCCGCATAATTTCAATTGGTATCAGAGCAGGTTGCTCTGTTTAGGTTTAACCACCTGAGTTTTATTCTGGGTATAATGGACATGAACACACCACGAGAAGGAGCCTCAAACTCGAGGCCACCCTTTTTCGACGGTAATGATTATCCGTATTGGAAAGCCCGTATGACCACGCATTTGAGTTCCCTAGGAGTTAGGGTTTGGAGATCTGTTAGGTACGGCTATGAGGCCCCTACCATAGAAGACACTACGACTAAACAAATGAGGGCTAAGGAGGACACTGAGTGGAATTCTGCTGACAATGAAAGTTTTGAGGCAAACTCTAAAGCTTTAGGAGCCATCTATGGAGCATTGAGTAAAACTGAATTTAGTCGTATTTCCGCGTGCACTACTGCTAAAGAGGCTTGGGATATTCTCCGAGTCACCCACGAGGGTACTAAGACTGTTAAAACTTCAAAACTCCAAATGCTTACAACACGTTTCGAAGATTTAAGAATGCAGGAAGATGAGACATTTGATAGTTTTATCACTAAGTTGAGTGACATCGTTAATTCCTTCCACGCATTAGGTGAACCAATCCCTAATCTTAAAGTTTGTCGAAAAGTGCTTAGGTCACTTCCTGAGAGGTTTAGGGCTAAGGTAGTTGCGATCGAAGAAAGTGATAAAGTTGATGACATTCTTTTTGAGGAACTTGTAGGTAAACTTCAAACGTTTGAATTGAATCATCTCTCAAAGAAACCTACATTAAAGCCTAATAAAAGCATTGCTTTTAAATCTTCTAAAGAAGAATCCTCTGTGACACAAGAGAGTGATGATGACCTTGACGAAGAAGAACTTGCTTTCTTTGCTAAAAAATTCAGAAAATTTGTTAAATTTCGTAAAAATAATAATTCTAGAAATTTTTCTTCTTCAACTAGTGGGGGCAAGAATTTTAATTCTGGGGATAATGAAAAGTTATCTTTTATTGACAAATCCAAGAAACCCCAAGGTATACAATGTCACGAGTGTCACGGTTTCGGGCATGTTCAAGCAGAGTGTGCAAACACTCTTAAAAAGAAAGTGGCCAAGGGTTATAAGGCAACGTGGGATGACGATAGTGATGACAGTAGTGATGGGGATTCTGAAGCTCCTAGATATTCTGTGCTTGTTGCCAACATTAAGTCCCCCACGTCCCCCAAATCGGTCGAACTTTCTACAACTCTTAGCGATGATGGTAAGTATGTCTCGACTGATGAAGACTGTGAGAATAGTGATGATGATATAGATTCTATTCATGAGGCCTATAATCAATTGTTTAAAGAGGGTGTGAAACTGAAAAAGAAAAAGAAAGAACTCATGAGTGTCATCGAGAAAATTAGTGGTGAGAGGAACAAACTTAGTAATGACATTGAATCTAAGAACACCGAGCTTAAAGAATTAAAAACCTATACCACTAATTTGAAAGACAAGTTTGCCAAAATTGAGAGAGAGCATGTGGATACCTTGAAGGCTCTTAAAGGGTCTAACGATAGGATTTTTGAACTGGAGCATGACCTTAGAGAGGCCACTGAGGCCATAAAGCGTAATGAGTGTGGCGCAACTCGTATTGCCGAAATGACACGTACGTTTAGAAATAGAAGCGGCTTAGGGTTTATTGATCCACCTTCATTGACACCTATGGCTAACAAGGTCACAAAGAACGAAATCAAGTTTGTGAAATCTGATATTGCAAAGAATGAGGTAGTGAGCGATAAACCTGAATCTTCTATTAAATCTCCCACCATCATTAAGAATGCTTACAACAGTAATCATGTTCCTGAAAAGAAAAATCTGTTTATTTGTCACTACTGTGGTGGTCAAGGTCACATTCGACCTTTTTGTTATACACTTAGAAGGGACAATCAGAGAACAAAGGGGAAACTGTTTGTAGCCCCAATTAATAAAAGTGTTTGGTATGGTCAACCCAATGTGGGAAGACCTCAAGTTGTGCGTCAGTCTCCCACAAACATTAAGAATGAGAATTTTCAAAAGACATTGAGTCAGTTGGCGAATCAAACTTCTCACCTCGTCGAGGAAATCAAAAAGTTGTCAAATTTGGCTAATAACAATGGAGAGACTAATAGGATTGTTGAAAGACGTATCACACACGGTCACACATCGCATGTGAACACCAAACCTAAGCAAACATGGAAGAGAGTCGATGTCGTTTGTCATGTAGCACACACTGCTTTTCGGGCACATGATGCTTGCGCTTGGTACTTAGACAGTGGATGTTCTAGACACATGACCGGAAATAAATCTTTCTTTGCTAAGCTAGAGAAGTATAATGGTGGTTTTGTCACATTTGGCGATGGTAATACGGGTAAAATTGTAGGACAAGGCACCGTAAATGCACCCGGAATCCCTCTGATAGATAATGTGTTATCTGTTGAGGGTTTAAAAGCTAACCTGTTAAGCATAGGGCAATTCTGTGATAATATGCATGAAGTAAATTTCTCTAAAGATAATTGCTCTATTATAGATGCCAAGGGTGTGTGTGTGGTTAAAGGTATTCGATCTTCAGATAATTGTTATTGTGTTGAAACTGCAAGGTCTAATGTGTGTCATCGAGTCTTGCTTGATGATGTAGAAATTTGGCACCAACGTTTAGGACACGTAAATTTTCCAGAATTGCATCGAATAACCAAGAACGAGATTGTGAGGGGAGTGCCCAAACTTGCCAATGGGCAAGGGCTTGTGTGTGGTGGTTGCATGAAGGGCAAACAAATAAAAAGCCCTCATAAAAAGACAAATTTAGTTGCAACCACAAAATGTTTAGAGTTACTTCACATGGACTTGATGGGACCCTCACGTACTGAAAGTTTAGGGGGCAAGCGATACATTCTGGTTATAGTTGACGATTTTTCTCGCTTCTTATGGATTGGTTTTCTTAGAGAAAAATCTGATGCTTATGCTTGTTTCAAAACTATTTGTCAACGTATTCAAAATGAAAAAGGGTACCCTATCACACGAGTCCGCAGTGATCATGGTCGTGAGTTTGAGAACTCCGACATTGAAAAATATTGTAATAAAAAGGGTATAAAGCACGAGTTCTCCGCACCTCGCACACCCCAACAAAATGGGGTTGTTGAAAGAAAGAATAGAACCCTTCAAGAGATGGCGAGAGTTATGCTTCATGCAAAGCGTGTCCCTAGAAACCTTTGGGCTGAAGCTATTAATACTGCGTGCTATACTATAAATAGAGTGTATGTTAGACCAGGGACTACTCTCACACCCTATGAAATTTGGAATGGTAAGAGGCCTTCAGTGAAGTATTTTAGGGTGTTCGGTAGTAAATGTCATATTTTGAGAGATAGTGAGTCCTTAGGCAAATTTGGCTCAAAGAGTGACGATGGTATCTTTTTAGGGTATTCCAACACGAGCAGAGCTTTTAGAGTATATAATCTACGCACCTCTACCCTAGTTGAGTCGGCCAATGTAGTTGTTGATGATACCACTCTTGATCAGTCAGTCCCTCAAGTTAATGATGATGATGAAGGGAGTTGGGAAATTTTTGAGGGGGAGTTTCAATCCAATGGTTTAGATGAGGGAGTTTCTTCTAAAGAGGTTATTGACATTCCTATGAGTGTGGATGAGAGAGTTGAAAAAGATAGTGAGGTTGAGGTAGATGAGCCTTTAGAAGATGAGGAGTTAGGTCAACACAACTTAGTTCCTTTCTCTGCCAAAGAACCCTCGGCTAGAGTAAAGCTTAACCATCCCATTAGCCAAGTCATAGGAGAACCCAATGATGAGATGAAAACTAGGAGGCAAATTAGGAATGAGATCAATTATGTGTGTTTCACGTCCACATTAGAGCCAAAAAGGGTAGAAGAGGCCTTAGGAGATGACTATTGGATAGGAGCCATGCAAGAAGAACTACAACAATTTGTGAGGAATGATGTTTGGTACTTAGTACAGAGACCCTCTCACACTAACGTCATAGGCACTAAGTGGATATTTAAAAATAAAAAGGATGTAGATGGCATAGTTGTGCGTAATAAGGCTAGGTTAGTTGCCCAAGGGTACACCCAAATTGAGGGAATTGATTTCGATGATACCTTTGCCCCCGTAGCAAGAATGGAGTCAATAAGGTTACTTTTTGGCATTGCATCTCATTTTAATTTTAAATTATTTCAAATGGATGTTAAAAGTGCCTTTTTGAATGGTGACCTTAAGGAGGAGGTGTATGTGGAACAACCTAAAGGGTTTATTGATCCTTCATTTCCTGATCATGTGTACCGCCTTCGTAAGGCCCTTTATGGCCTTAAACAAGCCCCTCGAGCTTGGTATGAACGTTTAACCGATCATCTTTTAAATACCGGCTTTGTGAAAGGGGGAGTAGACCGAACCTTATTTCTGAAGAAAATTGAAAGCGACCTTTTAATTGCTCAAATATATGTTGATGATATTGTGTTCGGTTCCACAAATGAGCGGCATGCGAAACAATTTGGGGCACAAATGTCCCATGAGTTTCAAATGAGCCTAATGGGAGAATTGACTTACTTTCTAGGATTTCAAATTCGTCAGTTGAACGATGGGATATTTTTGTCGCAATCCACATATGCGAAAGAATTAGTCAAAAAATTTGGTTTGGAAGATTCCAAGAGTACTCGTACTCCCATGGGTTCCACCGTTAAAATTGCTAAAGATATTGAGGGCGCTAGTGTTGACTCCACGCTTTACCGTAGTATGATAGGAAGCTTATTATATCTTACTGCTAGTCGTCCTGATATTTCGTTTAGTGTTGGAGTGTGTGCCCGCTATCAATCTGACCCTAAAGAGTCTCACTTGATTGCTGTCAAGCGAATTATACGTTACGTTAAGGGCACCTCCACGCTTGGTCTTTGGTATCCTAAGGGTACTAATGTGGACTTAGCCGCATTTTCCGATGCCGATTGGGCTGGAAGCGCGGATGATAGGAAGAGTACCTCCGGTGGTTGTTTCTATTTGGGAAACTGCTTGGTTGCTTGGCATAGCAAGAAGCAGAATTGTGTTTCGTTGTCCACCGCAGAGGCAGAATATATTGCCGCTGGTAGTTGTTGCACCCAACTTTTATGGATGAAGCAAATGCTTCAAGACTACGGTCTATCTCAAGGTGTAATGACTATTTTTTGCGATAACACAAGTGCCATTAATATTTCTAAAAATCCAGTCCAACATTCTAGGACTAAACATATCGACATCCGTCATCATTTTATTCGTGATTTAGTTGAAGATGGTGTCGTGACACTTGAGTTTATACCCACACAAGATCAAAAAGCGGATATTTTCACTAAGCCTTTAGATTCTCTTAGGTTTGAGTACCTTAGGAAATCTCTTGGTTTAATTTCTCTAGATTAGGGTGTGTGTGGGGTCATATGCCATCTCATATGCTTGCCTTGAATGTTTTTAATTTTGAGTTGTCATGTGTTGTTGTGTACTTAGTAGTATTTTTTTTGGTATATTGTTTTTGAGTCAAAGTTTTTTTTAATCGTGTGCGTGCTTGCAATGTTTTTGCGTGCATGGGAATCATGTGTTGTCTTGATATCAGTTTCACATATGCTTATGCTTTTGAGAGTAATGTATCGAATCAAATTTTTACTATCATATCTCTCTGTTACATAGTGATGTTGTTCTCTGCTTTGGTAATAGAATCCCATGCTCACGTTTCTATGCACACAATCTCACTTGGAGCTAGTAAACTTACATTGTTTAAGTGGTCTCTATTGAGTCTCAGTTGAGTTTATCTTAACTCATCACTTTGATTGACCACATGTTCGTTGTTTACCTAGGGATGCTTTCCCTCATTTGACTCCTTATGAGATGGGCCGCCTATGGATTAGTGTGTAAAGCACCTCTAAGGTTTGGAAAAATCAAAATGAGACTTTCTTTTATTTCTTGTCTATTGCTTTTAAATAAAAAAAAAAAGAAGAAGGAACAATACCCCTATTTACAAAAAAGAGGGGGTTTATTTACATTTGTCTCTTCACCTTTGAGGTTATAGCTGCCTGGTCCTTTGCCCCACAAGGCTAGGTGTAAGTCGCTAATCTCGAGTCTAAAACAACCGATGAGGTTTGTGCTTAAGTTCCTAGGTCCGAGCGTTTCTGGTTTGACTTCCTTGTGATAGTCTTGTTTAAACCTTTCTTGAGATAAGATTATAGCGCCCACTTAGTCCTTGATAAGTTTTCTTGCTCCTCATGCATGGCGTTTACGCTTCACATTCATAGGCTTGAGCATGGTATCCTGTCCATTCTTTGATCTGCATCATTCTGCTTCATGAGTTGATACGGTCTTAAATTTTCATTCGATGCATTTCTTTTATAGCCATCTTGCCTATGTGATTCTTGTTATTGCATATCGTATGATTCTCTTGTATGCTTTCAGGTTGCATGTGTCTCACTCGGCTATATACTTTTCCTTTGTTTTTCCGTGACAAAAAGGGGGAGAGTTTTTAGTTTTTATGGTCATGGGTTGGCAAGTAATGGAGAGTGATATGTGTCATTAAGTCTTGCACAAAGATAGAGAATGTTTGTGTGCTTTGTTCATTTGGGGAGATACTTATAAGGAGAGATTTATTTTATTGATGAATCGCTGGTTAAGTTTTCATGCCTTTGGATATAATGTTGCTTTGTCATTTATTATTAAATTATGCCGACCCATTCTACTTTTCGAAACATATATTTTGTCGCATAGTTTTTGTTGAGCAATCTTTGCAGGTATTGAAAGTGCAACTCAATCTTCATTGGATAGACCTAGTTTAGACTAGTGTTTGTCTCTTTAAATTGTATTTTTCCATTGTGTTTTAGTGCAGTTGATTTTGTCCCGGAAATGCCAAAGGGGGAGATTGTTAGATATTTTGGCACTTTCCGGGGTTGTTCAAAACCTTCATTGGTGTCTTTATTATATCAACTCCATTTGATTGTAATGGGTAGGTTAATTAGGGGGTAGTTACTCGCTCGATGCTCCTCCCATTATCTGCGCCAAATTGACCGGTACAAAATTGATCCAAGTTGACCGCTACGAAATTGATCCAATCACGTGAGAAGTAATTTGCATTAGCACATCATGCATATTTTTTCCAAGATCCGAAATTTTATTCCTGTGCGTTTCCCTTTCTTATAAAACTCTCCGAAAAATTTGTTTACCATATATATACATATGCACTCCGTATATCATTATCGTGACAATATTCTTTTCGAAGTATAAAAAATAAAGATCGCACGTTTGCCTTTTCAAAATTCGGTGATATTTTACTTTCCATTCATGCATCAGTAAAAGACTTTCGTTGGAAGGGAAAATAGTAGTATATAAATAGGGGTTTTCGTCACGGGGAGTTTTCACCACTGAGGAGTTTATTTTTTCGGCAGCAACCTTTTGTTTTTGCTACGTTCTTGCATCTAAAATTCTTCGAACGTTTTGGGTTTGTCTAAATCACGTTTCCCATCATATTATTCATCCATTCATTGTTCGTGATTTTTGGTGCCGTCTGCTGTTGTTGCCGAATCTTTTGGAGATTGATTCGGAGCCGGTTGAATCCGGAGATCGGGCGTGAAGTCCGTGGTGCATCTATTGGATCTTGAAGAAGTTCTGGGAGCATCAGAGATTGGCGAGAATAGGTAAAGGCTTGGGTAAGATTTTTGCTATTTCGCAATCTGTACTTCTTTTCGATTAATAGAATAAAGCAGTGGTATTAGGCCGTGGTTTTTGGCTTAGGGTTATTTAGGACCCTAAGTTTTTCCACGTAAATCGTGCGTCTCTTGTTATAATTTTTATTCTACTGCAATACTTTATTTTTTGGTTTGGATTAATCAAGACTGTTAAATTTGGAAATTGGTAATTTTTATTAAAACTCCTATTCACCCCCCTCTAGGAGTAGATTGAACGCTTCCGCATAATTTCATTGAAGTTCACTATTGAGTCTTCTATACGATCCAAACCAACAAATCCGACTTAGTGTCCAAATCGCTCATCTCTTGGCATCTAATTATTTAGGCTCATAAACATAGGCAGCCTGCTATCTGTTTCTGGATCTGTCATGAATATACCAGAAATGTCATGTGACATGCTATAGATATTCATAAGGCGATTTAAGCTACACATAGTTGCAAGTTATTAATAATTTAATGCTAAACGGAAATGTAATTGGCGATCATTTCGCTCAATTTCTCAAATTTTACAGTCAATGAAGACACGACACACATATTTAGATAGTGTTTGGCTGGGATTTTTCGCTACTTCAGAAATATGATTATGTCCGAGCGTGCCAGAAAAAACTTGTAATTATCCTTTTCAGATTTAACTTATAAAAACAAAACTTAATCAGGCGATTGTCGCGTCGGTTCAATAACCTCATTGAAGAGGATTTTTCTTTCTAGAAGTATTGAAATGGCACGACGTTTCACTAGAAATTTGACAACCCGAAGAAGAACAAGATACCTTGATCAATCCAAAACAACTTGCTTTCCAATTGATTCTCCAACTTCAAAATAAAACGAATAGAACAGATTACAGTGTGATTACTACTACTACGAAGTACTAGCTCTAAACTACTTCGAACTAAGTCTAAGTTCCTAAATTACTGCCTAGTGGACAAACCAAGCATAACATAACTATTTGTTTGATGATTTATCTGGGCTTTTTCCTTCTTTCATTTCTTCTATTTATAAGCAAACTCTTGGGGTCTTTTCAACGGCTTCCATTCTCCCGCTTAGCTGCCTTCGAAGTCACTCCCATGTTTGAACTCAAACTTTTCCTCCATGGCTATTACTTGTAACCGCCTGTAGTGGCTTAATTCATCCCTTATCCCACTTCCCTCAATTGTATTGTGCCCGTAGTGGGCAGTTTAAGTCCATAATTCAATTTCTTTGACCATGTCAAACCTGCATAACCGCTCTTGTTTGAATGGGACAGTTCGCGCCTATGGGCTTTGAACTGTACGCTCCTTCTAATTCTTTGTTTGAGTGACACCTGACAATGTTCATTCTTTTTCACGAACTGACATTGAATTAATCAGAACGTCATCGTTCTTTTAACTATGTGATTCTATACGTTTCAACTCATGTGTGTTCCGTTTTGTTCAATCCAAGTGGCCACATGTCATCTTTTGATTGGGCCAATAAATGCTCATGCAAACAGATAGTAAAGCGATGCAGACTTGTTTGCCATACAATACATGGAGTACTCTTGATTGATTGCTGGCAAAACTATAATTTCAATGACTTTACAGTTTCCAACCCTAAAGTCACAAATTTGTTTGCAAACGGGCCAATGAAGAAGACAAGCTGTTGTGTTGTGAATCTGTTTTGTATTAGAAATATGCCCTGTTAGTAGAGAATTTGTTGCGCTGCAAGATATACAACTTTACATGACATAGAAATACTATGGTTCTATCATAGCATAAATGTTTCCCACAAATTCTATTAAAATATAATTTTCAATCTCATATATGTGTTTCTGTGGAACTGCAATATCACTACAGTAAGTAACATAGAAACACTATGATTCTATCATACCACAAAGGTCTCCTACAGATTCTGTTAAAATATAATCAATCTCATATATGTGTTTCTGCGGAACTGCAATATCAGTACAAAATAGATGAACTAAAGATATATTAAAATAGAAGTGGCACTCAAAATTTGTAAATTTGATTGAGAAGTCTAAATCGGTTGCACTGTAGACTTTAGCTCAGAATCGGCACTGGCGAGAGAGACTAGGTTGTATCTTGAAAGCACATAACTTAAGTTGATGGGTAAAGAGAGAGAAGAACTAAAGATAAAGTATTTTTGGGGAACTGAACTAAAGATATATTGTAATCCCACAAGCTAATACAGTCCTATTGTTTTGCACCATATGAAACATGTTAATTCTGAAATTACATTGTTTATTATTAATTTAATATTGCATGTTAATAGTGACATTAATTGTTCTTTTTGAATTTAGACAAAAATTAACATATCTTATCATTACAACAAAAATTAACAATTGAAAAATGCAAAAATTCACATATAAAAAATTCAGTCACAACTAAAATAAAACAGCCATTGAAAAATGGAAATACTAGTTTTACATAGTTTATATTCAATATGGATCTCACTAGGTAGATCTTTACGGCTAGATTTTAAATATATAGATTTTATAAAAATAGAAATGTATAATAAAAGTTATACACATTGCAACATTTTAAGCTTTAGAGAGAGAGAGAGAGAGAGAGAGAGAGAGAGAGAGTGTGTGTGTGTGACCACATTAAATATACACATGGTAGTGAGAGAGGGAGAGACGCTCCTAAAAAATATTGATCACAATCGCACTGTTCATAGACTCCGCACAGAAAAACAGTATTATTGAAAAAATGTAGTTTTGATTGGAGATAAATGGAAAAATGAACTACTCGTACTTTGTTAGACAGTAAATACGATTCTAAACTTGAACTACCTATTTTTCAGTATAACATTTAATTTGTTTTTACAAGTATCAATGTCCAACAAAAAAAATTAACCAAAAAAAAATTTAAAATTTACGAAATGAATAATTAAGATCAATATTTTGAGACCCAAATGTGATCTACGAAATCGAGTCTGAAAGGGTCTCCTAACGAACATCTTTGCTCCCTATTTTTTCGGGGTATTGAGAGAAACCAACTACCTCAGGAAAAATTCTTTCCCATGGAATAGGGCCTAAAATTGACATGCCACGCTGGTGTGATAGCAGTATCACCCCGGAATAGGGACCCATAGTGCATTGCTCGAATCTGTAGGAGCCGAGGAGAAATTTGAACCAATGGTTTCCTAGACAGATTGCTCAAATTTTGTACTGCACACTACGTTGTACCCTATCAAACAAACTGAAAAATGGTTCTCTCTCTCTCTCTCTCTCTCTCTCTCTCTCTCTCTCATCCCTGATTCATTCACAACTATAAATCTTACCTATTCTTGTGTCACAAAACCATAAATCAAACTCCCATGACCTGAATATCATCTCTTCTCCTTCTTTTATTACGAACGACTCTAAAGTGATCCATCTCACAATTATCTCATCTCTCCTCCATTTTATGGAACCTACAACTATTGATATAAGCCACTCGCTCGCTTCCCGAAAAATGAAAAAATACGATGAATTCGAGTAAACCTTTCTTCCTCTCTGTATTGTAGGCAAAACTTGTCTCTCCATCTCTAAATTAGTATCTCCGCAATAAATTCCCCGAATACGGCAATTCATCTGCGAAGAATAAACTGACCCCAAAACCATGACTTCCTGATTGGTACAGTTTGTCAAATCTTGGACACCGAGTGGTTATTCATGTTCTTGGAGCACAGTGCTAGTCTTTACCACCACGTGGTCCTTGGCCCCACGTGAATATGGGGACGTGAATATGGGGTGACAGAGGTTACTAGAGTATCACATGGCTATGCTCCCACGGACACCTCTGTAGTTCTATGGGTTGAGGTCTTGTCCAGTTTGGCTATCCTCCAGTCCAGTCCAGTTTGGACCATTTGTAAGAGCCCACAACAATAATCAGAACTGTTCACCTTTTAGAGCTTGTCGAGAATATTGACCACACCAAAAATTCACGTTGATTGGATATCATTTGATATGATATCGAAATGCATTTATCTTCAGATAATTGTGTCAAATGGGTTGCAATCCAATATTGCTCACGCGGCCTCCGAAACAATGTTGGTAGTAGCGTGCCAATATTACTCACCAGCGCAATACCTCGTCTCTCTCAACCTCCAAGGTGGGGCAAACCTGAGGGGGCTGGTTATGTTCAACATCGGCGCAGGTGCAGCAATGTTTTCAACCAGAGGGGGCGTCATTTTTGTGGCCACCTTCATTATCTTTGTTGGTACCATGGCAATCCCCCGGTTCTGCGCTCAAAACTTTCTCTCCTTACGAGCTTCGAGATGGGTTGTCCTGACGACCACTGCTTTCTGTGGACGTCTAACTTCTAAATTAATTGTAAACACGATTGTGTTTACAATTAAGATAGCCAATATATGCAGTATAACCATCCTGTACTACATAAACAAGATCCGGAAAACTCTTATTTGCATTGTATGGTTCACAGCTTCCTTAATAACTTGGTCATTGATTTACGGGGTTGTCAAGCTGCTGAAGAAGGAAAAAATGCAAGGGTACGTAACCTTGCCATTGGGTTGTCTGACAATTTCAGCCAATTTGTGGCCCGCCAAAACTGCAAGGGTACTATTTATTTTGAAAGACTAAAATCATCAGCACTGTTTTGATCGAACTGGAAACATTCATATTCTTATCGGCCAACAAATTGGCAAAAGAACTGGTCTTTGCGGCTAAAGTCCCAAAAAAGAAAGGAACGAAGGAGTTATTCGTGACATTGACACTCACCAAGTGGCATACCACACACTCAAATGTTAGCGCCTTGACAATAATGAATTTTATTCACATTGTCCGACACATTGCACTACATGAATACTTGGAAGAAATACATGCACGAGCACCAAGAAATGAAGCAGTGCAGCCTTCGAACGGTACAAAATCGACTACGCTTCCTTAATAAGGAAGCCTTGGCTGACCGAGAAACTTGCCAAAAAACTCTCATTATCATGATGGAAAATCTCTGGAGTAATCACTGACTGACTAGAGACAATGAATTGCTCATGATGAGTTGGTACAATTGAGTTGAATATGAGTAAAGAGACTTTGAGAGTTTGCAGATTCTTCATCATCATGATAGAAAATCTTTGGAGTACAAATCACCGATTAACTAAAGAAAATGGATTGCTCATGAATTGGTTCAACCGAGTTGAATACTACGAAAGAGACTTGGAGAGTTTGTGGAATCTTATCTATAGAGATTGAATGATGGTATTAGTGATATTGTATTTACAAAGTGAAGGATTTCTGAATAATTGTATTTGTTGAATAAATGTATTACATCTCTTGCCTTATAAATTGAAGCTCACTGTTGAATCTTCTATATGATCCAAGACCAAATTCAACTGTTGGATTCAACCCAAAAGGCTCAAATTTGTTCGCTAACGGGCCAATAAAGAAGACGAGTTGTTGTGTATTGATCTAATGTATTGCTGCCGTAATTCTGCAATTCATGTTAAATTTTGAAATTTCGACTTTTCGACTAGGTTCAAATGAATCTTTTTTTTATTAGAATTTTAACGGCATGTTCGTAAAGTCTACCCTCTCAGTAGAGAATTTGCTACCCGAGGTTACAAGATATACAACTTTACATAACATGATAGATATACTATGATTCTATATATCATACCACAAACGTCTCCTGCAAATTCTGTTAAAATATAATTTTTAAGAAAATCAATATTATACATGTGTTTATGTAGAACTGCAATATCGGTACAGTAAGTAAATATGTTAGAAGTCCTACTGGGAATTCCCTTGCCAGTGAGCCCATCTTGACTAGTAGAACACAACAGAGTGAGGCCCAAACATGACCACCCAATACTTTTTCGGAAGAAACTCTCCTCCGTTCTATCTCTCAAAATCCCTCCAAATGTGAGCTTGGGATAGAGTTCTAAAACTATGGGATTCTTTCAAACTGGTTCTGTGTGGTTGCATTATGCCCCATCTGGTCCATGCGCGTAAGTATTTTCTTACAAAGTCCTATTGCACGCATGTGCACTCTTCCCCTCACTTTCTTATTGCACATGACTCTCTCTCTCTCTCTCTCTCTCTCTCTCTCTCTATTTAATTTCACTTCTTCAAAATTTTAAATACTTAAATTTTTTTTTTATATATCTCATTTTGGAAAGAAAAAAAATGAAACTTACTTGACAAGATATATCAAACAAACCTAGCATTGCAAGTGAATATTTGTGTAGAAATAAAATAATTTTTGGTGTAGGCCCTTCTTCTATTTTCTGCATTATGAACTTTAAAATGCTATAACTTTTATTACAGGTTCATGTAGTAAATTGTTGGTCGACACTGTGATAGAATTGTTAGTCGAACAATGTTAATTTTGAATTTACAGTGTCAATCGTGAATTTAGACTGTTAATTGTTAAATGAACACTGTTATTGGGGGAGGATCCTCCCAGCCATAAAATTAAAAAATACGACCAGCCTAGAAGTTTCCCTAAAAAATATTGATCAAAACCTCAATGTCGATAGGCTTCACACAAAAAAACAGTATTCTTGAAAAAAGTTGTTTTGATCAGAGATAAATAGAAAAAAGAACTACTCATTCTTTTTTAGACGGTAAATATGATTTAAACTCCAATCAAAAAAAATAATTCTGATCAAAAAAATATGAATTAAACTGCATATTCTTCAATATAACACTTAATTTATTTTTACATGAATCAATGTTCCATAATATTTTTTCCACCACAATAATTTCTAAAGTTACAAAATGATCAATTAAGTTCAATATTTTTAGACCCAGATGTGATCTACGACATATAGTTTGAAAGGGTCTCGAAACGAAGATAGTGTTTAGAGGTGATCTGCTCCTTATTTTTCGGGTATTGAGGGAAACCAATTCTCACAGGAAAAATTCTTTTCCATGGAATAGGGCCTAAATTGACAAAGTCACCTTGGCGCGATAACAGTATCACCCCGGAATAGGGACTTATAGAAGCCAAGGAAAAATTTGAACCAGTGGATTTCGAGATGGACGGCTCGAATTCGCAGTACACTGCATGATATCTTATCAAACAAACTAAAAAAACGGTTCTCTCTGTCTCTCTCTCTCACATACTTGATTCATTCACAACTATAAATAGTACCTATTCTTGTGTTACAAATCTGTAAATCAAACTCACATGAACTGATCATCTCTCCTCCCCCTTTTATTCCGAATCTACAATGATCAATCTGATGAATCTCATCTCTCCTCCATTTTATGGAATCTACAATGATTGATTACATGAATCTCAACTCTCCTCCTCCGTCCATTGTGGTTGAAATTAGAATAAATTGTTGTCGTTGGAGCTAGATCATGATATATTTCATCAATAATCAACTCGCTTGCTTCCTGGAGAACCAAAAATACGAAGAATTCGAGTAAACCTTTTTTGCTCTCTGTTTTGTAGGCAAAACTAGTCTCTCTCTTCTCTTCTATAGCCAATCCAGTATTTGGTACGTACCGGTGTTTAAGTATTTTGTGCTTCTAGCATTAAAGCGGAGTTGGCTAACAAAGACCGAAGTAATTGCATGCTAATCTCGAAGCTTAACAAACATCCCCAGATAAGAAAAGAGCTGCATTCCAGATGCATGTGGTGTTAAAAGGCGGTTGCAAAGAAGATCGATATAAAAAGACGGAACAAGCACCTGGTTAAGGAAGTCAATGTACTGTTATCATCATGTTTCTGTCGACAATAGCATCGGTAGCCAACACTCTCAACGAAATAAAGGAAAAACTGAAATCATGGAATTGGTTCAAAGTCCTTATCTTGACGGCTTTGCTGGTTGTTAGTAATTACTACATCATCGGGATCACGTACGACAAGAAGAATGAAGTTATCTTGGATGACCAAAAAGAATCTTCACCAAATTGGCAAGTCACCCCATACGGCGAATTTCATGCATGTTAACCGGCATTACCTCATTTGTTAAATTGGTGCAAAAAGAAAGTGAATCAGCGCTGGATGACCCTGATCTGAGTTGGAGTTGGGAATACAAGATGTGACCACCAAATATGTATACAATTGGATACTGAATTTGATACCAAATGGTATTATGATACTTTACTTCTCTTACATTCTGTCTTGGAGGGTTTATGCATGTGTAAGACTTCCGAAAACTCTGAGTATTACAAATGGCAATTATAGAATTAATGTATTGTACAATTCTGTTCTTTGTTCTTTTTTTCCATTCCATTTAACCATAGTCACTCTTAAATTAGGCTTTTTTCGTCAACATGGTAGGGAAATTTAATTGATAAAAATGCATGGCAGTACATTAATGAGGGTGATTAATATCGTTCCACAGATCGAGGATTCAATAACCAATCAAGACGTCTCACATCTTTAAGTACAAGGGTACCATAATCATTTAGCATTATCTGTTAACGGAGTTGGAGTTGTACTTTACTCCAAATTCATAAGGAGGTGAATTCGTCATGAGTAAATTAAACACAAGGGGGTCATCTGTGATAAGTATAGGTATCAACACAAGGGATAACTAGATGTATCTCAAAAGATAAAATTTTCCACGAGACAAGCTCTCCCTCTCGCCTGCCAATGGAGATTACTCACCCCTTGTTCAAAAGTTTGAGCTAAAAACCACGCAGGGGTTGGCCACTGCTGACTGCGTTCTTAGCACTTGTCGACGTTTGCGTTCTTAGAAAGAATAGAGAGAGAGACGCCAGGTTTGTATTTAGTGATTGAAAGAATAAGATTTCAATAGCTTTACTCAAATATCACCAATCCAACAAATAACCAAGCATTAAAAGATTTCAAGATCGAGGATCACTTAAATACCAATTTTCAAGAACAAATTGATTATGCTTGTACAATAAATTTTATGGTAAGCCACTTTTTTTTTAGAGCTTTTTTCTGGTTTTAATACAATGCTTTTTTGAACATTCATTGCTTGTCTGCCGCTCAAAAAAAAAAAATAAATAAATTTCATTGCTTGTGGAATTGAACTTGTTCATTGATAAGTGCCAAAACATACATATTTTAGCTCTCCAATCTACATTTATTAGTATTTTATTTTTATTAATTGATTTTTATTATGTGTTTTTATGTTTATAGGTAGCTCGAGCCCGTTGTCTGAGACTTTGGGTAGAAAGATGAATTTATAGAAGTTCCGGATCAATATGTAAAGTCCTTTGAAGTTAAATGACTAATATCTTATAATGTGAAGTTCAAGGGCCTTTTATGTTATTAGGGATTAAAACCCTACTTTTATATTAATCAGTGGATGTACTTACTTTGCAAGGGCTGCTGCTGCCGTGGAAAAGATTGGAGGAGGCGATCAAGGAATTGGTTCGGCACTAACGATACGACGAACGGGGGCTGCCATTCTTTGGTTCGCATATTATTTAGCTTCCTTTGAGTTTTTCTTTTTACCAAGTTATTTAAAGTCTTGTTTAATTACTCGCATTCCGATAACTCGTTTTAATTTATGTTTTTTATAAAAGTTGTTCGTTTGTTTTTGTTTGGTTTGTTATTTTCCGTATCGAGTAATAGAAGCATAATTCAAATTAGGGTTTCTTCTTTTTCTTGCATAATGATTAGTGAGTAGTCATATAGGTAGGGTCGCGGGGTGATTAACACTCCGTGACCAGTTCGGGCACGGTTCCTATTTTCAAACAATAAAGAAAAAATAATTTTAGATTAATAAAGAACATTCGTTAGATGAACTCGGGCATCGTCGGAGCCCATGTGAATGGGGGAACGGGGGTCCAAAACCCATTCTTCGTTACGCATGGGTAAACGGCGACCAGAGGGTCTCGCATCTTGCGGGGTATATTTTTCAATCTAAATTTAAATTTTTTTAAGACCACCAAATGGAGCAGGTTAATCCGGACTGGTTACGAGTGCTATGAACCCTGCGACCGTACCTTTCTTTTAATTATTTGAAATGTACAATCAATTTCTAGATTTAGTTAATTTTTCATCAATCGACAAAGGGTGGCTACCTAAAAGCCAGTTTAAATTATAACAACCCGAGTTTTTAGTCAACACACATCATCGTCTCTGTAGATTCGACTTCGGACTTACCGGATATTGTGCTATGTCGGTCTCTGCCCTACGCTTGGGGCAACCCATTATTTTAGGACTAAGAAATCGTCAAGCATTCATACTGAACAAAGAAACCCAAAACATTCATTCGCCTGTATCTGATTATGATTTTCTTTATTTACTCTTATAATGGGTATCAAAATAGAAGTGGCACTCAAAATTTGTAAATTTTATTGGGGAGTCTAAAGTTGCCGCACCTTAAACTTTAGTTCAGTATCGACACCGGAGAGGGAGACCAGGTTATATCTTGAAAGCACACAACCTAAGCTAATGGGTAAAGAGAAAGAAGAATTAAAGATATATTTTTCGGGAAATGAACTAAAGATATGTTGTACAAAAATTCTAACTCCACGCCCATATATACACTCATATATACACCCATACTCACAATAGAGGTGGGACCCACACACACTGGATGTGTAGTGTGTGCCGACTCCACCTCTATTGTGTGTGTGGGTGTGTAAATGGGTGTGTAAGTAAAATGATTGTATATTGTAATCCCACAAGCTAATACTATTGTTTTCCACCGTTTGAAACTTTATGCATTTGTGTAGCATGCGTATTACAGTAGACACCCCACAAGAATTAAAGATATATTTTTGTGGGTGTTAAATGAATTAAATAATTATGTGTGGATCATCCATATATGGTGTATCCTACCCCTCCATAAGAAGAAGCAGTTTTGGGGGATTTTCGCTTGCCAAATTTTGTCCAATTTGGACAATTATACCCCTCTATTGTTGGTTTGTTGTTCTTGGTCGGTTGACTATAATGGTCATTTTACCTCTTGTGCTTTGCGGGCTACGTGGCCTCCTCTCCTTTTCTTCCTCTGCTCCACACAACACCTATGCACATATACACAACAGAAAGTAGAGGAGATGAACACGTTTAAAGAGAGAGAAAGAGGGAGAAGAAGAGAAGCGAGATTTGAGGCGGACTCGACGAGGTAATCGCTCCCGGAACTCACGTAATACCCCCCTCTCTCTCTCTCTCTCTCTCTCTCTCAGAAAGACAGTATGAGCAAAGTAAAGAAAATCAGTCAACTCACGCTCACTGGACGATCCCACCATCAAATCTTAAACCCTAGGCTTGCAAAAATCGCATAAGGTAGAAATATTTTCTCTGTGTGTTAAATGTTAATCTGTTCTGGTTGTAGATCTAGGGTTTTCTTTAAATTTTATTTCTATGTATTCGATTTGCCCACTTGCATGTCTTTGTTAGTGTTAATTTTTTTGGGTTGGCAGTTAGCAGATCAGAGATAGAAAGAGGGCGGTGGCGGTGGCGGTGGCAATCGGTGGTGGTGGTGGTTTTGTTGGCCAGAGACACCCAAAACCAAATATGTGGTTTGCTCTCTCGATCGATCGATTGAATCCACTCCTCGCCCTCTCCCCCAAATCTACTGTCCAAAAACCCATACTAATTTCATTTAGTTTCTGAAGCGTTATGTTAGAGTTTCACTGTTTTTGAAAATTTGACCGAAAATTAAAATTACATTGAAATGATGTTTAATTTACGCAGATTTGAGAGTACGTAATTCTCTAACTTCTTTATTTTTTTTTTCGAGGTGACCAAAAAATGGAATTTTTAGTTCCGGAAGATAAATTTGTAGCAAAATAAGTTAGGGTTTTTAATTCGATTTCATCCACTTTCATGACTATTTTGCTGTAATTTGTGATTGAGTTCTGAATATCTTTGCTATGTACTATTTTTCTGCTCTGCTTCAGTGATGGAAGACGAAGAGGAACATGGGTCCACTAATTTCATCGGATCTTGTCCAGAAATCGAGGGTCAAAGGTGAGATTTTTATCTAAAATTTTTGCACCGTCAATTTTATTATTGTTATTTTTTTTGAAAATTTGGGGTCACACACTGACTGATAAACTGCTTTGGTCTTGAGCTTTAGTTTTTGGGGCTGAATGTTGCATATTCTCTTTGATTTGTGTTGAACTATTAAGTATCCAATGTGCTTTTTAGCGTATAATGCAACTCATGACCTTGCTCACACATATAACTTTGGAAACGCATCACCTTTGGGGGTGATTTTATGGAGGTGAAATGATTTAGATGAGCATGAGTCACTATACAGGAAGTATAAATGTATCAACAATCATGTTGATACTAGTCATGTTAATAGGCAATCAGTTTTTAAGATCACCGATTACACTTATAGTAATTTAGATGACAATATTTGGAGAAACTTCTTGATCAATCATGGAGATCTTTGATTGGGAACAGGTTTTAGCTGCCACTCAAACACCAGGAGAAGGAGAAGCAGGAAACAAGCGGTTCTAATTAAGGTGCAGTAGATTATAATTTACATGGATATTTGAGGTGTGTGCTAGGCTTAGAATCATTCACTATCAATCTGTTTTTAATCTTTGGAACTTAAAAAGGACTAATTGTGGTATTGATGATTTAAATAGGATGCCAAGAAGAAGAACGTGGAGCAGATTCTAATTTTGTCCGGTGATCATCTCTATCGGATGGATTACATGGACTTTGTGCAGGTACTTACCTTTTTATAAAAATTGTCACATCCAGAGTCTTCAGTTGATTTCTTATTGAGCAACGTAATTGCAGAAGCATGTCAACTTACAAGCTGATATCATGGTTTCATGTGTCCTCGAGTCCCCATGGATGATAGGTATGCTATAGTCTTCAAGTTAAACATAATTCCAGCTATTTAATATCAGGTCTTCAATGCATTTGAATTTTTATGTGACTGCACCTTGTGCCTAATGAACTGCCAATTTAATTTGTTATTATGATTTGCAGATTTCTTGTTTTGAATTTTATACAAAGATATTATTGTTCTACTCTTGACTTTTGAGAAAATACTGTTCTTTGTTGCATAGTTGCATAGTTATTACTCGAAGGTTGTCGCCATTCTTCCAAAGACATGAGTAGGACCATTTGGACTATGCTGGGGCCTAAATTGTGCATTCAATACACAAGTACGTACCACGAAGCTGCCATAATTGAAATTGACTTTCTGCCAAAAACTTGTGAGGCATGATATTGGTGGTACACGATAGAGATCTGCTTTCTATATGTTCTCTCTGTTTGCTGTTTTAGTTTGAAGTATTGTGTACATGTTTCATATTTTGTATTTGTGTTCAAATACAGCATTGGATTGACTTGTATTGTAAGTATTTATTGGTACTTGTGGTTGGATTATTCAAAGGGCATCCATATTTTATCATAGCCTAAATATTCTGTGAGTAAAACTTGTGGATGGATTCAAATGGCACTACAAGAAAAATGAAAATTGGTGATGAAAAAGTGGCGACGAAATTTAATTTCGTCACTAAATGAGTATATTTGGCGACGAAAAAATAAATTCGTCACTATTTTGACAACTTTCGTCAGGAAATAATTTCGTCACCAATTATACATGTTTAGTGACGAAAAAAATATTTTCGTCACCAAAGGTACCCATTTGGGGACAAAATACATTTTTCATCGCCAAAAGCTTAAAAAATGTGACGAAATTTTTTTTCGTCGCCAAAGATAATCATTTGGTGACAAAAAATATATTTCGTCGCCAAATGAAAGCAATTTAGTAACGAAATATTTTTTTCATCACCAAATGCTTAACTTTGGGGACGAAAAATATATTTCGTCATCAAATGGGTACATTTCGTGACGAAATTTATGAATTGCGCTTTGTCACTAAATATATTTCGGACATAACTCTTTACTAAAATCTCTGATTGAGATAATTCAAATTGGGTTTGAACAATAACTCAATTGCCTACAACTTTCATGTTTATCAAAATTGCTAATTTTAATGTTTAAGGGTTCAAAATTACATTCGAAATACATTTTCATGTTAAAACATATGTGTTATATATTAAATATTTCAAATATTTACTTAAAAGTTTGTGTAGTGCAGTTGGTTAGAGCTTGCGCAAAAAACTCAAGAGACTCAGGTTCGAAACCCTGCAGGAGCAAAAGAGAAGGATTTCTTTTCTCATATGAAAAATAGATTTCGTCACCAGGTAGGAATCCTCGACAACCTTTAGTCGACAAAATTTTTTTCGTCACCTATATTATTTGTGACGAAAAACATGCAATTTGTGACGATTTTCATTCGTCACCCAATTGAATTTTTCTTGTAGTGTGGTCTTAACAGGTATTCTGTGATTTCCCATTGATCTTGTCCGGGAATTTGGGCAAACAAAGTCATGCAGTTACTCCAAAATTCCAGTTGGTTGTACAGCTACTTATGTATATGAAACAGACTTCTGCTGCCAACTTTAGATAGGTTTTTTGCTAGACATACTTATCTATATAAAACTCAACACCAAACTCATACAGCCTATGTTTCCAAAAAAATTCCACACCATTCAACGGGCATGACGGACGTGCATTGCACGTTGCGATGTACCTAGTTAGACATAAATAAACCAACACTCAACAAGTGATTTTCATAATATATGTGAAAATCACCGATCGAATTTGTGTGCATAATATATGTTGTAAGTTCAAAATTATAGTATGTATCATCCATTTTAACGAAAGATATGTGATTTTCATAGTTATACGAAGTTATAGAAATCGAGTTTGAAAGGGTCTCCAAATGAAGATACTATTTAGAGGTGATTTACTCCCTATTTTTTCGGGTACTGAGAGGGAAACCAAATCCCGCAGCAAAAATTCTTTTTCCACGGAATAGGGCCTGAAATGACATGTGCCTCCAGTTTCTAAGATGGATGGCTTGAATTGCGCACTAGCCTACATGGTACCATCTCAAACAAACAGAAAATATCTCTCTCTCGCTCTCGCTCTCGCTCTCGCTCTCGCTCTCTCTCTCTCTCTCTCTTCCTTCTTATTTTAAAGCTTAAAATGTTAGAATGTTAATATATACTCCCTCCGTCTCTTTTTAAGTGTCCTACTTCGTAACTCCAACTTATTAAAAAGACATTATCACTATACATTTCGCATCAATTTTTTCCTCCACTTTCTCTACTTATCCATCATCATTACATTTTTACTCACTAACTTTTCAAAATGGAATCTATTTTTAAGGACAAAATAGGCAATGCAGCAACTTTTACCCACTAATTTTACAAAATGAACACTTATTAAGGGACAGTCCAAAATTAAATACTGGACTCCAAATATGGGACGGAGGAAGTAACTTTTATTTTTGGGGAAATTCCTGGCCGGTCCCAAATTTTACATAGGGTTCCATGCAAACCCTTTTTTAAAGTTCTATCCCATCTAGACCCTTTTTAAAGATGCTTTTACTATTTCGCCCCTATCACTTTTCATACCTCAAGAATTCATACCTTCGAGAATTCACACCCTCTCAGAAATTCACACCCCCAAGAATTCACACCTCCCAGAATTCACACTCTCAAGAACTCACACCTCCGAGAATTCACACCCCTCCGAGAATTTACACCTCTCAGAATTCACACCCCCAATAATTCACACATCCGAGAATTCACACCCTCCAGAATTCACACACTTTCGAGAATTCACACCTCTCAGAATTCACACCCCCAATAATTCACACCTCCGAGAATTCACACCCCTTAGAATTCACACCCCTCTGAGAATTCACAACCTCAAGAATTCACACCCCCAAGAATTCACACATTTCAGAATTCACATATCTTTGTAAAATTCACACCTTTACGGAATTCAAACCCCTAAAATTCACATATTTTTTTGCAGAATTCACGCCCCATCTGCACTATTCGCACCTGAGAATTCATACCTCTCAAAATTTACACCCATTCCCAAGAATTCACACCCCATTCGCAAGAATTCACATTCTTTTGCAGAATTCACACTCCCAAAAATTTGCACTATTCACACTCCCAAAAATTTGCACTATTCACACTCCCGAAATTCGCTTCTTTAAAAAAAGACACAATTCACACTTAAATAAATAATTCATATGTTCGTAAAAGACACAATTCACATCTTAAAAAAGACAAAATTAGCATCCCATCTATATTTTTCACATCCTCAAAAAATGAGATATCAATTGAGAGACTCGTGATCTTTACAGAACAAATCAATTGAATCCCAATCATGCAAAAATTGAACAAATCAATTCACACCAAGTGAAGTACAACAATCTACTGTATAACAATACAAGAACGAAACGATTACTAGAGAAATCAATTGAGTGACTCATGATCATTACTGCAACGATCTCAAACGTATCAACGAGCGTAGCTGCAAAATAAAATTAAAAAAACACAACAATAATCACAATCAGATTAATTAAGAAAAAGAAACAAATAAACGTATATATTTATATCTATTTACGAATAAGAACTTACCGAGGTGGATTTCTCCGAATGATCCGCTACCGATCTTTTGCTCGAGCTTGTGTTTGCCGCCGACGATCCCGGCAAATACAAGTTTTCAGTTGCCGGATTTTCCATTACGAGTTCATCAACCAGATCAACAAACACGTGGTCAGTTCCTAATGCACAGATCGAGTTTTCAATTGATTATTCAGATGTTTCCACAGAAATAATAGCTCACTGTAAACAGTGGTGTTCGAAATCGAGGAGAGGGACGAGAACGGCGTCGTTAGTGAAATGAGACGATTGGTGGCGGCGGGGAAGAGGGGGGCCAGCGGTTGCAGTTTCCGGTGGGGAGTTGTTCGGAGGGTTGGATCGGATTATGTCGCCATATTACGGGAGAGGTGGATGCGTATTATGACGACGAGAGTCCTAGCGAGAGGTATATTTTTGGTAGTTTACCTAGAATAGGGGTTAGGCGGAATAGTGTTGACAGGAGGTGGGCTCGGACGGAAAGCGGGTGACGAAAAGGGGCCGGCCAGTAAAAATCCCTTTATTTTTTCATATCTATTTTGACAGAGAGGGAGAGGGATAGGGAGGGAGAGAGAGATAGAGACTACTGTGTGAATGCATTAAATGCGCACATGGTAGTGAGAGAGAGGGAGTGACGCATGTGGAATTTATTTGGATGAGGATTTAGTGAGGCATGGAATTATAGGGGAAGGATCCTACAAGCCGTAAACTTAAAAAATAGGTGACCAAAAAAAAAAAACAACTTAAAAAGTAGGACCAGCCCGGAATTATGCCCAAAATCTTTTGATCTCAACCGCACCGTACATAGGCTTCCTAGAAAAAAAAAAGTATTCTTGACAAAAAGTAGGTTTGATCGGAGATAAATGAAAAAACAAACTACTCACACTTTGTTAGAATGGTAAATACGATTTTAAATTTAAACTACCTATTTTTCACTGTAACATTTAATTTGTTTTTACAAGTATCAATGTCCCACAAATTTTTTTTAGAAAAATAATTTTAAAATTTACAAAATAAACAATTAAAATCAATATTTTGAGACCCCGATGTGATATACGAAATCGAGTTTGAAAGGGTCCCCAAACGAAGATAGTGCTTAAAGGTGATTTCTCCCTATTTTTTTGGGAATGGAGAGAAATCAATTCCTGCAGGAAAAATTCTTTCCCATGGAATAGGGCCTAAAATTGACACCACACCCTAGTGTGATAACGGTATCGCCCAAGAACAGGGACATCTAATGCACCGTTCAGATCTGTACGTACGACACGAGGAGAAATTTGAACCAATGGTTTTCGAGACAGACTCCTCGAATTGCGCACTACACTGCATGGTATCCTATCAAACAAACTAAACTGAAAAAATGGTTCTCTCTCTCTCTCTCTCTCTCGATCTCTCTCTCTCTCTCTCTCTCTCTCTCTCACACACACACACACACGCACGCACACACACATCCTTGATTCATTTACAACTATAAATCTTACCTATTCTCGTGTTACAAAACCATAAATCAAACTCCCATGACCTGAATATCATCTCTCCTCCTCTTTTTGCTAGGATTGTATCTACAATGAATCATCTCATGAATCTCGTATCTCCTCCATTTTATGGAACCTACAACGATTGATTACATGAATCTCAACTCTCCTCCTGCGTCCATTGTGTTTTTCTTTATATGCTTCAGAAAGCCATTCTTTGTAGTTCGAGTCAAGGTTAATGATTGGGGGTTTCTCTACTTCAGGAAAAATTGTGCCCAAGAGGGCAATCGGAACTCCTTTGGCATCTTCATGCTGGTAGCGGGTTTTAGAGAGGATGGTAGAATCGTATACATCATCTTCATGAAGGAGGGGGAAAATGTTCCGACAATGAAGAAAGAAGCATCCGGCGATGAAAAGACCATATGGTTTTTTTTTTTGCTCGGCAACCATATGGTTTTTTCTTCACGTTATGTTTTACATACCACAACCTCTAGCATCGCACCAAGAAATGAAGCAGCACAAGATTAACTGCCGGCCCATATTAAGAGGCCAAACCAATTAAGGTTGTTCTCTAGCGCCATAACTTTCCTCCCGACAAAGCAGAGGAATCTCCAAATAAGCACCAACAGTGTCTGGATCACGCATCAAACAAACTTGATCAAGATTTTAATCAACCACCACATCCAGCCGAGCACAGACATTTTTGCTGTGCAGAAAAAAAAATTAGAAATGTGTCAATGAATGAGAATTGAGAGGACGTGTGGAGGACATCGGGAATAAGATAATATATAGTCAGGGGGATAGCCAGGATCTATTTGGCGTGGGGTCAAGCATCTACAACACGTATAATTTGTATTTCATACTTGTAATTGTATAATATAGTTCTTACACTAAAATAATAAATGAAAAGTGGTTATCTAGTCATATTTTATTGGTATGTAACTTCATTTAGAATTGACCCCATCGAAGGACATTGTTTCACGTAGAAGTTGATGATTCTAATGACACTTTTCTTTTGAAAATGTCTCCCCCTAGCTATAGAAAAAATAAAATAACAAAACAAGAAAAACAAAAAATCCCCACAATCCGTTCAGTTGTTGAGAATGCTGTATGAGAAACTGTTCTCAAGAAAAGTGAAATGGGGTGAAGTAAAAAAAAATGAAATTTATTTTTTTGTGTGTGATTTTGTTGACAATAAATCTTGCAGGAAAACAATAATTCCTCCCTTTTGGCGAGACCTATTTTGCAAAAAAGTTTTTTCCGATGGAAAAGTTAAAGTTGTGAGTCCTACAACTTTTTTGATAACTGAACACACATAAAATTCGATTTTTCCGTCCTTTTCCATTCTTTCCGTGCAACTGGGCCCAAGTGTGAGAAAAGAATTACATTGAAGCAATAGATTCCGACCTTGATACCAAACTAAACCAAGAATATTAATCTTCCAACTTAAAACCATAAAACTATTAAATTGGTCTCCTTTTACACTCATTTGTTTTCCCTACTCTCCCTTCCCCTTCATATATATGAATTTTCTAATATCAAACGTCCAATTTCCGACTGTTTCAGCTTTCAATTTCATTCAAATTCACAGTAACAAAAATAAAAAACAAAGACAAACTGAACCAATCAAATGAAAAACTTGATGAAAGCAAGCACACAGCTGGAAGACATGAAGGCTACAAATCAACATGTTAGATTTTTTTGTGTGGGGAGGTTTTCAACTTACAATTAATTGACAATAGGTGGAGAAACTTACAAATTTGCTTCGTAGTTTCCAATATAATGGAATAACACTCCAAGCGTAGGGTTTAATACGTCGAGATAAGCATAATAATCCGGAAGACCGGGTATCGTACTCAAGAGAATATTTAGTACGGCTTGGATGGATTTGTAGATGTAAACAATGTTTTCGGCCTTTAGACAGCCAACTTTGTTTTACTTTAAGCGGTGGAAAATAAACGGCTAAATTAAAACGAAGATTTAACTAAGATAAAATGGAAGGCTAGGTCTAGGAGATTCTAACACCTACGACTCAAGTCAAATCACTTTTCTCGTCCTACCCGGAAGAAATATGGTTCGAACACCGAGCGCGTTCTAGAATACATTTGGCAAACGCCTCGAGCGACAGAGCTCTATGCATCATGTGTGGCAAGTAGCATGCGCGCTCTTGCCTATACATGATCAAGGAGGTTAACACCTTAGCAATTTGACAAACGAACCCGAACTAACTTGATTTTCGAACCCAAGATTGAAACTTTATGATGAGAAAAACAATATCAACTCAAGACGTACATGAGGGGCTAATCACCCCATGACCAAGCCCTAAAAGACTACTTACTCATATCTAGAGAGATAGAAGGAAGGCAAAATCTAGCTAAAATATTGAATCAACGAAACTTGAAATAAACTTGAAAATATTATAAATCGGGAGCGTAGCTACAACTTTAATGAAGACGCAAATAACAAAACAAAATTAACTAAGCTAGAAATGCAGGTTTTTAGCTAAAAAAATGAAGAACAAGCGAGAATAAATTCAAAATGCAAGCAAATCCTATTCTAGATCTAAAAAGGGTACTACTCTATCTAATTCGTGCAATGGTAACATAACGGAATATTTATACCGTTCCCTAATTTTTAGCTACGAAGGCCCCTCGGTACCGATACCTCTTCTGACTTGGTATCGATACCGAGCTCATCAAGCTGATTTTTTTTCCTTCTCAGTATCGATACCTCTACTGAGTTGGTACTGATATCGAGGCCTCTAGCTGCTTCCTTCCAACCCTCTCAGTACCAATACCTCAGCTGACTTGGTATCGGTACCGAGACCTTTAGCTCCAGCATTTGCTCTTTGGTCCTCTACTTGGCCTTTCGTGCCGTCAGGTCACCTCTGGGCCTTCCATCACTACAAGAAAATTTGCATTAGGTGACAAATGAAAGTTGTCACAAATTGCATGTTTTTCGTCACAAATAGTATACGTGACGAAAAAAAAATTGTCAACTAAAGGTTGTCGAGGATTCCTACCTCGTGACGAAATTTATTTTTCGTCACCTATGGTGTCTTTTGATGACGAAAAATTTCGTCACGAAAAAATCACTTGGTGACAAAAATTTTTTGTCACCTATTATTCTTTTTGATGACGAAATATTTTGTCTCCATTCTAATAATTATTTGTCACCAATTCTCAATTTCGTCACTAATTATGGCAGGTGATTGAACAATGTAAATACATACGTGACAAAAAAAGTTTCGTCACCAAAGAAATTAATTAAAAATAATAATTGTGACAAAATATTTTGTCACGTAAAATTTCCAATTAGTGACGAAAGATATAGTCATTAAAAAGTTGATGAGAGAAACATCTTTGGTGATAAAAAAAAATTGTCACCTTAAATATGTGTATAGGAAATAAAGTGACAAAATAAATTGTCACTAACACTCTTCCTACAAGACAATATCATCCTATTCATTTTGGAATTCAATACTCAGCCAAATAAATGAACTATAAGTTACACCATAATAGCCAATACATCTTTGTAAACCATTATAATCATGTGCCAAACTAGATATCCATTAACCACAAAAACTATGTATTCTATACCAAATTAATGTCCATTCAACCATAGGATCTAAAGCATCAATATTCCCATGACAAAAACATGAAAGGTAGACCATACCATATATGTTCATCATAGTTCTGTAGCATCATTAAAATGAAAAAAGAAGACTCGGAACTTCATCCAAAAAAGGAGTCTTCATAGAAGCATATATCCAGAAAAGAAGACTCGGACCTTCATCCCAAAAAGGAGTCTTCATAGAAGCATACATCCAAAAAAGAAGACTCGGACCTTCATCCCAAAAAGGAGTCTTCATATATCCAAACAAAAAGTCTTCATAGAAGAACGTCTATATACCATCTTCCCCCCTACAAACCTTATGTGTATTCAATCTGCACATAAAAAGTAGGATAAAGTATTTTGGTTATGATGTCAATAGAACACAAAACATTATGGAAACTTAACAATCTGCACAGTACACCTTATGCGTATTCAATTTGCACACACAAAGTATTTTGGTTATGTGTTAGGTGTGTTGTGTCCACTAAAGGTGTGTGTTGGTGTGAGTTGTGTGTGTTGCGTCCACTAAAGGTGTGTTGTGTCCTCTAAAGGCGTGGATTTCATTACTGGTGTGTGTTGTGTGGGTGCCAAGTGAGTTGGAACACAAAAAACAGCCAAAAACCATCAGTAAAGATCAGCCCAGCAATCCAAAAAATTAAGAGCAGCAACAACAAACATGAGCACCAAAATGCAAAAGGGAATTGATATTGTCTTGTTTATTCTGTTACTTTATCTCTTTCTCTTATAGTTGAGCTGTTGGGTAATGGATGTAATCTACAACTTTTGTATGTCATGTTAGGTAATGGCTGTAATCATTGTAGTGGCAACAATGTGGTGCATGTCAGTCCACTAGGGTTTGTTTAAGATGGCTTGAGTGCATCTCAGATAGATTGTTTGCTGTCTCTATAGCTCAATTGTAGTTGCTCAATATAGCTCAATTGTGTTGGTTTTCAAGTGGAGCAGGTACCCTCTTCTGCATATGCTTCACTGCTACTCCTGTGTGTAGTGCAGCAAGGGTTTAACATAGAGTACCACTGGTGCTTTGTTGGTCTAGCTGATCATTCATTGAAAGTGCTGACTGTGATGGCAGTCTTTATGTTGTATAAGGTATCAAGCTATATGTTAAGTAGTTGTGAGCTTGGGGGTTGTCCTATTGTTTGTACCTACCCTTGGGGGGTTGTCCCTTGGGTTGTTTAAGCCTTTCTAGAGGGCATGTCCCTAGTTATGTTTTGATTTCCTAGCTTGTTTTTGACTGCTCATGTGGTGTATCATGCTCATCCTCATTGCTAGCCTGCCTGCTGCTGTCCAGTAGTGGCAGCCTGCTACTGTTCTGCTTCGCTACTACTACTGCATCCTGGTTGCTACTGGCTGTTACTATAATGGCAGCAAACTGCTACTGTATCAGAGCCCTTTTGGCTGCTGTATCTAGGTTCCACAAGACTATACAAGCTGCGTGCATCATTTTTGCAATTCCAGCTAGTCAATTTCCAAGTGTAAGCTGCCGTGTGTGTTCTTCAAGCAGCCAGTCAATTTTGCAATAGCATACTTAGTTTGAGAAAGAAGTATACTTGAAGCAAGTTTTTGAACCTTTATACCCAAAAAATAACTCAATGAACCTAAATCTTTCATGACAAATCTTGTATGAAGTGTAGCAATCAACTGAGTAATATACTGAGTATCACTACCTGTGATTAGAATATCATCCACATAAACAAGAACAAGTGTAAGACCTTGATCAATTTTAAGAGTAAATAAAGAGGAGTCTGCTTTGCTGTTGGTGAGCCCCTGCTTAATGAGAAACCCATAAAAGAGAGAGAACCAAGCCCTAGGAGCTTGTCTTAAGCCATACAATTAAGGCTTTGTTGAGTCTAGAAACATGATTAGGAAAGGCCTCATTTCTGTAACCTTGAGGTTGTTTCATATATACTTCTTCTATAATACCATGTAAAAAGGCATTAGAAACATTTAGTTGTTTAATGTCCCAATTATGATGCACAGCTAAGCTAAGCACCACTCTCACAGTCGGTTGCTTAATGACAGGGCTAAAAGTCTTTGTGAAATCCAAACCTTCTTGTTAATTTCCATTTGCCACTAGCCTTGCCTTGTATTTAGCTGCACTTTCATCTGAGTGATGCTGGATTTTAAAAATCCACTGGCATCCTATAATGTTTTCTCCTGAGAGTGGATAAACTAAAGACCATGTGCCCTGCTTTACTAAGGCTTGGTATTCTTCTGCCATAGTTGTTTGCCACTGAGGATGCTTAATAGCTTCAGAAAATATCTAGGTTCTACAGTTGGAACAAGCTCACTCACAACAGCAGTTAAACTGTGTTTAGGTTTGTGCATGCCATATTTAGACCTAGTGACCATGGTATGTTGAATGAGAGGAATGGAAGAAGACGAAGGTAACCTAGGAGGACAGGCTCCTAAAACTTGGTCTGGAGACAAAACTGGGGAAGCAGAGATAGAATCTGCAGGAGAAGGAGTCTGAGCAATCACATGAGTGTCCGAATGTAATGAAGAAATAGGATATGAGACATGTAAATGAGGTTGAGAAATAGGAGAAGAAAGAGAAACAGGAACAGACAAGGGAATAGAAGAAGAATTAGAAAGAGACACTGAGGAAGAGGGAAAAGAGATTACAATATCTTCAAAAGATGTTAAAGGGACAATAAACTTAACTGAATCAGAGACATAGTTAGACGAAGAAAATGATGTACAGAGTAGGGAAATTCACTTTCTATGAATTTGACATGTCTGGATATGTAAATCTTTTTAAGCACAAGGTCATAGCACTTGTACCCTTTAGTATGATCACAATATCCTAGGAAAATGCATGGTTTAGATTTAGGAATCAGTTTATGACAGCATATGGTTTCAACCAAGGATAACAACAACCACCAAAAGGTTATAAGATCATATAGTTTAGTTGGCTTTGAAAAAGAAGAACAAAGGGAACCTGAATTGTAAGGAGGAATGAGGTAACCTATTGGCCAGGTAAACAACAGTGGTACGTAAGAGCTTCTAGCCAAAACACAATAGGTAAATGACCTTGTAATAAGAGAGCAATAGTGGTTTCAATCAAATGTCTATGCTTTCTTTCCACAACCCCATTCTGTTCAGGGGTATGTGGACATATAGTTTGATTAATAACTCCACTTGTCAAGAAAAAGATGGAGTAGAAAATGATTAACAAACTCACCTCCATTATCTGCTTGGTCTTCTATTAGAAGACAGGCTCCTCAAGTTAGATGGGTCAAAGTGGTATGGTTTAAATATGCAGTGCCTAGATGGTCTATCATTCAATGGTTGGTTGTATTAGGCAGGTTATCCACTCTAGATAGGCTTCATAAATGGGGGATTGTCATGGAGTCTCACAAATATGCAGTGCCCCTGTGCCTTTGTAAGTGGTTTTGGCTATAAAACTTAACTTAGACAATATATATATATATATAAATAGGGAAAGCATGATGTACTAACCAGCAAGTTGTTAACCGGTGAATCCTTGTTGTTTAAGAAACGCCATAACACTAGCCAAAGTCTTCCCCTGTTCCTCTATCTTATTGTTTGCTGCTTCAATTCCTTCCGCTTGCTCCTGAATTTTTTCAGCTTGCTCTTGCACCTTTCCCTCGAGGTGTGTTACATACTCCCTGTTCACAGTCCTAATAGAGGAGGAAGGCCTAATGCCAAGTCCATTCACATAGCCTGACTTTGCCTTGAGTCCTTTAACGGAGAGCTCCTCTTGCGTAATCGGGATTGCACCTTCCTACGCATTATGTTCAGTCTCTATTTGTACCATCTTATCCTGTCATTTTAAAGTAAATGCCAAATTTAAGTTCTGACAATTTAGTATAGACAAGTTCTAATAATTTAGAAGACACTAGTACACCACAAAAGTACTTGATACACGTACATAGAGAACTTCGGATTCTGAAGAGATCCATTTTTGTGTGTCCTTATTGAAGTGGGTATCCTTGTACATCTCTGTTACCGCGGGCACAACACCTCCATTATCGTGCATCTGATATAATATGTTCTCATCAAATGAGTTAATAAAGCATGTTCATATTGTAAAAAAAAAAAAGTGAAGGCCAATATAATAGAAAACGCACCGCAGCGGCAACCTTAACTGGGAGTGACTTTGATCCACATCTATGTTTTGTCTTAGACCAAGACCTGTTTTTTATTTTTTGTATTGGCAAAAGAAACATATCGATAAAATAGAAAATGAGTTACGAAGAGAAGAAGCTATTGAATTAGCCCAGTTGTTATCGGAATATAAAATATAAATGCCTAGAAGATATCGATTAAACATAAAATAGCCCAGTTGTGATTGAATCCAATGGAAATTTCAGACTTAATTTGTCAGTTGGCAGGTATTGAACTAGCAGTGGAATTGAACCCAAGTATAATCAGGAAAACAATTAGAAGCCAAGTATATGAAGTTTGCATGAGTCCTAATGGAGCTAGCTATGATGATGAAGAATCTCGAATAACAACATGTTTAGTCCTCTCAGAAGCTAAACCTCATTTCTTGAATAGCAACATATTGATTACTCCAGAGGGCTACATAGCAGCTAGCAAACAGCAATAGCAAACTTCTAAGTACTAAATAGAAGCCAGCTAATAGCAACACAGGAACAGCAGTAGCATTGCAGAATTGAAGGAAAAAATGCAGAAATTTGAAGAGGAAAATGTAGAATTGAAGAGGTATATAGTAGAAAATGAGAGGAAATTGACTCATTGATGAACTTTGTACAAAAGCTAAGTGGAGAGCTGCAACAATTGTCCACACAGAACCAAGAAGCAATCAAGAGAATTGAGGAGTTGGTGAATCTCTCAACACTATCTCGTCGAAAAGAATGGCACCAGCAGCTACTTGTATTGTCTTTGCTTGTCATTTGTATGGCCATGTTTTATAAGTATTGTAATGTCGTTCGAAATGCAAATTCCTAGCATTGCCATGAGAAGCACCTATGTACTGAAAATGGCACATCCAGTCCAAATGCCGAGTAGCTATCAGTAATGTTGTTCTATATGAATGAATGAAGTGTTTCCTAGCATTATGAATGCAATTCAAATCCCTAGCATTATGTTTTTTTGTTAAGTACTTGGTTTGGACTTCAATCAGTAAACCTATCCTCAGTTTGGAGTTGAATTAGAGAGGAGACATGACTGGAATTCCCCCAAGTAGATCAGTAGAGTAGCAAAGCCATATTGAATGTCTAAAGACTGATTAATCTAGGAATTTGACAGCAATAAGCCAATAACAGTCCATGAGACCAAATGGCAGGTTTTTCTTCAAAAGAAGCAGCAACAGTTCACAATATAACAGCTTGGCAGTCAATATTAGAGACCAAAAAGCTGATAATCCTATAGTTGCGAGCATACATGGATGAAAGCCATGATGAAGGCCTAATCCTACAGTTGTAATCCATAAACAGCCATAATGCTGTTGGTGATGTTACTTAGTAAGTGCCATGGGCACAAGGGCAGAAATGAAGTCAAAAAGGCAGCAACAAAAGCAGCATTAGAAAAGGGAAGAAAATCGAACCTGTTTGAGGTGTTTTTTTCTGATCGCTCTTACAAGACCACAAACCAATAGAGAAAACTATAAGGGTTTCAAGTTTAGGATATGGTTTTTCAATAAAATCCAAGATTAGGATGCTATAACAAGAACCATGACTATTTCTATGGTGAACAAGATTACCAGCCATTTTGGAACTGTCCACTTCTTAGTGACTAAGCTCGTCCACTGCTCTGGATTGACACCAGCTGGTGGGTTGTTTCTAGCATACTCTTCCCCCCTTGTTTCTTTAAGTTTCTTGTACTTTTTGTGCAAAACGAAGTTGTGATTGCTCAACCTCCGTCCACATTGTGTTGCCACTGCCTTTTCAACATCGATTGGATCTCCTTGCAAGTCAAACTTATCCTGCAATATTTGATAATGTTAGTAATGACTTGATCCTAAGTTACATAATTAATACCTTATTTGTAAACTAAGAACTACTTTGATGATACTGATACATTCTTTGCCTTGGATTTCTTGAAATTTGTTTGGGCAATGCTGTTTCACCACAGCTTTCATATTTTATAGTTTTTAGCTTATTTGGTTGCGTTCGATATTGATCTGATCATTCCTAAAGCTCTGTGTGTGTGTAATAATGGGATTTCTGGATGATGTGAATTTAAGGTTCTTTAAGGAATGCCCACATCCAGATGATAACCAGCGGCGTCAACTGAGTAATGATCTAGGGCTTCAGCCTAAGCAGATCAAGTTTTGGTTTTAAAACAAGAGGACTCAGACAAAGGTGCTCACTTTTCATCACTCTAACCTTCTGTTTACATGCGCTGCAAATGAAAGATTAACTGCTGGAAATACTCAGAGTTTACCATTATGCGCTGAAGTATAGGTGCTTTAACACTCTCATCTACTGCCTTCCACCTAGGGACGCCAACGTCTATCACATGTGTGCGAACCTCGACACCAATCCTTGAGGCCAATTGAGCAGCATGCTTTCCTACCGGCGCACGAAATAGTTGTGGAATGGGAACTGGAAGCTTTCCTTGTTTGTCAATGAGTCCCTGAGCTTCAATGCCTCGCGTAGGTCCACGGGTAGGTCTATTAATTTCTGTCACAAAGAAAACAAAACAAGAGTAAATAAAATTGTTTACACCAAATGGCTACATGGGCTAAATGATATGCGATGTTTCCAATCCATCTAGTAAGAGGGAAGGAAAACAATGCCATAGTAACAGTAACAAAATAGGATAACAGAACAGCAGCAGCACTGCTACTGGTTTGACAGAATAGCAGCAATAGTAGGCTTCACACAACAGAGCAGCAGCAGCTGTAGGAAACTGTATTTTTCCCTGGCTTGAAAAACAACAGCCATAATAGAAAACAGTAACCAAAACTCAGGGACTTCACTATGACAAACTGGCAGTAAAGGACACTATTTGTATCCTAGTCCTCTTAAGCATTTACAAAAGAGATGGCAGTAAATGGTAGTAACTGATAGCTGGTACCAGTTCGAACAATCCATTTGCAAATGGATGGAACATCAGCAGCAACACTATTTGAGCAACAAACAACAACAACAGCAGCAGTAAGCATCAGAATATAGAAGCAAACAATTATGTATAGCAAACAGCAAATAGCAGTAAGCATCAGCAGTAAGAGTCATTCAAAGCAGCTAAAAGAAAAGAGCTATGTACAACTACAGTCTTTCAAAGCAGCCAAGCAAAGACTAGCAGATCTGAATATGCTCAATGAGTCCAGTTACAATAACAGCTACCAAAACAGCTAATATACACAGTATTAGTAGAAAGATCCAGCACATTCAAGTATCATATACTTGGGACACAAGCACATGCACTTTCCAATAGCACACAAGAACATATATGCTAACAATGGAATTGACTAGAAGTTAAAGTAATAGCAGGTGCAGAAATGTCCTGAGCACAAACCTTTGGGGTCATCACATTGCAAATGCCCACCAATGAAAACCAAAAACCCCTCAGGTATGATCAAGTGATATGATGGTAAGTATGATACAACTATCATAGCCATGCATAGAAACAATCAAAGAATGAAACCGTTGGTACACAGCCAGCTATCACATTACTTCTTCTTTTTCGTAAGGTTATCAGTCAATTGTTCTTTTTTTCCACAAAAAGTGCGCCAGTCATAATTTTACTTAGACTACATAAAACAAGATAACGTAACTGTAAAAATAAACCATATATTACATTACTCACCGCCATTGTTCTCAGGTAGCACGTCATTTTGTGGCTGAGCAATGGGAGGCAGTGAGGCTTGGCTTTCCATGCTGGGATGAGGTGTTGATCGGGTGACCCTCTCGGAGATCAGAGTTGCACCACATTGTGGCTCTGTATGTGATTGTGCTGGTAGACCACCTGGTGGTGTCTCTATGTCCTATAATAATAGAACACAAAATGCACCAGCATTAATACATATTGCACTTCATTCATACGAGAAGACAATAGAAAAAGTACGAGAAGAAAAGATTAAAAAAAGAAGAAGATACATTATTACCTCTTGCTCGAAAGAGTCATTAGACTCACTGTTATAGCCATGACCATCCTCATCATTTGATAGCATATAGTCAGGGTCGTCCACCTGATCAGCCCTACCACGCTTCCCATTATCATTAGCACACTGGTGCCGAGCTGATCCCATCATAGATGTTGCAATTTTCATAACCCCAAGAGATTCCAATACCTCATTGTTCCTCTTTACTTTCTCATCTCTTATCCTCTCATAATGTGTTTTGTAATGAGTTGCTAGAAAATTAGGCTGGAGCATTACTTTTCCTTGTTTTTTTTTGGTAGACACTTTTTCTCCTCTAGACATTTCTGCGTGACGATGAACTATAAATAAACAACACAGTTTAAAAGTAATGCAAATTAAGAGCAGTGTAAAACAAAATATCTAATGAAAACCCATAACTTCAAAAACTAAACACATGTAAAATACATACAAGGATCCACATACAATGCTTAGAAGAAGTACATATATCTACCCAAAAAAAAAGAACTACGCGTCATAATCCATATCAGGATCCATATCAGCATCGGATATTTCATCGTCTTCACCAGCTTCATCATTTATATCCTCTCCTATTATTTCATGCTCTTCATCAACTTCGTCATCTGTTAGGTTTTCAGTTGTTTCATGTAATGGCCCAACTCCAGCAATAACCTCAACTTCAGCGTCTTCCCTACGGAATCGAATATTACCTTCAATGTCAATTGGCACTCCTGAGGTCATCCTTTCTTGTTGGAAGGCATCGGTACATTCTGGAGAATCCAGTGGTTCACCGTCTCCCACCTCTGGTAAATCAAACACACCCCTTTGCTTGACCAACTGCACAACTTGCCAAGGTTCGCCCCATTTTGTATCATTTAGGTAGAAAACTTGCTTTGCTTGGCTAGGCAAGATGAATGGATCAGATTGACACCACCGACTCTTGACATTAATACTTGTGCAGTATTGATCAGTTCGTATAGTGCCATTTCGACCTGTGTTGCCGGTGTTGTACCACTCACATTGAAACAAAAGGACTGTATTCTCACACATGTACTCGAATTCCCAAACTTTGACCAAGTGACCATAATACTTGTGCATCTTCCCCTCGTGGTCTCCATGAGCAAGCACGCCACTATTTTGACTCCTACGGCGGTCATCTACTTCTCTCGTACGGAACCTTAACCCATTAGTTATGCAACCGTAGTGCTCCTTCACTAGCAAATTGGGACCATTTGCTAATGACCATAGTTCATTAGTCGCCTCTATTGACTTGTTAGCCCTCAACCGATTTACCTAAAGTAATATATATAATCATGAAAAAGTTAGTTATGCTAACTAAATTATGGTTCGTTTAATACCAATGACTAGCATCTCTAAAAGAATTTCAAGTATCTTACCTTCTCTTTGAACCACTTGGGAAAGACTTTTCGTTGCACACTGGTTATGTTTTGTCCATTTGGAACATGCAACAATTTTTTGTGTTCCCTATTCAAAAAAGAATGTCATTAATTGCTGAAATACTATCATTGTCATCAAAGCCACTAAAAAAAGTCAACTACGTACTCTAGATACTCCTCTATCTCAGGGCTATTTAACAAAATGAACCAATGAGCTACGTCACGGAGTTCTTGTGACATCTCGCCATTCCTTGTGACTAGCCCAAAAGGACGAGCTGTCTCTGTGAATACTGTGTACCCTATACGACGTTCGCCAAAGTCTTCATTTCGTTGAGTTCGATTATGCACGGTTTCAACCTCATCAAGATACATCGAGCAAAAAGTAATGCACTCCTTGACAATGTAAGCCTCTGCAATCGAACCTTCTGGTCGAGCTCGATTAGAAACAAACTGTTTCAGAGTTCCAAGGAACCTTCAAGACCAGTTAAGAGTAAGATTAAACATGTAAAACAATGACCCTTTTCAATCAATAATTATGTTTGTTACAATTACCTTTCTATTGGGTACATCCACCGATAATGTACTGGTCCTCCAAGTATGGCTTCACGTGGTAAGTGAACAGCTAAGTGGACCATCACGTCAAAGAAGGCGGGAGGAAAGATCTTTTCAAGCTTGCATAGTATGAGCACTATACGTTCTTCTAATTTCTCTAATTCACTACGTCTCAATGTCTTAGAACAAAGGTCTTGGAAGAAACTACCCAACTCAAATAATGTTGTACTAATTTCCTTATCCACAAAACCACGCATCCCAATTGGAAGAATCTGTTGTATAAGTATATGGTAGTCATGACTTTTTAGGCCAGTTAGTCTACCATTAGTTGAATTCAAGGACCTTGATATGTTTGCTGCATAGCCATCTGGATACTTGACCGATTTCAAGAATTCAAAGAAAGCCTCCCTCTCATTAGGGGTTAGCGCAAAGCTCGCACAAGGTTTGACATATGATCCGTCGGGACGTTGTGTCAACCACAGATCTTTTCGTATGCCCTTATCTTCCAAATCCTTTCGCGCCTTGTCCGTGTCCTTATTCTTTCCATCAATGCCCAACATTGTTCCAACAATATTTTCACTAAAATTTTTCTCACAATGCATGACATCAATGTTGTGTAGAAGTTTCCTATCCTCCACATACGTTAGTTCATACAAAATACTTCTCTTTGTCCAATTCGGTTTGTGACGTTTCCTTTTCTTATTTGCTGGATTCTTTCCGAAGATGACCCCCCTTACATTGTTCAATTGCTCTTGTATCTTTTCCACCGGCAACTCTAAGGACCTCTTCCGATTCTCGGGCTTACCATTATAGGCCAGCCTTTTTCTCCGTTCTGCATGATCTTTCGGCAAGTAGGCTCGATGATTTGTGTACGCAGTCTTACTTCTCAATGACTCAAAATATGGTTCATCGTTGCAAGTATAACAAGAATAATGGCCCTTTGTTCTCCACCCTGAGATGTCACCCAATGCTGGCCAATCATGTAGTGTCCACCAAAAAGCTGCACGCATTTGGAACCATTCACAACTTGCTGCGTCATAAGTTAATGTACCAGTGTGCCACAACTCCTTCAACTCATCAACCAAAGGTCTCAAATAAACATCGATATCGATCCCGGGTTGTTTATCCCCTGGAATAAGCAATGTCAGCATGAAGAACGAATCTTTCATAACCAACCATGGTGGCAGGTTGTATGGAATAAGAATGACAGGCCACATGCTATAAGAGTTGCTCATGTTACCGAAAGGGTTGAACCCATCAGTTGCTATTCCTAGTCTCACATTGCGAGCCTCACAAGCAAACTCAGGATGCTTAACATCAAACTCCTTCCACTCATCACTGTGGGCTGGATGCCCGGATTCCTCACCATCAGTAGGATTATTCATGTGCCATCTCATGGCCTCGGCTATCGCTCTAGACATGAACAACCGTTTTAATCTTGGTGTCAAAGGGAAGTAACGCAAAATCTTACGCGCAATCTTCTTTCCCCTAGCACAATTGATCTTGTACCTCGACACATTGCACTTTGGACATCTATCCAATGCTGCATTTTCATTCCTAAAGAGTATACAATCATTTATGCAGGCATCGATGAGCTCGTATGACAAGCCTAAGCCAGACAATAACTTCCTTGCCTCGTATGTGTTCTTGGGAACTAAATTACCTTCTGGTAAAAGATTAATCTGGAACTTCAAGAACATATCAAGCGATTTATTGGTCCAATGGTTTGTTACCTTCATATTAAATACCTCAATAACAAACTTCAACAGAGTATAATTTTTGCTACCTGGGTATATCTCGCGCTGGGAATCATTCAAAAGTTTATCAAAGTTCTGCACTTCCTCATGTTGGGTCGCATCTATTGGTTCCCCTCTTATTCGATCTTCCACCAAAGCATCCATACCACCTAGATCACCATCTCTCATTTCATGATGCCGAACATCATCTAATTCACGGGGTTCTCCATGCTCATGCCAGATAGTGTAACTTTGCATAATCCCATGTTGAATCAAATGAATTCGCACAACTTCTGGACTTTTCCGGTAAAAGTTTACACACTTTAGACACGGACACGGAATATAGCCTTGTGCATCAATAACCGCTCTTGCAAATTGAATAAACGAAGTAACACCATTATAATACAACTGACTAATTCTTCCATCTGCTGTCATGCCCATTTTCATCCAAGTTTTGTCCATGTCTGATAGTAAATGCAAGCAAGATTTAAGTAATCAAATTAATGTCATGTCATGCATCACATAATAATTAATGTTGCTTACCATGAATAAGGTCTTTGGATTGGATAGATTTGAACAAACAAAAATATTAGAGTAGACCTCATTAAGAAGCTAAGGCATAGTACGAAGTTCAATCTAATAATTTTAGAGTAACCTGATTAACGGAAGTATATAGTTTGACTGTGACTAAGTCTTCAATGGAGTAAAATTCTGAAGCAGGACACTAAAGACATGACCACTTTATTGAAGAGCAGTTTTTGAATGACAAGTTGGAAAACATGTTGAAGTCTTCCGTCTTTTCAAGTGGTAGTAGATATATACTTCAACATACACTCCAACACAATTCCTATACAGTCTCCTAATCCCCTTAAGCATATAGCTTTATCTTGTTCCATTAGTTTTGCTTCTCCATGTTTGAGTTTTTTTTCCTAATAGTTGTCATCAATCAAAAAAGAAAAAGAAAAGACACCCAATAATCCTACCTCATTGCACTTGTGGGAAGGACATAACCTACACTAAGGGAGTCACATAGATTATACAACTCAGAGAGCCACAAAGTAGTAGATATATGATGAACTTATGGTGATAAAGAGCAATAAGTTTTATATACCAGGGAATGAAAGCAGTAGACAACAGATCTATAAACCAACGAAAAAAGGACATGGGAAAGATCTACAGAAGATAGTGGCAAACACATTCAGATTTCCAGGCATGTATGCGAGATCAAATGCAAATAATGCAATGCAGAAAGCTTGCAAACTGATACGAAAGAAAATAAAGGCTATCAGATTTGCATCTGTACACCACGCTTGACATCCATTTAGCAAAAATAAGAGAATACTTGTAAATTGCAAGAACCGTAAAACTCCATCTAGAAAACAAGGAACCTTCACAACAAATAGTAAAACAACAGTAAGTTCATTTGTGTTCAGCACAGGTCCCACATATTCACTCTCAGCACATGTCCCCTGATTTCTGACTACGTTATGCGGAAGTGTTATGACAAACGCTTATTCAGCACATTTTCAATACTTAAAACTTATACTGACAAAAATTGCCCCATCTCAGCTGTTAATCAAAATATCTTGCACCGAAGGCAAAAAAATCCTAAGCATAGATGCAGGGTTTGGGTGGTGATGGCTCTGGTTTGCAGCACAGGATCCAAGTGGTTTTATGGCCTGGGAAATAGAAAGGAAGGGTCTGTCTGTGTTGTGTAGCTTGTGCTCCCCCACCCGACGACACAACTGACTCTAGGCAAGAGCTGCAAGAGACCCTTACATTTCTAACACCAAAGTAGCAAAGATACAATGCTGATATGATGACAAAGCGATTGTCCAAAACTGTAGGAAATGGCACGCTGGAGGAAATGATAAAAATATGTTTCTACATGTGTTTTGCATGAAAGTTTTCTTCAAGAAGTAAAACACAGCGCTAGTTAAATTAGAGAGCCTTCCATAACTTAAAAGACCAATATATTATCCAAATAGTAATAGTATTCAATCAAACATGCTATGCAAAGGATCTGTTAACCACTGCCCATTCAAAAAAATGCTCTAAATACGCCAGGAAACTTTCATGACACTCTATGGACACTCGAAGGACCAGTCAGAGGTGCCAAATGAAATAGCAGACTATAGTTAAACTTCACCAAAGGAGACCACCAAACTCTTGATTTCAATGCCATCAAACCACCACACCACAACTTAAGAGAGTATCATATCCATATAATACAGCGCTGAGATCAATGATCAGCAGACTGATTCTAAGGAAAGAGAGGGACTTTACAGAAAGTCTACATAAAGAGTCAGCTTTTATGCCGTTATGGTTGTATCTAGCTTATTGAAGTGAATTAACTTAGAACTCCCATTGGAGCCCGCCGCTTGTATACATACTATTTGCTTCCAATTATGCCTGTATAAAATCCTTCTGTGTGGTTCCTTTGCTTGAACATAGAAAAATGCGATAATTGCTACCCTTTTATAGCCTTCCCAAAAACTTAAGCTATGAAAAGTGATAGTTGTTGAAGTGGTAATACATATATAAACAAGGGATTCACACTTACAAGGAGAGTTTTGTAACTGTTGCGAGATGTTTAGGCTTTGGGGTTTGGTCTCTACTGAAGTTGACGTCTATTTCAAACCGATTTGAACAATTCCTTTTTGGCACACCACCCAAGAAAGTTTACATAAAAATTCAACTCCCCATAGTATCCACAACAATGAGTCGAACGCTTGGCTTACAAGCTAAAAGAGGCTTTGTAGAGCCTACAACGATCTCCTTCAGAACCGTGACTTCAAACAGAGTACTACCGATCCCTCTTTGTTCACATGCAACCTAGTACAATTGTTCTATTGTTCTGTTATAAATGATCCACTTATCACTGTGGGTGGTGTTACTGAAATTTAGAGTTCCGAGCTCCTTCTACACAAAAAATTGGCATATAGGATTTTAGGCAAAGTAACGTGTACTTGTTGATTTAGAATATAGCCTACTAACAGACAAAAAATTTGAGAGCAGGACTCGATAAAGTATGTGATGGGCCTTGTTTAACAGAATTAAAATGATGAGAGTGGAGGCCTTAAGTGACAAATTAGAAGTCAGAGATGCCTTGTTGATTCTGAATGGCCAGGGCTTGAGTCTGACAGAACTAGAGGGGATAAGGACAATGCAAACCTAGCTTCCCAAGTGCAAATACTACTACTTCCACGGCTAGTGTAGCTAAACAATGGGCTAACCCACCAAAATTCCATGAACTTAGCTAGAAAGTGAGCCTAGAACGCAACCATGATCCTTAATTTGGTCGAGTACCAGTTGAAGACCACACATCTCTTAGAGCAGGAGGGGCATATCCAATCTCCGAAGGTTCTACTACCCAAAGGTGACTCAATACTAGGTGGCACCTCTAAAGTATCTAACTTCGTTTCCTAAATTGATAAAACAAAAAGGAAGCTGTTATAAAAGACTGAGAAGCACCAGTATCAAACAAGTATAAAAAACACATGTGCTACTTGAAAAGAAGATACCACTGATCACAGATTTTGCTGACTGATCCAGCTCCATGTCTCAGCCTTTTCCTTGACCAGAACTCTACCTACGTTGGTTCTGAAGTTCCTCACTTGCTACACCTAAGGGCCCAGGGTGGAGCTAAGGAAAACACCATAGTAAATTTGAATTTTTCCACAAACCTAGCATTGAGACAATCGGAGAAAGTAATATAGATAAATTAAGAAATACGCTCATTTTCTCGTGTCTCCCATATGCCCTAGACATGGGAGTTAAGATGAAATATGCAGCAAACACATATCCTTAGGTCCATCTCCAAACACTGGTTGGCTCATAAATGTATGCAGTAATATGTGTGAAATAGAATTTGTGCAATGGAAATTTTAATAAGAGTAGCATAGCCCTAAGCGGTTGAAATCAATTGATTTAGGTAACAATGCAACCAATATCAAAACAAGAATTTGGCATCGTTTCTTCTACTGGGAGCTTAATTATGGGGGTCGTGTGTTCCTTCTGTGTTTCACGATTCATAGTGCTCCTATAGGCTATGTTGTGCAATATCCGTTAGGCTTTGTTATGTATTCTTTATGGCTTTATTGCATAATACTCCTGTCAAGTTGTCATGTAATAATTAGGCCCTCGTAGCGGTTTTAAAGGAGCCCAGGGCGATGATGATGGCTGCCTAAAAGATGGCTAAGGCAGCCATGTTTTCTGTAACGGTGGTCTTACGTATAAGTGCTTAATCATTAGTGTTGATTGTTGTGCTTAAAGAAAGAATTCAGTACTTCTACAACTTTCATTAAAAATAAGGGTTTGCCTACAAATAGAAAGAACTCTCACACACCACAAACGCACTGATCTTGGTAACATTATTCATGACTGACTATGCATGAAGGTGTTGCAGGAAATGTTGCTAAATTCTGGACTAATACATGGTCAAATGAAAAATCCCTGCAAGGAATTTCCTAGACTCTACCTGTTATCGACTCAAAAGAACGTCTTCATCAGTCGAGTGGCTACTTCCAACAAGCATGGGGATTGGAATTTCATTCAAGCATATTATCAAACACTGTATGGGCAATATGTTACTTTCTTCATCACTTCACCTGGCTTGGACAATGTCCCCCGAAACCCAAAAGCAAACGACTGTATTCTACCTATTTTAGACACTCAATTTCTGTCATGCTTTGCTATTTCTCCAAAGAAAAATTTGCAACCTAATCAAGAAAAATCAAGGGGAATACAGAGATACGAAGAGAGAGAGAGAGCGCACTCACCTGAGTCGGGAAACTGATGATTGATGATGCCGCCGCTGCAAGAAAAAAGGAATGCAGTTAAGAAATTAGGATGAAAGTAATGAAGGGGACCGTAGAGGAGAAGATAGAGAGAGAGAGAGAGAGAGAAGACAGAACACTATAGAGAGAGTCAATGTTGCAGAGATGGAGGCTGGGGAGCAGTCTGAGAGAGATGGAGTGGTTTGAGAGACATGGAGTGGTCTGACGCTGAATTGGCAATTGCGGATGAAAGGGGAACTTTGGGATGAACGCCCAATTTTTTCCCCGCCCTTGGAACCCGCCAAAATTTTCTGCCTCTTTTTTTTTTTTTTTTAATTGTTTAAATCCCTCCTTTAAAATGGAAGACAAAAAGAATTTGTCACCCAAAGCATTTCCTTTTGTGAGGAATTATTTCGTCACGAAATGGTTGCAAGTATATGTGGAAGAAACGGATTGGTGACAAAATTTATTTTTTCGTCACCTTATATTTTTTTTGTCCACTCTTTTGCTGACAAAATTTATTTTTCCGTCACTGATTAACTGTTTTTGGTGACAAAATAAAATTTTCTCACCTTAAATTTTTTTGCTCTCTTAATTGGTGACAAAAAAATATTTTCCTCACTAAATAGGTATATTTTGAGACAAAAACTACTTTCGTCACCATCATTTCGTCAAAAATTCTCATTTTTCTTGTAGTGCATGCTTTAGCTTTTGGAATTGGCCACCCTCGATGGTCATCCACGGCATTGAAAATAGCTTATTTGCACGATTTTCCTGAAATATCTTAAAAACAACCTTACGTGCAAAAGTAAATAAAAACAACTAATTTAGCTACATAATTAAACTAAACTAAAGACCTAACGCACCCATAATGGCATTATCAGGTGCTTATAAAAATTATATTAAACTAGCTTAGATGACCGAGGTAATTAGTGACGTGGATAAAGTCTAATACTACCCTTCATGTGTAGTTCGAATGCACGTGGAGGTATGAATGAGGCGATTAACGAGGCAGGGACTCAGCCACATAAGGTGAGGCCACCCAAAACCTACTCTAATACCATGTCAGATTGAAATTCAACTGATTACGTCTAGACGGTCTAGTTATACCCCATTTCTTTATATGGTGTTCACTCTGTAAATGTTGTCGCTCCCATATATCGTACAACTGATCAAAAGATAAAATTCTCCACATGATGACATGCTCTCTTCTCGCCTGCCAGTGGAGATTCCGCACCACTTAAAAAGTTTGAGCTAAATACCATGCAGGTTGGCCATTTGATTGCGTTCTTAGCACATGTCGACGATGAAGACCTAGGGAGGAAAGTTTTACAGAGAGAGAGAGAGAGAGAGAGAGAGAGAGAGACGCCAGGTTTGTATTTTGTTATTTAGTATATGGTGGACCATGGAGATTAAGTACAAGTACTTCAATTTATTTTACTTTTATAACGGGTATCAAAATAGACGTGGCACTCAAAATTTGTAAATTTGATTAAAAAGTCTAAAGCGGTTGCACCTTAGACTTAAGCTCAGGATCGACACCGGCGAGAGAGACCAGGCTATACCTTGAAATCACACAACCTAAGCTGATGGGTAATTAAAGAGAAAGAATAACTAAAGATATATTTTTTGGGAAAATGAAATAAAGATACTTCCTCTGTCCCACTTTAATGTTCTCTACGGGGATCCGTGCATTTTAAAACCCCAAAATATATTTCTACATATTATTTTTTATTTTCTTACACCAAATTAAAGTGCTAATTGAGTACTTTAATTGGGTGTAAGAAATTACAATCTAGTGTGTGAACGCATTAAATACGCACATGGTAGCGAGAGAGGGAGAGACGCACACATATGGGATTTATTCCTAAAAAATATTGATCACAACTAAACCATTCATAGACTCCGCACAGAAAAAACAGTATCTTGAAAAAAGGTAATTTTTATCGGATATAAATGGAAAAATGAACTACTTGTATATATTTTGTTAGAAGGTAAATATGATTTTAAACTTCAACTACCTATTTTTCAATATAACATTTAATACTCCCTCCGTCCCAAAATATGTATCTGGTTTGCAAAACGAGAACTCAAAAATAATGCATTTCTTTCAAGAAAAAATTTAAATTTTTTTCATAAATTTAAAGAACTCATCGATATCTAGTGAATTGTTGAAAAAAATTGGAGTTTTTCTTGCAAAATTTATATTATTTTTACGTTCTCGTTTTGCGGACCAGACTAACAATATGGAACGGAGGGAATATGTTTTTACAAGTATCAATGTCCCACAAAAAATGTTTACAAAAATAATTTTAAAATTTACGAAACGAATAATTAAGATCAATATTTTTAGACCGTGATGTGATCTACGTGTTAAGAAAATAGAGTCTCACATTGTTTGAGAGTAAAATGTGTAATCACTTAATAACATTTGGGACCTCTTCACTCATTGTTTATTGGTTTTGAGATGGATATAAAGTTTTTACATGATATCAGAGCGGGGCCTGTTCTACTTCACATTTAAAAAAAATTCACAATCCATATCTCACGATGACAAACCAACAAAAATGTTGCTCAATGATAGGACCCAAAAAGTGGTCATACGTGACAGACCTCAAATGCGGCTGCACACGAGGGAGATATTAAGAAAATAGAGTCCCATATTGTTTGGGAGTAATTATTCAGTATTTCTGATTGGTACAGTTTTTCAAATCTTGAACACCGAGTGATTATTCAGCTAGAGCACAGCCATTTAATGCTAATTAATCTCCACCACCACGTGGGGTTTATATATTAAGTCCCTTGTCCCACATGAATGTGCACGGGGTGATGGAGGCTACTAGAGTACCACATGGCTCTGTAGTTCCACAGGTTCAGGTCCGTTAATTCCAATTTGGCTATTCTACGGTTCGGTCCAGTTTGAACCATTTGTAAGAGCCTACAACAATAATCGAAACTGTACATTTTTTAGAACTCGACGTGAGTGTCGACCAAGCCAAAAATTACGTTGATTGGATATCATTTGATATGACATCGAAATGCATTTATTTCCAAATAATTGTGTCAAATGGGTTGCAATTCAGTGTTGCTCACACGGCCTCCGAAATGATGTTGGTAGTAGCGTGCCAATATTGCTCACCAGCACAATACCTCGTCTCGCTCAACCTCCAAGGTGGGGCAAACCTAAGCGGGGCAGGTTATGTTCATCATCAGCGCAGGTGCCGCAATGTTTTCAACTGGAGGGTTGGTGTTGTAACGAACGCTATGAATGCAAGCTAAGAACGAGAAATTGAAAACTAAACAAGAAATCACAAAGACACAAGATGTACGTGGTTCCCCAAGATGGGTACGTCCACGGGCGAGGAGAGAGAGGATTCACTAACCAACGTGAAGAAGAGATACAAAGAGCCGGCTATAATCCGTAACTCTATAAAGGCCACAATATGAAAGCCCAAAAGATAATTTCTAGAAGTACCCCAAAAGCCTTATTTATAATAGGCTACAAAAACGGGAACAACATAATTAACCAATGTGGGACTAAAGAATACAAGGCATTCCCAACAATTCTCCACCTTGACTTGAATTCCACCGAACTAAATCACCAAATATAGCTATCCCCTTCTAACCTCTCACTCGCCAAATGCCCCCGAGGGGCGATCAACTGCAAATACCAAGCAAGCCCAAGCAATGCTTGAACTTGGCAACCGGAACCGGTTTAGTCAACATATCTGCTGGGTTATCTGCCGTACCCACTTTCTTCACCTCAACTTGCTTCTGTGAGATGATATCCCGAACGAAGTGATACCCTGTGCAAGACCAAGCTCACAAAGCAAACCTCTCATCCACAATGCCTCCTTCACAGCTTCAGCAATGGCCATATACTCCGCTTCTGTTGTAGACAGCGCAACTGTAGCCTGTAAAGTAGCTTTCCAACTAATGGCACTTCCGGACAGAGTAAAGACATAACCTGTCAGAGACCTCCTCTTATCGTGGTCACCGGCAAAATCCGAATCAACATAACCAACAGCATGATCACCAGAATTGACAATCCCAAACAATAGACCAACACCTGCAGTTCCGCACAAATACCGTAGTATCCATTTCACAGCCTCCCAATGTGCCTTTCCTGGACGCCCCATATAACGACTAACGACACTAACTGCATGTGAAATATCAGGACGAGTACATACCATGGCGTACATAAGGCTCCCAACTGCGCACGAATATGGAACCTGAGACATATACTTCTCCTCATCCTCCGACTGTGGTGACAACTCAGCTGAAAGTCGAAAGTGTGCTGCCAAAGGGGTACTGACTGGCTTCGAGTTCTGCATGGCAAAGCGCTCAAGTACTTTAAGAACATAAGACTTCTGATTCAAAAATAATTTGCCAGCTACTCGATCTCTGCAAATCTCCATACCCAAAATACGTTTTGCCGCACCCAAATCTTTCATCTCAAATTCACCACCTAACTGTTGTTTCAACCTGTTGATTTCTGACACACTCTTGGCAGCAATAAGCATATCATCAACATACACTACAAGAAAAATTAGATTTTATAGCGTTCGGAAAACGCTATTAAATCATATACACAGCGTTTTTCCGAACGCTGTATTAGCCGATGTTGTTAAAAGTCTTGAACCTTAAACAGCGTTTTTAAAACGCTATAGTATGGTAGACTTTCAACAAGGTTTTTAAAACGCTATAGTATGGTAGACTTTCAACAAGGTTTTCAAAACGCTATAGTATGGTAGACTTTCAACAAGGTTTTCAAAACGCTATAGTATGGTAGACTTTCAACAAGGTTTTCAAAACGCTATAGTATGGTAGACTTTCAACAGGGTTTTTAAAACGCTATAGTATGGGAGACTTTTAACAGGGTTTTTAGAACGCTATAGTATGGTAGACTTTCAACAGGGTTTTTAGAACGCTATAGTGTGATAGACTTTTGACAAGAATTTTAGAACGCTGTAGATTTGTAGACTTTCTATAGCATTTTTAGAACGCTATAGATTGTAAAATTTCTATACCATTTTTAAAACGCTATATATTGTAAAATTTCTATAGCATCTTTAAAACGCTATAGATTTAGAATTTCCTACAGCATTTAAAGAACGCTATAAGTTGAAAATTTTCAACGACATTAGGTTTTCTATTCAACATAAATTTTTGCCCTGCTGTCCATTGTAAATTTTTTACAACATTTTCGACCTGCTATTCCAATTGATTTTTAGCCGATTTCTTGACTATACAACCTACAATCCAACCTGAATAGCAATCTACATAACAAATTCATACAATGCTTAAAAAAAAAGATGGCGGCTCCAATGACTTCCTTGACAATATATTTCACAATATTGCATACAAAACCAACAAAATATTTCCAAACATTAAAGCGATTACCATTACAAAAGAAATTCAATATACTAAATGTCCTTCCACCATTTCTATCTACTAGTATATACAAGCCCACCAAATATCAACAAAAAGGCCTTCCAAAATATCCGTGTATCCCGAAAGTGGAGTACAAGCCTTGTTACCAAATATCAACAAAAAAGCCTTCCAAAACATCTATGTATCCCAAAAGTGGAGTTCAAACCTTGACACCGAAATATTAACAAAAAGGCTTCAACCAAAACAGTCCTTCCAAAATCTATCCATCCCATAAGTATCAACAAAAAAACTTCAACCAACCAAGTGATAATGACAGCCATCACACTAGCAAGATCATACCTACATCTTCAGCAAAAAGTCACAACAGCACTTCTTTATCAACCCATAAACCTACATATGGTAGAAGCAAACATTTCAATTTGATGGAGTCATAACAATTTCTACTAAACATTTCCATTAGAAAGAGCATCTTTTTTCAAATTATTCGAAGGTGAGCTTGGTGTATCATGTTCAATTTTTTCCATATCATTCTAAAAATTATAATAAAAAATCATTGTAAATGACCAATGAGACTGTAAACATATATAACAAGTAGAACACACAAATAGCGAATGAGTTTGAATTTAATGCTCAAGCTGCCTCTAAAGCATGAATACTCTATTTTGGCCTCCGTACCACGTATCGGTATTCGATACGGATACCGATACTCTCCATACGTATCATGTGCTTTTTATCTTGGACTAACAAGAGAGGTGGTGGTGCGTATAACAAAGTCAAGCATGGCTTATGCATGCTAATTAATACTACAGTACGACTACTAGATTGGGCCGGTTGGTTATGACTCCTATCTCGATGCTTCCTTCCAAACACACAAACACTCAAATAGTGAGCACAACTAGGGTCTTAACTAAGGCGTGCAGACAGTCGTGATTCCCGTCCGGATGGTGCACATGGGATCAAAGAAAACTCAACAATGTAAAGCTAAAACCTGCTACCAGGTTTTTGAAAAAGCTGTGTGAGCACATGCACTATAATTTAGACTATAATTTATCAAATATGCCGATCGAGTCAAGTGGTTAAAATGTCCTCCCTGATGTCCCCGGCCAACCCATGTTTATGCTAGCATGCCCCTGGACAATTTCAAAACCACAAAGTTGTTTACTATACTTGTTTCTGTTGGGTCAAAAAGCATTACCCTACTCCTACTGCTGGGTCCCGTGTTGTCTACGAACAAGTTACAGTAAAGTTAGATCAAGAAAGTAAGTCAGTATGACCTTGGTGCGTTGATTCCCTTAGATCCACCCCACTAGGGATCCATTGGGTTTCTAACCTTGATATCAGTGGTGGCATAAGTATCGCTAATATGCTGTGCGGGGTGTGCATATGCAATGCATCTACTTTAAAGTATTCCTTAACTGGTGAAATGCAACTTGGCCAATTCGGCATTCCTAAGTACCCTCAAAAAGAAAAGCAACTTGGTGGAGTAGGAGAAATTATTCAAATGCTCCTGAAGCAAAATTGAGCACGAAACTGGACCCAGAATACTTGTGCTCAACCTCGCTCCCGTGGCACAATCCTCCAAAGAAAGTCTACCCAGATGTCCAGCAGCAAACCCAATTTATCTTTTAGCCTTTAGGCATATCTAAAACTCTAATCTTTAACTTAAGCTTTGTGTCTATTTAGGTAGTAAAACCCAGAACAAGGTGACCCATCACAAATTTTTTGGTATTCTCACTAATAACCACAATGTCCACTGGTGTTGACAGATTCAATCAATACCCCAATTTGGCATAACACCCTTGCCATTGATTCAAATTCCGTAAAACAAATCACAACACCCAACACCACCAAGCGTCCCAGCAATTACCGAAACCCATTAACCATCCACGGCAACAGATCTCCAGGCTAGATAAGATTCTTAGCAAAATCAGCTGTTTCAAGAAAAAACATGAATCACTGGACACCCTATGGCTGTAATGTGTTTATGATCCCATGAAATGACTCTTGGGGATCCCGGAAAGTTATCTGTTTAATTTGTTTGGACTCCAAGGAAGATTCTAAGTGTTAGACATTTAGGCCAACCCACATTTAGGCCATCCTTGCTGGGGGGAATAAGGCACCCAAAAAACAAACACAAATATCGCGTAAAACAGCCTTAAACTGAGCAAAAACCACAGCAGAAACACAGCAGAACAGAGCAGATTTTCAGCACACAAGTGAGCTACAAATGTGCAGTTTTTCCAGCAATAACACAGAGGAGGAAGTAGACTTATCTGGGCACAAGAAAACTGAATTTTCTTTCACAAATCCAAGCTTTACAAAACTTACTTCACATCCAAAACATAGCACACACAAGACCACACAAAACCCTTCTTTTTCTCTCTTTATGTTTTTCTCTCTTCTAACGTTTTTTTCTTCTTTTTTTCTTACAAGGACTAAAGACATGCACATAGAGCTACTTGATATACCCAAATTGGGTTTACACTTAACATATTTCTTACAAACCTTTGATTCAATACCATATTGGTAACGGGCTATCCACATAGATAGAGAAAAACAACATATTCTTCTTTTTAAAAAGCATGCATTACTTTGATCAAACACCTTCATACTCAATGTTCCTTTCAAAGCTATTCAATGTTTTCTCCTAAAAAGCAAAAGAACGTCAAGTTTCTGCATTCTCGTCATGTTATGCCTACTAATGTCCTCCCAAATAGGTAACTGATGTTTCCTAGCCAAAAATAGACAACACTAAAACTAGGTATGCATAAATTCTGGTATAGCAATGTACCCTCCAACATGGAGATCATTAACACAAGAAATCAGGCATATTTATCATCCGAGAGAATACTTCAATATGGAGGAGAGTAAAAGTACAATACCCTGGGGAAGAAGAGTCCAGAATAACAAAGTCAGCAGGCCATGCGATGGTACTTCCCACAGCATCTACGATATAGGTCATATCACTTGGAGCCCTCCACAGAAACTCTTCAGGTTTCTTTGCCACATCCACCCAAACTTTCATTGCATTAGGGCCGATCGGAACACAATGCGCACAAGAATGTGGATCACTTGAAGCCCAACGCCCTTCCGCAACTACATCTCCCGTCCCCATCCAATCTAGTAACTTGCACTTGGTAATGTCACTCTGTGGATGACATGTTACCGATGGAGAAACAAGGGGTGTAGTTGGTGTTGCTTCAGTTGTTGCCGGATTCTGAACCTAGATAGTTCAACAATGGGAAACAAATAAAATCTCATTAATCAAACTAGTCTGAAATGACCACCAATGAAGAAAATGATAACTGACTTACTTGGCTTTTCTTGAACTCGTCAATTGTATTTCTCATATCCGACATTTGAGACTTCATTTGAGCATTTTCTTTACGTAATTCAGCAAATTGACCATTCATTTGTGATAATATAGTTAATCTTGTTTGAGTGACTCCTTTTCCAAATGTTCTTACACGGCCATTCCTCTCAGCACCAAGCACTTTAGAAACAGCATCTTCTTTCAGATTAGTTGAATTCTGTCCATTCCGTTCAATTTTTCCCATATCTTCCTAAAAATGGCATAGTAAAAAAAACAATGCAAATGACTAATGAGATTGTCAAACATATACAACAAATAAACCACCAAATAAAGAATGAGCCATGGCCTTTACAATCTTTTGTGCAACTTTCTTGTTCTTGGGTTTTCCATTCTTGTCTCTATGTCCATCGGCCCAAACAACGGCTCTACTTATGGAGTCAACTTTTCTTTTCGCTTTCTAGAATAAAAACAAAAATCTGATTAGAATTCAATTGAAGTTATAGTTTATAATATGAAGTCCAATGAATTTTGCTACTGAACAAAAGAAGTATTACCAGCTCAGCAGTCAACCGTGCATATCCCTTACGACTCATAGTATGCTGCAGCTCCAATTGTTTCTCTCTCATAGCTTTAAAGTTCTCGCTTTTCACCTAAAGTCAAGAATAAACCAAAATCAAGTTCTAAATGCAGCAGAGAAAGGGTAGTAGTGACTCCTAAGTATAGGAGAGAAAAAGCCGTAGCAGCATGAAAATCACACAAGGCTGAATAAGGTTACAGCAGAAACAATAGCAAAACACCCTCATAACAGGCTGCAATATAGCAGCAACCCAACAAAGCCGCAGCAGAAACAGATCAGTCCAACAAAGCCGTAGCAGCAACATTACTAGACAGCCAAAATAATGCTGAAGCATGGATGGAAAGCACAATGCAGTCCTATTTTTGGAACATTTCACAAGTACACAAATGCCCAAACATTGTAGCCCATAGCAGAACCATAACAGTAGCAGCTGAAACGAAAAAATAGCCAAACATGGACCTCAGAAAAGTAGCCAAATAGCAGCCAACACACGCAAAATAATCACTATATAGTAATGAAAGCAAATGCAGACTTGCATCCAGACTTGTAAAACATAGCACAGTGGCAGCCTGCCTGCTTACTGCCAAGTCATGATCTCTATTTTGCCAAGTCATGACTCGTGCAAGCTATGCTATGACTTATTGCACCAAAGCACCTTTTTTTAGTAAAGTTGTATGATTCCACCTTATCCCTAAGGTACCCAATGCAACGTTTCCCGTTATTCCTTGTATATAACAGGATTAGGCTTAATTATGAACTGCATAGATACTTAGGCTGCTTAACTTCTAATCTGACCACAGCCCCACCCATTTGGACATTATTGCTGGTGATTGTAATGGTCTGGTGTAGAATGAGGACCATACGCACAAATCCTTCAGGCCAAGCAAGCTTCAACAGTCCACCTCAAAACTTTAATCTTAGATGGAGACACTTTATTCATCCTCAAAAATGTTGAGTGAGTCTACGACTCTACGTAATGCTCAATTTGAATTCTCGTTAAGCAGTGACAGTTCAGCAAGGATAGGTGGTGATTGTGATGTGCTGGCATGAAGAGAAGTGAAAATCAAAGAGGGTAGGGAAAGAAGACCTAAGTATGCTTATTTAAGAAGTACTTCTACAAAACTAGATTCCATACTTGATTTGCAAAACCACTCTTTATTAGTAGTTGATCAGTGTTCATCTGTGGAGATTGATACAAAGTATAAGCAAGAAAGCAGCATTTTCAGCTACAACCGTTTTAGTAGTTCATCTAAACAAAGTAGATACAAGATATTTTGTACGCTGAAACTACCGAGATCATTTGAACAAAACAAGAGTTCATTCCAGCAGCATTTTCAGGAATCAAGTGGTGGAGTGGGATGAACAGGGTGCACGTACCTTGAATTCTTTACTAGTCTTTTCCTTCACAAAATCCTTCCAATCATGTAGCGATTTGACGTTATCAGGCTGTAGCTTTAGCCTTTCTTCCTCATTCGAAGCGTTTCTTATTTTTTTTACTAATATCGACTTTGAGGCTCTCCAATCTTCATTCATTCTCCGGAAAACCATTTGTCTATGCCATTCTTCATCAAGATTGAATCTTACCTAAAATGTTGAATGTAGCTTGCATGAAATTCTATAATTTTTACTTCCACAAGAGTAACTTAGGGAAAAAAAAGAGTTGAAGTCATGAGATTCTGTCATGTAACTCTATGCCCTTTTTCATGAAGATTGGATCAGTCAAGATATGAAAAAAGAGAGTTCAAATTCTATTATCGTGTAACTAAAAGCATTATAATAGTTGGGCACTATGACATACCTTAATAGATTGCCATAGGATTTCTGCCATTGCCGAAGGAAGCTTTCGCCAATCCTTTAGTGTATATGGTACAATCTCTCTAACTAGCGGTCCCAAGAAAGAAGACAACTTGACTGATCCCTCACCTATTGGTTCACCATTCCCATCAAACTTAACTTCAATCCGACTACTTCCATCTATAGCAATGGTTTTCAGCTTGGTTGGGCCTCTTTTGCGCTTGAGATTTTGTGACGTTCTTGAAGGGCTTGCAGGAGTTTCTGTAGAGTTTAGCATTGGATATGAATGTACTTCTAAAACATTAAATAAAAAAAGTAAACAAACAAGAAATAAACTCAAAATATTGTTTCTCACCCACACAACCAGCAACCGTATGTGGGCTGCAAAACAGGTCAGGTTGTTCAGTAGGTGATGTGGGAAGTTGCTGAGCTTGGGTTGCTCCCTGGGTACTGCCACCTTGTTCTTGAGTTCTTTGTGATTTTCTCAGAGGTTGTGCACTAGAACAATCCTTCTTATTTCTTGGACATGTACCATTCACCTGAAAATATGAAAAAAGCAATGCATGAATGAAGGGGAGTGGGCAACATTATAATGAGCATGTAAATTATAAAAAGAGCACGTATATGTAAAAAATGTAGAAGTACATTAATCTATCAAAGAGTATACTATACATCCTATAGAAATATCACCTCATTTGTTTTAGACCCCGAAGGATCATCATTGTCATTATTAGAACACAACCTTTCTTCACCATCAAATAGTACGACGTCTTCATCACCATCGACTGCATGCCCAATGTCAACTTCACACATGTCATTAACTTTAATGTTGGCACTTTGATTTAAGCCCAACAAAAACTTTGGCACATTCTTGACTCCAGCAGCCCTCAATTGTACTAAGTTTTGATCCATTTTTTTCTGCTTTAACCTTTCATAGCTTGTCAACATTTTGGACAAGTGCCTAGGCTGGATATACATGTTACTGGATACATAAAAGAAACAAGTTAACAGAAATAACAAAACCAATCTGCACAAGTAACATAGCAGCAACCAGAAATTAACTAAACGAATATCCAAGTATAATATGAACACCAAATTAAGGCACAATGGCAAGATACAAACCAAAAGATCCTGGGAGGTGCCTTTAGTACAACATACCAAAAGTTACAAACCAAAAAAGATCCTAGCAAGATACAAACGAAAAAAGAAAAACCAAAAGTTACACGGCGCAATGACTAGAAATCCTCAATCCATGTACCCTCACAATCTCCTCTAACATTAGCTGTCCTTTCATCATCATCATCATCGTTCATACCAAGGGCTGAAACATCTTGCGGCCTAGAAGATGTATCCATAGTTTCTTCGTACATTTCCAAGTCATAAAATCCCCTAGGAGGTGCCTTTAGCACAACATACCAATTTGAAGATTCGGTTTCCCTTGAATAAAAAACTTGCTTTGCTTGGGATGCAAGGATAAATGGATCTTTGTCATATTGGGTCTGACTTTGATGTAGGTTAACAAGTGTAAAACCATCTTCCATCCTAACACCATGGCCAATGTTTGCCCAGTCACACTTGAACATCGGTAGTTGAAATGTGTGATAATCTAACAAAATTATATCTTTAATCACCCCGTAGTATGAAACTACATCAACGACTTGTGCATTGTCCTTCACACTTGATCTACACAGAGTTGCCGCGTCAATGGAAACACCACTATTTTGGGTTGATTTCTCAGCTTCCTTTGTGTGAAACCGCTGCCCATTGATGATATAACCCGTATAACTCATGGCATGCTTTCTAGGACCATTAGCAAGCCATTGTAGTATCTCCAATTCATTATTTGTGCATGCTTTTACCTGAATCTGTTCAAGTATATGCAACCCAATTAATACTATACTAATTACAATATTAAACTTGATAAACCGCAAGCAAATTAAGTGGTAACCTTTTCCCTCAACCATTTTGAAAAGTTGTCAGCGTGCCTTTTCAAAAGTAAACTATTATTTTTTTGAAGACCAAGGCTGGCATCTGAGTTCTTTAACTCCTCTATATGCATCCTAGTAGAAAAAAAAAGAATGAGTAAGTGATTCACATGTATATAAAAATTTATGAATTCTGCAAGCAGAATTTCATCAAACTTACTCCAAATAAGGTTCCACTATGGCTGTATTGAATAAAACGTAACGATGTGCACTTTCTAAAACTTCATCAGTCAATGTGATGGATGTGGCAGCTGATATTGGACGACCTTCGAGAATTACATCGTTCTCAAAATCTTGATTGCGAGGTCCCCTATTGGTTGTTTCCACAGATTTCATGTGTCGGCTGCAAAATGTTATACACTCTTCTACAAGGTAGCGTTCTGCTATACAACCTTCAGGTCGTGCATGATTCCCAACACTTCGTTTGTATATCTTCATATGTCTAATCATGAAGAAAAGTACATTCACATTATACAATCATAGATAATGAACAAAACCATAGATGATTACTCATTAAAAAAAACTAAAAGGGTTCACCTCTCAAAAAGGTACATCCAACGATATTGGACTGGCCCACAAAGTCGTGCTTCTCGTCCTAAGTGAATTGTTAAGTGCACCATGATATCAAAGAATGAAGGTGGAAAGAACCTCTCAAGCATGCATAACGTTTCAACCACCTCATCCTCAAGGGTTGCCATTTCTTCTTGATCAATAACTCTTTGACACAATTTATTGAAGAATGCACAAAGGCGAAGTATCGCATTTCTGGGTCCAGTTGGTAGTAACCCCTTTAAGGCTACAGGCAACAACTGAAGCATTAGCACATGGCAATCATGAGATTTGAGACCTGTGACCTTCAATTCATCCATTGATACACAATTCCCAATATTTGAACTATACCCATCAGGTACTTTTAAGTCAAACAACCTCTTGCAAAATATTCGCTTTTCATCCTTGGAAAGTGTATAGGAAGCTGGAGGAAGATATGTCCTAGACCCTCGATCTTCGGGATGCAAGTCGTGCTTTATTTCCAAATCTTGCATATCCTTGCGAGCATTTAAACCATCCTTGGATTTTCCGTTAATATCCAACAGCGTGCCAATAAGGCTCTCAATAATATTTTTAATGATATGCATCACATCTAAGTTATTACGCACTAGCAATTCCTACATAGAATAGTAGAGAAACAATCATAAACTATACTAAGATTAATATATATAAATATAAGATATAAATTGATCAAAATGTTGATTGATAAAACTTACCTCCCAATATGATAAATCAAATAAGATTGACCTCTTTTTCCACCTTTGTTTATCTTCATTGTCCCGCTTTCGTTTTTTATTTCCTTCTCCACCTTTCCCCCAATCATTCTTCATATCTTTCAGAGTTTCCGAAATTTGTTTTCCAGTCATGATTCTAGGTTTTTTCCCCTTTTCTTCCTTTCCATCGAACCATGATTTTTTCTTCCGAAAGGGGTGAGATGGTGGAAGAAAGCACCTATGGCACAAATACACAGTTTTCCTACTAAATTTCAGCCATAGAAAATGAGTATTTTCACCACATATAGGACACGCAAATTTACCCTTAGTCATACACCCGGCAACATTTCCATATGCTGGAAAATCATGCATTGTCCACATCAAAATGGCCCTCAGATTGAATGTAGAGTTAGTGAACCTGTCATAAACAGGTGCTCCGTTGGTCCACAAAATCTGTAGGTCTTCGATAAGAGGTCGTAGATATACATCAATATCATTACCCGGTTGCTTAGGTCCTGGGATCAATAATGTCAACAAAACATTTTCCTTTTTCATCCATAACCAAGGTGGCAAGTTGTACATAACCAGCATAACAGGCCAACAACTATACGTCGAACTCAAATTTCGGAATGGATTGAAACCATCGGTAGCAAGACCAAGTCTTAGATTCCGTGGGTCTGCTGAGAAAGATGGCCACTTATCATCGATTGTTTTCCAAGTTGGTGAATCTACCGGGTGTCGCATCTTGGCATCACTGCTTCTATGAGTATGGTGCCATACCAAATCTTTAGCTACTTCAAATGACCTATACATGTTCCGAAACCTTGGAATTATAGGAAAATATCTCAACACTTTGGCAGGAACCCCTTTTTTTATTTGCTTTGTGCGTACGTCTACCTTCCATCTCGAACGACCACATTTTGGACAGTTCTCTAATTCTGCGTTCTCTTTCCTAAATAAGCAACAATCCTTCACACATGCATGAATTTTCTCGTAACCCAATTCAAATTTTTTAAGGAACTTTCTAACTGCACGAACAGAACATAGCATTGTATTATCCATGGGGAACATATCCTGAAGCTTCCCCAAAAGAATAGTGAAACTCTCATCTGTCCATTCATTTTCAGCTTTGATCTTGTACAAAGTAACAATTGCCGACAACTTCGTATATTTTTCACAACCAGGGTATAATGGAGTTTCTGCATCCTCTAATGCTTTTGCAAAGACCTCATCTCTAGCTTCGTCAAGTGGTTCAAGATGGTCTGCATCTCGTGCATAAGTCGCGCTATATAAGTTATGTGCATCTGACATTTTCGCTTCTTTAGGTTTTTGTGCAGCACTTGGTTCCTCCCCATGATGAAACCAAGTTGTGTATGTAGGATCCATTCCATTTATGACCAAGTGTTCATAAACATCATCAACAGAATGGTGACTCAAATTCCGACAATGTTTGCAAGGGCATAGAATCTTTCCTAAATATCCTGCGTATTGATTAGCCATCTCCACAAAGTTCAATGCTGCGTTCATATACTCGTCAGTGCATCTACAAATGTACAAGCCAAGTGTGTTAAATGTTTTAAGAATATGTAACTAGTTTATCTATAGTTGTCTAAAAAAGTTTTTCTATTACCTATTCAAACGCACCCACTCTTTGTCCACCATCTTAACAACACCAAGCTTGTTTCCTGATATCATACAATCATACATGTAATACATAAGGTAAGTCCACTCGTCTTGGAACAATAACCGCTAAGGATGCCAGCAAAAATCCTAGGAAAAAGCAGTAGACTATACACCATAGGAAAAAGCAGCAAGATACACCATTTTGACATGAAAAACAGTTGCCATAACAGAAAATAAGCAGCAAAATAGCAACAGCAGCAGCCATAGAAAAACAGCAGCAGCCAAAGAAAAACAACAGCAGCAGCAATTACACTACTCTATGATGCTCTATGATATGGCAGACACAGTAGCAAAAAATAGCAGCACTAGCAGACACGGCAGCAATAGAAACACAACAGCATATATACAAAAGAATGCAGCTCACAGATTCGTCACAGCAGCAAACAGTATGGTTTAGCAGCAGAAAAAAAACATGACTCCTGTTGAAAATACAATCAAGACTGAAGTGGTTTGTAGTAAGAACTAACCCACTCCAAGCCATACCCTTAGGACACGCCCATAAGAAAATGCAGCATATCAAAACAGCAAGATACATCTTCATGAACAAATGAATGCAGAATATCCTCTTTTTCCTCATCTTTTCTTAGTTTTTTCAATTCCACAACCATCACTAAAAGAAGTGGAAGCTAGGCGTGGAAACTTAGATAGGTAGCAACATTAACAAGTTATTGCCTAATTTCCCACAAGACGGTTTGAAACATATTTACGTTCTAAAATGGGTAAAATATGTGCTTGCCCCTCGAACTATATCGAAATTTTTTACTTCCCCCTTCAACTACCAATTGAACACCCTTACCCCTTCCACTATAAAACTGCTACCTAGTCAGGACAATTCCTCCTATTTGGATGAAAAACTTAACGAAATACCATAACTAGGTTACTGTAAGGGTATTAATGTCTTTTAACTGTCCATATATGTATATGTATGTATTCTCTTCTTCATCCCTATCTCTTCTTTTAAACTACCAGATATCACTGTGTTTGCGTCTCTCTCTCTCTCTCTCTCTCTCTCTCTCTCTCTCTCTCTCTCTCACTGGCAAACACTTAAGTACCCTGCTTTCTTGCCCCAAAAGAGAGAGTTCTATGCATTACATATGCATCAAAACTGAAATAGAAAGCCAAAATATCTGGTAGATGCTAGCATTCCAAGGACAGAAAATGTGGGATCTATAATTGGACAAATTCCTGTCCTGTCCTGTCCTGTTCAAATTACTAGCATATATTTTATTTTCCTACCATTATGAATGAGTCCAAAATGTCTAATAGAATGCCATTGCAAAATCTGCTTCCATAAAAGGCTCTCAAGGTCCATGCCATCCAGTGGTGAGCAATCCAACCGTGAGTAGTCCAGTCATGAAGCAATGGGTCTCTCTCGCTCTCTCTCTCTCTCTCTCTCTCTCTCTCTCTGATTGAGTATGGTCTGATTTGAGAAATTATGGTTTGCTGCTAAAAGATGAAAGAGGGATTGAGTAAAGTTTGGGAGTGAATGTCTAAAGTACCCTTTTGATGGCGCCAGAATAGGTAGGGTAGGGTGTTTTGTTAAGTTTTCCATCCATGGTTTGGACGGAAGGGAGACATTGTCCTGACTAGGTAGCGGTTTTATAGTTGAAGGGGCAAAGGTGTTCAATTGGTAGTTGGAGGGGGAAGTAAAAAAATTTGGAATAGTTCAAGGGTAAGTACATATTTTACCCTTCTAAAACCCATCAGCTTCGCAAGTAGCCACGCAGGTCTAGTTTTTCTACAAAGACCACTCATACCTTCCAGTTTATAACAAGACCAATTATGCAGCCCTTTGTAACAAAACCAACAAGCAATCAGTTAGTTAATAAACTTTGGAAAAACACTCAATACATATACTCTAGTGGACTTTTGAAGTTGCACTATTGTACAAAACACATACTACATAAACACACACTCCAACCTATCCACTCTTGGGCATTATGTCAAGATAATGTAGGCAACTAAGGCATGTACGAAAAATCAAACACTCAATCAATCCTAGCAACAATCAAATCACACCTGTTGAGCACTCTTTGAACTGGTTGTTTACTTCTACCAGTGCAGCATTCTTCTATGACTGCGGAACCAAGAAGCAAAAGAACGATGAAGGTCAGGATATTAATAAGGAAACAAAGGTAAATCCATGCACTGAAAATAATACACCAATATTTATGCAAGATGAAATCAGAACAATGAGCTTTGAATGTCCATTGGGTTTCGATTTGGAAGTCCTTCATTTCATTTGTGGTGTCCTTTTGTGCAGAATTGATCTCACCTGAGGATTTATTGCAAGCGTGTTCTCTTTGGAAGAATGCTGATGTGTTAGTGTTGTGTATGGGGCGTCTTTAAGGAGAAACTGGGATTCTATATTATCTATTGCCACCCTTTGGCTAATGCATTTTCTTAATCCTAAGCTCAGGCCTTAAGCTATGTAAGTTGTTTATTATACTCCACTTTGTTGAACAGTCCAGTAATGCTCCGGAAGTTTGATAGTAGTGTCATGGTCATCCAAAACAAGTCATACAATGACGAGAAGGTAATCTTTTTCACCCGCACCTAAGTTCTATTTTCTTATGGTATATGATGTTTGTATTTTTCGCACACCCATCTTTTTCCTATTTTGTGTCTCTGTGAGTGGGTCTGTGGACTCATGACTGAAGAAGTGTTCGGTTGCATAATTTTTCTAGTCTAGTTTAAATAGGTGGCAAGTAGTCTCTTCACATCAAGAATAAATGAAAAATAAATTTATAGGGATGACTACTCAACTATTGGTTACTTGCCAATGGTTTGTGGTTCATACCTATGTCACGGAAATGAGCAGTGGGAGCAAGAATATATGTGCCAAAGCATGTTATTCATATATGAAAACTCTGTGTTTGTGATTTTCTTGTTACTTTTGCATGAATTATAATGGATAGACTGCATTCTATCAAAGGCTTCCCTCATCAAGGTTCAGAATAGCGTAGTATTGACATCTCATTCAGATCTGCAACCGTCCAAACATTTTTTCTTTTTGAAAAATAATAAAATCTGTTGTGCGCTGGATGTAAGGACCAAGGTGCATAAGCCATTTGTAAGTTTGTCGCTTATGTAGCAAGAGTTTATTTGCTGACCAGTGTAATGCTCGTGCTTCGCACGTGTTCGCATGCTCATTGGTTTAATTGGTAGTCGGAAAATTAATATACGTATGTTTGATGATAGTAGGAAAAAAAAACACGAACCAAGATTGGCAATTAACTTTTAGGTTTTTCTTCTGAATTCTGCCATTGTTGCACATGTATAGCGTTCAAATCAAAGTTCCCTGCTTGGCTTCAAAATAAACCTGCTGTAAAGATGGACAAATACCAGTAACAAGTCAATTCGGGCTCCATTGTGATCTCGGCAAGGAATATGTTGTTACTATATACATAAGAAAGTAAGGGCAACTACCAGCAAAATTCAATTTTGAACAGGGAAATACCTGAACTGCTAGAGCAAATCAGAATTGCACCAAGTCACCCACTGTCAATCCGTTAAAGGAACGAGGAGCGTAAAGCAGCAATGCCAGATTCCAATGTCAGATAAAAAAAATTGTTAGATCAAATATGTGTTGAAGCCCCTTCATCAATAAATGGCAGCAGATTGCAACAGTTAACCAACTTTAGAAGAGGCAAAGGCACATTAGTTATCAAGGTCAACATCGGAGAATGTATGGAATTATATCATAGTTAGGTGAAAAGAATAACTAAAACAGATTGAATGGCTATTGCATATGCTATTGTGTGATATTGATCATTAGCTTGCTACTACACTTTAGGATGATAAAATCAAGAAATCCTCACTCTGATATAATAAAACACGTGTTAGAGAAACTCTATTGTACCATGAGATAATTGAAGTCATTCATTACAATAAGCCAGGTCTAAGGGTGTCAGAGAACGCAAAGGATACATGACAGGTGAGATTTGTGCACCTCTTCACTTAGATTAAGGAGTAATGGCCCTCCAAAAAGCACAAAAACTATATTGCACATGATCTATTGCATTCAATAAATTCATAGCTGAGTTTCAAACTGTTACAGATCATGTGACTAAACCAGGATTAGTCAATAACAATCAAGTTTCCAAAACTATCCAAGTTGAACTACATCATCTACATATAGATACAAAAAGCCAAGTATTGTAAGAAGTTAAACTCGTATTGGCTAGTCCTAACCATACACCCAAAAGAAGACGTGTTGTCCTTAGTACCAATTATAGGTTCGTTCACGCCGATCAAAAAAAAAATTGTAGGTTTGTTCACGTCCAGCTTCATCAAAGACCAAGGGACGTAGTCTTAGCTCCCAATCAAGACTGGAGATTAGAGTATCATGGCACATCAGATCGTGTGCATAAACCCCGCCCAACAAAAAATCCATTAATGTACTGTATCTCCCAAATCCTCATTGTTCTTATTCGGAAACGGTCAAGGTCAAGTTCATTAGCAAAATCTTGAAGTGGTTTGCATAATTCCTACACCAGTATTAAATGTATTTATCAACAGGCAGTTCATAAAAGATACAAAGTAAATGATTGACAAAAATTAGTAACATAAAGATGGAGCTCCAGTTTTAGTTTTAGTTCCAATCTTAGAACGGCGCACACAAACAGCTTCTACAAAGTATTGGCAAGTAGATGCCAAACGATCTTGCAAGCTCACAGCAATGCCAAATTAAAGAGACCTTTAGGTACAAATAAAAAACTCCTTGGATAACCAAAATAGGACAAATATAAAGCTACTATCAAGAAATAAGAAAACATCCAATCAACATATTATCCACTTGAGAGCTGAAATTACTGTCATTTGCACGACGATTAGTACGACCCTTAAATTTTAGAATCACAAACCCAAAAAGACTAACTTTTTTTCCAATCACTCAAAAGGAAGGGGCCAGTTACAATGAAATTGATAAATGAAGCTCCTAAAATGAGCGAACTTACTCTACACCGTGTTTAATAATGATATTGGTATCATAGATGGAATACATGCAACACTAATATCAAAGCAAAAGTAAAAAATAGAACTACCATGAAGCTACTATCTACGAAGTTACTATGTTTTTGCACAACTGTTAGTAGCACCCTCACAATGATGTTGATACATCGAAGTCCCAACGCAGACATACCAATTAGCATCTTGTCTATGATTCATAGATTTCTGCATTGGAATTGTTTGCAGTGTTCTACTTACAGACAACTCTATTCCCTAGAAAAATAGATGTATTTTAGGAAATCTAATCCCTGACTCTGTACAAGAAGAATTCACATATTTATGGCCAAACTTACCTCTAAACTACATTTAACGTTCATGTTGACGTTATAGAAGGAATACATACATCCCTTATATACAATGAGAGAGAGAGAGAGAGAAAAAAAAGGAAAAAAAAATTACCTCAACAAAAAAGAAACGCTACGAACAGACCATAGCACACTTCTCCTTCCAAGAACAAACTAAATCACACTTCTTTGTTATAGCCCTAATCGTCAACACATAAATGAAGCAATAAGGAATCATACAAAAGAACCTAAAGCATACACCAAAACAAATCGAGAATAAGAAACACCGGGGAAAAAGTAAACGAATATAAAAAAAAAAAATCAAAACAGACCTAAGTTTAAAACAGGACTAAACAAGAGAGGATAATGACAGTATAGATTATCCTTACAATCTAAAAACAAAATCCTCATGCCTATATTTCCTTGTATTAATCACTTGGGAGCAATATACTTCCATAGAAATTCTCTTTAGTGACTCATTCCTAGTGGTTGTGAATTATGTTACCATTTATGTGGCAGGGACAAGCTCGTGCAATGGAGTCCCTAGTTCGAGCTAAGATGCGGCAAAAAGAGTCTTTGCCATTTGTGGCTTCTCTAACAATTGGAGTATACAGTTCCCTCCTACACAATCTTATAATTACCGAGGCCCAAAGAAATGAAAAATAGAATATACCACTGTTTGTTCATGTAGCGTTTCTAGCCTTCTAAGCCTCATGATTCAGTGACATGTTGTAAAATCTAGTGATTTGTGTGATTTAACGATCATCGTGAGATCATAGATGGAGTACATGTATCATTTAAAGCGGCAATACTAAAGCAAACTTACAACTATCTTACCATACCACACAAATCATAGATCATAGAAACTTACAACCAACGTAAATTTACCTCCAAGATAGTAAACCCCATAAAAGACCAAATCACGTGTCTCCTTTGTCTGAAGACTAAATAGGTGTTTCAGCATGCATTATGTACAGAACAAAAGCATGTGTGGCCATGTGGGTAAGCAAAACGAACTTATGAAGTCATGAAAATAGAAGCTAGAGGAAAACTAACCTTGCTGAGAAGATAATAGTGAATAACGTACAAGCTGATCAAAGCTCCATAGCTCCCTCAAACATCTGCAACAACAAAAAATAAGTATTACTAAAAATCTAATTTTCTAGATAATAATGTACATGGGCAAGTGTATATTCAGAGATCTTTCAACTTTCACAACAAAACAGAGGATAAATAGATCAGAAAAAGCTAGGTCAGAAACATAAATCACCGTCCTCTAAACCTTTAAATCTAGTTCAAGAAAGCAGAGAGGATGAACAAAAGGAATAGCTATGTAAAAGCAATTGAGTGATTTTTACAAACACAGGGAGTGCGTCTTAAATAAGGGTCATACCCAACTATAGTAACAATTTCCCATGTAACTAATCCTTCTTATCTTTGTCCCAATTTTGTCACAGCCATCCTCAAAAAATTCTCCAAAATTCAGAAGAGCCGTGAATTGGATCAAACAATATGGCCCAAACTGTTTCTTTTTCACACTCACCAATTAATATTTTTGCTTCAGATTAGAATCATCATCTGATTGAAACTCACATGGTAAAAAGAACACAATTGAAGAACACAAACTAACCTAGCAAAGCATGCCCAAATACAAGCAAGGAAATCGCATGACTCCTTCTTTCTATCCTTCCCAAAAACTTTTTATACACAGCAGCTAGAATAGTTCTTCTATTAGAAGAGGACTTTGTGGCACCGTTCAAACAGTGAATTTCAAATCAGTTACGCGAGAAGCCGCAAAAATAGTTCTTCAGAGTACTTTATGCAGCTGCTCAAACATCGTCTCCGCAATAGCCGCTACAACAGTGCTTTGATGACTCGATCGATCGGCGGAACAGGTACAAAACTTGCGTGAAATAAGGAGAAGAGAGTACAGTTTGGTTGAGTAAAATAAGGGACAACGAAACACAAAGCAAAACCACAGAGGGTATTAATGTAAAATCATACAGTGTCTTGGCTTACCAACCCAGAATCTTTTATTACAAGTGTATTGATATCTAATTTGTCTTTTAATTTGGGAGTTTGACGCAAGTCCATGCTATCCACGTTGGTGTTGAGGGTTCAAATTAAGCTCCCATAGGCGAGGATGGCTTTGTGGGTGCTAGAATGTTCTAACCTTGTGCCACCTTTTGCAAGTGCTCCACCCATGCAACTAGTAGCCCCTACCCCAAGCCCCTGGGAGAGTACGTAAAACGATATAAATTGTCTTTCGATGACCACATTTTCAAAGTCATCAAAAGAAAAAATAAATAAATTGTGAACGGAAAATATAGAATATGTTGTTTGATGGCCAAAATAGTGAAAATGAACAAACTATGTGGACAGAGGGTGTAGATCCCTAACTTTCTGTGGATTTTCTATCAGAACATGTTGCTACATGATGCCCTCATCTCATGTGATTCCCCCCTTTGTTCCCGTCGTGTGATCCTCATGTGAGGAGAAATGGAGCTCACGACAGTTCCATTTTGATTATCTCTGACTTCTATTTGTAGGTCTCATTATGCAAACTATCCATGGTGGAATCTGGTTAATCAAACATTGGTAGCCGTCAAAACAAGTTGGATTTTGTCTGAGAAGTCCATTTCAATTTTGACAATCCCATTTCTATTGAGAAAAAAATGATTAGAGCAGAGACACTTTCCGATATCCAATATTTGATTAACCTAGATGATATACAGATCTTAAGACTCCTATATGTCTTGGTATGTAGACGAGTTGAAAATGTGACTAAAACAAAACCATTTTGATGACTATGCCCATAAAGCTATATCATGACTTTTGGTTTGTCAGGCAGCACCTATATAGCAGTCTCAAAAGTGAGAAATTCGGGAAGTGGAAGAAAGAGATAATGGCTGGAAAATGGAGAAAACCCTTTAAGGTTATTGGTTGCCACTTCCCGTCAAGAATGACCTCAAGAGCGAAAGTGGAAACTAGATTGTGGCCTAAAATAGTAGTTTATGAGTTAGTGAAATTCATTGGAACTTAGTGGTGAATTTTAAAAGCAAAATGCTTTTAGCATCGTAATAAGATACAATAGTAAAGTTCTTCTGCTCTTAGTATTAAACTGAAAAGTGCTAGTTCTTTTTCTAAAATTTATGACAATAACTTAATATTTAATGCCATACGGATGGAACATCTATATAGTTCTCTTACATTCACTCAAATAATTTAGGGACACTAGAATCAGACATTAAAACACAAGTAGTGGACCGCTTCAGAGATTTTCTTTATAGTTGTTTCACAAAAGGTAGGGTAGGAGCCCACATAATGAACCAAAGCATGCCTATATCGATTAAAAGATTATTCCTTTTGCTTGGAATCTCAAAAGCATGCCTATATAAATTAACAAATAATCACTCTTGCTTGTTATTGGAATAAATAAATTAGGGGCCCTTTTTTGAGCTATTCATTACTCTAATCGAACATGCAACCATATCACAAAAAAGACAAAACAAAGCAAAGCCCAAATTCCTAAACACAACAAAGCCGATTGAAAAAAACAAAAAAGTCCACACTCCCAAACAAACTTAAAGCCTTAGAAGCACGGATAAGTCTACAGCCTCACTTATCCATGTCCGAAACGTTGCGAACATGGACACGACATGACACCTGGAAACGCCTAAATAGGTGTCCTATTTTAACTATTTTTTGTGTGGTCAATACATTGTTGACACTCTAGGACTGTATACATGCCAAGGACACCTTAGGAGGTTAAAATGTAATTTTTAAAAGTTGGCCCAGACTTCCCTCAGAAAAAGGGAAAAAAATTGGCCAGACTAAAAATTCTCATGAATATCAATCCATGAATTCATGTAATAAATCCTAAGCTTGTGTATAATGTTTTTACCAAAAACAGAAAGAAGCTCTTTCCTTGACTCTCTCTCGTACATGGCATATTCTCAACAAAGTTTATTTTTCTTCTTCTTTTCTACACTTCATAAGATACCAAAAGTTTCAGTATGTGTTTCGTGTATCTGGTACAGATTTAGAAGTACCATGACCAGTATCCAGTACATTACGGGCATTTATAAGTGCCCATGCTTCATAGGTTGTAAGGGCGAAATACAGTGGGTAGCCTACGAAATTTTGGCAGTCATAAACTGTCAATTGACTCCTCTAGCCACCCAGTGGCTCCACCCTTGACGGGACCAACTGTTGGAAAAGTGTGGGATGTGAATTTAGAGTTGGCGGAGCAAGTTATTTTGATTTAAATTCAGTCGTGGGCGGGTCGCGGTCTTCCATCTTGGAGTTCGTAGGGATTTAGTGACAAGGTGAAGAGATTTGACACTAGGAGATTCATACTCCACTTATTCTTCGAAGTTGTTATTTTGTGTTTCTTTTTGATGAATGTGCTAATTTATATTGATGGTTATGTTGTGACAATCCTACTTATGTTGTTTCACCTCCTTTTACAGATTGTAAATGATCTCAAGTTTACCGTAAATCAAGCAGTAGAACCTGTGGAGAAGGGAATTTCTTGTTTTAATCAGAAAATGCATAAGATCTCAGAAAACAGCAAGAGGCACGATAAGGAGAGGAGGAGAACAAAGGATTGATAGCATAGCATGCAAAGCCCACACTCCCAAACAAACTTAAACTACATTATAAAGTTTAGTCACGCGGGTAAGCGTAAAATATAAATAATCAAGTCAAACAAGACAAAAAAAAAAAAAAAAACGAGGATATCCTAACTTGAATCAGAGTCCAAGAAAAAATTAAAATACAATATAAAGTTCCTTGTACAGAGGCATAGCATGCAAAGCTCTGGCTAACATGACATTAATCGTATGAATGAAACATGTTAAAACCCCAATGATCTTCTTGTGTTTTCTAGGCAAAAGTGTACTCAATGTTAAGCCTTAGTCTATATTTGGGCAAGAATCAAGGAAAATCGAACTGAACCTGTTTAGGGCTTCTCTGTTGAATGACTCTTTGCCTCCGTTGGCGCAACAGTTTGATTCTTTCTGTATACGAATTAGGGATCGAGCATAAAAAGAGAGAAAAAGAGGGAAATCACACAAGAAAAACAATTGATGGAAGAACAACTCACTATTGAAACCCAGAAGATCCGAACCACGCTGATATCTGATACGGAGTGATTAGAGAGGAAGACAACGGTGAACTGAACTCACACGATCAACCCATCTGAACAGAATCGAACTCACGTTGAACAGAACTCACGCTTGTATCTGATATGTGTTCTTCGAGCGGCTGGAGGGGGTGGTTGTGTACGAGGACGCGGCGGAAGCCGAGAGCTTAGGGCGTCGACCAAGGGGGAGGAGGTTTTCGAGATGAGCGGCGTCGACCAAGGAGGAGGCGGTTCGAGATGAGCGGCGTCAACCAAGGAGGAGGCGGTTCGAGATGAGGGCGTCGACCAACGACTGTAGCAGGAGAGCTTCGCCGAGAGCTATTGCGGGCTGGTGGAGGACAGGCGGAGGGGTAGGGTGAGCTTCGGGGTGTGGTTTTGTGAGAATCTGAAGAGATTGAAATGTTTAGAGGTCGGCGCCCTAAATTAGGGAGGGAAATCGCAGAGGGAAAAGGGGAAAAGAGATGGGCGCGCGAAAAAATTGGTAGAACGCTGTAATAGAATAAATGAAAACGCTATATTTTTCTTTCCCCTTTTGTCCGTGTCTCATTACTCCTCTACAATAGCATTTTAAAAAAAACGCTATCAACTTATGCTATAAAAAGTAGTATTTGTTGTAGTGATACAACAGTAGATAAACAAATGAACCATCTGGAAGTTTTCGAAAATATACACAACTGTCATACTCACTTCTTGAATATGACTGGCTTATCATAAAAGTATCAAACCGCTTATACCACTGCCTAGGGGATTGTTTGAGGCCATACAAAGACTTACGAAGTAAACAAACGTGATCCTCCTTACCAGAAACAACAAATCCCTCAGGCTGACGCATATAAATCTGTTCCTCAAGCTCGCCATGCAAAAACGCAGTTTTGACATCAAGTTGCTCTAACTCAAGATCATAACATGCAACAATAGCAAGTAAAGTGCGAATGGAACTATGTTTTACAACTGGTGAAAATACCTCATTGTAGTCAACACCCTCCTTCTGGCTGTATCCTTTCGCCACTAGCCGAGTTTTAAACCGAGCGTCTTCTACCCCTGGAATACCTGGTTTGCGCTTGAAGATCCACTTGCATCCAACAATCCTCTTCCCTTTCAGCGGTTCTACTAACTCCCATGTCTGATTCTTCTGAAGAGACTCAATCTCCTCATTCATAGCAACAAACCACTGTGCAGACTCAGCGCTCAAAACAGCTTCCGTATAGCTTGAAGGCTCCTCATACTCAACTGTTTCAGCAACTGATAAAGCAAAGGCCACCATATCAGAATAAGCCGAATACCTTTCAGGAGGCCGAATCTCCCTCCTTGGCCTATCTTTAGCAATAGTGCGTGGTTGCTCAACTAATGCATCAACCTCTGTGTCTGAACTCTTGAACTCCTCTTCAATTGGCTTCTCAATGTGCTTCTTCCCTGAGTCGGAAGCTTCACCCAAAAACTCCACCTGCTTTGGAACACTATGTTCCTGAACTGTATCATCAACCTGCTTAGACTCCTTAATCAGATAATTTTCATCAAAAGTCACATCCCTACTGATCAAAAACTTCAAATCATCAGAGCACCATAACCTGTACCCTTTGACACCTGCTGCATAACCCAAGAAAATACACTTCTTGGCTCGTGGCTCCAATTTACCCTCATTCACATGAGCGTAAGCTGGACACCCAAAAACACGCAATACAGAATAATCAGCTGGATGACCTGACCATACCTCAAACGGAGTCTTACACTCAATAGCAGTCGACGGAGACCTGTTCACCAAATAGCATGTCGTGGAAACGGCTTCAGCCCAAAATTCTTTGCCCAATTCGGAATTGGACAACATACAACGTGCCTTCTCCAAAAGAGTCCTGTTCATTCGTTCAGCCACACCATTTTGCTGAGGGGTTTTTCTCACTGTGTGATGCCTCACAATGCCCTCATCACTGCAAAATCTATCAAACTCGCCAAGACAAAACTCCATACCATTATCAGTTCTCAAACGTTTTATTTTCTTACCAGTCTGATTCTCAATCAAAGTTTTAAACTGTTTGAATGTATTAAAGGTGTCACTCTTATGTTTCAACATATACACCCAAACTTTACGAGAGAAATCATCTATAATACTCATAAAATATCGAAAACCACCTTTAGAAGTTACCTCTGCGGGACCCCAAAGATCCGAGTGAAAATAATCCACCGTGCCTTTGGTGCGATGAACAGCTGTACTGAATTTTACCCTGCACTGCTTGCCGTAGACACAATGCTCACAGAAATCCAGTTTCTCAATTTTCTGGCCACATAGCAAACCCTGTTTGCTCAAAACTGTCATCCCCCTCTCGCTCATATGCCCAAGGCGCATATGCCACAAACGAGTCAAGTCTGAATCTGAAACCTTGGATGAAGCAACCGTTGCTGCAGCACCTAAAACTGTACTGCCCTGGAGTGTATAAAGGTTACCACGCTTTTGACCCTTCATCAGTACTAATGCACCCCTTGAGACTTTCAAAACTCCACCTTCACCGAGGATTTTGCAACCATGAGAATCAAGAGCACCCAGGGATATAAGATTTTTCTTCAAATCCGGAACATGTCGAACCTCAGATAAAGTCCTAACAATACCGTCATGCATCCTAAGCTGAATCGTTCCTGAACCAACAGTCTTACAGGCCATGTTGTTGCCCATCAAAACTGTACCACCATTGACAGCCTCATAAGTAGAAAACCACTCTCTATGCGGACACATATGGTATGAACATCCAGAATCTAGAACTCACTCGGTATTAGAGCGAGAATCGCCCTCTGTAACTGATAACACATTATCTGACTCATCTGAACTTTCAGCAATTCCAGCAATTACTTTACCCCCTTTCTGGTCTTCTTTTTCCTTCTCCTTGAGTTTTAAACAGTCACTTTTCCAGTGCCCGGGTTTCTTGCAATAATTGCACTTTCCCTTCTTCTTACCTGATGATCTGGATCTTCCCCTATTACTCGACTCCACCCTTTCTGTTGTTCTTCCCCTAACAAACAAACCCTCCGCATGTGCATCACCCTCACCTAACACTTTTTTCCTCAATTCTTTCGAATATAGGCTGGCCTTAACATCCTCCATGGATATCGTGTCTTTGCCATACAATAGGGTTGTAACAAAGTGCTCATACGAAAGTGGTAAAGAACATAGCAAAATTAGGGCTTGGTCCTCATCCTCAATTTTACTATCAATATTTTTCAGATCTATAATAATACGGTTGAACTCGTCTAAATGATCTTTAACAGGTATACCTTCTCGCATACGAAACGTATAAAGACGTTGTTTGAGATATAACCTGTTGGTGAGCGACTTCGTCATATATATGCCTTCCAACTTCAGCCAAATTCCTGCTGCTGAAGTTTCTTCTTCCACCTCGCGAAGAACGTCATCTGCCAGACTCAACTGAATAGAACTCAGAGCTTTGGCATCCGTATCATCCCAATCTTCCTCTTTGATTCCAGAACTAGTCTTGCCTAACAAAACCTTGTGCAATCCTTGTTGGGTTAGCAGAGCCTTCATCTTTACTCTCCAAAGACTGAAACTGCTGCTCTGTCCATCAAACTTCGCAATCTCAAATTTAGCCGCCATAGCCACAATCGGAAACGAAACCCTAGTTTTTGCAACCTAAGGCTCTGATACCAGTTTGTTGTAACGAACGCTATGAATGCAAGCTAAGAACGAGAAATTGAAAACTAAACAAGAAATCACAAAGACACAAGATGTACGTGGTTCCCCAAGATGGGTACGTCCACGGGCGAGGAGAGAGAGGATTCACTAACCAACGTGAAGAAGAGATACAAAGAGCCGGCTATAATCCGTAACTCTATAAAGGCCACAATATGAAAGCCCAAAAGATAATTTCTAGAAGTACCCCAAAAGCCTTATTTATAATAGGCTACAAAAACGGGAACAACATAATTAACCAATGTGGGACTAAAGAATACAAGGCATTCCCAACAGTTGGGGTTGTGGAGGCTGTCCTTTTCGTGGCCACCTTCATTATCTTTGTTGGTACCATGGCGATCCCCCGGTTCCGCACTCAAAACTTTCTCTCCTTACGAGCTTCAAGATGGGTTGTCCTAGCGACGGCCACTGCTTTCTGTAGACGTCTAACTTCTAAATTAATTGTAAACACAATTGTGTTTATAATTAAGATATCCAATATTTGCAGTACAACCATCCTGTACTACATAAACAAGATCCAGAAAACTCTTATTTGCATTATATGGTTCACAGCTTCCTTAATAACTTGGTCCTTGATTTTTGAACCTTGTACCATATGTAGCTGTTATAACTTTGTGATGCTTGGACTGCTCATAGTCCTCCATGTGGGCGCTATATATTGGGGAACCAAAAATACCGAGCATGCAGTTGATTAGGAATCTGCTTGCTGGGTTCTCATGGCCATTCTATTTGTGCTTAACCTCATATAGAGGCCACACAGGAAGGGGTTCTGGACGTGCTACAACTGTACAATGCTACTGCTACTGGTCGCAATCAATTTGTTCGAAATATATTTTGGCATTTTGTAGAAGGGCTCCAATGGGCATACATTTAGTGCCGTAGTGGAGGTGTGTGCAGTGGTGGCCCGAGACGGTCTGTTTGTAAGGCACCTTTCATTTTGTCAGAGGACACCTACGTTTTATGATATTGACTGTGAGCAATGCTACTGCTCCATATTAACTACCACGAGCAACACGTAGATATTTCTTTTTCTGGTTTACTGCATCTCCTAAGGAGAGCAACAAGTAGATATTTCTCTTCTTGATAGGCAGAAAGTGGCAAAAGAAATATTCAGAATTATGATATATTCGTATTTGATTTATTCAAGTAAGGATTAATAAACTGTAAGGAAAAAGCCCGAGTCATGAATGTGATCTTACGGGTGTTTGGGAGCTCGTTTGCATCATGTAATTGGATACGTCTCTTCTATATGATCAAAGACCGAATTGAACTATGAATTACAGTGCATAAGCCAAGAAATCCGACTTGGTGTCTAAATCGCTCATCTCTTGGCACCTACTCCCTCCTTCCCATTTTTATTGTCTATTTTCGTTTTTCGTGCCGTCCTTTTAACGCTTATATCTCCCAATCTACAATATTTTTCATAATTTTAAAAATTTTGTATTATAGATCTAATCGAGAACTGTCAAACAAGATTCATATTCTTCCAATCTACAATATTTATCATAATTTTAAAAACTTAGTATTATAGATCTAATCGAGAACTGTCAAACAATATTCATATTGCATATTTTTGAAGACTCATATTGAAAGATATAAGCGTTGAAAGAACGGCATGAAAAACGAAAATAGGCAATAAAAATGGGATGGAGGGAGTAATTGTTTAGGCTCATAAAAATAGCCAGCCTGCTCTATGTTTCATGATCTGTTAATTCTGAACATATAAGACAGGTTATATGATGATTTAAACTATGCATAGATGGAGGTTATTAATTTACTGCTAAACGAAATTGTAACAAGCGCTCATTAAGCTCCTTTTCTCAAATTTCACAATCAAGGATGACACGACACACATATAGTTGTATAGTAAAGCAATACAGACCTGTTTGCCACACAATACGTCGAGTAATCTGGACCGATTGGTAGCAGAACTATAATTTCAATGACTTTCTAGTTTCCAACACAGTTGGATAATTGGATTCAACCCAAAAGGCTCAAATTTGTTTGCAAATGGACCAATGAAGAAGATAAGCTGTTGTGTTGTGATCTAATGTATTGCTGCCATAATTCTTGCAATTTATGGTCAGTTTTGAAATTTCGACTATTCGACTAGGTTCAAATGAATGTGTTTTTATTAGAATCTTAAAGCCATGTTCATCAAGTCCACCCTGTTAGCAGAGAATTTGCTCCCCAAGGCTGCAAGATGTACAAATTTACATAACAAAGAAACACTATGGTTCTATCATACCACAAATGTCTCCTATAGATTCTGTTAAAATATAATTTTCTAGAAAATCAATCTCATATATATGTTTTTGTGGAACTGCAATATCGTAAGTAAATATGTGAGATAGAAATACTATTGGGAATTCCAATTCCCTTGCCAGTGAGCCTATCTTGAATAGTTGGACACAACAAAGTGTATGGCATCTTAACATGCCCAACCCTATTCCTCAAAATTTTTTTATCACTTTTCATCTCAACAATCTCGTCTTTAATATTGGTCTCCTAGTTTATATTCAATATTGGTCTCCTTAGGTAGATCTCCATAGCTAGATTTCAAATATATAGCCTTTATAAAAATAGATAGACATGAAACAATAAAAGTTATAAACATTGCAACATTTTAAGCTTTAAAATAAAAAGGAGAGAGAGAGAGAGAGAGAGAGAGAGAGTAGTGTGTGAACGCATTAAATGTGCACATGTTAGTGAGAGAGAGAGAGAAGCGCATGAGACTTATTTGGAGGTGGATCTAGTAAGGCATGGAATTATTGGGGGAGGATCCTCCAAGCTATAAACTTAAAAAATAGGACCAACCTGAAATTATGCCTAAAAAATAGGGATTGGGAGTTGTTGTAGTGCTACAGCCGCACTACACGGTGTAGTGCGGCGGATACGATCGTCCATCTCGATATGAAGGGCTCGGATTTAATCCAAGCTCTTACAAATCCGAGTCATCCATTGTTCGAATGAAAATTCGAGCTGTCCATTGCTGAGATAGACGGCCAAATTGGCAGCACTACACATGTAATGCGGGGGGTGCACTACAACACCCCGGATCCAAAAAATATGAATCACAACTGCACCATTCATAGACTTCACATTGAAAAATACTACTCTTGTAAAAAAGTAGTTTTGATAGATAAATGAAAAAATGATCGAACTACTCATACTTTGTTAGACAGTAAATATGATTTAAAACTTAACCTGATCTTCAATATAACACTTAATTTGTTTTTACATGTATCAGTGTCCCATAATATTTTTTGTACCAAAATAATTTTAAAATTTTCGAAATGAACAATTTATTAAGATCAATATTCTTAGACCTAATGTGATCTATCACATTGTGTTTGACAGGGCCTCCAAACAAAGATAGTGTTTACAGGTGATCGATATGCTCCCTATTTTTTCTGGTATTGAGAGAAACCAATTCTCACAGGAAAAATTCTTTCCCATGGAATAGGGCCTAAATTGACATGTCACCCTGGCATGATAACGGTATCACCGGAACAGAGATCTGTAGGAGCCAAGGAGCAATTTGAACCAATGGTTTCCGACACTAATGACTCAAATTGCGCACTGCACTACTTGGTACCCTATCAAACAAGCTGAAAAAAATGGGGCGCTCTCTCTCTCTCTCTCTCTCTCATCCTTGATTCATTCACAACTATAAATAGTACTTATTCTCAAGTTACAAAACCATAAATATCATCTCTCCTCCTTTTTTTTATTACGAATCTACAATGATCCTCTATCCCCTCTTTTGTTACAAATCCTCCTTCCCCTCTTTGATTTCAACCTTTTTGCAAGAGACATGTCTAAAAAACATCAACACAGAATTCGCGAACCCTAATGTCTTAACCAATTATTGAGGTCTGAAATTGTACATCTTGTCCTTTCCATTATGTACTTAGCAATTCATTCTTTTGGTTGACAGGTACTTCAAGGAGAAAATGAAGTTTGAATGTTGCTACACCGCTTACCAGTTTTGTGTGTGGGTAGCACTCTTCCTAATAAATGCTGTCGGATATGGTTTTAACATCGGAAAGGCCAGTGAGTTCGCTCGGACAACAGAAGTAGGAAGAGCAGCGACGGAGATCATATTCCTACTTGCAATGTATGCTTTGATCTTCTATACCATGCCAAGTGATTTCAGCCATTTCTCTTGCAAAAAGGTTGAAATCAAAGAGGTGATAGAGGAATTCGTTAAGTCATAAGAAAATTGGGAGAATTTTTCAAACAAATCTAGTAAAAGGAAGTAGCGCAATTTCAAACAAATCTAGTACAAGGAAGTAGCGCAATGAATTGCACATGAGTTGGTTCAACTGAGTTGAATACTACTAAAGAGAACTTTGAGAGTTTGCGGAATCTTATGTAGAGATTTTTTTTTTTTTTTTTTGCTAACCAATCTAGAGATTTGTTTGAATGACGGTATTTACAAAATGAACAATTTCTGAATAAATGTACATGTTGAAATAAATGTATTACATCTCTTGCCTTAAAACTTGAAGTTTACTGTTGAATCTTCTATACGATCCAGGACCGAATTGAACTATGAATTTCAGTGCATAAGCCAGGAAATCCGACAATGTGTCTCTGTCTTGGCATGTAATAGTTTATGCTCATACAGATAAGCAACCAACGCTCTGTTTTTGGATCTGTTATGAACATATATGACAGGTTAACATGTTATAGATATTCACCAGACGATTTAAGCTATGCATAGTTGTACTGTATTTAATTGGTGCTCAATAAGCTCCTTTTCTCAAATTTCACAATCAATGATGACACGACAGACATACTTAATTAGATAGTAAAGCGACGTAAACCTATTTGCCACATAATACATGGAGTAATCTTGACCGATTGGTAGCAGAATTGTAATTTCAATGACTTTCCACAGTTTCCAACACTATTGGATAATTGGATTCAACCCAAAAGGCTCAAATTTGTTCGAAAACGGGCCAATGAAGAAGACAAGCTGTTGTGTTGTGATCTAACGTATTGCTGTCGTAATTCTGCAATCCATGTACAATTTTGAAATTTTGGCTCTTCGACTAGGCTCAAATGAATATGTTTCTTATTAGAATCTTAACGGCATGTTCGCCAAGTCTACCCTGTCAGTAGAGAATTTGCTAGCCAAGGCTGCAAGATATACAACTTTACAAAACATAGAAATACTATGGTTCTATCATACCACAAATGTCTCCTACAAATTGTGTTAGAATATAATTTTCAAGAAAATCAACATCATTCATGTGTTTCTGTAGAACTGCAATATCAGTACAGTAAGTAAAAATGTTAAACAGAAATACTATTGGAAATTCTCTTACCGCATCAAGCAGGAGCGACGACAGCAAGACATTTAAGGCCAGATTCGTTGTGAAGGGCTTCCAACAGAAAGAAATGGTTGATTTCACGGAGATTTTTTCCCCAGTTGTGAAGCTGACCACTATCAGAGTGGTATTGAGTTTGGTGGTTAACTGCAGAAAACATTTACCTTGAGCAGTTGGATGTTGAAACTGCGTTTTTTCATGGTGACTTGGATGAAGAAACACTACAAGAAATCAAGCTTTTTGCGAGGACCACTATTCCTCGCAAAATCCAAAATGTTCCTCGCCAAAAGCCTTTTGCGAGAAATTTTCATTCGTCATCTGGTCCTCGCAAATATGTAGTCTCCAATTCTCATTTGCAAGGAAATTATTTTTCCTCACAAAAAAGCGTCTTTTGCGAGAAATTAACTTTGTCGCAACTAAATACACTGTTTAGCGAGAAAATTAATTGGACGCTAGTATTACACAAATTTGTCGCCAAAGGTATTCCATTCCTTGCAAAAAATATATCATTGGCGGCAAAGGATTTCCTCTCAAAAAGAATAAATCTTTTGGCGAGGATTCTATTCCTCGCAAAAGACGGTCACTTTTGCCAAAATTGATCTTGCTTTTTCCAAGGAAACTTTTCATCGAAAAAAGTGATTTCTTTTAGCGAGGAAGAAATACCTCGTCAAAGACGATTTCTTTAACAAACCAATCAACCCTTTTTGCAAGGACACTTGTCCCTTGCCAAAAGAAATTTCTTTTTTAGAGAGGAGTTTTTTTGGCAAAAAATATCCTTATTGCTACAAACTAAATCATCACCAAAAAAAAAAACCCCCATTACTGTGGATGTTTCTTTCCTTTTTTTTTTCTTCCTGTCATGATTTATTCATCAAATTCAAAGGCAATAGCATAACATTAATTTAGAACAATTTCACATAATCAAAACACGGTATCTTAACCTTAATCTTCTTTAATACGCAAGACAAAAGCCAAAAATGCTCGAACATAACATCAAGTTTCAAAGACAAAAACCTTAATCTAGGGACTATTTATAATATCTATTGTTATATACCGAAAACTAAAGGCATCCTTCCAACATCCTTCTTCTTCCATCCAGAAGTACCAAAACACAATAGGCAAATAGCAGCTAGCTTTGTCCTCCAAAACATTTTCCAACTCCTAGCTATCTCCTACTCCAATATTGTATCTCCATGCACCAAACGATCACCATTGATCATTGAGCAATATGCACATGCGTAACACAATAAAGAGCTTTACAAATTATAGTACCATACTACTAAACGTGAATATCCCAACTAGTTAAGCAGCAATCGAGTCCTTAACCAGATAACACAAACTATAATGAGTTGCTCTAAAACGGTTCTCTTAACAACAATCCAAGTACTTGAGGAATTTAACAACAGTTCAACACTTGGTCTCAAAGTACCAGCTCTCGTGCTTCAATAAGGCTGCATAAAGGCTAGCCCTTAATTTCAATCATGGAGCGAAGGCTCTTTCGTTGAGCTGGCTGATATTACCTAAACTAATGAGACAGAGGGACAGAAATCCGGTCCACAACGCAGAAGCTACCACATGCTCAGTTTAAGTCAGAAGACACATGATCAAGTCATACTTATCAATTACCAGTTTATGTAGACATGGGCTTCAAAGAGGAGCTACCTCTTTGGACTTATTGATCGCTAGCTTTTTTGGTTATCATGCAATATTTTCACTAAACCCTCTAGAGTTTCGTCAAGGAGTCAAGTATCAATCCCTTGGATTCCCATTTTTCATCTCTTTGTAGAACAAGGGGTATCAAATAGAGAGTTTGATTACCCAGCCATTTCTGTTTTTCAAACTCTAAGATCAAAACATTTCACCCGGTAGTGAAAATTTTCAACATGTATGGGTAATCCCGAAAAAAGAAGAGAGGAGAAAACACTAACCAGTTCAAAAAAAAAAAAAAAAAGAAAGGAAGGAAAAACACTAACATTAAAACTGTATTCATATCCATTATTCGTGTATTCAGCTATTCATACAATGGTTGGAAAAAATTGATATTAGGTCATAATAGAGCAAGTGTTCAAGGAATGTGACTGCACAAATATTGAGAAGCATAGGTTAATACAAAGAGTTCCACGTCTGTTATTGTTGAAATTTAGTATTAGTACAAAAGATGAACGGTTTTGATCGCAAATAAATATCTCGAGTGGTGTTCAGGCGGTGCATTATGAGACTTTAATACCTTCAGATTAATTAAATATCTTCCGATCAAGTAGTTGTTGATATCCGATGATCTCTGATTTTGGTGACGCTAATTGAATTGGTAAGATATGAAATTCTAACGGTTTAGATCATCCATTATAAGAATAGACTCAACAATAATCTTTAGAATCTATACGTTCAACTTACTTTGTAGTAAACTAAGTCGTCTGTTGTAGGTGAATGTATACTAGCCATTCAACTACAATGCAAACATGATGATCAATACCGTTGAATTCCTTGAGCTTGTTGACTGGATCATTCACGTGAATTTTTGGCTCCATCGTGTTTAGAAAACCCCTTCATCGGTATGCAAATTCGCTGATAAAATGAAGTTTTTATGTCCGAACAAGTGTTTAACGATACACGATCAACTTCATTCTTAGTACCAAGTGATTAAGTCCATATTATGTAAAAAATAGACGATTCTGATCGTAAAAGAAGGTCTCATGTGGTGCACTATAAGACTTTAATTTCTTTGTACGCGTTAATTTCTTTTTGCCACAATGACAATTCGTCGCAGAATGCTTTTTAACTGTTGCATGGGTAAAATTTTCCAAAAAAAGGAAGTATAGGCTTATAGCGACAAATTTACTATTTTCTCGCAAATAACCACCGTTTTTTGCGAGGAACACAATTCCCCTCAAAAAGTAGGTATAGGCTTTTGGGGACCAATTCTTTATTTCCACGCAAATAACCAATGTTTTTGCAAGAAACATAAATCCTCGCAAAATGTTAACAACTTTTGCATCCAAATAAGTTTGAAACCAAAAAAAACACTAAGCCTTTTGGCGAGAAAATTTGTATTTCCTCGCAAATTCATTTTTTCCACCTACATAAAAATTCCCGCCACATTTTTGGCGGCAAGAATTAGCAAGGAATTTTGAAAATTTATCGCGAATACTCTTTAGCGACAAAGAAATAGCGAGGAAAATATGCCTTCCACGCAATAAAACACCACTATCGTCCCATTAGCGAGGAAACCATAATTTCCTCACCAATAGCCTTCCTTTAGTGAGGACAGTGATTTCGTCGCTAAAAACTTGATTTCTTGTAGTGAAATCTACATGAAGCAGCCTGTTGTCTTCATTGAGAAGAGCAAGGAAGAGATGGTGTGCAAACTCAAGAAGAGTTTGTATGGGTTGAAACAGGCTTGCAGATAGTGGTACAAGAAGTTTGACTATTTCATGCAGCGTGATAAGCACCTAAGATTGCTTGATCGTGGTGCTTAAGTCCGTTAGTTAGAAGTGTTTTTAGTTATTATTTGTCGCTTTTATTCAATATTGCTCGTAAGGTAGTTTGTTAAGTGTTTCAGGCAAAACGCCCTTAAAAGGCGTATTTTGATTGCAAAGCCAATCCCCAAGTTAGTTCAAGTATCATCGCCCAGTGGAACTTGTGCCAAAGTGACCAAAGAACGAAGGCGAGAAGCGTTGGGCAAGCCAGTGGTCGTCGGGTGTCAAGTTCTGGAGGCTAGCTTTCCTTTCTAAAGATAAGCTCTGCGTATCGATACGGATTAAGGGCCGTATCGATACGCGTTGCTTAATTGGGCAGGCAGAGAGTTCCGTATCGATACAGCTATAAATCGTATCGATACGGACGAGTTACGGGGAAATTGGTCTTCTCAGCTTAGCGATGTGGTATCGAAAGTTTGCATAATTTGTATCGATACGGGGAGCTCTCGGCCAGATATTTTGTTACTTTTTGGACTTTCCATTTATGGAATACTTGCCTTTAATAGTATGTTTCCTAGATATTTGATGAGAGAGAAACCCATTGTGTATAAATAGGGGCTTCGTCTCGCTCTCTTTGGACCTAGCTCATTATTAACTTTAGTTTTTCCTCCATTAATGTTCTTTTAAGCTTTTTAAGAGTAATTTCCATAGAACTCAAGTAATTAAGTTTGTTCTCGTTTGTCAATTTCTCATTAATTAAAGTTGTTCGTACGACTTGGATCCTTTATAATATCAAGTTTATTTTCATTTTTATCGGTTAAAAATCATGTCTCGTTTTTATGCTTTCTTTTTTGCTTTAGCTATGTGTGAGTAGTCGATAGGCCAAGTCTCGGGGTAATCTTTCCCGGGTACTTAGGTGGTTACTTGGTTCTCAAGTCCTCGAGCTTAAAATCATGGTTTTCGGAATTTCATTAGCCTAGTCATTTTGGTCTAAGCGAAGGGTGTTAACTCCTTGGTATGTTGTTCAGTCAAGCGGTCTTGGCAAGCGACATATTGAGGGCTCGTGGCCTCCTACGTGTTAGATACATTAGCAAAAATAGGGTGATTTAATTCCGATTAATCACATCTTTCTATAAACTTAGTCTTTTAAAGCTAAATCTTTCGGGCGTGAGCACGCGATCGTGACTCTCGCCTGAGTTAAATTCAGAACCGGTAACATCCTTTGTCAAGGGTTAAACGATCCCTAGACTTGCCTCCTTTTAGTTAGTTAAGCGTTTTCCTAGTCTTTTGCCTTGGCAATTTTCACCGTTTCAAGCATCACCAAGTTGGCCATCTTGAACGCTGCATTCTACCATTTAAAACCTACAATCCGATTAAGCTATCTTGTGAATTCCCTGTGGTACGATCCCGGTCTTACCGGTTTATTATGCTACCAACGACCTAGCCCTACGCTTGGGGTTTTTCTCAACCTTATTTGAAGGCGAGGTTTGAAGGCTAAGCATTTTTGGCGTCGTTGCCGGGGATTTCTTTATCTAGCTTATTTGGAGGATCGACAAACCATTGTAAGTACTCCGTTTATTTTTCCTTTGTGTACTTGGAACTCGACTTAGCGGATACCTCTAACTGAGCCACCAATTCGACTTGAGGTTTAACGAAGCTAGTCGAACATCAATTGCCTATTTACTTTCTATTTATTATTGCTTATAAAGCCGTGGTGGTGGCATAACCCCACGGGACTGTTTGAGAACGAGGCGGTGGCATAGCCCCTCTAGTCTGCTTAATTGAACTGTGTTGGTTGTATGCTCAATATCTATCGTAGCCCCTTATCGAATCGGCTACATCGATCTGCATCTCGTGAGTTATCACCTCCATTACGGCCAATGGCGGATCAACCGGCAGCTCGTACTTTGCGCGATTATTTAACGCCAGAAAGAGGTCCACATGTCTCCCCCATAGCCATTCCCACTTGCACTGCCGCCAATGCGTTTGCTTTCAAGCCAAAGTATCATCGGGTTATACCAGAGTTTCGGGGGCGTGAATTAGAGGATCCCTATGCTCACATTCGGGAATTCGAGACTATCGTTAGCACCTTCGTAACCGGGCCGGGACAGCTAGATCAAGCTCGACTGAAGTTATTTCCCTTCTCGCTCAAAGATAAGGCTAAGCAGTGGTTCCATTCTTTGAAGCCCCGATCTTTGCTCACATGGGGGGAAGTGCAAGACGTGTTCACCACGAAATTCTTTCCCGTTAGCCGAACTAAGCTTCTCATGGACCAAATTCAGAACTTTAAGCAGAAGGAGGGGGAGGTCTTTTATAAGTTTTTGGAGCGATATAAGGATCTACTTGCCGCTGTTCCACACCATAATTTTCCCATGTACCAAGTGATCAACTACTTCTATCTGGGTTGTGATAGAGATTCCAAACAGCTTCTCGATACTATGGGGAGTGGATATTTCATGGGGAAAGATCCCAAAGCCGCATGGGAATTCTTGGACGCCTTGGCAGAAAGTGCCCAAACTTGGCAATACATTGATCCGGGCGATCAAGCAATGAGAAATCAAGGTTCGGGCGGTTCTGGCAAGTTTTCGGTAAGCGAGCATAATGGACTTGAGACAAGGTTAGATGAGTTATCATTAAAGTTGGATAAGATGAAGTTGGACTCAACCCAGGTTAAAGAAGTAAAGGAGGTTCGACAAGTGGAGGAAGTGTGAGTCATTTGCGAGACGACAGGTCATTCGACCGACAACTGTCATACCATCCCCACCCTCCGACAGCACTATAATCAACTCCCTGAAGAAGTATGTGCATTGAATCAACGATGGGATCCATACTCCAACACTTATAATCCGGGGTTGCGGTCTAATCCGGCTTTCCGTTGGAGTAATCAGAATGAAATGGGAAATTCGTCAACTTCTCAAGCTCCTCCGCCCCCTCAGAACCAAACATGGAGGCAACCTCAACTTCAAGGTCCACCATGTTTTCCTGCAATCCAAGGCCCGCCGGGATTCATACCATCGGGCCAATTCCAAGGGCAAAATCAGTTTCCACAACATCAAGCACCACCTCCGTGTCGTTCTTTGGAGGATACTATGAATGCTTTTTGTCAAATGCAAACTACCACCAACTAGCAAACTGTTCAAACTATGAACGACATCCGTAATCAAGTGGGTGAATTAACAACGGCAATCGGGGTACTGCAACAAGAGAAAGGCAAACTACCTACTCAACCTCAACCAAACCCTCAAGGCCAGCACTTTGCGCAAAGCTCTTCGGTGATTTTCCCCGAGCAAGTAAAGGCCATAATATTGTTGAGAAGTGGGAAGACGGTTGATAATGCTCAAGTGGAGCCGCCGGTCGCACCAATCTTGCTACCTTTTCCTGCACCATCAAAGCCGACATTATCAGATGGGGAATCTCCCCAGCCGGCTCCTACAGAAAAAGAGAAGGGAAAAGCAAAAGAGAGCGATGTTCCTCCAGCTTTCACTATGCCCGCACCATATCCCAACCGGCTACGGAAGCCGGCCAAGCCAAATCTGAACAGCGATATCTATGAAGTTCTCAAGCAAGTGACGGTTAATCTTCCTTTGCTCGATGCTATTAAACAGATTCTATCGTACGCCAAATTTTTGAAGGAGTTGTGCACTCACAAACGGCAGCTCCAAGTGCAAAAGAAGGTGTTCTTGACCGAACAAGTGAGCTCACTCTTCTAGTCAACCCTTCCGCCCAAGTATAATGATCCGGGGTGTCCTACGATATCCTTCACTATTGGGGGTAAGGTTCTTGAGAAAGCTCTTCTTGATTTGGGCGCAAACGTGAATCTCCTGCCATTCTCAGTGTATAAACAGCTCAGGTTGGGGGAGATGAAGCCGACTCGGGTGACTTTACAATTGGTGGATCGGAGTATCCGAGTTCCCAAAGGGATGGTCGAGGACGTGCTTGTTCAAGTTGACCAGTTCGTGTACCCGGTCGGCGTTTTATCAAAGATTTTAGTTCCATCGCCCGGCCATTGTGTCATTTGCTTGCCAAGGATGTGCCCTTTGAGTGGACGCTGGCTTGCGAGGCCGCCTTCGCCAAGTTAAAGTCACGTCTCACTTCTCCACCTATTGTGCGATCTCCGGATTGGGAATTGCCCTTCGAGTTAATGTGTGACGCCAGTGATTTTGCTATTGGAGCTGTTTTGGGCCAACGGAAAGGGAAAGAGCCGTACGTCATCTACTATGCAAGTAAGACGCTCAATGAGGCTCAAATGAACTATTCGACTACGGAGAAAGAGTTGCTTGCCATAGTCTTTGCGTTGGACAAGTTTTGGTCTTATCTAGTGGGGGCTCCGATCACCGTGTACATCGATCATTCCGCTCTCAAGTACCTTTTTACGAAGCAGGATGCTTAGGCGAGATTGATTCGGTGGATTTTACTCCTACAAGAGTTTAACCTCACTATTAAGGACAAGAAGGGAATAGAGAATGTGGTGGCCGATCACTTGTCTCAGCTAGAATTCGAAGATCATACATCGCACATTCCTATCGGTGACTCTTTTCCCGATGAGCAGTTATTTGGAATCTCCACGGCTCCATGGTATGCGGATATTGTGAACTACTTGGTTACCGGTCTGATGCCTGCCCATTGGAATTTGCAAGAGCAGCGTCGCTTTTTAACGGAGGTGAAACAGTTTTCCTATGATGACCCATATTTGTTTAAATATTGCGTTGACCAACTTGTTCGCCGTTGTGTGCCTAATTCTGAGCAACAGAGTGTTATTAAATTTTGCCATACAGAGGCCTGTGGCGGCCATTTCTCATTCAAGAAGACCGCCGCCAAGATTTTGCAAAGCGGGTTCTACTAGCCACAGTTGTATAAGGATACTTTTGCTTTCTGCAGGGCGTGTGCACGCTGCCAACTTTTGAGGTGCGTGACGCGACGGAATGAGATGCCGCTTACGCCCATCTTGATTATTGAAGTGTTTAATTACTGGGGTATCGACTTTATGGGGTCGTTTCCTACATCTTTTGGGTACCTCTACATCTTGTTGGCCGTTGACTATGTCTCCAAGTGGGTGGAAGCCATCCCCACTCGTACCAATGACGCCCAAGTTGTAGTGGAGTTTCTCCAGGAGTACATTTTATCACGGTTTGGGATACCGAGGGCTATCATCAGTGATCAAGGATCTCACTTTTGTAACCGGTCCATTGCGGCCCTTATGCGGAAGTATGCCATCATTCACAAAGTCTCGACGGCATATCATCCTCAAACGAATGGCCAAGCGGAGTTGGCGAATCGGGAGATTAAGCATATCTTGGAGAAGACGGTTAATCCTACCCGTAAAGATTGATCAACTCGATTGATCGATGCTTTGTGGGCTTACCATACTGCGTACAAGACTATCTTGGGGATGTCACCATATCGACTGGTCTACGGGAAAGCGTGCCACTTGCCGGTAGAGCTTGAGTATAAATCATATTGGGCCATTAAGAAGCTGAATTTCAATATGGCTAAAGCCGATGCCCGCCGCAAGCTCCAATTGACGGAACTCGAGGAGTTGAGGTACAATGCTTACGACCATTCTAGCGCTTACAAATCTAAACTCAAAGCCATGCATGATAATAAAATTGTGATTAAAAACTTTGAGCCCGGTCAAAAAGTGTTATTATATAATTCTCCGTTGCATTTGAATCCCGGTAAGCTGCGCTCACGTTGGGCCGGACCTTATGTGGTCAAAACTGTTTTCCCTCACGGGGTGATAAAAGTAGAAAGCATGAGTAACGGTTCCTCTTTCAAAGTTAATGGTCAACGGCTTAAGCCTTTCTTTGGCGGCTTTGAAGCTGGTGAGCCCGATGAGGTTTTGGCCGATCCCGTTTACACGGATGGCCCATCGGTTTAGTTTGTGTTACTTTACTTTGCACGGGGAGCAAAAGCGTAACCGCTGAACTTAACTGTTTGTCGGATCCAGCCCCCAGGTAGGGGGTACCCTCCATTGACTTGGGTATATGTAGCTCCGCACGCCGCTATTAAAAAAAAGATCGTGTGCCCAGCTCCGGTTAGTAAGGGCAATTTTAGTATGAGTGACATAGGGCTTTCATTAGCTTTTCTGATAGGAGTAATTCACAGTGCACCACTCACGTCTTCCAGATTAGCCCCAACGGGGGCGGTATAGATCTTAGGTTAGACTTGATATTCCCGTGCTCCATTACCGCATTTGGCTCTATCTTGTGCTTGCCTAGTTACGATCTTAGGGGACGCTGGACTTCATTGTTTGGCGGAGTCCAGCTGTGACTTGGACGCTCCGAGCTCTGATATTAAATTCTGTATGTTTGTACATTTGTAAATACTGCTTTTATGTTTTGTTCTTATGTATCATGTTTCGGGATGTTTTCACCAAGAGATTTCACCAACGCATCTTTGTATCAGGCTTTTATTAGTCCTTCCTTGTCGTAGTTTGTCGTTAACGATCCATGCTCACCAGATATGTCCCTATCGGGGGCAGCTTAGGTCTTTGGGAGAGACTTGATACTCCCGTGCCTTGGCGATAGGCTCTATCTTGTCTCACTTTGTTTCGATCATAGGGAACGCTGGGCTTAATTGCTTGGCGAGATCAAGCGGTGAATTTTACTTCGGGTGTGATGTAACAAAATTGACGGTCTAGTATAGACACCCGTGTCTTGTCTACCCGGTGAGACTCGGGAAGAAAAGTATGACTCGTGAGATTACGTGAAGATCGGGTGGTATTCTTTGATGTGTTCCTTTTTATGTATTTATCTTTGATGGTGCCCGGATTCCACGAGCCGGGAGGTTCTAATGTCATTTGGCTCTTAGTAGGTAGTTCGAGCTTCAGTCTTTTGCAGGGTGAACGTGCTACGACACCAGACTTGGTGGATTGGATCTAACGTCGGAGTGATTGAGGCATTCAGGAGCCCTAAGCATGGGTGCGATTACGTGTCGCGGTTGTTAGTCCAATAAAGTTTTGGCCATGATCCTGTGTGACTAGCTGTGGTTCCGTTGGAAGAGCCGAAGGAGTCGACCTTGAAAGCCGTTCGAATGACAAAAAGAGCCGGTGACGCAAAACCTCCAACTTGGTCGAGGTATAAGGGGGTTGACATTCCCCCGTAGGTACAATCTTTTGTTCCTTTTTTCCTACTGTTGTTCTCCATGCTATGAGGGCATAGCATATTTCAAGTTAGGGGGAGGGACATAAATCGGATATAAATCGGATATTTATGTTTTATGCTTTTTGTTTAAATTATAAATCGGATATTTATGTTTTATACTTTTTGTTTAAATTTTTCATTTTTGGTAGATCAATTCTTCCGTTATTACAAAGTTAATGGAATGGAGCAACTTAGCACTTGGTCATTAGTTCGTTAATTGGCAAGAGTTTGTGCAAATATTTTTGGTGAACTTGTACTGTCCAACTCGTATGCATGCTGAAAGGGTGAGAAATTAGGTGTTGAGTGTGTTGTGAGCAGGTTTGACCCATATCCCGCTGTTTTTCACATTATATTCTTAGTTAGGTATTAATCTTATGTCATGCCTAAACATGTTCGTTATCTACTTTAAATCGTTTCGGAATCTATGGCATATTTAAGAAATGATACAAGGCCATCTTTGTTTGATTAAAACCACAAGAGAGTCCCATTGTCCTTTAAAATAAAGCCTAGTCCGCCTCTCACTCTTATCCATAGGAAATCGGATGTTCGGGTGGATGGTTGGAAGTTGGTTTTGAGCTTTGCTGGGCTGACTCCAGGTTTAACAGGCTTCGGGTGTGTTTTGAAAGTGGTTTCGGGGGTCGGCATTGGCTATCAGGTGGCAAAGCTGAACTTCTGGAGATAAGCTCCCCGTATCGATACGGCCTAAAAGCTGTATCGATACGCGTTTGTTTCGTGGGGAGTCAGGTTATCCCGTATCGATACGGATTAAGGGCCGTATCGATACACGTTGGTTAAAATCGAAATCTGCAGTTAACCCTAGTCCGATCATCTTCATCTCTTAAACCCATTTTCTCTCACTAGCCCACCATAACCGCCCAAGTTCTTCGAGAACTCAACCCCAAAACACCAAAATCTTCACCAAAACTCCATAATCTTCCATCAAACCTCCAAGTTTTCAAGGAATTCCAAAGGATTTCAAGGTTTTCAAGTCGAATCCTACTAGTACAAGGGTAAATCCACTTCATCTCTCTATATATGCAAAATCTCTCATTTTTCTTTCTCTATAATAGCTTCAACCCTTGATTACCCACCATATATTGCCATGCATTATTATTTTGAACCATTTTTACCATGTATTCTAACCCCCAATTTTGAAATCACTCATGAACCCTTTCCGAGATTTTTGAAATTTTGATTGGATTGGGGACTGAAATTGCACTGCCGTGTTACCATTATCGTACTGAATTTTAGAGGCAAAATCTGTGTTGTACAACTCGGAGTTTTGTGGATTTTGACTGGCCGCCTATTTTTGTTGAAACTTGTGCATTCCTAGCTGCATTCTGGTATTGTTCTGCTTGGTAGGTTTTTAGTGCAATGGTGAGAACAAAGACTGTGGTTGCTAAGGGTAAGGGCAAAACTCCGGCTTCTTCTTCGCAACAAGCGAAGGAGATAGTGTAGGAAATGGAGGAGGATGAGGAAATGATTGCGAATCCACAAAAACGGGGCCGGGCTAAAAGAAGGACGGCCGCTGAGATACGAGCAGCAACTTAAAAGAAATGGGAAGAGGGAATTCGCAACCGGGGGTTCAAGAATGAGCGACATGTGGACGTCGACAACCTTGGCATTGAGAATCCATTTGTTCGTCGCATCCGTGACCAAGGTTTGTCTTACTACCTTGCCCCTAATCCTAGTTATAACAAAGAGCTTGTCATAGAGTTTTACAAAAATGTCAAGATTCCGCTCGAGGAGGATGAGAAGAAGGATGATGCTAAGGTAACATCGAAGATTGGAAAGATTCCTATTGAGGTGACTTCAGGGTTTATTGCACAGGTTTTGAATTACTGCCAACCACCCGCAAATGACGTGAACTATCCAGATGAGGAGTATGTGGCAGACGAGGCCATTGTTCAGGAATTGTACAAAAATCCTAGGGAGGCGAGTCTCCCTCATGTGCCAGGAAAGTTCAAGGATGTTTATCGGCTTGTCAATCAACTAGTGCACCACAATTTCAATCCAAGGGGGATGGAGAACAAGCCAGATAGTTACGAGGGGGGACGATTCACGCGTTCATGAATCCAAATGTGGTGTGTGATTGGGCGAAGGTCATTTTTCAGGAGATGATCGATTTCAAAGCCAAGGCCCCAACCAATTCTAGGCTGCCTTTCCCATGTTTGGTGACCGTTATTTGTTTGGCTCAAAAGGTCCCCGCTTCAAAGTTTTCGGAGCGTGAGAAGCTCAATCCGGGGGATATTAATAGTTCCATACTCACTCGGAGCATCTCTCAGTCCCGACCAGTTACTGCTGCTGCCCCACGTGGGGCGTACTTGACTACTCTGCCACCGAAGGGTGCAAAGTCGGCTACTTGGAATAAATTGCATTTTTGCCAAGGGGTGGCCACTATGGGATGCCTGAAGAAACTTAAGAAGGAGACCCGAGCCAATGCAAGGAGGCAGCGGAAGATAGATCACAAGTTAGACTGGGTTCTGAGTCGAAGAGTGGTGCAAGCCAGTGAGCAGTATGTACCACCGCCAAAGGAGCCTGATGAGGATAGCGATGATTTTTCTGGGGAAGAACCTGTGTTTGTGGATGATGAGTAGGGTTGGTGGAGTAGTTTGAAATCCCTCTACTTGGTCGGGGTGCTTGGTGGTTGACAGCCCACCTCTTATCTTTTATTTTGTTGTTTTTAATCTAGTTTAGTTTAACTCTAACTTAATAGTTTAACAAGTTTTTGTTGAGGCTGGCATGTGGCCTATGACTTGGTAGTTGGAGTTGGAGGCGGCCAAGGGTAGTTGAACCAAGCTAGTATATGGCCGCCACCCCATTTTGCTAACCGTTTTTTGATTAAACCAAGATCGATATATGCTATGAAGCCCTTAGTAGATCTTTAATATGCCTTGATTCTATTTCGATTTATTGCTTGATAGTTAGCATATTTAATTTGTGGCATGTTTTCTTTCGGCAATCAAATTTCAATCGTTTAGTTGTAAGTTCTGGTTAATGGTGCTCTCCACTTAAAAGGCATGGTATTTTTGTTCCCCGTGCCTAATTCGAGCACCTTTCTGGTGGGATTTGGTTACTCTGAATGGAATTGGTTAAGTTATAGCTTCGTATCCGTCTTTTGTCTTTTGACGCTCATTTTGGATACTTGATTATAACTTGCTCAATATTTAGTTGATCGTTCAATTGTCGGCTGCGAGTTGTTTTGGAATAATTAAGTTATTTTAACTCTTGCCAACTAGTTGCAGTTTGAGTAGGTGCTAAGTAGTTTTATCGAAAGGATTGTCAACTTTTCTTTCTTTCCTTTAAGTTTTGATTTTGTTGCTAGGGGCTAGCAACGTTCAAGTTGGGGGGTGTGATAAGCACCTAAGATTGCTTGATCGTGGTGCTTAAGTCCGTTAGTTAGAAGTGTTTTTAGTTATTATTTGTCGCTTTTATTCAATATTGCTCGTAAGGTAGTTTGTTAAGTGTTTCAGGCAAAACGCCCTTAAAAGGCGTATTTTGATTGCAAAGCCAACCCCTAAGTTAGTTCAAGTATCATCGCCCAGTGGAACTTGTGCCAAAGTGACCAAAGAACGAAGGCGAGAAGCGTCGGGCAAGCCAGTGGTCGTCGGGTGTCAAGTTCTGGAGGCTAGCTTTCCTTTCTAAAGATAAGCTCTGCGTATCGATACGGATTAAGGGCCGTATCGATACGTGTTGGTTAATTGGGCAGGCAGAGAGTTCCGTATCGATACGCCCATAAACCGTATTGATACGGGTGCGTTACGAGGAAATTGGTCTTCTCAGCTTAGCGATGTGGTATTGATACTTTGCATAATCTGTATCGATACGGGGAGCTCTCGGCCAGATATTTTGTTACTTTTTGGACTTTTCATTTATGGAATACTTGCCTTTAATAGTATGTTTCCTAGATATTTGATGAGAGAGAAACCCATTGTGTATAAATAGGGGCTTCATCTCTCTCTCTTTGGACCTAGCTCATTATTAACTTTAGTTTTTCCTCCATTAATGTTCTTTTAAGCTTTTCAAGAGTAATTTCCATAGAACTCAAGTAAGTTTGTTCTCGTTTGTTAATTTTTCGTTAATTAAAGTTGTTCGTACGACTTGGATCCTTTATAATATCAAGTTTGTTTTCATTTTTATCGGTTAAAAATCATGTCTCGCCTAAGTTAAATTGAGAACCGGTAACATCCTTTGTCAAGGGTTAGACGATCCCTAGACTTGCCTCCCTTTAGTTAGTTAAGCGTTTTCCTAGTTTTTTGCCTTGGCAATTTTCACCGTTTCAAGCATCACCAAGTTGGCCGTCTTGAATGCTGCATTCTACCATTTAAAACCTATAATCCGATTAAGCGATCTTGCGAATTCCCTGTGGTACGATCCCGGTCTTACCGGTTTATTATGCTACCGACGACCTAGCCCTACGCTTGGGGTTTTTCTCAACCTTATTTGAAGGCGAGATTTGAAGGCTAAGCACAGCCCAGTGGCTACGTGAGGTGCCACGTGGATCATTGTTGCTACCTTAAACAATGTAAGGCAAACTACATAATCTTACTACTCTACGTAGATGATATGCTTAAAACGGGATCCTATTTGTGCGAAATAAACAAGTTGAACCAACAATTGGCAGCAGAGTTTGTTATGAAAGATCTGGGTGCAGCAAAGCAGATACTTGGGTTGAGGATCAGCAAGGACATAACTCAAGGGGTCTTGAAGTTGAGTACGACAAGCTGAGTAAATTGAACGAGTTCTGAAAAGGTTCAATACGTAGAATGCCAAGGCAGTTGGCTCACCTCTGGGAAGTCAGCTTAGACTTTCTGACATGTAGTCTCCAAAGACAGATGTTGAGAAGGAGCACATGGCCAAGGTACCGAATGCCTCGGCCATCAATAGTCTGATGTATGCGATGGTCTACACACGGCCAAACATCGCGCATGCCGTGGGAGTTGTGAACAGGTTTGCAAGCAATCCGGGGAAACAATATTGGGAAGCTTTCAAATGGTTACAGAGGTACCTCCGCGGGTCCGCGGATTGCTTGACCGATTCCTAGACCTAAAATAATGGGTTGCCTCAAGCGTAGGGCTGAGACCGATGTAGCACAATACCCGGTAAGACCGGAGTCGAATCCACTAAGGACGGTGAAGTGTGTGCTGTGGAACCTCGGGTTGTAGTATTAAAATAGCTCTTAGGTAGCCACCCCTTGTCTTTTAGTTGATTAATTAACTAATACTAATAGATAACTTACTCAAACGATTAAAAAGAAAGGCACGGTCGTAAGGAATCTAGCGCTCGCTACCCAATCAGAATCCGCTCGCTTTTCAAGATTCTAAAAAAAATGGTTAAATTTAGGGAGAATTGGAAACTCCAAAAGATGCGAATCCTAAGGTTGCCGGTCCCGTACATAGCGGCGAACAGGTTTTGGTCTCCTGTTCTCGCTCACATGAGCCCTGGCAATGCCTCAGATTCGTCCAACGGACGTAGTTTTCACCAACTAAATTATTTAATTAAATTAATGTGCAAAAAATTATGGGACGAATCCTAATTGAGTCGCGGCGCATCTTTATCCAGCGTCCAAATATCAAAAAAACTACTCACTCATTATTAAAAATAAAAGGAAAGAAGCCCTAGAAATAATCATGCTTCTATTAATCGGGATATAAAATAAACACAGGATCTAAGTTAAACAAGAATTAACAAACTTTAATTAAAAAATAGAAATTAAAATTAATTACTGAAGTGCGAGTACTTGAACAAAATTCCAAAACTTTAATGGAAAAAGCTCTGAAAGAAAAATAAACGTAAGTAAAAAAAAAACTGCTACTAATGTTTCGAAACGGGTCCTGATGATGTGCGCAGCTCTCGCTCCTTGTGTCCACTGTCGTCCGTGGGAAACAGTGATGCTATCAAGAGATGCGCAGCTTTTTTTCTTTTCTTCCGTCCGAATCAACCTAATTTCCCAAGTTTTTCTTTTTTCCCAAAAAGCTGCTGCTGCCCAAGTCATCATCCATACCTTAAATAGGGTATAAAGATGCTGGCGCTTTAATTACACAAAAACTCCCTCAGCTATGTATAATAACAGTTCACAAAATCAACTTTAAAGCACTTTGCACTTTTAACCCCAAACTTTCTTGTACTTCTGTTTTTATCCAAACTTCTTGAAAATAAGCTCGAGCAACCTATAAACACAAAAGAACAGAAATAAATATCAATTAACCAAAATGAATGACTAATAAATGTAGTTTGGAGGGCTAAAATATGTATATTTTGGCACTTATCACGGATGTACCGCTGTGTTTTGGGAGAGCAAATTTGGTGGTGAGAGGATGTGGATGCAGATTTCACGAGTGATCATGATACGAGGCGAAGCACCACAGGATATGTCTACACTTTGGGATCAACAGTAGTGAGTTGGGTCTTGCGTCTGCAGAAGTTGGTAACTTTGTCCACAACAAAAGCTGAGTATGTAGCAGTCACGGAGGCCGCTAAAAAGATGATTTGGTTGAAGGCTTCTTTGGGTGAACAATGTTCTTTTCAATGACAGCTAGAGTGCTATACAACTTACAAAAAATCCAGTGTTTCATGCCAGAACGAAGTACATCGATTTGAGGTACCATTTCATCTGCTCGCTTTTGGAAGAAGGGGAACTGTTATTAGAGAAGATTTTAGGGAGCCAAAATCCCATGGACGTGTTGACAAAGTCGGTCACCATTGAGAAACTGAAGTTGTGCTCAACTTCAGTTGGCCTTCACGAGTGAGGAGTTGGAGGGCCGGAGTCACACCAGAAGGAGTGAAGTTCACTACGTCCACTATTGATTGAGGTTATTAATAATTGGTTTGCTTTTGTTATCTTCAAGTAGGAGATTGTTGGGAGGCAGACAACTTTCAGCAACGGAGTTCTGTGACCCGCATTAAGGTTTCCGCAGAAGGCTTTCCGCGGCTGGTGGTCCACAACAGGATCACGCAGCAGGAGGGGTCTCGCGATAGGAGGGGTCCCACGGTAAGGGTGTCCCGTGGCGGGATCTCACGCCTAGGAGGGGCTCACGAACTAAGTCGGTTGGAGGGTTCGAGCTGTCACTTAGAATATCAGTTGTTGTATTCATTTATTTTTTGATGTTGTACAGAGAGATCCTAGAGAGAGTGTGTGTGTAAGAGAAAACTTTTCTTAGAGAGGAAAGAGAAGACTTGTAGTTTTTAGTTTTCTTTGTTCATAGTGAACTAGTGTGGGTCCCAGGGACGTAGGCAAGTTGCCGAACCTCATATATTTGCGTGTTCTATTTTTTCTGTTCCTCTTTCTCTTTCTTTTTCTCTGTTTTATTTTCTGTGATGATAGTATCCCAAGACCTGAGTGATTTGTTCGTTGTGAGTCTAAGAGCGCGGCTTCGATTTTCCAACATACATAACATGGTAAAAATACTATGGTTCTATCATACCACAAACGTCTCCTACAAATTGTGTTAAAATATATTTTCAAGAAAATTAATATCATTCATGTGTTTCTGTGAAACTGCAGTATCAGTACAGTAAGCAAGAATGTTAGACAGATATACTATTGGGAATTCCCTTGCTAGTGAGCCCATCTTGACTAGTACGTAGGACACAATAGAGGGTAAGGGGTGATGGTGTCTTTTTTGGTTGTTAGGGTCTTTGTCAGTTCCTGACCAACGCTTTGGGTAGCTTTGGAGATTAATAAATTTTCATAATCATTTGTTCTTGTCCTTTTAATATTTGTAATTTTTTGGAGATTAATAAAATTTCTTTTGCCAATCAAAAAATATATAGAGATTTTAAGGCATCTTAACTAGCCCAACCCTTTTCCTCTATTTCCCATCAGTGTTCATCTCAACAATCTCGTCCTTAATCGAAACCAAGTCCAACGGTTTGTGTACATATTTACATACTAGTTAGTTTGTGCTGATAATTAGAGTTTTGATTTAAGAATTCAAAGTAGAATTGGCCCTCTTCGATTTCTTACTTGTGATGGCAGATTATCTAGACTTAATAAGTTGAGCTTCATAATTTCATTTTTGTTGTTCTGGACTGAGATCTATCGAAAGTGATTTCTTTTGATTTGATTCTCTGCGAGTGAAGAAACAACGGACAATAATCAAGATTTAAAGTTCGAAAGTAGCTTCAATTTTATGCTTATTTTGGATTGATTTCATAAAAATTAAAAAAAACACCGAGAAAATATTAGAATTAATTTTCTTGTTAATTATCGTTTTCTTTGGAGAGAGAGAGAGAGAGAGAGAGAGAGAGAGGTGCATAGGTAACTTATCCAAAGAAAAATACTAGGCGACCATACACTACAACAAAAAAGGCTTGTTAGGGCAATCAAAACTGCCTCAATAAGGGACCTGTTGGGGCAGTTTACCTATTGAGGCACCACGCCTTAGTGCTGCGTGTATCGATGCAGCTATAGATGTAATGCGGCACTTATTATGGGGCACGTTATGGAGCCTCTAAATCTCTTTGTTGCTGCACTTTTAAGTGCCATAAGAAGTGTTTGAAGAGGCACAAAAAACTACCACATAAGCATATGTATTAAGGCACTTCACGGAGCTGCTACAACATGTTAATCATGAATGCTTAACCATGATTAATCATTTATAGCGACATTTTGAGGTGCTGCAATAGCTTCATTGATGATGCGCTTGGAACTGCCTCCATAGATTTCTTAACAAGGCACTTTTAACTGCCCCAAAAGAAGTTTTTCTTTTAAAAAAAAAAATTACCAACTAGATGCTAATTCAATCCCATACTACTCGCCAAGCATCCAAAACTGAGAACTCAACTTAACATATAAAATTGCCAATTTACACGTACAAATACTTGGATCGAATTTATAAAATTTATAAATACAAGATCCTGCAAATCCTACTAAATTACAACTAGGCTTAAGAGAATTAGTCGATCAACCATATTTACAAGTTATTGAAGCTAAAAAATATAACGCGCAAAATCCTCTCCGCCATTTTTCCGCATCCACGGGTGGCATCAGTATCCAAGATTCAAGACTCATGCACAAAGTACACTGCCTATCTCATTGTTCCTGCAGGTGAGGAATCCAACTTTCTTTCACGCTGAGAGCAAGATGCAGTGTACCGTGCATTGTAGTGATCTTCAAAGACATCTAGAGTATTCAAACGAGCACCACAACCCACAATTGGACAAAATACTTCCCTGGTCAGACACAAGTTTAAGCAGAGGTTAAAATTTAGAAATTTGTTGTGAAAGCAAATGTTATGTAGGATTCAAGGAAATTCAAAATATGAACATTAAATCTACGAGGAGAAATGTATGCCTCTACGTCATAAAGGAGGAGGAATTAGATCAACCAAGACCGAAAAAAGAGAGGGTAAATAAACAAATTTCTAGAGACTAGGAAGCTCTACCACCGAAGAGAAGCACTATCATCCTTCGCTACCTGAATTGACAAACAATGATATACAATAAGAAACACTCGCTCATATAGAAAAAGAAAATTTAAAGAGTTCTATAATTGTTGCCAAGAATAAAAAAATCAGGAAAACTAAAGACAAAATCAGAAACATGAAGTTCACTATGGAGAGAACCATACCAGAATAAATCTAGTAAACAGTGTAAAGGCCTCGACAACAATACCAATTATACTTGCATCATCATCCCTTCTTTCCTGGCAAGGTCTACACGTATAGTTTCCCCATGAATCAGTAATTGGTTGCAGATACATTGGACGAATAGAACATCACCAGCTCTCTACAACAAACATAGAAGCATAATTACTAATCGCCAAAGAACGTAGGAGTAACCTTCATCTCATCACGATCAGTTCTTTAAGACGTTAATAGCAAAAGACGACGTGACTATATTTCTTATTTTTCGGCCACTGTAGTAACACGAGAAATTGAGTCCCTCGTATAGTTGCACAACCATATTTGACAAGTTCTAGTGACCACGTACCCTCTCCGAAAACAAGTACTAAAAGAACTTTGAATGCATGAAGCATATAATTCTACAGTTTAAGTAAGCTTACAAGTTTACAACCATGGCGTCACCACAAAATAATCACCATTACTTTTCCAACGACACCTTGCTAATTCAAATTGCGACCGCTGCAAAACAAGTACAATATACATTAAGCACTAAAGCAGAAAATACTTGGTGAAAAAAATGGGTATTAGATAGAGGGGGTCAAACAAAGTGGATGAGTAACAAAAGAAAAGTACTTGCGCTAATAATAGAGGAGAACATACTTACGAAAAAACAGGGGAAAACATATATAACAGTTTGCCTCGTAACTCGTAAGGCACCTGCAAAATCAGTAGATCTAATTTTTAACTAATTAATCCAAACGCCAATCGATCAATATCCAAACTAACCCTTAAACACAAAAATTAACAGGAGGACCTAAATTCGAACCTCCATGATAATCGAGATCTAGGGTTTCGTTTGGAAGTGTGACTAGCCTGATTTTACAGCAAATTGAAGAATAGGTGACCGAAATCTCCCAAAATAGAACAGACTCCAGCAGATACGAGTGAGAGAGAGTTACCTCGAAATCGTACACATGAGGCAAGTTGAACCTGTTTTTGGTCGAATCCGAACGAAACGCGCATGAAATCAGAGGGTTTGGTAATTTTGGGGAAGAAATTAGGGCAAAACGAGTCGAGAAGAGAGGAAGGGATGACTTCAGTGGCGGGGCTGCGTTGGTGGTGGTGTGGACTATGGAATTGCGTTGAAAAAAGAGAGAGGGGATCGATTTTGGGGATTTCTCTTCTTTGGGAAGAAAGGAAGTAGTGGGTGGTTCTTGATTTCTTTTTTCGATCCACGTGGTTCCTGACTTCAGCCCGCCATTTGTTTGACGGGAGAGTTTGGAATTCAATTATTTTGGGGGATTACCGTCAAAATAATTAAGCATTCTCATATCACGCCGTACGAACGAATTCTAAATTTAATAAGCTAATTATACTTTAATAATAGTCGATCTGAACCATTAGGATTTTACGTCTCATTGATTTTATCAGAATCACCAAAATTGAAGATTATCATATATCGGCAACTGCCTGATCGGACCACATTTGATGCATCTCAAGGCGTTAAAGTATTAGATTGCAATACCCGACTCTCACCTGAGTCTTTTTTTTCGATCGGAACCGTCCATCTTTTACATATTATGGAGCACATCATTCATACCAGCAAAGAAGTTAATCGAGAGTCGCTAGACACTTAATCAAACAGAAAAACCCATTTTGTTAATGAAACTATGTGTCGATAATGAAGCTTTCTAAACCAGATCGAGACAAATTTTTAAGAGGATGATTTAATCAACAAGGGAAACAAAAACAACGGTCTGGATCATTATAATTGTGTCGCGGTCGAATGGCTACTATACATTCAAGTACAACAGAAGACTTAGTTTGTTAACATTTACATTGAACGTATAAGATTTAAAGGTCATTACCAACTCAATTTATACAGTGGTCAATCTAAACCGTTAGGATTTCACGTCTCACTGATTCCATCATTTTCACCAAAATTGAAGATCATCAAATATTGGCGATCGCCTGATCGGACAACATTTGACGTATCCCGAGGCTTTAAAGTTTTAGATTGCATGACCAGACCCCACAAGAGTCTTTATTTTTCGATCCGAACCATCTATCTTTTATATATTACGGAGTACATTATTCTTACAAAGAATGAAGTTGATCGGGCATCACTACACATTTGATCAGACGATAACTATCATCCAAAAAACAAATTGTCCCAATCAAGGAGCTTGCTGAGGAGCTTTCTAAACCCGATAGAGCCAAATTTTGTCAATAATAATTTAATCAATAAGCACAACGAAATCAACGGCCTCGACTGTTAAAATAGTTTTATCTTATTGAGATCCGCTAAATAGCCATATCGAAGATGATTAAAAACTATATAACATATGATTATTAGATATTGCTCTTGTTTTTTTCCTGTGCGTAGGAAGTCCGACTTCGGGTTTTGGACTTTCAGTTTTAATTTTGTGTAGAGAGGCAAAGATGCCCTATTAGATTGATCAAAAAATGCTGATTTAAAAAAAAAAAAAGTTGGCTACAAAAACGTCGTAGTTTTCTGTCTCCAAGCAAGTGCCCTATTAAACTCAACTTTTCGAGGCACTTTCAACTGCCCTATCAAATTACCATAAAATAATTAAATACGTTAAATTTGGGGCCAAAGCTAACTGTCGCAATAGAGAGAATCAAATGGGGCACTTTAGTAGGTGGTGCCTCATTAATAACTTGATAAGGCAATGTTGGAAAAATGCCCTTTAAAAAGTGCCCCTAAATCTCCATTTTGTTGTAGTGATACTCATTTAGCATTTTCTGTTAACGGAGTTAGAGTTGCACTTTATTCCAAATTCATAAGGAGCTCATTAATTGGTCACGAGTAAAATACAAGGTCATCTACAGTTTGCCCTTTTGATTTTTCTAGAACTATGTTTCAATTGAGAAGAAATAGAGAAAGTGGAAATGTGTATATTAAAATTTGGGGTATGAGCCCTTTAATGATGATGCAAACATGTTAACTAGAAAGCCATTCTCTATAGTTTGATTCGAGGTCTTAGTAGTTATTGAGACAATGATTGGAAGTTTTTCGTTGCTGAAGCTGCAGGAAAACTTGCGCCGTGGATGGGAATTGGAACTGGTTTGGTTGGCATCTTGAAGCTCAAAGCAGGTTTCAGAGTGGATAATAGAATCATCTTCATCACGTTCATCGTGAAGGAGAGGGAAAACGTTCCGACAACGGAGAAAGAAGCATTACAATTTAAGGCTGTGAGGGCTAACGACCACATGGTGCTAGACAATGGCCGCACAACATGTCCTACGCATCTTCGACCCATAGGCCAGGAATTATCCCTAAAAAATATTGATCACAACCGCACCTTTCATAGACTTTGCACAGAATAATAGTATTCTTAAAAAAAAAAAAGTAGTTTTGATCGAAGATAAATGAAAAAATTAAATCAACTACTCATACTTTTTTAGACGGTAAATATGATTTTAAACTTAAACTACCCACTCTTCAATATAACACTTAATTTGTTTTTACATGTATGAATGTCCTATAATATTTTTTTTAACCAAAATAATTTTTAAACTTACAAAATGAACAATTAAGATCAATATTTTTAGACCCTTGTGTTATCGACGAAATCGAGTTTGAAAGGGTCTCCAAACAAAGATAGCATTTAGAGGTGATCTACTCCCTATTTTTTCGAGTACTGAGGGAAACCAATTCCCACAAGAAAAATTCTTTCCAATGGAATAGGGCCTAAATTGACATGTCACCTTGGCGTCATAACGGTATCCCTCTGGATCAGGACTTGTATGTGCCAAGGAGAAATTTGAACAAATGATTTTCGAGGTGGACGGCTCGAATTGCGCACTACACTACATGGCACCCTATCAAACAAATAGAAAAAATGGTTCTCTCTCTCTCTCTCTCTCTCAATTCATTCACAACTATAAATAGTACCTATTCTCCTGTTACTAATCCCATGACTTGGATATCATCTCCTCCTCCTTTTATTACGAATCTACAATGACCCATCACACGATTCTCATCTCTACTCCTCCATTTTATGGAAGCTAAAATAATTGATTATGTGAATGCTGACTCTATCTCCTCCTCCATCCATTGTGCTTGAAATTAGAATAAATTGTTGTCATTGGAGCTAGATCATGACATATTTCATCGGTAATCAACTCGCTCGCTTCTTGAAGAACGAAAAATACGACGAATTCGAGTAAACCTTCTTCCTCTCTGTTTTGTAGGCAAACTAGTGTCTCTCTTCTGTTCTATAGCCAAATCAAGTATTTGGTACCAGTGTTTAAGTATGTTGTCCTCCATAAATAGTATTGTCGCGCGTATAGTAGGATTATAGTGGAAATGTAGATTAAAGTTTTTGGGTATGAACCCTTTAATGATGATGCAAACATGTTCTCATTCTCCTGAATTAACAAGGATTTTTCTTTCGAAAAGTCTAGGATTAGTTGTGTCCGGAATTTTTCATCATCCTGAAACTATGAAACATGATGATGCATCCAATGGGAATTATGTTCTAAAGTCGTGTACGTATCATTGCTGTTTTTATTTCAAAAAGTCCAAGAACACATGTCCAAAACACATCTTTGGAAAGAATTGTGTTCGGAATCGTTGGATACTTAGATGCATGTGGGTCCAAGTGCATCCAACGGTTCCGGAAAATGTTGTGTCTGAAAATGTGTTTTAAAGTTCTGCATAGATATGATTGTTGTTTTTCTTTATATGCTTCGGAAAGCCATTCTCTGTAGTTTGAGTCGAGGTCTTAATACCTATTGGAAAAGCCATTCTTGGATACTTAGATGCATGTGGGTCCAATAACTTCAATTCAACGGTTCCGAACAAAGTTGTGTCCGGAAATGTGTTTTAAATTTGTGCATATATCATTTATTGTTGTTGGACAACAATTGGAGGTTTCTTAGATGCATGTGGGTCCAAGTGCATCCAACGGTTCCGGACAAAATTGTGGCCAAAATTTGTTTTAAAGTTGTTCATATATCATTGTACAATGTTTTCCTTTATATGCTTCGAAAAGCCATTCTGATCAGTAGTTCAGGTTAAGGTCTTAATACTTATTGGAACAATTATTGGAGGAGGTTTCTCTACTTCAGGAAAATTTGTGCCTGAGAGGGCACTTGGAACTCATTTGCCATCTTAATGCTGGTAGCAGATTTTAGAGAGGATGATAGAATTGTATACATCGTCTTTGTGAAGGAGGGGGGAAATGTTCCGAAAATGGAGAAAGAAGCATCCGGCCAGGAAAAGACCATATGGTTTTTTCTTTCCATCATGCTTTACATACCACAACCTCTGGCATTGCACCAAGAAATGAAGCAGCTAGCGCAGCCTTTGAACGGTACAAATTCAACTACGCTTCCTCAGTACACTAAAGCCCTGATTGACTGAGAAACTTGCCTGAAAACTGTCATCATAATAATGGAAAATCTTTGGTGTAATCATGACAGCAACATTCTCTATCCCCTCTTTGGTCAACCTTTTTGCAAGATACATAGCTAAAATCACTTTCCCAATTTCCTTATGGCTTCTTGCCTTATTCATATGTCCTATACTTGCATTCACTACATTGGCTGAAAAGGGCTATGCATGCAATGCAAATTATGACAATTACAAAAACGGGACTCTTCCCTCAACCCATGCAGATTATGGGATGCATGCATGAGGGTGTGACCTCTCTTCTAGATGAAAAAAGTTACCATGTAACACCATTTTATGCCTGCAAGATCAAGGAAATGAAGGAGATCAACTGGGTTGGCTCCATTTCCGCTTGAAAGCACAGAAAATACTAACTTGTCTAATAATTGTTGTTCTATATATATGCATTCTATCTGACACTTGGTTGTGCTTGCAGTTGCGGTGGTCATCTTTTTCCTGTATTATGCTGGTTTGCTAGTTGTCATTTGTGCTCTTTACGCTATTGATGCCATCAAGAAACTAAAGACTTAAACCAACTAGCTTCTTTATGTTGTACCAGCACGCCATTGATGGTGTCATCAGGAATTCGAAGGTAAATCCTTCTTCTATATGCATTGTAACTCGTGACTTTGCTTTCATTCCTTGTTATTCCTTATCTTTTCGTTAGTCCATTAAGTCCAAGGGATTTCCAGGAGCAGATTTGTAAAAATTATATATCAGAGTATTAGCTTTCGGTTTCAATCTGGAAACCAAATACTCAATTAGAGAATACAATAGTTAAAGCCACATTATCTTGAGTGATTAAAATATAGAACAGTAGATTTTTGGAATGCTAAGCCGAGCTCTCGAGCAAAACGTTGAAGCTCCGATGTGTTTTAAAAGAGGAGAGATCGAACCTATTAAGTCCAAGGGATTTCAAGGAGCAGATTTGTAAAAAACAAATTATGACAAAAAGTAGTGGAGGTACTAGAGGAGGGCAATCAAGTCATTCAATAAAAGGTGCAATTAATGTTTTGGCGAGAATAATTTGATTTGGCATTATCAGCTCCCAAATAGTGTTGTCGTTCAATAGGATTTTGTATTTTGATTTTTCTGATAATATGTTTCAAAAAGTCTAGGAACATTTGTGTCTGGAATTTTTCGATCATCCTAAAACATGATGTATCCAACAGGAATTGTGTTCTAAAGTTGTGCATGTATCGGTGGTGTTTTTTTTTTCCGAAAAATCTAGGAACAAAACTCCAAAACACAACTGTGAATACAACTGTGTTCAGAACTGTTGGATACTTAGATGCATGCATCCAACGGTTCCAAAAAAAGTTGTGTCCAGAAATGTATTTTAAAGTTGTGCATATATCATTGTTGTTTTTCTTTATATACTTCAAAAAGTCATTCTCTGTAGTTCAAGTCGAGGTCTCAATACCTATTGGGACAATGATCGGACGTTTCTCTGATTCAAGAAATTTTTAGAAATGCATTTTATTCATACATGATGACCAATTATTCATATAATCTTCCTAACTATTCCGTTGTTTTTTGTTTCGTTGTTTGTTTGGCAATCTGCAAAGGCTTCTGTTGCTGTCAAAGTTGAGGAGAAGATTGCTGAATCAGACTCAATTAAACATTCCACTACTCCAGAAGAGGTATTACAAGAGAAAGTTGAGAAACCAACCGGTCCCTAAAGTGGAGTTTCATCCGAACGAATTGATTCCCGATCAAGATGTTCCTAATTTCTCCAAGTTATCCGTACAACTTGGGGCAATTGCTCAAAGATGGCCTTAAAGAAATTAATGACAATCAACTTAATGTCACATTATTGTACAAAGAAGTCATGAAAATGAGGGACTTCGATGAATTGACATTGCTAAGGGCATTTGACTAATTTAGTCAAAAATGACAAGTATGGAAAGGTGTTTATGGCGAAGATCTCCAGACATTGAATGGAGTTGGTTGAAGGTTTTTGCAAGAAGGATGACGAGAATCAAACGAGCATCTTAAATTCTTCATGGAGTACTGCATTTGAACTGGACTCATTGGAGTGCAGAAGCATCTTGTACTATCTTGGATTGCTTTGTGAATGGATATGGAAGAATGTTATATTTAAGTATCTTGGATTGCTTTTTGTTTTCCTACCAATTTTTTAATCGGCAAAGAAAATTTCACTATCATAAAAGTAAGAAATCAAATCATTACAACAAGAAAAGAAATGCATTGAGAGAGTTTTGAAGATACCAAAACTCTTCTAGCGTTGCTACTCGCAGAACTAGACATATCCCTTAGCCTCTCAACTCTTAATTATATAAAAGATGACATTACGTACAAAAGAACATAAAAAAAATAAAACTACGCATACACACACATGTACACATACACATCCTTGCTTCATTCACAACTATAAATCTTACCTATTCTCATGTTACAAAATCATAAATCAGTTTCCCATGACCTGAATATCATCTTCACTCCTCCTTTTACTAGAAACCACAATGATTGAACCTACAATGATTGATTGCATGAATCTCGACGCTCCTCCTCCGTCCATTGTGCTTGAAATTAGAATCAATTGTTGTCGTTGAAACTAGATCATGATATATTTCATCAATAAACGGCTCGCGCGCTTCCCAAAGAACAAAAAATACGACGAATTCGGGTAAAGCTTTCCTCCTCTCTATTTTGTAAGTTAAACTAGGCTCTCTCGTGATCTTCGATCTGGAGTATTTGGTACTGGTGTATAATTATATTGTGCTAATAGCATCAATGGATGATTAACCTTCTTCATTATATATGTATTCGTTGTTTTTTGTATAGTATTTGCTCCGTAAATAGTATGGTCGTACAGTAGGATTTTGTATCTTGATTTTTCTGAAAGTATGTTTCAATTGGGAAGAAACATAGAAAGTGGAAAATGTAGATGATCGGGTCGTTTCCGTACCAAAAATAATTAATAAAACGAAACAATTACTACTACTCGATCAAATGAATAGTGATAAGTATTCCGAGTATCGTTCCTCAGGGATTATATGGTGAGTTACAGTAATTCCAATTAATTTCTATCTTAGTTTGACCAAAAAGATTGATTGATTGTGGATTTTCCTAAAATTATTAAACAGTAATTAAAAGCGATTAAAAACGTCGAAAGTATTGATGGGAAAAAGCTCTAGGGTTTTGAATCCACTCTTTTCCCTCGTAACCTAATTATGTTTCGATTACAGGTCAACTATTCGAATCAATCCGGATACCGTAGGATTGCAAGCACTAGCGATATCTCTGAAAAATAATTTATGAATCACCAATCAGCATGGACTATCTCCGCCTAGCACAAATCGTCTTACCAGCACGACTCGTCTTACGTAGTATAATCCATCTAACCAGTTATCACAAAATAATTAAAACCGTTGTATGAATGTGCATAAAACCTAGAAATTTATGCACACGATTTGGTAGAAAGAATAATAGTAATAAATCTTGAATAGTCATACAACCATGATTCGAATAATAAAATCCAAATCAAAACATAGATAGTATTACTCAAAATTCGAGCTTCATTTATACCCTAGAAGGGGATTTAGCTGCTTATAGGAAAGAGACAACTTAATCTTGATTTAGCCTCCATGACAGCAAGAACTTTGTTCGCTCAGTATTGGCTTCGTACGTCCGTGCTCCACGGCAAGTCATTGCCTACAAGCTGCTGACCCTGAAGTCCGTAGGTTTATAAAGGATTTCAAGCATTAATTACATTTAGCCCCTTGGACTTCATGCTTTAATAAATTAACAATCCAACTTTGAAGCATTTTGCCCTTTAACCCCAAATTTCATTAAACTCTTCTTTTTATCCAATATTTTGGGCAATCAGCTCGATCAACCTATAAATAAAATAAAAGCAAAATAAATATGAGATAACAAATATAAATAACTAACAAGTATAATTTGGAGAGTCAAAATATCAATATTTCAACACTTATCAGTAGAATAAAAATTTGGGGTATGATCAGCCCTTTTAATGATGATGCAAACATGTTAGATCATTGTCCTTAATTAACTGTGATTTTTCTTTCAACAAGCCTAGGAACAGTTGTGTAGAATTTTTCATCATTCTGAAACATGATGATGCATCCAATAGAAATGGTGTTTTAAAGTTGTGCACGTATCATTGCAGTTTTTCTTCCAAAAAGTTTAGGAACAAACGTCCCCTACAAATTATGTTAAAATATAATTTTCAAGAAAAATCAATATTATACATGTGTTTCTGTGGAACTGCAATATCAATACAGTAAGTAAATATGTCAGATAGAAATACTATTGGGAATTCCCTTCACTAAGTGAGCCCATCTTCACTAGTAGGACACAACAGAGTGTAACATCTTAACTGGCCCAACCCTATTCCTTAATATACTCTTAAATAGTCTTTTATTGTTATTTGTCAATTTACACAAAAGTTAACATTTTATGATCATTACATGCAACAAAAATTAACAGAGTTTAGAATAGACAATAAACATTTGTACATAAATAATTAACAATTTAAAATACAAAACGTTCGCAATATAAAGTCAGTCACAACTACAATAAAACAGATATTAAGAAAATTCTATTTTTACATAATTTATATTTAATATTGGTCTCATTAGATAGATCACTGCAGCTAGATTTCAAATATAAAATTGATGCCGCGGAAATAACAAGAGAGATTATAGTTGTGTACAAATCGAACGAATAATAAACTCGAGTACACGAGAGAAAGAAACAAAGTCTTAATATTATTGATAAAAAACTGCATAAACATTAGGTTACAATACTTATATAGGCCCCAAACCCTAGAAAGCCTAAAAATAAAGCCTAAAAACAAAAGATCCCAAAATTTGGGGCTTTTCCTAAAATTGAAAACGGGATAGAAAAACAAGATTTTCCCTAAAAGAACCAACTAATAAGAAATTACGATCTTAGAGTTATTAATGAATCAAAATTTTCCTAAAACAGCAAAATATATAAATTGAAGCCTTGAACGAAAGAATTAGGCCAAAAAACACCATCAGTTACAAACTTAAGATGGTGAGTATTAACCGGAGAGCAAAAATAAGTCAGCCCACCAAGTTTGGGCCAATTCCAAGCTTGTCCGAATTTTGTCAAATTGGATAATTAGAAACTAAACATCGTTTGTGCTTCCGAGGCTTGGCACAGTCTAACTAATCATAGAATTGGGCATCCATATGTTCTACATTAAAAAATTTATAAAAATAGATATGTACAATAAAAGTTATAAACAAACCAACATTTTAAGCTTTAAAATGAGAGAGAGAGAGAGAGAGAGTAGTGTGTGTTGCGCACTAGAGAGTGTGAATGCATTAAATGAGCATATGGTAGTGAGAGAGGGAGAGACGCGCAATGGAACTTATTTGGAGGATGATTTGGTGAGGCATGGAATTATTGGCCATGGGCCAGGACTTTCCTAGGCATGAACTTAAAAATTAGGACACGCCCGAAATTTGCCCTAAAAAATATTGATCACAACTGCACCATTCATAGACTTCATACAGAAAAACAATATTCTTGAAAAAAAAGTAGTTTTAATCGAAGATAAATGGAAAATGAACTACGTACTAATAATTTGCTAGACGGTAAATATGATTTTAAACATAAACTACCTATTTTTTAATATAACATTTAATTTGTTTTTACAGGTATCAATGTCCCATAATTTTACTTTTACCAAAATAGTTTTAAAATTTACGAAATGAACAATTAAGATCAATATTTTGAGACCCTGATGCGATCTACGAAATCGAATTCGAAAGGGTCTTCAAACAAAGATAGTGTTTAGAGGTGATCTGCGCCCAAATTTTTCGAGTAATGATGGAAACCAATTCCCGAAGAAAAAATTATCTCCCATGGAATAGGGCCTAAAATTAACATGTCACCCTGGCATGATCTTTAGGAACCAAGGAGAAATTTGAACCAATAGTTTTCAAGACGGACGGCTAGAATTGTGAACTACACTCTATCAAACAAACTTAAAAAGCGTCTCTCTCTCTCTCTCTCTCTCTCTCTCTCTCTCTCTCTCTCTCTCTCTCATCCTTGATTCAATCACAACTATAAATAGTACCTATTGTCGTGTTACAAAACTATAAATCAAACTCCCATGACCTGAATATCATCTATTCTCCTTAATTTTATTACGAATCTACAATGATCCATCTCACGGATATCGTCTCTCCTCCATTTTATGGAACCTCAAACGATTGATTACATGAATCTCAACTCTCCTCCTCCGTCCATTGTGCTTGAAATTAGAACAAAGTGTTGTCGTTGGAGCTTGATCTTGATATATTTCATCAGTAATCGACCCCCTCGCTTCCCAAAGAATGAAAAATACAACGAATTCGAGTAAACCTTTCTTCCTCTCTGTTTTGTAGGCAAAACTGTTCTCTATCTTCTGTTCTATAGCCAAATGTAGTATTTGGTACTGGTGTTTAAGTAAATAGTATGGTCGTACAGTAGGGTTTTGTAATTTGATTTTTCTGAAAATGTTTCAATTGGGAAGAAACGGAGAGAGTGGAAAAGTATATTAATGATGATGCAAACATGTTAGCCCATTGTCCTTAATTGACTCTGGCTTTTCTTTCAAAAAGTCTAGAAATAGTTATGTCCAAGATTTTTCATCATCCTGCAACATGATTATGCATCCAACGGGAATTGCATTCTAAAGTTGTGCATGTATCATTGCAGATTTTCTTTCAAAAAGTCTACGAACATTTGTGTCTGGAATTTTTCATCATCCTGAAAAATGATGGTGCATACAACGTGAATTGTGATCTAAAGTTGTGCATGTTTTGTTGCTGTTTTTTTCTTTCAAAATGTCTAGGAACACAACTCCAAAACAAAACTTTTAAAGCGTTGGGTACTTAGATGCATGTGAGTCCAAGTGCATCCGACGGCTCCGGACAAAATGTTGTCCAGAAATGTGTTTTAAAGTTGTGCATATATCATTTTTGTTTTTTTATATGCTTCAGAAATATTTCATTCTCTGTACTCCGAGTCGAGGTCATAATACGTATGCTACAATGATTGGAGGTTTCTCTGCTTCAGGAAAATTTGTTCCCGAGAGGGCAATTGGAGCTCATTTGGCATCTTGATTCTAGTAGCAGATTTTAGAAAGGATTCTAGAATCGTATACATCATGTTCATGAAGGAGGGGGGAAATGTTCCAACAACGGAGAAAGAAGCATCTGGCGACGAAAATAGACCATATGGTTTTTTCTTTCCATCATGCTTTACATACCACAACCTCTGGCATCGCATCAAGAAATGAAGCAGCGCAGCCTACCAATCCGACTTCATCAGTATAAGGAAGCCCTGGCTGACAGAGAAACTTCCCTAAAAACTCTCACCTTAAGAGAAAATCTTTGGAGTAATCACCAACTCACTAGAGAAATGAATTGCTCTTGAGTTGGTTCGATCAAGTTGAATATGACTGAAGAGGGTACTCTAAAGAGACTTTGAGAGTTTGAGGAATCTTCCTCATAATGATGGAAAATGAATGGAGTACCAATCACCGATCGACTAAAGAAATCGGATTGTTCGTGAGTTGGATCAACCAAGTTGAATACTACTAAAGAGGCTTTGACAGTTTGCGGAATCTTACATATAGATTTGGTTGAGATTAGTGAGATAGTATTTGCAAATTGAACGATATCTGAATAAATGTATTTGTGGAATAAAAGTATTACGTCACGTGCCTTAAAACTTGAAGTTCATTGTTGAATCTTCTTTACGATCTAAGACCAAATTGAACTTGAATTACGGTGCATAAGCCAAGAAATCCGACTTAGTGTCCAAATTGCTCATCTCTTGGCACGTAATTGTTTTGGCTCATAAACATAGACAGCCTGCTCTCATTTCATAAGACGATTTAAGCTACACATAGTTGTAGGTTATTTAATTTGGGCCCAGCTAAATACAACTGCGAATTTACTACATGTAGCCAATTCATACAAGGGAATCCAAAAATTTTCTTTTATGAATTGGCTACATGTAGTAAATTCGCAGTTGTATTTAGCAGCACCCTTTAATTTAGTGCTAAATGGAAACGTTGTAGGCACTCAATAAGCTCATTTTCTCAAATTTCACATTCAATGATGACATGACGCACAGACTAATTAGATAGTAAAGGGAAGCAGACATATTTGCCACACAATACGTGGAGTAATCTGACTGATTGGTAGCACTGTAATTTCAATGATTTTCCAGTTTCTAACACTGTTGGATAATTGGATTCAACCCAAAAGGCTCAAATTCGTCCGCAAAAGGGCCAATGAAGAGGGTAAGCTGTTGTCTTGTGATCTAAACGTATTGCTGCCATAATTCCTACAATTCATTTCAATTTTGAAATTTCTACTCTTCGACTAGGTTCAAACGAATCTGTTTTTTATTAGAATCCTAAAGGCATGTTCCCCAAGGCTGCAATATATACAACATAGCACAAGATAGAAACACTAAGGTTCTATCACAACACAGATACTCCTACAGATTCTGTTCAACTATAATTTTCAAGAAACTGCAATATCAGAACATCAGAACATGGTTTTTTTTTTTTTTTTTTTTCAATTTTTGGACTCTATCCCCTTAATCTGTGTCATGGAACTAACTTTGGTTCTATGGTGATGGGGTTCTGTTTCGCTATTTTTGCTCTGGTTGATTACTTATCAACCTTTTGGGCTCCTTGGCATATGATTGGCGCTATGATAGGTGCCAACGTCGTCGGGATGTATCCCTAGCGTTGTGATACCATATTTTGCTTGCGATATTTTTGTACTCCTTTCTCCTCCTAATAAAATCTTCTTCTTCGCCGTTCAAAAAAAGAAAAAAAGAAACTGCAATATCAGTAAGCAAATATGTTAGATAGAAATACTATTGGGAATTCCCTCACCAAGAACGCAACTCCAAAACACCTCTTCGGACACAATTGTGTTCGGAACAGTCGGATACGTAGATGCATGTGGGTCCAAGTGCATCTAGCGTCAGTTCCAGACAAAAGTTGTCCAGAAATGTGTTTTAAAGTTGTGCATATAAGTTGTGCAACTTTAGACTCTATATATATATATATAGGGATCCCGCACAGGCTTACCGTGCCGGACTTCCCTTTCCAGATCGAATTGCGACGATTCGAGCCGCTCAATGTGTTCAAAACGTGATTTTAAGGGTACCCGCGAGAAGTAATCAAAAAAAATGATCGGAAAAGGCTTGATCCGAGCAGTTTTTTACTGAACCGTTCAATAAAAAACTGTTCAGATCAAGCCCTTCCCGATCATTTTTTTTACTGATTTCTCGCGTGTACCCTTAAAATCACGTTCTGATCACTTTGAGCGGCTCGGATCGTCGCAATTTGATCGGGAAAGGGGAGTCCCGCACGGTAAGCCCGTGCGGGATCCCTTAGGGGAACCGGACTCTATATATATATGTGTGTGTGTGTGTGTGTGTGTGTGTATATATATATATATATATATATATATATATATATATTTGGTAATAAAACAGAGGTTCTTGCTCCCAAGAAAGATGGTAAGTCTCTCTCTCTCTTTGTCTGATAAAAGCACAAATTTTCCTGCTTCATTTCTTGGTGCGATGCCAAAGGTTGTGGATATAAACCAAAACTGGGCAATGGAGCAGATCAAGGGCGCATGCTTCTCAATTTTCCTTGAGCTCAGCATAATGGCTTCATAGATCCCAATTTTTTTTCCAAGTTTCTGGTTTGCTTCTCCCAACTCTGATCAACCATGAGTCATAGTCTGAAGTTGCTAGGACTTTTCGCAGTGACATTGCAGCATCATCTGGGATCTTAATGAAAGAGTTTATGACATTCATGACAACCACCATTCCAGCACAAACACATTTTATGATAATCTATTTGTTCTTTCCTCCTTCACCTGGTTCATTTCCTTCTTCCATGGTATCAGCAAAACAATATCCACCTTCAAATACAAGTACTGCGAAAAGCCTCTAAATGTGCAACGTAAAACACATTGCGTCCTCTTTTTCCAGGTCAAAAAACTCTGCCTCAATTCTAGGTGTATTAATAGTGTTAAGTTCATAATTGAATTTGAAGGTTCTTCTTTTGATCGGATACTTTCCAAACAGCAATGCTACTAGTATTTGAGTATAGACTATTTGCGTCAAATTCTAACCTTTCCTATTTTTTTGACTTTAATATAAAGAAGAGCCTTCTTATTGAAGTCAAAAAGTAGGAAATGTTAGAATTTGATGCAAACAATCAATACTCAAATACTAGCAGTATTGTTGTTGTGAACTCCCCGAATCAAAAGAAGAGCCTTCAAATTCAATTCTGAACTCAACACTTATAATACGCATAGAATTGAGCTGGCAAAGTTTATTGACTTGGAAAAAGAGGCTGCAATGTGTTTTACAGTGTACATTTTAGAGGCATTTCGCACAACTTGTATTTGAAGGTGGATATTGTTTTGCTAACACAATGAAGGAAGGACATGAACCTAGTGAAGGAGGAAATGACAAATGGATTATCATAAAAGGCGTTTGTGCTGGAATGGTGGTTGTTGTGAATGTCATAAATTCTTTCGTTAAAATCCTAGATGATGGTGCGAAGAGGCTGTAGAAGGTCCTAGCCACTTCAGATTATGATGCCTGGTTGATCAGAGTTGGGTGAGGGGAGATGAGATTCGTCAGATGGAACATTGTAGATTAATAATAAAAGGAGGAGAGATGATATCCAGGTCAGGGGAGTTTGATTTATGGTTTTGTAACATGAGAACAAGTACTATTTATAGTTGTGAATGAATCAATGATGAGAGAGAGAGAGAGAGAGAGAGAGAGAGAGAGAGAGAGAGAGAGTTTTTCAGTTTGTTTGATAGGGTACCATGTAGTGTACGTAGTGCGTTATCCGAGCTGTCCGTCTCAAAAACAGTTGGTTCAAATTTCTTCTTTACTCCTACAGGTCCCTATTCTAGAGAGATACCATTATCACGCCAAGGTGACATGTCAATTTAGGCCCTATTCCATGGGAAAGAATTTTTCCTTCGGGAATTGGTTTCCCTCAGTACCCGAAAAAATAGAGAGCAGATCACATCTAAACACTATCTTCGTTCGAAGACTCTTTCAAACTAGATTTCGTAGATCACATTAGAGTCTATAAATATTGATCTTAATTGTTCATTTCATAAATTTAAAAATTATTATGGTAAAAGAAATATTACGGGACATTGATACATGTAAAAACAAATTAAGTGTTATATTGAAGAATAGGTAGTTTAAGTTTAAAATCATATTTACCGTCTGACAAAGTATGAGTAATTCATTTTTTTCATTTATCTTCAATCAACTCCCTTCGTTCCAAAAAGAATGACAAATTTTGAAACTCGTGTCATTTTTCATCGCTTATATTATTCAATCTATAATATTTTTCATGAGTTTGAAAACTTTGTATAATAAAATTAATCGAAAACTATCAAACAAGATCCGGCCATATTGGATATTTTTCGAGATCCATATTGAAGGATATAAGGAATTGAAATTGGCACGGATATCAAAAATTGACATCCAATTTGGGACAGAGAGAATATTTTTTTTCATAAATACTGTATTCCTGTGCCAAGTCTATGAGCAGCGGGGTTGTGAACAATGTTTTTAGTGATAATTTCAGGCCAATCCTATTTTTTTAAGTTCATGGCTATGAGGATCCTCCCCCAATAATTTCATACCTCCCTAGATCGTTCTCTAAATAAGTCTCACATACATGTGGGGCCCACACATACTAGCTAACTAATACGTGTGGCCCCAGAGAGAGACTAGTGCATGAGCACATTAAATGCGCACATGGTAGAGAGGGAGAGACGCATGTTGACTAATTTGGAAGAGGATCTAGTGAGGCATGGAATTATTGGGAGAGGATCCTACCAGCGATGAACTTAAAAAATAGGTCACCCAAAAAAAAAAAACTTAAAAAATAGGACCAACCCGGAATTATCCCTAAAAAATTTTGACCTCAACCACACCGTTCATAGACTTTGCACAAAAATAAAACAAAGTATTTTTGAAAAAGAGTAGTTTTCGTCGGAGGTAAATGGAAAAACAAACTACTCATACTTAATTTGCTGGACGGTAAATATGATTCTAAATTTAAACTACCAATTTTTCAATTTAACATTCAACTTGTTTTTACAAATATTTGTTTTTACAAGTATCAATGTCCCACAAAAAAAAAAAAAGAAATACCTGAATAATTTTAAAATTTATGAAATGAACAATTAAGATCAATATTTTGATACCCCAATGTGATATACGAAAAGAGTATTGCTACAAGTACCGATCAAAACCGTAGAGAAATCGTACCGACGGCCGCGCAGGGCCATCTCCGGCCACCGGATGGCCGATCCGAGCCGTCCAAAAATTCTAAAATAAAAAACCGAGGGGGCAATCGCAGGAATCAACGGCATCCGATGTGTGTAGGGTGCTTGATCTAAACACCCTATTTTTCTACATATATACACGAAAAATAGGGTGTTTAGATCAAGCACCCTACACACATCGGATGCTGTTGATTCCCACGGGTGCCCCCTCGGTTTTTTTTTTTTAGAATTTTTGGACGGCTTAGATCGGCCGTCCGGTGGCCGGAGACGGCTCGGCACAGCCGTCGGTATGATTTCCCTACGGTTTTGATCGGTACCTATATCTTTTTCAATACGGAAACGAGTTTGAAAGAGTCCCCAAACAGAAATAGTGTTTAAAGGTGATTTGCTCCCTATTTTTTCGGGAACGAAGGGAAACCATTTCCCGCAGGAAAAATTCTTTCCCATAGAATAGGGCCTAAAATTGACATGTCACTCTGGTGAGATAACGGTATCGCCCCAGAACAAGGACATGTATTGCACCGTTTAGATCTGCAGGAGCCGAGGAGAAATTTGAACCAATGATTTCCAAGACAGACTCCTCAAATTGCGCACTACACTGCATGATACCCTATCAAACAAACTAAAAAAACTGTTCTCTCTCTCTCTCTCATCCTTGATTCATTCACCTATATAAATTGTACCTATTCTCATGTTACAAAACCATAAATTGAACTCCCATGACCTGAATATCATCTTCTCCTCCTTTTATTACGAATGAATCTACAATGATCCATCTCATGAATCTCAACTCTCCTTCTCCGTCCATTGTGCTTGAAATTAGAATGAATCGTTGTCGTTGGAGCTAGATCATGATAAATTTCATCAGTAGTCCACTCGCTTGCTTCCCGAAGAACAAAAAATACAACGAATTTGAGTAAACTTTTCTTCCTCTCTGTTTTGTAGGCAAAACTAGTCTCACTCCTGTTCTAAAGCCAAAAATCTAGTATTTTGTACTGGTGTTTGTATATTGTGCGCATCAATGGGTGATTAATCTTCTTCATTATATTCTGTGTTCTATGTATGGTATTTGCTCTGTATTGCTGAATAGTAGAATTTTTGTATTTTAATTTTTCTGAAAATATGTTTCAATTGGGAAGAAACGGAGAGAGAGTGCAAATGTAGATTAAAAATTTGGGGTATGAGCCATTTAATGATGATGCAAACATGTTAGCCCATTGTCCTGAATTAACAGTGATTTTTCTTTCAAAACGTCTAGAAATAGTTGTGTCCAGAATTTTAAATCATCCTGAAACATGAAGATGCATCCAATGGGAATTGCGTTCTAAAGTTATGCATGTATCATAGCTGTTGTTCTTTCACAAAAGTCTAGGAACACAACTCCAAAACACAACTGTGTTCGGAACTGTTGGATACTTAGATGAATGTGGGTCTAAGTGCATCCAACAGTTCCGGACAAAGTTGTGGCCGGAAATGTGTTTCAAAGTTGTGCATATATCATTGTTGTTTTTCTTTATATACTTCAGAAAGCCATTCTCTGTAGTTCGAGTCGAGGTTAATGATTGGAGGTTTCTCTACTTCAGGAAAATTTGTGCCCGAGAATTAAATTGGAACTCATTTGGCATCTTGATGCTGGTAGTGGGTTTTAGAGAGGATGGTAGAATCGTATACATCATCTTCATGGAGGAGGGGGGAAATGTTCCAACAACAGAGAAAGAAGCATCCGGCGGCGAAAAGACCATATGGTTTTTCTTTTCCGCCTCATGTTTTACATTCCACAACCACTGGCATCACACCAAGAAATGAAGCAGCACGCGCAAGATTAACAGCCCATGTTAAGTGGCCAAACCAATTGCAATTGTTCTCCAAGGCCATAACTTTCCTGCCGATAAAGCAGAGGAGTCTCCAAATAAGCACTAACAGTGTCTGGATCACACTCCAAACAAACTTGAGCAGGATTTTAATCAACCACCACATCCAACCGAGCAAAGACATTTTTGCTGTGCAGAAAAAAAAAATTGAAATGTGTCAATGAATGAGAACTGATAGGACGTGAGGAGGACACTGAGAATAAGATAATATATATTGCCAGGATTTATTTACCGTGGGTCAAGCTTCTATTTGTTTTTCATACTTTCTAATTTGTATAATATAGTTCTTACACTAAAATAATAAATGTAAAGTGGATATTTAATCGATCGATCATATTTTATTTGTATGTAACTTCATTTAGAATTGACCCCAACCAAGGACATTGTTTCACGTAGAAGTTGATGATTCTAATGACACAGACCTTCCCCCCTCAAGCGGCGGGAGGGGAGGGGTCCTTCCCTTCCGATCTCTCTCCCTCTGTTATCTTTTCTTCACTGTCGAACCGTCTTCGCTCTCAATTTCGTGACTGATGTTCGGGCGTCCATTGAAAACTTTTTTATTTTTTTTGAAGGTTTTCAACTTAGAACCAATTGATAATAAGTGGAGTAACCTGCAAATTATATTAAACTAGCTTAAATGACCGAGGTAAGTGACATGAATAAAGTCTAATACTACCCTTCATGTGCAGCACGGATGCATGTGGAAGTATGAATTGATAAATGAGGTGATTGACTAGGCAGGGAATCAATCACGTAAGGTGAGGCCATCAAAGACCTACTCTAATATATACCATGTCAGATTGAAATTAATTCGACTGATTACGTCTGGACGGTCTAGTTATACTCCATTTCTTTATATGGTGTTCACTCTGTAAATGTTGTCGCTCCCATATATCGTACAACTGATCAAAAGATAAAATTCTCCACATGATGACATGCTCTCTAAGGGAGAGGGGGGGAACAAAGTAATAAATAAATGGGGCCATTATATAATTGACAGTCTTTTTCAGGTTTACTGTATCTCCTACGATGCCGGAGAGCAACACGTAGATTTTTCTCTTCTTGATAGGAATATATAATTATGATATATTCGTATTTTACGGGTGCTTGGGAGCTCATTTGCTATCATGTAATTGGATACGTCTCTTCTATATGATCAAAGACCGAATTGAACTATGAATTACAGTGCATAAGCCAAGAAATCCGACTTAGTGTCTAAATCGCTCATCTCTTGGCACCTAATTGTTTAGGCTCATAAAAATAGTCAGGTGATGTTCCACTTTTGTGGAAAAAATGCTTTTTGAAAAAGAATGTAATTTTAAGTTCAAAAATTATGTGTTTACGTAAATAATTTTTCCATTAATATAGATCTTGTTTGATAGATCTCATTTAGATCTTTTAAACGGTGCAAATTAAGATCTTTTAAACGGTGCAAAAAAAAATTAAAAAAATATTTTTTATTTTTATTATATGTGAGTTTGAAATTACCTTCGTTTGAAAAAAAAATACTTTTTTAAAAAGTGGACCACTCCCTCAGCCAGCTCTATGTTTCTGGATCTGTTAATTCTAAACATATAAGACAGGTTATAGATATGACGATTTAAGCTATGCATAGTTGTAGGTTATTTACTGCTAAACGAAGATGTAACAAGCGCTCACTAAGCTCCTTTTCTCAAATTTCACAATCAAGGATGACACGACACACATAATTAGATAGAAAAGCGATGCAGACCTGTTTGCCACACAATACGTGGAGTAATCTTGACCGATTGGTAGCAGAACTGTAATTTCAATGACTTTCTAGTTTCCAACACTGTTGGATAATTGGATTCAACCCAAAAGGCTCAAATTTGTTTGCAAACGGACCAATGAAGAAGGGAAAGACTACAATACACACCTTTTATTTGGGTGTGTATCATATGCACCCCCCAAAATGTTATGAATTATAAAGAAAATGTTATGAATTGTATTGCTAAAAAGTTATGAATCGTATAAATGTTACGAGATACACCAAAATGTTATGAATCATAATGAAAATGTTACGAATCGTACTGCTGAAAGGTTATGAATTCTAGAACAAAAATTACGAAACACACTAAAATATTATGAATGAACCATAAAATAGGTGCATATGGTATACCCTCTTAAGGGGTGTGTATTGTAGATTTTCTCATGAAGAAGATAAGCTGTTGTGTTGTGATCTAACGTATTGCTGCCATAATTCTTGCAATTTATGGTCAATTTTGAAATTTCGTCTCTTCGACTAGGTTCAAATGAATGTGTTTTTATTAGAATCTTAAAGGCATGTTCGTCCAGTCCACCCCTGTTAGTAGAGAATTTGCTCCCCGAGGCTGCTAAGATATACAACTTTACATAACATAGAAACACTATGGTTCTATCATACCACAAATTAATGTCTCCTACAAATTATGTTAAAATGTATTTTTTTAGAAAATCAATCTCATATATGTGTTTTTGTGGAACTGCAATATCGTAAGTAAATATGTCAGATAGAAATACTATTGGGAATTCCAATTCCTTTGCCAGTGAGCCCATCTTGACTAGTTGGACACAACAAAGTGTAAGGCATCTTAACTTGCCCAACCCTATTCCTCAATTTTTTATCACTGTTCATCTTAACAATCTCGTCCTTAATATTGGTCTCCTAGTTTATATTCAATATTGGCCTCCTTAGGTAGATCTCTATAGCTAAATTTCAAATATATAGATTTTACAAAAATAGATAGACATGAAACAATAAAAGTTATAAACATTGCAACATTTTAAGCTTTAAAAATAAAAGGAGAGAGAGAGAGAGAGAGAGAGAGAGAGAGAGTAGTGTGTGAAGGCATTAAATGCGCACATGGTAGTGACTAGTGAGAGAGGGAGAGAAGTGTGTGAGACTTATTTGGAGGAGGATCTAGTAAGGCATGGAATTATTGGGGGAGGATCCTGCAAGCTATAAACTTAAAAAATAGGACCGGCCCGGAATTATGCTTAAAAAATATGGATTGGGAGTTTAGTGCGGCGGATCCAACCGTCCATCTTGATATGAAGGGCTCGGATTTAATCTAAGCTCTTACAAATCCAAGCCATCCATTGTTCGGATGAAAATTTGAGCCATCCATTGCTGAGATGGACGACCGGATAGGCTGCGCTACATGTATAGTGCGGGGGTGCGCTACAGCATCCCCGGATCCAAAAAATATGGATCACAACTGCACCATTCATAGACTTCACATAGAAAAATACAATTCTTGTAAAAAAATAGTTTTGATTGGAGATAAATGAAAAAATGATCGAACTACTCATACTTTGTTAGACAGTAAATATGATTTTAAACTTAACCTGATCTTCAATATAACACTTAATTTGTTTTTACATGTATCAGTGTCCCAGAATATTTTTTTTACCAAAATAATTTTTAAATTTACGAAATGAACAATTAAGATCAATATTTTTAGACCTGATGTGATCTATGACATTGTGTTTGAAAGGGTCTCCAAGCAATGATAGTGTTTAAAGGTGATTGATATATATGCTCCCTATTATTTCTGGTATTGAGAGAAACCAATTCTCATAGGAAAATTTCTTTCCCATGGAATAGGGCCTAAATTGACACGTCACCCTGGCATGATAACGGTATCGCCAGAACAGAGATCTGTAGGAGCCAATGAGCAATTTGAACCAATGGTTTCCAAGACGAGCGACTGAAATTGCGCACTGCACTACTTGCTACCCTATCAAACAAACTGAAAAAATGGGGTTCTCTCTCTCTCTCTCATCCTTGATTCATTCACAACTATAACTAGTACTTATTCTCATGTTACAAAACCATAAATATCATCTCTCCTCCTTTTTTTATTACGAATCTACAATGATCCTCTATCCTCTCTTTTGTTACAAATCCTCTTTCCCCTCTTTGATTTCAACCTTTTTGCAAGAGACATGTCTAAAAAACATCGACACAGAATTCGAGAACCCTAATGTCTTAACCAATTATCGAGGTATGAAATATATTGTACATCTTGTCCGTTCCATTATGTACTTAGCAATTCATTCTTTTGGTTGACAGGTACTTCAAGGAGAAAATGAAGTTTGAATGTTGCTACACCGCTTACCAGTATTGTGTGTGGGCAGCACTCTTCCTAATAAATGCTGACGGATATGGTTTTAACATCGAAAAAGCCAGTGAGTTCGCTTGGACAACAAAAGTAGGAAGAGCAGCACTCTTCCTAATAAATGCTGTCGAATATGGTTTTAACATCGGAAAAGCCAGTGAGTTCACTTGGACAACAGAAGTAGGAAGAGCGGCGACGGAGATCATATTCCTACTTGCAATGTATGCTTTGATCTTCTATACCACACCAAGTGATTTCAGCCATTTCTCTTGCAAAAAGGTTGAAATCAAAGAGGGGATAGAGGAATTTGTTTAGTCATAAGAAAATAGGGAGAATTTTTCAAACAAATCTAGTACAAGGAAGCAGCGCAATGAATTGCTCATGAGCTGGTTCAACCGAGTTGAATACTACTAAAGAGAACTTTGAGAGTTTGCGGAATCTTATGCAGAGATTTGTTTTTTTTTTGGCTAAGCAATCTAGAGATTTGTTTGAATGACGGTTTTTACAAAATTAACAATTTCTGAATAAATGTACATGTTGAAATAAATGCATTACGTCTCTCTTGCCTTAAAACTTGAAGTTTACTGTTGAATCTTCTATACGATTCAGGACCGAATTGAACTATAAATTTCAGTGCATAAGCCAAGAAATCCAACAATGTGTCTCTGTCTTGGCACGTAATAGTTTAGGCTCATAAAGAAAGGCAGCCAACGCTCTGTTTTTGGATCTGTTATGAACATATATGACAGGTTAACATGTTATATATATTCACAAGACGATTTAAGCTATGCATAGTTGTACTATATTTAATTTGGTGCTAAATGTAAATGTAATTGGTGCTCAATAAATATTTGGAACGATTACAATGAGGAACATACCCGGCCGATACAGAGCGACGACCAACAGACAAAATGGCTAGAGACATAAGAGAGTCAGAGAGAGAGAGTGAGAGTGAAAGAAAGTGAGAAGGCTGGCTCCGGTGGATGGGTCCCAGTAATTAGAAACCACCACCGATCCCTTGTTGCTGGGGGTTCAGAAGAAATGGAAACCTTTACTCTGTTTGTTGATAACATTCCTGAGGAAAGGGATCAAATATGGCTCTCAAGGACATTCAACAAGTTTGGTGTAGTTAAGGATGCTTTCATTCCGAGGAAGAGGAGTAATCGCACTGGTGGCAAGTTTGGTTTTGTTAGGTATGGTAATTGCCATGTGTCAGCTGCCATGGCAGTTTCCAAAATGAATGGATTATGGGTGGATGATAAGAGAATATTTGTCAAGGAGGCCTGTTTTGACCTGAGGAAACAAATTCTCAAACCCAAACTGCCCAGGTTCACAGAGGACAGGGTACGAGGATCCAGTCAAAGGTTTGTCACTAGCTTTGATAGTGGTGGTGGGCTGCACACCATTAATGGGGGTGGAAGGTCTATATGGAATAGGAAAATTCCTAGGGGATCCTTTGCTCAAGTGTTGAAAGGTGAGACCTCTAACCCTGGACCCTTAAAGGAAAAGGAAATCATTATCAAATCTGATGGCTCTGGCAGCGGATGGTTGCATCGGAGTGCAGTGGCTACAATGAACAGGGTGGTCTCATTGAGGACTCTGAAGGAGAATTTCAATAAGGAATATGATAAGGATGTTCAATTTAGAGCAATGGGAGGTAGACGTATCCTCATTACCTTTCCAAACAGCAAAGTTAGGGACAGTCTCATTAAAGGCCAGTGGATGGCACGCTGGTTTCTTATGGTGAAACCATGGCAGGGTGAGCCAGCGAGTACCGAAAGGTTTGTGTGGTTAACCTGTTTCGGCATGCCTCTTAACTCTTGGAATGTTGAATCATTCAAGAGTATTGGGGAGGTGTGGGGTGACTTTATCAGGTTGGATGAAGAATCCCTGAAGGACATCTCTTTTGCAAAAGGTAAAGTCCTTATAGCCACAGAGGAACCCTCTAGGATTGACAGGTGGATTCAAATGGAAGTGCATGGGGTTCGGTATGATGTGCTGGTGCAAGAGGAAGCCTCGTGCATCCATCCAGATGAGATCAGTAAGGAGGTGAAGCCTCCTCAGAATTCTGGTGAAGTAATTGAAAAAACTGAGTTTGCTCAGATGAAAGGTGGTAAGGGGTCGGTGATGGCAAGGGGGGAGGTTGAAGATGATGAGGTGGAAAGCTGCTGTCCAAAACCCACCAATGAGAGAAAGGGGGTAGGTGTTAAAGTCAGAATAAACAGAGGTGCAAAGCTGATAGTTGATCAAAGGACAGTGATGGGACAGACCGAGGTTCAGGGCTCTAAGCAAGGGGGTAGTGACGTGCATTTAATACATAGCAATGCTGGGTTCAAAGACGTTGAAGGGGATTTTGAATCTATTGTGGAGGAGTCGGTTGAATTGACGGCCGAGGATGGGCTTGAGTTGCGGGCTAAGTTTGGGCTGCCCCAAAGCCCACCTTTGGGCCCAGATAAGTCCACTTCTATTGAGAGCATCTTTGGGCCAGTTCAGAATGTGGGTGAGGTGGCTGCGAATTTAACCCGGGTCCAAAAATCATCAGAGAGACCCATTCCATTTTCGCCTTCTCCCAACCCTAGGGCGGTGATTGCTGAATTTCCAGAGGATGCGATTGCTCGTCATTCTCCGCAGCAACTGGGGGGTGCATCCCTGTCTCCACATCCCCCTGGTATCAAGCTTATGGTGGATCTTAATAATGCGGACTGCAGAAAAAGGCCCGTAGGCAATTGTCCAAGCTCATTCAAATCCACGAGGACATGTCGGGTGAATCAGTCGAGGAGGAAGCGGTGTCCGAATCCTCTGCTGAATCCATTGAGAGCTCTCAACATATCATTGATGAGGTACGTGCAACTTTGGCTCTTGGAGCTGATTTGAATATTAATTTTCTGCCTGATGATGATAAGGTCTTAAAGAAAATGATTATGCTTAGTATAAGGAGGCGGCCCTCCTCCGTGAAAGGGAGGGCTGTAACTAGGGTCGCCTACCCTCCATTTTTGTGGTGTCTGTTTTGGCGTCAGTCAGTTTTATGCAGATACTTTGGCTAAAATGATCAAGAAGAAAAGACCGGATATGGTGTTTATTCAAGAAACGAAATTAGAATCTGTGGATCGTATAGCAATTCAACGAATTTGGGGAGCTAGCAATATGGAGTATGTATGTTCGAATTCTGAGGGAGCATCTGGGGGTCTCCTAACTATGTGGAATAATTCCTTTTTTAAACCAGCTAGTGTGACTGTCAATAAATCATTTATTTTGCTTCAAGGGACTATTGATGATCTCCCATGTACCATAGTGAATGTCTATGCTCCCAATGCTGGACCTGCCCGTCGTAACCTTTGGGAGGAATTACTGGCCTTTAAAGCAAACTTTCAGGATCCATGGTGTATTGGGGGTGATTTTAATGAAATAAGAGATATGTCTGAAAGGGTGGGATGCATGAGATTAGATAGGGGGATGAAGGACTTCTTGGAATTCAGTAACCACTAGGAAGTGATGGATTTACCTATGCAGGGTAGGAAGTTTACCTGGACCAACTTCCAAAACAATGCCATTCATAGTCGTTTGGATAGATTTATGCTATCCCAATCTTTCTTTGATAGGTTTATGGTTGTGCAATGGGGTCTGCCAAGGCCAGTTTCAGACCACTGCCCTATCATGTTAGTGGATGATAATAGAGACCGGGGGCCAAAACCATTCAAATTTTTGGACATTTGGCTTTCTGATTCTAATTGCATGAAGGTAGCCAAAGAAGCTTGGGAGGAAACTCAGGTGCATGGATGGGCTGGCTTCGTCATTGTTCAGAAACTAAAAGCAATGAAGGATAGACTGAAAGTTTGGAATAAACAAGACTTTGGGGATATCAATTGCGCTCTTCAAGATACTGAATCCAAGCTTCACCATCTTGATACCCTTTCTGAAGCTAGGGATCTAACCGATGAGGAAAAAGCAATACGATGTACCCTAAGATTAGATTTTTGGAGGCTCTCAAACTTGACAGAGTCACTCTGGAAGCAAAAATCCTGTGTTAACTGGTTGAAGTTAGGAGATAAAAACACCAAGTTTTTCCAAATCCAAGCTAACAACCGATTCAAGAGGAACTTGGTGGGATCAGTAAACGTGAACGGGAACGTGGTTGTGGACCCTAGTCAGATCAAAGAAGCTGCAACAGAATACTTTCGGATTAACTTTACAGAAGAGAGAAGGATCAGAGCAGACTTGGGTGGATTATTCTCTAGGAAACTTAATCAGGAGGGAGCACTGAGCACTGGAGCTTGAAAGACCATTCGAGGAAAAGGAAATTATGGCAGCTTTGCTTGACTGTAGCAGCTTCAAAGCTCCTGGCCCCGACGGATTTAATTTTTCTTTTGTTAAGAAAGGTTGGGCCTTCATGAAGGAAATGATCATCAAATTTTTTTCTGAGTTCCACACAAATGGAAAGCTACCAAAGGTATTAATTCCACTTTTGTTGCTCTAATTCCTAAAGTTCTGTGTCCTATTTTGTTTAAGGAATATGGACCAATTAGTATGGTGGGATGGGTCTATAAGGTTCTATCCAAAGTCTTAGCGAACAGAATTAAGGGGCAAATGCAATCAGTTATTGGGGAGGCTCAAGCTGCCTTCGTCACTAGGAAACAAATTCTAGATGGAGTTCTTATAGCCAATGAGGCAATCCATAGCTGGAAGTCCGGGTCGCACGGGGGTCTTATCCTGAAATTAGACTTTGAACGAGCATATGATTGCGTGAACTGGAGTTTTTTGAGCAGTATGCTATCCAAGATGGGCTTTGGGAACAAATGGAGGGTCTGGATTTTAGAGTGTTGTTCTTCGGTTTCAATGTCAAACTTGATCAATGGATCACCCTCTCCGGAATTTCATACTCAAAAAGGGTTGAGGCAAGGCGATCCACTATCTCCATTTCTCTTTAACATTGTCGCGGAGGCTCTCAACATAATGCTAGAACGAGCAAAGGTCCGAAACATCATTAAAGGCACTCAACTGGGGAGTAATGGAGTTAACATCTCTCACTTACAATTTGCGGACGATACGATTCTCCTTTGCAATAATGATCTAGAGGAGATGGCAAATATTAAAAGAATTTTGAGGTGCTTTCAACTGATGTCTGGCCTGAGAATTAATTTCTCGAAGAGTTCCCTATGTGGAGTGAATATCCCACTAGAAGCAACTTTCTGTTTGGCCAACATCATGGGATGTAAAGTGGAGCAGCTCCCGATTAAGTATCTTGGTCTACCTTTAGGTGCCAATCCAAGGAGGATCAAAACGTGGGACCCTGTCATTGAAATGACTGAAAAGGCATTGAGCATATGGCGATCTCAATGTATTTCTACTGGGGGAAGACTGACCCTTATGAACTCAAACACTGCAAACATCCCTATATATTTCATGTCTCTGTTTAAAATGCCAGCAACTGTTGCGAGGAAATTGGAGAAAATGCACAGGCAATTTTTTTGGGGAGATACGAATGACAAAAGGAAATTGCATGTGGTCAAGTGGGATAAGATTACACGGAAGAAAGCTAACGGAGGATTGGGGGTAAAAAAAATGGTGCAATAAAACCTAGCTTTCCTAGCAAAATGGTGGTGGAGATTTGGCAAGGATAAAGAAGCTCTATGGGTGAAAGTGATTCGAGGAAAATACGGTCTGAATGCTAACTGTTGGCTGCCCTATGCACGCGGCTCTGGCTCTTCATCAAGAATATGGTCAGATATATGTTCTCTAGATAATCCATCATCCCAGTTGGGTTACTCCATCCGAGACAGCTTTCGAGTCCAGGTAAACTCAGGTGATGCAACCGTGTTTTGGGAACATGTGTGGCTAGGTGAGTCGTCTTTGAAAGAAGATTATCCCAGATTGTTTTCTTTGTCTACTCAAAAAGGGATGTTGGTCAGCAATTTGAGGGCTGGGGGATCTTGGAATTTATTGTTCAAAAGGGACGTGTTTGGCTAAGAGAAACAAGAGTTGGATAATTTGAAACAGAGAATTCAGCAAGTTATTCTAAATCCATCGAAGCCGGATGCCCTGCGATGGAGATGGATGGGTGATGGTATTTTTTCGGTCAAGTCAGCATATGGGCAATGGGAACTACAACACTTCTCGACCAATGCGCTGTTGGGATCTTTATGGAAGAATTTGGGTCCTCCTAAGGTGGAAATCTTTGCTTGGATGGCTGTAAAGGAAAGAGTAGCAACAAGGGCTGTCCTTCTTAGCTGAAACATAATCAATGAGATTCAATTAGCTTTGTGCCCCCTATGCTTCCTGAATCTTGAAACTCACCAGCATTTATTCCTTCACTGTCATTTCTCGTGGAGTGTATTTGTTCCTTCACTGTCATTTCTCGTGGAGTGTATGGTCGATTATACTAGACTGGTGGAATATCAAATGGGCTTGCCCATCCTCTGTCCCAGAATTAGCAGAATGGTGGTTTGCTATTGGATTTTACAACTTGGAGAAACATATATGGGAAGCTTGCTTCTATGCGACGGTGTGGTCCCTGTGGTTGGTGAGAAATGATACTATCTTCAACAATTCAACGAAACAAGTTTGGGAGGTGGGGGATCTAGTCAAAACTAGAGTTGCAATGTGGATGAAGGCGAAATTCGACATCAAGATCTACACCGTTGAGGAGTTCAAGATTTTCTTAAATGGTGTCCGAAAATTGAGATTGTAACATAGTTTTAGGAGTACATCCAACTGTCGGTTGAAAATCTTTGTAAATTTGGGCTCAACCAAGTTCTATCTTTGGTTGTTTTTTCTCGATGTATCACTTTCGAGTTTTATAAAATGTTTCGACTTTTCCGAGCAAAAAAAAAATATTTGGTGCTCAATAAGCTCCTTTTCTCAAATTTCACAATCAATGATCACACGACACACATACTTAATTAGATAGTAAAGCGATGCAAACCTATTTGCCACATAATACGTGGAGTAATCTTGACCGATTGGTAGCAAAACTGTAATTTCAATGACTTTCCATGGTTTCCAACACTGTTGGATAATTGGATTCAACCCAAAAGGCTCAAATTTGTTTACAAATGGGCCAATGAAGAAGGCAAGTTGTTATGTTGTAATCTAACGTATTACTGTCGTAATTCTACAATCCATGTACAACTCTGCCCAAAAGGCTCAAATATGTTTCTTATTAGAATCTTAACGGCATGTTCGCCAAGTCTGCCCTGTCAGTAGAGAATTTGCCAGCCGAGGCTGCAAGATATACAACTTTACAAAACATAGAAATACTATGGTTCTATCATACCACAAACATCTCCTAGAAATTGTGTTAAAATATAATTTTCAAGAAAGTCAATATCATTCATGTGTTTCTGTGATGTGTTAAAAATGTTAGACATAAATACTATTGGGAATTCCCTTACCGCGTCAAGCAGGAGAGCAACGACATCAAAAGATTTAAGGCCAGATTGATTGTGAAGGGGTTGATGTCACGGAGATTTTTTCCCCAGTTGTGAAGCTTTCCACTATCAGAGTAGTATTGAGTTTGGTGGCTAGCTGTAGAAAACCTCTACCTTGAGCAGTTGGATGTTAAAACTGCGTTTCTTCATGGTGTCTTGGATGAAAAAATCTACATGAAGCAGCCTTTTGGCTTCATTGAGAATATCAAGGAAGAGATGGTGTGCAAACTCAAGAAGAGTTTGTATGGGTTGAAGCTCCTAGACAGTGGTACAAGAAGTTTGATTGTTTCATGCAACGCAGCAGCTACGCGAGGTGCCAAACAGATCACTGTTGCTACCTTAAACGATGTAAGGCGAGCTACATAATCTTACTACTCTACGTAGATGATATATATGCTTGTATCGGGGTCCTGTTTACGCGAGATAAACAAGTTGAAATAACAGTTGGCTGCAGAGTTTGTTATGAAAGATCTGGGTGCAACAAAACAGATACTTGGGATGAGGTGATCGCAAGGACATAACTCAAGGGGTCTTGAAGTTGAGTCAAGCTGAGTATATTGAATGAGTTCTAGAAAGGTTCAATATGCAAAACGCCAAGGCAGTTGGCGTGCCTCTGGGAAGTATGTTTAGACTTTCTGACATGCAGTCTCCAAAGACAGATGTTGAAAAGGAGCACATGGCCAAGGTACCGTATGCCTCGGCCATCAGTAGTCTGATGTACGCGATGGTCTACACGCGGTCGAACATCGCGCATGCAGTGGGAGTTGTGAGCAGGTTTGCAAGCAATCCGGGGAAGCAACATTGGGAAGTTGTCAAATGGTTACTGAGGTACCTCCGCGGGTCCGCGGATGTACCGCTATGTTTTGGGAGAGCAAATTTGGTGGTGAGAGGATATATGGATACAGACTTTGCGGGTGATCATGATACAAGGTCACCACAGGATATGTCTACACATTGCGATCAACAGCAGTGAGTTGGGTCTCGCGTCTGCAGAAGTTAGTAACTTTGTCCACGATATAAGCTGAGTATGTAGCAATCATGGAGGCCGCTAAGGAGATGATTTGGTTGATGGCTTTTCTGGGTGAGTTTGGTTTGAAGCAAGAGAACAGTGTTCTTTTCAGTGATAGCCAGAGTGCTATACACCTTGCAAAAAATCCAGTGTTTCATGTCAGAACGAAGCACATCAATTTGAGGTACCATTTCATCCGCGCAATGATTTTCCATCTCAGTTTATGGTGTGATCATTTTGAACTTTCAATCACGGTTATAGACCGTTATCTAAAGTGACTTACAATCACACCCAGAAAAGAGAAACGATCACACCCAAGAGAAACAACCACGACTTATAACTGTGATAAAAGAGAAACGATCACTCCTGTTGGCCGTGATTGTTTCTCTCTTTCAATCACGGTTTATAACTGTGATAAAAGAGAGTGATTTACAATCACACCCAGATCCATCACTGTAGCAGGAGCGTGATGAAAAACTTACAATCACGGCCAATAGCTGTGATCTTTATGGTTTATTGTAGTAGAGCTATTCATCTCAACATTCTCGTCCTTAATCTAAACCAAGTCCAACAGTTTGTGTACATATTTACATACTACTTAGTTTGTGATGATAATTAGAGTTTTGATTTAAGAATTCAAAGCAGAATTGGTCCTCTTCGATTTCTTGCTTTGATGGCAGATTATCTAGATTTAATAAGTTGAGCTTCATAATTTCATTTTTGTTGTTCTAGATGGAGATCTATCGAAAGTGATTTCATTTCATTTGATTCTCTGCGAGTAAAGAAATAACGAACAATAATCAAGATTTAAAGTTCGAAAGTAGCTTCAATTTTATGCTTATTTTGGATTGATTTCATAAAAAAACACACACCGAGAAAATATTAGAATTGATTTTCTTGTTATTTATCATTTTCTTTGGAGAGAGAGAGAGAGAGAGAGAGAGAGAGAGAGAGAGAGAGAGAGAGAGAGAGAGAGAGTTGCATAGGTAATTTATCCAAAAAAAAATACTAAGGTACCATACTCATTTAGCATTTTCTATTAACGGAGTTAGAGTTGCACTTTATTCCAAATTCATAAGGAGCTGAATTGGTCGTGAGTAAAATACAAGGAGGTTTTCTACAAAATGGCCAAACCAAATGGAGCTCATCTGCAGTTTGCCCTTTGATTTTTCTAGAACTATGTTTCAATTGAGAAGAAACAGAGAAAGTGGAAATGTGTAGATTAAAATTTGGGGTATGAGCCCTTTAATGATGATGCAAACATGTTAACTCATTGTTCTGAAAAAGTGATCTTTCTTTGCAAGCATGTTCATTGCAGAAAGCCATTCTCTATAGTTCGAGTCGAGATCTAAGTAGTTATTGAGACAAAGATTGGAAGTTTTTAGCTAAAGCTGCAGGAAAACTTGCGCCGTGGATGGTAATTGGAACTGGTTTGGCATCTTTAAGCTCGAAGCGGGTTTCAGAGTGGATAATTGAATCATCTACATCACGTTCATCAAGAAGGAGAGGTAAAAAATTCCGACAAGAGAGAAAGAAGCATTACAATTTAGTAGAAGGATCCATCAAAACTTCAAGATGGGAGAAAGAAGGGACAGTGGAGAAAAGAGAGAGAGGGGTAAATTTGGCGAAAGATCAGGAGATTCAACATGGGGCTCAACAATTTTCGTTTGTGATCTACCAGAAGACATGGATGAAGTTTGGTTGAAGCAGATCTTCTCCGGTGCTGGGAAAATCATTCATGTCTCTATTCTTCGGAAGAGATCATTTCGGTTAAACCAAATATTCGGATTGTAAGGTTTGGAAACAAAGAGGATGGGATGAGAACAATAAAGATGTGGAATACTGCTCAAATACAAGGTCATAGATTGCTGGTAAAAGAGGCAAGATTTAACAATACCAGATGGAACAAACAAGGTCGGAAGAAGGTTGGGGAAACAAAAGTATATAGAGTGGTGAAGAACAAAAACCCTAAAGTTGAAGAACCCAAGTGGATTCCTAAATCTCAGAAGGCTGGGAATGGAGCTCAGCCTTGTATCAAAGTTTCAGAAGTGGAGAACGAATGGCTCACTAGAAGTGCTATTGCCAAGCTATCCCTTTTTAAGTCAAAGGTATACACGCAAGATCATCGCAGAAATCTTGGATACTCAAGACATTCTGGTTCGGCCAATGGATAGTGATAGAGTTATTCTCACCTTTCTTAACATTGAAGACAGAGACTCTATTTTCAATGGGGGAAAGATGGGATGGCTTAAAGACAGTTTTTTGGAAATTTTTAAGTGGATGATACAATTTCTACTCAAGGTTCCAAATTAGTGTGGTTGAACTGTTATGGTATCCCACTCCATGTCTGTAATGTAGCCACGTTCAAAAAAATTGGTCAAATTTGGGGGAAGATCATCTCTATTAGTGAAGATTCATTTAAATGTCTATCATTCGTGGTAGGCAAAGTTCTTATCTCCACAACTACCATGGAAACAATCAATTAGGTGATTACTCTTACTAGCAAGGATAGGAGTTATAATGTTAGAGTATTAGAGGAACAATATGTGATCAACACCTTCTTAAGATCTGAATGCAAATGTAAGGGATGTGTTTTAGACGAAGTCAAACCTGTGGTTCAAAATTCAAATGGGAATGAAGAAAATATTGTGGTGGAAATGGTTGAAACAATCGAGGAAGCTGAAAAGGCTGTGGGGACAGATGGGGGATCTTTGCAACTTGTAAATGTGGGCATGCATGGGTGTATTAATGATTTGGCGGCTAGAGATTCTTTTTCTTCTTCATCGGGGATTAGGATATCAGTCAGGGGAAGCGAAAAGGTCTGGGGTTCCTTGGGGGAGGGAGCAGGGTACCATACATTATCAATTACCAATTTAGCCCCTCTAACTGTTATTGGACTAAATAGAATGTTACTGCCCCCAAGGGTAAGTCTCAGTAATTTGGTGGAAAATCAAAACAGCTGGGCTGCTAAATCTGTTAGTTGGGTAGCCAATTCTGTCTATGATAATCCAACTCACCTGGTATCTTAAGTGAGAGAAAAGATGATGATGCAAATGGGGATGGACGACTTGATCAAAACGAAGTAAACCATACTGAAGATGATCCCATTCTTGCTCCATTAAAAGTTGACATTAATGGAGTAAAAGGGAAGAAGAAAAAGAAATTTATATACGATATTCTTGGCTTGACAAAGGTTAATCTGGTCAATAACAAGGGGAGGAAGAACAAGCAAAAGTGTGAGGTTTTCAGGTCTGCTGTTGTAGCAGTTGCTCTCTCTGTGTAGAGACCCGTATTTTCAGAAATTGTTTAAAGGTTTTATTAATGTTAGAATATCGAATAAATGTAAAATTTGTTGAATTTATTTGATTTAGGGCCAATGTGATAGGATTGAAAGTGGAAGGAGTGCAAGTGTGGTTGGTGTACGCCCTAGTATATATGTGTGTATGAGGATGTAGAGGATCAAAGATCAAATCACGCCTCCAAACTCGAGACCCATGAAGATTAACCTTCATTCCATCTTCCGCACGTTATATTGAGCTCGTATTTCATTGGGTTTAGCTCAGAGAGGAGTATTCGGTTGATTCAAGGTTTTCGGAGCTAGGGCTTGCTTGATTGAGCTTGGGTTTCGTTCTTCGACTTTGAAGTAGGGATTTCTCACTTCTATTATATGTTTATGTGTTGATTTGGTGTTCGAATCGTGCCATAGATCGTTGGTTTCGTTGTTAGAATTGTTCTTGTGAAATCTAAAAATCGAGCACTGAAACCCAGGTCCTACCAATAGGAGTTTTGGCCCTACCGGTAGAAACGCTGTCCAGTAGTGTCTTTTGATGAAATTTTGATCTCCTACCAGTAGGAGGTTGTGTCCTATCGGTAGGAAATGAAAAATCTGCATTTTTTGCAAAACTTTGAACGGGCATAACTTTTTCATCCGAACTTCGTTTTGGACAAATTTTATATCGAAGTTCATGTACCGGAAATCTACTTTCCAGTGGTGGTGGTCTCATCTCCTAATCTTAACCGATAAGGTTTGGTAGCCAAAATAAGATAGACATGTTCGTATATGTTGGGTATTCCCTTTTTCCGTAGAATCGTTGAGTGAGACACGGATGTTCTTAGGTTCGTCTGAGTACATAATTGAATGGTTAGATGAGGCTAGTGGTATACTTAAGGCTTTGTAGTGGTCGTTGGGTTCCGTAGGAGCCTATTGATACCGAAACGAGAGTTTAGAGAACATAATGAATATAGGTGGGTGAAGGTTTTTGTGCTGACATGCAATGTGAAAGACGAACATGTAGAACACTCCGCTAAGTTAAACAACGCTAGTTGTAAATACGAGAGACATTTCCCTCACGATTGATGTGTGGCACATCTCTTGCGTAGCTTGTACGGTTTAAAGAGTTGCTAGGATGAAATCCATGAATCATTGTGAGTAAGTGCCCTTTGATGTATAATATGTACAAACTTAAATGGTGATATGAGAAACTAATGGCGTAATGATAGCAAGTTGACTGAAGTGGAATTTATCCGTACTACTTCTATGTGAGTAAGTTTCGTTGTGAGTTCACTATATGTGATTGAGATGAATGACTAAATTGTAAAGTGTATCGGAGGAATTGTGGTATGGTGACCTATGATGTTTGATTTGAATTAGCTCCATCAGTGAGGGAGGTACTAGTGGGGAGTAACGGGACTCCTTAAATGGCCCTACAGGAGCAAATGCTCATAATGTATTCAGGACCTACCAACGGGTAAGGTGCCTAGCAGGGGGTATCGGGATCCCTTAAATGGCCCGGCAGGAGCTTTTGCTCATGACACAGAACGATAAGGAAATTGTGACACGATGTGAATGAAAAGGGTCTATCATTGTGAAAGTGTGAGTGGTATGAAAGACGCTGGCGTTGTGATTCTGTGATTATGATAGTTTCATAAGTCAAGATATCGGATTGGTGATTCGAAATAAGATGAGGGGCAGTGGCAGTCATGAGAAAATCGTATAGATAGTAAGTCCTCATGGCTGAACTAGAGTCTTGGTGTGTAGTCACGGTACCTCATTTATGTCGTCAACTTTGGGACAAATACTAGTCGTGTTTTGTTTCTCCTTTGATATACCGTACCTTACTTCTGTTATTCATTCTACATGTCATCCCATTTGTATATAATGATTGTGTAGATTTCTCTACTGGGCTAGTGTAGCTCAACATATCATTTTTCAGGTGTGATCCTGGAGCAGTAGCATTGAGCGAAGTGCACGCAGTCAAGTGCATATTTTCGAAAGAAGTGGTAAAAGTGACTCATGGACATTTTTGTAAATCATGTTTTGGGAATGTAATAGAACTTTAACTCAATTTCTTTTAATAATGTAATAGTTCAAACTCTTTTGGGGTATTATGTAAGATAATGTGAGGAGTTTTATTTATGGAAAGTTATATTTATGTATGTTTAAAATCAAGGGCGTGACACTCTACTTCTATCTCTTCAGGAGGAATTATGAACAGAAATAGAATTATTTTGGATGAAGCGCAAGCTATTTGGGAATGCAATAAAATCATGGGTATGGGATACGATGGAGATAAGGATGAAGTAATCAGCAGATTCACAGATATGGAAGCCCAGGATTTAGATCGAGCTAATAGAGCTGCTGTAAGGCAACTCTAATCATACCATTCTTGATAGATATCTAGGTCATCATCTCAACTCACAGTGATATGCATGACTTGGAATGTTAGAGAACTAACCAAAAAGAAAAAAAGGTAGAATAAAGAAGTTTCTTAAAGAAAGAAAGGTGGATATGGTATTTTTTCAAGAAACCAAGCAAATGACTGTTTCAAAGGATTTCATTAACTCAATATGGTGGAATGACAATTGTGAATTTTTGGAAGTCGACGCAATTGAAACAGCTGGAGGCCTTTTATGCATTTGGAATCCATAAGTTTTTTGTCTGGAGGAAACCGCGGGATCCAGAAACTTCATTATTTTGAGAGGTACTATTGCACAATCTTTTCATTGTGTTTTTGTTAATGTTTATGGCCCATGTTGCACTGTGGAGAGAAGAATACTCTGGGAAAAACTTTTAAATTTAAGAACACAATTTTCTGGGGCTTGGTGTCTGGGTAGGGATCTCAATGAAATTAGAAATATCAATGAAAGGCAGGGTTGTTTTAGAAGGGATTCAGGGATGAATAATCTTAACAAGTTTATTGAAGATATGGAATTTGTGGATCTTCCTATGCTGGGTAGGAAATTTACTTGGTCAAACTCTCATGTGGGGAAAAATGGAGTAGAATTGACAAATTTTTATTACATCATGAGTGGCTTGACAAGTTTAAGCTCAAAGTTTAGGGACTTCCTAGGACACTGTTTGATCATTGTCCACTAAATCTAATGGAAGATGATATGAACTAGGGTCGTAAACCATTCAAATTTTACAACTTTTGGTTCTCACATCCTAACTGCATAATCGTCATGAAGAGTGCATGGGAAAGCTACCAGGATCCAAGCTGGGCAGCCTTTAGGATATCCAAAAAATTGAAATGCATGAAGGAAGCTCTAAAGATTTGGAGCAGGGAGGAATTTGGTTGCTTAGAAACTCAATTATCCAAGGTTGAAGAACAACTTCATGTTCTTGACTTGAAAGCAGAAAATGGTACACTTCATCAGGATTATTCTAACACTAGAAAAGAACTCAGAGCTAAAATGTGGAAGTTAGGGAGACAAGTTGAAATGATGTGGCATTAAAAATCAAGGGTTCAGTGGCATTTGAAAGGTGACAGAAATACCAAATTCTTTCATCTTATGGCAAATTCTAGGCAGTGCAGGAACTCTATCAACTCTGTTACAATCAATGATCAAGTTATTGAGGATCCACTGTTGGTAAAGATGGAAGTACTTAATCATTTCCAGAGGTTATATACTGAGGATTGGAAAGTGAGGCCTTTTTTCACTGAAAGGATGGGCAATTCAATTGATGAAGTAATGGCTACAAGTTTAATCTAGAAATTTACAGAGGATGAAGTGTGGGAAGCCATTAAATCCAGTGATGGTGACAAAGCACCTGGACCTGATGGTTTCAATCTCTCTTGTATTAAGAAAGGTTAGAGCTTCATGAAGACTAACATACTGAATTTCATGGAGGAATTTCACACTCATTTCAGTCTACCAAAAAGTTTTAACTCTTCCTTCATTGCTCTTATCCCTAAGTCTGAAAACCCAACAAAGCTGTCTGATTTTAGGCCAATTAGTCTCATTGGTTGTATGCACAAGATTCTGTCAAAACTGTTGTCTTCTAAACTTAAAAAGACTATAACTGTTGTGGTTGGGGATGTGCAATCAGCTTTCACTAGGGGTAAAAACATCCAAGACAGTATTCTCATTGCAAATGAAATTGTGGATGGATGGAAGAAGAAGAAAGTCAGAGGTATTACTATTAAACTTGATTTTGAAAAGGCTTTTGACAATTTAAATTGGGTTTTTCTGTTCAAAATGATGCACATGTTTGGATACTCTGATAAATGGATCATGTGGATAGAAGAATTCCTATCTTCTGCTTGGATATCAGTACTTGTTAATGGTTCTCCCACACAGGAATTCAAAATGCAGAAAGGGGTTAGGCAGGGTGATCCCCTGTCCCCTATTCTATTTATCCTTGCAGCTAAAGGGCTGAATTGCATATTTAGACAAGCAATGTCACAAGGAAGTATCAAAGGCTTAAAAATCTCAGAGGATGGACCATGGCTGACCCAGTTGTAGTTTGCTGATGACACACTGATTTTCTGTGAAGCAAATTTGGAAGAAGTGAAGACAATCAAAAGATTTTTTAGAGGTTTTGAAGCAGCTTCAGGCTTAAGGATCAATTATCAGAAGAGTGTGGTATGTGGAATTTCCTTAACTGATGGAGAATTGGAAGAATTTGCCAAAGTCATTAGATGCAAGTCACAACTATTTCCAATCAAGTATTTGGGGATGCCTCTTGGTGCTAATCCTAGACTTAAATCTACATGGAAACCTGTTATTGATAAGTTTAGAACAAGATTGGCATCATGGAAAAGAAGGGTTCTATCTTTTGGTGGCAAGTTAACCCTTTTGAAATCAGTGTTGAACAGCCTGCCTATATACTTCATGTCTTTGTTCAAAGTTCCTGAGGGTGTTGCTAAAATCATGGAGGGGATTCAAGCAAGGTTTCTTTGGGGTAATTCTGATCTTAAGAGGAAAATTCATATGGTATGCTTGTCCAAAATCAAACAGAGTAAAGAAGCTGGTGGCCTAGGTGTAAGAGGAATAAAGGAAATGAATGATGCTCTACTTCTGAATTGGTGGTGGAGGTTTAGAACTGAAAAAGAGTCGTTGTGGAGAAAAGTGATTTGTGCAAAGCACAACATGGACCTCAATTCCTGGCTTCCTAATATGGAAACTAATAAATTCGTATCCAATTTATGAAGAGATGTTCTTCTGATCAAATGCAGGAATCCATTAGCCTTTAACAAATTCATGGAGAATCTCAGATTGACTGTGGGGGATGGAAATTCTATAAAGTTCTCGACTGATCCATGGGTGAATGGAAGAAGTTTGAGTTCATTGTATCCAAGAATATTCAACATTTGTCTCATTAAAGACGAGACAATTGAAATGGTTCTAAGAAGGAAGGAAGAGCAACTCAATTGGGAATTCCAACTCAGGAGAAGAAGATTTTTCAGAGGGGAAATAGAGGCTTTCAACTCTATGATGTCAATGCTGGATGGATTACACATTGTTCTTCAACCTAGAGCTAATCATCTTGTATGGGTGGCAAGTAAGAGTAAGGCTTTTACTGTTTCCTCAATGTATATGCTTGCTACCTGTCAAGAAAATAATGCTAATAATTCTGCAAAAAAGGCATTTCACTTGATTTAGAATAATGTGTCTCCTTATAGAGTGCAATGCTTTGGCTGGATGGCATATCTTGGCAAACTAAAAATTGGTAATTTTGTCCTTAGAATTGGCATAATTTATCAATAGCATCATGCTCTTTGTAAGTTTTGTAGAGAAACTATTGAGTCGATTGATCACTCCTTATTATTCTATACACCTGTATGGAATGTTTGGTGTAAGATTTTGGAGTGGTGGGGTATCCAGTGGGTGACTCCTAATTCAGTTTTGGGTATAATCAATTGGTGGCTAAGTTACCGTTAGAAGCCAAAGATCAAAGTCATTTGGGACTGCAACTCTTTTGCAGTTCTGTGGTCATTATGGAAAATGAGAAATGAGCATCTTTTTCAGTATAAGGACCTTAATTAGGAAGATGTGGTGAATTTGATAAAGATAAGGATTGCTTTCTGGGTCAAGACTAAATGGAATGATGCAGATTACTCCATATCTGATTTCATCTTTGTAGGGAGGTATTCCTGAACAGATAGAATTAGTAACGTGGTACGAGGGACCATGGTGTAAATAAATAGGAGCAGTGGCATGCGAGGTTACTAGCCAGAGGATCTTGTTCGGATAGAGAATAGCCGAACAGAGGGAGAGCTCCTGAGAAGACATTGGTCCAAGTAATTGATAAAAGACCAGTTGCATGTGAAGTGACTGGTCCAGGTAGTCTGCTTGGTGATGAGATAGCCGAATAAGGAAAGAACTCCAAATCAAGTGTTGGAGCAGAGGGAACACTCTGAAAGGGTCCATAAACAGTGGTATTCCGTTAAGGAATAGGATCCCGAGAATATAGGATCTAGAAAAGATACCCAACGGGAATGGGATGTTCGGCCATGTATGGAAAAGAGTCCTAAAAGGACTAAGGTAGTGAATTGATAAGGGAACGGGAATCCAAGATATCCTGGGTTTCCTATACGAGATAGTAATCCTAGGGCGACAGGGATGCTTAGGCAGCAAGCATCTATGAATCTATAAATACGAGGTAAACCTAAAGGTAAAAGGTACGCAATACGTTGCAATACGATTATTCTCTTACTGATAATTAGGGTTTTTTTCTGCTAGTACGAGATACTAACTTAGGCATCGGAGGGCCTTTGCCACAAGAGGCAAAGGTGCGCTCACCCCTTGTCTGTTTTACAGATTAGGGTTCCGACGACGAACTAGAGTTCCGGTCAAAAGGCACGAGAAGCCATTATGATCTAGTGCTATTCAAAGCACTACTTGATTTTGTCCACCTACAATTGGCGCCGTCTGTGGGAAACGAAAGAGTTCCCTTTGAAATACGACCATGGTGGAAGTAGATCCAACAACACCGTACGATCCAAAGAATCTGCTGGATGGAGGCAGAGATAGATCTCCACCCGTGGCTCCCAGAAAGCCCAAAGGTGGACACAGGAAGACCACAAGTAAGGGCTGCCCCCTTACTATCCATGACAACTCTAAGAGCAGAGAGGGAAGGATAGCCTCAAGATCCACGAGAAGGAGTAAATCCTACCAAAAGGATGAATCAGTTGCACACTCGAAGAGTGTGCATTGCAGCGAACATGTCCTCGATAAAAAGAGGCAAGAAATTGAGGAGTATGCTCGTTTGATCAAAAAATGAGAACACGAGATCCGAGAGTTAGAAAGAATCCGAGAACACTCAGAAGACTCTGGACTGTCACGGAGAAATTCCAGGGGAGATGAGTATACTATGGTAAGATATAGAAAGGCTTCTTCACGAGGAAGAAGGAGCAGAAGTAGAAGTCCTACCCCAAGACGACGTAAAGCTTCTCCACGAAAAAAGAGAAGCAGAAGTAAGAGCCGAACACCGGAAAGGCGAAAGGCTTTCTCAAGAAGGAGGAGGAGCAGGGCCCGAAGTTCTACCCCTGAGGATGAAGGGACTAGAAAACATCATAGGGACAGGTACGAGAGACCTGATTCCGATTGGGAAAAGACCAGACCCAACAAAGCGAAGGGACTAGAGGACGAAACAGCGACTGCATGAGAAGCAGCACGCAAAGCACTCAAGAATATTGCATCCTCCCTTTTCGCAAGAAAATTACAAGAGGCTAGATTGCCGAACAGAGTGAAACACAGAACATTCATCCTCTACGAGACAGATGCTGATCCCGTGGCACACATACAGCACTACCAGCAGGCAATGTTTATGCATGAGGGAGATGATGCAATTATGTGCAAAATGTTTCCATCAAATTTGGGGAAGGTAGCCTTGTCCTAGTTTCATAAGTTGGGTTCACGCTCCATCCAAACATGGGCGCAGTTGGCCGAAGAATTCACTGCTCGGTTCTTAACAAGCAGAAGAGCTCCAAAGACTTTTGAGAGCCTCTCCTTTATGAAACAAGGTGAGGATGAGCCGATCAGAAACTATGCAAAGAAGTACTGGGAAACTTTCAACGAGATTGAAGGTTGCAGCGAGGAGTACGCAATTGCCACGTTCAAAACCGAGTTGCCTGTTCGGGGAGAGCTACGTAAATCTTTAAACATGAGTCCAGTAAGAACACTGGCAAAGTTAATGGAACGGATAGAGCAGCGGGCCAGAAACGATGATGACATACTCTGGGAAGACGGCAAGATCGTTGCCGAGTAGGTGAAGGGGCCTGTGAAAAAAGCAGATAAGCCAAAACCGAAAACCTACCGAGAGAGGAAAAACTATGAGCAGGCAAAGAAAGAGCCGTACAAGGATAAACAAACTCCGGATCCCAAGTCCTTCTTTTCAATAAACACAGTTTGGAAGGAACTCATCTATAGGATTCTTTATTGAATAAAGAATCAGCCTTACTTCAAGTGGCCTCCAAGTCTATGTGGAAATAAAGATGCAAAATGTGCTACGAATCAGCACTGCAGCTACCACAAGGACTGGGGCCACATGACTGAAGACTGTGAGATGTATAAGCAGCATCTTGATGATTTCGTCTCTCATGGCTACCTCAAGGAATTTATCCAGGAGAACCCAAAAGATAAAAAGAATACCTTGGAAATGGATTACGAACAGAATCCTAAGGGGATAATCCATATGATACATGGATTAGCCATGCCTTATACGAGAAATGAGGTTAGGCTTCTTTAGAGGCAAATCAAGCACGACCAACATGTGATGCTGCTGGGGAAGAAAAGAGGACGTGACGAAGGACTAAGCAACGAAGGCATAGCCTTCATAGATGAGGACTTGGGAGGAGTCTAGGTGCCACATAATGATGCTTTGGTCATAAATCTACAGATTGGGGAATACGACATGGAGAGGATTTTGGTGGATTCAGGAAGTTGCACAGAGGTGCTATATTACGATGCTTTCAAGAAGTTAGGACTGACACAGTCGGACTTGGTGCAGTCAATGACTCCTTTGGTCGGGTTCGGTACAGGAGCAGTCTGGCCATTGGGCAAAGTAACGCTGCCTGTTCGGGCAGGAACAGTGGTACTGCAAACCGACTTCCTAGTGGTGGATGTATCGTCTTCTTATAATGCGATTATAGGAAGAACGTGGTTGCATAAGATGAGGGCAGTTTCCTCCACTTTCCATCAGATAGTAAAATTCCCCGGATCTAATGGCATTGAAAGCATAAGAGGAGATCAAAAAATTGCCCAACAGTGTTTGATTTCTATAATCAAAAAGGCACCAAAAGCCAAGTTGGTCCAAGCCGTCGAGGTTCCAGAGCAACCAACCATCGAGGCTGTCGGAGGAAACCACGCCGAGAAAGTGGTGGAGGGATTAAAGAAAATTTAGATCAACGAGAATGATCCAAAAAGGTACTTCTTGATTGGGGAAAATCTGAGTAAAAAAGAGGAGGAAGAGTTGGTAGGGTTCCTCAAGGAGCATGTCGATGTGTTTGCTTGGGTACCCGAAGAAATGCTTGGAGTAGACCCAAACTTGATTTGCTACCATCTAAATGTAGACCCACAACATAAGCCCATGGTGCAAAAGAAAAGACGATCAGCCGTACAACACGCAAACGCTGTCGTCGAGGAGGTTGACCATTTGCTAGAAGCAAAAGCTATACGAGAAGTCTACTACCTTGAATGATTGTCTAACACTGTGGTAGTATAAAAGAAGAATGGAAAGTGGCGAGTCTGTGTAGACTTTACAGATTTAAATAAAGCGTGCCCAAAAGACAGTTTCCCCCTCCTCAGAATAGATCAATTGGTGGATGCAACAGCTGGGTATGGACGGATGAGTTTCCTTTATGCTTATCGGGGATATCACCAGATTGCCATGTACGGGCCCGATCAAGAAAAGACTTCCTTTATCACACCAAGGGGGCTGTACTATTATAGTGTCATGCCTTTTGGTTTACGGAATGTCGGTGCAACATACTAGAGGTTAGCAACGATTATGTTAAAGAAGTTGCTCGGCAAGACTATGGAGGTGTACATAAACGACATGGTGGCTAAAAGCAAGGAAAAGCGAGACCACATAGCTGATTTGAAGGAAGCCTTTAAGATACTGAGAGAGTACAAGCTGAAGCTAAATGCCTCGAAGTGTGCGTTTGGAGTGAGTTCAGGAAAAGTCTTGGGTCATCTTGTGACCATTAGAGGGATAGAGGCGAATCCCAATCAAATAGCAGCTCTGCAAAGGCTCCAAAGTCCAAAGACCACGAAAGAGGTCCAAAGACTGACTGGAATGGCCGCAGCCCTTAACAGATTCATCAGTCGATCTAGTGACAAGTCCAGGCCCTTCTTTCAATTACTAAAGAAGAGGGAAGGATACAAATGGGGAGTAGAATGCGAACAGGCATTCAAAGACCTGAAGAAGTACTTGGCAGAAGCCCCACTCTTGTCAACCCCAGAACCAGGTGAGTCTTTGGTTTTATATTTAGCAGTTTTTGAACATGCTGTGAGTGCTATTTTGCTAAGGGATAAGGGATCTGAGCAAACCCCAGTATATTATGTGAGTAAGACATTGCTAGACGCAGAAACGGGATATTTGCCCCTTGAGAAGTTGGTCCTGGCACTAAGGACAGCTACAAGAAAGTTGCCGCATTATTTCCAAAGCCATAAAGTTGTGGTTTATACTGAATTTCCATTAAAATCACTGCTTCAAAAAGCAGACTTCTCGGGAAGAATCTCGACTTGGTCCGTTGAATTAAGCCAATACGACATTGACTACCAGCCGCGCACTGCTATCAAGGGCCAAGTGTTGGCTGATTTTATAGCAGAATTTTCACCTGCAGTGGCACCCCTACCGCCTACAAAAGAGAAACAGGTAGCTGGGCCCCAAACCGAGTAAATGATACTTCCAGCCGAACAGGATCCCTTCGAATGGAAGTTGTTTGTTGATGGCTCAGCATGTAACAAAGAATAGGGATTGGAGTTGTACTCTTTCCCCCTAACAGAGTAATGATTGAAATATCTGTTCGGCTAGGGTTCAGTGCATCAAATAACGTGGCGGAGTACGAGGCACTCTTAGTTGGATTAAGGAGTGCACGAACATTGAAAGTAAAAGGGGTTAGGGTGTATTGCGATTCACAGCTTGTGGTCAATCAACTATCCGAGGAATATGAAGCTCGGAGTGAGAAGATGGCGGCCTATATACAGACAGCCAAGGATCTGCTTGATACCTTCGAGAAGGTATATGTCGAGCAGATAAGTTTTGGACAAAATGCTCACGCAGATTCATTAGCTTGGTTGGCTGCAGCTGTACCAACTGAGCTTAAAAGGCAGGTAGCATTGGAGTATCTGAGTGAGCCGAGCATTGGGAGAAGTATGGAGTTGATCTTAGACGTGAACCAAAGACCAAGTTGGATGGACCCAATTGTAGAGTTTTTACGAGATGAAACACTCCCTTCTGACAAAAAGGAGGCTCACAAGATAAGGACCAAATCTGATAGGTTTTGGTTGTCCCCAGAAGGGAAACTCTATAGAAAGTCCTTCACTGGACCCTACTTGCTTTTTGGCTGTCCCCGATATGGTGCAAAAGTTTCTCCACGAGATTCATGAGGGAACGTGTGGAAGCCATGCTTGGGGTAGATCCATTGCCCATCAAGCAATCACCCAAAGTTACTGGTGGCCACACATGCAAGAAGATGCTAAGGTTTATGTGAAAATCTGTGAGAAGTGTCAGAAATTCTCACCAATGATTCGAACACCGGCAGAAGATTTGGTGCCATTGACGAGTCCTTGGCCGTTTGCCCAATGGGGCATGGACATCGTGGGTCCACTCCACAAAGCAACAGGAAACAGAAAATTTCTGCTGGTCGCAATAGATTATTTCACCAAGTGGATTGAAGCAAAACCATTGGCTAAGATCACTGAACCTATGATAGAAAGGTTCGTGTGAAAAAGCATCATTACTCGGTTTGGGGTCCCCTATTATTTGATTACAGATAACAGGTCCCAATTTCAAAAAAAGTTTAAAGCTTTATGTGCCCAATATGGCATACGAAATTATTATTCAACCCCAGCCTACCCTCAGAGTAATGGGCAAGCAGAGGCATCCAATAAAACTATTCTTGATGGTACAAGAAGAGATTGGATAAGGCAAAGGGAAAGTGGCCCGATGAGCTGCCCCTGGTCCTGTGGGCGCACCGAACAACGCCTAGGAGGTCTACGGGAGAGACCCCCTATTCACTGGCATACAGTACAGAGTCAGTTATACCCTTGGAAGTTGGCCTTCCAACCAATAGGACTGCATTGGTGGAGAGTGGGGGCAATGACAGGGCCCTTGAAATTGAACTTGACCTTGTCAAGGAAAGGAGGGAAAGGGCCCTCATGCATCTAGCTTCTTACCAGGAACAACTAATGAAAAGCTACAACAAAAATGTCCACCCACGTGAGTTTGGTGTTGGAAACCTTGTGCTTCGAAAGGTGCTTGGCAATACCAAGGTAGCCAATGAGGGCAAGTTGGGGGCCAATTGGGAAGGCCCATATCGAGTTACTGAAATTGTGGGCATAGAGGCTTATAGATTGGCAGACCTGGATGGGAACTCGGTGCCAAAACCCTGGAATGTCCATAATCTGAGGAAGTTCTTTGTTTAAAAGACTTAAGTCTGATTTTTCATTCTGTTTTAGAATGCACATCGTGATTGTGAGGGAATTACGAATAGAATTCCCTTATTTTTTAGCTTTTGTTAGTTGCAAAGGACACGCGTAACGCCCCCTTGAGTTTTGAATTATGAATAAAATTCATAGATTTTGGTAAAACACTCTAGTTTTGCAATTTTTTATGCTGGAATACGAAGCCAGACTTGTTCTTTCTCCTCCATTCGTATTGGGGAGCAGAGCGTGGGACCATACGAACTACGAACTTGTCTTCCTCTATTCGTATTAGGGAGCAGGTAACGGGCACGAATGTCACGTACGAATACACGTATCCAACCCCTAGATATGTGAGACTTAAGCTGTTTTTAACCACACCAAATACCTGGTTTGCATACGAATACATGCTTGGAAACTTGGTCTACATATGAACACATGTATACTTATTCAATCTGGCTAAAGTACGAGAAACTTAGATATGATTTGCATACGCATATATGCATAGGCTTGCTCAAGAATATATAAATCATGAAAGTACGAGAAACTTAATATGTCCGCACAAAAGGGATTTATCCAAGCATGTGACACTTGGAGTGCATACGAGAATATGCAAAATATCCAAGTACGAGAAACTTGATATTCAAAGTACGAATACACTTAGGTTGCAGAATATCCAAGCACGACTGCTTGAGTACTTTTTTTCACAAGTACGAGTATGCTAAATTTGTGTTTCTCCTACAAGACACTTACAAGTGAGTACGAAGTAAACGCTTCTTTTCCAAGTATCCAATACTTGGTTACAAACATAACGAGCATATGTTCAGGAGTAACTGACTAAGTATGAAAACACTTGGGCACAGACATAATGAAAACATGTCTGGTAAATTAAACTAAGTATGAGAACTTAAATGGCACTCATGCGAAATGTCTACCGAGATGGTATGAGATACCAAACAAAAGTTTATAGCCAACAGTGGCCGAGCAAACCATACTGTCGTGCCACAAGGGGCCATATACCTGTGTTACCAAAATATAAAATGTACCGGTGCCTCGTAGGGCTCAAATTTCGAGGTCACGAAGGACTGGCAAAATGTATAAAGAGTTTCCTTTTACCATACTTACCTATTAATCCAGATTTTGGACCTTTGGAGCAGTTTCATTTGGGACCTCTGCACTAACTTCAGTGGTAGCGCCACTTCCAGTTGCATTCTCCTCCAAGTTAATGGGTTCATTTCCTGAAACTCAAACAGGTGATTGCACAGGGTGAGTATCAGTTGGCGTATCCACTTCTGCATCAGCAAATTCTTCAATATGTTGCTCGATATCATCCTCGGGATGCTCCGATGGTTCGTGAACACCACGAGCACGGGTGCTCGGCAGATCATTGTTCTCCCAGAGAGGAGAATTTTCTGCAACCCCCACTTTGGTCAGGCATGCCTCCCAACATGCACCCCATATTTGATCTTGAATTGCAGGCATTTGTTCAACATAGCTGGAGGTGGCAGCATCAAAGCCTTTCTGATATCCCTCGTCATAGGCTACCTTCTTGGTACTATCAATCTCAGACAGAGCTTGGTTGAGACTCTCCTCAGCCGTTTCAAGCTTTGCCTTCGAACCTGCTGCTTCCATTTTTGCCTTGTCCCTCTCTTTCTCCAGCCTTGTTATTGTTTGAAGCAGTCTTGCGTTATCTCTCAAAAGCCTGTTGCGTTCTGGCTCGATCTCTTAGAGTTTTTGGCCCAAAGCGACCATCTTTTGGATAAATTGGCAGACATCGAACAGTTAATAAAGGATGAAGAAATACGAGATATATAGTATGAGAAATATACACAAGGACTCAGACATGACAAGAGGAAAACAGTCACGTTACCTTGATACCACTGACGAGACTAGTGGAAACAAGCCGATCAGGAGTGGCTGCTGTTTTTTTTTTTTTTTGTATATCAATAGGCAACAGTAAGCCTTGAACAAGGGCCAGTGCGGTCTCCGAAGAGCTCGTACTGTCCCCAATATTGATAGGACGATCTCCTCTAACGAGTTGAAGGGCCCAGACCTGAGGAGTTGTTTGAAAGTTTGGAGACACGAGAGGTTGTTCGGATGTTTCAGTTTGCCCGACAAGACCGATTTGGTCATCTGCCCTGGGACGTTTGTCTCGATGGGTGTCGCTAGCTTCAACGACAGTGTCTGATTCTCGAGGAAAAGAGGAAGATCGAGTAGAACCCCCTCTAGTACGACGGGGTGATGGAGGAGCATGCCCAGTGGAGGGTGCTCAGCCAGCACCATGCCCACAAGCGGAGATGGTAAGAAGAGAGCTTAGCTTCAAAGGTTGTCGGGACATCGTACCTGAGTGTGGTGGGGATGGGGAATATCCAGATGATGAAGATTGACTAGTATCACGATTAGGAGCCTGTTGTTCGGTTTGACGTCGTAATGATCTTCTCACAATCAAACGAGGGAGTGGAATACCCTCGGAGATAAGTACCTCACCTGGATGCCCGGCAATTATCACTCCGACATTCGATCTTAAGTTCCTAGGTTGGGGAGCAGTCGATGTTGAGGCAGCACTAGTACTTGGGTTTGCAAGTCTTCTGTCAATAACACCTCTGTAAATAGGATCGTACCCCAGTAGTACGTTTGCGTTACGACCCCGACCAGTTGTTAAGGTACCAGGCTCACCTGTGTATTTCAGGATCCTATTAATCTCCGTTGTTCGGACGTAACTTGGTTCTTGTCTGGGACGCTTGTTGGCATTTTCCGCTGCAGATTGAAGCACAAGTATAGGTTAAATAAAATTCAGAACAACTGTAAAAAATTATTATGAATAAAAGCAAAGTGAAATAGGAGCATATGTGGGAAGCCCCATATGTGGGGGCAATGAAGGCCCTCCACTTGGCCATCTTCCCCTATTGGCTCGAATGCTCCGGTAACATAGAGGAAATCAATCTCGTGATCACGAGCAGAATCTGGTAAATTTAGCATGAGACATTTTTCTGCTCTTCTAACCTTGAAATAATACGTGTTGTATTCAGGGTTTAGCACTATGCTATACCACCACTGGATGTCCCAAATCCCTAGTTGGGTCCCCAGAATTCTATTCAGGGCTACAACCCCCATTACCAGCTTAAAGACATTGGTCGAAACTTGCATAGGGGTAAGACGGTACCAGTTCAAAACTTGGCGAAGTAATGGGTGAAGGGGGAAATGAACTCCGCCCTCGACAATGGCTACGATAGGGATACACATTCTATCCCACGAACCACCATCCCTATCCACACCTAAAGGGGCGAGTTTAAGCCCCACATTATATGGGACACTATATTCAGCCCTAAATGCCGCCATGGCAGTTGAGGTTTCATAGAGTTTCCTAAACTTGCTAGGTTTTGGAAGGTTCTCATCCGCCATGGACATAGAAGAAATGAACGGAACAAAATCTGAAACCGGGTTTGACTCGAAACCCTAAAACAAAGGATAAATCTGGGAACGAATCTCAGAATAAAAAACGAGGATGAGAGTCTTACGAAGCTGTTGCAACGGTTGCCTGAGATGCAATCAAGTTGCAGACGGCGGCGATGGCAGAAGAAAGGGAAGAAAGCTCTCGCCTGGTTGTAGAGAGAGAAGGATGAGATACGAAGTTTTTTGGTGAAAAGCCCAAAAGATCCTTTTTTGGGGGTTTTAAGCTAAGAGACGGAGATGAAACGTCCGCTCTCACGCCGTTACGTGAAAAGAAACGGAAAGTAGTACTGTTCAGACGCCGTTTGGCCAGAGCGTCAGTCGAAATTAAATGCAAGGTGTACGAAATACAGCACGTGGAGTTCTTGCCTCGAGACGGTATAATAATTTAAGCGCCAAGAGCATCAATGGCATGTCTGCACAAAATCTAAAGAGTAGAAAGCTTAGCTCAAAGGTCTATTCCTAGTTTTACCAGTTGTCCCCGAACAGTGGCAAAAGGCAAAACTGGGGAGCAATTATAGGGAGGTATTCCCGAACAGATAGAATTAGTAACATGGTACGAGGGACCATGGTGTAAATAAATAGGAGCAGTGGCATGCGAGGTTACTGGCCAGAGGATCTTGTTCGAATAGAGAATAGCCGAACAGAGGGAGAGCTCCTAAGAAGACATTGGTCCAAGTAATTGATAAAGGACTAGTTGCATATGAAGTGACTGGTTCAGGTAGTCTGCTGGGTGATGAGATAGTCAAACAGGGAAAGAACTCCAAATCAAGTGTTGGAGCAGAGGGAACACTCTAGAAGGGTCTAGAAACAGTGGTATTCCGTTAAGGAATGAGATCCCGAGAATATAGGATCCAGAAAAGATACCCAACGGGAATGGGATGTTCGGCCAGCTATGGAAAAGAGTCCTAAAAGGACTAAAGTAGTGAACTGATAAGGGAACGAGAATCCAAGATATCCTGGGTTTCCTATACGAGATAGGAATCCTAGGGCGACAGGGATGCTTGGGCAGCAAGCATCTATGAATCTATAAATACGAGGTAAACCTAAAGGTAAAAGGTACGCAATACGTTGCAATACGATTATTCTCTTACTGATAATTAGGGTTTTTTCTGCTAGTACGAGATACTAACTTCGGCATCGAAGGGCCTTTGCTACAAGAGGCAAAGGTGCGCTCACCCTTTGTCTTTTTTGCAGATTAAGGTTCCAACGACGAACTAGGGTTCCGATCAAGAGGCACGAGAAGCCGTTACGATCTAGTGCTATTCAAAGCACTACTTGATTTTGTCCACCTTCAATCTTCAGATTGTCAAGCATTATTCAAGCCTCATAACATTGAGGTGGCTATGCTTGGTTTTGTGTCTTTGGTTTGTCTTGTATCTATCCTGATCCTGTGTCTTTGGTTTGTCTAGTGTTTGTTCTGGTTTGGTTCTTTGGTGTGTCGTGTCTGTCCCCCTTGGTCTTGGGTCTTTGTTGTGTCTGTTTTCTTATGGTCTTTTGGGGGTTTTCGGGTCCTGTCTTTTGTAGTGGGTGGGGTTTGTTTTGGGTCTGGTTTTCTTCTTGGGGTTGTTTTGTTGTTTTGTTCTTTTTGTGGTCTGTCCTTTTGTTGTCTTTCAGGGGTTTTTTTTTTTTTTTTGGGTCTTGTTTGTTGTGGCCTTGTGGGTGGGGTTTATTGTGGGCTTTGGGTGTTTTCTCTGGTTGTTGAGTCTAGGGTTCTGTTTGGTGATACTATATGTTTAGTCTGACCTTGATGTTTCCGGATTGCATCTGATTCTCATCTGCCATATGTTTTGTTTCCGGATGCTCCTCGCGAAGTCACTACCTTTTGATGTTGAACTACTAAACTTTTAACTGCCAAAATTCTGGTTTGATGTTGCTGGATTGCATTGACTTTCATGCTCTGCTATATGTTTTGTGTTTGGATGTTCCTTGTGAAGCCACTACCTTTTGATGTTGAACTACTAAACTAAACGTTTAACTGCAAATTCTAGTTCATGTTGCTGGATTGCATTTATTTTCATGCTGGCACTGGTCTTTTGGAACTACTGATCATAAAAAGATTCTAGAGTCTGATGCTTGTGTTGATACGATGCCGGTGCTGATATTTCTCAGCTTGATGATGCTGTTGCTGATATTTCTCCTTGCTGAATTAGAAGCCTAATGCCATTACTGAGTCTTCTTTTTTGAGATGATTAATTGGCTGGGGATATGAAAGTGTACTCTATGAGGAAGCTTTTATCACTTCTTGAAAGCTTCATTTTGAGGTTTATATTGTAATTCGCTGGGATTGATCTCTTGTCAATCCTTGAGAAGGAATAGCATATGATTGTCGTGGGGTAGGGTGTCAACCTAGTTGGGATGTTACTCACACGTTGTGATGATATCTTTTCTTGTCCAAAATCTTGATGTACTCCATCATTGTGATCAAAAAAATTCCTTTTTTCACCGTTCAAAAAAAAAAAAAACAATTTAGGATTTTTTTTCCATCATGCTTTACATACTATTGCACAAAATTTAAGGCTGTGAGGGCTAACGACCAATTGTTGTTAGTCAATGGTTGCACAACATGTCCTACGCATCTTCGACCCATAGGCTAAGAATTATCCCTAAAAAATATTGATCACAACCGCACCTTCATAGACTTTGCACAGACACTACAAGAAATTACATCATTCTCGACTAACAGTTTAGTCGGCAAAAGGTAGAAATTTAGTCGGCAATAGTATTTCCCAACTAAAAACTTTGGTCGGCGATTTAGGCGGGGAATTACGGTCGGCAAAGATAATTACCGACTAAAACAAATTTAGTCGGCATATGTTGGTTTTTCCCGACTGATTATTTAGTCGGCTAATTTAAATTATTGTCGACAAAGTATTTAGTCGGCAAAATTATTTAGTCGACAAATGTTTAATAAATTACTGACTAATTATTTAGTCGGCAAATATTTTATAAATTACCGACTAATTACTTAGTCGGTAAATATTTAATAACTTATCGACTAATTATTTAGTTGGCAAATGAAACATTTATTGTTGGCATATTACTGCTTTTAAAAAGTAAGTATTTAGTCGGCAAATATAACATTACAAATTTTAAAACTAATTCTAAAATCAACTTAGATTTTTTTTTTTTTTTGGTGATTCATAGTAAATTAAATTGAGCAACATCTATTCACCAATCTATTGTAATCAAGTATTGAAATTCGAGAACAATTCATTCATAACTTCCATAAATAAAGGTTGTTCACCAAATACTTAGCAAACGGTATCCGAATTCGTAGAGTACAAAATAACGAAAAATCGTATCACAACAAGTGTATGTAGCATCAAACATATCATATCCAAGCCCTAAAGCGCAAAATAATAGGAAAATTCAACGGTGAGAAAACTAGATTACGGTAGAATCCACGGCAAAAATCCAACTTCTTGACATATAGTCCTTAACGAGATGCCAGATACTCCAATATCTATGAAAAGAATAAAACTCAATAATAAGACCCATGATATTGATACAAAACTTGACAAGGGTACATCAAGGGAAGAAAAGAAACCTAACACCATGATATTTTTTTTGAAAGGCGAAAGCATTTTTGTTTTATTAGTAAATAACAAGAGACAAGATTCCAACTGTGTTGGCAACCCAAACGCTGGACAGTCATAAGCCAACCCAAACCCCCATAGATCAACACCTAAAATAGTTGGCAAGGTTCCAACCATAGAGTACATACACCCACAAAAAGCTAAGACACCAAATAGATAATCGAAGATTACAAATTGCAATGGTGCATAACTCATTAGAAGGACACCAATTGTTGTGGCAGCAAAGAAGTTGTATCAGCATAAGACCCAACCAATGACAGTAATGAATGTCAAGTATTTGGTTCTCTCCAAGGTGAGAGCAAGAATTATGAACAAAGCAAGCACAATGATAAATCATGATAACAAGCATTATAAACGTACTTCCCAGATAGGCAAAAGGAAACTCTTAAGTGGATTATGATTATTACCACGCATTTATTTCCCTCTCACTATTCAATTGCAGCTGTACACTGCACGAATCTTGTTGAAGCAATTGCAGTGGTTCCTATATATCTTCCTGCTCTAATAAGAATAAGACAGCAGAAAAGGTTGGATAAGGACATTGTTTTTGCCTCATTGTTCCCTTCAGACTTTGTTATGCAACAGATAATAAGAACCTTATATTTGATTCTTACAATAGAAAACACAATGGTTTAGTCCTAGATTACTTCTATCTGATGGGAAGCCTCATTCAGGTGTGCAGAGTGCATGCACGTAATTGAAATCCAACCAAATAGCAAATGGATGGACTATTAAGATCTAAATGAAAGGTCAACCTACGTGACGAATTTCATCTCACTCCAACCTCATATCATTGGTATCAACATGGTTTTCAGCATCCATGTGTTTCATCTCAGCTTTGAAGGGTAATTCCCCACTATAATCGGCAACCCACAATTAGCAAAACCCTTAAAAATAACCAAACTTAGGAGACTAAACTATCAATATACAAACCTAGCATCAATAGTTCATATAAGCATGCAATAGGTATTGCTTTTCCTTCTCTAAGCATGAATGTGCATAATGCAAACAAATCAAGCAAATTAACATGAGTTCTTAACAAGGAATCTCTCTTAACGAAAAATCATTTTTCTGTGAGGCTGAACTTGGAACTCGAGGTTTTCCTCCAAGATCAAAGAACCTTTTTTTTTTTTTTTTTTTTTTGGGGGAGGGGGGGGGGGGGGGGGTGGGGGAGGAATATAACGGAACCCGTCTGTGTTCGCTTTGGTTACTTTTCCTCCTTCCCCTCATGGGATTGCATTTTAATCTCTTCTAAACTTTTACTCAACAGTCCGATCACATTATCTCATGCATTTAAGAATGTGCAAAAATTTAAATTTACCACATGAAGGAATGAAAATGTGTGCAAAGTATAGGTGAGGTTTCACAACTCTGTCCTAATGAGAGCTGAAGACCAATTACAAGCACCAGAGCTGAAGCTAACCTAACAGTCAACCCCTCCTAAGACTTTCCTCGCAAACTAGATAACCCATCGGCATTGGAACCTGACCAGAACAAGACATTCAAGTCAGCTGGAGCGATAGGAAGAAGAGAGCATCCCACCAAGCTAAAAACTTCTTATACCATTGTCCACCAATCAGAATTCATACCTTCCCTTATGCAGCAGGTTGTAATTTTATTCCACACTATTCATACCGGACATTGAACTTACAAATTAAAACAAATGAGTATAGTGATTCTTCGTAGTGCTCTCTATTTCGTCCCTCAACTGAATGACAGTGTCACGGTACCTTAGCTAGAGTCATAGCCTTGGTGCAAAAAACTCAATTCTTGGGTCAAAAAGTTGTAATGGCTTCTCCATATATGTCAAATCTTTACTTAGTAATACTAAATTTCCAGTCGAAAAATGTTATAGATTGGGTAGATGTAGTTTTTTTCCTTTCATTTTTATAGCATTGATACATAGAACACATCCAACAGCTGTACCAAATCAATGGTAACTAACTAATAAACTATAACACTAGCACCTTCAACTATCACAGTGAATCTAATATATCTAGATTTGCTTTACAATACCAAACCTGATACCACACTTCCAATGAAACTCTGTACAAACATTTGTATTCACAAATACCAAATATCGTACAATAACTATCATCACCAACACACAATATACTTTAACCAAAATAGCCTCCACTTATATCCCACCACATATCACATCCCAAACCATACGAGTAAATATGCAGGTAAAGCACCTTTTATTAAACCTCTTGTACTTTACTTACCATGAGATAACATATACTAATACTTCCAAGTGAATGACTATGATGGCATTCTACCAAACTCAAAATTTCTCTTTGTATTTCCGTAAAGAGTAACAAGAGGTTGCATTTTGCACCACTTACCAGTACAGAATCGGCATTCTCATTCTCTCCGCCTAGTAGCCAAATAATCGTCGCCACCGAAGCTACACCGCACTAGCGACGTTGCCCACCCCACCAGCCACACTGCGGCCTTATCTAGTCCAATTCATACATACACACCTCCCCTAGTTGCATGACAACTCTCGTATCTTTTCTTTTATTTGATTGCCTTTTCTCTTTGGTTTCCAGCCCAATTCACATTCACACAAAAAAAAAACCACACAAGTGACACATAATTTCTCATGCAACAAATATTTACCCTCTTTAATTTAATGGAGCTCCATTAGGCTGGTGCTTTACAATTAAATGTGATCGGGTCTCACAATTATCCTCCCGTTAAAGGAACTTCGCCCCTAAATTCACCTAAGCACACCCATTAAAAGTTAACCCATTAATTCATAGCAATGAGGAAATTACGTACCGAATATTTCGTGAGGAGCGACGAAGAGAACGGGAGGAGTATGAAAGGCGGTGGGAGGAGGAGCGAAACTGGCGTGACGAGGAGCAAAGACAACGGGAAGAGCAGCAAAGGCAAAGAGATGAGGAGCTAAGGCTAAGAGATGAGCAAAGGCAACGTGAATTTGATGAACTCAAAGCCATGATGATGAAACAAATGCATGGACGAGACAATATGTGATCGACTAGCTCCTCATGACTCGATCACATATTGTCTCGTCCATGCATTGCCTCATCATCATGGCTTTGAGTTCATCAAATTCACATTGCCTTTGCTCATCTCTTAGCCTTAGCTCCTCATCTCTTTGCCTTTGCTGCTCTTCCCGTTGTCTTTGCTCCTCGTCACTCCGGTTTCGCTCCTCCTCCCACCGCCTTTCATACTCTTCCCGTTCTCTTCGTCGCTCCTCACGAAATTACTCCATCTCAGATTGGACTTTCTGCAGCTCTTGCCGTGCTGAGTTGGAGCTGGATTTGGAAGAAAAGGATGAGGGCCTCGGGCCAACCCCAAATCCCCTTACGTAATGCTTTGCTTCCACAAGATTACTCCTCGAAAGTTCTTCGTCCGTGACATCCTGATTGAGACGCCTCATCTTGCATGGCCACCATCCTCGCCTATTGTTTGCAAAAAGAATAAAAGAAACAACGAAAAATATTAGGAATAGGCTAATTGAAAAAGAAAAAACAAAATGTCTACAGATATTAGATGCATACATGTATCTCCGCACATTGAGGATCGATCCATCCACCATCTTTCAATGTACGTGATGCCTTGTATCTCTCACAGAAATCTGGCACCTTTCCATTAGACTTGTTTGCCTAACATATTCAAATAACCATTAGTTTTAAAGAACATAAAGCACAGTTGTCGTATGGAACTATGATTCAAATTATGTCTACCACAATGTCTACAGATAAAAAAAAAAATGAAGATATCTACATAACAGTAACCACATTGATGAAGCTCAATCATTTGCCCAAATTCTGAACTATTTTCCAACACTGTTTTCCAACTCTGTTTAGTATTTGATGGTATTTAAAAGGTCTTAACAATACACACAAAATCTCACCTCAAAATTCTGCACATCTTCCCTCTCAAGATTAGGCAATCCATCGACATCATCATCCAAGATGCCACCAATAAAAGACTGTTCCAACATATCACGCAATTGGTTGTCATCCTCGGGGACCTCCCCTCCTGTTTCATCCCCAATACCTTCATTGTGTTCGTGATAGTTGTCATATTGTGTTTGAGGCTGACGTGCAGAAACAGGTTCCCCATGGTACACCCAAGTCTTATAAGAAGAGTCGATTCCTTTTAGTACCAAATGGATCCTAACAACTTCACTGCTAAGTGTTTTGCTATTTAGACAATCAATACATGGACACCGTGTGGGAGGTAGGAGTGGGAAGAGTACCTGAGGTCACCCTCCGAGTATATGGTGGTTGCTACAATGGTGCTCGAGATCACCGGAGGTGGGGGAGGAGAGAGCTTGGGGCGGACTTAGAGAGAGAGAGGGATGGCAGTGGAGAGTAGGTGTGTATTAGTTGTCTGTCTTGAATGCTTGTTGAATGCTTGTCTTTTATATGAGCCTTGGAGATGGGGGAGAGCCAGGTGTAAGGCTCCTCCCCATTGGTGGACAGAGTGCAGGTTGACCTTCTTTCCTCTTTTAGTCCCAAGTCAGGCATCGGAGCCCGTAACTGAGGAACCGGCAGAGGCTATTTTGGTGATACATGGAGACCCGTATCATCTGCCGAGTCAGGCGAGATATGATACGGGCTCTGAGGCGCCAGGCGGTAGGTATGATATTTCTTCCGAGATGTCAGATGGCGGTCAATGCCCCCTCTCTCTAGGACCGGTCAAGTTAGAGCTCGCCAAAGGCAAGCTCGTCCTCCTTGACAAACCCCTTGCTCTAGCCTCCAAACCACATTCCTCCTTAGGTCCCGAGCGAGGTACCTAGGCCCTGCTCCCGGCCTAGGATGGTGTATGGAGTCGCCTTTAAATATTCGTGGAGTCTTCAAAATGTTAAGTAGGAGGTGAGGTGCCCGGAGGTGACCTCACTCCTCCATGGGTGGAGAGTTCTCGGAGGAGGCCTTGCTCTTCCGAAGGCGGAATTTGTGGAGGAAGCTTGCTTTGGCGGAGGCAAGGTCCGTGGAGGAGGCCTTGCTCCTCCCGGAGATGAACATTGTGGAGAAGGCCCGTTCTTCCTAATGGTGGATATTGTGGAGGAGGTATGCTTCTGGAAGTGAATCTTGTGGAGGAGGAATGCTCCTCCTGGAGGTGAACTTTATGGAGGAGGCATACTCCTCCTTGGAGTGAACCTTATGGATGAGGGATGCTCCTCCTGGAGGTGAATCTTGTGGAGGAAGCATGCTCCTCCTGAAGGTGAATCTTGTGGAAGAGGCATGCTCCTCCTGGAGGTAAACTTCGTGGAGGAGGCATGCTCCTCCTTGAAATGAACCTTGTGAAGGAGGGATGCTCCTCCTAGAGGTGAACTTCGTGGAGGAGGCATGCTCCTTCTTGAAATGAACCTTGTGGAGGAGGTATGCTCCTCCTGGAGGTGAACTTTGGGGAGGAGGCATGCTCCTCCTGGAGGTGAATCTTGTGGAGGAAGCATGCTCCTCTTGGGGGTGAATCTTGTTGAGGAGGCATGCTCCTCCTGGAGATGGTCACCGGCGGAATTCTTGGAGAAGGTGCATCCGATTGCGAGATATATCGTATACCCACACACCGAATCTCAGCTTGTGCTCCTGAATTCGCCATCGCAAATTCTATGAAAGATTCCACCCCTTGTTTATACTGCTTTGGCCACCTATTTTTTATCGTCATCCAATTCTTATCCATTTCTTATGACCTACAAATAATTTTAAAGGTTATACAAGTTAATGTTCATGATAGAGAAATGAAACATGGCGGTTTGGAAGCATGCAACTCCAGTGATAATATTGTTAAAATAAAATAACAAAATTCTGCTTTGTGACTAGATTTATCTTTTCAATGTTTCTGGTGAAAACACATAAAGGGTTCCTATATACTACTTCAAAATTCTTTGGAACCATAATCCTAGGCGTCGGCTTTGTGGTCATGACATGGGGCAAATGGGTCTAGAGAAATTCCATGATATAACACTTTTAAGTGGCAAATGGGTCTAACTTCGTAGATTCCCACTTGTCCTGCAGACAGAGAGTTTCGACAGTAACCAAAACAGGAGTTAACTCTGTAAAATCATCATCATTTGGGAAAATATTAGACCAGACCATAACTGATTACGGGGCAAGTGGCCACTTCTAGAGGAATTGATAACAAGTACATGGAATCATAAGGGATTTTTATTTTTATTTTTTTTGTCTGTGGGAATTGAAAATCATAAGGGATTTGCCAAGTATGCAACATAATAACTGGCTAGCATTCTCATAAATCAAATGAATCAAACAAAGGGATTAAGGAAACTACAGCAGCTATAAAACTCATTAAACCGCAAGTACTCGTCCACTAAATCCCTCATCGTATGGCACGCACGACTCATCCATACTCAACCTAACCAATCTAAAAGATGCCACATTTCGCAAAAGGGTATATAGTAACGCACTATTAGAAACCTGCAAGGCTTGATAGTCAACCGCAAATGTAAGAGAGAGAGAGAGAGAGAGAGAGAGAGAGAGAGAGAGAGAGAGAGTTATATTTACATACAACCGGCAAAGACTCAAAGTATTTGATCAAATGTTCAGAAAAAGAAGAAGAAAAACTATTTATTGCGAATAGGGACACTTCAAAATAATTTCAAAATAATTTATTTAAGAAGAGAGCATGAATGACGCACTTTTATGCCTTTGTTGAGGAAAATAGGGGGCAGAGATGACTTGTGTGTGGGGAAAGATCAACATTGAAAAGTCAAAATAACTACAGATTATGTGGATCAATAGAGTAAAGCATATTTCACGATGTTGAGGGGCATTTCATCGATTTCAACAACTCAGCATGAAAGAAAGCAAATGGAGACCAAAGGCAGTTGCCCTAGCATAGTGGCCTGCAAAATCTAGACAGCGTGCTGTGTGCATATAGAAGTAACGGAATACCTACCGACCAGAACTGGCTAGTAAAGAAAATAAGTTTCACAGAAACTAGAATACACATAAAATTTGAAGAGGTCAGCAAAGGGGCTTACTTGAACAATTTCTGTCTTCAAATAAGTGCAATATGAACCAGAATCTCTCAACTCTGAAGGAAATCAAAACAGTTAAATTTCAAGGCAATCCTTGACACCCTGCTCGAATTTGTTTAGGGAAGATATTGAGTCCATGAGTGCATCTGCCACCTTCTGCATGCATCAAAGGAGATTAACAGGCTTGGTATTAGCAAAGAGTGATACGTGTGAACATTTGAAAGGCTAATGAGTTCGGTTACAGAGGCCTGCCTAAAAGAACTTTTCCTAACTCTACATGAGAGATTTAACCATAGATTAATTCGACTTCAAAATGATCAGCACAGTCTACCATTTAACAAGTGGTTACGAAAATGCTTATTAACAAAAGTTGCAACTTGACATAGTTTAACTGGAGACAGCATTAATATTGTCCACTATGAGTTCTCCTTGGCGTGTTCATCAGCATTCTATTAGGCAGTTTTTAGACTAGGAATAATCAATTTGAAACAAGTTCAGGAACGCCGCTGGCACAACTCGAACTTGGTACCTCCTACCTCACCCAACCAATTGACCGTGAGCATTTATGACACTACAATTATTACATGCTGATTGATGCCCGCAGAAGATCCATGAGAACACCAAACCAAAGCCTGAATTCCAACATATATTCATTTTTTTCTACGACAGAATTAAACAAACAACACAAAAGAAGAAAAGCTTAGTGCCATTCAAATTCACTTCCAGCTACATCTGCCACCAGAGGTTAATTTTTCATCTGGGGTTTCTGACATTGAAAGCATTGTCAAACCTTGTGCCACACCCATCGTTGCAAGTTTGTCTGCCACCTGGTTTGCCCCCCTCAAATCATTCCGAATGGTGAAATTTTGGGAGTTCATATATAGCACACGAGCCATGAAACTTAATTGAAACCAAACAGCCTCAGTCCCGTTAACAAGTAGGTGTTATGCCACAGAACTCCGTTTAATTACATTCAAATATTGGAAAGCTTTGGAAGAAAGTTAAAAGCCCTCTAGGATGACCAGTGCATTTTGGCATGCCTGAAGACCAAAGCATCAAAAGGTCAAGGAAAATAATAGAGAGCAGTAAAATACCTTACGAGATCCCTAAGACTAGCTTCAGCTTCCAACTTTATTGGATCGTTATTATCCAGTAACGAAGCCGCGTTCTTCAAAATCAACTGAAATGTGCAAACCTGCGAATTCCACAAATGAAGCTGGTAATTCAGTTTAAGACTAGAAAATTTGTATTTTTCTCCCCTTCCCATTTCCAACTTGTTTGTATAGGCTCCACAAAACTAAAGTGTGATTACAAGCATGTATAACCGGATTTCCATAAAACATCTCTTCTATAATACTTGCATTGTTATAGGAGTCAGTAACCTCATGACTTCCTCATTACCTCAGATAATTTGGAAAACCCTTGCCACAGAAAGATCAAGATCAGGAAAGTTTTATTAATTTTGTGCTCCAGGAGCAATACTCCTCCAGGAGCAATACTCCTCCTTCTCACAAAAGTGTGTGCTACTCCCTCATACGAAAGCGTGGGGCCATAAAATATTGGAAGTGTTCCATTAGTGGAAAGTGTTTCTGGAACATACTGACAGCAAATAAGTAGTCTAAAATTGCCTGGTTGAGTGATGGATTATGAAATACTGGAAGTACATGCCAAAGCATTTTATTTGGATCTTCTCAAGGCTCGGTCCAAATTTGCTGAGCAAATGCGACGTCGAATGTAATGATAGACTTAATTGAAATATTTCTCAACACCGTTTGATTTTAAGAGAGATGGAGAAAAAGCGTTCCGACACTCTTTGGCAGGGGATTCTCGGTGAATCTCTTGGATTTTGTTTTGTTTCACAGATGTGTTTTACTCCACTGGTTTTGAGATGTATACAGCAATTAGTTTCTATCAGTCTATCAGGAGTAATATGTTGATGATGGGGTTGCCTATGAAAATGAAATCATTTCATCATCAAGGAAAACATCATCATTAAATTAAATACCAAAACGAAACAAATACTCTTTCTAACCAAGGACTCTAGAACTAAACCCCTGGTAAACACGTCTTAAGTTCAAGTCCAAATTTTCGGCTCTAGCTCAGCTCGGATACTAAACAAGCCCCTATAAACAAGGTGAGCTTATCTACACGAATTGAAGCTTCGCTAACTCAAGCTCTTCTTTTCTAAACGAGCCCAATGTTAATCTGTTCAAGCTCGACAAATTTACTCAACAAATCAAGCCGAACCGAGTATCAAGCTGCTCGCAAACAGCTTGGTTAGTTGCAGCCATAGTTTGGGATGGCCTAACACAGGAATTGAGCACGCGGGTATGAGTGATCCCTTTCTGAGGCCCAAGACTTTATATAATAGCCAATCCACACCAATTAAGCAAGGTTCAAAATTAAGCAGGGTTCAAACTTCTGTCAAACTATCCCAAATTTTATTTATAAAAAAAAAAAAAAGAAATAAAAAGAGACCTGAATTTTATCCAAATTGTACGAAAACATTTAAGCTGGAATTGAAAACAATTACTGCCCCAATGCCGTTAATTATGATAATGGCTTCCTACCCATTATTAGAGCATTCACTGGGGGGCATCAATTGGTATGATAATGGTTTCCTACCCTCAAACATTGCGTTTCCATTCTAACACATGCAAAACGAAGACCGAGCTCAGTAGAGAATTGTACCTGGAGTTGTTTAGGAGAAGCAGAGTTGTTGGGGAGAAGCAGAGCGGCCTCGGCCTTGAATAAGCTTTTGCCGTTCGACGAGAGAACAAGTCAGCGATTGAAGTAAGGCGGCTCAACGATTTACAGATGGACCTAAACCATTGTGAAATTGAAGACGGCTACGGCAAGTTGTGGATTTAAGCGGCGAGATAGCTAGCCATGGCTTCAATCGGAACCCTAGATTCACATAAAACCAGGTGGTGATTGAGAGAGAGGCGTGGAGAAGTTGCCCATGGCTGGAGAGAGAGGGAGAGAGAGAGTACCTAGCAGGAGCGAGCCAGCGAGAGAGAAACACACTCAGAGGAGAGAGGAGCTGGAACGGTGGTGGTCGATTGAGAGGGAGACGAACTAATTGACGATGTGAGGGAGATGGGGGAAGCCGGAAGCGTATAACTGGATGAGTTTTGATAAGGTGTAATCATATTAGAAAAGACTCGCCCCTGTGCCGTTCCGCTTTCTTTTTAAACCTTTTTTTTTTAAAGAAAGGTAATTTTAAGTTTAAATATAATAAAAATGAAAAATATTTTTTTAATTTTTTTTGTACCATTTGAAAGATTTCAATGAGATCTATCAAACAAGATCCATATTGGTAGAAAATTATTTGCATAAATACATAATTTTTGAACTTGAAATTACCTTCCTTTTCTAAAACTTCTTTTTTTACAAAACTGGAACACCATCTAACTAGTTAGTCGAAAATTACCAAAATCCCGTCAATTTTTTTGGTAAAAATTTTCAGTTTGGCGCAAAAAATCATATGATATCTTCCCCATCTAAATATTAATTAGTCGGTGATTTGTTTGTTTTGGCCAACTAAATATTTAGTCGGGAATAAATCTTTTAGTCGGGAAGACTTTTATTGAGTCTAAAAATATTAAAGTCTTATAACACACCATCTGAGCCTCACTTGAGATTTTTTTGCACGATCAGAACCATTTATCTTCTGTCTAATATTATCAGTTAGATCATTCTTACTGAGATTACAGGTGATCGTTTTCCGTTTGACAATTGATCGAACAAAAAATACTATTCTAATGAATTCACGTCTCGATAAAGGGATATGCTAAATCTGATGTAGCCGCAAATTTACAATAATGAATAATTCAACAAGTGCAACAAAATCAACAATCTTGATCGTCAAGATTGTCTCGCGATCTTGTCGCTACTGCAACAACAAGTACAACTTAAGACTTAGTTGATTATCAAATACATTAAACATCTATATAATAAAACACAAGGGTGTGGGCCTCCACACAAGACAAGTTGATCCAAAGGTTGAAATTGATTTGATCCAATGGTCAATGTGTGCTCTCCAACTCTCTTAAGAAAATATCTGCACTCTTACAAATATATTACAAAAATGCCATCAAGTTGAGACGCTATCAAGATTCAAAGGGTAATTCCAATTTCAATTGGGATGGGTAGTGCCGTAGGCACGGGCAAGCACTAGTATATATATAGTTAAGGTAACTGCCGAGTCATTTCTTATGATGATCGATCTGAACCGTTAAGATTTCACGTTTTACTTATTATAGAATTGTCACTAAAATCGAAGATCATTTGGAATTGGCGACCACATTATCGAAAGTCATTTAAAGCGTTCGGAGACGTTTAAGTGTTATAGTGAACTAATCGAGCCCCGCTTGAGTTATTTTTTCACGATCGAAATCATCTATCTTTGACGTAATGCAAATTTGAACAGTACCAAGAATGAAGTTAACCGCGTATGGATAGAAACTGAATCGGACAACAAAATTCTTTACATTTAAGAATTTTTGTGCCGATAAAGGGGCTTTCTTAGCCCGATTGAGCCAAAATTTTATGAGAATCTTATGATTAAGAAGGGAAAAAAAATGAGCGGTAGTGAACGAAAAGGTTGCATCGTGATCAATGTCGTTCGAACAAATATTTCCTTTCATTGAAATTTTTAAAAAGGGGGAAAAGTTAATATTCTATGACTAAATCTATTAGTTGGGAAATGTATTTGATTTTTTAATTTGGATTAAATGATATTACCCGACTAAAATACATTTGATTGGAAAATGTAATTTTAGTTTTGTAGACACCCTATTCTGGGCCGTCCAGAATTAGTTTACTTGCGATCTTTGATGCCCCAATGATGATTAAGGTCGAGAACATCCCGAGATTGTTGATGTGTTTAAGCTTTGAGCGTTCCGGTCCTTGTTCAAACCATTGTCAAACCCCTTTTAAGCCCTTCAAATCAGAACCAAAAGGTCTCAGCAAAATCCTACTTGCTTACGTCAATACTATGCTAGCGTGCGCTGGTGAACTGCCACGTATCAATCATCGACCGTTGACTCAATTATCACTAGCACACGCAGGTATAGAGATGGCGTACGCCAATCAAAACCAATCAAATCGATCGTCACTATTCAACCACGTGCACAAGACTTTTGCGCCCACCCCCAGTACATGCACAGTCTTCTGATGATTATAATCCTGCAGCCGGCTCCCCCTCTCTCCTACACCACCTTTTCAACCCAAGTCTCATGCATTTAATGCATGGAGACTCTCCCCTTAACCTAACCACCCCTTAACCCAACTGATCACCCCTCTCTTTAGCCCACTTCTGGCCTATAAATATCCCCATTGCATTTATATGCAAGGGGTTCACAAGGTTGTTACTCATAAAAAGCTTCCTTAGCTCTTTCTCTCCTTCTTTCTCCTTATTTTGCTTGTTCTCTTCTCCCACCCGTTGAAAGGGTAAGCAAATACCCCTCCATACACTCATCACACTACTATATCCATCATCTATCCCTCCAAACCTTAAGTTCAAGCTCAAACTCACAATCAACCTTAAAGCAAAGGTATACCACCTTTTACATATGTTCTGTTCTGGCCCCTGAGGGGAACTGACAGGGTCAAGGCCGGTAACCTATACCAGTCCTGATCCTAAAGCTGATAAGGTTTCAAAGGCCGCGCGAAGCTATCACTGGCGCGCGCAGTACTGGCGTGGGGATCACTGATCAGCTATTTTTTTTACTTTTCTTTCCATTTTATCACCTTTATGCATGCTAAGAATCAGTCTATTGTTTCCTGTACTTTAGAACTGTGTAGTTGTTTAGTTGTTAGTTCTATTTTAGAAGGCTTCTGGGATCTTTCTGGTCGTGTTCCAGAGCCTAGATCATGTAAAGTCAAGCACTGACCAAATAGCATAACTGGCGTACGGGATCTTTGAACCGGCGTACAAGAGTTATAATAGGTCTAGTGGATAGCCCTTGCATGTCAACTAAATCCTGGCCTCTGTTTATTTTTCCACACTGTTTATGGGGCTGTGTTTGTCTATTTTGTTTCCTTAGGTTTATTTTTGTTGTCTGTAATCATATACATGCTGCTATACTAACTATGTGGTTTGTCCTGGGTGTGCACTAGTCCTTCTAGAGTCCAGAGGGGTTGAGAAGCAGGAGCAGTGAGTTTAGATTTACCGGCGCACACTAGTATTCCTGTGGCGCACGCAAGTAGTCTCTGTGTGCAGTGGCCTGGCCAGTGCATGCAGCTTCCCCTTGCGTGCCTCATTCTGGGACAGTGTGCTCCAGTTTGTTTAAAATACTCACAGGTGCTTGCTCTCAATCTATTATCATTTGTCATCCATCACATTTCTACCATATAAATGCAAACTGCTACAGTTTTAATCTCTCTTTAACTGTTCCCCCGTCCTAATTGGCTAAAAAAATGATTAATGAGAGAAGAATGCAAATGTTTTACAAAATACCCGAGTAGAGACCGATCTCCGGATTGGGCGAGAGAGGTGCCATAAAACCCTTCTCCTCTCGTAACCTGACTCCCGAACCACAGATATCGAAGGTGACGACGGTCCAGTCTACATGCCTTTTTCAAATCAAACAACGTAGCAAAACGTTTCAAGTTCGGTTCCTTAGGTGCATACCGCAAAATCCGAGTGGCGACTCTGAATTGCAAGCGTTTCGCCGTGCTTCCCAACGCACCCGATTTTTGCGCACGAAAAACGGAATTTTTGGGGTGTGTACCCACAAGTTTCTATTTTATTAAGTTGGAAAAATGATATTTCCCGACTAAATTTACTTTTAGTCGGAAAAAAACAAATTACCGACTAAATTTAGTTTAGTCGGCATTATTTTCATAAATTACTGACTAAATTTTGGTGAGCCAAAAATTCTCCCAATCACCCACGAAATTTCTTCCTTTCACGCCACATGTTTAGCCACTAAAAATTAATTTTAGTCGGAAAAAAATAGTGTTTCGGCGACCAAAAAATAATTAGGAGGTGATATTTACCGTTTGCCGACCAAATAGTAATTAGTCGCCAATTGTGTAACTATTGTCGACTAAATTTTATTTAGTTGGGAAAATTAGTCGAGAATTGTGTAATTTCTTGAAAAGAGAATAACAATATTCTTGAAAAAAAAAGTAGTTTTGACCGAAGATAAGGTAAATGAAAAAATCAACTACTCATCCTTTTTTAGACGGTAAATATGTTTTTAAACTTAAACTACCCACTCTTCAATATAACACTTAATTTGTTTTTACATGTATGAATGTCCTATAATTTTTTTTTTTACCAGAATAATTTTTAAACTTACAAAATGAACAATTAAAACCAATATTTTTAGACCCTCATGTGATCTACGAAATCGAGTATGAAAGGGTCTCCAAACGAAAATAGCATTTAGAGGTGATTTGCTCCCTATTTTTTCGAGAACTGAGGGAAACCAATTCCTACAGGAAAATTCTTTCCCATGGAATAGGGCCTAAATTGACATGTCACCCTGGCGTGATAACGGTATCGCTTTGGATCTTGTATGTGCCAAGGAGAAATTTGAACGAATGATTTTCAAGGTGGACGGCTCGAATTGCGCACTACACTACATGGTACCCTATCAAATAAATAGAAAAAATGGTTCCCTCTCTCTCTCTCATCCTTGATTCATTCACAACTATAAATAGTACCTATTCTCCTGTTACTAATCCCATGACTTGGATATCATCTCCTCCTCCTTTTATTACGAATCTACAATGACCCATCTCACGATTCTCATCTCTCCTCCATTTTATGGAAGCTAAAATAATTGATAACGTGAATGTTGACTCTCCTCCTCCATCCATTGTGCTTGAAATTAGAATAAATTGTTGTCGTTGGAGCTAGATCATGACATATTTCATCAATAATCAACTCGCTTGCTTCTTGAAAAACGAAAAATACAACGAATTCGAGTAAACCTTCTTCCTCTCTATTTTGTAGGAAAACTAGTGTCTCGCTTCTGTTCTATTTTGTAGGAAAACTAGTGACTCTCCTCCTCCATCCATTATGTATTTTTTATTTTTCTGAAAATATGTTTCAATTGGGAAGAAACGGAGAGAGTGGAAATGTAGATTAAAGTTTTTGGGTTTGAGCCCTTTAATGATGATGCAAACATGTTCTCATTCTCCTGAATTAACAATGATTTTTCTTTCAAAAAGTCTAGGATTAGTTGTGTCCGGAATTTTTCATCATCCTGAAACTGTGAAACATGATGATGCATCCAATGGGAATTATGTTCTAAAGTCATACATGTATCATTGCTGTTTTTGTTTCAAAAAGTCGAGGAACACATGTCCAAAACACATCTTTGGAAAGAATTGTGTTCGGAACCGTCAGATACTTAGATGCATGTGGGTCCAAGTCATCCAACAGTTCTGGACAATGTTGTGTCCGAAAATGTGTTTTAAAGTTCTGCATATATATGATTGTTCTTTTTCTTTATATGCTTCGGAAAGCCATTCTCTGTAGTTTGAGTCGAGGTCTTAATACCTATTGGGAAAGCCATTCTCGGATACTTAGATGCATGTGGGTCCAATAACATTGATTCAATGGTTCCGGAAAAAGTTGTGTCCGGAAATGTGTTTTATAATTGTTCATATATATATCACATATTGCTGTTGGACAACGATTGGAGGTTTCTTAGATGCATGTGGGTCCAAGTGCATCCAATGGTTCCGGACAAAATTGTGGCCAAAATTTGTTTTAAAGTTGTGCATATATCATTGTACAATGTTCTCCTTTATATGCTTCGAAAAGCCATTCTCAGTAGTTCGAGTCAAGGTCTTAGTACTTATTGGGACAATGATTGGAGGAGGTTTCTCTACTTCAGGAAAATTTGTGCCTGAGAGGGCAATTCGAACTCATTTGGCATCTTGATGCTGGTAGCGGATTTTAGAGAGGATGATAGAATTGTATACATCATCTTCATGAAGGAGGGGGGGAAATGTTCCGAAAATGGAGAAAGAAGCTAGCTTCCGGCGGCGAAAAGACCATATGGTTTTTTCTTTCCATCATGCTTTACATACCACAACCTCTGGCATTGCACCAAGAAATGAAGCAGCTAGTGCAGCCTTTGAACGGTACAAATTCAACTACGCTTTCTCAGTACACTAAAGCCCTGATTGACTGAGAAACTTGCCTGAGGGTGTGACCTCTCTTCCAGATGAAAAAAGTTACCATGTAACACCATTTTATGCCTTCAAGCTCAAGGAAATGAAGGAGACTGGGTTGGCTCCATTTCCACTTGAAAGCACAGAAAATACTACTTGCCTAATAATTGTTGTTCTATATGCATTCTATCTGACACTTGGTTGTGCTTGCAGTTGCGGTGGTCATCTATTTCCTGTATTATGCTGGTTCGCTAGTTGTCATTTGTGTTCTTACGCTGTTGATGCCATCAAGAAACTGAAGACTTAATCCAACTAGCTTCTTTATGTTGTACCGGCACGCCATTGATGTTGTCATCAGGAAGTCGAAGGTAAATCCCTACTTCTATATGTATTGTAACTCGTGACTTTGCTTTCATTCCTTGTTATTCCTTATCTTTTCGTTAGTCCATTAAGTCCAAGGGATTTCCAGGAGCAGATTTGTAAAAATTATATATCAGAGTATTAGCTTTCGGTTTCAATCTGGAAACCAAATAATCAATAAGAGAATACAATAGTTAAAGCCACAATACCTTGAGTGAATTAAAAACTAGAACAGTAGAATTTTGGAATGCCAAGCTGAGCTCTCGAGCAAAACGTTGAAGCTCCGATGTGTTTTAAAAGAGGAGATCGAACCCATTAAGTCCAAGGGATTTCAAGGAGCAGATTTGTAAAAATCGAATTATGACAAAAAGTAGTGGCAGGTACCAGAGGAGGGCAATTAAGTCATTCAATAAAAGGTGCAATTAATGTTTTGGCGGGAACAATTTGGGTTTTGGCATTATCAGCTCCCAAATAGTGTTGTCGTTCAGTAGGATTTTGTATTTTGATTTTTCTGATAATATGTTTCAAAAAGTCTAGGAACAATTGTGTCCGGAATTTTTCAATCATCCTAAAACATGATGTATCCAACAAGAATTGTGTTCTAAAGTTGTGCATGTATCGTTGGTGTTTTTTTTTTTTTTTCGAAAAGTTTAGGAACAAAACTCCAAAACACAACTTCAAATACAACTGTGTTCAGAACCGTTGGATACTATGCATGTGGGTCCAAGTGCATCCAACGGTTCTGGACAAAGTTGTGTCCGGAAATATATTTTAAAGTTGTGCATATATCATTGTTGTTTTTCTTTATATACTTCAAAAAGCCATTCTCTGTAATTCAAGTCGAGGTCTCAATACCTATTGGGACAATGATCGGACGTTTCTCTGCTTCAAGAAATTTTTAGAAATGCATTTTATTCATACATGATGACCAATTATTCATATAATCTGCCTAACTATTCCGTTGTTTTTTGTTTTGTTGTTTGTTTGGCAATCTGCAAAGGCTTCTGTTGCTGTCAAAGTTGAGGAGAAGATTGCTGAATCATACTCAATTAAACATTCCACTAATCCAGAAGAGGTATTACAAGAGAAAGTTGAGAAACCAACCGGTCCCTAAAGTGGAGTTTCATCCGAAGGAATTGATTCCCGACCAAGATGTTCATAATTTCTCCAAGTTATCCATACAACTCGGGGCAATTGCTCAAAGCTGGCCTTAAAGAAATTAAGGACAATCAACTTAATGTCACATTATTGTACAAAGAAGTCATGAAAATGAGGGACTTCGATGAATTGACATTGCTGAGGACATTTGATTATTTAGTCAAAAATGACAAGTAGGGAAAGGCGTTTTTGGCGAAGATCTCCAGACATTGTTCGGAGTTGGTTGAAGGTTTTTGCAAGAAGGATTGACGAGAATCAAACGAGCATCTTAAATTCTTCATGTTTGACTAAATTTTATTTTTTTTGCGTCTGACGGGTCTTATTTATGTTGGTTGCACTGCATTTGAACTGGACTCATTGGAGTGCAGAAGCATCTTCTACATCTTGGATTGCTTTGTGAATGGATATGGAAGAATGTTATATTAAGTATCATGGATTGTCTTGTATTTTAACTTGACTTTGTACCTTTTTGTTTTCCTACCATTTTTTTAATCGGCAAAGAAAATTTCACTGTCATAAAAGTAAGAAATGAAATCATTACAACAAGAAAAGAAATGCATTGAGAGAGTTTTAAAGAGACCAAAACTCTTCTTGCGTTGCTACTCACAGAACTAGACATATCCCTCAGCCTCTCAACTTTTAATTATATAAAAGATGACATTACATACAAAAGAACATAAAAAAAATAAAAAATAAAACTACGCGTACACACACATGTACACATACACATCCTTGCTTCATTCACAACTATAAATCTTACCTATTCTCATGTTACAAAACTATAAATCAATCTCCCATAACCTGAATATCATCTCCACTTCTCCTTTTACTAGAAACCACAATAATTGAACCTACAATGACTGATTGCATGAATCTTGACGCTCCTCCTCCATCCATTGTTCTTAAAATTAGAATCAATTGTTGTTGTTGAAACTAGATCATGATATATTTCATCAATAAACGGCTAGCTCACTTCCCGAAGAACAAAAAATACGACGAATTCGGGTAAAGCTTTCCTTGATAAGAGGTGCTTTGTGATAAATATGATTGATTCTCATTGATTAATTGGTGGAACACGGCCACACATATATAGGAAAAGAATACAACCAACTAGGAAACAATAACTATGGAAACAGAATAATAATCCTAGAATTATGGGAAGAGATTGCTCCTATAATTATTCTGACGGATCTCAATTATTCGGTCCGCTAATACTCCCCCTCAAGATGGAGCATGGAGGGACGTAATGCCCAGCTTGGATGTCAGGAGACGAAAGTGGTCAACACCCAAAGCTTTGGTAAAAACATCTGCTAGTTGGTTCGCTGAGTCAATGTGATGGAGCTGAAGAAGGCCTTGTTGTACTCGTTCACAGACAAGGTGGCAGTCGATCTCAATGTGCTTGGAGCGCTCATGGAAAACTTGGTTTTGGGCAATGTGTAAGGCTGTCTGGTTGTCATAATATAGCTTGATTGGCGATGAAAGAAGGACTGCTAAATCACAGAGTAAAGTTTTGAGCCATAGTAATTCACAAGTGGTGGAAGCCATGGCCCGATATTCAGCTTCAGCAGAAGAGCGGGAGACAACACTTTGCTTTTTTGTGCGCCAGGAGACGGGGCTACCTCCAAGAGTGATGAAATAACCTATAGTGGAGCGCCGAATCATAGGACAACTGGCCCAATCCGAGTCAATGTAGCCAGTGAGTTGGAGGTCCGAACGGGTAGGAAATAGTAATCCATGAGAGACGGAGCCCTTGAGGTAGCGAAGAATAAGAGTAGCAGCTTCCAATGCGGGACCCGAGGGACATGCATGAATTGACTGAGGAGATTAATAGCGAAAGTGATATCTGGGCGAGAGATGGTGAGATATATCAGTCGTCCAATAAGCCTGCGATAAGAACTCGGATCAGAAATTGGTTCACCACTATCAGCCGTGAGTTTAAGTTGTTGCTCCATCGGGGAAGAGGCTGGACGACATCCTGTTTGGCCAGCATCAGCGAGGATGTCAAGAATATATTTGCGCTGATTAATGAAAATACCCGCGGTGGAGCATGCCACTTCAATGCCCAAAAAATACTTGAGCTTGCCAAGATCCTTTAACTAAAATTTACTCGACAAGAATCCCTGTAAGCGGCGAATAGATGCTAAATCGTTGCCTGTAACAAGTAAATCATCAACATAAACGAGAACAACAAGAATTGTAGAACCAGTTTGCCTAGTAAAAAGGGAGTGGTCAGCTTGGGATTGTCGAAATCCGTCAGAGAGAAGAACAGCAGACAACTTAGAGTACCAATTGCAAGAGGCCTGTTTGAGGCCATATAGGGATTTTTGTAAGTGACAAACACGCGTCTCCCCCTTTCGGCCATATCCCGGAGGAAGAGACATGTAAACTTCTTCATCGAGGTCACCATGTAAAAAAGCATTGTTAACATCTAATTGGTGCAAGTGCCAGTTGCGAGTAGCTGCAATAGCGAGTACACAACGAACAGTGACCAACTTTGTAATGGGAGCAAAAGTGTCATGGTAATCCAACCCCTCAACTTGAGTATAGCCTTTGGCGACCAAACGTGCTTTGTATCGTTCTACGGATCCATCTGCTTTTAGTTTAGTTTTAAAAACCCATTTACAACCGATTGGTTTTTTGCCAGGAGGAAGAGAACGAAGGACCCATGTTTTGTTGTTTTCTAGTGCCTTCAGTTCGTGAGAAATAGCATCACGCCATTGGGTGTGGTGGATGGCTTGACTATAGGAAGTAGGATCACGTGAATGAGATAAGGCCGAAAGAAAAGCAAAGTGGGAGGGGGAAAGATTGGAATAGGAAATGAACTGAGTGAGCGGATAGACCGTACCTGAAGACTGGAGCAGAGCATCGGGGGAGGCAACAGTGGCAGATGGAAGGGTAGGGCAAAGGTAGTCCCGGAGGTAGCCTGGAGGCCGATGGGCTCGTGAAGGCCGAGAGGGGGCGGCTGGGGGTGTCGGTTCCAGATTGGGAGCTGGCTCGGGTGGTGGGGTAGGAGGAGGTGGAGCTGGCGGTTGGGTGGGTGGGGGAGGGGGATCGGGGTTTGATGTAGGAGAGGGGTTGTCGGTTGGATTGAGATGGGGTGGGTCAAGATAGTGAAGGGGTTCGGTCGGGTATAAGTCAGTGTGACTGGGGGATGGGTTAGCAGGGGGTGGAATATAATGGGGGCTTTGGGTATGAAAGGGAAAAATATTCTCAAAAAAAGTGACGTCCTGAGAGATAAAAAAAGTGTTTGTGTCGAGGTTACAAAGGCGGTATCCACTGTGGCGGGGAGGATATCCCAAAAACACACAAGGGACACCGTGGGGTTGAAATTTGTCGCGGTCGACACGGGATGTCTGGGCATAGCAAAGACATCCAAAAACACACAAGAATTTATAATTGGGGGTGCGACGAAAAAGACATTCATACGAGGAGGCATTTTTCAATGTTTGTGAGGGAGTGCGATTAATGAGATAAACTGCTGTTAAAATGCACTCACCCCAAAATTTGATGGGAAGGTGGGCTTGGAAGCGTAAGCAACAGGCCACATTTAAGATGTGACGATGTTTACGTTCAGCAACCCCATTTTGTTGAGGGGTATCAACACATGTTAACTCTTGTAAAATGCCATGGTCATGAAATAATTTTTGAACAGGACGGGATAAAAATTCAGAACCATTATCTGAACAAAAAAATTTAACTTTTGTGTTGAATTGTGTTTGGACCATGTTGATAAAAAATTGAATCTTGGAAAGGGCATCCGATTTGTAACGCAATAAATACACTCAAGTAGTACGCGTGCAATCATCAACTATAGTTAGAAAATAACGAGCCCCACAAGTAGAAGGAGTATGATAGCCACCCTAAATGTCAACAAAAATACGAGAAAAAGGGACGACATTTTTATTGAAATTTAATTGAAAAGGTAGTCTAGTATGTTTGCCACGCAAAGAAGCATCACAAGGGGAATTTTTATTAGGGGAACGACAATGTAAAAAGGAAGGTAAGCTAGCAGAGGCTGGATGGCCTAATCTTTGGTGCCATAGGGTAGGGTCATCGGTTGGGGATGTGAGGGCAGCAGAGGAAGAAGTACGGAGGTAGTATAAGCCATTGCGTGCCTCACCCGCTCCAATCACAGTCTTCGATTTGAGGTCCTGAAAGAGACAGAATTTAGGAAAGAAAAAAACAACACACTTAAGATCATGGCATAACTTTTGTACAGATAACAAATTAAAACGAAAACTAGGAACGTCCGAGACATCAAAGAGGGTGATAGACAGGGTGACTATTATTTTTCCAATATGAGAGATGGCATGAGTGGATCCAGAAGCAGAACGAACTGGCAAAATATTATTAGTAGTTGTATAAGAAGTAAAAAGTGATAAGTGAGGCGTCACGTGAGAGGACGCACCGCTATCAATAATCTAATCATTTGAAAATAAATGGGTGTTACCAGTGAAAAAAGCAGATGGATTATCGTAAAAGCCATAGGCTTGGGATGCCTCGGCAGGGCTCAAGCGTGGAGTGAAATCCATGTCCGGTGTTTGCGCTGCATAATTGGACTGGGCAGAGGATTGGTTGGGGAGGCGATTGAAGAACCATTCTGGATACCCAATAAGTTTAAAACAGCCCAACTTATAATGACCTGCACGGTTGCAATGAGTGCAGTGAGCGTTCGGGTGTTGGGTCAGGATGAAGTATCGGGCTGAGCATGGTGCAGTTGGCGTGGTGGATTGGCAGGCGAAGGGAATTGTTGTGGTTGCCGTCAGGATGGAGACTGCTGTGGTGGCGGAAAAAAAAAAACGTGGCCCTGGTGGATTTCGGTGTTGTCCACTGTTGATTTTGGGTTGATTGTGTTGAGTTTGGAACCTGTGACTCACCATGGCCAAGTCTTCTTGAATGGGCTGAGTGGTGATGATAGGTTGTGGATTTTTGGTGTGTTCTTCCGCGATTAACAAGTCATGAACCTTTCCAAGGTCGGGAAGCGGATCCATGGCGAGAATCTGAGTACGAAGAACATGATACGGTTCGTTGACTCCCATCAAAAGCTGGTATACACGCTTATTCGACACCCTTTTTTGCCAAGCTGTGGTGGTACCACATGTGCATTCCGGAAGCGGATCAATCCCATTGAGTTGACTCCAAAGCGTTTTGAAGGCATTATAATAATTGATAATATCAAGATTACCTTGTTGAAGATGAGTGGTCTCTCTTTGAATTTTAAAAACGGTAGCATTATTCCCTTGAGTGAATCTGGATTCAAGATCACGCCATAGTTCATACGGCGTGCGGCAACTGATTAGGCTTGGAGTAATTGTGTTGCTGATGCTGTTCAACAACCATGAGAGGACCATCGTGTAAACTCATTTCCACAGGGGTTGAATATCGGGATCTGTGGGGCAAGGTAGGGTGTTATCAATGAAACCCAGTTTATTTTTGGCACAAAGGGCCATCATGATAGAACGGCTCCAGGACCCATAGTTGGTATGGGTTAGAGCAATATCAACAAGGGGGGTACGGGGGTGGTCGGCTGAATGAAGAAAATAAGGGGAAGAGAGATCAGAAATAAGTTTCTGAACCTTTTCTTGAGCCTCAACCATGTCTATAAAGATGGATTGAAGGTTGAAACTACCGTATTCTTCCAGTGTGTCGTCTTATGCGAAAGGGAAAGAGCAAGAACATGAACCCTGCTCTGATACCATGATAAGAGGTGCTTTGTGAGAAATATGATTGATTCTCATTGATTAATTAGTGGAACACAGCCACACATATATAGGAAAAGAATACAACCAACTAGGAAACAATAACTATGAAAACAGAATAATAATCCTAGAATTATGGGAAGAGATTGCTCCTATAATTATTTTGACGGATCTCAATTGATTCGGTCCGCTAATATTCCTCCTCTCTATTTTGTAGGTTAAACTAGGCTCTCTCTTGTGTTATTCGATCTGCAGCCAAATCTAGTATTTGGTACTGGTGTTTAATTATATTGCGCTAATAGCATCAATGGATGATTAATCTTCTTCATTTTATATATTCCTTGTTTTTTGTATAGTATTTGCTCCGTAAATAGTATGGTCGTACAGTAGGATTTTGTATCTTGATTTTTCTGAAAGTATGTTTCAATTGGGAAGAAACAGAAAAAGTGGAAAATGTAGATGATCGGGTCGTTTCCATACCAAAAATAATTAATAAAACAAAACAATTACTACTTCTCAAATGAATAGTGATAAGTATTCCGAGTATCGTTCCTCGGGGATTATAAGGTGAGTTATAGTAATTCCAATTAATTTCTATCTTAGTTTGACCAAAAAGATTGATTGATTGTGGATTTTCCTAAATTTATTAAACAGTAATTAAAAGCAATTAAAACGTAGAAAGTATTGATGAGAAAAAACTCTAGGATTTCGAATCCACTCTTCCCCCTCGTAACCTAAATATGTTTCGATTACAGATCAACTATTCGAATCAATCCGGATACCGTAGGATTGCAAGCACTAGCGATATCTCCGAAAAATAATTTATGAATCACCAATCAGCATGGACTATCTCCGCCTAGCACGAATCGTCTTACCAGCACGACTGGTCTTATGTAGTATATTCCATCTAACCAGTTATCACAAAACAATTAAAACCATTGCATGAACGTGTATAAAACCTAGAAATTCATGCACACGATTTGGTGGAAAGAATAATAGTAATAAATCCTGAATAGTCATACAATCACGATTCGAATAATAAAACCTAAATCAAAACATAGATATTATTACTCAGAGTTCGAGCTTCATCTATGCCCTAGAAGGGAGTTTAGCTGCTCATAGGAAAGAGACAACTTAATCTTGATTTAGCCTCCATGACTGCAAGAACTTTGTTCGTTCATTGTTGGCTTCATACCCATGGCAAGTCCTCGCCTACAAGCTGCTGACCCTGAAGTCCGTAGGTTTCCATTGTTTATATAGGATTTCAAGCATTAATTACATTCAGCCCCTTGGACTTCATGCTTTAATAAATTAACAATCCAACTTTGAAGCATTTTGCCCTTTTACCCCAAACTTCATTAAACTCTTCTTTTTATCCAATATATTGGGCAATGAGCTCGATCAACCAATAAATAAAATAAAAGCAAAATAAATATGAGATAAAAAATATAAATAACTAACAAGTGTAATTTGGAGAGCCAAAATATCAATATTTCGGCACTTATCAGTAGAATAAAAATTTGGGGTGTGATTAGCCCTTTTAATGATGGTGCAAACATGTTAGCTCATTGTCCTTAATTAACTGTGATTTTTCTTTCAACAAGTCTAGGAACAGTTGTGTCTAGAATTTTTCATCATTCTGAAACATGATGATGCATCCAATAGAAATGGTGTTTTAAAATTGTGCACGTATCATTGCAGTTTTTCTTCCAAAAAGTTTACGAACAAACGTCCCCTACAAATTATGTTAAAATATAATTTCCAAGAAAAATCAATATTATACATGTGTTTCTGTGGAACTACAATATCAATAAAGTAAGTAAATATGTCAGATAGAAATACTATTTGGAATTCCCTTCACTAAGTGAGCCCATCTTCACTAGTAGGCCACAACAGAGTGTAAGACATCTTAACTGGCCCAACCCTGTTCCTTAATATACTCTTAAATAGTCTTTTATTGTTATTTGTCAATTTACACAAAAGTTAACATTTTATGATCATTACATGCAACAAAAATTAACAGAGTTTAGAATAGACAATAAACATTTGTACATAAACAATTAACAATTTAAAATACAAAACGTTCTCAATATGAAGTCAGTCACAACTACAATAAAACAGACATTAAGAAAATTCTATTTTTACATAATTTATATTTAATATTAGTCTCATTAGATCCATCACTGCAGCTAGATTTCAATATAAAATTGATGCCGCAGAAATAGCAAGAGAGATTATAGTTGCATACTAATTGAACGAATAATAAACTCGAGTACACGAGAGAAAGAGACAAAGTCTAAATATCTATATTATAAAACAGAGCAGTTTTTATGTACACATACAAACAAGAGTACCTCTCCAGCCATCAGATCAAATTTTCATTAGGTTATAGCCATCCAATCAACTTCTTTAATAAATTTATCATCTCCCTCCCTCCCTCTTTCCTTACTTCTTTGGCAATGTTGTCATTTCTAGGGACAAACATATTTTTTTTTTCTTTATTTAACAATGAGCCTTTTATTATCAAAACGTTTTCTTTTCCCTATCGTCAATCTTTAACTCTATTATTGGGATGTTGTGCATTGTCCACTCATCTGTTAGAAAACTCTATTTAATTTCTTTCTTCCATCAACTGAGGTAACAATAGAAAAATATTATAAAAACTTTACTCATATAAAAGAATAAACTTAAAATTTTTTTTTTTTTTGGTAACAAGTTGTTTCACCTATTTCTTGGACGCATGATTGAAAGTAGTAGTGCTTGATAATTTGTCTCAGTTATAGGCCTGTAGCATTCCTTTGATTTGAAGGGAGAAAAAACTTAAGTTGTGGCATTCCATTGCAAGAATTATTTTCAATGTAAAAAAAAAAAAAAAACAACATTCATTAACTTACGGGAAGTGGAGTTTTAAAACTATTCATTTTTTTTGGATTAGTTGTTGGTTGAACTATATTAGATACGGGTGTGATATAAGTATTGGTTGATCGTGATAGTTGTTAACAAATGGTTGTGCATAAGTTAATTACAAATTTCATTTGGGTATGTGCTCCTACTTTTTCAATGAGTGTGGTATTATTTGTTGTGAAACTATTCTTAGAAGAAATTAGTTCAATTTATACCATTTGTCTATTTGAAGAGAATTTTAAAAAATAAATTATAAAATTTTTCATTTGGGTTTTTTAAGATTACTAGAAGGGAAGGATAATTTTTTTTAAGTTGTAATAAAAAAGTGTTGTGTCGTGTCTTTTTTTTTTTTATCGGCGTATTGTGTCGTGCCTTTAGGCACGGGTAATCACTAGTTATTAATAAAAAGCTGCATAAACATTAGGTTACAACCCTTATATAGGCCCGAAACCCTAGAAACCCTAAAAATAAAGCCTAAAAACAAAAGATCCAAAAATTTGGGGCTTTTCCTAAAATTGAAACGGGAAAGAAAAACAAGATTTTCCCAAAAAGAACCAACTAATAAGGAATTACGATCTAAGAGTTATTAATGAATCAAAACTTTCCTAAAACATCGAACTATATAAATTGAAGCCCTGGACGAAAGAATTAGGCCTCAGTCAGAAACTTAAGATGGTGAGTATTAACCAGAGCGCAAAAATAAGTCAGTCAACCAAGTTTGGGCCTATTCCAAGCTTGTCCGAATTTTGTCAAATTGGATAATTAGAAACTAAACATTGTTTGGGCTTCTGAGGCTTAGCACAGTCTAACTGATCATAGAATTAGGCATCCATGTGTTCTACATTACAAAATTTATAAAAATAGATATGTACAGTAAAAGTTATAAACATACCAACATTTTAAGTTTTAAAATGAGAGAGAGAGAGCATAGTGTGTGTTGCGCACTAGAGAGAGAGAGAGAGAGCATAGTGTGTGTTGCGCACTAGAGAGTTTAAATGCATTAAATGCGCATATGGTAGTGAGAGAGGGAGAGACGCGCAGTGGAACTTATTTGGAGGATGATTTGATGAGGCATGGAATTATTGGGCTAGGACTTTTCTAGGCATGAACTTAAAAATTAGGACGCGCCCGAAATTAGCCCTAAAAAATATTGATCACAACTGCACCATTCATAGACTTCATACAGAAAAACAATATTCTTGAAAAAAAGTAGTTTTAATCAAAGATAAATGGAAAATGAACTACTAATAATTTGCTAGACGGTAAATATGATTTTAAACATAAACTACCTATTTTTTAATATAACATTTAATTTGTTTTTACAGGTATCAATGTCCCATAATTTTACTTTTACCAAAATAGTTTTAAAATTTACAAAAATGAACAATTAAGATCAATATTTTGAGACCCTGATGCGATCTACGAAATCGAATTTGAAAGGGTCTTCAAATGAACATAGTGTTTAGAGTTGATCAGCTCCCAATTTTTTTGAGTGATGACGGAAACCAATTCCCGAAGAAATAATTATCTCCCATGGAATAGGGCCTAAAATTAACAAGTCACCCTGGCATGATCTTTAGGAACCAAGGAGAAATTTGAACCAATAGTTTTCAAGACGGACGGCTAAAATTGTGAACTACACTCTATCAAACAAACTTAAAAAGCCTCTCTCTCTCTCTCTCTCTCTCTCTCTCTCTCTCTCTCTCTCTCTCTCTCTCTCTCTCTCTCTCATCCTTGATTCAATCACAACTATAAATAGTACCTATTGTCGTGTTACAAAACTATAAATCAAACTCCCATGACCTGAATATCATCTATTCTCCTAAATTTTATTTTGAATCTACAATGATCCATCTCACGATTATCACCTCTCCTCCATTTTATGGAACCTCAAACGATTGATTACATGAATCTCAACTCTCCTCCTCCGTCCATTGTGCTTGAAATTAGAACAAAGTGTTGTCGTTGGAGCTTGATCTTGATATATTTCATCAGTAATCGACCCCCTCGCTTCCCAAAGAATGAAAAATACAACGAATTCAAGTAAACCTTTCTTCCTCTCTCTTTTGTAGGCAAAACTGTTCTCTATCTTCTGTTCTATAGCCAAATGTAGTATTTGGTACTGGTGTTTAAGTAAATAGTATGGTCGTTCAGTAGGGTTTGTAATTTGATTTTCTGAAAATGTTTCAATTGGGAAGAAATGGAGAGAGTGGAAAAGAATATTAAAAATTGGGGGTATGAGCCCTTTAATGATGATGCAAACATCTTAGCTCATTGTCCTTAATTGACTGAGGCTTTTCTTTCAAAAAGTCTAGGAATAGTTATGTCCAGAATTTTTCGTCATCCTGCAACTTGATTATGCATCCAACGGGAATTGTGTTCTAAAGTTGTGCATGTATCATTGCATTTTTTCTTTCAAACAGTCTACGAACATTTGTGTCCGGAATTTTTCATCATCATGAAAAATGATGATGCATCCAACGTGAATTGTGTTCTAAAGTTGTGCATGTTTTGTTGCTGTTGTTTCTTTCAAAATGTCTAGGAACACAACTCCAAAACAAAACTTTTAAAGCGTTGGATACTTAGATGCATGTGGGTCCAAATGCATCCGACGGCTCCGGACAAAATGGTGTCCGGAAATGTGTTTTAAAGTTGTGCATATATCATTGTTGTTTTTTTATATGCTTCAGAAATATTCCATTCTCTGTACTCCGAGTCGAGGTCTTAATACGTATGGGACAATGATTGGAGGTTTCTCTGCTTCAGGAAAATTTGTTCCCAAGAGGGCAATTGGAGCTCGTTTGGCATCTTGATTCTAGTAGCAGATTTTAGAAAGGATTCTAAAATCGTATACATCATGTTCATGAAAGAGGGGGGAAATGTTCCAACAACGGAGAAAGAAGCATCTGGCGACGAAAATAGACCATATGGTTTTTTCTTTCCACCATGCTTTACATACCACAACCTCTGGCATCGCATCAAGAAATGAAGCAGCGCAGCCTACCAATCCGACTTCATCAGTATAAGGAAGCCCTGGCTGACAGAGAAACTTCCCTAAAAACTCTCACCTTAAGAGAAAATCTTTGGAGTAATCACTAACTCACTAGAGAAAATGAATTCCTCTTGAATTGGTTCGATCAAGTTGAATACGACTGAAGAGGGTTCTCTAAAGAGACTTTGAGAGTTTGCAGAATCTTCCTCATCATGATGGAAAATGAATGGAGTACCAATCACCGACTGACTAAAGAAAACGGATTGTTCATGAGTTGGTTCAACCAAGTTGAATACTACTAAAGAGGCTTTGAAAGTTTGCGGAATCTTACATATAGATTTGGTTGAGATTAGTGAGATAGTATTTGCAAATTGAACGATTTCTAAATAAATGTATTTGTTGAATAAAAGTATTACGTCACGTGCCTTAAAACTTGAAGTTCATTGTTGAATCTTCTCTACGATCTAAGACCAAATTGAACTATGAATTACGGTGCATAAGCCAAGAAATCCGACTTAGTGTCCAAATTGCTCATCTCTTGGCACCTAATTGTTTAGGCTCATACACATAGACACCCTGCTCTCGTTTCTGAATTTGTTATGACCATACTAGAAATGTTATATGACGTGCTATAGATATTCATAAGACAATTTAAGCTACACATTCTTGTAGGTTATTTAATTTAGTGCTAAATGGAAACGTTGTAGGCGCTCAATAAGCTCATTTTCTCAAATTTCACATTCAATGATGACATGACACACAGACTAATTAGATAGTAAAGGGATGCAGACATATTTGCCACACAATACGTGGAGTAATCTGACCGATTGGTGGCACTGTAATTTCAATGATTTTCCAGTTTCTAACACTGTTGGATAATTGGATTCAACCCAAAAGGCTCAAATTCGTCTGCAAAGGGGCCAATGAAAAGGGTAAGCTGTTGTCTTGTGATCTAACGTATTGCTGCCATAATTCCTGCAATTCATTTCAATTTTGAAATTTCTACTCTTCGACTAGGTTCAAACGAATCTGTTTTTTATTAGAATCCTAAGGGCATGTTCCTCAAGTCTGCCCTATTAGTAGAGAATTTGTTCCCCAAGGCTGCAAGATATACAACATAGAAACACTAAGGTCCTATCACAACACAGATACTCCTACAGATTCTGTAAAACCCTATAGTTTGTTTTACGTTCCAAATTGGTAAAATCGTTAACACCGTTAAAGAAACTAACGGGAAAATATGATTAAAAAATTAAGTGCTTCAATTTTCAATCTGGTTGAACCGGTGCGAATATCTTATTTTTTTGATCATTTTATCCTAGATGGTTGTACTGAATTTTTGGCTCTAAGGCCTTTCAATGAGCACCTGAAGACTCCTTATTTAGTGACTCCTTATTTAATTTAAGGGAAGACTCCTTATTTAGTGACTCCTTATTTAATTTCAGGGCTCTCATAGGGTGCTCATTGAAAGGCCTTAGAGCCAAAAGTCCATTATAACCATTTAAGATAAAATGATCAGAAAAATAAGATCTTCGCACCGATTCAAACTGATTAAAAATTGAAACACTTAATTTTTGAACTATATTTTTTAATATGTAAACAGTGTGAAAAAATAAGTATTCTAATTTTCAATCTGTTTGAACCAATGGTTTTCGAGGCGGACGGCTCAAATTGTGCACTACACTATAAAGTACCCTTTCAAACAAACTGAAAATTCTCTCTCTCTCTCTCTCTCTCTCTCTCTCTCTCTCTCTCTCTCTCTCTCTCTCTCTCTCTCTCTCTCTTCCTCTTATCCTTGATTCATTCACAACTATAAATAGTACCTATTCTCGTGTTACAAAACTATAAATCAAACTCCCATTACCTGAATTTTATCTCTCCTCCTTTTATTACGAATCTACAACGAATCCCTCTCATGAATCTAATCTCTCCTCCATTTTATGAAAACTACAAGCTAGGATTGATTACATCAATCTCAACTCTCCTCCTCCGTCCATTGTGCTTGACATTAGAATAAATTATCGTCATTGAAGCTAGATCATGACATATTTCATCAGTAATTAATCTACTCTCTCGCTTCCCGAAGAACAAAAAATACGATGAATTTGAGTAAACCTTTCTTCCTCTCTGTTTTGTAGGCAAAACTAGTCTCTTTCTTCTATTTTAGCCAAATCTAGTATTTGGTATTGGTGTTTAAGTATTTTGTGCTTCTAGCATCAATGGGTGATTAATCTTCTTCATCATATTCCTTGTTCTTTGTATGGCTTTTGCTCCGTAAATAGTATTGTCCTACAGTAGAATTTTTGTATTTTGATTTTACTGATAATATGTTTCAATTGAAAACAAACGGAGAGAATGGAAATGAAGATTAAAATTTTGGGGTATGAGCATTTAATGATGATGCAAACATGTTAGCTCATTATCCTGAATTAACAGTGATTTTTCTTTCAAAAAGTCTAGGATTAGTTGCGTCCGGAATTTTTCATCATCCAATGGGAATTATGTTCTAAAGTCGTGCATGTATCATTGTTCTTTTTCTTTCAAAAAGTTCAAGAACACAACTCCAAAACAGCTCGTCGGACACAATTGTGTTCGGAACAGTCGGATACGTAGATGCATGTGGGTCCAAGTGCATCCAACGTCGGTTCCGGACAAAATTTGTCCGGAAATGTGTTTTAAAGTTGTGCAACTTCAGACTTTTTTTTTTTGGTAATAAAACAGAGGCTCTCGCTCCCAAGAAAGATGGTAAGTCTCTCTCTCTTTGTCTGATTAAAGCACAAATTTTCCTGCTTCATTTCTTGGTGCAATGCCAGAGGTTGTGGATATAAACCAAAACTGGGTAATGGAGCAGCCACTTTGCAGCATCATCTGGGATCTTAATGAAAGAGTTCATGACATTCATGACAACCACCATTCCAGCACAAACACATTTTATGATAATCTATCTGTTCTTTCCTCCTTCACCGGGTTCATTTTCTTCTTTCATGGTATCAGCAAAACAATACCCACCTTCAAATACAAGTAGTGCGAAAAGCCTCTAAAATGTGCAATGTAAAACACATTGCGTCCTCTTTTTCCAAGTCAAAAACTCTGCCTCAATTCTTGGTGTATTAATAGTGTTAAGTTCATAATTGAATTTGAAGGTTCTTCTTTTGATCGGATACTTCCAAACAGCAATACTACTAGTACTTGAGTATTGACTATTTGCGTCAAATTCTAACCTTTCCTACTTTTTATTGAAGTCAAAAAGTAGGAAAGATTAGAATTTGATGCAAACAATCAATACTCAAATACTAGTAGTATTGTTGTTGTGAACTCTCCGAATCAAAAGAAGAGCCTTCAAATTCAATTATGAACTCAACACTTTTAATACGCTCAGAATTGAGCTTGCAAAGTTTATTGATTTGGAAAAAGAGGCTGCAATGTGTTTTACAGTGTACATTTTAGAGGCATTTCGCACAACTTGTATTTGAAGGTGGATATTGTTTTGCTAACACAATGAAGGAAGGAAATAAACCTAGTGAAGGAGGAAAGGACAAATGGATTATCATAAAAAGCGTTTGTGCTGGAATGGTGGTTGTTGTGAATGTCATAAACTCTTTCGTTAAAATCCTAGATGATGCTGCAAAGAGGTTGTAGAAGGTCCTAGCCACTTCAGATTATGATGCCTGGTTGATCAGAGTTGGGAGAAGCAAAGCTGAAACTTGAAAAAAGATGGGGTCTATGAAGCCATAATGCTAAGCTCTGGGAAAATTGAAAAAGAAGTGCCCTTGATCTGCTCCATTGCCCAGTTGTGGTCTATATCAACAAACTCTTTCCATTTCTCTTGTGGTATGCTTCCTCCTACCTGTCAAGATCTATCCTTCTTCAGCAGTCTCCGCCCTCATGTGGTAGAGGCCAATGATCTCTTAATCTGTTCGGAAATTGAATTCGAATACCCTAATAAAAAGGACCTTACCTGCAAGGTCTCTTTCGAGGTGAATATTTATGAGAGCATTATTGACGTTTGATTGCATTCTACTATCAAGTTTCTTACACGGTCACACCCTCACGTACCCCATAATCTGCATGGGTTGAGGGAAGAGTCCCACTTTTGTCCCTGCTATAATTTGCATTCCCTGCAAATGTGTAGCCCTTTTCAGCCAATGTAGTGAATGCAAATATAGGACATATGAAGACGGCAAGAAGCCATAAGGAAATTGGGAAGGAGGAAAGTGTAACAAATTGTTGTAGGTTCCATAAAATGGAGGAGAGATGAGATTCGTGAGATGGAACATTAATTGTAGATTAATAATAAAAGGTGGAGGAGAGATGATATCCAGGTCAGAGGAGTTTGATTTATGGTTTTGTAACATGAGAACATGTACTATTTATAGTTGTGAATGAATCAATGATGTGTGTGTGTGAGAGAGAGAGAGAGAGAGAGAGAGAGAGAGAGAGAGAGAGAGAGAGAGAGAGCCATTTTTTCAGTTTGTTTGATAGGGTACCATGTAGTGTAGTGCGTTATCCGAGTCGTCCGTCTCAAAAAACCATTGGTTCAAATTTCTTCTTTGCTCCTACAGGTCCCTGTTCCGGAGAGATACCATTATCACGCTAAGGTGATATGTCAATTTAGGCCCTATGTCATGGGAAAGAATTTTTCCAGCGGAAATTGGTTTCCCTCGGTACCCGAAAAAATGGGGGGCAGATCACCTCTAAACACTATCTTCGTTCAAAGACTCTTTCAAACTAGATTTCGTAGATCACATCAGGGTTTATAAATATTGATCTTAATTGTTCATTTCGTAAATTTAAAAATTATTATGGTAAAAGAAATATTACGGGTCATTGATACATGTAAAAACAAATTAATTAAGTGTCATGTTGAAGAATAGGTAGTTTAAGTTTAAAATCATATTTACCGTCTAAAAAAGTATGAGTAATTCATTTTTTTTCATTTATATTCAATCAATTTTTTTTTTCAAGAATACTGTATTCCTGTGCCAATTAAGTCTATGAGCAGCAGGGTTGTGAACAATGTTTTTTAGTGATAATTTCAGGCCAATCCTATTTTTTTAGTTTCGTGGCTATGAGGATCCTCCCCCAATAACTTCATACCTCCCTAGATCCTTCTCTAAATAAACCCCACGCGTGCTACATACACAACACCCTAACACAACCTCTCATATATATGTGAGACACACACAACTTCTCACATATATGTGGGGCCCACACACACTAGTTAGCTAGTACATGTGACCCACATATATGTGAGAAGTTGTATTTGGCGTTGTGTACCTAAACTTTGGCATTTTGTGCCTCTCTCTCTCTCACAAAAGCGTGGACACATTAAATGTGCACATGGTAGAGAAGGAGAGACGTGTGTGGACTAATTTGCAAGAGGATCTAGTGAGGCATGGAATTATTGGGGGAGGATCCTACCAACGATGAACTTAAAAAATAGGTGACCAAAAAAAAAAAACTTAAAAAATAGGACTAGCCCGGAATTATCCCTAAAAAATTTTGATCTCAACCACACCGTTCATAGACTTCGCACAAAAAGAAAACAAAGTATTTTTGAAAAAAAGTAGTTTTCATCGGAGGTAAATGGAAAAACAAACTACTCATACTTAATTTGCCAGACGGTAAATATGATTTTAAATTTAAACTACCTATTTTTCAATTTAACATTCAACTTGTTTTTACATGTATCAATGTCTCACAAAAAAAAAAAAAAATTTACTCCACCAGAATAATTTTAAAGTTTATGAAATGAACAATTAAGATCAATATTTTTGATACCCCAACGTGATATACGAAAATGGGTTTGAAAGAGTCCCCAAACGGAAATAGTGTTTAAAGGTGATTTGCTCCCTATTTTTTCGGAACGGAGGGAAACCAATTCTCGTAGGAAAAATTCTTTCCCATGGAATAGGGCCTAAAATTGACATGTCACCCCGGTGTGATATTGGTATCGCCCTGGAACAAGGATATGTATTGCACCGTTTAGATTTGTAGGAGCCGAGGAGAAATTTGAACCAATAATTTCTGAAACAGACTCCTCGAATTGCGCACAACACTGCATGGTACCATATCAAACAAGCTAAAAAAAGGGCTCTCTCTCTCTCTCTCTCACACACACATCCTTGATTCATTCACATATATAAATTTTACCTATTCTCGCCTTACAAAACCATAAATCGAACTCCCATGACCTGGATATCTTCTCTTCTCCCCCTTTTATTACGAACGAATCCATCCCATGAATCTCAACTCTCCTCCTCCATCCATTGTGCTTGAAATTAGAATGAATCGTTGTTGATGGAGCTAGATCATGATATATTTCATCAGTAGTCCACTCGCTCACTTCCCAAAGAACTAAAAATACGACGACTTTGAGTAAACGTTTCTTCCTCTCTGTTTTATAGGCAAAACTAGTCTCTCGATCTCTTTTGTTCTAAAGCCAAATCTCTAGTATTTGGTACTGGTGTTTGTTTATTGTGCGCATCAATGGGTGATTAATCTTCTTCATTATATTTCGTGTTCTATGTATGGTATTTGCTCGGTAAATACTCTAGTATTGTCGTATAGTAGAATTTTTGTATTTTGATTTTTCTGAATTTTTGTATTTTGATTTGCTCTGTAAATACTCTAGTAATGATGACGCAAACATGTTAGCCCATTGTCCTGAATTAACAGTGATTTTTTTTTCAAAACGTATAGGAATAGTTGTGTCCAGAATTTTTCATCGTCCTGAAACATGAAGATGCATTCAATGGGAATTGCATTCTAAAGTTATGCATGTATCATAGCTGTGGTTCTTTCACAAAAGTTTAGGAACACAACTCCAAAACACAACTATGTTCGGAACCGTTGGATACTTAGATGCATGTGGGTCCAAGTGCATTCAACGGTTTCGGACAAAGTCGTGGCCGGAAATGTGTTTTAAAGTTGTGCATATATCATTGTTGTTTTTCTTTATATGCTTCAAAAAGCCATTCTCTGTCGTTTGAGTCGAGGTTAATGATTGGAGGTTTCTCTACTTCAGGAAAATTTGTGCCCGAGAGGGCAATTGGAACTCATTTGGCATCTTGATGCTGGTAGCGGGTTTTAGAGAGGATGGTAGAATCGTATACATCATCTTCATAAAGAAGGGGAAAATGTTCCGACAACAGAGAAAGAAGCATCCGACGACGAAAAGGCCATATGGTTTTTTCTTTTCCACGTCATGTTTTACATACCACAACCACTGGCATCACACCAAGAAATGAAGTTGCACGCACAAGATTGATTGACCGTATTAAGTGGCCAAACCAATTCAAATTGTTCTCCAGGGCCATAACTTTCCTGCCAATGAAGCAGAGGAATCTCCAAATAAGCACTAACAGTGTCTGGATCATGCACCAAACAAACTTGAGCAGGATTTTAATCAACCACCACATCCAACCGAGCGAAGACATTTTTGTTGTGCAGAAAAAAAATTTGAAATGTGTCAATGAATGAGAATTGATAGGACGTGTGGAGTAATATATATTGCCAGGATTTATTTACCGTGGGGTCAAGCTTCTATTTGTTTTTCATACTTTGTAATTGTATAATATAGTTCTTACACTAAAATAATAAATGTAAAGTGGATATTTAGTCGATCATATTTTATTTGTATGTAACTTCATTTAGAATTGACCCCCACGAAGGACATTGTTTCACGTAGATGTTGATGATTCTAATGACACTTTTGTTTTTAAAATGTCTCTCCCTAAGTATAGATAAAGATAAAATAACAAAACAAGACAGAGACAAAAATCCCACACTCAAGTGTGAGAGAAGAGAAAAATCTCCAAATCCTGGCCGTCAACAGTCCTTCCCCTTCCCTCCTTCTCAAGTGGCGGGAGGGAAGGGGTTCTTCCCATCCGATCTCTCTCCCTCTGTTATCTTCCCCTCACCGTTAAACAGTCTTCGCTCTCAATCCCGCAACTGAAGTTCGGACGTCCATTGCAAGCTTTTCAGCCAGATCGTTTTCCGGCGACGTTCTAGGGCTTGATCGGTTTCAGTGGTTGCTGGTAAGATGTTGTCCATCACCGTTCTCAGCCTCCATTTTCTCAGATCTGTGACCTGACGCCGTCTACCGCGTTTGCTGGGTGACCACCTCACAATGATGTGTTACTATTTTGTGAAGCAAATGTGGTGGTTACGAGTCTATCAAGGTGGTTGCAAAAGACGATGGATGTCTCAACAGTGCTTCTTTTATTTTGTTATTTGTTTTAATAATATCCTCCTTTGGGGGATTTTGTCCTCCTTTCGGGGGTTTCTTCTCATTATGTAGAGCGGCGCATCTATGCGCTTATACGCTCTTTCTGTTGGAGTGTCCGATCTGTGGACTCCCAACTTTTCCCATGGGAATCTTTTGATGAATACTACCTCTTAACTTTTTTTAAAAAAAAATATGTGAGAAGAATTACATTGAAACAATAGATTCCGACCCTAATAGCAAACTAAACCAAGAATATTAAAGCTTTGTCTGAAGAAAAAAAAAATCATTTCCAGTTTTTTGTTTTTGTTTTCGATTTTTTTTTTTTGGGAACAAGTACCATAAATATATTTGTGTTACTGTTTTTGTTTACAAAAGACATAATCAATTCCACTAGTTTATGGACTTCTAGAAACACAAAAATTGCGTCTTCATTTGTTTTCAAAACACTTTCAGCAGCCCAAAAAATTAATAAACAAAAATTATTATGGTCGCGAAACATGTTTTTTGTTTTTATTTTTTAAAACATTAAAAAAAAAACTTATTTCTTCTTTTTCATAAACGAAAAGCAAAAAAACTTGCAACTTTAAGAAACGTAGCCTAATCTTCCAACTTAAAACCATAACTATTAATTTGGTCTCAATCTAAGCTCTCTGTGTATCTCCAATTACAGCCACTAATTCACATATGTGGTCTCAAACTTAGAACGATAGTTTCATCAATCTATTTTCTTGTTTTTCTACTTTCTTTTCTCTTTATTAATTTGTTGTAGATATGTTGTCACTATTATCCTTTTACACTCATTTGTTTTCCCTACTCTCCCTTCCCCTTCACATATCTGAAGTTTCTAATACCAAACGTCCGATTTCCGACAGTTTCAGCTTTCAATTTCATTCAAATTCACAGTGACAAAAATAAAAAATAAAAAAGAGAGAAATTGAACCAATCAAATGAAAAACTTGATGAAAGCAAGCACACTAGAAGACATGGAGGCTACAAATCTAACATGTTAGATTTTTTTTTTTTTTTTTTTTTTGGAGGTTTTCAACTTAGAACCAATTAACAATAAGTGGAGTAACATGCAAATTATATTAAACTAGCTTAGATGACCGAGGTAAGTGACGTGGATAAAGTCTAATACCGCCCCTCATGTGCCTAGATGCACATGGAAGCCGGTATGAATGGATGAATGAATGAGGCGATTGACTAGGCAGGGACTCAACTACGTAAGGTAAGGCCACCCAAGACCTACTCTAATACCATGTCAGATTGAAATTCGACTGATTACGTCTAGTTATACTCCATTCTTTATATGGTGTTCACTCTGTAAATGTTGTCGCTGTTGGGAAAAACTTCATAATCTTAGGGATATCAAACAGAAAACATCAGGATGAGGGAGAAGAAAAATCTTTGCACATACCTGGAGAAAAGTTCATCAAAGTTCATCATCTTCCAAGAGTTTAGAAGAACTTAGAGTGCTCTACCCCAAGTGATGGTTACGTTCAAAACCGATGGGTGTAAAAAAACGTAAGCCCCCTTATAAAAAGGAATGAGCTTACACAAACATAACCTCATCGGCAATGGCTTCTCTACAACGAGTACACCATATTTTTCTCTTCCCATCATAGAAACAATGAAACAATGGTGGAGATTTAATCTCACCAATTATAATTGGGAAACCACTACCCAATAACAAAAAACCCATGCTACCAAGTAGATCACATAATTAACTAGCATGACCCAATCTATTAAGTCAAACAATCACATTGCAATCCAATTTATAAAACACAGTGCATAGGATCACATAAAAAATAGGTACTCTTTAGTTTTTTCCCAACAATCTCCCACTTGGTCCATGCACGTCATATTGTAAATACATGAAACTAATACTTGGACTGCAACTGAAATCGAAAACTCGAATGGCCAATCTTTTTTCTTTTTTTTTTTGCTTTAAAAAACAATTATCAAATCAATAGATTGGTACTTCAATCACTCTTATCCATAGATTTCCTCGATATAAGATTATGGATGCTTAGACAAGTAATATATCAGTCTAAACAGTTCCATAATCACAATATCAAATCTTTCAAGAACTTGAGCAATTATACTTCATGTAGTTTTGCTTCATTTAATGATGATGTGTAAACTGTATATGATCTAAAACACATCTCACCACCGTCTTGCTTCATACCACAATAGCATGACACCTAGACATATACAACAATTCAATCTTTTGTCTAGTGTGCGGATTTACCAATATGGAGCCCATACCATATCTGATTACCACGCTGGTTGGCCATTTGATTGTGTTCTTAGCACTTGTCGATGATGAAGAGGGAGGAAAGTTTTATGTGAGAGAAAGAGAGAGAGAGAGAGAGACGCCAGGTTTGTATTTGGTTATTGGTATATGGTGGACCATGGAGATTAAGTACAAGTACTTCTGTTTACTTTACTTTTATAACGGGTATCAAAATAGAAGTGGCACTCAAAATTTGAAAATGTGATTTAGAAGTCTAAAGCGGTCACTGATACGCACCTAAGATTGCTTGATCGTGGTGCTTAAGTCCGTTAGTTAGAAGTGTTTTTAGCTTTTAATTGTCGTTTTTATTCAATATTGCTCGTAAGGTAGTTTGTTAAGTGTTTCAGGCAAAACGCCCTTAAAAGACGTATTTTGAGTGCAAAGCCAACCTCCAAGTTAATTCAAGAATCATCGCCCGGTGGAACTGGTACCAAAGTGACCAAAGAACGAAGGCGAGAAGCATCGGGCAAGCCAACGGTCGTCGGGTGTCAAGACTGGGAGGCTGGCTTGAAGAACCAGAGATAAGCTCCCCGTATCAATACGGATTTATGGCCGTATCGATACGCGTTGGTTTCCAAGCAGAGAGTCCCATATTGATACGGACATAATCTGTATCGATACGGGATTGTTACGGGAGATTGGCCTTTTCAGCTTAACGATGTGGTATCGATACTTTGCATAATTTGTATCGATACGGAGAGCTCTCGGCCAGATATTTTGCTACTTTTTGGGCTTTCCATTTATGGAATACTTGCCTTTAATAGCATGTTTTTAGATATTTGAGGAGAGAGAAACCCATTGTGTATAAATAGGGGTCTCTCCTCTCTGTTTGTTATCTAGTTCTTTATTAGCTTTAATTTTTCCTCCATTAATGTTCTTTTAAGCTTTTCAAGTGTAATCTCTTAGAACTCAAGTAAGTAATTCTCGTTTGTTAATTTCTCGTTTATTAAAGTTGTTCCTACGGACTAGATCTTTTATAATATCAAGTTTGTTTTCGTTTTTATCGGTTAAAAGTCATGTCTCGTTTTTATGTTTTCTTCCATACTTTAGCTATGTGTGAGTAGTCGATAGGCCAAGTCTCGGGGTAATCTTTTCCGAGTACTTAGGTGGTTATTTGGTTCTCAAACCTTCGGGCTTAAAATCTTGGTTTTCAAAATTTCATTAACCTAGCCAGTTTGGTCTAAGCGAGGGGCGTTAACTCCTTAGTATGTCGTTTAGTCAAGCGGTCTTGGCAAGCGACATACCGAGGGCTCGTGGCCTCCTACGTGTTAGATACATTAGCAAAATAGGTTGGTTTAATTCCGTTTAATCACATCTTTCGATAAACGTAGTCTTTTAAAGCTAAATCTTCCGGGCGTGAGCACGCGGTCGTGACTCTCGCCTGAGTTATAATTGAGAACCGGTAACGACTTAAGTCAAGGGTTAGACGATCCCTAGACTTGCCTCTTTTAGTTTATTAAGCATTTTTCTAGTCTTTTGCCTTGGCAATTTTCACCGTTTCAAGGCATCACCAAGTTGGCCGTCTTGAACGCTGCAATCTACCATATAAAACCTACAATCCAATTAAGCTATATTCGAATTCTCTGTGGGTACGATCCCGGACTTTCCGGTTATTATGCTACTAACGACCCAGCCCTACGCTTGGGGTTTTTCTCAACCTTATTTGAAGGCAAGGTTTGAAGGCTAAGTAGTCACACCTTAGACTTAAGCTCAGGATCGGCACTGGCGAGGGAGAGCAGGTTATATTTTGAAAGCACACAACCTAAGCGGATGGGTAATAAAGAGAGAGAATAACTAAAGATATATTTTTTGGGGAAATGAACTAAAGATACTCCTTCCGTCCCACTTTAAATGTTCTCTACTAGAATCCGTGCATTTTCTAACCCAAAAAACACATTAAATACACACCAAATTAAAGTGCTAATTGAGTACTTTAATTTGGTGTAAGAAATTAAAGACTAGTGTGTGAATGCATTAAATACACACATACGCACATGGTATCTAATGAGAGAGAGAGAGAGAGAGAGACTAGTGTTTGAATGCATTAAATACGCACATGGTAGTGAGAGAGGGACAGACACGCATGCAACTTATTCCTAAAAAATATTGATCACAATCGCACCATTCATCGACTCTGCACAGAAAATAGTATTCTTGAAAAAAAAGTAGTTTTGATCGGAGATAAATGGAAAAATAAACTACTCGTATTTTGTTAAAAGGTAAATATGATTTTAAACTTAAACTACCAATTTTTCAATATAACATTTAATCTGTTTTTACAAGTATCAATGCCCCACAAAAAAATGTTTACAAAAATAATTTTAAAATTTACGAAATGAATAATTAAGATCAATATTTTTAGACCCAGATGTGATCTACAAAATCGAGTTTGAAAGGGTCTCCAAACGAACATAGTTTTTAGAGGTGATCTGCTCCCTATTTTTTCAAGTACTAAGGAAAACCAACTCTCTCAGCAAAAATTCGTTCCCATGGAATAGGGCCTAAAATTGACATGTCACCCTGTTGTGATAACGGTATCGCCTCAGAACAGGGACCTGTAGTGCACCGTTTAAATCTGTAGGAGCCGAGGACAAATTTAAACCAATGGTTTCCAAGAGCTCGAATTTCGCACTACACTATGTGGTACCCTATCAAACAAACCAAAGAACGGCTCTCTCTCTCTCTCTCTCTCTCTCTCTTCCTTGATTCATTCACAACCATAAATTTTACCTATTCTCATGTTACAAAACCATAAATCAAACTCCCATGACTTGAATATCATCTCTCCTCCTCCTTTTATTACGAACGATTCTACAATGATCCATTTCACGAATCTCATCTCTCTTCCATTTTATGGAACCTACAACGATTGATTACATGAATCTCGACTCTCCTCCTCCGTCCATTGTGCTTGAAATTAGGATAAAATTTTGTCGTTGGAGCTAGATCATGATATATTTCTTCTGTTCTATAGCCAATCTAGTATTTGGTACTAGTGTTTAAGTATTTTGTGCTTCTAGCATCAAAGCAGAGTTGGCTAACAAAGACTGAAGTAATTGCTATCCTTCAGTCCGGTCCAGTTTGGACCATTTGTAAGAGCCAACAACAATAATCGGAACCGTTCACTTTTTAGAGGTTGTCGAGAATGTTGACCAAGCCAAAAATCACGTTGATTGGATATCATTTGATATGAGTCGAAATGCATTTATCTTCAAATAATTGTGTCAAATGGGTTGCAATCCAGTGTTACTCACATGGCCTCCAAAACAATGTTGGTAGTAGCATGCCAATATTGCTCACCAGCACGATACCTCGTCTCTCTCAAGCTCCAAGGTGGGGCAAACCTGAAGGGGCAGGTTATGTTCAACATCGGCGCAGGTGCAGCAATGTTTTCAACTGGAGGGTTGTGGAGGCTGACCTTTTCGTGGCCACCTTCATTATCTTTGTTGGTTCCATGGCAATCCCCAGGTTCCGCACTCAAAGCTTTCTCTCCTTACGAGCTTCGATATGGGTTGTCCTAGCGACAACTGTTTTCAGTGGACGTCTAACTTCTAAATTAATTGTAAACACAATGTGTTTATAATTAAAATATCCGATATATGCAGTACAACCATCCTATACTACATAAACAAGATCCGGAAAACTTTTATTTGCATTATATGGTTCACAGCTTCCTTAATAACTTGGTCCTTGATTTTCGAACCTTGTGCTTCCATATGTAGCTGTTATAACTTTGTGATGATTGGACTGCTCATAGTCCTCCATGTGCAGTGCCGGCTCATATATTTTGAAGGCCTGAAGCGAATTTCCTATATTGAGCCCCTTACATATTCACGAATTTCTTTAAAAAATGATACAAGTACAAAAAATAACAAAAAAATCAAACTAAGGATACAATTATGAGTATAAATGTAAAAAATATGATTGAAATTATGGAGATGCATGGGAGTCAAACCACACACTCCCAATAACATGACAATATTATGTGACCATTGAACCAAGTATTTGGTTTGTATTTTTATTTGGAAACATTCTAATATTAATATGTAAGTTACATTACAGTGGGGCCTCAATTTTGGACCAAAATTCGGGGGCCGGAAGCGGTTGCTTCCCTGGCATACCCTATAAGCCGGCTCTGTCCATGTGGGCGCCATATATTGGGGAACCAAAAATATCAAGCATGCGGTTGATTGGGAATCTGCTTGCTGGGTTCTCATGGCCATTCTATTTGTGCTCAACCTCATATGGAGGCCACACGGGAAGGGGTTCTGGACGTGCTACAACTGTACAATGCTACTGCTACTTGTTGCAATCAATTTGTTCGGAATCTATTTTGGCATTTTGAAGAAGGGCTCCGATGGGCATACATTTAGTGCCGTAGTGGAGGTGTGTGCAGTGGTTGCCCGAGACGGTTTGTTTGTAAGGCACATTTACACTGCACCGGATACCAATGCAGAAGCATAAGCAGAATAAGACAATGTGGAGCGGGCAAGGCACCTTTGATTTTGTCGGACACCTACATTTTATGATATTGACTGTGAGCAATGCTACTGCTCCATATTAACTACCACGAGCAACACGTAGATATTTCTTTTTCTGGTTTACTATATCTCCTACGATGAAGGAGAGCAACACACAGATATTTCTCTTCTTGATAGGCAGAAAGTGGCAAAAGAAATATTCAGAATTATGATATATTCAATTTTGATTAATTCAAGTGAGGATAAATAAACTGGAAGGAAAAAGCCCGAGTCATGAGTCATGAATGTAATCTTACGGGTGTTTGGGAGCTCGTTTGCATCATGTAATTGGATACGTCTCTTCTATATGATCAAAGACCCAATTGAACTATGAATTACAGTGCACATATAAGCCAAGAAATCCGACTTAGTGTCTAAATCGCTCATCTCTCGGCACCTAATTGTTTAGGCTCATAAAAATAGTCATCCTGCTCTATGTTTCTGGATCTGTTAATTCTAAACATACAAGACAGGTTATATGACGATTTAAGCAATGCATAGTTGTAGGTTATTTACTGCTAAACGAAGATGTAACAAGCACTCACTAAGCTCCTTTTCTCAAATTTCCCAATCTAGGATGACACGACACACATAGATAGTAAAGCGATGCAGATCTCTTTGCCACACAATACGTGGAGTAATCTTGACCGATTGGTAGCAGAACTATAATTTCAAATGACTTTCTAGTTTCCAACACTGTTGGATAATTGAATTCAACCCAAAAGGCTCAAATTTGTTTGCAAACGGACCAATGAAGAAGATAAGCTGTTGTGCTGTGATCTAACGTATTGCTGTCATAATTTTTGCAATTTATGGTCAATTTTGAAATTTCAACTCTTTGACTAGGTTCAAATGAATGTGTTTTTATTAGAATCTTAAAGGCATGTTCGTCCAGTCCACCCTGTTATTAGAGAATTTACTCCCCGAGGCTGCAAGATATAAAACTTTACATAACATAGAAATACTACGGTTCTATCATACCACAAATGTTTCCTACAAATTCTGTTAAAATGTAATTTTCTAGAAAATCAATCTCCTATATGTGTTTCTGTAGAATTGCAATATTGTAAGTAAATATGTCAGATAGAAATGCTATTGGGAATTCCAATTCCTTTGCCAGTGAGCCCATCTTGACTAGTTGGACACAACAAACCGTAAGGCATCTTAACTTGCCCAATCCTATTCCTCAATTTTTTATCACTGTTCATCTTAACAATCTCGTCCTTAATATTGGTCTCCTAGTTTATATTCAAAATATTGGTCTCCTTAGGTAGATCTCTATCGCTAAATTTCAAATATAAAGATTTTATAAAAATAGATAGACATGAAACAATAAAAGTTATAAACATTGCTACATTTTAAGCTTTAAATAAAAAAAGGAGAGAGAGAGAGAGAGAGAGAGAGAGAGAGAGAGAGAGAGAGAGAGAGAGAGACTAGTGTGTGAAGGCATTAAATGCGCACATGGTAGTGAGAGAGGGAGAAGAGCGCATGAGACTTATTTGGAGGAGGATCTAGTAAGGCATAGAATTATTGGGGGACGATCCTCCAGGCTATAAACTTAAAAAATAGGACCGGCCCGGAATTATGCCTAAAAAATATAGATTGGGAGTTGCTGTAGTGCGGCAGCCGCACTACACGGTGTAGAGCGGCGGATCCGACCGTCTATTTTGATATGAAGGGCTCGGATTTAATCCAAGTTCTTCCATTCAAATCCGAGCCATCTATTGTTCGGATGAAAATTCGAGTCGTCCATTGCTGAGATGGACGGCCAGATTGGCCGCACTATGTATGTAGTGCGGGGCTGCACTATAGCACCCCCAGATCCAAAAAATATGGATCACAACTGCACCATTCATAGACTTCACACAGAAAAATACTATTCTTGTAAAAAAGTAGTTTTGATTGGAGATGATACGCACACCAGATTGTAAGATCTTGGGTACTCAAATCCTTCGATTTGCAACGTTTCTATGCTCATTTGATCGCTAAAGTCAAATTTTGCACGTAAGGTGTTTTGCTGAGCCTTTCAGGTAAAACGAGCGATTAAGGCGGTCTTGCGTGCCAAAGGATGTTCGGGTAGTACATTGGTGTCCAACCACTCGAGACCATAGAAGTGGTGCCGCCAAATCCGTGGACCTTGAGACAAAGTCTTGTATGAAGCTCAACCAGTTCAGCAAGCTAGATCTTCATTTCTGCAGAATGTTATTGATCACTAGAGTGAAGTTATCGATAACATTGCCCCATTCCTGTTCTACCAAGCACTCTTGACCCTGAGTTATCGATTACTCTGTTCAAGTAATCGATACCTTTTCACCATTTTGGTCCAGAATTTGTCCAGAAGCAAGGAGAGCGATAACTTTTGATCAATGTTATGGATAACATTGTTTCCTTGGGTGCCTATTAAAGTAATGTTATCGATAACCTTTTGTTCGTGCAGATATTTTTCTTACTTTTTCAGACTTTTCACTTATGAAAACTTTCTTTTTATGGGTTACTTTTTGGGGTTTTTCCTGACTTTTGAGGAGAGAGAAAGTCCTTTGTGTATAAATAGGACTACCTCTCTCCCTCTTTGAGGATCTAGCACATTACTACTTTTAGGTTTTCTCCATTAATGTCTTCTTAAGCTTTTCAAGTTGTAATTTCTCAAGAACCATTAAGGTATTTATGTTATGTTAATTTCTCGTGTATTAAAGTTGTTCATATGCTTTGGATCCTATATAAAATCAAGTTTATTTCCGGTTTTATTGGTTAAAAAATGTTTGTCAATTCTAGCATGCTTTCTAGTCTTCTTAATATGCATGAGTAGTTGATTGGGCTTGGCTACAGAGTGATTAACGTCATGTGACTTATGTTAATCTTACCTTTCTCAACTAAATACTTGAGGTTCAGTATGGAAAATGAGCGTGGTTCACTTTTTAAGTAACAAAACTTGTCGATGTTAACCTCCGGTGACCATATGCTTGCACATATGGTTCCGTGAGCTATGTCTCGCCTCGTGTTTGCCAAGAGAATAAAAGAGCTCGCTGGTTCTCCATACTTAATTTCTCGTCTTTAATGGTTTCATAGCAAAATCTCCCGGTTGATAGCCTATGCCGTGCGATTCAACCGTGTTTTCGTTGAGAATGGTTAGTTGGCCTAAGTTACGGGCGTTATGAACTCCAATGCCTTGCCGCTTGTTTGATCTAGTTAAAACTCATTTCTAGTCTTTTTCATAAGAGCATTTTTCACCTTTCAAAGCAAAACAAAAAGTTGCCCGTCTAAACGCCGCAAACCCTTACATCTAAAAATCCTAGCAAGCTATAAAGACCATCTCTGTGGGAACGATTTCGGACTTCCGGATATTATGCTGACAATGACCTAGCCCTACGCTCGGGGTAATTCAACCTATTTCGACGGTTAGGTTGGGACGAAGCAGGAGATAAATGAAAAAAATGATCGAACTACTCATACTTTGTTAGACAGTAAATATGATTTTAAACTTAACATGATCTTCAATATAACACTTAATTTGTTTTTACATGTATCAGTTTTCCATAATATATTTTTTACCAAAATAATTTTATAATTTACAAAATGAACAATTAAGATCAATATTTTTAGACCTGATGTGATCTATGACATCTGTAGACACCTCATTCTGGACTGTCCAGATAACGTTATTTGTCGATCCTTTATTTCCCCAATGATGATTATAGTCGAAAACAGTTTGAGGACAAAGGTGTGTTTGAGCTTTGAGCGCCCTTAACCTTTCTCAAACCCGTTTCAAACCTTTCAAACCAGAGCCAGACAGCCCCAGCAAAACCCAAACTGGCTTACGCTATTGATCTCTTGGCGCACGCCAGTCATGTGCCACGTGTCGGTCATCGACCGTTGACCCAGTTATAATTGGCGCACGCAGGTCCATATATGGCGCACGCCAGTCTAGCCCAGTCAAATCAACTTTATTCAGCCACTTGGGCGAGATTTTTGTGCCACCCTGACATGGGCTACAGCTCCCTGATGATTGCATTCGGCCAGGGATGTTCCCCCACTCTCCTACATTTACCCCATCACCCTTCCTTCCCTCTCAAGCTTTCCCTCCAAAAACCAACCAATCTAACCAGCCATTACTTGGCTGGTTACACCCCTCTCTCCTCTATATATACTCCCCTCTCACACTCTTGCAAAGGGTTACCAAGTTCACAAGGGGTTAGCCTCATTAAGAAGAAAAAGCTCTCTTCTTCCCTCTTTCTTGTTCTCCATCTCTTTTCTTCCATTGAAAGAGAAAGGAAAACAACCCACTTCTACCCACCCTACTGATATCCAGTCACCATTTAAGCTTCCATCTCCAAGCTTTAAGTTCAATACCACCTTCAATCCTCAAACAAAAAGGTATACCACCTTTGTGTCCCTTTCTGTTTTTGGCCCCTGAGGGGAACCAGTAAGGCCCAGGCTAGTAAGTAATACTAGTCCTGGCCTCAAACTGGTAAAATACGACAAACGTATGAGATGGACCTTGGCGCACGCCAGTATATATATGCCGTACGCCAGTCATGGCAGTACGAGCACTACTGGCGTGGGGATCATGGATCCTCATTTCTGTTATCTCTCATTTCAGTCGATCACCTTAGCATGCTAAATAACCAGTTTACTGCTTTCTGTATATTTAGAACTGTTTAGATGTGGTAGTTATTGCCTACTCTTTGTCTATTCAAAAGGCCTCTGGGATCCTTCTAGTCATGTTCCAGAGCCCAGATGATGCAAAAGCCAAGCACTGGATTAGGGTCAAACATGCGTACGGCAGTCCATGACTGGCGTACGGCAGTTAAAACTAGGATCCAGTGACTGGCTCTTGCATCTTAGTTTAATCTTGGCCCCTTTTATATCCCCACACTGTTTTTGGGGTATTATGCTACTTTTCTTGGCTTGAAGCCATCTCTCTTGTCTGTAAATGTATATGTTATGTTCTATTAAACTGCATGGTTTGTCCTGGGTGTGCGCTGGTCCTTTTCCAGAGCCCAGAGGGTTGCAAACAAAGACTGTGAAACCAGATAAGTGGAGTACGCCAGTCTTGCTGTGGCGTGCGCAAGTCTAACCAACATGCAGTGGCTCGACCAGTGCATGCTGGTAGAACTTGCTCATGCCCCTGCGGGGCAGCGTACTGCAATTTGTCCAGTTTGCTCAGTGCTTGTTCTCAATCTATATTTAGCATTGCAATCAAGTCATCCATAAACATTTTGCCACATAAATCACAACTTGTTATAGTTTTAACCCCCGTTAACTGTTCCCCCGCCCTAACTGGCTAAAAAATGATCAAATGAGAGAAAAATGCAAACGTTTTATAAAATGCCCGAGTAGAGACCGATCTCCGGATTGGGCGAGAGGGGGTGCCATAAAACCATTCCCTTCTCGTAACCTGGCTCCCGAACCTCAGATATCGAAGGTGACGACGGACCAGTCTACAAGCCTTTTCCAAAATCAAACAAACGTGGCAAACGTTTTCGAGTTCGGTTCCTTGGGTGCTTTCACCGCTAAAACCCGAGTGGCGACTCTGAATCGAGGCGTTTCGCCGCGCTTTTCCAAACACAAAAGGGCCGCACCCAATTTCACAAACAAAATTTCCGGGGTGGCGTGCCCACAACATTTTGTTTGAAAGGGTCTCTAAACAAAGATAGTGTTTAAAGGTGATCGATATGCTCCCTATTTTTTCTGGTATTGAGAGAAACTAATTCTCATAGGAAAAATTCTTTCCCATGGAATAGGGCCTAAATTGATATGTCACCCTGGCATGATAACGGTATCGCCGGAACAGAGATCTGTAGGAGCCGAGGAGCAGCAATTTGAACCAATGGTTTTCGAGACGAATGACTTAAATTGCGCACTGCACTACTTGGTACCCTATCAAACAAACAGAAAAAATGGGGCTCTCTCTCTCTCTCTCTCTCTCTCTCTCTCTCTCTCTCTCTCTCTCTCTCTCTCTCTCTCTCATCCTTGATTCATTCACAACTATAAATAGTACTTATTCTCATGTTACAAAACCATAAATATACAAATGATCCTCTATATATTCCCTCTTTTGTTACGAATCCTCTTTCCCCTCTTTGATTTCAACCTTTTTGCAAGAGACATGTCAAAAAAACATCGACACAAAATTCGCGAACCCTAATGTCTTAACCAATTATTGAGGTCTAAAATTGTACATCTTGTCCTTTCCATTATGTACTTAGCAATTCATTCTTTTGGTTGACAGGTACTTCAAGGAGAAAATGAAGTTTGAATGTTGCTACACCGCTTATGAGTTTTGTGTGTAGGCAGCACTCTTCATAATAAATGCTGTCGGATATGGTTTTAGCATCGGAAAGGCCAGTGAGTTCGCTTGGACAACATAAGTAGGAAGAGTGGCGATGGAGATCATATTCCTACTTGCAATGTATGCTTTGATCTTCTATAACATGCCAAGTGAATTCAGCCATTTCTCTTGCAAAAAGGTTGAAATCAAAGACGGGATAGAGGAATTTGTTTAGTCATAAGAAAAATGGGAGAATTTTTCAAACAAAATCTAGTACAAGGAAGCAACGCAATGAATTGCTCATGAGTTGGTTCAACCGAGTTGAATACTACTAAAAAGAACTTTGAGAGTTTGCGGAATCTTATATATGTAGAGATTTTTTTTTTTGTATTTTTTTTTTTTTTGCTAAGCAATCTAGAGATTTGTTTGAACGATGGTATTTACAAAATGAACAATTTCTAAATAAATGTACATGTTGAAATAAATGTATTACGTCTCTTGCCTTTAAACTTGAAGTTACTGTTGAATCTTCTATACGATCCAAGACCGAATTGAACTATAAATTTCAGTGCATAAGCCAAGAAATCCGAAAATGTGTCTCTGTCTTGGCACATAATAGTTTAGGCTCATAAAGATGGGCAACCAACGCTCTGTTTTTGGATATGTTATGAACATATATGACAGGTTAACATGTTATAGATATTCACAAGACGATTTAAGCTATGCATAGTTGTACTATATTTAATTTGGTGCTAAATGTAAATATAATTGGTGCTCAATAAACTCTTTTTCTCAAATTTCACAATCAATGATGACACGACACACATACTTAATTAGACAAAAAAGCGATGCAAACCTATTTGCCACATAATACATGGAGTAATCTTGACTGATTGGTAGCAAAACTGTAATTTCAATGACTTTCCACAGTTTCCAACACTGTTGGATAATTGGATTCAACCCAAAAGGCTCAAATTTGTTCGCAAACGGGCCAATGAAGAAGACAAGCTGTTGTGTTGTGATCTAACTAGTATTGCTGTCGTAATTCTGCAATCCATGTACAATTTTAAAATTTTGGCTCTTCGACTAGGCTCAAATTAATATGTTTCTTATTAGAATCTTAACGGCATGTTCGCCAAGTCTGCCCTGTCAGTAGAGAATTTGCTAGCCGAGACTGCAAGATATACAACTTTACAAAACATAGAAATACTATGGTTCTATCATACCACAAACGTCTCCTACAAATTGTGTTAAAATATATTTTCAAGAAAATCAATATCATTCATGTGTTTCTGTGGAACTGCAATATCAGTACAGTAAGTAAGAATGTTAGACAGATATACTATTGGGAATTCCCTTGCTAGTGAGCCCATCTTGAGTAGTACGTAGGACACAACAGAGGGTAAGGGGTGATGGGGTCTTTTTTGGTTGTTAGGGTCTTTGTCGGTTTCTGGCCTACACTTTGGGTAGCCTTGGAGATTAATAAATTTTCATAATCATTTACCATTGTCTTTTCAATATTTGTAATTTTTTGGAGATTAATAAAATTTCTTTTGCCAATCAAAAACTATAGAGAGAGAGTGTAAGGCATCTTAACTGGCCCAACCCTTTTCCTCTATTTCCCATCACTGTTCATCTCTACAATCTCATCCTTAATCTAAACCAAGTCCAACGGTTTGTGTACATATTTACATACTAGTTAGTTTGTGCAGATAGTTAGAGTTTTGATTTAAGAATTCAAAGCAGAATTGGTCCTCTTCGATTTCTTGCTTGTGATGGCAAATTATCTAGACTTAATAAGTTGAGCTTCATAATTTCATTTTTGTTGTTCTGGACTGAGATCTATCGAAAGTGATTTCATTTCATTTGATTCTCTGCGAGTGAAGAAACAACGGACAATAATCAAGATTTAAAGTTCGAAAGTTGCTTCAATTTTATGCTTATTTTGGATTGATTTCATAAAAAACACACCAAGAAAATATTAGAATTGATTTTCTTGTTAATTATCGTTTTCTTTGGAGGGAGAGAGAGAGAGTTGCATAGATAACTTATCCAAAGAATAATACTAGGGTACCATACTCATTTAGTATTTTCTGTTAACGGAGTTGGAGTTGCACTTTATTCAAAATTCATAAGGAGCTGAATTGGTCACGAATAAAATACAACGAGGTCATCTACAAAATGGCCAAACCAAGTGGAGGTCATCTGCAGTTTGCCCTTTGATTTTTCTAGAACTATGTTTCTTTAATGATGCAACAGAGAAACAGAGAAAACAGAGAAAGTGGAAATATGTAGATTAAAATTTGGGGTATGAGCCCTTTAATGATGATGCAAACATGTTAACTCATTGTCCTGAAAAAGTGATCTTTCTTTGCAAGTATGTTCATTGCAGAAAGCCATTCTCTATAGTTCGAGTCGAGGTCTTAGTAGTTATTGAGACAATGATTGAAAGTTTTTCGATGCTAAAGCTGCAGGAAAACTTGCGCCGTGGATGGTAATTGGAACTGGTTTGGCATCTTGAAGCTCAAAGCGGGTTTCAGAGTGGATAATAGAATCATCTACATCACGTTCATCATGAAGGAGAGGGAAAATGTTCCGACAACGGAGAAAGAAGCATTACAATTTAGTTTTTTTTTTTCCATCATACTTTACATACTATCACACAAAATTTAAGGCTGTGAGGGCTAACGACCAATTGGTGTTAGACAATGGTCGCACAACATGTCCTACGCATCTTCGACCCATAGGCCAGGAATTATCCCTAAAAAATATTGATCACAACCGCACCTTTCATAGACTTTGCACAGAATAGTATTCTTAAAAAAAAAGTAGTTTTGATCGAAGATAAATGAAAAAATCAACTACTCATACTTTTTTAGACGGTAAATATGATTTTAAACTTAAACTACCCACTCTTCAATATAACACTTAATTTGTTTTTACATGTATCAATGTCCCATAATATTTTCTTTACCAAAATAATTTTTAAATTTACAAAATGAACAATTAAGACCAAATATTTCTAGACCCTTATGTGATCTATGAAATCAAGTTTGAAAGGGTCTCCAAACGAAGATAGCATTTAGAGGTGATCTGCTCCCCATTTTTTCGGGTACTAGGGGAAACCAATTCCCGCAAGAAAAATTCTTTCCCATGGAATAGGGCCTAATTGACATGTCATCTTGGTGTGATAACGGTATCGTTCTAGATCTGGACCTATAGGTGCCAAGGAGAAATTTGAACGAATAGTTTCCGAGATGGACGGCTCGAATTGCGCACTACACTACATGGTACCCTATCAAACAAATAGAAAAACCAGTTCTCTCTCTCTCTCTCTCTCTCTCTCTCTCTCTCTCTCTCTCTCTCATCCTTGATTCATTCACAACTATAAATAGTACCTATTATCCTGTTTCTAATCCCATGACTTGGATATCATCTCCTCCTCCTTTTATTACGAATCTACAATCACCCATCTCACGATTCTCATCTCTCCTCCATTTTATGAAAGCTAAAATAATTGATTACGTGAATGTCCACACTCCTCCTCCATCCATTGTGCTTGAAATTAGAATAAATTGTTGTCTTTGGAGCTAGATGATGACATATTTCATCAATACATAATCGACTCGCTCTCTTCTTGAAGTACGAAAAATATACGACGAATTCAAGTATACCTTCTTCCTCTCTGTTTTGTAGGCAAACTAGTGTCTCTCTTCTGTTCAATAGCCAAATCTAGTATTTGGTACCGGTGTTTAAGTATGTTGTGCTTCTAGCATCAATGAGTGATAAATCTTCTTCATCATAGCCCTTGTTCATGGATACTTAGATGCATGTGGGTCCAATAACATCCAATGGTTCTGGACCAAGTTGTGTCCAGAAATGTGTTTTAAAGTTGTGCATATATCATATGTTGTTGTTGGACAATGATTGGAGGTTTCTTAGATGCATGGGTCCAAGTGCATTCAACGGTTCTTGACAAAGTTGTGGCCAAAATTTGTTTTAAAAGTTGTGCCTATATCATTGTTGTTTTCCTTTATATGCTTCGAAAATCCATTCCTTGTAGTTGGAGTCGAGGTCTCAATACCTATTGGGACAATGATTGGTTTCTCTGCTTCAGGAAAATTTTTGCCTGAGATGGCAATTGGAACTCGTTTGGCATCTTGATGCTGGTAGCAGATTTTAGAGAGGATGATAGAATCATATACATCATCTTCATGGAGGGGGGAAATGTTTTGATAATGGAGAAAGAGCATCCGGCGATGAAAAGACAATATGATTTTTTCTTTCCATCATGCTTTACATACCACAACCTCTGGCATCGCACCAAGAAATGAAGCAGGAAAATTTGTGCTTTGATAGCCCTAACAATAGAAAACTTTAAAAGGTAAATTTGTGCTGAAAACCTCAACAACTATATATTGTGTTCCATTGCCACTATAAATAGAACCCGCAAAAACAAAAAAAGCAGAGGGTTTTCGAATAAGTCCCTCTCCCCGGTAATTCTCATATCCCAAACTCTCTATCTACTTGTTTCATTTTTTTATGTCTATGACTAACATAAGTTTTTCTTTTTTTGGTAATAAAACAGAGGTTATACAAGAGAGGTCTCCTTCTGATCAAATGTCGCTCTTCCGTTCACAGAAGAAAAAGGTTCTCCCAAGAAAGATGGTAACTCTCTCTCTCTCTCTCTCTCTCTCTCTCTCTCTCTCTCTCTCTCTCTCTCTCTCTCTCTCTCTCTCTCTCATCTTCATTTACACGATCAAGATGTAACAATGTCGAGATTAGTAATAATAGTATCGTATTTGATAAAGTTTTCTATTCCAATCTCTTTGTTTAAGTACTAAATCAATTGAACTCTCACTGATGCCCTCAATTGTTTCCTCAATTTTTATGACTCTTGCTCATCGAATCTTTATTGTGAGAAGTTAAAAAAAAAAAGATTTTACATTTTCATAGGAGATAAGAAAAGTTATAAATAAAATACTTAGAAAACACTCTTCCTCCTGGCAGAGCAATAAAATTGAGTCGCAATAAAATTGAGGAAAACTCAAATAAAGAACAAGCATTTCTTAGAGAGTGAGTTTCTTAAGAGCAACTCAGTAACCCAGTTACCCCGAAGGTGAAGGATCTCCCCAACTCATTAAAAACACACAAGTGTTCTTCCTTGTAATTCTCACATAGTCACATAAGGTAAAGGGATGAAAACCGTGTACAACATCAGAAGACAACTAGTGTTGAAGTCTTCAGGATATGAAAGGAAATGCATATACATTTATATTTATTTATATACGATAGGTCCCGAGAATCAAAGTATTAGCTTATTGTTTCAATCTGGAAACCAAATACTCAGTTAGAGAATACAATAGTTAAAGCCACAATATCTTGAGTGATTAAAAACTAGAACAGTAGATTTTTGGAATGCCAAGCCGAGCACTTGAGCAAAACGTTGAAGCTCCGATGTGTTTTAAAAGAGGAGATCGAACCTATTTAGTCCAAGGGATTTCAAGGAGCAGATTTGTAAAAATCGAATTATGACGAGAAGTAATGGCGGGTATACTAAAGGAGGGCAATTAAGTCATTCAATAAAAGGTGCAATTAATGTTTTGGCGGGAACAATTTGGGTTTTGCCATTATGAGCTCCCAAATAGGAGTAGTATTGGCATACAGTAGGATTTTGTATTTTGATTTTTCGAATAATATGTTTCAAAAAGTCTAAGAGCAGTTGTGTCCGTATTTTTCAATCATCCTGAAACATGATGATGTATTCAACAGGAATTGTGTTCTAAAGTTGTGCATGTATCGTTCGTTTTTTTTTTTTTCAAAAAGTCAAGGAACAAAACTCCAAAACACAACTACGGATACTATTGTGTTCAAAACCGTTGGATACTTAGATGTGTGTGGGTCCAATTGCATCCAACAGTTCCGAACAAACTTGTGTCCGGAAATGTGTTTTAAAATTGTGCACATATCATTGTTGTTTTTCTTTATACGCTTCGGAAAGCCATTCTCTGTAGTTCGAGTCGAGGTCTTAATACCTATTGGGCCAATGATTGGAGGTCTCTCTGCTTCAAGAAAGTTTTAGCAAGAGTAGTGCAAGCCCTTTGGTTTCTTCGGATCAGGCCCATGCATGTTTAGCAATGCGTTTTATTCATACATGTTGTCCAATTATTCATATAATCTTCCTAACTGTTTCGTTATTTTTTGTTTCGTTGTTTGTTTGGCTTCTGCAAAGGCTTCTCTTGCTGTCAAAGTTGTGGAGAAGATTGCTGAATCAGACTCGATTAAACATTCCACTACTCTAGAAGAGGTATTACAAGAGAGAGTTGAGAAACCAACCGGTCCCTAGAGTATTAGAGTTTCATCCGAAGGAATTGATTCCCGACCAAGATGTTCATAATTTCTCCAAGTTATCCGTACAACTTGGGCCAATTGCTCAAAGTTGGCCTTAAAGAAATTAACAACAATCGACTTAATGTCACATTATTATACAAAGAAGTCATGAAAATGAGGGACTTCGATGAATTGACATTGCTAAGGGCATTTGATTATTTAGTCAAAAATGACAACGAGGGAAAGGCGTTTTTGGCGAAGAATGCCAGACATCAAACGGTGTTGGTTGAAGGTTTTCGCAAGAAGGATGACGAGAAAAATCGAACGGTGTCGGTTGATGTTTTTGGAGTAATCACCGACTGACTAGAGAAAAGGAATTGCTCATGAGTTGGTTCGGTCGAGTTGAATACAACTAAAGAGACTTTGAGAGTTTGTGGAATCTTCATCATCATGATAGAAAATCTATGGAGTACAAATCACTGACCGACGAAAGAAAGCGGATTGCTCGTGAATTGGTTTAATCAAGTCGAATACTACTGAAGAGCCTTTGAGAGTTTGCGGAATCTTGGATAGAGATTTGTTTGAGTGATGGTATTAGCGAGATTGTATTTACAAATTGAACAATTTCTGAATATATGTATTTCTTGAATAAATGTACTATAAGAGAAAGTTGAGAAATCTGACTCAGTGTCCAAATCGCTCGTCTCTTGGCACCTAATTGTTTAGGCTCATAAACATAGGCAGACTGCACTCGTTTCTGGATCTGTGATGACCATACCAAAAAAGTTATATATATGACATGCTATAGATATTCATAAGATGATTTAAGCTACACATAGTTGTAGGTTATTCAATTTAGTGCTAAATGGAAAGGTTATAGACGATCAATAAGCTCATTTTCTCAAATTTCACAATCAATGATGAAACGACATACATACTTAGATACTCCCTCCGTCTTTCTTGAAGTGTCCTGTTTCGTAATTCCAATTTATTAAAAAGACATCATTATTATACCTTTCACATCAACTTTTTCCTCCACTTTCCCTGCTTACCCATCATCATTACACTTTTACTCACTTATTTTTTAAAATGGAATCTACTTTTAGGGACAAAATAGACAATTCACCAACTTTTACCTACTAACTTTACAAAATGGACACTTATCAAGGGACAGCCCAAAATGGAATACCGGACTATAAATAAGGGACGGAAGGAGTAGTAAAGATGCAGACCTGTTTGCCCCATAATATACTACAAGAAAACATATAATTGGAGTTGGAAAATTTTCGTCGTCAAAGGGTTAGATTTCGTTGCCAAATAAATTGGCTACGAAAAAATTCATCGCCCAAATTCATCGGCGAAGGTTGGTCGCAAGAGAGCTCGGCGACGAAAAAAATAAATTCGTCGCCGATTATTCCTTTTGGTGACAAAACAAGTTGACCATTGGTGATGAAAACTATCAACTTCTTGCTTCTCCTGGGTTTCGAACCTGAGTCTTTCATCTAACCATACCCATGGGCGCATGTATTTGACCAACTGCACTAGGCATACTTTTCAAAATGTATTGGGAATATATATATATATATATATATATATATATCAGTCAGGTTCCGGTGAGGGATCCCGCATTTTATTAAAATGCGGGACTCCCCTTTCCGATTGAATTTCGATGATCCGATCCGCTCAAAGTGATCAGAACGTGATTTTAAGGGTCCCCGCTAGAAATCAGCAAAAAAAATGACCGGGAAGGGCTTCATCCGAGCAGTTTTCATTGAACGGTTCAAAAGAAACTGCTCGGATGAAACCCTTCCCGGTCATTTTTTTTGCTGATTTCTCACGAGGACCTTTAAAATCACGTTCTGCACACATTGAACGGTTTGGATTTTTAAAATTTGATCGGGAAATGAAAGTCCCACATTTTACAAAGTGAGGGATCCCTCACTTGATCCGTGGTGTGTGTGTGTGTGTGTGTGTGTGTTTATATAGTATTTTTTGATTTCATTACTATCAAATTTGATAACTAAGAGGAGATCTATTATTCTTTCATTTGTTATGTTTTTAATTAACTTTAAAACATAAAATTTATTTATTAAACCTCATTATCTTGTTGGTACAAAATTAGTATTGGCTCTAATACATGTTAGGAAAAAAATACACACAATAAACAAAAAAATTAACTTACAATAAATTGTTTTTGACTAAATAATCAAAAATTCATTTATATTCAGACTTGGGTTTGGAAAAATGAGAAGAAATTTACCCATTAAAAGCTGAGTACTAGGTGATAGGTGCGTGATATCTTGGATATGAGCACCTAAGTAGGGCAAATTAGCGCATTAGAGGCGCGTTTTATTCCATTTTTCACTTGATGCCGTGCTGTGTTTTGGTTTTGTGTTTTTATTATTTTCACAGGTAATAGGGTGTTTTTAGCGCCAAGGTTGGCATGAGTGGTTTCGAGGCCGTTTCATACGTTGCCGGGATGACCAAAGCGGAGGCGTAAACGTCGGGTGACGTCGTTTGCATGTCGGGTGGTCAAAACCCATGCAAGGATCAAAAGATGGCCACTGTAGCGGGCTGTATCGATACTACCGTGTAAAGTATCGATACAATGAGTTGCAAGAGTGATCCAAAGGCTAACAGGAACTTGGGTATCGATACTTAAATTGCATGTATCGATATAATTAAGTATTAATTTCGTCCACGGAAGAACTGAATGACGGCATCGATACTCCCATTTCAAGGATCGATACCGACGGCCACTACGGAATTAATCATTGTTTAATCGACGGCCGCAACGAAAATAATATTTGTTTAATCGTTCTTTAAATTCCGAATTAAGGGGTTTTCCTATAAATACTCCGGAGAACTTTGTTTTTAGGGTTCGTACTTTTTAGGAGCAGCTTTCTTTTCACGTTCTTTCTTTCCAGAGCTCTTTTCTTTTGAAGCTTTCAAGTTTTGTTCAAGAACACATCTTCCGGTAACTCGTATCACGTTTTGTTCTTAATTAAAGTTGCTCGTGTTTCTCTTTTTAGTTTTAATCCTTTGTTTAATTTTTGTTTCCAAGCATGATGCAAGTTAAAGTTTATTTTTCTTTCTTTTTATTTTTAATAATGAGTGAGTAGTTTTTCTGAGGTTTGGTCGCTGGGTAAAGGCGCGCCGCGACCCAATTAGGATTCATCTCGCAATTTTCTGCACATTAATTCAATTAAATAAATTTAGTTGGTGAAAACTACGTCCGTTGGACGAATTCGAGGCATTGCCTGGGCTCATGTGAGCAGGAACGGGGGACCAAAACCTGTTCGCTGCTGTGTACGGGACCGACAACCTTAGGATTCGCATCCTTCGGAGTTTCCAATTCTCCCTAAATTTAACCGTTTTTAGAACCTTGAAAAGCGAGCGGATTCTGATTAGGTAGCGAGCGCCGGATTCCCTACGACCGTGCCTCTCTCTTTAATTATTTGAGCAAGTTATCTGTTAGTATTAGTTAATCTCAACAACCAACAAAGGGTGGCTACCTAAGAGCCCGTTAAACTAGTTAAGCCCGAGTTTTTAGCCAGCACACATTACTGTCTCTGTGGATTCGATTCCGGACTTACTGGATATTGTGCTACATCGGTCTCAGCCCTACGCTTGGGGCAACCCATTATTTTAGGACTAGAAATCGGTCAAGCACTAGGTTTCTTTTATTCTTTTCTATTTATTTCGTTCAGTATAGGTCTATGGGGATTACTGTGTCTCTTAACTTGTATTAATTTTTTATGTGTAACCTTTCAATAAATTTTGCGGCATAAATTATATGTATTCATGAATAACATGGTAAGTTAATTCTATCACAAATAGTACATATTGGTGAAAAAATTAATTTCGTGTAACAAAATTGGCGATGAAATTTTCATCGCCTTTTGGTAACCAAATTGTGACGAAATTACTTTTTCTTTGGTAACCAAATTGGCGACAAAATTACAATTAATTTCGTCGCCAATTTGTTACAAAAGGCGACGAAAAATAATTTCAACACCAATTTGGTTACCAAAAGAGACGAAATTAGTATTTCATCGCCAATTTTGTTAACGAAATTAGTTTTTCATCGCCGATGTGTACTATTTGCGACGAAAATCAATTTCGTCACCATTTTTCATCACCTATTACCTGATTTCTTGTAGTTTATAATACGTGGAATGATCTGACAAATGGCTCAATCCAACAAATTATTTCCTATTTTCTTCCTTCTCATTATGAGTTTGCAATTTTTCGCTTTTTTTGTATTTGAGAAAACAATGACATGGAAATGGCCGAAAAAGTAACATTTCCTTTTCCTGCAAAAATTGTTTTTTAGAAATTTGCTGGAAGAAAGTTTCCAGAAACAATTGACCTAAAAATTATTTTGTATTTTCCGACTAATAAAAACATGAAACATGAAACAAAGAATATAAAATGTATACCAGTGGCTGATGAGTTTATGGTAGCCAGAGTCATTCACTGCAACATATTTTTTTATCCAACTGCCAAAACAGAAGCTTCAACATCGTGTTCAAATTTAAATTTACAACCTAGCCGTTATTACAATCTAGCTAGTGTCAATCTATTGCTAAAATCTGTCATCAATCTATTGCTAAAGCTTTTATTAATCTATTTGCTAAATCTGTTGCCAATCTATTGCAAAATCTGTTATCAATCCATTGCTAAAGTTGTTTATTTTTTTTCAGTCAAATGGAAATTCATAAAAACTTACGAAACAAAGTACCACATCAAGAGTATCAATATAATAAACATAGCGTGCAAGGAAGTAAAATAACTACTAAGCCTAGTCAAAAATTTGCCTAATTTTCAGGCTATCTCTAAGCCCAAACTCTCTCATAGCAATGGACATTTCCATAAGGAATACAAGGTTGACATCTTGTTCAGCACCCCATTGAGCAAGATAATCGATGCACTGGTTGGCTGTTCGGTAGGTATGGCCAATCGTGGTGTTGGTCCGATCCATGAGATGATGGGCTTCATTTATCATCACGCTTTGGGGGTGTAAGTTTGGATTGGCTTCGTTGATCAGGTTCACAACATTGCTAAAGTTGTTGACAATGCATTATCAGTGCTAAAATATGGGTTTTAAATTTTTATGTAAAAACAAGCATGTCACTGTCAAATTTGCATGTGATTAAATTTAGCAAATACAATATTAGAGTTCACAAAAATTCCAAAGGTATAAAAAAAAAAAATAGAATTTTACATAAGGGTTAGAGTTCACATTCAATAAATTCGGTCATTGAGAAAGTACTATATATACTATATAGGAGAGCCTATATATAATACACACTTTTTTTACCAACCAAAAAATGTTCAACCAAACGTTCAAGTGGTGTTTGTACATGTATCAACACCATTGAGATCAATACTTTGAGACCCTGATGTGATCTACAAAATCGAGTTTGAAAAGGTCTCCAAATGAAGATAGTGCTAGAGGTGATCGATCCAGTCCCTATTTATTAGGGCACTGAGGGAAACCAACTCCCACAAGAAAAATTCTTTCCCATGGAATAGGGCCTAAATTGACATGTCACCCTGGCGTGATAACGATATTACCCCAAAATAGGGACCTGTAGGAGTCAAGGAGAAATTTGAACCCATGATTTTCGATACAAACGGCTTGAATTGGGCACTATACTACATGGTACCCTATCAAACAAACTGAAAAAATCTCTCTCTCTCTCTCTCTCTCTCTCTCTCTCTCTCTCTCTCTCTCTCTCTCTCTCTCTCTCTCTCTCTCTCTCTCAACTATAAATAGTACCTATTCGATCTCGTGTTATTACAAAACTACAACGATTGATTACATCAATCTTGACTCTCCTCCTAAGTTCATTGTACTTGAAATTAGAATAAATTGTTGTTGGAGCTAGATCATGACATATTTCATCAGTAATCTACTTGCTCGCTTCTTGAAGAACAAAAAATACGACGAATTCAAGTAAACCTTTCTTCCTCTTTGTTTCGTAGGCGAAACTAGTCTCCCTTTTCTGTTCTATAGCCAAATCTAGTATTTGGTACTGGTGTTTAAGTATTTTGTGCTTCTAGCATCAATGGGTGATTAATCTTCATCATCAGATTCCTTGTTCTTTGTATTGGTTTTGCTCCGTAAATAGTATTGTCGTACAGTAGGATATTGTTTTTTGATTTTTCTGATAATATGTTTCAATTGGGAAGAAACGGAGAGAGTGGAAATGTAGATTAAAATTTTGGGGTATGAGCCCTTTAATGATGATGCAAACATGTTAGCTCATTGTCCTGATTTAACAGTGATTTTTCTTTCAAAAAGTCTAGGATTAGTTGCGTCCGGAATTTTTCATCATCTTGAAACATGATGATGCATCGAACGGGAATTATGTTCTAAAATCATGCACGCATCATGGCTGTTTTTCTTTCAAAAAGTCCAAAAACACAACTCTAAAACATCTCTTCAGACACAAATGTGTTCGAAACCGTCGGATACTTAAATGCATGTGCGTCCTACTGCATCCAACGGTTCCAAACAAAATTGTGTCCGGAAATGTGTTTTAAAGTTGTGCATACATATCATTGACGTTTTTCTTTATATGCTTTGGAAAGCCATTCTCTGTAATTCAAGTTGAGGTCTTAATACCTATTGGGAAAGCTGTTAATATTCTCAGCTACTTAGATGCATGGGGTTTTGGGGTTGGCATATGATTGTCGAGCGTATGGGCTATCAACATAGTTGGGACGATGTCATTCGCCCGTCGTGATGTCTTTTATCCCTTCCCTTGTCTTGTACTGTTTACTTCATTATTAATAAAATTGATTTCACTTTTCAAAAAATAGGATCCAATAACATCCAACGGTTTCAGACAAAGTTGTGTCCGGAAATGTGTTTAAAGTTGTGCATATATCATATGTATATTGTTGTTGCACAAAGATTGGAGGTTTCTTAGATGCATGTGGGTCCAAGTGCATCTAACGGTTCTGAACAAAGTTGTGGAAAATTTTATTTTAAAGTTGTGTATTGTTGTTTTCCTTTATATGCTTTGAAAAGTCATTCTCTGTAGTTCAAGTCGAGTTAATACCTATCGGGACATTGATTGGAGGTTTCTCTGCTTCAGGAAAATTTGTACCCGAGAGGACAATTGGAACTCGTTTGGCATCTTGATACTGGTAGCAAATTTTAGAGAGGATGATAGAATTCTATACATCATCTTCATGGAGGAGGGGGGAAATGTTCAAACAATGGAGAAAGAAGTATCCGGCGACGAAAAGACCATATGGTTTTTTCTTTCCATCATGCTTTACATATCACAACCTCTGGCATCGCACCAAGAAATGAAGCAGCTAGCTAGCGCAGCCTTTGAACCGGTACAAATTCAACTATGCTTCCTCAGTACATTAAAGCTCTGGTTGCAAGGACGGATTCAGGAATGTTATTTAGTGTGGACACTTTGTTAATCATAGTGGTAAAAATTTATTTTTCCATTTAACCATAATAACATCATATACAATTAAGGCATGCATTACAAACTACAGAAATCTATAACACATACTTTCGTTTAAATTATGTAAAAATGAGTACAAAATTTCAAACAAAATTTGAGAGTATGTTTTACATGACATTGACAAGTTTTAGAATAGTCGATATAGTTTTATTAATGATATTATTTTAAAATATCGCTATTAGACGGTTAAAAATACATATAATTAAGAAAGAATCGATCTAAATAGACAAATAGTTCAGAAACCAACAAGTATAAATGCCCCATATGACAAAATTGAAACATAAAATTAATTATATATGTATATTTTCGCGATACATGCAAATGTGTATGTATAGTAGTACACTTAATTTCATAATTATGCTAAATATAACAAAATTATATTAGTTTCGAGTGGGGCACGTGCACCCCTTTCCCTCCGTCCCTGCTTGGCTGATTGAGAAACTTGCCTGAAAATTCTCATCATAATGATGGAAAATCTTTGGATTAATCACAACTGCAAAATTCTCTATCCCCTCTTTGTTCAACCTTTTTGCAAGAGACATAGCTAAAATCACTATTCCAGTTTTCTTATGGCTTATTGCCCTATTCATATGTCCTATACTTGCATTCACTGCATTGGCTGAAAAGGGCTGTGCATGCCATGCAAATTATAGCAATGACAAAAACGGGTCTCTTCCCTCAACCCATGCAGATTATGGGATGCATGAGGTTGTGACCTCTCTTCTAGATGAAAAAAGTTACTATGTAACACCATTTTATGCCTGCAAGCTCAAGGAAATGAAGGAGACTGGTTTGGCTCCATCCCCAAGTCCTTTAGAATTCCGCTAGCTTGAAAGCACAGAAAGTACTAACTTGTCTAATGATTGTTGTTCTATATGCATTCTATCTGACACTTGGTTGTGCTCGCAGTTGCTGTGGTCGTCTTTTTCCTATATTATGCTTGTTTGCTGGTTGTCATTTGTGTTCGTTACGACTATTGATGCCATCAAGAAATGGATGGCTTAATCCAACTTCTTTATGTTGTACCAGCACGCCATTGAGGCAGTCAGGAAATGGAAGGCTTAATCCAACTTCTTTATGTTGTACCAGCACGCCATTGATGCTGTCAGGAATTTGAAGGTAAATCCTACTTCTATGTATTGTAACTCGTGACTTTGCTTTCATTCCTTGCTATTCCTTATCTTTTCGTTAGTCTATTATCGGTTACTTGCATAACAATTATGTATAAAGGTCGGGGTTACAATGATAACTAAACAAAATTCTGAAATAATTATGACTCTTGCTCATCAAATCTATATTATGAGAACTTTAGAAAAAAGATTTTAAATTTTCATATGAGATAAGAAAAGTTATAAATAAAATACTTAGAAAAAACGCTCCATCCTGGCAGAGCAATAAAATTGAGGGAAACTCATATAAAGAACAAGCATTTCTTACAGAGTGAGTTTCTTGAGAGCAACTCAGTAACCCAGTTACCCAGAAGGTGAAGGATCTCCCAACTCATTAAAGACACAAGTGTTCTTATTTTTTAGTGATTAAAAAATAGAACAGTAGAAATTTGGAATGCCAAGCCGAGCTCTCGAGCAAAACGTTGAAGCTCCGATGTGTTTAAAAGAGGAGAACCCATTAAGTTCAAGGGATTTCAATGAGCAGATTTGTAAAAAACGAATTATGACAAAAATTAGTTGAGGGTACTAGAGGAGGGCAATTAAGTCATTCAATAAAAGGTGCAATTAATGTTTTGGCGGGAACAATTTGGATTTTGGCATTATCAGCTCCCAAATAGTATTGGGATTTTGTATTTTGATTTATCTGATAATATGTTTCAAAAAGTCTAAGAACATGCAGTTGTGTCCGGATTTTTCAACGGGAATTGTGTTCTAAAGTTGTGCACGTATCATTGGTGTGTTTTTTTTTTTTACAAAAAGTCTAGGAACACATACAACTGCAAAACACAACTATGAATAAAACTGTGTTTAGAACCATTGGATACTTAGATACATGTGGATCCAAGTGCATCCAACAGTACTTCCGAACAAAGTTGTGTTCAGAAATGTGTTTTAAAATTGTGCATATATCATTGCTGTTTTTCTTTATATGCTTCAAAAAGCCGTTCTCTGTAATTTGAGTCGAGGATGTTTACATTCTTCGAGTCGAGGATCCCAGTTGTCCAAAGTTTTGGTGGTTTCTCTGCTTCAAGAAATTTTCAGCGAGAGTAGTGCAAGCCCTTTGGTTTCTTCGGATCAGGCCCATGCATGTTTAGCAATGCGTTTTATTCATACATGTTGTCCAATTATTCATATAATCTTCCTAACTATTTCGTTGTTTTTTGTTTCGTTGTTTGTTTGGCTTCTGCAAATTAAGGCTTCTGTTGCTGTCAAAGTTGAGGAGAAGATTCCTGAATCAGACTCGATTAAACATTCCACTACTCCAGAAGTGGTATTACAAGAGAAAGTTGAGAAACCAACCAGTCCCTAGAGTACTGGAGTTTCATCCGAAGGAATTCCCGACCAAGATGTTCATAATTTCTCCAAGTTATCCGTACAACTTGGGGCAATTGCTCAAAGATGGCCTTAAAGAAATTAACGGCAATCGACTTAATGTCACATTATTGTGTTGAAAAGTCAACTTGATTAGGATTGAGTCAGATAAATTTCGAAGGGCAAGTAGATAATTGGGAGAAGAAAAACATGGAGAACTATTATTTGTGAAAAATCTCCTCCTCCTATCATATTGTACGAAGAAGTCATGAAAATGAGGGACTTCGGTGAATTGATGTTGCTGAGGGCGTTTGATTATTTAGTAAAAAATGACAACGAGGGAAAGGCTTTTTTGGCGAAGAATGCCAGACATCGAACGATGTCGGTTGAAGGTTTTTGCAACAAGGATGACGAGAAACATCGAACACTGTCGGTTGATGGTTTTTGCAAGAAGGATGACGAGAATCAAACGCACGTCTTAAATTCCTCATGGATATTGACAAAATTCTAATTTTTTGCATATGACGAGGTCTTATTTATGTTGGTTGCAATGCATTTGAACTGGACTCATTGTACTATCTTGGATTGTCTTGGATTGCAATGTGAATGGATATGGAAGAATGTTTTAATAAGTATATACCTTGATGTCGTATTTTAACTTGGTGCACTTTGTACCCTTATGTTTTCCTACCAATTTTTTTTTTTATCGGCAAAGAAAATTTCACTATCATAAAAGTAAGAAATGAAACAAGAAAAGAAATGTATTGAGAAATGTAAAATATCCTAATGAAGCGTCTCTCTCTCTCTCTCTCTCTCTCTCTCTCTCTCTCTCTCTCTCTCTCTCTCTCTCTCTCTCTCTCTCTCTCTCTCTCTCTCTCTCTCTCTCTCATCCTTGCTTCATTCACAACTATAAATCTTACCTATTCTCATGTTACAAAATCATAAATCAATCTCCCATGACCTAAATATCATCTCTCCTACTTTTGTTACGAATCGACAATGATCCATCTCACGAATCTAATCAACTCTCCTTCATTTTATGGAACCTACAACGATTGATCGCATGTATCTCGACGCTCATCCATTGTCCATTGCGCTTGAAATTAGAATCAATTGTTGCCGTTGGAGGTAGATCATAATATATTTCATCAATAAACAGCTCGCTCGCTTCCCGAAGAATGAAAAATACAACAAATTCTGGTAATAAACCTTTCTTCCTCTCTGTTTTGTAGGCAAAACTAGTCTCTCTCTTGTGTTCTTCTGTAGCCAAATCTTGTTTTTGGTACTGGTGTTTAAGTATATTAATTGTGCTAATAGCATCAATGGGTGATTAATCTTCTTCATTATATTCCTTGTTCTTTGTACGGCTTTTGCTCCGTAAATAGTATGGTCGTACAGTAGGATTTTGTATCTTGATTTTTCTAAAAATATGTTACAATTGGGAAGAAACAGAGAAAGTGGAAAATGTAGATAAGCATTGGAGATGGATTTTTGATATTTTTTTTCTCAAATTTTTAATTTGGGACTAAAAATAGGTAACGATTGAAGATGGTTTTATTGGGACAATACTATTGATAATGATGATGATTAGCAATCGTTTGGGCCTAGCCCATCTTGGTCTATTCTGTCTTTCAAAGATCACTCAAAGCCATCACTGTTATTGATCTTTGATCCAAAACAGTGCCATCCCTCTACTCATATAAACATGTATATTTGCCATTGTAAATCATCACAGTGGGAAACTGAGTCCTGCACGGCATGGGGTTGGAATTTTGAGCGATCTTAAATTATCCTCCTATTATTAAATAGAGACTGAGGTAGTCGACCCATCCAACTAGCTCAGCCATTTCGTCAAATGCAATCAACAATAAATCGGGGATTCTGTTCTCTGTCCCTACACGCAACGACTTGATTGCTCATGCCTAGTTGCAAGCATTCTGATTTACTCTGCAGCGAGGCGGGTCCAAAGCGCCCTTGCCTTGGGGTTTTCTTCGTAACCAACAGAACAAATAAATGGGGCAGGAACCAGTAACGCGTAAACCATGTCAAACCAAGACCGATTAATATCCGAAGCGAACGGATTTGAATTTCTCCTAGAAGAGTTTCCGGTGCGAACACAACAGAGTGGATTGAAAGTTACTATTAACCACAGGAGTTCAATCCAACACACCAACTGATAATTCCACAAAGCAGTTCTTGACAAAGATCAGTCTCTCGAAATTTAACTGATTAAAAAGTTGCATCTCAGGTTTTACAACAGAACAGAAGGAGTGCCAGAAATTTGAACTTAATCCAGCTTAATGGGTAGCATACAACCAAATGATATACTATAATTCTTCCACGGGTAAGTTATACACTACAGAATGGAGATGCACAAGAGAGTTCCGGTACATTAATAGTATTCCCCCAGCTTCCTTCACCGTGTTTCAGCAATATCAAACAAGTCCAAGCTTCTCCAGTAAGGCCTCATTTGTCCAGTTAAAACATCTGATTGGACCATAAATCTAAAGGGACCACATATTCCTATCTTTGGATTGGAAATTTGCATCAAGGATTATATACGCTTCAGACATGATATCCCACATGGCATGCATTACAAGATCAAAATATATACTAATAGACTACGTATCCAATGCGAGAATATAACTTCACCAATACTTTGGTCAAGCAAACAGAGCCTTACTGTTTGATTGTACTCCCATTCTAGGCCAATCCAGCCTGCCTCTCCCACCTCAGATCCTCCGAGAATTCCATAAGTGCAGCACGGGGGTCGCCGTCTGAAATTGATAAGTAATATTGAGCAGTTCCATCATCAACCTGCATGCTCCTCTTCAGCGAGTCAATGATCCTTCTCTTGCCTTGATCAGAGGATGCCCTGTTGGGACAGTTGACCTTCGGGTCAGGGCCACCCTCGAGATAGATAACCGCCACTTCCCTCTTAGCATAGGCATCCAGCTCAATGTAGCAGGTGCCCCCAATCAGAAGGTCTGGGTTGCTCACAGGGATTAGCAACCTTTCCCTTGAGTATATGCCGTGATCGCTCATCATATTGTTCAAGCGTTTTATATCCATAACCTACAGATAAAGGAAACAGTAACTTTAAATGCCATGCCTGCCTCCAAATTAACAACCAAGGAAAGAGGTCATTTAATTTTAGGGTTCGAAAAAAAAAAAAAGCCTCGCACAATTCGAAGAGAACATGATTTCAAGAAACAAAAGTGAAAAGGCAACTAGATACCAATAGAAGTAGCTTAACTCAACATTCGGCCCACTGAGCAACCAGGGCAGATATTTCTCAGACAATATATAATGTATATCTCACACAACAGCTCTGGGGCTGCAACAGTGTTTGGTCCTTTCAGGTTCATAAATGCTTTTTTTTTTTTTAGAAGAGGTTACAGACTTCAAACAAGGTGCTCATAGCAGCTACAAAAGAGAGAATTTCTTAAGAGGTCAAAGGGGAAGGAGGTATAATATTTTGAGAAGGCCTACACAAATGCACGGGGACTTGTGCTCACAAGAAGAGGGGAAAAAATGGGACGACTTGCTATACCAATAAAGATGATAGGTTTCCAGAGGAAATAGAGGCATGGGGTTCCATGGTTCATAAATCACATGGACGACAACTGAATACTGGCTCCACATGAGAGCTAGTAGTTCTGAGGTTTCCGAAACTTTAGACTTAATGAGCCCAATGCGTGAGGCTGTGAGCCTTATGTAAGGCGCAAGGCACGCTTGAAGGGTCGCTGCTACACATTTTACAAGTAGTAACATAGAACAAAGTTGAAATTACAATGAATAAGAATAATTCTTTCTTTGTGATTTCCAACATCACTGTGCTCCTTCTCTAGATTCAATTAGTGTCAAGACCATTGGAGGAAAAGTGTCTTGGTAACTCTCTACCAATAACCAGTGTTATGGAGAAAGCACAGTTACACAGATCCCATCCTCATAGGTTTACTCATCCATAAAGCAACACACTTGTGGGTCAGTTGTGACAGCATTAACTACTGCTTTGGACTTAGATACTAAATAAGCAAAATAAACCAAAATAGGGGCAATGACTGTATGAGTGAAGCATACAGGCTTAAGACAACATAAGGAACAGCAAGTAATATCAAAGGTTGTGAAAACGGGGTAAGTATCGACTATCTAGTATCATTTTCTTAACTATATGTATCATGTTGGGTTACAAATCAAGTATCACAAGAGGCGTTAACAAGCGTAAATACAAGTTATGCCCAATACAGAATAGTAAATTTTATTGCACATATCAATAAAAACTTAGAACGAAGAGCTCACAAAATTAATGGCACCGATTGAATAAAAACTTTCATGATGCAAATTTCGCACTTCAACTGTGTAACATTTCTGCAAAGAAAAAGATCACATATTCGTGCAAGAATATTTACTTAAACATAACTACATAAGATAGGTAAGGAGATAAGTAACAGGTTTAGCTCTTAACAAACCATACAGTTCGATATGTATATTATTGTATGTGTTACTGTAAGATTTGTTTATAAGACACGTTCAGAGATACGTGTTGATTTACCTCTAAACGCACCGAGCCGTAAGGTATGTATCGCGTATCATCGGATTTTTACAACACAGCCCATTATAGATTGCTCTTACTTACAGTGTATCTCTTGGTATTTGTTACTAGTACATAAAATAGCTTCAAATTGTTCCTTGATGATATACTAGGTACAGCAAACTCACTTGAATCCTGTATGCTACTTGTACAAAAACAGCTTCAACAGTTGATTGATGATGTGGAGTAAACCTCAAAGTTGAATTTTGGAGATAAGATTGAGATACTAAGGGTTTTAGGCTAAATCGGTTGATGCCACAACATGTATAGTTAATTTTAAACATCGAAAACGGAAATGGATTGACAACCGAAGCATTGACACAATAGGGGTTGAGAAGGTGAGAATGGAGTAATTCCCTCACATTTGATGATAGAATTTGCTCTTAATACCATTGAAGGAAATGGATTGACAACCAAAGCAATTGGAACATAGGAGGTTTCTTTAGTTGAGTTTGAGAACAAATATTTGTCCTTTCCATACTCAACTTAATTGCCATGCTAACTGAACTGCTTCAAGTTGGATAAGAGCAGTCCAAAAGCTAAAACTTAGTTTTAACCTCTTTCAAAAGCCACTCCGTTCACTAATTTACTTTTCAAAATCCTTCCGTCAAAACAAATGGTCAATCCAAAAAGGTTAACGTGAATCTAAGAACAATTCAAAAATAACAAAAATAATACCAAAACAATAAGAACAGTGCCTAAGTACACGTTTTGTAGAAGATATGATTTCTTGGAACTGAATTTTCTTACTTTCTAAGGAATTCTGCAATCCAAATATCAAGAAAGTTCCTTTTTTACAACGCTAAGGTGTCCGGGCCAGTTTCTGCACACCCGACCAATCCCAACGTCAACAAGCGGGCCCAAATTAAAGCCAGAGAAAAACTTCGTATGAACGGACCCAAGGGATTTGATTAGATCATTAAGAGAGCAAACAAACAAGTCCCACATCTTGACCACCAGGCCATCCTTGGGGTTAATTTCCTCACCTTTCCAATTTATAACGAATCAAGACAACAATTTGTCAAGGGAGAGAGAGTAAGTATACCTGAACGGAGTATTTGACGGCGAGGCTGGCCACAGAGTCCCCGCGAACCAACAGGTGCGAAATCGCGAACCGGCCGAGACCATTTTCTCTCCAGAATGCAGCGGAGCTGGGGTTTCCGACCACCTCCTTCAGCTTCCACGGCGATCTGAAGGCCCTCGTCTGCAGCTCGCGATCGGAAGCCAACAAGAACCACAGCCGGCACACGCAGGCGGCCCGGGCTAGGTCGGCCAGAGGGAGGGCCTCGAATATGGTCCGGAGGACGTCCTTGCATGCTAGGGCTTCGAAATCGTAATCCATCGGAGATAGGACGGCGACGTCGCTGCCGTGTTTGGGTGGGGGTGTTTCGAGATGCAGGGAGGCGGGGGCGGGGAGCGGTTGGATGATGTGGTCGTTTTCTCGTCTTTGTTGCCACAACATTCCATTTTAGTTTAGTAATAATGATAATGCCAGTCAGACGTCAATTTGTCGCAGTACAACCACACTTCTTTCACATATGTATAAAAATGTTAGGTACACGTGGACTCATATATGAAACCCACGTAGCAAAAATTATATGTGAGAGAAATATGATTGGATCTGTGATTGATGGGTATATACGTGTCATTGCTGACAAAATCCAACGTGAGTTGACTCATGGATGATAATAAGATGAGAACAACGAGTTTTGGTGTAAAATATTTTTCGATAAGATGTTTTACCTATTTTATGGTATCGGAATGTACAGAAATGAGAAAAATATTAAACATGTAAAATATTTTTTATTAATCGAATGAAAATGACATACCCTTAGAACCTCCGTAAGTTATTTTCTAGAATGAACCTGTTACCTTCTACTACAATTCTTATTGCACAATTTTCTCAATCGTTAGTCATAACCCACGTCTAATTCCGTTATTCTCTCTCTTCTCAATTGAATTTCACTGTTTAAGTCTCCCCTCCTCTCTACACTATTTTTTCAATTTCTAAAAATATTTTTTATGCCAACCAAATACTGAAAAATAAAATTTTGAAATTTGTTTTTTGAAAAAATATTTTACATTGAAATAAAAGGAGCCGAAGTTAGAGGTATTTTGACTAAATAAGTGAACCAGATTATTACTTTTTTTAAAAATTAGTTATAGGGACGGTAAAATAGTTTTCATTCAGAGGAATGACACTAGCAAAATGATTTTCAATTGAGGTCCTTCAACTTTTTGAATTTTTTAGTCATAAGGCCAAAATATGTTTAGGCACTTTCATAAGGTTTTAATAATTTAGGCACTTTTATAGGGTACTCTAGAGTTTTAAGCACTTTCATATATATGATACCCTATGATTTTAGGCACTTTCATAAGGTACCCTAGGATTTTAGGCACTTTCATAAGATACCCTAGAATTTTAGGCACTTTCATAGAGCACATTTGTCTTTATTTTTGATTGCAAAAGCTACTTGTCATTGAGCTCAAAAAATGTAAATATGGGAATTTTTGGCTAAGTCTCCCTTTTTTTATTTAAATGTTTTTTACATTTGTTAATTTTGTGTTGACCTTTTGTCTCAACTGGAGGAAATTGAAAGTACAAATTTATAATCAATACTAAAAAAAAATCACTAAATACAGGCTTTTTGGATTGTTTTTGTTTTTATTTAAAAAAAAATAGTTTGGTTAAAAATTTCTTTGCTTTTAAAAATTTTCTCGTCAATACGACTCAACAATTCACAAAAAAATTGACACAAAACTAATAAATAAATAAATAAATTGACTAAGAACAAAATAATCTTGCTCAATTATTTAGCTAAAACATTTGTACTAACTTACACCGGTAGGCCACATCGTCTCTAACTTTTTTTGGTGTATTTCTTTGGATATTTATTTCAAAACATTTGTTTAGCTTTTCTTAGTAATTCTTTAGATTATATTTTTGTATATTTCTTTAACTCACAGAAAAAATATAAAATATGTAATTTTGATAACTCTTGTTAAAATAGACACTCCATAATAATAAAAAGAAGAACATAGATAGATTGTAAAACAAAAAGAATATGAGTATATATAGTACCTTGAATCTATTAGGTTCTCCCTCACCGACTATTCAACCAACTGGGAACGAAGATTCTGACATTTTTTGGGGATTCAAAGTGACTGAAATATGAGAGTAATAGTGTAACGACCCTGATTTTTGGTAAATAAAAATTTCGTTAAATATTTAAATTTTATTTTAATTCCTTGGATTTGCTACTAAAAATTTCTTTTTAATTTTAATAATCCGTCATAATTAGATTTGAGATTTATAAAATTATATATTTTCACGCCGAGCAATCTAGTCATTTTTTAAAGACAAGTATGCTTGTAGAAGCACTTGTATTTTTCTTCTAGTGAGTTAAATAAAATTTTTAAATTATATTTCTTGGCTAGAAATCCTACTTGGCAAGTAGAATTAGCATCCAACCGATTAGTTGGTGGAACCGGACCACCGATTCACCTAGTTACAATTTTCTAACCCTAGATGGGCCTTTTTGACCGTCTTTGAGCCTTATGAAACCCTCCGAACCCTATTGAACCATTAGACTATAGGAGTAATCATTTTATTCCTATGTTTAGTCATTTCACTTTACCTAGCATCATTACTTACCCTACCTATTGGATAATAAAGGCAAGGGAAAACTTTAACCTTTGGTCCATAAATGTTAGGGAAAATATTATCCCTTGGACAATAGATTCTCATGACTAGTCATATCAAATTATTACCAATATTTCTTTACCCCTTGGTCCATAATTGTTAGGGGAATTTCTATCCCTTGGTTAATAGACCTTTGACTTGCCAATATGCATGACAAGACAAGTCATACAAAGAATCCCATCATTTTACTTCCAAAAGAAGCAAGACTAGCCATGCATGCATGCACACCTATGTTCTAGTCTTAAAATCCTAGACTTACTTTTCTAGATTTTCTTAGATGTATATAGATACGAGAGAGAGAGAGAGAGAGAGAGAGAGAGAGAGAGAGAGAGAGAGGCCGGATGGAGAGAGTGGGGTGGAGTGTGTGCATGAGTTTTGATTACTTACACAAGCAACATTTATAGCCTTAAGCCTATTTTTTGACTACATGCCAACCCATTCTAGTCTTCCAAAGTACAAAGCTAGCCCATAATTATATTCTTTCTTGCAAGCAACCTCCCCATAGACTTGACAAGTCCAAAACCCTTCATGATGACCTAAGATTTGGCCTACAAATGGAAGTGACAAGTCATGGAAGACTTGGCATGCTTTCAAGCTTGATTGGACATGACAATGGAGCAAATCCATGGGAGGAAGGAGAGAAGGGGGGGCCGGCCATAGAGGAGGGAGGAGGAGCTCAAGTGTTGGCTATAAATAGCACCCCATGCCTTCCATTCAACTCACACCTTCACTTCTTGCTCTCACTTCTCTCTAGAAACCATTTCTGTTTTTCCAGGCAGCCTACTGCCCTTCGTAAATCCTCAGTTTTCCCCTGCTTAGGCTAGTTTTTAGAACCAACTCCCTTCGGAAAAGTTGTAGAGCACTTCGAAACCTTCAAGTTAGACCCAAGAACCATCCCAATCGGCAAAGAAATGACAAAGATATCGGCATCCGAAGTTCAGTAAAAATCTCGGATTTCTATTTCCAGACAGCATACTGTCTTCTCCTTTATCACCATTTTTCTCCTACCTAAAGTAGTTTCTAGGATCAACTTCCTTCACGAAAGTCGTAGAGCACTTCGAGAGCTTCAACTTCGACCCAATAACGATCGTATTCGGCCAAATATTGACCAAGTTACTGCCATCCAAAGTTCGGTCCAGATTTGCAAGTTCACCGCCCGTAGAAAATCTTCCAACTAGCTTATTCGGCCCCGACTAAGTTTCGGATCAAGGTAGATAAATCTCTACTCATTCTCCCTAGTATAACTTTAGTCATTTTTGTTTATGATAAGGCAAGTTAAAGTATTAAGAATAATTAGCAAGCTCGTTTTACAAAAATCTTGAAATGACATTACGATCATGTAGATTTTCTCTACTCACTTCCCTAAGTATAAGTATAACCCCTTGTTCCCTAAACTCTACGTATAGAATCGTACGTTAGATAATAGAATGCTATTGATTCAAAGTATCAATATCCTTATTGTTTTCCTTAAGTAGATAAGGTTATCTATTGTTTAGTTTCAAGTAGATAAGGTTATCTATCGTTTAAAATGCATGATTGTCAATAAGTTTATCTCACTAATGGAGGTATGAGCATGTTAGATAAATGACTTTGTCTTAAATAAACATATGTTGTATCGAATTTCTCAAAAAGTAAGATAGAACGATTTTCGAAAAAGAAGATTTTAACGCTTGATTGAAGTATTCATATTTTGATCTTTGAATGGTTATGAGCATGATTATTAATATAGAATTGGATGATCTTGCTAGTTAGTTTCAAGATTTCAATGAATGATTTATGTTTGTAAAAAAGTCCTACCGCGGAGTCTATGCATGAAAACGTGACACGGAAATCGAGAAAGTTAGAAACATGACACCTAGGGTGTGGTTAACGAAAAGGCGTGTTTTAAAAAGATGAAATGTTTTGGAAACCGCAATGTGGCCGGACATGGTAGCCCGTTGTGTGGTGTGTGTTTTGTGTGCCAATGGGAACCCGGTGCGGCGGAACCATTGTGAGGATACTCGGGAGACCGGAACGGCGGAACCGAGGTTGGGTGTGTGGCTTGGTTATCCGCGTTACGGAGCCAATGCAATTGTGTGCCAATGGGAACCCGGTGCGGCGGAACCATTGTGAGGATACTCGGGAGACCGGAACGGCGGAACCGAGGTTGGGTGTGTAGCTTGGTTATCCGCGGTACGGAGCCAATGCAAATGATTTTGAAAGGTTGGGTGTGTAGCTTGGTTATCCGCGGTGCGGGGCCAATACAAATGATTTTGAAAGGTTGAAATGTTGACACGGTCTACGATGAGTCGCGTAGGAGAAACACGGAAATCTTGGACACCAACGATAGATGATTAACGAATGTGGATGTGTCATTGTTAGCTGTATATACATGTATCATGTGGAAATCGATGATTGTATAACCTGTTGTTTGTAAGTTATGGGTTAGCGGGTATGAGTTTGTTCTATTGAGCGTTGTAGCTCACGGTGTTACCTTTTGGTGACCCTGACATATTATATCGGTGGCGACGCTGGTATAATGTGTCAGACTCCTTAGATGAACAGGATAAGATGTACACCGTGGAAGCTTTTGGAGCAGAGGAGCTTGCTAGAATGGAAGAGCAAGCAGAGTAGTGTTAGGAACCCTAGTTTCCTTTCTTGTTGAATAAATGTACCCTTTCCTTATGATGTATTTATGATGTAATAATGAGCCAGACTTTCTTTATTATATAATAAATGCCTCATTTAACGTACCCAAAATTGGGGGCGTTACAACTTGGTATAAAAGCTTTAGGTTCAAAACCTCGGCCATGGGTAGAATGGGTAGAACCACGAGATAATTTGACCGTTGCACAAACGTGAATTGAGTTTAAGTTTACCGTCTCAAATTGGGTGGAATTCTGTCAAAACAATCTTCGGATTGAAGCAAGGCACGGAATTGGCAATACGGCCGAGCTGGGAATTCCCGAACAATTGGATGATGACTTAAATCAAGAATCGAATGTGGGACTTAGAAACTCGAAAATATTTTTTTGGTATTAGTAAACCTTGCGGCTCGTTCTTGAAATAAATATTTTCCCACGCTTCTTAAGGGACGAGAGCGGAACCTAGCACCGAGTGCCGAGCACAACCCCATTAGGCGCGGCAAACCACGCCCCTCCTAACCTTCAAATTTTAACCTTCAAAAATTCAAATTTCAAACTTCAAATTTAAATTTCCAACCTTTTCCCTCCTCCACCCACCTTTTCAGCCCCCATATATACCCCACCACCACTTTCATTTCATCATCTCCCTCACCATCATAACCCCTCCAACTCCTATCCTACCGAACCGAGCCGAGCCATGGCAACCCGACGACAAGGATTTCCGGAAGACGCCATATTCCGAGAAATCGAGCGAGCCGAAATAACCATAACAATCCAAACCTTATGGTTGCAACTCTTCGCCCTCATTATATTTTGTGCGGTAGTCACAATAGGTATGCCACGGTGGTTCGCCGTGAATAACCGTCTCAACACCTTCTGGTACGGGACTCTCGTCGTGGCCGTCGCACTCGCCGCAGTCATAAAAGAGTACGAACGTCAGTTGCGCCAAGCTTACAACGAAAGATGGTAGAGAATCTCGAGGATGGGCGAGACCCGAAACCAACGACGCCATTTAGACATATATTAGGCCGATTGTAATCCTTCGGGATGTAGGATGTCGAAAATTAGGATCACTCCTATCTGTTTAAATCTGTACTCTTCCTATGTTATTAATGAAGGGCTTATTTCAGTTACTACTTATTCTTATATGTTTCTTAATCTCTATTCACGTACGTGTCCCTACTTGCCTTATAGTAGAACTCTATGTTTATGATTGTAATTTCCTTTTATTTATGAAAAACTTGCTTTATTTTAAAGAGTACGGTTGCATACGGTTGCATACTACGTGATAAAATTGCTTTTGACATTTAAAAAGTTACACCATTTGTTTTAAAATAAAAATAAAAATAAAAAAAACCCCTTTCGATTTTCCCACGTAGATAGTGAATACGCGCCACGGATTTGGATACGATAACGGAGGACCCTTTAAAACGCAAAATAGGTCTAACTAAGCTATTGTAACCATTCTTAGCACTAACCAATCCTAGGCCTAAGCGGCCGGAACCATAGCTGAATTCAATTGCATCCTATTCCATTGCTGCTTTGAAAATTGGTTCGCGTTTCAAAATCTCGATGGTCTTTTCTCACCTCATAGCCCTTTCACTAGGAGTAAGAACCTTGCGATTTCGAGTTACGCGCCGTTAGGAAACTAGATTGTGAATAACTCCTTTCTAATACTAAAAAGGAAGGACTACGAGAGCAAGTCAAGATGCCAGCACCAACGGTAAAGCCGCCACCGCAAGCAACAAATGTGACATTGATGCAGAAGTTAAAAGAGCATCCCAACGCAACGTCTGAAGCCAACAAGATCAACCATTATTCCCAAAGCTTCCATTCTAACCTCTAACACCGTGAGATTCCTTAGAATCGTAAACCGACAAAGGAAGGCGTGAAAACTGTTCGAGGGCTGCGGACGCTAACCACCTATACTGGACGCAAACTGGGAACACTGAGGTCGAAAAGTTCGTTTAAATTGGGAATGCTCGAAGGGAACGACAATTACGTCCGCCAGCTAGATCCTAGTAGGAAGTATATACCAATCGACTAGTTATATCCATACTATTTCCTAACTACATTGCTTCTCTCAAATCTCTGTTTGAAATTGACATCCTTGTGAAGAAAACCTTCATTGCTTCAAGTAATGAAATCATCCATTTTAACTCTTTACGACACTTATTAACAAGAGTGGCGTAATCCTAGGTATCTTTTGTGACCTAACCTTATTGGCTAGCGATTCAACTCAGTAGTACCTTCCATGGTGTTACTGATCCTAACCGTTATGACTTGTTGGATAACCTTTCGCTATCCCTCGAATTTTTCGTAACTCTTGATATTAACCCTTGAGTTTTGAACCTTGAGAATCATAGCAACCATTTTCTTCTGATACAACTTTTATTGACACTTTCGATAATGATCGGCAATGTCATTTTGCAATAACTAAGATTTGATGATTGGTCCATTCAATCATTGATAACTATTCCATTTCGTCCGTAATCAATAAATTCATATCATCTCTTGATGATATTCAAATCATTTCGGAAAAACTCCTTGTTTCATTCTTATGGTACGATCATTCAAATCTGTTTAAAACTAATCTCCTTAGGAGATGGGTACCCTTCCTTGAACTAACCAGGTATCATCAATTCCTTATCAAAAGCTTGCGCTACTTGAGGGCAGCTTAACTCAGTCATTCCCGTCCCGACATCTAGGATTATCTTGGATTTTTGAAATTTTGTTTTCAAGATAGCCGTACCTCTGAAATTATTGCCAGAAGTCAATGTCGCCCAGGTTTATTTTCCCGTGACTGCATAGGTTCTTTCAATGCCTTTGCTAATAATATCCGAGTTTGTAGAATATAGTAGGACTTGCTTGCAGATGTTCGATTCCCCCTGAATAAGGATGGAGTACTTATGCTGTACGATAATGGAGGGATTCTGCCCAAGCGATCCGTTGTTTCCTAGTTTAGAAATGGGTTTAATATCGTTAGGTGGGGAGCATGCTGATTTGATAGGGACGTGATAAGAAAATGCTTGTGGGATACGAGTCCGCATGATGATTGGTAGAAGTTTTGCATTTGGCGTTGGTATCTACGATGGAAACTTCATCAAAGGCGTACTACGAGGCAAATTGTTCAACGACTGAAGCAACTTCAACCCCGTCTTGTTAAGCAAGTGATGAGGCTTAATTTGATTAACAAAACATGCAGAAAATTGTGAGAGATGCTTGAAACGCTGTCGTCTTACTTCGAGATACTTCTAGGACCTGCCGGAGCCTTAGACAGTAGCCGTGTGATGCCAAAGCATTTTGTGGGTTGCCAGAGTATTCGAATCTTGATTAGATCGCTGATTGGCTTAAAACATACCTATAGGGTCCTTCCTGATTTTGTAGGGGCATTTCTTTCATTCCTTGACATCACCCCTCTCCGTTCAGTCATAAGTTGAAATCCTAATTTTCGAGCCTGATCAACACTGCAAGGGTACCTATACCCATGTAGCGTATTCTATCCTCTTCCAATCGAGAATCTACCCTTGGAATGGGAAGGTTTTTCCTAAACTGTTTATCACTGCATACCTAGAAACTGAACCCATAAGATCGCTGTTGAACCTGTTAGCACTTTAGAAGGAAGAATAGCTGTCAACCTAGTCTACGAAGGTTACGTGATGGAAATACCCTCAAATGACGAAGGTGATCACCTCAATATCACGCTATTAAAGGATTGGTGGTGACCTGCTCCTATTTTAAGGGTGATAGACGATGATTCCAAAGACCAGTATAGCGACGAGATATGATCCGAAGCAACGCACCAATTTCGAGGACGAAATTATTTTAAGGGGGATAGTTTGTAACGACCCTGATTTTTGGTAAATAAAAATTTCATTAAATATTTAAATTTTATTTTAATTCCTTGGATTTGCTACTAAAAATTTCTTTTTAATTTTAATAATCCGTCATAATTAGATTTGAGATTTATAAAATTATATATTTTCACGCCGAGCAATCTAGTCATTTTCTAAAGACAAGTATGCTTGTAGAAGCACTTGTATTTTTTTCTAGTGAGTTAAATAAAATCTTTAAATTATATTTCTTGGCTAGAAATCCTACTTGGCAAGTAGAATTAGCATCCAACCGATTAGTTGGTGGAACCGGACCACCGATTCACCTAGTTACAATTTCCTAACCCTAGATGGGCCTTTTTGACCGTCTTTGAGCCTTATGAAACCCTCCGAACCCTATTGAACCATTAGACTATAGGAGTAATCATTTTATTCTTATGTTTAGTCATTTCACTTTACCTAGCATCATTACTTACCCTACCTATTGGATAATAAAGGCAAGGGAAAACTTTAACCTTTGGTCCATAAATGTTAGGGAAAATATTATCCCTTGGACAATAGATTCTCATGACTAGTCATATCAAATTATTACCAATATTTCTTTACCCCTTGGTCCATAATTGTTAGGGGAATTTCTATCCCTTGGTTAATAGACCTTTGACTTGCCAATATGCATGACAAGACAAGTCATACAAAGAATCCCATCATTTTACTTCCAAAAGAAGCAAGACTAGCCATGCATGCATGCACACCTATGTTCTAGTCTTAAAATCCTAGACTTACTTTTCTAGATTTTCTTGGATGTATATAGATACAAGAGAGAGAGAGAGAGAGAGAGAGAGAGAGAGAAAGGCCGGATGGAGAGAGTGGGGTGGAGTGTGTGCATGAGTTTTGATTACTTACACAAGCAACATTTATAGCCTTAAGCCTATTTTTTGACTACATGCCAACCCATTCTAGTCTTCCAAAGTACAAAGCTAGCCCATGATTATATTCTTTCTTGCAAGCAACCTCCCCATAGACTTGACAAGTCCAAAACCCTTCATGATGACCTAAGATTTGGCCTACAAATGGAAGTGACAAGTCATGGAAGACTTGGCATGCTTTCAAGCTTGATTGGACATGACAATGGAGCAAATCCATGGGAGGAAGGAGAGAAGGGGGGGCCGGCCATAGAGGAGGGAGGAGGAGCTCAAGTGTTGGCTATAAATAGCACCCCATGCCTTCCATTCAACTCACACCTTCACTTCTTGCTCTCACTTCTCTCTAGAAACCATTTCTGTTTTTCCAGGCAGCCTACTGCCCTTCGTAAATCCTCAGTTTTCCCCTGCTTAGGCTAGTTTTTAGAACCAACGCCCTTCGGAAAAGTTGTAGAGCACTTCGAAACCTTCAAGTTAGACCCAAGAACCATCCCAATCGGCAAAGAAATGACAAAGATATCGGCATCCGAAGTTCAGTAAAAATCTCGGATTTCTATTTCCAGACAGCATACTGTCTTCTCCTTTATCACCATTTTTCTCCTACCTAAAGTAGTTTCTAGGATCAACTTCCTTCACGAAAGTCGTAGAGCACTTCGAGAGCTTCAACTTCGACCCAATAACGATCGTATTCGGCCAAATATTGACCAAGTTACTGCCATCCAAAGTTCGGTCCAGATTTGCAAGTTCACCGCCCGTAGAAAATCTTCCAACTAGCTTATTCGGCCCCGACTAAGTTTCGGATCAAGGTAGATAAATCTCTACTCATTCTCCCTAGTATAACTTTAGTCATTTTTGTTTATGATAAGGCAAGTTAAAGTATTAAGAATAATTAGCAAGCTCGTTTTACAAAAATCTTGAAATGACATTACGATCATGTAGATTTTCTCTACTCACTTCCCTAAGTATAAGTATAACCCCTTGTTCCCTAAACTCTACGTATAGAATCGTACGTTAGATAATAGAATGCTATTGATTCAAAGTATCAATATCCTTATTGTTTTCCTTAAGTAGATAAGGTTATCTATTGTTTAGTTTCAAGTAGATAAGGTTATCTATCGTTTAAAATGCATGATTGTCAATAAGTTTATCTCACTAATGGAGGTATGAGCATGTTAGATAAATGACTTTGTCTTAAATAAACATATGTTGTATCGAATTTCTCAAAAAGTAAGATAGAACGATTTTCGAAAAAGAAGATTTTAACGCTTGATTGAAGTATTCATATTTTGATCTTTGAATGGTTATGAGCATGATTATTAATATAGAATTGGATGATCTTGCTAGTTAGTTTCAAGATTTCAATGAATGATTTATGTTTGTAAAAAAGTCCTACCGCGGAGTCTATGCATGAAAACGTGACACGGAAATCGAGAAAGTTAGAAACATGACACCTAGGGTGTGGTTAACGAAAAGGCGTGTTTTAAAAAGATGAAATGTTTTGGAAACCGCAATGTGGCCGGACATGGTAGCCCGTTGTGTGGTGTGTGTTTTGTGTGCCAATGGGAACCCGGTGCGGCGGAACCATTGTGAGGATACTCGGGAGACCGGAACGGCGGAACCGAGGTTGGGTGTGTGGCTTGGTTATCCGCGTTACGGAGCCAATGCAATTGTGTGCCAATGGGAACCCGGTGCGGCGGAACCATTGTGAGGATACTCGGGAGACCGGAACGGCGGAACCGAGGTTGGGTGTGTAGCTTGGTTATCCGCGGTACGGAGCCAATGCAAATGATTTTGAAAGGTTGGGTGTGTAGCTTGGTTATCCGCGGTGCGGGGCCAATACAAATGATTTTGAAAGGTTGAAATGTTGACACGGTCTACGATGAGTCGCGTAGGAGAAACACGGAAATCTTGGACACCAACGATAGATGATTAACGAATGTGGATGTGTCATTGTTAGCTGTATATACATGTATCATGTGGAAATCGATGATTGTATAACCTGTTGTTTGTAAGTTATGGGTTAGCGGGTATGAGTTTGTTCTATTGAGCGTTGTAGCTCACGGTGTTACCTTTTGGTGACCCTGACATATTATATAGGTGGCGACGCTGGTATAATGTGTCAGACTCCTTAGATGAACAGGATAAGATGTACACCGTGGAAGCTTTTGGAGCAGAGGAGCTTGCTAGGATGGAAGAGCAAGCAGAGTAGTGTTAGGAACCCTAGTTTCCTTTCTTGTTGAATAAATGTACCCTTTCCTTATGATGTATTTATGATGTAATAATGAGCCAGACTCTCTTTATTATATAATAAATGCCTCATTTAACGTACCCAAAATTGGAGGCGTTACAAATAGTTTCCCTCCACACAAAAATTGTTTGAGATTTTTGCAAATACAGTGTCCAGCGAGAAATTAGGAGATCGGAAGATTGCGGGGTGGGATTCTGAAAATAAGAAACGGCAATTGACAACGGCATGAAGTTTTTCCATTTCTGCTCCTAACGTTGTGATGATCCGAAGTCTTGTACGACTGGGATACCTGTTGGCTGATTGTTGCGACATGGTTGGCTAGCTGGAGAGGACGCCGGGAACGACGACAGAGAAAAGGCTAGACGTTACTGGAGAAGATCTCCAGAGGTTGGATAGTCGCAGAAAAAGAGGGGGTTAGTTACAAGATCCAAATCATCTTCTGGTTGGCTTGCTGGAGAGGTTGGATGTCCGTGGAACCTACGGTGCTCTCACCACGATCACGCTTCTGACTTCACATATCATAATTCAATAACTCAAAGCAGCAAATCATTTTACGCAAATCTAAGCTCCAGGGGTCCCAAAAAAAAAACCAATATCCAAAGCTAAACCCCTACTATGATGTGCGCTAAATTTTGCCCAACAGCATCAGAATATATACAAAGAAGAGAGTAAAACTACAAAGAGGTTGAGAAAAATCGACCCTCAATGATTGGCAAACCAGAAGATGATTTGGATCCTGAAATATCAACTACAAACAAAACCCTAATACACAACATACTTTAAACACAACTTTGTTTCGTTCAAATTAACAAACTTCCGGGATAGACAGAAAAATCATCACCGGCGGTAAAAAGAGAAACCATACGTGAAAGACCTCAACTTGCCCATCCCTGACCAAGTCCATATGCATCCATATAACCAGCAGCGTGAGCATGATCATGACCATGACCGTGATCATGTTCATGGCCACCAAGAACATCATGATGAGGGTGGGGATGGTGATGGTCACTGCCTCTTGATTCGTCGATCATCTTCTGTATATGGTCAGGTATTGGCTCTTCATCGCTTTGTCTAACTGACTTTGGCAATGCGGACAAAAACTGAAAAATGCTTTCAGCTATATCAGCTGCATCATCCTAAAACACAAAAGCATTCGGCTTTTAGAAAATTTTGACAGCAATAATATGCAAGATACAATAACTGGAACCCAACATTTCTATAGCTAACTTACATGTACAGGAAATATCAGCCAATTTACAAAAAATTATCAGAGTCAAACATACATTTCGAACTCCCAATAATGTACAGAAAAACGACATTTCCCTGGCATCAAAAAGTGCGAGTCTTGGAGTCATTACAAATGCAGATTTTAACAAAAATCATCCTAAATGCATATTTGCAAAATCAACACAGAGAATACCCACATTTCTTGCTTGGATGAAAAGTATTTGCATTTACATGCACATAATTTCAGGATAACAACCAAGTATGTGACTCCATTTTGATTGTCTTAGGCAGTATCAAGGTCCATGATAGACGGATGTTACATTGACTCTCGTAAAGGCGGAGCTCCCGCATTGGATACTCCACATCGGGGTAAGGACATATATGTGTCTGGCATGTGTAACCGGACATCCAAAACAAACTCGTGTCTCTATTAAGTTTACAATATATTACGCAAAAATACTCGCATATTACACATGAAATGCTGTATGAGCCAGTAGGTTAAGAAACATGAATCTTTCGTCGTGTCCCTGAGTCCTTGGACGTGGAATTAAATGAGACGTGTAGACAAACATCCGTGACGTGTAGACAAACATCCGTGCACCACAGACTTTTTCTTTTTATAACTCAATTAGACAAATATCCTCAGTTCTTGGAGGTATAGGGAGGTCACTGTTTCAGTGGTATTCTGAGAGCAGCCACTTTGTGTATATATTGCCAAAAGTTAGGTCTAATCCTCCCCGCCCATTCCCACAATGATGGGGACTAGATCGGATTTGTTATTGTTGAGATGTTCAAGCAAGCTTATGCGCACCTCAACTTATCCTGGGATTTCCAATCCCACCATCCACTAAGGTAATTAAAGCCAGAGCAAAGCCTCATATGAACTTTCCCCAAAGGAGTTGATAGCGCCTAGGAGGTTTCAAACTTGAGAACTTAATAGGGAGCAAATTCCTTAGTCCTAGGCCATGACTACCACGTCAACCCCTTGGAGTTAAAAGTACCATAAACCATGATAGATGTCAATATGCTAACTTATCAAATCAGAAATTGCCTACTTCAACACAATCAGCTTGAGCTTAACGCCGAAGAAGCAAACTTAATGGCAATGAGACTTCAAGTGATTGAACACTAATTCACAGCAAGGATTCGTGTACACCTCAAACACGACCCACCACATCCTTTTGCCTTTAATAACTATATTATTCATGTAGTACCCCATGAAACCCAAGTAAATGCTTGTTGGGTGGGTCCCTCCTTTTTGGTGGGTTCCACAAAGGACCTATTATTAATAGGTCCAAGAAGTTATGAGTTACCTTGTTATTTGATAAACAAAGGGGGATCTTGTAATTGTGTCAACAATTGCAAAGGAAACTTAAAAGAGACTTTCTGTCTCAACTCTCAATCATCTTCTACTGCCAGGAAAACATAAGGCACGAGGGAAAGGAAGAAAAAGGGGAAGGGTTTTGCTCCAACTTCAAGCCAAGATTCGACAACCATTTCTCACTCGATCTTGATGAAATTTCAGTATGTTCTACAACTTGACGAGCTCTACGTACTCATCAGAACGGACTGTCAAGTTTCACTCGAAATCTAAAGGTTTGGGATACTAACTTTGGTGAGACCTAAACTTGTACTCTTTTGTTGTTTTATTGAAATCCACCTTAATCTCCCCCTCCCGACTTAGGTGGGAGGTTCAACCAACCCCGCTTGGGGACAACAAAACAAAAGCCTCTCTTTGGGCAAACTTTTAGTCATCATATCAGACCCCATTCTTATCCATATTAACTAACTCAAGTTGTAAGATTTTCCATCCAACACATCATGAATCCAATGGTATCGCATATCAATGGGCTTTGATCGTGAATGGTAAGTTGAAATAGCACTTTGATTGTCACAATAGAGAACATACCTCTCTTGTTAAAAGCCCAATTCTTAATGAAGCTTCATCCATAGCATATTCTTACAACCCTCTGCCACTGCAATGTACTAGGCCTCAGTGGTAGATAACACTACACATTTCTGTAACTTGGACTGCCAAGATATGGCTCCCCTGAATAAGTCATCAAGTAGCCCGAAGTGAATTTTCTGGAATCAACATTCCCCACCATGTCTGCATCCGTATAGCCTTGTAACATAGGCCTACCATTTCCAAAACATAAACAAATTTTGGAAGTACCTCAGAGATAATGGAAAATCCATTTTACTACATCCCAATGATCCTTCCCTGGATTAAAAAGAAATCTACTTACCACACCAACCGCATCAGATATGTCGGGCCTAGTATACCATAGCATACATCAAAGAGCCAACTGCCGATGCATATGGACCATTCTTCATTTCAATTTTTTTCCTTCTCACTTGCCGGACTTTGCTTGGACTAAGTTTGAAATGATTAGCAAGTGGAGTGCCAATCAGTTTAGCCTTGCTCATGTTAAACCTTTCTAGCACCTTCTCAATGTACCTTTCTAACACCTTCTCAATAAACCTTTTTAGCCTTGCCAAGCATTTGCTTTGCAGGACCCAATTTCTTCATAGCAAAGGATTTACCAAGCTCTTTTTCAACTTCTCAGTTTTGCTCGCATCATGGCCAACGATCAACGCATCATCCACATAAAGCAATAGAATGATGAAGTCACCGTCGAAGAATTTCTTCATAAACACACAATGATCAACATATCATCCACATATGTCAGGCTTTGCTCACCGTCCTTTTATACCCATGTTCAACCATGAATGAATCAAACTTCTTGTACCATTGTCGTAGTGCTTACTTCAGGCTTTAGCCCATGCAAGTCCTTCTTTAGTTTACAAACCAAGTTCTCCTTGCCTTTGACTTTGAACCCTCCCGGTTGTTCGATGTAAATTTCTTCCTCCATGTCACCATGAAGAAAAGTTGTCTTTGCATAAGTTGCTCAATCTCTAGATTCAAACTAGTGGCCAACTTGAGAACAACCGGTATAGACAACATCTTCACCACCGGGAGAAAAATTTCAAGTCAATCCCCTTTTTCTAGCCAAAACCCTTCACAGTCAACCTTGCCTTGTACCAAGGTTGTGAGCTTTTCTCTTCCTCCTAAGTCGATAGACCCAGTTATTCTTAAGAGCTCTCTTACCCATTTGTTTTCTGTTCCCAAGCAAAGTTGGTTGAAACCCCACCCCCACCCCCAAGTCGAGAGGAGGAGATTAAGGTGGATTTCAACAAAACAACAAAAGAGTACAAGTTTAGGTCACGGGTATCCCAAACCCTTAGATTCCAAGAGAAACTTGACAATCTGCTCCGATCAATGCTTAGAGCTCGTCAAGTTGTAGAAGATACTAAAAGTTCATCAAGATCGGATGAGAACTCATCATCGGATCTTGGCTTGAAATTGGCGCAAAACCCTTTCTTTTTTTCTTCCTTTCTCTCATGCTCTTTGTTTTTGTGGCAATAGAAAACGATTGAGACAAAGTCTCTTCTAAGTTTCCTTTGTAATTACAAGATCCCCCTTTGCTATTTATCAAATGACAAGATAACCCGTAACTTCTTGGACCTAATTATAAGTCCCTTGTGAAACCCACCAACAAGGAGGGGCCCACCCAACAATGCTCTCAATCATAGTTCTACTACTTTTTCAGAGACACTTGATCTAGGAAAACAATATAAAACTATGAATCAAACTAATCTAGGAGAACTTCTCGTAGCTAAAAGCAAACTGCCTACCATTTGATCGATGGTACGTTAGGGTCGCAGACTATAAAGTACCGACACTCCTAGAGATCGCCGTGTCTGCGTATTGGACATGGGGACATGCGGGGGAACATGGCTAGAAACGTATGCGGCACACCACGGGACGTATATGTGTAATTTTTAGTAAATTTTTCTAGGGTTAAATATATTATTACTGTAAACATGGGGGCTAACAGTGTAACTAAGTTCATAAAGATTAACCTAACATATACATAGAGAACATCTCAAAGGAAAGAGTGCATACTAACAAAAAGCATAACATCCATCCATCTATCAAATGCTAATGTCTAAACGTTTAGCTTTGGAAACATAATAAAGTATTGTAGTCAAATAACAGTCATCTCTGCTGCCATGCATGCCTGGTAATCATCCAAATCACTAAAAGTGTCATCTTCTTTCATCAAGAGATGAGAAGCATATGAGTCAAAAGAAGATGTCGAGGAGCAGAGATTAAAAGAAGAACCAACCCCTGTAAGTGTGACGGAAGAATACAGTTTAAGATGATAACAATGAGGACGAGGAGAAGAATAGAGTTTTTAAACCAGAACAAACTGAGATGGAAGAAGAAGATGAGGAGGAAGAGAGTAACCTCTGTATTGTGATTGAACATAGAAGTCCAAGCCAAGCTCTGAAGTGTGACTGAAGAGAGAAGAGAGAAGACTGCTGAATGGAGAAATATTAGACCCCGTTCGTTTAAGGGTTTTGGATTTTGGATTCTAATCATTATGCTATTTCTCTCCAATTATTACTCTCATTTTTCTCTCTATCTCTCTCCAATCATTACCCCTATTTCCAATCATTACTCAATATCTCTACACTTATTACCTACAAATCCAAATCCAAATCCAAAATCCCAAAACGAACGGGGCTCAGGGATTTTAACAAGCCAAGCTTTGATTTTGTGCATTGGGCCCAATTAAGGGTTGGATACACCAAAATAAGCCGGCTCTGATTAAGTATGAGAGACCTTGCAAAGTCAAAAATAAAGCGCGCGCTTCATGCGCATAGCCCCAAGGTGCACGCTTTATGTGCTTCACCTGCACTTTGCCACCCTCACCTCAATCTAATGACCTGCATGTCGCTTCGTCCATGCCTAAGCATACTTTTTGGAACATTGACACTGACAATGAGACTGTACTCAAGATTCCGCGAGGAGAAGCAATAGAAGGAAAATAACAGATGCGAATGTAAGGCTTACCCTTGCAAAGGGCTACGCTAGTTCTTGGATACAAAATACCAAATCCTAACAGTTCAAAGAAGATCACATCCAGATATAAGCAACTACTAGTCCTATTTCAGCATTCTGAAGAAAATACACTTGTCTCCCAAATAAAAAGTGAAAGAAGCAGCCAACAATAACCCAACTCTAAAAATCAACACTCTCACCAATCACATGGTCACTTTTCTCTAGACTAAGGACCCATTTGGTCAGCCTTAAGCAATTGAGATAGTTTGGCTGACTCCTTATGCTAGCTTGCTCAACCTGTCAACTAGAACGAGCATATAAGTAAACGAGTAGCCAAAGGACTTTTGGTTATGTTAAGTCTTGCTTTTGTTTATTTTAGGCTGCGTTATCTTAAAATAAGTTGGTTTGTCATTATTTGAATTTTTTTTGGCATTTGTTAGTTTTATGTCAAACTTTTGTGGATTATTGATTCGTCTTGAGGAGAGGAACAGGAAAAGTAATTTTTTTTTTTCTACCCGATGATGCACCGACACGGACACGGACACCGGGACACGGAAATTCTAAAAAAATGGGGACACGGACACGGCGGGGGACACGCCATGTGTATATTTATTTATTTATATATATAAATAATTAATTAATTATAGTTTGGCACCCAAAAATTTTTAAAAAAATTACAGTTTGACCCCCAATTTTTTCAAAAATTACAGTTTGGCCCCTCTTTTTTTTAAATTGCAATTTGGCCCCTGCCGTGTCCCCATCGGTGTCCCCGTGAAAAATTCAAATTAAATTATGGGAACATGTCCCCGCGGTGTCCCCGTGTCCGACACTGCGATACCTCGACCTCTAGAGGTGTCGGTGCTTCATAGCTTCTACCCAAGTATTTTGAGAAATAACCACTTTTTAGCAAAAAAAGTGAAATAAGTTGACTTATTTTGAGATATAAGTGGTTATTTCCCAAAATATTTGGGTAAAAGTAAATTTTTTTTACTTTTCCTGTTCCTCTCGTCGAGACGGATCAATAATCCACAAAAGTTTGGCGCAAAACTAACAAGGGCAAAAAAAATTCAAATGATGACTAGCCAACTTATTTTAAGATAAGTATAAAAGAACGCAGCCTTAAGCAAATAAGCAAGTGAACCGAATGGAGCCTAAGAACTTTTCTCGCGTAATGTAGACCTCTATAGGCTTTGTTTTAGGTTTGAAAGTGGGTGTTTCTTTGTCTTAACCAATCAACAGGTGCCGCATCATGTTACTACAAAGCAAGTCTCACATTGCCTGCATACAAAAAACCCATGTGCAATATATAAGACAGAGTGGACCCTCACCACAAGAGCTGGCTTTTGGAGTGGGTTAGTACTAACCATGACTGTTCAACATGTTCCAAAGCTGGAGTACTCCAGAAATGTGCATGGTGCATGTCCCAGGCCCGCACTGCCAAGTCAGCGTGTTGTGCACGAGGGAAGGTCTACTTATAAAGCAAAGCCATAACTCAGTTAGAAAAGTAATGTGCAATATAAAGTGCGAAGGCACCCTCACCTCAAGCGCTAGCTTTTGGTGTTTAAGTCCTAACCATGAGTACGCAACATGTTCTAGAGCTGGAGTACTGCAGGGCGCGAGGGAGAATAGTGAAACGAAGCGCTGTATCGCCAGTTAGGCAGTTACAAAAGTAATGTGTATTACATAAAAGTGTGAAGGCACCCTCAGCTCAAGTGGTAGCTTTTTGAAAGTTGAGTTCTACAGAAGGCCATGTAATAGTTCCAACAAAGGTAATCTATGTCATATTTGAGGGACAGTAAGCCTGTCATGAATCATAAATATACGAATCCACCAAAAATGTTGCACCCGGCATATCTTACTCGTGGTCGTGCACTCATGCGTACCTGTCATATGACTTGGAATCATCCACCAATGAAATAGGAATTCGACCAAAAACCTAAAGATGAACATGCAATTCCGAGATTGGTTTTTACCAAAAAGGAAGGGAATTTATTGATAGTTTTCATCGTGTCGTTTCCATCGGACGTGATATTATTATTTGTTGTTTATAAACATGATCACTGCTAGAGCAAACCTCTTTGGAAGCTTGGGAATTGGAACGACATTTGTCTCCATCTAAAGCACACTAGAAAGAGCCTTGCAGAATGTTGATAATAGAAACCAAATGCAAGAGATCAGAACCTCCACATGGAACAAGGAAGACAGAATACTTTTTGTGTCTTTCTTTATGGGCTTTCGTTTATGTCAACTTCTTAAGGGTCTATGCTAATATATGGTGTTAAAGTAATAGGAGCAAGAAAAAATGTAAAGAAAAACAAAGGAAAACATTCTTCACACAAAATAGAACACAGAACACGTATATTATGCTGCTGGAACAAACGGAAACATATGAACAGAATAAAAAACATGTGCCCAACACAATACTTGCGTTGTTGTGGCCAACGAAGTTCTGGAAGTAACTAATTCACACATCAACAAACAACTAATTCACACATCAACAAACAGATCCTGAAGCTATGTATATGCTTATGGGAAGCACTTCTTGTTTGAAAATACAACCTCCAAAAGGTGAGATCATCAACAAAGCAAGGGCTGACTCCATGACAATTTTGAAATGGTGAAAAATATATTTTCCTTTGATGAGAAGTAAGTGCAAGGCGATGACACAGCCAAATGATCAAGAAACAAAAAGCAAGGTGTCTATGGCATCCCACTGAAACTTCCATTGATCTATCCCAACTATCAGCTTCAACTGTTTTAAAGGAACTTCAGCCTCCTAAAATTATTAGATTACATCTACTGCTTTCGCTGATTAATTTATGTCAGAAAACATGACTGGCAAGGCATCCTTTCTCAATTTGAGGTTCTGAGAGTAATGACAGGGAAAACCATATTAAAGCTAACCGTTTTCTTTTGTTAGAAACAGGGACTGCCCATACTTCACCCTTACTCCATGTTAGACGGTAGAAGCCAAGCCACCATTTTCCTCCTTGCAATAGCCCAATATCTGTATTTCCTAATTCTGGCCATAATTTGTAATCCAATACAAGACAGAGTATTGCACGTAGAGCTTTCCCAAAGGGCCAAAATATGCCAGACTTCCATACCCAGCAGAGGTTTTCCATATGTGAAATTCATCATGTATAAGTACAAAAGTTAGCGTTCGAACCTAATCAACCAGTACCTCCTATCATACAATGGCTTCATTGGCAACTGGCATTTGCGAAGCATTAAGTCCAGAAACCCATTACAAGTCATAAAAACCCCCAAGTATAGGAAGGATGACAATTTAAAGAAGCAACATCAAACCCATCATTTTATTGAAAACAAAAGATGTAATATCATCCAAACAATTATCGGCAAGTGCAACAAAATGCAGTCAATCATATGAATTCATAATATTGATCACAAACACAAATCGAAATGGGGAAGAAAAAAGGAATTATGATCATCACCTGAGGCCAGCGTCCACCAGAATGTGTGACAAATGATGCCTGCGGGAGCGCACTGGCAACCCTGCGGCCCTCCTCGCTCCATTCCTTAGACCAACCACTAGACCAAACCACTTGCATCGGCAAACCCTTCACCCCCTCTGAACTACCCCATTCCACCAAATCAAAACTACAATTCATCTTCATTCCCATCCCCACGACCGATCTCCTCCCATCCCTTCCCTTCAAAAGAATCCTATGAGCCTCCGAGTCGGAACCCCCACCAACCGGTTTTGAACAGCACAACTCAAGGACCCTCCCAAACACAAACCTAAACCCCAAAACAAGTTCCCTAACCACCACCGTTCGCAATACCCACAAAGGCAAAGCCGTGGAAATCGATGTGGTGTCGAGAAGTGTTATACTCCTCACCAACCCCGGATTTTCCAACACCCAATTCGCGCCCAACCCTAATGCCGAATCATGTAAAACCAAATCCACAGGTGCTAATCCCATGGAATCAACCACTTGCCCCAAAACCCTCCCCATCTCTTCACTACCCAATTCAATAGCCTTAACAACCTCTCTCTTCCTAACCCTAACATCATTTCCTTCGAAATCCACATGCCCCTTTTCAACCAGCTGATCAAACCCCCAAAACAAACCCTTCTCTCTAATCTCACTATAAACCTCCCAAACCCTCGTTAAACCCCCGCCCGATCCCTCTTCCACAACCGCTATTGATTTATCCGAAAACCCAGAACCGGGCAAATCGATGGCAATGGCATTTAGGCCTCTCCGCCCCAGAAACTCAATGGTTTTCCTAAAAGAATAAGAACTGCATCCCAAGCCGTGCACAAAGAGCACACTGTCTGACTTGATAGGGCCACTTTGGATGGTGAAGACTTCAATGGGGGGGAGGTTAGGGGTAATTTGGACCTTGATGGTTCGACCCTTGGAGTAGTGGGAGCGGAGGTTGGTGGGGAGAGAGAGGAACCAGGATTTGGGGTCTTGTGGGGAGAGGGTAGAGAGAGAGACGAGGAGGGTGGTGAGGAGAGAGACTAGGAGGGTGAAGTGGAACCAGAAAGTGAATGGGTTTGGAGTGGGAGTGGGAGTGGGGGTGGGAGGGGGAGGTGGGCTTTGTGAGGGTTTGGCGGGGTTTGGTGGTGGGGCTTGTGGTTCTTCTTCGGTTATGAGTGCCATAGGTTTGGGTTGGAAAGATTGTGGAGGATTTTAGGAGGGTATGCAGACTCTGTTCAGATCGGACTTCGGTGGGTGGAAATGGGGACGAGAGAGAGAGAGCGGGGAGTGAGAGCCGGTTGCAGAACGGGAAAAAAGTCATTATTTTTTAAAAAGATAATTTTAAATTTAAAAATTATAATTTTATTGAAATTTAAAATTATACAATATGAATCTTGTTTGAAAGATCGAGATCTTTTATACGATGTAAAATAAAATTGAAAAAATATTTTTTATTTACATTATTTTTAAATTTAAAAATATAAAATAAGCTGTTTATTTTTTAAGAAGGTTTCTGGAACGGGGCCGAGAGGGACCATTAAGTGCACTTCCCATCCTGATTTGGCTATGTTTGAAACCTAAGAAAAAAAAAATAAAGTAAAATAAAATTAAATTAAAGGAAAATTAAAAAAAATAAGGAAAAATTTACTATTCTCAAAATATTTTTCTCTTTTTTTCTCTCAACCAAATAATAGGAGGGAAAATTTTTTACTTTTTCTTTCTTTTCTTTTTCTTTTCTTAAGTTCCAAACAGAGAAAAAGTGCACTTCCCATCCTGATTTAAAAAAAAAAGTGCACTTTCCATTTTTATGGAGTATAGAAAAACGTGTGAATAAGAGAAAAATAGTAACTCCAATGATTTAAAAATACTAGTCCAAAACTACCACTCCATACCTCTCTTATACATTTAGCCACCTTTTTATGTACTTATTAAATTTTGTGGATCCAATTTTCAAATACAAAAATTGTTTTCATTTTTTTTGATATAAAATGTGAGGTTTCGAAATGCAAAGCAATGTCCTTTTTGCCCGGAAACAAAGTTGACGTTGGGAGAGAGGTATGTGGGCCCAAATTTTATTTGTTTTTTGAATTTCTAGGATAAAATGTGAGGTTTTCAAAAACAAAATGAGTTGTTGCAACAAAAACACTCCTCCTCTCCATGGAAACAAAATTAACGTTGGAAGGAATTTTTCAAAATGAAAGATTACTAACCCTCCGCTAAATCTCACTAATGTATATAAACTATGGCAAAAAAAAAAAACTAAATTCTCAACAGTTAAACCCTCACCGATTGAATTCTCACCAAATTAACTCTCTACACCTTGATTTCGAATCCATCTCTCAATATTTTGTAAATTTAGAATATTCCTATTCACTCCATTTCAACAATTTTCTTCACAACAATCTCAATTTTCATCTCACCAATCATCCCAAAATATTGATTTGCAAGGTTTTACGAAGCAAAACAAGAAAAAGGGTCAAGTACCACAAAGGGGAAGGAATCCGAATTGGACTAATAAGGAAGACGAAGCACTCTCTAAGGCATGGTTACGCATCTCAGAAAAGAAAAAAAAAATCGATTATGATAAGTTTGGCATATTGTATTACCCACAGTTGCGGTATATATCAATTATGAGAACTTTGGCATGACCATAAATCATGATAGATTTTCTATTGGTACAGTATGATAAGTTGAAAATGTATTACTCCTCTTTAATTGACCATAATTTTGTTGATTTTGGTGTTGAACCAACTATATCGTAATTTGTTGAAGCTGAATATAGCATACTTGTATATAATACATTTACCATGAATATATGCAAAACAATCGTGATGAATTTATCAAAATCGATTCTGATTTAACATTAATTGGATGCAATAAATTACTATAAACAAAGGTAAACAAATACGATAAATATACAATATAAAATAACTTTATCACATTGGCAAACAAAAATGATAAATTTGAATGGCCTGTTATTGCGAAACATAAAAAAGAAGAATGAGAGACTTCGGATTGGTGCTGTGGTTGTATTCAAATTTAATAAGGGTAAAATGGGTGAATCAAACATTTATAAGATGTAAACATAATAGAAAATGATGTCATGGATGTGGGACTTCGGGTTGGTGTTGTGCTGTGCCGTGCGGTGCACAGCACTGTGCTGTGCACCTCCGAGCCTTCGGATTATGCATCTGACGGCTCGAATCTCATTTCAACAACCAACGATCGAGAGCCATTCATTACCGAGATGAGATCCGAGCCGTCGGATGCACGATCCGACGGCTCGGAGGTGCTCAACACAGCGCTGCGCACAACACTGCACAGCACCATCCCCAATTCATGGATGAGACGACATGGAGACAATCCTTTATGTTTTGGACGACTAGTATTTTTTGTTTGTGGAGGTGTGTGTATTTAGGGAAGAAACCATGCATATATAAATAGGCTGGGTTGTGAACACAAATTTTACAAGAAAAAGAAAATCGTATATTAGAAATCAAGATTAGTAAATAATTGAGCTACTAATCATCAGTTAGTATGAGAAAGTAGTTCAATGATGAAAAACATTCAGTGATGGATAGATACACAAAAACACAATACCATTCGAACATCTCTTCCAATACGCAATGTAGTTGGCCTCCCTACATATTCCAATGCACATAGGCGGGGTTCGATCCCCATAAGCTTCATTCCCTCCCCCAATTCCTCTAGGATAGTTTATATTAGGATTAACGAATGGAAAAAAAAAAATTACAATCTCTTCCAATACCCAACCTTAGGTGTCCACCCCTCCCCTAAAATGACCATCAGAAATTAAAAAACCGTGACCTTAATTCTCCTACTTCTGCAAAGTTTTCTTGAGCACTCCAGATAGAGACATGAGCGCTCAGGTTTACTGATAGCCAGGCAGATTCTGCACATTCCCAAGGCCACTACCTAAAAAAAAAAAAAGTTTCACATTACTAGATGAGAGAAACATCTGGGAAGTTTCGGTTCAAATTGTTAATGAATTTTTTTTTAAGGGAAACTGCATCGTCCTAATATATGGTCATTCCCTAAATGCAACCATCCTCAATCTAACCAAAACAAACTAGTTGAGGATTATGAAGAATCCGAAGATGGCAATGATGTAAGTAGAATAGGAGGGCGACAATGAGTAGGGTGAAGAACCAGAGTCAGAGCCGCCAAATACTGCTAAACTCAGATGAGGATTTAGGGGCTGTTTGATAAAACTGAAAACTGAAACTGAAAGCTGAAAAGTTAAGTACTGAAAGTTGAATGCTGAATTTTTTAAGTTGAAGAACTGTTTGATAAACATATTAAGCACTAAATTAAAATTAATGAATAAATTTTAGTTCTAATTCTCTTTAATTTTTATGATTGTGGTGGCGGTGGATATGGAATAGTAGTGGTGAGGGTGGTGGCGGTGGAGAGATGGTGGTGTGATAGTGACGGTGGAATGATGGTGGTGCAGTGGTGGCGGTGGCGACGGCGTGGTTGGGATGGTGTGGTAGTGGTGGTTGTGGTGGAGTGATGGTGGTGGAGTGTACTATTGGTGGGTGGTAATGGTTGTGGTGGTGGTGGTGAAGTGATAGTGGTGAGGGTGGAGTGGAGTGGAGTAGTGGTGGTGGTAGTGGTAGCGTTGTGGTGGTGGTGGTGGTGGAGTGATGGTGGTGGAGTGGTGGTGGCGGCGGCGGTAGCGTGGTAGTGGAATAGTGATGGTTGTGGTGGTAGTGAAGTAGTGATGGTGGTAGAGTGGTGGGAGTGGTGGCGGTTGTGGTGATGGTGGTGTAGTGGTGGTTGAGTGATGACGGTGGTGGTGGTGGTGGTGGTGGAATGGAAGCATATAAGAATTCAGTCAGAATTAAGTAGCTCAAAGCTACTTAATTTTTATCAACTTTTTACACTATATTTTAAGTGACACTTAATCTGTTAAGAAATGTAAAATGTGGTTATCAAACCTACTTAATAAATTATTACTTAATTGTTTCAGTTTTAAGTGCTGAATATGAGATATCAAACAACCCCTTAGAGTGATCCTGGGTTTGATCCTCATGAACTTTTTCGAGAGGATTATCTTGCCAACCAAGGCAACATAGACAGCATATATATACGTAAACCGAATAGACCGTGGTACAGTCCCCGGGAGTGGAGAAGGGGTAGACAACACACTCCCGTAGCCTCCGACAACCACAAACCCTTTCTCAAACTATATAAGAGAGGAGTTACAAATAATAACCGTTGAATAGAAAATTTTCTCATCAACAGTGGCAAGACGGACCATCCCTAGGATTGACTAGCTCCCACTTGAAGCCGTGTCCATATATAAGTTCCCGTACAACGGCCATGTAGTCGGTGGAGGAAAGAGTAGGGGAAATAGCAACCCCCACTAAGCCATCCAGAGATCCAATCATGTAATAAATCTCGCCCACTGCAGATATATATCACTTGGTACGCCACGATCGAGACAATGCAAGGATTTCTATATTAGGATGGCATTAAGTTGTACATGCAAGGATTTATCTTTTGTAGTCATGGAAGATGGTTAATTTGGTCAAATACGACTTCATATTTGATTAAAGTTTGCATAACTTCGTTGCTTTGTTTCTTTTTCTTTTGGTGACTTTTTCAACAACAATGACATACATATTCAAACATAGGATTTTTACCTATGGTCTAGGAAAACAGGAAATAATTCGCATTATGAAATGACGCAAATTTTATTTACCTCAAACTCTACCCTGGAGTGCGATATAATTTTTATACCCCCAAACATCAAATTGTCAAATCTCTCTCTCTCTCTCTCTCTCTCTCTCTCTCTCTCTCTCTCTCTCTCTCTCTCTCTCTCTCTCTCTCTCTCTCTCTCTCTCTCTCTCTCTCCGATTTTGCTCTACGACTTGCTTCCAATTGGCTCTGAGATTTCGCTTCAGATCAACCTAGATCGAAATATTTCGGGAAATAACTACTTATTTCTCAAAATAATTCAATTTATTTTACTTTTTCTGCTAAAATGGTTATTTCTCAAAATACTTGGATAAAAGTACAATTTTTTTACTTTTTTAATTTTTCTCATCGAGACGAATCAATAATCCACAAAAGCTTAGCGTAAAACTAACAAATGTAAAAAAATTTCAAATAATGACAAACCAACTCATTTTAAATTAAGTGCAAAAGAACGCATAGCCTGAAATCCACTACTCCTGCTTGTTAGTACTATTTTTTAGGAATTTTCAGAGATGTGATGTGGGTTGGAGGCATCTAAATTGGTCAGCACAATAAATAATCCCATAATCCTATAAATACACTAGTAGTAGGCTTGGTCTGGTCTTCCCTAGACATTAATGGCTACAATGAGAGAGATCCATGAAGAACTTAAGATGAATAAATAAACCTAATCTTCCCTAGACATTAATGGCTATAATGAGAGAGGCCTATGAAGAACTTAAGATGAATAAATAAACCTAATCTTCCCTAGACATTAATGGCTACAATGAGGCCCATGAAGAACTTAAGATGAATAAATAAACCTAATTTTGTAGGGTATCATATTGATATTAGAAGAATGTATGAGGGTGAAAATGTTATATGTTGGACTAAATAAGTTACTATTATTTTTTTTCTCGGCAAACGAAACTTTTATAAGCTCGAAAAGAGTAGATCAAGAAGGAACGAGAAAAACATAACACTTACTTGACCTCGAAAGAAAACATAAACACAAACAAGCATCTAACAGAGAATTAGATGTAATAACACCTTATAAACAAGAACTATAATTTCACCTTACGGATTCCATCAAGATAGCCCTTAAAATCCTCCACCGTATATACTTTAATATTAAACTTTGACTTCACCCACATCGCGATTCTAGTTTTAATAAGCTCCCCAACTTCCCCCACTCTAATGACAGCATTATTAAACACATAATCATTTCTCACATACCATAAGGACCAAAGTGTAGCAAAGAAAGTTGTTTCCCAAATATGTTTTTCCATTTTTTTTTTTTTTTGCCAAAAGTTGAGAGGTAGCATTTATCAAAAGATTCCCATAGGAGAAGGTTGGGAGTCCACAAATCAGACACTCCAACATAAAGAGCGTATAAGCGCCCTACAGAATGAGAAGAAACCCCCCAAATGAGGACATTATTAAAACAAATAAGAAAATAAAAGAAGCACCACCGAGACATCCACCGTCATTCTTTCGCAACCACCTTGATAGACTTGTAACCACGACCACTGCTTCACAAAATAGGATCACATCATTGGGAGGTGGTTGACTAGCAAACGCGGTAGACGGCGTTAGGTCACAGATCTAAGAAGGTGGAGGCTAAGAACGGTGGTGGACAACATTTTACCCACAATCACTGAAACCGAAGCCTCGAAACGTCGCCAAAAAATAATTTGGCTAAAAATTTCCCAATGGACGTCCGTACTTCAGTGGCGGGATTGAGAGAGAAGACAGTTCGACGGTGGAGAGAAGAGAATAGAGGGAGAGAGATCAAAGGGGAAGGATCCCTCCTCTCCCGCCGCCTGAGAAAGGGGGGAGGGGAAGGAAGAGAAGGGCTGTTGGCGAGTTTGGAAATTTCTAGAGAGAGCCCCGAGGCCCCGGTCAAGTTCACATTACAGCGGAAAAAAAAGTAATGCTGGTTAATGGAAAAAAGTCGTTGGTCATAGGTTACTTGAAAGAACAAAATTGATACGTAAATCAGCTTGGCACTGGCATGTTTCTCCAGGTTACCAAAACAATTATGTAGTTAGCAATAAATGGTGATAAATTGCTAGGATATTACTTTTTTGAAGAGACTCCTAAGAGAATAATGGTGTTCACCCTAGCTAGGCAATTAAATTTTGAAAAATTGAATTGTTAGATCAAGCACTTGTCAATATCCAATTAAAAGGGTTAACAGAGAGGGGGAGAGAGTTAGGGTCGGCTACACAAGGTCAAGATAGTGTAACTAAGGGATATGATAGAGTTTGGAAGGCTTCAAAGCCTTCGTGACATTAAAGTAATCCAAGGTACGAAACCACCTGTCCAGATACTTCAACTGGTGAACCGCCACCGTATCTGGCCAGAGCTCGTGCGTGCACTGTGTGGCCGGCTCCGGAAAATCGTACATTGACCATTTTGCATTGAACCTGTTCTTCGCCCGATGGCCATCGCGAAGCCACGTGCCGAGAACCATGTCTTCGGGGCCTTCCAGGCGACTCTTGGGAATGTCCGAAACCCGAATCCACTCAACTATGTCCCAAGAAACCAAATATCCCATTCCAGACATGTATTGGTTAAAAGGGTCCATGCTTTCGCATGGAATCACAAAACCATAGTACAAGTCTTCTCTCGGCAGCACCCTCAATGACTCCACTAGGTTTGCCAACCTAAAGTACGTGTCGTCGTCTGATTTGAGCACGTAGTGGTAAGGGGGGTATGGTTTGTTTTCCTCGTTCAGCATCTCTGGCAAACTCGAGAAGTAAGTGTAAGTCTTGCCTTCGTTCATGTTCTCTTTGCAGTTGAGTATCATAATGTCGTCGTAGCGCATTATTTCTAGCGCAACTAAATATTTCTGATCTTTTGTGGTTAGATTGCAAAAGACGAACTTGACTTCGACTTTCGCGCCCACCGGAGATTGCGTGCCGTAGATGAGGCGGAGAAAGTGGCGGCGATCGTATTGTTCAGGAAGGGTTAGAATTCCGAGGAGGATTCGGATGTCGTCCGACGACGACGAATTTTCTCCGAGAGAATTGGGTAAAGATGAGTTGTGTGAATGGAATTGTGCTTTTGAGAGAGCAAATCCACCATACTTCAGCAAACTTTCGAATCGGATTTCTTTGACTTTGGTTGAGGCTAAGATGCAGAGGAAAAGAATGAAGAAGATAGAGGCGAGGATGATCAATTGCCTGTCATTTGGCATTGTGGCCTTCATGGTATTATGTGAAATCAAAGGGTGTGAAATATAAAGAGAGAAATTAAAGAGTTTGGTTAGAAGAGAGATATAATCTATATATATGGGTAGTGGAAAGATCATGGAATCTCTTAAGTAGACCTAATGAATTTTTCTATCAGGGTAAGTAGTGGAAAGATCATGGAATATCTTTAATGAGCAAGTTTAGGTGCATTTCAACTATTCTCCTTTCGGGTCCTATAAAAAGCAGCTTAAGTAGATCATTCACACCGAGATTAGGCGATTTCGTACCATTGAGACAACTACATAAACTTCCATCCCAAAAGAAAGTTAACGTGGAAATAACAAAAAAACAATTAAATTTTTAACCAACATCACCACAAGAGTTCTAATAAAACAATTGGGAAAAATAGTACTACAACGGAAATGGTATTGGGAACAATGGCAGACCCAAAATTTACGAAGAATGGGGACACATAACCTTAAGGAATATCATGTAAAACTAAAAATACATGATAAGAATTTCCGTTTGACCAGAAAAAAAAAAAAAAAAAACATACATGATACCCATCATTGAGTTAAAAAAGTAAATAAAAATCTTCCAGACGATCAAAAGATGAATCAAGAGTCCAAGTCTATTTAACAAAGTACTCCGTCTGAGTAAAAAAATCCAATTTTATTTACTTACATTTAAAAAAATGTACAATTTTTTTGAAGAAAATTTAACAATATATATAGATACAATATATCCATCTCTGACCAAATATTAGTAAAACATTCAATTGCAAATAGAAAGTCAATCAAAAGCCCTAATGGGTTGTACGTGTATGGAGAGAGAGAGAGAGAGAGAGGGAGAGAGAGAGCATGTGAAGTCCAATCAAAAGCCTTTATTATAGGAGTGTGTATGGAGACAGAGGGAGAGAGACGTAGGAGAAACGAAACTGAAAGAATTATCACACAAACCAGTCCACAATGTCAACCGCAGGGAAAAAAATTCCATCATTCAATGGGGGCATGTGACCCTTATGTGCTTTATGCTGGGTCCGTCCCTCAATGGGAGGGCATGGTCCGCATGGAAGGTAACATATAGCGTGGAAATTAAGAAATACAGTATTATAATCATAATTGCATTTATTTACAATGTATATTACTAATATTAAAAATGCGTTTTTAAGTCAAGGTCCCGATCGAGGACGGCACCTAATGACCTATTATAACGTGGAGATGAAGAAATACTGTATTATAATCATGATTGCATTTATTTACAATTACCAATGTTAAAGATGCGTTTTTTTAAGTCAAGGCACCTAATGACAAATACTCCCACGTACACTTCAGCTCTCTGTCTGCTTGTAATTCATATACACAACTTGTATACAAAAATGGCTCTCTGTCAACTCACGTACACTTCAGCATTTCTATTAATTCTAGGGGTAGGAATTGTATCGTGTTATTTCAGATTTTGTGTCTTTTCAAATTTGTAGCAAATCACCTGTTAAGATAAGCGTATCAAATATCTTGACACTATCTAACCCAACCTAAAATCGTGTCATCTTCGAGTTGACACTATACATTAAGATCCTTTGATTTTTTCAACATGTACAAAAAAATTATATACTTGTCAATGTTGTGCATGAACTACGTATTTAATTCATTAACAAAATTGAAGACATTTTCAATACCTTCATAATTACAGAAATGATAAAACTAGCCAAATCATACATTGAAAAATGCCTTAAGTCACAACTAGACATGTCTCAAAATTAAATAATTTTGTACGATTTTCAGCTAAAATAATAAAAGGCACCAACATCTAAAGAATAAGTGTTAATGTAAATGTTAAACTAAAAACTAAGCCTTAAATAATGAAAATTTAAATTCCAATAAGCATAAATGAATTTATTTCAATTTTAGATTTTTTTAGCATGGAAACTCAAGTGATTAGGAAATTAGATATTCAATTCTTTTGATTTGGGGAAAAAAATTATATAATGGGTCCTATAACAAAAATTAAGCATATCTTGTCTTTTCATATATAATTACTAGCGCATGTTCGTACTTGAAGGCACTCCTTAAACAATCAGCATTGTAACGACCCGAATTTTTGCTCTAATTTTTTTTAATAAAGAAATTATTTTTAATCATATAGTCTATAGTAATCGACTAATTATTTAAAAAATATTATTAATAATAAAACTAATTCTTTTTCTTAAAAAGATATATGCAAATATAATTATCTTATCCTATTTTATTTTTTTTCAATTTGCATGCATGCACACCTCTTCCATCTCTTCATCTCCTACTAAGTCTCTACTTTCTCCCTAACCCTAACATCAAGCCAAATTCGTCCATTCCAAATTCCATGAACCCAACTCCATTAAATTCACTATTATCCAACCTCTTCCAATTTACCTATATAACCCCTCCCCATTGACCCACGAAATTTACACCACAATATTCTCCATGCCTCACCAGTCCAAAAGAGAGAGAAAAACCAGAGAAAATCAAGCTCCAATCCATGGAGTTTTAGAGAGAGAAAGGTGGGTTTCGTACCAAGACCCAACCGAAACTCAATTCGACCATTCCAATTTCTTCCTACTACTCGTAGCATCCCCAAACAAGCCTCAATCCGATCCCAAAGTCTCCCGATCAAAGAACCCGAAGTCTTCTTCTCCAAAATTCAAGATTCGTTTTTAAATCAATTCGATCCGATTCAAGGCACTATAATCCTATCCAATCTCTTCTCCAAGTATATTAAGTGTTTATATGCTTAACCCTATGCCCTGAATGAAAAAAATATGGTTCGCTGCGCGTTTTCTGCCGTATTCACCAATATGATATTATTTTTGAGCCTGATACTTTATTTGTAATTATTTACGAAGAAGATGACCCTTATGATATTTCTTTTACAATCTTTCTGATATTAATATTATGCAAAACTACTGAATTGATATTATTTTTTTACAATGTAATACCATTTTAGTATAAAACGTATTAATTATATCAGTTTAATTTATCTGGTAGATTGAGTTGGTTTTAAACGTTTCGAAACAACTTTGCAACCTCCCGAACACTGTTTTTGACCCCCGAACTATATTTTCTAGACTTTTAACACCTCAAAGATCATACCTTGTTAAAATCATAATTTATTTATTTATTTAGATATTTATTAATTATTTATTCGTTATCTTTCAAGGTTTTATAAACGAAAAATAATTGCGACCTTCCAAACAATATTTTTAATACCCGAACTATTTTTTCTAAATTCCTCACACCTCAAAGATGTTATCTTGTTAATTTCATATTTTTTAAATTTAATTTACTATTTATTATTATTTTTACAGTGTTTTCAATTAAAATTACCTTACGACCTTATAAACCTTATTATAAATTCTCGAATAATTTTATTTAGACTTTTTACCTTCCAAGGATGAAATGTTGTTAACTTTGACCTATCTTATTCATTAAATAAGTTATTATCCATTTATTTTACTTTTAACAATTTTTATTAAATCTTTTTATTTAAAATAATCTTGCGGCCCTCCGAACCCAATTTTTGACACTCAACTGGTTGCATAAGACCTTTAGGACTCTTATTAAGGTCATGATAAATATTTTAATATTTTTATCTAATTAATGTATTTAAATTAGTTTTTAATTAATCTATTATCTTAGAATTAATTAATAAGAACCCAGAAAATTTTCCTTTTAATTTCTTTTAAAACTCTTACTTTATCATTGATATTGTGACCATACAAGATTAAGGACAACGACCGATCCATAAAAAGTTGCGTGATTTCATTACTTATTAATTGTTTTAATTATTATTGATTAATTGCATATTGTGCCGATACTTGATTTAAATGCTAGATTGGACCCTAGAGATATGAGATGGTATTGCGAAATAGAATTCATCTAGACGATGCTAGATAATGGATAAACTGTAAAGTTTTTATTTTTAGATTGCCTGCATGCGTGATTTTGAGATGTGATGAAAATGAACTGGCGGGTGTCCAGTGATAAATTGATAGACTGGCGGGTGTCCAGTGATGAATTGATATACTGGCGGGTGTCCAGTGGTGATTGTGATGTGGTTTGTGAAGTGGTACATAAGATAAGCGAACTCTAGTCGTGATTCAAGCATGATAAGCTTTCCTCTTGTTGTAGTTATTGGGATGCATACTCGGTACATAACTTAGGTGTATCTGCGACAGCAAAGGGAAGGAATCTCATGGGACCGAGCATGGCTAGCGGTTGGGGAGGAAAGATCCCGTGGAGGAGATCTTAGATTTCACATTAGAATAATGAATAGTAATAAATTGATATTTGTGAATCTCTGTTCTACTTTTCGCATCTTTATTATCATGTTGCTTGCTAGCTGTAGAGTAAGAGGGGTAGTTGGGTTGGATTATTCTACTGGGTTGTAACGCCCCGAGCAGACCACTGGCCCAGTACCTTGATTTTGATCCACAAGCCACACCACATGGCCTAAAAGCTTAAGCACAAGGTACTAGTAGTAGCCCACAAGATTTGTTATATGCCCAAGATCATCCATGTAGACTTCTGATGTGGGACGGGGTGTTACAATCTCCCCAACTTTATAGCCTCGCGCCCTCGCGAGGGGTTGAGCACTATTATCATCAATACAAATCAAACCAACAACCAAATCAAACCAAACTCCAAGGCCCACATGGTCGTGTACAACCTGGCTTTGATACCACCTGTAACGCCCCGAGCAGACCACTGGCCCAGTACCTTGATTTTGATCCACAAGCCACACCACATGGCCTAAAAGCTTAAGCACAAGGTACTAGTAGTAGCCCACAAGATTTGTTATATGCCCAAGATCATCCATGTAGACTTCTGATGTGGGACGGGGTGTTACAGGGTGATTTATCACTCACGGATACGTCTGTATCCTGGCAAATCGGTTGCTTCGGCGATCAATTTGCCAGTGGGTGCAGGATTCAATGGAGAGGATTCAAGGATGTTGCAGTTCAACACGGAAAGAATATCAGGAACGAAGATCGAGTATTCTTCGGATTTGTATCAAGCCTAGAGTCAGCTCTGAAGTTAATATATTTTGAATCAGTAAATTTATCTTGTGATTGTAATAGCTAAACTTTATTTTGAAAAATTATATTTATTTAGCAAATTTTCTTAAGATTTTATTTTATATTGTTTTCGGAAAGTCGGGGCGTTACAAGCATACACAAATAAATACTGGACTCACTTGCAATTTCTCAATACCTTGTCCAACAGTTCGAACTATGCGAAAAAACAATAACCCTAACATGGGCCTTTATCGCATTGCCCATACCTGAAGACAATTAGAACCTTTAAACAACCATGCAACAATGCCCCCGCTCTGCTCCCATCATCGAGTACTCCAGCTACTAAAATTCCACCTACAACTATATGACAAAAATAGTGCAAGTACAATAAGTGAATTTGAAAAAGAAAAAGAAAACAAAGCTATTAACAATCAGTTTTTTTTTTTCCATTCATTAATCTTAATCTACGCTATCTTAGGGAACTTGGGAGAGAGGGCTTATAGGAATTGAACTATAACGACTCGCTTCATCTTTGTACAATATTTTTCGCTTTGGACGCATAAAGCCCATAGACTTCCCAGTAAGTCACTCATTCCTAGACTACCCCAGGATGAACACGCTTAACTATGAAGTTTCTATTGACTTTGGTCCACCCTTACGGCTTTAAAAGGCCTTGTACAAGTAGGAGGGATCTTTTCTTATAAACCATGACTTGTTCCCTCTCGTCCGGATGGAGCCTGCTATCCTGTAGTACCACCGGCCACCGAAAAGTGGAGTGTCGCAATCTACCCCCTTTAGGGATGCAACGTCCTCGTTGCACAGGCCCAGCAACCTCCCCTGGGGTCCGTGGCAGCAAAGCGCATCCTACCCACCACTTTGCCCAAGGCGAGGCTCTATTACTATGTTGTAACGCCCTGATTTTTGAACACATTAATTAAATTATTTTTAATTGATTTAATAATTCATAAAATTGATTTAAAAAATGAAATTTTATTAAACAGAGTTTAGCAGCGAAAATCTCAAATACTAAATTCAAAACTACTTAATTGTCTTACAACTCAACAAAAATAAAATAAAATTTGACAAATATGATAACACTTTTGGAAATCAAATAATAAGTATTTTTCCCAATAACAGTATTTCAAATTAACAAAACTTCTAAGGGTAAAACATCCAAGACTCTACAAATTTCCCTTCCTTAGCTACGAGATCCTCAACTTGATACTGACCATCTTGTAGAGGATTCAATTCTTCAGTCTCCTTATTACCTGGCATGAAAGGTGAGCCCAACAGCACTATAATGAGTTTTAAAACTCAGTAGATAATTTCAACCCTACTAACCGTCTAACCCCATACACTATAGTTAGCAGTTCCACAATATAACAATTAATCGATGATAATACATAGAAGGTATAGAATAATAGCCATTGTCTTTTAATTTTCTTTACTATCCATCAACTTACATGAAATCTAAGGATCCTATGTACGAGATCCTTTCCTCCCACATCCACCAACTTTAACCGTCCTATGAAATAACTCTTCATTTATTTGTCTTGCACCAGGGTTTTAAGCGAATACTACTAAATGATGTACTCAGTCTAGATTCGCTTACAACCATAATAAAGGAACAGTTCACCATAACAACTCAGCATTAGGGGTCGCACTATCTCTTTGTCAAGATTCTTTACCGTCTCCCAACTTTAAATACTGGGTACTTTACTGTACCCCTAATCTACATGCTAGGTACTATACCGTATTCAGGGATCCTTCACCGTTTTCTAAAATACTGTACTCGAAATCATTTACCGTCATTCACACACACATTGGGTATTGTACCTTATTTAGGATCCTTTACCGTATCTCAAATCCTGTGCCCAGAGTTCTTTCCTGTACCAGGGTCTTTTACTAGCACCCAATATCCTCAATCAACTTTACCATTTTATCCTTTACTTAACCACGTCTATGTGTTCACTACTCAAAACCATCCCATAAACCTATGTTCGATCTAGCATAATTCATCAAATAAAACATAACTCATAACATAATACATTTCGATGAGATGGAAAGCTCATATCTAATACTCCCTCCGTTCCTTTTTAAGTGTCCTGCTTCGTAATTCCTACTTATTAAAAAGATATCATCATTATACCTTTCACATCAACTTTTTCCTCCACTTTTCCTATTTACCCATCATCATTACACTTTTACTCACTTACTTTTTAAAATGGAATCTACTTTTAGGGACAAAATAGACAATTCACCAACTTTTACCCACTAACTTTACAAAATGGACACTTATTAAGGGACAGCCCAAAATGGAATACCGGACTATAAATAAGGGACGGAGGGAGTAATATTTTGTGAGTAAGTAAACATATAATATTTTATGATTAGGCCGATGCCTTTGGTATTTTAGTTTTGACGAACAAGTAAATTAGTTTAGTTTATTTAACTAACACATCTATTAATTTATTTGATCTAATATATTGTCTTACTTAGTAACATCTCCACATATCTATAACTATAGTAAACTACTCAAACATTTTAGTAAAGGTATATTTTGGGTCTTCTATTATTAATTTATTCTACAATGTATGTAAGGACCCGTAATTTCAGAAATTATTAAAAGGTTTATTCGATATTATAAATGAAAAAAATATGAAATTTGTTGAGTTTATTTGATTTGGGGTTAATATGAAAGGATTGTTAGTGGAGGGATTGCAAGGGTGATTAGTATATATGTTAGTATATATATAGGTGTGTGTGTGTGTGTGTGTGTGGGAGTAGAGGATTAAAAATCCCATCTATCTTTCTCTCTCTCATCTTCCGACCTCTCTCTCTTTCTCTCTCTCGGCTCCTCTCCCTCTTGCTCCCAACTAAAACCTCACGAAACCCACACAAACTCACCTCCATTTTACCTTCTTTACGCGTTATTGATCTTGAATATGGTGGGTTTTGCTTGGAGAAAGTGTATTTCAGTCGATTTCAAGATTTCGGAGTCAAGGGCTTGCATGGGCTCGATCTCTCTTTGGGTTTGCTCTCCAACTTCGAGATAGGGATTTCTTGCTCTTTCTATATGCCTATGAGTTGAATTTGTGCTTTGATTGCGCTTGAAATTGTTAGTTTGATTGTTGGAAATAATTTCAAAAATTTGCAAAAAATTTGCTCGAACTGGGCTGGTATTGATATCATTTGGCATAGATATCGATACATTTGTGTTTCAAACCCAGAAAATCATCTGATACCGATACCATTCATCCTAGGTATCGATACCCTTGTGTCTGGAACGTTTCTTGATCCATTGGTATCGATACCATTTTGCAAGGTATCGATACCTGTTGCTTATGAACAGTTTCGCTACTTTGTCTCATATTTCACCGTTTGACCCCCGATCACTTCTAACACCTCTTAAACACCATTAAACCATCCTAAACTCCAATGACATATTACTCGTACTCCAATGATTCGTTGATTATCTCCCAATCCTTAGTACCCGTTTTAAGAAAGAAAAGTGTAGGATTAAGTAAACGTGGTACTCGTGTAGTATTTGTGCACTTGGTTGGTCGGAGTATATATTGTGACATGACTTGGTGTTTGGTAGGAAGAACACGTACTATAGAGTGTTTGGGCATACTGTAGACCATAAGAAACATTGTGGGAAATGTAAGGGGTGGATATAAGTATGTCTAGTGGTCCAAATGATATTAAGATGATATAATAACTTGTGTCCTCATGATTCGTCGAATCTTTCAATTCTTTTGGCACTCGTCCTATGAGGTTCAAGCATAGAAATAAATGAATAGAGTATTATAGGATTATATATATGAGCTTAGTACGTTATATAAGATGCGAATATGTAAACTAATGAAAAGGTATGAACATGTACATTTGTGGAATCATGTAATGGTTGATTGAAGTTTTGTGGTACAACCTATAGATTGATGATAAAATTGATTATGAAATGATGACGATTATGAAAAGTGTGAGAGGTGACACAAGTGGTCGTTATTGAGGGAATAGACTCGAGGTGACCCTACGCTCGAGGGAAATAGACCCGAGGTGACCCAAGTAATTATTATTGAGGGAATAGATTCGGGGTGACCCTACACTCGAGGGAAATAGACCCGAGGTGACCCAAGTGATTATTATTAAGGGAATAGACTTGGGGTGACCCTACGCTCGAGGGAAATAGATCCGAGGTGACCCAAGTGATTATTGATGGAAAATACCTGATTAAAAGAAAGGAAAGGTTTTGCAATAAAAGGATTTGGAGATGATAAATGTGGACACGAGAAAGATTGTGGTATCGTACGAAGAATAATAAGATGATTTGGAATGGCTTATAGACTAACATGGATTGACGTGAGTTTATTAATGTATTTAGTTTGAGAAGAAATCCGTTAGTGACATTTAGGTGAAATCTAGAATCCTTCGATTAAAGCGTGCAACTCGTTGGTAATCATTCGTACTTTGGGCGTATTTGTCAATACTCACTCATTCATGGTGCATGATTCATCACATTTCCATATAGCTTGAGCATAGAATTCTCTACTGGGCGCGTGGTTTGCTCAACCGTTCATTATTTCAGGTACAACATAGGGGCACTGGCTTGGAGTGTTTGGTGTGCATGCGGACATCACTGTCAAAAGTTATTTTCAAGAGTTGTCCTAGTATTATTGTAAAATAAATCGTATTGTACTGTATCTTTTATTTTTGGAATGATGTAACTATTAAACAGGTTTGCTGAATTTGGGAACTGTAATGTCTTTTGGGTATTATTTATATTATCATGAAAATTTTGATTATCTAAAGTTACAATTATTTATGTTGAAAATCGAAGGCGTGACAATGTACTCGTTAATTACATTAAATTTCTTTTAAAATAATCTTGTAACTATCTAAAGTAATTAAACAAATTGTTTTATTTTTTATACAATTAGGACTGATTATTATTTATAGTAATTATCATATTACTATTAGGACTATACAAAAGTAATGTCATCATGAAACCTTTTTTTTTTTCTTATCATTTCTTATAGGACATTAAAACAAGAAAAAGACAAAACATATTAGTTGGGCTGAAATTAATAACTAAACAACCCAGGGGGTAAGTGTAATTTCTATATAAATGATTCAAAATCATAACGTTCAAGAAGTGGCTTGCGGCAAAACTGGTTTCAGTTCCGAACGAACCGATTCCGTTCCTTTTCGATTTCGAACATCAAAACTACCTTTTAGAACAACAATATACTTAGGAGAAAGTAGGGGAGCGATTAATCTAGCTCGAGTTCGATCGGAAAAGTAGTGAACGGTTTTGGTGGGTTTTCAGCAAACGGAGAAGGCGACCGAGACGAGGACCTCGGGATGGCTGATCGGGGACAACTGCACTCCACTCTACTTGTATAGGAGTATGTAAAGGAGGCCAATTGCACTCCACCCTACTTGCACTGACAATCAGTTGATCAATGCAAACTTTGAGCATTATAAGAGGGGAACAATTTCAAATATAAATCAATTACCGTCCCTTTTAACCATGAAACCATCTTACATCATAATTTCCTGTTAGATTCTCACCCCTTTTAACCCACAGTTAACTCATTCGATTACCTATCCAGTATTTACAATTAATAATCAAATTTTATACTCATTCAAAGACTCAGACGTCATGTCTCACACTCTTCTTGCATAGAAATTGAAAACCACCACGTATGATCTTCGTGCACCCGCCCACCCATCTCTATTGCCATATTTTCCCTTAGCTCTCCATATAGTATCTCCCACCTGCAACACAAACCCCTCGTTTCATATAAACATAATAAAAAAGCGCAATGCAATACAAATGGCATGATACATGTTAACAATATTTTCCTATTAGGTTCATTTTTGTTTCCTCAAAAAAAAAAATCACTTTTGTAGAACGCGGTTTCACTTTGCTAGTTGTAGTAATCTCATTCTTGACTTGAATGGCATGATACATCAGAGCAATGCAACACAATATGTCGAACATGCAAAATTGTATTAGCTATTTGGGTTTTTAAATGAGTTTTTCTTGAGATGCATGTTAACAATATAGCATATTTGGTTTTCTTCCAGAATGGAATGCTGGAGCCAAGTCTTGGAATGCTGGAGCCAATATAGCGATTTGATTTTTGATGAGTTTTTCTTGTGATGCATGTTGACAATAGTAAAGGTTTGGGTGATATAGACCAAGTCTTGGCATATTTTGCCATATTGAAGCCAAATATCTAGTATAGATAAAAACAGGGCAAAGATAGGACCACAACAAAAGATAAATTGTAAAGTTCTACCTTGCTTAAGCTCCAAAATATGTCCGATAACCAATACACAATTAGGTCTCCATACGGTCACCGAATAATTCCTGAGAAAAGGAGAGGGGAAAACAAACCTAATAAGACCCAACAATGCATCTAATTTTAGCATTAGCAAAAAGGAACCAAATCAATAATTAAACAAATAAGAAATCGGGATGAGGATAGTTGAATAACTAGTATAAAGGCAAGACTATAAATATTTTATGAAATCATTTAGCAAGATGGGTAGTAGATTAGGCATGAGTGCATCTCTCCTGCATTTTGTCAAGCACATCGAGTGCATGCACTTCACGGATAAACATCTTTATTGAATAAAATCAAATAAGTGCCTGTAGGTTTTCTAAAATACGTACCTAAAGCTTCATTTTATCACACCATCACACCAGAGCTTGGGCTATGGAAGTTCACAAATATAAAGTCAAAATGAGAAAAAAGAGGAGATGAGATGCGTGAGATTGACATTCAAAGAGAAAGGTAAACATTTGAGTGGTTACCCAGGTGCACCATCATGCAATCACCGGCGGCTTGCCAAAATCCGAAAATGTAATTGCTCTAACCAGCCCTAGATCACCGTGCATTCATCTGGCTTTTGAGGGTAAAATGATTTGGAACAGGTTAATAGGTTAATAGCAGACGAAGGGGGAAGAATAGTGGTTTGTATAAAGGCATGGCAGACAGAATTAGGGTCTAGGTTTTCGTGTGTGTGTGTGAGAGAGAGAGAGAGAGAGAGAGAGAACAGGTGGGAAAGGGTAGAGAGAGATTGTTTGGGTTCATGAGATCTTTTTTAGAAGATTTTTTTTTTTTTTGGTAATTTAGAATTTGAAGATCAAGAGATCTTTTTAAAAGGAGGGAGAGGAGAGAGATTAAGATAATCGATTTTTTTTCCTTTTTTCATCGAGGAAAGTATGGAAAAATTATTAATCTTTCCCAATATATCGTTAGCTCATCTACTTGTATATCTCAGCCATAGAAAAAATATGTACCAATCCTAAGGTCCAAAATATACGAATTCAAAAACAACTCTCCCATATAGTATATAGATGTTGGGTTGAAATGGGATGGAAAGGGAATTCGCGAGTGTTTGTGGGTATCTCTCCTCTCTCTGATCAAGATTGTTGTGTTCGAGTCGTGTCGTTTCGGGTTAACATGTCAACACATTTTTTTCCCTTCTTCATTCTCTTGCCTTTCTTCATTCTCAATTTCTTCGTTGGTTCCTTCATCACTCTCTTCCGATCCTATTCATTATCACTTCCTTCATCTTCTTCATTCTCTTCCCCTTCTTATTTTCTCCAGTACCTTGGTTCATCTCGTACAATTGACAATCTGCCATAGTAGGTTTCAATGTGGATTGTTGCACCTTTTAGAGAAGAAGCAACAATATTAGAAGGGTGTTTCACATCAAACTAAGAATGCTGTGAATGAGATAAGCAAAGTGTACCAAAAATGCACCACCTCTCATCCCTCGTATCTCAGAGCTAAGAATATATGTTCTCTGCAATCTACTTTTATTAGTATTTAATGCACAAACACTATATATTTGTTACCTTATCAGCTTCAATATCATTCAATTGGATGTCTCCAAGACGTTTCTGCATCTTTGTTAAGTCCTACTTCGCAAGCCTTGGAATTGTTGCATCATCTCTGGGCATTGTGACTTGGACATGCTCCCACAACCAGTACTAGAAAAAAATAGAAACATAAGTTAATTCAGTTGTAAACTCAATGTTCAAATGCATACTTAGAACCCACTCCAATTTATACTACTTCATAGATGGTTCTAGTTTACCGATATTTTCATACAATGTTTTTTTTAAGGTAGATTCTAGATTTTACGCATGTGATTTGGCATAAATATTTACATTTTTCGTACTAGATGAGGATCATCTAGATTTTCTAGAAGCTAGATAAAATATATATCTAGCATTTTTTGCCAGGATCTTCTAGATCTTGCAGAAGTTGGATTTTTTTATAATTCCTCCAAGCATATCTTTCAACTTTGGGCGTGTATATTGGGCTCAACTTTGACTTCCAAGTTCTCTTGAGACAAGCACTGAAACAAGTTTATGATCCAACATCCTGTCTTAAACTTAGTTTAGTAACTCTAAGGAGAGTTCTTAACTTGAGGGGCTTAGTGAAGATGTCAACAATCTAATCTTGTAAATTATGAATGTTAATCAAACCTCCTTCTATGTCATGCACTCTCTTCAGGGGCGGAGCTACTTGGTGGGGCAGGGTGGCCTGATTATGACAAAAGTTTTATTTTGTACACTAATGGATTAACTACTTACCAGTATCCAAACACCTTGATTTTTTGAATAAAAATAACAAAAAATAGCAATTTGAAAGATAAATGGTTGCGATTGACCAAAGAAAAAAAGATAAATGGTTTAAATTTTATAAAAGCAATTCAACAACTTTCATTTATGGATCATAGGAGAATTGTATCAAGCCTTTATTTTATTTTCTAAACAAAAGGTCCAGGATAAAGACTCACTTTATTTTATTTTAACAAAAAATAAGGCTCTTGACAAAGCCTGACTTTACACATAATCTTTCACTTCATATTGTTACTAAAGATATATAACAATACCAATAGACTTCGTTAAACAACGCCACTCCCAAACCTAAATTATGGCTTTGCTACTGACTCTTGTGAATGAATATCTAGAATCAATGTGCTTTCTTCAATCATGCACGGAAGACCGGATACCTATTGCTAATGGTATAGCCAATTGGATTCTCTATTGTTTTTTCTTATGCCAAGAGGCCTTTGGTCTAACGACATTAGGTGTGTATTTAGGTCAGGTGTCATGTGCCTAGCTCCTCTTCTAATATGCTAACCTAACTATTTTAACAAACATGGCAGAGCCTTTAAGGTGGCCTCATTGCTTTGTTTTGCAACTTCCCACCAATTAGTGGCTATTTTTTTACTATTGTTGATGGATGATAATTAGCAAATGAAAACATATACATCATTCTTTTGGGTATTATGTTTGATTAATTAATTTAACACGCATATATATTTTTGATGTTAAATACTCCTTTCATCCCAAAAAAAATTGTATTGTTTGCAAAACGAGAATTAATTAGAAAATATAGTTTGGTTTAAAAAAATTGTTTCCGGAAAGATACTAGATATGAATGAATTCTTTTAATTTTTGAAAAGAAGTTTGGATTCATTTGAGTAAAAACATATTATTTGTTTAGGTCTCAAATTGACTATCTAATATTCTTTTTGAAACGGATGGAGTATATTAATCCTTCTAGGTGCTATCTCCAAGTTCAAATCCTATCTCTAGTACCGCTGCTAACAATACTGACTTTCGCCGATCAAAACAAAAATTAATTGATACATGATAGGAATCGTTCCCATTTTTATAGAACTCATTAAGGAAACATCTATGCAAACATTAGTTTTTATTGAGATTTGTGGAAGCACTTCCCCGCCAATGCTGCATCTAACTGGAAACATATGGGATTTCGGCAATGGTGGAGATCGATGTCATCGCCATAGGGACAGATTCTTGAGGTGGATAGCAGGGATGGGAAAGCTCTTGCATCGTTAATTTGTTGGCTGATATGGAAAAATAGAAATCAAGAATTCTTTGAAGGCAATCAGTGGAAAACCTGGCAACCTCCCTTTGATGATCACACAAAGAATTACTGTTGATGGCGCACTAAATTCTCGCGATGGCAATGGTGGTGTGGGTTTTGATGATCACACAAAGAATTACTGTTGATGGCGCACTGAATTCTCGCGATGGCAATGGTGGTGTGGGTTTGGTGGCCCGAAATAAAGATGGAACATTGGTGGGTGCATCTATGGCCACCTTCAAGGGACCGCTTACTCCTCGAGTTATCGAAGCTTTGGGATTTCGGTTAGCAAGCTTTGGGATTCCGGTTAGTTCTCACAACTACTTTGAGCTTTGGGATTTCGGTTAGCAAGCTTTGGGATTCCAGTTAGTTCTCACAACTACTTTGAGTTGGGGTTGTACTCGGGTTATCATGGAAGGGGATGCACTTCAGATTGTTCAAGCTCTCAACGGTTCTCGATCTTCATTGATTGTGATACCATTATTTTGGCTTGTATCCAGTTAGCTTTGCATTTTTTCTGTCTTTTTTCTAATGAGAAATGTGATTGTAATAATTAAGGGTAGTGTTGGAAAACGATTTCCAGAATCCAGTAATAATGCGTCCGAATTAGACAACAAAAAAAATGCAAAACCCTACAAGGCGGAATTAGGATTTTAACACAACTCCCGCGTCGCAAACGCTGGTTGAAGTTATTACAACACACCTTGTTGTATGCCATGAATACTGCTCGACCATACCATGAATACTGCTCGACCATACCTTACAATCTTTTACGTATTCCCCGCACGTCTAGAACACGAACCTAGTGTGAACTCTATCATGATCCGTTTGCTCTCTCTAAGTCTCTCTCTATTTCGTGAATAATAGAAAACTTCTATCTTACCTAAAGAGCATAACGTGTATATATAGGGCTACGATAGGACCTAAGGAGGAGTAATAAGTCCGAGCTCCCAGCGTAAATTATAAACCCTAATCTCATCAGGATTCTATTTGTTATTTCACTAATTATAATACACCCCACTACAGAATTATTATTGCACTCTCATCCTAATCTTAATTATATTACGAGTTTCATGATATTAAATACTTATTAATCTCCTCTCGTTAAGATTACAGGTACCCCGTTAATTAAAATATATTACTAACAGGTAGCACATTATGTAGCCAAGAAATTCCTATTGGGTGATGGGATGATGAACTAGAGGTACGATTTTCTCCAATGGCTTTTGGCTTTAGCCCTTGATGATGTTCGAGACTCTAGCTCTAACCTTTTTCTGTTCGACCAAAAAAAAAAGGAGAAAAGGAAAGAATTGCAATTCTCTATAAAAAAAAATTAAAATGGGCTATATGCCATTTTCTCTAGTAGAAACCTGTTTTGTTCATACCGCAAATCATGCCCGATCAAATTAAATTTTACGTACAGCTCCAAAACTAAAATTAATTTTTACATAAGCCATTCAGATCATTTTTTTTACTCCAAAGTTCAAGATAGACACAAAGAAACTTAGTTTTGTTTGGAATTTATAGAAACAATATGGAAAAGAAGGAAAAATAATTTTCTCTTGCCTTGGCTTGAAAGAAAACAAGAAGCAAAATAACAAACCCAAGGAATTGGTTCAGAAGGTTCAGCAGGTTAAGGCAGGGTTTGCTCCCCAAGGTCCTCAATTCGAATCTCCCCAAAGGCCACCCCAAGGCTCCCATAAGAATGTGCCAAAGGCTAGTAGGGCTATAGAGATTAGTCTTGAAGTATGTGCAAACACTCTGCATTACCAAAATAATAATAATAACAACAAAACAAAAAATACCTAATTTTCCTCCGCACTTTCCTCCCCTCTTCTTTCCTTTCCTTTCTGTTCTTTTCCTTTCCTTTTCATAAATTTCAAACAGGCCCTTAAATCACTGGACCAAACGGTGCGTCACTCGTATCCACCATATCCACAGAAAACGACGTGGTTTCGTGGATTATCATCCTCCTCTTTCCACAGCAGCAACTGACTCTCTCTCTCTCTCTCTCTCTCTCTCTCTCAGCGCAAAAACGATGGAGTTCACAGCAGCAGCATCTTCTCTCTCTCGACACCCCCGCTGCTTCCGCCTCTTCTCTCTCTCTCTACCCATTTTCTCTGAATTCAAAACCAGTCCCTCGATTCCCAGTCCTTCCCCCAAACTCCCCCTTCTCGTCGCCCGCTGTAGTAGCTCTGGCTCCGTCACCGCAAAGCCCTCGTCGGAGCTCCGAAAGAAACGCGCCGCCGGTTCGGAGCGAGACGACAAGCTTCGAGCCCTCCGTGAGCTCTTCTCGAGGCCAGGGATTGGCATCGATGCTTACATCATCCCTTCTCAGGACGCCCATCAGGTCTGATTCACAGCTTGTTTTTTCTGGTTTTTTATTGGTGAGAAAATTATTTCCCAAAAAATAAAGTAAAAAATGAAAAGCATTTTGTTCTTTCCGTGGGCGGCGGTAACGGTGGATTTTCCACCACTGCCGTGGTAGGCCTACCGTGTGTTTAATATTATAGTCCGAATCGTTGAGGGCCCACTTAATAGTACATAGTACATTCACAGAAAAAAAAAAATCAGCTTGATGGGACTCTATAGATTTTGAATTTTAGTTTATAAAATTCTGTCTAGTTAAATTGTGTATATTGTCTATGATCATTCATTTTACAACTCAAAATTCAAATTTTGATACATTTTATTTTTTGCTTGAATATACTACTCTGAGAGAGAGCGCTTCCTTTTCTAGTATTCTGAACAGTCTGGGTTTCAAGACATTGCTGTGTTTGAGCTTGTGTGTGTGTGTGTGTGTGTGTGTGTGTGTGTGTGAGAGAGAGAGAGAGAGAGAGAGAGAGAGAATGATTGAAAGCTTGTGATTTAGTGATCTCTGACCAGATTGAAGGACCCCGTATAATGGCTTCGAAGTGATCTCTGACCATTAATGTCAATTCCTATCTTTCATTCAATGCATGTATAAGTGTATATATATGTGTGTGTGCATATATTTAGTGTAGTATGTATATGCATATATTAGGTCATTAGGTGTAGTATAGACTGTTTGTTTGGTGTTATATTCAATGCCAGCCAAATATTTACCTAACTGCATGGGGGAACCAGAGTAACATTGGTTTGTGGGACATCCAAATGTAAGTTGGGCTGATTTGAATGTCTTTTTTTTTATTGAAGTTATCATTAAGCGCCTCCAAGTGGAAGTATTCTATGACCAGTCCTTATTATCATAGCTTTTGGCTTTCAGAGTGAATTCATAGCTGAATGTTATATGAGAAGGGCCTACATATCAGGATTTACTGGTAGTGCTGGGACTGCTGTTGTCACAAAGGATAAAGCAGCTCTGTGGACGGACGGACGATATTTTCTTCAGGTTTGAGAGAAGAGTGTGGTGTTAAGTTGTTAACAATTTCGATCCTTGTTTGGTTTGTTGATAATTCTCTCTAAACAATATGATTAGGCAGAGAAACAGTTGAGCTCTAGCTGGATTCTCATGCGGGCTGGTAATATGGGAGTGCCTACCGCTGGTGAATGGCTTAATGATACTTTGGCTCCGGGTTGCAGAGTCGGCATCGATCCTGTGAGTAGCAGGCAAATTCTAATATTGTGTTGATCATATTCATTGACAACTTAGCACAGTATTGCAAAAAGTATGTGACTACAAATGTTGTTTAAATTTAGGTGATTGGAGAATTATGATTTCTCCGATACACGTAGATTAATGGTCGCTTCCACTGAAATTGTTATTTACTCTCAGCCCTGCATGATCAATTTCGTTATCCTCTCCTCACCATTCTCTCCACATTTTCTATTTCTTTTGTGCTGTCAGTCTATTGCTTAGTCTTCGCATAGTGTATCCCTTGCTTGTGTCTGATGCCACCTTATTTGTTTCTGAGAAGGGAGCAGTTTCTTTTTTCTTCTGGTGCTGCAGAGGAATTGAAAGCGGTCATATCTAAGAAAAATCATGAGTTGGTTTACTTGTTTGACATAAATCTGGTGGATGAAATATGGAAAGGCTCAAGGCCGAAACCTCCAAGCAGACCCATAAGAGTCCATGACCTAAAATATGCTGGTGTTGATGTGGGGGCAAAATTGTCTTCCCTGAGGTCTGAACTCAAAGATGCTGGTACATCTGCAATTGTTATCTCTATGCTTGATGAAATTGCGTGGCTTCTGAACTTGGTAATCTCTCTAACCGACATTTCCAATCCTGCTTTAGTAATCTTGACTTGGCATTATTGCTAGAGGGTTTTTTCTCATTTTTTCATAATGGTTGTAGGTTTTGTCTTATCGTGTGTGCCAATAATGGTTTAAGCTTGTTTTGTAGAGAGGAAATGATGTCCCGCATTCACCTGTTATGTATGCGTACTTAATTGTGGAGATGGATGGAGCAAAATTATTTATTGATAACTCGAAAGCTACCCTAGATGTTATGGAGTACTTGAAGAATGCAGGCGTAGAGTTGCGACCATATGAATCAATTCTTTCAGAGATAGAAAGGTGAGCTTGGGAGCTTCAATTTATGTTGGTTTGTGAAATTGCATGTCTTTGTCTCCATGTTTTCCAACATATGCTTATTGTGTCTGACTCAAACACGGAATAAGAACAAAGTAATCCAACTTTGTTTTGAGTGTCCATTTGGTTATCAAGAGAATGGAAAGGTTATAGTTGTCCATGATGTGCAGACAAAAGTCTGCCAAAGCAGGAATTTTTTTGTAAAGGCAAATTATCCTCGTTGCATTTGCTTAACCTACACACACAAGGGGTTGACCCAGTGTTTAATCATGTACCCATGATTTCCTTTGTAGTTTGGCAATGAGAGGGGCACAACTTTGGTTGGATACATCATCGGTTAATGCTGCTATTGTGAACACATACAAGTCTGCCTGTGAGAGATATTTTGGAAGCCTTGGAAATAAAAGCAACAATAACAGAAATATATCCATATCCTACGATGGTTACAATGGTCAATCTGGGGGACCTGCTTTTATTTGTAGGACTTCCCCTGTTGCTATGGGAAAGGCTGTGAAAAATCAAGCTGAGTTAGAAGGAATGTGCAGCTCTCATCTACGGTAAACGGAAACTTCCTTGGAACCTGATTTTCATGCTGACTATTTGATCACTGTGCTAATACTTATTTGATGGTTTTCATCTTCAAGCCAATATTTACTAAGCATGATAGGTCGATATTGGACTATGTATGTAAACAAATTCAAGCTTTGACATTTAAGCTGTAAAAAAAAAAAAAGTTAATGCCTTATTGGTTGTTCACTGATTTTTTGAGTCCAAGGTAATTATGCAGACATTTCAGCACTTCGGTTTTTTTATTTCACACCACACTCATCTATCTCAGTTGAAATGCACGATACATGAACCTCCAAAGAATAAGTAACCTCCTGTTGTCTCCCTTCTAAAATTGAAACAAGCTGAAGCCCCTCTCTCTTCACTTCATTACACGTCCCTCTATTTTGTCCACGAAGTGTATACTTACAAAAAGTTTAAGTAAAAGATTGGAGAATTTCCACAACCATTCCATGACCTGTTCGGATATCTGATATTTTTCACCTTTCTGCTGACATGCCAAGATACGATCCAGTGTTAGAATTGTGTACTGCAAAAGAAGCACTGACAACACATTTTAGTTTGTCACCTCTGAGATATACACAAGGTTGACAAGTGGCACTGTAAATCTCTCCCACTTATCTTCCTTTTCCTTAAATGTTCTTTGATGTTTTATCTTCCATTCGTCCATGAATCTTATTCATTTTCTTCATTGGATAATCTCTAACATGAGCTAACAATTAGCAAAATTCCTCTAGGCAAAGTGAAGCTTGAGGTGGCAATTCTTTATTGAAAACATGAGACACTTCTTGTTTCAAGATCATAGGAAGTTTCCTCTAACTAGTTCAAGGATGAGGTGTATGTGTGTATATATAGCATGAAGTGCTCTTTAACGTATGATGTGTTATGATGCTATTTTTTCTACCACTAATTTGATCAGTTTTTTAAGAACTTAAGATCATTTAAGTATCATTTAGGCTTCGTTAATGGTGTTTCTCCACCTTCTAAGTCCTGTTTGAGAACATGATTTTGATGTTCCATAAATTAAGCCCAACCAATCTTAACCTTGTCTATATATTACTTGACATCCAACCCAAAAAAAAAAAAAAGAATTAAAAATGGAGAAAATGACAACTATGTCAATGGTATTTTGTCATTTGCAGGGATGCAGCTGCTCTAGCACAATTTTGGGCCTGGCTGGAGGAGGAAATTCACATGGGCGTGGTTTTAACAGAAGTAGAAGTTGCGGACAAACTTCTGGAATTTCGTTCAAAGCAAGCTGGTTTTGTTGATACTAGCTTCGATACAATAAGTGGTATATCAACTTCTGCATCTACCACTTACTCTCATGATAGATAGGCGACCCAAATTTTACATTTTTTTCCTTCTGAATTTCGAGGCTGAAAAGTAGTACTACTATTCAACAGAAATAACTTGTTATTCTACTTGTGTTGTATTTCGGCCATTTTCCAGTGAAAATTCTGGATTTCGACAATTTAAGCAGGAGTTAAGATAGAAGTCAACAATGAAATCACTTTTGTTTCCTAGAAAGTAGTTTATCTGGGTTGGAAGATGTACTAATGATATCTTGGCTTGAATACTGAAGAAAATAGCGGTTAAATATGCTTAATTGCAACTTCTATTGAAATTAGCACAATGTACCTGTTGAAAATCTCTCTCTCTCTCTCTCTCTCTCTCTCTCTCTCTCTCTCTCTCTCACACACACACACACACACACACACACACACACACCCCTGGGCGTGCGTGCATGCACAATTTCTTGTTTCTTTGTTTGCTCAAATGACGCAGAAACAGCCATCTAAAATTTGAAATACTCTGGCTACAAATTTACACAAATTAGCCTTTTCAAAGATAATTCTGTGTTTGTGTTTGTGTTTCAAAATACTAACCAATTTTTGGGTTTAGTAATGTTTCTAGAATTCTAGTAATGACTTGATTGCATATCTTATCAAAAACTTCAGTTACCTCAGCTACTTTCATATAGAGATGAAAGTGATGCAAACCACTTTAATTAGAAGTTAAATCAGAATAGAATTTTGGGTGACTAAATTTTTAATCAGCATAGAATTCTGACTGTTCCAATTTCACACTTTTTTTGTTTCGTCAAATTTGCTGACTATTGTTCTAAACTTCTAATGATGTTACAGGTTCTGGTGCAAATGGTGCTATTATACATTACAAGCCGGAGCAAGATAGCTGTAGCATTGTGGATGCAAAGTCACTCTTCCTATTAGATAGTGGAGCTCAATATATTGATGGAACCACTGATGTTACGAGGACAGTACATTTTGGGGAACCCTCTACACGGCAGAAAGAATGTTTCACTCGAGTTCTACAGGTGCCAGTTTTATAGTCGTGCCTTGTCCGTATATGTGGGCTAATTAATTATATTCAGGGGAGAGAGATCACAGTTTCTCAAAGTAAAAGTGCCTTCAAAATCTAAAGGGGAACACAATAGCGAAATGGATCAAGTAGAGAATAGGGAATGTGAGATTTTCCAAGGGCCACTGCTTAGGACCATTGCCTTGCTTTCTATTGGAGCCTTTACAGCCTTTATGCCAAACTCTCCTGTCCTCTATACTGGCCTGCTGCTGCACAACGGTGAGTGGGGGGATGGTTGTTGGAAGGGAGTCAAGGTTGTAATTTTTAGTGCACTTCCTGTTTCTTGAAAACATGTTCTTATTTTTGGTATCACTGATTGTGAAGAAGCTAACTATTAAAAGCTAAGTTATTGAGGTAATATTTTTTTATTTATAAGTAAATAAAGCACTTGCTATGCAGGTTAGTATGAGTCCTATTTTTGCCTATGCTTGTAAGTTTAGGGCCTTTTGGAAGTCGAAGAAAGCTTGATGAGGGATAAAAGTTAGTTGATACTTAGTTTTGAGAATATTTACTTCTTAGTGTTTCTGAGAGCTAGTTGCCAAAGTAATCAGGACAACAAAAAAGGGGTATTGAATCTGAAAATAAAGGCCAACGCTCAATGGTATAAATTAAAGTTCTAAGGATAGCAAGTTTAGTGGGGCTAGAGTGGGCAAGAGAAGGAAGCGTGTTTGGGCCATGATCCCTCTTTGTGTGATGTGGACTATATGGCGTGAAAGAAATTCAAGATGCTTTGAAGGGGTCGAAAAGCCTTTATTTAGAATCAAAAGTTTTGTGCTTAGCAATTTGTATAGTTGGGACAAGGGAGAATGTAATCCCTCTATTGATCAATTTTTAGATTGGTTTGAGCTTTTTTGTTGAATAGTGGTCGGTGTATAGGGCTTTTTTGTGTAGGTGGCCCGCTTTTTGTATACGGGCGGCATTCCCTTAATGCCTTCTTTTTAATACAATTGCTTACTTATAAAAAAAGAAAAAGAAAGAAAAGGATGGCAAGTTTAGTAACAGAAACGATACATGGGATGAAACAATAGAGTCAACCTGCTAAAAATCTTAAGGGAGAGGTTATATTTTTCCTTAGATGAATTACATACGCTTCACCCTAAAGGCTGAGCTGCATCAAAGTTCTCACGACACATTACCTTTCAACAGACACATCGTTTCAGGATATCTCCTGGTGTTTCTATTGAGTTTCTGTAGGTTTTGGTTGAGCCAGTAGGAGTTTGGTTTCCTCTTATGTTTCTTGCCGGTTTCCCAGGAATGCTTTGCAGCTGTTTCAATACAAACTAAGATAAAAATTACTTGAATTTATTGGATAAATGATTGTTGTAATTTTGAAGTTTGTAATAGTGAGCCGCAGTTGTTGTAGTTGCCTCTATGAGGCTGTGATCTCCAGATGTTGCCTACTACCTTGTAATTGTGAGCCGCTACATGCAGTACTGTTTTTCCAAATGCTTTTTTGATGTTGCTTTATTCAAGAAGTGTCTCCTTATTGTATACTACTATACTGTGGTGCATTCTGGCTGGTAATGGACAGCTTTTTTGCTGGATTGGACCATGGAGGATTACTGATAACATTTTCGGTGGTTTCTGGTATCTCTGGTTGCAGGGCCATATTGCTCTTGATCAGGCAGTATTCCCGGAAAATACCCCGGGTTTTGTTTTGGATGCTTTTGCCCGTTCTTTCCTTTGGAAGATTGGACTCGATTACCGACATGGTATGCTGCCTCCCTTTCTGTTCCTTCTATGACGACAATATTTCACTGGGATGTTATATTTTCGTAAATCTTATGGACGTAAATTCATTGCATGTGTATTCCTTCCATATTTCAGGGACTGGCCATGGTGTAGGAGCAGCGCTGAATGTCCACGAAGGCCCTCAAAGTATCAGCTTTCGATTTGGGAATATGACCCCCTTGCAGAAAGGCATGGTTGTTAGCAATGAACCTGGCTATTACGAAGACCATGCTTTTGGCATTCGGATTGAGGTGCAGTGCCATTCTGCTCTATAATATATTGCACTAAAAATTGCTCAAGTACAATTATATATCCATGGGGTAGTTTTATTGAGTGCAATGTACATATTGGCTTGTCAGTTTACATTTGAAATACTCCACATTACCAGGGGAAGCTCTCCTTCACAAAAATTTTGGTATGTGACAATTGGACATATAGAACACGACCAAATCCAAGTGTGTTCGTTTGTTAGGTTTATGTCCATATCCTTTGTGAGCTTGGGTATTCTTGGGTTCTTGGTGTCTACTTCTTGCTATGTAATTTATTGGCCAAACTTCACTTACACCCCTTGTAGTTTGCTTGATTTGTGGTAGACTCCCTTTCATATTAGCACATACTTCCCTGTGCTTTGTGGTGTAAAACGCACAGTCACATTACGTTAACAAGTAATTGTCCTAAACACACTCATCTTCCTCATCTCTTCTGAACTTAGTATGTGGACATAAGATATACAAAAAAGAACAAGAACCATTAATTACAACTCTATTGCCATTCCCCACAATCTCGCTAACTCGACCCAATTTTCTCGCTCTATATAGAGATGAAAAAGGTTGGTGTTTATCAAATTTGGGTGATCTGAAGGGAAGAACAGAAAACAACAGAGGTTAGAGAAAGAGAGAACTTGGCTGCTAAGGCTGCCTCATCCAATTGTTTGTCCGTATTGGTTCCAACGACTCCAACTATCTATATGGGGCTAAGGCAAGGTCTGAGACCTTTCAAAATGAGGCAATTTGTGGTTGTAGAAGAGAGTTAGGTAGCAAAGGGAGAGCTTTTAAACTGTTTAGAGAGAAACAGGAAAATTGGGTGGAGAAGATAATGGCATCCTTGTAAATTTTTAGAACAACGAGGAATTTTTTTTGTTTCAAAAGATGAACCACTCTCATTTAGTGTGTGTGACTAAGAGGTAGTGTTAGATGATTAAATGGATTTCGTAACGGTGTATTTAAGGGACTGTTCTTCATAATATGTTGCTCTGGTTATTTGCTTTTTGCAATTTTTGTTTAGCTTTTCGTCGTAATTTTTGGAATTAATCATTTGTTTTGAGGAGATGGATCAGTAATATATGAAAATGTGGGCCCAAGGTGAAAAAAGTTCATAAAGGACGACACTAATGACAAAAAAGACATCTGTTCAGTATTTTTTCATCTTTTCATGAACTTTTTTTTGTTGCTTTTGGTCGTAATCTTTAACGTCTTAGACTCACAAATGGCCAATCCAAGAAGTTTAACGTGAATCTAACAAAAACTTATAAATGAAAAAATTAAAACAAAACTTTAGTGAGAACAGGCCCTTATTCCGTAAAGTACAGGGAGTTTTGTGCTAATAAATGAAAGCTAAAGGGGATTTATCCGCACATTGAGCAAACCAAAGGGGTGCAGGTGAAGTTTTCCCCTTTTTTTGGGTACTATTGGTTAAATGTGATGCTTTCTTCCTATCATCTTGTTTTAGTACTTCATTGAGCTGTTTCTGTGATGCAGAATCTCCTTTATGTGGAAGAGGCAGACACGCCAAATCGATTTGGAGGAATTGGGTATATGGGATTTGAAAAGCTTACATTTGTTCCCATTCAGGTATTGTATCTTTATGCGTGGTAGAGTACACCTATTCTTATGGATTCCACATCTTAGTTCTTACATTTGCTGCCATGTATTCAACTGTTCAATTTTGCCTATAGACTATGACTGTTTTCTAGTTTTTCATTGTGGTGACGTGTCTTTAAGTTTTCCACTTAACCTTCTGAGAGATATCCCTTTAGTGCTTAATCTCCAGTTAGGTCTCATGTTCAGTTTATTTAAAGATCAGGATTCTAAATACTAAGTTCACGTTGGATGCTTATGTTTTATGAAACATTTCTGTTGGTTTTCTGCGCAGGCAAAGTTGGTTGACTTATCTTTGCTCTCTGTTGCCGAAGTTGAATGGCTGAATAATTACCATTCACAAGTTTGGGAGAAGGTAAGCATACATCTGTTAAACTGTTTTTGATCATCTGTACTGTTATTCCAATGTGCATCAACACCCTTGCTTAGTTAATCTGGAAAAGGGTCTAACTTTGTCACGAACCCTGGCTTCTGAGGAGTCTCTGATGCAATCAAATGCATAAAACCTGGAAATCATCGTAGTAGTAGTGGAGGAGAGAGTCTTTCCTTGTGAAACCCAAGAAAAATATGTGCTCATGTTCTTGTTGGGAGGTTGCTCATGGGAATGACTCCAAAGTATTATGTGCCATATATTCTCTTCAACTCAGAGGTCACTCAGACATGTGTTGCAATCTGGAGTGAAGAGGTCACTTTGAAATTATGCTATTGAGTTTTGCTTTTTGGTTCTTATTTTTGTTTTTTTTCATAATTTCATTTTTGTGCGTTTTTTTTTTTTTTTTGTCATAGTCAACTTTTCTCTCAAACATTGCAGGTTTTGAGATTCTTCTGGACCAGAAGCACCTGAAAAGTAAACTGGAAAAACAAAAAAAAAAAGGCGAATAATAATTCAAAGAAAACAAAAACGGCCTTGTTGCTAGTGTTAATGAGCAAACATATAGGCATGTATTTAAGATACTTTGCATGGTTCATGTCACTTCCTCTCTTCTCTATAACCTGGGGCATAACAAATATTTTTGCCCTTGTATTTCTGCATGCATTTGCAAAGGGGTAAGAGGAGATTAGGTCTCGGTATTCGGTTACATATTTTCAGGTGCAAGGGAACTGGGAATTCTTCTTCCTCAATATATAGCTAAGATTTATATATGTTAATTCCTTCTTTACAGGTTTCACCTCTGCTGGATGGTTCTGCACGTCAATGGCTCTGGAACAACACACGACCACTTGTCAAACCCTAAATTGTATACCGTCTGTGATTGTAGTCAAGTTGTTTGTAGATAAGGTACCGAATTTGTTTGCAGTTATTACAAGAATCATTCTGTATGCATTTTGTTATAAGAATATTTTTTAGTTTGTGCCATTTCTTGGCGAAATAATTTCATCTAAGTGTAACAAGTACACGAAATGTTCCAAGTCTTCCATTTACTTTTTTTTCCCAGAGAGGCAAGGGTTTTTTTTTTTTTTTTTGAACTTAGAGAGGTAAGCTTCATGCCCCTCTTTTTTACCCTTTCCTCCTCCTGAGTAAAATCATCCTTTGAGGCTGGGTTTGGACTAAATTTCTTTTTGTTACAGAAACTGATAACATTTTACCTTTTAGCTACCCCTTTTTCTTTTTAAAGCTTTTTGCCATCATTTTTACGTCACATTGTCTGTCGCGGCGAGTGGAACCGGAAAAATATAAAAATAGAAACCAAAGGTAGAGTAATGACATAATATGATGATAAAGACACTAAAAGACCGTCTTTTTTTACTTTTTCATGTCCAAGTTTTTACTTTTCAATTTTTTTGTCGAAACGAATGATGTGATGTAAAAATTTGACCTAATTCTATTAAAAAGAGAGGAGAAAATAACTAAAAACACCTTGCAAAAACGACACCAAAAGTTAGCCCAAGGGGCACCTTAGACAAAAGTACAAGTAGTTCCAAAGACGAGATCTTAAAAGATACTCCAAAACTAAGCAAGCTAAAGTCTTGAAACAAACAAGGTTATTCCAAAAGAAAGAAATTAAATAACCATTCTATTTGGAGCCGCATATATACATATATAGATTATTGAAAAATTCATAGCACTTGAGCTCCTGGAAATCCATAGCAGTAATACCACTGCCAACTAGAAGCCGGCGACAGTACTAGCAAAAAAAAATTCAGAAAAGGAGATGTAATTGCACCATTATGCTGGAGGATTTGACGTTACAATAAGTCTAGAACCACAAATACTTGCACACACCACACAAATACACAAACTCACTCACATTGAGTGTGGGTCCACACGGTGTGTTTGCAGTTTGTGTAGGCTCCGTACCCAATGTGAGTGAGTGAATTTGTGTATTTATATGTGTAAATGTTTGTAGCACTAACACAATTGTTGACCTTATGGGTTTTGGATTCGAAGTATATTTGGGATGCTACAAGAGTGTGTACACACCATCCAGGACTCGACAACTTGTATGCACCATTTCAGTGTTGTAATTAGAATTACTTCATCAAAGTCCAATAATTATGAGCTTCAAGAGGTATATGATCGTATGGCGATTCGATTTGACAGACAAAAGATTTAGATCAACGGGAGACCAAGATTCGATAATCAGCTGCTCTTCTTTGTTTTTCCAATGAATGAATCAGAGATGGTTTTATGTTTCTGCAAGGCAAAAAGATTTGTAGAGGCGTCGTGGTGAGGACAAAAAAGACATTTACAAAACGTCTATTTTAAAAACTTGCATCTATTACTTGCTCCATAAATACAAGGTAAAACTATAAATACAGAAACTCTTTTCAACTACCAAGAGATCAGTTTGATTTACACCCTTTATCTAGCTTTCTCCAGCTTTTCTTAGAAGGGACGAGAATACTCGAATCGCCGGTTGCATGAAATAGGAATAACTAAGTTCTTCATCACATGGTTACATGAAATAGGAATAACTAAGTTCTTCATTGCATGGTAATATTGGTGGCGGACACAAGGGGGGTTGCAGGAGATGCCGGACCCCTACCCAACTCTAAATATTCCTATACGTGGGTGGAAAACATCCTTCATATGAATAAGAATGGCGGCTACACACACACAATGTCTTCTCTTCCTTGGACATCCGCAAGTAGCAATATATTTTAATGAAATATATTTTTTATTATCTATATAAAATACATGTGGTTTGGGCCCTAATAGACACAAATCATGCGTCCGCCACTGGTTACAGATTCATACTACGTAACCGACAGATTTGGAACCGCAATAAAAGTTGGAGCCAAACATGAGGATAAACAAATCACAAATGAGTAGAACATGCCACAAGAAGACCAATGAACAACTAGTTTCATACTTTCATCTCCAGGAGCTTTATCATATCAGTAACTTCAATAAGTGGGAGGCGGAAGGAATAACAGATCCACGCTATTGAAGGAAATCCTTTTCCCCCTCCACATATGACCTTTAGGCGCGACATTTATTGGGCCGGCATTGGATCGGAAGTAGAAATCTCAGCGTACATATCTGCTATTGCTTTGGCAAAGTATGCCTTCGCTTGAGGCCTCTTGATCTAGAAGAAATCAAAAGCAACTGGTGAAGAAGAACGAACCGACTATAGGCTTTGTTATGATTGGGGATTTGTGGAGAGATTTCTCAAAGGGAAAAAGATGATAGGGAAAGCAAAGATAAACTTTAGCTTCTTTACCACATCATTTCTTCCTTTACCTTTTCCTTTCCTTCTGTAAATTCCTCCACAAGTCTTCAAATGCTAGTTTCATTACCCATGGTCTTGACAACCAAGTGAGGTACATTTAAGTATAGAGAGAGAGAGAGAGAGAGAGAGAGAGAGAGAGAGAGAGACTACCTTGAATGTCGGAGTGAGAAGACCATTCTCCAAAGTGAATGGTTCAAGCACCAAAGTAACAGCTTTTGCAAATTCAAAACCTCTCAACTATAGGGAAAGAACATCGAACAAACTAAATAACTGAAAGGAGAGAGAGAGAATTGAAGATGATCATAGTTGTAGAGATTACCTGAGATTCCCTTCCGACAGCATCCATGTCAGCAAGAACAGCAGCCCTTGCTCTTCGGTCATTACATAGTTGTCCTAAATCTTCATACTGAGCAAACCCAAACAAAAAAATTGTGATGAGCATAATTCCAGAGTCATAACAGAATTATTAATTGAATTCTAGATATAGGGATTGCTAAAACATCCAACTCAAAATCAATTGCCAATGAGTGGAGAGACCACCCAGGCTCGTATACTAGTTTTGGAAGGGATAATTAACCGATGTGGGAAAATTTCTAACACTCCCCTCACGTGCAAGCCCCAACTCGCACGTGGAGAGGTCAACAAAGGATCCGGAGCACACGGATCACAACGAAACAAAGTGCAACTATGGCACAAACAAAGGGGAAAAGCCTCCAAAAACCTAGCTCTGATACCAATTCGTAATGAGTGGAGAGGTTGCCCAGGCTCATATACTAGTTTTGGAGAAGATAATTAACAGATGTGGGACAATTTCCAACAGGGATCATTTTTAAGTGGAGTATTATTGTTGCCAACAATCATCAGAAAAGCTCTAAACACATGTTTTTCCACCTCGAGTACATGTAACAACCCACGATGAGAATCAAACCCATTACCCAATCATGGTAAAGGGAAAGCCTTGCCACTTGGTTATGCCTTCATTCTGCACCGTGGTTTATTATCTGTAAACTATGTAGAGACCAAATTGCGCGTTTGTTAGAACAATTTTATTACTAATTATACTGCATCTGTCTGTACTGCTTACGACATTACATGCAATGTTAAAAAATGAAGTCTATGAAGTTATTAGGTGCCTACCGGAATAAAAATGTAGTTTCGTGTTCATAACTTATAAGTTTGCAAAAGGAAAAGAACAGAAGCAAAATTGCACAAGGGCCCAAATAACCTCCTTGATTTTTGCGTTCATTTGGCTAGTGATTAAGTGTTTTGGTGAGTATCCAAGAGGTCATGGGTTCAAATCTTGGCACAAACATATTGCAAGTTTCTAAAAATAAATGTTAAAAAAAAATTTTGTATTCATTTAATCGAAGCCTCAAAGGAGCAATCGATCAAAAGTAGTAGTAGGGTCAGGAAAATACCTTGATACCTTCAGAAGCAGCCCAATCCTTCAAAATATCTGGGTCAACAGACACCACAGCTACTAGACATGAATTCAAACTATCACCTATGATCACAAAAACGGTCAGCACGACATAATAATAGTAAGACTATAGGATTATCAACATAATAAACTCCATCTCTTTACCATATATAAAACATTGCGAGACAAATCTGCACTTCGCATATACATTCTCAACCTTCTCTGGTGCTATATACTCGCCCTGTGCTAACTTAAATATGTTCTTTTTCCTGAGACAAACAATTCAAAAGTCCTCAATGATAGGTAAAGCCAAGTGACTAGAAAGAAGATTTGTCCATAAAATTATGGGGAAAAAACAATCTCAGAAAAAACTCAGCGTGTCTAAAGACAGGCTAGGTAAAATGATTCCTAGATTTCACCTCAAAACCATGTACAATACTCTTTTCAAATAGACATGGAAACGCCTCAATGGCCTTTCTTCCACCCCAAGAATATTTTCCTCCACCTAGAAGTAACAATGCTTCAACAGACACAGCTCAGCTTGCCTTCTTTAGTTATCATGGTGCATGTCTTTTGAAGTGACCAGTCAGTCATTCATTTTTTGACATTGGATATGGAAAATCTCAAGCTCAAGTCATTGAAACAAGTTAAGAAAACAAACTCCGGCATCCAGGCTCCAGACATCAGATTATAGAGTACAAGTATGGTGTCAATTTTATACACTATCAGGCAGTGTCCCATCAATCCCACAAAATAGGGTCATAAGATGTTACCTATCAACAATCCTTAGGCGACCACCAGGTAACCATAATCCAATGTCTCCTGTATGCACCCAACTATCATCATCCATTACTTCCCTCCTGTTAAATTTACATACGAGTTAGGTGAACTCAGTATTCACAAATTCAAATAACAAGAACAAACGTCATGCGGAAGGTGACTACGTCTGCATATCATCCTTGAAGTAGCCTTGGAAAACAATCGGCCCCCTGACACAAATTTCTCCACGAGGGAAGGGCTGATCCTCAGAGGTGTAATTCATTTCTGGAACATCCACAAGCTTTACTTCTGAAAGTTTACAATGATATCAACTTAATACAATGCCAGGGGCAGACAACGAGAATATAAGAGTTGCAATTGAAGTTCTGCTTAAATCTTTCTTGAGCTAATATCATGTACAAGACTATTGTCAAAAAGTAAAGGATCAAGCTTCCAGTTGCAATCGCACACAGCCAAATCTGACGAGGAACTATGAGACCACGTAACTTAGGTTTTAGATACTCCATGCTCCAAACCCAAGAAAAAAAAAAAAAAACAGAATATGGTCTCCAACTCCAATCTCTGTACTCTCTGGAGGAGAAGCAACATGCTAGAGACATCTTGCCATGTTGCTTCTCTCTTGCTCTCTTTATCAAACGCTTGTCCTTCCATTATGACCCAATTGCGTAGGCTAAAATACTATGAAACAGCATCATGTGTTCATGTACTTGCAATTTTTGAGATTCTCAAACAATCATGCCTTGTTTGGATGATGTTTTGAAAAAATTTGAGTTTTATTTTTGGATAATGAGTGGAGAGATAAAATAGGGTAATGATTGGAGATAGGAGTAGTGAGTAGAGAGAGATAGAGAGAAATGAGATTAATGATTGGAAGTAGGGGTAATGAGTGTTTTTTGAGTTGAATTTTTTTTTTCAAATTGTGATCCAAACAAGGCATAAATTTTGGGATTCTCGTACGCTGTTGTATCAGTGGTCCCCTAAACCCAAAAGTTCAATCGATGACATGAAATTTATCCCTTCGTGAGCCCCTTATTTCTTCAATGTACAACCAAGGCACACAAATACAAACCCAACTAGCACAGGTTGCTATTCTCGAGTACTATTCAGTGTTGCAATGACAAGAATAGCCTGTCATTCCTTGCTTTTCTTAATTGAGTTATTCATCAGTTCAGTCTATACCATGGTTTTAAGTAACAGCCGTTAATGGGGTCCGTTTCAGTTATGGTGCAGCATAACGGTGGTACAGAAAATCACTGTGCGTTGATGGCGGATCCGACCATTATGTAACACGTTGCAGTGCAGTATTGAACCATAAAGCCAGTATTCAACATTATACAAATGCATATTTGCATCTCCACGGGCAAGACAGGGTTGAACAGATTAATATATATCTCGGGCTTATCTCTAAACAGCTTAGGCTTTTGGGACAACGGGTGATCTAACAATTATCACTACTCAAATAGGACCCACCTACGAATCATTCCATTACCAAAAGTTCATCTCTTACATCATTTACGTTGCACTTTTCCATATACAAACTACTAAATTTCCAATTGTTGGCGAAATGCCTCCACAGGAACTTACACCAGCTACCACTACAGCACAAGTGTCCTCTTCCATAAGTGCTGTATATCGTCTTACCTGGTTTGAATTTAAATGTTTTGTTAGCTACTCTTGGATGAGTTCATACCCAAGTCTCTTGAATACCAGTAAAATCATATTACAAAAACAACTGGGACTTTCCAAATATGGAGCAAATTAAAACCAGAAACTACAAACGACATCTATGTGGATTGCTGACCAATCCACGTGTCATAAAAAAAATTGACAAGATGTAAAATAATCCTATACATCGTGGATCTACTTTCAATTTAGAGTGAGGCTATACCTGATGTATGACCATACTATACAGCTGACGGATGTGGCCCAGGCTCACTACATAAACATTGCAATATTCCTCACCAAAAATGATGCGATGAGAGGCGAAAAAAATACCCTTCGACGAATCATGAACCATTTGAGGAGCAGGGGCGGTTAAGGCCAAGGAAGGCACTAAACTAACACTTCATGCCTTCAAAATGAGTGGAGTAAAAAACAACAATCACCATTCAAACACTGATATATTTTCCTCTGTATAGATGCTAAATAGATTCAACTGAACTGCTCAACAATGCCTCATAAAGTTACTTCCTAGGATTGGAAACAAGTATTCTATTACTTGTCGTTTCTAAAAGCATCCCCAATCTCTGCTGCTCGTGACACATTTTCTCACAGCATTGGTTCATGTTCATGTTCATTTTTCCGGCTTCCTCAATTTTTTTGCATGTCAGTGATGTTAGTACTCTGAGTAGCACCACCAACAAGCCAACAAGAATGAATAACGTGTTATGAACTATTTAACTTCTCCTTTATCAAGATCATTAGTAAACAGTCTTACCACATGCAGGATTTGGAGAGCCAACATGCCCAGTCAAATTGTCACCATCCTCCATAATGGTAATAACACAAGAAGTCTCAGTCATCCCATATCCTTCAATGATGGAACAGCCAAAGCATCTGCAAATAGGGATGAAAGACAACCAGTCACCACCAACACTAAAAAAAAATGTCAAACCCATCAAACAAAGTAGTAATGCACCAACAACACTAAAAAAAAATGTCAAACCCATCAAACAAAGTAGTAATGCAATGTCGTCAAAAGATTAATCAACTTACATCCTTAGAAACTCCATGACATCAGGAGACAAAGGCGAAGCACCAGATCCCATAAAACGGACTCGTCCACCAAGTTTTGCTTTAATTTTGTTGAATACCAACCTGTCCCACATTGGCGATGACCTCCGGTCTAAAACACTTACAAGAGAATGTAAGAAACCAAAAAACAAAAGCAGAATGCATGATGAATAAACATGAAAGGAAATCAGTGGGTAGCAATGTCATTCAGTGCATTAATGGGTTTCTCTCCATGGCTCCATGCAAACTTTCTATGGTAGAGTAAAGCTATAACCAACTGGTCTACCATGTAGTTTGTCTCTTTTGAACATTACCATACTATTATTACTAATTCCTTCTAAATAGACGAGAATTGTGCAATCCCACCAATGTGGAGAGTTAGCCGGAACAAAATTAGTGAAACTAAAATAAGAACGAGAGTCAGTTACATTGTTATGCCCCAGTCTTAATCTTCTTCCTGCTAATTAATCCTAAGACAAAACTAATCCTTAAAATCCAAACCTGGGTTCTGCATACATATTTGTTGTCCACTATAGTACAATAAGCAGCATCCCAAAGCCAAACAGAAATGCCATGTGTTGCAAGGAATGAATAGACCTTGAACATGTAAACAATAAACATGCAGTGGCAGTAAATTCCATCTATCATGGTTCCAATTTGGTATCGGGATACAAAATCCTAAACATAACTCAAGAGAGTTGGAGAACACAAGTAAGCTTTGTTAGGGGAACTTCCCTTATAGCCTTTCCCGAAGTACGATTTTCTTTGGTGAAAGGATAGCAGTCAAGCCACAAGAGAAGAGATCATTAACATCGACGCTTAGTATTGCTGATATGACCATGTATCAGCTGATACATAGGTAAATATCAGTATGTGAGGTCCAATTTCCCCGTATACCCGACACGACAGTAACTGTTGACATAAAGAACCCTCCTCTCTGTACATAATGATTTTAAGCATACAAACTGAAATGAAGGAGACGATATCACTTCAATTATGCTACACAACATGATGTTATTTAACAAGGTTGTAGAACCAAGCTGCAAGTTTGAATACTTTGCAGTTAAGGTGAAGATTAGGAAAACCCAAACGCCCACAATAACACTTTCGTCAAGATCCATCACATTCTGGCCAATGACCAAAACTTCAAGTTCAAGTTACTTTAGTAGTAGCTGATGTTTCCTCACATATATAATATACACGCTTTATATTTGGCCAATGTGGGATGCTACACCCTGCATCATGCAATGTGGTACTTCGCTTCACACCCTCCCTCACACTCAGCGTGCTCACTCAAGCACTCGTTAGCACCTGTTGCGTGCAGGGTAGAAATAGGCACCCTAGCCATCCCTGGTACCTAGCTCTAATACCATGCTACTTGGTTTTGGGTAGAACTCAACCCACAAAGCTATCTATTGAAGTAAGGGTGCCCTCATGCTTAAATACTTCATATTACTTTGGTATCCAGTCGATGTGGGACTTTTTTGAGTCACAGCAATGGCATGCATGGGAACTTTGTTGGTGTAATTTGGAGTTGTATGAGCTAAGAAAATTGAATGTGCTCTTTAGCTCTTACATCTCCTATTTCTAGATGTCTTTAGACTTGTGCATTGTCAACTAATTCTAGTGAGAACGATCTCTATTCAGACACGAGAAATTAAATAACCCCAGCTTATCAAGCGGTACCTATTCTCTCAGATGAACACAAGCAATGGATCACCTCCATCACGACTCTTAACAAACTGCAATCCATAAAAGATTTGTTGTGAACAAAAATTCCGACCACAACTGTATACGATGATGGGTTCAGTATGCAGCTAGTCACAAGCTAATGTCCAGTATCAAAATATTTGGGCCCAAGGTTTAAGCACCCAAGTGAATTAAATTTTTACAAATGCAACAAGTCAACCAAGGAAGAATCAAAAGGCTCCTTGCATTTCAAAAGGATGGTAGACAATTTTGCTGAAGGATGGAGGGAGTATCGCAATATGGAGTATGATTTCCTATTAATCTCAATTCGTTTATCTTTCACTGCTCTTATTTGTAAATGATCAAAAAATTAAAAGCTAATAAGCTTTTAAAAACAAAGGCAAATTTGGGTCATACCGCTCATTATTGCTTGCTTCTTGGAGTGGTAAGCAACATTAAATAGCCTCTCCCTTAAAGCTCCAGAAGATTTTACAGCATTTATTATCCTACCAAAAGCAATTAGAAACAAGTGGGTGACCATGCAGAATAGCACTGACTGAATTACTTACGTAGCATGTGACATTTAACAGCAACATACCCAGCATATATTCTGTTGTACAAGCGGGGAACACTGCAAAATAGTGTTGGTCTTAAAGCAGCCAAATCATCCATCAGTTTCAAATTGTCCTGCAGATAAGGGAGACTGTTCCGTACATAAACATTATCCAAAGCATAACACCAATGAATAAACAAATTGGACAATAAATTCACAGAAGAATAACCCTGTGAAGTAAATGAAAAGCACATGCTCATGTCGAGGTATTAAATTAGTGGACGAAACCTGAAAACTAAAGGCAACAGGAGGGCAGAACCAAGACTTTTGGTTAGTGGGGTTAAAAATTAATTCCATATGTAAGTTATTTTTGTACTTACTAATCCAAATAAATAACTAAATTACGAGGTTAATGACAAGGTAGATCTACACTCGTAAGTATAATTTGCTTCACAACTGGTCCCAAAATTCTACTCCCTGCGCCCCATTTTGTCGGTCCCTTATTCCATTTTGGGATGTCCCAAAATGTAAGTCCTTTTCGAAAAGTCAAACAAAAAAGTGTTCAAATTTCAAAACTAACCCTCATAAATGTATAAAAATAAATTTAAAAATTAGAATTGAAGGACAATAATAGGAATCACAAACAACTTTTTGAGGACACATTCCCCCTTAAAAAGTTGGAAGTTGGAACTCCCAAAAGGGACAAACAAAATGGGACGGATGGAGTATTATAGTTTGAAAACGCTGCATTATTGCCTTATTCAATATATTTTCAACTCTCCAAAAGAAAAGAACGCTAGGAATTCCTATGTATTTGAAGGAAGTTGGTGCAATTTACAGATTTCTCATGGGATCAAATATCCAACTTTGACGACAAAATATAAAATGTTCTTGTGAAAAATCAAAGACAATGAGGTCAAGTAGCTCCACTTGTACCTTACTCCCTCCGCCCTCAAAAGGAGATAATTTTTTACTGGAAGCAAGAGTAGTTCTTTTTGCAAAAACATGAGTAGTTGCTGCCCATGTACATTTTTCCTAAAGATATCTAAGAGCCCAAAAGACTACAAGGATGCCGCTTACAAATCTGAATCAGAAGAATTACATACTTCGAAAAATTGGCCCAGTTAGGTCTATCCCCGAACCCCCAAGAAACACTGATAATGAGCATACCAATTCAAAGAGAACAAATAGTAGCCAACTATACAAGATTTTGATAAACGACTGGTCAGACTATGCATAGATTCCTTTAACTCCAAATAAAATCCCATTAGAAATGCATAAAGCGGCACCGATATGATCAGCACGAGGATAAAGCGGTCAAAAGCCAAGCCTCTCTCCCCCTCTTTCCTACCCACAGCCCCACTAAGCATGTGAGAAGTCGGCTACACCTTGAGGAAGGCCCAATACGTACATCGTAAGGATCAAATTCATGACCCCCTTGCTGCCTTACAATGTGAAAGATGGTGAGCATCATTCTCCACGTCACATTTGCACATGCAACAAAGAATTACCAAAAAAAGCTAATCGACCTACAGTCTGTACACACATTAAACATGGTCTACTTTGTTTCAGAAAGGTGAAATTTCTGAAGTGAACCAAAACTATTCCTATAAATTTTCATAAACGTTCTCCTTCGGACTACAAAGTAGAACACAAAATGAACCAGTTCGTACATGACAAAATTTTGGGCAAACAAAGGGTCTTATCTTAATGCTCCCAGAGTACAGATTTCACACAAACAAATTTTAAAATTCTACATTATGTTACTGGATATGAAATTTCTCACATTTCAACTACATCAAATTTGTAAATCTACAATCCTAACCCATATCGGATCACATAATCTGGCGAACCACGTTTCCGAATTGTTCTTCCTTACTTAATGATCTACATCCCAGGTAACAGCGTAGTACCAATTAACTGTGCCCTGATGTCTCATAATCTCTATTATAAAACAAAAGGGTGTGGGGACAAGTTGTTGGAACGGCGTAGATTCATTTGATCCAAAGGCTGTAGTGCATCCTCCCACTTCCCGGTTAAGTGCCCATGGTTTTTACCTAAATCACACAACTGCCATCCCCTTCAAACCGGGATGCGTAGTGCCGTAGGCACGGGCTAGCACTCAGAAGACCACTTTTGATGGAAATCCAAGAGACCACACCCCAATGCTGGGGTAGATAGCGTCACTTGGCAAAACTCTCTGTAGATTGATGTCTTCCGAAACATAAGCTGTTTGTGGGGTTTTTTTCATCCACAAGCCCAGTCCCTCCCTCCCCTCTCTGCATGTGTGTCTAAGTATCCATGTACTCCATCTTTTTTGATTTCATCATATGGAACATGGTACCATATTTGCTAACAACAACAGCAACTACTGTTAACATCAAAAAGTTGTCAGGAACTCAGTTATAAGGACATTAAATTCCTATTAAGACATTTCCTAAATAATCTACGTGATTGTCACATTCAACACTTCTTGCATAATTAGCAAATAACCTGCCAATGTTGAGCTTACCAACCGGGTTGTGCTAAGGGACAGAAACCTAAAAACAGAAGAAAAAATGTGTCCCTCAAAATGATGAATTTAGACATGTTTTAGTTTTTGTTCCTTAGCTTTCAATTTTTGTACAACCAACAAACCTACACAGGGATCAAATTTTCAAGATTCAATAGTTTCTCAACTCTAAATGTAGGACTTGAGATATTTAAACCACTCTTTAGCATCTCACACACACAACAACAACAACAACAACAACAACAACAGAAAAGATGCAAAGATTGTTGTAACTTGTAAGCTTTAGGAATTAGACAGATCACATAAAACTACCTGTGACTTTTAGAAATAGCAACAGGGGAAATCGTAGAACCCAAACATTAAGTTGTTTTCGCATTCAACATGTATAATAGTCCAAACAGGATTTCATAAGCAGAATGCCAATAAGATTTTGGTTCCTTCGCTTCTAACATCGCATTCACTAAGAGAGGCAATAATTATCCGAACTAATAGCTCCATACACCAAAACAAAATAAAGATGTGATTCCTATTGTATCACATACCCCTTGGTAAAAACCAACAGCAACACCATAATATAGAGACAAAACTTGGTTAGCTCGTTCATAGATGTGCGCCAAAGGAAGATAGGATATGTAACTGTAAAAACACGTACAGAGAACTTAATTAACCTTGGTAGAAAAGAAAGTATAGTATGATCTCAAATCAGCAAAATAAATACACATTGGAATAAAACTCACATGTCCTCGGAATTGAATTTGATTGAAAGACTCATGCCAGCAGCACTCGCGATCAGGTTTCCATGGGTCAACACGACTCCCTTTCCCATAGGAAACATCAAGGCAAGAAAAAATTAAAAAAGGAAAAGAATAGAAAATGAATTTGCTACCTAGTAATCAGTAAGCCAACAGGGATATTAAGCTGCAAGATACAAAAATAAAGTTCCAAAATTACGAGTTTGCTACCTTGGGTGTCCCTGTAGTACCACTTGTGTAGCATATAGTTGCAACATCCTCAGGCTTGGGAGGACAAAAAGGTTGAAGACTACTACGGCCCTAGGAGGAAATTGATTGTAGGAAAATCAAAATGTACTTCGAGAATATAAAACTAATAAAATATGAAGTAGAGATGATCAAAATGACAGGTCATTAATACTGATTCTAAGTGAAAGAAAAGTTACTAATAGCAACGAATCGTATCGAAGAAGATAGATCATAAATATATCCAGTTCATGAAATGCACATACAAGATTAGCAGGTAACTTGCATGAATAGGCCAAACAAAGAATTCAACAGGGCAGGTAACTAGCATGAATAAGCAACACAAAGATCAGGAAAAAAGCATCCAGGAAATTACGTGATAGGATTTCGTATTCACTTGGGCCCAATCAAAAGCATGCAGCCACAATGCCACCGTATTCACCTCATCATTTCAAAAAGGGGATGGGTCTGAGTTGGTAGTGTCTAGCAGAAGATACAACAATCTCTGGCGAAACCCCATGTTTACTTGTCCAAGATCTAATCCAAGTTATTCTGTAAAGGTACTAAAAAATGCCAAATAACCCTTTCCTTCGATTTAAAAGTGATAGGGATTGATCTTAGAATCATGTGTTTAAGTACTTCAACTGTACCAGGTGTGAGTGAAAAGCATATCTAATTTCCTTAACGAGGACATGCGCGTATTGTCCATCTTTATCTGGATTTTTTAATTTAAAACAAACAGGTTTTCACTCTATCTTTTATTAGTCTGAACTGTACACATTTCATTTTCCAAGGTCTCAGGTTCAAAACCTCCTAGGTGATATCAACTCTTATGAGGTCAATGCATACGGGGTTTTATCCCAGCTTTAAACGGCCCCCACCGGCAGACAGTGGGATTGGTCCCCAAGGAGTAGTCGAGGTGTGTATAAGTTGGCCAGGACCCCCTGAGTTATAAACAAAAATTACATTAAAAATAAACAACCTTCAGTTCCAATTGTGAGAACTTGCATACGTAGCAATCACATACCTGCATGATATCTTAAGTTTCTTTCTTTTTCCTTTTCCTACAAAGCACTGAAGTTACCTGACTAAGCAACTGTGAATAAGATATAAGCTTAACACCACATGTCAATGGAAGTGACGGCAGGTGTTCATCTATCCCTCCCACAACCTGTGACAGAGAGAGCAGGAGGCAAACATGTTAGAGAAATAGAAAAGTACATTAAAGCATATAAAGCTGAGCGAGGTTTTAGGAGTGCATACCACTATTAAGCATACAGATGGAATCTCAGATAAGAAGCTCAATAACTGCAAGCATCAAAAGAAAACATGTTACAATTTCAAAATATAAGGTCTATACGGACATGACAAATAAAAGAAAAATACAGCTGAGTACAATGATGAGAGAGAGAGAACACAAGAAAAGATTACCAATAATGCCATAGAATGCACTTTCAAATAGTAGTTCCTAAGTCGTGATCATTACAGATCAGGAGCATCGATGTACTAGAGCCAAAATATACACCACAGTGGCACAAGCCGCAGAACATGCCATCCCCTGCACGCCTAAATCTCATGGTGCTAACAGTATGTCCTAGGTTGGGACCAGGGCCTAGTCACCTCACTCCAAACCCAAGGAGGCATGTAAGCTAGAGGTCAGAGCAACAGGATTGTCCAGGTTGTCTGGTCCTAGAGAAATGGGGCATCAACCAAGATTACCTATAACCTGACAACCTCCAGAATATGACACCCAGCATATCAGACTAAACTCTGCAAGACCTATTATAAAGACCTGCTGAGTAGGCAATAGGCATATAACTCCAACTCCAAACGCACAAGAAAGGGCCACTTGTCAGTTGTCACTGAGCTAGATCCCCCTCCCTTGACCGTCCTGTCTAAAGGGAGGTCTAGGCATAGGAACACTAGCTTCTACTCAGTTTTCTATGATCTTTGCTCTTCGGTTCATGTCCTACAACTTTGGCCAAGCACTCCTCTCAGCTACCATCCATGGCTGCCCTAAACTCTCTAGTCTCTCCTACAACTCTGGTGCCCTCGCCATTAAAGTGCTCTCACTTCCCACCCTCGTCCCAACCGGCCAGGTCAAAGGATGGAGCAAAGATGGAACCATGAGTGTATGTTTTTTTTTTTTTTGGGTGCGCGCATGCTGGGGTGGGGGGGTTGGGTGTTTCTTCTAAAATTCCTTCATTAGCCTTTACTATTCTATTTTAAGAGGTTTCCCCAATTAACCCATTTAGATTTCCTCTCTCCTGATCACCACCCTTACATTTGTCCTCTACCACCTTCGGCTCACAGCCTGTGATCTCAGAACCTCGTGCCTCTTAGAATTTTGGACAGGATTTTTTCGCTTTCACTGGGACTACCTCATTTTAATGTTAACAATAAACCCCATGAAAAAATTAACTTCTTTATCATTATTGCAATGATTTATCTCACATTACTTTATTTAAACAGCTAATGTATTCACAAACTGATTTGGTAAGAACTGTTCATAGCCCTGATTATGGTCTCCTCTCTCCAGATTTCTTCTTTTTCGGCATCTCCAAACCATGTTACCATGGTCAGCAAAAGATTAAACATCTCAGTGAGATGCATATACCACATTAGCGACAACATGATTGTGGATATTAAAAAAGACAAGAACAAACTCACAGCACTCAGTGTATTCGGCACACAAAAAATAGCCTGTATATCTCCATGATTCACAATATACTTGACAGCATCTGGACCTGGAACAAGACAAAAATCTGTCACAAAGTTCAAAAGATTCCAAGAACTAGCAGAGATACAGTTCCATAGACTACACACCAAGAGTGTCATATAAAGGGACTGAAATATATGAATATGCTGAGCAGGCATGGTCCACAATCAGCCACTCTGGTGTATTAACAAAATAAAGTCCAACCCGAGCTCCCTGTTCCACAACCGGGAAAAAAAATCACACCATCATTCTTCACCCAAAAGCAAAGAACTATATTACAAAAGGTATATTAACAGAACGTAAACAGAGAAATACAAAAAAAAAAAAGGAGAGTCTACCCAATCCAAAAATAAGAGAGAATAAACATAATATACACATATCACCCCTAACTGTTTAATGACTGCTGCTGAAGAAAAGAAAAACCTGTAGAGGACGGAGACAGTAAACCAAACATATGCAATAACAAATATAGGAGTACCATGTGACATTTGCAGCAAATTTGTCCTTCGCGTACACAAAAAGGGGTACTTAGAATAAACTATTAACAATACATTAAAGATGTCTACCGAGTTCCTCAGCATCAAAAGTCAAAATATACAAAGAATGGGCAAAAGGTGAGAGTTATAGGTTAATAAATCTGTTGCACATGGTCTTTGGAAACAGTGATCCAAACTCAGAAGTACGACTCACTTTTGACAATCCATGACACCAAAGGCCAGAACCTACGGCTGACCTGGCAGATCCTGCCTCGCCATATGTCAGCCATTTGTACCTTCAAATACAAACAAGAAAGCAAACAAACTCAACTTCGGTGGAGATGGTTCGTAGTTTTTGAATCGGGGGTGAAAATTTGTAGTCAATAACCAACTTACTCTCCAACTGTTCCATCAATCCGAAGACGCGTACCCAAGAATTTGTAGTCTTGGAAAGTTTCAACTGCATGCCTGGACAAAAGAAATTGGTAACGGAGAACAGATAATTAAAAAGACACTTCAACAAGCATGTTTCCACTCAGTAAGATAAAAACTTGGATGACGCTGTGTAGCAGAGAATTCAAATTAAGAAAAGGAATGCATGAATTAGGTAATGGTTTTCTTACACAAAGTTATCGTGCAATGTGCCAATTTCAGGATGATTTGGGAATCTAGTGACAAGCTTCAATGGAGAACGAGCAGATCTGCCATGATGCAATTACACAAACTGATGGTCATACCAAGATTTAGTTAAATTTATACAATCAAATGTAATTGCAAAACAAGAAATAAAGTATTACACACAAAAACTAATTCCCAAAGCTGTTAGGAAAAGGTCTCGGTAATGGATATCAAGTTATCGAACACTCCTTCTCATGAGCCCATCTCCCACATTGAAAGGAAACAGATTGAACTGAGTGGTGTAGCAGAAACACACATAGTACAATGATAAACAATAAAGCGACAGGAACAAACAGTGGTTATGAGAATTGAACCCACAGACTTCTGAGAACCCAAACTCAGAGTTGGATAGCATGTTTGATCACCTATCGTCCAAAAAGTCTGACGGACATACCCAACTACGTATACAAACACTCCGTTTGGTTTAACATTTTGAGAGTTACTTTAACTCTCGGCACAGTTTTCAATAAATCTATCTCTCTCCACTCATTACCACTCCAACTCTCAAAAATAACTTTCTAAAATGTAAACCAAACAAAGCGAAAGTTATTTAGTACAAATTTACTAAGGAGAAACATGAATAGCCAACCTGTACACATTCCATTTTCCTGTCTGCAACTTTTCTGGTAGAATTACACTGTATGTCTGACCTGAAAAGATTAATCCATCATAATCATAAGCAAACGGGAAATTAGTCTAAAATAAGATGAAAGAACAGACTAAAGAGAATCATACGTAACTATGAGAAAGCAGAATTCAGTAATCGAAGTAACTCATTCCATGCAAAAGCACGTTACTACTTAGAAACATGCACAAAAGTGGCTAGCACAAAGTCTGGTCATGGGGAAACACGACTGTGAGAACGACAAAAGCAATGACAGCATCAGGAAACAACAATGATAACAGATTCCTTCTTCCAACCAATAGCATTTCTCTGTTTCTTAGATTAACATTTTCTAAGATCATCAGCCTCACCAAGCCCTCATCTATCCTAGGCAGGGTTGTAATACTGTTTCAGTACCTGCCGGTATCACTGGTATAAACCGCTTTAGAGAACAAAAGTGTACCAAAGACCTATGATTTCGTTCCTGTTGGTATTCCAGATTGTACTGGTGGTACCGGATGTTTCTGGTGGATTGCGGCCTTTCCAACGCTTACCAGCGTTATGCACCAGTCGGGGAAAATCCAAGGAAAATTGGGAGTCTGAGTAGGTCTCAATCGTTCTGGCAAAGATATCTCTATCTTCCACTTTGGAAAACATGTACTTTCCAGCCTTGCCTGAAAGGTGATTCCTCTGGGAAAACTGGTTCAAGTCCTGGAGTCTTGTCGGTCTCCTTTTTGTCCTTTTCAAAATACTACTAGCTCATTCAACCAGAAAACACTAGCATATTGATTCTCAAAGAAGCTTCAACGCCTTTTCTATCTGATCAACCTTTACCACCATGCCGGAGCCCTATGAAGCACGGGTACTTCGAAAATGTCGCCGTACCCGTACCGGGTACGGGTACGGGTACGGGTACGGCGTGGGTACGGCAAAATTATGTCGGGTAATTTTGGTAATTTTGGGTACGGCACGGGTACGGCAAGGGTACGGGACGGGTACGGCAAGGGTACGTTTTAGCCCAAAATGAAATTTTTTCAAAATTTCTGGGATTTTTTTGTAAATAATTATAAAATGTGGGTTTATTATGTAATTTATTTGTCATTTATAAACACCTCTCTCTCTTTGTCCCTCTCTCTCTCCATCTCTCTTCTCTTCGTCTCTCTCTGTATATTTTTTTTATCGATCGGAATAATCTCTCTCTTTGTATATATGTACGAATGTATGCATGTGTAATGTATATGTATATATGTATCGGAAATTCTGAATACTAATAGATATGCAGTAGATATGCATATTTTGTGCTGATTTTGCTTTTTGTTCGTAAAATGGGTTTATATTTCATTTTATGCAATTAAAATTAGAAAAACATTATATATATATATATATATATATATATATGCCGTACCCCCGCCGTACCCGTACCCTACTTTTTTGGGGTTTTGCCGTTTCCCGTACCCGTATCCGTACCGCGTACCGGTACCCGTGCTCCATAGCCGGAGCCATTAGCCTTTAACACTATGGCGCAACAAGAATTTCAACACCTAGAAATTTTGAATCCCACAACCTTTAAAAATAAGAAAAATGGCCATTATGCCTTTGAAAATCCCTGGAAACCACCTTCTACCTTAATAAACGGAAAAATAATAATAATAATAATAAACTGTCCTTATCGACGTGACCATCAGTTTTGTGGCTGCCTCACACTTTCTTCCTCCAAACCACCCTTTTAACTTCCTAAAGAAACTGCCAAGGGGCAAGAAGAATAAAAAAATCTGCCTTCCCAAATATCTTCTCCCAGATTTCATGACAGATTAATCCCACTCAAAATTTCATTTCTTCTTTTTAATAATACGAACGCGCATCTGTGTGCCCGGACATCCAGTGTGTGCATTTACAGACGGAGAAGAGAGAGAGAGAGAGAGAGAGAGAGAGAGAGAGAGAGAGAGGTACCAATAGAGAACTCTCCGGCGGTCTGGTTTGTTTGAATCTGGTCGCTGGGATCTTCTGTGGAGGGAAGGAGATGGCCTTGAATTGCTTTCAGTCGTCGGTGAGCCGTTGAATCCATCGATGTAGCTCGGTTTATCAATCTCCAAATACTAACTGAGAGGGAAAAGTTGTCAACCTTTCGTGCGCGTGTATGTATAATTATGCATATATACTCATAGAAGTATATGTATGTAATAATGGAGTATATCAACTCTCGAATAAAAGTTTGAAAAGACGTGTAGGTATTCAGGTAGAGTCGTAGAGGAAGAGAGAGAGAGAGAGAGAGAGAGAGAAACAGTTGTGGATGGGCACACTTGACGAGGGGAAGAGTGAGAAATAGGGGGGAGTTCGGATAAGGGTCGTTGCTCTTCGAGCCGTGATTAGAAACTTTGCTTTGTCATAGACATAGAGAAAGGGAAATTAAATCGAGTTTATTTCTGATAAAAAAAACAAAAAAGAAAGGGAAATAATAATTAAAATGAATTAATATTCGTGAAATATTATGTTATGATATCTGATTTTGTTTAAAATTATTGACATATAATCTTTTGCCTAACGAATAGAGGTTTGCAGAACCGTAATGAAGTATTTAATCGGGACATTTAGTGCAGTCACCACAATATTAAAAATTGTCATTGTTATATTATTAATTTTTTTATTCTCAAAAAACATAGACCTGTCACTATCGGATTTATTAAATAATTAAAAAATGCAAATAGTATATCATTTATTTCTTTATCCTCAAACCGGTCTCTACTTGATTTTTTAATTATATATTAGTAACATTTAGAAAGGAAAAATGCACGGTAATGGGGATAGTTAACAAAACTTATTATAATATAAATGTATTGACCCTGAATTATTGAATTTTTTTATGCTCAAACTAACTACACCTTCAATTATTCTAAAATCACATTCAAATACACACTCATACACACAAACTAACTACACCTTCAATTATTCTAGGACCACACCCAAACACACACTCAAATGCACACTCACACGCACAAACTAATTACACCTTCAATTATTCTAAGACCACACCCAAACAAACACTCAAATATACACTCACACACAAGTATGTAGATGTGTATTTAGGTGTGTAAAGTGAATATGGTTATAGAATTACTCTTTGAAAAACTAGGATGAAACATGGAGACATGAGACTCCTCTCTTACACAAAAATTCTAGAACTCCCAATGTAGTCCTCCATTGTCGCCATCCTCCATTGAGGCTGTCTTCAATCATCAATATAAATTTACTCTCTTTTCTATACACTCCCTCCATCCCAATTTAATACTTCCTCTTTCTTCTTCTTCTTTTTTTTGTCTTTTTCGATATTCGTGTTATTCTTCAAACTCTTCTAATATGAATCTCAAAAAATATACAATATGAATATTATTTAATAATTCTCAATTAGATCTATAATACATAATTTTTAAAAATACATATTTTTTAAAAATATAAAAAATATTATAAATTTGAAGATATAAGAGTTTAAAATTAAGAACGGCACACACATTGAAAAGACCAAAGAAAATGCAAGTTGCTTTTACCACCCCCGGCAAAAGATAGAAATACCCCCAACCCCATCATCCTCCCTTATTTCTCTTTTATTTATTTAATATATTCTTTTATATTTTTTTCTATTTTATTTATTGATTTATTTAATTTTATTTATTAAATGCCACTAGCCTACTACCATACAATTAAATAAGTCGGCAAGTTGATTCTGAAAGTAAAACATTTTGTTTTCTTAAAAGTTAAAACACGTTGAACCGTACTCTTTATATATTAAAAATATGATTACAAAATTAAGTGCTCTAATTTTCAATCCGGTTGAATCGGTGCGAAAATCTTATTTTTCTGATCATTTTATCATAAATACTTGTAATGAATTTTTGGTTTTAAAGCATTTCAACGAGCATCATAAGGCTCCTTATTTAGTTTCATGACTCTCTTAGGGTGCCCATTGAAATGCCTTAGAGTCAAAAATTCATTACGACCATTTAGGATGAAATTATCAGAAAAATAACATCTTCGCACCGGTTCAAACGGACTAAAAATTGGAACACTTATTTTTTTACACCGTTTATATATCAAAAAATATAGTTAAAAAATTAAAACAATTGAATTGAAAATAAAGCAAGATCTTCGTATCGGTTCAACTGAATTGAAAATTAAAACAATTAATTTTTTTACTATATTTTTTGATATATAAACGGTGTATTTATTCCACTTGAACCGGATATGTTCCAATTTTCATAGATAAACGATGTATATTTTTTTTATTATTGATTAGAATTTTTTTATTTATAATTCAATGTTAAGACAAATTAAAATAATATAAAGTTCTTAGGCCTCGTTCTCTTGAACTTAACTTAAATCTGAAAAATTGTTCTTATTTGAAATTTTTTGCATTTGTTAGTTTTGCGTCAAAATTTTATGGGTTATTGATTCATCTCGACGAGAATAATCGGAAAAGTAAATTTTTTTAACTTCTACCCAGGTATTTTGCTAAAAAGTGATTATTTATCAAAATACTTGGGTAAAAATAAAAATAAAATAAAATTTTCAATTCTTCTCATCGAGACAAATCAATAATACAAAACTAACAAATGCGAAAAAAATTCAAATAAGGACAAAGTTCCCAAATTTAAGTTAAGTTCAAAAGAATGGAGCCTTAAATATAAAGTCAAATTTAATGTAAAAAAACATATTATCGTTGAAAATTAGTTTGAGTTAAACAAATTAAAATTAAATAAGTAAATAAATAAATGAATTAAATTTAAAAATAAAAGAATTAAGAAATTAAATGAAAAAAATTAGTTAAACGGGTGAAGGTTGGGGCATTTTGGTCTTCCTGGGGGGAGGGTAAAACGGAGGGAGTAGTCTCTTTTGAAAGTTTGTGTCAATTTTCAATCGATTATATCTCATAATTTTTAATGTTTTATGTGATTTTATAAACATTATATTAAAGAATTAATGTAGATCTATCAAACAAAAATCATATTGAATATATTTTTTTAGCAAACTAAAGTTTAAAAACATTTTAATAAAGAATTAATCGAGATCTATCAAATAATATTAATATAAAATATAAAATTCAATACCAAATTAAAGATATAACTAATTTTTTATTCGGGTACAATAGAACAATTGACTATTAAATTAAGACGGAGAGAGTATCTACGTGTTCATTGGCTTTTACATCACACTAGCTATTAGCTATTCCATGGGTAGACTTTTGGTACTATTCGTTATTGTTTGGCCCATTTCTTGGGTTTTTCCATTAAAAAAATTATCAGCAATTTAGGGGTTGAACTTTCTGATTCGTTATTATTTTGCCCATTTGTTGGCATTTTCTTGTCAAATTCGACATTGATTTATCGTTTATTTGTTTTCTTTTTACTTGTTGCAGTAATCGTTCCCACCGCCCACGTGTTTTTTCTTTTTTACTCGTCCACATGTTATGCCCCCGAGCAAAGGAAAGCAACAGTTTTGTTGGGCCCGGCCGCTCGGAATGTCTCCAATGATTAGTTACACAATGTTACTCATTGTGATCGCTCTAAAAATAGACTTCGGGTACGATATCGAATGCTATAAAAGACTTAACACTAATTTTTTTTATGCCACTGTGACACCCTAAGAGTATTCCAATTTAAAATTGTATATCTAGATTAATTTGGGCAGAAATTGATTATTCTTTATATTGTGACTGTTTTGCTGTGTTTTTTTTTAGATCGGGGAACTCTATCAAATCAAAGTTTGATTAAGGTAAAAGCTAAACCTACTCCAATTTAAAAACCCTAAATCTAGATTATTTGGGACAAAATTAATTATTTTGTAGATTGTGACTGTATTTTTAGGAAACTTTATTGACTGCTTGTGTGTGTTTTTCTCCTTTCAATGGACACCCTAAGAGAGCTTTGAAACTAAATAAGGAGTCTTAGGGTGCTCGTTGAAAGGCCTTAAAACAAAAAATTTGTTACAACCATTTAGGATTAAATGATAAAAAAAAGCAAGATCTTCGCATCAGTTCAACTGAATTGAAAATTGGAATACTTAATTTTTTAATATATAAACAGTATATTTATTCCGTTTGAACCGGAAATGTTCCAATTTTCATAGATCAACAGTGTATTTTTTTTTATTGATTAGAATTTTTTATTTATTATTCATTGTTAAGACAAATTCAAGTAATATAAAGTTCTTAGGCCTCGTTCTCTTGAATTTAACTTAAATATGAAAATTGTTCTTATTTGAATTTTTTGCATTTGTTAGTTTTGCGCCAAACTTTTGTAGGTTATTAATTCGTCTCGACGAGAAGAATCGAAAAAGTAAACTTTTTTTTTTTACTTTTACCCAAGTATTTTGCTAAAAAGGGATTATTTATCTATTTATCAAAATACTTGGGTAAAAGTAAAAAAAGAAATATTTTTTCAATTACTCTCGTCAAGACGAATCAATAACGCAAAACTAACAAATATGAAAAAAAAATTCAAATAAGACAAAGTTCTCAAATTTAAAGTAAGTTCAAGAGAAAGGAGCCTTAAATATAAAGTCAAATTTAATGTAAAAAACATATTTTAGTTGAAAATTAATTTGAGTTAACCAAATTAAAATTAAATAAGTAATTAAATAAAAATAATTTAATTAATTAAAAATAAAATAATTAAGAAATTAAATGAAAAAAATTAGTTGAAAGGGTGGAGGTTGGGGACATTTTGGTCTTCCTGGCGGGGGGGGGGGGTGTTAAGCTGTATCTGAAAAAATAGGACGGAGGAAGTAATCTCTTTTTGTGAGTTTGTATCACTTTTCAGTTGATTATATCTCGTAATTTATAATGTTTTATGTGATTTTATAAACATTGTATTAAAGAATTAATGTAGATCTATCAAACAAAATTCATATTGGATATATTTTTTTTAGCAAACTAAAGTTTAAAAACATTGTAATAAAGAATTAATCGAGATCTATCAAACAATATCAATATTAAATATAAAATTCATTACCAAATTAAAGATATGAATAATTTTTAATTCAGGTACAATAGAACGATTGACTATTAAATTAAGACGGAGAGAGTATCTACCTGTTCATTGGCTTTTACATCACACTAGTGATTAGCTATTCCATGGGTAGACTTTTGTTACTATTCGTTATTGTTTTGCCCATTTCTTGGGTTTTTCCATTTTAAAAATTATCAGCAATTCAGGGGTTGAACTTTCTGATTCGTTATTGTTTTGCCAATTTATTGACAAATTCGACATTGATTTATTGTTTATTTGTTTTCTTTTTACTTGTTGCAGTAATCGTTGCCACTGCCCACGTGTTTTTGTTTTTTTTATTCGCCCGCATGTTATGTATGCCCCCCGGGCAAAGGAAAGCAACAAGTTTGTTGGGCCCGGCCGCCCGGAATGTCTACAATGATTTAGTTCAATAATGTCACTCTTTGTGATCGCTCCAAAAATAAATTTTTGATGAGAGCCTCTTCTCGCGCCCCCCCTGACACCCCCGCCTCCCCCCCGGCCCCACTCCCTTTCCACCCTTGCCCCTTCTTTTTCTGTGTTTTTTTTTTTCACTTTAACTAGTTTTTTTTTTGTTTTACTTTTAAAAGTAAAAAATTATTGTTTTATTTTTTTTTACTTTTACTAATTTATTTATACTATTAAAAGACTTTAATTACTGTTTTAATTTTTTTTAATTTTTCCTAATTTTTTTGTTTACTTATAAAAAACTTTAATTACTGTTTTTTTTTAAAACTTTTACTAGCTTTTTTTTGTTTTATTTATAGTAGTTTTTTATTTTACTTTTAAAAGACTTCTTACTATAATTTTAATTAATAAATGAATAATTAAAATATAACTTATACTAACATAACTTGTTCTAATGTTAATTAATCAAACCAAACATAACTTGTACTAATTTCATTGAAGAGTGAAAATACATAAAAATTCAATTTCTAATCAATGTTTCCACCAAATTCTGTTCCTGTCCCTCTTGGTCTTGTCTCCATTATTTCTTGCCACAAACTAATTCGTGTTGCATAACGAACAGCCCATCTTTTAGTTTCGTCTGATGAATTGTCCCAGCACCATATTGGATAGGGTGGTACAGGGTAATGAGGCTGCAAGAAAAGTTGCATAAAGTGATTGTTCCCAACACGGGCAATAGCTATTTCAATGCGCTATTGGTCTGGAACTGGAGGGGATCTCAATGGGAAGTGAGTAAAACAACCTGAAGGAAGCCCATCAAATGTATGCAGAACAAGGTTGTACGCCGAAGCGATGACAACTCCCATACTCATAGCGTCCATCCAATACTCATCTGGTGCCGAATCTTCAAAGTAATTTAAAGACCGTATTAGGTGGTCTGCCCAACCTATTTCTGGATATAGCGCATTATATAGATCCATATTTTGTTCAATCTCATTAATGAGATCTCTTCGAACTTGAGCCCAACGATCTTCACCATACCCTATGTGAGCGGCTATCGCCCTAAATCCACAATGACCGTCACCTCGGACGTCATTAATGTGAGAAATGTAATGCTGATAAGCTTGAGGTAAATGCTGAATGTAGTCGGTACGGATGGATGGAACTGAAAATTCATCACGGTTCGCTTGAGTTTTGTGAACTCCCTCGCCCCTCCCACGTCTCCCAGATTCGATCCTAGATGATGAAGTCGATGCTTCTGTAAAGGAAGGAATGCGTCGTCCACTTTGCTTCTCTCTACCAGTAGGTCGACCTCTATGAGCCGTGTTATAAGCTAGGCCTCGAACTGTGCTCTGAGATGGATCCGTCATATCGATAATCCTGTCTATCATGTGCTCTTGCGTAGATTGATCCATCCCACGTAATCTGTCTATAACTTCATATGTTCTGTCCGGTCGTTCTCCCTCGTCATTCACAATGGGCGCACGCATGGACAACTTAGTCCAATGATCGTGGATACTCTGAATCGGAATTGGCATGGAGTACCAACGGTAATATGCAAGATCATGTCTGCATGGCAATCCGTGCGTAATTTTTATTGTACAGTCGCACAACTGGAACTGGAGGTAGGATGCATCTTCAGCGCATTGTAGTTGAACATTGATGAGCTCCATTGCCTCTAATGAAATGCGAGTTCTTACTTGTTGAAAAAGTTCATCATGTATTTGCCAATGGCGGGGGATGTTGATAGATCTCTGAAATGACCTCCAAATGTCCCCGAACTGATTTTTCAATATCTTGTCTATTTTCTTAAAAGCTTGTTGTAAGGATGACATAGTACCCCCCAAATATAGCTTCAGCCTCGCATGTGTGGACTATGCCATGTAATATAATAATGAACCGTGTTTAAATACGAAAGTTACAGAAATATTCTTTAGAGTAGTAGAATAATGTACGTAATTGAAATAGTAAAGGTAACAATGCATAAAGTAACTATACCTCTGACTTGAATTGCTTCCGAGGTGCATACACGTATTTATCCATGCTGCCACAAACCTATCTCTGTACGGCATTAACCATGTATTGAAAAGGTATTGTAAGAGCTGCGGGTGTTGTTTATAATCATCGCACATGGCATTCCACTTCTGATTGAAAGACGCTTCGGTCGTAGAATTAATAAGCGAGTGCCATGACATGTTAAAGTCGTTAAACGACGGACCAAGGACCCCTCTGCAGTGCTTTATTATGCATTGGTTGATGTGCCAAATGCAAAGAATGTGACGTGCCGAGGGGAAACATGCTTCAATAGCGCTAAAAAGCGCCAAATCTCGATCTGTAACAAACACTGATGGCAACAATGCCCCCCTTCCAAGCATCCATTTCTTTAAGGTACTCAGGGCCCAAGTCAAGTTCTTTATCCTCTCATTTGTAAGATGTGCAAACATGAGAGAGTAAGTGCACATTGTGGATGTGATACCCACAACTTCCAATAGTGGTAACCGGTACTCGTTGGTCTTGTATGTGGCATTAATGACCAATACGGACGGAAAGTTCACAAATAAGTCTAGGCTTTGAGGATGAACCCAAACAATATCAGTGATTTCGTTGGTGTATGGATTTGTACGATATTCATGGAGGTATCTTTTCTGTATTAGTTGATTCAAGACAAACTGGGTAGGACTTAGACCGTCTAGTTCTACTATGTTATCCGTATATTTGAGGTTGTATATGCTTTGGGCACATGTAGTGTTTAACGGATTTTTTTTCTTTAAAACATTAAGAATTTCACGAGGTGCTGTGTTATCCGCCATGTCGCGCACAATTTCTTTCTCCTCTGGTGTTAGCCTTGACGGGTACTCATGCCCATCAAAATATTCTGCTGTTTCATGGTTATGGATACCACATTCAACCCTTACACCCCACATGACACCCGCTGGAGGTATTGGTATACCTCGCAGCTCAAATGGGCACTCGCATTTTTTTGTCACAGTATTCTTTTGCGATGATTGCCCTTCAACTGCATTCCGTGCTGATCTATACTTTCCACTTCTTTCACAACTAAAAATGCACTTTGGCAACTTGCCACCAATTAAACTAGCAGATTTTTTAATAACAATAACAATACCATTGTCTTTACCGACTCTTCGCACCCAAGCTACCATGTCGTCTCTAATTTGAAAAATCTATAAGCAAGAAAAAAAGAATATGTATAAGTGCAACATGATCCAATCTAATATGCATAATTTCTGTACTTTTAAATTAAATAACTAATATGCATAAGAACAACAGTAATAACTAACCTGGTGAGTTGTGAATTCGGGTGTATAGTCACGAAAATTATGGGAGACGCCATCCCCACTAAAAACATCATTCTCAACGGACCAACTATCTGAAAATGACAAGTTGTAGTTATTCATAATATTCTTCTATGTTTTACGAACGGTGTGGAAAAGGAGGGAGGAACCGTGACAGCGGAAGGGAGAGAGAGATAGATGATGGAAAGATGGTGATATTGGAGGGATAAGCAGGGAGATAGAGGTGATGGGAAGAAGATGATGATTTTGGAAGGATACTGTTGGATATCTACATAATAAAACACAAGGGTGTGGGCCTCCACACAAGACAAGTTGATCAAAGGGTTGAGATTGATTTGATTCAATGGTTAATGTGTGCTCTCCAACTCTCTTAAGAAAACACCCACTCTCTTACAAATATATTACAAAAATGTCATCTGTACTTTTTACCCATTGTTTATATTAAAAAATGCTCGCACCTACGGCACTACAGAAGTGAGTGCGTAGTGCCGTAGGCACGGGCAAACACTAGTATAAGAATGAGGGGTGATGGAAGAATGGTTATAATTAAAGATAAGAAGATAATAAAAAAATCTGAATGTGTGGTTGTAATTGAAGATAAAAAGAAAATCTAAATGAGTGGTTATAGTTGAAGATAAGAAGATAAAAGGAAATCTGAATAAGTGATTAGAAATAAATTAGATAAAAGATATAAATAAATACAAAATTAATAAATTCAATAACATAAAGGAATTATAAAATTTTAATACGGTAAAAAAATAAGAGTAAAATTTCAATAACATAAAGAAATTTACTCACGTATATAATATTAAATAATTTAAAAATACATATAAAGAGTAAAAAAATAAGTGTTTCGACTTTTAATTCGTTTGAACCGGTGCCAAGATCTTATTTTTCTTATCATTTCATCCTAAATGGTCGTAATTAATTTTTGGCTCTAAGATTTTTCAATAAGCACCCTAAGAGAGGCCTGAAACTAAATAATAAGTTTTAGGGTACTTGTTGAAAGGCCTTTGAGCCAAAAATTCATTATGATCATTGAAGACAAAATGATAAAAAAAACAAGATCTTTGCATCGATTCAACCGGATTGAAAATTGGAACACTTAAATAATATTAAATAAATAAAAATTAAAAAAGATATAAAAGTTATTATTGCTAGGGTATAATATTAAATAATTTAAAAATACATATAAAGAGTAAAAAAATAAGTGTTCCGATTTTTAATTCGTTTGAACCGGTGCGAAGATCTTATTTTTCTTATCATTTCATCCTAAATGGTCGTAATTAATTTTTGGCTCTAAGGCCTTTCAATGAGCACCCTAAGAGAGACCTGAAACTAAATAATAAGTCTTAGGGTACTTGTTCAAAGGCATTCGAGCCAAAATTTCATTATGATCATTGAAGACAAAATGATAAAAAAAATAAGATTTTTGCATCGATTCAACCGGATTGAAAATTAGAACACTTAAATAATATTAAATAAATAAAAATGAAAAAATATATAAAAGTTATTAAGTAAATAAAAAAAGAAAAAGAATATGCCGTGGGTTGAGTGGTTGAATTATTGCCGGGGGGCATTTTGGTCCGGGGGGTGGGGTCTGCCGGGGGTGGTGTCAGGGGGGCGCGCAAAGAGATTTGCATTTTTGATGCGATGTCAAATGCCATAAAAGACTTAATTGAAACTATTCCTAATACCAATTGGTTTTAAGAGTGATGGTAGAAAAGCAATCCAACAAGTGATATTAGAGCCAGAATATTATGAGTTCGAGTCACGGAAGCGTCATCGTAGGGGAAGGATTGTTGAGCCCGGAGAGCCCTATAGATTTGGTTACACAATGTTACTTCCTGCAACTGCTCTAAAAATAGACTTGTAGGTGCGATGTCAATTGTCATAAAATACTTAATTGAAGCCTTCTTTAACACCAATTGGTTTTATGAAAGATGGCAGAAAGCAGTCCGACAAGTTTAATAAGTAAAGAGAATTGATTTCTATACTACATTTTTTAAATTTTAGTGTTGAAAGTGTGTGTGTATATTGCTAAAAGACAAAAAAAAAGTGTGTAGAAATCAATTTCCTAAGTAAAAGCAAAGAGTGTTCCTAATGGAGTAACTAAAATTAAAAGATTTTTAAAATTAGTAATATTGTCCAAAAAGCTCATAATGATAACTAGTAACCAAATTTTAGCATTTTGATAAGCAAAACTAGCAAAAAATTTCTTTAGATAACCAAATTTAATGAGGACCGCACACTCTCTTTTTTGTTTCTTTCTTTCCCTCTCCTACCATCGCTATCAATGGACTCACTTACTTACATTTATTCTCACCTCTCTCTATCTCTCTCTACTAGGATGAGTTTTTGATTGTACATTATTGTGGACCTCAAGATTGTTTAGCTTAACAATCTCTTAAATGAATAATTAAAAACTGATGTGTCAATTTTTGATTATTCAATTTTTTTATGCCATTGCAACACCCTAAGAGTATTCCAATTTAAAGTTGTATATCTAGATTAATTTGGGCAGAAATTGATTATTCTTTATATTGTGACTGTTTTGCTGTGTTTTTTTTAGATCGGGAAACTCTATCAAATCAAAGTTTGATTAAGGTAAAAGCTAAACCTACTCCAATTTAAAAACCCTAAATCTAGATTATTTGAGACAAAATTAATTATTTTGTAGGTTGTGACTGTCGCGGTGTTTGGTTGCCCTTTTTGAGAGTACCTTTCAATAAATCTTTCTCTCTATCTCTCTCTACTCATTACCACTCCAACTCTTAAAAATAACTTTCTAAAAGCTCAACCAAACAAAGTGTGTATTTTTAGGGAACTTTATTGACTGCTTGTGTGTGTTTTTCTCCTATAAGTTCTTGTATAATTGTTGAGTTTTGATATATTTTTTTATTTTAGACTGCTTTCTTCATAAATACGTTAAGAGTATTAATTATAAATATTATGAAAAGCTTAGGTTCTATTGAAATTTTTGGATAGCTTCATATTTTTATATCTATAGATATGAAGAGATACTACAAACGAAGGAATCCAGTAAATTATCAACTGCTACAAATAACAATCTTCAAAACAAGGTTGTAAAATCACACCCAAATTCTCTCACATCAGATGCGTGCCTCCATACGCATTTGGAGGTGTGTAGCATGTGAACCCCAAAGATGATGTGAGTGAGTTTTTTTTGTTTTTTTTATTTATCGTGATGTGAGTAAGGCCCCGTTTCAGAAATTTTTAGAAAATAAACAGTTTATTTCTAATTTTCAAACTCAAAAATAAAAGTAAATGAAAAATAATTTTTTAAAATTTTTTGCATCGTATAAAAGATCTTATCGAGATCTTCCAAACAAGATTTATATTACATATTTTTAGATTTCAACAAGCTCATAACTTTTAAGTTTAAAATCGTCTTCATAAAGTGGAAGTATTTGTTTATAGTTGTAATAACACGACTCTTATGTCCAGGGTAAACGAATCCAGCGCGGTTAAGCAACGGACAATAGAATGTCTAACGTGGCAAGACAACTTCTGGGCCCCACACTCTGCACGCCACGGCGTTTATCTCACGGCGTCCAATTACAGACTAGACCAACAACCAATTTCCAGACAGAGAGACATAGATAGATGTAGAGAGAGAGAGAGAGAGAAAGTAGGCAAGGAAAATTGTCTGAAGTCTTTTCTCTATCCCTTGTTCTAGTTCTAGGGTTTACTCCTAGTAGCAATGGGGGAGATGGGGAAGAGGAAGCTCGACACGGGGTGGTTAGCGGCGAGATCGACGGAGGTTAAGCTGACCGGAGTTGAGCTCACCACCACTCACCCTCCCTCCGCCCCTGATCAGCCATGGATGGAGGCTGTTGTGCCCGGAACGTAAGTCGGATACTTAATTATTCGAAACTATTCGATTTTGTTAGTATTGAATTGTGAGCAAGTGTTGTGGAAGTGCCGTTGTTAGCAAATGTTGTTTGGTTTTGTGTGTTGCTCGTTGATCGACCCCGGAGTACCACGTGGGCGTTGCCTACCATTTCCGTTAAGAATTGTTGCGGTAGGGATATAATTATCCACTTTTGTTTTGGGTGGTTGGGAGACAAGTGATGATCCACATTGTGCGGCTTTTATTTGTAGGGAGTATAACCACATGGCAACGCCACTTGGTACTCCGGGAGTATTGAATAATTGGCCTTGTTGTCTATTCCGAATTTCTCGTAACTAATTTGGGATAACTAACTCGGGTCTGCTCATTGGGCCACCCTTCCTTTCACAAGGAATGCTTGGAAAAAGCAAAGTTGAATGTGGTTATTTGTTTATTTATTTGTTCCTTAATGGGCTTTCAATTGGGCTTGGTATCATTGTGCGTTTAACTTATTTACTGAATATTTAGCTTTTCTAGCTTTTTTGACCCAAAATGTTATTATTTAAAGCTCCAATTTGAAGCTTTTCGCATATTTTAAGGTGCTAAAACATAAACGGACAACCGAATCCAAGCCCATTTAGCCAAAAATACCATTTATTACTGTGAATAAGGATAATCTAGACATTTGGTTTATAAAAGGCCATTTAACAACTTATCCATGCAAACAGGTTAATTGTTTTTTACAACTTATAAAAAGCTACTCTAAAAAACAGTTTTACAACTTATTTTAATTTTTCTAAGCCAATAATCTAAAAAGCTAATTTAGAGTAATTGCTAAAAAACGGGGCTTTTGTCGCATTTGATGTAATTGAGACACTAGTAATCACCGGTCGAAATAAAAAAATTAAAATCCTAATTGCTCATGAATTTTACTCTTAGATAAGTATTTTGGGTTCAATAAGTAATTCATTGGGATCATCATTCGTCTCTTAAAAGTAACCTCAGTTTACTGAAGAGAAAGATTATGTTATGTAGTAATTGCAATTTGGAAGTTGCTCCCTCTCTCTTTCTCTGTCACACACATGCGCGCGCTCACATGCACACATTACGTCTGTCTTCATGTCTATGTGCTATAGATGTGCACAGTTCTGAAACACTATGATAGTAATGAATGCAAGTGGAATTATGGAGGATGCGAATCAGCTGGATGGCTTTTGTACACAGTGTACTTAAGTTATTATGCTACAGCACTTTCTTTGCAACTCTATTCCCTATGAGATTGTAACACGAACTTGGGTTAACTCATTTGGATAATTCTTTGGTACTTTCTACCACTGCTGTGAAAAGGTTTGTAGCAAAAGAAAGACAGTTTCAATACATCATTTTGAATTTCTCAAGGCGAATTGCGTAGCCAATAAGTTGGCAAAATACTTGTTTAGTTTAACTACTATCTATTTTGTTCACTTCCTCAGTGTACCAAGTTCTTATTTCAATTTTTTTGTGGGACATCTGACATCCGTGGGATGGCTACATCACTTTGTATAGCCAACTTTGATACATAAATAAACAATTTTCTTCCTTTGAGGTTTTTTTTTCCCTTCTAAAAAGGAGAAACGCCTCAATTAGCAAAATTTTATGAACTTCTATTCACGATAACCAAATGAGGACATGAAAGGAGAAGCCGTGATCCAGATTCAATAAGCACTTGTCTCGGTTTAAGCTTGCGGTGATATTATGCACATGTATGAAGAAACATTTGCAATATTTGTCTTTCCCCTTTTGTTCATTGATTTGGCTGGTGATTTCGTTGACAGTGTTTTGGCAACCCTGGTAAAAAACAATCTCGTGCCAGATCCTTTCTACGGGTTGGAAAATGAGTCAATCATCGACATTGCTGATTCTGGGAGGGAGTACTACACTTTTTGGTTCTTCACAACGTTCCATTGTAAGCTGGTATGTCGTACTTTGTGCTTGGATGTCTGGTTTTGCTTGCAAATATTCTATTCAAGCATCGAATGGGCGTATCTGCTATAAGCTTACCTATGGAGTTTACTTAGACAGAAAGAATGTTTCTGTTCAGTTTTAAGGTAATCATAATAGAGAGAAAACCCATTAGGGTTAATTTTATTCAACGTAAAATAAATAAATAAATATATAAATAAATAAATAAATATATATATATATATACACACACACACAAACTGTTTAATAATTGCACTACGGTCCTAGATACTTAAACTAATTACATGATAAGACACATAATTACACTAGATACAAATAGATCCATCATCTAACACTCCCCCTCAAGTTGGTGCGAAGATATCAATCAAGCCCAACTTGAACACAATAGGATGAAAACTCTTGCTACCCAGGCCTTTTGTGAATATATCAGCTAACTGATCTCCAGATCTCACAAACGGCATACATATCAAACCCTCGTTCAACTTTTCCTTGATGAAGTGTCGATCAATCTCTATGTGCTTCGTTCTGTTATGCTGAACGGGATTATGAGCAATGTTAATGGCAGCTTTATTGTCGCAGTAGAGTTTCATCGGAACACTGTCAGCAAACCCCAAATCAAGTAACAAAGTTTGGAGCCACAAGAGCTCGCAAACACCATGAGCCATGGCTCTATATTCAGCTTCTGCGCTAGACCTGGCGACTATCGATTGCTTCTTACTTCGCCAGGTAATCAGATTACCCCCAAGGAAAGTGCAATAGCCAGAAGTAGAGCGTCTATCATCCACAGAACCAGCCCAGTCAGCATCAGTGAATGCCTCCAATCGCAAATGACCATGATTAGAGAACAAAATTCCTTTTCCTGGAGCTGATTTCAGATACCTCCCTGGAGCTGATTTCAGATACCTCAAAATACGATAAACTGCATCTAGATGTGAAGTACGAGGATCATGCATATACTAACTAACAACACCTACTGCATAAGAAATATCTGGTCGAGTGTGGGCCAAGTATATTAGTCGATCCACAAGTCGTTGATACCTCTCCTTATCAGTACGCTCCCCCACATCTCCACTAAGATGATGATTCGCCTCAATAGGAGAATCTGCAGGTCTACAGCCCAACATATTTGTTTCTTCCAAAAAATCAAGTATATACTTGCGTTGGGAAATAAAGATACCTCTGTTAGACCTCGCTACTTCCATTCCAAGGAAGTATCTCAATGATCCCAAGTCCTTAATCTCGAACTCTTGAGCTAGACGAGACTTTAGGTTATGAATCTCACTCACATCATTGCTTGTCATTATTATGTCATCAACATAAACAATAAGGACAGCAATCTTACCACTACTTCGCCAGATGAACATCGTATGATCTGCATGGCTCTGCTTGTAACCAAAACTCAACATAGCCTTAGAAAACCTGCCAAACCAGGCTCTAGGTGACTGCTTCAGCCCATAAAGTGCCTTCTTCAATCTACACACATTTCCTTCACTTGCAGGAGAAGAGAAACTTGGTGGAATATCCAAATAAACTTCCTCCTCTAAATCACCATGGAGGAATGCATTTTTCACATCAAACTGTTGAAGAGGTCAATTTAAGTGGGCAGCACACGAGAGGAAAGCTCGCACAGAATTCATCTTCGCTACCGGAGCAAACGTCTCCTCATAGTCAATACCATAAGTTTGAGTAAAACCTCTGGCAACAAGCCTTGCCTTGTATCTCTCAACTGTACCATCAGCCTTTTGCTTAATAGTGAACACCCATTTGCAGCCAACTGGTTTTTTCCCTCCTGGAAGTGACACTAGATCCCAGGTGCCATTTTGTTTCAAAGCTGTCATCTCTTCTACCATAGCTCCTTTCCACTTAGGTATCTTGAATGCATCCTGCCAATTCTGTGGAATAGATATAGAGGAAAGAGAAGAGACAAAGGCATGGTACGAAGGAGACAAACGATCATAAGAAACAAACTGTGAAATAGGATGTTGAGTACAAGATCTAACACCTTTTCGAATAGCAATAGGAAGATTATCAGGATCCATAGGAGGGGGTTGAATAAGAGAAGAATCATTACCAGAAGAGTCAGCTGAGGAATCTGGAACTGGAGTGGGTGATTGTGATTGACTAAGTGGTAACGCACATGAAGACTGTCTATTTTTCCGTCTAGCATACCTCTGTAAGCCAGCTCCTTGCAGTTGTGCAAGTAGTTGTTCTTCAATGTCACCACCAATATCTTGTGTTTCCCTTTCAACAGATATTGGTTCCTCTCCAGTGTTTTCCTTCTCCCCCTCACTATGATTATAAAAAGTAAATATCTCCTCCTCCTGCTGATGCTCCCCCTGAAGAGATGGTTTGGAGGGAGAATAAAAAACCTCTGTTTCCCAAAAGGTAACATCCATAGAGACAAACATCTTCCTCGAATAAGGATCGTAATACTTATAGCCTTTCTGGGTGGAAGAGTACCCAACAAAAATACACTTATGGGCTTTATGTCCTAGCTTGCCCCCAAAAGGTTTTGGGGCATGAACAAAACACACACAACTAAACACCCTAGGTGGAAGAGTCGTAACCCGACAACTGCTTGGCAGACATTCAATGGGTATTTTAAAATTAAGAACACTGGATGACATACGGTTGATCAGATATGTGGCAGCTAAAATAGCTTCTCCCCATAAGTATTTGGGAACATTCATAGTGAACAAAAGGGATTGAGCGACCTCAGCAAGATGACGATTTTTACGCTCAGCAACTCCATTTTGTTGTGGAGTGTCAACGCAAGTCGTCTGAAAAATAATATCATTATCATCTAGATATGTCCGAAAAATCTTATCAATATACTCAGTCCCATTATCACTCCGAAGAATTTTAATATGTGTATCAAACTGAGTGCACACCATCTTATGAAAAGATTTGAAACAGGAAAATACTTCATTTTTTGACTGGAGTAAGTACACCCATGTGGCACGAGAATAACAATCAATAAAAGTAACAAACCATTGATAGCCCTTTAAAGAAGTAATAGGAGAAGGACCCCAAACATCAGAATGGATAACCATAAATGGGGAATCACTTCATTTATTAATAGGTGCATAAAAAGAGCGTTTATGTTTCCCAAACTCATAAGCTTCACAAAAAAACTGATCCCTAGGACAATGTTTAACTAAAGTAGGAAAGAGTTTCTCTAATATCCCAAAAGAGGGATGACCCAATCTACGGTGCCACCGATGTAACAAAGAAAGAGTGGAACTCCGAACTCATATCTGCCCGTAGAGCTTGTCCACATGATAAAGATGGCTGAGATGGATGAGGGGCATGCTCTAGATAATAGATACCACCATGTGCTTTACCACTACCAATCACCTTCCCCGTTTCCAGTTCCTGAAAGATACAGTGAGTAGGAAAAAATGTCACAGAACAGTTTGCAGAATGGGTAAAACTACTAACTGAAAAGAGGTTAGTGGCAAAATTTGGAATATGGAGAACTGAATAAAGAGAGATAGAGGGAGAATAACGAACGGAACCTTTTTCTGAAATAGCAGAGAATGACCCATCGGCAATTCGAACCTTATCCTTACCAGAACAAGTAGAATAGGAATCAAAAACAGAGGAACAACCTGTCATATGATCTGAAGCACCAGAATCGATAATCCAAAGAATATTGGAGGAGGCAGTAAATGCACTAGCTGGAATACCTGAATGAGCAAAATAAGATGCAGTAGGAGCTGCTGTAGAAGGAGGAGCTATAATAGAGGAAGAATCAGCTCGAGCCATAAGAGGCCTGAGAGCTTGCATCTCCTCCTGAGAGAAACCGCCAACAGAATCAGAAGGTGACTGAACTCCCATACTGAACCCAGAATCAGATAAGGTAGCAAACTCTGAAACATGTGCCTGAGCCTGAGAACGCCCGAGACCACGACCTCGACCTCCACGTCCACTGCCTCGCCCACGAGAGGGACGGCCCTGTAACTTCCAACAAAAATCCTTAGTATGTCCAGTGTTGTGGCAATAATCACACTGGAGTGACATACGGTCTATGGTCCCACCAGTAGTACCAGACTGAGACTTTCCACTGCCAGATCCAAACTGTCCCTGCGGAATAGCAACCAATGCAGAACGATCAGAAGTAGGAGCTTGTAACATAGCACCCCTTCTGCTCTTTTCCTGTTCAACAATGGCATAGGCCTCTCCCAAAGATGGAAATGGAACACGACACAACACTTGCACTCTAATTGGATCATACTCTACATCAAGACCAGCAAGAAAGTCATATACACGCTCTTTCTCTATTCTTTTTAACCAAGCACTAGCATCAACAGAACAGACTGCCTGAAACCCCTGATAATAATCAAATTCTTGCCAGGCCCCACTGAGATTAGCAAAGTAAATAGCAACAGATCGATTGTGTTGATCCATAGTACGAAGTCGTTTTCGCAACTCAAAACACTGAGCATCATTGCCCTGCTGAGAATAAGTCTGTTTGGCAATAGTCCAAATCTGATATGGAGTGTTAAGAAGCAAGAAAGGACTACGAATATCAGCCTTCATAGAATTAAACTACCAGGTCATGGCTAAAGATCGACGAGACTTAAACGTCTTGAGTTCAACATCAGTAGTAGGCTCAGCAACAGGGCCTTCAATGAACTCAGACATCCCTTTAACTTCAATAGCTAATGTAAAAGTACGAGACCAAAGTAAATAATTTGTTACATCCAGTTTGATGGGACAAATATCCAGTGGAGGGTTATCCAGAGTCCCTACATGACTCAACTCATTTTTGCCACTAGAGGAAGCCTGTTTTTTCTTTTCTGACATCTTGAAAGCAGAACAATAATGCCAAATAAATAATAAACAATGCTCCCAGCAACTTTAGAACTCCAAAAGCAATAAATAACGGTTCCGAAAATCCTATAACCGCAAAAAAATCAACTGAATACCTTCGGATCTGACTGAAACAGTGTTGAAACTTCGTGAGAGAAGAAAAAAAATAGATCTGATCGGCGAGAAAAAAAAAATGACGGCGACAGCAGTAGATTTGATCGATGGCAACGGCAAGCCCCGACTGATCGAAGCACTGTTCACGACACTGTTCACGCGTACTGTTCACGCGTACTGTTCACTCAGCAATGAGAAGAACGTCGTAGGTCGCCAGGTTTTATCGCTCTGATACCATGTTCAGTTTTAAGGTAATCATAATAGCGAGAAAACCCATTAGGGTTAATTTCATTCAACGTAAAATATATATATACAAGCTGTATAATAATTGCACTACGGTCCTAGATACTTAAACTAATTACATGATAAGACACATAATTACACTAGATACAAATAGATCCATCATCTAACGGTTTCCCTACAGGATTTACCTGTGATGTAGTTGATTTCCATTGAGGGTATTCTTCTTTGCTTGATTTTGTTGAAGCTGGCTAGATTTTTGACACATACCACATCTTATGTTCTGTTGCTTGTTTGATGGCACTCTCTATCTCTTTTTCACTTCAATAATGAGGATTTTTGGGATCGTGTCAATGTCGTTCATATATTTACCATGGTGATGGGAAGGATAAGCAGTCAAGGTAACTTAGTACCTGCTGTGTTTTCTTTTCTTGTAACAACTGATTGTTGTATATACAGTCGCCATTACATTTTTCTTTTGAAGACAGATGCAGCATATCTCATGCAACTATGTTGTCAATTCCTTTCTTGAGCATTCTTTCTTGACTGTGCTGCCAGTGGAGTTAACAAGATCATAAGGGATAATCCCAAGAAACTGCTGGACGTGCTTAAGAGCAATACTTTCATATGCGGAGTTTTCCAGCTGGCTGGCAATATGGGGTTGGAGCTGATGTACTCATCCTTTTTGTGGAGATCGGTTAACCTTGATGTGCTTTGACCTTTCATTTGTACTGTTAGGTGTTGGAAGATGTACATGCTTCCCATTTCTTATTCTTTTATATTTGGAGAGTAGTTTCAAACAATTTTACTTAGTTGACAATATAAGCATTTAAGACTCCATTTAAGTGCACTAAATGTTTTGATCAGTGGTTTAGGAAGGCATGGTAAGTCAGTTCCCTATAAAAGGTCTCATGACTTGTGTCATATCCTAAGATACCTTGTTCTTAGTTTCTAGTCCCAAAAAGACAGGAGAACGATATGATTGAAGATTGGGGAGGGGAATAAGTTTTATTTTGATAGATGAACAACTAGTTTACAGGAGCTCAAGTTTTAGAAAAAGCAACATTGGATGATGTTAGTTCTTGTAAACTTGGTTTTAATACCCTTATTGGTGGGTACATTATCGGTTTTGATTCTGTAGTTTTGATTTTCTAGTTAACTACAATTGAGGCCAGGTTTTCCAGCTTGCATGTCTATTGTTGACTGAAAAAGCTATGGGAACCGACCTAATGTGCACCAACCGTGAACATACGGCAGGCGGGCCCGCTCCGGGTCCCGCATGGATAATCCAAGCCATTCAATAATTTTAAAACAATTTTTTGAGTGGCCTGAGTCCTGAAATCTAAATGAAGAAATTGGAAGATTGGATCAAGCACCTACACATATTGGGATTGAGCTCTGCCACTTGAAAATTTGTTTTAAAATTATTGAACGGCTTGGATTATCCGTGCGGGATCCGGAGTGAGCCCCGCGTGTTTTCTGTGCGTGGTCGATCCACATTAGGACCTAATGTGGATCGGTTCCCATATGAGGGTTCATTGTTGACAGTTCTTGATTCTTCTTTGTAGTTGGTCTATTTTCTTAAATTTCTGCTGATTTACTCTTTATCTATTATTATATCATTGTTTTCTCGTGTATGACGCTTTCAATTTACTTACCTTCTTCAGTCAGCAAACCAGCACGTGGATCTGAATTTCCGGGCAATCAATTATTCCGCGGAGGTATATTTGAATGGCCGTAAAGAAGTCCTGCCGAAGGGGATGTTTCGAAGACATTCTCTTGATGTCACAGATATTGTGCATCCTGATGGTGAAAATTTGCTTGCGGTCCTAGTTTACCCTCCCGATCACCCTGGTAGGATTCCTCCTGAAGGGGGTCAAGGTGGTGACCATGAGGTAACGTTCACATTTCCTGATACCTAATGATGAATTACCATTGAGTAGTTTCCAACTTTATTGACTGTCTTACTACTATAATTTGTCTATAACAATTGGACATTTAGTGAATAATGATGACTTAAGAAAATCACTCTTTGACATACGGAAAAGTTATGCTGACCTAGACAAGAAATAATGAGAATATTTACTCTAGTTTAACTGATGACTGAGGTGCTTCTGTTGGGGTAGGGTTGCTCTCTTGACATTCAAAAGACTATTTTTTCTCTCTAAAATTTGAATGATGCAGAAAGCTTTGTAGTGGTGGAATTTTTTTGACCTGAGAATCTTGAGGAGAAGATTTTTTTATTCATGAGATTTGATGCATTTATTTTGGTCAAGAACTTTGCGCCGTTTGTCCAGCCCACATTGATGGTTTCATTTGTGAGTTCATATGCATTTACTTTTATATCCCACTGGGACACAATACAAAGCACGATTCTCTACATAAATATCATCATCCATTAATAGGTTCTCTATTTTCTCCATCTTGTTTTTGTTCATGGACCACATTTTCATTTCATCTTCTGTTTACTTCAGATTGGGAAAGATATTGCCGCCCAATATGTTGAAGGATGGGACTGGATGATTCCTATAAGGTAAGTCATAGCCTATGTAGCACGGGCACTTCGTTGAAGGTCATGTACTGGTGTTGGATACTTGTTGGGGACACCGACACCCTCCTGATGCATGTCCGACACTTGAATCCAAATTGTCCTATTTTTCTCAATGTTTTTTGTTTGGACACTCCAGGGACACTCTAAAATTGCTCCGGACACTCTCGGGATCGCAAATCAAGTCGGGGTTGTTATACGCAATAGTAGACTCTAATCAAAACTTAGGAAAGTTTGATTTTTTGTGTGAAGGATGATGGCTTATTTATTACAAAGACACTATGATATAAGGTATAAATGGTGTTGACTGTTACATACGTCGAATTTAGAACCTTATTTTTAATTTTTGATACATATAGTACTGCACATATATATTTTTGAAAGTGCCATCATACGGGTTGTGGCCTTTAATTTTCTGGAATTTTGTGTCGAAGTGTTGGTGTGGTGTTCGTGTTGTGTCGTGTGTCTGTGTCGGTGTTGTGTCGTGTGTCTGTGTTGGTGCTACATAGTTTAGCACTGATGCCGTGTTGTCACCAAGTCCTATGACTTGTAGAGCATAGCGGATAATCAATTTTGGAACGTAAGTTTAGACTAACTATTGTCGTTTCTTCTTCAATAGTGTAGGTGTGTAAGGGGGTCTTGTCGCTTTCTCTTTGTTTTTTATTTTGGCGTTTGTAGTTTGATAATTTGATTAACTGGAAGCGTCACTTACTGGGTATCCAATCAAACACTGCCACAGGGATAGGAATACTGGCATATGGGATGAGGTATCAATATCTGTTACTGGGGTGAGTTTGTATTTGACTTTGAAATGCTTAATATCATTAGACAACTCTGCTCATGCTGTTATTCTGTCTTTCTATTTTAATTTGAACTTCTACACTTGTTACACAAGCTAATCAATTCAAGCTGAAGCATTGTTCCACCTAGAGCAACTGATAAAGTGAACATCACTTCATGTATTGAAGACCATCAACTAGATATAAAAGCACAACTCTGATGTTTAGCAAAAAAAAAAAAGAGAGTACTCAGTGTGACTTTTAAGCCTAGTGGTTCCTACTTCCTACTCTAAAATTGTTTTACAATAGTTTGTAAGAAACCTCCTATTCTTAATTTCAATGCATTATTCTTCTGTGCAGCCTGTGAAAATAGTGGATCCCCACTTGGTTTCATCATTCTTTGACAATTACAAGAGGGTATATTTGCATGCAACCACTGGTTTGGTAAATAAAAGTGCCCGGGTTGCTGAGTGTTCTTTGAACGTCCAAGTGACTACGGAAGTTAAGGGAGGTTTTTGCTTGGTAGAACATCTTCGAACGGAGCATGTGTCAGTCCCTCCTGGAGCATCTGTTCAATATACATTTCCTGAGGTCAGTGTCAGTCACGTTTTGCAGAAATTAATAGACAATTCTCATCATCTTATCTCTTAACTATATGTACTGAAACAAATATTCCTGGAATTTCTTCTTGTTGCTATATATATACACACACTGATATACAGTCATTTTCAGATGAGGTGGTCCTTATTTTAGTTAAAAGGGAGGTCCGCATTTTATTAAGTTAAGGTGGTCCTTATGGGAAGTGGAATGTGTGTGTATATATATATGTCGCTAACTGCACCTGCGTGCTTGACATGGACATATCATACCAGTTGCGTTGGTTCTCTACAGAATACCCCAGTTCAAATGTTAATTATCTGTATTTGCAGCTGTTCTTCTACAAGCCCCATTTGTGGTGGCCAAATGGCATGGGAAAGCAGTCGCTGTACAATGTTGAAATTGGTGTTGAGGTAAAGGGATTTGGGGAGTCTGATATGTGGAACCATCGTTTCGGTTTCCGCAAGATTGAGAGCAAAATTGATAGTGTAACTGGAGGAAGGTAGGAGATCTTCAACTTTATTTTCCTGAGGGAACACTACTGTGGAAAATTCTTTATCTATCGTGTAACATGTATTTTATCTACTTTGTAGATTGTTCAAGGTCAATGGACAGCCCGTCTTTATCCGCGGAGGTAACTGGATATTGTCAGATGGGTTACTACGGCTTTCAAAGAAAAGATACGAGACAGACATTAAATTTCATTCAGACATGAACTTCAACATGATACGCTGTTGGGGTGGTGGACTGGCTGAGAGGCCAGAGTTCTATCATTACTGTGATATTTATGGCCTGCTGGTTAGCTCTCTGTCTCTCTATATAGGTTGGTTTTCTTAAGTTGTTGGGAGGAGTTCTTGGGCTTCGGTCGATGAAAAGAGGGACATTTCATTAATTCCTGCATCATAAAGAGATTAGCTATCTCAACAGATGATTATGGAATGCCCAGAAAATGTAGACAGAAGCATGGATAATCTTTTCAAAAACCTTGATATTCTGCTATATATACAGAGATTAATTTGCCAAAAACCTTGATATTCTGGTTCAACTGTATTTTAGTGATTGCGCTACTTGAATCTAGTTGGGGAATGATGAGAACAAGATAAGAAAAGCCATTACCAACTACTTTCCCTCCAATGTGGGATCTGGTTGAAGGGCTGGTCTGGATGGTTCACTTAACCTTTTAGAATACTTGCATAAAGTGGCTTTTATCTCCATTGAACTGGGTGTTAACACTAGAGCATGAGGTTTTCATCTTGCACCTAGCAATGGTATTCTATTGGAATGAAACAAAGTGAAGAATTACTGTTGGAGATTGACATGCAATTACTGTTGGAGATTGACATGCGGGAGAGAGAGAGAGAGAGAGAGAGAGAGAGAGAGAGAGATTCAAGGGGAAGGCCACGTAGACCTTGACTGACCACCTAGTAATGAGTGCATCAGCAGGTGCATGCCTGGGGCAATCCACTTACGATTGCACTACATGGAAGTACAATCATGAAACACAAAATTTCAGGAATCAAGAGTTTAAATATGGATAAATTGGTATTGATGTGCCTTGTAATTATTCTTCTGTTAATGCCAACTCGGCATGTATTTTTCAAACTTCGTATTTTTCTTCTCATTTGTATCTCAATCATGGAGATGTGTGTCCCTCAAGCATACAAAGCTGGTCAGTGTTGGCGTCCGAAAAGACGCGTACCACCTTAGAAAATGTCCTTGGCTTCTTAGTTTTGTATGTTCTTCTTGAGACATTGGTTTCACTTTGTGAGTTTTCAGCTGAAATTTTGTTGTAAAACCATGTATTAGTGTAGTGAGTGACACAATTCATGCATTTAATGATTAGTGTTGTGAGTAACCCATTCATGCATTTAATGAATCACAAGATCTTTCCATTAATCAATTCTGTTCTCCATTGGCTCTAGATCACCTACGTGTATGCTATGCCCTGTACTTCATTGTTAGATCATGGGCCGTCCTTTCTTTTTATTACCTTTGGAAAGTTTTTTTAAGCTGGGTGCAATTTTTTTTTTTTTTTCCTCATAAGCGATCTATGTTACCCATTTTTCCCTTGATTGCTTACTATCTAGTATCTGATAATGGATCCAGTTTTCAATAGATCTTCTCTTGTATTGCCGGTTGCCACAATTATTGCGCAGTACTTTGTTTTTTTGCAAACATGGTGCTTTCCTGCTGATTGAAACATTTAATTCTATATTCCATCAACTTTTTTCTGCTAATCTCGATGGAGTGGGTTAAACAAGGTTCTTTATGGTTCCTACAGAGTAAAATCTGGTTTTGTATCCAAATGAACTGTTTTCCCTGTAGGTTTGCAAACTATTAAATAGCCTATCGAACTGGAACCTCTATGGAGGGTTGCATCAAACTGGCAGCTTTCTTATTGTGTTTATCTTCAGGACTTTGTCATGCATATTGCCGTTGAATCTATTTAAGTCCATTTCATGAAATTTGTGTGGCAGAGTTCATATCCATTATGAGATTTCCATTGTAGGTTTGGCAAGAGTTCTGGATAACTGGGGACTGTGATGGACGAGGTATACCAATATCAAACCCAGATGGTCCCCTGGACCATGAGCTTTTCTTGCTATGTGCAAGGGACACCGTCAAGCTTCTGAGAAATCATCCTAGTCTTGCTCTTTGGGTGGGGGGAAATGAACAAGTTCCACCAGAAGATATCAACAGGGCTTTAAAAGATGAACTGAAACTCCATCCATATTTTCAGATCTCAACTCAAAGTGGAAACTCACAGGAAGATATCATCCCATTGTTGGATGATCCTAGCCAATATCTTGATGGTACGCGAATCTACATCCAAGGATCCATGTGGGATGGCTTTGCTGACGGAAAAGGAGACTTCAGTGACGGCCCTTATGAAATTCAGTATCCTGAGAGCTTTTTTAAGGATGACTTTTATGAATATGGATTCAATCCTGAGGTTGGCTCAGTGGGGATGCCCGTTGCAGCTACTATCAGAGCAACCATGCCTCCGGAAGGGTGGCAAATTCCATTGTTTAAGAAGTTATCCGATGGCTATGTTGAAGAAGTTCCAAACCCCATGTGGGAATACCACAAGTACATACCTTATTCAAAACCAGGCTTGGTTCATGATCAGATTTTGCTGTATGGAACCCCTACTGATCTTGACGATTTTTGTCTAAAAGTAAACCTCCCTTATTCCTCTTTTTTTTTTTTTTTTGGTTAGTGATTCTTTTTTTTAGTAACTTAAATTTATTCCACCAACATAACCAATATCCATCAAAACAACCTTACCCTAGCTACAGGCCTAACATTTGGCCCAGGAAACGCATATCTATCAGCCTAGGCAAAAGCACAAAATGAAACCTGGCAAACAACTGCATAGGCTTCGTTAATAGATAACCATCTTTCGGCTAACCTAGCCTCCTCCGTCCATCGACTACGCCTTTTGGCCTTTCCCCACTTTGTCTTCTCTACGATTTACGGGTACTTACTCATGCACGGAATCAAACAACAGGAGGTTACCTGATGGGACACCCGCCTTTGCTAAGGACTTTGACGGGGTTGAACCCCTCTCTTCTAGTAGCCACCCTTCCTCCAAGACTTGAATCAGTAATATTATTGGATAGGTAGCCCAACCAGTACATGGAGATATATGTTGTAGTAGTTCTTGATCTTTTTCCAAGTTCATATCTATGTCTTGTTCAATTGTTTTAAGCAATCCCATTTGGTCCTTTTATTTCTTATGGAGAATCCTGGACTTTTCTTTAATCAAGTGCCATAACGGTGGTTGCTAGTGCCAGTTTACAAAATGCAGCCCGCAGCATGTTGAATAATCCAACTCAACCCATAACTGCATAGTACTGCTTCCAATGAGAGTATTCCCCCAGACCTTGGCCCAAATACTTGTAGAGTTGAAGGCTATTTGCCTAAATTTGGAAAAGTTTATGGCAATAAAAGCAAAAACAATTCTCAACACCCTTACGAGGTTGTGAATGAGTTAAACTACCAATGTTGATACAACTGAAGCACAAATGGGAGCAGAGGACACAGCCATCATCCACATTCATACCACAGTGCTTGAGTCTATCTTTACTAGCAAGCTTCTGCACACAAACTAACCACAGAATGAAAGATCACTTAGGCACATTTTTTCCTTGCACCAAACCATTGGAGACTAATGCAATTTCTGTTTCTTGTGTTAACTTGAGCTAAATGATCTTTGCAGGCTCAGCTAGTTAACTATGTTCAGTACCGAGCTCTATTAGAGGGGTGGACATCCCGCATGTGGAGCAAATACACTGGTGTTTTGATTTGGAAAAATCAGAACCCGTGGACGGGGCTTAGAGGTCAGTTTTATGACCATCTCCATGACCAAACAGCAGGGTTTTATGGATGTCGATCTGCAGCTGAACCAATCCATGTCCAGCTGAATCTAGCCACGTATTTCATTGAGGTAATTTGTGCCATTTTAGTAATTTTGATGGCTGATTGGATTGTCATGGAATGTACGGATTGTACTTCCCTTGTTAATGTTACCACAATGTGATAAGTCAAGCCTAAAGATCTGTCATTAGAGAAAGTTATACCAAATGTGACAAAGGAAATGAAATGGTTCTAACAGGTTTTGGTTGAGATTGCTGAAGCTCAAAGCCTTAAATAATATAGGAACATGTGGGAACTGAAAATGTATTAATGTCTTATAAACCAGAAACCGCCATAGAAATTTCCTTCTCAAATATGGAACTATGGAAGTCATTGGCAGTATAAGTTCAAAGCCTACAATTATTCCTGCTTGTTTGCAGTTGTCGTAAGTTATGTTTTGGATTCCTTATTGAAGAACACAGAGAACTTATTGGTAAACGTCTTCATGATTTTCAAGACTTGTTTTCGGAAAACTACCTGTTTCCGAGAAACACGAAAGTTATGTTTATATTCTCCAAAAATACAGCAAAAAAAGTAATAGGATATGAAAGTGATGAGTACTAATGTTGTTTTCAGAATAGGTTCCAAATAATATTTTCAAGAAAACTGATCCTAGAAATGATAACCAGGATAGTATTGTTGGAAAACTCCTGTCTTCTCTTCTTTCTCCTCTTACGCAATTGTTTTAGGAAAAGTTATGGATTGGGAGGATTCATCGCCCTGTATTATCTATGACATGTAGGTAGTCAACACTACATCAGACGAACTTTCTAATGTAGCTATAGAAGTGTCAGTGTGGGATCTGGAAGGAAAATGTCCATACTACAAAGTTTTCAAGAACCTCTCTGTACCATCTAAGAGAACGGTACCCGTCTTTGAGATGGACTATCCAAAGTCCAAAAATCAAACGCCAGTCTACTTCCTTCTCCTCAAACTATATAAGATATCCGACTACGGCATTTTATCCAGAAACTTTTACTGGTTGTACCTACCGGGTGGAGATTACAAACTATTGGAACCATACAGGAAGAAAAAAGTGCCCCTCAAGATAACATCCCAAGTATTCATCGGCGGGTCTGCATATGAAATCCGAATGCATGTGCGAAACACATCAAAGAAGCCAGACTCAGAAAATCTGCTCTGCAAGAATAGATTCATTGAAAGAGATAGCGATGGTGATTTTGATGTGGCATCACTTGAACCTGTAAATAGCAGAATTGAGGAAAAAAAGGAGGGTGGTTTAATTCGGAGGATCTTCAGTCGCTTCCAGCACGAAGCCAATGCTTTGAGGGTGACAGAAGTGAATGGGACTGAGGTTGGAGTTGCATTCTTTCTGCATTTCTCAGTTCATGCTTCGAAACCGGATCATAAAGAAGGTGAAGACACGAGGATTCTTCCTGTTCATTATTCGGACAACTATTTCTCGTTGGCTCCGGGTGAAGAGATGCCCATCAATCTATCATTTGAGGTCCCTCCGGGTGTTACCCCACGGGTTACACTTCATGGGTGGAATTACCATACTGGGCATACCATTCTCTGAGCTTGTGCGAGATGCCACTGACTCTTGAGCACTCCTACGGTTGGAAATAATGAGGTTATAAAGTCTGAATCCTTATTGGATCTAGCACTTGCTGGAATACCTGTCCGTGAATTTGGATAACTTTCCAAATACCTTTGGCTTCAACTGAATCACTTACTCCCCAAGCATGAAGTTGCTGTCTGTTTGCAATGCTCCACATTGCATGTACTTTGTATGTAACTTTTAAGTACTCTTTGTAGATTGGCTCAACGGACCGTTGGCGATAGAGGTAAAAATAAACCACGTAGTCTTATGAGAGACCACATGATTCATTATCTGAACCTGTGATGAAAACACGAGAAAGCATATGTTGGGGGTCATCAGTGACAAGCCTTCTCGAAGCTCATGACCTGTCCTTGGCCCTATCAAAACTCAAAATCATATATTTCCTTCTCGCATATGTTTTGAGGAACTGTATCATTCTGTTCTCTACAGAACTGTTGTACTTCTTGCAACTCTCTTTACCGGGTTTTACTTGATTTGAGCTTGTAATATTTACTTCCTTCTTGCTTATTTTTGTTTGCCGATAGGGGTATTTTTTGTTTTTTTTAAACGGCGTTTGCCGATAGTGTTTGTCGTTATTTGTTTGCAGATATTTTTTTTAATGATCCCTTTTTTCTTTTTCTTTTTTGAGGAATAATGATCCCTAAGGTTGGAAGTGTATTCGTGCTGGTTGAAAAACGAGTTCTGAAAAAAGACCGGGCCCTCCGATTGAATTTATTTGCATATCAGATCAATTCATTACCCCATGTACAATCGCTTGAGGTTAAAATAGTTTTGCATGGTTCTTAATTTCTCATCAAAATTCGTCTTTTGAAGTGTTTGGAACGTGTTGGACAAGTGTGAAACGATCAGGGTTGAAGAGATTGAACCGAAACAAACAGTTGAAGAAGTTTTCAGATTTCCAGTAAAATTGATTTTGCGGCCATGAAATCAATCTGTCAGCCTTCATTTCGATCTGAAGGCCAGCAGATCAATCTTCTCACTCTGAAAAAAAATCTTAATGTCGACAGATTGATCTTTAAGGCCGACAAATCAATCTTAAGGCCGCCACTTCAAGACTGCATAAAAGGCTAAACTTTGCGGGTTTGCTCCAAACACTCCTGAACTCCACTTCAAAACGCAACGTTTTGGTGTGTTATTTTATTATTATTATTATTATTATTTGAAAACTCTATCAAATCAAAGTTTCAAAGTTTGATTAAGGTAAAAGCTAAGCCTACTCCAATTTAAAAACCCTAAATCTAGATTAATTTGGGACAAAATTAATTACTCCATTTTGTAGGTTGTGACTGTATTTTTAGGGAACTCTATCGACTCTTTTTGTGTGTTTTTCCTACTAAGTCCTTGTATAATTGTTTAGTTTTGATATACTTTCGATTTAAGATTGAATTTTTTTTTTATAAGAATTAGGTTCTATTGAAATTCGTTAGGTTCTATTAAAATTTGTGGATAGTTTCATATTTTTACTTTTATAGATATAAAGAGATATTACAAACGGAAGAATCTAGTAAATTGATTTACAATAAGCCTTCGAAGCAAGGACGTAAAGAAAATGACTCAGAATATAAAAAATCGAGGGATTTTTTAATTTTTTTTTATCCGCAATCGAGGGATGAGTTGCAGATGAAATGATTTGTACTGAATGGGTATGCTTCTTTTTTTTTTTTTGTTATATACTCTATATATAATAGACATATCTTTTGGGAAGAGATAATGCCACGACAAAAAACTTTAATGCCACGACAGGTTGTGATGTCTTGACCTTTATACCCTTGCAAGCACCACGATCCTGGCTTTTTCTCTCTTTGGATCTTACACTTTCTTCTCGATTCTCACGTCCATCTCGCTCTCTGATTCGAAAGGAGCAAGGTCAGACTAACAACACAAGATACCTTCAGCAAGATGGGAATTCCCAACCGACACCCTTACAGCAAGACCGAAATTCTCAACCGACACCGATTCGAGGAACTTCTGAAGATTACAGATCAAGATTTCTCTCCTGGGGGTTATGATAATATCGTCATACTTGCACTTCAAAGGTGGGAAGAGGTCGGAAAGGATAAGGACATTGAGAAACCCATCCAAAGAAGGTGATTGTGTTTCGATTTGCGATTCAGGAGATGGATAACATAACGAGGTGTGAGAGAGCCGGACATGGAGGGGAATGAGGTGCTAGAGTCTAGAGAAGACGGAGACAAGTTGTATAGAGTTGAACATCTCTGGTCAGATTTTGATTGTCACTTGTTAGAGCTCTGTTTCTTGTAATACACAAAAAAAATGGTGCTTTGTTAGTAATGAACCCAGATTATATGGTACAATACACAAAACTACACAGAGATCAAAGTGTGGAGCTTTATTGATATTGTGAAGGTTCTTCAATCCATTTAGGTTTTGTGTCCCAGAAAGGTTGGTCGGAGTTTGGGATTCGGACGGGACGGCGGTATTTCTTGCTTGTTGGGAGACAGCTGAGACGCTGTAGAGAGAGAGAGATCGAGAGGCCCATATGTGATTCCAGGGTAAAAAGGGAATATGCAAACAATGTTCGTGCCACTAAAGAATTCTGTCGTGGCATTATCATTTGCCTATCTTTTTGGTTATTGTATTAATTTTTCCGGTTCAATACGTACAAAATTCAAATTATACGTGCCATAGAATCTTGACCCTGTGCCATAAAATCCCAAATACTCTTAATCCAGTCAAAATAGACCATTCAAATTGAAATTAGAGAATTTACAAGAAAACGATTTCTTACGGCTGATCTAAAAAAATGAACTATAGTTTAATTGTGTGAGGAGCAAATCATCGAATCAACCGGGCCAAGGTTGTGAATCTTGTTCCATACCAGTCCGTACGAACCGTTTTGAAGGAAAACTGGTACACTAGAGCTATGATTCCGTTTCATCGAACTTTCCGGCGCTTGCCGTCGGTGCCGGCGAGTTCCGGCCATCTTGATGGTTTCCGGCGTTATGTACAAATTAGAAGAATAGAGGAAATAAAGGGAAAATAGAGAACGGAAGAAGATCGGAGCAGAGATAATGACTGGAGAACCGGAAAACTGGTCGATCTAGGCGTGAAGACTTCTTCTATGATCTATCTTCGGATTTGTACACCTCTTCAACCGATCTATCTTCAGTGGTCACGGGTCGATCTGCTGTACTTGAGTGGTTTTCCCCTTCTTCAGAATATGAACAAAGAACGAGAAAAAATAAACTGGTTTGGGTCCTTGGGGAAGATGAGGGAAATATCACCGGTGAAATTGAGAGGTGGTGTTCCGGTTTATCCCATTAAAAAAAATATTTATTTGTAATTCGTAAATTTAAAATAATAGATTTATTCAAATTAAAATATATATAATATAGATCTTATTTGATAGATTTCAATCTCTGCAAAAAAAAATGAAAAATTATTTTCGTAAAATTATTATTTTTAATTACTTATTTTGAAATGTGGAACGGGGCCGAATAGCTCATGAATTTCCGTTTGAAAAAAAAAAGAGTTAGTTTATAATTAGATGTAAAATTTCAATGCATATTTATTAATAACGAAAATTTTGAAACGGTACCCAATATTACACTAGTACATACCGCACCAATAGCAAAATTATTCGGTACGATATTCAAAATCTTGAATCGGACTGGCCCATTGTAATGTTATTAACGAACGTATCATTTACGCCCAGAATAAACAAATTCGGTGCTATTAGAGCATCTCCCACTGCCTAAGCCAATTGGAGTTTTTAGCTATAATAGCTAGCCACAGCACAAAAAGGGCAAACCTAGCAGACTTGTTTGAGGCTCAGCTTGTTTGAGGCTCGGCAAAGTATTTGCAACCCCCCCCGCAACAACTAACGAATGCTTGGGGTTGTGGAGATGTTTCGTCATCCTCAACATCGATAAGGTATGCCTCTCCCTCTCCCTCTCTCCCGAATTAATTTCAACTTGATGATTTGGATTTATATTATGTAATTTGTTCATCAATTTCATCATTCTCAAGAGTATTTTGCACGGGGATCTCAAGAGTATTTTGCACGGGGAGGTTGTTGAAAGAGTGACGAGGAGAGACAAGAGGGAGTTTAGGGAGTGCAACTATGCTACTACCGCATACATTTACACATACAATCACACAAACTCTATCACATCAAACATGGGCCCACATATACTACACACACTGAATATGTGGGCCCCATGTTTGATGTGAGAGAGTTTATGTAATTATATGTGTGTAAGTGTGTGTGATTGAAGAATTATTGTTAGAGAGTGATTGAGATGGGTCTGTCTCAATAGCTATTGTATTCGGTGCATAAATGAAAGAGAATAAATTCTTTACACCGTCGGATGTAAACATTTATTTTCTCCCAATCAATTATATTGCGCTACGTCGCCATGTTCTATTTATTGGGACCACTGTTTTGCAACGCGACGCGATATAATTAATTTTGAGGAAATAAATTTTTACACTGACGATATAAAAAATTTATTCTCTAAATGAAAGGGGTTGGGTAGTTGGGTTTGTATGGCTCTAGTTTGCGGTGTGGCTGTATAATATAGCAACGGGCATTGAATAGAATGTTCTAATGTGACAATATAACTTTTGGGCCCCAGCACTCCACGCCGTGAACTGAGGGAGCGTGTTGTCCCTTCGAGTAGGGTCCGCTCCGGTTCCACTTTGATTGATCGGAAATGTTCACTTTCTAGATATTGTTGAATAGAACCAATATCATGAAAATCAACTCAATCGGATATCATTAAAATGCCTAATCGAAACACTTTTAATTTGAAAAGAATGGATCTAAAATATTAGATCAAAGCCACTGGAATCTATTATTTTCAAGTTATATATGTGTTCCGATTAGACAAATAACAATATCAAATTAAACTATGTTTTGCATACTTTTTTTTGACAAGGTCTACAAAATGAACGTTTTTTTATCAATCTAAATAAAACCAGAGCGGGCTCCACTCAACAGGACAGCATACGCCCCGCCGTCGAGTCCGGCTCTTCTACAATCCGTAGGAAATTGGAGGATCCTCCAATTCCAATTCATCAATGGTCAGGATTACCCTAGTATCTCCTACCCCAAAACTCATACGGTATTCTACGGGAACCAAATTACTCCCCAATTATAACATTCCAAGTACCAATTTACCAAATTCCAAACATTAGTAAAATTTCATATTGTAACTTTAATAACAGGTGCAGGTTCAAAGAATTATCATATTCATAGTGTTAATCAAAAAACTCATTTTGCATTTCTTGTAAAATATTTTTTCTGTAAAAATTATCTTACGCTCAATTACTTACTCTTACGATTTCTTTCTAATTTCCATAATTCAATCTTAATTTCAATTTTCTTACATATAAGAACAACTACATCAATGAGTACACGACACAGTATGAATCACATATGAAAATACACTAATATCAGTAAAAAAATCTCATGAGTTACATAATAAGATAATATAAGCAAAAAAAAGTCATGCTGAAAGAAAAAAAATTATTGATATAATATTAGAAAAAAATTCTCATGAGTTATATGAAAAAAAGATTATTAATATAATATTAATAAAAATTCCTCAACGAATTATATATAATTTTTTTTCAGAGGCAAATTTAATGGAAAGAGAAGTTGTCTTTCAAAAAAATTAATAAAATTTTTGTAACAACTTTGAAAATTAATGAATTTTTTTGTTGTTTAAAAAAACGGAAAAAAATATTTGGGGAGTAATTGGATACCCTTATAATACCATATGAGCTTTGAAGCAATTTTGACCATTGATTTGGAAACGATGGATCCTCCAATTCTACGTGGATTGGAGAGGAGCGGGACACTTGCCATCACTGACGGGGGGTTGTTTGATAACCTAAATTCAGCACTTAAAATTGAATCAATTAAGTAATAAGTGATTCAGTAGGTTTGATAACGACATTATACATTACTTAACAAATTAAGTACTACTTAAAATGTAGGCTAAAAAGTTAAAAAATATTAAGTAGCTTTGAGCTACTTAATTCTAACTGAATTCTTGTGTACTTGCATTTAATCACCATACCACAACCATAACCACTCGCATCACCACCACCACTTCGCCACCACCACCACCACCACCACCACCACACCACCATCACTCCATCACCACCACTCCATCACCACCACTAGCATTACCACACTACCACCACCATTACCACACCGTCGCCGCCGCCACCACCACAATGCCACTATTGTACAACTATCACTCTATTGACACCGCTCACTATCACTATTACACCATCACTCTACCGCCACCGCCACCGCCACCGCCACCACCCACCGCCACTGTTACATCACCATCACTCCACCACCACCATTACACCACTATCGCCAGCACTCCAACGCCGCCGCCAATCTATCACCACCACCACCACAATCACCAGCACTCCAACGCCGCCGCCAATCTATCACCACCACTGCCACAATCACCATTTCACCATTATTATAATGTAAATACATTGTGACATTAGTAAATTAATAGAGAATCGAAACTAAAATTAATCATTTTTTTAATTTAGTACTTAATATATTTAACAAACAGCTTGTCAGCTAAACAAATTCGGCACAGCATTCAACTTTCAGTATTTAATTTTTCAGCATTTAGTTTTCAGTTTTCAGTTTATCAAACAGCCCTCGTAAATACTCTGAAGTCTGAACCTCATCAAACTCAGACCAACGACCATTTTCGAGAGAGAGAGAGAGAGAGAGTAGGCAAGGAAAATTGTCTGAAAGTTTTCTCTATTCCTTGTTCCACTCGAAAAGGTCTAGGGTTTTTTTCTAGTAGCAATGGGGGAGATGGGGAAGAGGAAGCTCGACACGGGGTGGTTAGCGGCGAGATCGACGGAGGTTAAGCTGACCGGAGTTGAGCTCACCACCACTCACGCTCCCTCCGGCCCTGATCAGCCGTGGATGGAGGCTGTTGTGCCCGGAACGTAAGTCGGATACTTATAATTATTGGAAACTTTTCGTTTTTTTTTATTTTGCTATTGAATTGTGAGTGCCGTTGTTAGCAAACATTGTTTACTTAGTACCCTTCCGTTTATATTTTGGACGGGAATTTTGGACGGGAATTGGGAGGGGCGACTATTCGCAGCCTCGTATTTTCTTTTTAACCCACTACATTTCGGTAAATAGTTGTTGAAAATCATACATAACATTTCGGTAAATAACTGTTGAAAACAAAATTATATTTCGGTAACTACATGTCGAAAATATGTTCAACCTTCGGTAAACAACTGCCGAACATACATTTTCGGTAAATAGCTGTTGAAAAAAATATTATATTTTGGTAATTGTATGCTGAAAATGTATCTCAATTTCGGTAACTAACTGTCGAGTATAATTGGAAATTTTTAACAGGCTAATGGAAAAAATACGGGGCTGCGAATAGCTGCCCCCAATTGGGAAGTTCCATCCGAATCAATTTTTTGGGTAAATTACAGCTTATCCCCTCTAACTATGGGTCGGGGACACTTTAACCCCTCTAACTTAAGTATTTTTTAAGCACTTAACCCCCTCTAAGTAACGAAAACCTTATTCCATCTAACTTCCTTAACGGAGAGGCATAAAGTTACAAATTTGCCCTCCACGAAAACACGCCTCTGCAAAGGCCCAAAGAGGGATTTCGTTCCATAACCCTTGAAAACACGCCTGTACAAAAAATTGGATGTTGGAGTATTTCTCTTCTACAAATTGTAGTTCATTCAATTCCACTCCAGAGATTCACCCAAGCAGGGGGATAAACGCAGATTTCTAGAGCGAGAAAGGGTGACACACAGAGAGAATATGAAAAACCCAAATCAAACACCCACAAATCCATCTCTCTGTCTTTCACACAAACACGAATCCACAAATCAAACGTTTGGGAAAACACCCAAATTACTCGGCTATCAAACACCCACAGATCAATCTCTGTCTTTCACACACACACAAATCCACAAATCAAACTGTAATCGGATGACCCACAACTGCATACCACATATCCAAAAACCAAATTGGAATCCCACAGATTCAAAAACTGAAAATTGAAAACCCACAAAATGAAAACCCCGTCGGAATCCAGCGCAAGAGCTAATGACAGCTAAAACGACGAAGCCTACAATACCAACATTGAGAGAGAGAGCGCGCTAAAAGATCCGCGATCTCTATCTATTTGTGTCTGTTTTGCGTGTGTGTATGTATTGTCCACAAGGCGGCGGCGTTGGTGTCGGTGGCGGAGCGGCGGCTGCAAAAGTGGTGAAGCTTGTGTCGGGGATGATGACGAGTCGCGGCCGTCGTCTCTGGGGGAGTTCTTGCTGGTCAAGTGGAAGTTCGTCAATGTGGCTCTGTTCGGTACTTCTGATGCGAAGCCCGAAGGTGGCGGTGGTTGGATGCAGGGGGAGGATGTTCACCGGCGAGAGGGTGCTGCCGCCGCGGCAACGGAGGAGGAGTCGACGGGTTTGATCTGTAGCGGGCGGGATCTGTTGTGCAGGAGAGACATAGTGTGTATATATCTGGTAGGAGAAGGAGAAGTGAAGTGTATTTATGTCTATAATGAGGGCACATGACACTTTCCATCCATTTGTAACGGAAGTCAGACGGAAATTAGGTTTCCGTTACTTTGAGGGGGTTAAGTGCTAAAAAAATAAGTTAGAGGGGGTAAAGTGTCCGCGACCCAAAGTTAGAGAGGGTAAATTGTAATTTACCCATTTTTTGGGGGTAATTTTCCCTCCATCCCCCTTTTGATCCTTTCCCTTGCTTATAAAACCCTACTTCTTATGAGTACTAGGCATTTTCATCCCCAACTGGGTCAACTCATTCACTTCCTCCATTGGATGTCTTCTTCCTCCTTCAACATCATAAATGCAGGCCCTCCTTGCAAATGTGGAGTACCGGCCCCTTTAAGAACTCCAAAATTAGAGGCTAATCGAGGAAGAAGATTACTAGGCTGTATAAACTATAAGGTAATATGCTTTTTTTTTTGTTATTTTTATTTATTCCATGCATTTGTAACTGATTTCCTTTTTTTGCATGTGGTTTCTTCTATTGGATTGACCCTCGAAGTTTACCCCCAAAATGAATGAGCAGAGTTGCAATTGTATCCCCCATATCCACTCGCCTGCGCAAAAAGTTTGAAAACAGTGCATTACTATACAATAATGCATAGACAATAGTTGGAATAGGGGATCACACACCATTTTGACTAAGAAAACCAAATAAGACAACACAATATGGTTCCAATCATATAATAATCAACACAATGGAATATAAAATCACAAAGTCCCATTCCTTTTTTTATAAAATAGCAATATATTAAAAAAATAGCAAAAAGTCTATTCGAAGTGGTAAAGCCCCCCCCCCCCCAAAAAAAAAAAAGCAACAAGTTTGAGTTTCTGCACAACAGAACCATAGTGCAGGAATCAAACACAATGTAACAAAAAAAAACCTTCACACACACATTCCTTACCTACGTAAGCCATAAAATTGAAAAGAAAAAGAGATCAAGAGTTCAGTAAATACCTGTTCGATCCACACCCGTTCAATCCACTTTGTATTTTGCAAATGCTATGGTTTAGACAGATCGATCTACTGCGTTTTGATGTCTTCAATGCTCAGATTTTCATTTTCCCCATTGAAATCAATTGATTTTGGTGAGAGATGAAGAGTTTAAAGAGAGGAGGGAGAGAGAAGAGAACAACGTAGTCGATGTATGTTTGGGATGTACATTGTTGCCCTAACTTGTTTCGGTCCATATTCAAATAGATCGATTTTGAAGATGGAGGGGGTTAAGTCATAAATAGTAATAGATGAAGGGGTTTGACTAATTTTGTGTAATTATTTAGCGCTCCCGGAGTACCAAGTGGTGTTACCTACAATTTACGTTGCGAAATGTTGTGGTAGTGATATTATTATCCACTTTTGTTTTTGGATAGTAGGGATATTGTGCGGTGGCAATCCTTATTTGTAGGGAGCAATGTTTTCAAATTGGGATACGTACGTTTTTTCACTTGTATAGTTCGTATCGAGATACGTATCGTGTATCTTGAGATACGTTTGCTGGAAGAGTAGGAGTTTCTATTGTGTAGTTGGCCAATATTTTTGGGAGATGGAGAATACTAAAGACAAGAGTGGGGAAGGAGAGTATTTGTGTTGCACTTGAACTCAAATTTTTTTTTGGCCTGGTACAAAATGGTTAGAACCATCCCTATTTGTACTATTTCATGGAAGACTCTAGTACAAAGATATTTTTATACAAGATAAACTTTGAGGTAATTCTAGAATTACACACGAGACTAATTCTCACAAAAAAAACTCTAGATATTTCACAAGGATATTCTAGAGCTTTTAGAGCTAGATATTTTAGAGTTTCTAAAAATTAGATATTTATATCTTTTTTGATAATATCTATCATATTTGGGTTTTGTCAATTGGAACTTTGTCAAAATACTAAATTTAGTTTATGTTTCAACATTGTTAATCATAATTAAAATGTAGTTAAGAAGTAGATACACCTAATAACACCAACAAACTATGCTTACATTTAAAAAAAAATTTAAGATGCAAAATTTCAAGTCTCTCAACTGGGATTTATTACATTAAGGCTTTATGTTCCCTTTGTTAGCAATCAAAGTATTGTTCTTTCTTTTATACAAGACCTACGTTGAGGTTGAATTTCTATCAAAGGGTTTGAAAGATGCCATAATTAGATTAAACGGCTTAGATTAATGCATTTGGGGTTCCGTTTCTTGAAATAATGTTTGACTTTTTCCGAATAAGTAATCGTAGGATATGTATAGAATTAGGATACGCATATAAATCGTAGGATACAGGGTCGCATCGTAGGATTTTTATAAAAAAGGATACATGATGGGATACGTATCGTTCTCCAAAGGAGACGATACAAATCGTAAGATACGTATCGTGTATCGTAGGTTTTTAACAACTATGGTAGGGAGTATACCCACATGGCAACGCCACAGGGTACTTGAGGAGTATTAAATAATTGGTCTCGTTGTCTATTCCTAATTTCTCATAACTAACTAAATGGGGTTATCTCAGTTGGCCACCCTTCGTTTCATTAGGAATGTTAGAGAGTCCGTCCTTGGAAAAAGCGAAGTTGAATGTGGTTATTTGGTTATTTCTTTGTTCCTTAATGGGCTTCCAATTGGGCTTGGTATCATTTTGCATTTAACATATTTACTGAATATTTAGCTCTTCTAGCTTATTTGACCCAAAAAAGTTATATTATTTTAAGCTCCAATTTGAAGCTTTTTGCTTATTTTAAGGTGTTAAAACATAAACGGACAAACGAATCCAAGCCCATTTAGCCAAAAATACCATTTATTAGTGTGAATAAGGGTAATCTAGACATTTGGTTTATAAAAGGCTATTTAACAACTTATTCATGCAAACAGGTTATTTTATTTTATTTTTTTGCTACAACTTATAAAAGCTATAACAAACAGTTTTACAACTTATTTTAATTTTTCTAAGCCTATAATCTAAAAAGCTAATTTATAATTGCTAACAAATGGGGCCTATGTTGCATTTGATGTAATTCAGACACTTGTAATCACTGGTTGTAATAAAAAAATTTAAAATCCTAATTTCTCATGAATTTTACTCTAGATAAGTATTTTGGGGTTCAATAAGTAATTCACTGGGATCATCATTCGTCTCTCAAAAGTAACGTCAATTTAGTTACTGAAGAGTAAGATTATGATCTGTAGTAATAGAAATTTGGAAGTTGCTCCCTCTCTCTTTCTCTGTCACACACGCGCGTGCGCATGCTCACACATGTTTTCTATATCTTCATGTGTATGTGATATAGATGTGCGAAGTTCTGAAACAATATGATTAGTTATGAATGCAAGTGGAATTATGGAGGATGCGAATCAGCTGGATGGCTTTTGTATGCAGTGTAGTTAAGTTTATTATGCTACAGCACTTTCTTTGCAACTCTATTCCCTATGAGATTGTAACACGAACTTGGGTTAACTCATTTTGATAATTCTTTGGTACTTTCTACCGCTGCTGTGAAAGATGATTGAAGCAAAACAAAGACAGTTTAAATACATCATTTTTAATTTCTGAAAGCAAATTGCGTAGCCAAGAAGTTGGCAAAATACTTGTTTAGTTTAACTACTATCTATTTTGTTCACTTCCACAGTTACCAAGTTGTTATCTCAAATTTTTTTTGGGGACATCCGTGGGATGGCTACCTTACTTTGTATAGCCAACTTTGATACATAATTTAACTATTTTCTTCCTTCGAATTTTTTTTTTCTATAAAGGAGAAATGCCTCAAATTAGCAAAATTTTATGAACCTCTATTCATGTGAACCAAATGAGGACATGAAAGGTGAAGCCGTGATCCAGATTCAGTAAGCACTTGTCTTGGTTTAAGCTTGCGGTGATATTATGCACATGTATCAAGAAACATTTGCAATAGTTGTCTTTCCCCTTTTGTTCATTGATTTCTCTGGTGATTTCGTTGACAGTGTTTTGGCAACCCTGGTAAAAAACAATCTCGTGCCGGATCCTTTCTACGGGTTGGAAAATGAGTCAATCATAGACATTGCTGATTCTGGGAGGGAATACTACACTTTTTGGTTCTTCACAACTTTCCATTGTAAGCTGGTATGTCGTACTTTGTACTCGGATGTCTGGTTTTGCTTGCAAATATCCTACACAAGCATCAAACAGGCTTATCTGCATTCAGTTTGCCTAAGGAGTTTACTTAGACAGAAAGAATGTTTCCCTACGGGATTTGCCTGTGATGTAGTTGATATCCGTTGAGGGTATTCTTCTTTGCTTGATATTGTTGAGGCTGGCTAGATTTTTGACACATACCACATCTTCTGTTCCGTTGCTTGTTTGATGGCACTGTCTCTCTCTTTTTCACTTCAATAGTGGGAATTTATGGGATCGTGTCAATGTCGTTCATATATTTACCATGGTGATGAGAAGGATAAGCAGTCAAGGTAACTTAGTACCTGCTGTGTTTTTCCTTATTGTAACAACTGATTGTTGTGTATACAGTAGCTGTTACATTTTTCTTTTGAAGACAGATGCAGCATTTCTCATGCAACTATGTAGTCTATTCCTTTTTTGAGCATTCTTTCTCGACTGTGCTGCCAATGGAGTTAGCAAGATCATAAGTGAGAATCCCAAAAAACTGCGTGCCTAAGGGCAATACTTTCATATGCCGAGTTTTCCAGCTGGCTGGCAATATGGGGTTTGAGCTGATGTACTCATCCTTTTTGTGGAAATCGGTTAACCTTGATGTGCTTTGACCTTTTATTTGTAGACCTATGAATTAAGATTGTATGGAGGAAAAATCTGGCTGGGGACATCACCTTTAGAAGAAGAGATAGGTGATTGAAGTGACGAAGTCAATAGTGTTATTCCATGGAATAACTCGAAGTTCATCTAATTCACTTGCTTTAACTCTCTTCCTGAGGGCTTTTGAGGAGCGGGACTAATTGTTGGAATTCTATGAAAGAGTCTCGGGAGCCAAGATGCATGCTAGAGACAACTTCCCAAACCATAAAGAACTGGATGATCCTATCCTATCTGAATAAAGCGTGGCATTCTATGGCCCAAAGGGTGGCAAATCTTCTTCATAAGTAGTTGGGAAAATGACGGCCTAGGACGTGTTTTGATAATTAATACCTGCCAAGAACATGCTGAGAACATTTGTTAATGCTGAAAATGTTCTTGGTGGGTATTAATTATCAAAACACATCATTGGCCGTCATTTTCCCTAAGTAGTTTTGTAATGTACTGTTAGGTGTTGGAAGATGAATATGCTTCCCATCTCTTATTTTTTTATATTTGGAGAGTAGTTTCATACAATTTTACTTAGTTGACAATGTAAGGATTTAGACTGTGCACTAAATGTTTTGATCAGTGGTTTAGTAAGCCATGGTAAGTCAGTTCCCGATAAAAGGTCTCATGACTCGTGTTTGAAGATTGGGGAGGGGAGCAAGTTTTATTTTGATAGATGAACAAGTAGTTTACAGGAGCTCAAGCTTTAGAAAAATCAACATTGGATGATGTTAGTTCTTGTATACTTGGTTTTAATACTGTTATTGGTGGGTACATTATCTGTTTTGATTCTGCAGTTTTGATTTTCTAGTTAACTACAATTGAGGTCATGATCTCCAGCTTGCATGCCTATTGTTGACCGAAAAAGCTATAGGAGCCGACCTAATGGGCATCGCTCTTGCACAGATGGCACGCGGGGCCCACTCCAGGTCCCGCACGGATAATCCGAGCCGTTCAATAATTTGAAAACAATTTTTCGACTGGCCTGAGTCCTGAAATCTCAATGAAAAATTGGAAGATTTGATTAAGCACGTACACACATCGGGATTGTGTATCGGGATTGAGCTGATTTCTCGCTTGTCCTTATGAAAAATTGTTTTAAAATTATTGAACGGCTTGAATTATCCGTGCGGGACCTGGAGTGGGCCCCGCGTGCCATCTGTGCACGGTTGATGCACAATTGCACATTATGTCGGTTCCCATAGTAGGGTTCATTGTTGACAGTTCTTGATTCTTTTTTGTAGTTTGTCTATTTTGTTAAAGTTATGCTGATTTACTTTGTATCTATTATTATATCATTGTTTTTTCATGTATGACGCTTTCAATTTACTTATCTTCTTCAGTCAGGAAACCAGCACGTGGATCTGAATTTCCGGGCAATCAATTATTCCGCGGAGGTATATTTGAATGGCCATAAAGAAGTCCTGCCAAAGGGGATGTTTCGAAGACATTCTCTCGATGTCACAGATATTGTGCATCCTGATGATGAAAATTTGCTTGCGGTCCTAGTTTACCCTCCTGATCACCCTGGTAGGATTCCTCCTGAGGGGGGTCAAGGTGGTGACCATGAGGTAATGTTCACATTTCCTGATACCTAGTTTAACTGATGACTGAGGCGCTTCTGTTGGGGTGGAGTTGCTCTCTTGACATTCAGAAGACTATTTTTTTGACCTGAGAACCTAGGGGAGAAGATTTTTTTATTCTGGAGATTTGATGCATTTATTTTTGGTCAAGAACTTTTTGTCGTTTGTCCAACCCACATTGATGATTTCATTTGAGTTCATATGCATTTACTTGTATATCCCACTGGGACACAATACAAAGCACAATTCTACGTAAATATCATCATACATTAATAGGTTCTCTATTTTCTCCATCTTGTTTTGGTCCATGGACCACGTTTTCATTTCATCTTCTGTTTACTTCAGATTGGGAAAGATGTTGCTGCCCAATATGTTGAAGGATGGGACTGGATGACTCCTATAAGGTAATTTACAGCCTGTGTAGCACAGGCACTTCGTTGAAGATCATGTACTGGTGTTGGATACTTGTCGGGGACACCGACACCCTCCTGATGCGTGTCCGACACTTGAATCCTGTCCTATTTTTCTCAACGTTTTCTGTTTGGACACTCCGGGGTCACTCTAAAATTGCTCCGGACACTCGGGATCGCAAATCAGGTCGGGGTTGTTATACGCAATAGCAGACTCTAATTAAAACTTAGGAAAGTTTGATTTTTTGTGTGGAGGATGATGAAATGTTGTCGCTAAAATGATGTTTAAGGTCTATTTTGTGGCAAGGTGGTGACTTTGTCTGCTTATTTATTACAAAGACAGTATGATATAGGTATGCATAGTGTTACATACGTCGAATTTAGAACCTTATTTTTAATTTTTGATACATATGGTACTGCACATATATATTTTTTGAGAGTGTCACATACGGGTTGTGGCCTTTAATTTTATGAAATTCCGTGTTGAAGTGTCGGTGTGGTGTTTGTGTTGTTTTGCGTGTCTGTGTCGGTGCTACATAGTTTATAGCATTGATGATGTGTTTTCACCAAGTCCTATGACTTGTAGAGTGTATCGGATAATCAGTTTTGGAACTTAAGTTTAGACTAAAACTATTGTTGTTTCTTCTTCAATAGTGTAGGTGTGTGAGGGGGTCTTGTCACTTTCTCTTTGTCTTTTATTGGGTAAAGTTCACTTTGAACTCCTATGGTTTGGGCCATGTGCGGATACACCCCCTATGGTTCAAAAGTGTGCAATAACACCCTTGTGGTTTGTGAAGTGTGCACATAACACCCAATTCAGTCTATTTTAACAGAGGTGTATCTCACACGTCTCTTGAATCTAACCAAAATCTAGTCTGAGCCGTTCATATTGTATTAATCATATTAGAGAGCATCTCTATAAAAAATCAACTTGATCAGACATCAATAACTCGGTAATCTAATTCTTGTTAAGATAAATGATAAATTTAAATTTGAAAATTTCCTTCATAATAAATCGATTCGACCATGAGTTTTCATTTTTTGATTGACTTGAATTTTGGTATAGATGTAGTACTCGTCAAACTCTACAATATCAATGGTTCAGATCCAATTTTTAGTACATGGGGTGGATTGGTTAGATTCAAGGAAGAAGAAGAATCAAGGGAGAAGATGAGGGCATATCGGACTTTTGATGCGCGTCCGTCACACTTGACGTTATTATGGACGGAAATGGGTGTTATGTGCACACTTCACAAACCACATGGGTTTTATTGCTCACTTTTGAACCATAGGAGGTATATCCGCACATGATCCAAACCACAGGGGGTAAAGTGAACTTTGCCTTTTTTATTTTGGTGTTTGTAGTTTGATTAACTGAAAGCGTCACTTACTGGGTATCCAATCTAATACTGCCACAGGGATAGGAATACTGGCATATGGGATGAGGTATCAATATCTGTTACTGGGGTGAGTTTGTATTTAACTTTCAAATGCTTAATATAATTAGACAACCCTGGTTATGCTGTTATTCGTTCTATTTTAAATTGAACTTCTACTCTTGTTACACAAGCTAATCTAATCAAGGTTCTGAACACCGTACCAACTAGAGTACCGGTTTTCTTACTAGTACGGTACGTATAGGTACCGGTGAGATACCGGGTACCGTTTCGGATTAATCGCTATTAGTGTTATTTTCCTACCTAAAAGAATTTATAGTATAATATACACTTTTTAAAACAATAAAAAATAAAAAATATTCTGGTATTTGTCCGGTACCATCCGATATTGTCCGGTACTTGAAGAAAAAAATAAATTTAAAAGTAGTCCGATACTATCCGGTATTGGCCGGTATCTCTGGTACTGTCCGGTATTGGCTGGTACCGACCGGTATATGAACCGGAATGGAATTAGAGGTGTAGGGTACCGGATATGGACAATATCGGTACGTATTGGTCTGTACTGGCCGGTACGGTACAGGATTCATAACCTTGAATCTAATCAATTCAAGCTGAAGCACTGTTCCACCTAGAGCAACTGATAAAGTGAACACCACTTCATGTATTGAAGACCATCAACTAGATATAAAAGCACAACTCTGTTGTTTAGCAAAATTCAATGAGTAATCTCAATGTGACTTCTAAGCCTAGTGGTTCGTACTCTAAAATTGGTTTACAATTGTTTGTAAGAAACCTCCTATTATTAATTTCAATGCATTATTGTTCCATGCAGCCTGTGAAAATAGTGGATCCCCACTTGGTCTCAGCATTCTTTGACAATTACGAGAGGGTATATTTGCATGTAACCACTGGTTTGGTAAATAAAAGTGCCCGGGTTGCTGAGTGTTCCTTGAACGTCCTAGTGACAACGGAAGTTAAGGGAGGTTTTTGCTTGGTAGAACATCTTCAAACGGAGCATGTGTCAGTCCCTCTTGGAGCATCTGTTCAATATACATTTCCTAAGGTCAGTGTCAGGCACGCTTTGCAAAAATTAATAGACAATTCTCATCATCTTATCTATTACCTACATGAACTGAAACAAATATTCCTGGAATTTCTTCTCGTTGCTGTAGTTACATATATATATGTTGTCGCTAACTGCACCTGTGTGCTTGACATGGTCATAGAACTGTTATGCATACAAGTTGTATAGGTTCTGTACTGAATACTCCAGTTCAAATGTTAATTATCTGTATTTGCAGCTGTTCTTCTACAAGCCCCATTTATGGTGGCCAAATGGCATGGGAAAGCAGTCGCTGTATAATGTTGAAATTGGTGTTGAGGTAAAGGGATTTGGGGAGTCCGATATGTGGAACCATCATTTTGGTTTCCGCAAGATTGAGAGCAATATTGATAGTGTAACTGGAGGAAGGTACAACATCTTTAACTTTATTTTCCTGAGGGAACTCTGCTGTGGGAAATTTTTCATCTATTGTGTAACATGTATTTTTTCTACTTTGTAGATTGTTCAAGGTCAATGGACAGCCCATCTTTATCCGCGGAGGTAACTGGATATTATCAGATGGGTTACTACGGCTTCCAAAGAAAAGATATCAGACAGACATTAAATTTCATTCGGACATGAATTTCAACATGATACGCTGTTGGGGTGGTGGACTGGCTGAGAGGCCAGAGTTTTATCATTACTGTGATATTTATGGCCTGCTGGTTAGCCCTCTGTCTCTCTATATAGGTTGGTTTTCTTAAGTTTTTGGGAGGAGTTCTTGGCCTTCGGTTGATGAAAAGAGGGACATTTCATTAACTCCTGCATCATAAAGAGATTAGCCATCTCAACGGATTATTATGGAAAGCCCAGAAAATGTACACAGAAGCATGGATAATCTTTCCAAAAACCTTGATGTTCTGGTTCAACTGTATTTTATTGATTGCGCTACTTGAATCTAGTTGGGGAATGATGAGAACGAGATAAGAAAAGTCATTGCCAACTACTTTCCCTCCAATGTGGGATCTAGTTGAAGGGCTGGACTGAATGGTTCACTTGCACAAAGTGGCTTTTATCTCCATTGACCTGGGTGTTAACACTAGAGCATGAGGTTTTCATCTTGCACCTAGCAATTGTATTTTATTGGAATGAACAAAGTGAAGAATTACTGTTGGAGATTGACCTGAGGGAGAGGGAGTGAACAAAGTGAAGAATTACTGTTGCAGATTGACCTCTGAGAGAGAGAGGGCCTTGCCTAACCACCTAGTAATGAGTGCATCAGTAGGTGCGTGCCTGGAGCAATCCACTTATGATTGCACTACATGGAAGTACAATCATGAAACACAAAATTTCAGGAATCAAGAGTTTAAACAAGGACGGATAAATTGGTATTGATGTGCCTTGTAATTATTCTTCAGTTAATGCCAACTTGGCAAGTATTTTTCAAACTTAGTATTTTTCTTCTCATTTGTATCTCCATCATGGAGATGTGTGTCCCTCAAGCATACAAAACTGGCCAGTGTTGGCGTCCGAACAGACGCTTACCACCTTAGAAAATGTCCTTGGCTTCTTAGTTTTGCATGTTCTTCTTGAAACATTGGTTTCACTTTGTGAGTGTTCAGCTGAAACGTTGTTGTAAAACCATGTATTAGTGTAGTGAGTGACACAAATGAAGCACAAGATCTTTCAATTGAATCAATTCTGTTCTCCATTGGCTCTGGATCACCTACGTCTATGCTTTGCTCTGTACTTCATTGTTAGATCATGGGCTATCCTTTCTTTTTATTCCCTTTGGAAGTTAATTTAGACTGGGTGCAATTATTGTTTTTTTATTCCTCTCACGAGCGATCTATGTTACCCAATTTCCCGTTGATTGCTTACGATCTGATAATGGATCCAGTTGTCAATAGATCTTCTCTTGTATTGCCGGTTGCCACAATTATTGCGCAGTACTCTGATTTTTGCAAACATAGTGCTTTCCTGCTGATTGTAAAATTTAATTATATTTTTCATCAATCTGGATGGAGTGGGTTAAACTAGGTTCTTTATGGTTCCTAGGGAATAAAATCTAGTTTTGTGTCCGAATGAACAGTTTTCCCTGTAGGTTTGCAAACTATTAAATATCCTATCGAACTGGAACCTCTATGGAGGGTTGGATCAAACTGGCAGCTTTCTTGTCATGTTTATCTTCAGGACTTCGTCATGCATATTGCCGTTGAATCTATTTAAGTCCATTTCATGAAATTTGTGTGGCAGAGTTCATATCCATTATGAGATTTCCATTGTAGGTTTGGCAAGAGTTCTGGATAACTGGGGACTGTGATGGACGAGGTGTACCAATATCAAACCCAGATGGTCCCCTGGACCATGAGCTTTTCTTGCTATGTGCAAGGGACACCGTCAAGCTTCTGAGAAATCATCCTAGTCTTGCTCTTTGGGTGGGGGGAAATGAACAAGTTCCACCAGAAGATATCAACAGGACTTTAAAAGATGAACTGAAACTCCATCCATATTTTCAGATCTCATCTCAAAGTGGAAACTCACAGGAAGATATCATCCCATTGTTGAAGGATCCTAGCCAATATCTCGATGGTACGCGAATCTACATCCAAGGATCCATGTGGGATGGCTTTGCTGACGGAAAAGGAGACTTCAGTGACGGCCCTTATGAAATTCAGTATCCTGAGAGTTTTTTTAAGGATGACTTTTATAAATATGGATTCAATCCTGAGGTTGGCTCAGTGGGGGTGCCCGTTGCAGCTACTATCAGAGCAACCATGCCTCCAGAAGGGTGGCAAATTCCATTGTTTAAGAAGTTATCCAATGGCTATGTTGAAGAAGTTCCAAACCCCATGTGGGAATACCACAAGTACATAGCTTATTCAAAACCAGGCTTGGTTCATGATCAGATTTTGCTGTATGGAACCCCCACTGATCTGGATGATTTTTGTCTAAAAGTAAACCTCCCTTATTCCTCTTTTTTTTTTTTGGGTAGTGATTCTTTTTTTAGCAACTTAAATTTATTCTACAAACAAAACCAATATCCATCAAAACAACCTTACCCTAGCTACAAGCATAACACGTGGCCAAGGAAACGCATATGTATCAGCCTAGGCAAAAGAACAAAATGAAACCTGGTGAACAACTGCACAGGCTTCGTTAAAATTATTGGATAGATAGCCCAATCAGTACATGGAGATATATTTTTGTAGGAGATCTTGATCTTTTTCCAAGTTTAATTGTTTTGAGCAATTCCATTTCCTTTTATTTCTTATGGAGAATCCTGGAGGTTTTCTTTAATCAAGTGTCCTAACGGTGGCTGCCAGTGCCAGTTTGTAAAATGCAGCCCCCAAACCAGAATTTGCAGTATGTTGAATAGTCCAGCTCAACCATATTTGCCTAAATTTGGAAAAGTTTATGGCAATAAAAACAAAAACAATTCTCAACACCCTTACGAGGTAGCGAATGAGTTAAACTACTAATGTTGATACAACTGAAGAACAAATGGGAGCAGAGGACACAGCCATCATTCACATTCATACCACAGTGCTTGAGTCTGTCTTTACTAGTAAGCTTCTGCACACAAACTAACCAGAGAATGAAAGACCACTTAGGCACATTTTCCTTGCACCAAACCATAGGAGACTACTGCAATTTCTGTTTCTTGTGTTAACTTAAGCTAAATGATCTTTGCAGGCTCAGTTAGTTAACTATATTCAGTACCGAGCTCTATTAGAGGGGTGGACTTCCCGCATGTGGAGCAAATATACTGGTGTTTTGATTTGGAAAAATCAGAACCCTTGGACGGGGCTTAGAGGTCAGTTTTATGACCATCTCCATGACCAAACAGCAGGGTTTTATGGCTGTCGATCTGCAGCTGAACCAATCCATGTCCAGCTGAATCTAGCCACGTATTTCGTTGAGGTAATTTGTCCCATTTTTAGTAATTTTGATGACTGATTGAATTGTCATGAAGTGTACAGATTTTATCCCTTGTTAATGTTTCCGCGATGTGATAAGTCAAGCCTAAAGATCTGCCATTAGAGAAAGTTATACCAAATCTGACAAAGGAAATGAAATGGTTCTAACAGGTTTGGTTGAGATTGCTGCAGCTCAAATTATAGGAACATGTGGGAACTGAAAATGCATTTATGTCTTATAAACCAGAAAATAACCCGCAATAGAAATTTCCCTCTCAAATATGGAACTATGGAAGTTATTGGTAGTACAAGTTCAAAGCCTACAATTATTCCTGCTTGGTTGCAGTTGTCATAAGTTATGTTTTGGATTCATTCTTGAAAAACACAAGAGAACTTATTGGTTGATGTCTTGATGATTTTCGAGACTTGTTTTCAGAAAACTACCCATTTCCGAGAAACACGAAAAGATATGTTTATATTCTCAAAAAATAAAGCAAAAAAAGTAATAGGATATGAAAGTGATGAGTACTAATGTTGTTTTCGGTGTAGGTTCCAAATATTGTGTTGAAGAAAAGTGATCCTTGAAATGGTAACCTGGTTATTATTGTTGGCAAACTCCTGTCTTCTCTTCTTTCTCCTCTTATGCAATTGTTTTAGGAAAGGTTATGGATTTGGAGGATTCATCACCCTGTATTATCTATGACATGCAGGTAGTCAACACTACATCAGACGAACTTTCTAATGTAGCTATAGAAGTGTCGGTGTGGGATCTGGAAGGAAAATGTCCATACTACAAAGTTTTTGAGAACCTCTCTGTACCATCTAAGAGAACGGTACCCATCTTTGAGATGGACTATCCAAAGTCCAAAAATCAAATGCCAGTCTACTTCCTTCTCCTCAAACTATATAACATATCCGACTATGGCATTTTATCCAGAAACTTTTACTGGTTGTACCTACCGGGTGGAGATTACAAACTATTGGAACCATACAGGAAGAAAAAAGTGCCCCTCAAGATAACATCCCAAGTATTCATCGGCGTGTCTACCTATGAAATCCGAATGCATGTGCGAAACACATCAAAGAAGCCAGATTCAAAAAATCTGCTCTACAAGAATAGATGCATTGAAAGAGATAGCGATGGTGATTTTGATGTGGCGTCACTTGAACCTGTAAATAGCAGAATTGAGGAAAAAATGGAGGGGGGTTTAATTCGGAGGATCTTCAGTCGCTTCAAGCACGAAGCCAATGCTTTGAGGGTGACAGAAGTGAATGGGACTGAGGTTGGAGTTGCATTCTTTCTGCATTTCTCAGTTCATGCTTCGAAACCGGATCGTAAAGAAGGTGAAGACACGAGGATTCTTCCTGTTCATTATTCGGACAACTATTTCTCGTTGGCTCCGGGTGAAGAGATGCCCATCAATCTATCATTTGAGGTCCCTCCGGGTGTTACCCCACGGGTTACGCTTCATGGGTGGAATTACCATACTGGGCATACCATTCTGTGAGCTTGTGTGAGATGCCAACCGACTCTTGAGCACTCCCGCGGTTGGAAATAACAAGGTTATAACGTCTGAGTCCTTATTCGATCTAGCACTTGCTGAAGTACCTGTCAGTGAATTTGGTAACTTTCCAAATACCTTTGGCTTCAACTGAATCATTATCTCCCCAAGCATGAAGTTGCTGTCTGTTTGCAATGCTCCACATTGCATGTACTTTGTATGTACTCCAACTTTTAAGTACTCTTTGTAGATTGGCTCAACGGACCGTTGGCGATAGAAGTAAAAATAAACCATGTAGTCTTATGAGAGACCACATGATTCATTATCCGAAGCTGTGACGAAAACACGAGAAAGCATATGTTGGGGGTCATCAGTGATTTATACTTCCTTCTTGCATATGTTTCAAGGAACTGTATTATTCCGTTCCCTACAGAACTGTCGTACTTCTTGCAATTTTTTTTTGTACCTGGTTTGAGCTTGTAATATATACTTGTAATATACTAATATTTACTCTTCACTGATCTCCAATAATGGAGTTAAAAATGTATTGCTATATGACACAAAGTGTAAAAAGTGGGGCCTAATTATGTGTGTTTAAGTTAGTTTATGTGTTTGTGATGATACTGTGTTAAATTAAGGGGCGGCTATTCGCAACTCCGTGTTTTCTTCTTTAGCCTGTTAAATATTTTTAATTATACTCGACAGTTGGTTACCGAAATTGAGATTTATTTTCAGCATACAATTTTTGAAATATAATATTTTTTTCAACAGCTATTTACCGAAAACGTATATTCGGCAGTTGTTTACCAAAGGTTGAACATATTTTCGACATGTAGTTACCGAAATATAATCTTGTTTTCAACAGTTATTTACCGAAATGTTATGTATGATTTTCAACAACTATTTACCGAAATGTAGTAGACTAAAGGAGAAAATACGGGGCTGTGAATAGTCATCCCCTGAATTAAATTAAATGTAAACTCAACCGAAAGGTTCCATGATTATACTTTTCAAAATTTCTCTTCTTTGGTATCTTTTCATTCCCAGCCATAAAAGGAGAGAGAAAGGGAGATAGAGAGAGAAAGAATAGAGAGAGAAGTGTCCAACTGGATGCACATTCAAGTAATGGTGCCTACTTAGGAAAATTCTAACACCACATTCATTTACACATCCAATCACACACAAAAACTCATAACAAGGGTGGGGCTCACACATAATGGGTGTGTAGTGTGTGCGGGCTCCACTCTTGTGTGTGAGTGTGGATGTGTAATTGGATGTGTAAATGAGTGTGATAGTAGAATGATGGGAGAATTTTTCATAAGTCCACTATAGCAGTTTTCAAATCCATCTAGTCCACTTCTAAGTTTCATAACCTACTAAGTCCACTAATAATTTTAATGACAAAAATACCCCACCTAAGAAGCAAGGGCCTTGTTTGGCTAATAAGAAAATGTATTTTTTCTAATTTTTTTCATTTTTATTGCACTCAATCCGCCGCCGTCGCCGCTACCATCACGCCATATATAACATTATATGTAAAACAAAACACGTATTTTTTCATTTTTTTCAAATTTTTTTATTGAACCCGCTACACTTAACATTATATATGTGACAAATTTCTCTTTTTGTTTTTTCCTATTTTTCTTGTATTGTTTTTTTTTAATGTTATATGAGTGATAAAATTTTCTAACATACAACATTATATGTGGCAAAAATTTTCTAACATGCAACATTTCTTTTTTGTTTTTCTTATTTTTAGTCTTTAACGCTATATGCTGGTCCATATAAAATATATAATATTATATGTGAGTTTTTGAATATCTAAATATCGCAAAAAAACAAAAACAAAATATATAACATTATATTTGAGCTTCTGCAGCTTTGAATCTCACAAAAAAATAGAACAGAACATATAACATTATATGCGAGCTTCTGTAATTCTAAATCTCACAAAAAAAAAAAACAGAATATATAACATTATATCTGAGCTTCTGTTCCTCTAAGTCTCACAAAACATGACATAAAATTATATGTTCTCAAAACAACATCATATTTTTCCAACAATATTATATATCTCAAAAAATAACATTATGTGTTCACATATCATGCGACCATTATTCTTATTTTCAGTCGCGCCTTGAATCTCAAGCTGAATGTTGATGAGGCCACCGGGGGTCGAGCTTCATTTTTTCATCGTTTCTTCACCAAAACTTTCATCGGATCCTTCAAAATTTTGATTTTTTGCCTCCGAATAGCATTCTCATAACCTCTATATCTACATATATACATATTCAAAACAACATAAACAACATTAATATATCTAAAAAATGAGGTATAATATTATATGTCTAACCCTAGAAAAAACACATATTACATATGACAGAAGATCACATATAACGTTATATATTTCGTTATCCATCACTTATTAAATTGGTCCGTGCAGCGGCCTCTTTGACTTGCTTCTGATAATATATGGATATATTCATATGTGTTTTTGAGAGGCTGCTACGCGGACCTATTCAATAAGAGAACATAAAATGTTATTAGTTCCTTTTTTTTTTAAGCTTTATAGGACAAAATCTCATATACAATGTTATAGATTCTCTATGCAAATTAAAATATATTTTTTTATGTCAATACAAGCTCATAACCATATATATGTATATATGGTCGCAAATATTCTCATATAACCATATATAATCTTACATGGATATCTCCATACGTGTGTTTGAGAGGCCGCTGCGCGGATCAATTCAATAAGAGAACATATAACATTATTAGTTCCTTTGTTTTGGAGTTTTACAGGACAAAATTAGGTACCAAGTGCAAATTGTCACATATAACATATACGTCTCGGTAGAAAATATTATCTATAACCAAACCACATTGCTAACCGAGTTTCAAATCACATATTTTCACGTATAAATTGGAGAGGCCGCTACGTGGACCAATTCAATAAGTGATCGACAACGGAGCATATACCGTTATATATAACAGAAGCTTATATATAACGTTACACGGTACAAAATGTCATATATAATGTTATATGTTTTCTCTATTAAATAACATAGAATATTTCTAATCTAAAATGTTATATATAACAATAGAACATTATATATTATTATATCTCTCTCTAATTGTGAATGTTTTAAAAAAATGACATGAATTAACAACAAAAACACACAAAAATATCTTTTTTGTGTGACACGAAAAACACACATATAACTTTATATATTTTTTCAAAAAACACAACCTGTTCCAACCTTATATGTCTAGCCCTAGAAAAAACACACATATAACCTTATATATTTATTCAAAAAAACTCCAAATATATCAGAAGCAAATCAGAGAGGCCGCTGCGCGGACCAAATCAATAAGTGATTGATGAAAAACACAAATATAACCTTATATATTTATTCAAAAAATTTTAGATCTCTAACCCTAGGAAAAGCACACATATAACCTTATGTATTTATTCAAAAACTTCCAAATCTGATGATAACCGGACACGAGACAAACAAAAGACCGGATCAACCTTCTTATAATAATCTATTTTTTGTTTTTACTACTCCAGATTTCTCTCTAGTAAAACAAATAAAAGACCGGATCAACCTTCTTAATACGATAAACAAACCAACTTTAAAGCACGTTCATGAAAAAATAGAATAATATTATAATATAAAACCCGCATGCTGTTTTGAGTGTATAATTAAATTGATGATGCCCATATAATAATACAAAAGACGACGGGGAATAAGGAATGAATGAACCGTAGCCATAGCCATAGGTGGTTGTTTGCTTGTTTTTGTGCGCTGAAATATATAGGGTCACAACCAGCATACACATGCATGAAGTCTTAAAGAGATGATGAGTGGAAGAAGAATACCGTCCGTCATGTTTCCCGAGCGTCAACAGTTGGATGCCATGGATGCACGCCACCGCAAAATTGAGGGTCATGTCAACGGCGTCCATCAAGGGCGGGGGTGGCGACAACAAATGCCTGTTGGCAAGCACCACCGTTATGGGCAGCGCGGGCCCGATCCAGTTCGTGGTGAGTGAGGGAGAGCTCGTCGGCGTGGAGAATTTGGAGGCGGACGGTTCACCAAGGGAGGGGAGGGGAGAGAGAGAGGGGGAGAGGAGAGGCTCAGATCTGTTTTAAGATTTAGGGTTTCTCTATCTATATGTTATATAAGAGGGTTTTTTAGTCTTGAAAAATATCTCTTTTTAAGTAAATTGGAGTTATTGGGTTGTATAACTCTATTAGTGGACTAGAGGGGTTATGAAATTTAGAAGTGGACTTAGTGGGTTACAAACATGCTATAATGGACCTCCTACCAATTTTTTATAGAATGATTGGCCTACTTAATTGTAATTCCTGCAACTCTCACAGTTATTTTCTGACTTAATTTTTTTGGACTTCTTACCCACTTTAACAAGCAGCTAATTACTTTACTGGAGACGCACAAAACGTAAATATCAATTAAATGACCTAATTGTTGAACTAATTTGGTTCTTAACTCCATTATTGGAGATGGCCTTTTGCTGGTCGAAAAACGAGTTCCGAAAAAGACCAGCCCTCCGATTGAATTTATTTGCATTTGAGATCCATTCATTACCCCGTGTACAATCGCTCGAGGTTAAAATAGTTTTGCATGGTTCTTAATGAACAATTTTACAAAGCAAAAAAACAGGAAAAACAGAAGGAGAAAATGTAGATCAAAACAAGAGATAAGGAAGCAAAATGCATGGAAAGTTGAATGCGAAATCCATATAAATGCATGGAAAGTTGAATGCGAAATCCATATAAATGCACAGTCCCTGTTCCATGTGACGGAGTCGGAGCGTAAATATGGGGAATATGGCAGAGCCAAAAAATAATTGGGTCTTCATTCACCGTTATAATTTGCACCAATTTTTTTCTCTAGAGAGAGTTTTCATAAGAAAATAAAATATGGATAAGTGACAAGAGTTCAAAAGATAAAAAGAAAGAATATAAAGAAAATAAAAATATTATTTTGTTATTTACTAGTATTTTAATCTTCTTGTATTGCAACAAATAAAACCTACATAAATCTGCAAATACAAAAAGTATAAATTATCCTCAATAGGGGCAGTCACAAGGGGGACCCGAGCAGTCACAAGGGGGACCCGAGCCTCTGCACAATTCCAAATATTCCCGGATATTATAATAATTTTGAGGTTAATTAAAAAACTCACATGGGATTGGCTCCTGCAAGTCTTTCGAGTGAAAAAAAAAAAAAAAAAAATTTTATGGGTCAAAATTCATAAAATTTCAAAATTATCAATCATTTTTTTGGTTGGTTGTATAAATTTAAATGGTGGCTACACACATATAAATTTCAAAATTATCAATTATTTAATACCCATCAAATGAACAAGTAAAAGTTGTCATCTAGACATCAGTAAAGCTAACTTTGCAGCCCTTAGAGCATGTACACTAGATTAGGTAAAATAGCATTTTAGGTATTTTACCTAAGCAAAAATTCAAAATAAGCATTGCACCAGGTTAGTAAGAGCAAGTACATCAATAGTTCTTCGAAATGGCAGGTGAACAGTGGAGAAATGTATTTTTGCTGCCTTCTTTTGACTAAAACACCACACCAATGCTCTGTATATAATACTCTCCATCTATTAAAATATGATAAAATATGATATTTATAGTATTATAAAATACAAACAAGGACAGAAGGGAGGAGAGAGAACGTGTCAGTTGTGTAAAACAATAATAAAGTAAACGGTACATAATGAACAGTGCTTAATTATTTCTACTGAACCATTTCAGAAAATGCATTTTACCTCTGCGTTTTGCTAATCTGCTGCACTGCACTTTTTTGGCTCTACTTCTCTACTTTACCTAAACTTATGCATATGCCTACTCTGATGTTGATGCTCTAATAGCCCCTTTTAGAGCAAGTACACCAGTGTTTAGGTAAATTACCTCGTGAATAGTTTACAAATCTAGTTTAGCTACCAACTTTTTCCTCCACAACTATACTAATACTATCTATTTTACCTAACATCAATTAAAATATACATTTTTTTCAATCTTTTCCTTTATCCTTTTATTTTTATCGTTTTCCACCAACCAGCTGTAGCCCACGGTTGAGCAGGAGAAGAAAAAAATTGATAAAGTATTGATTGTGTGTGAACAGTTGTGAGGTAAAAGAAGCTAACGACTGTAGCGGGAGGAATTCTAACCTGTAGTTTACCTCTTCTGCTGCAGAGGCAAATTTCTCTCATTGATTAGCTAAAGTAGCTTTTTCTCTTGTTTAGCAGCGCTGGTAAACTTGCTTTAAGGTTAGGTTAAATAAATTTTGCAATAGTACTTAGGTAAATTTACTTAAAAACTATACACCATTTATATATTTAATATTATTTTCGCTCTCTTCTAGCCTCTCTTTCTCTCCAGCAACAAGAAGAAGAATAGTGAAAAGAAAAGAAGAAAAAAAGAAAGAAAGTATTATTTTAATAGAGAATAGGTAAAATAAATAGGAGTATTAGTGTAGTATTGAAAGAGGTGTGGATAATTAAAAGAAAAAATGTGCACTATTCACTTGCAATTTTGGTTCAATTTTGGCCTAATATGATGTACTTGCTCTTACTTGCCAAGTAGTATAAACGAAGCTCATTTTCAAAAGGCCAATTTGGGTTGTGCTTGACATTCAAATTTCTCTTCACCATTTTCATGGATGAGATCCAAATGGTTCCTCCAAACCCTAAACTCCCACCTTCCCTCTTGCCCCTCCTCTCTCCTCTCCCCACTCAAATCCCTCACTCCCACAAACCCTTCCTCACAAACTCCAACAACATTATTCATCCTCGACCACATCCACCTATCCCGCCTCCTCTCCCTTTGCGGCAAACAAGGCCATCTCCGCCAGGGTTCATCCCTCCACGCTTCAATCATCAAAAACTCCCAACTCCACCGCATTATCAGTGTCCAAACTAACGCCAATGTTGTTTGGAATTCTCTCCTCTCCATGTACTCGAAATGCGGGGAGTTATCGGATGCAGCCAAGGTGTTCGATCGTATGCCCACGAGAGATACTGTGTCGTGGAACTCGATGATATCGGGGCTTTTCAGTAGTGGGTATTTCGAAATGGGTTTTCAGTGTTTCAGAGAGATGTATCATTCGGGTTTTTACCGGTTGGATCAAGCGACTCTTACTACACTTGTGTCTGCGTGTTATGCACCGGATTTATGCTACGTGACCGCGATGAATATGATACATGGTTTGGTATTTTCGCATGGGTACGAGAGGGAACTCACGGTTGGGAATGCTCTGATTACGTCGTATTTCAAATGCGGACAATTTAATTCGGGGAGGCGGGTTTTTTGTGAGATGGTTGAGAGGAATGTCATCACTTGGACAGCTATGATCTCAGGCCTTGCACAGAATCAGTTTTATGAGGAAAGCTTGAAATTGTTTGTGAGAATGCGCCGTGGGTTGGTGGAACCGAATGCTTTGACATATTTGAGCTCTCTGTTGGCATGTTCTGGTTTGCAGTGTCTTCAAGGAGGGAAGCAGATACATGGACTTGCTTGGAAGTTGGGAATTCGTTCGGATTTTTGCATTGAAAGTGCATTGATGGATATGTACTCTAAATGTGGTAGTATAGATGATGCAATGCAAATTTTCGATGCTGCTGAGGCGCTTGATGAGATTTCCATGACTGTTATTCTCGTGGCGTTTGCACAAAATGGATTTGAGGAGGAAGCTATTCATATTTTCGTGAAAATGTCAAAACTGAAAATGGAGATTGATGCAAACGTGGTTTCAGCTGTTCTCGGTGTCTTTGGAGTTGACACTTCATTGACTCTTGGTAAGCAAATTCACACTATGGCCATCAAAAGAAGTCTTGGTTATAATCCCTATGTCAATAACGGGCTAATCAACATGTACTCAAAATGCGGTGATTTGGAGGACTCAATGAAAATCTTCAAACATATGCCTCTGAGGAACTCGGTTTCGTGGAACTCAATGATAGCAGCTTGCGCTCGTCATGGAAACGGCTCTGAAGCACTTCAAATGTATGAAGACATGATAACAGAAGGCGTAAAACCAACAGACGTTACATTCCTATCCTTGCTTCACGCTTGCAGTCATGTCGGATTAGTTGATAAAGGCATGGAGTTGTTAGGGTCCATGGATAAAGTTTACGGAATTTGTCCAAGAATGGAACACTACGCTTGTGTCGTTGACATGTTGGGCCGAAAAGGGCTTGTTAACGAAGCTAAGAGTTTCATTGACGGATTACCTATAAAACCGAACACCCTTGTTTGGCAGTCACTGCTTGGTGCCTGTGGAATTCATGGTGATCCAGAAGTTGGAAAATATGCTGCTGATCAGTTGTTTTTGGAAGCGCCTGATAGCCCTGCGGCTTACAATCTAATTGCGAATATTTATTCTTCCAAAGGACGGTGGAAAGAGCGAGCAAGAACGATGAAGAGAATGAAGGAGATGGGGGTACCAAAAGAAAGTGGGATGAGTTGGATAGATTGAAGAGGGGAAGCCCACAGTTTTGTTGTTTGGGATCGAATGCATCGGTAATGAGAGATTATCTCGGTGTGTTTCTCAAGTTGTCGCTCGAATTGTTTGGACACAAGAGTGATCAAGGATATGTGCCAGGGGCAGAACAGGGGTTGTTTTGTACTACTATTTAAATCAGGAAGAAGAGGGTTGTGGCAGTGCTGCAACAGGGTGAGAAATGAGGAACATGGGTATATATCTTGTCCATGATCTTATGAAGTGTTCTTTTTTTAGCTTTAAGCATCTCCATTCTTTCCCCTTTTTTCTACCCGAACTCAAAATTTGAGGGAAAACACTAAAGATTTATCTACAATGGTTTACACTTTTGCCTACCTTTTTTCTTACCCAAACAAGGAGAGACGCAAATTCGTACCCCTCCCCCCCCCCCCCCCCCCCCCCCCCCCCCCCAAAACAAAAAAAAGAACCTCTTTTCATTTTCTTGGCTTTGTTCGGTTGCCAATTTAGTTTTAGTTTTAGTTTTGTTTCCAATCATTATCCTATATATTTCTCCAATCATTATCCTATATCTCTAATTATTAATTTCATTTCTCTCTCTATCTCTCTCCAATCATTACCCCTATCTCCAATCATTATCCTATTTCTCTCTCCACCCACTACCAAAACAAAACTAAACTAAACTACCAACCAAACACAACCCTTATTATTGACTTATGTGCCATTTTGACCCAAATTTTTTAGGGAAAACATGAAAAACACTAAATTTGGGTAAAACAAATGGTATAATATTGGACAAGGCATACCTAAATGGAGTTTTGACCCTAATTTTCACCCAACTAAGGTTAAAAAATGGGCCAGGGCTGGAGATGCTCTAAATTTTGGAAAATGGGATGAGTTTAATATGTGGGTGTTTGTGTTTCCCTGTAGTATGAGAACAATTCTTTATTTTTTTTACGCAGATTTACCACTTTTCTTTTATGTTGCTATTTTCATGTTACCTAAGAGGCTAAGCTTCTACACAACTGTTTACCATTTGTTTGTAATCCCTTGCATGGGGTATTCTACGTTTAACCGTGTAATACTTATTAAATCTGAATCCTGGATTTTGAAATGTCTACAACCCTTCTCAAAATAGTAACTAAAACTGTAACCACCATTTGCTAAGCATGGATAGGATTAGATGATACAGTTGTATCTATTGTGATTCTGAACGAAAGATCCCGTTTTGACTTCTGCCAGCTTAACTCGACATTTTTCTTGCATGGATGGCATGTAATTCATTTTCTTGCCTGGATGGCATGTACGGTTGTATCTATTATGATTCTGCAAGAAAGATCCCGTTCTGACTTTTGCCAACTTAACTTGACATTTTTCTTGCGTGGATGGCATGTATTTCATCTGTCAAGTACTAAATCCAACCAAAGAGACTACTAATTATAGAATCCCTATGGCTTATAAGTACCCCACGAAATATAGGCGTCTGCATTAGGTTTCAAACTCAAGTATCTCTCTTAATTTGCAAAACCCTCTATCCCCTCGTTGATTTTCACTTTGCGCAAGGGAAGAGATGGCCAAAAGCATATTCCTGATTTTTTTCCGGCTTCTCACCTTCCTGTTTTTCCTCAAGCCTGCATCTACAAGGACCACAACGTTATTTGAAAAGAACCACGCATCTTCAAGCAATGTTATCTGTGTCCCCAACAATGCTGATTACATCGTCGCTACGAATGTGGCTCCTCCTCCGGGAGAAGGAAGTTACTACAAATTTACGCCATTTTATTCGCGCAGGCTCAAGGAAGGATTCGGGTTGCTCGAAGGAGGAAGAGGAGGATCTAGAACCACGGTAATAAAGTTGGCCGAGTTGTCTCCAAGCCAGAGTCCTTCGGGAGAATCTAGTAATAATTCACATGAAGCGCTATTATTAACCTTTATGATTGTTGTTGTATGCATTGTGTTTTTTGGTGGTGTTGCTGTTGCGGTGGTACCCGGTTTACCTTCGTTTGATTCGAACCATTGATCGATACTGTCGCGGCTATGCTTTCATTCCTGTTCGCTTCTTTGCATTTTCCTAATTTTTTTTTCAATTCAACGGTAATGTAGTTCCGGATTGTTATTACGTGTTATAGATTTATCTTTTTTATGTCAATGAAAAATGTTTATCGATGAAATTGTAGCTTCTACAGAAATGATGGGACAGTAATTTTCAAACTTCCATATATATGGAACAAAGTGTTGCAAGATTTCTCTATTGTTCTTTTGTTTGTTTTTTTGGGGTACATTTGAGAGAGAAAACGAAACGTTACGCTTTTGAATTTAGAAACCGAATCCAGGACCTGTGAGGTTGGGGAAAACTCCAAATTCAACCCTATAATTACAGGTTTCTCGGGAGCCAAAGCAGGTTAAGAGAGGAAAGTTGGAAAATGACGAAATTTCAATTGGACACAATGAGGCCCCCTGCAATCCGGTAGTGCATTGGCGCACTACGGGATCCCATGTCCCTGATTGGGTGGGTAGCTGTGACATTATTTGGTCAAAATTAACTACTAGTATAATATAAAAGATAAAATTTTGATTGGACACAAGAAAGATGAAAGGGCATACAATACATACTTAATTTGGTCAAAATAAACAATAATATAAAAGCCACGATATATTTTCCAAAATATATGTAGGAGAGAAAAAAAAAGAAGACCTCTAATTATCAAAATATAAAATGTATAAATAATTGGACAAATTTAACCAAAATGTGTGTAACTTGAGTCTAATTGTGTTTTTATTTATTTGGGGATATGATGACTTACAAATATGCAAGTGCATTTTGCTTGACAAAATACACGTAGGAGACAAAATAGAACGAGATAAATAAAACAAAAAATATTAACTTAGAAAAACAATAATTATTAAAATCTAATTAAGATGTATTAGTAACTACACGAATTTGATCAAATATAATTACTTAATATTAGTAATATTTACAGGCATTTCAATCATCCAGAAGCAAAAACTAACAACCCTATTGTCTAACTTGATAGAATTAGAGAATCTAGATACTCCCTCCATCCCATAAAGTTAGTTCGGTATTTCATTTATGGCTGTCCCAAAACTATTGTTCGTTTATGGAATTCAATATCCAAAAATTATCAAATTAAATGTGGGAATTTGCAAACAAAATCCAAGACCAAGAAATAAAATAATGATTCAAAACCAAGGAATAAAAAAATGAAAAGGGTAATTTTGGAAAGTAAAAATCTGTACGACACACTATAATTATGTTCTAATGAAAATTTAGAATATCGAAGCGGGACAAACTTTATGGGACGATATGAGTAATAGTTTTTCTAGTGAACGATGTCAATCAAACTATCAAAATTTTATGGAATGTTCTTGCATTTGTTAGAAATCTCAAAGAAGATCGGTGAAATTTACCTTTGTATATTTTCTCCTCTAAAATTTGTGATATGTATATTGTATGGAATTGGATCCTCTCCGGTTCAAGTTTTTGACTAAAGGAGACAATACAATTTTGAACCGTCTAGTATGGCAAACAATGGTTTGGATTTGCTCAGAGAAGCTCTTCATGCAAAGAGCCCCTTAGCAAATTCGAACAATTGCTTTTCTCATCAATGTATTATTCAATTTTTTTTTATAAGCAATGTATTATTCATATTTGAACAGTTTCCTCCTGTCCAAAATGAATTAGGCACCGGTTTCTTAAAAAATAAACTTTTAGAAAAAGAAGATAATTTTAAGCTCAAATATTATGTGTTTACGCAAATAATTCTTACTAATATGAATTTTATTTGATAGATTTCATTGAGATTTTTTAAACGGTATAAAAAAAAATTTTATTTTTTATTTTCGTTATATTTGTATGAAAAAGAATGTTTACTAAGAAACCGGAACGGAGCCTTGACCATACTGCAAACTCAAGCTGCAGGAAGGGGGGAGAGAGAGAGAGAGAGAGGGAGATGGAATGTCAATGTCTGTCCTCTCCACACAGTATACCAACCCTATATCACAACGGTCGCGGCTTCCCCTCCACACCCTCTCTCTCTCGCCCTCATACCCCACCTCCTCTGAAAAACCCACTTATTGGTTTTCCAAATGCTTCAACATCTCCATTCACAGTTCACTGTAGAGAGAGATTTGGGGATGAAATTCTTTCCACTTCTTCGGCTTTCGACGTGCTCGGTGTCGCCCCCAATTGCTCTCCTGCTCACCTCAAAGCCGCTTTTCGAGCCAAGGTAATGCGTACTTGTCTTCTGAAGCCAAATTCGTTAACAATATACAGAGTGCTTGCGATAGTTTTGTTCTTTCAATAATCCGGCGACTGGGCCAGCTTGCTCGTACCTCGACTAATCCCGGGTCCAGAAGTTCACAACCGGACAAGCCCCGCTTGACCTTCGTGAGATTCGACCCCCCGATCTCTTGGGGGGCAAGCTGTCTCATGCAACTCGGCCAAACCCCTTGGGTTGTGGTAGTTGTGGAAATAGATTTTTAGGCTATAGCTCTTTAGATTAATAAACTTCTTTACAATAGCTGTGCTCTGGTCGTACTTCTTGTTTCAAATGGCGTAAGAATCCAGAATTTGGACCCAAGAGCACCCCAAAGCTTCTCCAAATTCGATTTTAGTTTCTAGGAGAAGGATAAACTTGTTTACAATAGCTGGTCGAGTGGTCTTCTTGTTGTTAAAAGCTGATTTGCTGAAAATCAGCTTTCAAATGGTGTAGAATCCAAAATTTGGACCCAAATCTAGTTTCTCCAAAATTAGAGTTTAGATCGTTGTTCAGCTTTTACGAATTTCTTGAATTACAACAACTGTTCATAAGAATTTTCGACAAACACTGATGACTGTCTTTTAGAATCTTGTATCTCCTAATTTTTCGTAAAGACGCACATACAAGGTTTTCCTATGGATTTTGCTCCTTTTAGACGGTTTGGGGCTAAAAATATTACTATTGAAGAATTGGATTTTTGGTAGACGGGCAGGTTCCCCGGGTTTCGGAGGCATCTACAGTGCGGTCTGCAATGGTGCGATGTCTATTTCACTCTGGGGCAACAATTGGGTGTTCTTGATTGGTTTCTTGCCAATCGTAGGTTTGAGTCTCGGATTGGGCAGATGATTGTTCTTTGAACATGATACTGTCTCCTTGCTCCTATTAGTCTTGTAACAATTTCAAGATCAATGAAATATTTTTTGCTGTTCAAAAAAAAAGTTGACTGGAATTTGATGGATGGAATGAACTATGATTTGTACATCTTAATTGGGAAATATTTTGTTTGCTATTATAGGTAAAGAAGTTTCATCCTGATGTAAGAAAAGGTGGGGAATCTTCAGATGCAATGATTCGGCGAGTGATTCTGGCATATCAGGTACTAAGTTTTTGCAAGAGGGCTGCTATATATCTCACCCAGTTGTTTCACCATTTATATTATTGTGCCTACTTTTTCCTTTATGCATCCATATGTATTTAACTGTCCAACAAAAAGTTAAGTCTTTCATAGTTCCAAATTCCAATGCAAGGGACCGTGAGTGAGGATTTAGAAAACAAGACTGCAATAACACACATACAATTGAGGGGTGAGAAAAACCTGACTGACCTTAAGCATTTCTCTTTGTGCAAATCCGAACTAGATTTTTTATGTTCCTGTTAATTCTCCTCGTCACAACTTGCAAGATTAATTGTATGAGTAAAAATGAAGGAGAAACCGTAATGGTACACACAATATTCAACTAGAACCGTATTCTAGGTGTACAGTGTAGATTCAAAATTTGGGTGGTATATGCCACATCCAGAATGAATCTAGTCCATAGGGTCCAGTTTACATTCCTAGGTAAAGCCTATCCATCCCTTGTTTTGCCGAGCCTTATACGGTCTTGAACAAGCAAGAAATTCAAGTTGGTAAGTCAGTCAAGTTTAGCACGTTAAATGAAACCTTCTTGGCTTCCTTCCTCTGGGAGCTTCTCTAAGGCACCATTTGTTTTTCTGTTGAATAATTTTGTCAAAAGACTTGTTATTTTCCGGTGTTTGGACATCCGAAAAGTGTGAAGAGTATTTTATGGAAATATTTGAGAATTGATTTTCAAACTCCCCTATTTGATAAATGCACTCCCTTTTTTTTGTGTGTGTGTGTGTGTCTTTCAATAGGAAACGGTATGTATAAGTCCATCTTTTGATGGATGCACTGTTTATTTGAGTGGCTTTATGTACCTTCAATCTGTTGAAATACAAAAAAGAAATTGCATTCATCAAATAGGATAGTGAAAATAGTTTTCCCAACATTTACCTCAAATACATTAAGCAACTTATGGCTTACACATCCAGAAGTCATTTTCCAGATGTGTCAGAGCAATGCAACCTTGCAGTATTTTCCTGATGTGTCATTTTCGTTTCTTTCTGCTGAAAACTGCAGCATGAAGAGCACAAAAGGGACCAACACACACCCGCACACCCACCCACACCTACCCACCCACACATACATACATACACACAGAAGCATTGCTTTTTAAAATGGTTTGGCGCTCCCTGAAATTGCGAAGTTTTTGTTTTTGAAAACTTTTTGTTAAGGTACCCGCCAAGTACTGCAAAATAAGACAAATAAACATATTTCTACTGTAAAAAGTTTTACGTGAAGAATATATTTCAAAGTACATGTTTTGATGCTGAAACAAATGGAGCTAAAGTGTTCCAGTTGGTGCATTGACTCTAGGACAAATTGTGAACATGCTTTGACAGCCAGTTTATAAGAACTGTTGAGACCACGTGAATTACTATTGGTTTGATGCCGAAAACGGAAGTTGTTCAGTAAGTTAAGTGTAAACATGCACCCTCAACTGAAAATTCACTAGTTGGGACAGGTGAAGAAAAAAGTAGAAAAGATTCATTAAAGATGCAGAACCATCCAAAGCTAATGTTGTAGTGAATAAAGACCGAGTTATGGAGCTTTCTCTTGTAACTCCAAAGGACTGCACTTCCACATGCTAGTATAGATCTAAAGAGTTTGAAGAATTTTAAAGAACATTATGACTGGTTATGACTTAGTCAAATATAAGAATGTATGTGTATGACCTGAGCTACTTTTGGCGATAACATTTCTAATCCTAAAGTTACGCATTGCCATTGGGTGAGCTTCCTTTTTTCTTCTGTATCTTCTTTATGTATGGTCTTCATATTGCGAATCGTTTCCATGAAAGGAAGTTGTAAAACTCTAAGCATTTCGTGAATGAAAGGGTTAGTGAACATTGTGCTTGTGCATATACTTTGTGCAGATCTTATCCAAGTACTCCAAAACAGAGATCATTGAGAGGTAAAGTGAGTGCTCTTTTCCTCCTCTTTTTTTTTTTTTTTTTCTTTTCTGGTGGGAGGGAAGGGCTTGTTTCGTAGTATTACCTCGAATATTTACAGTTTTTTATCTGCTTTTCAGTCCTTTGTGCCTTATTTAACTACTCCCTCCGTCCCCAAATAGGAGTCCAGTGTTCCATTTTGGTCTGTCCTTTAATAAGTGTCCATTTTGAAAAATTAATGGGTAAAACTTTGTACAATTATGATTTTTCCTTTAAGTTAATAGGTATAGAGTTAATGGGTGAAAATGAAGGATAATTTTGGAAACTGAAGGTAAAAATTGATGTGAAAGGTGTAATGGTGATGTTTCCTTAATAAGTTGGAATTATGAAGCAGGACACTTAAAAAGGAACGGAGGGAGTACGTTTTACTGAAGGAACGAAGGGAGTACATTTTACTGAGCACAATATATTCAGTATGAGTTGACTTGCCTCATTACATTATCCGTTGGTCCTTGCTTTTGATAGATTGAGCCTTCGTATTTCCTTCCTTTGTTTATCATATGCAACTCCGTTTGCAATTCGAACTGTGATATGCGTTTGTAGGGAATGTCTTGATCCCTTCGAAGAACCAGAATGTGAAGCATTTGATGTTTTTGTTAACGAGGTTCTTTGTGTTGGAAAAGGTACCAATATCTCCATCATAGTGTCTCAGCTTTAACCTTCCAGCATCAATGATTAAAAAGGTTGTGTAATTAAATAAGAGTGGTAGATATATATTTTCCTCAGTTTGACTTGATTCCGAATATGAAATGGAAGTCAAGAAACTCTGAAATGTCCTAACTCCTAAGTGGGCGTCTGTTTGTGAGGAATGGTTTTTCTTTCCCGAGTAGGACGTAATGGTTTACAGTAGATATTGTTGCTTCAGGGCGAGTGAAATTGTTACCAACTTGTCTGACTTAACTCAGAATGCATCAAAAGGTCATAAAAGATAAGTGTAATATTCCACACCACATGACCTCTAATTATCAGATCATTATATTGCAGAGTAATGCTATTATTATAATGCAATACTTCTAAGTAATTACCCATTGACAGTTACCCATTTGGATGCCCACTTGAAAAGAACTACTTGTAGAGAGCCTTGAATTCTGTTATACATAAGAACTCATTAGTCTACTCCTTCTTATAATTGCCAGGGCTGAAAACATTTCACGTTCAGCAACCTGTTTAGACTTGAATTTTCGCAATATGTGGTCGCTCATATTTATACCTAAGATGGAAGCACATTAATTCGGCCTTTCTTGAAGATTCATCTAGTATCTGTAAACTAAATCTTTATCCTTCAAAAAGCATTGTGAAACTCTCACTGTGACTTATTACATACTATTATGCATGACATGCGGAACATGCTTTTTGCATGTGATAGTAAAACACCATACGTTATTAGCCAATTAATTGAAGGATGGCCTACATTTCTTTTACCATACGTTATGCAGAACATGCTTTTCGCACGTGTTAAAAGGCTTCTTGACTCTTGAGTTGAGTTGAGTTGAGTAGTATGCTCCAAGGGCTATAAATTTCTCCCCATCCATTTTTGCCTTTTCTGACTTGCCCTTGTGTAAATTGTATCCAGGATGCCCATATTCATGTGTAGATAGAGCACCTCATGCCTTCAGATTTGCTTCCTCAACAGGAACTGCACGTGCAACTTCTCAAGGTTCGGTCATTGCTGCTTCTTTTTCTTTTTTTTTTTGGTCTTTGATTGCAGTTGTACATAAAACAACATAGGAAGGGAAGAGAGAAGGCGCTCGATGGGTGATCATAAAAATATGACAGACGAGGTCTATTGATAATTTCAGTCTATTGATAACTGTGGTCCATATAACAGGACTTGGAGAAGATTACAAGGTTCAGCTTGCAGTCGGTCAGTGCCCAAGAAGTTGTATTCATTATGTAACTCCGTCGCAGAGAGTTATTCTAGAGGAGTTACTTGACAGGTATTAACATAGTTGCACTTTTTTCTGGAGATTTTGTGAACTCTCTATGGAGTTATTATACATAAAACTTCTATGAAAGGAAACAACATTGAGAACAACAGAGGGGAACGACTCAAATGTTGCAAGTTGCAGCTGATGTGATGCCACGGGCAAATTGATTATATGGACCGCAGGGGCAATTGGCCCCCACTAAGTTTTCGAAATTAAGAAATTTGCATAGGAACAAAATTTCCCCAAATTATAATTTTTCTTTTCTTTCCTTTCCTTTTTTTGGGTGCTAAAGTCAATAAACTGCAGAACTGCGTCTAAGTTTAGACTTGAGATGGAAGTCTTTTAGTGGGTAGGAATAGGGCAGGAAGAAATTGAGAGTCGAGACCATGGGGGCGGAATTTGGATTTTGTGATTAAGGGTGGAATTTTGGATTTTGTGATTGAGGGCAGAAATTTAGAAGTGAGATTTGTTTCTCATACAACTAACTGTATAAAATACTCATGGAATTTCCATTTCAGAACTTGTTATATTTGATTTCACCCAGTCATTGAGTCAAATTTGAAATTTTTGTGCATAACGACTGGGCAAAAATCATGTCTCTATCCTTGCGTGAAACAAAGAAGCTTGACTTGCACCCATTCCTAAGCTTGATGGAATGTGAAGTTGAATTCATTAGCTATGAGCAAAAATGCTCCACATAAAACATGTTTTTTATGAAATGCTTGTTAATTACCTTAACTTGATATATGGTTGCTTGATTTTGTAGTATCTTGGATATGCCTTACGACACCTCAGCTGAGGCGGAGTTGCTTTACTCGCTTATTATCAAAGCTAGATTTGAGAATAACCGTTACCAGAGGCCAAAAAAGCAGCCCAAGGTTTCAACAGAACATGTAGACTGGCTCTGATATTTCAACAGTGAGATGCTGCTTCAAACTTTGCTTTGCTCACCAAACTCAACATTGCACTCCATGGCAGTGTCATTGGATGGGGAAAATTTGAACCAGAGCTATTTTAAAGGTATATATATAGTATATACTACAGTTACTACTTTAATCGTTAGGCTGGTGAAATGAAATTCAACAGAAAATTGCCTTTTGACCTTGCTTGGTCCTATGAGTCTTCTCATTGATCTTATATACGAATGGAAGTGAAGGAGATTCTGGATGTGGAAGTATAAATGAATACGGTTATCCCTGAATTACATGCAAATTGTTTGATATGGAAATACCTTCATTTTGTGATCACTGCTAGTACTGACAAGTCTAAGAAGCAATGGAAGAACTGGTTAGTATGTTCTTTTCATTAGTAAAGAGTAAAGTGCTAGTATGGTTCTTCCCAGGGAATTTTCGAGGATGGAAACAGAATAATGACTTGATTTGAACAACAGGATCTGAATGTTTGGCCTTTTGCCTTTTAGTTTTCCATAGGGAAGTGCAACACTTATGCCTTGTTTTTTTTTTTTTTTTGATCTTCTAAAAAGCCTAAATAGGCTACACGGCCAAATCGGCTTGAGAAACAGAAACAAGAGAAATGAATCAAGAAGCGGCAAATCATTTTCCAATGCTAACTTTGTGCAAAAACATAGTACCTATGTTTTGTATTAACCTAAAAAAAAAAAGTCATTCACAAGAAAAAACCAAACTAAACAAATTTGTCTTCGGATTTGCTTAAACTACTAAAAACCAATGCCACGAGCAAAACAGGTAAAACTGCAAAAGTTGGTTTAATTTCTTGTAGAAACGAAAGATTCGCGGGTAAAGGTACCGTATACCTCATTGAGAGAAAAGGCACCGGGTAAAGGTACCGTATACCTCATTGGGAGAAAAGGCACCGTCTACCTCATTTGTTTCTCTCAAAGATTGTTCCACAACTAAAACTTTTCGCAAACTTACGAAAAATTTTTTTTGACCACTCGAAGTGTTTGGGCCAACTTATATAAACTTAGGCCTGCAACTATTAACCTTCTTGGTAAATACTACGGTACTGTAAATAAAGAAGAGCTTATCTCGACAAAGGACTTTTACATGTTATTGTAGGGATTTTATATGACACAGGATGTGAAATGCTAACAGATTAAGAAACAGACTCAAGTGTAATAGGACATTAAAGTACAAATCGCCACACGATGACCAGCCAATTTTCTATTTCCTTCGTGACACGAAAAAAATCATCTTGAGATGACTTTCATGAACCTATTTACTGAAAGAGAAGATGAATACTGAAGAGAAGATGAACTTTGAAATAGATGAGGATAGATGTACTTCGAAATATTCAAAAAACATGGACAAATATATGCTAGCTCTTGAAGTTCGAATTAAGAAACAGAACAAGCAAAACGCGAATCATATGCCTGCCAATGTACATAAATTAGAAAGAGTAATATTGGCAGGTATTACCGCTTCACAATTCTTATACTAACCAACTTAGTACACATGAACAAATACGTGAAAAAAACCCCATTAATGCTGCAAATCACCGGATAGCTTTTCTCCATTGCAGCAACAGCTCCATAACAGGGTTCAGGCAATGTAGCAAAGCGCCACAACGACACATCATCGGTATGAAGCAGAAATACACTCACAAAAATGGCAAGAAGTTGAACCAAAATCTGAGTCAGATCCATCTCAGGGATAGGGTTGAGGATGGCCATACACCTGAGATATGCCGCATTGTAAAGGACAATGGCGACAGAAACCCAGAGGTGGGTGATGAAGAGGCGCTTGAGAGAGGCGACACGAGTGAAGACGATGGTGGAGAGGAGAGGGAAAGCGAAGAGGGAGATGAGGTAGCAGAAAAGGAGTTTGGTCCATTGCGAGGAGTTGGTGTAGACTTGGGAGGGGAAATGGTTGGGGAAGAGATTGTGGACAAGTATCGCGAAGATGACAGGCCACATTAGGAGGCTTCGGAGGTAGAAGGTTTTGGGGGGTTGGAGCTGTGGTTGTGGTGGTCGATCCATGGCGGTTTTGTGTGTGTGGAGAGAGAGAGAGAGAGAGAGAGAGAGAGAGAGAGAGAGAGAGAGAGAAGGAGGTTTTCAAGTGAGAGAGAGAGGGGGGCCAGATTAGGAGGTTTTTGTTATATATATATATATATATATATATATATATATATATATATATAGAGAGAGAGAGAGAGAGAGAGAGAGAGAGAGAGAGAGAGAGAGAGAGAGAGAGAGGCCAGATTAGGAGGTTTCTGTTATCTTTTTTCGCGGATGCATTATCCAATTTTTGACCAAATTACATCCACAATTAAAACACTTATTTAGAGACGGAAAAAACAATAAGAAAGAGCTTAGCTCGAGAAAAGACTTTTACATGTTGCTATACGGACTTCATATCACACAGTGCCCTCGCGGGCGTTAATGGTCCGCTAACAGATTAAGAAACAGACTCAAATGTGAAAAGGACATCAAAGTACAAATCCCCCTACGATGACCAGCCAATTTCCTATTTCCTTTGTGACACGAAAAAAAATCATCATCTCGAGATGGCTTTCATGAACCGATTTACTGAAGAGAAGATGCCGGCTGCTCTATCAAAAAATGATGGGCCATTCTCTGAGTTCTCCTCTACCTTGCCATAGATTATCTACAGAACAGTCCAACAAGAACTCAAATGGGTTCTTTCAATTAACAAACCCGTAGTAGTATTTATGCCATACACAACCCAACTGATGAATTGAATTTATGCCGTACACAACCCAACTGATGAATTGATGACTAAATAGCGTGATAAAATGATATTGACACTCTAAAAATTGATGAAGGCACTCCAAAAAATAAAGGGAAGTAGTTTTGGAATTACACTGATTTTGAAGTGCCTGCATTAATTTTTGGAGTGCTAATATCAATTTCCATAAGAATACTAGCAGAAATTTTTGTAAGAAACAAACCTCAAGATCTTCTGCATCGGGACGGCTTATTAGTTCTTTGGCAAGCAGATACCGGTTTGGCCTATCCTTATCGTCATAAAACACCTTCCATAGTCTAGTTGAGCATCAGAAAAATGATAGTTAGGCACATTTAGTTCATTGGGTTTTTGGTGGAATTTTTTTCGTAGAAAGCTAAATTGTTCTAGCTACTCATTGATGCAGAAATTTGGCTTCATTGAGGCAGAATTCAGTTAGACCGTGTTTGGATCATATATTTGTGGAGGGATTTATGGAGGGAAGAGAAAGGTAAAGATGATGATGGGATGAAGAAGCTAAACTACTATTTTTGATTTCCTTATGATTTTCCTTTCTTTTGGTGAATCTCCTCCACAAATCCACCATCCAAACACAGTGCAAGGGTTCACAGAAAAAAAAAGTGCTCCTCAAATTATTTTCAAATTCTCACCTGAACCTCATACCGGTCTCATACAGGTAGACGTACGTAGACGTACATACGTAATCATGCTAAACATAATCTCAGCATATTACATAGTGCACTTTACAACAGAATTAAATGGTACCTAGACTGTATGATCTTCAATACACACCCCTTTAAGGTGTGTACCATATGCACCTATTGTGTGGTTCATATTGTGCCACCTCATAAAAAATTCCTTGTAGGACCGGTCATTCATAACATTTTATTTCGTATCGTAACTTTTATACTACAAATTCGTAACTTTTTATCAATATGATTCGTAACTTTTTAGCAATAGATTCATAACATTTTGAGAATCATAACAATTTAGTGTGTTTTAATAAGGGTGCATATGATACACACCCAAATAAGGGGTGTGTATTGTAGCACTTCCCCTCTCTGTTATATTATTCTGGTGCATTGGAAACTATTACTCAAGGCTGAGCTACTGTTTGGCTGGTATTGCTCTGGCCATGGCATAGATAAGACACTGAGCTTATGTTACCTGGAACATAGATTGTGTTTGTACAAGGGATGGGAACGTGATACACCATATATGAATTGTGGTATGGCGAGGGTAGGTTTCTATACATTATGCTATTAAAACGAGGTTTTTTTTAAGCAATAAATTATTCGTGTCAAGCACATTTCAAGGATCATATGGTTGGGTTTTTTTTTTTTTTTTGTTATTTTAAAATCTGATTTTTTCCTCCCCAGAATTAGAAAAACATTGGGGGTGAGCATTGGATTGCTATAGTCATAATTCGAGAATGAGATAGTACCTTGTTTCAGAATGTAGGTTTTGAAATATAAATTGCTAAATTCTGGTAACACCACATTCATACTAGACAGGCCTAGGTCTGATAATATGAAAAGTTTAGCCCTTACCCAGGATAACATCTGAACACAGCACCAGATGGCAGAGGTCTCATCGAGTAAACCGTTGTGAAAGTGCTGCATGATAAACAACACAAATTTTACCATTACTGGGCCAACATAATACTATGATTTTTTTACGGAAAACTGTCAAACATGCATGAACGATTTTAGTGAAAGTTTGAAACCTACTCAACATTGTAGCCCCAGGCATATGTGCCCACCACACACACACTCCCAGAGAGCAACGTCTCATTGTCTTTGGTGTTAGTAATGTATGCAAATGTCTCTAGGTTTTTTGAATTACTCAGAATGCGACAAATGGTAGGAGTAAGGTGTTTTGAACAGAATTGGTTCAAAAAACTAACTCATAAGAGAAAAGGAGGCAAGGAAATTGAATAGTTGAATAACAAATGAGGAACAGATACCTTAAAAAGGAGCGCCGCAACTTCCGGACATTGAACCCTACTCCAACATCCTCACTGACAAGACGTGGATTCCACATGATGAGAGGCCGTGGCTAACAATGCAATTTGGAAAGACTTTCAGAAGGAAAACCTTTTCGTTGGCCCAAAAACAAGTGCTCTTCCATTAAAATGTATGAAAGACATAATGTCGACCAGAAGTATGTGAGTCTTCCAAATGCCGTGGAAGATGTAAATGGTTATGTTAGTGCTCAACACAAACTGATATGCCTTAATGTGTGTACTTAATATGTTGTAATAAAAGAATTTATTAGGAATGTGACGGACTAATGGCCAGAGAAAGGAAGAAGAATGCACCAAAATGCAGGTGCTGCACCATAGTTGTAAACGTAACAAAGTGCATTGCATGTGTCTTACGTAACGTATGTGTCAGATTCAGCAAATTTTCCAATTTCATCTGACTCCAAGTTGTACACTGATGAAAAGTTATTTTGGAGACAAGAAGTACCATTTCTTACTACAGAGAAATAACCGAGTAAAAAAAAAGTACAAAGAAATAAACAATTACCTAAGATGAATGAGATAGAAACAATTTGATCATTTCTTGTTTGATTATTATATCCAATTAAAAGTACCATACTATTTCAGTTAAATAATTGAGCTCGAAATTTCGCAAGTTTTTGGAGCTCAAATTTCAAAAATTGTTTGTAATTTACAAAAATGTAATTCATCAGTAGATTGATAACCATAACCTTAGTAGTTGAAATATCTAAGAACATAAGTAAGCTTCTAACAAAGGATGATGAAATCAGGTAGGTACCGGATCATCTGAGAGTTGAGATGTGATTCGCTGTACATATTCCAACATCTGATAATCAGGAACCACCATAACGACAATTTCGTCTTCAGTACTAACAGGCTTCCGGTCGCTCAAACTGGAAAAGATTCGATACAAAATCAAAGAACAGTAAGTATATCTAAACCTAGATATAGACCAAACTAGTCTCTTACAGTTATGAGGACTTTGACTGGTTGCATGGGTTAATCAGTTTGTGAAGGGCAATTATTTCGAAATGTTATGGTTATGCTGTCTCTCTTGGCCTCTAGCTACCACATTTGTGCAGGATTTTCCCAAAGAAAACCTTGGACGTTGCTGGTGTGATCATGAAAATTGTAAAGGATATTAGGGCCTGCATCTCTTCTTGAAAGGAGATCCCTCCCTCACCTGAGAATCTGTTAGTGAGAAATGGAACTTGCCGAGGATCTTTGGGATTCGGCAGAATAGTGCAAGGAGACGATGTTTTGGAGCTGGGTAGTTGGATTCTAGTTTGCTGGTTTGTGCTTACCTTGTTTTCCTTCCTTTTGTTGTGTTTTTTGTTTCTCTGGAGTTAGTGGATGGAGGACTCACAAGGTTATATCCTTGGTCCATGTTGTTTGGTTGTTTTTCTTAATGAAATCAACTAACGAAAAGGAAAAAAATAAGTATCTGCAGCACCCACCAAGGGATTGATAGTTTAGTAGTTATATTTGGGAAAGTTGTGAAAAAAAAAAGTTATCAAAAATGAACAAATGGCCTCCATCAGTACAGACTATAGGAATACCACAGAAACCAGAGAACCGCCAACTCTAAAGCAGAAAAGTTAAATTCATAGCAGCCATCTGTATGGTGAAATTTACCTGGAGAAGCCAAAAGCAGCATCTTGCCATTGATATTTTAGAAGTGCAGCAGCACCAGCATCTGGAAATATCGCTTTAACTCTCTAAAATAAAAAATCGATCTATTCAGCGAATAAAGATGTACATAGAAGTATTATCCTGGATCTTATTTCTTATGCATGTGAAGCTATAAAAAAAGAAGGACCAAACTTTCAGTACCTATAAACTCTTTAGAGTTTAGACAGATGAACATCTAATGTACAATAATGATAGCCTAATGACAGGCCAGAAACCTTGGCCAACTATAAACTTGATCAGGACTCCCATGTAGTCTGACAGTCAAGACACCCCTGCGTCCATCCGATTTGTTTCCAGCCTCTTTCATGCATCGAATTTTCTCTTCTACCATACGTTTAATTACATTAGCAGCAAGAAATTTAATTTCAAACACTAAAAAATGGCTCGTTAATACTAACCTGACATCCTGTTTCTTCAATTAGTGTATCCACGAAAACTCTTGACAGCTCCCAAAGCTCAGCTTGGGCTCCTTCATCGTCAAGAAACTGCAACTGTGGAATTAGGAGCTCAACCTGATGGGGAAAGGAAGAATTCAAGGGAACTGTAAGAAACCATAGCGAATTCCCAATCTCCAACACAAACCACAAATTACTGAATAATGGCCAGAAAGTCCCATGCAAAGTAAAACTGGGAAATACGTCACTTAACCAGGACACAAAGCAAATTGAGTCCCTATTTCTCAGAAGCAAGTCCATGTGATTGCGTCTAGCTTATTACTAGTCGTGAAACATGCCGAAAGTTTTGATGTTCCAGTAGCACTTGCTACCTCTTTTACTAACATATTCAGTGCAACTGGTTCATCCAAGATAGGAGTAGCATATCTATCAAGTTTCTACGACGATTAGACCCGTGAACATAGGGAATCAGGCTGGAAGATTTTACCAATGCTCTATAAATGGATGTTGTATGTTAGTAACCTAGGAAAATTAACCGTAAACATGCTGAGTTGGAAAGGACACATGAACACACACTAATACAGTGCCGATAAAAAAAAAATCCACTAATACAGACGAGAAGTATGAACCGAGGTTGTTTATCACAAGTGATTATAAGAAGTCATCATTTAGCGGGAAAAGCATTCAGAAAATTATACACAAAGCTGAGTTCAGAAAGTACATACTATAGCTCTCATTCCTCCAGAAGACACAAAAGTGGCACTTGCTTGACTTGACTGTCGGACTGCACCCTCCAAATCAGAAGGCAAGCAGCTGAAACATAATTTGGAAACAAGTAAAAACTTGTGTTCTACTGCTTTAGTTATATGCAAATGTAAGATTTTCTTTATAAGCCAACATACTTAATCTGTATGCAATTAGAATGGACAAAATTTCAAGGGAGACTTGGCAAAAAATCCCTCATAGTTTCATTTTATGAGCACAAGGACAAGCACCTTTTGCAATCAAACATAAGGACACATGTGCCTATGAAAGTGCCTAAATATATTACCCTATGAAAGTGCCTAAAACCCTAGGGTACCCTATGAAAGTGCCTAAATCACTAAAACCCTATAATAGGAAAGTGCACCCTAAAATCTTATGAAAGTGCTTAAACATGTTTTGGCCTTATGGCTAAAAAACTCAAAAAGTTGAAGGACCTCTACTGAAAACTATTTTGCTAGCGTCCTTCTCCTAAATGAAAACTATTTTACCGTATTTGTAGCTAATTTTCCCAATTGTTCTACACTCGAAATATAAATTTATTCCTCTTCTACTCCCAACAGATTGTGCTTGCTAAAGAGAAATTAGAAAACATTTTGCCGGATTCAGAAAAAATGCAGAACATGATTCAAAAGGCAACTTGAGAGAAACAATGTAAAACTCAAGCTCTCTTCCTTCTGCAAGTAATCTTCATAACTTTTGGCATTATTGCCTGCCAGCATACCCAAAAGGTACTGGTGGCCTAAAACCCCCAACTTAAGTGGGGTGTAATTTTCTGTCAACCTCTGGTATCTCTGTACAAAGCTCGGTTATTCCTCATGCTGGCTTCCTTTGGATAGAATATGTCAACAGAGGTTTTACGGTTTTACAGGAAATCTGTTCACTCTGTTAGCAGGTTTTTGCAATTGCACAAAGCAGTGGTGGCCAGCAGTTGAACAATGTCATTGTTATGCATACAAATGCTTAGGTATCTCCTACTAAATCATTTCGTGTTACACACGAGTTGATCTCTATAGTGTCTTATTTCGTTAATGAAGAAATCAATTTTCAGTGAAAATTCCAAAGTAGCGACACTTTGGTATTGGCAAAAGAAATCCTAGCATAAGCAGGGAGGACAAACTCTGTGACACAGGATAGGAATGGTTGATCTGCAGGCTATCTAAATTTAAATCTTTCCAGGGGCTATTAATCCCAAGACTGCTAATCCCATCTTTTTCAGTCCGCAAATCAAACGAGGCCTTAGGCCTAAAAGTTTACAGGTAACTGGATATGCACGTCTAAACATTTCTTAGTTTTAAGTAAACATTTTTCCAACCAACCTGTACCCAAAATCAGGAAATTCAACCCCAATCAGAGAATCAAACACACAATAGCCCACCTGTCATCTTCTTCTTCTTCTCCTTGAATTGGTGGTTGTTCTGAGTCTTCCGACTCTATGGAAGTTGATGATGATGGTGGGGATGGCATCATGGCCTCATCAATACCTTCTTGGGGATATTCACCTTGAAACTTCTCAAACTTGGTACAAGTTCTTGAGTTAGTTACAGCTCTGTGGAGTGAAATTCCGTAGGACCCATAAACATTGGAGGGATAAGAAGAAGACCAGAGAAAGGGAGCTTTGGAGGGTATTTTGGGAATTGAGGCAGAGTAGCAGCAGTGCATGTTTGGACATGGAGAGGCCATGGAAGTTTCTGTGTATTGCTCAAAGACCCCCCACCATTTTCTTGAAACTGCTACTGGAGAAGCCCAAATTGGTGCTCGGTGGAGGGAGGAGATAAGTTGGGGAAATATTATTCAGTGTGGAAGCCTAAAAACCACCGCAGCTTGTGTGGCCACTACATCCTTGGATAGCAAAATATATAATTGGTAGTGGGCCGAGCGGAGCTGGTGGGTCCTAATTGAGGACCAATTTCCTGACGAGAAAGGCTCTATTTTATTTTTTATTTTTTGGATCACCAACCTCAGGCTAAAATTTTAGACTATCTCTCATTTATATAAATAGGAAAATTTAACAGGGATTAATTTTTGCACTCCACATTTTCATAAATATAAAAGCACTCAAAAAATTATCTTTTAGCCCTTCAAATTACCCCTAACAAAAAAAAAAAATTGTTTGAAGTGCACTTATAAAAATATGGAGTGCAGAAGTCATTTCCCTTTAGTTTGCCCATATTTATATATATTTAAGTACTCTTATTTCTTGAGATAAAAAATTTCCCTCTTAAGATATTCTAGACACTCGGCAGTCTATCAAAGTGTAAAGGTAAATGAACAAGAAATAAATAAGAAATGGTTGCATATAAAAAAAAAGGGAATATTAAGGAGCATTAATAAATAGTGTTTTCACATAAATTAAGTATTTTAGCTTAGTTAATTTTCGGGGAATTAAACTGCGAAGACATAAATGGACCAAAATTATCCTTTACTCACACGAGAAAAATTTCATGCATAAGAAAAACCAATGCCAGAAGACAATGAGTACTAAAAATTTGGATAAATGAGTAAGTTCACTTTGATGGCGTTTTTTATTATTATTTCTCGTGAATTATGTTCTCGATTAATAGTAGTTTGAAGAATCAATTATGGTTCAAATTCTATCACATAAAACTATATCCATCAAGACAAGATAGAAATATCTAATTTGCATGCGTTTTTCATGGTATTGGACTGATAATTAAATATTTTAAGGGCTTTATCTCAATTTTGAGTTCAACATTTTTTATTTTTTTTTACCTTTCCTTTTTGCAATAAAAGATTTCTACATCACTTATTTGAATGTGTGAACGTAATATCACATATTTTCCATTTTTTCCTACTTTCGATCCAAATTTTATACTCTTTTTTTCATCTGTCTTGGTGAGATAAATCAAAAAGTAACAACAAAATCTAAAAGAAACTACAAAGACACAATACGTTAGTATACTTTTTTTAATTAGTTTATTTCTGAAAGTTTAAATTTATTTGACAAAATAAAAAAGATAAAAATTTGATGGACAAAATAAAAAATTCTAAAAGCGTAATTAAATCAGCTTACATTAAAGACAGTCATAACTCAGGTTAAATTACAAAGTTTCCTCCACATATGTTGTAATTTTTTTTAGGACAAAGACATATCCTATTATACTACTACTAATTAGCAGGGAGGGAATGAGGTTGGTGGCCTATAAAACCTTGTGCATGGAACATATGACATCTATTATTTGGCTGCCACTCTATTTGCCTTGCATATTTTTATTTAATTTAGACATTTTAACTTTGATATGACAGTTAAGAATGTTTGGGTCAACTTTCACAGACTTCGACTAAGTTCTTCTCTGATTAAGTCAAAGGCGAATTTTTCACGCCTGAACAAACGAATTTAAAAGTAATTACTTTCTCGCACATGATCCCTGAATCAAATTTCAATTGTATGTGAGAAACAAAACTCGACCCTTTCGTGGGTCTGATTTGGACACTTTTCCAGCAGACTACAAACATTGACACAACTTTTTCTCGGACTGTGCAACCGGAGCGGGTCAAAAACCGTTAACCCGTTCAGCCAAAACGCTCCATTGGAAATAGAGCCGTTACAAGAGGCTCCACCCATCCGACGACTCAGATTGATACCCAATTCAAAAAAACTTGAATCGTGCCAAACAGCCCCAAAACCCCCATTCCTTCAAGTTTGAGCCGTTACAAGAGGCTTCAACTAGTTCTCTCTCTCTCTCTCTCTCTCTCTCTCTCTCTGCAGTTCTAGTTCTAGCTTTCAGAGCCCATCATCATTATCTTCATCAATCATCATCGACGTATATCTCCCTTTTTTTCCTCTCTCTACGATTCAACGCTCGCTCTCTCTCTCTCTGAAGATCTACTGCTTGTCACTCTTTCTCAGCCAAACATTCGAATGCTCATGGAAGGTAATACTTAAATTTCTGTATCTATAGACGCCTATACATGGGGTACAAACATTTATAGGCGAGTATGATTTTCACTTGTATCGTTCTATATCTCAATTTGTTTCTTGTGTGTTGTTTCGTTCAGATCAAGCCCTAGAAAGTCTCTCGCCCAATTGCAATCACATTGTCTCCGATAACAGTGATAAGAGTGAAATTAGCATGAAGATTGAGACGGAGTTTCTTGATCTGGCCTCAGATCTAACCTTAAAAACTGAAACTTGCGAAGCAGGTATGTTTTTTGTTTTTGTTTTTTCTTTGTTTTTTTTTTTTTACTGTTTTCTATTCGTTTTATCTTTAAAGTTCAAGAAAAAAGGTTTCTTGCTTTCAATTGAGATCTAACCCTAACATCTTTAATGTTCTTTAGTATACTCTTATTTTCTCTTTAATCAGAATTAGTTGAAGAATTGTTTTGCATATGTTCTTTATTGTATCGTAGATTTAAATAAACATATAAATGGAATTGAGGAAGTAGTACGAGTTTGAACAATTTCGCAGCGACCATAAGGAGCATTTGATTTCCTCTGTCTTTTCGCGATGTGTGTACGGATCTACGAGTATATGGTAGTAGTTCAGTTCAAACCCTAGAAATTAATCCTCTTTAGTTTTCTCTTATTTTCTCTATAAGCTCAATTACTTGTAAGTACTTTTTTGCACGTGCTATTTATCTTAGATATTGGAAATACATAAATGGAATTGAGAAATTAAAACGTGTTCTAACAATTTCTCTGCGACCACATGGAGCATTTGATTTCCTCTGTCTTTTTGTGATGCATGTATTTTTCAAAGGGTATATGGTAGTATTTCGGATCAAACCCTAGAAACTGCAACTTGCGACATAGATTTGTGTTTTCTGTGCTTTTGTCTTTAAAGTTACAGAAATAAGGTGAATCAATGTTTCTTGCTTTCAACTGAGATTGAACCCTAATTTTTCTTACTACCTATGGGTTTCCTTCTTATTTTCTCTTTATAAGTTGGTTGAAATTGGATACCAAACTTTGTCAGTTGCCCAAGACTTCTTCTGCACCCTAATGGAGCTATATACTGCCATTTTCTTTGTCTTTTTGTGACGGGGGAACTGATCTAAGGTGTTTGGTAATGTTTCAGAACAAATTGGGGGAAATAATTTGACAATGAAATTGCTTAAAGGAAGCACTAACATCTCGAGCTCACTAAAAAACTGTAATATTCATGCTCCAATGGATGAGAGTGATGTTTTGGATGGAAACCACGAAATGTGTGCTGATGAAGTGCAGACTCTTCCGTTTCTTCAGAAAATTGAAGAACTAAACAACAAAGTCCTGGTAAATCTTTCAAAGATGTTCCCTTGAAATAGTCATCTTAAATGTTTATCCAAATTGTTGGCATTCTTTCTAGTTATCACCACTGCATTTCTGTTTCAGAATTTGAAGAAGGATCATGCAATTTTATGCAGTGAAGTTAAAGGCATCACTGCTGATTGTTTTCCTTGCTCTGAAGTGTTTAGTGCTCTTCAGAACCTCAGTATGTGGAGAAATTAACTTTTAGTTCTTGTTCTCTCCCTCCCCTATTGCAGGTTTTAAGTGGTTTGTTTTGCACTTTCTTTGTTGTATTAGGTTCTGAGAATGAACATCTGAAAAAGAAGTATAATGAAGAGAGTTCCGAACGGAAGCGGCTCTATAATGAAGTGATTGAGCTTAAAGGGAATATTAGGGTCTTCTGCAGATGTAGACCACTAAATCATGATGAAACTACGAACGGGTCTTCCTCTATTGTTGATTTCGACTCATCTCAGGAAAATGAGTTACAAATCATTTGCTCTGATTCTTCCAAAAAGCAGTTCAAGTTTGATCATGTATTCAGGCCCGAAGACAGCCAAGGTAATTTGAAAACTCACAGTTAACAATTTACTTTGCCTTTTTCCTGCTATGATTCTATCTAATGGTTTTTTCTCTCTTTAAGTTTCTAACCTTCTTTTGGTATGTAGAGGCTGTTTTTTCACAAACTTCACCTATAGTGACCTCTGTGTTGGATGGATACAACGTCTGCATATTTGCTTATGGACAAACTGGGACCGGAAAAACATTCACTATGGAAGGAACACATGAAAATAGGGGAGTGAACTACCGAACATTGGAGGAGTTGTTCAGGATTTCCAATGAAAGGAGCAGTGTCATGAAATACGAACTTTTCGTCAGCATGTTGGAGGTTTATAATGAGAAGATAAGAGACCTTCTAATAGAGAACTCAAACCAACCTGCTAAAAAGTGAGTTTTCTCTTGCTCCAGCCTTAAGTAGATTTTTTTGCTAGATATATGCTTCAACTCTAGCAAATGAGACAATTCTGCATTGTTGTATTCCTTAGTTTATGAAGTGGAAAATGTAGAGAACAGTACAACTATTGCAAAAAGGAAAATGATCCGTGTATTCAGATATATTTTTTTGATAGGCATGTGTATTAAGATATTTATGCGAAGGTTAACTCAAATAAATAGCTCTGGGAGAAAGAATATATGTTGATAGAACTCAATTGCATTTGAATGCTAGCTCACACCAGCTTTATGGAATGAGTAATGTTTTAAAACACATTTCATTGCGCATGCGAAGCTCTTTGGGATTCTTTTCAAGTAGTTGGATATACCATGTTATCAACAGACAACTAAAACTTGCGGTAGAAAGTATCACACGTGTCCATTAGTTTCCAATTCCTCTTAGAACTTAGTTGCTTCAGGGATTTTGGGAAGTCTCTGACCATTTCTTTACTTGCTTACTCAAGTTGATCATCATAAATATGTTCTTTTGTCTGAGTATTTATGGTGCACGTACTTGCTGAAAATGCAGGAAAATCATAGTAAAAAATCCCTGTGTTTAGATTTTAATCCTTCTTGCCATCTCTTTTTTCCCTCTCCCGTCCTTTTCAAACAACGAAATACGGGTTAGTCAGGAACTTGTACTGCTCCTTAATATCTAACTTTTCTATGACAATGTGTTCAAGTTGTTGATCTTTTCTCCTTAATATCTGACTTTTCTACGACAGTGTGTTCAAGTTGTTGATCTTATCTCTATTAGTCCAGTAGTTTATCTGTTAATATACGGTCATGAAAAGATTTGAGTATTTTGTGTTTGTGAAACTGAAGGTTGGAGATAAAGCAAACAGCAGAGGGTACACAGGAAGTCCCAGGACTAGTTGAAGCTCGTGTTTTTGGTACAGATGAAGTATGGGAGCTGCTTAAGTCTGGGAGTCGAGCCAGATCTGTTGGATGTACTAATGCTAATGAGCTTAGTAGCCGTTCACACTGGTAATTGTGAATTCCTTTCTAATGAGCTAACACAATATTAAATTCGGAATGATTTAAAACACGAACCATAAGGCAAAAGAAAAGAAAATTTGGCATTGCCAAAGTTTGACAGTTCACTTGGTAATGACATTGGAGCAACAAAAAGACAGAGATAATCTTAAGAGTGAAAACTTGAGTATTTTGAGTCTTTGACGGTACCATAAGGTAACTGAACTAGATCTTTGATTGTCCTCTTTATGATCAAAAAAGTCTTTTTGTTGCAGCTTGTTGAGGGTGACAGTTAAGGGAAAGGATTTAATAAATGGGCAGACGACAAGGAGCCACCTTTGGCTGGTGGACTTGGCTGGTAGTGAGCGCGTGGGGAAGATTGAAGTTGAAGGTGAAAGACTAAAAGAATCTCAGTTTATTAATAAATCCCTCTCAGCCCTTGGTGATGTTATCTCTGCACTGGCATTGAAGACGGCGCACATTCCATACAGGCATCTCTCTCTCTTTCTCTCTCTCTCTCTCTCTCTCTCTCTCTCTCTCTCTCAAACACATGCACACACAAACACGCACAAACATACAAACACCATGCATGCCATGTACACAAATTTATGCCCTTCACATTCTTCTTATTGTTTTTTACAATCTGTTTAACCAGGAATTCCAAGCTTACTCATATGCTGCAGAGCTCTCTAGGTGAGTCTATCTGTTTGTCTTGTATTTCACCTCCTTGAAGTGGAAGCTCTAAATAAATGTAGTGCAACTGCTTTGGACAATCTCATGATGAATATACACGAGTAATGCTTTGTTAATACTCTCTCTATCCCTCATTCTCTGTCCTTTCTTTTCCAATTGTTAATATACTCTCTACATCCATATTCTGGTCCTCTCTTTTGTTAGATGTCAAAAAATCATCTTTTCCATTATGAATAGTCGAAGCAAAAAGTTTGTAATTTTCCAAAGCTCTATTTTAAATAGCTGCAACTGTATATGAAAACGTAAAAATTGTAGGCAAATAAGGAAATAATGCCATCGAAATCCACTTTAGAAGTTGGAGTTTCCAAAAGGACTGAATAGTGGATGGAAGGAGTAATTGTGCTATCACCTTGGATTAACTTCTTAGGATTCCATTCAAGATACAGACTTGTTAAGTAGGAACTCAGTTGTTTCTATCCACTGCCTTTCTCACCAAGTAAAACTTACTGGAACTATGCAGGAGGAGATTGCAAGACCCTCATGATTGTCCAGATTAGCCCAAGTTCTGTTGATTTGGGAGAAACTCTTTGCTCACTTAATTTTGCTAGTCGTGTCCGAGGAATTGAGCATGGTCCTGCTCGCAAACAGTCAGATCTCATGGAACTTTTCAAATACAAGCAACTGGTACGCAGAAGTAGAACATTTTTTACCGATTGAACTATTTACTTTGAGTTCAAAAGCTGCCGTAGCTGATGATTTTTAACTTCGAAAACAGGCAGAAAAATCCAAACATGATGAGAAGGAAACAAAGAAACTGCAGGACAGCTTGCAGTGCTTGCAGTTACGACTCACTGCTAAAGACCAAATCTGCAAAAGTCTTCACGAGAAGGTAATGAATGAGCACAAAATTTTAAAGCAATACCTAGATGAAAGGGTAAATCCCGCAAAAATGCAGATGGATGATTTAATTTTTGGTACGAATGGGAAGGTTCTTTTTAGATGGCCAATTTCCTGTAGGCATCTCATAAGAAGCACTAACAAGTCTGCCAACCTCAAGTATCTATCACTAGATATGACGGAGGTGACTACACGAAACGCTCTAGACACGTGTCGAAATACTGATTCATTGGATACACTTGGGACACATTAAGGGATCAAGGTGCAATTTGTAAGAAAGAGAGATGCCCGGAGTCAAGATTTCCATGGATATTCAATTATTAGATACTGTAGAGGCTGTTGATTTTATCTTCATAATGTTAATATTGGGTATGGATTTTATGCTAATTTGTCATTTGGGAGAAATAATCTTTTTGACTTTTATATGAATTTGTATGGTACTAGAAATTTATTTCATATTTTCAATGTGTCCCACCATGCCGGCGTCCTAATTTTGTAAAAGCTTTTCTATCCGAGTATCTGTGCTTGTTAGGGCATCTCAAATACTGCAGCTTCATTTTGGGAAAATATGGAAGTCATCCAAATTTATTTTATCTTCCTTTGAATTACTGAACAGGTTCGAGATCTTGAGAACCAATTAGGAGAGGAGAGAAAAACCAGACTGAAACAGGAAACTAGAGCTTTTGCTGCTGTTTCTGCTCAGTCTCCAGCCTTGTTCTCAGCTTTAAACCAAGCACAGAAGAAGACCATAGTTGCAGATAAAAAACCACCATTATGTCCTTCAAAACTGAGGATGCCCCTTCGAAGAATCAGCAATTTCTTACCTCCACCAACTCCCGTCCCTCCTTACAAGTCTTCCACTTTTAGTCACCATGCCACTAGAGATGACAAAGAAAACATGTCAAAAATGATGATGCCATCGTCGGCAAAGGGAAAGACAATAACAGTCTTGAGAGCAAGAAGGGGTTCCATTGCTGTTAGACCTCCTCCGACAACAGTTCAAAAGGCCCTTCAGCCTCGGAGGAGGGCCTCCATTGCAACCCTACGCTCGGAGACAAATGCTAATGTGATGACTCCACTCAACACAACTCGGTTAAGGACTGATCGCGTGGTGGGTAGGCAGTCTTTTGTGTGGGACCCACAAAGGTTATGGCGCACATCAAGGGCGCACTCTCCATTGCCACAACTGAAAGAAGAAGCTAATAGGATGGTGGAGGCGACACCAACTGCTGCTGGTTCAAGAAGTAGTAAGTTTATGGGAAGCCCTCCAACACAAGCAGGGTCATGGAAGCCAAAGCATCCAACGGTTGTGGCGTTACAAAGGAAACACCTTGTATGGAGTCCATTGAAGTTGAGAGGCATGAAAAGTAACAGGAGGTCTTTGTTGCCTTCTTTATGATTCATTGATGCACAAATCCACCGCAATCGGTGTTGTTAACCATCTAGAAAAGCACATAATTCCTTTTACTCTATCACTGTAATTCTTTCTCTCTCTTTTGGGGATTTGCTCTAGTGTATGCTTCTTGCTTACTAAACAGTCTCTTTTTTTCTTTTGCTTCGACTCCCATTTTATAATACAGATATTGATTAGCTAATTCCAGAATTGCATTTCTTTTCCCCTTCATGCCAATGAAACATGTAAACTGTTCTTGTTCCATAGATGTTGCATTATGTGATGGTTTTACCAAGTGAAAGTTCTGAGCAAATGGGTGGTTTAAAGTTCTGAGCAATGGCGGTGGCTGAGTTGGATGAGATGCTGGCATTTTTATTTGGTTAGTTATGAATCGATTCCCTTAGACGCTGCCACATGATGACGTGCAAATCTAGTCCCGCAGGTACAAGCTCGAATCACCTCCGAAAGAAGGGGGGTTAGAAGGCCTTGGATCTACCTGGACACACAAAGGTCACTTTTTAGATTTAGGGTTTTTTTTTTTTTTTTGGTGATTTGTGTTCAAAAACTATGACTCATTCACAAGGAAGGAGAAATGGAATGTAAAGCAATACAGTTAACTTCTTTCACTTTTGTTCTTTTTTTTTTCTTTGATTACTGTCAACAATTCCTAATACAAATAGAAACCAAAAAGGGGGAAAAAAAAAGTACTCCGTAAGAGGAAATGTCCTACAATTATCAAATGAAAGAGAATTGTGAAGTCAAAGATGATATAGTTCCAAGTCCAGAGAGAGATAGAGAGAGAATACGAACTTTTCTCTCCCTAGGGTTCTCCCCAACTTGTCACTACTTATGAATATGGGTTGAGATCCTCTCCATGTGAGATGAAATATATCCAATCCCTTGCATATTTGGATTGACCGCCACCAATCTGTGTTGAATTGGTTTTCATAGAATGGGTTTCGATTTTGTCAACAATGGTGGAGGAGGTGATGGCGGCCACCATGCCGGGTTTTTTCAATACCACTTATGTTAATTGACCAATCCAAATGATCTGATCAAATGGTTGAACTCTTAATCAAATCAATCAATTCACTTTAGCCAATTGTATCAATTTTCAATCATTATTAACAACCATGAGTAGTTCTTACATTTGTATTTATGTCATATTATTCAATCGAAAATGGTATGATAAATTGGTTATACTCTTAATCAAATCAACATCAACTGTAGTCAATTATAGCTTCCGATTGTTTAACCATCACTCTGGCACAAACTGATTTACTAGTACTTTTTTAACACCACTTACTTATGATAGGTAAGCAACACAATGGGTTTACTGCACCTAAAAATGGTCCAAATCTTCTCAATACATATAGTTCCGTAAGTGCATATTTTACTATTCGTCGTCACTCTTTTGAAAGAGGAGGTTCTGTTTTACTCAAATTGAGCCTCCAACGTACAACCCTGCAAGTGCACATTTTACTACTGAGGATTATGAAGTGAGCGCGTAAAGATCTAAGAGAGAATTAACTAGACCATCCTTTTGTTTTACCTAATCTTGATACTAGGATGAGTAAGGCAAGATAAAAAACAGGGAGAATTTGAGTTTTGTAGACAATAAATGAACGAGATAACAGGGAAAAAATGGCCAATCCACAATATAGGAGAACGACTCAAGTTCAAACAATTGCTAAATGCGAAGTGAACCGTACTCCAATTGCGATATCCCTTTTCCCAACGTAACGCGTTGCCAAAAATGGGAAATCTGTGGGCAAAAAGTTGGAGTGGAGGTGCTAATTTTTTCTCTCCAGTATTGCCGAAGAAAGTTATTGAAGTCGGCAAAAAGACAAGTTATACATTTGCCGGCGAAAAATATTGCCTTTTAAGTTGCCAAGTTTAGTTCCAAATGGTGCATTTTCTTGCAGTGAAAAAGGTCACAAAGTTGACGTAATTCAATATTGTGTTTCAATTTCATGCTTTTGAAGATAAACGTGATTTTTTTTTTGCCAACCGATAACAGATGATATTATAACTCCAATTAAAGAGTATATCAAGATAACAACTCGTCCCTAAACAAATGATCAACATGATCAAGTAACCACGACGGCGGAGATTGATCCCACAACTATACTCCAAACCAACTAAACATTTTCCTATAGAAACAAAAAACAACCCAAAACGGCCAACTGGGAGAGACTATCAGTCGGGAGAAAAACTCACGGCAAGAAACCGAAGAGAAAACCTCCTCAAAAGGGAAAAGAATAAGCAAAGGATCGCAAACTAACAAGAAAGTGGAAAAAAAAAAAAACCTCGCCATCATCATCCACCAACATAATCTCCAACTCCACGACTCAATCATGCACTAAAGCTCCGCACCCATAGCCGCACATCTGAACCGCACCACCAGAGAGTCGCAAACAACGAATATGATGGAGGAGGTCCGGCGGTAGAGGAACAAGGGAGGCCAAGGCATCGTGAGGCCTGAGGGGAGAACGGGGGTGAAGAGTGATGAAAGGAAGGGAAAAGAAATTTCGAACGGAAGCCGACGGAGAAAATAAAACTGCAATGGTGAGATTGCCCCCATCCATTTTAGGATTGAAACGCTAGGCGGAGGAAGGAGAAGAGAGAAACAAAGAGGTGCCACGGCTAGTTTACGCCCGCCCTGGTAAGACAATTATATACGTGGTGTATACCCTGGGGGATTGGGACCATCTCCCACACAAAAAATAAGCAGCAGGAGAATGGCCATTAATTGCAAAATTGCCACTGTTATAACGTACTAGTAATACGTACGACATTGATACTTCTCTCTTTCATAGCCGTCTGCTCCATCTCTCCTCCATCGCCCACTCCGACCAAACCCATCGCCAGAGGAACGTCGTGAGTAGCTTCAAGAAACTGAACCAGGTGACTCAGATAACCCTATTTCGAACTTTTTTTCCCCCTTCGATTTCGCCTACGAAACCCTAACCTATGGATTTTTATTTTTCCCCTTTTGCCTAGATTTTCGCAGATCTGTTTTTTTGAGACGAAACCCTAACCTGAAGGTGAGATACTTTCATCTATTTGTATTTCGGCTTCAATTTTTTTTCTTCGTTTCTGTTTCTATTTCTATTTCGGCTTCATTCTCCATCTGTTTTGGTTACTGGAGGGATAGGGGCGTTGTCATTAGTAAATTAGGTTAGAATAGTGGAGTTGAACCGAAAAATGTGTAGACGTGGGCAACAATTGTGATAGGGTCAAATACTAGGGTTTGAAGTGCAATTCTCCCTAGAGTCCGACCAAACACGTATATTCAGCCCTAAATTACAATTCGATTAAAATCACGAACCAGCCCAAAATCCCAATCGTAAATCGAGCAAAACTCCGGCAACGATTATCACTGGTACTTCTCTCCCTCTCGGTCCTCTATCTCTATCCGTTTGTTGTTGTTTTCTTTGGTAATTTAAATGTTGAAAGATAGTAGCATATTTTGGGGTCTAGTAATTAAACACACCGTCAAGAGTAAGGATTAATCAACGCAGTTGTAGCATTCTTATGGGGCCTGAAGCGGTGGCTTTCTAGGGTTTTGCCCGGGGCCGGCCCTGCAATACATACGCTTATAATTTGTTATGATTTGATTGGTGAAGGTTCAAAATGGAACCCATGGATATTGTTGGTAAGGCGAAGGAGGATGCATCCCTTCCAAAAGGTTTGTTCTTTTTTTATATTATCCCCTTAATATATTCATGGTTTCTAGATGCAAGCAATTTCTGTTTCTGTCTTGAATTCATGCTTGTTCTATTTTTGCGAGGCCTTTTGTTTTTGTGCAATTCTATATATATTTTTATATTTTTAAGTTCGACAATTTCATATATGCGTAAAGAAAATTGGGGTCATTTCTACATTAAACTTGTATTATGTGCAGCTTCTTGACCCTTAAAAACATTTCCTTTTATTTAACCTCTTCGATTTGCTTTAAGAGATAGATAGGGAGTAACTAGTAAGGGGGACCTTTGCTTCTCTTACAATTGGATTCAAAAAATCATAGTCCTCGGGCAATTTGGAGTAGCTCTTGCTTGACTTTATTAGGCCCCAAGCTCTTCCATTAGAAAAGCAGGAGTAAATAGAAAGAGAGATCCAGAGACTGTCGTTGTAAGCAACTTGAGCCATAGATGCTTGATTATTGAAGTCACTATGCAAATGGAGAGGCAAGGAACTAGCTTAAGCCCTCAATTTGTTTAAGTCCCCAAATTATAATCTTCTTTCAATTTAGCAAAAGGCCCCCAATCAAAATCCTTCTTATCTAGAGGTTTAACAATAAAGACTTTCATCAATAAAGGGCTAAAAAAATCCTTCTTATCCAAGGCCATTAAAGAAAAACTTGCTTCTATAAAACCTAACAAATATAGTACTTTTTTTATAGTCTGCATGAAGATGGAAATACAACAATTTTGGAAGGCCCCACAAGGAATTTTTTGAAGTAATGGTCAACAAAGAAAAAGAAATTTTATCTTATATTCTTAGGACTTAACGATTAAAAAACACTTTGTCCAAACTCCAAAGGCCCCCAATGTGGAATTGGGAAACTTGATCTTATTTACGAGAATGAATATGGAAGAAAATTGTTCAAAAATTGAATAATTGGAGATAGGGACTAGCTAGCCTAGCCCAGTTGTAAGATTAGCTTGATGAATTTGATGCCCGACATATAACATTAATAGATGAGCCCTCCCACGGCTAGATGGATTAGCTGGCATCCAAGCTTAACTAGAAGTCATATTTGCCTTGCATTGAATAATTCCTATTATCTGTTCTTTGTCCCATAATAGTATATAATTGAAATTTCAAATAAGGAAGCACTCTATGGTATATCGTCTTAAGGTCTCCATGTAGCTATTTTATAGGGTACTCATATTCTTATAGGCGACGACTAGTTTTTTTTTCTAGAAATAAATATTCTTGAGAAAACTCTATAAGTAGCAGTGAAGTTCTAACTTCTCAGCAAAGCCTTTGCTTAATGTTTTGCTCTCTTTCTCTGCCATCTTTGGTTAATTCATAGAGCCTCTATGATGCACCGACACACCTATTTGGTTGTATCCATAGTGAACACATCGGAGACATGCGACGCAATGGGACAGGTATAGGACACGTTAGATTGCATGTCCAGGTAATTTTATTGACTTTAAAGTAGGGGACACATCGGGGACATGGTGTCTGGAGTTAGTAATGGACTAATGGGTGCCGATCAGACGAGTATTTGTAATTTTAGAAATCTTTATCTAGGGATAACCTTTAAAATGTGAAAATTAAGTGGTAAAAATTGCATTTAAGAGAATTCAACTTGAGAAAACCTACCCTTGTTAAGCTATAGTAATCAAAAAATAAAGTGAAGATTGGAAATGATAATATTAGTTTTGGTTGTTTCTGCATGTAATATTCACATGAATAACAATTAAATACATACACGCATGTGTATGTATATATAGACATTTGTGCATATATATTTTGCCGTGTCTCCTGCCATGTTTGTCTGGTTGTGCACCCAATTTTTATACTTGATGTGTCCTATCCCCATGCTATGCCCTTGTTGTGCTTCTTAGCTTAGAGCCTTTTTAGCTATGATGGAACTATGGGTCCTACACTGTTCTCCTCTTATCTGTTTGCTTTCAAACTATGATACCGGAAAATGCTAATACCAAGCGAGAATTATGTTTCAAACTACCTTTCCGAATTATGGTTCGCAAACATTTTGAAATGGTGAATTTAGTGATGTAGAGCAATATCAGGGTCTTTCTTTAGAAACTAGAGCGAGTGGAGCTTTAGCAAGCTAAATCATAAGAAATTGTGGACATAATGCTTCTAGAGTGGTGTAATACATGCATGTTTAGATATATTGTACTACATTTATTAGAATATTCTCTCTTCAAATGTACATTCTTAGATTATAATGCATAGAAGCCTACCCCCACTGTACCACAATTGTAAGCATGTGGTGTGACACGTTCGCATACCCGTTCCTTGTACTAGAACGTATATGCGCTCCAGGTAACATAGCTTAGGGTCTTAGTAGCCAGATCCTCTTATCAGGGTGGCGAATCTACCACAGAACCTCACTCCACGCTCCAAAGTTAAACTCTCCTAGAAACCTAGCTCTTATAAAGAAAGGAGCCTGCTCCCAACAATGACAACCTCTTAAGCATAGAAATTCCAAAAAAAAAATGATACCAATCAAGAAAATGACAAACTTAATGTGTAAAACTGAAAAGCAAGCTATTGGTGAGGTGAATGATAGCAAGAGGATGGAAAGCATAAGCATTATTTTCTCTATGAGCCCATAGGTGCATTAGTTTCTACCACTTAGTATTATCGAAGGCCGTTAAAAAAAACTAAGTATTATTGAAGTTTCAGTACTAGAAAACATGGATGATATCATTCTCCCTGAGCTGATTTATTTACCTTTTACGTTGTGTTTTGTGAATGAATTACTATACTGTTTGATATGGTAATGTATCTTATGATGTACTTTCAGCGACCATGACTAAGATCATTAAGGAGATGCTGCCTCCAGATGTTCGTGTGGCGAGAGATGCTCAAGATCTCTTAATTGAGTGTTGTGTTGGTAAGAACTTGGTTATAGCTAGCTTCGCAGCATTCATACTTTTTCTTTACATCAACGATATTATCTGAATGGCATTATCCTCTGATTTGATTGCTTTTCAAATGTTCCTTTGCATGGTAAGTGCCACCAGTTATGTACCAATCAGAAAAATAACTGTCTGCTGTCATTTAACAGGAACTTTTTCATTAGTAGCAAGTAGCAACTATGTTTGGTTGATTGAAGCATTTTTCCCGACGACAACTTTGTTCTTGCATTTTGTTGAGTAGAACCTAGGAGGGTATTGCATCCTTGGTGCTTTAATCTTGGAAATACATAAAGTCACTTCAAGTCATTATGCGTGTTTGACATTATCGGTTCATGGTGTTGGGCTACAGACCAAGCACAATACCTCGGAGAATAAAAAGATCAATCACAACAAGAAAGCACAACACTAAGGTTGGTGGTCATCTTGTTGTTTTGCATAAACCTCCAAGTTGGAATAGATAGTCCGGTTGTACAAGGTATATCGGTTTTAATGTCATCCAAAGGATTAGAGATTGGGTCGAGGTCTTCATTCTAGATCATCCAAAAGTCCGTGCAAGGATTGTGAGATGTTTTTGGTTTGGACTTCAACATTTAGAAAGGACCTTCTGGGAAAGGCGGACACATTTAATGGCCTTCAAGTAATTGGTATTGTTGAGTTGAGATTGTTGAGCGAATATTGGACCATCCAATCGAAACATCTCTTATGAAAAGATGTCGAATCTCTCATTTTCTTGAATTTGGAAAGTTGTTTTGAAGTGGCCCATACACCTTTTTGGTGGTAAGTTGAGCAATGCTATATCTTGTAAGCATGTGGTGCTAGTCTTGTAATTGCTGTACTTATATTGCAGTTACTTATCTAGTCTTCCACTCATAATGGCATTTTTAACACCATATATACAGTAATGTCTCTCTTACTAAGTTCATTTGCCAGTTTACACCTCAGCCAGATCTAACATGAAAACATACTGCTTCTATGCTCTTGCAGAATTCATAAATCTTATTTCATCGGAGTCCAATGAGGTCTGTAACAGAGAAGAGAAGAGAACAATTGCACCAGAGCATGTACTCAAGGCTTTAGAGGTTTTTCAGAAATCCTGTACTTTTGCACGTTCACTTTTGGATTTTGTGTTATCATGTATGTCATTATTGTGCATATCGTGTCATCTTACTCTTAGAAACTTTGGGGTGTTTGATACGCTGCACATTATTTCGCAACTCATGAGTACCATCTTGTCTTGGTTCATTTGTCCTATTACAGACAGTTGTTAGGTGATAGCCTGCAATCAGGAATAGAGCAGTTTAGGATATCTCTGAGCAGTAATTAACTACACATTGTCTTTTTGGTGGATTCCCAGTTTCTAACTAGTAGCCTAGCCGATAATCTTTTTGTTTGATTAACAAGAAGTTATTTTTGTGCTCCTGGGGCATTGCCTTAAATCCACTAGGAGCCACACGATTGTGTGTCCCTTCAAGACACCTAAGCTTTTTCCTTGTATAACTTTTTGGAGTTGACAGGCCACTAACCATTGCTGTGTCTCAGTCCTATTGTAAATGCTGCCAACCCGAACGTCCAATAGTGAGCTGGTGATTTTGATAGTTATACTATAATACAATGGAATTGGAAAATCATTCATTGAAACTTTTATAACCAGGAGCTTGTCTTTTCTTAGCCAGATGAAAGATAACTATTCAATATTGGTATGTGAAGTTCAGTAGCAACAGATTCAATCTAGGCTTTTTTGCTTCATACTTTATCTGGAATCTTACTCTCACTTTTTCTCTGCCTTGATGCTAATACATAGTGTACTTTTGTCTTGTCTTTGTGATTGCTCTCAGGTTCTTGGTTTTGGGGAGTATATAGAAGAGGTATACGCTGCATATGAGCAACACAAGCTTGAGACGATGGTAATTATTGATTTCTACATGTTCCCTGTCACCTTTAGCTAAGGCAGGAGTGATGTTTTTTGACTTGGGCATTGAGCTGATCGACTAGATAACCTTTCTTGAACTAGTAAGTTTTTATCTGGTTCCACCATTGATGGAGGGAGTTACTAAAAGTCCATATTTCCTATGCGACGTAAAAAAATTTCTAATAAATTTCCACTCCAAAGTTCAAGAAAATAATCCAATCTGCCACCATGAAATTCTTAGGAATCCTATAGTTTGTGTCTCTTTTCAGTTTCGCACTCTGCAACTTTATTTCCCCTCAATTTGAGATTTGCTTCTATCTGCTATGAGCTATCAACTAGGAAGAATTTAATGTATGTTTCTAAATAAGGTTTTGTCCCCACTTAGACGAAAATCCTGGCTCCGTCTACCTCTAATTACTTAAAAGCATTCTGATTTCCTTAATTCTTCTTGTTTCCTATCATTATCACACATCACATGAATAGTTGAACTTGTTAGGAAGTTTCTGGAGTCCACAATAGTGTTTATTGATTTCTTTTGGAAATTCCTTCTAGCAGGACACGCTAAAAAGTGGAAAGTGGACCAATGTAGCTGAGATGACGGAGGAAGAAGCGTTGGCCGAGCAGCAGAGGATGTTTGCGGAGGCACGGGCAAGAATGAATGGTGGGGCTACAATCCCAAAACAACCGGACCCTGAGGCCGCGATTCCCAATCAATCAGAGCCCGAGCTGAGTGCCAATAGCCAACTTTAGGACCTCTTTTGTAAACCATAGGCAAGCATCTTACTCCCATATATTCTTCTCCATATGTGGCTTTTCACCTTAACTAGTGTACAAAAAGCCCTTTGCTAGTGTACTGAATTATCTAGATCCTGTGCTTATTTACTTTATAAGTTATGTCATCATCTTATTGTAAATAGTGAGTTTGTTTGAATTTGCTCATCTTTCAGAATTATGATGATTACCTATTATGCTTTTCTCCCCCCTAGTTGGAAGGCCTTGTCACCGTGTTTATTGCGGTAGACCTCATTATTATGGTTGTGACTAGGAGGTTAATAGAAAGTGGGTATGATTGGTGAATTAGTTGGTCAGTGGTTAATCACAGTAGGGAGTTTTCAATTTGGTGCTCATTTAGAGCTGTGATAGAAATTGTTGTCCCACTTAGGTCGCTTAAATGAGTGTTTTGCGATTTATGTGTCAACTCTTGCTTCTCCAGTATCATAAAATTTTGGTTGTTTGGGGGGTCTTAGTGAAAGACTGAGAGGGGTTAGAAAATGTGTATGCTGTATGTAGGCATGTAAGACTACAATAGAGGCATGTCGATGGGGCGCTCTCTTATGGGGCGTGCTTGAGTTTGAGTCTTACTGCTGCGAGTTGCACTTTTTGCCCTCCCAATATATTTGTACAGACAGAGAGTCAAGGGGCAGGACTGTTTGTCCCAACAAAAAGAAAAAATCCTATATGTACATATATGTATATATGATGACATATGTATGGACGTTAGGCGCAGTTTTGAGTCACAGAAGAGTAACTGTAAGGCTGTGTAAATTTTCCACTTTTTAATCACTCTCTCCCTTTGTAATGGAGACACCATTCAAAACCTTACGTCACGTTGTTCCTGGTAGCGAGAACTTTCTGGAATTTTAACGTTTTTGACGTCAGAAGACATGGATGCAGAAGATGAAAGCATGTCTGGGTAAAATAGTGATGTCGCTGGTTTCCTGTTGCTTCTGTGACCATGCCCTTTTACTGTGTACAGAACATAGATCCAGGTCAAAAAAAGAGTCTCAGTCAAGCAGTTGCTTTTGCTCCCTACCCCACCAGAAAGTGAAATGACACACACACACATTGTCTCGTCAGATCCCTTTCTTGTTTCAAAACAAAAACGTCCTCTCTCTCTCTCTCTCTCTCTCTCCCTGTTCTTTACTGCTTCTACGGTTGGTGGGGTAGACTATGTTTCCTTTGTCAGGATTCTCTTGCACTGCGTTTGAGGGCTACAAATAAAGGGGTGGAAATCCCACAAACCCAATTAAAAAAACTAAATCCAGAATTCTCTCTCTCTCTCTCTCTCTCTCTCTACTTAAGGAGCTGCCTTCCCTTTGATTTGCTCTCACAGAAGAAAGACATACATGGCAAAGAGCTCCGAGGACTTGTCATCCAAGAGGCACTTCCACTGGACGACAAAAGTTACTAATGAAGAAGAACAAGCAGCTCCAAGTCTGATAAAGCCCTCAAAGAAAACTGTAGAAGACACAAAGGAAGAGAAGGCTCATAAAAAGGAGCCAAATTCAGAAGGACCAGAACGATTGGTTTCATCATCATCACAAAGAAGGAAACTGCAAGCCATAGCAGTTTCCAGGCTTCGATCCCTCGCCACTGCATTCCGAAAAAGCCGGTCCCACTCCTCACCGCTCGGTCTAGGCCAGAAAGTCGTTGGTACTCTTTTCGGGCACCGGCGAGGCCACGTGAATTTCGCATTCCAAAAGGACGCTACATCGGAGCCGTCGGTCTTGATCGAGCTGGCGACCCCAATTAGCGGATTGGTGAAGGAAATGGTGTCTGGATTGGTCCGAATCGCTCTGGAGTGTGATAAGGAAGAGGGAGGGGAGAAGAAGACGGCGGCAGGGGTAGCAGATGGGCCAAGGCGGCTGCTGGAGGAACCACTGTGGAGGACTTACTGTAACGGGAAGAAGTGCGGGTTTGCCACGAGGCGGGAGTGTGGGATTAAAGAGTGGAAGATATTGAAAGCTCTGGAGCCAATATCAACGGGGGCTGGGGTGCTGCCAGGGAGTAAGAAGGGAGAGGAGGGAGGAGGAGGAGAGGGTGGTGATCAGGAGGAGGAGGCAGAGGTGATGTACATGAGGGCCAAGTTTGAGAGGGTGGTGGGGTCTAGGGATTCTGAGGCTTTTTACATGATGAACCCTGATAGTAATGGTGCTCCTGAACTTAGTATTTACTTGCTCAGAGTCTAGATGACAACAGCCTCTTAGTTTCTGTTTTTTCTTCTTTACTGTAGACTAAGGATACTAGTAAAAGTAGTGATACTTCTTTAGCTGTTGAGCCAAGAACATGGAGATCTACTTCTCTCTTGAATCTCTTCTCTTCCCCCCTTTTTTTCTGGCGGTTTCTTGGGTTCTTGTATCTTTTTCATTTTTGGTTCTGAAGAAATGGAAAGTGGGTTTTTGCATCGATTTCTCATGTTTCTGCGTGGAATTGGGAATTACATAGGACTAGTTGTGAAGATGGTTCAGTTGATCAGTTCGCATCGGTATCTAATGCTTTCTCTGTCCGTCTGGTCTTTTCTTTGCATTTTTTTTTTTTTTTTGGGTACGTCGGAAAGTCCTTTGTTTGTGATTCTGTTTTTTGAAGCTATTTCCCTTGTAATTGACGTATTAAACGCAAATCTTATAGTAAGATTATATTCACATCACAATTATCCTTGTTAGGTGTTAAATCGATTATCAAAACTCAAACCATGTTGCAACCATTGTGCCGGATCACGCCCTATTATTATTAATAGTGGGGCTTCAAAGAGGTTCTTCTTTTTTTTTTGGATTGTGAGAAAGATTAGACCATGGTTTTGTTTTTATGTACCCACAATTAGTTTGAACTTAGGATGGGTTAGGATATCCCTGCGTGACTCATACTATAAGATTTCTTAGGTAACACCAATTCAATCCACATAGTCTTATTCGATGATACGCCGTTGGCTGTTCTAAGACACGATTTCTTTTTCATTCATGCTAAAAGATCAAAGTTTGTCGGACAAGAGAAATGAACAATCGGTAGTTATCGGTATTCATTTTAAGAATGATCCCGGAGTGTTAAAAGAAACCGTGGTAAGTGTTATTTATGTCACCCGAGGAGGAATGGCATGGGGAAATTAAGGAATACATGGGGATCTTAATTCGTTTGTTTGGGGCATCAACGGCTCTCTCTCTCTCTCTCTCTCTCTCTCTCTCTCTCTGCGTGACAGGTGAAACAATTTCAATTATGGAAAGGTTCACTCTTTTTCTTTTAGAGAGATATTTTATCCCTTTCTTTACTTAACTTTACTTTACTTTTCTTTTAGTTTCTTTAATTAAGTGATGGACACAGGTTCCTCCTCCTCTTCAGGGAATTTCATTACTAAACGTTTTGGGCATTTGATCCAAAGGGATTTTGATGTTCCAATCATTGAATTTGGTGCAGCAAATGATCAGCAGCAACATGAGAGAGAATCCCCAGGAAATTTTCTATTAGTAGTAAAGTAATTGATAAATCATAGAAGTTCACAAAAGCAAATCAAAGGAAAATTTGCTACCTGACCACCTAGCCTAGCCTGCTGCGTGATTTGGCTTTTTCAATTTGTTGACTGCCATTGGTAAAACTGCAAATTAGAAATTCAATGATACATATCCAGAAGAATAGCGTCAGAATATTCGCTAACATTTAACTCTCTGGGTCCCTAAAAACTCCCAATTTGTTATTGTTATGTTCATAAAGGCAAAAAACATATCCCAGTTGGAGTTAGCTTTATTATTAGAATCAGTGTAAGGGGTATTTTTCTAAAATAATTTTCGGGATTCACCTGTTTTTTATTTTTTTTTCCTGTTAAATTATGCTAGCTTTTGCTCACTTCGATTAATGCCCGGAGATTACTCTCATCCTCTACCTTTAAGATGCCTAATAGAGCCCAAAAAAAATCCTATTAGTTTGGCTACCTAAGAGTTGATAGCACCTATAGAAAATTAGAAATGTCGAACCTTAGTTCACTTGTTGGTAGATTGTTGCAACTTGCATGTATCTTCCCATTTAAAAATAAAAGAAAATGAACAAAGAGTTCTCTTTTCAATACGAAAGTTAAGAATATACACACACATATATATAGTGAGCTTCTTGTGAGGACCTTAAATAAGCTCCTTAAGTGCGGACCTCCCCATTCATCCCATTTTCCGATTGAATTTCAATGATCCGAGCTGCTCAATGTAATTAGAACATGATTTTAAGAGATTCCGTTAGAAATCGGCAAAAAAAGGACCGGGAAGGGCTTGATTTGAGCAGTTTTTTTTTGAACCGTTCAATAAAAAACTGTTCGGATGAAGTCCTTCCCGGCCATTTTTTTTTGAAAATTTCTTGAGAGGACCCTTAAAATCACGTTTTGATCACATTGAGCGGCTTGGATCGTCGAAATTCGATCGGAATCTATAAGGTCCACACTTAAGCTAAGTAGGAGATCCCTCATAAGAAGGGGACTCATATAGGGAAATGATATTGGCACTCCAAAAATTGATGCAGGTACTCCAAAAAACAAAGGAAAATGACTTTGGAATTACACAGATTCTGGAGTGCGTGCGTCAATTTTTGGAGTGCCAATATCATTTTCCCTTATATATATATTTCAGGTAAGGGCGTCCTTATTTTAAATAAAATGCGGACGTCCCCTTTTCCGATCAAATTTCGATGATTCGAGTCGCTTAATGTGTTCAAAACGTGATTTTAAGAGTACTCGCGAGAAATCATAAAAAAAAATGATCGGGAAGGGCTTGATTTGAGCAGTTTTTTTGAACCGTTCGATAAAATACAAACAAAAACTGCTCGGATCAAGCCATTTCTGGTCTTTTTTTTTTTGCTGATTTCTCGCGGGTACTCTTAAAGTCACGTTCTGAACATTTTGGAGATCATTGCAAATTGGTTGAGAAAGGGACGTCCTTAACTTAATACAGTAAGAGCTCCCTTACTTGAATTTTGTGTGTGTGTGTGTGTGTGTGTGTGTGTCTATATATATATATATATATATATATATATATATAGAGAGAGAGAGAGAGAGAGAGAGAGAGAGAGAGAGAGAGAGAGAGAGAGAGAGAGAGAGAGAGAGCTCTCTTGGGGAGGGTTCCTCCTCCTGTGGTGATCCTCCACTCATCTCCAAGAACGGAGTGTTGGGTCAAATATTAGAGCTGAGCGACCTTTCCTTTTTGTTTATGTTCTTGTTGTTTCTGAGTTTTTTGGTCTTGTTGTTTTTCGGCCTATGGGCTGCGCAATTTGTATCAATATAACTTGCGTTTTTTCCTTTTGTTTATGTTCTTGTTGTTTCTGTATTTTTTGTTCTTGTTGTATTTGTTATTTTTCGGCCTATGGGCTGCGCAATTTGTATCCGATTTGTATCAATATAACTTGCGCTTTTTCCTTTTCGTTTATGTTCTTGTTATTTCTATGTTCTTTGTTCTTGTTGTATTTGTTGTTTTTCGGCTTATGGGCTGCGCAATTTGTATCCGATTTGTATCAATATGACTTGCATTTTTTTTTCCGGTAAAAAAAAACGAAAATTAAGCGATATTGCGCATTATTTTCAAACAAAATAAAAACACAAAATTCATGACATATCTTATACCGATTCACAGAAATGCTATTTGGGTTTTGATGCGAGTGTCCGGTGTCAATGCCAACCTATATTCACCAACATGAAGAGTCATTGATGACATGACAAAAAATTTATGTTCTTCAATGCCGTTCTTTTATTCACATCACAGATTCCTTGGGTATTTCATAATTATTATTTTGACTGACAAAGGAAAATACTTATAAGTTGACATATGAGTTGGGATGCAAATGAGTCGAGTTTTACCGTATCCGAGTTCGGCTCGCTTACAAACAAGTTGAGCCTGGCTAATTTACTAAACAAATATCTTTAAATGAGCCGAGCCGAATTTTTAAGTGTTGAGCTCGGTTGTTTTGTACACGAGAAAAAACTCCGATGATAGCCAACCCTTGACTAGATGGTTGTTGGCGATGTGATGCTGGTTTGCATGTTGGTTGTTACATCATGAAAAATAAATGAGAGTTTTCAAGTTTTAGAGTACTATTTAATTTGTTCATCCGTGCACGTAAATGCTACGTGATTCACGCCAGATTTATACTTCAATGACCAGAGACATTGATTTTGTGGGGCTTATTTTTGTAAACAATTCAAGCGAGTCATTCTTATTTTGATAAGTATTTGATCGAATTACATGTGTCTTGCTTGAAATTATTGGTAAAACTAGAACTACCAATTTTTTTTAAAGAAGAAGAAGAAGAGAGTAGTGGGGCCCCTGGGTGGCCCTAGAGTGGCTCCGCCACTCCTAAAGCTCGAGATTGGGTCGATTACTTAATAAGTTGAGCCACAGACTGCTCGCGAGCAACTCGATTCGTTTGCAGCCCTACATACGAGTATTACACACATATGCGGGTTAGTAACACAGATATTTCTCTACCCAAGTACCAAATACTTCCTGTTAAGTGTACTTCACAGAACTCATGTAAACAAATCAAGTTCCATCATTAAAGTGCAATCCACTGGGTTCTATTTTTCCCCTCTCTTTATCCAGTAGGGACATGAAGAACTAGAATAAGGATACATGCCGTTAGAATATAGTAATAATATAATATCATAATCATGTCTTGATATAATTATGATATTATATGATTTTATTAATTTTATTTAATTATAATTGACTACGATTTCATTATAATTGAAATAATAAACGACCATCAATCTCATTATTTGTCTGCTAAGTCGATCCCTTCTTTTATTCTTTGGGTGATTCTCTTCTACAGTTAAGCTCTCTCCCATTATATAAATAGAGGCCTTATTATATAGTTTTATCATTGAGTGCAATAAAATATTTCTTCTCTCATATTTAACAATACAACCTGATACTTAAAGGAAGAAGTGGTATTTTGGACCCCTTCCTAGAACCCATAGGTCTAATTAATTAATGTATCTATTATTAATTCAATTAGATGTATTTTTCTACCATATAACCCTCCTTGTTTTCAGGCTTTAATTATTACTAGTATTTATTAAATCCTTTTTTTTTTTCCTGCAAAGTAAAAGTGGGGGAGGGGCCATACTAGAGGGGATGAGGCGTGGAAGGAACAAAAGGGATCGATCAAGATCACCTTCACGGCGTTCAAGATTTGTTTTTGGAAAATTTCCTAAAGAATATTCAAACATTCAACAGTTCATGGCTTGGAATGGAATAAAGCTAGGCCACTCTGCTTTACTCTATAATGACACCAATCATTGCAGGCTAAGCTTAAAAAGTACTATTTGGCCACTATGGGGAGTATCTTACCCTAGAGTTTATGGAAGACGGACACGTGTTTTCAAGATTGGATGAGCGAATACTGAACAAAAATTGTAATTATACGAAAAGGCGATGATAATATTCTTATGCACTACAAGAGTGTAGTGTGCCTATGTGAAGTCCACCATAGATGCTAGAACACTGTAGTTGCAAGAAAAATCATGTTAATTGAATATTGGTAAGTACTACAATATTATGATAGATTTGTCTTGCAATATATATATTTTTATATAATTACATTGACTCTCTATTTTTGTAAATGAACGTTAACGATTAGGGACTATCGATACTCGATCAATTTAATATTTTTTCTTCTATGATCTGCTCAATGAACTCTACAAATTGAAGGGTTTGAATCATGATGATAAGATCTCAGTGAAGCGTATTGGGGCTCGCACGATGGAAACCTCTTGTCCTAAAAATTGTATAACTACTATTATAAAATGATTACCAGTTGAAAACATTGATATTGAAACGTTGGGCACTAGAAGACAGAGAAAAGGGAAAACATAGAAAAATAAACTAAATTGAAGGCATAAAAAATGCAGCAACAATTAGGGTGGAAAAAAGGGTCTCACTTAGCTTTGTTTGCAGTATTCAATGTCAGACGCCGTTCAAAATAAAAAATTGTCAGTCCAACACTCATTCATTCTTCACCTTGTCCTCCTGCTAGTAAGAGTTGGGCGTGATGGCTGATATATATATGGACGACATAGAGGCAGGAAGTAGAATTGTTCTTTGAAAACGTTGGCCAAAAGATCACGCGTTTGTCGGGCGGAAATCGTTCCTTCACCTTGTACTTTTTTTCCCTCCAAAATCTGAACAAAGAAATGAAGTTGTCAAATTTGCACAAAGAAATTGTTCCTTCTTAGGAATGGGCTAGGCGTGGGTTTTTGGAAAGCTTCAGAAATGGAAAACGGGAAAAGGGGGCAAATTTGTTTAGAAGATGACGTTAAATGTTGAGAAATATTTCATATATATTACACCTTAACTTGTGCCCGGGACATTGATTAGCATTTGCCACAAATCAAATTAAAAGGAAAAAAATTGAAAATATTCCTGTGGTGCCAATAGCCTTAGTTGCATCCACAACTGTTGGAAATGTTTTTATTATCAATGCCCAAAATTGAGGCTTTACAATTTGATATAATAGTTAGGTCATTTGGGTAGGTTGGGAAGGTCACATTGTTGCTCTTGCCATATTTTGAAGGATTTTAGGAGAGGGTGAGACCATCAAAGTCAATGGCGGAGCCAAGATTGTGAACTCGGGGGGGGGGGGGGGGGGTGTTTGTGTGTGTGTGTGTGTGTGTGTGATTGGAACGTATACTAGTTATTAGTTTCTAATAAGGATCTTAAAATGATGACCTACGTTAAGGACCTCATAGTTTGGAGCCTTCTGGATCATATTTTGATGATCCAAACCGTTCAACTTATTTAAAACATGTTTTTAAAGGTATCCGCGAGAAATTGGCTCAAAATATAACCGGAAAGTGCTTGATCCAAACAATTTTTTACATAGAATAGTTATTGTCAAGCTTTATAAAAAACTGTTTATTTCTAGAGGGTACTTTTAAAATCACGTTTTAAAAATATTGAACGGTTCGGATCATCAAAATTCGATCGGGAAAGAGGAGGTCCTTAACTTAACTCAATAAGGGATCCCTTATTGGAAGGGTCCTATACTTATTATATCATAAAGTTTTTTTTTTCTAATACATTATATTTGTACATTGAAATGATTCTAGCATAATATAGTTAAAGTATACTTAATCATTTTGTATTTTTTCTTTGGGCTACTTCAACTATTACGTGCTTATTTTTTATTTATAAAAGAAATTGAGAAATGAGAATGTAAAAGAACTGGTTTTTTATCAAATCAAACTAATATTATTAAGATAATAAGTAGTTATACACAAATAATTATTAATAATATTTATATATAAAATAAAAATTTTAAAACTCGGAAGCTCGGGGTACCGGAGCCGGGGAACCGGGCCTCAACATAGCTCTGCCAGTGATCAAAGTGGTTAAGAAATCCTGTCCACAAACATTGATTGGTAATTTTCCGTTTGAATTACAGATCTGGTAGCCTTCCCAAAAACAGTCCTTCAACCTATTTGCCCGGAAAATTAATCTGAGCAGGATTAGTAAAGTCTGACCTGGCAGTTTCCTGATTTAGTTGAAAAGTGTGGACACACTTTTAATGATATTTGCAGAATGCACATCGACTAATATTGTTACCCCTTCCTTCGCAATTCTGTGGTCAGTATGGAGGGCAAGGAAATCTGTTGCTATTTGAAGGGGTCAATCCGAGTTGGGAGGAGCTATAGGGATTTATAAATAAAGTTTGAGGATGCATGCTGGATGAAGACAAAAGCACTTACAAAGGGTTTTTAGTTCTTTGCTTTTTTCTTCTTTCTTCTACTAGTTTTGTCCAATTTCAGAGGGTTGATTCATGTTAGAATTTTTCAGTTCCTCACTCCTTGCTTTCATGATGATATAACTGAGTGTAACCTTATGGATTACCACGTTTTATCAATAATTAACCTTTATCCGGTTACTCTAGTTTTTAAAATCAAGTGGTGACTCTGATAAGCATACATTTGATCAACTCTAGCTCTTTAGCCTTTTTTTGCTATTTGTTGATTATTAGTTGGATTCATGTGAGGGCTTTTAGGAAGAACCAAGATCCTTGATCGCATTTGAGCGGATATGGAACTGGCACGTCAAAGCAACTGTGGTCATCTCTTTTGTGCTTGGCATAGCAACATGGCTCTTATCTAATGCAAAAAAATTCAGTCAATCTGATCATAGTACCTTAGAAACTCTTGCTAATGTAGTATTTGGCTTACACAACGTCTCATGGGCAGTAACCATACGAGGCTCAGTCTTGAGACTAATGAACCCCGACAGGTTAGAGGAACACGATGAAGAACTACTATTGAATAATCCACCTCTAACCACTATCGTGGAGTATCGCGAGGCTCTTCGAAGGCGTGATATGTATATTGCCAAACAAAAAGTCATGTTGGCATCTCTGAGGAAGAAGAGCATGCGTCTGTGGCGCACTAAGGAGCTTCATAAATAGAACATTGTTCGATTGTCTCTCATTGATATGATTATGGATTTGGAGAATAGGACCGAAGGGCTTAGAGCATCTCCAAACTCCAGCAAAGCTAGCAAATATTAAAATTAAGAGATTTGAAAGTTCGGTCATCCAAACATTGAATCACTATAAACCGAAAATAGCAGCTAAAAACAATAGCATCTGCAGCAAAGCACAACAGTAGCCATCTTTGCAGATGTTGTTTATAGCTGCTATTTTCGGCTTATAGTGTGATTCAATGTTTGGATTACCGAACCTTCAAATCTTTTAATTTCTAACATTTGTTAGCTTTGCTGGAGATGCTCTAAGATCCTTAATCGTATTCTCCAAATCCATAATTATCTCAACGAGAAATGATCAAACAATGTCCTCCTTATGAAGCTCATTATTGCGCCACAAACGTATGCTCTTCTTCCTCAGAGATGCCAACTTGTCTTTTTGTTTGGTAATATACATATCACACCTTTGAAGAGCCTCGGATACTTCGCGAAAGTGGTTGGAGGTGGTAACTGCCCATGAGAAGATGTGTAAGCCAAATACTACATTGGCAAGAGTTTCTAAGGTACCGTAATCAGCTTGACTGGATTTCTTTGCATTAGATAAGAGCCATGTTGCTATGCCACCGCAAAAGAGAGGACCACAGTTGCTTTGAGGTGCCAGTTCCATAGCCGCTTAAATGTGATCGAGGATCTTGGTGCTTCCCTAAAGCCCTCACAGGAATCCAACTAATAATCAACAAATACCAATTACAAAGGCTAAGGAGCTAGAGTGGATCAAATGTATGCTTATTTGAGTCGCCACTTGATTTAAAAACTAGAGTAACAAAGATAAAGGTTGTTGATAAAACGTGGTAATCCAAAAGATTATGGTGATCACTTATAAGAGTTAGGTCCAAACCCTCAGCTTTGCTAGGTTGGAAAATTCGGAAAAATGTTGCTCCATCCCTGTAGAGACTCGTGTTTAATTTAATTTATTGAATAAGTTAACACTGCGATTATGTGAAAATTATGTATTCTTTACTTAATTTTATGAGCCTAGCATTTTTTTCTTTTTAGCTTTTGTACATATGTGCGAATATACACATGTAAAGGTATTTGATCGATCGTGCCCAAATTTATTGTGCATTGACCGAGTGTCGTGGGACCATCTTGTGTTGTGTAATGGGTGTTAGAAACACTAAGAGTTAGTTCTTTATCAAATCGTTAAGTTTTGGATTCTTTGGGCAAGGACTTATAAAATGCACGTAAGTAGAATAGTATCTTGAAACTTGAGGGAGGAGAGTGTAATTTCTACCGTTTAAAACCCATACTGGACCAGAAGCAGCCGATCCCCTTTTTGTTCTTGGGCGTATTCGCAACCCTTTATTTTCTCCCATAGCCCACTACATTTTGGTAAATGATTGTTGAAAATAATAAATAACATTTCGGTAAATAGCTGTTGAAAACAAGATTATATTTTGGTAACTACATGTTGAAAATATGTTCAACTTTCGGTAAACAACTGCCGAACATACATTTTCGGTAAATAGCTGTTGAAAAAAATATTATATTTCGGTAATTGGATGCTGAAAATATATCTCAATTTCGGTAACTAATTGTCGAGTATAATTGAAAATTTTTAACGGGCTATGAGAGAAAATAAAGGGCTGCGAATAGCGTCGCCCTTGTTCTTTTGCTTCCAGCGTACTCTCTCTCTCTCTCTCTCTCTCCTCTCTCTCTCTCTCTCTGTGAACCTTACAAACCCTCGTCCTTCTTCTCCAAAATGGAAGACATGGAAATTAAATCTCGGAAAAGTGAAAGTGGAAAGATTGATGTACGTGAGGAGATTATTGTTTTGATCTCAAGAAAGTGTACCCTTTGTACTAGCGGAAATTTAATCGCAAGGAAGATTTGCATGGAATCACGTAAGAAAAAACGCGTGCTTAGTTCGCCCATATGAATCCAAAAATAATACTTACCGATGTTCGTTGAAGCTGATTTTTTATAAGATCTCATAAAATAATATTAAAAAATTTATGGATATTTTTCTAGATTTTTGTGGGATCTATAATAGATTCAAACGCGTTTTTCCTTGCATGATTTCCTACAAATTTTCCAGGCGAATAGCAGGTTACGATTTAAAAATGCAAGTAGTATGTTTGGAAATAATTTATTTCTTTTTATATTTGAGAAGTATGTTGGTCTGTGGAAAAGAATGCCCTAATTTGAGTAATACGGTGTAAACTTGGAAATGTTACTTGTGGATTGAAATTGATCATGGAATTAATGTTTGATTGGGTGTAGTAGAAGCATTATAGCTCAAAATATTTGTGATTCCTAAAATGGGGTTATGTTTATCTAGCTAATAATGAGTAGGTGTATGAGTTCAACCTTTGCTAGCCTTCTGTAGTTATGTGGTAGTCTTTCCGTTACTAAACCTAAACCTAGATTCTTCGGGAGACCGGAAACAGTTGAGTTTGAAAATAAGGGTTAAGATTAATGTTGATTCTAGTCGTTTGTACTCATTGAAATTGATTTGGGAATTGATGTTTGATATTTGGGCCGGTGAGCCATGTATTGGAGGTTGGTTAGGCCATTTTATACTTGATGTGTAGCCGGAAACATTTGGATATGCGCATTGAAGATACAAGGATACAAAGAGGTTTTGGGGTTAATGATTGAAATGGGATATGTGAACACTTAGCACCAAATCAAGACATCAGGTAGGCCCACCGACGGATGAAGTGCTAGGTAGTGGGTATCAGGATCCCTAAGTAGACCGAGCAGAAGCTATCGCTCATAATATATATTCTAGACCTACCAACGGGTGAGGTGTTAGGTAGTGGGTATTGGGATCCCAAAATAGACTCGACGGGAGCAATTGCTCGTAATATATAGACTTACCGACGGGTGAGGTGCTAGGCAAGCGGTATCGGGATCCCAAATCTTACCTGGTAAGAGCATTCGCTCATGACACTTGATGATGAAACAAAAATGAGATACGAAAACTTGATAAAAGAGATATGGTTAAAGGAAAAAGGAGATTTTGAAGGAATAATGTGTATATGTATGTGTGAGTTCTTTGGTTTCATCTTTTTAAACTTGGTTATGATTATCATGAATGGTGTCGAGCGAGTATAAATATCGGGTTTAGTAGAATAGGGTATAAGGGTACAAACATCCATTTTATAGTAAAACACGTTTACTTTCATATTTTAGTTCCTAGTAGCCCCAACCTTACAAGTTTGAAAGACAAGAATAAGCTTTTATGGACACGGTGGTGAAGCTAACGTTGGTGTTTAGATGAATTGATCGAGATATTGTGTTGTTAGGAACATGTACATTTTTGACTTTGGTCTTTTAATGATAAACGTTAGGTTCTACTTTAGAAGTATTTTGCTTTATCTTTTTGGCAAATGGAAAGAAAAACTTTGAATTTTTTAATTTTGCATTTGAATTTAGTAAGTTCTTATGTTTAGTTTTGATGCCTTGGTTGGTAATCGAAAAATTCAAAGGATTTGGAAGTGGTTCACATTTGTCTATTCTTTAATAGTGGTTAGACTTACAATTCAGTACATAATGGAAAAATGAGAAATCTTTTCTTATTGGTGAATATCATTTTTTTTGGACTTAATTCTTAGTTAATCACACTTTAAAATCATATTTTCAATATATATAAAATTTGGGGCGTGACAATCCCTTTTATCAAATTCATACCAAATTAAGGGATAACTAATTAAATTAAGCCAATATATGAAGTACATAGTACAACTCCGGGACACTGAATCAATTGTGAGAGTCCACGAGACAACCAAGCCCAACAACTCAACCAACTCAAGAAATAAGTCCATTATAAGATAGAAACCCCCAAAAAAAAAACGGGAAATTCCTGGCCGGTCCCATTTTTTACTTGGAGTTCCATGCAAACCCTTTTTTGTAGAGCTATCCCATCCAGCCCCTTTTTAAGATATTTTTACCATTTTACCCTTGTCACTATTTCAACACTCCCAGAAATCACACCCCACCCACAGAATTCACACCCCAAGAATTCACACCCCACCCACAGAATTCACACCCTACAGAATTCACATCTTCAAGAATTCACACCTTCACGAATTCACACCATTCAAAATTCACACCCCACCCACAGAATTCACACCCCACAGAATTCATACCTTCAAGAATTCACACCTCCACGAATTCACACCCTCCAAAATTCACACCCGACCCACAAAATTCACATCCCAAGAATTCACACCTTTAAGAATTCACACCCCATATAATTTACATCCCCAAAATTCACACCCCATCCACAGAATTCACACCCCAAAAATTCACACCTTCAAGAATTCACACCCTACAAAATTCACACCTCTTTTAAGAATTCACACTTCCACGAATTCACATCTTTCCTGAATTCACACCCCTTTTAAGAATTTACACTCTTTTGTACTATTCACACCTCTAGAATTCATGCCCATTCAAATTACACAAATTCACAACCCTAAATTCAGAATTCACACCCCTCTAAAATAATTCACAAACAAACGCTTAATCTGGATAAAATCAAAAACACAGGTAGTTCTCAACTTCTCACATCAACGCTTCCATTCACAATATTCTTAAATTACTCCTACATACAAAAAATTCGGGAGGAGCTGTCAAAGAATTCATAGGAAAAATGAGGAAGACAGAATTCACATCCCCAAATGAGAATTCACACGATTGAAAAAACAAAATTCAAACGCAAATGAAGAATTCATATCTTCAAAAAAGACAGATATCACAACTTTAAAAAGGACACAATTCACCTCCAAATGAAGAATTCATATCTTCAAAAAAGACAAATTTCACATCTCTAAAAAGGACACAATTCACCCCCAAATGAAAAATTCACGCCCAAAGATTTTCCAGTGCTGCGCATACAAATAACCCCTACACTTTCATACACATCCACACCTAGTAAAACCCAACAGAAGAAAAGAGAACAGTAATTAAAGATTTTAAACAGTACAGGTTTTAAATAACGTGCCGCACTTGTAAGATTTTAGACTAAGGTATTGGAGCTCGTGACGGTGGTGGTGAGACGCGAATTTTGGAAGAGGTGTCGTGTTGGATTTGCTTGATGATGGTGACGGACTTGTCGATGATACCGCCGATGCGGGAGGAGTGGCAAAGGAGGCGAAAGAGAACGTGGCCAGTGGGGTCTTTAAGGGGACGCCGGAAAAGTCGATCTCGTCTGAGCGAAAAAGATCGGCGGCAGCAGAAGTCGCCAGCGAGACGGGGCGTGGTAACGACGGAGGAAGTGAAGACGATGAGGACGGGGTGGCGTCGTCGAGCTTCCTATACATGGCTGGTTCGTACCTACTTCCTCTATTCAAATGGTCGATCCAGAGCACAGACGCAGAAGAACCCGCCGTCGGCGAAGGCGAAGACACCGGAGCACCAATCGTCAAGCTCAAAGAGGTCACCGTCACCACCGGCGAAGAAGACGAAGACACCATTGTTGATCTGTAACTCTCCCTCTCTCTCTCTCTCTCTCTCTCTCTTGTGGCAGGATCTCTTTTAAATAGAGGCAGCGTTTGGGTCGGGTATTTTGGGTACATCACTTGAAACAGGGCTTGGGAGGAAAAGGCACGACAGGGAGTGGGGTTGGACCGGCATGTGAAGACAAAAAAGGGGCGGCCAGTAAGAACCCCAAACAAAAAAAGAAAGAAAAGCCCGGAAAGAACATCCACACGCAGGTGGGGAGACTTGAACTCCTGACCTCCTAGTGAGATGCAAGAGTTCTGGTCAACTGAGCAAGAAAGAACATCCACATGCAGGTGGAGAGACTTGAACTCCTGACCTCCTAGTGAGATGCAAGAGTTCTGGTCAACTGAGCAAGCTCCAGTTGGTTATCCTTTTATCAAATTGATGAGTACCAAATTAAGGGAGGAAAGAACATCCACACGCAGGAAAGCCTGGAAAGAACATCCACATGCAGGTGGGGAGATTTGAACTCCTGACCTCCTAGTGAGATGCAAGAGTTCTGGTCAACTGAGCGAGCTCCAGTTGGTTATCCTTTTATCTAATTGATGAGTACCAAATTAAGGGAGAATCAACCAATATCAATTTCTTTACCAAATTTTCAACGGTACCATTTCATAAATTCTAAATGTCTTTTATGTCTTCCTCTCCTTAATTTCAATGATAATCTATATTATAAAACAGAGTAGAAAATGTTTGAGCATACATTAACATCGAAACCCACATCATATTTAAATATAGACAAAAATAACCAATATGCTGCTTCTTTTAGTCTTTATTTAAAGAATTTGGGTTTCAATGTTAATTCTTTACTTTTTAGATTTCTCTTGTCATGATTAAGCAATAATTCATAATAAATCGACAAAAAACTAACAAATATGCAAAATATGTGAAGGACAAAAAAAAGGAATTGATTTTGCCACACCCGTTTTCTCTTACGACACTTTCCTTCTCACAAAACAAAGCACCTCATAAAGATACAAAGGAGAGTGCCGTTAGAGAAAATGAGAGTAGCAAACTCACTCCACAAAAAAATCCATTTGGATTATTTGGCCAAAATAGATCAAATCATATACAACTCCACAAAAATTCATATATAAACAACCATAAAATCTCATATATTGGGTCACATAAATTCTTTAAAGCAAGTCACAAAATTCGAAGGGATGTATCGTACACACTTTCGTAAGATGAGCCACAAAAACTCATAAAAATCAGCCACTATTCGTGTGTGGTAGAGTCTTTTCCGACTGTTTAATTGCGGTTAATTAGCCAATGGGAAGGAAAAATCGGGGATTTGGTGATTGTGGTTAATCAGCTATATTTTTATTAGTCGAAAAACAAGGGATTGTGTGATTGCCGTTAATTAGCTATTTTTGGTCCGTGGGAAAGGATAAACCAGGGATTGTGTGATTGTGGAAAAGGAGAAACACGGGATTCTGTGATTGCGGTTAATTAGCTTGTAGAGCAATATTTAACCAATGAGAGAAACTTATTCACGGCCATCAGCTTCTTCCGATATTCTTGTTGGAGATAACGTTCATCGAGAAATCGAGAGAGAGAGAGATGAGTCAGATAGCCTATAAATCCAGCAGGAGGAAAAGAAAAATGGAGGCATCGGAGGTTTTATAATCTATTCCCCTGTTTGTTTGTGTGATGGGAAAAGACATATTTGTATCTCTCTTCCCTTCTTATTATCCTTAAGTTCCTAACAAAACCCATCACTACCTCCGAAACTTAAATAGTGAAACTGCAAAAAACAGGGGATTTTCTTAACCCTCCTCCCGAGAGGACAAAAAAATGCCGCGCGCGTGTTGCGGGGGCAAGTGTAACTGCTTCGTTGTCGCGATGACGGTGCTTTACTGCGTTTTTTGGGCTGGTGATCTCGTCTTCGGCCTAGCTCTCAAAGCTACCGAACTTTCGGATTTGGAGATGAGGGTAATTGGAACCCTGTCTCTCTTCTTTGCCATTGGTTTAATCGTTTTGTACTTCGTCGCGCTGTGCAAAGATCGGGATGGTGCCCTGGCAAACCAACGCGACTAGATTCCTTTGGCGCTTGTAATGGACAAGGACCATTACACAAGGGCCTAGAGCCCTAGAGCGAGGGCTCTAGGTTGCGATTTACTCTGTCATTCAGCTCTAAGTTTCGGCATTTGTACTTGTAATATCCCTGTGATAAAGGTTTCACAATGAAATATTAAGTCCCATTCTTGCTAACTTTTACTACCTTTCGCTCCGGTATTTTTCATCTTCCTGATTTTTTTTTTATAGGATTCACGTTATATTTTCATGTTTAATCATTTGAGACTTCGGTTAGTGAACTCCGTGTTCTCATAAATGAATCGACCCTTACCGAGGGGGATAGGACTGAGTTCGATTTTGTTCATCCTTACTAAATAAAGGTGAACATTACCCTTTTGTCTCCAATTACTTGGTCCCACCAATTTAATCGTGGTTAAGTTAATGCCTAAAATGGAAGGCAAATCCCAAAAGAAAGATTGGTTAGCAACAAATGAGAAGTATCCCCATTTCAGGGAAAAAAAAAAAAAACTATGGCAATAAATAAATAGAAGGAAAAGAAGATGACGCGTGGAAGTTGGAAAAAACAGAGCTTATTCCCTTCTGTAGTACCAGAAATAAATTTTTTTTTTCCCCATAAGTTTCCTTTGTGGTCGATCAAATATTAAAACCAGAAAAGGTCACAAAGTTGAAGTAATCCATTCGAGATTAAATCCCTTCTACAGGGATGAAATCAGGATTTTACCCTAGCAGTGGCGAAATGTATACTAAAAAAATAAAAAGATGAATTACAATATTAATAGTTATCAACTCTATAGAAAAATTAAAATAACAGAATAAAAACTATAGTAAATGATATTTGTCATTTGCACAAGGAGTACGAAAAAGACTAACTTTAATTTTTTAAGGTTAAGGATTTTTAGTGTTAAAGTGTGAAGCTTTTCCCCCCTTAATTATACCTCATCCTTTATATTATTTTATTTTGGCCGATTGAATTTAGTTTTGGAATACTTTTTCGGGTCTCCTTTTTTGAAAAAAATAGAAGATTTAGGATTAGTATATAACAAAAAATAAAGAAAAAAAAATCTAGCGGTGGCAAGACTATATATGTTGGGGATAATTTTTTTTTCTACATAATAATTTCAATTTCTAAAATTGGCCCCCACCACTAGACTCCCTAGTTCCATCCTTGCTTCCACCTAAGGTGAAAAACAAGAAGTTTCCACCATGGCAATTTGTGGGCTCCATCGTAAATTTGTTACATTAATTTGAATGTTCATTTTGTAGGACTTGTAAAATAGTATACCCAATGCAAAAATTAGCTTCATCGGACATCGATAGTTATACTAAATATTAAATTTCGATTTGTAAAATGGATGGTATGATTTTTTGAAGATAACTTGTCCATGACAGTCTATTTTATAAAATAAAATTCAATTTTTGATACACCTATCGATTTTCAATCAAGCTGATTTTTTTTGCGTGGATAACTTACACTGTGAGTTCTACAAAATGAACGGTTCAGATCTCTACAATGAACGCACAATAAGGCCCACAATACATGAGATAGAAAGAATTTAATCTTAATTCAATATTGTGTTTCAATTTCATGCTTTTGAGGGTAAACGTGAGAATTAACGAATAGAAAAAGTACACTTGTTTTGCGTAAAGTAGGGCCATCCTAGACATGTGATATTAATACTCTATGTCAAGAATATATAAGAAATTTCAAGTCAAAATGAGAGAATAATACTATATAAGAAATAATTTTTTTTTCCCCATAAGTTTCCTTTGTGGTCGATCAAATATTAAAACTAGAAAAGGTCACAAAGTTGAAGGAATCCATTCGAGATTAAATCCCTTCCACAGGGATGGAATCAGGATTTTACTCTAGCAGTGGCGAAATGTATACTAAAAAAAATAAAAAGATGAATTACAATATTAATAGTTATCGACTCTATAGAAAAATTAAAATAACAGAATAAAAACTATAGTAAATGATATTTGTCATTTGCACAAGGAGTACGAAAAAAGACTAACTTTAATTTTTTTAGGTTAAGTTGTTTTAGTGTTAAAGTGTGAAGTTTTTTCCCACTTAATTATTTCTCATCCTTTATATTATTTCACTTTGGCCGGAATACTTTTTCGGGTCTCCTTTTTTGAAAAAAATAGAAGATTTAGGATTAGTATATAAAAAAAATAAAGAAAAAAAATCCAGCAGTGGCGAGACTATAAATGTTGGGGATAATTTTTTTTTTTTACATAATAATTGCAATTTCTAAAATTCTTGTCGTGGCGGCCGCCGCCACTAGACTCCCTAGTTCCATCCTTGCTTCCACCTAAGGTGAAAAACCCCAAGTTTCCACCACGGCAATTTGTGGGCTCCATCGTGAATTTGTTTCCACCACGGCAATTTGTGGGCTCCATCGTGAATTTGTTACATTAATTTGAATTGTTCATTTTGTAGGACTTGCACAATAGTATACCCAATACAAAAAAATTAGCTTTATCGGACATCGAGTGGTATATTAAAAATTAAATTTTGATTTGTAAAATGAATGGTATGATTCTTTGAAGATAACTTGTCCATGACAGTCTATTTTATAAATCAAAATTCAATTTTTGATACATTTATCGATTTTCAATCAAGCTGATTTTTTTGCATGGATAACTTACACTGTGGGTTCTACAAGATGAACGATTCAGATCTCTAAAATGAATGCACAATGAGGCCCAAAATACGTGAGGTATAAAGAATTTAATCTCAATTCAATATTGTGTTTCAATTTCATGCTTTTGAGGGTAAACGTGAGATTTAACGAATAGAAAAAGTTCACTTGTTTTACGTAAAGTAGGGCCATCCTAGACATGTGATATTAATACTCTACGTCAAGAATATATAAGAAATTTCATGTAAAAATGAGAGAATAATACTATATGTTTTCCTTTTTTTTGTGTGTGTGTGTTTAATTTGGTCACAAAGTGATTTTCCGATTTATTTACCAAAAATATGTGTACAACTCTGCACAAAAAATATGCATATGCCCATGCACGCTCTAAAACTAATACGTACCACACGATCAGAAATTATATCCTTGTATCTTTTTGCTGATAAAAAAAAAAAGACATTCACCAAATAAACGCGTCTTAGCGAAGTTAACCCATCAAACAAATTTGGGCAAGTACAATTAATTTTACCAATGACCAAAGGTACAGACTCGTCGTCTTTGATGAAGTATACATATCATGCTTGCGACTAATGGACTACACAGTCTGTTGTCTTCCCTGGTTGTTCTCATTGTCCGCTCCAAATGTAAAATTAAAGCAACCAATCCAGATGACGAGTGCGATGAACATACAGAACAATCTAGTGTGCCATCCATGGACGTAGTTAATCAGGTAAGCAGCCTTGCAAGTGTTGCAGTTGTAACACAATTTGTCGTGGTCGTTGCTCCACATCATGCAATTGTTATCTTGGTAATATTCTCCTGATTTCGGGACAATCCAAGTCTTATTCATTTCTCGATATCCGCAATAAGTAGGAGGAGAACAGCAACCTCCCTGCAAATTGATCGTGGGAACAAATGCAAACACATTGAGAAGAAGATTAAATTAATTAAAATCAAATGATTGAGGCAGTGAGTTGGGCTCCAAAAAGGCCGGCTTTGCTGTGTTTGGTTGTACTTTTTTAACTTTTATTTTCGAGGGTTATTTTTGAATTAGAACTAGTTTGAAAAGAGTAGGTGATGGGTCCCTTTTAAATGACTGTTTGGAAACTTTGCATAAAGAGTACACAACAATAATTAACTCTTGGTCCAACAATTTAATTGTCGGATTACTTTTTTTCTTCTAATGTATATTACGTTGGACTACTGGTCTAAGAGAGTCAAGGGAGACCCACTTATCTTTGAAATGAGGCATTCAATCACATGTTTATACATTTTAACTCAAAAATTGTGAACCAATTATTCTTCTCTTTTTCAACATTTGAGAAGCATTAAGGATTTTCCAGCACTTGCAGCCCTATTGCTTTTTGATTTCTTGCTTTCTTGCTCAATGGTTCTTTTTGAGTAAAAAAAGAATAAACTCCTAGATAAATATGCTAACATTCTTTTGAAGAAAATTGTGGCAAATGTGTTTACACATATCTTTTTGAGCATGTGTTTTAGGCTAATGTATTTATGAATCACCTGACTTGATGAGTGTTCGTTATATAGAATTAAGTGTTCAAATAAAGTCTAAAAATTAAATTTCTTAGTGTAACTTGTCGTTTTAGGGTATTCACGTCAACACATGGAGACGCCAGTCATCTTGACCCATGACGCAACTGGACTTGGACGTGCAGACAAGCATCATTAACAAAATTTTCTTCAAACAGAGCAAAAACAAGAGATCGACGCAACAGAGAATGCATGTTCCTCCATGCCTAAATCTAGCAGAACTCGCATCGTAAGCTTTAGTTTGGGCAGAATTTTGCAATCCAAGGGTGGTGGTGGTTGTTTTTTTTTGTTTTGTTTTTTTTCCCTATATCCGGAGTATTTATGTATAGTTGGCATCTGGACAGCTATACTTTGTGTAGTGGCCCGGATAAATGGGGCTCCGTACCGACCCCGGAGACATACCACCAAGGGCTCCGTACCGACCCCCGAAAACATATTACCGAGGGCACTCGAGGGCTCCGTACTGACGCCGGAGACATATTACCGAGGGCTCCGTACCGACCTCCAAAACACAGCACCGAGGGCTCTCGAGCGTAATGAGACACAGCATCGAGAAGAATCCTCGCGAAGGGCTGACCTGGCCATGTGCTCTGTAACCGCCTTATCCGGTGCGTCATCTATGATGTCACCCGAGGCGGTTACCCGAGCGTGATCTCCATGCACTAGCTTGGAGGCTAAGCAAACCAAGATCTATAAATACAAAGGGACTCTAACCTAAAGAGGTAGGTTGTTCTACCATAACCTTAGACCTAAACCTCTCTCCTTACATCTAACTTGATCGTCGAAGGGTCACTGGGCTTCCACAGCCCTAGTGACTTGTTGCAGATCCAGCAGCAGAGGCGTGGAGCAAACGGAGGATGGAACCGGAATCCTCTCACGATCAGGATCCCGACAATTGGTGGAAAATGCCGGTTTCGTCGTTTGAAGCATGAAATAACATAGTTCATGTTCTTCCTGAGGTCTATATCCTTCCCGAGGCCTATCTCCTTCCCGAGGCCGTCAACGCTCTTCCCATCACGGCGAAACAGTCGTTAGGGAGGACGCCGTTTCTCCCTATCCCGAGGCCTATCTTCTTCTCCCTAGATCTGATTTGATCGTTGGAGGACGCATGGAGCTGTAAGGAAGGAGCTAGGAGCAGAGCCCGAACCGACTGATCCAAATCCGAACCCCGACACTTTGTGTTTTTGGTTTGTTTGTTATGTTATTATTTTGTTATTTTCAAAATCGAGAGGCTAAGGGGTTTGTTGAATTTCGCGAGAAAGCAGTACTAGGAGAGAGTCTTTACTAACTCTTCGAATCTCTTTCAATGTATTTATGTTCCTATTGCACTGATTTTGTTACATTCGTGATATATAAAATTTCTTTTGCCAATAAAAAAATAAAGAGGAAGAGGGATGGAAGGAACCTGCAGTAATAGTTCATTTTCGCCGCCAAGCTTTTCACAAATCTTTTCCCGAATCATATACCTCTGAAAACCACTCCAATCGATGTCATTCAGAATAAAGTTTTTGGCCCATCGCGGATATTCCTCAAGTCGGTAATAGGCCCCGCTAGATTCGATGGACACTGTTCCCGCAAAGATTAGAACTATGGTAATGACCAACGTTGTAATGCATATTACTTGGAGGGGCTTCACTCTCCATACAATAGCAATTGAACCCAGGAGGAACAGAACGAAAGCGAAGATTGTGAAACCCAATTCCGTTTCCAAATGCGGATGGGTACCGTCTGGATCGCCACGAATGAAAAGAATGATGGTTTTAGCAAGGTAGTATCCTGAAAAGAAGACGGGAATGGTACTTGCGACTGCAACCAATGTGAAAAGAACGGGCCTTGTTGTTGCCGGAGAAATTTCTCTAGCCATAATTGTTTGAATTGCTTCTCTCTTAGCTAGATTTTCGAAAGGGATGAAGGTGAATGGAGGTGAGGAATTAAGACATTGGAAATGGAGGGTTTAAAAAGAATTCAAGTATGCTAAATCCAGGAGAAATGTCGAAACTTAGCTATAGCCAGTTGTTAAACTTTGACCCCAAAGCTAGCCTAACAATATTGGTCAATTTGATGCTAAGGTTAGCACAAGCCAGTTGTTACAGCTTGACCCCCTAAGTTGGGATAAGTTGGTGGTTATTCGCTAGCGGTTCTTAAAAAATCTTCTCGTTTTACTTTTTAATAGCCAAAAAAAGTTATTTATAAATATTTGAACCATAATTAAAAGAGATTAAAGGGAAAAAGAGAACCCCAAAAAAAGGCATTACAACGAGTAGAAAGCATCCTAAGCCAGGATGGCACCCAAATCACTCAACAATGATACACCATATGTCGGCTCCAAGAATTACGGTCGCCCTTTGTTCATGGTGCGGAACGTCAAGATTCGTACTTGTCTTCATTCGATGGAGGAAGAGGTTTATGTTTCAGAAAAATAATTCGGAGTCGCCACCAAATATAGAGTTTAGGTGTGTTGGGTGATCCCTTGAATTATCTGCGAAAAAGTTCAAGTGTTTTTCAAAGTAAAATATTTTTTCGATCCTACCGACTCGGTTTTAAAGGCGCGGATACAAGAATCTGGTTTAGAAGTGACTCTATTTTTTGGTTGGTCTATGGACAAAGAAGACGAGTTCGGTGATTTATTATTGCGAGAAAAAGGTGTTAGGCACCCTACGTCGACTTTTTTAATTACAATTGTTGAGCCTGGAGTACCCTATGAATTTGGTTACACAATGTCACTCCTTGTGACCGCTCTAAAAATTAACATGCGGGTGCGATGTCTAATGCCATAAAAGATTTAATCGAAACCATTCCTACCACCAATTGATTTTAGGAGAGATAGTGGAAAAGTGGTCTGACAAGTGGTATCAGAGCTAGAAAGTCATGGGTTTGAGTCGCCGGGAGTGTCATCATGAGGGAGGGATTGTTGGGCCCGGAGTGCCCCCATGGATTTGGTTACACAATGCTACTCCCTACGAATGTCATAAAAGACTTAATTGAAATCCTTCTTACCACCAATTGATTTTAGGAGAGATGGTGCACAAACGGTCAGACAACCACTTTTAAGAGAATATATATTGAATTTGGCCATGACGGTGAGTTGGCTCATTTTATTTACGACCGGCAGGGGCTTTCTGCAGGACTGGTTACCCGCAAGAGACTTGCCCACGTATCTCATTTTCCAACAAAGAGTCATGTTGTCAGTAGTTCGCATGGACGATTTTTACGAAAGTCATGTTTACAAATTTTGAAAAAGTGTGATCGAGCTTTGTCAAAAGAAAAATGACCAAGTCTGGCCACGACTACTTATGTATTCCCAATGCGAAGGAATTCAGGTTACTAAGCAGTTCGAACACCCTAGGGGGTTAGAAAAGGGTTGCCCTCGAGGCATTTTTAAGTTTGAAAGTATATCACTTCGAAAAAGCATCCGCTAGAAGTAGTTTCCTCCTAGGGAAAGTTTCCAAAAGTTTGACAGGAGTAGACCGAACCTATGTAAAGGTTGCCAACTAGGGATGAAATCGGTTCGGTTCGGTTGGTTTTTTCCCAATTTTACCACCGAACTGAGTCATTCGGGTTTCCTTTTTTCCAAACCGACACCAACCAATTCGGTTAAAAAATCGATCAGTTCGGTACAGTTTCGTTCCGTTCGGTTCGGTTCGGTCAGTTTTAATCAGTTTCCAAGCAACGGGCTAGTCACTGTTTTTTTCATCCCAATAAGCACAATGAGTGGTATTACCAAACAATTGGTATTTTTTTGTCTATAGTATTGCCTTAAATGAATTCATTTAAACTTCGATCCGCATACTTTTCTGATTTCTTATGTCGAGTTAGATGATTAATCTCAAAAATTATGACAAAAAACTAAATAAAAAGTTACGAAAAGTTAAAAATAGCAATCCAAAAATTTAGTGGGAAGTCCATCTTCCGAGCCAAATTTGTATTCAGAACAAAGCAGGTTCTGACCACAAGAACACATTATGGACGGAATAACTCATTTTAGAGCCCCCTAGCTATAAATAAAAATGGTTCTGATATCACGATAGCAACTTCTACAAAATCTGTAACCCTTGGCGCAAACCAACAACGCATTAGTGGTTTGATAAATAAATAAATAAAGCGAGTTAGCGAGACATATTGCAATGGCACAAAGAGTGCACTTAGAAGCCAGAAGGAGATAAGGAATTCAGCTCTTCTTCGAATGTGTTAATCCAACTATTCTAACAAGACTGACTTTCGCCGATCCAAAAAAAGACGTATTGCACTGAATGCAGCAGAAAACCAACATTTACAAAACCAAACTCCGCAAAAGAAGTACAGAAGCACATCATCTGAACTTGAAGATAATATGAGAATTCCCAATCTAATGTTTCAACACTAGAATATCAAATTCCACTTTTCTTTAAAAAGGTGGCAGCAAGAAACACAGGAAGACACAAATAACTGTACGTAGAAAGCTGGCTTATGCTTCCGCACTTATTTGATATCAATTGAGCAATATACAAAGCACAGTGTCTTTTCTTTTCAACACAAAATCTCAGCCGTCTTCACCTAAATCGTTCAGATAGGAGAGAGAAAGGAAAACGTGCTACATTTACTGTCATTCCGCCGTTGCTGATTCTGGGCATGTGGCTGTCAGTTTGATTCCTCCTTCCAGGCTTCAACTAGTACACAACAAAGACCGTAAATCATCTTATACTACTATCTTCACACCCTACACTACAGCTTATACAAAAAAAAATCCCGAAAAAAACAAAAAACTGATCAACAAAATGCATTTGCCTGGTCGGCACGCAGAAGCGAATAGCGATTGACTTTTGGATTTCAGCACGATATATTCTGAAGGTATATTCCGCGGAGCAGTTTGAGCCGGGCAGAAGTTGGTACCCCAAAGTTCACTGCCACACAATGGGATTCAATCGCAACTCTTAGCACAAATTCGTAGAAACAATTCCAACCATGTTCCACAAGATTCTTTCTCATGAGCCAACATCCAAATATGGCAACTCCGGAGGATCACAACTTATGAGATTAGCCCACAAATTCGCTAGCGGGAGAAAGCAATACTTCCCATTCCACAACACCATTTTAATATCTGATACAGGCAAAACAAAAGAAATACTATGAGATAGATCCCTAATAAAAATGTGTGAAGGTTCTTAAAAGTAATTGTAGTCTATCTAAGTTCAATTTGCAAGTCACATGAAGCTCCATAATTTGATAACATTGTCAGGACGGCAAAATATTTGTGAGTTTGTTTCATATATATAGTAGCAAATTTTAGCATTTTATCGTGTTAACACTCGTTACCATAATTATTATCTGCACGGGTCCACATTTTTCACCACAACATATTCTGCAATGCATTTTGGGTCTGCTTTGCAGTACATGTTGATTGAGGCTGAAGTTTGGGTCTAGATACAAGTGGTCGTGGCTCTTACCAATTTTCGGAATGAAATCCCTTTAGAAGTGCCTTATGGGCGGCTTTGATGAATGAAATTGCCCATGTTCCAAAAAAAAGATTATGCAGTGGAAATCCTTCTAATCTGCAATTTTTTGCAATTTTTTTTAAACACCCTGTTTCTAGTTTTTCCTTCAAGAGTTTGAATTTCCTCACCAGGTACTGCTTCTGAAGTTAAAAGTGACAGCCGACATACAGAAACTTGTTGATTCAAAGTACGATTTCCAAGTGTAAGCTCATCATGACCGTGAATAAACCTGATCGACTCCCGTAATGCCTCAACTGTACTGTGGTATTCAAAATCAATAGGATCAGATATTTCCTGGAGAGCTTCCTCGATTCCCAAAGTTGACCATAGAGTATAACACTCTTCTAGAAGAGCGTAAATGCTTGTAGAATCTGTAGAGCTTGATAGTATCCATGGCTTGTAAAGTTTGGTTGAGGCTCCAAGAACTGCAACTACTCTGTAAATCTCTCCTAGGGCAAGAATGAAACCCTTGCCTGTAGTTATCATAAAATCATATTAAAAGCTTGAATTACACAACAAAAGGAGAAGGCATGAGCAACTCCATGGATACATAAAATACCAAATTTGAATGCAGTCTACCTAATCATCAGGGATGAACCAGAAATTTTGGTTTACGGGGGGCCAAAGAAAGCGTAGTAAAATACCCAATTTGTGATAAAGAAATTAATAAGATGAATCAATAATTCCAACAAGGTTCTTCACACTCATCTAATTCTTTCATGTGATTTTTAAGCTACATAATTAGCATCTTCATGCAACTTATAACATGTTAAGGCATTTAATAGTTTAGATAACCCATAATTGTAACTGAATAATAGCTAGATGCCGTACCTCGAGGTTCAGAAAGTATCTTGCTTCCAATGTTTTTTTCTACTAATTGCTTCCAAATCCAGGAGCCATGCTTCAACTCTTGAGCACATGCAGAGATCATCTTCGACCATGTGTAGACATAAATGCCTTGATCCTCTGTTGATCCTAATGTGAGAACATCTAGCATTAAAGTTGTGTGTTTCATTAGTTCAACTGCTGATCCCAAATCCTGCTCTGCCTATCACAACAAAGAACAAGTTACATGACGGACATATCCATTGGTTAATGATGAGTCACATACGAGAATAACGTAGTTCCACACCCTCCCTACTCCTAATCCTACCAAGAACTCACATGTATTCGCAAACCCTTTTGTTTACATAACCGCTTTTGCTCTCTAAATTTTATTTAATGATGTGCCCAACTCAAGAGATGACAATACTGGTATTTGTTATGATTTGTCTTCCCTTTTCAACCCATTTTTAAATTCCCTTTAATCATGCATTGGCAGAAGAGAAACAAATAAATTGCGTGATTAATGAATAGGATGATCCTAAAGCTTTCATTCTTTTATTCCAACAACTGCTGAAGCATGAATGATATGCATGCCAATCACATAGTTCCCATCTTTCAAAAGGAAAAAATAATAACTTATAACTATATGAATTCTTCATACTTTGAGTGTCTGCTGAAAAATTGGTGCAAAGTTATATATAAAAAAAAAAAAACACTTAATTACGGAAGCATGTATCAGAAGAATAAGAAATTTATGCTCCAAAATCCACTAAAAGATTTAGAAAATGATACATACTAGATGCAATCTTCCTGATAAACCAAACTCTGATTCCAGTACTTGGAACTTCAGCTTGGAGACTTCAATAAATTCCTTCAGGGAAACATCTCTTGGCAGTTCATCCTCTGAACATTCTTTGGAGTATATATTCCCTTCGTGAAGTTCCTTACAAGCCTCCTATAAGAGACAATTACAGAAGCGTGAAGTAAAAACGGATGAAACAGTATATGGATGTATTAACCAATATCACCTAAACCAAAAAGGCTAAGGGAAAAAATGAATAAACCAGATGAGCATCTAGAAATAACAATATAAGAAACTAGAAGCCAACATTCTAAAAATTGAATGTTTTTAGAGGTTTTTAACAACTATCAAACTCTTACAAGAAGTTTTGTTAAGTAAGATTGAATTCATAGTCGCGTTAGAAGGCAATACATTCATATCTCCTAGGGACAGAGACTCTTACTATCTAACAAACTAGAAATGGTACTAGGGTAGACAATTCATTCACCAAAAAAAGCAAATGCCAATATGTATAGCTACATTGATGCAAATACCATTTGGAGCACAGAGCCCGAAGTTTTTTTTTCACGTGAAGAGTAGGAATGAACAACCTTGCGAAGATTCAAAGACATACTGTATAAGAACGTGGTGGGTCTAGGAAAGGAAGAACAGGAGGAGAAAACCTATTTTCCCTAATTTGATGTAAAGGTAAGTAGAGCGTTGAATATCGGCTGTTACAAACGGTTACGCAATACCAGACTGTATCGGCCGCTACACTTGTGATTTCCTGTATCACTGCAATTCTACATCGTAGACAAAACAGACCCCAAGGCCCAAACATGAAGCCGTTACTTATAACCATGGGTGTGAGTAAGGAGGAAACTCCGAACATGAGATGAGAAAGGGTATGGAAGAGGATATCATCACTGTTCAGTGACTTCAGTCCAGTATTGTCCAACAAAAGAGTGCTAGTGAAATCCTTTTCTAGATTTTAATAATCAGACAAGTATGCAAATAAAATATTGCTTTTTCCAAACAACCAAAGTATCAAATCAGAATAGCTTATACCATATGTTGAAAGTGTGGAAAAAAATAGCACTTGTATAGGAACACTATTAGGACAAGTTACCAACCTTGATTTCCTTGTCAATAGCTGCCACTTTTGCATCGTCACCAGAAAGACCAGCAGCGTGCTTATCTCTCTAGCAAAATGGAAGATTCAAAAATTTAATATCAAATGCAAGTTATGCAACCAGATTCAGATAAAGGTTTTAGCTAATATACCAACCATTAAATTGTTGAGATGCCCTCTATAAACAGCGGATAACTCATCCTTCAATTTGCAGTAAAAGTCCCTGAAATTAATCAACTGTGAGTTGGTAGTAAAATTGTCACATGTATCTCCTTGAGCCCGAAGAGATGTTTGATCAATGGTGCTAGTCTGGATTGATGCATCTTTAAAATCCCATGAAGAATCCTCAAAATCATCATCACTATTCACTAGGCTAAGATCCATCACTTCATTCGACGAGTCCAACCCATTTCCAGTATGTTTTCCTGTATCGTCAACCGGAGGGATCTGCTCAGCTTGACAATATAAGTTTGATATGAGATCATTGATAGAGATATTGGACCCCTGACTATTAATGCCATTTCTTGGGTACGAGGGCTTGAATGTAAAGGCATCTTGAATCTTTGGGGAATCATCAGTCAGCTCTTCATCACCAAAAATGGACAGTGGCAGGGCCCCTTTATGATTATCAGACACGGTCTCATTTCTCTGGAGGTTAGACAAAAAACCGCAAAGGTGTTAAATAAGCGAAAATCAAAGAATAAAAGAGTCAAAATCCACAAAATCACTTAGTTTGAAGAAATATAACTTCGTTAATAAGATGAACTTTTGTATGAGAAATACCACGTAGCGTCAGAGAGAAAATAGCCTACTAAAATAAGTATGAAAAAATAGCCCACCTGAGTACATAACAAATCCTTTAGTAGCATCATAGCATGACATACATAGGCAATATTTATCTATAAGCCATCATTCAGGCCTATCATCAATCGTCCCTTCCCAACATCGCTGATTAACAGGAGCAAGCATTGGGTAATGTTCTTACAAACATGCCACATAAGATACATCTATGGAATTGGATGTTACTTAGGGACACTGTGAGATATAGAATAAGCTAGACGAACCTAAACAATAACATGTACGAAATAACATGAAAATGTATACCAATATTGGTACTTTTTCCTTCCCATAGTTTTTCCCCTCGAATCATTTCCTTTCCTTACCATGCTTGGCTTTACTAGGCAAGGGCAAAAGTTCAATATTCTCTGAACGAAAGGGACATGTGGCACGCTTATCATTTATGTAGAAGCCATAAGCCATTTCCACTACGGCAATTCGTTCTCAAAATGTGCCAGTGGTACATAGGACAAACTACAAAGATCTATCCAACCTTTTTTAAGTAAAAATAAACGAAATCTATTAAAGGAACAATAATTGGCTACAGCCTATTGCCATTAATATCCAATTGCAAAATATAAGTACATATACCACCTTAAAATTAAACAACCAAACTATGATAATCTAGAAAACCAAAAAAAAGGATCTACTATAGGGAGAAATAAGGATTTCCAAGGGGACAAGTGCCTAGCATTTGTATACATTGCTTATTCAAAAAACACCACATTAGAGGAGACACGGGTAGCCAGTTTCCAAATGATTATGAAACTTAAACGACTTGACATAAACAACTACACATTATGTGGGTTCATCCAATGCTACCTGGATTGCAAATTGCTGCAGTATGAAGAACGGGAACGGGAACACGGTACGCTACCCCTACCGGAATGGAGTACGGTAGGGGTAGGCTTCTTCAGACATAAATATGGAACGGAATACGTTTGGTTGGAACGCGGAATTTGGATCTTAACAAGATTACTTATGACCTTGTGTATATGTAGGTTTCTTCCTTTTTTCTTTTTTCTTTTTTCTTACCAAACACATCATGAGTTGGTTATGTGACATAAATAAAGAACGAGGTCCAATGAATTGATAATAGAATAGTCTTAAAATATTTTAGATAATGCTGAAATAAAACAAATTGGAAACAAACTGATTCCTAGAAAATAAAACAAAAGTAGCTCATAAACTACTAATTGAGTCCTGAATTTGAAGTCCTAAATAGATAAGGCTTTCCCTTTTGTTATTTATCATAAGGCTTTTCCTTTTTTCATTGTGTTCACAGGATTCCAGCTATAGTGCATATCAAGAGGTAGGAGTAAAGGGTAGAATCAGGTGTGGCACACCTAAGCAGAAAAAGACAAATTTAACGGTCCAAGAAGTACTCTAAAAACAGGTGTCACATTATTGGTGGAACAAAAATTAAGTGACAAGTTGAGCCCAGAGGATAAAGAATCCTTCAATAGGGTTTTTAACTTTATACTTTACACAGTGTCGTCGTCTTCCTCAAGTCGAGAACAACCGCCATGAAAATAGAAAGAAAAAACGCAGAGAAGATTCATCGACGACGACGAGCACACTACACGAGAAGACATCATCGGTTTTGTTGACTGCGGACAACAGCAAGTATCTGAACATTATAGCACTTCTTTTCACCTTTTCTTCTCCGTTGTTGGATCGCCAGAATAGCCGTTCCGGATTGCGTGCGATCTGCAATTGCGAATGAACGATCCAGATTGCAAATCGCTAGGGGGGGAGCGATTTATGGTAACCCTGGGTCCATCTCTGGTATGTATGAAAACCCGAAACACTCATAACAGAGAGGAAGAAAATGCTCGATGTTAAGCAAAATGGGGCTAAACATGATACATTTATTCCTCATGCGCGAAAAAGAATCATAAGTTGCATCAGTGATCCACCATGAACAAACATCTGTTGCCAGTATGAAGGAAAAGCAGAAGAGAGGGAGAAGAAAAAATTCTCTCCACTGTATTATCCAGCATATGCAAAAGTGATCCACATTTCCCAGAGAGATCGGGGCATTAAAGACAATCCTTATCGAGCATAAGAACTCACCATAAGGAGCATAAGAACTCTAAAACTCTTATTGATGAAAATGAACTCTTAAGAAGCCATAAGAAAAAAAAAAAAGGGAGGGGACAAGAGCGGTTTCCAGTGACTGTAGCAACATCAGCTGTCCCATGGAAGAATACATCCTCTTAAAAGTAGTTGAGACCACTGCAAGCTCCCAGGTGTCTCTGAAAGACAACTATTCCAACAATGTTCTGGTCCTAAGAAATAAAATCGTCATCCACCATCACACATGCCTTTTGCACAGTTCTCTGAAAGCTCCAGGAAACTTCGATCAGCATAAGAACTCACCATAAGGAGCATAAGAACTCTAAAACTCTCATTGATGAAAATGAACTCTTAAGAAGCCATATAAAGGAAAAAAAAAAGACTTCGTACAAATAAAGGGGACAAGAGTGGTTTCCAGTGACAGTAGCAACATCACCTGTCCCAAGGAAGAATACAACCTCTTAAAAGCAGTTGAGACCGCTTCAAGCTCCCAGGTAGACAACTATTCCAACAAAGTCCTGGTCCTAAGAAACAAAATCGTCGCCACCACACATGCCTTTTCCACAGTTCACTGGAAGCTCCAGGAAACTTCGATCGCAAAGGTCTTATTGATGATTAAATATTGCGGTTGTGTCATTGTACTAACTGGGACCTTCAATCCTACAAATCTTATTTCACACCAGTGTACTCATTTGAGACCTTGAATACTCCACATCATGTTTTAGTTCATTCCTATTTGTTTCTTTCAGGCCAGGTATGCATGGATTACTATTTTGTTAAAGTTGTCTTTGAGTTTAAGAGTCCAACTTTTTAAGAACTTCAAAAGTGCTAAACATTGGCTAAAAAGGACAAGGAAACAAGGACTCTTGGCAGACAAAATGTCTATCACGTCAAGGGACACCCCAAAACAGCACTTCTTTTCTTTTCAAAAAAAAAAAAAATAGCAGGTTGCTGACACAAACAAAAATCTTTAAACATGAAAATTTCTTAAGTGCATGAATCTAATAAAAACTCGTTCTTTTTTGGGTTACAGGTACAATTTGTAAAAGAAAGGGTGAACAGAAAGTCCTAATATCAATTTTGAAAATTTCTGATCCCAAAAATATAGGAAATTCTACACTTCGGGATTAAGGAAATAAAACACCTATACTAGTGCAAACAATAGGTTGACATCCACATTATGTTTGTCATTATATGTTGCCTCCAATGTTATTTTCTCAAGCTGAGAACTATGTATGCTTGATGTATATGACATATAAGCGATGGGCACGTATTTCCTCCAACTGTTCACGGTGTGTCCAGTTATAAAAAAGTAGAATAATAAGATTAACACATTTGGATTCATAAACGATATACGTTTGGATCTATGAAGCAAGCCCGAGTTAAGGAAGGGTTCTGGTACATTTGATACTGCGGACTAAAAATAAAGAACCAAGATAGTAAAGCTTAATTGCTCCAGCATGTCATCATTGAAAAGTGAATGCAAAAGCACTCATCAGTCATCATTGTTGATGCTAGGTACCTTTGGGCTACCAAAACTTAGGGGGAAAATGCGTACGCATTCCGAGTACCGTAGGCATGTAGATGTACCGCAAAGTTCTAGAATCCAATGGCAATTCGGTACAGCTCCTACATGTTCATGACGTACCCATCATTCATAGGTTGAGATGGAATCTAATGGAAGTGGGTTTGTCTGACACATAAACAACACCTTTTATGCATGATTTTAAATAAGCACACTTCTGTGAAACTCTTCCACTGGAAAAACAATCTCAGACAATCTGAACTACAACCAAAGATGATGAAACTGAACAGTGTCTATAAGCTATGAAACTGGAAAAAGTTCTGCCAAAGTACAAGACACACAGCATCATGATGTTTTCATCCTGCTCAAAGTGAATGAATTAGTGCTAAAGAACCGGAGTCATTAACAAGGAAAATAAAGATGAGGTAAGCGGAACAAAGAAGACAAAACAGACGGTTGACCCAACATAAGGAAAATGAAGGGCCCAAAAACAAGCAACTGACCTCTTGATTCAATCCAGTATCAGTAAATGCACCTTCAAAATCCCCAAAGCTTTCATCAGATTCAACAATCCCAACACCACAATCAGAATTCAAACCATTTTCAGTGCCATTCTTCTCACTTTCAAATAGTGAATCAGAGCTAAAACCATTTTGAGCAACTGTCAGTTGCTTGAAATTAACACTGATGTCCACTTCCCTGGGTTGAACAGAAAACCCATTTGATAACGAAAATAAATCAGATCCTTTTGAACCATCACCAAACTCAAATGACGACCCTGTTACCCCAAAATTTCCTTCATCCTTCCTGCCGACCTTCAAATTAGGAAAATGCTACATTTGATTAAGCAAATGGTGGTGTATTACGTAATTACGATTAATTAACAGCAAAACAATCAAGGGTCAAGAAACAAGTATTGCCAAATTTGAGGCTTAGACCAGTTCATAGGCATGTTAAACACGTAATTCACCAAAGAAGGTTTAATTTCCTATTGGAAAACCATCAACAAAAGGTAACGTAAACAGCATTATCGTAACTAAGCACTTAACATCAGAGACCTGCATTATAGTTCAAGCATTGATTAAACTTCAAATTCTTACATCATAGTCCTAAATGAAGGGCCCAAAAATAAGCAACTGACCTCTTGATTCAATCCATTTTCAGTAAATGCACCTTCAAAATCCCCAAAGCTTTCATCAGATTCAACAATCCCAACACCACGATCAGAATTCAACCCATTTGGAGTACCATTCTGCTCACTTCTAAATAATGAATCGGAGTTAAAACCATTTTGAGCAACTGTCAGTGGCTTGAAATCAAAACTGATGTCCACTTCCCTGGGTTGAACAGAGAACCCATTTGATGACGAAAATAAATCAGATCCATGAAAACCATTGCCAAACTCAAATGACAACCCTGTTACCCCAAAACGTCCTTCATCTTTCCTGCCGACCTTCAAATTAGAAAAAATATACGTTTGATGAAACAAATGGCGTATACATAATTATGATCGACTAACATTATAATCAAGGGTGACTGAGTATCGCCATAGCAAATTTGAGCCATAGACCAGTTCATAGGCATGTTAATCACATAATTCCTATCATAAAACCAAAAACAAAAGGTAACAGAAACAGCATTATCATATCTAACGACTTAAACAATAGCGACCTGCATCATAGTTCATTCATAGATTGAGATTGAACTGAATTCCCGACATCAGATTACTAAAACGAATATCAAAGAACAGTACTGTGAAAGAACAAGCTTAAAAGAGGTACCCCTAGCACAACATTTACCTTATCACTCCCAACTCCAGCCTTGGTTTCTGAGTATGCATCCTTAAATTCCCATCCTTCATAATCACTATCAAATTCTTCACTTCCAACTATAGGATCCAAGTACGAATCCATACCCATAGTAATTGGTGAAGATGCACTCAAATTCGAACCCAACCCGTTAGAGGTTTCAAAGTTATTCAGCTGATCCTGACTATAATCATTCGAAATCGCATCAAAACCAATGCTGCCAGAAAATAAATCCTCATTCAAATTCATTCCACTTGAATAGGAGTTGAACCCACTGACCACCTTGATCTGCTGTCCACCAAACCAATCCGAATGCGCGTTCAACTCATTTACAGCCTTAATCTGCTCACCCTGAAGATTATTACTTCCAGAAAACAAATCCATATTCTGACTAACCCCACTAACAGTATCAATCTGTGGACTCTGAATCACATTGTTTCCAGCAAATAAATCCAAAATCGAATTCATCCCAGGAGAACTTGCTGTATTCAAGATTGAGTCTTTCTCAATCACATTCGGATCTGCCCCATTCGAATCCGAACTTAACCCACTTACAGCCTTAATCTGCTGACTCATCAGATTATTACCTACAGAAAACAAATCCATATCCAGACTAACCCCACTTACAGAACTAATCTGTGGGCTCTGAAGATTATTACTTCCAGAAAATAAACCCATATTCTGGCTAACCCCACTTACAGTATTGATCTGTGGACTCTGAATGTCATTGCTTCCAGCAAATAAATTCAAAATCGAATCCATCCCAAGTGAATTCAAGATTGAATCTTTCTCAATCGCACTCGAATCAGACCCGTTCGAATCCAAATTAAACCCGTTCTCAGCCTTGACCGGCTCAACCTGACTGTACAAATCAGAAGCTCTCCCCATATTGGTTCCATACTTCATATCAACAGCAGAGTCCTCAAACGGAGGACCGACCGCATCCGTTTCCTCCTGCTCCGCGTCGCCGAATAACGAAAGCGGCAGAGCTCCTCTGGAATTCACCCAATGCGACTCGGCGCGACCCGGCGCAGACTCGGTCGTCGATCGGGACTGATCTGGGAAACACCCAGATGGGTCCGAGGGTTTATTAGACTGGGCGTTGAAAACCCCGGTGAGGGGCGCCGATCGGAGCGGGGATTCGACGAAATCGCCCCAGTCGTCGTCGCCGTTGGATATGATGGGTTTCCGGCCGTTGATCTGATCGGAAGAGGCGAAGGTGAAGTCGCCGAAGCCCTCATCGTCGTCCTCCTCTGCTTTGGAATCCACCATAGCCGGCCCGCAATTCTGTGTCTGTAGCCGGCAATTATGATTTCTCTGTGCGTCTCTTTTTCTCTCAGCCGGTATCTGGTTTTTCTGTGTTAGCGTGACTGTATAGGCGCTTGACGCGCATGTTTGACTCCGGTACGTTACATTTATTTTGTTTTAGTTTTTTTTTTTTGGTGAAAATGAAAAACAATTGGGGATGAATAACACCCGTTGGGTCTTCCAGCATTTGGAATCTATATTACCATATTTATATTTATTTATACTATAAACTAAAAGAATGTAATTATTTAAAATAAAAGAAGATTTTTTTGGTGAATTAAAAAAAGGAAAAAAAGAATTTTTAATTTGCTTAACTCTCTCTTCTATGTGGTATTTTTTTGAATTTTTCATTGTTTTATTTATTATTCTACACTTTTTACAAAAAGGTATAGCATATACTTTATTTTGTTTAAAAAAAAAAAACTAAGTTCAATCGATAATATAAAAAATACTAGTATATGCTTTTATTTTTGCATAAAATCGTGCATCGAATGAACAAGACGCTAGTTTTATACAAATAGATTTGAAAGATAAGTTAAAAAAGGAACACAATGACATCTCGCATCTTGGGCTAGTTGGTCGGCACACTTTTTGCACTCACGCATGACATACCTAAGAGGAGGATTCCCTAGCTCTTGAATGTGGGATCTGCAAATAGTGATGAGACTATGAAGTTGATGATTGGTACTCCCGCGTTCCACTTTGTTGTGCATGTTTCTTTTTTGAGACGTCTCAAAAATTTGTCTATATTTGTTAATTTATAATATTTAATATATATAATATGGATCTTGATCGATAGATTTTAATTAATTTTTTAAACAAAGTTTTCGAAATCATAAAAAACATTATAAATGGTGAGATAAAGACAATTTTTAACTTTTTGTGAGGTGTCAAAAAGAAAACATGCATAATAAAGTGAGACGGAGGGAAAAGTATTTGACATGACGGGGTCTATGGCATTTGCAGCATCCAATTCAATTTCCACCAAGGTGTGTGTGTGTATATATATATTTTAAGAAGTTTGAGTCCACGGTAAATGGCCCAAAGTTCTCCCGCGAGAGCCGAGACATAGCCCAATTTTCATGAAAAGCCAGTGATCTAGATTCCTTTTCAATCCCTAATTAATCCACTAGCAGTTGCTTCTGAGTTTGTAGCGCTACCACTCCCATCAACATTGAGTTTCCAAGAACCCGCCAGAGGTGGTGTCCAACTAATGAAGGCTTGTCTGGGTTGGATGGGTTACCGTAGAAGTATAGCTTGGACAATGAACTACCACTGAAAAGCTTTGGCTAGGATAGTGGTGGTGATGGTAGTTTCGAGAGGAGGAAGGTGTTCGTTATTGTGGATGGAGGTGTTATGATGGAGCCAAATGTGCCAATGGGTAACAAGAAAAACGACATTCTGGTGAGCCTAGAGTGGTGTGAACAAGAGGAGAGCAAGTTCATTTTGATCCAATGAACAAGGTCGGTAATGAAAGAGGGAAGCAAGGCGTGAGGGATATGCATAAGATCCCAGGCCTTGTTTGTTTCTCAGTCCTGAAGGGCGTAAGGACGGACTGCTCACAGTTGTGACAGGATGTGCAAGAGTTGGAAGGAATAACGTTGCAGTGTACAAGATAGTCGATGGTTAATACTTTGCTAAATGGCGAGCCAAAGGAAGTGCCGGATGCGATGGCGTTGATGGGATATGCCATATCCATTTCCAATCCGTGAGAAAGGGTGAAGTTGTGACGCCCTAGTGGTTAGGCTGAAAGGTTAGAGAACTTTCCAGATGAGGATGGTTTCCAAGCAAGGCTATCGGGTAGTGGAGTGATGCGCAGGCAGGCTTTGCCATAAAAGGTGCGGAGCATGTGTTCGTGGAAGTTGAAGGAAAGAGAGTATAGGTTCCAGGAGTTGTTAACCCTTAAACTCGAACTCGAGTTTCAACTGGGCCCAATTATTGAACTAGTCCGGTAAAGCCGAGCTCGGCCCATAACGAGTTGAGCCAAGGGCTGCTCGCGAGCAACTTTTTCGTTTGCAACCCTAGGGCAAATAAACAGTTTCTGTAAGTTTTTACTTGTTGAAATAATGTGAGGGTGTCATGTTTAATACACATGGATAATAAAAACGGTCAAAAACTTTTACTTCACCCGAAACTAGACGAAAATCGGTTCCATTCATAACCAGACATTATGTCATTGGAATAAAAAGTAGCTCATAATTGAATTTTACTGATTTTGGATCCAGAATGTACAGAGGCAGCCTTAATTTGATTTGTTTTTGTATTCTGTCCACATACCGATTGGTGTTCGATTAACAGGATTTTTTAACCACACTCAAGTGTTTTTGATGAAATCCACAATATGAACGGAACCAATTTTCGGATTGGGTCCGGCAACTGGCTGAAAAAGGCAAAACTACACCCCTGTAGTCGGTAAAAATGCTGACAAGCTAGCTAGTTCCTTCAGAAACAATTGCAAATTAGAACGTAAGGCTCGAGGGTTCACCATATGTATAGACCCTACCTCATTATAACAATTATCACTACTGATTCTTAATGTGTCGACCCCACATAGTAAGCAGCGGGGTCGGGCGACCCCATGGAGGGGAAAAAATTACTATTACTATACTGAATTTTTTTTTTCAAATTAATAAATGACCCTATTACTTTTTAATGATGACACCATACTAGATTATTTTTCCACTTGAAACCAACCCTTTTCTAACTCGTCAAAATTAAAACTTAAAGCACCACCCATTACAATTTGATGACGACAATAGATTATTTTTTCACATGAAACTCACCCCCCTCTTTGGAGAAACATTATTTGGTGGTCCAACACCCCTAAATACCACACATTTTCATGGAACCAACGGTAAGTGTGGTGTTGATGGGTGTTGGGCCTGAGGCCACTCCTCTTTGTAACCCTTAGTAAAAGTTAAAACACCACATAGAATAAAATGCAAGTGTAAAAGAAGTACTTGATGTTATCGACAAAGAAACTATCATGCAACTACAAAATGCGGAACTTATTTAATTCAACTGTAGAAGTTCTTGAGTTTATTTTGTTTTGGATGAAACTAAAAATAAGATTATTAGAACATACCTTTTGATATCTTTTATTATTTTAGTTGAAATGCTTGTTGAGCTTTTGATGTGTTTTTTGTCAAAATTAGATTATTAGTTGTCGTTACTATTGAATTTTTTTATTTATAATTGGTAAGAGAATATCTATCTATATTATAAAACAGAGCGGTTCTATTAAAAATGTCTAGGCATATAAATGAGAGCAACCTCTATAACCGTTAGATCACTTTATTAAAATGTGTGATCGTACAATTAGGGAAACAAAAAAGGAATACTTAATCACTCCTTCTCCTACCAAATTTCTCTCTCTCTCTCTCTCTCTCTCTCTCTCTCTCTCTCTCTCTCTCTCTCTCTCTCTCTCTCTCTCTCTCTCTCTCTCTCTCTCTCTCTCTCTCTCTCTCTCTCTCTCTCTCTCTCTCTGGTCTAATACTTTGTGAAAATGGAAAATTTGATGTGAATTTGGAGGCAAATGTGTTCATATACGGAGAAGTGTTATTCATCTGTAGCCAAAAGCCCATACATCAGAGAGCAAGGAATCCCATGGGAGCAGAATGGTTGTCCACATGTCAGACAAACCACTAGAAATGGCTTTTTTAGCGCAATCATGTGCAGCCAGATTACATACACTTTTAACAGAATTAAACTCACAAAACGTAAATACTTGTTTAAGCAAAATGCAATCATGAACCAAAACACTAACATCAGAGGGTGGTTCTATAGATGCGAGACAATTTCGTATAACCAACTCTGAATCCGATTCAATAATCACTCGTGGCAGCTAGTATGCTTATAAATGACCCCATGGTTCCGAAATTCTGGAGTCAAAACTAAAAGTTAATGAAACTTCACTACCATTTCCATCTTGTGCTAAATTTTTCATAAGTAAGCTAAATATTAAAATATGAAAGCGAGAATTATTTTTTGGCGAATAACCTTTTGATGATGTTTTTTCAATTGTTTGGAAAAAGGAAAATATATAGATTGAGATTGAGAATCAAAATCTAAAAAGGACAAAAGTAAACAAAAAGATATATAGTTTTGACGTTAAATGAAGTTTATTTAATCTTTTTGTCATAATTTTGTGGAACGGTAAAGACTAAATTGCCGATCATTAAAAAAGAAAAAGAAAAAAAAAGCAAAGACTAAATTGACTTAAAACTAACAAAAATTCAAGAAAGAAAAGTAAATTTAAGCCAATTTACATATAACTCCTATAATTAAGGCTCAGCGGATGCATACTTGTTTGATACCACTATAGTTCAATGCGGATTTAGCCCTAGTTGGTTTAGTGCTCAATTGTTTGTATTTTTAGTTAGGGCATTCCCTTGTAATCTGTAGACTCTTTCAACTAGATTTGAGCTTTTGCAATGCTATTCCCCTTCTCAAAAAAACATAAAATAAATTCGAACATTAATACTTTTTGAAGTTGGTTAAACTTTAAGGTACGTAAATGTAAATGCAAATGGGATGAGAAACACATCAGACTTCAATTGATTTATTTATATAATAAATCTTGTCAAATTCAAAGAATCTTTGAACTGATTAACGACTCCACTGACTTGTTTACTCTCCTCTTTTTTCTTTTTTCTTTTTTGTGGAAAATTCGGTCAGAATAAAAATACAATTAGCTAAGTATTAAAATTTGTTCCCTCTCGTGCTATCTGGTTTTTAAAGAAATATATAAGCATTTATAAAGCATCTCCATTAGACATTTTTAATATTATTTGTAGGAGTGTATATAAAGAAAAAGTATTAAAGATGGGGGCCCAAGAATGTATTTTTCTGAAACCTGTTAGGTGGAGAATTAAATTTTCGACCGAGAGATTTTAGGGTGTTCGTTAGGTGGAGAATTAAAAATCGGACCCCATTTCCCAACCGCTGAACTTAAATAAAGGAAAAAGTAGGGGATGTTGCCAAGCACTCTTTGGCAAGCCGGGTGTCGAGCAGCATCCAGTCGTTATTCTCGTCACAGACGATTTAGATTAAATTTGAACGCATATAGATCTGAACCGTCCATTACTTAGTCAAGATCCGAACTATTGATTCACGAGACAACTGGATCGATTGCTCGGCACCCACTTGGCGGAGGTGCTTGAGAGCATCCGCAACACAAGTATTCCCTACCGCTGAACCACACGACCAGATGGTCCAGATCAGTAATTTGTCCGCATAGATATGTAAACACGTCCACCAAATGGGAGCCGTAGGCATTGGCGTTGTTCGCCTGTGCAAAGTGCCGAGCCTAGTTCAACTTCTATTGAGGTGGAGTTCCACTCTTTTTGCACTTTTTAAGCTTAATAATAAAAGTAGATATAACACAACAACAACAGAACTCATATAGTCCCCAATCATTGGGAGTATGGACGGGGAAAGATTGGAGACAAACCTAACATTTGGCAATATGCACAAAGTGGCTGCTCTCAAAGTACCACTGAAACAGTTCCCCCCCCCCCCCATACTTGTTTTGCTGCGAAACTATGCCCTCAAATCAAAGCCACCTGACATCAGAGATGGCAGACTTAGCTTAATAAAAGTAGATACTCCATCCATTCCAAAATGAGAGGCCTTTTTGGGAAAGCATGTCATTTTCAATTGCTTATATCTTTTAATATGAGTGTTAAAAAATATACAATATGGATATTGTTTAATAGATTTTAATTAGTTCTATTAAACAAAGTTTTCAAAATAACATAAAACTTCATAAATCAGAAGATATAAGCATTTTAAAATAATACGAAATTCCAAAAAGGTCAGTCATTTTGGAACGGAGGGAGTATTTTTTAAAATATTTGGGTAAAAGTTAAAAAATTCGGGTTTTCAAATTTCTTTCGTCAAGACAAATCAATAATTCACAAAAGTTTGGCGCAAAACTAACAAACGTAAACAAAATTTGAATAAGAACAAAACTAACTTTTTTCACTTTTTGCTTAGTAGAACTCCACCTAAGAGTAAAACTCTTCAGGTCGGTTTCCTGCGAGCGGGAAGCATGAGCAAAATGTTTACCAAAAAGAAAAAAGAAAAAAAAGAAGCATGAGCAAAATAGTTATGGAAAGGGGTTATGGTGCGGCCAAACGATCTGGAGTTACGGTTGGGGGAGTCGGTTCCGAATTACGAAAATAAAAGAAAGACAATTTCTATTGAACGCACTCGAAATGTTGTGTTTTTTTTTTTTTTCACCGGGCACTCAAAAAGTTTATGTTGGGTTGGTTCATATTCTCAATAAATGAAAATTCTCAAAGTCTTGCACATGGTTCAGTTTCTGTTTTTCCCAAAGTGCTAGCTGTTGTGCTAGCTTGCTCATTTTGTCGTGTGACCTTCCATTCACTCGTGGGAACATGTATTATGCTTTTAATGCATGGGTTAATAGATGTTTATATAATGGGATGAAGGAAGTTCTTTTTTTGCGCAGAGGGAGTGAGGTGAGGTGAAAAACAGTGAGTGCAAGTGTCAAGTCTTGTGCTTGGTGTGAGAGTGGGTTCTTGGTGAGAGTGGGTGTATAAGAGGTTGGGTTTGGGTTTTCAAATTCGGGTGTTCTCTTGTACTAACTCTCTCATAGTGAAAGAACGGGATCCTCTCCGTGGAGTAGGCGTGTTATTGCCGAACCACGTAATTCTTGCTTGTCTCTAGCTCTCTATTTTATTTTTCATCTTACTTCCATTGGTTGCGATTGTAGTTGTGTTTGAATCTCGGTTCTTGGGTGCTTTTGCGTTTTATCCCAACAAGTGGTATCAGAGTCGGCTTGGTTCTTGACCGGTGTTTGAGATTCGGGTTTTGTTACATCCACAATGAGGGCAACGATCAACTCTCAGTTTTCTCTTGAGCAGTTTAATGGAAGTGGCAGCTTTACCCTATGGCAAAGGAGGGTGAAGGATATCCTTGTTCAACAAGGGTTGGCTAGGGTGTTGAAGGGAAAGGATGCGAAGCCGAAGACGATGAAAGATGATGATTGGGAGGAGTTGGAGTCGAAGTGTGTGAGCACTATTCGGCTCTGTATTGCTGATAATATTATCAACCATGTTATGGATGAGGATTCGGCATCGGCCTTGTGGGAGAAGTTGGAAAAGCTCTACCTTGCGAAGAGCTTGACTAACAAGTTGCATCTGAAGCAACAGTTGTACAAGCTGAAGATGGAGGAAGGCAGGAACCTCATTGAGCACATGAACGTGTTCAATGGTTATTTGGATCAGCTTTGAAAAATCAACGTAAAGATAGAAGAGGAAGACAAGGCCCTTTTGCTTCTTACTTCACTTCCGACTTCATATGATACTTTGGTGACGACTCGCTTGTATGGGAAAGATACAGTGAGTTTGGAGCAGGTGCAGTCAGCGTTGGTTTCTCATTTTACTCAGAAAAAATCAAGTTAACTCTCAGTTTTCTCTTAAACAGTTTAATGGAAGCAGCAGCTTTACCCTATGGCAAAGGAGAGTGAAGGATATCCTTGTTTAACAAGGGTTGGCTAGGGTGTTGAAGGGAAAGGATGCAAAGCCGGAGACAATGAAAGATAATGATTGGGAGGAGTTGGAGTCGAAGTGTTCGAGCACTATTCAGCTCTGTATTGCTAATAATATTATCAACCATGTTATGGATGAGGATTCGGCATCGGCCTTGTGGGAGAAGTTGGAAAAGCTCTACCTTGCGAAGAGCTTGACCAACAAGTTGCATCTGAAGCGACAGTTGTACAAGCTGAAGATGGAGGAAGGCGGGAACCTCATGGAGCACATGAACGTGTTCAATGGTTATTTGGATCAACTTCGGAAAATCGACGCAAAGATAGAAGAGGAAGACAAGGCCCTTTTGCTTCTTACTTCACTTCCGACTTCATATGATACTTTGGTGACAACTCTCTTGTATGGGAAAGATACTGTGAGTTTGGAGCAAGTGCAGTCAATGTTGGTTTCTCATTTTACTCAGAAAAAATCAAGTTCTGAGGGTAGAGAAAATTCGGCACTTGCGGTTCAAAGTGAGAATCGGGGAAGGACATCTGATGGTACATCCGGAGGAAACAACAGCTTCGGGTCTAGTTCCAGAGGAAAGGGTGTACAATGCTACAGTTGCAAAGAATTTGGCCATGTGAAGCGCGATTGTCCTTTGCGCAAGAACAAAGGGAAGAAATTTGATGATGCTTCGAGTGGTAGTTCTTTGGTGGTAGCGGATGATGGAGATCTTCTCACAATCTCCGAAGGTATAAACACTTCTTCTCGTGATGAGTGGATTTTAGATTCGGGTTGCACTATGCATGTTTGCTCCAAGAAAGAATTTTTTGATACATTCCAAGGAAAAGATGGTGGGTCACTGTTTTTAGGCGATGGAACTTCATGTGAAATTCGAGGTTTTTGGGAATGTAAAGATAAAAATATTTGATGGAGCGGTTCGTACTTTGGGTGGTGTGGCTTATGTCCCGAAGTTGCAAAGGAATCTAATTTCACTTAGCCGGATGGATTCCATTGGGTGCAAGTATTTTGCTGGAGGTGGAGCCATAAAAATCACTCGCGGCGATAAGGTCCTAATGAAAGGAGAGAAGTGCAAAGGGTTGTATCAGTTGATTGGCAAAACTCTTTACTTGACAAAGGTTTGGAAACGGTGTGCACAAGGAAATGGGTACCCAAGGTATGAGTCTTTTGCGGCGAATACAAAGTCATGTTTCCAAGTTGCCAATGTTTGTGAGAGTGAAAATCCTGTTGGTAGAGAGGACGGGTCGAGGTCCTACTCTCGTGTCAATTGATGATTATTGGCACGGGGCGGCTACACACGTGAATTGGCCGTGTGGTTTGAATCAAATTGTTGGACCTTAATGTGATTCTGGACGTGTAGCTGCCGTTTTCAAGGCTTGGTGGTGGTGCGGTGATCCGTGGAATTTTTCACCAAGGTGGAGATTTGTTGGGTTGGTTCAAATTCCCAATAAATGAAAATTCTCAAAGTCTTGCACATGGTTCAGTTTCTGTTTTTCCCAAAGTGCTAGCTGTTGTGCTAGCTGGCTCATTTTGTCGTGTGACCTTCCATTCACTCATGGGAACATGTATTATGCTTTTAATGCATGGGTTGATAGATGTTTATATAATGGGATGAGGGAAGTTCTTTTTTCGGCAGAGAGAGTGAGGTGAGGTGAAAAACAGTGAGTGCAAGTGTCAAGTCTTGTGCTTGGTGTGAGAGTGGGTTCTTGGTGAAAGTGGATGTATAAGGGGTTGAGTTTGGGTTTTCAAACTCAGATGTTCTCTTGTACTAATTCTCTCATAGTGAAAGAACGGAATTCTCTCCGTGGAGTAGGTGTGTTATTGCCGAACCACATAATTCTTGCGTGTCTCTAGCTCTCTATTTTATTTTTCATCTTACTTCCATTGGTTGTGATTGTGGTTGTGTTTGAATCTCGGTTCTTGGGTGCTTCCGCGTTTTATCCCAACAATTTAGCATTTAGTTGTTAAAGTTACACAAAACATAATCCTTTAAGCAAATTAAATGACAAATTTAACGCATTCCATCGTAAAAAAATAGAGTGCAGAGATCGTTTCTGTCCCGTTTTGCTCTACGCTTCCGAAATTTACTGGCGATCATTTGTGCATTTTGTTGAAAATTTGAGGCCCTTGTTGAATTATCCAAATCCCAACCATTCAAATCCAACAGTTTTCCCTCGAATTGCTATTCCTAGGTGAGAGGAACTCGCAAGATGCTTTTATTTTCCAACGGCTCTTTTTTCCCTTCTTGCTGTTTTGAAACTCAATGGTCAAATTGCCAAATATAGCAATGTATGAAATTTGTGGCTACTTTTTTCTCGTATAAATTGTGGCAACAAGAACAAGAATTTACAGAAATGTCGGTTGACCAATCTGTCAGTTATTTCAACACAACCAAAACCATCAAAACGACGACGGAACCATCGTTCACGTCCGGTGAAGATGTAGCAATTTGCGAAGCTTTCTTGTCCGCTCTTGAAGATTTACGGGATGGAAACTTGCAATCGCAATCTAATCTCTGCAATGCCATCTTCGAAAAGTTTGTCCAAAGCACGAAGAATAAATCGCGATCACAAGACTCTGTTCAGACTCGGTGGGAGAAAATCATGACGCGTTGTTTCAAATTTCATGCGTATTTCACGCGAATCAAACATGAGTGTCAGAAGGGACTAACGGAGTCTCAAATGGTGAGATAATTAATTAGCTTCCTCGTTAACGTAGTCTTTCCAAAATTTATTTGGTTTACTTTTCTTATTTTTTGTTTCGTTTCTCACATACTATAGGCTCATCAAGCAAAATTTTTGTATGTGGAGTATGAAAGACATCCGTTCGACATGGATCATTGCTGGGAAATCTTGCAGCATAGAATAAGGTGGGAAGATATGGCTGACACCAAAAGGCCAAACACGCCTACAAAGGCGACCGATTCCGGCTCCCAATTCTCGGGAGACTCTCAACTTGTCGATGCCCCCTCCCCTTCGCAAGAATCCGAGCAAAAAACTTGTCGAGGATGCAGTCACCCTCCAGACGACGAAAGGTCGGGTGGAAGGGAAGCCGAAAAGGAACGGCCACGAGGAAAAGCCAAGGCGGTAGACGTTGAGACCTCCCATATCGACGATTTCATCGATCAACTTAACAAGCAAGCAAGGAAGGCTGAAGCGAGGAAGGATCAACTAGAGGAAAAAAGACTACGGCTGGCGAAGAAGATGCAGGAAATCGAGGACAAACAGGTAGCCGCTAAGCAACAAGAGAGGGACGACGCAATTATGTTCATGGACACGTCTAAAATGGACCCTCAAGCACAGCTTTACTGGGCGATGCGCAAGGATGAGATCATCTCGAAAGCGTTTAACCGTTTGAACATCTCGGGTTGATTATCTGACCTCAATCGCTGCGATTTCGCTATTGGGGAGTGAACGTCTCAGTTGGATAGGTTCCTTTGGCCTCAATTTTATGCGACTGTTATTGCAAACTATTTCATTTAATTGTAACTACGATTTACGATATATTTTACGAATTTCCGGCTTAATGATGTTCATGGCGGCCGATATAATGTTGGTTGTTTAACTAGTAGTAATTAAAATTTGGTTGGTGGTTGGAACATGGAAGGATGGTAGAGGGATATGTTTTGCCAAGCCGAAAGAAGGCTGACCCTTGGGAACACCATTCCTGAATTTTGTTATTCTCTCTTATGTGTATTCCTTTCAATGTTGATTTCATCTTTGTTTTTAGGTGTTTCCGGATGAATTTATTGATTCTGTGTGAATTTTTACGGATTTCTGATGCTTTTGTCTGTTCGTTTTCTTATCAATATCAAATGAATTTCTGCTGAAGCTTTTCGCCTGGTGGTTGAATCTTACGAATTCTGTTTGAAGAGAGAATGGTCGATGTGGCAAGAAATGATCGACAAAGTCATTATTTGGGCGGAGAGACCGGTTGTCTAATTCTTCAGTGCTAGTTATTTTACGGCTTTAAATTGAAAAATGGAAAATGGAAGACCATTACAAATGCTCTAACATGATCAACGTTTTGAAAACGGAAAGCTGTTATGCCGAAAAACAAATGCAAAAGAAAACTGTTCCCAGCCTTGAACTCATTAACATCCCAAAGGGAGGTTTTAGTTTCGGGTTGGGTATATATGGTACGTACAAAAATTTGGTCTTCTTCTTTTAATAACTTGGAATCTTAATTACCTTACCAATCTCAACCTTAGGTTCAGAAGAAGGCTAATGAGAGGATGATGGGCTATGACAGAAGCTCCCCGGCCTGCAGAATACAATCCTGCCTTGATGACATAGAAATGGATGATCTAATTTGTAAGGGGTTTTGGTATAGACGTTGGTCAAAAAAATACAGGGGGATGCATGATAAAAGCAAACTAGAAACAGGTCTAGTCAATTCTGCTGGGTACTTTTAGGAATGCTGAGCCTGAGGCTGTCTTTAGAGGACCATTGCATGCTAAAAAGTGATGTATAAATGTGTTGGTGAATAGGGTCCAAGGCCCCTCAAATCCTAAGGCAACTTATATTATAAAAAAGAAGAAGAAGAAGAAGATAAAAATTGTGCAGCCTATAGGCCTAAAAAACAACGAAACAAAATACAACTAAAGAAAGTAAAATACAACAAAACAAAATAAGAAAAGCCGCTTGAAGTCAGCTCTGGTATTGGACGCATCATTCCGCTCCAAAAGGTGGTGTGGGGGGGGGGGGGAGAATCACGGTGTGCACCATGCGCCATACATGCCCAATTCTGTTGGAGGTCAAAGTCGGAACAACGCTGGATTCGCAGCAAATTAATGCCGTACCATCACCGTCAGGGAGCTCCAAAACTGTAATACCCACTCCGGATATTTCGGTATTTCAATTACTTTTAATTGAACTATGTGTTTTAGGGGTTTAAATCGTCAACAATAGAACTTGCGAAGGTCCTGTGTGTGATTTGTGATTGGAGTATAAGTTAGGACGTGATTCCACTTGCATGTGATAAATTCTCCTGTGTCCTTATATAGCAAAATATCATTTATGTAGAGAGAGAGAGAGAGATGCGGCAGAAGAGAGAGAGAGAGAGAGAGAGAGAGAGAGGCGGCAGAAGAGAAGGAAGAGGAGGCCGGAGACTATGGTCTGTTCTTTACGAAATTATTCAAGGTACCTAGAAAGCTTTTAAATTTTTGGTATTTTTATTGAAGGTTCATTAGTGTGTCTATTGTATCATGTTAAATTTTTAGAATTTTCTGAGAATTTTGGAAAAAGATAAAAATCGTAAATCAAGCTGTGGTCGGATTCCTATTTTTGAGCAAACAGCTTACAGAACTGTGTCTTTTATCAATTTTTTTATAGTTAAGCGACCTTTCTGGTTATGGGTCCTTATGAGTTTTAAAGATTGATAAGTTGGGGATGTTTTGGTATTGAAATTACTAAAAAGTATTAATTATTCAATTTTTAATGAATTTTCGAACACAAACTGTTCTGCTGGAAATTGTGCTTCGCTGTACAGAATTTCTGAGTTTGGGGATGATTTTGACTAGGTTCCTTTATTGTGAAAAATCTGAGAAAAATTAGGGATAAACTTTGAGATGTTATGATCTCTACCGAATTTTAGTTCATTTTGTTGTATGGTCTAAGTTTGACTCATTTTATAAATTAGTGTGTTCTTGCTGAGTTTTGTATTTGCTGCACTGACACATTTTGAAAAAATGGTCATATTTCTTAGCTCGGGTATCGGGTTTGCGCACGAGTTTTTTATTCTAAAACTAGACTCGTATGTCTTTCAGAATATGTGAGAGTTGTGACTTAGTTTGTAGCAGGTTATATCAGTTTTTGATTTGAAGTTGATAGACGTGCAGAATCTGTGATTTTGGACAGGTTACTGTGTAATTTCAGACAAGCATAATTTTATCATTCGGACTCATTTTTAACAAATTTTATATCAAAATTCATGTACCGGAGGTGTACTTTTTAATGGTGGTGGTTTCATGATCTTGTTTCAACCCTATAAGAAGTTATAGGCAGAATACGACAGGTTGGTTGTAGATTTCAGATCAAATGTAGGGGTGATGTGGTGTTTGAGTGTTACACTTGTTTAGGGACACTTATAAACTTTTAAGATGGACATGCTTGTATGCGTTAAGTATCATTAATCTATTGTTAGTGTTATAGATTATTTTCAGGAGTTGGTGGTAACGTTTAAGCGTTCAATAAACTGATATGGTTAGCTTGTGACTAGGTAACAAGCTAGTCAATTGGGGAGATTCCGAAATCGTAAATTTAGCGTACCTCGGTCGATACAAAGGTGAGTGTGTTTGATATGGTTCTTCTCTATATAATATTGCTGTGGTGGTGAGTGTATATCTTATTATTCGTGATTAGCTTTCGATATGGTTATTTTTAATGAGATGTTGTAATGAGGAGTATATATCATGCTATTGTTGATTAGCTTTTGATATGTTGTGAAAGTTTGCGTGTGAGGCACACCATGTCCTAAGCCATATCGTTCAATGGACGATAGTTGAGAGCATGGTATGTGGGACACAAGATTTAGTTGTGATATGCGTGTTTGATAAAAATGAATGCTGATAGGTGTTGATTGAACCGCCGAAGGTTAGCGTGTGAGGCATACCATATCGTATGCCATGCCGGCTAATTGTCGGTGGATGGGAGCATGGTATGTGGGACACCTTATCTTGAGTACATGGGATGTGGCAGACGTGCCACTGCATGTGATGTGATTACATTCATATTGTTGTGCATTGATTATTATTGCTCAGTCAGGTGGATATGTTGGTTATAACCGTTGTATACATTCTAGTATTTCAATTACATTGGTAATGTGTATTATGTTGAGCATTTCTATATCTCACACACTCTGGCTTTTCTTTTTGGTCTGCCAAGTAGCAGGTTGCTTAGAGTGGGTCCACTACCATTCGTTGTGTTGAGGTGTTTTGCTAGCGTCAGGTAGGATTTTAGTTACGTTGTTGTGGGGTGCTTTAGCTGGTGCAGAACTTAATTTGTAAGGAGTTGTAGCTAAGGATAATTAAAGCTTTTAAATTTTATAGGTTGTAATTAAATTTGGTCGATAGCTGGCGTTCTATTTGAGGTTAGCCTTGGACGTTGTGGATAGTCGAGTTCGTTGAAGGTAGTTGATGAAGAAATTGGTCTATTCAAGTTGTAAGTAAGTTGTCGGTGGATGTGTTGAAGTATAGAATTTTTAAAGTATTATAATGCAGATGTAGTTTCTTGGTTGTGCGATATCATGATTGGTTGGTCAATACGTTGACTCATTTTTATGTTAAGGTAATAAGTTTTCCGTTGGGTGTTTATTTCTGACAGGTTGTGAGGTGTGGTTTGGTCTTCTGTGTGGAATGCCACGTGGTCGCGCCGACTCAGGCTCACTTTGGGTGCCGTTTGCTAAGCGGGGCGTGACAAAAACCATCACCTAAATCAATTGGTTACAAGAGCCAAAGACCAAATCTGGTTCCACAGATCTAGCTTCCCCAAGTTCAAAAAATGAAACTGAATCGCAATTTGCAAGAACTCACAACCAAATCTCAATTTCTAGTTTTTACGGATTTCAACTAAGAATTTAACAAGCTAGGCATGTGAAACTTTTTTGGGGGTAAATTAGGCATGTGAAACTTAATCTAAATGAGAATACAAAACCGCAATCTTATTAAACGATGTTTCTTACTATTTTTTTGTAAAGGAAAATACAAGACTGGACAAATACCTTTAGAAAGATCTAGGAATAAAAAGTTTTTGATGTATTTTCCTGTACTGATCAATTTTGGTTTTAAGATGGATCGCTCGACAGCTTTGATTGTAACGGTCTACCTGTCTACCTGCTTTAGTTCTTTAGTTCTACTATTTTGCTTAACTTCGGCTCTTGGTTTTCTCTTGCTTGCTTCTTTGGTTGTAACGGTCTACCTGCTTTAGTTCTTTAGTTCTACTATTTTGCTTAACTTCGGCTCTTGGTTTTCTTGCTTCTTTGGTTGTAACGGTCTACCTGCTTTAGTTCTTTAGTTCTACTATTTTGCTTAACTTCGGCTCTTGGTTTTCTCTTGCTCACTTCGATACTTCTTCAAATAAACTTCTAAGACTTGACAAGAGACCTCCTTGGTACGTAACTCGGAACTTGGGCTATTGCCAGGAGCACAATACTCTCTGATACAACTTATTGACGCGAATTACCTGTTAACACTCAAGAAACACCTCACGCGCAATATCCATTAGAACCAACAACATGTGACATACAAGCATGAGAATTTGAAGGTTTCATACTACTTTGAGTACTTAACACAAATCGTGGATGTAAAACCACTGTCCAGAAAGTCAGAAAGTCGGAAGTCCTCCGAAATCGTATTTGAGATCTCAGGGGATGAATTATTGGAAAGAGACGATTGTGGAACGGACTTCAGGGTGCACGCCACTCCTGGCCAAAATGCCGGACAAGGGTCACCACCACGCACATCTATGTGCGGCAGCATCTTCTTCCAGCAAGAGGCAATAATTATAGAGAGCCGGCTAGCGTGATAGACGCAAATTATCACGATATGTTGAGCCGATCGGGAACTGATACGAGCCGAGATGGGTTCGGATCTGAGCCGATCCGATAGAGTGAAGCACTTATCACAAGGTGGAGTCCAGGGCGACATGTTCGCTAGACAGATGATAAGACGATGACAAATTAAAGCTCTGCGTGATAATTTGGCTGATGGTGCGATATATTTGTGATACGGAAAACTATGATGATAGTTCCACTATTTCACACGATATTTTTTTTGATCAGCAACATGAATCTAAATAATGGTAAAAGACAAAGTCAAAATTTCATGCTTATATAGGTAATCGAAGAAGTCTAGTGTCAGCCAGGGACGGAGTCAGGATTACCATGGTGGTGGCGAACATGTATACTTACTTAAAAAACTGAAAAACGGACTACAATATGAATATTTATTTACTTCAGGAAAAAGAAATCGTACTACGAAATATATTAAACGATGTTTTCCACATGTAAGTAGAATACATAGAAAAAATAAATCGTACTACGAAATATAATAAACGATGTTTTCCACATGTAAGTAGAATACAAAGAATAATCATAATTTACTTTATCTACTAAAGTGAGGTATCTTCAATTTCGCCCGGTGCTTTCTTTTCATTTGGCCAATTAAATTTGACTTTGAAATATTTTTTTTCATCCCCCTTTATTAAAGGACAAGAGTACTAAAGACTTTCCGTATAACAAACAAAGAATGAAAAAAATCTAAGTAGTGGTGGGCATATATAAACTAGGGGTAAAAAATGAATTTTAATATAATATAGTATTGCATTTTTTCAAATCGTTGCAGTGGTGACCGCCGCCACTTGTCCTCTTGGCTCCATCCTTGGTGTCAGCTCAATATCTATCTTTCCATCGCGTATTTAGGAGAAAAGGGAAAAACCCGTTTTTTCCGTCCCTTTTTCCTCTATGATTCCCAAATTTACTGCCGACCACATTCGCATCTGTTGAAAATTCGAGGCCATTATTGTTCCATTGGAAACCCCAACCGTTTTTTTCCTCAAAACGGTTTAAGGTGAGAGGAACTCGCAAGACGATTTTATTGTCCAACGGTTAGTTTTTCCCTTTTGTTGTATCGAAGGTCAAAGGTTGGAGTGCCAAACATTGTAGTGCATCAAAATACCGGTTACTTTTTTTTCTTGTATAAATTGTGGCAACAAGAACAAGAATTTATAGAAGATCAATGCCGGTTGACAAATCTGTTAGTTATTTGAACAGAGTCAAAATCATCGAAACGACAAACGAACCATCGTTCACATCCAGTGAAGACGTCGTGATCTGCAAAGCTTTCTTGTCCGTTCTTGAAGATTTACGACGCGATGGTAACTTGCAATCACAGACTAATCTTTGCAACGGAATTTTCCAAAAGTTTGTCGCCAGCACGAAGAACGAATCGCGATCGCAAGAATCTGTTCGATCTCGGTGGGAGAAAATCATGACCCGTTGTTTTAAATTTCACGCGTATCTCACACGAATCAGATATGAGTGTCAGAAGGGACTAGCGAAGTCTCAAATGGTGAGATAGTAAATTAGGTCCTTGATAAGGTAATTTCGAAAAATTTATTTGGTTCAGTTTCTAATCTTTTGTTTGTTTGTCACATACTATAGGCTTATCAAGCAAAATTGCTGTATGTTGAGTATGAAAGACAGCAATTTGTCATGGATCATTGCTGGGAAATCTTGCAAAATAGATTATTCAAGTGGCAAGATATATCTGACATCAAAAACCCGAACACGCCTACAAAGACGATCAATTCGAGCCCCCAATCCGTGGGAGTCTCTCATATTCTTGGCGCGCCCTTTCCTTCGCAAGAATTCGATCAAAATACATGTCGAGGATGCAGTCACTCTCCAAACGGTGAAACGTCGGGTGGAAGGGAAGCTGAAAAGGAACGGCCACAAGGAAAAGCCAAGGCAGTAGAACTTGAGACCTCACATAACGACGATTTGACTGAGCAACTTAACAAACAAGCAAAGAAGGAGGAAATGAAGAAGGCTCAACTAGAAGAAAGAAGACTCCGACTAACGAAGAAGATGCAGGAAATTGAGGAGAAACAGGTAGCTGCTAAGCAACTGGAGATAGACGACGCAGTTATGTCGATGGACACATCCAAAATGGACCATCAAACACAGCTTTATTGGGCGATGCGCAAAGACGAAATCATCGTGAGAGCATTTAACCGTTTGGACATCCCGGGTTGATCGATTATCTGACCTCCATTGCTCATATTTTGTTATCGCGAAATGAACATGTCTGGTTGATTGGTTCCTCTGACTTTTTAATTTTTCTTGTTTCTCTTATGTATTTCCTCTCTTTCATTCATTTCATCTTTGTTTTTTAGGCGTTTCCTGATGAATTTACCGATTCTGTGTTAATTTTTGAGGATTTCTTGTGCTTCTGTTTGTTTGTTTGATTTGCGTTTCGTATATCAAATGAAATGAATTTTTCTGTTGAAGCTTTTTCACTTTGTTGATCGTTTCTCGCAAGTCTAGTGAATGACTGATATGGCAAGAGAAGAGATGACAAAGTCACTATTTGGCCGGAGAAATAGCATAGCATTAGAGGGACTTCAGATTGGTTTGGTGTTGTGCAGTCATTACTTGATTATAAGGAACTAGTGAGAGAATGATGGGCTATGACAAAAGAACCCTTGTAGAATACACAGTCCGGATCTGGTCAGGACGTCTTGACCGGAGCTTAGGTCCGGACTTCTTCCACAGCCGTCGGATTATGTTTTCAATGGTTCAGATGCACGGATAGTTTGTTCGTGCATTGTGTTTTCAATGGTCCGGATGCACGGATAGTTTGTTCGCACGAACAAACTATCCGTGCATCCGGTGCGAATAAACTATCCGTGCATTCGTTGAAAACACAATCCAACGGTTGAGATCGTGGTCCGGACCTAAGCTCCGGTCAGGACGTCCTGACCAGATCCGGATTGGTAGAATACAATCCTACATTGATGACATAGCTAGAAATGGATGATCTAACTTCTAAAAGCATCCACAGTGGAATAAACAAAATAAAATATTGCTAAAATTAACAATATTTGCTCAAAAAAGTGCTCACATTGGAATAACCAAACTTAACAACATCTTAACAACTCATCAAATTTTGGCTTTTGAATAATCAAAACTAGCAACCTTTTGCCAATAGTCAAATTTAGTGATCTCCATATTTTCTCGATCAAGTACACCTATCATTACACAAAAATCTTCTCTCTCAACAATATTTTCAAAAAATAATTATAAAAAACTATTCTTACTATTCTTTTCAGAAACTTTTTCTAAAAAAAAACGTCTTTATATGAACTTTTTTTTAAAATATTTTTTATAAAACCTGTTTCTTCAATTTTTTTTAAATCTATTTTTTTTTTAAATTGTATTTACACAAAATTGTTTTTTACACATTTTTTTCATAAACTATTTTTTTATCCAACTATTTTTAACTTAAACTGTTTTTTTTTCCTTCCAAAAACTGTTTAATAAACTGTTTTTTTTCAAGAACAAATACTTTTTTTGTAAAAACTGTTTTTAACATAAACTAGTTTTTCAAAAGATTTACGTGAAATGAAGGGGAAAAGTTTGGAGAAAATTCAGTGAAGGAAGCAATGGTCCCATTGGTTTTGATTATGAGCAAAAAATAACCAATATGAGACTTGACATTGCTAATTTTAGCAACCTCTAAATGAATAATCAAAATCTGATGTGGAATGTTTTGATTATTCACTTTTGCTTATTTCACTGCGGATGCTCTAAGGGGTATGGAACTTAGTATTGCAAAGTGGTTCAAGCTTGGACGCATTGTTTCACCAATCCTAGGGATGCCAGGTACGTTGTAGAAATATGGAAACAGAGGTTATGAATGAAAAGAGTTAATTTTGCTTTCATCCAACTATACAAATTTTGTCTACTTCGTCCTTAAACTATGTCAATAACACTTTTGTCCCCTCAATGAATTGGAATACATTTCATCTAAAATTGTACAAAATTAGACGAAATTTTAACTAGAAATTGGACAAAATAAATAGCAATCAAAAAGTTGAGAGGATAAAGTGTTATTTACATAGTTTAGGGACGGAGTAGTAGACAAAATGTCGATGGTTTAGGAGATAAAAGCAAAATCAACTCTGAATGAAATGATGGACCTTAGTTGTGCTGAAGTGTTCAACAGAAGTGAAGGGTGCGATGTTATCTTATGGGGATACACACACAATAAATTTCTTTCACTAGAAGTTGGTGTTCGTAGGATGAGGAAAACTATTCTTAGTAAGTCTAGTCAGCTCTGAAGGGATAGTACGTTTTGGAACTTTAGTAGGACATCACTAAGAGCATCTCCAATCTATCTTTCATTCCTCCATATCTTTATATTTTGGTCCCTACAAAAAGATGTTCTGAGGAACGTGTTTGCTCCAACCCATTCTTCAAAACACTTTTTTGTCTCCATTCCTTTAAATGTTTGGAAAACTTTTTTTCATCCTCCAAATATGAAGGATGAAAATACAATTGCTCCCAAAATGGAGCAATTTGGGAGAAATTCCTTCAAAGGGGTGTAATTTTGGACTCCGCACATTACCATAAGCTTGATGATCATATTTTCAAAGCATGAACGCCAGACCTTAATTCCATCATTTTATAATCTCCACAAGTCTAGCAATCTAGCAAACATAATGTTCATACACAGAGTGGAATGCATTACATTACAATGAGAAGTACTTGAGAAACACCTCATCTCAAACTTCTCCTCTCGATCTCGCCACACTACACAGACCGACATTTCACGCGCTCAAGAAACCACATGCACTAGGATAACGAACACATCACATCAGCATAACAAGAAAAACTCCCAGCACGAGAGACACCGAACACCAACCCAACGCGACCCTAGAAACCCGGTTGTTACCGGCACCACTAGTACTGGCAAAGCTACCGGACGGAGTGTAAGTCGTCAAAACCACAACCATCCAGTCGTCTTCCGAGCCTACCCCTGCCCCCGTGTACTTAGAATTATTGAGGTACTTTGAGTACTGAGTGTGCGTGTAATTTGTGAGCACGAGAGTTTGAACATGACTGGGAACACAAACTGGCAATATGACCCCGTCTTTTGTGGTATTGGGGTCGATATCGCACTTTTTCAAAAGGTCGGGGTAGTTTGGGATTTGAGGCTGGGAGCCCGGAGAGGCGGTGATGGGGCCCATGTTGCCGATGCACGGTTTGTCCTCTAGTTCATCGGCGACTTCATCGGCTAGGCACTCCGCTTTGTCGTTTTTCGCGAGGGCGGGGAGGCTCACAGAGTTCCTGTAGCTGTTAAGTCCTTGAAGAAGATTGTCTTCCTCGTCTGTAAGAAAGGCAACAATAATTGCACATCCAAATTTACTGATGATTTCCGAGAGAGAGAGAGAGAGAGAGAGAAAGTTTGTGTGTGTACCATTGCAGTTGACTGGATTAGGCAGCAAGAGAAGGGCATGAAGGAGCACAAAGACGAGGAGAGAGAACTGAAGAGATGAAGCCATTCCTTCCTTTCCTTCTTGAACATAAGACTAATACTCTGAAGTAAATAAGACAGTACTTCTCCAAGGATCAAAAGCTTCTTCCTCGTCTAATAACTGGTGATAAGAGTTTTCCTTTGGTAGACAAATAAATCAAGCAAGCTAGCTAGCCACCACTTTGCCTTGATCAGTACTACTACTATGCTATTAATTAGCATGTGTTAAGATGGCACCGAACACATTATTCGGTTACAGCTGGTGGGTTGCATAGGGCTTTACACGTCGCAAACATGCAAACTACTCGTAACTTCAAACATATGTACTCCCAAGACTTGGGCACTCCAACACATATCATCTAGCTCGAGAAATTTTTAAGTGCCGAGTGGGCACCACGTGGTGCCCGAGCAGTGCATCCCAGCCGTTCATTTCAATTTTAAATGATTCAAATTTGAAGAGAGAAAGAGGAGAGAGAGTTTTTATCTAGACCATCCAACACAATTTTGAATGGTCTCGATATACTGCTCGGGCACCACGTCACCATAGCCACATCCGACACCCAAAAATTTCTTCTTGTAGCTGTCATATAAAAACGATCTGCCACATTTTTGTCCGTATATGATCTGGCAGTGTTTTTTGACACTTCCAGTTCCATAGACAGAGACCAACTGAGATGGAAAATCTTGGAACCACACTGACCCACACAACAAAATCCGTGTGGTTGTAGCATAATTGAACCAAGATAATCACAATCTAAAGTATGTGACCGAGTACTGCGAGTGCGTGAGTGAAAGCGCGATCGAACACAAAAGAATTTCAAAACACATGACAAACTACTAAAAATTGTGAGAGAGGAGAAGAAGAGAGAAGACGGCTAGATTTTTTTTGTGTGAGAGAGAGATAACTTCAAGTGTAGAGATTTTTGGCTACTCCAACCTTCTCTGAAGACTTATTTTTTTTCCCCTAATTTAATTTGTTGAAGAATATGAGATTTTGTACACCCCACCTTCGGTCAACTCTACCAATTTGATCTCACCCTTCAGAATTGGTGATTGAGAATGACTCATCCAATACCTTAAATGTAGGCCCTCCTCTTTCTTACCCTTATATTTTAAGGAGAAAACAAATACTAAATTAACTAAATAAATAGAATTTAAAGAGTGGGTTGGAATGCTAACAAAATAAAGTACTTATTTTTTATTCAATAAGAATCCACATTCCACTAACTTTTTACCTTTTTATTTCTAAATTCCAAAATTTGTCATTTTTCTATCGCTTTTACATTTCAATATATAATGAAGTTCATGATTTTACAAACTTTGTATAATATAACTAATTGAGATCTATTAAATAAGATTTATATTGCATATTTTTTGATATTCATATTGAAAGATTTAAGCAATAAAAAATGGCATACCAAATAAGTACTTATTTTTTAAGAACTCTTAGCGGAACAAGAATTCTTATTTTCCCTACCAAAGCTGCGAAATAAGTATTTATTGAAGGCTTAGTGTAAACTACAAAAAATGAATTTTCAAATTGCCATATAGGTCAACAAATGGCAAATTCGATGCAGGTTTGGAGATCCCCTAGGTACATTTTATCTTTTCTTCTTCTCTGTAATGGTAAAAACTTGCGCACACAGTATTTATCGGATCACTCGAGAAGCTTATTGGGCAGACTCTCCGACTCCAACATACGTGTCCGCAGCATGCGACCCAAGAGGACACCTAAGGCGCACCACTCTTGCCACGTTTCCACCCCCACCTCTTGCCAATGATCTATATCTCCAGTATATCTAATGACAAAAACACCCCAAACCCACGCCTTGTTTGTATGTTATCTCGTGGTGTTTATAACAACTCGAGAGTGTTAGCAACCACTGTTGGTCGCAGTGATCCTTGCACAGCCCACCGGAGGAGTCGGTTCCCGGCGACGTTTTTGGTGACCGAAGACGCTAGGAGGTTTCGGAGAGTGGTGTTTGAGAGAAGGATGGCGAGCGGTAGCGGCGAGGAGAAGCAGCAGAAGTTTCCACCGCAGAGGCAGGACAGCCAGCCTGGGAGGGAGCATGTCATGGACCCCGTCCCTCAGGCTACTAGCCGAGATTACAAGCCTGCCAATAAGCTCCAGGTACTCATACTACCATGCCCCCCGAAGCTATTCATCCATGCATTAATTTTGTGCACAATGCTATGTAGGGAAAATTATTCAAAACTCTCGGTGTATACTTTCGCCTCTCACATAACATGTGGGCCCATATATGCTGGACTCATATGTAGGCCCCATATGCTATGAGGAGGGAGGGAGTATACACGGGGAGTACTGAATAATTACACATTTTTGGACAATCGTATGTATGATGCATGTGAACTTTGCAAAATATTTAAGAGTCCATCTACATCGAGCATTTGCTCGTGCTTTTGTGAATAATTAACATTCGAGCATGTGTGCTTCTTTCGTATTAGATAATAATTGTATTATTAATGGTTGGTTTATTTTAATTTCACCATCGCCGAATGCAAATCATCCTGGCTCCACCAGTGACACCACCGACAGACCCATGTGGAAAGGTTTGCATAGTTTGATGGGGTCGAAGTTAGGATCTTATAATTTAAGGGGTCATTTTGAAAACATGTGATACAACCATATATCTCCCAATATCGGACCATATTAATTGGCCGATACACCAGTAAATAAGAGTGATACAATCATAAATCTCCCGATATCAGACCATATTGGCCGATACACAAGTAAATAATAGTATACGGAACGATCGATACGATGATCAATACAACATGTAAAGGCCTTTATTTATTTAAAATCCTGGTACACTGTGTAATTTTGATGAACATATCTTTTGGGGCTTAGTTCGTTGGAATTCAACTACTGTTAGAGAGAGAGAATCTTTTATATATACTCCAACAGCATAGATTTTGTATTTTAAGCTACAGAAATCATGACACAAACCAGATACCACTTAAAATGGCAGGAACGGATAAAGACAAAAAATGAGCAACTCACCCTTGGTTGGATTATTGGTTACGGTAGAAATACTTTTTCCCCATTGTGGTATGTAACATGTGGTGAGGGAACTTTCTTTGTTGTGATTTTGCCCTGATGCCTGCCGACTTGGATTTGAGGTCATGATTTTAGGGCATAACATCCCTTGAGGGTATAGGGGATCACTATTTTAGTGGCAAATTATTCCGAGAGCAGACAATTTTTATTATGTTGTGAAAGTTTAGGTCTATCTCGCATCCTTCCTGGATTGGGCGGTACGGTGATTGTTTTGTCTTGTTTAGTAGCCTTTTTCTATCTTTTTGTGAAAGTAGAAGCTCTGCCTTTCACTTATGCCTTCTCTGTAGCAACCTTGGATACTCACTCACGTTGCGAATACTAAGTAAGATCATTTACCCCGCATAATTTATCACATGAACATGGTTTACGAAATAATTGTCAATTTTCAAAAACCACCAGTCCACACACCATGAAAGCAACTTTCTTTAGACTTGTCTATGACTTTGAGCATTGGATAAGATTGTGAGTTAGAAATGGCAGAAAATCCATCCATCCCCAAGCCAAAATTGGAGTAAAAAAATAAGCAGTTTATCTGGTTACCAAAAGTATGCGGTCAACCTACCTATAATGCACCATAAAACGCAACTGCATCAAAGCACATTATGAAAACATGTTCCTCGCTGCATAGACATATGCGCGGTGCAGTTGCGTCACATACTTTATGAAAACACACACTCCCTAGTTACACAAATACATAATGGCTCGCATTGGCTGGGTTATACAGGGCAAGGTGGCACTTGTGACTGGTGGCGACTCTGGCATAGGACGGGCAGTTTGCCACTGCTTTGCACTGGAGGGTGCAACCGTGGCCTTCACTTATGTGAAATCCCACGAGGAGAAAGATGCACAGGATACCCTCCAAATGCTAAAAGAAGCAAAGACTGAAGGTGCAAAGGACCCGATTGCAGTGCCGGCAGACTTGGGGTTCGACGAGAATTGCAAGAGGGTAGTAGAGGAGGTGGTGAATGCCTATGGCAGAATCGACATCCTGGTGAACAATGTGGCTGAGCAGCACAAGGCGGCATCGATTGAGGAAATTGACGAGCAGAGACTTGAGAGGGTATTCAGGACTAATGTTTTCTCTTACTTCTTCATGACCAGGTAAGTCCGGTACATTTTGTAACTATCCCTCACAATGTTTTAGTAGTAGATTTCTATTTTCCATAGCTCTTCCTTAAATTGGTTTATTTTTGGATTGTTCTTTTTGCATTTTATTTGTTAACTTGTTAAGGTTAAGAAAATGAAGTACTTGGAACGATCACTCAAGTTCCATTTACTTTATCTAATTATCGCGGTGTGAGGGGGTTCCCACTGTGATGTGAAGTTCATAAAACTAAAATAGAAAATGTCACACAAAAAGTTAAATAAAAGTGCGAAGAAGATGAAGTTGATGCATTCATATCCAAATCCGGTGCGAGTCTTATCTGGAATAAATTTTGGTCATGCAGTTTTCAAGTTCAGTTTGGTTTTTTTGTAAAATTTTCTATTTTTTGTAGCATTCAGTAAAGATTCATGATTGTTTCAAACTTACCATAACGCAAGTTAATACAAGTAATTTCTATTTCCCGGTCAAGTATCACTCGTTGCGCTAGTCGTTAGGTTTGAGATGCTTTGTGAATGACATGCTGGGTGATGATAGGCATTCTTTGAAGCACATGAAGGAAGGGAGCTCCGTCATTAACACTACATCAGTGGTGGCATACAAGGGCAACCCCAAGCTGCTGGACTACACTGCCACCAAAGGTGCGACCGTGTCATTCACCAGAGGACTTGCCCTCCAGTTAGTAGGAAGAGGTATACGTGTTAATGGCGTAGCGCCCGGCCCAATCTGGACCCCGCTTATCCCTGCCTCGTTTGACGAAGAAGAGACTCAGAAATTCGGGTCGGAGGTGCCAATGAAGAGGGCAGGGCAGCCAATTGAGGTTGCCCCCTGCTACGTCTTCCTCGCTAGCAATGCAGACTCCTCTTATATCACAGGCCAGGTCATCCACCCAAATGGTATGAACCCATTTTCTTCTCTTATGGCTGTGGAATTAACCACTTAATTAAAATTATCAAATGGAAACTTTCAAATTGCTCAATGGAAACTTTCAGGATAAATGGATCAAATTCAAGGATTTCGGCAAGGAAAAGAAAAACAAAACTGAAATAGGAAACTGCTTGTTTATGGTAACTTAAGAAGCACAAAAGTTGAAACAATTTAACGGCTGGCAGTGGCTAGATTCTTTGGTCTTTTTAGTTTGTTTCTTTCACGCAGATCCTTCATACAAGTTAGTCTCACAATGCGTAGATTCTTCAAAGTTTTCCTTTCTATCATGCATGCCCTTCATCCAAATTTCAGTCTCAGTGCTTGTTCGTGCTCTATTTAGTGGTGGACGGTCTATTTATTCATTCCATTTTTGTGTTGGGCCTTTGTTTTGCAGGGGGTGTAATTGTCAATGGTTGATGATGTGTCCGCGGGAAATGTTAGTAGCCTCTTGTTTGTTGTCTGGTTTGTATTTTGGGGTCTTCGAATTATTCATTCCATTTTTGTGTTGGGCCTTTGTTTTGCAGGGGGTGTAATTGTCAATGGTTGATGATGTGTCCGCGGGAAATGTTAGTAGCCTCTTGTTTGTTGTCTGGTTTGTATTTTGGGGTCTTCGAAATAGGTGATGTGAAAGGTTTAGTAGCCGCTTGTTCGTATTTTGTATGTCCCCTGTAATAGGGAAGCAAGCGCGTTGGTTTACTTAAACCAACGGGTATTCGAAGGCCTACTTTTGATGGCTTCGAAGGTCCACTTTTGATGTCTTTTTTTTCGTGTAACCAAGTTTACCCTGTATGTTTCTCTAAAGACCTATGATTGCTGAAATACTTTGTTTTTCACCCCAAGCAGAAGATAGAAATATGTTGGTTGAAATAGTCTCAAAGAAAAGAGATGAATGTAGAGGGAGGAGAGGTTTTGTTGGCCTTTTTCTGATTGAATGATTGTGGAGTGTTTGCGAGGCTGAAATAAGAGTGGAAAAAATACCAGCTTTAAGTACTAAAATAAGATGCTTTGAACACCACCTTTGTGCCCTGTTTGTCATGGAAGTTATTCGCAAAAATCGCCCAGGAATTTACAGGTGGTTACAGCGAGAATTTTATCCCCAACAAAGCTGCTTATTTGATTTGTTATTGCATTTGGTAGATCAAACAAGACGGGGAATACAAATGGCCAAAATTTGAGTCTTTGAAAAGTTAAACACAAGATAGGTGCATTTGGCCTTATAAGTCATGATATAGATCAGCAGATTAACCGTCTCATTTCACTGAACAGCCACCCATTCTTGAAATTTTTGGATCCTTTGCAAAGCAAGAAATTTTTCGACTGTAAAGTCCGGTTGCAAAGCAAGAAATTTTCGAGGCAGGATAATCGAATAGGGGTTTTTGGGATAGAGGGGATTTTCGGGATAGAGGAGATCGGATCCCGAAATTTTCTATGTTTTGAATATGGTGGATTTGGAGCTGTACTAAAAACATAGGGAATGAAGATCAAAAATCAAAAATTGAATGAGAAAAGAGAGCCATACACAAACCTTCTTATTCCACTGAATGATCTAGTACAACTTTATTTATTTATTTATTTATGAATTGTCCATGAATCAATTTGCACATATTGAATGAGAAAACAATTCTTTCTTAATTCCACAGGTTGAATCATCCGAACTTCAAAAGTCTTCGAACTCTGTCCGAATTGTAGCCAGAGCAACCTCTTCATCTTGAACAAGATACTCGTTTTCTTCCGTTTGGCCGAAAGAGGGAGCCGAAAGAGGGAAAACATCACAATGCAGAAGATAATGGTGAATGTCTCCACCCATGAATCCACCTCCGAACCTGGGTGTTTTCTTCCGTCGGCCGAAAGAGGGAAAACATCACAATGTAGAAGATAATGGCGAATGTCTCCACCCATGAATCCACCTCCGAACCCGGGTGACAATCATCGTAACCAATTGTATACTTCATTGTTCTCGTCGCATACCAATATGCAAGCACACAAAAAAATGAAATTTTGCAAAGTTGTCATCCTTGCCAACGTTGTTGCAGCAGTCTCATCAGCCTTTGCGGATTCCTTCAGATACCATATAGACTTGACAATCGGGACCATAACCACCAGAAATCCGAACGCATCAAGAACAAAGAATGCCGAAGTCCAATGCCAATAATTTTTGACAGAAGGGCCGCTCTCGTTGATGTAAATGTAAGAAACGTTGGCAAAAATCTGAAGCGATACACCAACAGCCAACAACATTTTCTGCTTCGCTCTCAAATATGGTTTTATATATGACCAACCGCTCCCGATCAACATAATTACGGTAAGGAACAAGAAAGCTCAGATAAAGTAAGACGTATAAAACATCACGTCCCAACCGTGGGATGTACCGGTGACTTGGGTATAATGCTTGTCTTCTGCGGTGCACAACAAATTTAAGGCGTTGGAAAGAAGCAGCACGGCCATCATCCAGTGAATTTTACGAACGTATGCTTTGTTTATGTAGCATCCAAAATCGCATAAAAGGGACATAACACAGCGCGAAGCGAAAGAAGACCTTTGGTTTTTCGATTTCTCCCATCCCGAGGTAGTCTTTTGTTGTATCGTTATTGAGATTGTAAGTCTCAATAACATCCACCAATACGGAGGAGTTTGGTTGGCCGTTTGAAAAATTCTAAAAAAAAAATCGATGGGGCCCACGCGAGAATCAACGACATCCAAGGTGTGTAGGGTGCTTGATAGTATATACACGAAAAAAGGGTGCTCGGATCAAGCACCCTACACACCTCGGATGTCGTTGATTCTCGCGTGGGCCCCATCGGTTTTTTAAAAAAAAAAATTTGGACGGCTCGGATCGGCCGTCCGGTGGCCGGAGACAGCCCGCCGGCGGCTGGCAGTACGATTTTCCTCCCCCCATTCCCTCCCCCCAATCGGTATATATAGCATTACTCATACGGAAAGTATGAGGAAGGATGCAGAAAACAAGGTGTGTCAAGAAATTGAAAGGTGAAAGGTGAATAGAGAACATCGCTATCCTTCATCGATGAGTCGGGCGTTTGTCCTATATAGGTTACAAAAGCAAAAACGAGTCTAGTAACATGCAACAAAATTGGCCATTTCTTGGCAAACTTATTGGAGTTAAGGAATAGGGTGGAGGCGAAAAGATCCGCAACCCAGGGCCCCCGTTAGTTACTCAAGCACAGGCGTCCACCTCTACACATGCGCCAGATAGGAGGGCACAACATGTGATTTTTCGGGAACCCATTGACGTTGAGGATCCTGAAGAGAATCCCGACATAGTTATGATATCTTTAGACTCCGAGTAGTTGATGGGAGTGTACTTAAGAAGGATAAGTGGACTTGTGAATAATGTAAAAAGATGTATAATGTGTACAATAAGATGTCATAACTTATCCTAACTTCTTAAGTACACTCTCATCAACTACTCGGAGCCGGAAGATATCGGGATTCTCTTCAAGATCTTTCTCTGAATCGGAACTGACCTCCTCAACGACAATGGGTTCCCGAAAAATCACATGTTGCGCCCTCCTATCTGGCGCAGGCATAGAGATGGAGGCCTGTGCTGAAGTAACTAACAGGGGCCTTGGGTTGCAGATCTTCCTGCCTCCACCCTATTCCTTAACTCCAAATAATTTTGCCAAGAAATGGCCAGTTCCATTGCCTGTTACTAGACTCATTTTGCATTTGTAACCTATTTTAGACAAACGTCTGAGTCATTGGTGGAGGATAGCGATGTTCTCTATTCACCCTTTCAATTTCTTGATACACCCTGTCTTGTACATCCCTCCACATACTTTTCGTATACTCCACCATGTCCATGAAGCTGGCATGGTACACACCTGACCATTACAAAACCACCTTATACCTGCCCCACTCATCCCTTCCTTGATGATAATTATGGTATGCCATTCCTACAAAAAATTAAAATAAGAATTCCATTAATTCACTTGTTTCTAGTCACTCCATATTCAACTTACTTGTTAAATGCCAAATATGTGGTGTGTACCCCTATACTCTGAAGTTTACCATAGATCCCAAATCATGCTCTGATACCACCCCGTCACGGCCCAACTCTAAGAAGGGTCTCGTGACCAGCCAGTGACAGAATCACCGAGGCCTCCAAAATCATTATCATCCAGAGCATACTCAACAACATATATAGAGAAACAGCGGAAGCTTCTGTATATAGCTGCAGAGTGTCTATAAAATATAGCTTGACACCGTTTACATTAACAACAGTTACACTACGAGTTACAAGACTATACAATACTCTTGATTTTTACAGACGTGCTATACACCACAGCTATCCCAACAACGCATTTGGCCCACACCTTGCTATCTACCTTAATTTGAAAAAATTGAAAAAGGTTTTCATAAGCCAAAGCTTGGATGAGATACGTATACCAAAGTTACAGGTTTGACCATGAAAATATTTTTACATTATATAACAGCTCAAGAGCAAAACAACATTCAAACATTTCTATTGAATTTTCTAGTAACATGCTTTATAGACCAATGGCCCATTTCGGCGTTCCAAGAGATGGAACTTTTCATTTCTCTATCACTTTTGTACATTCAAGCAATAATAGCATTCAACGGTATTTGTTGCCAGTCAGTTGGGGAGCGACCCCATTGAAGAGTGGTATGATATCAATACCCTGTGATGCCTGACTGCATGTCCAACCTTATAACTTCACATCACTAGATTCTTTACACATCTCCTAATGCTCGGGACACCGTTTCGAATGAATCATATTATCACGAGCATGTACCAGTAACAAGTAAAATTCAAGTTTTCAAAACTTATTGACATGGTCTAGTTTTAAGAGTAACACGTAAGATTTATAAACAAGCCATCGCATGTATTCCCATTTAACATCAATTAAACCAAATAAGAATCTCTATTCTTTTTATTTTGGTTCCTAATCTCTTCCTTTGCTTTGTATAGTAAAAAATAAGAGCTTAGTTGCTTTTATACAACGGTGGAATGGTGAAACAGGTTAAGGTAACTACACCTGTCTCTGAAGTAATAATTACCTGTCTCTGAAGTAATTACACCTGTCTCCTTCCCCCGTTGACACAGTCTATTACGCGTTCCGTTAGCGCCAACTCGGTCTGAACGCGCCCAAATTTTAGTCTCTAGAAAATCCCAAAAATTCAACATAGACTAATAAAAATCTGAGGATCATCGCAGCGGTTGTCGGATTTTTAATGAAAATCCCAACATCGCGTAACTCATTCCATGTGTCAGATGTAACTCAGTCGTCCCATAGTATTTACATAATTATATCGAGATTCACACGTTTATTCAGACCACGATTCACTTTGCATAGTCTAATTTTCTTTCAAAATTAATTTGAAGTGTCGAGTTCCTGTTCGGACCACATGACTAAAATTTTAGGCCTTTGTTTTTTATGCGCTAAATTTGTATTGATCTGGCTATTATTGGACTCATATAGAGTGTTGGGGCTTCAGCCTTTTCAGGTGGGCTTCGTCCCAAATGGGTGTCCTTGATTGGTTTTTTGTCAATCGTAGGTTTGGGTCTCAAATTGAGCAAATGATTGTTCTTTAAAGATGATGTTTCATTGCTCCTATTAGTGCTGTAACAATTTCAAGATTAATGAAATTTTTTTTGCCATTCAAAAAAAAAAAACTAGACTTAGAGAGATGCAGATTATTGCAAGAGTATACGAATCGATAATACTCTATGCACGCAACAGCCTCAAAGCACATTAGGAACTCATGCTCCCTTGGAAACATAGACTATAGATATACACAATCCAGTTGCCTCACGTACTATGTGAAAGCATGCTTGTGAATACATAATAATGTCTCCCATTGGGTTATGCAGGGCAAGGTGGCACTCGTGACTGGCGGCGACTCTGGCTTAGGACGGGCTGTTTGCCACTGCTTTGCACAGGAGAGGGTACTACCGTGGCCTAGCCTTCACTTATGTGAGGTCTCAAGAGGAGAAAGTTGCGCAAGATATCCTTCAAATGCTAAAAGAAGCAAAGACTGAAGATGCGAGAATTGCAAGAGGGTAGTAGAGGAGGCGGTGAATGCCTGTGGCAGAATTGACATCCTGGTGAACAATGCAGCTGGACAGCACAAGGCAGCATCGATCAAGCAGATTGACGAGCAGAGCTTGAGACAGTGTTCAGGACCAACATCTTCTCTTACGTCTTCATGACCAGGTGATTCAGCCGTAGATTTTTGTTTTTCATAACTTCTCCTGAAAATGGTTTTATTTTTCCATTGCACTTTGTGCATTTTATTTCCTAATAATTATAGCTTTCCTCATTTTATCAGGGGAGTGATTTTCGCACTCCCCAATTTGTTAACCGCACTCCAAAAGGGGAGTGCAAAAATCAACTCACAATTTGGGAAGTGCTTATATCAATTCCCTTTCGCACCCTAATGATATGAATCCATTTTTCTTCCCTCATGGCTGTGGTACCCTTTAACATACTTAAAATCCTCAAATGCAAACTTTCAAATTGCTTAATGGAAACTTTCAGGATATGTCGACCAAGGATTTCAGTAAGGCAAAGAAAACAGAACAGAAATAGTAAACTGTTTTTGTTTATGATAACTTCAGAAGTAAAAAAGTTAAACAATGTAACGGCTGACAACGGCTAGATTCTAACGTCTTTTTAGTTTGTTTCTTTCAAGCAAATACTTCATACAAATTAGGCTCACCATGTGTAGATTCTTCACTGTTTTCTTTTTTCTATTTTTATAAACAACCTTCATCCAAATTTCAGTCTTAATACTTGTTCGCGCTCTATTTAGTGGTGGCAGATCCATTTTTTTTGTTTGAGTTTTTTGTAGGGCCTTTGTTTTGCAGGGGGTGCAATAGTCAATGGTTGATGTGTGTGTGTGGATGGTAGCAGCCTCTTGCTTGTTGTCTAGTTTGTATTTTGGGGTCTTTGAAATAGGTGATGTGAAAGCTTTAGTGCCTGAGAGGTAGCAGTTCGTATTTTGTATATCCTGAATGATAGGAAAGCAAGACGGGTATTCGAAGGTCTACTTTTGATGTTTCTTTTCCGTGTATATAATTTCTGCGTATATCTGTGCCAAAGTATACTGTGTATGTTTCTCTAAAAACCTAGAGGTAGCTGCAATATTGTTTTTCAGCCCGAAAAGAAAATAGAAAAATGTTCCTTGAAATAGTACTCATCTTGGGCTGTCAAAGAAAAGAGAAAAACAATGCTTTCATGTTTACTGAAATGGAGAGGAAGGAGAGGCTTTGGTTGGCCTTTCTATCGTAAATGATTGTGGGGTGTTTGTAAAGCGGAAATAAGAGTGAACAAATATCAGCTTTTAGCGCTCAAATAAGATCCTTGGAACTCCATCTTTGTGCAGTTGGTTGAAGTTCAGCTTTGTCGGCATTCTGTATTTTCCCTATTTGTCATGGAAGTTTATTTGACAAATTCGCACCAGAATGGTTACAGTGAAAATTTTATCCCTAACAAAGTCTCTCTTTGCGTTTGTGGATACGTATGGAGTTCTGGTGTGAGCGTTGTATAGATAAGAACTAGCATTTTAGCCGTTCAATACACAAGACAACGGGAAAAAAAAAAAACAATAAACGGTGGAGGTGGAATATGGTTTAACAAAAGGTTGTTCCAGAAAACGGAAGTGGCAGAATTAGAAGCATGGTACAGAGAAGGATAACATCAATATAATTGATGGGACTCTCTCTCTCTCTCTCTCTCTCTCTCTCTCTCTCTCTCTCTCTCTCTCTCTCTCAAAAAAAAAAAAAAAAAAAAATCTACGAATTTAGAATTGGGAGAATAGAGGCTTTGGGGGCTCAACGCTTCTGTATAGAGTATTGATTGATTTGTGGTTTCAATTCGTCTATTTTCTGTTACGATCAATCGTAAAGTTTCAGGAGATATGTTAGAAATGGTAATAATTCGACTCTTTGACCAGTTAACACAAGAAAGGTGCATTTGGCCCTATAATAATAAGTCATAGATCAGCATACCTGATGGTCTTATTTTTTTGAACAACCACCCATTGTATATAGTATACTATTGTCAAGTGCACTTTCTTGACTCTATTCTTTAAATCTCTTTCGCCATATGTGTACGTTGTTGACCGACGTTCTTTCACAAAAATTTGTGCGACTTCCGCTTTAGACCAGGGTCTAACATTGGACTACTGATATCAAAATTTACAATAAGTTATCTGTAGGAAATGAGGGTAGATCAGCATATTTGATGGTCTTATTTTATTGAACAACCATACCAAAGATATTTAAAGGGTCGATATAACACACACAAAAGGGAAAGTCATCAATACACACTCCTTTAAGGTGTGTACCATATGCACCTATTGTATGGTTCATATTGTGTCACCTCATAAAAAATTACTTGTAGGACCGGTCATTCATAACATTTTATTTCATATCGTAACTTTTATATTAAAAATTCGTAACTTTTCAACAATATGATTCGTAACTTTTTAGCAATAGATTCGTAACATTTTGGGATTCATAACATTTTAGTGTATTTTAATAAGGGTGCATATGATACACACCCAAATAAGGGGTGTGTATTGTAGCACTTCCCTATACAAAATATACAAAAGAGAAGATATACAGAAGAGAAGAGAAATTACAAAGGGAGGAGGAGGAAAGCAGAGAGCAACACAGAGGATTTTAGAGAGAGAGAGAGAGAGAGAGAGAGAGGGTATCCAAAACCTATCCCTACTCTTTACAGACGCGTCCTTTATATAGAGGACTCACAGATGGAACTCATTCAAATACAAATGACAATACACTCAAATTCATCTGAAATAAAGATATGTCGCGTGCGCTGAGGGCCCCATCGTCACATGTGTCTATTGTTTCATCTGATAATTGATGGTTACCTTTCCCCACCAAGAAAGTAAACAGAAATAAAAGCGTTGAGGATTCTTCGTCATCTAATGGTGTAGTGATTTGTTGGAATGGAAGACTGTAAGAAATCGATATGAGAAACCAAATGGAAGGTGGTAAAAAAATGAAAATAACTATCCACGGAAAGACACTGGAAAATGAAGGAAACGAAACTGGAACAGGTTCAAGAGAAACGAATTGATAGAAGAAAGGGAAAGGGAAAGACAACAAGAAGTGAGAAAATGATGCAGAAAATGATCCAGGACATGGGAACTGGTACAAAAAAATTAACTGGGAAACGATAGAAAAATGAGAATCCATACAAGAAACAAAAGAAAGGGGTAACGATACAGGAAACAAGTAATTAGGCTTTCGAATGATTTACGCCAATTTGTATTACAGTAATTAGGCTTTCTTCGTTTGGCCGTAAAACATTTAGTGTAAAACACTTGGTTTCTGTGTAGGGTTGTACACAATGAAGGTGAAAATTCAACTTGCGGCTATGAAGTGGACTTGTTATGACGAAGAACTCTGTAAGTCTTTTACTGAGGTTACACTTACCGATCCATCTCAGAGTACCAGCAGTCTCTCTTTCTCCCTCGATTACTGCTCTCGCTAGAATCCCCTATTTATGTATAAGTACCCAATCTCTCTCTAGAATCCCCTATTTATGTATAAGTACCCAATCTCTCTCTCTCTCTCTCTCTCTCTCTCTCTCTCTCTCTCTCTGTCTCTCTCTGATCGAATTCTCATGTCATACACATGTTCTAATCTTCCTCTACCCTGCCTGGTACATAGACAATACTTCTTGAGAGAGGGTATCCAGATCATCACTTTATGCTTAGTTTTGCACATTTTCCTTAATTATACAAACGAACACTGGAAAATAGAAACAAAAATGTTGTTGATATAATTATTGCTGCATGAAACATGTTTAGCAGTGCAATTCGTGATATGTTTGAAGGTTGAAACAGACGGAGCCTTAAGCTTTGGAGCAATCCTCAAGTATCCCGCCTTTTTTACAGTTATTTTGACCAACAAGCCGCAGAAATCAGGCTCTGAAGGAGACAATTATAATCTTTGAGGTTACACAACAAAAAAACAAAAGGAAACAGTTTACGAAACAAAAACTAGGATAAAAACAAGCACCTAGAGCAAAAACTAACAGAACCTATAGAGACGCGTAAATCTTCATTTCATTATTGGACGATGCAGAGGCAGATCCTTGCAACAAATAATGGACACCTCAGGGAAAATCAGGATGAAGAGTCGAAAGAAATCTCAAGACCTTTTCCACCAATTCCAGCAATTAAACATTGGAATCCACAAGCCTCAAGCTCTGCAATGACTTTGTCGACTAACGTTCCTGATAACACTGATACATGAAGTCAAGGAAATACGTATACAACTAATGCTAGTACTCGGGAATTCAGGACGTGAGAATGCAGAAATATTTTATCTTATGCCAGAGATTGTATCAAGTATTTCACCATGAACTAAGGTTCCTTCCAAACTCACCTAGGCAATTGCTGACTAGGGAGAGGTAGAGTGAACCCTTTAAACACACACACACACACAAACCCAAACTCTCGATGTGGGAGCCAGCCCATCGGGAGTTTGGTTCCTTCCCAGAGCCATTAATTCTACTGACCTTTCTGCAATCACCCGTTAATCTGATCAATCCATGCCTTCTTTTTGGTTGCGAGGCAAATTGAATCAGCAGTATGCCTTCTTTTCTGTCTAATATTTAAAAAAATTAGACCCCGCTGCACTTGTTTCATGATTCTGATTTGCCTCTCACTTAAACATGATACCGATCAAAAAAAAAAAAATTCATGATTCAGATCTTGTTTCTCAGAGTCAAATGATGAGAGAAGGCCAGAATTACTAGTCAAGTGAACAGAGTGCAGTTCCTATCTTCTTTATGGGCTGTTAAATAAATTCTACAAGATCAGCTTATCTCATGCCTACTTACACCAGATTCAACAATTCTGCTTCTTACTACAACAAACTCTCATCTTAATAATTCTCTTCCAATTTCATGTTATCCTTTCTCCAATATTCGTTTCGTAGAATTTTAACAGCCTGTTTTATTCACATTTATTACACCTGCTTCTTACACTCAACAAAACTTTCCGAACTCTATTGATACTATCCAACTCTAGACCTTACGTAAGTCACATAATGTGCATGCACATGCATAAGTGGGAGCTTGAGCACAAACGTAAAAAACATTTTCAAAAAATATTCACAAGTACTAAATTCGCAAGATCAGGATTGAGAACGGAAGCAGAGAGCCCTACTAAAGTATTATGTGACTAGGACCTTACTACCAAAATGATGTCTGGGTCTAAAATTTTCTTCTGACATCATTTCAATCTATGGACGTGACGTATACTCTTTTGGGACCCACTAGATTGACATGCATAGAGATGCAACAAAGTAAGGAATTAGAGCAAAAATAGAAAAATGCACCTAAAAAATGCAAAGCATGAAAAGTAAAAGACCACAACACAAGAAACATAACGAAATGGATACGGGTTGGTAACAGGGTTAGTACGCATCCCCCACCACCAGCTCCTGTCAACTTGGTGGCTAAGTTGTATTTTAACGTTGTTCGAAGCACTGTTTCTATTGAAGCATGGCTGACCCCCATACATTGAAGCAACCCCTGATTCATCTCCATCAGTTCCCCCACTTTCTCTTCTTTCTCAGATACAGCACTCTCATCATGAGAAGGTGATTGGATGATTTCAGCCACTTCATTGCTGATAGAATCAACGGCTTTAAATACAGAAGCCATCGCATTTGGGTGCCTGACTGTCCTCTCTGAGACGCTAGCAACCAGTGCTTTTGTGTTCCTCCCAACTTTTGTGTTTGTGATGAGCATTTTAAGTGACGTATTGGACTTTAGACATGTCAACTCCCCTGACCTAAACTTGATCATGTTGCCTGTTACAAAAAAATTCTTTCATATGCCCATACCTTGAAGGCCTCCTGCATTAAATAATCTCAAAAGACAAGGATGCCGTATTTACGAACAACTGAGTATAATAAATGAAGTTAAGCATTGATGATATATTGATAACTTTTACCACAACCACAAGACAGTTCATACTACTCTGTTATTGTTGCTTCTGCTGATGTTCTAGGAAGCACGGATACGGATCCGCGATAGGGGGACAACAGTACATGTAAATCTAAAAAACTAGGAAACCGACACAGTGTGAACACGTCAATAATTAATACAACTATACAATGTCCTAGATATAAATAAATTTGTAATAACCCTGTTTATATTATAGTGTAAAGATGATCAATGGGGACAGATTTTTTCTCACATGAAGTATGGATATCAATATGCGACATAATGATAGCTAGGATATGCTACGGATAAGTCATCTCAATAGAATTTGGAAAATTATTGTACTATTTAAACTCACAACTTTATGCCTGCCTAAGAAGTAAGCTATTTGGAACCACCTTCTTTTTTATCTCATTGATAATAATGCAATGAGACAAATATTATTATCTCTAATTCATACACGTGACAAAGAGTATGCAACTAGTATCCGACAATTCTGAATATTAAAGAGAATAATTTTCATTGTGGACAAGTTAGGAAGTATCCAATACATCTCTGATGTATTTGAGGACTATTGGTATTCAACAAAAATTTTCTATAGATATGATGTCCTTCTCAAAGTATCAGTGCTTCATAGCTGCTGTTGCAAAACATGTCTGTTGGGAATCGGTACATTGTGATTAAGAAGATGAACAGAAGGGATCTCACAAGATAGAAATTGTATGTCTAGAAACTTAATCAATGAGTTGTGATTGTATATCTACGAAGCTTTGCCAGTCAGTTTTTAGCTTTTTTGTAACCCTTTTCCCCTTACCAACCTCTCAGATCAAACTATTCGTTTATTTACTTGCTTTAATAGAAAAGATATACATTGATCGGTACAGGATTTACGGACCAACAGCAAATGTGTGCCAAATATGATTTCTGAATCATCAAAAAAAACCTCAAACTACTCAATGATAGTTTAGCCATAAAATAGGATACTTCTATCTTTTACAACCATAAATTGAATTACTTTTCCTACTCCTTTTGCCTAACATTCTGAAATGATGCACCAATTTCCTGTACTAGCTTAACGACTCCTTTACAGCATTTAGCCACTTAAACAGATAAAGATCAAAAAACTGTGAATGGTGCTGACTTCATTGTTACGGGATGGGAAAATGTTTCTTTAGATGTAAAAAGTTTTCTTCTGGAAATTGTCAATAAATATCACATACCATATGTGCTCACTGTGTTGTCAATACCAGATGGCCTCCCATGGATTATTTTTTCACCTTCAAAAGCCCATTTGTTCACCAATTCCAGCTCATTCTCTCCAAACATTGACCAGCCTTGATGGCTGCGATCTAGATTCACACTATCTGACAAAGCAACAAATGCAGCTGAGAGCGACACACAGACTGCAGCAGACGAACCCAAGCCAGCACCAAGTGGAAGCTCAGAAGTAATAACAACCTTTGCAGGTTTGTACCTGACAAACAAAAAGAGACCATTCAGAACTTTGTTAGTTAAAAGAGAAAGGACTCTATGTTACCAGGAAGGCAGATTGCACCGCAAGGAACGAGAACGAAAACAATGAGCGACGTGCCCAAAATTGTGAGACAGGGGTAGGCTGTTGTAGATAACAGAATTATAACTTACTTCTTTCAAGAACTAGACACGCAGTATGTTGTTCAAATTATTCATGCACGGCATGTTTCTATGAGCATAAGAACTAGTTTCTTTATTAAACAAGCTAAAATTCCACTCACACTAGATTTTTATTAATATTTTGCACTAACCACCTCTGGGGAAGCGGGGATCCCTTTCAATTGCTGCTTTCACCATCTTGGAAAGAAAGTGTACCAAGTCAAAAAAAGAAAGTAATTTGCTAGAATAATAGTTTTCCCTGGTAACATAGAGCAAGGTTCCAGAAACCACTATCAGTGTTACCCTTGGATGGAGGTGTATAGCCAGAGGAATGCTGAAACTCCACCAGCAAGAGAATAATTTGCCTCTGGGATATTTTGCTCTTCAACTAGAGCTGCAATTAATTTCAGGGCCTCTGGCGAGCATGATGCAGGTGATGAAGGAATTTGCCTACCCAGCTCAGACAGAACTTCCTTAATTCTGTCAACCGGCCAACATAATTCTAAGTGCGCATCCTTCATATGGAACTTTAGCATGCCATCATTGTCTACACAAAGAAGATTATTGCGGTGAGAGATCAAGCCAACAAATAACTAAAAAACAAATTGACAAGAACAACACCTAGTAGTATGGAAAGAGAACCACACAGAATCGGGTAAAAAGGATTTAGGACCTTTAGAACGATTATCGGTAGCCCCATGGAAAACTGTTAGAAGAAATTACACTAAATGATACATGATAAACTGCATGAAATCCTAAACTAGCTGATAATCTCTTGAACATGTACTCTCATGTCAAATCCAGAAACTTTTTTTCTGAGACCAAGTAAAGCACAGACAACCAACTTTCCACAATTTAGTAACTCAGATGGATCCCTAAATCGCGGTTTCATTGTGTAGGTGATATTTTTGCATTTGTGGACAGACACCACTTCCTTTGTGGTTTCATCATGATGTGCCATTCTTTTGAACAGCGACCCAATAGCAGGACTGAAGATAAAGTCTATCCACTAAACAATAGTGACTGCTAAGCATTGACCCATGTATAACGTGTAGTTCTTACCAAGTATCTAGTTCCTAATCACTTGTACAACTTATTTACTAATAACGTAGAGTGATCACAACCACTACTAGTACTTGCTTCATTATTTGAGTCATTCGACTATCATGCAGAGTTCTATGCTATAAGTAAATATGTTTTTTCGGGTCAGAAAATAGTTCAAAATCCAATAAACCAAAAAAATGACAAACTAGGATGAAATATTTAAGTTTTATAAATTTTGTGGGATCTGCTTCATATTGTAAAATTCAAAACTGGTAGCTTCCAATAATGCTTTGACTCACTGCAACTCCTAGCAACGATATACCATGAAGTAAGTAGCACAGACACACCCACGAACAACCAACACAACATGAACATGCCAACATATTGATTTTTGAAAATAAAGGACACGACATGCTTGAGACATGCAACATGTAGTAGTTGTCCAAAGGTAAGTACAAAAATCTTGTACATGATAACGAAACAAGTTGGATTCTTTGAAAATTTTCCAATTACTTACTGAAACAGTGAAAAAGAGTTAGCTTTGTTTCTACACTCAATATACTAAAATAAGAAGTATCATCAATCCATGTCTGACTCCACCAAAATTTAAGTATTCTGCCGACCAATGCTATCAAAGTAAGGATCAAAGAAGCTGAGGGGTTAAGTTGATCACTAGTTCCGTTAGTGTCCGAAAATATCTTGAGATTGCCATCAAAACCTCAAAAGTGTGCCCACAGGCAGTGGCTGCGCCACAACTAGCAATGGGTATTCATTTGAACACCCCGGTTTCATGTATGTATGCATTGGTAATTAAATTTTATGTATAAAGTGTAAATTGAATGTTTATCACTATAAAGTGTAACTTGCCTAAACAAACAGGATATCAGTGGATAATTTATTGTTTTGCTATGTACATCATTGTTTACCATATTCACATCAAAATATATGCATTCTATAGCATTTGAAATGATGCAATCATGAGGCAATTTAGAGCAGTGGATATTGGCAAGTGGCAATTGTGATACTGTTAAATGTTTGCGTAATGTTTGTTTATATGCTGCTGTCAATATACTTTGTAAATATCTTGTAAATTAAACTGGAAAGAAATTCACAATTTCAAGTTTCTTAAGGACCCCCCAAACAGAAAATTTCCTAGAGCCGCCTCTGCCGGGGGAAAACAAAAACAAAATAGTCACGAGTAAGCCACAAACGAGCAAGCACATTCCCAGTCAATTCGACAAGACCGAGAAGAACAAGAAGAGATGCGGTAAAAAAAAAAAACTTGGAAAAGAATGGAAGCAATGAAATAGGGTGTGTACCAGAATGAGGGGGAAAGCTGAGGGAGACGTAAGTGTAGAGATCGATGGAGGCGGCCACAGCCGTGGATCCGTGTACAACGGCGTGCTCCCCGGCCAGTATGATTTTCCCGGGAGCTCTTGCTCTCACCGCCATATTCTCTCTCTCTCTCTCTCTCTCTCTCTCTCTCTCTCTCAGATGATTTGACAATGAAGGATCTCGCTCGCTCTCTCTCTCTCTCTCGCTCTCCGTCTTTATAGAATGTGCACGTTGTACAGTTTATTTGACTCTGACTATATGTTGAGTGAGTTGAGATAGTCGTACTTAGCGACTGATGAATGCGTTGATTTTTTTTTTTGATCCGCGATGCGTTGATTCAGACGCCGGATTCTTTGTTCCTTATGCCGGGGAGTTTTTTAGCGGTTCAATCAAAAATAACAATAATAATACACACGATTAACCGTTGAAAAATTCATCGGCACATAGGTTTTCTAGATGAAAGAGATCGGGCTCCTCTGATTCAAGCATCAAGGTTACTTGGTTAATTAGTTAGTACGTTTGCTCTCCACGTAATGATCGGATTTGATTTTTTGGGTTGATTTTTGTGAAATTTTTAATTCCAACATAAAAGATCTTCCTATGACCTGAAAAAATAAATGTTAAAATGTACGTAAACTGACGAGAACTCATATTCTCAAAGAAAAAAAGAATGCGTTGATTCCAAGAGGCTCAGCTCTACCTACCATGCCTCGTGGACCATCACTAGCTTAATTTATTTAGAGTAAGTCTATGGGTACAGAAAAATTGGTACAGATTTTGTACATAAATTTTTTGTGAAACTCACTACGAGTCCCACACAAATGATTCGAGCCGATCATTAAATGTAAAATATTTTTTCAAGGGCTCCTGCAAAAATTCAGCTCAATCCGCTACTTATAGATATTCAATCCAATCATTTAATTTTTCATTTAGATTTCAGGATATAAAAAAGTTAGATGATTGGATCGAATATCTATAAGTATTGGATTGAGCTGAATTTTTGCGAGGGCCCTTGAAAAAACGTTTTACATTTAGTGAAGGGCTCGGATCATTTATATGGGACCCGTAGTGGGCCTCACAAAAAATCTATGTACAAAATCTGTACCAATTTTTCTGTACCCATAGACTTTCTTATTTAGATTGGACCCGATACCAGCCGCCCTTCTTGTTTTCCTGATTTTCGTGAGTTAATTAAATCAAATATATCCAGTCTCCGGTTCTTTACCCAATTTTTCACTCTAAACCAACAAATGAGTAAAGAGTCTTTAAAGTTTAAAAACTACCCACCCTTCACTCAAACTATATGAAATTTATTTTAAGAAAAAACATAGGCATCGTGAATCCATCCCCTACTTTATGTCTATATGACATCATTATGATTATCATTTCATCCTGTAAATGAGATAGATCGCTTCATTATACTCTTCATGTTCTCTTTTTAGAGTTCAGTATTTTATTTTGGACGGTTCATTAATAAGTGTCTATTTTATAAAATTAATGGGTAAAAGTTAGTATATTTTTTATTTTGTCCTTAAAGGTAAATTCCATTTTAAAAAGTTAGTAAGTAAAAGTGTAATGACGATGTCTCTAAAATTAATATCTTTTTAATAAGTTAAAGTTAAAAAACTGGACGCTTAAAAAGAAATAGGGAGAGTACCTTTATTAACAAAGTCTACCAAACTAATCTCATATTTATTACCTCCCACTCATTATGTCTCATTTGTTGTCTTACCTACCAACTCTCAAATATGATAAATTTATTGTAAGAGACATTTGTTGTAAATTATATCATAAATTTTTCATATTTTGTTTGCGTTTATGATAAGTTATTGTATAATAAATATATATATCATAAGGGGCATTCGTTAGCTTACATGACATTCTTTTAATTTGCTTTTATCGTAAATTTATCGTATACGATTAATAAATTTACCATAGCTTAGTGTATAATATAAATTTCACACTGCTGGAAATGCAAAGCACAAAGGTTTTCTTATCTTAGATCATAGTAATGGGCCTAATGGCTATCTTCTCAATAATGTTCAACAGACTTGCTGAAGATAACAAGACTGCCAGACAAAGTACCTGTGCAAAACACATGATATAGATGAATTTAACATGAAAACATATCGATCCAAACACAAGCTAAAACAATCACCTTGGTGAATCCAATTTCCCCCACAGTCTGGATTTGCGGGCTTAAAGGAAAATAAAGAAGTTTTAATACATCATCAGAACTGAAGATGCACGCAAGCAATAAACATAAAATAAGTTTTAGCATCCGAAACTCGTCCAAAACGACCAAATTATCAAGTCATACAGTTCATACTCCAGGAAAATTCCTCTGACCCACAGAATTCTCAGCTTTTCTTTATAACTCCTTCGAGAATTCCATCAGCACCGAGATTCCCAGAAAACTGGTACTGGTTGACCGGACCTGGCAGCTTGAATGATATAGAAAAATGGCCAGGTGGGCATAGATTTGCTGAAAGCATTTCAAACTTGTGATGGTTCTTGCACACTGTCTTTTCCCCAGTTGTTGTGATTCCCTCTATCTTAACTTTCCCATTAGATTCAATCTTACATGTGAAGTCATCTGCAATTAGAACAGCGATACAGCTGAGCCAAAAGAAAAATTACAACAGCAATACTGCATCAGTGAGATTTAACAAAAAACTTACACTGCAGCATATGATGTGATTGTCAGTTTGGGAATTACATGAACATGAACTAGCATGACAAGGGTCGCAACGCCATTTCTTTTTTAAACAAAAGCGGGCTAAATAAGGCAACTAGTCCTTTGAAACAAAAGTGGGTTTGATAAGTTAATGAGACCTCTCTGTCTCTTATATTTCCATTAGGTTTAAAACTGAAGTTTAAGAGAACAAACTCACCTGCAAAGAAATAATGCTAGTAATAGTATCCAACTCTTTTGATAGACGTGTAATAATTTAACTTCAAGTGGTTTCAAATTGTCAAAGCACCACTTACAAGCCAAAGTAGAACACTTAATGTACTTGGGAATTCAGTGGCCACATCCTATAGTAATTCCAAACCACTAGTATAAGAAACATGAGATTTTGGAAAGAAACAAGTAAGGCCTTGTTTGTTTTGGGGTCTCAAAACACCTGGTCACGGTCTCCCATAATTTTTTTTCTATCTATTTCTCTTCACCCATTACTCTCAAAAACTTCCCTCAAAATGCAAACCGAACAGAGACAGGAATTGAGCAACTTATAGAAGCAGCATTTGATATATATTTTCATTGAGATGAAATTCCTTTTCCCGTGAAAGAAAAACAGAAGCAGCAAAGTTTATATATCATACTGGTAATTAGTAAATTTTAAAAAGTTTGTGCATGTATATGACTTACCAGTATCCCTACGGACACCAGGGAGAGCTACACGGAAGAAGTAGCAATCCCCAGATTCACCCATATCGACTAACCCCACAATTGGCCCATTCTTTCCAATCGCAGCACTTCCGGAGAGAACAACTGCTGCGCTGAAGGAACCTCGCAAATTTCCCATTGGTTCTCTAGTTTGCTGGGAGGACAGTCACACAACACTGGTTTCAGAAAAAGTTTCAAAAACATTTTTGGTTGATGACTTTTAAACTTATTCTTGTGGATGTTTTCCGACTAACCCATTTTACAAAAAGCATCAAAAACAATATTTTATAACTGTCAAAAACCATGTACTGTTTGAAATGAAGCAATAGAAAAATGATAGTATTCTGCAAAATTCATTTTAGAAACATCAACAAAGCACAGTTGAGTATTGACTGTACCGAGGAGGGTGCATGGTTGTTCGTTGATGTTGGACGACCACTGTATGGCACAATACTCAGAGGTACCGCATCCAGAACAGGGTCTTGAGTATCAAATGTAACATGACGAGTAGTAGACCTGAAATCCATTTTTAGACTACAATATTACAATTTAGGAGAAATCAACAGGATTGATATTCTATCTCGTAATTTAGAACAAATTACGCAATGCATAACTCATTAAGTCATTGCAAAAAGAGTGTGCTAACTCCTACATAAGAAATGGACTCTTCTTACCATAAATCAATATGCAGCATGCATGCATAGCATTAAGGTAAGACAATTACTCTTAGCTTTAACAAGGGTCAAAAATGCAAAAAGCAAAAACTAAACAAGAATTGTACAAGGCTATAAGCTACGTCTCTGTCCCTTAGTTCTTTCCACATCTGGATTATCGGTTTGGAAGAGATTAGTTCTGGTATATAGGAAGTCAATGCTGGTTGAACTAATATCTTTAGAGGGTGAGAGGATCTAAAGGTGATGCAGCATGTGGAGGGATTAGAAAGGGGAAGAAAGTGCAAATAAGCCACAGCCTTAACTCCCATTGATCAAGCTCCCCATAGTACATCAAAGGAGATCCCTTTTATAGGACTAGAAAAGAAAAAAGAAACCTAGTAAAACAAGGAAACCTATCAGATAAAAAATATATCACAACTAATACTAATCATGATCTTGTCAACCGACATAAGTACACACTTATCAAGATCCTATCCTACTAAACAGTATTAACGATTACACTAAGAACAAAAATATTTCTTCGACCTAAATCTTCCTCTCGCAACTAATCCGCATCATTCTTCCCCTACAAAGGAAAAGAACTCGACCTCAAGTTCGATCTAAAAAAAAATGCACTCTTTCATGCCAACGGATTAATCACTTTGAATACGGCAGCTGCTTGATTTGCTTGTGGCTCCAAGTAATCTTGGTCAGTAGATCGTTGACGATATCCACCAAGCTTGGTTGCACAACCCAATCAAAATTTTCAACACCAATAAAATCAATCTTTTTTCACCTAAAGACATGTTCGTGGGGATTCAAAATGATTCAATAAATTGCTTTGATAAAACTGCGTCTCGCATAAGATTTTCCTTTTCTTCAATTACTTCTTCTTGGACTTTGACACCTTCCAAATTATCTATCAAATTGTTCTCTTCTTTGAGCGTTGAATCTTCTTGATCTTCACAAAAACAGTGGGCTTTCTGCTGTTCACCTCCATTACAGGTTAACAAATTCTCCAAAATCGGTTTAGCTCGATCAGCTGGTGTACCCTTTTTTTTTTTTTTTTTCACTCTGCTCGTCCATTTTTTGGTCCCTTACTGGTGGAGGTACAAGGAGACTTCTGACAAGGAGAAACCAGTGAGAGTTTGACGATGGAGCCAATTCGGTTTACGCAGTGGCTAGCGGCAGCTTCGACAAGAGAACTTTTGTCTTCTTTTTTCCTCTTACCAGAACTTGGTTTTGGATAGCTGATAGAGCACTAAGTATGGTGGAAATATTGGAAAATGGGTGCAAGAGAGAATTGTGAAGCGAAGTCCCACATCGTCTGGGTACCAAAGTAAAATGAAGTATATCAGCATGAGGGCACCCTCACTTCAAAAGCTAGCTTCTAGGGTTGAGTTATACTCAAGACTGTGTAACATGGTATGATTGGTATCAGAGCTAGGTACTGTCTCTGGCCTAGCACGCTGCGCGTGACGGAGGGCATGAAGCACCGTCCCACATCACCTCGGTACCAAAGTAATATAAAGTATATAAGCATGAGGGCACCCTCACTACATGAGCTAGCTTTTGGGATAGAGTTCTATCCAAGATCGTGTAACAAGAATCTCAAGGCTAAGCTTTGATACATTATAGAGCACGTAGAGGGGTAGGGGATAAGAGAAGGGAAGAAAGGTAGCGCAAATGAGACGATGCAAGAGCCTTAAACTCAATTGACATTAATACTCCACATAGTTCATCAAAGGAGCTCTTATTCATAGTACTAGAAAAGAAACTAGGAAACCTACTCACAACAAAACACAACATAACTATACCTAACATGATCATATCATTTCCTAACCAAATACTCATCAAGATCCTATCCTTCTAAATTTCCTAACCAAATACTCATCAAGATCCTATCCTTCTAAATAGTAGTAACGATAATAACCTTGATACTAATGACGATAACAATCAAAACTGAAATAATTCTTGGACCAAAATCTTCCTCTCGCAACTAGGACATTTACAATCCACATCAAAAGGTTTTATTATACTTATGTAATTATTTAATGTGGCTGTTTATATGACAAATCATCAATAAAATCGGAACCCATAACAAGATATTTAATATTGGCGGAAACAAATAGATGGGCAATTATTGTTTACTCATTACTTAATCTTGAGCACTTGTCGAAGTACAAAATAATTGTTTAATCCATTAGATTATTCATGTTGTCTGGATGTTTCAGCAAGTGATTCCTAAAAGTAATGTATGAATGCATCAATATCTGAAATGTTGGACTGATAAGTTATTTGCATGAGATACTTTCTGGTGTTCAGAATACGTACGCAAAAGCTTTGGGGACTAACCCATAAATGAAACAGGAATTATGTTTAGCCCAACTTAGACAAACATAGTACAAAGTGTTGCGAAAAATTTAGTAGCGCTTGGTAAACAACACGAATTTTTCACACGGAATTACGTCCGCCTTCCCAAGAAGCATAAGGAAAATAGGTAGAAAAGCTTTACCAGAGCTTTTCAAGCTTTTAGCAACATTTTGAAGTGTCAGGACTCAGGTAGGTCTTTTTGGGTGTAATGTGCTCATTCCGCAACTACGTACTCTAGAAAATTACCTCCATTTGCATTCTTAGGCAATATATCAAGCAATATGTTGTCAAATCGTGAATCGAATCGAGAATCGAAATGGTCATTTTTCGAATCGTGAATCACTCTGATTTGGTCATGACTTCTATAATGCATAGAAACCTATGCTTATTGATTACGGTAACAACAATATATACTACAAATGAAAGATTTAGGCATAAGTCAATAAAAACCTTCTTCTAAATGATGATTCGTAAATCCTACTTATGGTTCTTTTTGTACAAAAGAGTTATAAGTACAAAACAAATCCTTAGAAGGTCTATAGGGTTGCTATATTCCCTTTATCTTCCTCATTTTCGATTCACTCTCGTAATAAATCCCATTTTCTTATTATCTATCCACATAACATAGACAAAAGATGACATATAACAATACTTAAGACCTTTAAAAAATAGTTTGAACCATTAACAAACAACAAAAGAAGCAAAACATGAGTAAAAAATGAATTTCGGAAATTTTAAGTGAATCGAACAATTCACCGATTCGATTTACCGATTCACCGATTCGGATCACCAATTCACTTACGATTCGCAGCTATTTGCAATTCAGGCAGCCTATTCGTATTGATTACCCACCGAATCGTACGATACGAATCGTGAATCGTACGATTCTAACAACTCTCCAATGTTTTTGTTTTTCATTTTGAAGAAGGATATCTCATCCTTGCCACTTCAACTCATATTTTACTAGGTAAATATATTATTTAAGCAAACAATCACATTTACAAATGTGCATGTCCCTATCGCATAGAAGGAACATAAATAGTTAGTCTGTCATGCATACCTCATGCTTGAACACACAAATCATAACAACCACATCTTCAGTAAGTTATTAGACAAATCGCAGAACTCAAATAAGCATAACCGTATCTGAAACAAGAAATAAAGTTAGACCAAACACTCATCGTACAATATTTATGGACTCTCATCAACATACCTTTAGGACCTTCCAAATAAGTCATAGCTCAAATTTAGTTACCAAATTGATATATGAGTAATCTTCACTACGGACCTTAGTAGCATGAAGCGGGGGCAGGGATGGGAGCGGAAGTGGGTGCGGAGGTACCAAGAAGCTCCTAAGGTTGGGATGCCTAAGGAGCGTATATAGATTATATAAAAATACGTATATAAAATATCTTTAAATACTTAACCATTAAAGGAAAAGTGATACTTACTGAAAATTTCCCCGATCTTAAGGTGTAATTATTGGAAGTAATATATTCTCAATTTGCAAAACTTCTTGAATAATATGATTCTCATATTCTTATTTCCACACTTGCATAACTCCCTTAAAAGTAAGAGAATAACTGCCTTTACGGTCCGGTAAGCTCCCATCTTAGTTAGGAGCGAGCTCCCATCAAGCTCCCATCTTGGGAGCGCCGATTCGAGCTCCCGTCTTGGGAGCACACCCATTTTAGAAGGATCCTGCGACTAAGCTACGAACTAGTCTCCATTATTCTCCATCAAAACATTCTTCCCTAATATTGGTTATATTTGATTGATACATATAACTTATGTGCAAGGCTAATTTTCAAGACATTGCTATTCATTCTACAAAATGGGATTAGACTATGTTGAGCGAGCCAATCCATGAATTTGGATTAGAAATAGTTAAAGTGTTTGTATCTAACGTGCATAATAGATTTTAGTACAAGAGTAATGTTGAAAATACAATGAGAATCCAAAAAACTCCTCTGAGATGATTTTTGGATTCTTAAATCTCTAATTCATTTCTCATAATGCATTATGCATAGATCAATTCTAGAAACTGCTCCTAAACACCTAAAATGCAAATCTGCGTAAACCATGGCTCCCTTATACTGCTAAAATTAGTTGTAGTAGACTAGTAGTGGTCGCTAGGGTTTTAAAAAACAGCCACTAGGTAAAATATCGGCCGTCACGTAATGGGTTTTCAAACGCCGTTTCGGTTAAAGTGAACAGTAACAACGGTGCGAAAGATCATCTACCTGTAATCGACCCATTGCGTATCATGTATATGTACGTAACAGACGATACACAGTGGTACCTTTATGTCGATAATGTCCAAAGTACTTTTGTGTCCTTGTAGTATGTATGTGTTAATTGTGTACCATGGTGTTATTGTTACAGTATTTGCATCAATGACTCAATGTACCAAGAGATAATAGTATTCTCTTTTTTATCATATAAATTATCTTTTACAAGTACTAATCCTAGTTTGTTAGATAGTGGGATTCTCATGCCGTATGAATGATATCAATTATTAATCCCCTTAAAACGCGATATTTGATTCCACCTTACTCAAAAGTCAAGTATTGGTTCAAAACCCCCTAGAAAGAACCAATTTCGTTATAAATAAGGTTAGATAGAACATGTGTATCCAAGGTTATGAATATTGTACCAGATAGAGATAGAGAGCTATTTTTGTTACTGGTATAGAACGTAGCAGTACCAATGTATCACCGGGCACTGTTCCGGATTTGTCTTCATTAGTATTTATTCATAAAAAATTAGGTGTACTTATAAAATTTACTTTATCTACATCACTCAACACAATCATATGAACCAAAAAATCAGAGTAACTAATTAGCAAATTAAATGTTCACATTTTAACCAAACATGACAAAAAATAATAGGTGAATGGTTAAAGGGGAGTGCAAATAAAAAGAAGCACTTGATCGAAAAAGTGAGAAGAAGTATTCTAAAGTTTGGTGTGTTGCATTATACACAATCTAATCTCTGAAGGGTTGCACTGTGCAATAATTCCACCACCCCTTTCTTCCCAAATTTCAAACGACATTAAAAAGGAAAATAGAGCCTGTGGACAATCTTGACCACGCCTTTCTTCACCTTCCTTGTTGGTTTAATCTACCCAGTGGTCGTCGGTCACTGGAAATTCGAGATAACTTTGCAAGAACAATCGGGATCTCCACAGACCGGTCTGGATCTTCTCTCAATTTTGAATGCCATTCTTGGCCTCCATTTTCTCTCTCTCTCTATTTTGCTTGGATTTATTTCATTTCTTTTACTCATCGGTACATTCTGCCGGTAAACACTGGGAAGACCAAATCCACCGAAGATAGACGTTACAACCGATACCTGCCGAAAACTTGGTCGGAACGAAACTAGAGGTCTATGCTACCATTTTTCCTCTAAAACGGGATGTACCAGCAGTACCAGCCGATACTGGAACGAGATTAACAGCATTGTCTGTACCAACGGATTTTTTAGCATTGGCTAGACCTTGAAAAAGATTCACAAGTGTGGTGTCCGATTCCTATTATAGAATGACCAAACTTATGATATCTGTTACTCGCGACGGTTATGCCAACCGATACCGCGATTTCATACCATGGTGGTCGCACTGCATGAATTAAAGATAACAAGTACCCCGTTGCATTGAATCAGTCGTACCAACAGTTTTATTGGATACAAGACCCAAATGGGTCTTCAAAGAAAACATGACTTTATGAAAATATCAAACGACGTAACTTGTTGCTAAAGGTTTCACTCAAAAAGTGCGAATTGACTTCTAAGAGACCTTCTCTCCAGAATCCAAGGAAGACTTTCTAAGAATCATTATGGCACTACAGGCTTAGTAGCTCACTATGATTTAGAGAGTAACACTAAATATGTGTGAAAACTACTTTCCATAATGGGAATATAATGAAGAAGTATATATAGATCAACTGAAGGTTCCTCAATTAGAAGAAAGGAATATTTGACTTGCAAGCTTAAGAAGTCAGGACATAAAAGAGCTTCCCGAAAAAGGTATCTTAAGTTCAACGATACTAATGTTTCCTTTCGATTTAGGAAACAGAATTGATCGTACGATAATTTAAAGGTTACTGTCAGTAAATTTATTTTTGTTATTCTACATTTTGCTTGCTAGTAGTTATCTTGGTTTATTACACAAAACTAAGAAGTTTTTCACAAAAAAACCGTGAAATGAAAGATATAGGTGAGGCAACCAATGTGATAGGAATAGAAACATTCCAAGATAGATAACATTGATTGTTAGGATTGTCTCAGAAGTTTAAGAGAGACTTGGTATGGGTAAGTTTTCTTGCCAGCTGATGGCCAAAGGGAACTAATTCAGGCAACCAAAAATCTTATATCGACGCTCAGGCAAAATGTGGTCGATTTCCCAGCCAAACTCCGCCATTCTTATTTCCCAGTATATATGGATTCCAAGTAGTTTTTCTCATCAGCTACTAACTGCTCATAACTCAACTAAAATTCTTTCATACAAGTCCTTAAGGCAAAAAACATTTTGTCGCATAATGAGTGTTTAGTTCTCCCACTTGGACCATGCGATATTTCACATGAAGGCTAATTATGGCAACATGAGGAGAGCATTAGAACCATATTTAGCCTTATCTTAGTTTGGCGAAATGGATTCACCATAATGGTTAATAGAAGATTATTCCCAAATGTAGGTCACGGTAATACTATTCAAGGGAACATATTTTTTTCTGATGATTCTATTTTTTCTTTTTTGCACAGTATTCTTTTCAGAAGATTGACACTCACTCGCATAATGCTCAATCCATACTAGTCACAACACTTCCTAAATTCCTCTAACACACTATTTAGTATTTACTATAGTTTGCGTCAAATATACGGAAGGATTTACAAGAGGGAGAACATTAGGAGAGTTGAAGTACTGAACAAATCATGGAGGACTAGGCCTGCCAATGGCTGGGAATGCAATCATAACCATAAGGGCGAGTTGTGGTGTCTGAGTGCGGGAGATTTGTAAACTCCAATGAATGCTAGCTCATCTAGTGTCCCACGTTGAAAAATCTACCTGGTTGCTTTTGGGTATGAACAGGGCGCTTATGACATCCATCTGATGTTAGACTCAGAACCTGGGTAAAGGACAATCTATTATATGCATGGTTCACATTAAGTTAACTAAGTTTTGCATACCTCATTCGGAATGTAACATTTCAATGCAAATCAACTGTTCAATGAAAGTCTTCTTAGCTTATGAATTCAGTACATGCTCTTATATGAATTATGAACCATTCTCCGGTCCAGACATAAGAAGAAATTTATATCCACCTCATATACTTCAGTATCCCATCCCAGAATTACCCATCTTCTCTGATTTGATCCAATCAACTAAGGGTGGCTTTATGCTTTGCTTTCGTATTTCATGAATCCCAATCACTTGCAATTTTTTTTTTTTTTTTGTGCAACGGAAATTAAATCACTTGCAATTAAGCATGTGAGCTAGTTTCATATTCTCTGAAACCGTCAGTAACAATCAAAGACAACAAAGCAAAAGAAAGCCTCTTAAGCAACATTTAAAATTGCTTTTATTGGAAAGTATTTAACATTTTCTGTTATAGTGCATCAAGATATTAAAAAAAATTGGAAAAAAAAGGTACTCATTAGAAGAGTTGATAGGTGAAAAGACATAAATGAAAACAAAACGAAAAAGGGAGAAGGCAACAAAGCACAATATTGAACAAATATTTCATTGAAATAGAAAGAAATGTACAAGAACAGAAAAAAAGCAAAGAGCCAATCGATGGGAATAGGTGGAATGATTCAATGGTGGTTATCTGGTGTCCTCCATCTATTTATTTGAGTATGAAAGCAACAGTAAGGAGGTAAGTCATGTGTTTTTCTAACATTTTTGGAAGTATCCAAATGTCATGACATCCATATCAAACTAGATTTTTTCGACCACCCCAGCAATGACAAAGTTGTCCGGTCTCACCCAAAACCCTTGACAGCCAAATGCAGCATCACTGCTAACCAATCGCCACTCGTCAATATGGCACATGCAAGTTAATCTAGTTAAGCTTCCCTTATGGTCCGTAGCAGCTAATTAAATGCCCATACATTAAATCAAATTCTTAGATAATCTGAAAGTCTCCAAGGCAAAGGATTCTTTGTTCTACTCCGAGAAAACAGAGGTTTCATTTTTAACGACACAACAGTCACGAACTAAAATCCATTCAGGTTCATTGACTGAATGAATTTAAAAGGTAAATTGTTAAAAAAGTGGACAAAAATGGACCTTTGATTCTTAAGTAGGAGGAAATGTTAAGCTTGTCCGCGTAGATAGATGATTGCTAACTGTTTGATTCGGAATATATTTCACCTTCACACTTCAAATACAACAGCTAATCATCAATACCTCGTATGAATCGTGAATTGAAGGTTGTTAGGTTTTTTAGAGGCTTCCAATCTAAAACTAATTGGCAGTGTTCTAAAAGAAGGATTTAATCGCCGATTAATCGCCGATTAATAGGAAATTTGGCCTAACCGATTAGATTAATGCCTCGAAGGTTGAATTAGTAGGTCAGGAGGTTAATCGGAGTTAGTCGGCGATTAACCGGCGATTAGTCATTTAGCGGCGATAAGTCGATTAATCGGTTAATGGGCGATTAGTCGGCTATCGGCGATTAATAAGGGTAAAATCTATAATTTTGGAAAATCAAGGGGTGTAACTATTATATACTCATACCAGTTTAAGGGTTTTGAATCACAGTATTGATCGATACCCAGTCATCGATTGATCGATCTCGGAGTCACCTGTCATATCTCTGTGTAAAACACGAGATTTCCGAGCCGCCTATCGCCTCTCTCTCTCAAATTCGAGATCTCCTCTCACTCCACGTCTCCACCGACCTCGAACATTAGTGTTTTTTTTTTAAAAGCCCATACCCATCTTGACACGTTAGTGATTCTGGAAACAAAGTGTAGTAATATTTTTTATTAAATCTTAACACGAAGTGTAGTATTGTTTGGTGTATATAAATAAAGTTATTATAATTGGTAAGTGACTAATAAATGAACGGCCCATACCTAGTACCAGTTGGTGTTATAATCATGTTAACAGTTTTCTATAAAGGAGAGATTTCTATGTCATATTTGAAAAACAATTGATGTTGTTGGATTGATAGATGAATATTCAATTTTTTATGAGAGTTGTCATTGGGGAGTATTTATATATAAATAAATAAAAACCCGACTAATTGCTACAAGCCGATTAATCGGCGATTAATAGGTCTCGAAGCTCGAAGGTGGTCGACCGAGCGACGAACGCCGAGCGATTTTTAGAACATTGCTAATTGGCAATAGCTGGAGTAGCCTCTAGATTATATCAACCAAGCTTGGATGAGCACTTTCAAACAAAGTCTGGAGTAGCCTCTAGATTACATTAACCAAGCTTGGATAAGCGCTGTCGGACAAAGTCTAACACTCCCCCTCACTTGCAGCCCGGGTACGTGGAGGTATGAACTGACGAGGTCAGGGAATCGACAACCACGTTAGGTGAGACCACCCAAGACCTAGCTCTGATACCGCGTTAGATTTGTTAGAGGGTTCCAATCTAAAACAAATGAAGTAGCTTCTAGATTATATTAACCAAGCTTGGGTGGCTTAGGTGAGCGATGCGGGAAAAAGTCTAACAAAGGCTAACTCCACTTCATATATGAGAACTAAGCAATGTAATAATACATTGCGCTCAAAAAAAGGGAAGAAAAAAAAAACACCAAAAGGCTACAAGGGGCAAGAAATGTACACACAGTAAATAAATGGAGTGACTCCCACTTACGGCTTTAAAGTAAACTTTGATGGATACACCTTCTAAGTATATAAATTAAAGTAACTTGCAGAAGAAATAATCTCCTGATTAAGAGGTTTTTTATTTACTGAGCACATAATAGACTGATAATAAATATAACTTATATAAGTCATGACTGAAGTATACCAACAATTTGTACAACTTGCCGAGCAAAAAAAAAAAAAAACAATTTGTACAACTTCAATAACATGTAACAGATAAATTGAAACTCAAAAAACAATTACTTTATTAAACCAAACAATTTGATAGTTCGTTTTATGTGGTTGCCCAAGCTCATGAGTTAGTTTTGGAGCTAACAACTAACCGTTGTAGGACCGCTCAAATAGACTCAAGAACTTGCAACCCCCCATTTGCATGTGGTGGGATACACCAAGGATTCAGATTCCAGAATATGGATCACAATGAAATAACCAATGGAGATTGAAGTACCTGTGTGGAGATGCCATTGAAGAGCTTTCAGATACCTTTTGACTTGCTTTACAGAGGCAAATTGATTGCACAGTCTCAAGAGAAAGAATGGATCAACTTATGGAGGCGACTGGCTGGTTGGGATACAATTATAAACAACAATGTTAGTTAGAAAAGGTTAACATAATCTCCTTAGCTATCGCAATCCCTTTTAATGGCTTCACAATATGAGGTGTTCAATCTTGGACATTTATCATGAAGTTCACAGTCAAGTTGAATTCAAAAGGGTGTGTAAATGTGTGCAGGATAGCAGATTGCATAAAGGTCTAAATTCAAGGTAAGTATCAATTAATGACCCTCAATAGCATGCAATTTGCATCAAGTGTCTTTTAGAAGTTTGACCAAAGCATATCTATCAAGAAAGATTTTCTTTAACTAATGCATTTATTGCTCTTTCTTATCAGTATTCAGAAAATACCCCTAAAATATCTTGAACTCACAAACTCCAAATTACAAAAATAATACATTCTACAAACCTCTAACCACATCTTGGAAAATAAAAAAACAAAATGTTAGAAAATACAAAATAGAAGCTAAAACAGAAAATGGTTGAAGCACTGTCAAAATAATGCTTCTAAACCACCGCATGGTAATACCAACTGAGCCCTGACTTAAAATCCTACAAATACTCAACGGTTTACTATTGTGTAAATGCTCCTAAGGCTCATCATTGGATCATATCTCATCCTCCGGCATCTAATTTATTCAGCATGCATTTTGTAGCTAAACGTGATATGAATTCAAACGCTTTTTGACCTTCTAAATATACGACAGTTGAGATAATTAATGATATGTTCAGAATGATACCACAGGACACTTCTTTCGGTTAATTAAAACTATGTGTGAACAAAGCTTACAAGAGAATCAATGTTTTATTTTAGAATCTGGCTTTTTGGGGAAAAATTAAGTAACATTAAATGCCTATCAATGTCTTGACAGAATGGATTCGACCAAACTATTTTCTTTCCTAAAAAAATTCTGTCAAAAGTCTGTATCACCCATATTACAGGGAATGATGCTCAAACTGGGTCAGAGGATCATAAAATGACAACTAGGGGCAAATCATGTGCTTGCACGAATGAATATCTAGCACAGGACTAGTTTTACAATCTATGGGTAAAGCGGGATGAAGAATGAGACACAGTTAAGAAGATTGTCTTTGGTCATCAGATGAAGGAGGGAGAACAAATCAAAGGGACAGATTAATTGTCTCAGGGGTACGATTATTGATCCTGGGAATTATTAATCCAGTGACACAAACATGGACTAAGTAATCCATATGGTTCTTTTGAAACTTTCATGAAAACTAATAAAATAAAATAAAAACTACTGCTTTTAATATTCAATAAACTCCAAGCACTAAAAAGTAAGGATAGTGGCGGATGCAAGACTTGTACATAGCAGGGGCCGAACCACTTGTATTCGACATTGATAACAAAAATATATTCCATAAGTATATTGTTACTTGCTATGTCAAAGGAAGAGAGTAGATTGTGTGCCCATACGTAGTTGCCACATAATTTTATACATGTGACCAAAAAATGGTCGATAACTTCAAACTTTTTACGATTTTTGTCCACACGTATATAGAAGTTTTAAGAAATTTTTTGCACCCACGGGAATTGCAGGGGCCAATCTTACAATTTTTCCAAATTAACCTCAAAAACTAATATAATACATGAAAATATTTGGAGTGGTGCAAGAGCCCGAACACCCTCTGCACCCCCCCGATGTCCACCCTGCTTACGAACAATAGTAATTCCTAGGCACCACAACAACAACAAAATATGACTGCACAGCTATACATTACACTTCTGCTTTTAGTTTCAGTTGCTAAGTTATTTTTACCACCGAATAACCCATCTTTAAGTCAAAGTTCTTATTGTACTACAACCAAAACATCTTTACTGAATACATGAGAAGCTTTTGACCAGCGAATTTGTAAAATCACATACAAAGTTAATATAATATTCAAATCCTCAGATTTCAAAGAAAGGTACCTTGATTCTCTTCACCAAACAGAGCTTATGAAGGTACTGGGGATCAACTTAGTAGCAATGGCATGTCGAATCTTGGCTCCCACGCTCAATTTGAATGCAAAACTTTCTTTCCTTAAATGAATGTCTCAGGTCCTCAGCAACTTAAAGCAACCTAAATTACAACATAGCAACAGTCAGAGGCCCATTAGATTTTATTCACTTTTACAACTTGTCACCTCCTATAATACGTACTGTCCAGAAGACTCAAGACCATGAAGTGAATGTGAATGTTGGGATACACAAAAGGTGCTCATTAAGTTTCATTTGTAGGCTATTTACTCTAAACGACGCATTTACAACTAAAGAGAACGTCTCAATCTGTTGGCATCATGTGAAAACAAAGTCAATGGCTAAAGTAAAAAGTAACACTAAGACAGTAACGTTGTGGCGTAAAATTTTCATCTCAGTACACATGCCAAAATTAAAATTGCATACCACACTGCCGCTTCCTAAATTACCAAAAGGGACAATAAGCATAAAAATTAAAAACTTCAATTTCCCAGCTCATCCCCCCACCCTTCCCACACCCATCCTCCGGCCTTGCTGTCCCTCCCCTAGCCTCCCTTGGTACCCCCAACCTCAGCAGATAGCATGCACAACACTTCCAAGAGCGTGCACAACACTCCCCACTTTGATCATGAACACCAGATTCAAAACACTCTTCCCTAGCAGGACGCACTAAACAAGTGGCATATGTTCAGCTTCATTTTGCCAAACCAATGGCCAATGTTCAGACGTAGACAGGATTTCTCAATTCTTCATCCTGAACATGTGGTTGTTAGACTTCGAGATGAATCAAAGGTGGAAGTGAACGGGACATCGCAAGTGGGAGGCGGTTGTCACTTACAGGTTGGGGGAGGGGAAAATCGCAAGGCAGGTGCAATCTCAAATAGATCAAGGCAGGGAAGATCAAGAGAGCAAGTGGCGATTGCAAAAAAAATCTCATGGAGGGAAAGACCAATGGCACAAGGAGAGGGGCAAAGCCGGGAAGGGTAGATATGGCGGGGAGGGGATAGAGACGGTGGTGTTGGTGGAGCTGGGTTAAGGTTCCAAAAGTCGGAGATAAGGATGTTGAGGGAATTGTAGTGAGTGTACTGAGAACAAATCGACAACCCCTATTAGTTATTTCTAACACAGGTTTATTGTAAAGTGGTGCAATGAAAAAAAGTGTGTGCAAATAGAAGCAAATGGGTATAGTAAAAAAATACCCTGTGAAAGTACAAACTGTGGGCGGATCAAAAAAAAAAAAAGTACAAAATGTGGCACTACCAAGTGTGTGTGGCATTACAACCACCCATCAAATAACGGTATTTCCCGTCAATGATGATGAGTACATGCCAATCACTGTGAATAAATGTGCTTCGCATACATATGACTAAACCAGCAAATGGATCCAGCTTACCCATACCAGCGCTTCCAGTCAGCTCGACACCAAATGCTACTGTCGAATGAAAGGCGATATCCATTTCTTCCCTAATCAGGTGAAAGCACAGGAATATCATAGACGTTTCCTTTTCCTCAGCTTGAGCTTCTCTTTCTATTGACATAACTTCACTGGAGACAACAAAGGACCCTTGTAGCACAAGCTACTCAGAGGTGCCACATCAACAGCAGGCTATTCAGCATTGATGGGTGTTCATACTTTAGTTCATTACTATTACTTCATTTACTCCTGCAATGTGGAGAAGACCTGAAAACCAATTTATAGCAAACATACTGTATCAGAATCTGGAAGAATAATCAGTGGGATGTGATTTTTTTCTTTTGGGGAAAATTAGCCACAAGTATGGTAAAATAGTTTTCATTTAGGGGAGGACGTCAGCAAAATAGTTTTCAGTAGAGGTCTTTCAACTTTTTGAGTTGTTGAGCCACAAGGCCAAAACATGTTTTCATGGACAAAACTACCCTAGGGTAGGGTGCCCTAACGTAGGGTAGGGCACCCTAGGATTTAGGCACTTTCATAGGGTTTCAGTGTGCACTTTCCTATTATAGGGTTTTTGTGTTTTAGACACTTTTATAGGGTATCCTAGGGTTTTAGGCACTTTCATAGGGTACCCTAGGGTTTAAAATTTTAGTTACTTTCATAGGGTACCGGCACCCTAGGGTTTTAGGCACTATCACTAACTTCCAGTTATTAATGAACTTTCACAAGTTTTGCAAAAGATGCATTATGTTTGATTGCAAAAGGTGTTTGTTCTTATATTTGATTGCAAAAGGTGCATGTCCTTGAGCCATAAAATGTAAATATGACGGATTTTTTTGCTAAGTCTCCCCTTTTTTTTTTAAGTTTGAATGATTTTCAACTCAATACCATAATGCACCAAAGGAAGTCATTGCAGAAAAAGGGTGCAGTCATCTGCCAAGGATGAATTGACGTTTCAACCGTGCACCCTTCTTACGTAAATTCTGGACATGTTCATTGACCATTAAGCAGAACCATATAAAAAACCGCAGATGGGTCTAAATCCATACAGTGCTATATTAGACAACAGAAAATGTAAATGTGTAATACCTATATGGAAATAGATGTAAAGTCGAGCCACACATCTACAATGCACTTACATTTGACAACCCTTTTTACTAACTTGATCAAGTTTCATCTCTTGGGTCTCGTACAGGTTTCAATCTGTATTGGAAACAGTGTGATCTGGACATCGAGTTCTCAGCGCTCACAGAAAGAACCCACAGAGAGTACAAATTCTCCCTTGGATGAAAGGAAACTGCTACCATGTGTGGCTCCAAAGCACAAAAGTAATCAACTCACACCAAATCCTCCACCAAAGGTAACTTGAAAGAGAAACTACAATCAGTATCAGGAACTTTGATCATTGGGATGAACATATAATATAAACAACTTACAAATGAGAGTGGAAACCAACAGAGGATCAAAGGGCAAGTAGAGAAATAAATTGACAGAAGAGAGAGAACATGAAATATACGCAAGGCCTGAAATATACATAGGTCTTGGTTGATTGAAGTGATGAGCAATGAAGGAGTACACAAGGATTTTAGAAAGGGAGAAGCGAGTACGCCAGTGTTGTATAATAGTAGAGACCCGTGAAGCATGATGTGACAATGTTTTAGAAGTAATGAATAATCACCAGATGCTAAGAGGGTATGTTCTATAATTTTAGTTCCTCATAAAAGTTGTGCTATTCTTCAAATAAAAAAATAAAGAACTTTTGTCCTTAAATTTACAAAAACAAATCATGTGTGCCATTCTAAAGATCAAGTCGTTCTTTGGTTGGGTGCGAAAGAAATTCAAATTTCTTGGAATGAAGTGTTTTGCTTTTTATTCGAATGGATTATATGAAATTCTTATAAAAATTGATAAGAATTTAAAAAAAAAAAAAAGAAAAAGCGCGAGGAGAAAAAGAATGGGTGCGACTATTCGCAGCTCCGTATTTTCTCTCTTAGCCCACTACATTTCGGTAAATAGTTGTTGAAAATCATATATAACATTTCGGTAAATAGTTGTTGAAAATAAGATTATATTTCGGTAACTACGTGTCAAAAATATGTTCAACCTTCGGTAAACAACTGCCGAACATACATTTTCGGTAAATAGCTGTTGAAAAAATTATTATATTTCGGTCGGTAATTGTATGCCGAACATGTATCTCAATTTTGGTAACTAATTGTCGAGTATAATTAAAAAAATTTAATTGGCTAAAAAAAAAATACGGAGCTACAAATAGTCGCCCTCAGAATAATTAGGCCAAGTGCCAAGTGCCAACCACCCCTTAACATTTCCTAGGAGCTGTTCCGATCAATAGGAGAAATTTTTCGGTCCCGGGTGGATAACATATGGATTGGCCGTGCCCGCGCAGTTCTCAAGCAGTTCATCCGGGCTGTTCAACATTCGTGTATTGAACGGTTCAACATTCGTGTATTGAACGGTTCAAATTGAAACTCTGCCCTTTTTCTCCCACCACTCTTTCTCTTCTTTCGCTCTTTTTTTTCACTGATTCGAGCCGTTCAAAATCAAAATGGATGGACCGGATGCGGGGACAAATTTCTCAACTCTGATGTCTTTATTACCAAGAGGGCGACCGTCGAGTTGCCCAAATCTCTTCGTCATACACTTAGTCCTGAGCTCCACGTGTAGTCGTAAAGGTCCTTGAAGCACCGAACACTAAACAGCGGTGCTCCAAGTGCAAGTAATAATTCCCCCTTAACTTGTACAGTATCGATTTTTAAAAAAGATAGACCGAAATGCTGCTATTATTGACCTGTACAAAAGGCTTCTTGAGAGCATTCGGGGTTCATAATTCGAGCCTGACCAAGCTCGAGGCAATTGACCATGTTCATTTTGGAATTTTGGGTTCTAAGTAGATAGATAGATAGAGAAATAAGAGTAATAATTGAAAGAAAATTTATTAGGAACCGTACGCAGAAAAGAAATCCAAAATCTCAAAACGAACATGGTTGACGTTCCTGATTTTTGGTCCTTTTATACACCCTCATCTGAGCAAAACTATATTGGTGATCAAAGCGAATCAAGGGACAAGGACGAAGAATTGAACCATCTTGCTAGGCTGCGTTCTCCCAAACTTTTTTGTCTCAAATTTTTTTTAGTATTTTTTTTACTTTTCACAGCTTTTTGTTGATCTTTCTGTCCTAAATTTTTTGGATAAATCATTCGTCTCGACGAATCAGAAAAGCATAATAACATGAACCGATGCTAAAAAAAGAGACTTTTTTTTTTTGCTTTTGGTCATAATTTTTTCTATTTTAGACTCTTCTCGTCGAAATGGATGATTAATCCAAAAAATATTACGCAAATCTAACACAAATTCAAAAATAACGAACAAAACACACAAAACGAAAAAGAAAAATAAGTTTACAAAAATGCAACATAAGGTTTTCAAGGTGTATGACTTTGAATGCGAATGGTGCCTTTCCTTTGAGGCACACCAGACGACCAGAGCCTTCTGTCACGATAAGTGTCTCGGAACAAGCACGGAGACCAAGATTGCAGGAAAATGACCAATGAGTACGACGCGAATTTTCGACTTCGAAGAGTCCAACAACATGATGCTCCTTACTAGCATTTCTTCTTTCTTGATTTACGAGTAGTAGATTGGCTAGCTATTCAACTAAATACTGTAGTGAACTACAGCCCGCAATGTATAGCAATAGATTGGCTAGCTATTCAACTAAATAGCCCGCAATGTATAGCAACCCGAGTCACCCGACTAAGCTAATATCCCGTTTGAGGTTATCAATAAAACTGGAATCAGTCACGTTTTGCTCAGTTAGATGTAGAATGCTCGAACCCAGATCGATGCCCACATTGATCAATCTCTGATTCTCTGAGATGTGAGACACAGGACTTAGGAAACTCATCTTGATCACAATCAGTCTCTCAAAGTCCATCTTCCATTTGCCGTTTAGGTATTTTGTTGAACCAAATAAAGCTGCCACGACCGTCAATGCTGACTGACCAAAATCTTTGTCGGACGGGTTGGTGTCGATTTTGAGCAGGGCACTTTGGAACTCTTGGTCCAGAGGTCAGTTTGGTCCAAAGCCGCACCATATATTTCACCCTTAATTACTAGTACTACATGCAGAAACAAGTAAAATGCCCACAAGGTAACATAACCATCATACCAGACCATTCTGAGAAAACGCGGAAAAAATCAATTATTTTGGTGAAATATTAGGATCATAAATCTTCTTGCCCTGATTATAACTAGTCACCTAAAAGTAAATCTCTCTATGTGAGTCACTTTCTGTGGTCCGATATCCCACTCCATGGCAGGAAAAATAAGCAAGACAACAGGAAATGATACAAGATACATATGTTTCAGGAGTGACCTCAAATTTAGGTAGAAAATGGGATGTCAACGTATTCTTTCTCCGATGGACCAAAACAGCATATTATCTTCCAACATGGCATTAGCATTTCATGAGCTGATACAACACGTACTGAATTGCCATGTATTTGTACTAATGATCAGCATGTTGCCAGTTCAGCAATGATCGATAAGCCATTCTCAAGGCAGCTGGGAAAAATCACACAGAAAACTTGGCAATGACTAAACTCACAATTACGAATGTAATATAGAGACCGACAAGGCAGAATCCCCAAAATCTAGGTACCCGGAACCTGTACCAAGTTACTACCAACAGAGAACCCATCAAGCTAAGAAGCAAAAACACAAAAGCCATCACAATACTCACGTGGAAATGCAACTCATAGGCCTTTGGATAAATATCGGCAGTCTGTATTACCAAAGCTGTACCAAGCCCAAAAAGCATGTTAAACATGGGCCCAGCAAAGCAACCAGCCATGGCCATTGCTGGCTGGCCTGCTTTAGCAACTGCCACATCAGCAACAAGATCACCTACCGAGTTTCCCCATGCAAGCACTGTCAGCCCAAGTAGTGCAGGAGGCAACTTAAGGAGTGCTCCAAGAGCTGCCAGGCAGTTGAGGAGTTCTCCGGCTACAGTGGAGATCCAAAACACACTCATCACAAATGATACAAGTACAACATAGATTTCTTCAGTTTTGGGGGGCTCTTTTTCGAGTATGAAGTGAAGAAGTGCAAGAGAGGAGCATGCGAAGAGAACTACTAGCCAAAGAGGCAAATGGGCATTTGGAAGGAGGAAAATGACAGGATGATTTACTGGCATGAATGAGTTACAAGAAAAGAGAAGGGCAAGCGGACATAGAGCAATATTGGCGGATCGATAGAATCTGTTCCACTCGGAAGGTGAAGTCTGAGGAATAGTGAGTTTTAGAAGAACTGAGACGGGAAACTCCCACACTTTTGAGATCTGTGGACACACAAAAAGAGAAATAGGGCATAAGAAGATTAGTCAACAGCATTAAATTTTATGACCACTTAAAAACCAATGTATACAATTCCCGTAATTGAATCAAAGTCCCAGAAATTCGCATATTTAGATACGAAAGAAAACTGTGTCCCTCGGACGCGTTCCCACAGACATGGTAGTTAGCAACGCCAATTAAGTTGTGTTAAGGTTTTACAAAAATATCAAAAAATAGTCTAGCACGTGAAAGATAACATGTAATAACCACTGAGCTAAGAGCAGGGGATTCATGTTCAAGAAAAACTTGAATGTGACTAAAAAGCAACCAAGGTTTATATTCCTTCATGCCTCCTTCTGCTCGAATGCTCAAAACCTAATGATTGAAGTAATCAGGATGTTAAACCAAAAAACCCTACACATCCAGCACTGAAGAGCGCATAATTGGGGTTATCCAACAGACTACACATCTAGCGCTATCCAGCAATGACTAGTGGATAAAACTGCTTCTACGAAACACTATTCCTCAATTGTTTTTCTTGATGCAACTTGACCAAAGCACTGGCAGTCGTCGTCATATCTTGCAATTCCAAACAGAATGGCACTAAAACCCTCACAAAATACTACACTCTTAACAGTTTGGTTGGAAAATCAACAACTACCTAACACCCCTTTTATTGTGTGAAGGAGCTATCATTGGTCTCTTTCTTCACCCCTAAGAAGAAAGGATGGCAGATGAATCAAAATATCGCACCCATCACTAAGGTTCTGGCAAACAGGTTACAACCTCTCCTCCCTACTCTAATCAGTTCTAATCAATCTGCATTTGTTAAGGGTAGAAGTATTATGGACAATATCCTCCTAATGCATTAGTTAATTAAGAACTACCATAAGTCTGGCGGAGTTCCTAGGCGTGCTGTTAAGATGGACCTAATGAAAGCCTATGATTCAGTAGACTGGAACTTTTTGCATGAAATTATGACAGGCATGCATTTTCCTGATCAGTTTGCTCTGTGGGTCAAAAACTGTCTCCACCCCAATGTTTTCAATTATGATTAATGGTGAACTGAAGGGTTTTTCCCTGGGAAGAGGGGTCTTAGGCAAGGGATCCTTTATCCCCTTACCTATTCTTATTGATTATGGAGGCATTCATAGCTCTTATTCGGTATAAAGTGCACCATCAGTCCTTTAGCTTCCATCCCAAATGCCAGCACCTTCAATTAACACCAATGTTCTACAATTCGCTCGGTGCTAGTCGGGCGGTCAGCCACCTTCGAGCGATTAATCAGATTAATCGGCAATTAATCAGCGCATATTAATTAGTAATCGGTGATTAATCGTATCGTTAGTCGGACCTAATCAGATAGGCTCCACCAATGATTAATCAGTGATTAATCGCCGATTAATTCCTTATTTTAGAACACTTATTAACACACCTCATATTTTAGAACACTTATTAACACACCTCATATTTGCTAATGACCTCTTTGCTGTGGATTCCTTTTCTGTTGTGGCCTCTGAGGGAATTCCATCTGTTTTCTGGATTACAACCCAACATGCTCAAAAGTTCTATTTTTTATGCTGATGTGGATATCCCTACTAAAACCAGGTCACATTCCGTTCTCCCTATCCCAAAGGGTTCTTTGCCTGGGAAGTATTTGGGGGTTCCTTTGATTTCATCCAGATTAAAGGTTAGTGATTGTTCTCAATTAAGGAGTAAAATTTTATCTAGAATTCAATCATGGTCCAATAAGTCTTTGAGACTTTGACATATGGAGGAAGAGTCCAACTTGTTAATTCTGTCCTGTTTAGCATTCAGGTCTACTGGGCTTCTATTTTCATGTTACCCCAGAAAGTTATTCAAGATTTAGAACAACTTCTCAGAGCCTTTCTTTGGTCTGGTTCTGAACTCAAGCACTCAGGGGCTAAAGTATCTTGGAAAGACATTTGTGTGCCCAAAGAGGAAGGAGGGCTTGGCTTTAAACTCATTGAAGGATTGGAACAGGGCTTCTATGAATAGACACCTCCGGGCAGTCTGTAAGAAGAGTGATACTCTATGGGTAAAGTGGGTGCATACATATATTATTAGAGACAAATGTGTTTGGACTATGAATATCCCTCCTAATGTTTCATGGACAATGAGGAAAATCTTGAAGCTTAGAAACCAGGTTCAGTCTTGGATCATTTACAAGATTGGGAATGCTAATGATACTTTTTCGTGGCTCGATAATTGGCACCCTTCTGGGCCTTTGTACCAGAAGTACGGAGAGCAGGTGGAACACAATTTGGGCAGGTCTCTGTTCGCCAAAGTCAGCTCCATCATTCAAGGGCACAGCTGGGTTTGGCCTAGACAAAGGAATCCTACAATTATGGAAATCATGCAAGGTACTAATTTCTTTCTTGATCCTAATGTCCCAGGCATTGGAACCTCACAGCCACAAAAGCATATTCTGTACGGTCTGCTTGGCAAGCTATTAGGGATCCTATACCTCCTTTTCCTTGGTACAAAGTTATTTGGTTTAAACATCACACTCCACGTTGGGCATTTATTCAATGATTAGCTGTTCCGGAAAGGCTGTCTACTAAAAACAGACTTGCTTCTGGGGGAATGCAGGTGGATACTCGATGCTGTCTCTGTGCTAGAGAAGACGAATCCATTCCCATCTCTTCTTTTCATGTGCTTTTTCGCAGCAAGTTAGGAACTCAGTTCTATTATGTAATGGGGTCAGTAGGGGTCCAGTTGATCTATCAGGGGTTATGGCTTGGACTAAACAAATTTGGGGTGGTGGCTCTATGATGCATTCTGTTTTCAAGTTGTCTTTGGCAGCTACCAACTAATGGTTGTGGAGGGAGAGGTACAGTAGAATTTTTCAACGACAGTGCAGAGACTTTCTTCTTTACAGAGGCTTGTTGTGATGACATTCGTGGATGAATTACCTCCTGGAAAAGGGTTAAACCTTCCAGTAAGAATTTAGGCATTGCTACCTCTTGGAGAGTTCACAAGAGGATTTTTGACCCCTAATTGTTTTGGGGATTGTTCTTTCTTCTGGTTGAAGCTTGTTGTGTCAACAAAGGGCCAGTCCCTTGAGATTTTTTGTTGCGTGGTGCTTTAATAAGACTATAAGTTACCAAAAAAACTATGTCGTTGGATCTAAGTCCAACCTGCATTTTGTCATCAACACAGGGTGGCTACACTAAACCATGGAACACAAACCAGGCAATCAAAAAGTAAATCCTACTTATGATACATACATCAAAACAATGCAAGAATATCAGAATTGTAACCCAACCATACCTGCCAAAAAACTTGTCGAAAACGAGAACCCTGCTTCTCTCCCCCCTCTACTTTCTCCAACTCCTCTCCATTTTTCTCACAATCCTGTCCCATTATCACACCCTTGTGAACCTCAACACTCTCAATCTCACCTCTCCTTTTCCTCCCCCCACCACCCATCCCCAAATCCATCCAAAACACAATCCCCACAAAGAACACATAAAACCCAACAAACCCAACAGCCTGCCACAAAAAGATCTCCCCACTCAAGTACACACAGAACAAGAACAAAGCAGCAGCCAGGTAGAACAGCACGTCCCGGATGAACGGCGCCGGGTCCACGGCAAACGGCGCCGCGTGGATCGCCACAAACCCGACCACGAGGGCGGAGACGAACGTCCCGGCCGACAGGATGGCTCCAAACCCGGTCCTGGGGCTGCCACCCCGGATGGCCGCGACGGACGCGAACACGTCCGGGGCACCGTTCCCGAGGGCCAGGAGGGTCACGGCGCCGATACTGGGCGTCAGATTGAGGTGGGTCGATATCTTAGTGACTGTAAGGGAGAAGTGGTCCTGGGCCGTCCGGACGAGGAGGTAGAACTGGAGAAGGACGATGAGAAAAAGGGAGGGGACGGAGAGAGAAGGGGTTCGGTGGAGCAGGCAGAAGTGGAGAGAGAAGTAGTTGATGAGTTGGGTGTTGGTGGTGCAATGGAGGAGAGAGAAGGAGCAGCGTTGGGGGGGTGGGATTTGGTGGATGGAGGAGCAGGAGAGGGGAGGTGGGGAGGAGGTGTTGAGGAGGGACCTGTGGGGGGGTAAGGGGGTTGTGGAGGGGTAATTTGGGGAAGGTGGTCTGAGGAGGAGGAAGAAGAGGAGGGTGGTGACGAGGGTTAGGAAGATTGCTGGGGGGATGAGAGAGATTGCCATGCCATTCTCTCTCTCTCTCTCTCTCTCTCTCTCTCTCTGTCTGTGTGGTAATTGGAGTGTTGATTGGAGTGCTGAGTCCACCGGAATCTTGACGCGTTTTCTGATTCGCGCAGCTGCAAACTGGGATTTTTCAATTCGCTTGGACTCCCTTTACGTAAATTGACAACCTTTTTTTACAGAAAAAGACCTTGCTACTGGTACAGCAGATTTTACACAGAAAGCGCGTACAAAGCGCATTTGGGCCCGTCTTGGGTCAAACAAAGATAATCGGAGCCGCTTATTTTGTTCAATATATTTTGCTTAAGGTCCTTCTAAAAAATCAGCTTCATCCGAAAATGATAAGGGCATTTGCGAAGCGTCCAAAATCCCTGTAAAAGAATTCTAAAGCGATTTTGGACCCTTCGCAAATGCCCTTATCGTTTTCGGATGAAGCTGATTTTTTACAAGGACCTTATGCAAAATATATTGAACAAAATGAGCGGCTCTGATTATCTTTGTTGGACCCGAGACGGATCCAAATGCACACTGTACGCACTATCTGTGTAAAACTTGCCATACAAGCAGCATTTCTGTTTTTTATGTCTAAGTTTATGTGCAAGTGGCAAGAATGTCCTTTTAATCTATCCACATTATCTGTACCTATGTATGTGCCTCTCTCTACATATCGATCAACAAGTTTGGCAAGAATGTCCTTTTAGTCACACAGAGCGTGTGCGGTACGAGAACGCGAAAGCGATCATAATCCGAAGAACTGTAATGTAGAGCGTCTCAAAGCGTCTTTTCTTTATGTTTTTTAATTATATTATATATTTTTATGCATAATTTTATTTATATATTCGCACAATTTGTCGTAAAATATTACATTCTTTATCAAAACAAAAGGATATGATTTATAATTTATATACTGATTTCAAAAAATACAGGGGCTATTTGATAAAACTAAAAATTAAAAATTGAAAACTGAATTTTAATTCTTTTTAAGCTTAAAAGCTGTTAGTTATGCACTGAAATTTAAGCACTGAATTCGTTAAGCTGTTTGATCAGTATAAAGAGCTAAAGTATGAAATTTGTTAATTTTCCAGCTTTGCCCTTCATATGCTCATCATAAAATGCTAGAACATGCCATTATGGAACCAACACCACAAATAGTTGTCAAAATTATTACTACAACATACACAACATATGATAATTCAATTACTACTTAATACATTGTTGATTACTAAAAATAATCAATTGAATGTATCAAAGTTGAGAGCACCGTAAATACTTGTATGCCCCAAAAATTATATGCATGTATTTTTATTTTTTTTTTGGTACATCCATGTATGTACAAAAAAAAAAAAGGTGAAGTGCATTTAGATGTAACATTCTTGGATATATACTTTTAAATCTTTTGTTCAAGGATGAGAGCACCATAAATACAACATTAAAGAAGGGTAGTGATTTTCACACTCTCTATTTTGATAAATGCACTCCATAATTTGTTATTTAGTGAAACTTCAATGTGTAATTTTTTTCACTAGAAGTTAAGTATAGTGCATTTATTAAAAAAGAGGGAGTGTAAAAATTATTTTCTTTTTGAAGAAATAAAAAAAAAAGATAGAAAAAGATATACAAACATGAAGCTGTCAAGGATTCACGATTTTAAAAAAAAAGAGAGGAGGAGGTACCCTAACAAGCATCGTGGGAAGAGTTTGTTTCTATGGAAAGCTGAGCGCAATCCAGACCCATTTTTATGTTATCTCAACATTCCGGACCCCGATTTTATGTTATCAAACTAACTTCTTGTATTATTACTCAGGCTGCGTTCTTGTGAACTTATTTGTCCAGAACTTATATCGATAGTTTTTTACTTTTCAGACGCACGGTGGCTGCAGTTGTGCATAACACACGGCAACTCCCCCAGATCTATATAACCAACCCCTTCTGACTTAAGGCACGTCACCTTCCTATTTTCAATTATGTGCAAACTACCTTCGCGTGGTTTTACCACTCTACCTTTCTACACCGTAAAATTCAATCTGATTTAAATGTGCCATTTCATCCACGGATGAGAATTTTCCAGTTGAACTCATATTTGAACACAAAAATAAAACGACGCCTCTTCTGCTTCCTGATGTACCAGAACCATAACCTTATAAACAACCCATCAGTAGTCCCCCACCGGACACCATTCTTCTTCCCACCCCAATCCCCACCCCCTGCGTGTGCAGGGGCGCACATACACGGTTGACTCTTACAAGTCACTTCACAAGTACATTGTTAAACCCTTTGCGCACGTACACTAAATTGCAATCGAGGTAGAAAGGAATAAGAAGCCTATTAAAGCTGCTTTTTCTCCTTGTACGTTCTTCCTTACACTTCACAGTTCACATGCACATCATGTAACCATATCTACAGCTTGTAAACTGCAAACATAAACATACATCATGCACCAAGATTTCTTAATAACCACTTCTTTCGATGAGGGATGTCCATCGTCACAAATGCCTTGGCATTTTTCTCATCTTCCAAAAGATCACAAGCATCCAAGAAGAGCGCATCATCCATGTCAGGTACAGCTTGAAGTGCATCAACAATGCTTTCTATTGAGCTATAGTTCTGGTCCAATGTGTTACCCTTACCTGCTTCTACCAACTCCTTTGTGGTTTTCTGGACCTTTCTCCCACTTGTTAAAGTTAATGGTGTTGTGGATTGGCGTTTTTTTCTCCCATTAGACACTTTGATATCCCAAACGAGGGACTGTAGAGCTCCAAATATCCCATCCATACCTGTTTCCGTGGCATTATCATCAATATCAATTTCTGGACATAGATAACTTGCTTTTCCATCACCAAAAACAACGCTCAAATCACCGTAACTCTCCAATATCTTATCTTTGTATGCTATGGCATTCGGATGCTCCTGCGAATCATGGCAACTACATATGAGATGTCAATTAACAAAGTAAACTCTGACCAATGGAATGGGTGTTTCGAAACCCCAAATTTCACAGAACAGACTCAGATATCCCAGAATGGTAGTCCATGAAGAGGATGAGGTGAACATAAAACACCCACTAGGTTGAGCAGAAGGACCAACATCAGATGGGGGTTGAGGAGGAGGTGGAGTTCGCATTAGCAGCACTTCGTCAAAAAGAAAAGGTGCTGAGCTCAGGCCAGCTCCAAAAGAGTAGCAAAAAACATGCCAAAGTGTGCTATAGGACAAATGGTGTGTAAAAATGAGACCCAATTTTATGTTATATCACAAAAAATGCGTTAATTTAGACATTGAATGGGGGATCCAATGGAGTAGTAAACTAGTAATAATGTGTTAAAAGGGTGTAACAATATAGATATAAACAGTTACATTACCAGTCCACTCCTTACAAAGGCGCCCTTATTTTAGTTAAGGTAAGGACGTCCCTTTTTCTCGACCAAATTTCAATGATCCAAGCAATGTCTTCAGAATATGATTTTAAGGGTACTCACGAGAAATCGGCAAAAAAAATGACCGGAAAGGGCTCGATCGGATCAGTTTTTGATAAAAACGCTATAATAATGTTTTTATCAAAATCTGATCCGATCAAGCCCTTCCTGGACATTTTTTTTGCCGATTTCACGCTGGTACCCTTAAAATCACATTCTGAAGACATTGAGTGGCTCGGATCATCGAAATTCAATCGGGAAATGAGAGGTCCTTACCTTAACAAGTTAAGGGTGCCCTTACAAGAAATTTTGAGGTTACATATATATGTAAAAAATAAAAAGGAGCCTCGACAAGTTAACTGAGGTTATGACTGGCAAAATGCACTCTTATTGAGACGGCCTAAAGTAATTATTAATCACATGATAGCAAAATGAGGGACAACGTTTGATTACCAATTCAGCTTTAGAAGTTTAAGAAACGCACCTCAATGTAAGCTTCCCAAACATCATCGTCAGCTGTTAGCTTTTGTTGTATTTCATCCCATTCAAACCCATTCTGGTTGAGAAGAGTGCTGATGTCATCATGCTGTTTCATCAAGCTTTTATATCGACTTTTCAACACACATTTACTAAATTGACGTCCAAAATTTTCCCTGAATAATGTGACCATGGAGATCCAAGCTTGGTTATTGAAGGTATTACCAACTTTATTCCCTTCAAGCACCTGTCCTAAAATGAGTTCAATGAAATATCTGTCCATTGGCTTTGTCCAAGCAACGCTATGTGCATCACTACCAGAAGAGGATTGGTCCTCCTCTTGACCTACGCATTCAAAAACTAATCAGTAATGCCCAACAGGACAAAGCTGTATAGTAGGCTCTCTCTCTCTCTCCCCTGTTCTCATTAAAGAGCACCACCAAAACGTGAAACAAATATGGACAGATTCTGTGAAAAGGAAACCTCCCAATGCCTACATCTGACGATTCCAAACCTCTACAATATCCTAAAGAGCCTCTGCCCCCTAACTCAACTAAGCATAACTTCCTTCCATATGGTATTTTAACGTTACCAATCAAAACAGGTAACATTGCAAAAATAGATTCAGCAATGCGATGAAAGTTCCATGACAAACAATCAGATACAAAGAAATTAACAAAGCGACTACACAAGCATTTGTGCTTGAAGCATATAGGCAGATATAGCCAAAAATTATCCTCATTGCGACCATTCTCACAATTTGTCCAATTATAAAATGATTCACACAAATCGAGAGAGACAGAGACATAGAGAGATAGAGAGAACTCACAAATGTTTACTCTCACATCTCCATCATCAAAATTGGTACTTCTTGCATGGTCATGGCTTCCATTGGTGCTCATATTTCCATATATCAAAAACAAATCATCATAGTTTGGGAGACTTCTACTTCGATATGATTCTGCATCAGGGTGGTCCTGGTTATGCAAAGTGTAAAATATTACCCAACAAAATTTTACATGATATTAATTTACTATACCGAAATATGCACCTTGATATGCGCATCCCAGATATCATCAGTAGCAGTTACCATCTGCTGCTTTTCATCCCATGCAAACCCACTATGATCAATAAGAGTTCTCATATCAAGAAATATATCCCTCATATGCCCAAAACGAATTCTAAGATTATCTTTCTGGTACTGAAACCCCAATTCTGCAACAAACTTTGCCACCATATCATCCCAAGCTATTTTGTTGAAGTTCTGGTAAACCATATTCCCTTTACGAATCTGCTCCAGCATTAAATCAATGAAATATCGGTCCATTGGTGGCGTCCAACAAGATCTCACACATTTGCCATTTAGGGATGCTTGAAAATCCCTTCCTTTCAACCAATAAAAGAAAGAAGTTGAATAAAAAAAATTAAAAGAAAGAAGTTGAATAAAAAAATTAAAAGAAAGAAGTTGAATAAAAAAAATTAAAAGAAAGAAGTTGAATAAAAAAAAATTAAAGAACACCAGATAAAACAATACGTTATATCATCAAAACAAACAAAATTTGTTAGAGCAAAATGCCTAATCCATTTAGGTAATCGAGGCAATTCAAGTTGAAATTCACAAACAGTTGCATAATTCTTCTTGACAGAATGATGATTGAAAGATAACTGCTAAAATCTCATTAGAGTGAAACTTACCATCACTGTTGAAGCCCCCACATGGATATGATTGGTTCCAACTTCCTTCAGAAGTCAAGTTCCCATAAACCAAGCATAAATCATTGTAATTCGGCATTGCTTTGGATCTGAAAGATGTTCCTTCCGGGTGCTCCTGCAAATACTATATGTAAGTCACTAGCAATTGGTAATCCCTTATACGACTCAGATAAATGAGATGTGCACCTTGGTAAAAGCATCCCAAACATCATTAGGTCCTGTGACCATTTGCTTTGATTCGTCCCAATAGAATTCACCCAGCTCCAGGAGATTCTTGATATTAGTGTATAACTTCTTCAAATGTTTATAGTGACTCTCAAAAACATGTTTCCCATGTTCCAATCCAAATCTATTTCTGAATGATGCCGCAATATCTATCAGCAGTTGCTTAAACAACATGCGATCAATCAAATGCCCTTTATGCACTTGCTTTAGCAGAAGGTCAATGAGATAACGGTCCATTGAAGGAGTCCAATCTGTCTTTGAATAATCACCAGCTGCATTAGATTGAGTGTCCCTCCCTTTAAAAAATAATTGAATCAATCAAGAACAAAAAACGATAGATCACTTTGATTCATAATGGGACACTAATTACATTCATTCACCATACTGCCAATCATACAAGCTAACTTGGTAAACAAATTGGTAATCCAGTTTAGCTAAAATTGTGGTTGAGTAGCCAGTGTTTGACAAGAACTTCTGGCGGTCGTGCGCCAGTGGAAGGGCAATACAGTAAGGAAGGACCATGCGTCTTCTCCTCTCTTTTTTCCCAACAAGTATTGATACACTACAAGTAATACATCAAACAAGATTATCTCACGTGTGGAATTTGGGTAGGATGTTAGGAGACCCTGACATCTCACTAATGATTCTCAGAGGCTCCGCTTGTCTCGCAGAGAAATAATTGCGGGAAAATAATTTCCAGGATAAAATTTGGAGTGGATTTTTTTTCCATCATTTTTTATGTGTTTGGTGATAACTAGAATTTCTCTTCCAACTTATGGCCACTCTATCTCTATGTCACATGAGACATGTAGCAGAAGTTTTTAAGAAAAACATCCATCAGCATTAATGATGATACCGAAGTTCAAATTAAAATACATGGGCTAGTTGTACAGACTACCCAGTCTATTTTTGTTGTGTGCCCAAGGAGTTTGTGGATGCACGCAATAAGAAACATCCAGCTTGCCGTCAATAAAAACAACTTACCAGCAAATTTCTGGGATGGTATTCTCCTCTATTTTAGGCGAATATCAAATATCCTTTCCTATTTAGTAATTTCCAAACAAACACACAACCAACAATCATAGATTTTCATAAACTAGTTCTTCCCTCAAAAACTCCGATGAAACAAGCAGAGCCAAGGACAATTTTTTTCCCTGATACATTCATTCTCTCAGATAATTAAATACATGTACCCCATGATGAAAAACATGTAAGTATGTAACCATCACAAATCCTACAAACTTATGCGAAAAAAAGGTGTACAACTTATAATTTAATCAGTTCTAAGAAGCTCCAGTACCCAATTTGCACCTGCCAATGTCATTACAAGATTTGGGAACGAGCATAACAAACATCTTGTCTATTTTTCATGGTGGAATACTACTGTAAAAAGATAGCAATTATGAGTAAGGACTTCTTACTCGTGAGGTCTTCCTTGTGACCTGTACAGCTAGGTCTTCCATTTGAACCTTCCTCACCAAATATAACACACAACTTTTGGTAACTGGGGATAGTTTTAAAATTGTATAATTGAGCATCAAGATATACCTGCATGGAAATACATAAGCAACGACAACCAAACTTAGTAATATGAAGCAGGTGAGAGTTGGTTCACCTTTGCAAAAGAGTCCCAAAAATTTTCTTTAGCAGTAACCATTTCTCCAGTTTCATCCCAATAGAACCCACTTTCATCAAGGAGAAAGCTGACATCATTATATTGTTGTCTCAAATATTTATACCGACTATTCAAGACCTCTTTGTCATATTGCAATCTGAATTTGGAATTGAATGACACGACCATCTCATTCCAAGCATGAATCATGAATGCATGCCCAATTTTATTCCCTCTTTGCACCTGGTCTAATAGCAAGTCAATGAGATAATGGTCTATTGGTAGTGTCCAGTACATCCTAGTATAGTTACTGATAGTGGGAATCACGTCCTCCTTCCCTTCACCTGCAAAATAAAAGATCAACATGTGATTAGTTATTCATCCAATAGGTCATTCTCTTGCTAAAAATAAATATTGTACTCTGACAAATAAATTTATTTACACTGGAATCATGAATCACAAAATTAGCTAGGCAACTTCAATTCATAGTTCAGCTCCTAGTGCACATCTTTTCATATAACAAATTCGTTACCAATCCCCAGTTGCCCTGGAGAGAGCATTAAAAACAAATAATGTAATATAACAAAATAAAAACCTTGCATGACTGGTATTCTGATATTTATACAACAAAAGGCGACTAAAATTGAATGAGGGGCACACTTGTGGAAAAGTTAGAACCTACACCTACAGTTCAATGTTATCATGGAAAATCCTTGTGTCCAAACAAAAAGGCAGAATTTGTTGTACCACGTATCCCAATGCAATCATCACTTGAAAGACCTCAGTCCCACAAAATATTTGATTCGCTAATGGAGTGGCATAGACACATAGTTGTAGGTTATAAGATCTATATTTGCGATTGTCTTATTTGCACAAGTGACCAAATATTCCGCATGATGTCGCAGAGCCTGAATTGAAGACAATATGTTTGGTAACTTTGATCTAGCTTGTGATCAGCTATGAGAAGACTACACAGTATTGACAATAATGGCTTGTAGCACTGCAAATTAAGTACATTTGCCCTGATAAGATTTTTGACAAATAATGTGATCTCATTTTTTTGAAACTGTAATAAGTTGATAGGGAATTGAACTTCGTATGTTCATAATGCAAATAATGAGTATGGTGAATAAATAGACAATAAATTGAACCATTACCATGGTTGGGGGCCTCAAACCTAATGGGCATTTGCCCTTCATGAGAAGACTCAGTTTTTTTCCCGATCAGTAAATAGAGACTCTTCATGTATGGCTATGCTTTCACAGTGACAACCCAAAAAATGTATTCCAATTACAATGACATTTCAACCTTACAAGGCTCATGGTAGGAAACAAACAAACCATTAGTTAGTCCCTGAATGTCATCATCGAAGTCTATATCATGACTTGAACGACTGTATCTTCCATCTGCCTTTGTGTACGCATATATCAAGCACAAATCATTGAAGTTCATTAGAGGTTTATTCCTGTAATAGTGAGCATCTGGATGACCCTGCATCCATTCAAATTATATTACTTGACAATAAAGGAAGATATTAAACCAAAAATAAAGAGACAATGTACCTTGATATAAGTCTCTCAAACATAATCAAACAATGTACCTTGATATAGGTCTCCCAAACATAATCATCAGCTACTACCATTTGTAGCTTATCATCCCAAGAAAATCCGCTTTGGTCAAGAAGATTCTTTACATCATTGAATTGTTTCCACAAAGCACTGTAACGACTCTTCAACAAATATTTGTCATGTGGAGACCCAAATTTTGAAGTGAACACAGTAAGCATATCTGCCCATGCTTGTTTGTTGAAAGTATGACCAAGTCTGTTGCCCCTGTGCATATGATCTAACATAAGATCAAAAAAGTAGCGTTCCATTTTAGGCGTCCAATACGTCCTCAACCGCTCACTGCTTGTGGCAGTTTGGCAACCCATTCCTTGCAAAGAGAATTGAGGCAATCATCGTAAGTGTGATATGTAAAGTATAGGTCTAACCAACAACTAATCATGAAGTCAAGTTCCAACAATGAATGTCAGGAAACCCAAGCCACAAAGCATCATAAAGTTAGTGAAAACCCCCCACACCCCCAAAATGGAAGAAAATCTATCACTAACAACCCAGGAAAACTGATTGTTAGCTCCTTTATGTTTAATGTTGTTGATTTGGAGAGCCCGCAGTAGGAGGACCTTTCGAGGAGTAGAAGAATTCATTCGCAAGTTAGATAGTCTATTTGTCTCTATTTTATAGAGTTGAAAATCTAGGTCAACATCTCCTAGGTTGAATGAAATTGTTGATTTTATAGATTCTCTCCATCTATGATTCTGTAGTAGTTTTTTGGAGCTTGTGACTTGTCTTAGTCGAACGTAGTAGATATGTTGAATTAGGGGTTTGCTGCCTTCTAATAGTCTCAGGTTTGAAAGCTCTCAGGTTCTGTCAACTCCTTTGGGGCCACCAGAGGTTTACGCAATCATTAACTTCAGGGCCACAAGATTAATCAAGGTGCACACAAGCTGGTTAGTAGCTAGATCCTTCTAAAATGGGTGCGCTCCCAAGACGGAAGCTTGAATCAGTGCTCCCAAGATTGGAGCTTTCATGTTATGCCATTGTGGAAATAAGAATATGAAGAACATATCGATCAACAAGTTTTGCAAATTGAAAATATATACGATCCTTAGGTGCTCCCAACCTTAGGAGCTTCTAAGTGCCTCCGCTCCCCCGTACCCACTCCTGCCCCCCGCTTCGTGCTGCTAAGTTTTAAGCCCAGACACTTGGTTATCAAAAAACAAAAATGTAGTGGATATGTATTAGCAGCATACCACTATTCTACGCAGGAAGCATCCCCTTTGATGCTTTTGTGTAAAAAAAATTAACCCATACAATAAGCACATAAATCTTGAAAATTTGGTACACATCACTTTTCACTTTAAATGACCTAATTATAAGGCACCAATACACAACGCAACAATAAACCTATGCCTTCTTCATTGTTATACAAAATGAGCTTAACAAAGAAGAAAACAAGCCACAACTTTTTGGGAGGATGCGAGGCTATGTGAAAGCCGCATCATTAAGATAGCAACTACAAAACATCATATTAAATCGACGAATAAATGTAAACGAAACCAAGGTTTTGAATCCCGTGCCATACCGGCCGGTACGTATCGGTATTCACCAAATCCGGTACCCTCCACCTCTAATTTCATTCCGGCTCAAATATTGGTCGGTACCAGCCATACAGGTCAATACCAAACAGTACCAGACTACATCTAAATTTATTTCTTTCTTCTAGTACGGCCAATACCAGATGGTACTGGACTACTTTAAATTTCTCTATTTCTAATAAATGAATATATTATACTAAACTATTTGATGTGAAAAATTATACTAATAACAATAAATTCAAAACGGCACCTGGTATCTCACCAGTACCATACCAGTAGAAAACAAGTACTCTAGCGTCTAGCCTAGCCTGTAATATTCATGCCCTTCATCAAAACTACTGCAAACCACATATAGAGGACCGACAAAAATACATAATAAGCCCACGGATACTTAACAGTTATGCATACAGCGCTATACATGTATACCGAGAGAGAGAGAGAGAGAGAGAGAGAGAGAGAGAGAATGAAAACATGTAAGGGTTTATTACCTGGAGTTGGAACAGCAGGCGTCGAAGAGTGAAGTGCAAATAGATGAAAGGCGAGGCCGTGACGGTGCTCCGGAGAAGCACACGCCAGGAAAATAGAAATGGCGTCTCCGGTTCCTCTGGGTAAGACTGGACGGTCTTGTTCACCGTTCAGTGGCTCATCTGGGAAATTACGAATATAGGTCTTGTACTTTGAGTGATATCCAAAGACACCCCCTTCCATTACAAAAACGAACATCCGCATTCTTGAACCACCTTAGCAGTAAATGAATTGAGTCGTTGGCAATTGAGTCGTTGGCCAAGTGTTCGATGTTCGGTTCGATATTAGCTCGTTTAAATTTAATTCGTCTACTAAATAAATTGAACTTGAACTTTAATTTTAGGCTCTTTCAATGAATAAGTCAAACCTGAGCTTAACAATATTCGGCTCAGTTAGGCTCGTAAACTTGAAATTAAAATGTAATTAATACTACTTTGGGGGCTATATTAATAAGTATTATATATTTTAGAGGTATATTTAGGCCCCGTTCCGCGAGTTCTTATATTTTTTAAGTATTTATTTTCAGTTTTATAAATTCTCTCACAATAAATTATTTTTAATTCGAAAAATAAATACTTAATAATTCTTTTTTTCCCTAACGAATATGATACGGGGTACTATACGATCAAATTCACACAATCACGTATTAGTAATAATCTTGGTCATGATCTCGGTGTTTTTTTATCCATATATCAGGCCATATCGAGGAGGTACTTGAAAAAAAATTACTGATGAACTGAATTTGAGCCTAAATTTGGCTCGATTCAGTTCGTTTGAGTTTAATGAACTTTGTCGAGCCAAGCCCAAGCTTTGAAAAAAATTGATTAACTGAATTTGAGCCTAAATTTGGCTTGGTTTGGCTCGTTCAAGTTCAACAAGCCTTGACGAGCCGAGCCTAAGCTTTGGAATTATTTTACAAGCCAAAATCAAGCTCATTTATCTTGACTTGAATTGAACCCAAGCCTGATGAGAATCTAAACAAACTGATCCCGAATCTAACAAACTTTAACTCAATTCGGCTCGTTTACACCCTTAAGATGGGAATCTAGATTGTTAGTATTTCTATCATTTCTAACTTCTAATGAGGAAAGATTTTTGACGCTTTTCTATGTAATTTTGCCGCCTCAAACATATTTAAAATGCTTACAATACACTAGGGGTACACCACTCATATGATCAGAGTTGTTTAACTTATGTAAAACATTTTTTTAGAGATTCCTATAGAAAATCATGTCCATCACAGAAAATCATCTCCCTCTAATATTTGTAAGAACTTCAATTTTTGGTGAATAATAAAAAACAATTCTGTTGTCACATTGCAATAGATAAAAGTTTAGAATGAAGTAAGAAAGTTAGATTAAGATGACCATGCAGATAATCTTAGATGTAGTATTTTCCTTGAAGGTTATAAGCAAAGATAGAAGAAGGCAACATGGAACAAATCTTATTAGTGTCATTTTCCATGAAACAAAGCAACATACTCCCTCCGTCATTTTTTAAGCATCTAGCTTCGTAATTCCAACTCCGTCCTTTTTATAAATGTCTAATTTCGTAATTCTAACTTCTCAAGAAAACATTATTATTACACATTAACTTTTATATCCACTTTCTGAAATTATCCTTCACTTTTATCCATTCACTTTTTACCTATTAAATTTTCAAAATGACAAAATGATAATTATACAAACTTTTACCCATTACCTTTTTCAAATGGACACTTATTAGGGAACAACCTAAAATGAAATACTGGACTCTTATTTGAGGACGGAGGAATTAGTAATTAAATAAAGGATTGAAATCGAAATGTCGAAACTAAACTGCTCAAAATAATGGGAAAAGTGGTGCAACATACTATGCATATGCTTGAAACTTGGAAATGCACCTATGCATATCTTAATATTGCACAAGAAAGCATGCAGATCAAGAGGTTTAACTTACATCCTTCTGATGTTAAGCTTAATATAACTATGCAAAAAAGATATAACTGAAACTCACACCTAAGATTACGAATATATGGGCTAAAAGAAAAGAGAACAAAAATTGAAGAAGTAATAATTTCCGAGTTCCTCATTGGGTTCCTAGAGCACTGGATCAATTTGATCTCAGAGAAATCGGAAGATTCACTATAGCAACTGTCTTTGGGGGTTACAAGTGAGATCAGATAACGATTGATCACCGCCTCTGCCGCCGCCTCCTTCTCCATCAGCCATGCACTTAATGTGATTGTGCTTCAAGAAGGATGTTAGTGGCTGCATTGAGGTCATTCCGGGCATGTATAAGCGCTTGCCTTGCAGAGCTCCTATCAAAACCCATTGAAACCAATGTTGCAATAGAGTCCTCCACTGGCTCTGCAGTGGAAGCCGGGGGAGCAGCTGGGTAACTTGCCTGAAATTGGCAAAAACATACAGCTAACTTAACTGAAAACTGACCAGCAGTCGCAAAATCTATATGTATTTTTATCTAAATTCATGAGAAAGTTCATATGACAACATATAAAGCAGAGTATTTGACGAGATATTCTTGCACCTACTATGTGAACTTTGCGTACAAGTTCACAAGGTTCAAATTGGGAATTACATTGTTCAGAATCCTACGTTTAAATGGCTCTGGAAAGAGTGAACCGTTATTAGTCAGGGACACAGAAGGAAAAATACCCAAACTTAAAGCTGCCCCAACTTAGTGATGAACTCGAAGGCCAGGGAATTAAGAATGCCTTGTCTTGGGCGCCTGGGCATGGGCCAACAAGAAATGGGGCGAAGTCTGGGGAGGATTGACCTCCAGGCATTATGAAATCGTGCCACCAGAGTTCAACTGGAAAGGAATAAAGCTCCAAACGATTCCAGTATATCGTGACTACTTCCGTATCTGACTACTTCCGTATCTGCACTATGATGATTTATCAAACATTTCTCAACTATGAGTTGTACAATGTGCACAAGGAACCAATAATTAGGCAGCCTTCCCTCAGAGCCTCACTTTTCTGTGGAGAGACTGATTCACCTGACTTGAGCAAGCTGATGGTATCCCCCATTGCTTGAGGTTCACCATGATGACCTCCTTCCCCTCAACTGAGGATAGGTACAAGCATATAGAGTTTCTCAACAGACCATGAAATATCCTTCTACATGGGAAAAAAACAAAAACAGAAAATAGAAACAAAATAATAATTGTTACCTAGTTGACTCCTAAAATTCGGAGGGTGGTCCAAGTAGGAAGGTGGATGTGATTCATTCTATTGCCCCAAGACTATTTAATAAAAATAGCTTACCTAGAATGAACACCCCCAAGTTCGTAAAGGACAGGCCCAGGCCTCAGCCATAAATGAAAACCAAATAAAGAAATAAGAAATACAAAACCGGGATTATGGAGTGCATCAACATATCCACATTAACTTCCAATTTTTTAAATTGAGCAGCATGACTTTTTTTGTGGAAGCCAAGTGTCACTGTTGCTTGCAAATATGTCTTAGTCTTTTGGCTTTAGATGTGCTCTAAGTGTACAAAAATAAAATGCAGAGAGGAGAGAACTGTAGTTACGCATTTTGACTCTCAAAAGCACACTATTCGACTGATATATTTACTTCACAACAAGATGCAATTTGCTCTAAATGCCAGGCAGTTGGGAGTCTGCCCCGTTACTAAGAACATTTGAACTTAGGGGAAATACCATATTGATGAAAAGCTAATCCATTGATAACTTTAACTTCACAACAAGCAATTTGCTCTAAATGACATCGGGAGTAAGGAACCTTCTCCGTTGACAAGAAAATTTGAAACTTAGAATTCAAGCAGATAGCAATTAGCGAGCAACTATATCTCAGAATACAATGAATGATTCCACCTGTCCCTTTCCTAATGAATGATTTTATGCTTATCCACTAAACAGAGGTTGAAAGGAAATCCTTGAATGCAGTAATAAAATGCAATTATTCATAGGCATCAAAGCAAATTTTCTGGACTCCCTTTGCTGTTCATCTGCTGTACCATACCAAAATATTTCATCAAGACACGGTTAACCTCTAATGTTTCCAAGTTGAGCTAATGAACTGTAACAGTTAGTCCTAGCAAAAAATATTAGAATTCAGGAATAGAGGGCAAAAGGGAGTAACACTAACACCTATCTATAGTCACTGTGGACTAAAGAACAAAATTCATGCTTTTATTTTATCTACGCCTATAGTCTATCAGACTCGTATACAGAAAATAACCACAGCTAATCTCTTTCCAACTACTCGGCTCATGCATGGTATTTTATGCGCAAGTTCTCAGTGAAAAGCATAGGTTCTGAATCTGTGATGTCTCTCTCTGCATGCACATCATCGACTCCAAACCCCCAGCCCCACCCTGGATGCTGGGTTGTCTAGTCAGAATCGGGAAAAAAATGGACGGCCAGTTCCTACCATTAAGGGGTATATGGTAGTGGAGGAAAAAAGTAGTAAATTCAGTTTTTCCTAATTTGTTCCTTGTCTTTCTTTTACCCAATGAAAAATCTATAGTATGAATCATTGTATGTAATATAAGCCAAAGCAAAATAATACTTGCCTCCACTTGGCGAGCTGCGTAGGATGGTATATTTCTGGGGACATTTCTTCTTGGTGCTGCAGTAACTGTGCTCCCCATGGATGGCCAAGAAAGGCGCGAAAAGAATGAGGCAACAAAGTCTGGAAACTGAAAACAAGAAAAATAGTTGCTTAGTCATGGACGTCTTTTAACATACTCATTGATATCTGGCAATATCAACCTACTGGTCAAAAGCAATGTCAAAAAATGTGTCTTCAAAATCCTCATCTGAGGGGATATGCTCCCACAGTCCCACTTTAAAAGCCAGACTGTCCTCCAGACCATTTAAGTGATACCATAACAGCATTTTCCCAATACGCTAAAGGAATGTAGCAATTGAATGGAAATAAACAAGAAATATATATCTCCTGTATTTGCCATCCTTAGCAGATAACTCAGGAGTTGTTATCTAAATTGGAACAATCTACAACTGTATCCAGTCTGAAAAATGTGACCTTCAGATCTGCAACCAAGATGCAAACACAGAATGCGAATTACTGATAGACAACACAACATCCATTCAATGAACCTTCTGTCAACAATATCAGAAGCCTTTAAATTTCCACTGGACTGCTTTAAAACTCATTTAAGCTTTTTAACTTCTGAGCAGCAAACTCAATACTCATGTACGGCCCAAACAGATTCAACATGCTTCTAACCAACACAGTTTACAGGGTAAATATGTAAATTAGGTTGACAAAAGCGGGCATATAGAAAATAATAATGTGTACAAATTCAAAAAAGTTACAAAGCATGTCCTAACCTTCAGTCTGCGGATGTGAAGGACATTTAAACGATATAATGCACCAGCAAGGATGCCGCATATTCCTGGCAAAATAGATCTTTTCCAGGATGACAGAAGAAGCTGCAAGATACAAACTAATGTTATGATGCGGATGGATGCAAAGAATATTTTATGCATTATGAATTCGCCCATGTACCAGATAAGTATTTTGCTTACCTGAAGACCAGCTAAATATATGAAAGACTTGTCTGTGAAGCGGAGGCCAAATACACGAAACCGAGTTGATACTGGAATGTCGAGATAAAAGGGCACAAATGAAGAAAATATAACACCATAGGGACCAGAGGTGAGCACATTCAAGGTGGAATCTGCAGGCAAATAACAGCCACAGAGTTGAAAACTTATCAGACAAAGAAGCTTTAGTGTCAACTATATTACTATCAAACAAACGTCACAGAAATGATCAAGTTAAACAGTCAAACAATTGAATTAAATAGGCTGAAGAAGACAAGCCACAGGAAAAGACAACCTAGCATGTAATGCAGTTTGTTAAAGCATCCAGTGGAGAGGTTGTCGGTTGTCCGGCCCACATACTAGTTTGGAGATGATAACTAATCAATGTGGGACAAGATCTTACACTCTCTGCAACTTCTTAGTGAAAGATTGGTCCTGAAAATTTTTAGTCGGGGAACCAGTTTATGATAGAGAGGGGGAAAAGGAACGAGGAGTTTGCATGGTAGTTTCATGGGCAGATATGATGAATACGATGGTTGGCTGTATCAGCAATGGATTGTTCAGGAAAGTACAAGCGTCAAAGAGACATTTCACCTTTTACACTAGTTTGTAAGGTTAACACGATAACCCTTTAACCCTGACCTATGCGAGAGAGTGAGCCCGTTGGGTGGGTTAGACACAATTTATTGCAGTTCGGATAGACTGTCATTTTCCCCCCAATCCACCATGAACCCAACCAACCAAATCCAACCTGTGTACCTAATAGCTCAAACCCACCCATCCTAAATCACCCAGACCAAAAAAAGAAGGTGAGCAAGAACAAAGAGTTTTACTCAGACCAAAATCCAAACTAGAAACAATAGAGGACATACAAGATAAGCCGTAGAAGGCATCTATGGAGCATATAATCAGAAAATAAAAGAGCATCAAAAGTTGTGAAAAGTGTATACCTTTTAGAAAGCCTAACGCAAGGACCTCAAATAGTAAAGATACAATAATAGAGAACATGACAAACACCTGCACAACATGAACAAGGTACTAGATAAGGTACTCCATACCAATTTACAGAAGGTAAATAAGCAAGACTATGTAATAGCTCCAAATTTGCCATTTCCCTCAAAAAAAATTCTATTTGTAGCAAGAAAGAAGCGTTCATCATTAGAAAAGAATGCCCAAACATCAATCAAAACCAACGTGAATGTCATGTAAAGTTTTACTCAAGACAATATTTGGCAATACATAAGCACGTGATGAAATTATTGCTACGAAACCAAACTTTTCGTGGGCACATAAATAGCAGCAAGATGAAGTTCACAAATGAAACTAAGAAAGCAAGATGAATTCACTAACAGAATGCAATCTGCAGTCTTTATGTTACGCATGTAGGATATGGTATTGGTCACAATCACAACAAAGATTTTTCTACTTGTACTTGGGCTGAATTTTACCCAAGACTCCACCAAATAAAGTAGACTATGAAGATTGAATCCCAACAAATGTTAAGATTAAGTCTGCCTCCAAACGTCATGTGATTGATGCTCTTAGATCTAATCACCTCAACTGAAGCAATCTGGATTCATTGAAATGACGATATCCCCTCTACCTCACCAATTGATGAAGGAAACTTGGGAGGGGAATGTAGAAGAAATACCCACTTCCATTTATTGCTTTTTATCTACAGTGGACCTATCGCTGAGGCAGATTTTTTAACAACTTTCATAAAGGCGGTGACCAAATGAAGCCTTTTCAGGCCACTCCTTTCCGCAGTGGGAGGATATTACCAATCATGCATCCACTTCTGCAGATCCAGTATCAACAAAAAAGCCAAGGTAGGATGCCCATAAGCATCCGTGGTAACTCTGAAAAACCTAATGCACTACTTAAAATTGTGTTCATGGCAGGCGTGTGTACAATTTATGACCATGTGCAGGGCCTGAGCCTAATTGGAGTGAAGGGCCCGTTAAAACCTGAATAAAGCCGAAAGCGTGGTCATAGACATGCTTGATAACCAACTAGGCTAACAAACTCAGGTTAGGCAGATTTGCAGGACTAGACTAAGAGCATCCACAATGGCCTAACCAAAACTCAAATGTTGCCAAGGTTAGCAATGTTTGTTAAAAAAAGTGCTCATTTTGGAATAACCAAACTTAGCAACCTCTAGTCAACTAACCAAATTTTAGCCCTTGGATAATCAAAATTAGCAACCTTTTGCCAATAACAAAATCCAGTGGACCCCACATGTCACCATCAAGTACACCCATCATCACACAAAAACCTTCTCTCTCTCAACAATGTTTTCAAAAATTATTTAAAAACTGTTCTTTAAATAAATAAAAAAACTGATTCTTCAAAAACAAGACCCCTAAAACGAAAAGAATGTAATCCGCTTTGTATAGAACATAATAAAATAAGTAAATGACTACAAGATGTTACGGAAATTTCTTCGAGTTCTATGATCCCTAATTTATTGCATCAAAATATCAAACTGTTGATGTACATGAAAATGGTAGACTAACAATACCATCTTCTGCAACTAGGCTTGTAAAGTAGATAATGGTTATTCCAATCAAGTGAAAAATAGTAGAACAAAGAGCTAAGGATTAGTTCTGGCTTGACTGATCTATAAATACTTACCGAGTATTTATTGGAACCTATCTGTCTCTCAAATACCCGGAAGTAGTACAGCAGATACAGCCCAAAAAGCAGTTCTGGTGTAGATGAAAACGCAAAGTTCGAGACAACTAACTTCCAGAGTTGAAGATTCTTGAAAATATCCTGCAACAGGAAAAATTGAAAAACAGAAATTAGATAGGTAAGAACATATGAACTTTGAAGAGCAAGATGGGAAACCTTACCAAACCTTCTATTATGTGATCATGAAGCAAGCAACATAGCATGCAAACAACACAGTACGCAACATCTTCGTAGGCGTATTGTAATAGTTTTAAACATTCTTACGCTCTGGATAAGCAAACCAAGAAGCACTATTCGAAAGTAATTTGCACAACATACATGTAACATAAAGATATGAACAAACATATAAATGGTTCAACGCTTCAACCCTTTCTATGTTATACCACAGCCCTTTTCTTCAAGAACCCCACTAACCTGAAGATTTCGAAGTTCAGTTTGCAGTTTACTTCCGAGATGTATTCGGGTTCTATATTGATTTTTCTTTAATTCTGAAGAAGAAAGGGATACGGCAGGTCATTAATCCAAAATTTCATTAAGGAGAAATTAAGTGATTTCTTGGACGAGTATACTTTTGAGGACATACAGAGGTATAATACCCCGATATATCTTAAATTTTAGACAAGAAAATGAAGTACAATAATTTAGCATTGAAGATTTTCATATTTTTCGAACTAACACGCCGTTGTAGTGTCATACATGTGTGCATCTTCATATCCATCATTGAAATTAAGAGTAAAGAATAAAATGCTATCCTAGTGAAATTAGATTTCACAGTTAAACAACTAAAATTGTGTAAACCCGAAATATGGTAAACTTGGCAACAAAACCGAGAAAGTGTGAAATTTAGGACAAGTTTTGGTATGTTTAGTTACCAATTTAGGTTTACTAGTGAATAAAAACTTCGAAGGACTAACTAAAAATCCAAAACTGACTGGCCATTGGCTCTTACACTGATGCCTAATCCTAGACTAATATCATGCAAGAGAAAGCTAAATGGATATTTATCCTCTTGAGCTTATGTAAACCAACACCTCTCATTGTAATTATAATTTCTGCTACGAATTGTTGTATCATCATCTCGGCACTGCAAGAGTATCCTTTATCCATATTTGGGCTTCATAGGCAAATAGTTAGTGTAAGAAAGTCTATAGGGCATCACTTAACCTTTGTGATGGCACTTTTACTTTGGTTTACTGTACTCACCAAAGCATGGTTGCAAAACATAACAAATAAAACTGGAGCTGAGGGACTATATTCTTTCTCTTCTTTTCTTTTCTATGTTCCGGTCAGCAACAAAGGGGCTATCGTCTTGGCCTCTGACTGTCCTATAAATGTGGCTCTTCAATATCATTGTTTGACAGAACGGTCAATTTGACTGCCATTTACATGGAAAAGGGATGCAACCCATTGTTAATTTTCCATTTTTCATCGGCAATGTTATATTAGTAAGTTGAACGGATTATTCTTGAATTACTTTCCTTACAGGGAGCTGCACCTGAAATAGAAAGATTTACAATTTAGGAGTTTGCTTGATGAAAGAGGGAGGACAGTTGAGGTAAAAGAAAGACCCTTGTGGGTTTGTTTGTCTTTTTTCTCATTCAAATTTCCTGTTTCTTTCAATAACAACCAAGTTTGAGGGTGGCATCGACAATGGTGGTGATGAGTGATGACCATGGTACTAATTTGGATGGGGTCAATTAACCACGTTTTTGTAGAATATGGTGCGGGCAGGATGTTGGTGGCCGGTAGTTAAGTAAGTAGGATGGAAGTGGTAGAGGAAGCGGTTATTATCGTGATTAAAGTGGTGAAGGTCGATAACCAGTAACAAGAGAGGTATACATGGCTATAGGTAGAAAGAGGAAAGAAAGATTAGAGAATGTAGCAACATGTACATGTAGGTTGTTTAATACTACATTTCATCATTTTTCTATCAAGCCTTTTACTGGTCAGCTAATAGAAGGGAAGTTTTTCCTTTAAAAAAAAGGAAGGGAAGTTGGTGCATATAGCTAGAAAAAATAAAGGAGTGCAGTCTAATTCCAAAAACCATGGCAAATCCGTGCAGTTCTCTTTTTCTATTAGCTGGTAAGCATCTCAAATCCTTGAGCTTATTCAGTCCAAGTATCATCCTCTACCTATATCCGAGAATTGTGTGACATACTATTAACTTTTGGCATAAACTTCTTTATGGTTCCTTCTATATTAATGCAACATCAACTCTGTCTGTCTCCTCAGGTAAAAAAAGAAGAAGGCATATTGTGGTTCGACAAGACTATTTGGCAGGAAAGGTCGGTACTTCATTTTCTCACTGATTCTTGTCAATCTTTTATTACAGCAGCTTACTTGATCAAACGTAGAACTACATACCGTATCGAAAACCTTTCCTAAATTGGAGCCCTCATCACTCAAGCAACTATTAACCAAATTAATATGTCTGCTCAACTAAAATCTAGGTAGTCAAGTCTCAAACTTTTAGGTCGCAAGATCTCTTTTGATGATTCTTCAAAATAGCAACAATATTAGGCCATGGAAATAACTAGTACGAGGACTTGGTATGCCCTATCCCAAACCAAGGCTACCTTGCAAACCTCATCCATCACCTTCTTTGAAATGGTGCAAGGACATAAGAGCTAAAGGTATTAAAGGCATATATGGAACCACCACGAGGACAGCAATAGAATACATATGCTACAACCAATTTCTCAAGATGTTCACCTTCATTTTGTTTCCATTTCCAGTTAACCATGAACAGTAGAAATAAGAACCCCTTGTACAAACTTTGGATCCAACGCAAACCAAAACTCATACCATCCTACATTTTAAAAAATAAAAAAAACTCTCACGAAGAAAGACCTAACAAAAGAGGCTACACGTGATAGACTCCAAAAAGCGGTGGTTGCACATGAGGATGTTAATAATATAAGTCCCTCATCGGTTGGTGGTTGGGTACGAATTGTGTGATCACTTAATACAATATTGGACCTCTTCCACCGAATAGCTTAAGCTTTTGGGTTAAATTCAAAGTTTCCACATGGTATTAGAGTGGGGTCCATTCCATCCCACGTTTTAAAAACAAAAAACAATTCTCACTCTATGATAATAGACCCAACAAATAAGCTACATGTGACAGAGACAGACATTGAGAAGCGGCTACAAATGAGGGGGGCATTAGATGACGCAAGTCCCATATTGGTTGGGTATGGTATTGTTGATCACTTAATTTACTTTTGGGACCTCTCTGCCTATTAGCATAAGCTGTTGGATTCGATCAGAAGCTATCTATGTGCACCAAGTTCTTCTCCAAAGAAACGTCAAGAAGAGAAACGATCATAAAAGGAACTCGAAACCCAAGCATTGGGTTCAACATTGTTAGGTGGAATCATAGAAACTAGACCAGGGAACAAAACCCTGACAAAAAGTAACTTCTGCATATGGGAGTCAAAATGTATGGTTTCTAACTCCTAAGAGTACCATGAAAGGACACAACATTAAGCTGGAAACATCAAGAGCACAACCACAAAGCTAAAACAGAAACTAAAGAACCAAGTAGGCCGTACAGGCAAACAATCTTCGATTAAACATAGATAAAAAAATAAAATAAAATAAAATAAAAAAAGTTTGAGTCAGGTCTAGCTAACCGCATTCAGTCTGACACGCAAAGGAACAAGAGGAGGGTAGAGTTCCAAATTCTTTCTCAAATGCCTGCCAACCCCACTGGCTTTGTTTGGTTTGGGTTTTGGGGTAATGAGTCGAGAGAGATAAAAAGAGAAATGAGAGAAATAATTAGAAAAGAGAACTTACTGGGGACTCTGCGCAGAGAGAAACGTGGGGTCTGGAGACCCAAAGCTAAACATCTGAAAGCCTATAAGTATCAGAAACCTAACTTGCGGAGTGCCATAATTCCAATAATGAACTAGGGTTTTCATCTTCATTCAGCAAAAAATCTAAAACCCCAATGACATCCCAGGTCAAAATTACTCGACTCAGGTGCCATCCAAAATGGTAAAGACAAATAAAATACAAAACCAAACAATTTCCCCGCGCGTAAAACTCACGAAAACATAAGTCAAACTAGGTGCAATCTATGCAGTGAAGAGAAATCTCCAACGACTACGCATTGGCGTTCGCAATTTAAACGATTTGCATAGCTTGATAGAAATAACTCATCGAGAATTAAATGAGGAACACCGAAAAGAACAAGTGGGCAAACGGAGAAGAACCCAGATGGGGAAAACACCTGATACGATAAACCAAGCTTGTTTGAACGGCCTTGGATCCCAAATATGACCGTGAAGAGGCCGCAAGCAATAACTAGAGTTCTTGCAACAGGGGCATTGTCTATGTCGCAACAAAGGAAAAAAATAAGTCGAATTAGCAAACATAACTGGTAGATTAAACAAGTATTGCCGATAATCGTAAAAGTTGAAACACGTACTGAAACCAGATGGGCCACCGCCGTTCATCTTCGCAGAGAACCAACGACCTTGTCTTCTGGACTCTTCTCCTCTCTCTCTCTCTCTCTCTCTCTCTCTCTCTCTCCTTCTCCTTTTTACGTTTCGGTCTTTTTTATTGATCAGGCCAAGACCAAGTAGGTGCAGATTCAGGTGAAAATGGAAGCGCGATCCATAGATAACTTTGATGTACCATGAAAGTTTGGGGAAGATACTTCCTTTTTCTTTGTACCGATTTGGGGATTTTTCCAAGCAGAAAGTCTTATTTGCGGACCATTTCGCAAAGACGGACGGCACGGAGGCCAACTGCGCACGTTAGAGTGTTTTTAGACGATTTGGATAAAAATTCTAAAATCAGTGTATTAGACTGACAATAATAAGTATGTAAATGTGTATTAAAAGATATATAAAGTACACAGGAATACATGTTTTTTTTTATCTTCTAGTGTGTTTATTGTAACAAGTCCGGAAAATCAATTATGACTAGTAACAATTAATTGTGACTGGTCAAAATTGAAAATAAATCTCAGTCATTAATTGCGCGTATAGATGGCTGAGATTGCACCACTCCGTAAATAGATTCCGTGAATAAGTTGGTCATTCCGCTTTCTTACTTAACCTTCTTTTTGAAAAAAAAGTTAATTTCAAGTTCAAAAATCACGTGTTTACGCAAATAATTTTTCTACAAATATAAATCTTGTTTGATAAATGAAAAGAAAATCAAAAAATTATTTTTTATTCTTATTATATTTGAGTTTGAAATTACCTCTTTCTTAAAAAAAAAAAAGTTTTCGTAAAAAACCGAAAAAGCCGAACGGGGTTCTCTTTTCCAAAGCATGGTTTTTTCCGTGGGAAAGGAGTAGAAGGGAATGGGCCAAAATACCCTTGCATATTTGGAGCATGGACGACACGTGGTTTCTTCTGGTCCGAAAATTGGATGGAAGATCAGAAGGGGTCACATTGAAACTTAATTGGAATTGTAAGATCAGAGCCCGTTCCAGAACACCTTCTTAAAAAATAAGTATTTATTTCACATTTTAAAACTAAAAATTAATGTAAATGAAAAATAATTTTTTGATTTTTTTTGCCCCGTATTAAAGATCTCAATGAGATCTTCCAAATAAGATCCATATTGCATATTTTTAGATTTTAATAAGCCCATTATTTTTTAGCTTGAAATTGTCTTCTTAAAAAATAAGTACTTATTTCACGTTCCGGAACGGGGCCTTAGTGTTGTCCAAATTAAAACAGAAGAACTTAATTGAAATTCACATGAAAGTCGAAGGGATATAAGAGAAATATAGCCATTTTGGAAATAATGTGGGAGTATATTTGGAGGGCAACTATTCGCAGCTACGTATTTTCTTCCTTAACCCGTTAAAAATTTTCAACTAATTACAACATAACCCCTAATGCAAAATGACCTACTTATCCTTATATCTATACATGAAATGATCTATATGCCCTTATGATCAAAACTCCTAAATTATTTTCTTCCCAATTCCCCCTAAAATATCATCATTCACGTTAAAAAAAAAACACAACAGGCGACCTCCCCCTGTTCTTCATCTTCTCTTCTCCTGTTCTTCTCTTCTCCTCCCTCTGTTCTTCATCATTCTCCTGTTCTTTGTTGTTGTGGCGTCTGGGTTTACAAATCCTAATTTTTCGATGTGTCTGATCCGAATAGAATGAAGTAAGTAATTTCGGTAGCTAACCACTGTAAAATATTACCATACTGACAGTTAGTTATCGAAATTGAGATAAATTTTCAGCATCAAATTACCGAAATATATGTTTCTTGTTTTTGTTGTATGCATTTCTGACATGTAGTTACCGAAATATAATCTTGTTTTCAACAGCTATTTACCGAAATGTATGTATGATTTTCGTATATAGTAGTTCGGCAGTTGTTTACCGAAGATTGAACATATTTTCGACATGCAGTTACTGAAATATAATATTATTTTCAACAGCTATTTACCGAAAATGTTATGTATGATTTTCGTATATATAGTTTGATAGTTGGTTACCGAATTTTGTACATATTTTCGACATGTTGTTACCGAAAGTGATCTAATTGTTTTTATCGTATATATACATATATACATGTATGTATATACTCACAGAGAGAGAGAGAGAGACTGACGAATGACACCTTGAAGAGAGGCGATGTAATGACCCTAATTTTTGGTAAATAAAAATTTCGTTAAATAGTTAAAATTTATTTTTAATTACTTAGATTTCCTTTAAAATTCCTTTTTAACTTTAATAATCCGTCATAACTAGATTTAAGACTTATAAAATTATATTTCTTTGCACCGGACAATCTAGTTATTTTCAAAAGACAAGTGTACTTGTAAAAACACTTATATATTTTCCTAATTTATAAAATAAAATCTTAAATTATATTTCTTGACTAGAAATCCTACGTGGCAAGTAGAATTAGTTTTCAACCGATTAGTTGGAAGAACCGAACTACCAATTCGTCTAGTTACAATCTCCTAACCATAGATGAACCTTTAACCATTGGACAATAAAAGTTAGAGAAACTTTTATCCATTTGACAATAGGAAACCTAGATTTTCTATCAAAGATATTTTATGCTAAATTTGATAAAGTACTCATATATAGTTGTATATAGACTTATATACACATGCCTAAAAGACATTTGGTTATTTTAAATATTTTTTTCAAATATATATTACCTTATTCCTTTTAACCATTGGTCAAAAAATGCAAGAAAAAATATTATCTATTGGATAATAGAGTTAGTCTTACCAACAAGTACTAGAGTTTATTAAATAAATCATTTCCTAGATTTCCCATGTGATGATATACTTATATATATATATATATATATATATGTGTGTGTGTGTGTGTGTGTGTGTGTGTGTACCTTATAGATTTAATACCTTAGATTTCCTAGGTACACTAGTACAATATTATAATAAGAACATGTGCCAATTTGGACTATTTTAATAAGGAATTTTGATTTGAAAATCTACCTAGATTGCATGGTACACACTTATATATATATATATATATATATGTGTGTGTGTGTGTGTGTGTACTATATATATATACGTGTGTGTGTGTACTATATATATATACACACACTTATATTATTACAAAAATACACATGTGTTTATTAGAATAATTTAATCGGAAAATCTTGGCTTTGAAATCCCATTAGATCACATAGTACCTTAAGTACATTTCTATATATATGTTTACTTTTACATAGAAGTATATATTTATTTATAAATATGTATGTACTAGTGCTAGGAGAGACAGAGGGAGGGAGGGAGGGAGATTTGGTGAGTACATTGCCTTGATCTTTCTATTGTACTTTGACTTGATTGCAATCTAGCGCTATGTACATCTCTAAGCCAAAATATATCCTCTATTGTCCTTATATGTACAATTGCCAATATAAAACCTTGTACCATCCTCCTTTCTTCCACCAATCTTTCCAAAATCAAATCCAAAGTACTAAATCTAGCCATGCAAGCCTAGAATTATGTAGAAAAGTGCAAGCAAACTCTTGATCTTTTAATCAAAGCATGACAAAAATTCAAGATAGGAGAGAGAGAGAGAAATTCGGGTGAGTGGGAGAGAGAGGGCATGCTTGGCCTATAAATAGCAAGCTCATTCAAGCTACCACCAAACCACCTCCAAAACCACCCCTAGATCTTTAAAGTAGTCTAGTTTAGTTAGCAAAGTTGTTTCTAGGAAGAGAAAACCCATCTCTCTTTCTTTTGAAGCACTTCGGAGCTGTTACGCCGCCGACTCACAAAGTCGACAACCAACTCTCAAAAACCGATCAACCACCAAGAAGAAAGGTAGAGTCCTTTGTCCACTAAACCCAAGTATAGTGTAAAACCATATGTTGAGAAATAGGATGTCTTTACTCTTTAGTTCAAAGTATAACTTGAAGTATTTTTTAAGTAGATAAGGTTCTCTATCGTTTATTATGTTTAGAATGCATGATGGTAAACCAATTCGTTTTTGCTAATGATGGTATGAACGTGTTGAATAAGGAACTTTTACTTCAATAAACATATGTTGTTTAGAACTTCCCACAAAAGAAGAAAGAACGGTTTTCGAAAGATAAAAACTTAATCATTGATAGAAGTATTCGTATTTTGATATTTATAATGGTTATGAGTTTGCATACAAGAATAGCTTGCATTACTTGTGGTATAATATTGAGTTGGATGATCTTGTTAGTATAGTTTCAAGATTTTAATGAATGCTTTATGATTTCGTATGTGAAAAGTTCTACTGCGGAGTCGATGCATGAAAACGAGACACAAAAATCGAGAAAGTAGAAACATGACACCTAGTGTGTGATTAAGGAAAAAGCGTTTGAAAAGATGAAATGTTTTGGAAACTGCAATGTGGCCGGACGTGGTAGCCCATTGTGGGGTGTGTGTTTTGTGTGCCAATGGGAACCCGGGACGGCGGAACCATTGTGAGGATACTCGGGAGATCGGAACGGCGGAACCGAGGTTGGATGTGTGGCTTGGTTATCCGCGGAGAGGAGCCACTGCAAAGTGTGTCATTGGGAACCCGGTGCTGTGGAACCATTGTGAGGATACTCGAGAGACCGGAACGACGGAACCGAGGTTGGGTGTGTTAAAAATGATTTTTGAATTGTTGATATGGTTATGAAATGAGGAAAATGATGACACTGTCTACGATGAGTCGCGTAGGAGAAACTTGAAAAATCATGGACACCAACGTTAGTTGAATAGTGAATGCGAATGTGTCATTGTTAACTGTTTACCGAATATGTATGAACTATGTACAAACCATTGAATTTATGATCGTTTGCTCGTAAGTTAAGGGTTAGTGGGTATGGGTTACTCTATTGAGCTTTTGTAGATCACGGTGTTACCTTTGGTGACCCTGACATATTATATTGGTGGCGACGCTGGTATAATGTGTTAAATCTTATAGATGAATGAGGTGAACTTTACACCTTCGAAGCCTTCGAAGCCGAGGAGCTGGTCAAGATGGAGGAACAGGCGGAGCAATAGATAGGAACCCTTGTTCCCTCCCTTATTTGAATGAAAGTACTTGTTTTAGGATTATGATGTAATATTGAGCCAGACTCTTTTTAATTTTCAATGAAATTATCTTTTTAACGTTCTCAAAATTCGGGGCGTTATAGGCGGTGGTGTTCTGGCAGGAGTGGCGGTGTTGGTTATGGAGGTGGAGGTGGTGGCTGTGGGTAAAGTGGGAGTTAAAGTGTAATTTTTGAGAGGAAAATGGTATAATGGGAATATCAGATACATTTAATGGGTTATATGGAAACTTTTTTAAAAAAATATTAGAAATGGGCTATGTGAAGTAGCGGGCTAAGGAAGAAAATATAAGGCTGCGAATAGTAGCCCATGTATATTTTAGTACAACAAAAAGAGCCTATGTGGCAAACTCAAGCTTGAAATTTTTATTCAAAATGTATACTTGAGGCTCGAAAATGGTTTACTTATTTTCGATTGGTTGGTCACAAAACAACTTAACGAACATAAGTTGTTTTTTAACGGTCAATATATGTGCGCACACGTGTGTGTGTGAGAAAGCGCGGGTGTAACGCCCCGAATTTTGGGTACGTTAAAAGGACAATTTATTGATAAAATCCAAATGGAGTCTGGCTCATTATTACAACAAAACTCCCACAAGAGTTCAATATTTACACAAAATGAAGGGGGTTCTAGGGTTCCTAACTACAGCTCCACCTGCTCCTCCATCCTAGCCAGCTCCTCAGCTCCAAAAGCCTCCAAGGTGTAGTATTCATCTTGATAATCTACAAGGTCTGACACATTATACCAGCGTCGCCACCGATATAATATGTCAGGGTCACCAAAAAGGCAACACCGTGAGTTACAAAAGCTCAGCAGAAAAATCTCATACCCGCTAACCCATATCTTACAAACAACAGGCTATATAATCATCGATTTCCACATGATACATGTATACACGGCTAACAACGACACATCCATATTCGTTAATCAACTATCGTTGGTGTCCAAGATTTTCTGTGTTTCTCTTACACGACTCGTCGTACACCATGCCAACCTTATCATTTACAAATCAACCTTTCAAAAACCATTTGTTTAACACACCCAACCTCGGTTCCGCCGTTCCGGGTTTCCGAGTATCCCACAATGGTTCCGCCGCTCCGGGTTCCCATTTGAGGTTTTCAAAAAAACTAAACCCTCGGTTCCGCCGCTCCGGGTTCCCGAGTATCCCCACAATGATTCCGCCGCTCCGGGTTCCCATTTGGGGTTTTCAAAAAAAAACTTTTACACACGCACACAACTCACATAATGCCACCCAAAACCAGTCATTATGTAGTTTCAAAATATTTCCTTCCTCGAAAAACATTTCCTTTCATTAATCACACCCTAGGTGCCATGTTTCTACTTTCTCGATTCTCGTGTCTCGTTACATGCAAAGACTCCGCGGTAGGACAAAATAAGCATGAATCATTCTAACAAGATCATCCAATTCTATATTACTTATCACGCTCAATCACCACTTATAGTATAACGCCACATGTACGGACGCCTTTGGAGTGTATCACTTATGCTTATTCAAAGCACAACGCCACATGTATGGACGCCCTTGGAGTGAAATCACTTATGCTTTATCACACCACAAGTAATACAAGCAATTCATATATGCATGCTCGAAATCATCTTAAAGATCAAAATACAAATACTTCTAAACAAACGATAAGTTCTATCTTTCGAAATCCGTTAAGGATAATCTACTTATACTTAGGATAAGTGAGTAGAGGAATTCTACTTTCTAACATACGGTTCTATATGTAGAGTTAGGGGCAAGGGGTTCTACCTTACTTCTTGGCGGTAGGGCGGCTACGGGAAGTACGTCGGTGGTCGGGCGGAGTAACTTCCTACGGTATGCCTTCGGGTGCTTCGAAAGAGAATGGTTTGTCTCGAAACTTCTTCTTGAATAATACTACTCTACTTTATGGATTGAAGGGAGGTCGGGTGGCGGTTTAGTGGCGGCTTAGGTTGAGTTTCTTTGAAGAACTCAAGAACACTCAAGAACAAAGTAAGAACAAAAGAAAAAATAAAGAAATTCTAGAGAGAAGTTGGAGCAAAGTGAGAAGGTGTGAGTTCAATGCTTGGAGTGGCCTTCTATTTATAGGCAAGCTCTCCCTCTCTCTCCTTCATGGCTGGCCTCCCTCTCTCCCTATATCTCCCATAGATTTGCTCCATAACTCAATCTTTCACTTGTCAAGTTTGATTGAAAGCTTGATGGGTTATGGTATTAGGCTTGCGTGGCTAAGATTTGTACCAAAGATTGGATTATGGAAGATTTGTTGGAAGGAAAGGAGACAATGGTACAAAATTTGGGTATTAAACAATCCTAGAAGTACAATGGGAGATAGATTTTGGCTAGGAAGGATATTCATGGCCAAGGATTTGAAAGGATGAGGAAGATCAAGTCAAGGTACCACAAAATCTTTCTCTTTTCCTCTCTCTCTCTCTCTCTCTCTCTCTCTCTCTCTCTCTCCATCTCTCTCTCTCTCGGGTCTCTCTCTCTCTCAAGTACACTATATATATAAACAAGAAAGAATAAGTAAAAAGTACCAAGGTACTAGATTTATAACATCAAATATCCCCTTAAAATAATCTAATTAGGCACATGTTTCCAATAAACTAATGAATATTGTACTCTAGGAAGATCAACTCCCCAATAAATTAATCCAATTGGGTACAAAACTCCAATATAAAATAATATAAGAGTACTTAGGAAAACTTAGGTCTTAAGTCAAAAGTACATACTTAATAAAATAAAGGTACAACATCACATGAGCAATTAGGAAAAAGACTAGTTTAATAAACCCTATTACTAGTTGAAAGAATAACTCTATTACCCAATGAATAATAAATCTCCTAACTTTTATTGTCCAATGGACAATAGTAACTAGGGAACTTTTATATTAAAATAATCAAAGTTGTCCTTTAAAGCATGTGACAAAAGCCCTATATTTAAATATAGGTGTGATACCAAGTACCCCAATTAAATATAAAGGCTAGGACTCTCCCCATTAGATTATAATAGAGTATAAGTACTAGTTTAATCAATAAAGTACTTTAGAAATCTAGGGTTTAGACATACCCAATATTTTAATGCATAAAGGTACATGGGAATCCAAATCTTGATTATAAAAATAAAATTTTGTACCTTGTTGGAAGATTTGAGCTATTACCTAATGGATAATAAATTCCCTAGCGGTTAATAACCAAAGGATAATAGAGGTGCAAGTACTTTTTATCTTTAAGATAAAATATTGAAAAGACTACATATACTTTTAGTCAATTATTATAATGAAAAGCTTATTGTCCAATGGACAAAAATTACCCTAACAATATGGACCAATGGGTAAAGGCAAAAGGTTCAAAAGGTCCAAAAGGTTTATCTAGTAACTACGTGAGTTGGTTGCTCGGTTCCTCCAACTTGTTGGTTAGAAACTAACTAAATTGGTCAAGTAGGGTTTCTAGTCGAGAGTTTAACCAGTGACCAAAATCTAACTACAACGAAAATTAATAAGAAATCATATAGCCACTCAAGAGAAAATAATAGGCCCCGTTCCAGAACGGATAATAAGTCCTTATTTTTTAAGAAGGCAATTTCAAGCTCAAAAATAAAGGGCTTAATGAAATCTAAAAATATGCAATATGAATCTTGTTTGAAAGATCTTGATGAGATCTTTAATACGGTGCAAAAAAAATCAAAAAATTATTTTTCATATAAATTATATTTGAGTTTGAAAATGTGAAATAAGTACTTATTTTTTAAGAAAGTGTTCTGGAACGGAGCCTTAAGTAATTCAAATATTTAACGAAATTTTTACTGACCAAAAATCAGGGTTGTTACAGCGAGGGGAGAGAGAGAGTCTCCAAATATGGCTTAAAGAAACAAACCACTAAAGTTACGTGATTCAGAGTGAGTAAATTATAATCCATCGGTTTTTGTTGTTCTTATTTGGTGCTGCTTTGATTGAGATTTTCTCTGTCTGTTTGTGCACTTGATTTTGTGACGTTCTGATTTTTCTATTGGAGATTATGTCTTCTTTGTGGTTGTTTTATTCCCTCATGTGGGATGGTTGGCCTTCCAGTGTATTTTCCCATTTATATTTATATTATAAAGAAGAGCGGTTTTCCATTGCAAATGTCTATACATACAAACAGAGCTACCTCTATAACCGTTCGATTATACTTCCTGTTAACTTTGTATCCGTCGGATTGAATGTATATTTCCTAATTATAAACCTACAATCTATATCCTAATTACACGTTTCCCAATAAATATTAAAATATATCACTTTTCTTAATTTTGTTCCCTTTTTCGAATTGGAGTAAACCAATTGACCTTGTTCAATAATGTAAACGTTTTGAAACGTTTTTGAACTGTTTCTTTATTCCCTTTTCCAATTGATTTTCCCATTTTCAATTGATTTCTACAACTCATCACCACGTCTCTCTTTTTGGTTCAAATGCAACACCTTTCAAAAGTTACCACAACCATCGCCACTAGCACCATCGTACACCACCACAAACCACAAACCACCGTCGTCGGCAACAACAGCCGCAAGTCCTTCATCGTCGGTCGTTTTCTCAATTAGGTTTTTTTATTATAGATTTTTTTTCCTCAATTTCTCTTCTAAATAATTTCCTATTTGATTCCTACCAACTGTATTTTTTTGGGTGTTTTTTGTTGTAATTTACAAGGAAGATTTGATTCACTTAAAAATACCCCAATGTAAGTGTTGATATGATAAGTTCAACCTTTTCTTTTTTCTTTTTTCGATCGGCAAAATTAAAATCTATATTATAAAACAGAGCGGTTTTCATGTACACATACAAATAAGAGTACCTTTCCAGCCGTCAGATCAAATTTTCAATAGGTTATAGCCATCCAATCAACTTCTTTAATAAATTTATCCTCTCCCTCCCTCCCTCTTTTCCTTACTTCTTTGGCAATGTTGTCATTTCTAGGGACAAACATATATTTTTTTCTTTATTTAACAATGAGCCTTTTATTATCAAAACATTTTCTTTTCCCTATCGTCAATCTTTAACTCTATTATTGGGATGTTGTGCATTGTCCACTCATCTATTAGAAAACTCTATTTAATTTCTTTCTTCCATCAACTGAGGTAACAATAAAAAAATATTATAAAAACTTTACTCGTACAAAATAATAAACTTAAATTTTTTATTTTTTGATAACAAGTTGTTTCACCTATTTCTTGGATGCATGATTGAAAGTAGTAGTGCTTAATAATTTGTCTTAGTTATAGGCCTGTAGCATTCCTTTGATTTGAAGGGGGAAAAAACTCAAGTTGTGGCATTCCGTTGCAAGAATTATTTTCAATGTAAAAAAAAAAACAGCATTCATTAACTTACGGGAAGTGGAGTTTAAAAACTATTCATTTTTTTTTTTGGAGTAGTTGTTGGTTGAACTATATTAGATACAGGTGTGATATAAGTATTGGTTGATCGTGATAGCTGTTAACAAATGGTTGTGCATAAGTTAATTACAAATTTCATTTGGGTATGTGCTCCTACTTTTTCAACGAGTGTGGTATTATTTGTTGTGAAACTATTCTTAGAAGAAATTAGTTCAATTTATACCATTTGTCTATTTGAAGAGAATTTTAAAAAATAAATTATAAAATTTTTCATTTGGGTTTTTTAAGATTACTAGAAGGGAAGGATAATTTTTTTTAAGTTGTAATAAAAAAGTGTTGTGTAGTGTCTTTTTTTTTTATCGGCGTATTGTGCCGTGCCTTTAGGCACGGGTAATTACTAGTTTATTAAAAAATGAGGGAAAAGGGAAGGGGATCCAGCAAAAAGTTGGAAGATACACCTCAAGGGCAAAAGCCCGAAACACCCAAAGAGTTCAACCTTTTCTTATAGGGATTGCGTTGTTCTATTTTGAGTTGAGTTGTGTTGGTTTCATTAGGGATTTATTTTGACCATAGTAATTACTCAAAGCATTTCTCTCTCATTTATCCATTCGTGTTTACAAACATTGGCTCCTCCACAACTGGAGCCGCAGACCACAGCTCCGAATAAACAGTAACTACTATGGCATCTATCGCATTTTTGACTTATTCGTTGAATCTCACGTTCTCTGTATTTATCTCATTGTTTGTCTAATTTTGAGTTTTGTTTCATTTTCTTTTTAGTTTGGAAGACACTTTACTGATGGTGAGAAAGTTTTTTCTCCGTGAGTATTTATTGTTCAATTAAAGAGGGTTAATAACTCTTACAAAAAGGTTAAATCCTTGCCCTTTTTTTTCCGTAGGCAAGTTTCATGACCTCTCTCTATGTTGATTTACCTTCGGCATAGTGCACAGATTTAGCGGCGGCATTATCCGTGAGGTTTGTGCCCAAGTTCTCTAACTGTCTCACTCAATCCCTCTCTGCGACAGCGTTGTCCATGGAAAAATCACTCACACTAGATCGATTCATTTGTATATAACGTACAATACCTTACTGTTATATACTCCATCAATTTTCTTGAACTAAGATTTAAATGCAAATTATACAAGTAAAAAAATGACTTTCCGGATTTTTTACTACTCTTTGAGACTTTTCGTTTCCTTTAACTCATATTGTTGCGCCGATTAAAAAAAATGCTAAATATACATTTTATTCTTCGTCTACCAGAAACGAATGCAATCTCTTAGTTTGGTGATATTTGCTTATGTCCTGCTTCTTGGGTGGTACTTAAACATAATTCTTTTGCAAGTGTGTTGGGCTTTTTCATGAATGAAAATAAGTTTGCCTTTGATAAAAAGTAAAAAACTACAATCATGGGTTGTGTTGAGAATGGCCACATATGTATCTGGATTCACATTACTCTCTAAAAGGACACGATTTCAAAGACAAAAATGAAAACGGGAAAGGAGGCATTACAACCAATGACCTACATCTCAAATTTTATTTTCTGTTTCGTTTTACTACTTGTTAGTATTTCCATGACATATTTGATTATGTTTGAAGTATTTTTACTACAACTTTTATACATTTTTAAAGGGTGTTTTGAATTGATGTGTGCCACGATTATTTATGTAGTTGATTAGATATACTATGTTTAAAATATATTTAACTATTAGTCGGCTTGGTTGGCGAGGTGGTCAGCAACATTCATTTGATATATTAGATTTTTTTTCAAGTACTATTATGCATTATGTAGTCGCCATGAAAAGAATTCATGCATGTTAACCCCAATACAATTTAGGATCGATGTATAGCACGGGTTGTTGAGTAGTTCGAATTTTGCGAATTGGGTCTTGGCCTTCTAGAGGTTAGAAGGACAAAATTGAATAATTTGTTGAATACCAAATTCGAACCGTGTCTTCGGACATAGGCATGCACTAGTTATCAATGAATTACTATATCATTTTGACCAAAAAAAAAGTGTGAGTAAATTATAATCTGTGCATTGTGCGAATTGAAATCCTTAGCCATCTTTTGGTATCAAGCTCATGAGTTCAAGATTTTGCATTGTGCAAAATCCGAAATTTATCCGGATGGTTTAGAAATCAATGTTCTTTTTTTTTTTTTTTTCAAAACGATAACAGATGGTATTATAGAACTAAGAACCAGTGCATCAAGAAAAAACTTCATCCCTAAACAAGAGTTAAGAAATCAAACAGGACGAGACTCAATTCAAAGATTACATCCAACTCCAACTAAACCCACCACTTCAAACAGACGGAGCACTGCAGAAAACAACCAAAAACACTCATACAGGGGTGATAGAAGCCGTACAAACGGGGAGAAATCCCACACAGGGAACACCAAAGAAGAGAACCAGAAAAAAGAAGAGAAAAATCGGACTTATTTATACGGAGAAGACTTCATCCGCCTATTTAGATCTCCCACTCTAGCAACCACGATCTGCAAGGCACTGCCTCCAAAAGCCGTTAGACTATACGGCGGAAGAGGCGGAGGAGGGGCGGCGGATGGTGGTTTGGGGATGAAGAGGACGGAGATGAAGGGGAAAAGAGGGAAAACCTCCGAGATCTAAGATTAGGAGATAAAAAAACCCAACGAGAGGGAGAAATTCCTCCCCTCACCCATTGGGGTGTAAAACCTTGGGGGAAGAGGAAAGAGGGAGCGTTTAGAAATCAATGTTCATAGAACTCAATTTTTTAAGGCATCCAAAAGATTAATTCCTCTTGGCCAAGTCCAATCAATACATCAATCTATCCATCTATCTTTTTCTTTTCATCGATAGGGTAATTTATTTTCGTTGTGTTCAGAACGTGTTGCGTTGTGCTTTTATGAACAGGCAATTGACTAGATAAAAGGCAGAGAAGGATAATTCATTGGTGGGGGAGGCAGAGAAGGATAATTCATTTTAGTTGTGTTCGAAACGTGTGCCGTCGTACCTTGATCAGGCATGGGTATGCACTGGTACTCTTCATAATAGAGGAAGATGTTTGCCGACATTTGCATTCCTAATTTACCCTTCCTATTTTGGCGGCCTTTATATTTGTTCCCAAAAAAGATGCAGCCCCTCCCTACTACACCACACACGAACCAAATGATATATCTGTGTTGAACAATCAAACAAGTCTATAATTTGAGGAGTGCAAAAATCAATTATATTTAAGGGAGTGCTTTTGGGGAGTGCGAAAATCACTCCCCTATAATTTTGCAAGTTTCAATAATAAAGAGTTAGGACTTACCTCACTTACTTTTTTTATTTACAGTGCTTAGTTTAACTTTGTAATATGTCATTTAATAGGTAAAAGAGACGCTACAGTGGAAAATGAAAAGAAAAAGAATACTAGAAAACACATAAAAAAAAAAAAAAACCCGTGGGTGGACTGAGGTAGTGAATTCACCTGCTTAGCACTCCCGGCCCGGCCCGGCCTATGACTATGCTTAATCAAGGTTTTACTTGGGGCGAAAGACTCCATCGATCATCGGCAGCAAAAGAAAAGTTTTAAGATGCATAAAAAAGTTGTAATCCTTTCGATTTAAGCTGCGTTCTTTTAAACTTATAATAAATCTTAAATTTATTTCGGTATTTTTTTTATTTTTTGTAATCTTTTATTTAGCTTTATGTCGTAATATTTGGGATTAATCGTTCGTCTCAACATGATGAATTAGAAAATTATAAAAATATGGATGAATGTTGAAAAAATTCAAATAAAATAGCATTTTAGACATATAAGACAGCTGTTTGATACTTTTTTGTCTTTAGATTTTTTTTTTGCTTTTGGTCATAATTTTGTACATTTTAGACCCCTCTTGTCGAGACGGATGATCAATTCAAAAAATATCACGCAAATCTAAAAAAAATTTAGAAAAAATGAATAAAAAAAATAAAAAAAAGGGTTAAGTTTACAAAAACCACCCTAGCATTTTGTTGCTAAAAAGTGGTTATTTCTCAAAATAAATGGGTAAAAATAAAAAAAAAACTTTCTGATTCCTCTTGTCGAGACGAATCAATAACCCATAAAAATTTGGTGCAAAACTAACAAATGCGAAAAAAATTCAAATGAGGACAAAACTCCCTAGATTTAAATTAAGTTCAAGAGAACGGAGCCCAACTAGATTAAAATTTCCTGACGCATTGTGTCCAAATGAGGAGGAAAAAGAGAATGCAATATCACAGCGAATAAGAAGATTACATCGATTTCGTTCAAAACGAAGGTTACATCCATGAGACATATACAATACAAATCCAGATGAATTTTACTACTCAGCCAAGAATATGTACATGTTCAGACTAACTTCGCATCACCTCAATATGGCCAAAAGAACTATCCCCGACTTTCGTTTAAACTTATGTCCCCTAACCGCACTCTTGAAATTAAGTTTTATCATCAAGAAATAAGCGAATTCCCGAACTCGAAACGTCCAATAAAGCACAATGTCAATGCTTGTCGATTTATGCAAGTTCGATTACCAAGGAAATTGCGGATCGTGGAATCAGGTCAAAATTCGCTTCCAGTAAAGAATAAATTTCATCAAGAGAGGACATGCACCTTGTAACCTGGCTTAAATGCCACATCTCATATTCAGGATTGTCATATCTTCCGGCCGGTTTCATCAAGCAGACATGTAAATGCACTTGCTTGTTTTCCACAAGCGATCTGTAAATACCAAGAAAATATAACAGCTAAATGCGGTGCATTACGAAACACTATAAAAAGAACTCTTCAAGTGCGACAAAAGATGTAATGAACTTTAGAACTATGTAGGAGGAGAATTTACTTCGACTCCTCAATTTGGAAAAAAAATAGGAGGAGAATTTACCAAATTTAGACGAGCTAATTAGATGGCATAAGAGTGTGACCAAATTTGATGGTCGATGTAGATTCTTTCATTGTCTAACAAAGTCAAACAAGAAACAGGTAAATTTATGCTGTAAACCCTAACAATAGAAGTAATTTGTTGTTTGAGTTGGCTATAATGGGTTTTACGGGGGCCTCTGTAACAAATTTACCTATTTCAGAGGCCCCCGTAAATTTACCTGTAACAAATTTATGCAGTAAATTTACCTGTTAGCACAAATTTACCTGTTTTTTGTTTGACTTTTTTTTTTTTTTTTTGGGGTCAGGTGATATACATCAGCGGGGGTTAGTGGGAGGTGTTAGTGTTAACATGGGGTTAGGGGTGTTAGTGTTTGACTTTTATTGATAATGAAAGAATTTGACTATCTAATTTTGTCACATTCTTATTCCATCTAAGCTAGCACCTCTTTTTCCGGGATTTCTATCAGAAACAGTTACAAATGAGGGCAAAATCATTCTCAAGCCAGAAGTTTTTGAGAGGAAAAGAACGCTCTTAACAAGTACTAGCAAATTCCATAGAAGATAGGGCTCTCTGTATGAAGCCCTTAGTTAAGGGGGGCTTCAGCCCAAACTAACCCACCATCTCCATGGATTGTCACAATGGTATATTCAAAGCACAATTCACAAAAACCCATTTCAGATACTAAACATACCCTAACGAAGACAAAATACCTCCTCCTTCGGCACATGTATATATGTGGTACAAATTCCATTCATTTGTACGATAAGCATCCACATATGCATGAATAACCAGGGACGGATTCAGTTAATGCCCATGGGCATAGGCCCCTCCAGATTTTTTAATAACAACGATTCTACTCCAATCTATTACTAGTAATTCTAACTTACTGTTGTAAATTAATTTCTACTTGCTACTAGGAAACTGATTATTAATTTCTATTTGCTTCTAGGAAACTGATTTTCGCGCTCCAATTTTTACTGATGGTGCTCCACTTTTAAAACTTCATGAACAAAGTGAAGCGCTATTAATAAAAAGTGGAGGGCGAAAATCAAAATTCTTTCTTCTAATGTAGCATCAATCAAAAATTCCCAAGTATTGTACATATTCCAAAGACCGAAGTCTTCTTATTATTATAGTCCTAAACAACCTATATCCTAAACATGCATTTCACCCAGAATTACCTTTAGAATCTTTGGAAGATACATTTAAAACTTCATTTCTCTGTGATGAATGTGTTTTTTGGGTAAGTCTGTGATGAATGTTTAACCTTAGAATTATCTCATTGCCTTGCTTATGTTTTTTGGGTACCTTCTACCAATGTTATTAATACCGTTCCGTACCGGCCGGTACGTACCGTTTTTGACCAAATCCGGTACCCTACACCTCTAATTTCGTTCCGGCTCAAATACCGGTCGGTACCGGCTGGTACCGGACAGTACCGGACTACTTTTAAATTTATATTTTTTTTCAAGTACCGGACAATACCGGACGGTACCGGGCAAATACCGGACGGTACCGGGCAAATACCGGACGGTACCGGACAAATACCGGACGGTACCGGACAAATACAGGATTTTTTATTTTTTTTATTTTAAAAAAGTGTATATTATACTATAAATTTTTTTTTAAGTAGGAAAATAACACTAATAGCGATCAATCCGAAACAGTACCCGGTATTTGACCGGTACCGGTACGTACCGTACCAGTAGAAAAACGTACCCTGACCGGTGCGGTATTCAGAACATTGCCTTCTACGCTTTCTTTTTAGGCTCCGCAAAAGTTCACAGGCGTGTTTGCAATAAATATGGAAACAAAACTTAGATTATTTGCTTTAGGTTCAGTTTTGGCTGATAAATTTTGAATAGCAAAAACAGATATATACTGTAGTTTTTACAAGGAAAAAAAGCTAAAAACCCACTTTCACTTTCACTTTCACTCCAGAATCTATTGATAAAAACCAACTCCAATCCATCTTCAAAACACTATTTTTCATCCTTCAGAATTCACTAAAACTCCAAAATCTATTGAAAAGAATTTTCTACAATCTCAGCCAAACTGCTTTTTTAAAAGCTAGTCTTCTAGAATTTTCCGTAAACCCATTCATACATATCCTACCTGCAAGAATGAGATAAGAGTTATTCGTTCCCCATCAGGGGTTTTGTTTATGTATATATTCCATCAATCCGCTTTCATTTGGGCTTAGTATGATTGGCTTGTTGGGAAAAACCATATAAAAGAATTATAATTCTAAACAATATTTATTAAACAAATTCAACAATATAAATAGATAGAGAAATTGGTAGAATAGCTTGTGGGGTGGAGTGGGGTGGTCAAGGCACGTGATATGGCTCTCTATAGGAACGATATACCCTTTCTTGGCTTGCACAGGGTTGAATGGTACTCCCGATATATATCTTTAAGCTTTTTTCCGTGTCGTGAAGCAAACTCGATCACGAACCAATGTAGTTTTCCGCTGCTCAAACTTAGTGAAATTCAATCTCAAATCTCAAATAGAAGAAAAAGGAAACGATTTGAAGCTTTTCTCGAAATCGCTATCTGATCAAAAGAAGAGAGAGTGCTAATTAATAAAGGTTTAAACGTGTACAAGCACTGTGAGAGAAATAAGGGGTCTGCTCAGAAACAGCCGAATAGTTAATTATATAGGCATTAATCTAAGTTAGTTAGTTTGTTAGGGATAACAATATACTACTTCTAATATCTAGGAGAAAATTAAGGAAACCAAGTCTCATTAGGTTTTCACCCCACGTTAGCTGAATTTACTTGGATATTACTCTCTTGAGGCCACCTAAATTCAATGACCAACCAAACTAAATAATAATGTAAGATAATAAATTAGTAACGACAATCCACCACATAATTTAAAATTTTACGAGAGTGATTTTCTGCGCAATCGAGGTAGGTGTCCTCTGGAGTCTGGACCAATGGGAGAGAGATTTGGATTCTTCTCACAAATGGCCAGCTCAAGAAATCTGGCTTGTAATTTTAATTATATGTTGTACAGTAATATCTAAGGTTTTAAGGGCTGAGGTTAGGGCAGCCCACGATCTAGCTAAAGCTGTAATCCCTTAACTTAGTAATGTTAATTTTATATTTGTGATTTGATAAAAATAAAAAAGAAATCAGTCGTTGGATTCATTGAAGCACTTTAGACCATTAGCTTTATAAATATGCATAAGATTAAAAAATTGAACACGGTTAGTATTATGAGTCCTTTTCCTATGAGGGATCTCTTACTTAGCTTAAGTGTGGACCTTATAGATTCCGATCGAATTTCGATAATCCAAGTCGCCCAATATGATCAGAACGTGATTTTAAGGGCCCTCCCTAGAAATCGTCAAAAAAATGGCCGGAAAGGACTTCATCCGAACAATTTTTTTTATTGAACGGTTCAAAAAAAAAATTGCTCAAATCAAGCCTTTCCCGGTCATTTTTTTTACCGATTTCTCACGAGTAGCCTTAAAATCACGTTCTAATCACATTGAACGGTTCGGATCATCGAAATTCAATCCGAAAATGAGAAAAATGAAGAAATCCGCACTTAAGAAGTTTATTTAAGGTCCTCGCAGCAAATTCACTGTTAGTATTATATAGCTATCAAGCTTTATGAGAATTCTCCACCACCAACTGCCAACTGCCGCCATTATTACCACCACTTCTCCACCACCTTGACTACAACCGAATGACATCAATAATGAAACTACAAAAATAATCACAAACGGTATAAATAAAATTCATTTATATTATACATCAAATTATTATTATTTTAATTTAGCTCTTAGATATTTTCTCAAACAGATAGTTTTTCAACTTAAAAAATTTCGACTTTGCTTGGAACCTAAGGAAAAGAAAGAAAAGAAAAATAAAATAAAATGGGATCGGAAAAATTTACTATTTACAAAACTTAAAATTGTTATTTTCTTATCTCTTTCTCTTCCAACCAATTAAAAGAAAAGAAAAGAAAGAAAAATAAAAGAGAAGAAAAATGGGAGGAAAAATTTACTATTCACTAAATTTGAAATTTTTTGTTTTCTTCTCTTTTTCTCTTCCATCCAAACAACAAAAGGGAATTTTTTTAAAATTTTTCTTTCTTTTCTCGGAGTTCCAAACAGAGCCTTAGGCCTTGTTCGTTTAATAACTTTGGGTATTTTAGTTTAGTTTTGACAGTGGGTGGAGAGAGAAATAAGATAATGATTGAAAAGAAGAGTAATGATTGGAGAGAAAAGTAATGATTGGAGAGAGATAAAAAAAAAATAAAATTAATAATTAAAGAGATAGAATAATAATTAAAAAAAATATAAAGTAATAATTAAAAAATAAAATTAAAACAAAATAAATATGTTAAACGAACAATGCCTTAGTAATTTTGATCACTTGCCTTTGCTTTATGGTCATCGTGGATGGACCAAGTTTTAGCCCATTCCGACGACATCGGCGGTGCTGGCAAATCGGAGGAGCGTTGAGTTGTAATCGGAGGAAGTTGGCCATCTGTGGCTATGCGTAAATGTATCCTAGTGAGAGGTTTAGGGAATAATTTTTTGTGCCAAAAATCATCCTGAGAAATAGCTCCATGGGAAAATCTCCCCGCGTCTCGTCTCTGTTTCCTCTAAATCCAGTCTCCCTCTACTTTCTCTCTCCATTTCGCTTCTTACCCATCAGGTCTCTCTCTCTCTCTCTCTCTCTCTCTCTCTCTCTCTCTCTCTCTCTCTCTCTCTCTCCATATATGTATATATGTATATGTTATTGTTTGAAGCAGGGTTAGGCCCTGTTCTTCCTAAATTTGCGTTTTGGTAATTTTTTTTTTGTTGTTGTCTTTTAAGAAATTCCGTTAGATTCGTTAAACTTTTTGAATTGTCCGTTGGCGAATTTTTGTTAGATTTGAGAAGAGTGTAAAAAGTACAATTATGACCAAAACTTAAAAATTTTCGAAACGGCTGCTTTTTTTGTCCTAACCGAACTTTGTCCAACTTTATTAACTTATAAACTAGGACGAAAAGCGGAACACGAAATTACGAAATGTAATACCGAAATGAATACCAGAACAATAATTTAGGAAGAACTTAGCCTTAGGGTTGGGTCACATTTCTCACCACCTTTCTTCATCTTGTGATTTTCCTTGTTTTACCATTACTCTCTCTTAAAGTACAACTGATAGATGAGAAACCAAGCTTGTCAAGTTGGTTGTCTCATTTATCTTCCTAGTGGTGACCTGAGTTCGAGTTCCACTGGGAGCAGGTTTGGGGTTCAGCGCTATGAATAGCTTTTGAATCCCCGTTGACTAACGTACTAACATCCCGCTAACCTCCACTGATGTATACCGTATGACAAAAAGAAAGAAAGAAAGTACAACTGATAGATACATGACATTTTGATTGGAAACAGAAGGAAGAAAACCAGGGGTATTTGCGGGAACGTGCAATTGAGCAAGAAACTGAGGCCCAATGGAATTTCGCGACATGCTTGCTATTAATGCTATGTTTTCCATGCTTCCCACCTTCGATGACCAGGTATTCTGTGCGTGTGTGTGTGGCAAACATAGCTAGTTGTTTTGTTTGATTAGACAACGTGTCTTGGAGGAAACTGCATTGTTTTGTGTGTATTGAATGAACGAGAAAGACAGGAGACGCTAGTGTGTGTTGTTATCTTTTGCTTTTCATGGCAACCAAACAGAGGACACCGAGAATTGTTCTCCAATTTTCATTCATTCTTTCCTTGTTTCAAATTTTAGCATGGCAGATTGGTTATGATGATAATTATATTTTTCCAAACGGCCGCATTTAGGCTGTCAATTTTGATGTGAAATAGTCTTTGATTAATTCCTATTTGAGAATGCAATTGCGTCGACCATGTGGTTGAGGTACGAATGTTGCCCGATATAGAGGTGGAATTGGGAGGAGTATGGAAGTTTAGAGACGCAGAATTGAGGTGGTTCAGGTGCTAGATGATAAATATGCAGCTACTCGTTTAGAAAAAGGGTGATTATGATTAAAGAAAAAGGCGTGGTTAGTAGCCCCTTTGGCTTTATGTCCAATGTGGTTGATTTGGAGCAAAAGGAGGAGGACCTTCACCTACCAAGTAGTTGAAGGATCAATACATTGTCATAGATGAGTTGAAGTGTTTGTTTTCATCCATTCTATATAGTCATGGTAGATATCCCGTTGTTTGGAGCCAATTGTTGATCATACAAATTCTTCTCCAAGATGATGTTGTGCTAATCTTGCTTCTAGGTTGTGACCCCAGTCACTGGCCTGTGTGGTGAAATGACTGTATTTGAGGGCAGTACATCGCTTTTGTGCATGGATTGCATCCCATTTGATCCCCTTTATTTTTATTTTTTATACAGTTCATTTAGGGAAAATGGAATCTCTACTTAATTGGTCTCCTTGCGTTCAACAGGTGTTTGATCTGTACCCAAATCGCAGAAAGGGATTTGATCCACTCGGTTTTATAACCGCTGTTCTTACGATGGTTGGGGTGTTCGTGCCATTGGTCTTTAGGGAAATGCACAAATCGCAAGGTCCAGCTTTGTTGATTTGTGGGACCAGGTTATGGGGGCGTGTATCATATCAAAAAAGCTTTCTAGCTGCACTGGAGCTTCCTGTGACCTTTCTAGCTACTGTGATTGCAACTCTCCTAATGTCTGTGGGACTCTTCTTCCTATTTATATGTGCTCATGCTATATTGGTTTTAAGTTTTGTGAGATAACTGAAATCGATTTATATGCAGGGGCACCACAGTTGGACGACCAATAGCAATTGAATTACGATATGCTGCACCAATTTTTTCGGGGGCTCTGATGGCTTCATTAGTATGGTTTTTGGATCAGTGGAAGAGAAATATCCTTGCAAGAGCTCTGGGAATTAGGAGCATTCCAGTGGTTGAAAGGGAAAATTTGTTAATATTCAACAGAATTTCAACCATGTATCTATTTCTCAACGGAGTGATGTTGGTGGCTATTATATTTATCGGGGTTGTGCCATTGTGGATTTCTATCATAGCAATTGTGATTCCTGGTGTCATAGGAGGTCAGTTTTAGATAAATTGTGGACCAGCACATGATAATATTACTGAACTACTTGATATTAAATTTTTGAAATCGCGCACTTTAAAGAAGTTTGTTTTGTCATCAGTCATGTATGTGTTTCCATTTTGATCAACATGAATGCTTTGCACGTGTTGGGAACTTCACTTGATTGTTGATTTTTCTAGCTGTAGCATAATGGTCGTGTAAATTTAAAATAGAGTTTGTAGTTATTACTTCTAAAGTATAAGGAAGATTCTTTTTCATTTGATTTTGTTGAATGTTTTTTGTTCCAGATTGGTTTATTTGGATTTGATATATAATGAAGTGCTTGATGCTTATTTATAAATTCTCAATACCTGTATAAATTTTGTTATCTTCTTGTATACTTCTTGCTACTCTAATTGGTGTCCCTCTCAACCAAAAAAGAATAAAGTAAGAAAAATCTCCCATCTGTTTTCAATTATGTTTGTTGGCGAGAACATTGTTTCTTGATTTACCAATATAGTTCTATGACGATATTTTTATTTGCTATACATTTTTTTTATACACTTGTACTTTACGTTGGAGCACTTGGAAGTTGTGGGGGTTTGGTTAAACGGGATTTGGATGGTGGTATGGCTCTGGTTCCTTCCTCTGTAGTTCCTTCCTCCGTCGCTTGACCTGCATCAAGTCACTAGGGCTGGTGGGAGCTCAGTGACCCTCCGACGATCAGTTAGATCTAGGGAAGATAGTGTAGGTCTAGGGTTAGGGTAGAATGACATACCTCTTTAGGTTAGAGTCCCTTTGCTTTTATAGACCTCGCTTAACTTGATCTCCAAGCAAGTGCATGGAGGGTACGCTCGGGTTACGTCAAATGTGACGTATGGGATAAGGCGGTTACGGAGCACATGGCCTGGTCATAACTCAATGATTATCCTTCTGCAACCGCCTGGGACCCCCGTCATGATATCCTTTTGGACAGGGCTATTCTCGAGCCAACTTGACAGGACAGAGCCTGTGATGCTGCTCACCGAGAGGTTCACTGAGGAGGTCGCGGGACGACCGCGGGACTCGCCCTTGTCACGGACTTGGGGGGCCTGTCAGATCGTGCCCGGTATCCTGTGTCTCGGTATATGGTCCGAGCCCCCATTTCTGGGGCCACCACAGAAGTCAGACTTTTTTTACTTCATGTAACATAACCTAAAAGTTAACTGTTAGAGTTCTTGTTGTATTTTCGAGATGACTGAAATAGTAGTGAAGCATTGTTGAATATCAAGATCTTCCACGAAATTTCTTTTTTTGGTAATTAGTTTTTTATTTTTCATTTTGTTGTTTGAAGCAAGCATCACCTTGTAGCAATCAGCCTCTCTGTTATCAAGTTGGGAACTTTTAGATTATTATGTCTTACTATGAATATTGAGCATACGTGAAGGTTTATACTTGTGAGTTCCGGTTGTTTCTTAGTTTTAGTGCATTAGGAGAGTAAATGTGACAATTGTGACACTTCAATGTATGTAACTATATTGGTAGTGAATGTATAAATGGTTTCCATTTTTCAAGCTTTGATTGCTATGGTGTAACACTTTTTAACTCGAAAGGCATATGATTTTGGTAGAAAAATGTTTATTGGTATTGCTTCAATTAATAATCCACTAACTACTGTGTGATTCTCCACGAGTTGGTTTTCTAATGCTTATTATCGGTTAGGCCATTTAGACAGTTGAAAGCTTCCTTGTCTCTAATTGTTTAAATTTTCATTGGTCAGCATTCCCTTGTAAAATAATGCTAAATCTTCTTGTTTCTAGGTCTTGTTCTGTTCTACCATTTGAATTGCCCAGGAATTTGTATGTCCTCTGCTGGAAACGGTGAGCTAGTTGCTTCGAGTAATCTATTTGCTTTGGAGTTTTCGATTAATATTCGATCTTTATTTGCGGTGTTGGTTATAAGTTGAAACTTGATGGGTGAAAGAATATTGTATCCATTTTTTTTGGTGGCAATATAATTAACCATCTTGTGGAGGTGCTGGTCAATTTTATTTGATCCAGACCTCACATGTGATAGTTGGAAGATAATGTTGTGTTTGATCTTACTTTATCAATCTGTACCCCAACAATGGGATATGTGCCAATAGCCAATTTGTTAGTAGATCGGATATTTGTTATTAATCTTCGTTTGGGTAGTGAATTCGTGTATATCATTGTACTTTTGTGTAGGACTTGATTTTGCTCCTGCTATTGCTGGCAAAGACATTGTTCGAAATGTTTTCAGTGGGGTGAAGTTGATCATGTTTGAGCTTTCAGTTGGAAAGATAATAAGAGTATGTGGAATTTATTTTTGCATCTTTACTGCACATTGAGAATTTTTCCTTTTACTCTTTCCCTTGTCCATTCGAATTTATTTAAGTGCGTATTTTCATGCTTTAGGCAAACATGCTAGCAAACAGGGAGTTACCGTTTGTTTGGAGTTTTGAAAAGAGTTGCTGCTAAAGGCTTTCTTGTGACAAACACTAGGAGTGACATCATTCCGTGAGGCCTTTCCAATTTACCGATTTCCCACGCTTGTTTCCCCCTCTTCTTGCTTATGCTTCGGCTTTGCTTGCTCAAGCAATCATTCTAGGTCAATGTTTTAATGTAGGACACTACTTTAGAATACAGGTAACTGCAATTACTTAAACAAGGATATTCCATTCTAGTAGCCACCGGATAGAATGAACTTTTATATGATTTGGACAACACAAGTGTAGGAAGAGACGGGACAAACAATTAGAATGAACTTCTAACTGCAATGACAAATAACTGCATCTGCATTAGGTGTGAAATGGCTCAAATTGGGACGTAGTTTTTCTCGAGTCCACTATGTTGAAGGGGACAAGTGGTAACTGGTAATTTGGCGTTCATGGGCTCACGACCGATTAACTTTGTTGTGTAGATTGTAGTGAAAGAAACGGAGTTAACCCCAAAAAAATAAAAGTTGGTTTATTTTCAGAATCTTACTTGTGGTCCCGTTATTTTGAAGCCTAATGTGATGAGAATCGCTCTCTACGATTATGAGGTTAATTTGAATTATCTTCATGAATGAGGTCTATACCGAGGGGCGAGGCCTATAAGTGAATGAGTCAAATTATCAATGTGGAGCTTGGTGGCCGTGTTTGGAAGATCTAAGAGGAATGTAGAAGGCTGAATCGGTTTAGATGGACTCTGGTTGCATGTGTGAGGTGAAAATTAAAAGAAAAAGGCATGGGTTAAGGTAATCACATAAATACAGTGGCATACTCAGATGTTAGTCATTAATCATATAAGTTCGTAAGAAGCCCAGAATTGTTTGGAATTGTTGTTTTTGGAAAAGGTTAGAATATTAGGTTGCGAAGGAATGCAAGTATTTTTTTAAGACAAGTTTCAAGAGGTCTATTGGATAGCTTTTGCTACTTGTCTTTATCCAGGCATATATTAGAGCTCTCTTTTATAAGGGCTATTTCTATAGATCGGAGAGATATACTGAACTTGCAATTGTCACTTTGTTTGGTTTATCTATCATTCTATTGAGAACCTTGTGTTCTCCTTGAACCTCTACGTCTGTTTCAGTTTTGATTTGTCAGAATAGTTTGTGGTTGTTGAAACATAAGGAAAACCGTCTTTGGAAAGTCTTCAGTACATGTTTCTCGACAGAACAGTAACTATGTGCTTGCTTTGATAATATTTCTCTGAAGTTGTGAATGAGTATAACTCTTCTGCAGGTTCATGATGTAAATGCCCAAGTTGTGGGAGTGGGACTTACAACCACTTGCTTGCTAATGAATGAGAGAATCCCTCTCACAGTTCCAAATTCACTGCTCCTTAAGTTGTGGATTCATGATCAGGTGGGCATCTTCTCTTTAACTTCCGCTGTAATGCCGGCAAAGCATATAACTGTATGCATTTCACCTTACTGATTTATCCCAGTTGGTATAGCCTTAGAGTGGGCTGAGGAGGCCGACCACAATAATAAAGTAATAGGATACCAATTCATTTGAAATTTTAGCAATTCAATTTTCACCATCAGCGCCCATCATATATTTGATTATATTCCACAAGCAACGAATGTAAATGTAGACAAGGAGCACGGCACCCAAGGTCGGGGACAAAAACCATGGTCCATCATAACTGATGAACCTTTCACCTGGTAACACTTTACTCAACAACATAGCTCTAACCTTTGAGCGTTAAGACACAAATTCAACTCATTTCTTAAGTCACTTTTTCATTTATCGGCGAGAAGGTAATATCATTGATGAAGTACTAAAGATGGGAGACAACAAATCCACCATAAAGGGAAAGGCAGGACACTATTCCGAACACTATACAAATGGCATTCCAACCATCACAAATAATTGAAATTAGTAGTACTCCTTTAAAAGGAGGAGACAGCCCAGCCCATAAAGAGGCTATGTAAAAATTATTTTTTCTAAAGAGATCTTACTACGTCTTCGTATCCATAGGACCGCACTCTTCCAATGAGTACGCACTTTGTCATCACATCCAAACCCCTTGAAATGAATGCACTACAAACATTCACAACTAGGTGGAATTACCCAATAACCACATCAACTGAAATACTATCTACCCTGAGCGCTAAAGATTAATACTCCCTCCGTCCCCATTCTTTGGTCCCAATTAGCACTTTTTTCTATCCCAAAAAGATTGTCCCACTTCAAAACTAAATGGGTAATATATATGGGATTTCCTCTTTTACCCTTCCATTTTATAAATTCGTAGTACAAAAAAGTGAGAAAAGGTAATGATTGAAGGGTAAAATGAGAAAAATAAGTTTTTAAAGTGTAATGATTGTGTTCCCTTGTATAGTTGGAATCCCCAAAAGGGACTAAAGAATGGGGACAGAGGAAGTATGTGTTCTCTTTTGGTCCATATGGTCAGGATTTTCTTATGAGGCCATGTCCGTGCAAACACTCACACAACTTAAGAGGCGGTAACAAGAGACTGGTACATTTGAATCATCAATGGGGAATTAGAATAGGACTTCCAAGGAAACAAGTCTGAGTAATGAAGAGTTCACACTTTAATCAGAAGACACATTCTGAAGAATTACTAGCATGGAAAAAAGTTCAATGATTCCACACTCATTAAAGTTTCTTAGAATCCTAGAGTCCCGAGAAATTGGTGATTCTTTACATATCAGAACACGTGGTTTCGAAAAGACATTTGGGAAACATAAAGCAAAAGTACTTGAAGATTATGTGTGACAGATTGAAACATGTCCACTGAGTAGCATCAATTCTTCATTACGCTGAGAAAGAGAATAGATGGCGAAGGAAGTAAAGTCATGGGCTAGTGGAAATGAAACGAAGTCAGATGATGTTTCTCGTGTTATGGGGACGAAGGTCAGAGAGGTACATGGATTAAATGTCTGAAATATCATTTGAACTGCAACTAATATCATCTATCCTATTCCAAGTGTTTTGCATGTGGCTTAGTCTTTTGATGGTTATAAATTCATATAGATTTTGTTAAGATATTGAAGAGAACGGGTTTATTTATCTGGTGGATCTGTCACTCTGTTGCGCTTATTGGTTTTGTGGAGGGCTTTTTCTCGTCTAAATCCATGTGTTTCATGATTAAGTCATTTGCGACTTCGAGTGACGGGAATTCTCTCTCTCTCTCTCTCTCTCTCTCTCTCTCTCTCTCTCATACACACACACCCCATTTGCTTAATACATATGTTTTTATAAATTTGTATATGTTTTATTATGACATTTAATTGAATTTTGTAGGCGGTTGGAGTATTTGGAGCGTTCGACCGCTGGGATGCCATGGTTGCAAAAGTTCCTCTGCAAACCTTTGATATTGATAAGATTCCTGAGACATCAAATGACATAAAGCAGATTCTCATATCAAGTCCAAAAGTATGTTTGGAAGAGCCCCCGTTTTGCTTTTTGTCTCAGACACAGGGAGCGGTTGACTTGATTCTAGGTTGCAGTTTGAGATACATGGTATTCTCTTTATAAATTTTTCATAACAAGCAGAATTTTTCATGTGGTTACATTAGTCAAAATTCTGTTCTCCAAGTGCCTTTGCCTTGTATTTTTTGTTCTAATAACTCTACATGCTAAAACTAGTGCAAGAAAGGACCAGGAATGAATAACAAGATTTATTGACAGAAAGGAGTGGTCTAGTATTCAAGGGTAGTAACAAGGACAATTTTTTGTTGTGGACATTTTGTAAGTTCACAGTGGGAGGTGAAGTTATAACCAATAATTATGAGCAATAAGCCATGATTAATTATGCACATGATTAATTATGCACAGAGAGCAAAGTAAGTAAATTTACAAGACGTGGCATCCGTCCAAAGGTGACCCATTACAAATAGCTCAACATTGAGAGTGTCTGAAGATAGCAGACCTATGCACAAAGAGTGTCCGAGGAGATAACAACTCCGCACCGAGAATGTTTGAAGACAGAAGATCTCAGGCAGAGAGTGTCCGAGCTCTGGTGGCCGACAACGGGACACAATTGGATTGTAGGGATTATCTGACTACTATAAGATCAAGTGTTGAATATCAACGCTAGCCTATTGCCAGAGCAATTACCAAGCATAAGCCTCAAACAAATCTATCCCTGATGGCTTTATGATGCAACTACAGAAAGCCAAGGAAAATGGGTGGAAGAGTTATCGAGTGTCCTATGGGTATACAGAACGACATCCTGCCGAGCAACAAGAGAATTCCATTTTGCACTAACGTATGGAGTGAAAGCAGTCAATCCGCTGGAAGTTAGACTTCAACCATGAAGATGGATTCTTTTATACGGGCTTGAATGATGAAGCGCTGGCTCCGGAGCTGAATTTGGCAGAGGAAAGCAGGCAATTCACACTGATCAAGCCGACAAACTATCAACAACATCTCGTCAAGGTGTCCAAATACAAAGTCCGACCACAGTCTTATGTTCCCGAAGATCTAGACAACTCTACATGCTAAAGCATCCGCTTAACACGATGCCCTAAAGAAAAATCACCACCGGAGGGCCATTGTCTCTTTGGGCTGCCACCATTTCGGGGCTGTCCAAGGGAAATCCCCTGCATGGTGGCCACCTCAACAATGTCTGGCTAATCTCCTAGGCGCGCCTTCTTGGTGAGAGGGGTGTTCTCCCTATCCACTAGCTCAATTGGGGTGACCGAGCTGAAACCATGTTGCTTGGCGGCCCTTTCCTGGGCCACTAGACTTTTCCAGGCATTGATCTGAACATTGGCTTGCTCTATCACACCCACCACCAATGGATGAGGAGAAACGCTCATTTTTCGTTGGAGCGGAAACAGTCTCATGAGTATTGGCGGTTGGGACGGCTGCAGTAGGAGCAGCTTCCATCCGTTTCTTCTTTTTTGTGTGCCTCCTTCAATGCTTTTGACACCTGGGAGAGATCATTAGTCCTCCTTTGGAGAGTCTTCGAGCAGCTTCTTGTTCAACAGGGAGATCGGCTTGGCGATCTATAGGAGCATCAGTCAGTCGAGCCAAAAGATTCGGAAGGCAGGAACTACAATATTCTCCTTGCAGTGATTTTATGGCCATAGAAATCTTGGGGATCGTACTCCGGCATAATGTAAATGATGTGCCAACGTTCCTTCTAAGTGAGATGACTTGTTACGATGAAGGAGGTAGTGGGTCGATTAAAGTTCAAAAGGACACAAAAAGCTCAATCCACACTTCCTCTCCTTAGGGCTCCCAGTATAATCCTGCACCTCTGTTGCTGACTTTGCCATTGGAGGGCAATGGGCATTTCGGCCAAACCCACCGGTTGGCTTGCCTCTGGCTGGTCTCACTTTGGCAGGAAGAAAGCTTAGCTGGGTATAAAAGGTTACACAGTTTCGGAAGCGCAGTCTTAGTATTAATCCCATTATTTAGTAGAGGCACAAAATCCAGCCCCCGACCTTCACAACCTTCACAACGTAGAATGTGATTTAGTACCTTAATACAATTGATTGCATGAGTTTTTGAATAGTAGTATCCATTTCCATTGGGCGGTAAGAAGAATATCTAATGCCACATAAGTGAAGAGTGAAGTCGTAGGACCTTCCGAGTACTAGGTCTTTTCCCTCGGAGATGGGGGAAGTACAAAGGAGTGTGCTGGCCCAGAGTGTGTTCATGTGTGGTGCCTCCCTTTTTCAGAAAGTCCATTTTCCCTTGTTTTGGAGCCTCTACTCCTGTACCTTATAGCCATGGCGCCTTCTATGAGACCAGGGTTGGCTCTGAATAATAAATTCGTGTCACCCACCCCCTCTCTACACGATTTGCACTTTTTCTCCGCGACATGCTGTACACGAATCCACTGGCGTACACCTGCGCACAGTTCTGTTCTTTTGATATTTTCCTGGTAAACTTATCCGGTACTAGGAAGGCATTAATCCTTCAATTATCTGAGATTAGACTCTCTTTTTTTCCCTTCCCACCTGATCCAGCTAACTAATTTATAGATGATGTGCATTTTGTCAACTCGGGAAAGAGCTCTTGATTACACCTTAGGGATATGACTGATCAACAGGTCTTTTCTCCAAAACATCTCCTTGTGGGCTACTGATTCTTAGCAAATGTCAGTACATTGGTGCTAAATGAATATGGTCAAGGTGGTTTTCGTTATTCGTCCTCTAACATTCTACTTGTGATTCAACCATGTACTAGCTCATCTGCATTTTAATTTACTAAATGCGCATTCTTCACATGTGATTTGCAGAGTGAAAACGAACTGATATTGACAAAGAAAGAGTTTCTCACCCAGTCAATTCAGATAATCAAGCAACATGGGGCTACGTTGGCTTGCAGCCTTGGAGATCTGTTGGATTCATGTTGATGAAGCGAGAGTTCAGTCAAGTTGTACCTTCTGTTTACGCTGCGCGCTATTTCAAATTCCTAACCTTCATGCAACAATTGTTCGGTTGTGTAACGTTGCTCATATTCTTATTTAAGAAGTCTCGACTCCTAATACATAACGACTCATTTACTTGCTAAAATTGCATCCCTTCCTCATAAGTTGTGCATCCACAGTATTCTGCAATTTTTGATATTAAGTGTACCTATTCCAAATACAATAGGGGTGCATTCGGAGTCGTTACAGTTTCCTGTTCTTCGACTATTGGAAACTATTAAGTTATGTTTGTTTTGTGGTAACTCCAAAGCCAAAAGCGTGTTTGTTATCTTGATAATGTACTCTTAACTTCACTGGAACTTGCCATGTCTCATTCATCTCGTTCTCTATGCAAATCCAATCATTGGCAACCCCCACCTTCGCGAGAGATTCTTTGTTCTCCTGGAGCAATGCTGTTGTGTGTGATCTGATTAGGGGTGAATTGTACACGAATGTGTGGTGTGAGAGGCCCCTGGAGCATTCGCTCCCAGAGCACCAAAGAACTTTTCCACCTTCACACATACACAAATGAGTAGACCCAAAATCCTCCATTTTCACCAACCGCACCTCATCTCCAGCTGATGATTGAAGACTGACATTGCGGCTTGGTATGCACGTCTGAAAAATGGAGCCAGGGCAGGAGGGAGTGGCACTATTCTCTAGAAACCACACCGCCGGCGACACAGACAAGTGGGCAGAGATCAATACACGGCATAGTATTGTGTTAAAGGCAAAACTTTCCTGGACAGTCAAATGATCCAGATTCATAGGAGCCCTACGCCAAAAATGGCGAAGAAAAAGACAATCAACAAACCCAACCATTTTCCTCTTGTTTTATTCGTGATAAAATTAAAATGTGTAGTTTAACCTGAATTTTCTTCACCCATCTCCAAACCCCATACCAACCTTAAGAATCCAATATCTGGCATAAGTTCCACTACATTTTCTTGTACTTAAAAAAACATTCTCGAACATGGGCTTTTCTCCCCCAATTTTCTTTGCCCGATAGAGCTTAATCTTTCGTCTCACATTAAGTTACAACTCAAATGAATAAGTTTGAAAAATCCTTACGGGACAAAAACATCCTCATCTATATTCCTCTGGGAAACGAAAACCAGACATCACTAATTTATCAGCAAACATCTTGCCAGTTTTGGGCATGACATGCCAATGTAAAGTCAAGTTGTATTCTCTACCCCTGAGATTACTTCCCTGCACAAAGGTAAAGGACGATATAAAACCCAAAAAGCTAGAGAGAATAAAGGAACACAGCATTCCTTGAAGAAAGACTTGCCTGATCATCGAAATGATACTTGTTTGTAGTATGGATCCCAAATTGCGCATATTCTTTCGCAGGTATAATACCATCCCAAAGGGACACCTGTCATAAGACAAATATTTGATGTTAATCATGAACTATGAAGAATGGATACTGATACCAATACAGGATGTGGATTCGATACGAACGGGTACGGCTAGGATAGGTTAGATCAAAACGTATTCAGTACTTCCTCCGTCCCTATTTAAATGTCCACTACGAATTTGCGTACCATTTTCAATTGTCTATATCTCTCAATATATATTGTTAAAAATATGAAATATGGATTTTGTTTAATAGTAGATCTCAATTATTTCTATAAGACAAATGATTTTAAAAACATAAAACATAATATACATTGAGAGATATAAGCCAATTATTTCTATAAGACAAAAGATTTTAAAAACATAAAATATAATATACATTGAGAGATATAAGCCTTTGAAAATAGCACGCAAAACCGTAGTGGACATTTAAAAAAAGACGGAGGGAGTAATATTTTAGCATTAAATTTCACATAATCACAAGAAGGTGGTAAACCGTTCTATTTTTCTCATGTTTTTTTCAAGTTTATTTTGTTACTCACATAATTATTAAAATCTAAAAGTTGTAAACCACACGTATGATGTGATAAGAATATTCAATAGACTATATAGAGTAAGTAAACTATCACAATTCTTTACTTTTCTTTATTACTAACAAAATTTACTCTTAACACTTTGCTTTTTAATATTAACTTACTTAAAGTAAAGAAAGACAGATAGCACCTAACCAGCCGGCTGGCCATGTGGGTGTTTACAAGAAATTATTTTTACAAATTTTGAGATTCCAAATTTTCAAAATCAGTTTGGAGTGTTTACCAAAAATTCTTGATAACAGATTCTCGGATTCTACAAGTTTTGCAAACCTAAAAAAGGAATGAAATTCATGTAATCCCAAAGTTGGGTTTGGATAGCTTTTGGAGCTTTTCGGATCATATTTTAGGTCTTTAAGTTTTATATTTTAGGTCTTAAGTTTTATACAAGCTAATTTTTTTTTAGCTTTTTGCAGTAAAAAGTACTCCCTCCGTCCCAAAATATTTGGTATTTTCCGATATTGGCGTCGTTTTTTAAACTCTTATATCTCCTAATTTATGATATTTTTTATAATTTTGAAAACTTTGTATTATAGATCTAATCGAAAACTATCAAATAAGATCCATATTGCATATTGTTGGAAATTCATATTGGAAGATACAAACGATTGAAAACTGACACAAATATCGAAAAAGTCCAAATAATATGGGACGGAGGGAGTAATCTCTTACTGCAGCTTAATCATTATTTTACAGCTGTGATAAACATGTTCATTAGCTTCTACTAAAATCTGATTAAAATTAATATGTTTAACCTAGCTTTGATCCTATGGCTCTGATTAAAATTGAAAGAGGCATGCCTTTTCTCGCCTTGGCTGCGCTTCATTGAAGGCGCCTCGCCTGGGGGCGCCTTGATGCGCCTCACGCCCAAGTGCGCGTTGACAAGAGACAACTATGGAACGACGAACATTTGAGAAACTACTGCCAAATGCCACAATACTTTTTGTAAGTACTGCAAGATACTAAGACTTTTGTAAGTACTTTTTGTAATTAGGTTTTGATGAATGTGACATATTGTACCAACCACCGAACGTCGACTCAAAGTTTATCCACAACAAATATTAGCAATAGGCTCGTAGTACAAACTAAATGACACAAAAATTAACCGCAGCCAAAGTTACATGGTGGTGCACTAAAGTAGGACGCAAGTAGAGAAATCCACGTGTTGCGTACATGTTCTTTGTGAGATAGAATCTTTCCATTCAAATTCCTCTCTTGCAGTGAAATTTGAAATGAACTCCAACAAAGCAAACACAAATATAATCCAGTCTACTAGAGACAATCCATGGAAAAATGATGATTACCTGATTCAGGGAATTTTTAGGAGTTTCATACTCCGCAGCTAAAAATACAAAAACCTGAAAACAAAAAATGAGATAGAAATGAAATTCTAAACAATCTTCTACTACAACTTCAAAGGATAGCAAGCTGGTAGCGTGGTAGCGTAACTATATTATGACCCCTTAGTATTTGCACAAATGTAAACTACCACTAGCTCAAACATGGTGAATCTCGCAATAGATAGCATCAAATCAAAATATTCCTTTTGCATTAATACCATTCAATTTATATTTCTTTTTATTTCCAACTCCAACCCCAGGTAAACCCATAAGAGGCAGAATCATTTCTAAATCAACATCATACCCATCTGTAATGGGCTATCAAAAGGGAAGCAACTATCATACAAACCCGCTGTGTTTCACATCCTAACGAGCTAGAAATGTTTCACTATATCCCACTCACAATCATTTTTTTCCCGCGGTTGGATTGGCTTATGTGAATCTTTTATAAAATCTTCACTTGTAACTAGAAAACTGTCGCCTCGTGAAAGACTAATAAAGACTTGATTCCCTAAAGTGAATGCTTTGGAATTTTTGCCTCAAAGAAGTTGGGTTCTGGAGTAATACCCTCACATTTCTTGTGCTTCAATGTATGAACTTTTCTAAGCACAGCAATAACATGAGGTTCTTTAACAGAAATAATAAGTGGGACAAACTGCCTCTTGCTGACTTTCATCTTCCTTCTCATTCAATTTCTCTCTGTTGAATCCTTCAACTTCTAGTCTACTAAAAACAGCAACAGACAAGTAAAATATGCTCCAGAATAGGAGATAGGGATTTGTTGAGTACTAAACCTGCTTTGTATTCCACGTAAACAAAGACTGTAAGTTTGCTGATACATTCAATGTCAAGCTGACCTACACAAATAAAGGGCATGTCAGCAAAACTTAAACCAGAAGCTGGAAGACAGGCTTTCTTGTTTCTTTTGTTTAGCATATTTTGGGTAGATACAAGTATAAAACAGCATAGGATCACCAGCATACCCAGCAAAGAGATAAGAAAGTAAATTAAAAGCTAACATGATGCTTACATTCTTTGATAAGTCCCCCCTTTTTTTTATATAGGTTATGGATTCCCTTTCTGTATATTTTTGTCCTTTTTCTTGTTAGAAGTTGGGTTTGTGTCCAAGTATGCCCAGTCAATAATCATGATTCATCAGCTAACAGAATCAAGGGACCAGCACAAGGATGCAAGCTGAAATCTCGATTCTCTAATCGGGGAACCAACAAATCTCGTGTGTCAATCAAAACCACCTTAGATAGTGCTTGACATGATTTTTTTTAGTAAAACTCAAAACTGCTAAGCAATTGTGCAAGACTTGATGCTCTAGCCATAAGGTTTGTTAGTTACTAGAAGTTTAAAACCAGTCACAAGGACTTATCTAGCTTACTCTTGACCATGATTCTTACAGAGTAATACAATTTCCAAGTCAACTACATGCTACTCAGTACTCAGATTTTTAGTCTATCAAACTAAGTCCAGTAATAGTCAAAAGTGAGGCAATGTGCCTCCTGTCCACATTATGATGACACTGAACCAATTACTCTATCAGTTACATGCAACTTTTACAGTAGCTGCACACATTCACAAATATGATTTTTACTTATTCTTCTAAAAGATAGGAACTAAAAACGTGTTTGCAAAGATTTTGTTTTAGAAGCAAGTGAAAATCTTGCTTTTTCTTTCAATACATCATTCTCCCCTCTACCTCATCCCCATCACACAGTAACCCGAAACCTCCAATCACCCCCACCGTCAACCATGAATATCCTCCACTGCTTTTGAACCCCGACCAACTCCAAACCTTCCATATTTTACTAAAAAGGGAACAAAACAACCCAAACCCAGATCAAGTACAGAGGTTGATCTCTTTAAATAGTGCCGAGTTCTTCCTTGATCAGCTTGATCTCATCCATCCATTTCTTCAAGCTGTCCGTCAGACAGGCTCAGAAGCCGGAAAAGGAGCTAAAGTCTTTTCAAACCCCTCCAATGATCCAAACAGGGACCCAGCAAGCCAACACGATGGATTGACACAGGCACAATAGCCTTATGCATCACCGTGTTTCATTTTATTGCCTAAATTTGGTTACAAAAATCTAAACTGGGGTAATGTGACATTGAGAGATGTCTTGAACAGGGCCTACCGAACCCACAATCTTTTTTCTTTTTTAGTTAACTTTTTTTTTTTTTGCTTTCGGGCATAATTTTTTACTTTTAGACTCCTCTCATTGAGACATATTGCCGATCCAAAATCCAAAAAAGTTTATCCTGAATCTAACAAAAATTCAAAATAAAAAAAAAACCAAACAGATAATTCAGGATGAACAGGGTCACAGTTTCGAGTAGGGTTTGTGTAACAGAGAAGGGTAGTTAGATGATGACCCAAAACAAAAATCAGCCAAAAAACACATAAAACACAGACATATAAAACATACTCCATCACTGAATAAGTGTCGGGCCGCAAACATAGAAGTTTAAAAAGATTCACTTTTTCCGTTAAAAAATTTAAATTTTTTTCACAACTTAAAAAGAACTCATTGATGTCTATTGATTTGTGCAAAAAATTTGATTTTTTACGAAAAAATGCAACTTTTTCAAGGCTTAGGTTTGCGGGCCGGAAACTTGAACAGGGACGGAGGCAGAAACACGAATTGGAAATACCTCGTCGTTTCCTTGGGAAGACTTCTGGAACCAATTAATGTTCAAAACCTAAAATCAAAATCACAAAAAAAGAAAAGAAAAGAAAAAAGAAGAAACAATTAGTCAATGAACGAGGCAGATCTTGAGGAGGATAGAGTGTTTAGAGAGAGAACCTGAACATGGGCGGAGGGAGAGGGAGAATTAAGGTTGTCGGAGAAAGAGGCCATGGCGCATATTAGGGCCAGAATCGTCAAGGCGAACGTTAGCAAGGCGTTAGCTCTGTACCCGAAAGAATGCATTTTTCCCTCTTCTTCTCCTTCTTCGTCTTCGTCGTCGTCTTCTTCTTCTTCTCCTTCTTGTTTGGTGTTTTAGGTTGTCATTGGCTTTATAGTGCGTGCGTGGACTGCTACGACTGATGTGAGCAGTAGCGCAAGCGAGGCGGGCCTGAGCTTTAGCGAGCCTACAACTCGTGTTTGAATGCCGACCTCAGTTTCTTTATTAAACGAGCCTATAAACAAGATGAATCTATCTAAACGGGTTGAGCCGAATTGGGTTTTAGAGATTTAGCTCAATTCGATTACTAAAGAGGAATTTCCTGGCCGGTCCTGTCTGGATGAAGAATAGTCTATTAGGTCTTGCCCAAAGAGTATAGCCCAATAAGTCCTCTTCATTATTTTGTTGACAAAATACCTTTCATAAAAAAAAAGCGATTGACGAGAGAAGATCCAGCCACTACCACCACCACGCTACCACCACCACTCCACCCCACCGTCGCCACCACCACCACCACCACCACGTCGCCGCCACCGCCACCACCACAACCACCACATTGCCGCCCCCCCCCCCCCCCCCCCCCCCCCCCCCCCCACCCCAACCCAACCCAACCATACCATCGCCACACTGCTACCACCACGTTGCCACCACCATAATCACATTGCCACCACGTCATCGTGTCGCCGCCGCCGCCGCCATGCCACCAAGATCGCCGCCACCACCAACACCACCGCCGCCGCCACCACCACACCACCACCACCGTCATGTCGCCACAGCCACCACCACACTACTGCCACGCCACTGCCGCCACCACCACAATTAATAGTGTTAATTTTTGTCTAAATTAATAGTCAACCCATACAACCTCTTACACTACCACCACCACCACCACCACCACTCCACCATTACCAACACCATCACCACCACGCCACTGCCGCCACTGCCGCCACCACCACTATCACGCCGCTGCCGCCACCACCACTACCACAACAACAATTAACAGTGTTAATTTCTATATAAATTAATAGTGTTAATTCCTCTCTAAATTAACGGTGCTAATTTTTATATAAATTTACACCACAATTAACAGTTGACCTATATAATCTCCTATACCACCACTCCACCACCACCACCGTTGCTGCCACCACCACTGCCGGCATGATTAACAATGTTAAATTCTGTCTAAATTTATAAATAACAGTGTTAAATTCTGTCCAAATTTATAATTAACAGTGTTAATTACCGCCACGATTAACAGTGTTAAATTCTTTCTAAATTTATAATTAACAGTGTTAAATTCTTTCCAAATTTACAATTAACACTGTTAGCTGAAAAGGTGGAGACGGAGAAGGCGGTCGCCGTCGAGTGGCTGGCGGTTATGCGCAGGTGGAAGGACGGCGTCGCGCCGCCTCCGGACAGAGTGATCTTGGTCGAAGAGAGGGCGACGGTGGAGGGATGGGCTGGGAGATTTGAAACCCTAAAATGATGAGATGGGGCATTTATTTATGAACAGCAGTAAGAACGGCGATTGCAGTTCCAGATGGAGGCGGCGGAGGCATCAATGTCCATGGAGGCGGCGGACGGAGGTGGCGGCGGAGGCATTGACGTCCATGGGGGCGGTGGGGGCGAAACGGCCGGAGGAGGAGTAGTTGACGGTGGAGCTAAGACCGGCGGAGGAGTAGCCGGTGGTGGAGGGGTTGACTTGATGAGTGAGAGAGAGAGAGAGAGAGAGAGAGAGAGCGGGGGGGGGGGCATTCATTTGAAACCCTAAATGATGAGTTGTATTCATTTGTTGCTCTTTAAAGTGGGATAGATAAGTAAAATCACACCCACAAGACTTAGTGGCAAATTGCACTGTTGCCTCATAGGACTTAATGGGCTATGGAATCCAATATTAGGACCGGCCCAGAATTAACTCATTACTAAATAGGTCAGAGCCTGGCCCAACCCTTTACGAACCAAGCCTTGAGCTACTCGCGCTAAGAGGAAAGGGGTTGGGAACTGAAATGGACGATGCTATTGCCTTGTAGGGTTGCTAAACAAACCAAGTTATTCAAATTTGAGCTCTTGTTCATTCGTTAAAAGCTTATTCAAGATTGATTTGTTACATAAACAAACGAAGCTTGAACATAATTTTAAAGCTCGTTAATATTTCAAGCCAAACTTGAATAAGCTACTACTCTACTAGTTCGGCTTATTATGTATGCTAAATTCAAACTACTTGAGATCGACTCGTATTTGGCTTGATTAAAACTCGTTTGAGATAACTCGTGTCTAAAACAAGTTAAGCTCGAATATATTTTTGAAACTCATTAAGTTATCAAACCAAACTTAATCAACTACCAGCTTGACTTGTTTATCGCCCCAAATGCCGATGGAAAGAGGGGAATTCTATGCGCACCCCCTTCTCTCTTATTACCCACATCTTATCCATTCTACAATAAGGGTGCGATCCTCCCCATATTTATTTTGGTATATCTCTGTTTTCATGATATTTTTGGACTTATTTTATTTTCATGATAAAAAAAAAATCATTCTCCTTAAATTTATCTTCCTGGTATTTTCATTAAATACAAGACTTTTTTTTCATGAAAAAATAATGTTATTGGGCCACTTATTTAGCAGGATCAAGTGGTATATTGACAGTTCCAAGAAGACCAAAAAAAATGTATCTAAAATTAAATAGAACGGAACAATAAGTCCCACATTGTATGTTAAGTCTTTGCTAACCACTCCTTCTGTTCTAATTATTATTATTATTATTTGTCTCTTTTCACTATTTAAGATTTCCTAAAAAGTTGTAGATATTTGTCCCTTTAAATACTTTTGTATATAGTAGACATCTTGTTTGACATATATCAATTACTTTCATTACACAAAATTTTTAAAATTGCATAAAACATTAAAAATTACTAAAGACATGTGATTTTGCAAGTGGCATGGTTGTCAAAATTAAACAAAAAAAATTGGAACGAAAGAAGTACATTAATGAGTACTCCAAAAAATAAAGCCAGGAATAATACTTAGGAGGGCCAGAATTAATATTGAACAGAAAATGAGATGATTATATGATATGGAATGTTTTTGAAAGAATACCTATAAAATAGAGGAAGATAAAAAGAAAGGTTAAAAACTTTGGGGGGCCATTTTACATATGAATATTTGCGGAAATTTTAGGGGTGCTCTAGTCATTATGAAAGAATTAAGGGGTGCCATGGCCAACCCAGCACTCCGCTGCCTTCGTCCCTGGGTATGCCAATGGGGTATATTATGGCCCGTTTCCGTTTGCCGACCGGATTCATTCAAGGTGAAGTAGGAATTGAAGGGATCATATGGTATATATATATAAGGTTTGTTTGACGGACATAATAGAAGGGATATGTACATTCTTAGTTTGTTGGAGGGACATAGAAGACATGTATATGTATAGTTTGTTCGGATTTTAGTTACGGACGTACAAATGGATTTTGTTTAGCCTAAAAAATTCGATCAAATAATTAAGCTTTGTTTATTTATTTAAATCCGAACAAACTAATTTTATAGTACAACATTAATATAAATCCGTACATGTCTTTCTTGGTATTTTTTTCTCAATTGATATATAGCAATTTCAATTCTGTAACTCCTTGCGCGCAGATCGATATCCATGCCCACCCAACGTAGTCAAGCATATTTTCATCCTTTACCACATGTTGAAGAAGCCATTACAAAGGATTTCAGCAAAGACGAGGTAATTAATCTAATATGCCTAGCTTGCTTACAATTTTTGTTTACTACAAAAATAATTAATTTCATTTTAACTTGTTGATATCTGATAGTCGCAAATCATTTATCAATTTGAGCCTTTGAGATTAATTGGAAAGAGATACTATGATTTTATTATTGTAATCAAACAATCGGATTCCGGGGAGGTAAAACAAGCCCAAAGATATATTACCGTTTCGGGTGAAAGAAGTGGTCCTTATAGACAAAAAAAAAAAAAAAAAAAGTTGAAAGAGGATGTTGGAGACCAAAAGCCCAGGTCGATCAACCGGTACAAAAAGTTCGATTGGAACTTACATGTGATAAATGGTTTTCATAATCAATCATCCTGCTGCCCAACAACTTAAGGATTATTATTCATGTGCACGGAGCTAGATTGTCTATAAGTATGGTAGTACACCCCAAAAGAGATCCTAGGTGACCTTAAAATGAAGGAATGTATGTCAAAAAACGTGACAACGATGAAGACTAGCTATATCCAGTGTTCGTCATAGGCAAAAAGGTCGTTGAAGACCATACACAATATTGTTCATCATAGGCAAAAATAGTAAAGAACGCACTCCAAAGACGAGAAATCCTTGTTCATGTACACAATTTTTTGTTATATATGTTATATCAACCAGAGATGCTTTCGTAACTAGCTGCAATAGTTTATACCCATTAACCAACAACACACAAGATCGTCACATCCAAAATGGATTCAGGGGTGTTGTAATGCACCCCTACACTACACGTGTAGTGCGTGCGGCTGATCCTGCCGTCTAACTCAGCAATGGATGACTCGGATTTTAATCCGAACAATTCTATCAATAACCAGTTGATATGCGTGTACCATAGCTTTGCGACCTCAAAATAATAGAGGGTAAAATAATTTTACTGCAACTGCCAATTAAATGTGCTTCTTACTAGAAGCACAAAACGTACATATATGTCCTTGACTAGACAGGGATACATGGAATCTGCGGGTATGGCCCGATATGGTAAATACAGAGACAGACAGTTGGGGAACTACAAACTGCAGTGCCACTGTAAAGTACGCCGCACATATAGCCACATGATGGTAGATCACAATATCTTTGATTTAGCACCACTTTGCACCGTTTTCCCGTCGTAGCCCCTTGAGCCACCACCATCATAGAGAGAGAGAGAGAGAGAGAGAGAGAGAGAGAGAGAGAGAGAGAGAGAGAGAGAGAGAGAGAGAGAGAGAGCAAGGAAATTAATTAGTGAGATCAAGAGAAATGTGCACATGGATGCATGGTATCTATACTGATTTAGAAGAAAGGTGTTACGTTATCACTTTAGCACGGATACTTTTTCGAGGCCGTGTCATGAATCTGATCGTCAAAATTACACCCACAAAACAAAAGTTTTTATTGCTCTAACTAACTGTCTAGGCGATAAATGTAAAATTACTCACTCTAACTGCCATACACGATACACTCAATGTACTACGTACCCACCTGCACACCCCATGTATTCACTAGTTCTAACTATGCCACTATTTTACTATTTTAAGATAGTAGCATAGTTATTTTAAGATACAAAATAAATAAGATAAAAGAAGATAAAAAATAAAAATAATAGAAAAATTGGAATTGAAGAGTGTTAATCTGGCCAAGAAAATGACTTGATAAACTCATTTTGATTTTCTTACATCTAAAAAGATCAAATATGTGAATGTTTCATTTTCCATCCCACAAATCTAAAATCTAAGATCAAAATATGACATTATGGGAAAACTTTTCACATGCCTGTACACACAATCGGAATTTAGGTTATACTGACAAACTACTAGCATATTGGTGAGCAGTGGGATTAACCCCACGCACATATATTTCGATAGAAGTTTGAAAGGTAGTCTAGCACTCACAATAGAGCAAAATAATTAATACTCTTGCGTTGTTAATAAGCATCATATTTGTCGAAATAAGAGTGATACAAGAGAAATGAACAAACTGAAGAAAACCATCGCGAGGCAAAATCGAGAACAAAAATCTTTAGCCATCGTTCAGACAACCTAATCTATGCCGGTTCTTTCTTATTTTGAAATTTGCAGTGATAGCCTCCTAGAATCGTAGGCACAATTGTATTTATAGGGGGGGAGAGGATTCACAATTTTATTAACAAAATATCCCTGTGTTAAAACATCAATAAGTAAGCATTTATATTTTGTATTTTGGGGAAGATTTGTTGGTAATTCACATTGGATATATATGATTCCCATAATTATTGGCTAACAATTCTAAAATTGGATTATAAAATAAACAACTTTCTACTTTCCATGAGGTTGTATAGTTTAAAATATTCCCAAATTAATTACCTTATTAATGATATTACATCACAATTCTACCAAGAAAGATTAAGTCAAATATTTTGTACTCTCTTCAACTGACAAAATTTATTGGGTGCTATGGAGCAAGGCCAAGTGACTGGCCCTTTTTTTTTTTTAAAATGATAGGATACTTCATTGATAACGAAGAGAGTACGACAAAAGGGCAGCCATCCCAAAGAAGAGAATACGCCTACTACAATGGAGGCCTAAACACTAAGAAGAACATTCAGAATCTCATACAACCAAATGAACAAATAAATGGAGCACAACTTTGATCAACGCAACACCAGACAAACAACCACCAAAAATCAAAACACGATATAAGCTATTACAGTACATTTTTTTTGGGGAAATGATTTTGTCACTCCCTTTTTTGTTAACGCTACTCCCTTGCAAGTGTATTTTGCACCCAAAATACTCTTGCAGAGGAGTGAGGTTAACAAAAAAGGGAGTGGCAAAATCAGCAGCCATTTTTTGAGATCCATATTGAAAAATATAAGCAATTTCCATACATATAATTAACTTCACAGTTTATAAGGTTAATTTTGGAAATTTAGAGCAAAAATTTTGACTTCTTCAAAAGTTTGATTTCCTGTAGAGGTCACTTAATTGGGCCGAAGGGAGTATGACATGAAATAGGTCGAGTGGTTGGCATGCTTTTTGAAAGAATACCCATAATAGAGGAAGATAAAAGGAAAGGTTAAAAACTTAGGGGGCCATTTTGCATATACATATGAATATTTACGGAAATTTCAGGGGTACTCTAGTCATTATGAAAGATTTAAGGGGTGCCATGGCCAACCCTAGCACTCCGCTGCCTTCGTCCCTTGGTACGCCAATGGGTATATTACGGCCCGATTCCGTTTGCCAGCCGGATACATTCAAGGGGAAGTAGGAAGGGATATATTACGGCCTGTTTCCGTTTGCCGGCCGAATTCATTCAAGAGGAAGTAGGAACGGATATGGTATAAGGTTTGTTCGATGGACATAGTAGAAAGGGTATATGTACATGCTTAGTTTGTTAGTGGGATATAGAACACGTATATAGTTTGTTCAGATTTTTAGTTACTGACAAACAGATTTTGTTCAGCTTAAAAAATTCGATCAAATAAGCTTTGTTTATTTATTTTTTAAATCCGAACAAACTAATTCTATACGATATTATAAATCCGTACATGTCTTTCTTGGTATTAATTAATTTTTTCCTCAATTGATAGCAATTTCAGCTCCGTGACTCCTTGTAGATATCCATGCCCACCCAACGCAGTCAAGCATATTTTCATCCTTTACCACATTTTGAAGGCGGCAATTACAAAGGATTAATTTAGCAAAAACGAGGCAATCTTATATGCCTTGTTTAAATCAAATGTTTACAATTTTGTTTTTACTACCCAAATGATTTCATTTTAACTTGTCGATATCTGATAATCGAAATCATTTATCAATTGTGCATTTGAGATTGGAAAGAGATACACAATGTCCATCATAGGCAAAAATAGTAAAGAAACGTACTTGAAAGACGAGAAATCCTTGTGCGTGTGCACAATTTTTTGTTATGTTAAGTCTACCGGAGATGCTTTCGTAACTAGCCGCAATAGGTTATACCCATTAACGAATAGTACACAAGGTCGTCACATCCAAAATGCTACCAATAATTAGTCGATGTGCATGTACCATAACTTTGCGACCTCAAAATAATGGAGGGTAAAACAATTTTACTGCAACTGCCAATCAAATGTACTTGTTAATAGAAGCACAAAACGTACATATATGTCCCTTGACTAGAGAGGGATACACGGAATCTGCGGTAATGGCGATTTATGGTAAATACAGAGACAGCTAGTTGGGGGATAACAAACTGCGGTGCCATTGTAAAGTACTTTGCACTGATAGCCACACGATGGCAGATCACAATATCTGTGATTCAGCACCACTTTGCACCGTTTGTCCTCCGTAGCCCCTTGAGCCACCATCATTATTGCTGCCAAAGGGGGAGAGGGAGAAAAAATAATTAGGAAATTAGTGAGATCAAGGGTCCGTTTGATTAGTGAGAAAAATATAATGAAAAGTGAAAATAATAGAAAGTGAAGCGAAAGAAAAAGAAAAAAAAAATGTAATTTTTTTCTCACATCTGTTTGATTAGGATGAAAGTTTTGCAAGAAAATAATAGAGAAAATAAAATATCATTGTTTTAAAAGGAGGCAAGTTGCCCAAATTAGAAGAGAAAAAGTCGAGGGAAGAGGGTAAAAAGGAAAGTTAGAGTAATTATTGTTGATTTTCTCGAGAAAATAAAATTTCCTTGCACATTTTGTGAGAAAAAGTGAGGCAAGCTCTCAAGCTTTAGAGGGTTGTACGAAAAAAATTCACTTTCCACCACTTTCTAGGATTTTCTTGCTAAGTGAACCAAAAAAAGTGTTTTTTTTTTTCCCCTTTCTCTTTTTGCATTTTCTACCATTATCTCGCTAATCAAACAGACTCCAAGAGAAATGTGCACATGAATGCATATCTATGCTGATATAGAAAGGTGTTACGTTTATCACTTTAATTAGCACAGATACACTTTAATTAGCACGTATACTTTTTCTGAAGCCCATGTCACAAAAGTGATTGCCAAAATTATACCCACATAACAAAGTTTTTATTGCTCTTTAACTATGACAAAAATTAACTGTCTGAGCGATAAATGTAAAATTACTCACTCTGATTCTTCACTCTACTACCCACCTGCAAACCCCATGTATTCGCTAGTTCTAACTATGCCACTATTACAAATAAAAAGAATAGAAAAAATGGAATTGAAGAGTGTTAATCTCCTTTTTCATCGAGCCAAGAAAATGATCACTTGATAAACAATGTACTTTTTGGTTTTCTTACATCTAATAATCTAAAATGATCAAACACGTGAATGCTTCATTTTCCAACCCACAAATCTAAGATCGAAACATGACATTATGGGAAAACATTTCACGCGCCTATACACACAATCGGAATTTAGGTTAATTGGCGAACTACTAGCCTATTGGAGAGTAGTGGGATTAACTACAAACATGCACGTATATGTGTGTGTGTATATACGTATATTTCGATAGAAGTTCGAAAGGTAGTCTAGCTAGCACTCTCACTAGAGCAAAATAATTAATACTCTTAATTACGTCGTAAATAAGCAACATATTTGTCAAAATAAGAGTAATGCAAGAGAAATGAACAAACCGAAGAAAACCATCGCAAGGCAGAATCGAGTACAAAAATCTTTAGCCATCTTTCAAACAACCTAATCTATGCTGGTTCTTTCTTGTTTTGAAATTTGCAGTGATAGCCTCCCAGAATCATAGGCACAATTGTATTTATAGGGGGGAGAGGGCTCACAAGTTTATTCACAAAATAACCCTGTGTTAAAACACCAATAAGTACGCATTTATATTTTGGCATTTTGTGGAAGATTTGGTCATGAAACTAATTCACATTGGATATGATTCCCATAATTATTGGCTTACAATTCTCTTTGAACGGAATCTATTTACATTTTTTTTTTTGTCAATGGAAGAAGCATATCCATTTAAATAAGTTATACGACATCTACAAATTATCACCAAATACTGATAAATCGCGTATGGTGTTTGAGCTAGTACTAAGGCACCATACCCAACTTACCTTGAATAAGGTAGAAAATCACCTTTCGTAATGTATTATGGGGCATTCAGTGGGAGATCCTAAAATTGGATTATAAAATAAACAACTTTCTACTTTCCATGAGGTTGTACAGTTCAAATATTTCGAAATTAATTACCCTACTAATGATATTACATCAATCCTATCAAGAAAGAATAAGCCAATTTTTTTTTGAATCTTACATTAATTATCTAAGATTCAGTGCAATGTTTTAAATATTTTTCATTTTTGAAACAGTTATCCCATAATTTAAGGATTTGTTAACCTAAAAGAAGTATTTCAAAAATTAATCATAGATAATTTGGTTAAGTAATTACATTGGCCGATCAATTGTCGGCACTTGTTGCGCCAAGGGCTTTCCTCATGAAACTTGATTCTGCAATACTATATAGTATATATATAGTATAATTAAATAAATGACTGTAGTAAAGACAAATAAAGTTAAGGATTAATTACGAACCTTATTCTAGTTAGAAAGTTTGAATGGATATCGAAAAAAGAGATTCAATTCTTTCTGTTAATGGCGAACTTTATTCTAGTTATGCACGAAAAAATTACAAATTGCTGGCCGTAATTATCTTTTTCTTTTTTGCAAGCTGTCGTAGAATATGCATTAAAAAAAAAAACAAAAAACAAAAAAACGTCGTTTTATTACAAGGTTAGAAAACTCTGTGAATTCAATAAGTCTCTCCCACGGGCAAAATTTATTGGGTGCTATGGAGCAAGGCCAAGTGACACTCTGGCCCCTTAATCCACACAAAATCGTGTGGAATCCACCAAATTGTGATGTTTAGGGCTTATGTTGGGCCTACAACAATGATGAAAATCATTCAATTTGTTGAGATCGTCGAGAACTGCAATCGTACGAAAAATATGCTGATTGAATACCGATTGATACCTGATCAGAACACAGTTATCTTGAAGCAAATGGGTCCAATCCATTATATATGCAAAGTGCAGTTTGCATATATAAACGAGCTAAACAAAATGAACAATTAATCTCGATCAGTATTTGGTCAATATGATTTTTTTACATGGTTGAAGGTCTCAACGAGCTAAACAAAATGAACAATTAATCTCGATCATCGTTGTTGGTCTAGTATAAGCCAACAAAACTAATAACTAGACCGGACTTGACCCGTCCAAACTGGTGGATCTCAACCCCTTGGCCATGGTCCGTGAGAACTCAATAAATGCTCGTTAATTACCACTGGCCGTATTATAAGGCAGTCGTGTCACATGTTGCAGCACATCGTTTGTTCTTTTGCTCAACTTCTCATCACATCTGCGATCACATGAAATTTGTTACTGGCCACACAGCCCATACTATGCCAGCCTAGCATTGAGGTTTTGAAAATTCACAAGTGGGCAAAAAAAGAGAGTGCATACATGGAAAAAGGGAAGCGTGAAAAAAAATTACCCAAAATTTATTTTACCCAAATCAAATGCCTTGTCTACAAGTCCCTCCCTCCCTCCCTCCCCAACCTAGTTCTTCAATTTCCTTCCATGGCTTCCTCTGAAACCCTTATTTTCTCTCTCTTCCTCCTCTCTCTAATCTCTCACACCTTCTCCCACCACCCCACCCCAACACCAACTGCGCTTGTCCTTCCAATCTCAAAGCACCCCTCAGCCCTCCAATACACCACCACACTCACCCAAAGCACCCCTCCCTCACCCCTCACTCTTGTCATTGACCTGAGTGGCCCCTTTCTGTGGCTCTCCTGTGGCTCAACTCATCACAGCTCTTCCACATCCAAACCAGTCCAATGCCACTCTCCCCATTGCTCCCTACTACCCCATTCCAACAAAAACTGCCACAAAAACAAAACCTGCATTCTCCTTTCCAAAAACAAGTTCACCCAGAAGGTATCAGCTGGTGAGCTGAGTGAGGACATTCTCTCTGTCCAATCAACCAATGGGTTGTACGCTACTTCCATCGTCTCGGTCCCGCGATTTCCCTTCTTGTGCCTTGCACAGGAATCGCTATCGCTCGGTCTAGCTACCGGGGCGAAAGGGGTAGCCGGCCTTGGCCACGACCGGCTGGGGTTGCCGGCTCAGCTGGCCCACGCGTTTAACTTCAGCCGGAAATTCGCCCTGTGTCTTTCTCCCTCTGCTGACGCCGCCACCGGCGTTTTGTTTTTCGGCGATGGGCCTTATGCTTTTTCTCCTGGTATTGATGTTTCCAAGTTACTTATTTTCACTCCCCTTATCCACAAAAGTAGTACTTATTCATTTGAGTACTTTATCAAAGTTAAATCCGTAAGGGTAGATGGAAAGAATTTACCCTTGAATTCAACTTTGCTGACGATGATTAGCACGGTTCACCCTTACGGTATTTTAGAATCCTCTGTATACAAACATCTGGCTCGGGGTTTTATCGAGGCCGCGAATGCTACTAGAGTTGCACCGGTACCGCCATTTGACGTTTGTTTTAGCACGCGGAGCGAAAACGGAGGTCTAATGAGGCCGGCCATGCCGGTTTTAGACCTTGTTTTGCAACACGAGAAAGTGTTCTGGAGGATTTTCGAGAGTAACTCAATGGTGCCGGTGGGGAACGACACAACTTGCCTAGGCTTTTTGGACGGAGGTCCGAATCCAGGGGCTTCTATCATCATTGGAGGGCACCAGTTGGAGGATAATCTGTTACAATTTGATTCGGTTTCATCAAGGTTAGGGTTCACTTCTTCACTGTTCTTGAGGCAGACAGATTGTGCTAGTTTTAACTGGCATTGAAAACTACAGCATTTATCTGATGTGCTACTATTTGAAATTTCCCAAATTTATTGGGGCTAATTCTGTTTCGCCGGGCTGAGAGAAACACATTGGATTCTTTTTTTTCTTTTTTTTTTTAATAAAGACCAAAATCAATAAGCTCCCAAAAAAGCTAAGAGAAGCACCTGAGTCTTTATCTCATAATAAACGCTAAGTTTTGAACACAAAACCACCGAGTTTAATACCAATATGATCATTGCGTATGTATCTAGCAAAACCATATCAACTTAGAAACTTATTAACGGTGGAGCCGTGCGGAAGTTATTCCTGGCTCCGCACGATCTCGACCGTTCGTTTCGGCTTTGGACAGTCCGAATTTAAATGAAACTTCGATACTGTTATAATTCCAGATACCAAGATTTAAAACCCTGTTTGAGGCGGAAACAATGCAATCACAAGCAAACAAATACTCCCATTTTATTGGCATTATTATAGACACTACGTACATTTACAACAAACAAAACCTAAAAACTTTGAATGGAACTGTTATTTGTAACACCTCTTTCACATGTGATGAGATCCACACATAACAGTGGGCCAACATCATGTGAGAGAATGAACAAATAACTGTTGTGTCGAAACTTTTTTTTAAAACTACAAACCTTCTCTCTCTCTCATGGCCTTTTTTTAAAACTACAAACCTTCTCTCTCTCTCATGGTATGGCCGTGAAGTTGAAGTTTCCACAACTAGTTTGTCTAAACAACAGCGAAGAGCTAAACCCCAACATCGACCTCCCCAAATCAAACTCAACCAAATTATCCTCCAATTGATACGCCCCGACCACGATCGAAGCCTTCGGGCTCACCCCACCATCCACAAACGCCAAACACGCCACTCCGGGCCTGGCCTGCACCATCGAGTTCGCACCGTAAACGCTCCACGCCACCTTCCCGTCGCGCATGACGAACTCAATCGCGGGAACACCGAGCCCCACCCGCGTCCTAGACAGCTTCGTGGAGTCGAAACAAACCGGGAACGGCTGCACCGCCGGCCTCACCTGAGGCACCGCGGAGAGTTGGTTGGCGAAGAATTGGGTGAATGCGGGGAAAATGGAGTGCTCAAGGGACGTGTACGGCGTAGTTGTGCTTAACATTGTTGTACCTACGATGCCTTGTTTGGTTTGAAGTGTTTTTTCGTTTATTTTTATTGAGCTCACTTGTATAAAGTACTCTCCTTGTGGGCTAACCGTCATGGGAGTATAGGACGCCCGGGCCGATATATCGACGTTCGGAAGCATTTTGTACGGCCCGTTTCCGAAGAAAATAACGCCAACGGAAACGGGAGAGGAAGCGAGGCACAGCGCGAACTTCGGGCTAAGCCCGAAGTCCGCTGCGAGTTGAGTCGGTAGAGAAATCGGGATGTGCCCAAATCCAGCTATTCCTTGGACATTTAGTGGTAAAGGCCCTTGCAACAAGGAGGGAGGAGCACAAGCAAATAGGAATTGTTGGACCGCGACCGTTGGGCCCGAGTTGATTGGATCCAGAGGACGTCTTGGGCTAGCTCAGCAATGGCGGTACGGTGGGTAACAGGGTTCAAAGCGACGACTCCGCACGTGTTGTTGTGGCATCCGGGCCGGGGTGGGCCGGGGCATTTGTTGCAGTAGTGGGTCGTGGCCCGGGTGCATTGGGTCGAGCCACAAAAGGGGGCTTTATAAGTGGATGATAAGTAGTGTTGCTCGCAGTTGACCCATAGGAATAGGCCGTTTAGATCGACGAGTGAGGGGACCAAAGTGACTGGGGTTCGACTGATGATTTGGGTCACGTGAAGGCCCGTGGCCGGGTCTTTCTGGACGGGTAAAACTAGGGCGTCGGGCTTGAAACGGGTTTGCGACTTGGATAGGGAGATGAGGGAGAAGAAGATGAGGAGATAGTGATGGAGAGTAGAAGCCATTGTTAGTGAGGTGAAGGTTTTGTAGAAGAGGATGGTTTTGGTTGTAGCTTGTATTGTGGTAGGTAAATGTTTGAGGCGATAAATAGGGTGGCAAGATTTGGAGTTTATTGGGAGTTCATGGCTATCCCAAATCAACGTGCTACGCCCACCGCTCTGTTTCACTTCTCAACATTTCACTGTCCGTCTCAACAATCAATGGTCCGAATTTAAAAAAAAACCTCTTATTTGAATCATTCAAAATACTTTTGGACGGTGAGATTGAGAACAGGGAGGAGAGGGAGAGGAGCGGTGAGTGTAGATTTTCTTATCCCAAATATACACTACCATGAACAGGGTCACCTAAAACACACTTCCATCAATAAGGACAAACTCGGATTTTGGTTCAAACTCATAATGGCATGTTTGATACCCGGATAATGAGGGAAAGGAGAATAATCCATGTGAGTTCCGACCACACTCTAGTATGTTGTTTGATTCACAAATTTCTGCCCCGTTAGATTAGAGTGCGGACAAGTAAGTTTGTTTTCATTTGTTTGTTACTTCCTTCGTTTCCGTTAAACGGTTCCTCGTTCCATTATTCTAACCAGATAAAAAAAAAGATATTTTTAAATCGGTAATGAATTTTATATGCAATATGAATCTTATTTGATAGAGTTCAATTTTTATTAGACAATGTTTTCAAAATCACATATAACATTATATATTACGGGCTATGAACAATTGAAAAGTAGCATGAACTTCAAAAAAAGAGTATTAAATGGGGACGGAGGAGGGAGTCCTTGAATATGTTGTTGCTTTGTATAATGATTTTACCGGAGCCTTACATAACATGAGATACAAAAGAGTTTAAGTAATTAATTAAGCCAAACAAGTTGCAAATAATGCTCTTTTTTTCTACACATATATTAGATCCTCATAAAATTATCGATCCGGATGTAAGAATGGAATGGTGGAAATTAAACAGAACATATACTCCATCCGACACAATCATGCCTTTTTCTCTTTTTTCTGGCGCCTGGGTCGGAAACTGCGTATCAGATATCGCACGTCGGATTTAATGGAGAGGAAGGCAAGCAACGTAGCGACTAACAACGTCGGGAATGTAAAGACTTCTAATCTTCTCCGTGCATAAATTGCATACAGAGTTTCTCTCAGAATGCCCCAGGTTACGAGGGATGATCCCAGCATGCTTGTTCTTCCAGGCCTTATAGAAGTCAATGCCCCAAACACAGAGAAAATGCTTCCCACTAGAATCTGTTTTTTGTCGAAAACAACAACAAAGGCAGGCTAGGGTGTTATTCAAGAACAAGACAGATTCGATCTTAAAAGAAAACCGTAATATAAACAAAGGACATCTCATGAGATAGATGATGTTTAATTGTAACTCTGAGATTTATGGTAAAGGAAAATTCTAGGAAAACAGATTTTAAACACAGAATTTGACACACAACCGTACGTGCCCTGTCAGATGGAAGTGCATGCGTATGTGGAAATCGGACCGTTCTTGACACGATAGTGTATGAATTTGGGCACATGCAAGTATTTATCTAAAAACTGAAACCTTCTTTGCATTCAGAATAGGCGTTTGACATTTCCTTTCTCAAGTGTTAAAAGGGAATTAAATACTAGAAGAGAGACTACTGAATATACTTAAAGAGGGAAGAACAGAAATACTTGTCCAGATTGGAATTGAAGCCTTGATGGAATTGAAAAAAGCATATATGCAGCCATTTTTTTCTATTCTTTTTGTTACCTTGTTGTTCTAGCTGGACAAGGATAGGGTCTTTCAATAATTTTAACTTGCTTTTCCTTTGTTAAAATAAATTAAGAACCCCTGAAAATAATACGGGCGAAATGCAAATAGTGGTGGTGGATTCAAGAATTTGACATAGGAAGGGCACCGACTCGCTATATTTTTTACCGTAACTTTTGAAGCATAGTATGATAATATGCTACACCAATATTCGTTCTCAAGATATACAAGTTCTGCATTGATTAATGATGATAGACCATTATGATTAATACCTACATATGCCTCACCAGAGGATCATGTGCCCGGCCCCTCTGGTCCTTGACTAGATCCGCCGATGAACGGAAAATGTAGAGTTGCATGTATTGCATTCATTTAAGTCATTGGACATGGTTTGCGAAATCGTTACGGATCGTCACTTAAAAAACATCAATCAAAACATGTCAGGTCAAGAATCCAGAAATCCTAAGTAGTGGGATTTTGTACAAAACCAATTTGAAACGCAATATTGAACATCTCCTTCCTTGGTATTCATTCAATATTAATTACTTTGATACGGCCAAGGTTTTAATATACGAACCTCAATGCGTTGGACATCGAATGTATCATCAAGAGCGGTCATATTGTAGGCGTGAAGCAGGCCATTGAAGGTTGGGACTTCCGTTTTAAAGAGGAGGGATTCGAAAATAGCTCCCGGATACAGAGTAGCCTTCACAAAAACAGCAGGCCATTTTGCAGTACCTATAAGGTGGCCTGCTGTTACTTGGATCGGTGTGGTGCAAACTCCGCGTTTACATGGTACGCTGAGAAGCCAAGAATCACGATATTTTAGATCGATATTTTAGTTACGCATTATTTTGACTAATTATAAAACTATTTAGTTAAAATGTGTACCATAATAGGCTTCTTTCATTACTTTGTAACACATAGATGATCGATCTATGGTTGAAATTTTTTATTTGACAGCCCCAATAATTGATCTATCAACTATTGAAGGGCTAGCTGCTTGAACCACAAATCCATTCACTGAACCGATAGGTTTAACAAATTCTTGGAAAATTAAATCACTTTAAAATTGAGGGAACGTTTATGTTAAGTTCTGAGATAATAAATAAAAAGTCGAATCTTCGAAAAGTAATGTTGCGTTTGGATTTTGAAACTATCGACGATCCTAAATACTCTGAACATATTTCATGGGTACAGAAGCATTTTGTTTTCTTTTTGTCTTTTTCTCCACGTATGCAAGATCCAAACACAATATAAAAGAAAAAATGAGGATCTATGCATGTTTTGCTTTTTCGATGAAACTAATTGAATTAGTAATTCATATATGCCAATGCAATAATAATAATAAATTTGCAATAATTGACTACCTGAAGAGAGGAATCTGGAAAATAATGAGATAGAAATACAAGCGACCAGCAATGTACGATATGATGCCTGCCCATTTCTTTGCAGAAGCCATGCATTCCACCCACAACTTTTTCTGGCAACAATGGACTTCTATTGAGAGAGAGAGAGAGAGAGAGAGAGAGAGAGAGAGAGAGAGAGAGAGAGAGAGAGAGAGAGAGAGAGAGAGAGAGAGAGAGAGTTTTGACACGTTAATTTGTTACTACGTGATTAGTTTAGACAGACAACCTGATTTCATGGATATGGTTTGTTACGTGGTTAGTTTAGTGGACCCCGATTATCCACACAGATAATATATACATAGATTCTACATGGATTGCGATGTGGGTCTTACAAAAATGATCCGAGTCGTTCATTAAATTTAAAATATTTTTGCAATTGTTGATAGAAAAATCAGCTCAATTCAATAACTTCAATTTCTCGATCCAATCTTCTAACATTTCATTCAGATTTTTGGGTCTAAAATCTGAATGAAAAATTAGAAAATTGGATCCAATACTTAGAGTTAATGGATTGAGTTGATTTTTCACAAGGACATTCAAAAAAAACATTTTAAATTTAATGATCGACTCGATCAATTTTGTGCGAATGGTAATGTGCTCCACATTGCGATCTGTGTAGAATCTGTGTGTATGTGTTCTGTGTGGACAGACTTTTCGTTAGTTTAGTTCGAGCAATGCTACTGGTATAGCAGAAATGGGCACAAATAGTGCGTGTTTGGGCCCGTCTCGGGTCCAACAAAAATAATCGGAACTGCTCATTTTGTTCAATATATTTTGCTTAAGGTCTCCGTAAAAAATTAGCTCCATCCGACATCGATAAAAATGTTTACGAAGCATCCAAAATTGCTTATAAAAATTTTCTAAAGTGATTTATGACGCTTCGTAAACGCCCTTATCGATGTCGGATGGGGCTGATTTTTTACGGGGACCTTAAGCAAAATATATTGAACAAAATGAGCGACTCTGATTATTTTTGTGGACCCGAGACGGGTCCAAACGCGCGCTGTCTGTGCCCACTTCTGCTGTACCAGCAACATTTCTGGTTTAGTTCCCGTTGAATAGCTATCGGAACGGCATGGTTGGGCTTATTTTGAGCCAACCGTTAGGCCCACGTCGGTTATATGGACCATTCGGTTCTGTATGAAACGGTTCTTCTTCAATTGTAAATCCAAAGATTCCAAACCCATAAATTCACCCAAAACCACTCATTCTAAATTTCCCAAGCCCAATGAGTAATAGCTCAATTCGTCCCACATTACAAAAGTTCTAATATCACAAATTATTATCTTTGCGCTGCAAAAACTAGTAGAGTGATTATTCAATACTCCCGGAGTCCTGTCCCGTTACGCATTTATGTAGGAGCTATGCTTTTGTATTGGATCCCGCACAAAGCATAGTGAAAAAACAGACTTTAAACATCATGAGCCAATGCTCCAAGAAAACTTAATAATCTTTCAACCACTGTCACCATAAGCCATATTTACCCTCCTTAGCAGCTAAGAGAAGGCCATTGAAGCGGAACTTTGGGCCATTAGAAATTTAGAGATGGCCTATATGTAGCAGGGACAATATCGAATATCAAAGGCTTCCAAATCGAGACGGGTGCAAAGGCAGCAATCTCCCTCAACTTATGGGCAATGCTAGCGATGTTCATGAATTTAGTGACCTTATCCATGATTGCATCATTGCAGGTCGCGGCCAAGTGCAAACCACTGATCATGTCTACCGGGAAGGAAATCTTGGTGCGGATGCCATAGCAAGTCTGAACGCAGCCATGAAGAGGAAGACTTAAATGTTTTTTGTGATCCTCCCTCCAGCTAGCTATTGAGACACTTGAGTAGTGATGCTTTAGGGGTTTCAGGTTTCCTACCCCAGGCTCTTTAAGAACCTAATTTAACTTTCTAATGCACTTTCTGCTTACCAAAAAAAGGCCATTGAACGGTGGATTTGTGGGTGTAAACCCACCGGCCAAATATCAGCCCTTCAAATAAATTTGCTTGTAAGAGCATCTCCAAAGAAGATAGTAAAATAAGAACTAAGTTACATAAGAAGAGTCATGTTTAGCAAAAAGAATTTCAAGGGAGATAGCAAATTAACTATACTATTTTGATGTAGCTCTCTCATTCTTCAAGTTTGAAGAGAGAGAGAGAGAGAGAGAGAGAGAGAAACGACTATTCATAATGGCGCATCATCAAATACAATAATGGTGATCGGTGAATTACTGGAATTTTTTTTGGCAATGTGGGCCCCTCAAAGTCAAAAGATTAATAAAAGTATAAAAGCTGAAGAGTCCTTTTGGAGTAGACTTGGTACAAATAGCTCTTCAGCTTGTTATGTGTCACCAAAGCTAAATTAGGTACTTTTAAAATTTGTTAGTCCCTCTATCTCATTTTTATTGTCCATTTTTTAATTGCATGCTATTTTTTAATTGCTTATATATTTCAATTTATAATGTTTTTCATAATTTTGAAAACTTTGTATTATAAAACAAATTGAAATTTATCAAACAAGATCTATATTGCATATTTTTCAAGATTTATATTAAAAGATATAGGCAAAAGACATAAAAAAACAAACAAAATAATGGACAATAAAAATGAGACGAAGGGAGTATTTCCTTTGGAGATGCTCTAAGCCTTTAAAATCTAAAAATCGATGTAATATACTAAATTCAAAAGCAGTCCTTCCATATTGTATAGATTTTTTGGTTCGATGGTCAGGGATGTCCGGATCATCTTATGTGGATTTCGACTAATTCTCACCCCAACCGAATCAAAAGCAGACCATTCAAGCTGGGACTAAAAAATTTTAACAAAAAAACTATTATCTTGCAGCTTGACAATAAACTGATCAATGTATAGAAACAAACCCATAAACCCTTCGGACTAACCCTTGAGATTTCCTTTTTGTATAGATGTTTCATCTGAGGAATCTATCAACTCTTGAAATCAGGTAGGAGTGCATAGCTGTAATATTCCTTGATTCTTCCACAATCTTTCGAAAAATGGAAAAGGAAATCGGTGGTACAATAAAGCAAACGAAACGCTCCTCTCGATGCCTTCTCTCTGACACTCTCCGATCCTTTTTGGTTTGCAATGTTGGGGGCTTATTCCGGACCCATAATATACCGATCAACATGATTTTTGGTTGGTCAAGATTCTTGACGAGATTTATGATGCGAATAGTTTTGATCATTGTTATAAATCCGAAATGAGCCCACAAAAAATACAAATCGGAGAGGACCGGAGAGGGACCAGTTCCTGAAGCAAAACATCCAAAAGCCAAAAAAAGCTGTATTTGCCCGTTGTTATGTTGGGAAAAACCCTTGTTTCGTGAGCTGTGTAGTGTGTACTCTCGAAAATGATTCTAAATCTGAACCCCCATGATTAAAGAGATTTCCTTCGGATTACTTTATGGGAATCTTCAATTACTGAGCTTGGACTAAAGTGAAATACTATATTAGTTGAAGGAGAATTGAGGGGCCCAATGGTCTTTCTAAAGTTCAAACAAATGTTGTTCAAATACATTGGCAATCCCAAGATTCTCAACATCACGATTCCCCAAATGTTTAGTCTTTGATTCATCTGAAGTTCTGAACTGATTCCCAAATTACATTAACCCTTCCTCTCATTAACAATAGGTACTGAAAAGCCCCCAGGTTAATGAAATAACACAAACACCCCTCCTTTCTTTGTCTAATACTACTTGTCAAGAAAATGGAGTGAAAATGTGGGATGTTAAAAGTTAGCCTCTTGTACCATCAGATATTCTGGAGTCAGCAGAACACATTACCATCAGTTCTAAAATACCCTTAATTGAATTCCCAGTCTATAAGGAAAACTAACATTGTCCTTTTTTACAAAGGAAAGGAGAGAAGCAAAATAGGCATGTGGCATTCTCAGCTGCAAACATCATTTTGTTGGAACAAATGAAGCACACCACTAGAGAGGCACAAACCCAACACAGCAAAATCAAACTAGACTAGAACTACTCATCACATGATACTGCAACTCTCAGTATTCTCATCACTGAACATGTGAGTGAAATTATCGTTTGCCGCCGGAGGCCCCGCTGGAGGCCCGTACGGCCCGTAACCCATCGGCGGTTGTGGCCGGGCGTACATCATTTGTGGGTACATGTTGCCGCTGGGCCGGGCCTGATTCATCATCATTGCCATGTATTGTTGTTGGTTGAAATTAGGGTTTCCTTGCCCCATACCTTGATAATATCCGCTGCTCATCGCGGCAGCCTGTAGTCCTTGTACTGCCTGAGTATTGCCCATCTGACCCATTGGATAATTTCCCATTTGACCCATATTGTGGCCCATTGGATTGTTACCCATCTGACCCATTTGACCCATCTGACCCATATTCCTCCCACCTAACCCTTGGTGATTGACATTGATATTCCTGTCATGGAACTCAGATTGCATGTTGCTCATTACATGGCTCCCATCACTCTTTCCTCCTCCTTTAGTACCCCAAGTAGGTCCCCAACTATGATCATCCTTCCCACCAACAAAAACACTATCATTATTCCCCTTACCATTTTTACCCTCACCTGCTAACCCCCCACCATTTTTACCAGCCTGATTTTTATGACCTCCCTTGTTATTTCCTCCTCCACCGCCACCGCCACCTTGCTTTCCGCCTTTGCCATTCTTCCCATCATTATGCATCCCCTTCATTTGAATAGGCAGATCAAAACTACCACTTTTTTTGCCATTCCCAGCAATATTTCCCCCACCCTTCTGTCCACTCATTACATGCCCATTAATCATCCCCATTGGCCCATGTGGCCCATGTCCATTACCCATTATTGGTATCTTCTTAGTGGGTGTTTTCTGTGGGAAATCATACCCATAATCATCATCAAAATCCTCACCAAACTCATCGAAATCATCAGAACAACAATCCTCCTCACCCTCATCATGATCATGATCATGACCATGTTTCAAATTGAACTTGACAGATTTCTTATCTTTGGAGGGCTTCTTTGTGTTCTTGAAAAATTGGGGAAACTTGAAACCTTTGGACTCTTTTTCTTGTGGCTTCAGCTGTTGGAATTGTTTCCCACCCTTTTGCTGGTGGTCCTTCCCAACTTTTTGAGGCTTGATGTCTTTTTTACCCTTTGAGCCAAAATCAATCTGCATGTTTTGAAACTGGTTGTTGAGATGGTTAATTGAAGCCCTTTGGCCTCCCCATAGCTCTGCATGTTTCCCTGACTTCTCAAGCTTGTTTACCAGTGTAGCTGGATCCACATTTCCTATCACAGTCACCTTCCCCTGTTCTGCATCTATTTTGATTGAATCCACCCCTGGCAAAGGAGACACAGACATAAATAAACAAACTATAGTAACCGGCGACAAAAACACGAAATTGGAAAAAAAAAATCATATTATTAAGGGCATCTTTAACTTCTTGGTAAAATCTTGACTCAGATTCATGTTCAAGGGAAAAATCACTTGAAATCTCTGCCATGTATTTGACTCAAAAAAAGAAAAAAAGAAGAGCATACCCAATGCACAAAGCTCGTGCATACACGGGATCTAGGAAATGATTGATGTACGTACGTAGCCTTACCAAGCAGAGAGAGGTTGTTTTCAAGCATCGAAAAAAACAAAATAAGTTTTCAACTTTTGTGACCAAATGAAACACTAAAACTAGTTCGATGGCATACAAGTTCATTTTATTTGCCACTGGCTATTCCCAAAGCATTTGTGAATAGATGGTAATCTTACTACCAAATCCCAGTCAAGATTCCTCAGCGTCAGACACTTCACAAAGCTCTGATATAGATTTTTCTCCTATAATTTGCACAGCTATTCCTGATTGGAGATTGTCTAAGCAGTTGCATAAAAAAAAAAAAAAAAAATTTCCATAAATTGAAGTATTGCTGAAACAGACCATCCCTCTAAGACAGAAATGACCAGAAAAATACAGTCAAACACATAATATAGGAATATGTGTTCACAATTAAAAGATTTCATTGGACAATGAGATGAATTGTGCTTGTCCTCCATGAGTTTGCAAGTTCGAAACCTATGGAGGCTAAACATTTCAAACTTTGCGGCCGCCGGAGGTTGGCCGATCGTTAGCTTCAGGACGCCGGAATTAGACGGGCTGAGCGCAAACTGGCCCGAACATCCGATTATAAAAACGAAACGGGATAACTTACCCTCAATTTTCCGCAACAGCTTCCTCACTTTCTGCTTACACCCATCACAATGTATGCTCACTCTGAGAACACAAGCCTGCTGAAAACAAAAAAAATAAGGAAAAAAGAGAGAGACCCAGATCAGAACAAACATTGGTGTCAGACATGAAACATTGGAGACTATCTAACGAGCATTGAGCTAATGTGTAGATTAAGGAAGGCACCTGAGGCTTTCTGAAGTCTTGTTTGCTCATTCTTTTTTTTCTATGTTACGGAGAGAGATGGAAGAAACGAGAGATCTGAGCTGCAGAATGAAGTGAAGAGGAGAGGGGTTGAGTAAAGGGTAGAAACTATGGGACAAAGATATTTTTGTTCTAGCTTTTTGAAGAGGAGAGATCTGTCCTTGCTTTTTGTAGGGTCTTCAACCCCCAACAAAGGCTCAGCGGACGGGAACTAATCTTTGGACTGGTACCGAGGTTAGTCAGGCTAAGATTTTAGGCAATGAGAGTAGAGTGAGAGAGGAGGCCAGGGATAAAAACACTTCACATCAGCGGTAGTTTCTGTGGAGCTTCTTTTTACGAAATTATTTGTAACAAAGACAATGAGAGGAGAGTGAGAGAGGAGGCCAGGGTTAAAAACACTTCACATCAGCGGTAGTTTCAGTGCAGCTTCTTTTTACAAAACTATTTGTAACAAGAACAATATTTGAGTCAAGAGGTACTCTCTCTTTAAACAAACAAATTTGAGAATTAATCTAACCTCAATTTTTTATTAATAAAAAAAACCAACCTTGCCCTAAGGATTGCAATGAATATAAATAGGGTGAAAGAAACCTTAGACAACTTAGAAAACAATTAGAGCCGCTAATCAAAGGAAATACAGAAATTACCCAAAAAGAAAAATTCTAATTTAACTAGGAAATTAAAAACTAGAAAGAAATATAGGGTTGCCAAAATAGACGATAACTAAAACGGAATTTTCTATCAAAAGTTACGAGCAATCTAAATATTGCTATGAACGGCAAAATAGGCCTTCTGGAAGGATAAACAACGTCGAACGGCTGAAAAACATCGTTGATCATTCTTAATAGGAAAATGAGTATTGATCAGTGAACCGTTTCGCATTTCAGGCTCACGGGTCAATCTGCCACCGTCGCCCCGCCTCAAGTGTGGTTTGGGCTGTGCTTGATCCAATTGCTCAAAGAATGTAGACACGGCCTGCTCTACTGATAGTTTCCCAAGAGTTCCAAAAGTGCTAAAAAAAATTGTTAGTAAAAAACTCGTTCAATTAAGGGAAAAAAACACTACTAAGATTTTCAATACTTTTAGCCAATTTAAAAAACTACCACTCATTCTTCCTCCTAATTTTAATCTATAGCCGTACTACTGGCCCCCATTGCCCTAACTTTTTCACTCTTTGGCGTGGTCTCTTTACCTTGTTTGTTTCCTGACGGAGTTGGTTTTATCGTCTTATATGAATTTTTTTAAAATTTTGATTTATAATTGTATTTTTATATTTTTATAATTTGTTTCATTAAAACAAATGATGCGATGTGATAGAAAATTTTGGGCCAATAACAACTAACAGAAAACAAAATAGAAAATCACGCCAACAATTCATAAAAAGTTTAAACCAAATGGCCTACATGGATTGAAAAAATGAGACTGATGGGCTAGCTATTTTAGATCTAGAATGAATAGATTGGCTGGATATACAATGAGGTGGGGTCTAGATATTTATATGAAGCATTTATGTGAATCACATGGTTACACTGACAAGAAGAAATAATGAATAGATTATTTTTTTTTGTATATATATATATATATATATAGGGTATAAAAAATCGAGTGTTGCTGGCATCACCAACATTTCAATTCAGATTCAGTATTTATTTAATTTTATTTTTTTGAAATGCACCATGTTCAATGTAAATTGAACATGATTCAGGAAAGGGAATTTGATTTTCGCACTCCCCTTTTCAAATGTACTACTACTTTTCTTTCTCTTTTTTTATAGTGATATAAAACTACATGATAACATGATTACCCTTTTCAACTGTGAAGAAAAAAATACATGAAGGATAATTTTGTAATCCTGCATGAATAAAGAAAAAAAAATAAAATGCACTTGAACAAAAAAGATAAGTGTAAAATTCAATTTCCTTCACGAAAAAATGCGCTTGTTAATAAATAATAGTATGTTGGATCGTACGACAAGGACACCCAATAATTTCTCATTTTAAAAGGATTAATTACATTAAAATTGCAGGCATGATTTTGGGGATTGTCTCCTATTCAAAATTAAATTCCTTAATCCATATTCAAATTGCCGAGAGGAGTATATTAATATGTAACTAAAGTCAGATTTTTTGTTTAATTGTTCCAATCTTAGGCAAGGAAGACTTTGTTAAAATCCTTTTGAGTCTTCTCTAACAATTTTTTTTAACCCTGATCTCCGGCAACGTTAAGAAAATATTTTCCAACACAATTTAAATATTTAAAGTCAATTGTCTAATTTAAAACGAAACTTAGTTCAATTACAGCTAAAGTTGAAATATAGAAATTATAAGTTTCTCAAAATAGTTTTACAATTTCATTTTTCAAAAATACTTGATTAAATAACAATAAAGTCTATACTCATATTGTGAGTTTGATATTGATAGAGGAAGTTATGAGAAGATTGCAAGGTACGGCTTTTGGTCCACATAGTTCTGGTTCAGCTCTAAGTTTCAAGCAGAGAGGTAGGAGCCAGACAAAGGGTGGTTAGAATCAGGGTTTGAATTAGAACAAGAATCGGTAAAGTGCATGAGTTATCACAGTTGGAAGAAATGTTCTTAAAGTTGTTAGGCGCTAGTCGGGCCACCTTCGAGCTTCGGGGCCTAGTAATCGGCACATAGCAATTAGTAAGTGGCGATTAATCGGCGCATAGCAATTAATTGAATCTGGTCGGACAGGCCCCCCGCCAGCGATTTATCTTCGATGAATTCCGATTTTATGAAAAACAGGTTGGAAGTGCTAGTTGTTCGAATGTGGAGGGGTGAATATACACAGGTATGATAATTTCAGGGATAAAGTGAAATTTAAACATAGCATTGGTAAAAGTTTACTTGGGATGTGGGATGGTCCATCAGCTTCTTCAAAGCACTTCAACATACCCAGTCAAATTGTCCACGTACCCACATAGCACAATAAAAGACGGTGAGACGGAGCTCTGCGACGGGGGAGCGGTAAAATAGAGTGGTTGGAGTAGACTTTTTGTTTCAAAATACACATAGCACATTAAAAGACAAATTTTGAAATGCATTTAATTATCAAAAAGTAGAGTGCCAAAATTATTTTCTTGAAATATTATGTGAGCATCCAATGTTTTTTTTTTTATCCACAGAATCCAATTATTTGGATATGATAAAAATGAAACTATAGGGAGAGCCCAAAAACAACTACTTCAACATATACCAAATCACCAAGGACAAGCCCAGTTGGTAACTCATGGCTCTCCCTTGTGAAAAATCAGGGTTTGAGTTTTACTGTGGGTGGTTTGTGGGTTCAGGATTATGGATAGCCTCTGAATTTCCTGTAAACTAACTCACTAACCCCGTTGATGTATACAATATTGGCAAAAAAATAAACATAAACCAAATCTTTTTTCCAAAACTGCCCTCTAATTGGGAGGGAATTTCATTTATGCGATCAGTTTTTAATGTCCTTCACCATGTGTATTTCAAAAGTACATATTGGGGAGTTGTAATTGATTCCTTCTTGTATTCACGGATTTGATAAAATTAATTAAGTAATAGAACTTCTAAACACCCAGGGAACTAGCATTATGATTAAAATATGAGGCTTAAAGATTTGCTTTACTTTAATTTTTAGATTTGAAACTTTGTAGCTGCTATCAACTCTTATGAAATGAGTCCATACGAAAATTTTCTCTAGATTTAAAATCGCTACTGGCTAGTAGATAATAAAATTGATCTCCACAAATTTAGTCGAGGTACTGTGTAAACTCACTTAGACATAGACCTTGTTCGTTTTGGGGTCTCAAAACCCCTGGATACAGTCTCCAATAATTTTTTTTCTATCTATCTATTTTCACTCATTATTCTAAAAAATTTCCCTCAAAATCTAAATCAAATAGGGCCATGCATGTGTTATGATGTAGGCAGAGGAATATTGAAGTGTTGAAATAAACAAATTATGGAGTAGCTCTTCTTAAGAAAGTGAAAATCAGATTTCTGAATAAGATTAGTGTTTTATCCCTCTCAAGGGAGACAGAACAGTACTCCGTATGAGAAAACAGGGGGGACTGTCGTTTACAATTTGGACATGCAAGAGTCAGTTTTGGTGGGCCATGTGCATGCAGAAAAATTATATAGTGGGCCACAGTACTAATTGTAGGGAGCATTCAAGAATCGCAAGAATTTGTGGTAGAAAAAAAAAGTGTTGGGACAATACGTAGCGGTGCCAAAGACCAGTAAATAATTAGTCGGGCATGTGAATGAAGTAATTTGGCTTAAACTAATAGTGTCATTTGTATGGATTTAGTCCGGTTTCTATCTTGATTTAATCCGGTGGGTTGATTTCTATCGATTTTTGATGCTATCTTTGATATGGAACTCCGCCATCCCGAGGCGTCTGGTGTCTGGGTACTATAGCTCCACGTAAGCCGATCCTTGTTTTGATAATATTGTGAATGAGCGATTGCTCTTACTTAGGCGTTAGACATCAGCTTCATCTCTTTGTTTTTCCTATATATCATTAGCTTTAGAGTTTGGTTGTATCTCTGTATTTCTGTATTCGGATGGGATTTTGTAAATGCCGTATGGCATGATCTATATTTTGGTGATAATCTGTAGATGCCATATGACTTTTTTTAAATGGATATGCTTCCGGTGACAAAAAAAAAAACTAATAGTGCCACATCCCGAAGAGGTTATTTCATTGATTAGAATCTGTAATCCCAGTAGGAGTAGTATTTATTAACTAATCCCAATTACAGAAATGGACAAACTTGACTTTTGTACATTGCATTCAGACAAATTCTGTAACCCAAGTTCTGATCATCAGAATTGTATAATAATCAATCGAAGGCACTGATCGATAACTACACTTGAGAAACAAGCTAGAGCACAAGTAGTGGAGTATTATTTAAAACACTACTGCTTGACTTTTAAACTAAGGGCATATCCCAGTGTAGTTTAATTAGTGTTTCTCAAGGCCATCCCATTTCCTTGAGGTTTCTGAGCTTGGTCCCTTTAATTAATTAAAAATCTGGTTTTTAAAAAAAAAAAAAAGTACTTGACTTTTAATTAATTATTACATCTGAACTCAGACACTCCAGAAAGATTCTTAAATAGGTATAAAGTTTGACACTCCAGAAATATATTATTATGACGAAATATATTTTCGCGAGTATCTTATTAACCTTATACTCCATTCATATATCTGATCAAAATAGTAGTACTAGGTAACACGTACCATACACATAGTACCAAACGAACCAAAACAACATGCGTTACAAAACCATCATTAAAAAAAAAAAATTGCACAATTTTGGTTTTTATTTTTATTTTTTATGGTAGACTTCTCTTGGTAATTGTACCTGAAATAAGATAACGGTTATAAAAAAAACATAGCACTGTACGTTAAAAAAACAAAATAGTTTCATAAGTACGATAAAATAGTTTTCATTTAGGAAAAGGGCGGCAAAATAGTTTTAGTGGAGGTTGTTCAACTTTTTGAGTTATTGAGCTATAAGGACAAAATATATTTTCACGGAAAAACTACTATAGGGTAAGGTACCCTAGGGTAGGGTAGGGTCGGGACGATAAGTATGATAAAATAGTTTTTATTTAGGGAAATGACGCCGTCAAAATAGTTTTTAGTGGAGGTCATTCAACTTTTTGAGTTATTGAGCTATAAGGACAAAATATATTTTCACGGAAAAACTACTATCGGGTAGGGTACCCTAGGGTAGGGTAGGGGCGTAAAATACTCTAGGGTACGGTATCCTAGGCTTTAGGCACCTTCTTAGGATTTTAGAGTATACTTTTTAATTATAGGATTTTAGTAGTTTAGACACTTTCATAGGATTTTTATGATTTTAGACACTTTCATAGGATTTATGCTATATTTGGATGAGTTTTTGAGAATTTTTAAGTTTGGTTTTTGGGTAATGAGTGGAGAGAAAAATAGGGGAATAATTGGAGATAAGGGTAATGAGTGAAGAGAGATAGAGAGAAATGAGAATAATGATTAGAGAGTAAAGAGAGAAATGAGAGTAATAATTGAAAATATAGGTAATGAGTGTATTTTGAGTTGGAATTTTTTTTTTTCAAAAAGGAAACCAAACAAAGCATTAGGATTTTAAACACTTTCATAGGGTATCCTAGAGTTTAGGTACTTTCATAGGATACTAGACACTTTCACTAACTTTTAGTTATTAGTGAATTTTCACTAGTTTTGCAAAAAATGTATTTTTGTAATCATGCAATATATTTGTCTTTATGTTTAATTGCAAAAAGTGTTTGTCCTTGAGCTCAAAAAATATAAATATGAGAGATTTTTTGCTAAGTTTCCCTATAATTTAACGCTACACACCATAGCTTTCTCGAAGCAGAATCTTGTAGCCGAAAACCCCTATGGCAAAGGATTTTTCGGCTGTTGGATTTAAAAAAAAATCAAATATAATTCAACTACCGGAAAATCTCCCAGCACCTGACTCTATACGGTTTGGATTTTGAGGGAGGTTTTTATCAGTAATGAGTGGAGAAAGATAGATAGAAAAAATTTATTAGAGACCGAGATTTTGAGATCCAAAACAAACAAAAGAATTTTCAGGAAAGAGGAGATCGACCTGAGCTTTGTCCTGGTGAAATTACGTCAAGTTCAAAAGCACGCTAATAAGCATCGCAATCGAGATTTTGAGACCCAAAACAAACAAGAAAATTTTCAAGAAAGAAGAGATCGACCCGATCTTTGTCCTGTCGGGTGTTCGGACAAATAAGCCACTTTGGCTTATTTTTTGTCCTTATTCAAATTTTTTTCGTATCACTTGGCTTATTGTCATTTTTTGGGGGATTATTGCATCCTCACATCAAGAGGAATCTAAAAAGTAAAAAATTTTGACCGAAATTCAATTTTTTTTGAATAAAAACGAAAAAAAATCAATAAGCTAATTTTTTCGTGATAAGCATCGCAACCACCAGGTACAACATGACGAAGAAAGTTATTTTAAAACCCAACCACCACCAAGTACATTTCAGGAAAAAAAAAAATACTACTACAAGTATTAATGTACGAGAGAGAGAGAGAGAGAAATAATTGAACAGGGCCTTTAATGGTTCACGGGGCAAGTTGTGTTTGGAGTTTTAGGATGCCATGGCTGGATGGAACCCACAAGTTTCGCAGCATTTCACACTCCAATTTTTAAGGATGCAGCTCCGTGGACCGCTGCACGGGGCCTGGTAGGTGGTTGGTATCACACCTTCTCAAAGGAACCGTACGTGAGATAGCTACAAATAAAAGTTTCACTCAAAAGGAAGAAATGAAGTGCATATGTAAAAAATGGGAGTGTAAAAGTCATTGATTAAAAATTTTGAGTATAGGTTGGGCACTTTTAACCATTCCGCCATAGATGGGAAGAGACTCAGCTACTGAACTAGGTTTAGGTATTCCTTCCTTGGTATTTGATGCACTCATTTTCTTGCTTTTTAGCCTCTTTAGACTTGTAGGGTAACAGTTAAAAAAAAAAGGGGTTTTAATGTCTACCGCGGACCCAAAATACCATAACAATGAAACAACAAACTTTGGAAAGTTTGACCTGAAATTTCAGTCGTCCTTTCTCGTATTCACTGGGATCAAATGAAATTAATATTATTGTTTCTCGTGTTAAAATTTAAGTTTTAGTAGTTTCTCTCAAGTTTAGACTTTGAAAATGACGAAAATATCTGTCAAATTCCGACTAAATTAGGTAGTCTATTTTTCATTTTATTCAATTTCATCTGTGTGTTACTAATATCAGTTGATCACCGCACACATACAGTGGTAGGCTTGATTGTAAATGTCTAGGTTAACTTTAATCATTCTATAGAAATGCCTTGAATCAAATACTTTTCTGTAAAAATTCAATTTACTAATTCAAATAAGTTTAAAAAAACCTACAAATTGGAGCTTAATATAATTTACTTTTTTTAAATCAAATAATCTAGAAAAGCTAAATACATAAAAAAAAAATCATAATTGATATACTCCTACCAAACACCGTTCATCAATTTTTAAACAGATAAACTAAATAAATTAGATTATAAGTGATAACAAACAGGGCCATTGTGATAAGTAGACCATGTTACCTATCAAAGTTCACACTACTTAACGTGAGCATTAATTTTTGTCCTTTTCTCCAAATGGGTAAGCTATTTGTAGAAAGAATGGAAAATGATTTTCACACTTTTTTTTTTATTATGACATTCTATTTTTTGTCTTTTAGTGAAGCTTTTGTGTACATTTTTTCTCAATAAAAAACAAGAAAATGGGAGTCATAGTATATAATATAATAAAAAAGAGTGTGAATTTTTTTTTGAAAAGGAAAAAAAACAAAAATCGTATCCAAGTAGGAGACGAGTAAATCCCAAGTCCGGTGTGATACAGAAATGCACTACGACAAGAAAGCAGCAAAAAGGCTGTTTGACAGAGATCTTGTCTAAGTATGAAACCTTCTTTTGAAACCCAAAGTAATACTATTGTTGTTTGTTTGTCCTCCTCAAAAGCCCCAACCCACTGCAGAACATTTGTCCTCCTACCGTCTTTTGATTCATCTGAAACGTCCCTTTGCCCCTAGAAAGGGGTTTGAATATGGTTTATTCAAAAAGGATACCATCAACGGGACATATGTTACCAATGGGCTCCTGTACTCCTCATATGTGGGAGGTCAGTGTTCGAGCCCTGTTGTGGACGTTTAGGATTCTGAACTATGAATGTTCTTTGAAATTTTATGTGAACTTACCTACTAATACCTAGTTAACTCCCATTGATTTATATGATATTGGCAAAAAAAAAAAAAAAGGGACTTATGTTGACTCTTGGGCATAGGATAGCTCAAGCAGTCGTGTAGCTTTCCTTTGGAAGTGGGGAAGTGAGAGGTTGTGGGGCTTCGACTCCTCTGGAGAGGAAGTCACCGCTTGTGGTAATTATTACTCCACTAATTAACTACTAACTCCACTTAATGTATGACAGGAAAAAAAGAAGAAGAGACATATGCCCCTGACCCATATATCAATCCTTGGCATGGTTAAATGGGGATTAGCTTTCTTGGAGAATTGGTTAGGTCATAAAATGGCTTTTGGACCGACGTTGGAATGAAAAAGTTAAAAAAAATGAAGCAAACTAGAAAAACAAATTGAATGCAAAAATAATTCAAAAAGTCTGTCTATTTTTAATAATTTTTCTTTAGTAAACTTTTCTAAGGTTTTGATAATGGAATCTCTCTCTCTCTTCCAAAATGCCGTGGCTGTGAAATATTACGTGAAAATTATTTATAGACGAATTGATCCTTTGCAACACCCGAGCAGCATATGATTTCACTCAAGCGACGTTTTTAAGGTTCTGAAGAAATGTGAAATTCTGTACAAATCTTGCCCTAAATCATCATGAACAACTTCAAGAACTAGAGAGATAAGCAAGAACTAGAAAGAGCGAATAATGGAACTCAAACTTCTATTGAATTCTCTTCAATGATACAAAGAAGTGAACCATTGGCTTATATTGTATGCCAGTTACAATAGCACTAATTTGTTCAACTAAACCCTCAACTAACTAACAAATCATCTTAAGCTACTAACTACCTTACTAAACCAGATGATGTGGACTTATCTTGTACATCATGAAAGCTAGAATTAGCTGTGGTGGAACCAGCTATAACTGCTGCAACTTCTATCTCCTTAACACACCCCTGCGAACACATGGGAGGATTTCCAACCATGAGTTTGGACTTCAACAACTGAAACCTAGAAACAGACAAGGCTTTCGTAAAAATATCAGCTATCTAAGCCTCAGAACTAATATGATATAATGCTATATGATGATTTAGCACTTGTTCCCGAATGAAATGATAGTCGATCTCGATGTGCTTAGTCCGAGCGTGAAAAACAAGATTACGGGCAAGTGCAATGGTAGACTTATTGTCACACCAAAGAACATGAGGGGTAGAAGAAGGAATAAGCAATTCTGTAAACAATTATTGCAACCAAACTAAGTGTGTGGCTGTATGGGCCATGGCCTTGTACTCTGCTTCAGTGGATGAGCGAGCCACGGTGTGCTGTTTCTTGGCATACCAAGAAACCAGATTATGACCCATAAAAATGCCAAACCCTGTAGTAGACCTCTTGTCAACAGGATCTCCACCCCAATCAGAGTCTGCAAAGGCTGATAAACGTACAGGCCCTTTGACAAAATGCAAGCCTTGATGCACTGAACCTTTGATGTATCGAAGGATTCGTTTAACGGCCATAAAATGACTAAGCTTGGGAGCATGCATATGCTGACAAGCAACATAAACAGAATAAGAAAGCTCAGGTCTTGTTGATGTCAAATACTGCAGTGATCCCACCAAGGTTCGATACAACTGAACATTAAAAAAAAAAGGACCAGAGTCTGGAATACCAGGTTTAACTGAGGCAGGAGAATATGAGGGCTTGCAATGCACCATGCCAGCTTTGACAGGTAACTCTGTAGCATATTTGGATTGAGATAAAAACAAACCAGTAGGAGAAGTAACGACTTCGATGCCTAGAAAATAATTCAATGTGCCCAGGTCTTTCATAACAAACTTTTGACTGAGTTGAACAATACGAGACTGAATGTAAGAAGTATCACTTCCAGTGATTACTATGTCATCCACATAAATCAAGACCAACGTAATATGACTTCCCTTTGACAAAATGAATAGGGATGTGTCAGATTTTCTAGAATGAAAGCCAAGTTCAACAAGATAACTAGAAAATAGTGCATACCAGGCTCTTAGAGCTTGTTGAAGTCCATAAAGAGCTTTGGAAAGCTTGCACACATAATTGGGATGAACTGTATCTCTGTACCCAAGAGGTTGGCGCATGTATACATCTTCTGAAATAACCCCATGGAGAAATGCATTGGAAACATCTAACTAACGAAGTGGCCAACCATGATGAACATCCAAACTCAAAATAACTCTAAGAGTGGGCTGCTTAATGACAGGACTAAAAGTTTCAGTGAAATCCATTCCCTCTGCTTGTTGATTGCCATTAGCAACCAGCCTGGCCTTGTATCTGGCCACAGTACCATCAGAGTGTCTTTTAATCTTATAAATCCACTGACACCCTACGACATGCCCATGTGAATGAGGTGGAACAAGAACCCAGGTACCTTGCTTAACTAGAGCATCATACTCCTCTACCATGGCTTTTTGCCACACATAATAAGAAACAGCTTGAGTGAAGTGTTTAGGTTCAGAATTGGGTAAAGAAGAAGGAGACGTAGAGGTTGGAGAGTCAGTAGTAGCAAGTAAAGTAAAAGGATGTTTGGGCTTAAAAATCCCATCTTTGGACCTGGTCCTCATAGAGTGAGCAGGAACACCATGAGAACTAGTAGCAACAGTAGGAAAAGAAGAAGAAACAGGATGTAAAGGAGAAGGAACAGAAGAATCAAGAACAAAAGAAGGTGAAAGTGTAGGAGCAGGAAAACTAGAAGAAAAAGGAACAAAATTAGATGAATCAAAAGACACAGTAAAGGGTACAAAGGAATGAGACTGAAAAAAAGGAATAGAGATAGGGGGAGATTAAACTGGAACAGATATAGGAGGGATAGAAGAAGAAACATCAACTGTTATGTCAGAAAAAGAGACAAGAAGAACAGAAAAAGAAGACAGAGGAAATTCAGATCCTATGGACGCAGATTCTGTGGAAGAAAGAGAAGAAATAAGAGAGGAATAAGGAAATTGATCTTCAACAAACCACACATGTTGGGAGATATACACCTTATTGGTAAGAGGATCAAACCATCTATACCCTTTAGAAGTGGTACAATATCCCAGAAGTATACATGTAGTTGATTTGGGAACCAATTTATGAGAAGTATATGGCTTAAGCCAAGGAAAACAGGCACATCCAAAGGATTTGAGAGAAAGATAATCAGGCTTAGCATTGAATAGAAGAACATAAGGAACTTGAAAGTTTAATGAGGAATGAGGAAGCCTATTTGCTAGAAAAACAGTAGTACATAGAGCTTCTAACAAAAAATGTGCAGGCATGCTTGCTTGATCAAGAAGAGTGAGAGTAGTGTCCACTAAATGCCTGTGTTTTCGTTCAACCACACCATTTTGTTCAGCTGTGTGTGGACAAGAAGTTTGATGAACAATGCCACTATTAAGAAACAATTAGTCAGATAATGGTTTACAAATTCTTTGCCATTATCTGATCTAACTGTCTTGGCTGTGCGATTAAAATGATTGTGAATAAAAACTTTGAATTGTGTCAGAACAGTTTTCACATCAGATTTAAGAAACAAAGGAAACTGCCAGGAATATCTAGTGCAATCATCAATGATAAGAAGATAATATCTTTAGCCCTTAACAGAAGAAATGGGAGTAGGTCCCCACACATCCATGTGCAACAAATCAAAAGGTTGTGTAGACTTAGTTACAGACAAAGGAAAAACAAGCTTGTGACTTTTGACTTTATTACAACTAAAACATTGAACATTATAGGACTTAGAGACAAGCAAAGCAAATTGTTTTATAAGAGACTGAAACAAAGGGAAACTGGTAAGCCCTAAATAGTATAAATAATGGGGCTTATCTTTCTCCATTTTGTCACTCTCACGTGCTTAACTTGCTTTATTTAGATGAAATTGTACGGAGGTTGTGTTTTTGTGAGTTTTAGGTAAAAATGTGGAAATAAGGCGTTTTGAACGCCAAGGAGAACAATCGGAAGCATCCAAAGAGCCAAGACCACGTGGCACCCTGCCACCGAGTCCCAAAAATGATAGAAAGTAGCATTGGAAGGTGTGTCGGACATCGGAAGGCCAAGGGACATGCATAGGGTGAAGAAACAGAGAAAGATCAAAATTGTCCAAGTGGTACCGGTACTTGAAAATCTCAGTCCCTATACCCAGTGATCAGTAGCGGTGCAAAAAGCTCCAAACTGGACTGGTACCGATACCACAAAAATGCAGTACCTATACCAACTGGAATTTTCTGCAGAATTTTGTACCTGACCAAGCAACAACTTAAGGGTATTTAGGACTTTTGTAACTCGTTTATAAGGGGCTATAAATACTTTCAAGCCTCATTCCACTAGGTTATCCTTCATTTTACACTTTCTCTCTCTACCTCCCTCTTCTCATCTCCTCTATAGTTCTCATTCTCTCTTCAAGAGAGCAAGTATTTTAAGGGTTTTGAGGTTTTTTCCTTCATTAATGTTGTAAGTACTCTTGTTCTTTACATTAATCTAGCTTTTATTTTTGTTTTTGCCCATATTTTTGTATCTCTCTTCGTTTTGCCTTTTGTATACACCCACTATGGGTGAGTAGTGATCTAGGCATGGTCATGGGGTGATTTCTACCCCATGATTTAGGTGGTTTAATGGCTTCTCTCATTTCTTGTGCTTAATGTGATTTTGTGAATGGATTAAGTTCTTATCTTTATGTAACAAAACCTAGAGTTGTTAACATCTTTGATTATATATAGGCAATGACTCGATCTCTTGCCACATATAATGCTTGGAGCTATGTCACTTTAGGTGTTTACCAAAATGCCTCAAAGAACTTGTTGAACTCTAATCTTTGGTCTAAACTTAGGGTTGTTAACTTCTTTGATTGTGTGTAGACAAGTCTCCTTGGCACACCCAATGCTTAGAACTATGGCACTCTAGGTGTTTGACAAAATGCCTAAATGAGTTCCTTTCCATTTCCAAACTTTGCTGTATGAGTTAAAATTGATTTTCATAGCTAAATTTTCCAAGTGAGATCAAATGACAATGACTCTCACTTGAGTTATCAAAGAGAATCATTGAATGGCCTAAGTTATGGGCAAAATAAACCCTTAGACCTTGCCGCTTTTAATTTCTAGTCAATCTTCGTTTTCAATTAAAGTTAGGAGGTAGAGAGAATTTCCATCACTCAAAAGTTGGCCGTCTCAAAGCCGAACTAAAGATTGGCGGTCCTAACGTTAAAAACCCTTGTAAATCAAACCTCCGGCCTAGCTCCATTGGCTCCCTATGGATTTGCCTCCGGACTTCCGGATATTATGCTGCAATCGACCTAGCTCTACGCTTGGGGTGCTCTTTACTATGACACACTTTGTCGATCAAGCAGAAACTAGGGTGACCAAGCTTCTGGTGTCATAAAGTGGCAGAAGAAGTTGCCACACTCTTATTGGTATGGAAAACAGAAGGAACCTGAGAAGATTCAAACTCAAAGCAGCTCTGGATAGGATAGAGGCCCTTGTGGCATGGCCCCTTGAAGAGAATGTGATGGGATTGGTTGTCCTGAATGACACAACTATTAGAATTGAAGGTTAGAGTACAATTATTATCTTTAGGAAGCTGAAAAACTGAAAGAAGATTATGTGTAATAGCTGGAGTATGAAGGACATTAGAAAGATGAAACCGAGCTCTAGGTGTAGGCAAAATACCACTACCAGTGGAGGAAACAGACAGAGAATTACCATTTCCAACCATGACACCTCCACTAGCTGTATAGGGCTGAGGACTCATGATATTATTGAGATCTGAAGTGACATGGTTTGTAGCTCCACTATCAAGATACCAATTCTGTGTAGGTGAGGAGCTTGGAGTCTCAGGCATGCCCAAACCAGAGGCATAACTACTTGCAAAAGCTTAAGCAGATGGAAAGAATGACCAAGAACACTTGACCCAGAAACTGGTGAAGAAACTGAAGCATTATATCCACCACCACCACCATAACCAGAAGCATTACTAGGGTATGTTGAGATGTTGCAGCAGGTGGAAGCTGAGGATATGGCATAGGCATCTGAAATGATCCTGGAAAAGCAGATGTTGAAGGCCTATGCCTCCACATAGGAGAAGATTGTACCCTTGCTAACTGAAACCCTGCAGTTGGATTGAAGCTAGGAACAACAAACCCAGGAGATGGAAAAGCAGAAGGAACAGCAAACCCAAGAGATGGAAAACCAGAAGTTTGTGTATTCCTAAAATGACATGTACAAGCTGAGTGATTGTCTTCCCACAAATCTGACATGCAAGTCTTGGAAAAGTCATAAATCCTTGACCTCTTGATCTGTTCCTATTGGTAGTGTGAAACCTGGTACTTGGCTAAGAAAAATAAGAAGCTTGAGGAAAGTTTTATGGTGGTTGAAAAACATTGGTACTTGAAAGGGTTGAAAATTCTGTGAGCCTTGAGAAGTCTGAAGAGATTGAAACTGTTGTGGTTGTTGGTAAAGCTGTGATCCTTGTAAAGACTGCCATTATGCTGAGGCATGGATCCTTGAGAGGTAGTACTTGGACCAGATACATTAAGGTCCTGCCACTTTTGAGTAGCTACAAAAACGCTGCTAGACCCAGTTGTCACTTTAGACTTATGTGTTTGGTGTTCTTCTGCCTTTAGAATCGACACAAGTTCATGAAACTTGAGGTCTCTATGTGTTCTCAATGTCTACTTCAAGGAACTAAATTCCTCTTCTAGTAGACCATTAATGGTATGAAACACCATGTCATCATCATCAACGTCATAACCAACAACACTCAATTTTTGTACGCAAATTTTATCTCATCAAAGTACTCCTCCATAATACCAGTCTTTGTGAAATTAAACAAGGTATGTTTAAGTTCATGAATATTTGACCTAGATAATGAGTTAAAACGATTGTCCAGACTTTGCCACACATCAGAGGCATGTTCTAACCCTAGAACAAGGGGTAATGTGGAAGGAGATAGAGTAACAGTCAAGCATGACAACAATTGATTATCTATAAGAGTCCAAGCAATAAATGCAGGATTGGTGATTAGATTATTACTTGTATCTTGGATCTGTAGAGGAGGTGATGCAATTGTACCTTTCATGTAGTCAATGAAACCATTTGCCCTCAATGCAATCAGAACTTGTGTCTTCCAGAGAAGATAATTCTCCGAAGTGAGCTTGATCGTATCAAGCAAGTGAAAATTAGACACCGGGAAAGCCAAAGTGGAAGGCATTGCTACAGCGTTATCGGTCGAAGTAGAAGACGAAGACATCGCAATCGAATAGATCAAATCACAGAAGTAAAATTCGAGAAAAAGGAAAAATGAATCTTAGGATCGAGTCGAAGACTTGCGTCGGTGTGGGATTTTATTTCCATAACAGGTTCTCTATTTCTGTGGAACTATATTAATATTTGTAGAACATAACAGAAACTGGGCATACCATGGGAATACCACGGGAATCACGTTGCTAATTAGAGCCGTGCATCTTGAAGAGATCGATCTCTGAGATAATCATTCTCTCAGAAAATTACATTTACTTTGTTTACTCCATAAATAATTTCCTAGTGACAAATAATAAAAATTAGGGCTATCCAAGAAAAATCGAAAATCATGAAACCGGTCCGGACCGATCCGATCGGAACCTTTTGGATTTTGTCCTTGGATTAATGGTTCGGACACGGATTCAAACAATTAAAACCATGAGATACGGATTAGGATTGGATTTCCATTTCAAAACCGTGGATTAACCAAACCGGACCGTGAGATATTTAAAAAAATAAAATTTAAAATATATAAATGTGTATGTGTAATATTTATAAATAATTTATAACTTTACTAATTGTTATGAATTTTTTTTAACAATTTTACATTAATGTGACAATATATAAAAATTAAGGGATAATAAGTGTAATGTTATGGAATGTCATAACTAATAAGTGTTTGCATTTTGCATTTTTAGTTGGCAGTAGCATTAGTATTTTTATGAAAGGAAATCTGTGGATAAAATCAGAAATGAACCGTGACACGGTTCAGATTGAAACCAAACCGTGAGACTTTTGGATTAGGATTGGATTGCATTTTCTAAAAACCGTGGGGAAAATGACGGTCGAGGACGTGTTTTGATAATTAATTAATACCCGTCAAGAACATGCTGAGAACATTTGCTAATGCTGAAAATATCTTGCGCCGGCATTTTCCCAAAATCGTTGTAGGTACAGTCAAAATCGTCAAACTTGCTGCCAAGAGACTATTTGACCTTCCAATTGCTTATAGACACGTGACAGCGGGACCCGCAAAGAAAAGTAATCTCGGTCTGACCTTTACCCAACTGAGGGTAGTTGACCACCCAATGAGAAGAGGGCATGTGGAAGTGCGACGAGGATATTAGTTCCCGCGGGAAGTTACCGCGAAGCCTCGATGTTACCGCGGAATTATGAGACGCATCCTGAAATAATCCTATTAGAGAGGGGATCGCGTGACTACAAAAGATGATACTAAAGAGTTCCTTGGGTCCCGTCCTAACCCAGAGGCAGGGTTCAAGAGGGACTCCGCGGAGAAAATACGATCGCCGCGGGTCGCGACCTCGCTCCAGCGGGAATAAGGGTATTCTTTGTGGCTTGGTGGCTTGGGATTGAGGTATCGCCACGGGGTTACGAGCCGCCCCGCGGACAGATGCCCACGAAAATGGCAAGTTTCCCCAAGGCCAGGAGGTACAGAGGGGACATGTGTCAGGATTTAATAGGAGCGCCGTCCTGGGCTTGACCTAGGCCCAGGTGCCCTATAAATACCCCTGACATACCCAATGATGAAAAAAATCTTTTTCCTGGAAAGAGTGCGTGAGCACTGAATTTGAGGAAGGAGAACATTCTTCCTCACAGAAAAAGAGTGACCTCACTTAACCTCGGAAAAAGGTCGAACATCCCGCGGAGAACGAAAGAGACACGCTGCCTCTGTTCCGTCTGTACCTTCTGCTCTTTCCCTCACCCCACAAGATTTCTCCCCTATTCTTTTCGCTAATCATCAACCAATCGCACCTTTTCAGCTCACGGATATGCACACGTAAGCGATTTCGACGGAGCCCCTTCCACCTACAACCGTGAGATACGAATTAGGATTGAATTCATAGGAATCTGATCTAATCCGGACCGTAGACAGCCCTAATAAAGACCAACCGTGTTTAAATAAAGGAAGTTGGCATGACGAATGGCATTCAACCATGAGACAGGAAGCGCTCGGTTAATCCCCACAAAGTCCAAAGCAGAGGAGATCAGAAAGAAGGAAAACAGCCATCAATTCAAGTTCGAAAAAGTTGAAGGCAGGCCTTTTAAATTAGCAGAATTGTTGTGATTAGAAGAAGAAGATGATCAACCCATTTCAGAATTATTTGTGTTCTTGTAATACGAGTTAACTTTGAGTGTTCTCCGTCGATTATAGGGTAATATTTTGGAGATCAATCGTGTATCTTCATTCATCTTCAAGATTGCATTGTTTGGAGTGTCACTTTGTGTTCAGAGAAATCCTAAAATGCGACATTGAACCATAGATTCTCTGTGGGAAACAAACCATTATTTTTCAGCACTCATTTGTTGTTTCCTTTATTTGTCGGCTGTGTCGATTACGGCCTAGAGAGAGAGTGTTTATATGGGTGACCCCGTTAAGTATTTTTCCAAAATACTGGTTAGGTCATGCGGCTACCGATGGACCATCAATTTGCTTATTATCATCAACCAATTCGATCAATGTCAATATTACATCACCTCCGTCCCAAAATATTTGTCTGGTCCATGAAATGAGAACACGAAAACAATACAACTTTTTCAAGAAAAATTCAAAAAAATCTCAGCAATTTACTAGATGTCGATGAGTTTTTTTTTTTATAATTCATGAACGAAGTTTGAATGTTAATTTGAGTTCTCGTTTTGCTGACCGAACAAACTTTTTAGGACAGGGGTGTAGAAGATATATCATTTTCCCATTTTGTATTAGCACTTCGTTATCGTTGGATCCATTGGAAGTTCAGAACTAGGAATGGGCTTACAGAATCCATTCATTATTCGAAAGGGCAGGCCGGCATTACGTGTTGACCTGCGGTGCTGGCCGGCCTTATTTGGGGCCATGAGTTAGTAAGCCCAGTAGTCTTCAAAAAACATTTATCTTTCTTACTAACGTGGATTGGACGCCTTCGAATCTTTTTTGATGGAGCAATGTTATGGTGACCATCTTTTTTTTTAATCCGTATGGTGACCTCATCATATTTTAAGTAGAATGTGAATTAGAATATGAATCTTTTCCTTAAATTCTTCCTCTGACACAAACTTTTTCTCCAAATCATCTAGAGCATGGATTCTTTCCTTAAAATTTTCTTTTTGCATTTCAACCTTTAACTTTGTGTGTTGAGAATACATTACATGGACGACTTCCATATTACTCCATCTGTCCCAAATTACGGGATCCCTATGAAAAGACGTGCATTTTTTAGATAAAAAAAATAAAATACTTCTGCACACCATTTTTTAAAGTTTCTTTGCACCATATTAAAGAACTCTTGAAGTACTTTCATTTGGTCGTAAGAAACTTGAAAAATGAAGCTTAAAAGTACTTTATTTTTCGAACCGAAAATTGCATGACTTTTTGTAGGGGCGGACAATTTGGGACAGAGGGAGTACTAACTACAAATTAGATGTTTAGATTAATTGATCGACAAAAATTAAAGATGCTCGTGCATGTTTAATTTCTATTAATTGTAATTGTAATTATTATTATTATTTTTTCATGTTTCAAGAAACTTTAGTTTGAATCCAATCATATCCCCATTGTCATTTTTTCGTGTCCATGCACCAACGATTTTTTAAAGATTGGATGCATGGCGTCTTTATGTTTTGGTGATCATCTTTGAGTACCATATTTGGGATACCATATAATGTGTCACCAATATATAAATAGAATGTGCTCCAGTACCACATGACAAATGAAGCACATTCTATCAATACTTTGATGATACATCACATGATATCAAAACATGGTATTCAAAGATGATCATAATAGAGTACAAAAGACTACTCCCTTCTTTTTACTTTCTCTCTCTAAAAACTAGATCTAGGGTTTCAACCAGGAGAGGGGCAACACTGCCTCCACACACCACACACACACTCCCCCCCCCCCCCCCCCCCCCCCCTACTGTTCGTTGTCTGGTTCTCTAGCCTGGTGGTACAAGAGCTAGGTCTCCAGCAAGCAGGTTACCGACCTTGGGTCGATTGGTCTGTTTTGGATGGCTCCTCCTTGTCCTCTTAGTCTCTGGATGTTTCTTGGGCCGACAGTGGATGTGGACGCAATAACCGATGAGGTTCTCCGATGTTTTTCTTCTTGTTTTTTTTTCTCCAACTGAGTTTTCCTGTAGGTTTTTCTGTCTAGGTCTTCCTTAGATCTGGCTGTGTACCGGTCTGGGTCTCCCCCAAATCCAGTGGGTGTGGTAGGTGGGTGAATAACTCTGAGTTTTTTCCTGTTTTGGTGGTGGTTTCGTGGTGTTTTGAGTTGAGACCTGTGACCGCCGTGGTTGCATGGGCTGGTTTGTTGCCGTTGTGCTTGCCCATGTGCTGGAATTTGTCGTGTCAGCGAAGACTTGCCCTGGAGTGGCATCCGTGCTGTGATTGAGAAGGCGCACCGGCGTTTCGTTGGTGTTGTATGTTTTCCTCTTAAGAGCTAGCCGGTGGGCCAGTTTGGGTTTCTGCTTCCGATTGACGATTTCATCATGCGCTTAATTTGGGTTTGAGCTGGGGATCTTTTGGAATCCTCTACTTCAGAGTCACAGACGGGATTCTCGTACCGGCACTTACTGTAGGTTTTGCTTTGGCAAGGTGTTCTTGAGTTTGTAGCCTGTGTGCTTCTAGTAGTAACTCATGTCTTTAATTTGATAGTTTTGGTTCATTCTTGTATATTGTGATGAAATCATTTCCCTTTGGGTGATGAATGAATTGCTTGACATTGATAAAAAAGAAAAAAGAAAAAAAGAAGATGGTCACTATAACATTGCCCTTTTCAAAAGTATGGTAAACAATTAGCAAACAGAATTATTTTTTCCCCGACAGAAATCAACGGGATACATTTACGAAGCAAAATCTCAGTCCTAAGCGGGATACAACCTGGCTGAAGATATTTTTTTTTACTAAGACAATTAGATGCTAACCAATACGCCACTTTATTCTTCTCCCTACGACACCACGCGAAAACCCAATCCCTAGTTTTTGCCCACATCTTAACGTCCTCCACCACATCACTGTTTTCCAATTTTGGATCCTTAGTTCGTTAGCTCTAAGTAGTCCGATTAGAATACTGCTTCCGAGAAATTCATTTCCAGAGCAACGAGGCAAGCAATACGAAGAGCCCAAGCTTCAACCGAAATGGCCGAAGATGCTGAAATTCTACCAACACACCATAAAAGAGCTGATCCACTACTGTCTCTCGCGATAATGCCAAAGGCAGCCGAGCTGCGGAAGGAATTGTATATATGCTCCTCCATCAGTATTGAATTTGATAACGGAGGGTTGGTTTGACCATCTTGTATCCCGAGCAGGTAAGAAGGCGGGCGCCTTAGGCCGGCCCCATGAACATGACTTGAAGGTGTTTTTTATATGTTTCCAGAAGAAAAAACAAAGGTGTACTATTTTTGGCATGTGGTTAAGACAACTAGCGTTGTCCCGAATACCCAATGTGTGGAAGTAGGATTCCATCTTAAAAAGATATCTGTTTGCATTACTGAAAATAAATCGATAAGCCCAACAACTCAACCACTATAAACCCAACCCAACTATAGGTCCCCATTAGGGAAAGAAATAATCCACACGGAAGAATATTCACACGCAGGTGGAAAGACTCAAACTCTTGACCTCCTTGTGAGCTGCAAGAATCCTGGCCAACTGAGCTGCTAGTCCCAGTTGGTTCCATACCATTTTCTTTCCCACCCCTCCAAATGTTAAAACTTTTTTTGGTCGATCCACTGTGGGTCCACAACAGTGATGCAAACCGTTCATTCCCTAAATCTTTCATTTAACATCATCGTCTGCAAGAGGAAGTCGACTTGATCATGAAAAAATCGTATAAGATTGGATAAATTTTGTCTAGAATCACGAGGACGTACCACTCAGTTCGTACAATTTGTTTGCCTATATACCAATTTCGAATCAAATTAATTTTTCACTAGAGCTGGTGTGCAATGCAACGTACATGATGAACCATTCCAATCACCGCAGAACGGCCATTTTACAGGCTAGTAAAATAAAAGTTTTTTTGGAGGAGTTTGAAGGAAATATAACAATTAGGAGTGAGCCGAACCCTTTTGATTATTATTATTATTTTTTTTCTGGAAAAAGATAGAAATGGAAGCCTTTTGATTGGGTTGTTGAAGATCACATGATGTACAGGATTTGGAGGTCGTGAGTAGGAGTATCTGTAAAGATACTTCCAAGATGAGTAGTGCGGATGTATCTTTCACCTGTTTGGGCTCTGGCCCTACTTTTATTCAATTCATGTGCATGCCAAACCACACTTTCCTACCTAGCTGTCCCGATAACGGGTTAAGTCCGTAACTGGCACATGAATTTTGTGACCTCCTCATTCTCTCTCTCTAGATCTCTAGATCTCTCTCTCTCTGGTGGAGATGATTGGCCTAAACTCACATGGATTATGAAAGGGATGTTCGACTGTTCTTTGGTTGCAGGGAGATGTTTACTATTATATATGCAATTGGTCAGTATCCTAATACAAATGGAGAGAGAGAGAGAGAGAGAGAGAGAGAGAGAGAGAGAGAGAGAGTATTTGACAATATTGGTCTAATTTTACTCAATAAATTTGTTGTCGACTAAAAAAAATATAGCCGCTAAAGTTCTAGCGAGGGCTTTGTTTCTCATCCCACTCTATGTAAATACTAATATTAAAGATTGATAAAACTTCGTTTAGAAATAAAAGATTGATAAAAAAATTAGGGAAATAATTTTGCCTCTCTTTTTTGTTAACACCATTCCCTTGCAAGTGTATTTTTTGCAAGTGTATTTTTGCACTAAAAATACACTTGCAGGAGAGTGACGTTGACAAAAAAGAGAGGCAAAATTAGCAACAAAAAATTTTGTCGAATGCAATCAAAGACAGCCCAGCCTCAGGTCGAGCCGAATTAAGCTTGGACCGATTCGTTTTGGTAGGTAGCAATTTAGGGGTGGGCATCGGGTCGGGTCGTGTCATCTTGTGTTCGTATCAAAATTCTCTCAACCCTAACCTAACCTATTTAGCTTTTATGTTATCGTGTCGTGTCATATTTGTGTTTCGTGTCAAAAATAGCTGAACCTAACCTGCTAACTTCGTGTCCGGTTCGTGTCGTGTTATTATGTCCTTTCATAAATTCTCATGTCGTGTCGTGTACGTCATCTCGTACTTGTGTCGTGCCATCTCGCGCGTGTTCGTATCAGAATTATCTTAATCCTAACCCTAATCCTAACCCAATCCGTTTAGCTTTTCGTGTTATTGTGTTGTGTCATATTCGTGTTTCGTGTTAGAAATAGTCAACCCTAGCCTGCTAAATTTGTATCTGGTTCATGTCATGTCGAAAATTTCCACCCCTAAGTAGCATGCATGTGCACTACAATGGGCTGGCTAAACCCACATGACCTAAAGGTCCTCCCCGCTTAACACAGTTGGGTGCCCCAAAGGACATGTGACATAGTTGACCGATGAGGTACAATAACCTCTTCACGCAATGCTTTGATATGGGTCAAGGGGAATTGCAATGGGGAGAGGGGCAAACAAATGCAAATTGATGGAGTGGCTTTTACGAAATTGCACCTGACATGGAAATGAAAATATTAATTGCACATACATGGAATCAGGTTGTTGAAAAGACCATTTTACCCCTTGTAAGTGGAACCCTAAAAATTCTCTCATTGGAGGCGATCTATTCTATACAAAGTGCAATAAAATGTCATGTAAGGTGCAACATTATTCGATTGAAGGTGCAAATGATACGTTTCCCAAAAAATAAAGTATGATATGACATCACAATGCTCGTCCAGAAATGGGTGCAATTTAGTTTCATAAAGAGTACAATTTTCTTGATCAAAGATGCAAGAATGTTAGACTCATGAAGCAATGTTTCATTTTTTCAATTCGTAAAGTTTGACTTAGATATCAAAATAACACCCAACTTGTCTTCCTTGGGGGCAATCCATTCCATACAAAGTGTAATAAGATGTCATATAAGGTGCAATGCTTTTCGACTGAAGGAGCAAATAATCCGTTTCCTAGAAAATAAAGTCTGATTTGATATCACACTACCCACTTGTCCTGAATTGGGTGCAATTAAGTTCCATTAAGAGTGCAATTTTTACAACCAAAAGTGGAAGAATGTTAACCTCATGGAGCAATATTTTCATTTTTCAATATGTAAAATTTGACTTAGACATCACAATGGCACCAAACTTGTTCTCAGTGGGGGCAATCTGGTCGATACAAAGTGCAATAAATTGCCATATAAGGTGCAACACTATTCGATTCAAGGAGCAAAGAATTTGAGTACAGGGGCATTTTTGTTCGGCTAATTTCATAATACCATTTTTGTTTGTCCTTCTTCCTGCTGAAATGCAATTCTGCCTATGGTTAAGGACTTCAACTTCATCATGCAAACCATTTTCACTTTCCATTTTATTTTTCTTACTAATCAAACGGACCCTTACATTTTGCGTTATCATCCCAACAAACTAACACCGAATGTTGCTCGTTCAATTGCCCACTTTGAATAGTGCAAAAAACTCATACACAAAATAATGGTGAAGTGAAAGAAAAGAAAAAGAAAAAGTATTTTTTCTCACATTCATTTGATTAGAATGGAAGTTTTGCAAGAAAATAATAGAGAAAATAAGATATTCTTATTTGGAGGGAATAAAATTGCCGAAATTAAAAAAGAAAAGGTGGAGGTAAGAGGATAAAGAAAGAAGTTAGAGTAATTATTGTTGATTTTTTTGAGAAAATAAAATTTCTCTGCACATTTTGTGAGAAAAAGTAAAGCAAGCTCTCATGTTTTAGAGGGTTGTACAGAAAAATTAACTTTCTACCACTTTTTAGGATATTCTTCCTAAGTGAACACAAAAAAATAATTATTTTTCCCTGTCTTGCATTTTCCCCATTATTTTGCTAATCTGACGGACCCTAATAGAGAAAAATGAGGAAAAATGAGATCTATTTGATTTATCAAAAGAAAATCGTTAAAAACGAAGATGTGTTTCTTTCTACTACTCGTAGTGGGAAGTGTAAGCGGCAAAGATGATACTTTCTCCGTCCTTATATAAGTGTCTGTCGTGCAAACTTAGACCTTATAAAAGATATATATTTTTAGTTAAAAATTTTAATTTTTTTCACAAATTAATAAAACTCATTGCTATCTATTCATTTGTGAAAAAGATTTGATTTTTTTAACGAAATAAATGCATTTTTTAAAGATCTAAATTTACGCGCCAGATACTTATTTGAGGAACGAGGGAGTAGTAGTAAATCATGGGGACGAAGGGTTTGAAGGGCTATGCTATAATAAGAGGTTAAAAAACAGTACTGAAAGTAGTCAGTAGGGAAAAGCAAAGATAAACCCTGACATGTGTGTTTTTCGCTTGGCTTGACTTGGCTTGGTCGTTGAGGATAGAGAATTATGAGACACATTTGGAAAAATGACGGCAAATGATGTGTTTTGATAATTAATATCCGTTAAGGACAAGTTAAGAACATTTGTTAATGCTGAAAATGTCCTTAACGGAAATTAATTATCAAAACACGTGTTGGGCCATCATTTTCGTGACACATTTCCTCCATCATGGATGCATGCATGCCTGGTTGCATCCGACATGTGTGTTTTGGCTTGGCTTTTCTGAAAAAAGAAAAAGAAAAAACACTATGGGTAGACCATTTGTTGTGTGCACCAGACTCTGTGGAACCTACTTCAAGGTTGCAAAAAATAAAAATAAAAATAAATCGGAGCCGTTGAAAATATTTTTTTAAGGGCCCAAACAAAAATCAGCTCAGTCAGATTTCGATAATAACTTAAATAATTTTTCCAATTTTTGGTCCTTGAATTCGAAGGAACCAAAAATTGAGTGACTTGATCAAGCTCTTATCGATATTCGACTGTGATGATTCTTCACAAGGACTCTAAAAATTACAGTATATTCTAAAAAATTGAATGGCTCTCACTATTTTTGTGGAACCCACCTTTGGGTCTCACACAGTCGGATCTATATTTGGATTTTGGAGTACACCAAGTCGTGTAGCCATCCTTGGGTTATTTCTGCTAAGGTTGAAGAAGCCCAAAATTGGCTTTCCTAGTTGTGGCTGCAGGGTGGTGAATGCTCGGGGTTTTTCATAATGAAATCAGTTTTCTTCACTTTGAGATTTTCAAAACCACTCCTCTTTCAACATGGTTTTTAATAGCAAGTTTTTTATCCAATGATTACTTTCATTATCTCTCAACTTATAACCTAAAAATCTCCATTAAAACCTTTATCAAATAACCCCGATCCATACTCTGAGGTTCAATAGAGAATTATCCTATAAAAGTATAGCCCTTTTTTTTTTTTCCTTCACACACTCTATATAGAAAGAAAATTAACTTTTGGTGTTTGGGTGCAAATGCTGCAAGTGTGCAAAACAAAGCAAAATCAGATCTGAATTACAGGAAACCAATGAAGTCAGCTCTTAATCAACTTGTGCCAGTTTAGTTGGTCAAGACTTTTGCGTTTTAATAGGACGTTAGGAGTTCGAGTCTTTCCAACATGCGTTGTGGGTGTTCTTATGTTGGGATTATTTCTTTCCCAAATGGGGGTTTGTAGTTGGGTTGGGTTTTTTTTTTCCACATTTGTTAGTTTTACATCAATTTTCTTATGGATTATTGCTTCATCATGATAAGAAGAATCTAAAAAGTATAAAATTATGATCAAAACCTAAATTATTTTGAATAAAAATGAAAAAATTGGCATATTTGTTTATTTTTGTCTCTATTCAAAAAATTATGTTTCGACCGTAATTTTTTATTTTCAGATTCATCTTGTCAAGAAAAATTAATAATCCACAAAAAAGTTGACGAAAAATTTATAAATACCGAAAATATTTAAATAAAAACAAAAAAAATCATTTAACTTATTTAGCCGAACAACCCTAAGTAAAGACTAAATTATTAGTCTTCCGGGAATTGAGGCAGTCTTTGACTTTTACATTCAATGATTAACGGTGGGGCATGTGCAATGCAATATGATTGAAGTGGAACATGATTGCCTGGGTATTGAACATCCCAGCACCGATGGTGCATAAATTGGAGCGCAGGGCCACTTTTAGCTTCCGTACAAACGATTTGAATTATTCATTTATTACAGTATAAAATATCTTTTCAAGTATTTTAATAAAAAATTAACTCAATTCGATAGATGCAAGCACTTGATACAACGTACCGACTATTCATTAGAATCTAGGATCCTCTATTCTAATTGAAAAATTAGTATATTAAAAACATTCGTAGTTATGAGATAAAGCTGATTTTTATTTGCAGGGTTATTTAGAAAAATATTAAAAATTAGTGGGCGGTTCAATTCATTTTTACGAGATTCAAAATTGGGCCCCACACCATTGGTGCATGCTTATCGGTACCCATGGACAAGTTGATTGAACTTTGAAGTACTAGATTTTAACTCAGAATTGACGAGCGCAAGCACACCAAATTGTGTGAACTTAGGTCCCGTACTAACAACGGGAGGCATTCAATTTATTTAAAATATTATTATAAGAGTTAATATAAGTAATTAAGTCATTCAAATTTTGATAGATGATTGATCAATTAATTTAATTTTTTTACATGCAAATTGAGGAACGAAAATTTATTAAGCCCTTACCGATATACGGAAGACTTGACTTTTCACAAAATCTCTTAAAATGTATTTTAAACAAATTAAACGACTCTGATTGGTGTACATTTTGTACATCAAATGTTGTTCCCGCAATTTTCTTGTTGACTCAAATAGGTTACCAATTCTCACAAGTTTGTCATTCCACCTGCGGTCGTGTGCCAGAGCCTATAGTGTCAGTAAGGCTCGCATCGGTGTGGTCCTACTCATGTTAGTGGGGTTTGCTCGTCGGTGGTTGTTCATTGGCGTCAGCGTGCCTTCTGATATGGGTGTGCGTGCATTGAGTTTCTTCTGGACAACATACACCCGTTTGGATTTCCTCTTGTGTTGATTGTGTATTTGAGCTCGGTGTCTATGTTAGATACTTTACTACCTTTGTTGAGACTGGTTCTTGTGTCCTGACATTATCGCCAGCCTGCATCAATAGTAGGTGCCATTGAGTTGCGTTTGATGCAGGTGGTCACATCTAGGTTTAAGTAGTTTTGGTTCACTCCTGTATTTCGTGAGAAAATTTGTATGTAATTACCTTCGGCTTTATATGTTAAATGGATTGAATCGATTTAAAAATAGGTGGTTACCAATTAATTGAGGCGGTACAATTTCACTTTTTTCAGTGGTTACCAATTAATTGAGGCGGTACAATTTCACTTTTTTCAGTTTCCAGTACGTAAATCAATTTCATGACTCCAAATTGACATGGTACTACTCGTTTCTCATACAGGTTGAAGAATGAATGCTCAATGCATCATTAAATTGGATGTACAGATAAGAAAAAGAAAGAGTTTAAATAGTACTCCCTCCCAATTTACTTGTCATAGTTCTATTCTAATTGGATAAAAAAATTAGTTATATCTTTAAATTAGTAATGAATTTTATATTCAATATGGATCTTGTTTGATAGATCTCAATTTATTTTATAATACAATGTTTTCAAAATCACCTAAAACATTATAAATTACAAAATATAATCAATTAAAAAGTGACACGAACTCCCAAAAGTGACAATTAAATTGGAACGGATGGAGTTCTTTTTACCTTGGGTGAAAACTCTATTCCACTGCCCCTTGCGGCTCCACCATGCACCATGCATTTTTTTTCTCTAGTAATTTGAATCGTTCATTTTGTAAGGGTCACAAAGTAGTACATTCGCGCAAAAAAATTATGTTTATTGGATATCGATAGGTGCATTAAAAATTAAGTTTTAGTTTATAAAATAGACGGTCATGGATAGTTTAACTTTAAACTTATCTACCGTCAATTTTATAAACCAACCTTTTATTTGCTATATACCTATCCATGTCCGATAAAATAGATTTTTTGTGCAGATATATTATTCTGTGAGCCTTACAAGATGAACGGTTTAAATTACTGCAATATATGCACGATAGTACCCACAATTGGTGGTGGTGGGAAACTTGAAATTTTCACCTAAGGTGAATAGAATTTAAACTCGATAAGAAATGGTGCAAAAGCTTCCAGTTTGTGAAGATGGAAAGACAAGGACTATACTTCATGTAATCCAAACTATGGGACAGAATGTTAGTACAAGTGAGCCGAGAGGGAGAGACAGAGAGAAAGAGGAGACCGCACTCGGTTGGTTGGTGGATTTGCTCTTTACATAATTAATTAGAGTTTGATTATTGGAGTCCAGCTGCAAGAAAATAATTTGTTTTGAATATTCCATAGTCCCGTTTTGGATGGACTTCCTTTGACTGGATCAGAGATGAGATTAGTTAAGGTGCGCGTACATTAATCCGAACAACCTGGTTGTTGAACAAGAGAGAGAGTCAGAGAGAGGTATCCAATCCTTTGGTCATACAGGCAAAAATGACCTCCTAGGAAGGGAAATTCACAACCTCCACCTATCCACATTGCATCTCAATCAATCTTCCCACATTAACATCTCTTTCTGACTCTCTCTCTCTCTCTCTCTCTCAACTGATTTTCTTTCTCTGTTCATTGCTTTTTGTGCTCATGGAAACTAGCATCACTGCAGGAAATCATACCATTAACCCCCACCATTCACCTCCTCAAGTAACCACCCACAATCACCACCATGACATTCTCCCTACCACTACCCTTCTCATAATTGTAATCCCCATTATCGTTGTTCTCTTACTCCTAGCAATACTACTCGTTATCGTGATGCTCCGACGTCTGAAATCGACTAAGAACACGAGCAGTAGCAGCAGTGGCAGCAACAATTGCCTCACCAACAGCAATTGCTTGTTCAATGCTCATGCTCATAGCACTGTCAACATCAATGCAAGCCCAGGTACTAAACTAGTTTCAATTTTTCAGTTCTTCTTTGATATCAATTTTTAACCCTTCCCTTCCAAATTGTCCATTTTCACTATTCAGAAGTTTCATAAAATATGGTCAACTAGGGTTGGCACGAAGAAACACGCTTTGAGCATACCAAGCCGGCTTCTCTTAGAAGTATTGTTCCCAAATAAGCTTTCAACAACTATAGAAACTTTCTCAACGAGAACTAACTAGAGGTTTTTGATTGGCGAGAAAATTGTCAATTTTTTTTTCCAAGAAGTATACATTATTTGTTGACGTGATTAAATGCCACGACTGTCCGAAAAGAAAAACCGAATTGAGATGAATCGAGTATCCCTCGTCGCGAATTGTAATCGCGTTTAGCAAATTCAAGATGATGAGAATACAAAATCAAGAGTTGCTCATGACTTGGAGCAATTGCAACCATTTTAGGCTCGAACTGTTAACTTTAATTTTTTTTTTTTACAAGAACTGGCTCCCAGACTTTCCTTGTGCTTCTGTGTACATATATTGGAAAATTTTGTGATCTGGGTATACTTGAAAATGTGGCAGAAGTGAAGGGAGGGTGTTTTTATGGAGCGGGCCGAAACCCGCCGGCTAAGTTCATGGGAGTCCAAGTATTCACATACAAGGAGCTTGAATTGGCCACCGATAATTTCAGCGAAGCAAATGTGATCGGAAATGGAGATTTTGGAGTAATTTACAGAGGGGTTTTAAGAGACGGTACTGTTGCAGCAGTCAAGAAATTGCACAGGGAAGGAAAGCAAGGGGAACGAGCATTCCGGGTAGAGGTTAGTTAACAAGTTTTCGTTTCTCTCTGTTTGATGTCCTTATTACTTGTTTCCTCTTTTATTATTTATTTTTTATAATCGAGATGTCCGGACCAGCTTACGCACGCCACGACTAATCCTCAAAGGAAACTAGCATAACAACCCACTGCCATAGCCCTCCACTTAAATCACGGTTTGCTTCTTGGGGAAATAAAATCATGTCATGTTGCAGACGCAAGTTCGCCCTTATCATTGGGGCAACCCATGGATGGGTTAATACTTGTTTCTTTGTTGTTTGCTTTACTGTTTATAACCTATACAATGGCTGTGTTAACGAAAATGTTGACAGACAAGCAGAGAAAACAGGGGAGAAAAAGTGAGAAATCTTTTAACAAGACAAAAATTTCCTTTCCAGTATACAAAAGTGGAATACAAAGTAGGAGTAATCTGTTTCTTTCATTCTCTATCCCTGTTTTCCAGTACACACTTACTTTTTTATAACCCTCCGGACCAACTTGCACACGGCTCCACCAATTTCAGAGCGTTGAAGTTAACGACCGAGTAAACTCTACAGTGGCCCCTAAGTTTGAAATTTTTTGTCCTCATAAAATTCGAAGATGCGACCTTACGTTAAACAAATATTTATTTACTTTCTCACGGCCACGCTACTCGGCCCAACCCCTTCGGGTTGTGCACACCTTAATTCATAGGGACCAAAACAGAACACAGTCATAGTTGGTGTTCGGAATATACTCATTCCTGCCTACCACAAGAGTCAGAAAAAAATTTCATTATTATGCTCCTAATAATTACCCCTGGCATGGCTTTCACTGTTTCGAATTAATTTCAATTTCCCCACATGTCGAACCTTTTGCTTTGGTCGAATCTACTCTGCAAATGGCTATGGTTGACTTATCTCTTGCTCTGTTTCATATACACAGAGTGCCCCACAATTCCTGCAAGTCTTATGCCTATGATCTTCTCACCCCCACCTAGGAATGAAAAAACAATTACCAATAAAAATCTGGAGGGAATGTTGACTGCCCTCTCCCCACGTTACCCGGATCTGCATTGATCATTATTATCATCCACCTGTATTGATAAATATATAATTCAGCCTTGCATAGGGTGTGCAAGTCGAAATCCCTACCTCTTTGTAGTTGTTTTTTTAAAATGATTTTGATACTCTCAATTTTACGATCCATAACCCTTTTTTTATTTTATCCACGTGAATTTACAATATCGTTCTGGAATGTGTGAAAAAGTGTTTTGAAAAAGAACAAGATAGTAAATTCAAGTAGATGAAAACAAAAAAAGAGAGTGGAGATTGTAAAAAAAGGAGTGCGAAAATTATTTTCTTTGTTTTTTTTAGAAAGAGTAAGAACTTCATTGATAAAAGAGATTACAATGTACTGTGTGCATCTAATATAACTGGAAAAGATTACACATGAACGGTAAATAACATTCAAATAGTTACATCCAGCAATAAATTGATCACCAGTTAGATGTCATGGAAGCACGTGCAGATTGTCGATGAACAACTATAACTTAATTGTTTGGGAATTGATATTTACACTCCATTTTTTGTTATATCCACACTCCTCTCTCTCTCTCTCTCTCTCTCTCTCTCTCTCTCTCTCTCTCTCTCTCTCTCTCTCTCTCTCTCTCTCTCTCTTTTTGTATGTTGAAAGTGTATGTATTATTTTTGCTAAAAAACCACAAAAAAAAAAAAAAAAGGAAGTGTGAATATCAATTCCCAATTGTTTTTGTTTACAAGCTTTGATACTTCCCATTCCAAAATCGTAGAAATGTTTTGCACCAATTTAAAAACGACCTTAAAAATTTGAGTTTCCCATACTGAGCAAAATAAAACAGGATATAGCAAATAAAATAGGATGGAGGGAGTACTTTTTATCTACGAATAGCAGGACTTTTCCCAATAAAATATAAACGGAAGAAATATTTAAAAAATACTAATTTTCTTTTCCAGATAGTTTTGGAAACCTATCGAGTACATATATTTTGGAAATGTTGCTGATTTTGCCACTCTTTTATTTGTTAACGTCACTCCCTTGCAAGTATATTTTTGGTGCAAAAGTACACTTGCAGAGGAGTGGTGTTAACAAAAAAGGGAGTGACAAAATCATTTCCGTTTGGAAATGGCCTTTTTTTTCCAGAAAGAATGGATGTTTTGAATTGTACTTGGTTAACTATTTCCCCTCAAGAATGACTTCGAAAGGAAAGAGGAGCATTTCATTGACGAAAAAATGCCTTTATCCTTTTTTTGGCAGGTTGATTTATTGAGCCGCTTATACTCTCCTTACTTGGTGCAACTGCTAGGCTATTGTGCAGACCAGCACCACCGCCTGCTAATAATGGAATTCATGCCCAACGCCACCCTCCACCGCCACCTCCACCACCACCACCCTCGTACGCTGAACTGGGGGGTCCGCCTGCGCGTGGCCCTCGACTGTGCCAAAGCTCTCGAATTCCTTCACGAGCACTCATTGCCCTCCGTCATCCACCGCGATTTCAAGTCCAGTAACATCCTCTTGGATGAGAATTTCAGAGCCAAGGTTTCCGATTTTGGATTGGCCAAGACAGGATCGGATAAGATCAACGGTCAGATCTCGACGCGCGTGCTGGGGACCACCGGTTACTTAGCCCCCGAGTGAGTGGCTCTTCAACTCTCAGGCATCTCTCTTTTTCATTACAATCACCTATCAATACTCAATCATGGTCACAAGGCTAGCCCAGGTCCCCCACTGCGCAGGGTTTTGTTTGGAAGCATCCATTCTTTTTCAACCCTCACTTACCTTACAAGACAATATGCGTTGTAATTCCTGTACCCGGGGATACTGCCGAGCAGCTCTCTGCTGAGCGGCATCTCGGCATAGACGGCTCGAATCGAATATGAACACATACAAATTAACTGTTTGTTTCTCGATTAAGATCCGAGCCGTCGATTGCCGAAATCCCTCCATCTTTATGGCAGGGTGCTGCTTGGCACCATCTCCCATTCCGTAATTCCTTCATCTTTTTGGCATCCAGTTTCCAAACAACCAATCTAATGAACTCAAACTCTTGAAAAAAATGAAAAGAGATAATTATTGTCTCTGATATCATGCATAAGATAACAATTACTTGGCTTATTTTTGTCAAATGTAGGTATGCATCAACAGGTAAACTTACCACGAAATCAGATGTATACAGCTACGGTGTGGTACTTCTGGAACTCCTAACGGGCCGAGTACCCGTCGATACCAAGCGGCCACCTGGAGAACATGTCCTTGTCTCTTGGGTTAGTAAAATATCATCATCCAAACAAGTGAAATAAATTGACTTATTTTGCTAAAAAGTGGTTATTTCTTAAAATACTTGGATAAAAGTTTTTTTTTTTATTTTTTCGATTCCTATCGTCGAGACGAATCAATAATCTGCAAAAGTTTAGCGCAAAACTAACAAATGTGAAAAAAATTCAAATAAGGACAAAACCAACTTAATTTTTTTTTTATTATTTAAATTTTAGAAGAACTCACCCTTTACTCTATTAAGTTAAACAGACTGTTTTTCCCCCTCCCCCTCAAATTGATCTTTACTCGACACATTGACTGCCCGTTTAAGACAAACAAAACTAAGAAAACCCTTTCCAACATAAGCTGTAAAGCGCATTTTGTAACTTAACAAGATCATAAAAGTTGGATTCAAATGCAGTAAAAAAATTGGAGTGCCAGTATCATTTTCTACGAAAATGTAAGCGTACATACGAACGATGCTTGAAGAACACATCAATACTTTTGTTTTTTTTTATCTCGTTTTCCTTGGTTCGTTCATTTTGTTCAAAACCTATGGCACAGTGTAGTTCTTGCCATCAGACCAGGTAAAATTAAGCTAGCAAAGTGATAAACCTCTGAACTACTGTTTCTTTTGCGACGTCTTCAATATCGATCAGGCTCTTCCAAGGTTAACTAACAGAGAGAAAATAGAGGACATGGTTGATCCATCTCTCCAATGCCAGTACTCCAAAAAGGATCTAATCCAGGTCAGTTTTGCATTCTATCATCACCGCCATCGACATCAGCAAAGCCATAAATATTTTGGAACTAACGTCGTTTAGTTTTACCTGTTCCGGTTATGCTGTTTTCTGTGAAGGTAGCAGCAATTGCCGCAATGTGTGTGCAACCGGAAGCAGACTACCGGCCTCTAATGACTGACGTGGTGCAGTCGTTAATTCCTCTCATTAAGAATCACCCCTCGTTAGGTCCCTCAAGTTCCTTGAGATTTAACCAAAGAGTAAGTCCCAAGGCATGATAGGGGCATTTTGTAGCTACCGTTCGAGTCCGATTTTCAAGAAATCATGTGAACCAGCAGCTGGCTTATTCTTCGACAAATTCACTAGGGAACATTTTTCAGCGCCCCAACAAAAAAAAAAAATGGTCCTTGTACCTTGGGCTAAGGTCATAATCAGCTGGGCCAATTTCATTTCAATTCCTTTTGGTTTTCATTTTGTAGGCAGGCATCCATCACTATCCTTGCGCCCTGTATGTAAGGCCTACGATCGCTCGTGCAGGATCCGACCGTGTATAGCTTCAGAGCGAATTCGATTCGGAATAACAGTGCTCTCGATCAATTGGTGATGAAAATAAAAATAAATAGTGCATGCTCTATCTGAAATTCCTTCTTCAATGAACGAACCGTGTTGGTGGTGGTTTTGCTAAGCTTTTTGGCACAGTACGTTATTGGCTTTAATTAGTTCTTGTTCTGGTGGCAAGCACACGCCGTTTCAAGGGCATTTTGGCCATTTTTTCAAGCATTTTCCATAGGTTGTGCTAGCACGAGGCATTAATTAAAGCCAAATGCCCAAGCACAAGTCGAGCCTTGCATATTAATTCAATACAAGGGCAAAAGAGACTAATAGCTGAGATAGACTGTCTCAGCAATTTTAGTCAGCTAAAAAACACGAAAGAAAATACACAAATAAAATAATCGCCTTTTGGCCTTTTATTACTTGGCTATAGATATTTGGAAAAGATCGAGTCAACCAGATCTAGGTTCGAATCTATCTGGTATTCACAAAATTTATTAAAAGAAAGAATGAGATACTAATCAAACGTTGTTTAGAAAAGAGCATTTTAGCATTTTTAAATTTCAACAAATGCCGAATGAGAATGCAGAAGAGCCGGGTCAACAACATTGGTTTGGTAGCGGATACAAAAAAAAACTACTTTGGTTTGGCAGGGCAATTTCAATTCCGCGTTATGCCGATCGGATATTTGTGTTTAATACAACAATATAGTTAGTTAATAAAAAACAATTGACTGCAGAAAAAAGAAGAAAATACTAATCTTTTTGTTCTTCTGAGCCAAGAATTTAACCATGGAAAGCCGTTAAAGAAGAGTAGGAAATTTGGCTACAAGAATAAAGAAAGAGAGATCCGATAAAAAAGAAAAGAGAGACATGAACAAAACACTCCGATAACTTCATTTTCAGTTGTTTCACTTATTTATTAGTGTTCTATCTGTTCAATACACGGGACAATAAAAAAAGATTCAGAGTGATTTTATCCTTTTCCGTGCAACGAATGGGTGCAATAATATATTCTAGTTATGTTTTTCAGAATAGTTTGGTTGAATCATTCAATTTGAAACAAAAGCGTTGTTTCCATCTTCTTTTATGAACTACTAAAATTTGAAAATGTGAATTAAATTAATTCGCAATTGTGAAAAATAAATAGGATAAAACCATCTAATAATTCCTGGAGCTAACTCAAGAACACCCAATAATTTTTTCCCCTCCATGCTCTCTCTCAATTCTCCCGTCTCTCTCTCCCTCAATCTCTCAATTTTAAAAATAATAAAAATATAACTTGTAAGAATTTAGGAATGGAGGTTTGGAGACTTTTTAAGCCTAATTATTTTTTGTATATAGTATAGATAGATTGATTTTGTACTCCTTTCAAGATAGTGCACTTGTGATGCATAATACTCCTTTTTTCTCTGTCCGCGATGAATTGGTTTTCGACTGCAAAAGAAATTTAGACATTGGTGCGGTATCAACCAACACCCTTTCGTTGCTTAAGTCAATTGATCGATTTGTGGTGTAGAAAATAGTAGAAAAAGCTCAAGCAGTCTGGGTGGAAGAGTCGTGTATCTGCTGCCGACGTTTATATATATATATATATATATATATATATATATATATATATATATATATATATATATATATATATATATATATATATATATATATATATATATATATATGGAGCTGCTAATGCCACGAGACTTTTGTTTAATGCCACGACTAATTAGTTGTAATCGCCATTATACCCTTGAAAAGTCAGAGCCAAGAAAGCCTCTCTCTCACCTCACTTCACATCTCCCTCTCACTCTCAAGTTACCACTTTCCTACAACCCACTTTCGCCCTTCCCTTTCACCCAATAACTTCTCTCTCTTTTTTTGATCTGCACTTTTCTCTCTTCCTCCCTCTCTTTGCTATAACCAAGGGAACATTCAGAATTTCAATTTCTATACTCCAATTGATACATAGAAGAGATTGATATGGATTGTGCTTGATTCCCCATCAGCGTTGCAGTAATTGTTAAATCTAGTCGGGCAGAGAGGTTGGGTTTGAGACTCCGAATCCGACAATGGTCTCAAATAGCATACCTGCAATTTCAAACCCATCACTTTCCGATGGTCTCTTGTGGAAATAGAAGAGAGGACCTGAATTGATTCGATGTGGTGAAAGATGAGAGAGAGAGGAGAAGAATTCAGCCAGAGAGAGAGAGAGAGAGGGGCGAAGAATACAGACCCCTATGGCTGAGGGCAATATTGCCACACTATATGACTTGTCGTGGCATTAGAAAAACCCCTCATGGCATTATCCCCACCCTATATATATATATATATATATATATATATATATATGCAAAAGAGGTGGAATCCCATTGGATTTAGGATCCTTAAATTGGGTGTGGATAAGGATGGCACCAATTGGGTCAATATTAGCCTTGGTATTCCTAAAATTCCTTTAGGATTAGGAATGGTTTGGATGTCATGGACACTGGAGTATCATTGTCTCAAATCTCAATCCGCAGTGATAGGAAGCGCGCGGTACAAGAGTTGCACGTTGTGAATACTATCTTTTAGGGCGACTACCTGTTGGTGCAGAATCTAGCATGCCCGTGCTGAGCCACTATCTGGTCTGTCATCCGTATAATATGCCTATCAGTTCATTTTGTGAAACTGGGGAGTTTGGGCTGATACGTGGTTCACGGCTAATTTGAACATCCTTTTCTTGTTTGGTACTCTCTCTGTCCTAAATTGAATGTCAATTTGTGGTATCTGTGCTAATTTCAACTCCTTATATCTTTCAATATGGATCTCAAAAAATATGCAATATGGATCTTGTTTGATAGTTCTCGATTAGTTCTATTATACAAAGTTTTCAAATTCATGAAAAATATTATAGATTGAAAGATATAAACGATAAAAAATTACACGAGTTTCAAAAATTGTCATCCATTTTAGGATAGAGAGAGTATTAATAATAGTCTGCCATAATGTTTTCTAAATTATGACCGTTGGGAGACGTGTATTAACCGTAATAGGGAGGTTTTTACAGATAAATATTAGGTGAAAGTACATAAACATCCATTAAACTATTATTTTTTTTATGGAGACTCCCTCACATTTAAAATCGCCCATATAGACCCCCTTAATTACTAAAAATGAAAAAAATGCTAACTCTGTTAACGGGATGGAGGAAATGACTAAGATACCATTTTTTATAAAGCAAAAGTACATAAACACTCCATCAATTATCACTTTGTTCCACGGAGACCCCTTAACATTTATATTATACCCTTATTCTATCGGTCATTGTTCTAATCGTTTTTTTTTTCCGTTTTATACAATTTCTTTTTTCCTTACATCAATCATTTTAAAGAGAACCTTCTGTATATAACTCTAAAATTGCATCTTCACTTATTTCATCCACAAAAGATCAGATTCCATCAAAAATAGCGTGAAAACTGTGGCCCGATGGCGACAGGTGCCGCAGTGATTTTTTTGCTGAGAAGAAATGAGAAGGGAATAAGAGGGAAAGGAGAGAGGTGTGGGAGAAGAGAACCATAGGAGAATGGTGGTGGCAGCCGGCTGCTGCATTGCTTTTCCCATCTCTTTTTTTGTAACTTGTTTGGGTTAGAGAGAGAGAGAGAGAGAGAGAGAGAGAGAGAATGTATTGAAGGAGAAAGAAAAGGTCGCCGAAGTGGGACGAAACCTATGGTTAATCGGTGAGGGTATAGAGAGAGAATTGCATAGATGGAAAGAGAGAGATTACTTGTGCTTGAGAGCGGGGAGGAGAGTACAGTCCTTTTAAGTTTTAATCCAATCATTGATTTTAATGATTAAGATGGAGTGTCAAAAATTGTATGGGTGGAACCGGCCCCTATATATATTAACCAAAGTTTTAGATCTGTTTGCTTGTTTTGAGTTTCGATTGGAGGTTGTTTGTAGATGGGAGAAAGAGAAGGGTTAGAGGGGGTGTATGTATGTAATGCAACAAGGGTATTTTTGTCCGATTTATGGATGAGGGGGTTCATCACAAACGGTTTTGAGACGGAAGAGTGTCACTTGGGTAACGAAGAATAGTTGAGGGGTTCTGTATGGGCGATTTAAATGTGAGAGAGTCTTCATGAGAAAAACGAATAATTGAGGGGGTATTTATGTACTTTCGCCTAAATATTATAGATCAACATTGGTGTAGTTAAATATTATAGGTCAGAAGAATTGAAAATGAGTGTGGGACGTCGGGTTCGATTCAAAGGATTTCGATCGGCAGTACACAAAGGATAGACTAATCGTTAACTTCATTCCTTACTCTTCTTCTGGGATGGTAGATGATGTCTACAAATTACTCCTACTAATAGTATAAAAGAGATGTATCTCTATATAATATGTTTTGGAGTTTAACTCAACCCTCAAAAAGCCATTCAAACAATGAACACACGCTACCGATTTAACTTACAAATTAAGACCATTGACCCAAAGGAAAAGTTAGAGAATCGCCTCTTCTTCTTTTTTTTTCTTCATAAATTAGGTGTCCAGATGAGCTTATATGCATCTCAATTAGACCTGGGTAACAGGTTGGGTCGGGTCGTGTTCGTATCGTGTCAGTCGGGTTCGTGTCACAAACCACTCAATCCGAACCCGACCAATTTAGAATTCGTGTTTCTCGAGTGATGTCATTTTCGTGTTTTGTGTCAGAAATGCTCAACCCTAATCCGTTAACTTCGTGTCCAGTTCGTGTCGTGTTATCGTGTCCGTTGCCCAACTCTATATAGAATTACATATATACCATATATTAATATATATATATATATGTATGTATGTATATGTATGTTCGTGTTTGGTCGTGTCGTGTTAATGGGTGACACGGATTAGTAACCGTGATGGTCGTGTCAATTTCGTATCTCGCGTGTTCAACCCAAACCCAACCCATTTAAAATTCGTGTTCTTCAATCGTGTCATTTTCGTGTTTCGTATCAGAAATGCTCAACCCTAACCCACTAACTCCGTGTCTGGTTCGTGTTGTGTTATCGTGTTCGTGTCCACTGCCCAGCCCTAATCTCAATCGGTTAACCCTGGGTGACTGTGAAGACCCGAGTTAAGGCCATGGTGATTCTAGTGCTCGATGGGAGGAAAAAAAACCTAGGTAAAGCTGTGGTGACCCTGGTCACGAGTATCATATCACTTGGTAAATGCATGCAAAGTTTAATGAGATATATAATAGATCATGTCTATATCTTGTACAAGGCTTTTTAAGATCGTGAGGGCGTCAAAACTCATTGAAACTTTACAGTTTAGTGTGCTCGCCCTGGAATAGTCTTAAGATGAGAGACCTAGTGGAAAGTCTATAGAGCTTGGGAGGCTATAGCGGACAATATTGTACAAGCAAGAGCGGGTCGTTGCAGGGACCAATCCAACTGTCCACATGCAGGAGTCCAAATTAAAATAAAAGCAAAAACTATCTATGGATTGGTCTCAAAAAAGTCGATAGTATTGAGAAGTTTGGAATCTAAGGCTCAGTTTGGATGACAACATTCGAAAATCAGGAATGTACATTTTATTCCAAGGAATGTTTTTTATGGTAATATGATTTATGGGTAATCCCATTCAAGTGCTTGTTTTAACACAAGAATGTTAAATAAGAAAAAAATAAAATCCTATTCTGGCGTTTGTTTAATCATTGAAAGCATGGGAATGGAAAGAAGTTTTAACCTAATTTTCCAGAGCTGCTCTTTTGACATTTAATCATCATTTCTTTATGAACTAGATTTTTGGAATATATGTTTTAACGGTCTTGCTATTGTCAGCTCACTAAGTTGACGATAAGCACACTAGAAGACAATAAAAACACGTATTTCTATGTACTTTTATACTCCATACCCTTTAATACTCATTACCTACCCATGCATATCAAATGTCTTTTTGCAACGTCCATATATCATCTATTGGATTAATCACAAAAAGCTTTTGGTCATCTTTTTAATTTTTTACCTTATATACACTAAGATAAAATATTACATCCAAAAAAATTGACACGAATATCATAATATTTCAGGAAAAAAGTGACCAACAAGACGGTAACAATAATACCAAAAAATTTAGTCCAAACACATCCCGAGTATAACAAAATTAGATTAAAAATTTCACCGTGTACTACTACAAATTGATGAAAATATAGAATTTTAATGAAAAACTTGTGGTATACAATGGCCGAACCAAATATATGAGGAAAAAGTCCACAATGAAACATTAATGTGGGGGTTCGGTTTATAGAGATCTGTACTACTGGGCTAGGATCGCCCAGTAACCCTCCGATGGTCAAGTCAGTACTCAGGTGAAGGAGGGTGGGTTAGGATAGAGAAGGACGACATACCTCTTTAGGTTGGTATCTTTTCGCTTTTATAGGCTACGACTGACTTGGTCCCCAAGTAAGCGCGTGTAGGATACACTCGAGTAATTGTCTTGGGTGACGTCAGAAGTGACGCATCATATAAGCTACAGTTATGAACCACATGGCCAGGTCAGCTCTCATTGAAGATCCTTTTGGCATAACCTTTTGGATATGTCATGAATCATGATGACGGAGGAGGAGTTCCGCTGAGTGATATACCGATGAGAAACCGGAAAGCTTTTATACGCGACAAGAGGTCGCACTTAGACAAGCCCTGAGAGTTAATGTGGGTGCGCTCTGAGGCTCGTGCCTCAAGCGCAGTCCAAGCCCCAATCACCAGGGGCCACTACAATTAATAAAAATTATAATAAACATCCAACAATCATTTGAAAAAATTAGAAAGCCCTACAATTGATTGGAAGAAATAAAATGGAGGGAAAGAGGAAAATAGAGATCACACAGTGGAGAAAGTATATTGAGTAAGACTTAATTTGGCTAAGATTAAAAAATAGGACTTAATTGAGTTAACAAATTTTTTTATTTTTTTTAGATTACTCTGTCTTTATTTGCAGGAAAAAAATTGCTTTTGAAAGTTTTTTTTTTTTGTTAAATTTCTTTGAATTATTTGGTAATCTACATGAGAGAAATGCAAAAAATAAAAAACAATGAACAAAAGTTGAAAAAAGTTATTTACTAAAGACAAAAGTAATATAAAACGGACATATATTTTTGAATTAGTTTTGTATTTCTTATTTTTGTTTCAAGTTGGTTCATGTTTTTGTAATTTTGTATTTCCTCTTAACGATATGAATAAAAAATAATTCAATAATATTATCAAAAATCTAACTAATGCATATAATATTGGAGTACAAACAAAAAAATAGTCCCATATATAATAAAGTTAGATCAAAACAATGTGGGGATGAGAAGGGTACAAGAGAAAAGTTTTACTAACATTCTCTTTTACTCCCATAATTAATCTAAGATAGTGAGCTTGCCTATTAGGCCAACATCTTGAGGTTAGTTAAATAATCGCTTTTGTAAAGAATTGTTTTTCTAAAGTATTTATTCAAGCTCAACTTTCTTTACTGATTCCATCAAGAATATTATTCGAGCTCAACCTATAAAAAAGCCATTCCAAGGTGAAAACACTTCGGATAGAAAAAATAGGACATTAGGTTACAAGAATCTACAAACAGATATGCACAAAACCTCTGTAGAACCCCAACTCTCCAACCTGCCTCCAAGGCTCCAACTGAACAAAAAATCTCTACTTTCTTAAAAAAAAACCGTGCTTAAATATTATACTCCGTCTTTAAATAAATATCCGGCGCGTAAATTTAAACCATTAAAAGATGTATTTTTTCATAAAAAGAATCATATCGAGTTTTTTTAATTGTAAAAAAAAAATTGAATCTTTCAACAAAAAATATACATGTTTTTACGGGCTTAAATTTTTGCGCTGAACATTTATTTAGAGATGGGAAGACTAGGAATGTGTGAAGCACTGGTCAAAGCTGGGCAGTTTGAACCGGTCCAGTCCAGTATTCTCCAATCGACCAATGAATACAATACTAGCACTATCATCACAATAGCAGACAAAATTTGACAATTAAACCGGTAAACGAGCCGAATCGGCAGCCATTAGACCGGCGGGCTCATCTCCCTCCCCCCTCGGTTCCAGACACTTGAACGACGGCAACTTCACCGCACTCTTCACCCCTCTAAACGACGTCGATCCGTCGCCGGTGACCTTCCCTCTAAACGACGTCGACCCATCGCCCGTGACCTTCGGAGACCGGACAGACGACGACGACCGAGAGAAGAACGGGGGCGCCATCGAAAACACCCAGCGGTCCGACTTCAACCCCTGGTCCAGCCGCACGAACGACTTCGGTCCCCTGCTGCTTCCCTCTCCGAAGCCCCGTCGATACTCCCTCTGCGAGCCACCGTCGTTCGGCAAAACAACCAGACAGCTCGCCGTCCGGTTCAAGGCCCGGCTCATCATCTGCTTCCTCACATCCTCCGGCAATCGGAGCGTGAACCGGTCCGTGTTCTCCCCCGGGGTAACCAGCGAGTGCCCGGTCGAATGCGACCGGGGAAACTTCCCGAACATCCTCGGACGGAACGATCGGGTTCTCGGCGGCCGGTTCTGGTTCACGCTTTTGCTCCTGTTCATCGCTTGAGCAGGAACATAAATACCATGTTCTTCCCGTTCTTCGCCGACCCGTATCGATACATCGTCGTTCCGGGGGCTTGCAGCTTCTCCCGGGACTGCGGAATTTTCCGCGACGACAAATTCGGGTACTTGAAGGGTCTCGCCCGGTTGCGGGACGAGGTTGGCCCGGCAAACCGGGCAAGTCACGTGCGACCCGAGCCACATGTCGATGCACTCGGGGTGGAACACGTGGTCGCACTTGGGGATGAGCCGCAAGGTGTCCTTGTCCTCGAACTCGTTCAGGCACACGGCGCACTCGAGCGCGCCCATCCCGAACTTCTTGCCCTTGACTGCGGCGTACTCGAAGGTCGGGAAGGTGTCGATCACCTCAGGGTCGAGGCCGCGCGAGGCCGCCCGGCGCCTCAGGGAGCCAATGGCGCCGAGCGGGCGGACGCTGCCGGCGGCCCCGGCGGTGGTGCAGTGGCGGAGGTAGATGGAGAAGAAGCCCATCAGGAAGAGGGAGGCGATGAGGACCACGATTATGATGGCCATGGAAGGAGTGAAGTTGGCGTAGGGGTACTGCGCCGGAGGGGGCTGCGCGGTTACCGCCGGAGAGAGAAGCAGCACCGCCAGCAGCAGTATGAAAACGATCGGACGGCTGGTGTCCATGGCCATGATCTTCTCTGCAAGTGAGTGTTTTCGAGAGAAGAGAAGAGCTTCAATATATTATGAAATAACAGTCTGTAGGGGCGGCGGGTGGGTGGAATTGGATGGAGGAGAGAAGGACAAGTGTTTGTTTATGTAAAGAGTTATAGTTGATGAGAGAGAGAGAGAGAGAGAGTAGGAGGAGGAGAGAGAATGAATACAAAGACTATGCTCACTGACTTTACGGGGGGGAGCGGGAAGGTCGAATAAATCGCACCTTCTCTTGAGTTTCCTACGTCGCTGTCTTAACTCGTTAGTCCGGTCTTTCGTTCGTGTGCTGTGACGTAAATCTTATGGTCACGACTGATTATTCGGTGGTTTCGGAGCACTATATCCTCTGATGCACTGTCATACTATTTCTTTCATATTGGTTAAAGGTCATCAATTAGCCCGAAGGCCGGCGACCCATTCAAAATTTGTCTGGCCTGCCGGACTTTTAACCGGCCCGTAGTTTGTAATGGAAGGGTTTGGGCTTATGAATTTTTACTCGGCTCGCCCGTAGGCCCTGTAACAACCCGAATTTTCGTCCCAATTTTTTTTTCTAAATATAATATTATTAGAATTATTTTTCTTAATGCAATTCTTTTTTTTAAAAATACAATTACGCATGCAATATATACATGCATTCTTTTTAAATTTTTCCTACATACACATGCTTGTATGCACACTCCTTCTCCTCCCTCACCTCAAACTCTTTCTGTCTCTCCGTTTTCTACTCAGTCTCTACTTTCTCCCTAACCCTAAAACCAAGCCAAATTCGCCCATTCCAAATTCTATGGGCCCGACTCCATTAAATTCACTCTTATCCAACCTCTTCCAAATTCACCTATATATCCCCTCCCCATTGACCCACGAAATTTACACTACAATATTCCCCATGCCACACCAGTCCAAAAGAGAAAAAAAAATCCACAGAAAACCAAGTTCCAATCCATGGAGTTCTAGAGAAAGAAAGAAAGAGAGAGAAAAGTAGGTTTCATAACTACGCCCAACCGAAACTCAATTCAACCATCCCGATCACCTCCTACAACCCAGAGTATTCCCAAACAAGCCTCAATCCAATCCCAAAGTCTCCCGATCAAAGAACACGAAATCTTCTTTCCCAAAATTCAAGATTCGTTTTTAAATCAATTCGATCTGATTCAAGGTACTATAATCCTATCATACCTCTTCTCCAAGTATATTAAGTGTTTATATGCTTGACCCTATGTTCCGAAAAAAAAAAATATAGTTTACCGCACGTTTTCTGTCGTATTCATCAATTTGATATTATTTTTGACCCCGATATCTTATTTGTAATTATTTACGAAGAAGACGACTCATGATATTTATTTTACAATCTTTCTGATATTAATATTATGAAAAACTATTGACTTGATACTATTTTCTTACAATATAATATCGTCTTAGTATAAAACGTATTAATTATATCAGTTTAATTTATCTGGTAGATTGAGTTGGTTTTAAATGTTTCGAAACAACTTTGCGACCTTCCAAACCTCATTTTTGACGCCCGGACTATTTTTCCTAGACTTTTCACACCTGAAAGATCATAACTTGTTAAGATCTTATTTTTTTTATTTAATTATCTATTTATTGAATTATTTATTAGTTATCTATCAAGTTTACTAACAAAAAATCTTTGTGACCTTTCAAACAACGTTTTAACACCCAAACTAATTTTTTCTAGACTCCTTACATCTCAAAGATGATATCTTGTTAAATTAATATTTTTTTTATTTAATTTACCATTTATTATTATTTCTATAGTATTTCCAACCAAAAATTCCTTATGACCTTATAAACCATATTATTAATGCCCGAGTAATTTTATTTAGACTCCCTACATTCCGAAGATGAAACTTTGTTAACCTCAACATATTTTAATTAGTAAATTATTTATTATCTATTTACTTCACTTTCGGCCACTTTATTTAACGTCTTTATTTAAAATAATCCCGCGACCCTCCGAACCCAACTTTTGATACTCAACTGGTTGCATAGGACCTCTCGGACTCTTAATCAGGTCACGTTAATTATTTTAATATTTTTACCTAATTAATGCATTAAATTAGTTTTTAATTAATCTAATTACTTAGAAATAATTAATGAGAGCCTAGAAAAATATTTTTTTTAAATTTTTTTTAAAAAGCTCTTACTTATTATCATCTTGGCCATACGAGATTAAGGGCAACGACCCATTCATAAAAGGTTGTGTGATTATTTTGTTTGTAGGTTGTTTTAATTATTATTCGATTTAATTATATATTGTACTATTACTTGATTTGAATGCTAGATTGGACCCTAGAGACATGGGGTGGTATGAGAGTAGAATTCACCTAGTTGATGCTAGGTAATGGATGAATTGGAAAGTTTTATTTTTAGATTGCCTGCAGGCGTGATTTTGAGATTGTGATGAGATTGAAACTGGCGAGTGTCCAGTGATGAATTGATAAACTGGCGTGTGTCCAGTGATGATGGTGAAGTGGTATATAAGATAGGCGAACCCTAGTTGTGATTCAGGCATGATAAGCTTTTCTCTTGTTGTAGTTATTGAGATGCATACTCGGTACATAACTTAGGTGTATCTGCGACAGCAAAGAGAAGTGATCTCATGAGACCGAGCATGGCTAGCGGTTGGGGAGGAAAGATCTCGCGGAGAAATCTTAGATTTCACATTAGGATAATGAATAGTAATAAATTGGTGTTTGTAAATCCTTATTCTGTTCTTTCGCATTATTATTATCTTGTTGCTTGTTAGCTGTAAAGTAAGAGGAGTGGTTGGGTTGGATTATTCTACTGGGTGATTTATCACTCACGGATACGTTTGTATCCTGGCAAATTGTTTGCTTCGGCGATTAATTTGCCAGAGGGCGCAGGATTCACCGGAGAGAATTCAAAGATGGTGCAGTTCGACACGGAAAAATATCAGGAACGAAGATCTAGTGTGCTTCGGATTTATATCAAGCCTAGAGTCAGCTTTGAAGTTCATGTATTTTGAATCAGTAAATTTATCTTGTGACTGTAATAGCTAAACTTTATTTTGAAAAATTATATTTATTTAGAAAATTTTCTTAAGATTTTATTTTATATTACTTCCGGAAAATCGGGGCGTTACAGGCTCGACCCGTGAACCCGCCTGGCGGCCTGTCAGTGGGACCCGCCCAAAAGCCCGCCAACGGGCCCGCCTATTAGCTCAAAATCCCACAAAATTCTTTCCTTTTTCCCTTGGTTTAGTTTTGCCCAAGAAAATTTATGCCCGCCCCGCTTTTGGCCCGCCAGCCTGCCAATTGGACTAGCCTGTGGGCCGGGCTTGGGCTTCAATTCATGGTAGGTAGCCCGGCCCAGCCGGCCCGCCAAAAAGAAAAGGCCCGGTCGGCCCGGCCCATGGGCGGGTTTGGGCAGCAACTTGGCAGGCTGGGCCGGCCCGGCCCGGCCCGATGATGACCCTTAATATTGGTGTGAGATTTTATTAGGTTATCCACAGTGGTATAATCAAAAAAGAATAACCAAAAGTTAACACATCAGCTTTTGATTATTTACTTAAGAGGTTACTAAGCTTAATAATGTTGAGCTTCACAATGGTAACTTTTAGTCCATAACCAAAATAAGGGGTCCAATACAATTTCACTCACTCACTCTCTCTCTCTCTCTCTCTCTCTCTCTCTCTCTCTCTCTCCTCTCCTATGTTTCCCGTCATTCACTTCCCTCCATTTGCGATTTTTTTTAGCAAAAATATATCGATTCCCTCTTTTAATTTTGAGAAAAAATCGGTGACTTTCTTCGCTCATATTATGAATTTTTTATTTTTTATTTTTATTTTTATTTTTTATTTTTATTTTTGGGGGGTGGGGGAATAGAAACAGAAAAGAATAGTGAAATACCTTAATTCAGCGACGATGGATTGATTAATTGTAGATGATCGAGAGATATGAGCTTCACTTTTGGAGGGAAAGAAAAAGATAGTTTGAAGGTGAAGTGAAGAAGATCTAGAGTAGGCGAAGAAGAGAAGAAAAAAATACCAGTTGAAACACGTGTGTATACGAATTTTTGAACTAGCTAACTTATGTGATGTGAGATCCACAAATTTTGATTATTGAAAAAGGTTACTAGTTTTGGTTATGCAAAGCCCAAAATTTGATTATTTCTAAGAATGTTGCTAAGTTTGATTATACCATTGTGAGCCATTTTTTGCATCAACATTGTTAACTTTAAAAACAATTGGCTTTTGATTATACCACTGTGGATGGCCTTACATTGCCACCGAGTTCTGGTCCAGTTTTGATATGGTCCAATCTCCACAAGTTATTTCCGACTCAAAAAACTGAAGGCTGTGTTCGGTTGCCATTTTATTTTAATTTTTCCAATCACTACCATATATCTTCCTCCAATCATTACCATATATCTCTAATTATTAATTTTATTTCTCTTTCTTTCTCTCCAATTATTATCCATTTCTCCAATTATTACTTTATTTCTCTCTCTACCCTTTATAAAAACTAAATTAAACTAAACTAAACTACCCACTAAACAAAGCCGAAATTGTTCATTTTATGGAACTCATGAAGATGAATATATATCCCAAAAATCTGTCTCATCGGATTTCGTTTGATACACGAACGAGTCAAGTGTGTGCGTGGAAATAAAAAGGAAAATAGTTTGAAAACTTCAACAGTACTTTTTCTTGCACAAATATGACTCAAAATTGGACAATTTTTTACAAAATGAACTATTTCGAAATTTTTTTGTGTTTGGAATGAGTCCAAAGAATTTAAAAACTTGATGGGACTAGACATGGTTAAAACTTGACTAGAACTGACCTGTTCCGCTTTCTTCCAAAACTTTTTTTTTCAAAAGAAGGTAATTTCAAACTCAAATATAACGAAAATAAAAAAAAAAATTTGTTTTTTTGCACGGTATTAAATATCTCGATGAAATCTATCAAATAAGATCCATATTAGTAGAAAAATTATTTGCATAAACACATAATTTTTGAACTTAAAATTATCTTTTTTTTCTTAAAATTCTTTTTTTGGAAAACTGGAACGACATCCCTTATATACTTTCTTGTGAAATGCATATCAAAATGTTTTGGAAGAGCATCGGGACTATCACTAGCATCTTTTTATTTCACATTGGCGCAGGGTTTATATATGTTCTTTTGGGTGGTTTCAGGGATATAAATTTTGACACGATAATATAAATTATCTTGTATGGGATTCTTTTTGGAGTCTCATGCAAATAATTGGAGTTGTTTAATCTGTTTAAAATATGTTTGTAAAAGTTCACCTAAAAAACCAGCTCATTTGAATTTCGGAAAGAGCTTGATCGTTATTTGTCCCAAAATTTGATAGGATAAAAATTGAATGAATCGATCAAGCCCTTACTGATATTCCAATGAGTTCATTTTTTACTTGAAATCTTCAAAACGTATTTTAGAAAAATTGAACGATTCCGATTATGAGCGTATGGCTTCGATTATTTTTGTATTTCAAAACTTGTATCTCTGCAACCGTCCCTACATATTAATATGTGATGGAGAAGATATATGGATTATGGAGTATTGCATGGTAGTGTTGCAAGAATACATCATATTTTTTCTGTGGTTTGCCACGTAGACTCCATGGGAACCTTAATTTGAATCTTTAATGGCACATTAATTACGTTTGAATTTCTTTTAGGCAGAAAGGCATTTGAGAAAAGGCAGATGCTAATGCCACGAGAGATATTTCTAATGCCACGAGCATTATAACATTTTACCATCTTACCTTTGCAAGAAAAGCGAGACTTGAATGTCTGCTTCTCTCTCTCCAGAGATCAACATCTCATCTTCTCTCTTCTGGTTATTTTTCAAATTCAACCACTATAGTCCTTCTTTGCATCAACGACCACTCATCGAAGTCGATTGGAAAGCTTGGAAACATGACAATTAGAGTTCTTACTTCTAGGGAGATTTTGGCATCGTTGGCGGCGTTAGAGGGGAGGCAGGGTGGTTTGATCTCGTTATGGTCGTGGTGGTTCGGTCTCGTTATGGCGGTCCGTGGTCAAATTTCAGCAAATCTATGCAGCAAGATGATTGGGTTTCGCTTAGCGATTTGGGGGTTTAGGGATGGCCGAATGGAAGTGGCCAAGGTGAGATGTTTTTGGTTGCCCGTCCAAAAATTGGGGGTATAGGGACTGCCGAACGGATCAGTGACCGCGATGATGAACAGTCGAATTTTGACATTGGAGTATTGAATTATTGATGCTTGGGCCTTGGTTGCACATCTTGATTCATGTGTGGACATGGGTGCAGCGAGGGATTGAGGTGGTACGTAAATTCCTTGGCTTGTTTCGGTTCTTCATTACGATTTCAACTGTGAAGAAAAGTACTACAGTACTTCTTTCGTCCCCTTTTTAAAGTCCAGTATTTCATTTTTGGCTGTCGCTTACTAAGGCCATCCACAGTGGTATAATCAAAAAAGGATAATCAAAAGTTGACACATCAGCTTTTGATTATTCACTTAAGAGTTTGCTAAGCTTAACAATGTTAAGCTTCACTATGGCCACTTCTAGTCTATAATCAAAATATGGGATCCATTACAATTTCATTCTCTCTCCTCCCTGTTTCCCGTCATTCACTTTCCTCCATTTACGTTTTTTATGAGTTAAAATATATCGATTCCCTCTCTTAATTTTGAAAAAAAAATCGGTGACTTCCTTCCCTCCTATTATGATTTTTTTCTTTTTCTTTTTTCGGGGGTGGGTAGTAGAAACAGGAAAGAAGAGTGAAACACCTTAATCCGGCGACGATGGATTGAATTATAGATGATCGAGAGATATGAGTTTCACTTTTGGAGAAAAAGAAAGAGAAATAGTTTGTTGGCGAAGTGAAAAAGATATAGAGTAGTGAAAAAACTTGGCTATATAAAATTTTTATTTTTCAATTTTATTTTTTTAACCAAAAAAAAAAAAAAAAGAGTGGGCGAAGATGGGAAGAAGAAAATACTAGTTGAAACACGTGTGTATACAAATTTTGAAACTAGTTAACTTATGTGGTGTAGGATCCACAAATTTTGATTATTGAAAAAGGTTGTTAGTTTTGATTATCCAAAGCCCAAAATTTGATTATTTCTAAGGATGTTGCTAAGTTTGATTATACCATTGTGAGTAATCTTTTGCACCAATATTGTTAACTTTAAAAACAATTGGCATTTGATTATACCACTGTGGATGGCCTAAGTGTCCATTTTATAAAGTTAGTGGGTAAAAATTGGTACATTTTCCATTTTGCCCCTAAAGTAGATTCCATTTTGAAAAGTTAGTAAGTATAATGATGATATTTCCATAGAGGCTAAGTAGGAAAAGTGGATATAAAAGTTGATATAAAATGTGTAATGATAATATTTTCTTAATAAGTTGGAATTACAAAATGAGACACTTAAAAAGGGACGGAAGGAGTATTATATTGGCCTGGCGGGATTTGAATTGAACTCGGAGCGTCCTAGGAAAGGGCCATGGAAGAGAGAGAGAGAGAGAGAGAGAGAGAGAGCAGGGAGTGAGTCTTTGATTTGAGGGTAAAAAGGGCAACTGGAACAATTGTGTCGTGGCTTTGAGAAAATAAGAAAAAGGGTGCGAGTCAAAGACTAATACTTCTTGGTTCGTTATTACTACATCACTTTCGTAGGTTTGTGGGGCCTTATTTTCCTTTTTTTTTAGTTCCCTCATTATTTTTTTTCTTTCTTCCATATAATACTACATTGATTTAATGAAGCAAAATATTTGTTGTTTCTCTTTATTCGGACTTCATATAGTCTAAATTAATAAATCTCTACAGAATTATTAGAGTTGTTGACGTAAACTAATAAAATTACACTAGATTATTTTTACCCGGTTCAGAATTCAAATTCAATCTCGCGATTTCTTTCAGATTTGGTTCCCACCTTGTTCTCTCCCTGCACAGTTTTTTTTATTTATACAAAAAATAATGGAGAAGAAGTTCTACCCCTCTCCCCCTCTATGTACATGTATGTATATGTACAGGTGTGAATGTATGAATGTATACGAGGATACGTCTCGTGTGATCGATGCGCGAACAAGCAATTGCTGCAGTCTATTTCGTAAAATAATGTTAAACAGTACGCGTTAAACTGATTTCCAATACTTTTTATTTCAACCTATAACAATCGATACATACGTACATCATATTTGTTAGATATAGTAATAACATAATATTTTATTAGATATTGTAACAATTTCATCATTTTTATACTTGGTGGACTTCTTATTCAGGGCCAACCCTCAGATTTTCAGAAAACTTGACTGTAAACTACTCCTTCCGTCCCAGTTTGTTTGTCCAATTTCGACATACGTATCTTTTAAAAAATTGTCTATATCTCACAATCTATAATGTTTTACATAATTTCGAAAATATCATATTTTAGATCTAATTGAGATCTATCAAATAAGATCCATATTGCATATAAAAAATATTATAAATTGAAACATATAGATAATTTTGTAAGAGGTTCTAAATAGTGAAAATGGACAAACAAATTAAGACAGAGGGAATATCTAATGTCCGTATGAGAAATCAAAGTGAGTTGGGTCAAGTAACCCCATTTGTACCTACATACCTCCGCCCTTGACTATAATGGCGTTGGTTTTCAAGGTTTAACACACGGTGTCTGGATCAGGACTACTTTCTCTCATTTTTCAAACTTTAGGTATCAAATTCGTGCTATTGATAAGTTAGCGACAAGAATGACACTTTGAAAAATACGTTAGCGACTAAATAGGTAAATAAGGCATTTTATAAGACTTTTTTTTACGGGCAACAATAAAGTTTGTTGATTGACTTGTTTAATTATGTATGTTATTTTATTAGTTGGACCCCCAAATAATTGAGGGCAAAACCCTTGTGATTCAAGTGGCCTTCAGAACCCTTTAAAATGAGGGTCAATATAATTCTCACCTGGGGTACTATTAGTTTTCAATCATTTTACCTCTACACCTACTTACACACTCAATTACACACACACACACTCATAATAGAGGTGGAGCCTGCACACACTACACACCCAGTATGTGTGGGACCCACCCCTTATTATGAGTATGTGTGTGTAAATGGGTGTGTAGATGAGTGTGGAGTTAAAATTTTGCATTAGTTTGTAAGATGTAAATTTTGAATATTTAATTCAGAAAGTCTGCTTGCACAATAAATGTGCACAACAATCATGAACAGATAGCGGTGTAAGGTCCACTCCGATTCCCCAAAAAAATGAGCCGATCCGTTCATTAGATGTGAAACATCTTTTCGAAGGCCTTCGCAAAAAATCAGCTTGATCCAATAGCTATAGTTACTCAATCCGATTATTTAACTTTTCACTTTCCTGAAAACTAAATAAAAAGTCAGATGATTAGATCAATCATCTATAGGTATCATATTACGCTGATTTTTTGCAGGAGCCTCTGAAACAATATTTCACATCTAATGAACATTTCGGATTGCTAGTGTGAGACCTGGAGTAGGTCCCATAGGCCACATCGCGTTCTATGCACGACCGATGTGCACATTTGCTGTGCAAATAGTCCGTTTGTCTTTAATTTGGGTAAGAGAGAGAGAGAGAGAGAGAGAGAGAGATGGGATGTTGTGAAGTGCTTGACAGTTGACAGCCTTCTAGAGGAGTTGTGATTGCATAGTGATCGCTCTTTTCCTTATGAAGACATCATGAGTGGACCATTGGTGGCAATGAAAAGTCGTATAAGAATAATGGGGACCTTATTGGAATATTAGACTTTTTCAAACTAAGCTGCTTACTAGCAATCACCAGCCTTGGACCACATGTGTGGTTCTAAATTCACATGATGAAATGAACATACTCGGATAATGTACAAAATAGTGATGGGCCAAGGCGTGACGATCTATGGAAACAGTTAACGTATATAGAAAGGACTTATCAAAAAAAAAAAAAAAAAACGTATATAGAAAGGGAAAAACTCCGGTACACACTGCCTCAAAAAAATCTTTTTGGCTAAGAGCCTGTTCGGTTTGAATTTCGAGAGAGACTTTTAAAAGTAACAAGTAAAGAGAGACAGATAGAAAAATTTACTGGAGACCGTGGGTTTTGAGTATCTCAAATGAACAAGCATTTGTTGCTTACTTTACGAGCATTTGCGGCTCATTTTATAAAAATGTGTACGGTATATTTGATGAATTTTGTGGCTTACTTTTATGAATTTTTTTGGACAGTTACACGAGATTTTGTGGTTGTTTATCCATGAACTTTGATGGTATTGTACATGAATTAATGTTTGTGGTATTAAATGAATATGAATTATTTTTGTATTGTATACGAATTTTGTGGTCCAAAATGGCTGCTCAAAGGTATGAGAATTTGTGGTGCCAAAATCTAATACTATACCGCGCGTCATTTTGGGGAGCGTTTACCATCATATACAGTACTATAGTACTATACGTGTGCTGAAAGAAATGATGGAAATAGTTGGGCTCATTATTTATGTTGCCTCCTTAAATAATGATCAAGGAAACTGCAAGGATGACGCTCACCAAGATAGCATTAAAGTAGAAATAGAAATGTGAAATGTACGTCTCTCTCTCTCTCTCTCTCTCTTTAGCATTTATTACTTTGCCAACCTCTTGGGATTAATGTACGTGTCTCTCTCTCTCTCTCTCTCTCTCTTCCGAAAACAGTTTTTGCTTTCCTTGGACAAAATGTGTTCTGCTTGATAAAAACACTTTTGTGTAAAAATTAGGTCGGGGTTGAAACTGACATCTCTACTAATTTTACTAGGTATCTGAATGACATTAAAAATAGTTACTCGTACTTTTTTATATCTTGCAACTAAGAATTTTACTTTTTTTTAATTTCCAAAATTGTTTAATAATTTACTTTGTAACATACTATTTTTTGGCGAATGCAATTGATCACTATATTTAAAGTTAGTAGCTTTCCGAGTTTTCATATTTTTTTTGCATTAACGATGGAGGAGCGGGGCTCTTCAAGCTCAATATATGAAGATGATATCACTTAAGCGATCAGCTTGCACCGCTGTACTATTGTCCATTAACTGCTTGTTTTTATTATCATTGGAAAAAAAGTCTATATTCTTGTCTCAACTTTTTCTCTTTCTAGTTTCTAGAACACCAATATTAATTAATGTGCATTTTTGGACCTAAAGAATTTTCAAGATTACAGTGCAAAATTGAACAAGAATAATACTATTCTTATTCTGCGTTATTTGGTCCGATACATGAGAAAGACATTTCCTAGGCATTTTGATGTTGAAATATCGTTGATTTAACATTTGGACGAGAAGATGCATAGAGCACACCTCGAGGTTTCTGACTTTGTAGCTCATAAATTGAATAAGGCCATCACCCGGTTTGACAATGGAAAACTATTGGGCTTGGATCCAGTCCAGTCTCCAATTGACCAGTTTGGTTCAGAGTTAATGGCTAGGATTAACTCTACAAATTCCAATGCTTCACATCTTGCCACGTCTCTCCCACCTTTGGCTCTCAAAAAAGCATGGACGAGGTGTTGACGGAAGTTTGCCAAAAAAAAAAAGGTGTTAACGGAAGCAGTGTGACGGAGCTCGTGCCTGAGTTAACTTGCAAAATGCAAATGTAACGGAACTCATCCAGTGTAAATATTTTTAAATGCAAGTTCGATTATTCACAACACATGATTGGTTTGTGGGTTTGCTTGATCAGAGTTCGATTCATGAGGTCAGGCTGCACGAAAGTATTATTTCGTGAATTTTCTTGTCTCGGCGTGGATAACCTGTCTTTGACTGGAAATCAATTGAGATGCACGTAAGCTGACCTGGATACCGCTGGCAGTCTAACAAAAAAAATTAAAAATACTCCTTCTATCCCAAATTGTCAGCCCTTACGAAAAGTCGTGCAATTTTAATATGGTGCAAAAAAATCAAAAAATTATGCGCGAAAGTATTTTATTTTTTAATTTCAAAATAAAATTTCTTTTCGTAGGTGTCCAGTAATTTAGGACAGAGGTATGTGTAAGTGGTAGATCTAATTTTCAAACATTTCATTCAAAATTGAGGATCCCTAAAATTTCCAACCGAAAATAACCTTGGGGCTTAAAATAATCATGTTCTGTGAGTAATCAAACTTACATTTAAAAATATACATTAGTTACACAGTTACACTGGATGTGTTCCGTTACATTTGCATTTTGCAAGTTAAATCTGGCACCAGTTCTGTTACACTGCTTCCATTAACACCTTGTCCATGCTTTTTTGAGAGCAAAAGGTGAGAGACGTGGCTAGATTTGAAGATTTTTAGAGTTAATCCTAGCCATTAACTGGACCAAAATGGTCAATTTGGAGATTGGACTGGATCCAACCCCCAAACTGTCATAGTAGTATTATATAGAACTAATAATTGAGATCTACTCCTTCCGTCCCATTATGTTTTTCAATTTTTATTATTTGTGCAATTCTTTAAACGCTTATATTTCTCAATCTAAATTGTTTTTCATAATTTTGAAAACTATGTATTATATACCTAATCGAGAACTATCGAACAAGATCCATATTGCATATTTTTTGAGATTCATATTGAAAGATATAAGCGATTGAAAACTGATATGAATATCAAAAAAACAAAGAAAATGGGACGGAGGAGTATCAAACAAGATTCATATTGCATAATAAATATAAATGAAAAAAATAAACAATTGGAGGTCCTAAATAGTAAAAAATGACAAACAAAACAGACGGAGGGAGTATAAAATTGATGTAGTTGAAAAGAAAAATGCTAAGTGCAAAGAAAATTAGCTATGAAAAGACCCTTAAAGTGTACATAACGGTTCAAATTCACTGCACATTGAATCTGAGCCGTTTATATATACTTTAAGGGTATTTTTTTTGCCAATTTTCTTTATCCCTAGCACTCCTCAGTTGAAAAACTTGTAATCTATGTTAAGCTTTGTCCTCGAATGCTTGTTCCTAAAACTGGGAATAGGATGTGAGGAAGTACAAAAATTATGTACTGTATGATGTGAATTTTTAGGATTCGTCCAATTTCAAATTATACTCATCAATATTTTGGCACTGACTCCGAAAATACAGTAGTCACATTGGGATGAATTCGATTTCTACATAGTACATTTATATGGTGGTTTCCAAAGGAAAAGAAACAAAAATGGAGTGAACCGTTTGACAATACGATTTAAAAAGAAAAAAAAAAAACTTTTTGGTAACGAACAAATTTAGACTAATGAGTAGCGGCGGAGTCATGATTCGAACTTGGAGGTGGCACTCATAGGTAGGGCCGGCCAAAGGGAGAGGCCAAGGAAGCACGTGCTTTGGGCCTCCCAAAAAAATGTTAAAAATGAGGGTTCTCAAAATTCCAGGATTCTTATATATATGGATGTATATATGGCCCAAATTTTTTTTGCACTGAGTCTCTTTTACACAAAATAGGTCCAATTAAAATTTAAAAGCTACAAAATAGGCCCAAATAGTGGAATTACTCATTGAAAACATTGGGCCTGTAAAAAAAAAAAAAGAAACACCAGAGGAGTAATGGTTTTTTAATGGCTTTTTATATATTTTTTATAATGGTGGAATTACTCTTTTGTAATGGTTTTTTTTTTTATAAGATTTTTTATAGACCAATTTTGTATGAAAAATATAGGGAGACCTCATTCAAGAGGTTCGGTTCCGGTCTCAAAAACTTATGAGCCAGTCCTACTCACAGGCCCCGAAGATCAATATCTCCGTCCCAAATGATTTCAAAAAAAGTATGTACGCACAAACAATGTGAAACTGATCTCATGCACAAACATCTTTGCGGGGTCTATTTCGAATCCCGCAAAAGTTAGATTTAGATTCTCGTCCGGAACGCGAGTGTTTGGTAGAATGTTAAGAGGACCGAGGGTGAGCCGTGCAACCCCATGAGCAAATAGGTTGTAGTAGTAGAATAACAACAGAAGACACGTAGATATGGGCTAGAGAAGTTAACAGAGCGGGTTTGGGTTAAAACTTAAAAGCTACTACCTTGGGCCATGGAAATTTAATGAAGTTTGAAGTTAGTTGTTTTGGACTGATGAGATAAAGGGCCTGAGGATGAAATATCCGACAAATGATCAATCAATCAAAATTCGAACAAAGGTCAAAACAGCTATAAGCAGGAATTAAATAATATGGAGTAGTTACTTCCTCCGTTCCCAAAAAAAAGGTACTGTATTTTTTTGGGAAATTTTAATTTGTTGAGGGAACACCATTATTACTCATCCGAATAATAGGATTTTCCAAAAGTCCCTTCTTAATTTTCAAAAACATAATGATTACTTTTTAAATTCGAATTTATTTTCCCTCCACTTTTGTGTTTTGAATTTGAATATGAGAACGATGGACAAAGAAGGAAATTATTTTAATTTTTTCTCATTGAGTTGTCAAAATAGAAAGTAAAACCGACTTTTTGGGACGGATAAAGGAATGGTAAAATAGAGCTGTCATACAATTACAGGATGAAGGGAAGTACAAACAATTACAAACCCATTTCCCCTAAAATTCTAGGAATTTGTGGATGGATAGATAAATTCGTAGACCAGGTCGATCAATTGATTCATTTTAAATTTAAAATGTCTCTATTTTTCTCTAATATTCCTTCTATATCTCTGGGTTGAAACAAAAAAAGATTGGTTTCTTTCTCAATGCTTCCTCGTTTTTGATAAAACTTTATTGTAAATGGATTTTCAAAATGGCTTCCGTCGTGTTAGTAGATGCTACTTGAAACTACTCTTTTTCTATTCATGTCAGAATTTCGTAGACATTGCTATTTCGATAACCCACGATGATTTCATGGACTAAAACTTAAAAAAAGTGAGAGATTTTAGGATTAATAATTAATTTATGATTTCAATTTTGTGTTAAATTTTATTTTGAATTCTAGGTGAAAGAATAAGGGGGAGAAAAGAAAGGGAGATAGAAAGATTTCAAAAATAATTAAAAAAGAGATTGTGATAAATTAGGAAACGCAAAATGAGTGGGTTGTTTAAGGGATTTTTTGAGTTTATAAAATTTAGAACTGAAACATAAGCTTATATAACAACTAGGATGAGAACGTAAACAAGACTAAGGGATTAGCACCAATATCTAAGTATTCCTAATAAAAAAGAGAGTGCAAAAATCATTCCGCTCTAGAAAGATTAACACGACTCAGTTTGGATGAAAATATGGCATCACATTTTCATTCTCTCTCAAAGTTACTATCATCCAAATTGAGCTAAAAGGTTTAACTAACTGAAGCTAGCTTAGTTAGTAAGTACTTTTGCATCTCATTAGGAGGTCAAGAGTTGGAATCTTCCCACCTGCGTGTAAGTGTTTCTCCTCTTTTCATTTGTTGGGATTATTTCTCCCCCCTAATGGCCGGGGCTTGTAGCTGGGTTGGACTTACGGTGATTGTGGAATTGTTTGTAGTTTTTATGTAATTCTTATACTTCTATTCTCGTACCGTTGGAAAAAAAGGAAAACTGATTGAGCCAAGAGAGATAACTTCCAAAGAGATGGTAAAAAAACTAGATATCCGTTAGCTAGCTCGGATCCCATTAATCCAGTGCTAAATATAGTGAGCCTAATTCCTAATTGGAGCTAATGCATCAAGTAGAAACAGGCGCATCCAGCTAATATCATACCAATTTTAATCTAGCGTCAATCGTAAATTTAGTAAAACCGCATTTATAAATAGTGAGGGTTCTATGGCACCCAAATCAAAATCCAACTTTTGTATTCTTCAGACGAAGGAACCACCTCATAGGAAGGTCATTAATTGGATCCATTTATAGAGTGTAAACCTCTGGACGAGACGAAGCAACAACCACCCCAATCCGCTAGGTAAATCATAGTACCAACCCTAGAGAGGAGTCGAACCTTGCCCACTTCCAGGCAAAAGGCCCTTCCCCTTCTGTTAGGACAAGCCCATGGGTGGTTAATCCAACTTATGTTTATTTTAATGATTCAAGGGGTCGAGCCAACTTACTCACATCGTATCGTTGATTGTTCTGTTCATTTATATTAAGGTAATTTAAATTAAACATTTTGATTTTATCCCGATTTATTGATTGCAAATCAAGTTAAACATCACGAACTATTTGTATATTTTGAATTTCAGGCTTCCCAATTTGAAGGAAAAGGCGAGGCTAAATCCGTGCTGACGAATAACCAACCCCATTGATTCTACGAGTAAATAGGCGCCGGAAGGATGGAACTTTTCCAAAAAGCGATTACGGTAAAATTAAGCCACAGGGACAAGTATTTGGTGGCAGAGGACGACCAAGAATCTGTGTACCTGGACCGCGATGGCTTGTTGAAGAATGCAGTCTGGAGCGTCGAATTTGTCGAAGACGAGGCAAACTATTTGCGCTTCAAAAGTTGTTACGGGAAATACCTTACAGCGTCGAACGTGCCATTTCTTCTTGCGGGGTCAAAAGGGAGGAAAGTTCTTCAAACTGATCTCCTGAAAAACGTCCCCGATTCCTCCATTGAATGGGAGCCGATAAGAGATGGTTTCTCGGTGCGATTCAAGACACCCAGGGGCAGCTTTTTGCGGCCCAATGGGGGGTTGCCGCCGTGGAGGAACTCCGTGACTCATGACATTCCTCATCGGATGGGCACGCAAGAGAAGATTTTGTGGGACATTGACGTGGTGTGGGCGATTCCAAAAACACCAACGCCGTCGCCTAACCTTCACCGCCAATCATCAAATGCGAAATTCCCCACAGGAAGGACACCGCCTACCCTTGCACCTCCAAAATTTAGCAAGGTGAAGCACTGATCCGCTCAAAAGCGAAAACGAGAGATGTAAACGCACGTAGAAGTACGTACGGTTTTGATTCATTAATTGCATTTGAATTGTGTTGGATGGATGTACGTAACTACGTTTCGAGTAATGCTACGTGCACAGATTTTTTGCTGTTTACGATTGTGATGGTGGGATGAAGATTTATGTTAACATGTAATCAGACATTCATGAGGTGCATGGTTAATTTGTCTTGTGGTATATTCATTTATCAAGAAAAAAAATACCAACCTGTTGGATATTCTATATTTTTCTCTTTGCTGTAAAATCTGCCGATAATATTATTACGTGCATGGCCTTCTAAAGCTCTCCTTGGATTGTTAAAAAAATCACTTTTTTTTTCTTCAGATTTTTGTGGCTATCAGTGTGCTTTTTTCTTCTCTTGGTCTAATTCCCGAACGTAATCTATGTTCTTTCTGGATTTTTTCATTTCTCTAATCAAGAGTAACCTAAAAAGTAAATTATTCAATTGTCTGAGAAGCTTGTAAAAGGTTCAGTACTAATGCTACGTAAACTCCTACCGATCACTCTTTGACCACTCCTCTCGCACATATGTGTCGACCCCATATTTTTAATTATGGGACGGGCCCCACACATATGTGAGAAAAAAGTGGTTGGTGAGTGGCCGGTAGCTAGGCGTGTCCGTTGCATTTTTATTGAAACACATTCGAGGAAAGGAAGAGATTTTAGAGACTTCACATGGTTTCTGAGATACACAAATAATTGTAAATAGAGAAGCTATTGGTATAGACATAACAGTTCATACCCCGTGTACAGACCAGTTTTGGGTCCCAAAAAATTGATCTGAGCCGTTCATTTTGTTTAAAATATTTTCGTTAGGATTTCTACGAAAAATCAGCTAAGTTGGATATTGGTAGGGGTGTTTACGATACATACAACTTTGTCCCAGAATTCAGACTAATTCTGAAGCAAAGTTTGATGAATCGTAAACGCTCCTACTGATATCCGAATTGGCTGATTTCTTACAGTGACCCAAAACAAAATGAAAAGCTCGAATTATTTTTCTGGGAAATAACACTTGGTCTTTTTGTCTTCAATTTTGTCTTATCTGAACATTTTTCAACTTCGGTCCACATTTTTAATTATTCTAATTTCCCTTGTCGTCGAGAGAAATTAATCTAAAATATTACATAAAGCTAAATATATAACCATTTATGGAAAAGTAAAACTACTACAAAGCTAAATAACTTGGGTCCACATTTTTAGAGAAGTGCTAGCCGTACCGACCAATTTCAAACCGAAATCGTACCGATGGCCGCTCCGGGCTGTCTCCGGCCACCGGACGGCCGATCCGAGCCGTTCAAAAATTCTAAAAAAAAAAACCGAGGGGCCCTACGCGAGAATAAACGGCATCCGATATGTGTAGGGTGGTTAGATCGAGTACCCTAGTTTTCACGTATACATATATAGACGAGTATACACGAAAAATAGGGTACTCGATCTAACCACTCTACATACATCGGATGCCGTTTATTCCCGCGTAAGGCCACTCGGTTTTTTGTTTTAGAATTTTTGAACGGCTCGGATCGGCCGTCCGGTGGCCGGAGACAGCCCGAAGCGGCCGTCGGTACGGTTTCGGTTTGAAATTGGTCGGTACGGCTAGGATTTCTGACATTTTTAATCTTGTTTACTATTTTTGTACGCGGGCAACATACCTCAAAGATAAATTCATTATTTGGCGGTTCATGTTTATTTGTCTTCTTCGTTTTCGGATCCATTTTCAATCGGTTTGTCATTTTGGGTTTCGGTTGTTTCTTTTTGTCTGTTTTGGTAATAGGTTGTTGGGTTGTTTCTTTTGAATTTTTTGGTTGAGTCCCACTGTTGGTACCCATGGGTACCATCCTGAAATTGTACTGACGGGCTCGCCTGGCCCACTCCAGCCACCGGACTGCTGATTCGAGCCGTCCAAAAATTCTAAAAAGGAAAAACGAGGAGGCCCGCGCGAGAATCAACGGCATCCGATGCGTGTAGGGTGCTCAATCCAAACACTCACGAAAATGGGGTGTTTGGATCGAGCACCCTACACGCGTCAGATGCCGTTGATTCCTAGGCGGGCCCCCTCGTTCCTTTTTTTAGAATTTTTGGACGGCTTGGATCAGCCGTCCGGTGGCCGTAGTGGGTCTGGCAAGCCCGTTGGTATGATTTCGGGATGGTACCTGTCGGTGCCAATATAATTTCTGTTTTTGGTTTGGGTTCCTGGATGTCATCTCGTCCTTTGGAGTTGGTTCTTGGGTGGCATTTTGCTGGTGTACCCGAGATCCATTTTATCTTTGTAATCATTTTCGAAGATTAATAATATTTTTTTGCTGAAAAAAAAGATGGTAAAAGAACAGGAAAATCAATTTTCCTATAATTTTTTGTGTTTACTTACTGGAAAAGTTGTAAGACCCACAACTTCAATTTTTTCATTGAAAAACACTTTCTTACGAAATATATCTTTCCAAAAGGAAGGAATTCTAGTTTTTCTTTAAGATTTTCTATTAAAGAGAAAACACACAGGAAAATAAAATTTATTTATTTTACTTCACCTCAGGCATCGTTGAGTTGCACGGAAAGGATGAGAAAGTATGGAAAAATCAAATTTTCTATAACCTTTTGTTTTCAGAGTTACCAAGAAAGTTGTAGGACCCACAACTTCAATTTTTCCACTTAAAATCATTTTCCTTGAATAGGTCTTGTCAAAATGAAGAAATTCTCGTTTTCTTGCAATATTTTTTGTCAAGAGCACACATATTGGAAAATAAATTTCAGTTTCATTTACTTCACCCTACTTCACTTTTCTTGAGAACTATTTTCTCACACAACATTCCCGACAAACTGAACGGAGCCTCGCTTCACATTTTTTGAAAATCTATTTCTCACATAACATTCCCGACAATTGAACGAAGTATTTTTGGTTTGAACAGCTGAACTCCCAAGGTTCGATTTCATGTTTTTCGTGTCTAATCAAATTGCAGAGAAGATAAGATGTTGTGTCCTTCCTTTTGTCAAGCTAAATGCACGTAGGGTCAGAGGCTAATGAACTGTTTTAATTACTAATTACTAACCAATAAAACCTCTCCAAAATTGGTTGAATGGTCATGTCCATGTTGTCCCTGATGTCACAAAAATGAAGGTTTTAGGACGTAATTTTGAGTGGCAAACAACCTAATCATGCACCAGCTAGCTAGCTAGCCAATTATTCGCAACACAAAGAAAATCTTTCTTAGGTTGTCGGCTTAGGCGCTTAGCTTTGGTGAGGTGGTGCATGTGTTCCTTTTTTGGACATATATCTCTCTCTCTTGTCTTGCTGCTTTTGCGTGTTTTCATTCTTTTTTCACGTTGTATTTTCGCTTCGAGTTAGTTAATAAATTTTCATTTGCCAAGAACAGAAAAAAACTTTTTTTTTTGTTTAATTGAAGGTCAGGTGTTCAGACCAGCTTATGTCCGCCTCAACTAATCAAAGGCAGGCCATCCACGTTGCACTACAACACGAAAAGGTTATAGCGAGGAAATATGGCGAGGAAAATAGATTTCGTCGATAAAAGTACATTATCTGCGAGGAAATTCAATTTCGTCGCATTTTCTAGCGAGGAAACAGATTTCCTCGCCAGAAGGTTACATTTGGCGAGAAAAATCCAAATGCAACATTTTGGTGAGGAAATATTTCGTCACCTTTTTTAGGGCTCTAATTTTTACTAATATATAAGTCAGTATTATATTATGTTCATATGTATTTTTAATATCACGATGTTATGACATAATAAACTACATAGTTCAATACGTACCATTATCAAATTTATTAAAATAAAAAAGTGATACACAAGGGAAAATAGTTTCCTTGCCAATCGCACTGAGTTAGTGAAAAAACCTCATATCTGTCACTTTTGTTTTTCTAATTAGCAATGAAAGATATCTCGAAGTGTAGGTATCGATGATTTATCCCATAGAAAAGAAAAACTTAACAGAAGATAAAGTTAGAAACATCTTGAAGTGATGCCATATGGAAAATATCTCGAAGTTAGATCATCATAAATCTATTTTCAAAACATTTACATAAAATTCACTATTTCATATCTATTGTGCATTCATGCTGTAAAGAATTTTTTTGTAAATAGTTATTGATTTTTATTTAAACCAACTTAGTTGATTCTAATGGCATTCCTTTATAACGAGATAAAATATATTAAACATTAATTTCAAATGCAATTTTATAAGTATCATGCATATTTTTATATATACATAAACATTTTGTGTGTGTGTGTGTGAGAGATATAGGGCAATTTAAAATTTTAAAAAATTTGTTAAAGATGAAAAAATTTAAAAAGTAATATTTAGTGCTTTTAGGATGATCTTATATAAATATTTACAAATTTGTTTATATTATTATAGCGATGATAAATTTTTTTTTAAAAATTAACTATGAATCTATAATACCCTTTCTATTTGGCAAAAAAGAATGTCAAACTCACTTTTTAAATTAAAAAATGAGAGTGATGCCTCTTGTCATTCATAATGTGATATTAAAATATATCTTAAGCAGACGACAAAAATCTCATTCCATAAAAGGTAGGATAATTTCATCAAAAAATTAGAATAATAATGCATATTATTATTTTTTTGATAGGCAACAAAATTTTATTGGAACTCGACAAAAGGTACATTGAGGGGAGACCAAATACGGACCACAGAGGATGAGGTACCATAAAAGGCTTACAAAAGAAAGAAAAGTTGCATTCAAAAGATATTGAATGAGTCTGGGAATAAGAGGCCCAAGATTCAGCACTCAATCCATTCAATACCAGCAAAAAAACGCATATTATTGGTCCTTCAAAAGTATCTGTAAGATACAATATACTTTCTTCATCACTTTTTAAATGTCCACTACGGTTCCGTGTGTCATTTTCAAAAGTTTATATCTCTTAACGTATATTATGTTTTTAAAATCATTGTCGTGTAGAAATGATTGAGATCTATCAAACAAGATTCATGTGACATATTTTTAACAATATACATTGTGAGGCATATGCAATTAAAAATGATATGCAGAACTATAGTGGACATTTAAATAGGGACGGAGGGAGTAACATGTTTCAACAAAAAAAAATATTGTGCTAGTAAAAAATTAAACTTGTTCAAATAAAGTTTAGACACTATAAGAGTACAAAAAATCGAAATACCATAATTAATGTTGAAGAAACTAATTTGGAGAGGGAAAAGAGATGCTAAAACAATAATATATAGAAAAAAGTTCACCTTTTCTCCCGGAAGTTCATCTTGGTTCGTTTGGTAAGAGTTCCGTGTCATACAAAAGAGGTTTCTGGTTCGAGTACCGAAATTTGCCAAAGACGCGGAAAAAAATTGTAAACATTTTTATTAGCGATGAAAAAATTCCTCGCAATAGTGAGGAATAGTGTTAGAATAGCCGAGGAAATATATTCGCTAATACATTTTGCGAGAAAATCAGGTGCTTTGGTGATGAAACTATATCCTCGCTATAACCGTTTCATGTTGTAGTGTCGGAATTATAGAATTCACAATTTCATGTTGTAGTGTCGGAATTATAGAATTTACAAGGAAACCCTAGTCAATTGTGTGAGGAGTAAACCTTCAACCAACTGGACAAATCATTTGGTTGAAAGAAAATTACCTTTTGCGGTGGGAACAACAATATATAGTGCTACCCCCACCACTCACTTTCACTGCTACCATAGTTTCACCGTTCGTGAGAAATTTTTTTTTTTTAAAATTCAGACCGTCCAAAACACGTTGAACAATAAAATTAAAAGCGGTAAGAAAAGCAGTAAATTAAGGGAGAGTAGTTTTGCGTAGACTTTATGCAGCGTGAAATAGCCGGCCGAATGATTCCTACTTTGAAAGAAATGGTTTCACCAAAGCCTTGAGAAGGACGTGAACGGAGGTGACTGCACCTTTTTCGGCTGTTCTATTCGCCTGCACGTAATGAAAGCGATATGTGAATGATTAATTATTTAAAGTGTGGTCTGGGCATCTCGCTATTCACAGTCCGCGGAGGTTTCTAGATATACATTTACCATTTCAAAACGTTTTGATCGAGATAATTCTAGCCGGCCAGTTGGACTTTATGTCATACTGCTTACTCTGGAGCCACTGAAATTAATTTGGTTTTCAAGATTGCATCCAAAGAGAAGCAGGGAGCAATACGTACGGCCGCGCGATACCATTAATTTGAAGATTTAGAGTTGATTGTCATTCAGGTGTTCAATTGTGAATTACCTTAGTTGACTTCTATGATGTGAAAATTTTGACAAAAGCCATTGTCGGAGCCAAATTTTGCACCGATGACTTCTCCGTTTTTTGACCAGAAAAAAATATCGATGGACGGTGGACTTGAATTCTGTTGAAAATGTGGCCACATTAATTATGAACCCTGGATTTTGCTCTAATGTAATGCAGAGGGTATCAACTGCATCCAGGCTATCTGTGGGGAAAAAAGTCAGACTATATCTCATGGTTTTTTTTTTTTTTTTTAACGGAGGAAGAACCCTACAGCCAGGGCACTATATGGACCCGACTGTGCAATCCAAACCTCCGGGGAGCTAGAGCGGCCACATTAGTCACGGCCCCCTACTTATTTCAGGATACTCACCCGGAGGGAAATCGAACCCTAAACCTTGAGGAGTACTCCCGAAACTTGGGCATCTGCCGAAACCACTGGGGCAACCCTTGGGTGTATACTGCTCACCTAAAACACACAAACTTGATTAGTATAGCACAGATGCTACACATTTTACGCCCAGGAACATATTTTTTCACCCATATAACATCCAAATGAACTGTTTTTAGCCCTTTTCACCAAACACATTTTGGGCGGTGCATAGATGTGAAAGTAATTGTCTTTTTATAACTGATAGTGATGCCTCTCTGTTTGTTAAATATGGTGTTAATCATCAAAAGGACATGTGAAAAGTAAATCCCTTTTTCTATTGATTGATTCATTTTAATTGGCTGCTAAACTAGACGGATAAGGACCCCATTCATTTATGGAAACCTTGTTTCTTACTAATAGTTTCTCTCCTCGTACGGAATGAGAATCTCTCTCTCTCTCTCTCTCTCTCTCTCTCTCTCTCTCTCTCCAAGTTCTAAATTAGTAGAGTAATTGGCTTCCAAAGTAGACTGTGAATAAAAAGCAAGATTTTCCGACCCCACTGCATATTTTCACATGAGTCCTTTTGTCTCTTTGAATTCCCTTTTGTGCTCTCACATACTCTAGCAAGGAGTAAAGAGTCTCTCACTCTCTCTCTGCACTATTACCAATATCACGTCAATTGTCGCATGAAATTTGTCTCAATAATCGTACGGAGCGATCCTAGCTAGTGAAATATTTTCATTAGTTAAAACCAAAAATGGCTCAATGCATTGAACCAGACAAGCTAGAACACAGAGAGTATCTTTCGTGTTACATTTCGCTAGGAAATTTCTGACAACTGGAGATCGATTTGGAAGGCTCACGGTGCGTGTTGTGGTTGAGCAACTTGTCAAATCCAGTTTGAATTGGAACAGAAGAAAACAAAATAAAGAATTGCCCTTTGGGTTTTTAATAACATATCTTGTTCGGTATGCTGCGCACTGGTCACGGATTGATCCATGATATTGCATGGAACAAAAGTCGTCACATTATTATGTAACTGAAACAATGGGCGATCATTACCTGGTAGCTAGGCTGCTAGTCTAAGGCCTGGAATATAAAGTTTCATTCATTACCTGATAACTTGTATGGGGCTAGGACTTAGGCCGAATGAGATTTTACTCTGACTTTGATGGGACGGCATGTAAGTTGGGAGTGGAATGGATTGGTCTTTAGAAATTAGTCAGAGGGGCCTAATAGGTGCGTGATGTTAACAATATTAGAGCTATTTATGCCCCCTAAGTTGCATTTGTTTAGCCAGGCCATTTATCTTGCTACTTGGTGGAGTAAGCGTGTTTTAATTTTGCGTGTTTCAGGTTTTGACTCGAATGCAAAACGGGTTTACAGGAGAGCTTTGGATGAATCCTGTTAATTAGAACATTTCAAGGAAATCATAATTAATCATCCCAATTCGGGAGGAAAATACAAGATCGAGATCGATTCAATCATGAAATTGGAGTCAACTCAGTGCGACGCTTAGTATTTTGACTATATCTCCCTCATATGATATCCAATTGGGATGATTCAAGCTGGGATACAAGCTAATGAAAAAAAATACAACTTCGAGTGAAATAGCATTTTCCCAATTCAGACATTTACTAAGTCAAAATGGGCATGCAAGATCAATTGTGAATAATGGTTGAAAGAGTAAAGTTCCTTTGGGCCTGTCCCTGACATTTTGGGAGCAAAAACGAACTTCAAAATTAGGGCCCTTTTCATACTTCTACGAGCGAAAAAAAAAAAGTTTATAAATCTAAAAATTTTAAAATATATATAATAAAGTGGATTAAATTTCCGAAGTAGTGATCATTACAAAAATTAACAATTAGCACTTAAATATCACCCTTTTTTTTTATTTTTAGCTACAAAAAATAATTATGCTTGCATAATCAATCTTTCCTTTGATATTCTTTTGTAATGGATAATATAACTACAAAATGGGACCTTTGGAACTTTTATAAGAAATAATTACGGGCACTTTGGGTTTCTTCATAATGGTTTTTTATTTTTTATTTTTTATAGCTTAATGGGCTTATTTTCTATATCTATCACCCGATAAAAATTTGGGGGCCCGAGGCGCAAGTCTTCATCGCATTCCGTCAGGAACAGACCTACAAGTAAAAAGCAGGAGTGAAGCAGGGTCACTCGGCTTGGTCGTATCCCAGACATAATAGGTTGTTTGGCCCAAAAATTCATTCTCCACCCTACGGTCATGTCGTATCCATCGTATAAGCAGTCCGCCTCCTCACGATCAACGATCAATATATATTATGCATGGTTCCAATCGAGGGATCTTCATTCCTTCATTACCTCCACCATTAAACAACACAAACCAAGGCACATCCACTAGTAATTAAGGTATACGCACTTTGTTCATACTTAATACAGAACATTCATCCATACTCTCCGTCATCTAACTTGATTGTGAGAGAGTCCACGACCGGCAACAGTACCACTGGCCATTGGACTTGTTTTGCAGGAGTCCCTTACTTAAATTGTTTAAACAAGATATGCAACCACTGTTTTTTCCATCACCACTCACTTCACATATTGTTCCATATTTCCATATGCTTTACACATTTCCCGGATACTCTTCAAATATACAAATATTTTAGAAGTTTATAATGTGCAATTATCAACCGCCAATAGCATAACATCATCACAATATTCATGGGCACCATGCACTATTTGTACTTCCTGGCAAGCAAAGCAGCACACAACTTATGAACACTGATCCTCTGTACCGAAATTCCTCTGTACTGAGGAATTCTGACAGTTGGATCGCATATTAACTATTAAAAACAAATAAATGGTCATTTAGGGCCCGTTCGGACAAATAAGTCACAGTAGCTTATTTTTTGTCCTTATTCAAATTTTTTTCGTATCACTTGGCTTATTGTCATTTTTTTGGGGATTATTGCATCCTCACGACAAGAGGAATTTAAAAAGTAAAAAATTTTGACCGAAATTCAATTTTTTTTGAATAAAGACGAAAAAATTGGCTTATTGATTTACTTTCGTCTTTATTCAAAAAAAATTAGATTTCGGTCAAAATTTTTTACTTTTTAGATTCCTTTTGTCGTGAGGATGCAATAATCTCCAAAAAAATGACAATAAGCCAAGTGATACGAAAAAAATTTGAATAAGGACAAAAAATAAGCCATTTTGGCTTATTTGTCCGAATATCCCCTTAATACATGGGTATACAAAGGATTTCTTGTGCCATTACTTACAACCTCATCTGAACTATTTGCCACCGCGTAAAAGTTCATAACCACAAGGCCTAGTAATAATTAGTATTCCCATATGTCCCTTGTCTAGAAACTTTCTATAAATGTCTTCCATCACAATATCACGTGCAATATTCTGTTCATCTTATTATTGCCCATATAAATGCCCAAAACCCTTAAGAGGACCCATGGGATTTTGTTGAGACTTCTTTGATATTGGTTGCCTTTAGAGTTTAGATACAAAGATTTCTAACACAGAGAGAGAGAGAGAGAGAGAGAGAGAGAGAGAATGGAGTTAGAAGCTATTCTAAGTCAAAAAGACCATTTTGGTTACACAAGTAAAGACCTTTACGACTTGTTACAAGGAAACTGGGGCAGCGAATTTGGTATACCAGAACAGGAGGAGGAGGAGTATGGCTCTTTCGAATTTCACGAGGGCCAAACCGAAAATTCGAACCATACAAATTGGAACTCTCCACCACCTACCTCATCGATGTGGCCGTATTCATATTTGGATCAGTGGGGTGCGAATAATCTCAACTCATCCTCAGAAGTACCCGACACAACGAGCTTTTATCCTCGCGAGGAATTCCAGCAGTTGGATCCAATTTCAACCAGGCCAAGGCCACGGCGTTCAAGAAGCAAAAAGAACATGGAAGAGATTGAGAGCCAGAGAATGACCCACATTGCTGTGGAGCGTAATCGGAGAAAACAGATGAACGAGTACCTCTCTGCTCTCCGAGGACTAATGCCAGATTCCTACGTTCAAAGAGTACGCTCTCCCCTTTTCCGTCTCTCTCCCCCTCTCTCTCATGTATACCTACATTCTGTATTTTTTCTTCGGCCTAGCATTAATTTTTGAAATCTATTGAGGTAGAGAGCATAAACAGCCCCTCAAATTATCAGTGCCTGCTCAAAGGTATGGGGGCCCGAAACGAAGTCCTAATATGAGACTCTATATACATCTTTGACCATTAAGTCTGCAAAAACAAAATAAAAATATCAATCTAGAATTCAAATTTCAGAACAAAATTTATGATAGAAAGACCCGCACGTTTAGGGAGAAACTAAAAGTCTAATGAAAGAAACTTTAGAAAAATTCAATGTTTTCTGCTTCGAAATTCAACAAAATTTATAGTTAAGCTAATTGACAGTTTAAAAAAAAAAGGAAAAAAATTGTGCATACTATTCACTCTTCAATTCTGTCCTTATTAATTGCGAGAATCTTTGCTGAAAAAGGTTGAGAAAAACTTAAGGGGCCGAGATTCAAGCCCAAATCCTTAAACAATGAAAGAGATTCGGCTGTAGACTATCAAGTAGAAGTTATTTGAAGGATATTGGAACTCTTTACAATAATTGTCCAGTATAAGCTATATTTATTGGGGCCCTCCTCCGGCCAAAAATTTGGGGCTCAAAGAGATGACTTCCTTGGCTTTCCCTCCAAATCGGCTTTGATTATCTCCACCAAAAAATGAATGTATCGATGTTCGGGTCCATGCACAACACCATGATGATAATCTTGAAAGAAAAATATGAAGACTTTTACGCGATCCAATAACCGAAAAAGGCATACTTTTGAATACTGTCATTTTCTCAACTTTATAAAGTCAAAACATAGGACGCGAATAGAAAGGCAAAATAAATTGCATCAAGGGAAATTGCATCATTTTGGTTGTGGACACTGTAAGACAAGAGATGACACATTGGCCCCGTTTTTTCCGAACCCATTTCAATCTTTTTCCAATTTCCATTCTCACCTCACTGACCTGAGCTATTGGTCAAAAATCAAACACATAAAAATATCATCAATTTTGGGAACATTACGACAATGCACCTCTAATCTTGAGATGAAACTATCAATGTTTTAAGCTATCTACAGACTGCGGGGAACGTAGCAGCTGTGTAGAAATGCGCCCTGTTTTAATCTACCGGCGGTAAATGCAGCTCTTACAAAAACTTTAGCGTTCAAAGGCAGCAGATTAACAAATATGTGTGTGTAGCTTAGTGGTAGGCATCATGTACGAGCATTTGGTTGGGGTTCAAACCAAACTGCAACTAACATTACTTGCTTTTGCTGAGAAAAAAAAGAAAAACAAGTGTGTGTGTTTTTGTGCCAATCGCGTTTACCGAAATTCAACAACACATGATTCTTATAGAAGTGAGTTGATTGTTGTCGCTGTGATCAGGGTGATCAAGCATCCATAGTTGGAGGCGCTATCAACTACGTTAAGGAGCTCGAGCACAAGCTACATTTTCTCGGTGGAGAAAAGCGAACGAACCAGAGGTTTGAAGCTGGTACTTCTTCCTTGCCTTTCGACGAATTCTTTGCCTTCCCACAGTACTCAGCAAGCACGACTACTCCTTGTGAAAGTTCGGGTGACCCGATTTCCGCCTACGCTGATATTGAAGTGACAGTGGTTGAGAGCCATGCCAATCTCAAAATAAGAACCAGAAAGCGGCCGAAGCAGCTCATGAAAATGGTTTCTGGGTTGCAAAGCCTCAGGCTCACTGTCCTCCACCTCAATGTTTCTACTGTTGATCAAACTGTCCTCTATTCCCTGAGTGTCAAGGTTAGTCCGATTAGTTTTTCAAAATTATACTTCTTATTCTTTATTTTGTAATAATACTTTTAACATTTTTATGGGTTAATTTTACAAAATTTATACCACTACTACATTTTTTGGGGTACTTTTTTGAAGAGCAAACATTTTTGAAAATGGACAAACGGAGGGATAGTGAAACCACCAGACTGTTTTTTATTTATCATGCTAATAATTTTCTTATTTTTTCTGTTCTGAATCGTGTGTATATGCATACATATGTACGTAAATGTATATATATTGTGGCAACAAAAAATATTTTTTTATATTTGTTCTGATGGGAGTAATTAAAAAAGTAGTATATAGATATAAAAACTCTGGGTAGTGAACTACAATTCTTTTTAGTTTGTTTTGGGCAATTTTGAAATCTTTCATAGTATAAATATAAATTTTGAATTTTGAATCGGAAGTTTTTTTTCCCCGCTACAGATGAAAACCAAACGAAATAATTAGTTTACACGTTCTTAGTTTCCCTGCAATAATAGAGAAATTTTTGGATGCCAAGCGGGTATCACATGGCGGTACCCGTTGGCGATCCCAATTGTCCAAACGTGTTTTGGACGGCTCAGATTTATTCCCCCTCTCTCCTCTCCTCTCACCCCACCACTCTCCTCTTTTTCTATCTCTAAAATCCGGACCGTCCAAAACACATTCGGACGGCTAAAATTACCGATGGGGTACCACGTGTGTGATACCCACCCGGCACCCAGAAATTTCTCTAATTTCTCCCAATAATGATCTGAGGGGAAAAATCCCGAGATTTCTAACGAGTTTTTGGTGACGTTGATACAGGTTGAAGATGATTGCAGCTTGACATCAGTGGATGAAATAGCCGCGGCAGTGAATCAGATGCTTGGTAGAATTCAGCCAGAGGCTGCCTTGCTCTGAAAAATTAAATTAGTTTCCCCTGCAATATTATTTATTTCTATTTAAATTCATTCTTATGCTTTTAATTTTATTTACCGCGCGTAGTGTATTATGGGCTGTTCTTTAAATTTTAGCAATCTTTTGTACTCCTATAATTTCTCATTTTTATCTCTCTGAAATAGCCGCAGCTGTGTGTTTTGTTTTGGAGTGTGTATTTTCGTATTTTTCATGAACTTGAAATAAAATCTAAAAGGCATGAAAATCTTCGTGATGTAGTCTCGTTATTAACTAGCATTAAACTTATTTGCATTTTTACAGTATAATTTTTGGAAAAATATATTTTTGAATATTATAATTTCAATAGAATGTAAGTTAATATTGTATATTACACAACTAATTTTTAATTATCTACAAAGAAAATAAGGCCGTGTATATGGATAATAAATAAACAGTAGAAAGGGCATCATGGTCAAATGTAGACCCAAGATCCAATAATTTGATTATACTACCAAACAATTTCATGATGCATAATCAACTTTTCATCCAATCACCAAACACTTTCACAAATTTTGATTATGAGTTTTACATAATCTCAGAATCTACAATCATAGTCAATAATCATAATCTAGTACGTACCCAATAATTTGGAAGAAGAAAAAAACCAACCCAAATTTTCTCTTTCACCGGTCTGAGAGTTTAGGAATCTAACAAAATCACAATGCTCGCTTATATATATGTGACCGTCACAAATTCCAATAACTCACGCCTCTGGGCCAACTGACGAACCCTTCTCTCCCCCTTTTCTATCTCAACTTCAACTGAGGCATCAAATCCTCAACTGTGAATTGCTGTTGCAAAACCAGCACAGAGGCGTTGCTCTTCATATCGGAAGACGCAAGAATGTCCCCGAGGATTCCCAATTCCTGAAAATCGTTAGCCCATTCGACGAGTCCCGAAACCAACGGGGACTCCTCGTCCACTCTCCTCCCCACCAGTATGAAATCGATGTTATCGTCCAGCGACATGAGTACCCTCGACGTCTCAGCCCCATCTCTCACGTTTATTTCCCGAAAGTCAACCCGATCACTGTATCCGCTAACACCACTCAAGTCCGCGATCGCTTTCATGTCGAGCTTGGCTTCGATTAAATCAGTGACGAATTCGTCCTCGGCTATCAAGCGAATGACCGTAAGCCTAGCGTTACGGTTCTCAACCATGCGAGCCCCATATGCCAGAGCCTCCCGAGAGTCCGGTCCTCCAGTGAATACCACACACACATGGTATTTGGACTCGTTTTCGATTCGAAAATAAGTCAAGATTTTCTTGTCCACGAGGATTCCGACTGAGCAGGGAGCTTTATCGAGGAGTTTCCTCTTTACTCCCCTCACCGGGTTACTCTCTGATTTTTCGAAAGGCACGATTATAAGGGAAGTACTCTTTTGAAGGGCGAGCGTACAAATGTCACCATGCATGGAATCATAAGGCGTTATCGTGGTGTAGTACTGATTTTTCACCATCCCCTCATGGTGAATCTGGTAATGTCGAAAGGTGGATATGATGCGGGCAGTTCTGGTGGCGTTAGAGGAGGAGCGGTTGTGGAATTGGTGGTTGATAAGCAGTGGGTGCTCACGACCTTCGAGCTTCAAAAGGTCTAGAACGTAAGTTCCCAAGGGGCTCTCTCTGGTGGGAAAAGTGGCTTTCAGGAGATTCAGCAAGCCGAAAGTCGACTCCTCTTCATGTACGCATATGAGAATCCGAAGCTCATTGTCGCGCCTCAGGTGTTGTACGGTTCTCCTTCTGTAGTTTACGTACCTTTTCGAAGGATCGTAGAGGTAGCTGATTAAAGGAGTGGCAATGGCGGCATGAACTACTGCCATAATTGTGAGAATTGAGTAGAGTTCTTCATTGAGCAGCTGCCGGTTAAGTGATCAAGATAACACAAGGAAACAGTTATTCAGACCGAGAGCAATTCCCAGAAAGGTATCCAATTATGCTATGCTGATAGCACTAAGACAGTGGACATTATTGATGTTTAGTCATGATCATTTGTTTAAGTTTGTGTTAGTTATTGAGATAAATCGTTCATCTCGACGAGAGTAATCTGAAACTTATAGAAGTAAGGCCCAGAGTGTTACAAGACGACCGCAATGCGCTATGCTACGGTGGGACGACTCCAATGCTGCCATTTTCAATTTTGAAAATTGTCTAATTTCCCTAGTTCTGCAACACATTTCTTCAAAGAGAGAAACTTATTCACGGTTCAGCCGTGAACAAGTTCTTTACAGCAGCAATCAACCGCAACCGTCCAAAAGTGTTCTGAACGATCTGGATTTTAATTAAACTTTTTCGGGAAAAATTTTAACAAAACACTTTTGGACAATCATGATTGGCTTGGTAAACAACTATTCAGGCTCTACCGTTAAAAAGATTTTCTCTTCTTCAAAACTCTAACATCATTATGCATACAAAGGAAAACCTTATGCCTGGAAATTTTGAAGGAAGGTACACAATTAACTGTTATGCTGGCCACACTTCGATCATTATAGAAGCCTCGAATGAAAACCTATTGCAAACAAAATTGCGACTCTCTTTCCAGAGAACCCTATAAGAAAAACCAGGGCCGGCCCTAAGTATAGGCCCACTAGGCAACCGCCTAGGGCCTCTCGTTTTAGGCCTAAAAATTGGGTCCCGAAACAGTAGAATATATTAAATATTATGCATGTGAAGAATATTAAAACTAGGCTATTGTGGCATAATGGTTTGGTGCGTGGGTAATTAGTGTTAGGTTATTAGATCGATACTCGGCATATCTATTTTTTTAACACCAGTAACTTTTGTAAGTCGTACAAAAAAACTGTCTCAAAATAAGAGTTCGGAGCCTCGAACTCCGGATCTACTCAGGATCAAGTAGTGCCAAAGAGGTGATACACAATTATGCCACTGAACCACAACATTAATTTGCCTCTTTTGTTGAACAACTAAATAATATAGTAACATATTAGAGGTTCCATTTTCAAACACCGCCTAAGGTCTCGAAACACTCAGGGCCGAGCCTGAGAAAAACTAGGATAACAGGGAAAAGAATAGAGTTACCGAGAATCGCAATGCACGTTTGAAGAGCAGAACATCGAAAAATCCTTGCGAGCACAAAATGAGGCCAAGAGCAATAGAATCCTTGTATGGCATCCTGAAGAATCGCGAAGGCACAACAGACCCGAAAAGTTTCCCTGCGTAGGCGAGGACTATTATCACCTCAACGGGGCCGAGATGTTTAGCCTTTATAAGACCAACATTCACATGGCGACATGCGTCGATGATGTAAGATGGCATGAGCAATGCGTTGACAAAGAGATTAAGTTTATCTGCTAAACCGGAACCCAGAGGAGGACCGGCTGGCACGGCGAATCCTAATACCATCGCTCCGAAGTAGGCTTGCAACCCTATGAATTCCGACGCGAATGAAGTTCCGAATAGCAACATGGTCATCACAATTAGATGTGATTCTCTTATGGTGCTTCCTTCTGGGATTCTCTTCATCATCCGAAACATTATCGGACGAAACAAGAACACGATCACCAGAATCATGCCAATCCTGGAAAGCTCCATTTTTAAAACCTCGCTCATCGTACTGTTCAAATGCTTGATCCTGGTATACGTGGCGCTTATGACTTTGAGTAAAACGCCGCACAAATTGCTGATCAGGGAGGAGGAGAGGGCGAGGCGACCTATTTCTGAATTCAGGAGCTTTAGATCTTCCAATAGGACGGAAGTGACTTGAAAGGAAGTGGTTGCCGAAAGAATGGAGATGGTGTCGAGGTTGGTGGCGAGGTTGACGTTTGTTTTGCCCAAGGCATGGGCTATGGGGACGGCCAACGCAACGGGAAGCAAGAATGCAGTGATGCCGACCACCCATGCCATTCTTCCTGATGTCTTGATCACGCCTAGGTCGGTTCGGACTCCAACCAAGAATGTCAAGTACATTAGGCTCAGAAGTTCGAGGACATCGATAATTATCGTCTGTTTTCCCCAGAACAAGCTTGCGTAGAAGTTTCCATCGGTGAATAATTGGAGAATCGAGGGGCCTAGGAGTATTCCAGTCTGGTCGAAATGAAGAAATCATTAGCACGAAAAGTGTTATCTTGTGATGTTGCAAATTGTTGCTTTGAATTTCCTTTATGGTCATCTCCTTTCATGCCAAACCAACCAGCATCGTTGATGAACATTAACTTTGTTTTCGTAACAAAATTCGAGAAACTTCGTTTCCATATTCCTAAATTCATTTTCGTAAAAAAAATCTGTTTTTTTGGAAGCCAAATATAAATTTTCTCACACAAATTCGAGTGAAAGATGTTGTGATGATCATGCCAAGGGTAATTCGATACAAACAGAAGTTACGTAGATAATTATCGCAGAAATTGATGGGGTGTTTCAGGATACCTTCATCCCAAACCAAACATCTACAATTGTGGCTTATAATTTCCAAACAATCACAGCCACATCATTATAACCGAATTTTGTGTACAAACAGAACTTAATCTACAAACCAATTTTGATGTACAAAATTGTTGAGAAGGGAAAAAGAGAGAGAGAGATTATATATTACCAGCATGTCTGAGACAAATCTAGGTTGTTTGAGAGGCCTCAGGAGCCTTTGGAAGGTTGTTGAGATGATAATGACAGTGCCAAGCTGCAGCATAAGAAGCGGCAGAGGATATTTCAAAGGGTTATCTGTCCTGAACAGACCTTTAGACCTCACGGAGGCGCCCATATATTCACAGGTAAATGGCAAAGAGAAGATGGTCATGTTAAATGGCACCTTCACCGGTTGACTGCCATTATTCGCCATGGTTTTCTTTCCTTTGATGCGATGAAGGCTGCGGGGGTGAGGAAGAATAATGATTCAGAGAAGGGTTTAAGGGAAAACAAGAAGAGAAAATTCGATATAATCTGGTTCTGTTTTCGCGCTTTTCTTTTTCCCGGATTTGAAACGGGGAAATAATTCTGGTTGGGAAGAAATGAGATAGAACTGAATCAATATATTCTGGTGAGGAGAAAAAATTGTGAGGTGGGGAAAAGCTTCGACGTTCATGTTCTACGTACCTAAGCTGGAATTCATACTAATAGGCATGTTCCTTTCATTAATTGTCTTTAAGAGACAAGATTTACTAGAGACACAACCTTTCATTCAAGGGTGCCTATAAGTCCTATAAATAGGCTGTTTGTATAGTCATTCGGTGGATTGGAAAATTCCATATTGAATTGCGCTCTCTCTCTCTCTCTACACATTCTCTTCCTAGAATGACAAATCGATATTCTGTTATTCCACAGAAATAGAATATCAGTCCTTGGTTCTTTTACATTTGCTAAGTGGATATTCTGTGTGTCTTCGCTTGTGCAAACACATACAGAAAAGAACCTAAAGTTCGGATTCGTTTTATCTTGAAGGCGGATTTAATGTAATCCGGTGCACACCTTCTGGCGGGGGCAGATACTGTCTTTAGGACATGCAGCGTTCTCCTAATGGGACTCGAATGGTTTCTATCGTTTCCAGATTTTTCAAGAGACGACCCCATCACTTTCATCATTTTGAAGACCGGATTTTCAACAGATTTTTCTCAATAATTGGTTTTTTGAATCAATAAGGAGGTTTAGGGTTTGCTCGGAATGGGAAAGAAGGAGATACATTTGGATTTTTTTTTTTGACTCTGAGGGTTGCCTAGGTAACCGTAATGTATCGTAACTACTTTAAAAGTTCTAGATTACGTTCCAAGCATTCAAGGGTATGTAATTACCCAAATAGGGTGGTTCATTGTAACCATTTATGTCTTTTAGAAATTGAATTGATATATGTTAGTAAACTTATATCCGTATAAAGGTGCAGATGGTCTCATAGTTGAAGAGAAGGATTTTTAAAAGCATGATCCCTTCCAGAAAAACAATTAAATTAATAGGCTAATTAAGGAAATAAATAATCTCAACAGATACAAGGGGCATAACATGCGCACGATACATGAATCTAGGCTGACTAAACTACCCTCGATTGGACGATATAAAGCTTAATTGGCTCCATACTTTGTTTCAGAGGCACGAAGAATAACAACAATAAAAGAAGCTCTAACTTACTTGGCATGAATATACGGAAAAAAGCTCTAACTTAGTATTTGTGTTCAGTACATGGATTTTGAAATGGGGGATTACAGCTCATATAGTCGGGTTTCTACTTCGTTCTCTCCTTCCATAACCCAAAAATGCTCCAAATTCCCAAATCATTGTTATGGTTGTTGCTCTCTTCTAATTTTATTTCGTCATAACAACATCAATGGGTGCGTGAGTATGTGTGTTGGTTGTGTGGGTTAGGTGTATGTGTGTGTTCCTTTTCTATGGGTGCATATCATGGCTAGGGTGTGTCTATAATATTGGGGCTGGTTTGGTGATAGTGGGCTGGCTTGGTGAGGGTTGGGTTATGCTGTTTGGGTGTGATTTCTGTTTAGAGTCAGGTTGGTGTGAGATTTGGTTGGGTGTGGGTTGGGTCTGGTGTGGTGTGGTGTGGTCTTTCCTTTTGGGGAAGGGGAGGTCTATTCTTCCTTAGGGAAGGTCAGGTGTTGTATATTGTGCTTGGTTTGAGTTTTGGGGTTGCGTTTTGGTTTCTTTCCTTTGTGTCTGTCTTTGGAGTGTGGGCTTTTCTTTTGTCTGGGGTCTGGCATCTATGTTCTTAGTTTGGTTGGATTCTGGTTCTATCAGGCTTGATGGGTATATTTCCATCTTTTTTGGCTTTTTCTTGCATTTGGATGCTACTGCTTATTCTATGATTTGATACCAACCTGGTATCCAATCTTCTTGCCTCTGGATTGCTGTTGGTTTGCTGTCTGATCATAAATTCAATGGGATAATCTTATATCCCTTTTGATGAATGTCTCTTGGTTGCTGTTGGAACGCTGTCTGATGCTGGGACGGTTGCTATCGCACTTGGATGCTGGTTGCAGCTTGGAGCTCTCTTGCTGCTGTTTTGCATGATATATTTTTGTTGATGACCGATGTGCTAGCTACTGCTTGGACTGCTGCTAATGCAGTTCTGGAATCGTTGGCTTGAATGATCGATGTCTAGATGCTATTGAGTTACTGATTGCTGCTTGGAGTAGTGCTGCTGCTACAGTAGTGGATGTTACTTGAATACCTGGGATGCTTCTATTATACTGAATGCCACTTTCTTCAGAGTATGCCCAAGGTTAAAATGCTAGTTTCTACTGTTCTTTGGTGCATGTTCATATTGAATGGGAATATGTGGATCTCGAACAGTTTTTGTCGAATATCATTGTTCATCTAGTTCAAGGATTAAAGAACTTTTACAATCTCATCTTGCATCATTAACAACACTAAGCAATCTACATGTGCATAGTAAGTTCAACGGAACCAAGAAAACAGATCAGATTTAATCAAGCTCGAGTAGTCACACATTAAGAGAAATCAAACCATACCGAGCCTTGTGTCCTTATAATAAATTTGAGTCAGCTACATGAATTCTATTTTTCCACTAAGCTCTATCTAGGGACACATTAAGAGAAACCACAATTAAGATTAAGAATATTGATGCCAACAATAGAAATCTTGTACCTGCCATCGTGCCATTATAATCACTTTTATTGCTCTCTCATCCCATGCTTGAGCTTGATGTAGGAGGGCTCAAGTTTCAAAATTAGTTACAATGTTCTTCTAACAGTTTCTCATGCCGAACGAGATTGATCATGTTCAACACCCTTCAATGAATTCAAGCTATTTGGGACATCAGACGTACGCAGTTGGATAGAGAAATGTTGTTTGTCTCCACAAAACCTTCTATCCCCTTCCATTTTGGGTAATATTGAGAATGCCCTCTCCCCAGTACTGATCATCTGATTTGAATCCTTTAATGGGTCTAACCTCCTTCGGAAGACATAACGATCGAAAACAGCTTTTTAACTATCTCAAATGATTTCAACTATTAAATGAGATTGACATTTACCTTCACCACCACAATCTTGACTGTCCAAATCATCATCGAGACCACAACGCAAAAGATATGGTGGTTACGAACTCCAGTACTCCAATTTTCCTTTTTATCTGGAGGGGATTATTGAATAACATAACCAATGCAATTATAAAGTTGCCGTCGAGAGGAAGTATTCAAAGCTTTCTTTTGACAGCTTAAGCATACATGAGGTTTGTTTTGCTCTTCCCGTACTGGTATTCAATTATAAAAACGCCGCCGGTTAAAATGGCGGAAGAGATAAAGCGTGCAAACAGTCCAAGGAGGGCAACAACTTGGCAACTTGACAGCCTCAAGTGTGCAAATTTCACAGTATTTAGAAACTTGGCACATCTGTAATAAGTGTAATTGCGATCAAAAGGATAGCAAAGAGGATTTTCTCCACAGCACAGAATGAGAAATATGGAAACTGGGGCATCTCTACGAATAGCTCCGTCATTGTCATGACTGCTGGGTCCGGAGTGCCCCATGAATTTGATTCGCCAATTGGTTTTTGGAGAAATGGTGAAAAAGCTGCCTGACAATGAGCCATGTTGAAACCTAGCTATTTCAGGAGCTATATATATGAATCCTTGATTATGGGACAACCCTCTAGTCCTCCATATGATAGCACAATCTCCCCTTGAATGTTTATTATCTGTTCAGTTCCCTAGAAATACTTATTGTCTGTTTAGTTTTCTCCTCTCTTTAATCTGACCATAAAAAAGAAAAAGTACATAACCAAGGTTAGCAATAGTACTAACATATGGATTATACCTGTGCGTGTCTAGAGTATTCATATAAATTAGGACATTAATGGCCTAGCCAAATGAAACCAAGCCTTAAGTCCCCAACAATTGGGATCGGCTATGTGAATCTACTTCCTTCATTGAGGTATGTCAATGGTATCGCGTTCTTATATAGACTAAAGAATCCTAGATCCTTTTGAACTACCATAATCATATCACTCTCTTTACTGTTTTCATCTGCCATAATCATATGTATCACTCCTCTTAGCTACGATAGACATGTCAAACCCACCTCAATCTGTTTTCTACCATCTTATCTTCTATCCACGCTAGTCTAATATTCCAAGAAGGTTTATGTTTCGAATTCTATCTCACAAAGTCTTACATGCCTGATGCCTAGCGTACTAACTTATATAAATACTGTAAAAATACACAAGTGAAAACCATAAGTATATATTATTGCTAACCTAGCTATTTACTTTTTCTTTTCTAATGGTGAAATTATAGAGAAGAGGAAACTCAACAAAGAAAAAATATTTCCTTGGAACCAAGCAGATAATGATCATTCAGGTGGAGGCTGAATTATCAGATGGATGACTGGAGAATTGTCCAAAATCAACTATTCATATTGTTCCCAAAGCAGGTCGGTTTCAACATAGTTGATGACAAGGCCAGAGAAGGGACAGGTGAAGACATTCAAGGAGATGCCCAAATTCCAATATGTCTAATTCCGTACTATGGAATGGAGAAAGTCATCGTTGCCATCCTTCAGATCTCCAGTATCGTTATCAATCACAACTATGCCAAGCTTCTTAACAATGAAATTCGTATACTTGAGATATTGTGAAGGTCGTTGCTCTTTCGATTGTTTTCTACGCAGTTTATCTCACATGCCATTAATACAATTATTGTTTCCATGATTGAATAACCTGTATGTGACAAGCAAAGGATACATCACATATGCTTGCGCTATCGAAAGAACTTTAATTTGCTTATTTCCCCTCTCATTCGCTACTTTATTAACCACGTGGTTTTGTTATATATATTAAAAACTTCCCTCCAGAAGCAAGTAAAAATAAAGTGCACTACGGACTATAAGCAACGTAATGTTTAGCGTTGTGGTCTCTACGAGTATTTGGGAATTCAGATCGACCATGGCAGTGAAGTTTATTTCAATTCCATAATCGAAATTATTTGAAACATAGTTCAAAAAACTATTTTTATTTTATTTTATGTGTGTTTTGGAGGAGGTTAAATCAATTAACGACAATAAATCAGATGACATGCCAAATCTGAACGGGACACAAGCTTTATCAGAGTCGAATCATTTTTCATCAAATGCAACATCTAATGGACCATAATAGCCTAGAGTAATTAGAGGGAGTGGAACATGGTAAATCTCGTGCGCATGGGAAAATATTAGCCGAAACGTTGCACTTGCTTCCAAAAGATGACTACATGAGCCCACCAATCGCAACGTTAAGTGTGCAATGAGAAAATAACATCTCTGTTAGAAGAGAGAATCGAGAGTATCAAGAAGTAAAACAGGTACCTGCACACACTATAAAGTAAAGAGCCTCGCCTGAAGGATCAGGCACGTACGGAAGCTGAGGAAAATGACTCATTTTTGTGGTAACATGCATAAAGCCCGAGGAACTGGACAGTGACTCTTCTATTACTATTACTTAGAAAAGAGGGTACGAAAGGTATACAAGAAGGAGAAGATAACCATACCGATACGACGAAAGATCAGCCGGAATTGGTTTACCGCCTCCGAAGTCAGAAATGCCTCGGCATGCAATCACTTTTCCTCACGGTTTGCTCTTGGCCGCATTTCCTCTAAAATTCTAACGGCTCCTTTGGAGGAAAGAATTATGGTTTCTTGTGAAATCTCTCTTTTGGATTTGAATTCAGCATTTCGGTGAGAAATAGAGAGAAAAGATTAAAAAAATAAAATAAAATTGATTGGTCCTTTTCCTTTCTCACCCAATCTCACTAAAAATGGTGAGAATTTCCCTTTCTTATCTCTCTCTTTCTCGCCATGCGAAGGAGCTGTGTAAAGGCTTATATATGTTGGAGAAAATATATGCGATAGGAATTTCTGATAGAATAATAATTCTAAATAATATTCAACGATCAAATTCAGCAATATAAATAAATAGAGAAAGAAATAGAATAGTTTGTGGGGTGGTCGAGACACGTGATAGCGCTCTCCTAAGGCTACATACCCCATCCAGTTATCTGCGAACCATAGTTTCCCGACACTCGAAATAATCAAAATATAAAGCCGAACCAAATATGTATATATGATAGAGGATGGCTGAAAATATTTAGTTCAGCAAAGAAATCAGCGTGTAAAGCAAGAGAAGGAGATTTTTGATAGAGTTGTGTGTGCTCATGGTTCACTTCAGCCGAATAACAGAGCACTAGTTTTATAGGCATTAATAACAGAGCACTAGTTTGTTAGGGCTTTAGAAGATAATGGCAGATTTTTAGGAAAAGAATAATTAGGATCGAGTAAAACAAGGAGACCAATTCAAAAGGTATTTCCACTCCTTTATCTCTAATTACTGTATATATTACCTCCTTTACAAAAATCCACGTGATTAAAATTAAATTAAAAGTAAAATATTAAATTAAAACAACAATATATAACCCCAGCATTGTTGGTATAAAAAAGAATAATGAAATCTAGTCTCCTACTCCGTCTAAAATCCCTCACAACCTTAAGTCACTCCTACATAGATGGTTTGACTCCTCCAAATTCTGTTCACACTTCCATCAAACTCGCTCTACAAATCTTGTTATTAAGTTTAATTAATACAAAATAAAGTCGAATTATATAATCTGATTGGAAAAATCTCCGGTGCACACTACTTTTTTTGGTGTACCATATGTCCTTTACAAATTTTTGAGACTCCTTTTGCGAATTAATCTGGTGCACACATGACTAGATACCCAATTAGATAGCAACATGCAGACTCTGATCTAAAAACTCTGTTTCTCGACTCGAGACAAAAGCTAGAACAGGACATGGGTGGGTGTGAGTCAAGTCATTGAAGGTTGCTTCCTAACTCCCAATTATTAGGCCACAAAACCGATAGATAATGAAAATGAATAATGCTGCTAATTAGTAAATAAATATTCAGCGTCCCCAAGTACCATTTTTTTTTTTTTTTTTGGTAATTCCCGAAGTACCATTTGAATTGTTACTTTACATTTTTAGTGAATGGTGCGACAGTTAATTTTCTATTGAAACGCACATACTCACGTATACTAAGAAACTAAGAGAGAAGAAAGTGACCCAATACTTGCTTTTAAGAATACTACATGAGCAATGTCGTCATGCTACGAGAATTGGCCGGTATTGTGCTTAATTTTCTCGATTGACCAAGATGAGGAAAAAGTTGTAGCTTGGGCAAGCCTTAACTACCCGGTATTGATTAACAAGCAAAAAGTATAAATAAATTACTTGTTGATCGACTCTTAATCGGTAAATCTGTCCACACAAATAATCTGTGTACAGATTTTGTCGTGGGACCCACCACGGATCCCACACAAACAATCCGAGCCGTTCATTAAATGTAAAACATTTTTGCAAAGGACCCCGTAAAAAATCAGCTCAATCCAATACCTATAGGTGCCTGATCTAATCATCTAATTTTTCATTATTCGAAAATCTGAATGGAAATTTAGATGATTGGATTGGGCACCTATAGATATTAGATTAAGTTTATTTTTTATGGGGACCTTTGAAAAAATATTTTACATCTAATGAACGGCTCGGATTGTTTGTGTGAGACCCGTGGTGGACCCCACAACAAAATCTGTGCACAATCTATGCATAGATGTATGTGTGGTTAGCAGGGTTCACTCTTAATTCGTGAGGAAACTCCCTCTGGGTGTGGGGCGGGATCTTGTTGGACATGTCAAGGAAGCTAGCTCTCCTAAATGGCAGCACCAGTGCCTTTAAAGAGGTGGAATTCGTTGGTTTTACTGGACACCCATATTGTCATGAGCTTGTTTCGCACTTTGTTGAGACGCCTATCTCCCTCGAGAAAATTATTATCGACCCTCGTGATCAAGTTTACAAGGATAACCAAGTGCCGAGTTTTTGTGAGCATCAGCTAGAAACCGTGCATTGCGGCTAGCAACAGTTATACCACCAAAAGTTAACTTAGATGTACTCTAAACTTTAATGTTATGAGAATATGGGCAAACTTTTGAATGGTTTCGATCGATAAAACGGCGGAGGCCAGCGCTTCTCTGCTGTTGGGCAGTCCAACTGCAAAGAAGCCGAGTCCTCTGTAAATATGAACGCATACTCGACACTAGAAAAATGAATGTTCTCCACTATTTGTTATTTGTTCAGACGTTCCAATCGAAATGAGTGCCCTTGCCTACTTGACCGTATTGTTTTAGTAGTAGTAGGTCATGTTGCTTGATGTCAATGAACAGCAGTATTGGGGATAACCACATTACAATAATCACAGTGAAGATTAGTTTCTCGTCATAACTGTCGTCAATAAGCAGAACATCCCAACTAAATGATTGGATTGGATTGGATTGGATATAAGAGAAGCAAAAGATAAGCGAGTACTAGGTTTGAATTGTAGAAGTCCATTGGAAGAGAGCGATACAAGGGTTCGGGTTCAAATAGAACACCAACTAAAATAAAGTATCAAAATTACAGAATTTTCTGTCTTCTTTTTTTTTTTGAGATTGAACTTTTTTGCCTTATCACAGTCTTATATCCAATTTTTGAACAGTCAAACAGTGGGACGAGCGTTTGAAACTTCTGGTTTCTCGACGTGGGACGAGCGTTTTACTCTACCACATCGATCCCTCAAGAGAATGAGAAAGGCTGAATGCTTTATTAAAAGAGCACAGAGGACACGCACAACTGGTTTTACTCTGGCGAGCTGTAGCGAGCCGAGTTCGAGCCTAAGCCAAAAACTTCGAGCCGAGCTCGAGCCCAGTACTATTCTCAGCTCTTCTCGAGCCAACCCAATTTAAGCCGAGCCAAGCTTGAGCATGCCAAAGCTCGACTCGGTTCGACTCGTTTGCAGTCCTATGTGAGAGTTTGTCTCCAGTGATGAGTCTAAGGCAATTAGATTGGCATCTGTAATCTTTGACCAATTAGAACTGCAAACACACACTCTTTCTCTCTAGCAGTTAGACAACAGTTTAATAGTGGACTTCAATTTATCTTGGAGGCAGCTTCACTCTAACCCGGTGCACACCAGATTCTCTTGAATTGGTGGGGATGAATATCATCTTAAGAACAACAACATTGTTACGCGACTCGAAGCATCTCTTCACTACACTCTGAGTTTATCTTCTTTCATCGGCTTTGATGAATTTGGACCAACCAAGGGCGGAAGTACTTGAGGGCTAAAGTAGGCTATAGCCTACGCCATTTTGAGAAAAACAAAAAAAACAAAAAAACTATATGTACAAGTTTTGCTGAATTCATTTTTTATTAGCTCAACTCATTCTACCAACCTATTTTCTCTCCCTCTTTCCTACTTCTTTCATTCTACTTTCTCTCTCGTACCCTTCCTCTCTACTACTGTCAAGCGCAGAGGTTCTTGTTGATTGTTCAGAACTAAAAACTCAATTAAATTGACTCAAGGAATTTCATGAAATCTCATAGTGCTTAATCTTTTGATTCGGATGCCACAGGAAAAGCCCTAAAAAGCGACTTCAAATTACCCGTTGGTCAAGATGTTGATCAAAATGGGTTCATTAAGCTACCATCTTCCAAATCGGGCGAATGACTGATATCTAGGGTTTATGCTAAACCAAAAAATTGGGCTTTCATTCTTCAATCTTTTTTTTTTTTTTTTTGCATAAAAAAAGAACTTATAGTCCATCACTCTTAATGAAGCTGGAACATTATTCTGGTCTCCAACAAGGTAAACATGCTAGTATTAAAATCCTTGAATCTCTCATTGATTGCTGGCTGATGTACTTAAATTTTAAATTTTTGATTCTTAGAATCTTAGTTTTTTAGGTTTAAATTATATTGTAATAACAACAAAAAATCTGAAGCATTTTTTGAGATTTCTTGATGTCCAAGAATTTTTATGGGGCCGACTTTTTCATATTATGCATTTAAAGACACCACTATATTAACTCTTAAAAAATAGATATCCAATGTTCACACTCGTTGCAATCTGAACATCTATATAATAATTTACGAGTATATAATAATGGAGCTCAGTTTTTGAATCTTATATACGTAGTTATAAATCTAGACCTTCATTTCTAAATCTTATGGTTAACAAGTGTTAAGAGTTTCTATAGATCTAGATAATCCACTACCAACGGCTAAGATCAATTTTTCAAACACTTACTTATCTAAAAGGATTGATTTTGGACTAATTTTATTTGTTATGGAAGCAAAACTTTAATTGATATATATGGTAATCGATACAATCCATATTGATTTTATTTTTATGGAAGTAAAACTCATATACGGTAGAACTTTAATTGAGCGTTTGAGCCGTATCTTCAGGCACGGGCAAGTAATAGTTCACAATATGCAAGGTCAATGGTATGATGATACTAGCCATACGTGCGGTGCATGGATTGGATTACAAACTTTATTTATTAGAGATTGATCGTATGCATATTATATACACTATTTTGCCAATAATTGCTAAATACCTATAATACATGACACGTATCCTATGATTTGTATCATCTCTTTCGGAGAACGATCTGTATCCCACCTTGTATCTTTTTTGAATAGAAATTACATCTGTATAATAAAACAGCTTAGTATTAGAATCTTATGTACATAAATCTAATGGCCCAAACTTATCCCTCATAAATCCTACAGCTGAGAAGAGTCCTAGAGTTAGAAAATCCTATTTTCAATCTTCTTTAACATTTTCTATTCCAACTCTCTTTTGTTATGGAAAGATCGAAAGCAATAGAATATCTTTGCCAAAAAAAGAGCCAGATTTTGAAATAAGAAACGGAAGTAATTTTTGAAACCTTAGCAATCTCTCTCTCCGAAGCAAGGCAAAATATTCTCTAACTTTTTCTATCCCAACTCTCTTTTGTTATGGAAAGGTAGAAAGCAATAAAATTTCATTGCCAAAAAAAGTTGGATTTTGAAATAAGAAAGGGAAGTAATTTTTGAAACCTTAACACTTTCTCTCTCCGTAGCAAGGCAAAATCTTCTCTAACTTTTCCGATCCCAACTCTCTTTTGTTATGGAAAGATAAAAAGTGGAGTAATAAAATTTCATGTATAAAATTAGTGCAAGGCAGATCGTAAACTAAACAAAAGGGTAAGAAATATTTTTGTTTATCGGTTGATCAACTTCAATTTTTTTGGTGTGTGTATTTTTTTTTTTTGTAAAACTAAACAAAAGGCTAGGAAAAAAATCTGTTTGATCCTAATTTAAGAAAAAATCTTTCCGTATAAATCAGTTTTGTTGGCGAGGGTGGTCAATAGTTTCGCTATTAATTTTAGTTGTGTTCAAAATGCGCTGCAAGGCACGGAAAAACTCTAGTCTATATAATAACGGAACTCAGTTTTTGAATCTTATATACGTAGTTATAAACCTAGACCTTCATTTCTAAATCCTATGGTTAGCAAGTGTTAAGAGTTTCTATAAATCTAGATCATCCACTACCAACGGATAAGATCAATTTTTCAGACACTTACTTATCTAAAAGGATTGATTTTGGACTGATTTTATTTGTTATGGAAGCACGCTTCGTTTGCTCCGATATATAGAATAATGCCCCAAGCGTAGGGCTTAATACGTCAGTTGAAGCATGATAATTCGGAAATCCGGGATCGTACCCAAGGGAAAAATTAATACGGCTTTGTTGGATTTGTAGATGCAAGCAAGGGCTTTCGGCTTTTAGACAGCCAACTTGGCTTTACATGCGTAGTGGAAATGAAAAGGGCTAAATCGAAACGCTAAAAGCCTAAGGTAAAAGACAGGTTAGGTCTATGAATTATTAACACTCACGACTCAAGTTAAACTGCATTTCTCACCTAAATACGCGGTTCAGGATACACAATCAAGGTTCCCGAATCGGAAAATAGAATGGTTCGATCACCAAGTTAGCTCTAGAATTCATTTAGCAAATGCCTCGTGCGACAGAGCTCCAAGTATCATGTGTGGTAGGTAGGCGATGCTCCTACCTACACATGATCAAGGAGATTAACACCTTAGCGATTTGACAAATAAATCCGAACCCCACATCAATGATCCAAACCAAAGGTTTAAACTTTATGGTGAAAAACAGAATTCTACTTGAGTCATGAGGTGCTAATCACCCCATGACCTAACATTGGAAAACTACTCACCCATATCTAGAGAGATAAGAGCAAGCAAAAATCTAGCTAACATAATGAAATACAAGACTAAAAGAAAATTAGAGATTATGATAGATCGGGAGAAAATAAATAACTTTAATTAAAGCGACAATATCAAAAACTAACAACTAAAGGTAGAAATTAAAATATTTAAAACTGAAAATAAAGAACATTCAAGAACAATTTGAATTGCAATGAAATCTAATCCTAGATCTAGAAATTGTACTACTTGAATCTATTCTACTTGTTTTTACAAAATAATGTCACAATGTTTTATACTCCGGGGATCCACGCACAGAATATACCGCGAGATGCTCTGAAGATTCGCCCCTAAGGCCCTCGGCATCGATGGCAATGGGCTTACGCTGCTGCTAAAGGCCTCGGCATCGATGCAACATAATACTTCCCATCGATGCCGAGATGCGTAAGGAACTGGACCTCTAAGTACTTCGGCATCGATGGATCATTTCCCTTCCCATCGATGCCGAGCCTCTTATCTTCAGCACTTCAGCTTCATAGCTCCCAGCAGCTTCCACAGCACTCAAAAGCTTTCACATCTTATTTTTATTCCCTAAACTTAAGTAAAGATTGCATTTTTAACATTTCTTTACCTTTTCTTTACTTTAATTTATTTAATGAAAATAAGGAAGTACCCCCCATTTGGAAACAATGGCATTACCAGAATTTTGAGATTCCAATCCAATCAAAATGTTGACCCCTAGCTTTTAGTGTAAAACAGAAAACAGCACACTTTTCTATCGAATAAATGGCTCAAACCATGATCTTAATCTTTGAATAAAATTTTGCAATTTTGAAGTTGTTCTTAGAAAAATTCAAGGATCAATTACTGCAATTTTTTATCTCGAAAATCGATATTTTTTCGAAAAGTGATTTTTTCATACTTAGACAGATTTTTCAGGGGCCGACAGGGTCTTCATTGGTTCCTCGGGTACTTGGACGCACTCGGGCCATGGATGATGTCAAAATATGCATTATTCACATGATTTACCTGAAAGCACCAAAAACATACCTTATGAGTAAACGCAATTAAGAAGCAACTAATTAAGCGATGAAATTAACTAAAACTATATACTAGTGCACCCTGCATTGCATTAACGGGTGCTTATCAAAGCAAAACTTTAATTGATGTATATGGTAATCGATACAATCCATATTGATTTTATTTGTTATGGAAGTAAAACTCATATACGGTAGAACTTTAATTCAGTGTTCCAGCCGTACCTTCAGGCACGGGCAAGCACTAGTTCACAATATGCAAGGTCAATGGTATGATGATACTAGCCATACATGCGGTGCATGGATTGGATTACAAACCTTATTTATTAGAGATTGACCGTATACATATTATATACACTATTTTCCCAATAATTGCTAAATACCTATAATACATGACACGTATCCTACGATTTGTATCGTCTCATTTAGAGAACGATACGTATCCCACCCTGTATCTTTTTTGTATAAAAATTACACTATACGACCGCATATCCTACAATTTATACGCGTATCCTAATTCGGTATGTATTGTCTGATTTTTTATTGGAAAAAAGTCGGACCTTATTTCACGAAGCGAAACCCTAAATGCATTAATCTAAGTCGTTTGATCTAATTATGGAATCTTTCAAACCATTTGATAGACATCCAACCTCAATATATGGCTTATATAGAAGAAAGAACCATACTTTGATTGTATTTTGCTCGACTTTTCTTTTCCTAACAAAGGGTATAGAAAACCTTAATGAAATAGGTCCCAATTGAGAGACTTGAAATTTTTCATTTTAATATTTTTAAAATATAAGCATAATTTGTCGGTGGTATTAGGTGTATCTACTTTTTAATTGTCTACTAATTGTGATTAACATTGTTGAAGCATAAACTAAATTTAGTATTTGATACAAGAAAGTTAAGTCCAAACAAGTCCAATCGACAAAATCCAAAGATAGAAGATATTATTGAAGAAAATGTAAATGGTATCTAATTTTTAGGAACTCTAAAATATCTAGCTTTAGAAACTCTAGAACATACTTGTGAAATATCTAGAATTTTTTGTGAGAATTAGTCATGTGTAATTCTCGAATTATCTCAAAATTTATCTTGTATGAAAATATATTTGTACTAGATCAGTCTTCCATGAAGTAGTATAAATAGGGATGAGTTCTAGCTATTTTGTATCAACCAAAAAAAAAAAAAAGTTGAGTTCAAATGTCTAATTCCCCACTCTTTTAGTATTCCCTCTTTTCCAAAATCTGGTTCAACTAAACAATGGAAATTCCTACTCTTCCAACAAGCATATCTTAAGATATGCGATACATATCCCGATACGAACTACTCCCTCCGTCCTAAAAAAGGATGACAATTTTTGAAACTCATGTCTTTTTTCATCGCTTATATCTTTCATTTTATAATGTTTTTTATAAGTTTGAAAATTTTGTATAATAGAACTAATCGAGAACTATCAAACAATATCTATATTGCATATTTTTTGAGATCCATATTGAAAGATATAAGGAATTGAAATTGGCATGGATATCAAAAATTGACATACAATTTGGGACAGAGAGAGTATATAATTGAAAATACTGATTTTGGATTAGCCTGGATAGAATCAATTCCTAATTCTGCCCTTGGGACCAACAAAAATTGTGAGTGAATTCCTCAATTCCATCATGGATGAGGTGGCTCCTAATTTTAAGGACGAGAAAACTATGGTAGACCGTAGGCGCCAAGTAAAAGAGAGAAAAATAAGGAGGAAACATTGCCTCAACAGCTAATTCTCAGAATCCTCATCAAAAAATGTCGAATGTTGGATGCTGACCAAGCTGCACGAAGAAAACAATATCCAGTAGAACATTGCTTGAATCGGTATGTTCTTTTTTCTTTTTCTTTTGGTTCAAGTTTTTTTTTTTTTTTCGTTTATTGTGTGATTGAATAAGAAACATTTTATTCAATTTGCTAATCAACAATCTAGGTTTAGATTAATGGCAGTGATGTAATCCCTGTTGTTTATCTGCCTTTTTCTTTTCTAATTTTCTTGGCTTCAAATCGATAGAAGCATGAAAAGAACCTTCGCGCGGTCGCCGTGGTGCACCAAATGCATGCAATACGGGGTCGTGGAATGCCTCCACGAGGCCCTTAGGTATATTATCATCATGATATGAACAATGGAATCCGTAGAGTTTTCAAGCAGTTTAGTTGTACCCAATAATCTAGGAGTGATTAAAATTTGTAACTACATAGTTTGAAAACATATATTCCTGATCAATAAATGGTTGGTATGAATCAGAAAATGATCAAAATATTTGGCAAACTCTATGAAATGAACAACTTGAATCGTGAATATCTCGAAAAGTCCCGACGAAACGTACTACAACAAATTATCCACGAAAAAGGAGAGAATCCCAGCATTCTAGGGAGGAAAAAACATTACAAGGCAAAACAAACTAACTCTATTGTAAATAGAGAATGACAAACTAGCAAAGTAACAATAGTAAAAGATGCTTAATTGCAAATTACCCAATTTGGCAAAATTTGGAAGAGTTCAGATCGGGCCCAAATTTGATGGGTTGATTTATTTTCGCATTGCGGTCAATGCACATGACTCAAAGTTATGATTGATGGTATTTTTCAACCTAATTCCTTCGTTTAGGCTTTCAATTTGATATTTTTACTGTTTTATGAAAGTTTAAATTCGTTAATAACTCTTAGCATATAATTCGGTTTTAGTTGGTTCTTTTTTGGAAAGTCTTGTTTTTCTTTCCTTTTTTTAATTTTATGAGTTTCCCAAGTTTTGGAAAACTTCATTTTTATGTTAGGGTTTGCTAGGGTTACGCCTTTTCTCTTATAAAAGGGGTTGTAATCTAGTGTATTGTTTATCTCTTTTATCAATAATATTCTCAAACTATGTGTCTCTCTCGTGGATTCGAGTTTCTACCTTTGACTAAATTAGTATGCAACTAATCTCTTGTTAATTCCGTTGCGTCATGTAGTTTTATTTCCACTAAAGGAAGGAGAAAACATGGGGAACTGGATTGAGGAAACATTTGAGGTTCTATGGAATTGGTTTACAAAAACAATGGTGCAGTCAATCAACCTAGTCGATGTTCTTTTGGCAATATTCCCACTTATCTTGTTCATTGCTTCGCGGATACTGTCCGCTGTCAATTCTCAATATTTGAAACATTTGGAAGAGGAGGAGATCAAATCCCTTCAAAAGCAAATAGCAAAACGGGACAAGCAGATACATGAAATAATTGTCGAGATACAAACTCTCGTCCAGGAAAACGAAGAGCTCGAGAGAGAAATCAAGACCAGGCTGGAAGAAAATGCTCGGCTAAAGAGCAAACTCCCAGCACATGTGCTAGAGAAATGTGCTAGAGAAATTAGCATTCGCCTCGGAGTTGGTGTGGACTGAGTTGAGGGAAGTGAGCCGCAAAAACACTTGAAGGCCGGGAGCTAATTTTGACGGCCATTTCTGCTAGAGACATGCATCAATGATCTTTCATGGAGAATACTATTCATTCTCGAATTGCATGTAATAGTGTTCTGTTTGTTGGTTTGAACTTATTCGCGTGACATGACTTTCGTATATACGTACTATTCATTTGGGTACTATAATTTGCATGATACTTGCAATTTTCAAACTAGCGCAAGATACTTACAATTTTCAAACTACCGAAAGGAAATTGTAGAAAATGTAAGAAAGAGAAAAAAAAATACTTTTTTTTTTATCGGCAAAAGATGAATTTTATTAAAAGAAAATGGGTAAAGGGGAAGGAGATCCAACAAAAAATTGGATGATATATCATAAGGGCAAAGCCCAAACCACCCAAAGGTCCAAACCAAATAAGACATTGAAACCCGACCCAAACCCAGATAAAACAAAGGAAAGCCCTAGACACGCCCAAACTTGGACCGGCCCACCCAAACCATCCCCCAAAACCCTAACCACTGCGGCCACCCCCTCCGTACAAACCACCGGCACCCCACCTCGCCATTAAGCCGAGCCAGTCTCTCCCAAATGTAGAGATCGGTGGTGGAAACAAACCGACCTACGAAAAGAGAAATTGCAGCAATCAGAGCCAGGGGTCCAACCACCACCAAACAACAGCACCTTCCCAACTCCACCCAACAGCACAGACATCAATGGTAAGAGCAGCAACCCATAAGCAACGAAATGCTAGCCCCACGCCCAATTGAGAGCTCTGATTGGTCACCAACCAGATTTCGGCACACAAAACGACCAAAACACCCGGCCATGGGGGCCACATCCACTCCACCACCACTGGACAAAAACCATCATTGATCGAAGACGCCATCTTCACCGATCAATTTTTGGAAATAAGAACACCTGCAAGACAAAACGTTAGAAAACAAAACTAAAGACACCAAGCCCACCACACCACTGCCCTCCACCAACACAAACTACGCCATATCTACACCGCTAGTCCCACCACCACCAGCCACCGAGCTCCAGCTACACCCTACGTCACTAGGCATCCGGAGGAAATTAGGGAGACCTCTAGTTGGAGACGACGGCAGCCGCGCGCGGGCCTTACCCTTCCACACAGAGGAGGGCGGCGGCTCGAGAAAGCGCAGGCGAGAAGTACTAAAGGAAAGGGTTCAAAATTGGAAGGAAAGAGAGATTATGGGAAGGTGAGGAAAGAGGAGGCCGGGGGAGGAGGGACGGGGGCGCCTTCCCCCGGCGGCAGCTAAAGAAACGAGTTACCCTAGGTCTTAGTCTCTTAGAGAGAGAGAGAGAGAAGATATATTAATTATATATATATACACACACATATATACATACACATACACTTTTTTGTAATCACTTAGCAAAAATATCCTAGAAACTGATAGAAAGTGAACTTTTCTGTACAATCTTCTAAAACATTAGAGCTTTCTTTACTTTAATTTTCTCATAAAATGTGCAGGAAAATTTTATTTTCTCTAGAAAATCAACAATTACTCTAAGTTCTTTCTTTATCCTTTTCCCTCCACCTTTTCTCTTTTATACTCTATTATTTTCTTGCAAAACTTTCATTCTAATCAAACAGATTTGAAGAAAATTCTTTCACTTCACTTTCTATCATTTTCACTTTCCATTTTATTTTTTCGCTAAGCAAACGGACCTTGTTTTTCCTCCCTATGTGGATTTGTTCCTCCCCGTTGGTGGAGCCTTCAGGACCCATTAGGAGTTTCCGTCTGGTGAGGATACCAATTTCCAGCGAGTTGGTTGTTGTTTTCTTATGCTTTGTTTGAAAAAGTTTTTCTTTCCGGTGTTTTGTTTATGTTTTCAATTTTTTTTGAAACAAGCACCATATACATGTTTGCGTTACATTTTTATTTACAAAATACATAATCAATTCCACTAGTTTATGAAAATTCTAAAAACACAAAAATTGCATTTTCATTCATTTTGAAAACACTTTCGGCAGCCCAAAAAACAAATAAATAAAAACTATTATGGTCACCAAATATTTTTTTTGTTTTTATTTTTAATAAATAAACAAAAAGTCATTTTTTGTCTTTCATAAATAAAAAACAAAAAATTGGCAATTTTACCAAACAGAGCCTTAGGTGTTTTGTTTATTGGTTTTAGACTATTAGTTTCAGGTCTTTGGAATCCATGATGCCAAATTGTTTTAGACTTTTAGTTTCAGCATTATGTGCTGATGTCTTGATGATAGAGATTAGGTACCTTATTTTGATGTAATTTATCTATATTGTTGGTTTGGATTGCGCATTGGTTTCTTATCTTTTGTATTCTGGGTGAATTTTTTTGTAAGTGCGTTCGGGCTTTATGAATAATATGATTGCAATTGACTTGTAAAACAAAAAAAAAAAAAAACTACCCAAACCACAAATAAAGGAGATGTTAATTTAAGCTCAATTTGATTTTTTATTTGTTTATGTTGTATTTCGATACTATTTCACTCATTGAGCTGCCAAAAATAGAGCAAAAGATACAAAATTTATCAGGAAAATTGATGTCGAAGAATCAAATGGGATTTGGCTCTGGTTCAATTGAAGATTCAAATGGAAGAGATACTCTTCATCTAACTGCTCTCACCAGTAGTCAAGTAAGTTGAAGGAGAGCAAGATGAAGGAATATCTTCTCCCAATTTTTAAAAGGCTATATAAACCCCCTCAAGGAAAGAAAAAGAACCAGTCATGTAACATTCCTAATTTTTACATTAAAAAAAAAAAAATTGAAATGTTAAGTCCTAGTTCATTAATTAATTAGGTTAATTAATATAAAAGCATGATTAGGTGTATAATTTATATTAGTCATAGTAATTGTATACAATATTAACTTGATACCTTACGTGTATATATATATATATATATATATATATATATATATATATATATATATATATATATATATATTTGAATAGTAGTTATCCATTTTTATTTTCCCCTTATTATACATACTGTCCACATTCATTATGATTTCGAAACCCAATAATAGCCCACGAATTATGGCTTCTGTACTCATCCTCTCGGCAGCCCCTCTCCCTTATCTCTCCTAAATTCCTCTCTTCCTCACTTCCCTCTCACACTCCATCACATTCACTCTTATCACTCCACACTCCTATTACTTCTACAATTGCACTCTATCTCTCTATCACTTCTATATACAAACCCACATCCTGAGGTTCCTAAAATAAAAACCCAAGGCAGTTCAGAAGCCATCCCGCCCTTCGTCTTCTCCAACTTCCGTTTTTCTTTTTCTTCTTCTGTCAAATCCACTTACTTGCTTATCGGCCGGAGGAAAGGTAGGATAATCACTCATCTACTTTCTCCTAAGTATATTTAGTTCGTGTATGATGATTTAAATGAGCTATAGCCGAAGGAATCGAAACCACAGAATCAAGCCGAAGAAACCAATTACAACTCTATTTTATTTATTTATTTTATTTTTCCAATTCACTGTAGCATGCACGTTTTGTTTTAAGCATAATGTTCTCAAATTATAGTTTGCCCCTTGTATTAACTTTAGTTCTAATTTGATTCCTATAAATAATTAGTTCCGAAGTTAGGCCAAGTGTATGCTCTGACTTTATTTTATATTTTTTTTCTTTTTCTTTTCTTTTGTTACTTTTTACTGTTCAAAATGATAAACAGTAATTATCCTTGTTAAATGTTAATGTAAAGATAATATGTTGAGTAAATATTAACTCAACTTTATTATAAGTAAAATAAAGCCCAGGTTAGAGTAAATAGTAGTTACTAATATTTTTCATTAATAAAACAAGGATGATAAAATCTTACTGTTTTTATTAATTAATAATTATTTTTTTTTAACGGTCAAAGTATTTTTTTTTTATGATTGAAAGTTAGAAATCAAGGATTGAAACAAATGAGACAAAGCTCAGTGCAACTACTAGGAGGAAGCAATTAAAAAATGTACAAAGTATCATCAATTTATTTAACTAGGTAAAGAAAAAGTTTATAAGCAAGCAAAAGTATAAAATAAAAACTTTCACTAATGTATAGTACTACTTGTGAATTATTAGGTTTTAGAATGAAGTTAATAAAAAGAATGCTAGTATATAGAAGACAATTATATACATATTTCTTTGGTAAACGAATAAACACAGTTAGTAGAGCATATATATATATATATATATTCCTACTGTAAGCTAGGAATACAATAAATTAATTACTTAGTGTCTTAAATTATTGAGTCAGTAGTTTATATCTACACCTAGCATTATGATAGTTTAAAAAGATCAATAAACAAACATACTTGCTCAACAAAACTTAATAAACCAAAAGGCATCGGCCCAATCCTAATTTTTACGTGTTTAATTACTCGCACTTATAAACTGCCATGTTTGTGTTCACATTGAAATTTATGATGTTATTAAATGAGTTGTTTATGGAGTTGCAATGTTGTACATGCTAGAATGGACTTGGGTTCATGGGATGGTTTCGAGTAGTGAACACATAGACGTTGTTAAGTAAAAGATAAAATGGTAAAATTTATTGAGGATGTTGGGTGCCGGTAAGGACCCTGGTACGGTAAAGTACCTTTAGTTGAGTTGGGGAACGGTAAAGAACCCCGAGTACGGTAAAGTACTCAGTGTGTGTGTGGAGGACGGTAAAGGACTCCGGGTACAGGATTTGGGATACGGTAAAGAATCCTAAATGCGGTATAGTACTCAGTGTGTGTGTGAAGGATGGTAAAGGACTCCGAGAACAGGATTTGGGATACGGTAAAGGATCCTAAATGCGGTACAGTACCCCTTGTGTGTGTGAAGGACGGTAAAGGACTTCAGGTACAGTATTTTGGAAAACGGTAAAGGATCCCTGAATACGGTATAGTACCCAGTATGTAGAGTTGGGAGACGGTAAAGGATCCTGACAATAAGATAGGGCGACCCCTAATGCTGAGTTGTCATGGAGAGTTATTCCATGGGACGGTCAAAGTTGGTGGATGTGGGAGGAAAGGATATCGTGGAGAGGATCCTTAGATTTCATGTAAGATAATGGATAGTGAAAGAAATGACAACGTGTTACTATTCTGTACCTTCTGTGAATTGTTATATTGTTGATTTGCTAATTGTAAGGTAAGGAGTTAGTAGGGTTGAGGTTATCTACTGAGTTTCAAAACTCATTATAATGCCGTTGGGCTGGCATTTCATGCCAGGTAATCCAGAGATCGAGGAACAGAATCCGCAACAAAATGAACAGTATTAGGGTGAAGACCTCACAGCTGAGGAAGGGGAGTTTGTTGAACCTTGGATGCCATACCCTTAGAAGCTCTGTTAAATTGACGTACTTTTATTTAGATTTTCATAAGTGTTATCACATTTGTCAAATTATATTTCATTTTGTTGGTTTGTAAGACAATTAAATAGGTTTGAATTTGGTATTTAAAGTTTCCACTGCTAAACTCTGTTTAATAAAATTTCATTTCTTATATATCAGTTTTGAATTATTAAATAAATTTAAAAAAATGATTTAATTAACGTGGCCGAAAATTGGGGCGTTACAAGTCATTACAGTAAACGAGTTTTTTTTTTTTTTGATAAGCAAATTTTATTAAATCACAAAAAGCTACAAAAAAAAGTTGTAAAGGTTGTCTACCTCCTACGAAGTTAAAACATTGTAACAACTAATGGAGATAGTGAAAAAATTCCTGAGTAGGATACTTGGATAGTGGAGTAGACCTCAAATTGCGAGCCGAATCACTATAAACCCTCTGGTTTGATTTCTCTCTTCCATACTCCTTTACTTTGTGTTTTGCATATCTTTATTGCATGATTGATATTATCTCATTAGAGTACTAGGAGTTTTTAAATATTTATCATCAGACCTCATTCCACATAAGTATTCATCCTACCCATTTTTCGAAATTATGTTTTCATCCTAATGGTAAATTATTTATCTTACATTTTTAATAAGATATTCATATGTGCATGTGCGTATATTATTTTTCCTAAATTAATGGGAGGCAATCATTTCTTCATTGATTGGACAAATGACGGGCCGGTCCCGCTTTCCAACTTTATAATCCTTGGGATCCTTTCCAAATATTTGCACTAGCCCCCTAGGTCCCTCACAAAACGAATCCCACGCGCCCCCTCTTTTCTTCTGTGTCTCTCTTCTCTCTTTCCTCTCCCCATGCGTGCACCACTCTCTCTCCCCCTCTCCCCACTCTCTCTCACTTCTTTCTCCTCTGCCGTCCTTTCCTCTCTCTCACATTCTATTAATTAATCCTAAAATGTATATTACTTTTATTTTATCTATCCGATTTTTAAGAAAAATATATTTTTGAAATCTAATCGACGAAATCTATCAAGCAAGTACCATATTGAATAAGAAATTTTGTATATATATAAAAAGAAGAAAATTTGGTGTAGGCTCCTTTTTTATTTTTGCACTATAAACTTAAAAATGAAATTATGTGTAGAGTTTTTTTTTTTTGGGAGTTTTACACCTTGAATTGTTAACTTAACACTATTAGTTGAAAATTTATTCTGTTGATTTTAATATAATTATGTTAATTGTTAACTTAACGCAATTAATTATAAATTTAAATAGAAATTAACACTGTTTAACTTAGATGGTTAATTATTACTTTTAAAATTTTTAATTGTTAAATGAATAATGTTACTTGTAAATTTAGACAAAATAAAATGAACTTTGAAAAATGAAAATTTATTATTTCTTATAATTTTGTATTCAACATTGATCTCATTAGATAGATCTCTAGGAGTAAATTTCAAATACATAATTTTTATAAAAAAATGAATATGTATAAAAAAATTATAGACATTTAAAATTTTAAGCTTTAAGAATAAAGGGGAAATTGCCAATCAGTGGAAGGAGGGGCAAATATTGCCCACCTCATGGACCAGTTTTTGGGAATTCCTATGTGATGGGAAGGAAAAATATAATTCCCCATACATGGAGAGGACAACCTAGAATGACCAATATGCCCCAGATGAAAGAAACCCTAAATTTTCCCAATTTGAAATCCCAGCCCCACTGTTCTCTCATTCCTTCCTTCGTACGTTGCTGAAGAGGAGAGAAGAACAGGAAAGGGTTCCGCCTCTGGTCTCTTGCTGCAACAATCGTTCTCCCTCACCTCTTCTTCCTCTCTCACTTCATCTCTCTGTAAGCTACAATCCTCTCTCCATTCCACCGAAGAAGAAGCAGTCTCTTCTCCTTGACCAAGGGACGTCCGCATCTGGTACGTATATATTTTGGGTGTTTCAATTTTTTTTGCAGTTTTCTCTCTTTTCTCTTCTCTCATTTCGTCCATGTGTCTGTGTTTGTAAGCAAATTGGTTTTTTTTCATTGTATGAGAGAGTGGCCTCTTTGTTATTGTGTTCAGGTCATTTGTTTGTGTGCTGTAGCACTAGATTTTTTCCTTTCTGAAAACTCTGATCTATGAACTGTATGTGTAACTGTTGAGGCTGTTAAGTTTAACTCTTTGTTCCAATTCTCATACGTCCCTTTGGCCTTTGGCCTTTGCGCAGGATTAGTGTGATGGAAACTCTTTACTAGCTTTGGTACAAATAGAACTGATGCCATTCATTGATGGGCATTCGTTGAATGCGATTTATTTCCTTTTCTTCCCTAGTGTAACTTTTGATTGATACTATCAAGTTATTGTGATGACATTACTACTGTTTCAATGCTTGTTTATGTTATCTGCAAACCTATGTATCCAAGTTTGTAACATTTGTAAGTTGAAAACAAATTAATTCCAAAGGACAATAGTTGTTCAGTTGATAAGAATGTAGGAAATATGTGGACAAGGATAAGTACTACTAGGTGTGATTTTGGGAAAACAATGGACATTGGCATTGTTTTTGACCAACGAAATGATGATTATCTATAATCTGGAAGTTGTGTTCAGAGGCAAACATGCCGTCCAACTTGGCCAAATATGGATTTTATTTTTTGGTTGATTGATGCAAAGTTAAGAAAAGCCTATACTTTTTTGGAGAAAAGGTCAAGGAAACCCTAGAATTGGGTATTAAGTAGGTGGATGTCTAATATTTTGTATGTATTTGTAATAACCCTCATTTTAATTATGCTTAATACATGGATAATTGTTGTGCTTCTATTAACTATGTGGTTATAGACTTAATCTTATTTGCTAAGTTAGGTTGGAATACATATAGCACATGATTACTTACACACTTGATAATTTTCCTAAGAAGAGAAAAAGAAAAGAAAAAAGACGTACGTGTATTCCTCCTGAGAATTTCACCGCTTCATTCATCTCTGAGAGAGAGAGAGAGAGAGAGAGAGAGAGAGAGAGAGAGAGAGAGAGAGAGAGAGAGAGAACCGAATAGGAACAGGAAGAGGAGAAAGAGGAAAGGGAAAACCAAGCTAGAAGGAAAAAAATCCTAGCTTTGCTGATTGAAATTCAAGTAGGTATGAATTCCAAGTTCTTAGTGTGAAATTCATATTCCTTGCTCCTCTAGTAGATTGATTTCAAGTTTAGTTGGAATTGGGAGTTGAAGAACTCATGAAAGCCCTACTGAATGTTTGGATTTTGTGTAGTTAAAGTAGTTTAGAACAGAAATTACTTGGTTTAGAATTCTGGAGAATTGGAAAATTCATGTTTGTCTGATTTTGGGGAATTTTATTGAGATAGTTCGAAAGTTCTTAAATTTCTGAGAATTTTACTGAGAGTTCCTCTATGAGTCTTCTATCTATGGTAAAAATTTCAGGATCAAGTTCGAAGTATTGAGCTCTATAGAAATTCTTAACCTAGCATCACTCATTTTCGGAACTGTGCAGTCTGTGCCGACACATGTTGGGGAAACGGCCATAATTTTTAGCTCGAGCGATGAAATTACAAACCGTTTTCTGATTTTGAAACTAGATTCATAGACCTTAAAAAGTATGTGGAGTTTGTACCTTAGTTATTTCCGTGCAAAGTCAGATTTTAAGTTGAAGTTGATGAAATTGCAGATTCTGAAATTATTTCTTGAAATTGGTTGTCTAACTTCATATCTTACACTCTAGGACCTTATGTTCATTAAAGATAGGCTTATTTAGCATCTTCTAATCATGGTTTTGTTGCCTAATTGTCTAGGAGGTTGGTGTGACACGTGAATCGAGGTGAGTGACTTAATACCTAAATTACATGCTTCTATGCAAGTTTTTCAATTCAAAGCTTGTTCTACATGTTTTGTACTTTGAGTTGAATTCCATGGAAATAAATGAAAGGTGGCTATGTTTTCCTATCTAGAAAGACATTCCTACTATGTGACACTTATACGCTAGGGGTAATGCTAAGACGTCGAAGCTTATCAACTACCGGGGACACCTGGTAGATACACCAACTATGGGGAATGTGCTTTATAAAGGCTATGCTTCTATGTTTGAAATCTCTATGAAATGTTTTATCATTTCCATGGAAAGCATGTAAATTATGTATTGGTTACTCATACGAGCGTTAGCTTATGTATTTTTCTCCACCTTTCAGGATGCGAAGATTAAAGGGTTGACATGGACCCTTTTGTGTGGATAGGCTGTAAATATTAGACCTTTACTTTTGTTGTAGATATTGAAGCTCTACTTTAGAGGCTTGTTTGTTTGTAGTTGAATCTTGTAAGATATGTAGAAGGCACAGCTCTGAGTGGTTGACAAGGAAAACCATGTATATAACCTGTGATGTTCGATATGGTAATATATGTTTTGTTTCCGCTGAATATATATTTTGTTCCTTTGTCATTGCTTATAAGGTTTGTTACTTGATATGGCCTTGGTGGGATTTCCATCGGCGCTTTGTTTTGGCTTAACCCCTAAGGTCGGGTTAGGGTCGTTACAGAGTTTTGTGGTATCAGAGCAATACGTTAGGACAATGAGATGCACGGTTAGCAATGACTCACACACGTACCCTCAGAGCTTAGGAAATTGAATCTATGTGCTAAGTTATGTAAAATGTTTTTTTCCTAAAAATATTATAGTTGCTCTTTAAGTTACCTAATGTTACTCCTTGTAAGAATTTTTGTTGCTCTCTATTTAAGAATGTATGCCCTAGACTGTTAAGGGCAGTTAATTCAATTTTAACTCACTAGTTGGCTGTCCCTTTACAAGGGTGTATTGGTCTATATGAAATGTGGTTCTTCTTTCTTTAATTCATGTAAAAACTTCAACTCTGCAGAAATTTCCTTGCGAAACGTCCAATACTACATAAGCAGCCATTGCAGCCAACTCCTCTCCTTAAGCCTTCATCGATCAAAATTCTAAATTTGTGTTTGTAACAATGCTGTGGACTGTGGAGTTATGAGTATACGGAGTATGACACAGACAGAGAGAGAGAGAAGGGGGAGGGTTTTGTGAGTGGAATTGTGGATTCAGATTGACCAACACACCTTTGTCAAGGGACAACCATTAAAATATAGGTCACTGCCCTTAACAGTCTAGGGCATACATTCTTACATAGATAGCAACAAAAGTTCTTACAAGGAGTAACATTAGGTAACTTAAAGAGCAACAGTTTTATTTTCAGGAAAAACATGTTACATGAGTTAGAACAAATTATGGATGACAACACATTGTTTTTTTCTGTTGCAGTCATACTATTGTGCCTTGCACATTGTTAGACTTAGAAAGTTCCTAATTTGTTCCATTAGTTGGAACAAATTATGGTGCTAGGACATTGTCAATGGAAAAACTACTTGAGTGAAGGCCCTCAAAATGGTTTGCTTGCGTTGTTTTCACATCACTATAGAAAGGAGAAAACTTATCCCAAAAGCTAACAACTTGAACAAGAACCATATTTCATACAAACCAACACACCTTCGTAAAGGGACAATCATTCAGTGAGCTAAATGATTGTAACAAAGCTCACTGAATGATTGTTAGCTAAAAATGGATACTTCACCTTATATCGATACAGGTGCAGAGGAATGGTGTGAGCAATTCTATAGGATTGAGTGACTTGAATACCCCACACAACTTGGATGCATAGGAAAGTACCTAAGTGTATTTCCTTGGTGTATTCTCTGTCCAATTACCCTATGGAAGATTTCGAAAGATAGAAATAGGAATTTTTTTGATAAAATTGATTCCAATGTTCCAAATAGTTGTAGAAAAATTGAGTCTTACAAATCTAAATGTGTTGACGCATTTAAATTCCCCCTCCCCCAAATCCTCTTGCTACTTCTCCTATTTTACTTAAATGGTATCCTCTTGGTACAAGAACTCTTAAGCTAAACGCGGATGAAAGTAAAGGAAAATGAGGTTTTGGTGGTGTTTACAAAACCGGAGAAGGCAAATGGCTCCTTAGTTACTGGACAAGTTTACATGCACCTCAAGTTTGGAACCTGAAATATGGGCCAACTATTGTGCCTAACTATCTCCTATTTGGACACCTTTGTGTATTATGTAGTTATCTAGGCATAAGATCAGATCTTAGGGCTTGATTGTTTTTGGGTACCGGAAAATTTGCTAGAACATAAATAGTGTATAACGGAAAAAGAAAGCAACCTCAGTGTAAGGGAGCAAAAAATACATGTTCATGACATTTTCACTTATGTGCATTTAGTCTCTCTCTTTTTGAGAATACTTTTTGCAGCTAAATCTTTAAAGATCTAACCCATGTTTTGTGGTTCATTTTCATTTTTCATGTTAAATTTAATGGAGAATTTGATTTGTTGAATTTATTATTTATATTTGATTCATTGATCATAATTTAGTAATTGATATTATTAGTTGGCTTTGTCAATTGAAGCAATATTACGTCACGTTGACCCGTGCCTTCAGGCACGGGCATTCGCTAGTGTTACATAACTTAAAAAGGAACCACATTTCATACTGACCAACACAGAAGGGTAAAGGCACAGCCATTCAGTGAGTTAAAAACATGGGTCACTGCCCTTAACAGTCTAGGGCGTACTTTCTTACATAGAGAGCAACAACACTTCTTACAAGGAGAAACATTAGGTGACTTAAAGAGCAACTATTATATTTTCTGGAAAAACAAACTTCCATTGCAATGGGGGTACAGAATGGTGGATCAAATGTTGGTATCAATATAGTACCTTTTTCTCCTAGGGGGAACTAATGGGCAAGTCTCAATATTGCCCCTTCTATTCCTCACTCAGACAATGAAAAAAACCAATTTGCGTACAAACAAAGACACATAGACGAAATGAGAGAAGAGAAAATAGAGAAAACTGCAAAAAAATTGAAACACCCAATCCAAAACATTCCTTACCAGATGCGTACGTTTTCCGTTTGGAGGACAAGATCTTGCTTCTTCTTTCGTGGAATGGAAAGAGTACTGTACCATAGAGAGATGAAGTCAGAGAGGAAGAAGAGGTGAAGGAGAAGAGGTCGAGAGGAGGAAAGAAACAGAAGAAACCCAAGAAACCCTGCCTCTTGTTATTCACTTCCAGTCGGTCGTCCCGTTCAGAGCCGTGTGGGAATTGGGGGCAAATGAATGAGAACGATGGATGGGTGGATTTGAGGTTTAGGGTTTTTTTGATGAGGGGCTTCATAGTCTTTTCATGTGACCTTTACATGTATTGGGAAATACTTTTCTCCTTCCCATATTTACATGAATTTCCTAAAAACTACTCCATCACTTGGGCATTGTTTGCCCCATGGACCACTGTCCGGTAATTTCCCCAAAAAAAAGTTTTGGGAGAATTGCAGGACAGTGGGAAGAGGGGAAAAATATGCCCAACACATGGACCAGTTTTTCAGAATTCATAAATCATGGGAGGGGGAACATTAATTCCAAAGACATGGAATTCAAAACAGACCTAGACAAAAATACCCCTTCTCTTACACGACGTCGTTCACTCTATTCCCTCCACAAAACGTGAAACCCTCCCAACCCAAATCAAATCACTCTGTGAAACCCTAGCTAGCTGAAACCCCCTCTTTCTCTCTCTGTTGCTCTCTAAAACCCATCTCGTTGCTCCTCTCTCTCTTGCCAACCGATCAATCATCACAACATACTCGCCGACTGGAGTGGTGAGGGTGCGTTCCCCATCTCCGCCCACCTCTGCTTGCTATAGAAATTCAAATACAGGAATCAATACGCGTCACTAGACCAGTACCCGCCTCCAACAATCCTAATCTCAGAACAGGTAATAAATTGTCTACTACTCCTATATTTGCTATGTACTTCTGTGTAAAACGCTCTCCCCTCCCCATCTTGATTGAAATCTTTCGCCCGCCACATGTTCGACAAAATATGCCCTCCACATATATTGGCTTTCTAATCACCACAGAGAAAAATCTGCATATAGCATATCCTGAATTTGAAGGCAATATGGCCTTCTCCCTCATTGTTGTCGTTAGAAAGGTACAATCACAAGCTATACGGCATAATATTGCAAGCACAACACAAAAAATAGTTACCGCTAAGAAAGAAACTACCGCTGTTTTCCCCAGAGAATCAGAAAACATGGCAAATCTCAGTCACCAAAATAGTTGATTATTTTCACCAATGGACTGTTGGAGATTGGCTCTTTGGCTCTCCGTCAGTGGAATAAGATAAACCAGAGATACACAAATCAGTTTCAAAGATCAGCTATGAACTTGGAGGATTTTTGGATTGGTGGCTCAGAGTTTATCATGTTGGATTTTCTATCTGCGTCTTATGGTTTTTCTCTCCATTAGAAAATTCCTTGATCAAAACATAAAATTATGGTGCATGTTTGTGGGATTCATAAGATGTTGGTGGAAGCAATTGTAGTACCTATTTTGACTGAATAACTACTCATAACAGTTTTTGGTCGGTTGAGTTCACATGGCCAAGTGCAATCCGAAAAGGTGCAGACTTTTTCAAGTATTTTGCATAAGCTTGGCAGTTGGGACTTACAGTGGTGGCTTAAAAAATTCAGCAATATTGGCATTAGCCGCCTAGTTTCGTTGGGAAGTTGGCTTTGGTCCTAGAATTTGAAGTGTTAAAGTAGTGTATTCGGCATCTGATTGGAGTTTCTGCTTGGTATACTTTTTGGATGGTATACAAAGAGAAGCATTCGGGGGGCATTTGATAAAAGAAAAGTATGGGCTCTGAAGATAGATAGTTCCTGGCCGATCAAAAAAAAGATAGGATAATGGTGTTATAATGAATATAAATGTACTTTTCATGCTTTTGCTTTTGTTTTTCTCCATTTGCACTTTAGGATAATGGTGTTATAATGAATATAACTATAGTTGTAAAGAACGACGACGATGCTCCTGCCTCGTACGGCATATCGCATGCCCATGTAGTTGTCTCAATGTTTTGTAGGATTGTTGTCGAAGAGATTTGTAATGACTCTGGTATTTGTTGATAAGAATGCCCTAGTCGGCCTTCCATAGGATCTGTGAATCCATTTCTACTCTGGCTTAGCAAACGGCTTCAATTTTGTGTTTGCAAGTAGCATACATTGTCGTTGGGTGAATGATCGAATTTAGAAACTGTTCTAGCTTTCATAACTAAAGCTTTAATTTCCCTCTGGAGATTGATATAGGGGGCCATTGATATATAGAACATTGAACTTCGATTTTCAGTTTCCCATCTCTTTTCTGTATGCCATTTGTGGTGCATGTGTTTATAACCTCTTCTTTTTTATACGTTTTCTCTTGGCATTTGTAGGGGCCTGTATCAAATGTTATAATGATAGCCCAGAGCTGTTTCACAACTGCAAATTTTGATGTTTTTTTCCAGGATGTCCACTATATTAGGGCATTGAATACATGCCATTTGTTAGCCATTGGATATTAGGCCCACTAAATTGGTGGTTCATGTTTATCATGCATCTGAATTGAACAATTGAGTTCAAAATACGTTACAAAATTGTTGCTTCTCTCAGCTAGGCATCCATGTGTGGGCCGGATGCGGCTGAGATTATGCAGGTATCGGTTGTCTTTGTCCAACATTTCATGAAGTTCTTGAGCAGTAGCTATATATAGGTTTGAATCCGTCATTTCTTAATTCACATGGAACTTGAGGCTTACTATTTTTGTGTTTTATTTAGATCATCAACAGATAGTGATATTTAGGGAAGGCTTGAGCATCGAAAATCTGAAATTCTCAGAGTTCCATATTGAGTTAATTCTTTAGTCCTATATTGCCATGCAAAAAATAAAATAAAAAGAGCTCCCATGGTGCCCTTCCACTGATGGGCTGAACCAGAGTAATGAACTTGGGCTTTCACCTTTGTGTTTCGATTAGAATGATTGAATCATCCACACGAATTGTCTTACATTGCCTATGTCTGGATCTATGCTACCGGAAAATGCTAATACCCTAGTGATTGCGAATTGGAACGCAGTTTTCAAAACAGGGCAGGGCACATTGATATTTGAAAGTGCTGGATTCAGTGTTCCCTAATTTTTTCACTGTTTGTTTCTTTATCTTTTACCTCATGCGTCAAAAAGTTAAATTATGACGGCCTAAAACTCGAAGAGAGTAGTTACCTCATGCGTAAAAAAGTTAAATTGTTACTGCTTAAAACTCGAAGAGAGTAGTTCTTTGGAAGATGCGTAAAAATTGTTTGTCATAGTGCGCCAAGAAATGTGCTTTAAGTGGACATTTTTCAAAATTTACCATGTTTCGTAAGCGTGTATTCCCTATTGTGGTAGATCCCATGGTATCTCAAGTAGGTGGTATTCCTGAAGTACTGCCTATAGCACTTCTTATGAATGTGCTACTTTTCTGGATTACTTTGTGGTTTGATTGATATCTGCATATGCAGCACCTGGTACTGTTTGGGATATCCTTCTAAGGGCATTGCTATTGCGCTCAAGTGCGGAGCAACTAAGGCACAATTTGATAGCACGGTAAGCTGGACTTCACTCCTTAAAACTAGTTGGGAAAGAAATGACATACTCCTCATTGTGAATAGTTTCTCTTCCTACTTCATTTTCTTTCGAACTTGCATCTGAGCTTCTGTTTGTTGACGTGTGGAGTTACTTGAAGGAATGTTCATACCGGTAGCCTATAAGTTGTTTCCCCTAACTATCAGAGCACTGATTTTCTTTAAAGCTTAGTTGGAGTCTTTTGTCGCTCCTTGTACTCCCTCTGTCCCCACTCCACATTGTTTCTCATTTTCTGACAGTCATGCCTTTATCAGGTCAACATATATTGTTTGTTGGTGGAAAAAGATTTCAAGATCTTTTCTAGCAATTAAAAGATGTCATTTAGGTTTTGTATACAAAGTTTTCATAATCATCTAATAAAAAAAGTTAGAAGACATTGACCATTTTGTGTGATGTCCATGATATTGGAAATGCACAAATAAATGAGGACAGATGTGTATTTTCTTTCATACATAAATTGACTGAGAATTAATGTTCCTATAACCATTTCCATCCCCCAATTGTGTCGAACTACTGAAATAAGATTGGCTAGAATTTTTCTCTCTAAATTCTTGGTGTTTTTTCGCTGGGGATTTCCCAAGGCTACATGGAATGCTTGAAAGGCATCAAATCTAATCTTACCATGTTAGCCCCTTGTTGACATGTGTTCAATGTGTCTTGAGTTTTCCCATTCTGATTAGTCGTTTGACTCATTTTAATAACGCAAAATGGTTGATTTTTGTGTGTGTGTGTGGGGGGGGGGGGGTGTGTGGTGCGGGGGACATGTTTGGAAGCACTAGTTTTTATGAAAACATTGAATTAGAGCTTCCTATTGGCACCCTCTTGCCCTTTTTGGTAGAAGTTTACACTCAAATGCATGAACGATTGCCTATATGGCCAGTATAATGAAGGGGAAATTGCAGAACAGTGGAAAGAGGGGTAAATATTGCCCAAATCAGGGACTAGTTTTTAGGAATTGCAAAGTCATGGAAAGGAGAAAATTATTTCCCAATACATGGTCTGGAAAACACATATGGACAAAAATACCCCTCTCCCTCCTTCCCAAAACACGCAACTCTCCCGCCCCCAAATCACTTCCAAACCCTAGCTCTGAAACCCCCCCGCCCTCCCTCTCGTTGTTGCTATCTATAACCCATCCCGTTGCTCCTCTCTATCCATCTCGTTACTCCTTTCTCCTCCTCTCTCTCTTGCCAATCGACGACCAGCAATTCCCCCATCTCTCTTCGTCGATCTTCCTTGACATTGTCATTGGGCTTGAATCTCCAGACACGGTTGTTTTTGTCACGCCCCGTTCCGGAATAGCACCTCATCGGCCTATCTCGATACGACACGCGACAACAGCCCAACAACAAGCAGCTACTAGCAATTCCAAGAATAACTAAATTTGCCCTGTAGTGGACACCGACCTATACCTGCAAAACTGGAACCCCAAACGAGTTCAAGGAGTGTAAATGATACATGGATGTTGTTCAATATAGACAATAAATCCAAGTTCATCATTAATTAAGCATTAAGCAAATAATCGACACAAAGTCTTTAATCCGACACAAAGTCACTGGCTCGACACAAAGTCATAATTTTGGCATAAAGCCATCGAATCGACACAAAGTCAAAGGCACGACACAAAGTCCGACCGTTGGCCATTGTTGCCCACCGACACGAAGTCACAGTCCAATATTTGAAATTCAATCCAATTGAGAACATCTATGAATCGAACACTCACCTCGGTCTCCAACAAAAAGAAAACCAACGCAGTCACTCCCTACGTGGAGCTGCGATACTCGTCCTCGTCTCCGAACCTAACAAATATTCCGCACATATGAGATCAAAGTTTAATTCCAAAAGCAAAGAAGTAAATTCACCAATTTGTACCTCAAAGCCAAAAATCTCACAAACACACACTTTCTAGCAGAACCATTGATCGAATTCTGACTATAGCATTCTATTGGTTTAGGATTAGACTTCAAGACTATAACCATTAGAAAATACACTCTCAGAACATCAATCTCAATATAAAATTTGCCCTAATTGGAGTCCGAATGACCAAGAGACGTTCAAATGAAGTTACACATCTAAAACAGAAATCACAGTTCCAACAGAACAGTCCGCGATCGAATGCTCATTAAAAATCACATACTCAATATTTTCCAATAATTCCAACACCAAAACATCACCAATTGATCAATGTTTAAGACTCATGTTCACCCAGCATGCTTAAACTTAAGGTATTTCACGAGGAACACAAATCAAAAGCTGTCCAGAATCCCAGAACTTCCCAAAACCTAAACTTTAACTCAAAAACTGCTATAATCTAGAAAGAGTCACGGCACAATCCATACATATTCAGAAAGATATACGAGTCTAGTTTCGGAATCAAGAAACGGTGAGTAAACCGATACCCGAGCAAAAAGTTATGCCCGTTTTTCCAACACGTGTCTGTGCTGTCTGCACAGACGCGAATCAGACACCAGTTCAGTCCACGAATTTTATAGGCCAAAATACTTCGAGTTATTTTTTGAAAATTTAGCACGATGCAATAGACTCACAGATGAACATTCAGGATTTATTTCAAGAATTTAGAAGGTTCCTAGGTACCTTGAATAAATTCGTCAAAAACAGGACAGATTATCAACTTGTTCGAACACAGTTATGCATGTTCATCATATACACGAATTTTCTGAAATAAAAACTCAATTCCAACCTCAGAAACCCTCTCCCATGGCTTCAATTCAGAGCATATTAGATGCAGAACAAGAAACCTAGCATGAGAAATAGGAAATTCAATACTTAAAGAGATGTAAATTACCTAATTAAGCTTGAATACACCCTAACCCTAATTCCTCCTCCTTCTTCTTCCTCTTTCTCCTCTTCTTCTTCCTTCACGCAAGTTTCTCTCTCTCTCTCTCTCTCTCTCTCTCTCTCTCTCTCTCTCTCTCTCTCTAACGTAGAGAATACAGAACTCCTTCTGGGTTCTTTCTTTGTTTTTTTTTTTTTGTTGATAAGAACACACCTCAGCACACACACGGCACACATGCACATTACTTTTAAAAAAAAAATGCACTTTAGCCCGTAAGTTATTAAATATAACATTTAAGCACCTCAATTAAAAAGGATGTTACAGTTTTCTTTAGTCGCTGACCTCAGGCGACCTTGGAACTCGGCGACCATCTCTTTTCTTTTCCGACCACCGGAGACCTATATCAGGTTTCAGAATTGACTGGGTTTGAACTTCCAGCACTAATTTGCTTCCGAAATCCCCTGGGTTGGAGATCTTTTCTATTGTTTCTTGCCCTTTGTAACAGGTATTTTGTTTATGATAGATTATTTGTTTATGGATGTATAGAACTTTGATATTTAGTTTCCCATCTCTTTTCCATATGCCATTTGTGGTGCATGTGTGCTTTGGTTATTTAATTTAAAGCATTTTGCCGTTGTGTGTGTTTGGGAATAAATGATAGAACCCTTATTGAGAAGGGTGAGCAAGGTCTATGTTACTCTGAATGATATTTGAATCATAAGTTTGAATTGGAAAAGCGATAGAAATTTTGTAGTAGATGTTACATGCGTTTTTCACCCATCCTAGGAAAAAGGAATAAATTTCCAAGGTCTCTATCAAGGATTGTGTTCTTCTCTTAATCTGCTGGATTTTGAATTGCGAAGGAAATTTGTTTCTAACCTATGAATGCTGATTTTTCTCCTAGATTTTGAGTAATGTATATATCCAGTTGTCCATATAACAACTTTTACCATCATAAGTATTGGCCCAAAGAGAGCACCAAAGAGGGCATGTCCCTAGTTCTTACTGTTATTTGGTGTGTGGATGCTACTGCTGTCTCAGTTATGGCGGCTGCTGCTGGTGCAATCAGCTGCTTCTGCTGTTCTGTATATTCTGTTTTGGCAGCTCCAATCTCCTATTTGCTACAACCTGTTTTGCTATCACGCCGATCATATTTTCTGCTGCTGTTTCTGATCATTTACCTCAGTCGATGCTTATGTTTGCAAATGAAAGTAGTTGATGCCGATGTTTGAAATTGCATTGCATTGTCTTCTTCCATTAACAATGCAATGCAATTTGGCTAAGTCTGCAATAGTTTTGGCTGGCCCTAGGAAACTAAGATGATCTGAAACATATTTTCAAGATTTATACTTCACAGGTTGCTTATTATGGTTTTATGTGTAAACTTCTTTGTTTCATGTGCAGTTATCTCTATGATGGTACGTTCAAAGGCCAAAGCTAGGAAATCAGTACTCCCACCTATGAAAGTGCAGGTCAAGATGGGTGCAAAAGTTCACGAGGGAAGTAGTTCACACCAGACGCAACGGAAACCTAGTTGTTTCGCTGTTTATGTGTGAGTTTTAATAGATGATATTTCATGTCTTTTGTTATCCCGCTTACGTATTGACCACTGAATCCTTGGTTAAATGCAGGAAGGATTTTACTCGAGGTCTAAAGGCAATATTTGAAGAAGACAATATAATAAAACAAACAGAGGTTAGGATTGAGGGATGGAAATAAATTGTATTTTTTTTATCAGTACCATTTTTTAATCTCGTCTATGATATTCATTTCCTATGTAGGTGATGGCAGCCATGTCGGAATGGTGGCATGAGGGATACTTGCGAAAGAAGTACGACAAAACCTATTCTGGATCAAGCAGTGACGAAGAGAATCATGAGGTCGATGTGAATGATGAGGAATCGAGTGAACAAGAGGGCGACAATTGTCCGCCCCGTCCAAAGAAGAAGAAGAAGAAGAGTACAGGGGAGAGTAAAAAGAAGAAGAAAGTGCCGGTATGTCAATAACTAACGATGCTTTGTACCGTGCTTCCATCCGTTGAAATGCTTAATCATGGGATTTCACCTTTATGTGCATTTATGTCCATATATAGGTAGTTATGCCTTTCAATATGTATCCTTTTTCATTGTGGTCTTATCCAATTTGAGTTGAGTCCCACTTTAACACAACTACTTAATTCATTACCACAAATCGCTTTTTGATTGTTTTAACATGTACATGTTTCATACTAACAAAATTACCACCCAATACCTGCTATGTGTGCTACCTTTGTGATAATGAAATTACTACCATGCTAATATAATTTTCCGTTTGTTTATACTTACAGCTTATTATAAAGACAAGGTGTTCCCCTAGGAAATTTGTTTCCTTGATTGATCAATTGACTCAAGACCAACGTGATGCAATCAATGCATGTAATCCATTCCATTCATTACTTCATGTGAAGTGTGGCCATATGCATAGAGATTTTGCTATGCATTTGGTCCAATGTTTCAATCCAGAAACCTGTAGCATCGAATTTAGGAGGGGCCTAATTGTTCATATTACTGAAGAAGATGTTGCAAGAGTTTTAGGGATGCCAATCGGGGACACACCCGTGCCTACGGAATGCCTTGAATTACACAGAACAAAAATTGAAGAGGACTTTAAGGGAGGTTTTAAGGGGATTGAAATCGTGAAATTGGAAAAAGTGATTAAGGAAGGCGCTACTGATGGGAAGTTTCATAGGGCTTACATGCTATTTACATTAGGATGCTTGTTGTGCCCCACCACAAAGGAAGTTGCGGGGAATAGATTGTTCCCTGGGGTGATTGCCGACGACCTTGAAACCTTAAAGACGTATAAGTGGCCGGCCTTTGTGTTGGATTGGTTGGTGAACGAGATTCGAAATTATAAGGTTCGGGTAACCAAAGGTCGTGGACGGAAGGCGGAAGGAGTTGGTGGTAGTCTGTTCCTTTTGATGGTATGTTTACTTAATCTTTTGTAGCATTCTATTTAACACTTTCAATAACAATATTATGGTTTATGTAGGAAGTTAAAATTTATGACTGATTTGTTTTGCAGGTCATATATTTTGACTTACATCCGTTGGATGTTGAAATTGGGGAGGAACCTGAGCCTCCTATTGGCTTATGGACAAAGGAATTGATCGATATTCGCATTTCCAAAGAGGCGGAGGACAAGCCAATTGAGGATTATTTTTTTTCTCAGTTCCCGCCCCATAATTTGAAAAATCAGGTGATGGCATTGGCTTAGTTTAAATATTTCATATATTCATGGTTCTTATAGATTGCCTCAATTAGTTTTCCCATATGCTCATATTTTGGTTTATCTTATACCATTTCAGATATGCATTGATATGTACAAAGATTTCATGCGTCAATTTATGAATAACTTTAAAAGGTTGCATGCAATGGATGCTGCTATGGGCGAGCTTGTCGTTGGAAGCCCTGTTCTTCGAAGCCCTCAAGATGGTCCACGGGCAGAACCTGTAGAAGATGCGCCACAATTTAGTCCAAATTTTGAACTACATGAATACGAGGACCAGGGGGAGTGGGAGGAGGAGCAGTGGGATCAGATTCATAAGGGGGATGAGGGGGATCATATTAAGGAGAAGGGGGATGAGATTGAGGAGGAAGAAGAGGTGGGCCGGACATCGAAAATCATGGATGGGTCGGCGTCCTGTAAGCGAAAGCAGGAAGCGGTGGCGATCTCAACTGATCCCACAAAGAGAAAACGTCGAAGAAATTTGAAGCCGAGCCCATCTATTAAATCTCCTTTTGTTGCACAACCCTTCGTCAAGACAACAAAATTAAAGGAAGACGAAGAATCAGTCATTAACTATCTTATTAGGGGACCGACAAATGATTTAAGGTACCTTTATCTTTTTCGCGACATACCATATTACTTGTAAGGGACAGCCCATCGGTTACATTTCTGAAACCATGCTATCTCTTTTCCGATTTTGGTATACTAACAAAATATTTTGGCACAACAGCGAGGTGTTGATCCATATTCAAGGGGCAAAGTGGCCTCTTACTCGCAAGGAAGTTGCTCAATCGTTTAAACCGAGGGGCCTTGTGTCTAATATGGTATGTTCCATACTTCAATTTGTGTTATTTGTGTCATAACGTTGAATAACTGTCATACGCTGGACTACACGTAGGTTATGTACACTTTTACGGATTGGCGAATGCTGAAGGAAAGAGCCCATGCGACCAAGGCTCATCCATCACGTCACATTTTCTCCCCAGCCTTTGTGGTAACATATCCTTCTTATTATGGTTAAATTTTTTTTGTTTTTTGACTTTATTTCTGATGTATTTCAAAAAAAATTTCCCCAGTCCAATCTACTTGCAAGTGAAAGTGACAAGTACAGCAATGTATTGCGGGATGATTGCGACCCTGATAAACTAGGTTATGACTTGTTAAAATGCAACATGGTACGTAACTAATCCCAATATATACCGTATTCCATTGTTTATGATGTGTGCCCCAATGTTATTTTGACTGAATGGTGGCCTATTATTTTGCAGCTTTTCTTGCCTGTGCTTGAAAGTGAACATTGGTTTTGCGTTTGCATATCCCTTGTTGAGTCACGCGTTTTTATTCTTGACTCAATGAAAAGCGCGGGACAAAACTTGGATCAATTGGACCAAGTTAAAATTTTAGTAAGTTGTCGCTCGACCTAATGGTTTATATCTTGATTGGCGCATTTTATGTTATACTTACAAACTTGTTTTCAATTTCGATTATAGCAAAAGAATCTTTTTGCACTCCTGAAGAAGAGACGTACGCGAAGTTCACGAAATGATTCCCGCATATTTGAAGTTCAATATGCGGATGTGCCACAACAGACAAACTTGTTAGTCATAACTTCCTTGACTTGTGCAACTTATTTTGTCATTCTTTTGGGCGTTGTAGTCATGTCTTTCAATTTTGTTTTTGTAGCCATGATTGTGGAATTTATGTCATGAAGTATGTGGACCGTTGGGATGGTCGAACTTATCCTTCGACTGAACTTCATGGAGGTCAAATTCCAACCATTCGTAAAAGGCTTTTGCTTCATCTTTTCATGGATGAAGCAAATACGGAAAGAGACTCCATATTAAAACTCATCCCAAGGCGATAAACGTAAGCATATTACTCTTACTTGTGTTTTTATAGTTAATGATATAATTGTTTGTAACTGTGAGTATATTGGGATGCTATTTTATTTCCATTTCTGAGGTCTCGATCTCGACTGGATTAAGAAAGTTTGAAGTCCTTACTGGTTCGAAGAATATGAAAAAAGGGTAGTTCAAACAAAAAGGGATCCTGAAGTAAATATGTTATTACCGTATTTGTTTTGAAGATGTTCACATTGTGTTCAAGAACCTCTGCATGGACATCTTATTTCTGCCCTTTTTCTGAATGCATTTTGCATGTTTGAAAGGTTGGAATATATGTGCGGATAGGATTTTTAGCTAGGAAGTACATAGGTTTTGAAACCTTTAAGGTAGCAGATTTCTATGTTGTTTTAAACAGCATGTAGGGTTGGGTTTTATATATGACACGCTCCATCAAAGTTGCTTTCTTAACGTGTTTGAAAATTAGAAATAAACTTGGAGGGTACGTAGATTGTCTACTATTCCTCGTACACAACCGTATCCCTTTGCAGTAGCACTCTGGGTGTCCCTTCCTTAGCTTTACGGTCGAATGGCCATTTACCTTTTATAAAATGATGAATCTAGATGGGATATCCATGTTACGTCGTCCTTTTACCAAACCCCCAATGTCTTAATGAAGATTTGTTTCGGGAGAATGAGCATTCCATTCTTGCTTAGTTCCATTGAACCAAAGGTTGGCAATATTTATGGACCGAGCTAGGACCTATGTTCGGAACTTACATGAATCCCTTAATTAGGTTTACTTGTGAATGATAGTAGTTGCTTTGTACAGCCAATTTGAGTTCAGCGAATGTCCATGCAGATCCTATGCTATACCATTAGTGAAGTGAAGGTTGAGTTCAATTTTCATATTCCTATTGCACGAAACAATAATGGCACTATTCGTTTGTGTCCATCACTTTTCACGGGTTTCTAATTTGTCACACTTTTTATGGTTTTCGTTTTGTGATATGTTATTCGACAATTTTCGTTTATGTTTTTTCTTTGTTTCCCTAGCTACATGGACTCTCAAAGATGTATCATTTAGCCTTGCCAATATGTCATTGTTGGAGATTATGGGGTATTGGTGGTCAAATTCATGTAGTTGATACTCCTGTGGATTGTGTGCAGGATACGTTGAAGTGATTTTATGGGTTCGTGGGTTCCTTATTGTCTATATGGTGTAACTGATTTGCTACCCAAACTGAGACTCGGTACTTCTCCTTTGTCAGTTACGTTAATGCACAAATACAAACCCCCCAAGCAAATGCAACAATTTTTTGAGTTGTAAGGTGGCAATACATGTGGATGTGGATGGGGACAAATACTACAGTTTCATATATTCTTTTGTTATGAATTGTGACATCTTATATAGCTATTGTCCCATTGTCTCTTGTTGCTAAGGTATTGATGGGTAAGTACTGTAAGGGGAAGGAGTTTTTGGAGTGTAAAGCTAGGCCGGGCTACCTTTGTTCGAGGTGTTGTTTCCGAAGGAACTGGTTCCTAAGATTTTATCCTTACATATTCCTAAAGTTAAAGAGTTGGACAAAATGTATTGGACGGGTTCCAAAGAGGGGAGTTTTAGTGTTAAATCAGCTTACTTCATGGCTGTTAACCTTAAATGGGGAAACCTAGAAAGGGCGAGAGGGGTTGTGAATTGGAAGAGTATTTGGGGTCTTAATTTGCCTCCCAAGTTTGCACTTTTTATTTGAAAGGTATTGCATAAAATTTTCCCAGTCAGGCAAATACTTGTTCATAGGGGTATAGGCATGAATGCAATGTGTCCGGTTTGTGGTTTGGGGGGAGGAATCCATTGAACACTTGTTTTTTATTTGTGAGAAATCCAAGACGTTTTGGAGGGCATCTAATTTGGGGCTGGATTTTTCTATTGGAAACCCTTTACCTTTTCATGTTTGGTTTGACCAATGGTGGAAGAGTACACCTCATAAATCTGTTATTATTGAGTCCATTATTATTATGTGGTTTATTTGGTGCAATCGAAATAATGTGGTTTTTGGACGCAATCAGGATTCGCAGCACAGTTTGGGGGAGGTGTATCGAACTATGGCGTTGGTGGAAAGGGCTATGGGTGGTTCTGGGTTCAAGGATGGAATGCGGAGACAGTGGGGTGTTGGCTTGGGCTATGGCAAACAGAGAGCTGTTTTGAAGAATAATATCGGTGAGGTAGGTGCTGTTAGGCGGTTGATTGTGTATGGGGCCTGGGATGTGAAGTCCTGGAAAGGTGCGGCTGCGTGGTGTTCCGTTGGTAATAGCGAAGAAGTTCAGAATGAAGGAAGAAAAGAAGTTTTTGCAAGCTCGGCGCTCATGGCGGAGGCTCTTGCCGTTTGGTATGCACTAGATTGGGCTTTTGATAGGGGATGGGGGTCTGTGGAGATTTGTTCGGACTGCTTGATTTTGGTGCAAGGTCTTCAGCAGACTAATCGTGTTCACCCTTTGGTTAGGATTATTTTGTCTGATATTACTCATTTGGCTTGTAAGTTTAATTATGTTATTATTTCTAAGGTTTCAAGGACTGAAGTTAGAGCAGCCCATGTTCTAGCTAAGAATGTAAACTATCAACTTTATTGTGTTTAATGTTATGTTTGTGGTTTGATCAAAAAAACAGAGCAGCTTTCTCTGACAACAAAACATAAAGTTCTTGCATAGATCCAACAATAATACTACCACAATTTATAATTACTAGAATCAATGTATGAATACAATTACTCCTATTCGTCATCAGAATAATCAGATACTTCGGGGTCGGATGCATACTGTGGATTCCTCTTAATTTCTCTAATAGACTCTCTGGGGTCGAAGCCGTCCCTTTCAGCTTCCCTCACTTTCTTTACTATCTGGACTTGACGGATTAGTCGTTTGGACATTGCGTTAATCTCGACCTGCAACCTTTCGCACACGTCGTTATGGAGACGGTTTGGCCTTCTTCCGGCCATCATCTGTGCTGACCGTGCTTTAGGCACCTTAAGTAGGTACTTACAACATTTTGCTTCCAACTTGTTCCTCTTTACAAACATGTTAGGCCAGTTAAGGAAATCAGCAGCTTCACCCTCAAATGAAGATTGGTTCCAGTCTAGTTTGAAAAAAGCATTTTCACTTGCACTGTATTGCAACAAAGGTTCAAAAAAATTTCGTTTGCCACTCCTGTCGTATATAGCAAGGGTATAGTCCAATCTAGGAAGGAGCCGTTGATCTTCACGTGGACTTACCGTTGGCGGTGGCGGTTCACTGCCTGTCCTCGGCCACTTGTGAAATGAATTGCGCGACACGACCCCTCGGTACCCACGCATATGGTTTACGGGCAAATCATCACGAGTCCTTGCTTTGTTGTCGGCCAACCAAGCATCCACAACAGAAAGCCGTGAATGTCGACGATCGTCCCCTTCTTCCATCTCACTTGGTACTCGAAAATGACGGAAACTGGAGTTGTTCGGTACATCAACAGGTGGGGGGTGTACTGGTGGCGACACTTCGATTGGTAATCCACCATATTCGTCTATCGATCGTTCCACAACTTCCCCGTTTGTGAGAACTCTCATAGTTCTTGTTTGAAGTAAACGATGCAGTTCGTGATCTTCTGCCGAACCAAAGGAAGGCCGGGTGTTTGGATGATGAACAGGTGGGGGTGTACGTGCCCGTGCCCCCCGTGTACGAGAACCAGAACTCTCTCCCTTTTCTAGTCTTCTTCCAAAATGACAGTTTGGATCCATATTGTAATTGTTTTGAATGCTTCATCAATGGCCGAGCAAGTGTGTATATAGACAGGTAAATTAAGTGATTTGACCATTCAATGGCCCTTCTTGTCGTGTATATGGTGTCACTAATTTTCATACACAGGGCAACATAATTTCCTGACAGGGCCACTTAATTTCATAAAAGGAGCCACATATGTGGACAGACAGAGCAAGGGTCACGGGTGAGAAAGCAATAAGCTGAAATGACCATTCACTGGCCCTGATAAGAGAGTTGTAGTCAGATTCTATGAGACCTATTCAATAGCTGCCATCGACCTTATTTCTCATAAATTGCAGACCTTGAACACACCAAATCGCAGAGCAACTGTGATGGCCCTAATGCAGAAAATGGGAAAGGAAAGGACCTTTGACTGCCCCCCTTGTCGTGATTATGCTGTAATTCATGGTCATGTACAGGGCAACTTCTTGCCAGAATGGGCAACATTATTCAACAGACAGAGCCACTTCAGTGAATTGACATAGCAACTTTGACGGGCCCCCTTGTTGTGAAAAGGAACGTTTGAATTATTACAAATTACATTATTTTATGTGGCCTTATGTCCTCTAGAAATGACAATACCACCTGGTTCAACAGTCCTTAGCCCCACATTAACTTGTTAAATTCCATCTACAGAACTCTTCCATATATTCAGAAGTTTGTAATGGAAGATTTAGAAGAAGCTATCAATGCATGTGTTGATGCTGAAAGGGTGTTTCGAGCTGATGTCATTAACAACATCCCTGCATGGTACATGATTTCCGTGGGGTACAAAGTCAAACAAGTTTCCATCAATGTGAAAGTGCCACCTTATCGGCTGGGGCATCTACATTGGGTGCCACAATATTATAAAGTAGGAGTCCATGCCGAAGGTTCAATAGAAGAACGAGAAAAAAAGAGTTGTTGTATAATGGGTTGGAACAATGATGCAATACTGCCTTACCATTCAACGAATGGAAGCTTTGTTGGTCATACTGTTTTGTTTTATATATTACCATACAAAATATAAATAACCAATAGTTAAATTTAAAGGGGTTTAGTACAATGAAGTCGACACAATTAGCAAAGGGGGCAACTTTATTTCAGAGATGGGGATTTTCATAAAAGGGCCATCTTAATTTCATAAAAGGGGGATATGAAAACAGAAAGGGGATATGACCATTCAATGGGCCCCCTTGTCGTGTATAAGGTGTAACTTTTTTTCCTGACAAAAGGCAACATATTTATCTGACAGGGCAACTTTATTTCATAAAAGGAGCTTTATAATTTCATAAAAAGGGCATCTTTATATCATAAAGGGGGGAACTTGATCTCATAACAAAGACACATATGTGGATCGATAGAGCGAAGGACATGGTTAAGAAATCAGCGAGGGGATATGACAATTCAATGGGCCCCCTTGTCGTGTATATGGTGTAACATTTTTTCCTGACAAGAGGCAACATATTTACCTGACAGGGCAACTTTAGTTCATTAAAGGAGCTTTATAATTTCATAAAAGGGGCATGTCCATATCATAAAAGGGGTAACTTAATCTCATAACAAAGCCACGTATGTGGATCGATAGAGCGAGGGACACGGTTAAGAAAACTTAAAGGGGATATGACCATTCAATGGGCCCCTTTGTCGTGTATAAGGTGTAACGTTTTTTCCTGACAAGAGGCAACATATTTACCTGACAGGGCAACTTTAGTTCATAAAAGGAGCTTTATAATTTCATAAAAGGGGCATTTCCATATCATAAAAAGGGGAACTTAATCTCATAACCAACCCACATATGTGGATCGATAGAGTGAAGGACACGGTTAAGAAAACATAAAGGGGATATGACCATTCAATGGGCCCCATTGTCGTGTATATGGTGTAAAATTTTCCCTGACAAGAGGCAACATATTTACCTTACAGGGCAACTTTATATCATAAAAGGAGCTTTATAATTTCATAAAAGGGGCATCTTCATATCAGAAAAGGGGGAACTTAATCTCATAACAAAGCCACGTATATGGATCGATAGAGCGAGGGACACGGTTAAGAAAACTTAAAGGGGATATGACCATTCAATGGGCCCCTTTGTCGTGTATAAGGTGTAACGTTTTTTCCTGACAAGAGACAACATATTTACCTGACAGGGCAACTTTAGTTCATAAAAGGAGCTTTATAATTTCATAAAAGGGGCATTTCCATATCATAAAAAGGGGAACTTAATCTCATAACCAACCCACATATGTGGATCGATAGAGTGAGGGACACGGTTAAGAAAACATAAAGGGGATATGACCATTCAAAGGGCCCCTTTGTCGTGTATAATGTGTAACGTTTTTTCTTGACAAGAGGCAACATATTTACCTGACAGGGCAACTTTAGTTCATAAAAGGAGCTTTATAATTTCATAAAAGGGGCATCTCCATATCATAAAAGGGGTAACTTAATCTCATAACCAACCCACATATGTGGATCGATAGAGTGAGGGACACGGTTAAGAAAACATAAAGGGGATATGACCATTCAATGGGCCCCATTGTCGTGTATATGGTGTAAAATTTTCCCTGACAAGCGGCAACATATTTACCTTACAGGGCAACTTTATTTCATAAAAGGAGCTTTATAATTTCATAAAAGGGGCATCTCCATATCATAAAAAGGGGAACTTAATCTCATAACAAAGCCACATATGTGGATCGATAGAGCGAGGGACACGGTTAAGAAAACTTAAAGGGGATATGACCATGCAACGGGCCCTCTTGTCGTGTCTATGGTGTAAATTTTTCCCTTACAAGAGGCAACATATTTACCTGACAGGGCAACTTTATTTCATTAAAGGAGCTTTATAATTTCATAAAAGGGGCATCTCCATATCATAAAAAGGGTAACTTAATCTCATAACAAAGCCACATATGTGGATCGATAGAGCGAGGGACACGGTTAAGAAAACTTAAAGGGGATATGACCATGCAACGGGCCCTCTTGTCGTGTCTATGGTGTAAATTTTTCCCTGACAAGAGGCAACATATTTACCTGACAGGGCAACTTTATTTCATTAAAGGAGCTTTATAATTTCATAAAAGGGGCATCTCCATATCATAAAAGGGGGAACTTAATCTCATAACAAAGCCACGTATGTGGATCGATAGAGCGAGGGACACGGTTAAGAAAACTTAAAGGGGATATGACCATTCAATGGGCCCCCTTGTCGTGTGTATGGTGTAACTATTTTCCTGACAAGTGGCAACATATTTACCTGACAGGGCAACTTTAGTTCATAAAAGGAGCTTTATAATTTCATAAAAGGGGCATCTCCATATCATAAAAGGGGGAACTTAATCTCATAACAAAGCCACATATGTGGATCGATAGAGCGAGGGTGGTTGCCATAATAAAGCTTGGTTTAACTACCCTTGGCCAACACCATCCCGAGCAAAATACCAGAGTCAAATTGCCGCACGCTAGCTGAACCAAACATTAACAGCAAAGCTACAAAGAAAGAAATAAAATAAACTACTGAGTTAAGTCCTAATATATTACTACGACTACCACCTCCCCCTCATCTACTCACTCTCACTCTCCTCATCATCCTCCTCTTCCGAGGCCACTCGAACCCATTTCTCTTTCCTTCTAGCATCCCTTAGAGGCTCAGTCGACCCAGCGGCCTCCTCATCTTCCTCCGAAGTGGTTGGCTGCTCATCCTCCGCAGTTGGGACATATGGCTCATTGGTGAACACCCCAAGCTTTGCAGCACAGTACTTGAGATACCTCATGAATTTCCCCTCTTTCCTCTTTCTCCGCCGAAGGTCTGCCTCAATCCGAACTTGAGCTGCCCGAATAGCCTCACAGTTGCTCACTATTATTTCATTCCATTGCTCTTTTCGCTCAGCGCCCTTCTTTGCCTTGGGTCGAGATGGTCCAGCTTTCAAAGAAGGACGAGACATTTTGGAACTTTTTCTCTCCGTGACCTTGGAAATGGCTTTAAAGCACCCGTGATGACCCAGATTATCCCCCTTCTCTTCTTTCACTCCAGCTTTCTCACACATCTTAGTTATCATGGCTGGAAACGGAATATTGGCATTTGACGGTCCCTTGTCCTTAAAATCAGCCATGACGTCCCAAATCTGAGATGCCCAATCTACTTTCTCCTCCGACCGGCTAAACACAAACAACAGAGTTCCATCATTAAGCGAGGGAGTTGGTTCCGAGCCGTGAGGGTTGAGGTTGAAGTGCACAAGCTTGTTAATTAAGCGAAATGCAGGTCTCAATTTACCGGAAACAAACTTATCATTTGTGTAGGAGTTAGGTTTATCAGTGAGTGCATCCCTAATTTCCTCAAGAGGGTGAAACCATGCCTGACTTGGGTATGTGACATCTTCGGAGGGTGGGCGTTGGTACTCGCTGCCCATATAAGTGGCTATTGCAGCAGGGTTCACGACTATTGTTTTTGAACCAATAGTAGAGGTAATGTGCTTTGATTCCCTATTGACCACCATATTTGCGTAAAAATTTCGAACTACACCATCACAAAAGCCAGCAATAGGTTTAAAGAAAAAGTGAAGGCCTTGAGCTTTAATTACCTCAATGAATGGGTCGCCAGTCAAATCGGCTTTACGAACCCATCACTCACAAGTTACCCCCTTCTTCTTCACTGATTTCACCCAGTCGCGCTTAGCACTCTCGGCCTCATCTAATTTCTGTTTCTTCTTTCCCTCCGCTACCCGTTCCTCCCGTTCCTCAACCTCACCCGTTGCTGGTTTGAGAATCGTTGGCCGGCTGCCATCCCCTCGGTAACTCTTGTGATACCCACGTTTCTTGCCCATGATTGCCTTAACTATAGAAATCATACAAAATGAAACACAACCCAAAACCACGAAATTCCAACACTGGGGGTTTGGGTTTCGAAATTTATGGAGAGAGGTTCTAGTTTACCTTGTTGGGAGAGAGAGAGAGAGAGAGAGAGAGAGAGAGAGAGAGAGAGAATTTCGGACTGATTTGAGAAAGCCCAACTTGAAACCTTGCATTTAATGTTTGGAACTTGCTGATTTAGAGTAGGGCTTCCAGATTGATGGGGTTTGGGGTGAGATTTGGAGGATTTTTAGATGAGAGAGAGCAGAGAGATCATTTGGGGTTCCATCGGGTGAAACAGGAAAAAAAAAAAGAAATAAGGGTTTTGGGTTAATAGTGGGGCTGGATCGTGGGGTTTCTATTTTTTATTTTTAAACTTTTCCAGCGGCTACGGGTAGCACATTTTTGGGCTACGGGTAGTAGTACCAAATTTTCCAAAATGCATAGGTTCTGATCCTCGGCTACAGGTAGCACGTTTTTGGGCTACGGGTAGTAGTACCAAATTTTCCAAAATGCATAGGTTCTGATCCTCGGCTACAGGTAGCACGTTTTTGGGCTACGGGTAGTAGTACCAAATTTTCCATAATGCATAGGTTCTGATCCTCGGCTACAGGTAGCACGTTTTTGGGCTACGGGTAGTGACTGGGCCGATTCTGGCTTTGTTCCTTCATATACCGGATCCACTTCGAACCACTTGTAGCACATTCACAACACTCCCAAATCACCTTACAACATTTAAGCACACCTTTCAACCACCATCCAAACATCCGGTTCCCTAATTTTTTTTCCTGACAAAAGGCAACATATTTATCTGACAGGGCAATGTAATTTCATAAAAGGAGCTTTATAATTTCATAAAAGGGGCATCTTCATATCATAAAAGGGGGAACTTAATCTCATAAAAAAGCCACATATGTGGATCGACAGAGCGAGGGACACGGTTAAGAAATCAGAAAGGGGATATGACCATTCAATGGGCCCCCTTGTCGTTTATATGGTGTAACTTTTTTTCATGACAAGAGGCAACATATTTATCTGACAGGGCAACTTAATTTCTCAAATAGGGCAATAAAATTTCATAAAAGGGGCATCTTCCTATCAGAAAAGGGGGAACTTAATCTCAAAAAAAAGCCACATATGTGGATGGACAGGGCGAGGGACACGGGTAAGAAAATAGAATGGGGATATGACCATTCAATGGGCCCCCTTGTCGTGTATGTGGTGTAACTTTTTTTCACACAAAAGGCAATATATTTTCCTCACAGGGAAACTTCATTTCATAAAAGGAGCCTTATATGTGGAGTGACAGAGCAAGTGTCACGGGTAAGAAAACATAATGGTGATTTGACCATTCACTGGTCCCAATAAGAGACTTGTAGTAAGATTTTCTGAGACCCATTGAATAGCTGCCACCGACCTTAATCTCATAAAACGAGCCACATATGCGGAGTGACAGAGCAAGGGTCACGGGTGAGAAAGCAATAAGTTGACATGGCCATTCACTAGCCCACCCTTGTCGTCTATATGGTGTAACTAATTTTCATGCACAGGGCAACATAATTTCCTGACAGGGCCATGTAATCCCATAAGAGGAGTCACATATGCCGAGTGACAGAGCAAGGGTCACGGGTGAGAAAGAAAGCAATAAGCTGACATGACCATTCACTGGCCCATCCTTGTCGTCTATATGGTGTAACTAATTTTCATGCACAGGGCAACATAATTTCCTGACAGGGCCACTTAATCTCATAAGAGGAGCCACATATGTGGACAGATAGAGCAAGGGTCACGGGTGAGAAAGCAATAAGCTGAAATGACCATTCACTGGGCCCAATAAGAGAGTTGTAGTCAGATTCTCTGAGACCTATTGAATAGCTGCCACCGACCTTATTTCTCATAAATTGCAGACCTTGAACACACCAAATTGCAGAGCAATTGTCATGGCCCTATTTTAGAAAGGGGAAAGGAAAGGACCTTTGACTGCCCCCCTTGTCGTGATTATGCTGTAACTCATGGTCATATACAGGGCAAGTTCTTGCCCTGTATGGGCAACATTATTCAAAAGACAGAGCGACTTAAGTGAATTGACATAGCAACTTTTACGGGCCCCCCTTGTTGTGAAAAGGAACGTTTGAATTATTACAAAATAAAAATTAATTATGTGGCCGTATGTCTTCTATAAATGACAATACCACCTGGTTGAGAAGTCCATAGCCCTTTTCTTTACCCACATTATTCACTGGCCCCCCTTGTGGTGTATATTGTGTTAAGTTATTTTCGTACACGTGGCCCACATATTTTCCAGTTGGGGCAACTTTATTTGACAGATGGGGCAGCTTTATTTCATAAAAGGGGCATGTATTTTCATAAACGGGGCAACTTAATTTCTTAAAAGCAAGCAGAAAATTTTCTTCACCTATATAAATTCATCACACCTTCTCATAACTCATCAAACAAAACAATGCCTAGACAAGGAAATCCTCCAATCCTCCAACACGACATTGCTACAAGTGCGCCATTAGAGTTTGAGGTATTTGCAGGGTGCAATCAAGCCCACCTTATTACCTTGAATTACACTTTCAATGAGCTCTACATGGTTCTACAAATTTCCCCGGAATGGAACGGAGCCAGATGGCATACAATGAAAATGGAGACTCGAAAATCAAAGGAGCAAGCCGATGCTGATGTCCGCTCGATGGTGCAGTGGGGACAACATCACAACTTGCCTGACATTCCAAACGATCCAAGTATGCAAATAATGGTATGGGAATGTTGTGGGAGTACAGAAGAGGAAATCATTCGCACGGTTCGTGCATTTGTAATTGTTCACGACCCAGACATTGTTGTGCTTGTAGGGGCACCTCACATTGAAAACTGCCAAAGGAAATTTGGTCCTTCAGGTGAGACGCTATTTACCAACGTTCACTCCATGCGCGGCGAATTCCATGGAGATGTTTTGATCCCCTATAAGAGCTACAAGTTTGAAGTGGAGCCTAATTGGCATGATGGCAATGGGTTCGATGTTGTTGTTAGTCACACGCGGTACGACTTGTTCATCAACCAAGTGCTATCTTAGGTTGACAATTGAAAGAGTCATGTCTAGTTATGATTGTAGGTTATGTTAAGTTGTTGTACCTTGTTGTTTTAACCATCGTGGTTCTCAATATAATAGTTGTTGTCTTAACTTGAAAGTTCAATTAAATGTCTGGTTAAAAGTGACAACGCAGTAGAAAACCCAGTTCTCCTTTTCAAATGTTTAGACTTTAAATTTGTGTTCATATGAAGATTGAAGGACTTCGGCGAAGAGTTCCAGCTTCGATTGAAGGAATGTCTTTACGTTTTTTTTTTTAATGGCATTACGTCCTTTTTTGGTAGTTGCAGAAGCCTTCTATATAACTATTATAGGTGTTACTACCAGACCAACAATTGCGGCAGAAACACTCATGGCTTTGCAGTGGAGCACATGCTGTAAGGAATATAGATATAGTCATTCTTGTATATTGTAATTTAAACTTGTTATGCTAATTTAAATCCTTCATCACAGGAATACCAACATGAAACTCCAACTAACAAAACCTAAAGAAAAAACTATTATGAAGAACACTGCACGTTTGGAAAAAATCGAAGGAGAAATCTGGGTCTAGAAATGAACTCCGTGCCAACTTCGCCATCTTTTCCTTCGACCGCCGGCAGCGCAATCGGCTCCAAAAACCCACCACCTCATACAACAGACTTTGCAGGATAGGTGGAAAGGCGAACATGAGCTGCCTTCATGAAGAATCTGGGGATTGTGATGACAAGTCAATATAAAAATGTAGATAGCCACATATAAACAACTTCACCTGAAATTCATACAGAAGGCAACATATTTTCCAGAAGGGGCAATTTAATTTCCAAACAATTTACCACATATGTAGACTGACAGAGCAAGTGTCAGGGGTAAGAAAGAAAACAAGAAGCTGAAATGACAATTCACTGGCCTGCTTGTCGTGTATATGGTGTTACATATTTTCATAGACAGGGCAACATATGTATCCAACAATCCAGGATCCAGAAACTGAAAAAGTTGCTCCAGTATAATGCTTTCAACACACCAGATAACAAACACCACATATTTATGATCTCGGTGAATGAACAAAATTCCTCAAAACACAATTTCATGGTTTAAAATAAAGTGTAAGCCGGAGAGTGTTGCTCTGCAAACTATGTTAGGGAGTGTATCATCTATCAGCTCACTCCTGCCCAAAGTCGAATAGAACTTCCTCCAACACATCAAGAAACTCTTCAACCTGGACTTCCTTTGCCTCATTTCTTCGTCACGGGCTTCTCCATCCCTAAGCCACTGGCAATCTGATTTCTCTTCTTCGTGTAATCGCTTCCACTCCAAAACCCATCTCTCCCATTCTTCCTTCAACGTCTTCCACTTCTCACGGTCCTGCTTGCTCAACAGCAGCGACACGTCCTCCGCTTCATACTTGTTGCTGTGGTTCTTCAAGTTCTTGGCAATTTCCTCCTCCTTCTCTGGGCTCAAGAAGGATGGTGGCCTTGGACGCCACAGGAACTGTAATGATATTGATATGCAGAGAGAAATAAAGTCTCTTGTAATCCTCGTAAAGTCTCGTTTCATGTAATAAATACAATTTCTTCACCGTGTGTGTGCGAAGGAAAGATGGAGGAAGGAATAGATGAAAAAAAGAGTTGCTTGTAACATATTTTGCAACCTATAACTGAATTTCATTTCTAATGTTGAAAAACGTGTTAATTTATAGTGAATAAACATGAAATCGGGTCCAATAGATCAAATAGTGATGGGGGTTTTCAATTGTTTACCCTTCATACAAGTATGTTGGAATAGAAATACAAAGCACGAAGCGAAAATCATACATGAGGATATTATATCAGACATCTAACGTGCATATAATGATGAACATGAATTTCCGTTTGATCGGGAAAAAAAAATATAATGATGGACATGAAAAAGAGAAAATCATGCGAATTTCGCAAACAAACGCAGAGCCAAGACAGAAACAATACAACACAAAAGGAAATTTTCCATACACCCAATTAATTCCAAATCCGAAAATCTGTAAAACGAACTCAACAGTCAATGTTGCAGTTTGGGCAGTTTAGGTATGGTGGTGTCCGTAAAAGATTAGGAGAAGAAGTAGATATGGAGAAAAAGAGGAGATAGAAGAGTGTTTTGCTAGTCCATCCTTGACCTCGCTCCCATGCCGATGGGAGACAAAGGAGAAGGGGAAATGGACCAGATGCACTCTGCACTCAAAGTATAAAAAAATTTGAAGTAATGACTGATTGTCTATGAAAGTCAATGTGGCACTCGATTTTCCATCCACAGCTTCCGGAATTACATTCAATGGTGTCAATCTGTACTTTTGAGTAATAAGGCCAATGATAAAAGAAACCAAAGCAAACTACGAAAAATGAAAAGTGAACTTGACATCTAAAATCTCTCAAAGAAATGAACCAATTGACTTACCTATTCAATGGTGTCCACACCATTTCTTTCTCCATTTCCTAAAGCGTGAGGATTCAAATTCCCATTGTCCTTGCTAAGAGAAGAAAACTGTATGCACAAACTGTCTCCCCCATGACCTCCAGCCAAAATCCAAGTTCCCCAATTTTCAAAAATACCAAACTGATGACGTAACCACGTCAGTTATTGTTTTGTTTTCGTCCATTATATAATGAGATCCATTTTTACCTAAGGTAAATCTACAGGGTCATGAAGACATCCAGGACCAATTGATTTTCACAATTAATATGTCATTACAAGCAGCAGCACATGCAACAATTAAATGAAACCATGACATGATAGAATGTTTCTTTCGCTACTGATCAATGTGAGAAGAAATTAATTCAACCAAAGCCAGCACAAACATTGGGGTTGGCTGCATGATCAAACCTATCAAATCAGCTTGCAAAGCCATATCAGTAAATATGGTAAAGCAATATCCTAGGGAAATCGAAGGCAGTCATGTATTACTAATTACTCTATCTACAACCCCAAAGGATAAACGTTGCATAAGCAGATCATTTTTTTTCCCCCCTAAAGCTTGAAATCTTACTTGAAAGAAGTGATCATTTAGTATGCGATATAGAAGCTTTCCATTAAAAGACCAGATGTTGAAACCATTTTCCATCTCGTGAACCGAAGCAACTGAAGTTGCAACATACCTGAAATCACAAGGAGATGACCTTAAAAAAGACAATTAGATGAATTTATTTTAGAAATAAAACAAATATTCTATCTCCACATGTGCGTCAAAAAAAAAGCAAGGATTCTTTGCAAATTAAAGAGAACTGTTTATTGAAAGCTAAGGACATACTAGGGCAGGGAACCGATAACCTTCTTTTCACTTCAAATCATAGGCAAGTTTTTGACCAAGCCCGAACTTGCCAATTGACTTTCATCACCTCCAACACAATCGTAAACAAATTGTTCCTAGAAATTACCTTTCAGTTTGATCCCATTCCATATCCGTTGCCATGAAATGCTCAGGTGTTGTCATGGTTTCAAGCTCAGCGACATTGTAGAACTCTAACTATCCATTGAAGCCCTTCAACACTGCAAGTAAGATGAAACGTCCAGCTGGTGACCAGTACAGACCATTAGCCTCCTTTCCACTAAGAGGAGTCAGCTTTGAAACCTGGCCAGAATTATGAGTGCTACGCATGGAGTAGAAACTAATGTCAGGCTTACGGATGTCGCCGTGAATGACACCGAATCTGTGGACCTTTGGTTCCCAAGCAAATACAATAATCTTGTCATTTTTTTTTGCTCTAGCTCCAAAACCTCAATGGGTATGTCCTGTTCCTTGATGCGGAAAAGCTCAATGCCAGTGTATGTGCTCTTCTTAGTTGTTGTATACCGGTCAACCTTCACAGCAAGGTACTCTCCACTGCTTTGCCAATACATTTTGCAATGACTAACACTAAAAATATTCTTCTTCCTCAACTCCTCTTTGCCAGGGATTTGAAGGACACTCACCTAAGAAAACCATGCCAAGTTAATAAACTTCCAGTATTCAAAGAAAGAAAAAAACAAGAAGAAGGGAATATGGAAATGAAACAGCTCGACTCACCCTTGCAAGTTGGTTTCCTCCTCCAAGTTTACGAACAAAGAATGCAAGAATTGGAACAGTAGGCGACCAACTAATGTCCATAACGTTTTCAACCTTTATGGATTTCTTGTCAATAAGAGTAAAGGTGTCTGTTGCATATACAGAGATAACACTTTTACCAATTCGGGCAAAATACTTATCCTCTTTTCCGCCACCCCATCTGCAAATGACAGTGATACTCATACATGAGACAAGTATGAATAACAATAGCCACAAAGCATCCATACAAATCAATGAAATTTGGAATGCACCTGAAAATCGACCAGGAAACGCCGCTTACTACACCTCCAACTGCAAACTGATTTGCACTTCCCTTGAAATCTCTCATAACATTTCCAGTTCTCGCATCAAAGATATTTATAACCACCCTCTAGAATATGAACTCAGATTAGGGGTGCCTCACGGAAACAATTCTTTGTAAAAATTAAAAAAAGAATAGTAGTGGAGGATAAAAAAATCTTACACGAGTATCAGGAGGATTGCTTGGTTCATGGTTGCTGTAAGTCACAAAAAATTTCTCAGAAGTATAGATAAGAAGACAAAACTAAGTGATTATAGCAACACAGTTGGCGTTTGTAGACAGGATCAGGCTTCAAGTGTCTTGCATCATTCCAAAAAACTTCAGTGTCTGAACCATAATGAATAACAAACTGCTCTCTAGCCTTCTCATCAGTAAGCCACTGCTGCAGATTTTATTGAAAAGCCATACAAGCATAAAAACAAGAGTTAAAAATAGAAAACTCGAAATACATTATGCAGGCCAGTATACAAGGGGAGAAACACAAGTGTGGGCAAGTTTAAGAGAAAATGGTGGATTGTGACTAGTTAGTACGAGTACCATCCGTTCTTCCACTAGTTCGAACATAATTCTAACCAAATTCTTCCTACAAATTACCTTCCAATTGGATCCCATTCAATATCCATTGCCATGACATGCTCAGGTGTTGCCATGGTTTCAAGCTCATCCACATTGTAGAACTCCAACTGTCCATTGAAGCCCTTCAACCCTGCAAGTAAGATGAAACATCCAGTTGGCGACCAATACAGAGCATTAGCCTGCTTTCCCTTCACAGTAGTCAGCTTTGAAACCCGGCCAGATTTATGAGTGCTACGCATGGAATAGAAACTAATGTCAGGCTTAGGGCTGTCGGCGTGAATGACAGCGAATCTGTGGCCCTTCGGTTCCCAAGTAAATGCAATAATCTTGTCATTTTTGTTCTCTAGCTCCAAAACCTCAATGGGTATGTCTCGTTCATTGATGCGGAAAAGCTCAACGGCAGTGTATGTGCTCTTCTTAGTTTTTGTATACCGGTAAACCTTCACAGCAAGGTACTCTCCACTGCTTTGCCAATACATTTTGCAATCACTAACACTGAAAAGAATCTTCTGCCTCAACTCCTCTTTGGTAGGGATTTTCATGAGACTCACCTGAGAAAAGCATGCCAAGTTAATAAACTTCCACTTTTCAAAGAAAGAAATAAAATAAGAAGGGAATATGTAAATGGAACAGCTCGACTCACCCTTGCAGGTTGGTTTCCTCCGCCAAGTTGAGGAACAAAGAGAGCAACATTGGGAACAGTAGGCGACCAACTAATGTCCATAACGTTTTCAACCTTTATGGATTTCTTGTCAATAAGAGCAAAGGTGTATGTTTCATAGATAGAGATAACACTTTTACCAATTCGGGCAAAATACTTATCATCTTTTCCCCAACCCCTTCTGCAAATGACAGTGATACTCATACATGAGACAAGTATGAATAACAATAGCCACAAAGCATCCATACAAATCTATGATATTTTGAATGCACCTGAAAAAAGACCAGGAAACGCCGCTTGCTTACTGCACCTCCAATTGCAAACTGATTTGCACTTCCCTTGAAATCTCTCATCACATTTCCAGTTGTCATATCGAAGATATTTATAACCAGCCTCTAGAATTTGAACTCACATTAGGGGTCCCTCACGGAAACAATTCTTTGTAAAAATTAAAAAAAGAATAGTAGTGGAGGATAAAAAAATGTTACATGAGTATCACGAGGATTGCTTGGTTCATGGCTGCTGTAAGTCACCAAAAATCTCCCACCAGGAGAGAAATCTATTAACTTTACCTACACTCAATAACACAAAAGGTACGCATCAATTCAAAACCTAGAATATAAAAGGCAGAGTATAGAATACTAAAACAATTATGGAAATTAACCTGGGGATGAGAATAACGCATAAGCCAATTAAAGCTAGCACCGGCCCAAACAACAGCTCCCTGTATATGAACTATAGCCAATTAAGTTCCTAAGAGGGGACCATTGCACAAAAGTTTCCATCGAAAACAGCCAAGAAAGGATGCACGATATCACTGTTTATAACCAAAAAACAAGATTTACAACAAGGAAAACAATGGTTAGGGCAGCCAACCAATTCCTTTAACTGTGGGATGAACTTGTTTTCTAGGAGACACGGTGGATCATTAAGATTTCATGAAGTCTGAGATAATAAGACAAAACTAGGATGATAGCAACTCACTTGGCGTTTGTAGATAGGATCAGGCTTCAAATGTCTTGCATCATTCCACAAAACTTCAGTGTCTGAACCTGAACGAATAACAAACTGATCTCTAGCCTTCTCATCAATCAACCAGTGGTGCAGATTTTCCTATAAAGCCATACAAGCATACAAAGAAGAGTTCAAAAACAGAAAACTCGAAATACATTCTACAAAAAACCGTTAGCTTAGCATTTTTGTTCGTAGGATACACGCTCCATTCCAATTAACCAACTAGAAAAAACACCAACAACATCTTACCCAATCAAAAAATGGACTAAACTAGGATATGAACAAACAAACCCTATGGAGCAAAGAAACTTGACAATTCAAAGGCTTTATTAGTTACATTGGCTATAATAGAAAGTTATGAACAAGAAACTGCTACAACCAGTCTTATGAATCTTACCTTATTATCTGCAGCCATCTTTATTACTATCCGCAAAATGCACCTGCACGAACACATCCATATAAGCATGTTAATTTCATTTCTACATCAAAGCACAAAAGCATAAATAAGTGTGTGCAAGCACCCTAAAATATCGATATGCTTCCAGTTGAACGCGATAATAATGGCTACACACATGGGGAGAAAATAGGATGAAGACCAGATTTCAATTAGGCACACATGAATTCACTCAAATAATTGGGAGGTGAGGCAGGATTCTATCGGGACCAAAGAAATTTATCAAAAATATCCAATGGAACATATCAGTGCACAGGGTACATGTATTACTCTCTGGTCCGCTGATCCAAATGAACTCCAAAGGACACATAAGCTCCATCAACGGAAATTACGATAATTTCGCAACTAAATTTCTTAGTCGAAGTAAATTGTAAAGGCCAAAACCCAACAAAATTATTGTGTGAGTGCACCTATCATCCGGGTATTGCAAAGTTGGTGTAATATCCAATGAAACAAAGTAAGAGTAGTTAGTAAGGATAAGGAAAAAGAGTTTGACATTTGTGTGAGTGTACCTATCATCCCGGTATTGCGGATTGGCATGTGCTACGGTTGTGCCCTGGTTCGCGACATCGGCTGCAAAAAACTGTGCCCTTTTCTTGTGTTTGTGACTCAATCCTTCTCTTTTTTGGTCGCCCTGCCGGCCTTTTCACAGCGGGGGGATGTAAAAAAGGATCAGTACAAGAAACACCGTTGTTGACGTTATTATCATTCAGCTCATTCACAGCCAAAAATGATGATGGACTAGGCATGTCATGCAACGGCACTGGGGACATGGTATTATCATATATCGCCATTTGCATCTCCTTTTTGAGGAAAGGATCCACCATGTCATAAATACAAAAACCAGAGCTTTGAATAGCACGAGCAGCATGAGCGCAAGGAATTCCGGACATCTGCCAAGCAAGACAACTGCAATGCCGAGGGATCAGCTTGATTGCATAAAGTTTTCTAGTGTCATTTGCGACAATGAACTCGGTAGGCGAAGAGTTTCGATGCGTAAATTTCCGAGCATATTCTTGAGACTTCTTAATTTCCTTCTCAATTTGTTTGCCAACCGGCAATTTCCATTTCCTAACCTCGGTATACTTACGGAGCAACAATTCAGTGGTCTTCGACACATGTCCCGTCATAAATTGTATGATGTCCAAATCCCTTAATGGCAATATCCAAGAATTGAAACATTCAGCAAGGTTCGTGTACATCTTGTCCCATCTCTTGTAAGGGAAAAAAGCATTAGACCAGTGCGTTGGATTGTTATCTTCCACCCATTTTGATAGATCTTCCGAAATTCCATACAACTTGGCTAAATGATACTTGAATGAGTCTTCCGTCCTTGCGTATGCAATATCATTAACCACCTTTAGAGCCGTGTTTCGTCTTTCAGCTTTCAACCCTTTTGAGCTGGCAAACTTGCTAAAGTTTTCCTTTAGGTGACAGAGACACCATGCATTACAATCCCCGCCAAAAACCTTTATTATACCATTGAGCAAAGAAGTATTCCGATCGGTGACCAAGACGACTTGACATCCTCCAAGAACTTCCTTAAGATTAACCAAGAACCATAACCAGTCTTCATCATTCTCACTAGACACAATGGCATATGCTAGGGGGTACAACCCATCATCTGCATCATGTGCACTAGCCGATAGAACGTGGCCCCGATAGTATCCGGTCAAGAAACATGCATCCAATTTCAAAACTGGCCTTAGATAACCTGATCGGAATGCTGCAATGGAGCAACCATAAGAAACAAAAAGTTGCTTGAACTTGGCTTCATTTGTTGACGTCCATATTGCCCTAGTGTTTGGTATGGCTTCAACAAGCCGCCGACACATCTATGGGACTAGGTGGAAAGTCATCGAAGGAGGTCCTGTGATGGCTTCCTTAGCCTTTTCTTTCGCCATCCAACCTTGACTGTAATTCAGACGACATTGGAACACATGCTCAAAGTCCTTGCAAATATCCCTCGGCAAATATTCAGGCTTGTCCACAATTCGGTTTTTGAAAAGCAACCCCACTTGTTTACTGCGAAAGGTCAACTTATAATTACTAGCATCTTCTGCATTGTGTAGGTGCTCATTCCTTAACATGATGACACGAATCAAATCACTTGAACCTTCACATTTTGCAGTTAGCTTCCAAGGACACCCTGGTACTTTACATACCAATCGATAGTAGGCTCTACTATTATCCAAATAAGTGAAGCTGAACTTGTTGGATGCAGCAAATAGTAACACTGATTGCTTGAAAAGGTCGGGGCTTTCAAATAGTTGACCCTTCCCAGTTAAAATCTCATTTGCATTGTCCGGCAAGTATGGCACCAACCCCATCTCTTGGCTACAACTATTGGTCACCTGACTGGGAGAAGGTATTGCCAGTATTCCTCCAGGCGAGCTACTATTGTCAATGACCATCGATTCCCTAACAAAATAAAATATATATGGTTATTCAAATGCACACAGATAAATAATAACTATAAATTAAAATGAAACATCCCATCTAACCTTGTAGAATTGTAAGCGGTATTGTGGATAGGGTCATTATTCTGGCCTAAATCTTCTACAAATAAGTCGACATCATCTTCGTTCAAGTGGAACAACATTGCAACACCATTGTCGTCATTCAATGTTACATACTTCGTCTTGTCCCTCTTCGTGTTGTAGAAAAACATTTTACCTTCGAAATTAATGTGAAGGGCACCACAAACCTTCTCACGTAACTCATTGAGTTGACTTCCTTCCTCAAGTAGAACTGCTACACACATCCCACCGTTGTACAAGAAGGTGCCATTGGCATTTACCTTCCGTTCTCCGCCCCAATAGCAAAAACTTGTCAATGTTTTATTTTCCCTATTCTCCATACCTAAAAAGACAAAATATAGAGCATACATTCTTAACAGTCTAGGGCATACATTCTTAAATAGAGAGCATCAAAAGTTCTTACAAGGAGTAACATTAGGTGACTTAAAGAGCAACTATTTTATTCCCAGGAAAAAACATGTTACCTAAAATGTAAAGGGACAGCCACATTTCATATAGAAATAAGAACCAGTGAGTTTAAGAAACCAGTGAGTTAACTGCCCTTAAGAAACAAGAACCACATTTCATATAGACCAACACACCCTTGTAAAGGGACAGCCAACCAGTGGGTTAAAATTGAATTAACTGCCCTTAACAGTCTAGGGCATACATTCTTACATAGAGAGCAGCAAAAATTCTTACAAGGAGTAACATTAGGTGACTTAAAGAGCAGCTATTTTATTTTCAGGAAAAAACACGTTACATGACTATCACAATAAGAATGAGAAAATACAAAGTACAACAGCAAGAGTACACCACCAGCCTCCATCCATTGCCCTCTCTCCCTTTCTGTGACTTCCCTCCCTTCTTGTGAACTCCCTCCATCCATCTCTAGCCATGCATTCCTCATCCTCTTCCTCTTGAAACACTCTAAATGAGTACCCTATTGATCATTTTTTCGTTGACAAGAGTGTAACTGCTAGAAATCTAAAGTATCTACCATGAAGTAGTGTCCATGTTTGAAGTGCTAAATCTGAAGTAATTATTGTGTCCTAAGTTGTGTCTGTGTATAAAATTTGTGGCTTAAATTGCAATGAAATGATTTCACCACTACCTTTCATTTTTTTGTGCAATGAAATGGTTTCAACACTCCAAAATTGGAAACAAAGCTGCATCTAAAAACTGGTACAATAAAGTGCATCAATCAAAGTGCAGCAAACTATAGCAATCATTGCAAATCAAAGATGAAACTCAAATACAGATTCATAGCCAAATACAGATTCAGTAGCTATCAAACAAAAGTAGGTTCAACTAGTTCAAATTCAACTGTCAATAGCCACAAAAAAACATACCACATTCTGGTTCTGCTATTAGTTACAAACTTCTACATTTGTGTGTGTAAGAATGGTGTGGATTCAACTGCCGTTAGCTACAAAAATTGTCCATTGCAGCCAACTCCTCTCTTTAAGCCTTCATCGATCAAAATTCGGGATTTGTGTGTGTAAGAATGGTGTGAATTCAACTGTCATTAGCTACAAAAATCGTCCATTGCAGCCAACTCCTCTCCTTAAGCCTTCATCGATCAAATTTCTGAATTTGTGTTTGTAACAATGCTGTGGACTGTGGAGTTATGAGTATACAGAGTATGACACATACAGAGAGAGAGAGGGGGGAGGGTTTTGTGCGTGGAATTGTGGATTCAGATTGACCAACACACCTTTGTAAAGGGACAACCATTAAAATATAGGTCACTGCCCTTAACAGTCTAGGGCATACATTCTTACATAGATAGCAACAAAAGTTCTTACAAGGAGTAACATTAGGTAACTTAAAGAGCAACAGTTTTATTTTTAGGAAAAACATGTTACATGAGTTAGAACGAATTATGGATGACAACACATTGTTTTTTTCTGTTGCAGTCATACTATTGTGCCTTGCACATTGTTAGACTTAGAAAGTTCCTAATTTGTTCCATTAGTTGGAACGAATTATGGTGCTAGGACATTGTCAATGGAAAAAATACTTGAGTGACGGCCCTCGAAATGGTTTGCTTGCATTGTTTTCACATCACTATAGAAAGGAGAAAACTTATCCCAAAAGCTAACAACTTGAACAAGAACCATATTTCATACAAACCAACACACCTTCATAAAGAGACAATCATTCAATGAGCTAAAATATAGGTCATTGCCCATTGCTGATAGGAGAATGAAACACCCACAATATCCTACGTCTAAAATATAGGTTATTTCTTTCTCTTCAACAATTTATCGAGCACATGTTATGCATGACAAAATAGGTACCTCCACAGTCTATCTTTCAGAGAGGCATTTTTCGCTTAAAGAAATTGTACTTTACTTTGTAATGAAATTGTTTCATTAATCCTATCAGTTTGCTGTTGGAAATTGGGGCTGGGCTCTATTTCGAAATTTGAGAAATTCCTCAAAGCCATTTTGGTTGCGTCGTTGTAAACAGGGAAATCTTGTTTCATATGGGTTGTATTCCGCCATCTTTAGAGTTTATCTTGTTTAAAGACTTGTCTTGAGCAGCTTGTTCGTGTATCGTGACACTTTCCCAAAAAAAAAAATTTGGTTTAATGGAAGAGAATTTGGGTATGAAATGAAGAGTGAAAATTGAAAATGTCAAAGTGTGTGTCATGATTCAGGAAGTATAAGCAATAATGGCTAGGAGAAATATGATGGGGTCCTGTGGGGTTTTAAGGACTCTTTTGATGGTACACTTTTCTCAATTAGGCCACATGGTCTTTGAGTTCTATTTTGTGGCATGGGGGCTAGTTTGACCCACCTGGAACAATCCCCTATCTTTTCTTGGGTCCTTGTAAATTTTACTCGGACGAATATCAACAGAATTTTTATCATGGGTAAAAATTTAAAAATGGCTGCAATTAACCAGACAAATTAACCAGACAAATGAGCATGGAAATTGTTATGTTGTTCCACAGAAAAGAGAGAAAACTGCAAAAATAATTGAAACACCCAAAACATATACGTACTAGATGTGTACGATGTCCCTTGCTCAAGGAGAAGAGATTGCTTCTCTGCGGTGGAATGGAGAGAGTACTGTTGCTACAGAGAGATAAAGTGAGAGAGGAAGAAGAGGTGAGGGAGAACGGTCTTGCAGCAGAACGGTCTTCTTCGGTGGAACGGAACCCTCCCCTGCCGTTCTCTCCTCTTCAGCAGCAGCGTACAAGGGAAGGATGGAATGAGAGAACAGTGGCTGGGATTCAAAATGGGGAAACTTATTAGGGTTTCTTTCATCAGGGGCATATTAGTCATTCTAGGTTGACCTCTCCATGTATGGGAAATTATTTTTGTCCTTCTCATGTCTAGATGAATTCAGCAAGAACTGGTCCATCACTTGGGCAATATTTGCCCTTTTGTCCACTGTCCAGCAATTTCCCCATAAGACTTGATGGGACAAAATTTATTCACATAGGACCGGCCGGAAAAATCCCTTCTTGATTTAATGAGATTCAATCATTTTTTAATTTAGTGAGATTCAATTATAATAATTATAAGATAATTACAAAAGAGGGTTTTAAAATTTTAAAAATTCATAATAACCAAATCTCACTAATTTAAATTCAAAAACCATATTTATTTTCCATATCTACCATGTATTATCATGAAATCTTTTGGAACATGGTAAACTCAACCATGTTTTTTATGAATTATTTTTGCAACATTATCATAAAAAAATATTTCAAAACATACATAATATTCAAATTGACCATGTTTTTGATGGATTACACCATGAAATCCACTTGAAAGAATACACCATAAAATACGCTTGATAAAATACACTATAAACGACAAAATACACCACGAAATCTACTTCATAAACACACCATATATGAAATCCACTTGATAAAATACACAACGAAATCTACTTGATAAATATACTACGAAATCTGCTTGATCAAATACACCATGAAATAGTTTGATAAAATGCACCATGTAAATGGCAGCCGTTAAGTAAATTTTGATGACCAACAGACCAAACAATACTTGAGATCTCTGAGCAACCATTTTGTATGGATTGCCAGATGATGAATTTTTGTCGAAGGATTTCTCTTTAATTGTTTCTTCTATTTATAGACGATGAGTCTGTCTTTAACCTGCATTCTTCACGTTTTCTTTTGATGCCCACATCTTCATTCAAATTTGATTCAAAACATTCTTCATTTCCTCCAAAAACGGATGTAAAGGCCTTCGAACGGTTGCTTGACTTGGTCTTCTAAGAAAACTCTTCTCCTTTCATGTTCGTTGATGCTGATCGTGGTTAACTGGGTTCCTGTTTTTATGCAAATATGGTTTAGTGCTTTGATACAAATTACTCAGATGATTCCCTGTAAACATAACCGATTTAATTATTCTTGTTGAAATCTTACGAGTAATTGTATATAAACTTGCTTTTAATTAATTCAAGCTTGTTTATGTTAAATTATATTTTCTGATTGAAGAGCGTCAATCTATTATTTGATTGATACCTTTAGGAAAATCCTCTTAATTGAAGTAATCGAATAGATAACACAATTGTCTGATTAAATTAACTATTTTGTCAAAAGTTAAGCTAATTTAGCCCAAACACCAACACAAAGTATATGGACCCACAAAGCACCAATTAGATTCACTCCCCGAGTGTTCAATAATTTTTTGGCATGAATGCTGTGAATTATAATCCCATTATTTCCCCCGTGACTTGTGTAAATTTGTATTGGTGTGTCCAACCTCTATATATAGAATGGTAAAAGGACTACCCATTGCCAATTTAAAAAAAAAAAAAAGAACTACCCGTTCCAGGGTATTACCCATGCTATTCCATTCTTTTTCTTCTTCTTCACTGTTCGTCTCAATTTAAATAGGTTTTGGACCAATCGTCTAAAATTCTAGAATTTTTTACCATTTTGATCAATAACTGCTAGAACTAAAAATCAACAAAGAGTGAATTTCTAGTACATTATGAATTTCACCAAAAATAAAAAATAAAGGTGTATAAATTTCAATACAAGTTCTTACTAATTGAAAACGAGTGGTGGATATCGTACCAACTCAAATTGGTAAAAATTCTCGAAGAACGCAGAGATCAGGACCATGAAAGTAGAGACAGACCCATAAATGAGGTTCAATCGATTGTTCCAAATGTAGATACCACACATATGCGGATATGCCAACATTGACCATCAGAGTGTGGTTGATTGGTTCGATCATTTGTAGGGTAAATAGGTTTTTTAAAGCAAGGGCCCTGTTTAAAGAACGCTTCAAACATCCCTGCAATTGTAGTTTAGTTTCTCTCACCTTTTCCCGGATGGATGATGGCAGCTTTGCTGCCTAAAAGAGTTGTAGCAGGTCCATATATAGGAGGGTTTAAGTTTCTGTTAAACCCTGGTGCATTTAGTATGAAAGAACACGCGCTGATTAGCATGTTTGACTTCTTTGGAAGAGTACGGCCAAATGTCCTACATATTATTTCCATTGTGAGATCATATTTCCATCAAGACATTTACTTCTAGGGGGTTTTGATGACGACGTTCTCATCCTATGTAAGTTAGCTCTTGTTTTAGTATTTGTGTTCGAATATACTAAAAGAAACACTAAGTTATTGGGATGAGAACGACGTTGTCTAAGCCCCCAGAAGTAGATGTCTTGACAGAATTATGATCTCGCAATGAAAATAGCATGTAAGACATTAGGCTGCACTCTTCCAAAGTATTCAAATAGGCTAATCAGCGTGTGCTCATTCATACTGAACGCCCCAGGGTTTAACAGAAAATTAAACCCTCCTATATGTGGAACTGCTACAACTCTTGTAGGCAAAAAAACTACCATCACCCATCCGGAAAAAAGGGAGAGAAAGTCAAAAGCATCTTCTTCAAACCGGGGCCTTGCTTTAAAAACGTATTTACCCCACAAATGATTGAATCAATCATCCACACTCATATGGTTAGTGCTGGCTATGTGGGGTATCTTCATCTCAAACAATCGACTAAACGTCGTATATGGGTGTGTCGTTATGTTCATGGTCCTGATCTACATTTTCTAAGAATTTAACCTATTGGAGTTGGTACGGTATCCACCACTCGCTTTTAATTCGTAAAAACTTCTATTGAAATTTATACTAACATTTTTTCGTGAAATTCATAATATACTAGAAATTTACTCATTGTCGATTTCTAGTTCTGGCAATTATTGATCAAAATGTTAAAAAGTTCTGGAATTTAGACAATTGACCCAAAAGCTATTTACACTGAGACAAAACAATGAAGAAGAAACAAGCGAATGAAATACTTTGGAATGCGTAGTCCTTATATCGAGGTTGGACACATTGATGCGTGTAGAAATCGAGTGTCTAGAATTACCTCTGAGATAAATGATATGTCCGGAAAAAAAAACATATATACGTAGAAAACACTAAACCGAGAAGGAATTGATATCCACAAGTTTACACAAGTCATGGGGGAAATCATGGGATTATAGATCGCAGGAATGGTAGGATTATGAGTCACAGCCATCATGCCGAAAAATTAGTGAACACTCGTGGAGTGAATCAAATTGATGCTCCAAATGTTATGTGTGTATGTTGTGGGTCCATATACTTTGTGTTGGTAATTAAGGGAACAAAACAACACTTGGCGTGCAATTGGCACGTTGTAAATGGTGTGGAGCAACGCTCCAAAACCACAAAATAACCTCTCCTTCTCGCCCCCCTCAAGCTGCAAGATGACTTAAGAGAGGTGATAGGTGGAAAGAGACACGAGACGGTCACGATGGCGTCTACTTTTTTATAATACCTAGGCGTTTGAATCAATTTACGTGTACCTCAATTAATTCTGGGGGACCAATCCTATTGTCACTAGCGGGGACCCCATTCTAATTGAGTTGATATCACCAGAGAAATTTCAAACCTGAAACCTTAGGAGGGAGTAAATTAAACACATACGCTCCAAGTCTAGCTTGACCTCTTGATCAACCCTTTGAAGTTAAGCCAAGGCGTCTTTGGTGAAGATCTTTGACGTCAAACAGTTGGCATAAGAAAATAACAAAAGGAAAAAATAGAGAATAAATTAAAAAATAAAACTTGCCTGAATGTTAATAATTCTCAATACTATCAAATTTACCCAGGGAGGACTATAAGGTCAATATTTTACCACAGTGTTTCCAAATACCAACAAATAAATAATTCTTAGATTCCTAGAAGAAAATAAAATAAATGAAAGACGAACTTAATAATTGTCCATCCACGTACCCCTCGGTCCGTGTGGATCTACTAATTGGCTAATTGACTATTTTCCTTATATATGCATAGTTGGCTGACCCTATCTGTTGTTATTGTTGTCATTCTTCGTGCCTCTGAAATGAAAGTATGAAACCAATTGAGCATTATATCATCCAATTGAGGATAGTTCAGTTAGCCTAAATTCACGTATCGTGTGCATGTTATGCTCTTTGAATCTGTTGAGATTATTCCATTTCTTAACGAGGCTATTAGTTGAATTGAGCTTATAGTGATTAAGACTTAATTCTAGTTTTATATACTTTTGATACTTGTATTCTCGTATCGGTTGTAATAAAAATGATTAAGCGTCATGTTTTGCTCAGGGAAGGGCTCATGCTCCTAAAAGATCTTTTCTTCAACTATGAGACCCTCTGCACTTTTTTTTTTTTTGATAGACAATAAAATTTTATTAAAAGCTCAACAAATGGTACATCGAGGGAAAGCCAATCATAGATTTCAAAAGATAAGTTTACTAACATATATCAAATCAACTTCCAAAAGACATAAATGGTTACAATACACAATCTTATTTGGGTGTGTACCATATACTCCACAATTACGTACCCTTGAATGCTTGGAACATAATCTATAACTTTTAAACCTCCTGATTGATTCAAACAGTGATTCTTGAGAAAAATCGATTTTAATTAATTACAGAGGCCAAACAGCACCTGGATTTTGAAATGGGGGATATTAATACAGCTCTTACAGTTGGGTTTCTACTTTATTCTCGATCTCCTTCCGCGACCCAAAAAAGCTCCTAATTCTGGTTGTTGCTCTCTTCTAATTTTATTTCATCATTAATTACACACACACAAAAAAATATCGATACTACAAGCAAGGCCACGATTTAGTAGGAGAGGACTAAACACTATGTTTTGCATCTTGAGAAAAGAGGGGAAAAATACATTCAGGCCAAAAAAAAATTAAAAAAATTATGTTTAATTTATTGCACAACAGCTTGAGTTACATAGTAAACGATAACAGAATAGTTTCACTAAGATACATCTAATTAATCAGTCTTATGTTTTTTTAACGGAAGTATTCTTGCTTACAAGAAGCCTATGGTTTCAACTTTGATTAATTTTTGTATAACCTAACCAAAATAATTCGTAACTAACAACAAATGTATTTCCATGGGTTTCGGAGTGTACGATTTCTTCCCAATTCAACTATTCGGTGAACTGAATTTAAGAGGATATCTCTCATTTGTATCAAATGGAAGCCGTTACCGACTCCTCTGATTATCGAGTCTTTGGTTTTGTGTATCATTTATCCAGAAAAATGAGTTGATCAGATTTCGATAAATGGTTGATGTCGAATCATAATTTTTAAGTAAATGTTCATATTCTAAATGCTAAGCAAATCGTGTAGGATTTCCTTTACAGAAATTGTTGGGAAAATTATGTGATTATGATATTTCTGCTAGCTAGAAATTAAATGCCTAAACAAGAATAATAAAAACCAAGTAAGGCAAATAACTATTAAACGAGAAAAGATAAGAATAGCCTGTGGGGTGGTGGTCAAGGCACGTGATGACGCTCTTCTAAGGAATGATACACCACCTTCTGAACGGGGTTGGATGGCGTTCTTTCCCAAGATACAACAACCTTCAAGCTTTTTAATTTCAATGCATTGAATGAAACTTAACAAACCGGTGTAGTTTCCCGACAATCGAAATCCAAATAAACTGTTGTACCTATATGTATATGAAAGATCGAGGATGGCTGAAAGTATTTAGTTCGGAACAGAAATCGGCGGGTCGGAAATAAGTGATGATCCAGTGTATATGTTGTAAAGCAGCAGAGAAAGAGAGATGTAGATAAGAGTTTGTGTACTTGTGCTTTCAGCCGAATGTTGAGCATTTTATAGTTAACCTTAGTTTGTTAGGCAAGTGGATAATAGCCTATTTTTAGGAAAAGAATTAGGAGATAACCAAGCATTAGTGGGTTAGTATATAACAGTATACTACTAATATTTAGGAGTAAAACAAGGAGACCAATTCAATGGGTTCTTCCACCCCTTTATCACTAATCTAACTTAAATATTACCTCCATTATAAACCCACATAATTAAAATTAAATTAAACTAAAATATTAAATTAAAACAACAAAATTCATAAGGAACATGGTTTTCATTCTTTCCTTACTTCCACTTCTGTTTCGTTTTTTTTTTTGTTTTTTTGTTTTGCTAAATAACAAATCTAAATTCCGGGTTTTTTGTTTCTAATTAATTTAAAGCTTCAAAAACAATTGACTTTTCGCAATGAAGCAGTTTTATCAGCTTTAATTCCTCACAAACTTTGACTCCTTCAAATTCTGTTCCGCTCCCATCAAACTCGCTCTACGAATTTGGTTAGTTAGTTTAAATACAATATATATATATAAAATTCTATTGGAAAAATCTCCTGTATGTGCACACTAGTTTTTCGGGTGTACCGTACATCCTTTTACGAATTTTCGTGGTGTTGTTAATGATTTCTTGTGGTGTTATTTATGAATTTTGTGGTAAAAAAAAAAATGACGGAAAGTTATGAGTTGTTTTTGAATTTTTTGTCATATTATTTACTAATTTTTTGACCCAATTTATAAATTTTGTGGTTAAAAATACAATTTTTTGGTGTTCAAATATGAATTTTCTGTATGAATTTACAAAATTTTTTTAGTTCAAAATACAAATTGCATATGATTGCCTAAAAAAGGGGGGTGTTTACTGTTTACCCTAAGGCCCTACCCAACTCAATTTGACTTGGCCCATTCACGGCTTCACCTACTCATAGACGTTCATAGATGAACTTTGAAATTAGAGGTTAAATCGTACATGTGTACACCACCCTATAGGAGAGTCACTAATTAGACCTACTCACAGAGTATAAACCCCCAGGCGACCTGAAGCATACCACTAATTCGCGGTACCAATCCTGGAGAGGAGTCGAACCTTACCCAATGCTATGCAAGGGCTCCTTCCGCTAGGGCAAGCCGCGCGAAGTGAAACATCACTATTGATTGAGAAAATTAAGAAAATTTGTTTACAATTACTATTTTGACCTAAACCTACTTTCCAATTATAAAGGTTCTTGTAACCTTGGTTAGTTATATAATAACTAGTGAATACCCGTGCAATAATAGGTATAAAAAAAAAAAGGAGGCTGGATTATGATAAAAATGGTTTATATGAGCACTAACACAATCATTTCATAATGAGAAGATTATTTCGTTCTGACAATGAAAAAATAAAGAATTCTGAATTAATAGAATATGCTGATGTGCAAGAACAATTGAATCACTGGACCATCCCTCCGGTACGTCCTTCAGCCATATATAGGCATGGGATGTTTGAATTAAAAAGTAGCATGGCAATAAAAACTGTTGAACGAACAGAAAGTTTGGAATCCAATGATAAGATAATAAATCTTATGGATCGTACTGATCTACTTGCTCATATGCGTAATTATAGGTATGTTCATATTGGTTTGGTGCAAATTGCCCTTAAACCTTTAACTTTACTTGGAATGGACACCTGTCTGCAAGTTACTTTGTGTGATGGTAGGTGTAATAATTGGAGATCCTCAATTATGGGGGCAAAAGAGACCAGTTTAAGTCATGGTCCTGTTTATTTTAATGCTTTTCCTGATTTATCTTTATCTCTTACTGATAGAAACATAGGAGAAACTTTGAATTGTAGAATCCAGACTAGAGGTTATGATTTCTTGCCTGGATCTGAAGTAATTGCTGTGATATATAGAATTTATTATAAAGTCATGAATACCATGAATCCTAGGGTGCGAATGATGCGTCCTGCAGATCAAACCGTTTTAATCGAATCCAATATGTTGACATCGAATGTTGCTACTAATAGGTTGATCAATTGGGAGGAAATTACTTTCCCTGACAGTTGGACTATACCTAATGCTGTTCCTCTTAGACCTATTATCAATAGAATTGAACAAATAGTTCAAGACAATGATGGTACCGTTTTCTTAAATTTTAGGAATTCACAGGATTCACAGACTAGTCGATTTACGAGAAGTCTGAGTTCTAGAAATAGTCAAACTCCTTATAGAGTTAGCATGCCAAATACTAGTCGACACTCAACATCTGAGATTCCAAAATCTCATCATCCAATGGAGGATAAGAATTTGGTTGGGATAAGAATATCCCAAAATCAAATACCACATGGAGTTTATACTCAAAATAATAATACAGTAGAATCACCTACTGCTAGTAAAATGGCATTTACTATTACTAATGATGGGACCTGAGCTTATAAAAGAGATTAATAAAGAATTCCAACAACCTAAATATCAAGAATTTAGGAGTTGGTATTTTGCTAAATATTGTCCTGATCAATTACAAAAATTCAAAAAAGAATTTTATGATTGGCTTGAATGTCAACAAAAAATTATACCTTTTACTCAATGGTTTTATGGAAGGTATTGGACAGAATTTGATAGGTCCATAAATGTAATACAAGATTATCATAGAAATTGGAGGTCTATGACGGGTACTATTATTCGAGCTGTACATCCTCCAACAATACCTTTGTCCATCGAGGGCAATTCTAAATCTGATCCACCATTGGAAACTGCTGCTTTTGTTAAACCTACAAACACAGATCCAAATGGAAAAGTTTATAAACAAAACAATCATACTAATGTTTGTCTTAATACAATTGGTGACCAATTGGTTAGAATGGAAGAGCAAATAGCTCAAACTAGGGAAGAAATTAGACATATCAATCCCAAGACCAATAATACAGAGGATGGTATATCACCATCGAATATTCGGCCACCATTACCAATAACTGGTTTCAATCTCACTGATCCTAATAAAAATTTTGAATTACTCAAAGAATTACAAAAGAGATTTAAGGGTTTAACCCTTAATGCTCTCACTGAGGAACAAGAGATGTCCTCTCAAGAAGTTGCAGAATTAGAAAATTCTTTTCTTCAGTCTCAAACTGAGACTATTAATAAAATCAAATATCCCCAAAAATTTCCTTATGGAGGAGCCGATAGGTATTATTATCCTAGACCAACTCTTCAAGATATGTTATATGAAGAATCTGGTTTTCAAAAACAGATGTCTTATAGTGGTAGGACTATCTATGAATGGAATATAGATGGTATGATTGAATATCAATTTTTTGGATTAGTACATCAAATAATGATGTATAGCACAATATGTACTAATAATAAAAATGAAGATAAAGAAGTTGCCAGATGGATCACAGTTGGATTCACTGGTATGATCAAAGGTTGGTGGGACAATGTTCTTACCTCAAACCAACGACAAGAAATATTAAATGCAGTAAAAACTAGTGAAACTGGTGAGGTAAAACAAGATGCGGTTTATACTCTTGTCCAGTCCATAATTTTACATTTTGTTGGTCACTGGGATAACCAACGAGAAAGAAGTAGGGAACTACTTCAAAATCTAAAATGTCCAACGTTAACTCATTTTCGTTGGTATAAAGATGTATTCCTAGCCAAGGTAATGCAAAGGATTGATGCTAACAGTGAGCATTGGAAGTCAAAATTTGTTGATGGGTTACCTTATTTCTTTGCTGAGAAAATAAGGAAAAAATTGCGAGACCAAAATAACGGTTTAACTATTAACTATGAAAGATATACCTATGGTCAACTTATATCCATAATAATACAGGAAGGTTTGACTTTATGTAATGACATAAAGTTGCATAACCAATTGGAAAAACAAAACCTAACTGGAAAACAAGAGTTAGGACGGTTTTGTGATCAATTTGGCTATGATTTATCCCAACATTCAAAACCTCACAAGAATAAGAGTAGTAATAAGACTACTCGAAAATATTCCAAAAAGAAATATGGAAAAAAGAAACATAAAGATCGAGATGAACAATCAAGTTCAAAAAATACGAAAGATGCTAAGAAACAGAAAAATAAAAAGAGTGATAAGAAGAACACTGCCAAATGTTTTAAATATGGCAAAATAGGTCATTATGCTAATAAATGCAAGACCAAAAAGAAGTTAGAAGAACTTCAATTAGATGAAGAGTTAAAACAAACTCTTTACAAAATTTTGATTGATTCTAGTGATTCTGATTCAGAAGAACAAATAAATGATCTCTCTGAAAATGAAGATACCTCTACTACTTCAGAAGAGGAAGAAATCACTAATAATTGTAGCTGTAATGAGATTGAGTGTTCAACTTCCGATGATTATTGGAAGGCAATAGTTGAAATGAATGGTCTCAGTATTAATGTTTTTACTGAGAAACAGCAGGGTCTTTTAGAAGTCATTGATCAAGTAGAAGATCCTCATCTTAAAATGAGAATCATCGAAACTTGTATATCTTCAATGAAAGAAGAAGAGGAAGAAAAACCCCAGCTTCCTAATGAAAATTACAGTTTAAAAATTGTCCTTGACAGATTAGAGCAGGTGGATAATTTTAAACCTGTTACTATTCCTGAATTAAAGAATGAAATAAACACTCTGAAAGCAGAAATTAAGTTGTTAAAAACTTTTCAAAATAAGGCTGCTCAAGAATTTTATGATATAAAGACAAGATTGGTTGTCTTAGAAAATAGAGGCGAATCAAGCAAAGTAGATGATTTGGCCTATTTGAATTCTATCAATAAGGTGGTTTACCAAAAATGGCACATAAAGGTCAATTTGGTGATCCATAGAGAATATATAATCAATAATATTATAGCACTAGTAGATAGTGGAGCCGACATGAATTGTATTCAAGAAGGAATAATTCCGACCCAATACTTTGAGAAAACTTCTCAAAGCCTCACTAATGCTAGTAGAGCAAAAATGATAATCAAATACAAACTTAATAATGTTTACATCTGTAATAAAGGTGTTTGCTTAGAAACAACTTTTCTTTGTATAAGAAATCTTCAACAGGAGTTAATCTTTGGAACTCCTTTCTTGGCAATGTTGCTACCAATGAAGACCAGTACTGCTGGAATATCTGCCCAGGTGGATGGTCATGAAATATTCTTTGAATTTGTCTCCCCACCTGTTTACAAAGAAATCAATGATATTATGAGAAAAATTTCTCATAAAGATAAACAGATAAATTTTCTTAAAAAAGAAATTCAAATAATGAATATTGAAGAAATGCTACAGACACCTACTTTAAAAGAAAAAATTTCTCAAATAGAGAATAATTTCAAAAAAGAAATATGTAGTGATATCCCCAATGCTTTTTGGGATAGGAAAAAATATATTGTTTCATTACCTTATGAGAAGAGTTTTGATGAAAAAAGAATTCCAACAAAAGCTAGACCTTCTCAGATGAAACAAGAATATTTAAAATTATGTCAAAATGAGATTGACAGTTTGCTCAAGAAGCAATTAATTAGAAAAAGCTGTGTTTAGAAAAAGCTATTCTCCCTGGAGTTGCACAGCTTTTTATGTTAATAAAAATGTTGAAAAAGAACGAGGTGTTCCTAGATTGGTTATTAATTATAAACCATTAAATGAAGTGTTAATGTGGATTAGATATCTTATTCCTAATAAAAAAGACTTGCTAGATCGACTGAATAAAGCAGTTATCTTTTCTAAATTTGACTTAAAGTCTGGATACTAGCAGATTCAAATACAGGAATCCGATCGTTATAAAACGGCTTTTGCTGTTCCTTTTGGTCATTATGAATGGAATGTAATGCCTTTTGGTCTGAAGAATGCACCTTCAGAATTCCAAAATATTATGAATGATATCTTTTATCCATATGCTGATTTTGCAATTTGTTACATTGATGATGTTCTAATATTTTCTGAGAACATAGACCAGCATGTTAAACATCTTAGAGTTTTCAAAGATGTAATTAAAAGAAATGGTTTGGTTGTCTCTGCTCCTAAGATGAAATTATTCCAAACTAAAGTTAGATTCTTAGGGCACAATATTACCAAGGGAAAATTATCCCTATTGATAGAAGTATAGAATTTGCTTCTAAATTTCCAGATGAAATTAAGGATAAAACTCAATTACAGAGATTTCTTGGGAGTCTCATTATATAGGAGACTATTATAAAGAACTGGCACAAGATTCTGTACTTTTATATGATAGACTTGAGAAGAATCCTCCTCCTTGGTCTGAACAGCATACTATGGCTGTTCGAAAAATTAAATTAAAAGCAAAACAATTGCCTTGCTTGGCAATTGCTAATCCAGAATGGAAGAAAATTGTAGAGACAGATGCCTCAAACAAAGGTTATGGAGGTATATTGAAACAATACAATATCAATTCTAATAAAGAAGAATTGGTAAGATTTACTTCTGGTTTGTTTAAAAATGCTCAAACTAATTACAGTACGATAAAGAAAGAAATTCTTTCTATTATTAAATGCATAAATAAATTTCAAGATGATTTACTCAATCAACAATTTTTACTTCGAGTTGATTGCAGTGCAGCTAAACAAGTGTTGAAACAGGATATTAAAAATCTTGCTTCAAAACAAATTTTTGCCAGATGGCAGTCTGAATTATCTGCCTTTGATTTTGAGATTGAATATATCAAAGGAGAGAATAATTCTCTACCTGACTTTTTTACCCGTGAATTTTTGCAGGGATGAATCATAATAATTTTGTTCAACAAAGAACAATATTTCAGCAATGGCTGAAATTGAAGAGAGCTGTTTTCAATACTCATATTGAAATGATAATATTTAAATGGCCCCAAACTCGTGTCAATTTAATACGTTGGATACATGCTAGAGAAGCACTGCTTCGGCATTATCAACATTATGGAACTGATGAGGATCAAGACTGGGATGTTGAGTGTCTCCAGTTGTCAATACAAAGACTTCAAATGAAGTTAACTATTTTGTCTACTGCTTAATTTTGCAGAATGAACAGACCACCAGATAGAGGACGTGGTCGAGGGAATTCTCCTCGAGGCAGGGGTCGCCCAAGAGTGACCCAAGCAGATGTGGAGGCCTACTTGAAGGCACAAAAATTACAATTTCCATCTTTGCAGGAGGCCAATTCAGCCTCAACATCATCACCTTCAATGGCGGAGGTAGTTCAATCTGAAGAAGTTTTCAGAACTTCAGAAATGACTGAAACAATTATGATCCTGGAATCTCAGGATGATCAATGGAAAGATGATCCTTGGGAAATTAAGTCCCGATATATGGATATAATGGGATATCCAGTTCCTGAAGGCAAATATCGGTCTTTTTATGAAGCAATGCTTTCGCAATCTGATTCAGTAGAATTTTCTCATACTTATGAGAAAACTGGTCCAAAAAATGGACCAATAAGTTATAGCAAAGCTATAATAAAGAAAATTATTCCAGTACATAAATGGGGAATTCACCCACAAATGGCAAAATCTCTGTCCATAAAAAATGAACATGGTATTTCGACTATCCAATATAATTATTGGGATTATATTGAGGCATGGTCCAAAGCTTTCTATTATCAAAATCCAAAAAGAAAGCATTCATGGTTTTTCAAGATATGTCCGAATGTTATTGGACAAAATGAATTCCCAAATTGGTTTATTTCTTAGTGGAACAAATTTGGTCCACAACCTGGTTATTTACCACCCGAATTTCGAAAGGAAATTGAGTCCTTTATGCAATTACAATCTTAATTATGGCGTCCAAATATTCCCAAAGGAAAATTGTTTCTTCAAGTCATGGCAATCTGTGGCACCCCATGGATTTGGAGATGGGATATTCAGGTTGCTACGGATAATGCAGGATTTCCAATATTGGAAAGATTTTTCCAACACAAATGGTGGAAGGGGATCCAATTGGATGAGCAAATGTTAACAATCAAATTGAAGAATCAAGAATTAACAAAGCAAGTCCAGCAGAAAGGACAGCCCTCAGTCAAGAATCCTTTCTTGGAAATTTCAGCTCAAATAAGGGCAAAAAATCCAGATTTAACAGACAATGAAGTTGTAATAAAGACTATGGACTTCATGAAAGATCAATTCCTACAATCAGTCCAGGCTCCTCAATTAGCTGATGATGAATCAATGACATCAGCAAAGAGTATTGAAGAAGACAGCAATCCATTCACATGTCTAGCAGGAGAATCACAGGATCCCTATGAGGATGATGGAACTACACAAATACCTACTTTAGGTGACTTTTGGGACAGTATGACGGAAATGATGGCCGAACAGCTGTCTTCTCGCAAAGGCAAGGAAAAGCATCAATAATGCTTGCTTTCGGTTGAGAAACTTAAAAGAAAAGGGGAAGGGGGGAAATAATAATGCCAAAACTATTTTTGTTTGTACCAAGACTCTAGTGCATATATTTCATCAATTCTTACACATATATTTCATCAATACATATATTTCATCTTCTTTTTTTTGTCAAAGTGGAATGATATTAATATTCTGAGGGGCGAACACCCTAAACATTAGAAAGTACGAAACCCCATGGGGGCAGAGCAGTAGTCCACAAATCGGACATACCACTAGAGAAGGCTTTCTTTGCACACAAATGTGCAGCCCGATCACAATCACGTTTAACAAACTGAAACTCACACAGAAGGATAGAATCCTTAATAGTCAAACAATCATGAATCAACACCGCAATGTCTGAGGAAGCCGGGATTTTAGAAGCAGAACTGCTCTTAATAATTGTCTCCACATCTGACTCAATAATCACCTTTGGAAAATTAATTTAAAGTAATACCCAATTGTAACCCTTCCCGAATGGCCAAAGCCTCAGAAATCCGGACTCATCCTGGGCGAGTTGAAACCATTGTGTACTTTAACTGCAAGGCCCATCACCTCACCATTATCTCCTCGAGCAATAGCACCAGTCTCAACCATATTGTTCTCCTTTGAGACAGCCGCATCCACATTAATCTTAATTAGTCCCACCTCTGGCCGAGTCCAAGAACTAGCAGTTGTAGGGGAATTGCTGAATTTAGAGGTTGAGGCCTTCTTATTCGCATCCAGAAATTCATGGAAATCCGCTTGCGCTTTCCCACTGACTGCCTCTGTAATGCCCCGATTTTTCGAACACGTTAATTAAATCATTTTCAATTAATTTAATAATTCATAAAACTGATATATAAGAAATGAAATTTTATTAAACAGAATTTAGCAGCGAAAACCTCAAGTATTAAATTCAAACCTACTTAATTGTCTTATGCTTAGCTCCGGAACCTCGCCTTCAAATATAAGGTTAGAAAACCCCAAGCGTAGGGCTAGATCGTAGGTAGCATAATAAACCGGTAAGACCGGGATCGTACCATAGAGAATCAAAGATAGCTTAATCGGATTGAAGGTTTTATACTGTGGATTTCGGCGTTTAAGACAGCCAACTTTGTTTTGCTTTTAACGGTGAAAATGCTAAATAAAAGACTACGAATGTACTTAATGAACTTAAAAGAGGCAAGTCTGGGGATCGTCTATCCCTTGAAGAAGGCCGCTATCGGTTCTCAATTATAACTCAAGTGAGAGTCACGACCGCGTGCTCACGCCCGAAAGTTTTAACTTTAACGACTTCGGTTATCAAAAGATGTGATTAAACAAAAAGAAACTAACCTATTTTCGCTAATCTGTCTAACACGTAGGAGGCCACGAGCCCTCAATATGTAGCTTGTCAAGACTGCTTGACTAAACAACATACCAAGGAGTTAACACCACTCGTTTAGACCAAAATGGCTAGGTTAACTTCATTCCGAAAATCATAATTTTAAGTTTGAAGGTTCGAGAATCAAATAACAACTTAAGTTATCGGAAAAGAGTATATCCCGAGACTTAGCCCATAAAACTACTTACACATATTGAAAAGACTAGAAATTATGCTAGGAAATGAAAACATGATTAACCGATAAAAACGGAAATAAACTTGATATTAGTGAAGATCAAAAGAGTAGCTACAACTTTAATAAACGAGAAAACATCAAACTAGAAATTAAACTTACAAGTATTGAAGATTGAAACTAAGAACAACAATGGAGAAAAAATAGAGAGAAAACTAACCTAGAGCATAAAGTAGATAATGAAGCCTGAAATTACATAAGTGAGAGAGAAAGACTTCCAACCTATTTATACAAACAAATCACTCTCTACAAAAATATCTTAAAAAACATACCAAAAGTAGCAAATATTTCATAAATGGAAGATTGAAAAAGCAACAAATATCTGACCGAAAGCCTGTGGTATTGATACTTATTATGGAGTGTATCGATACCACACTGTTACGCTGAAATGGCCATTTTTCCCGTAGTGCTCCCGTATTGATACGTCCTTAATCCGTATCGATACAACAAAACCTGCCTTCCCACTAATCTAATGTGTGGCTATATCGATACGGAGAGTTTATCTCCAGGTCTTCCTTCAACTTCAGTAGGCTCCCAACAGCTTCCACAGCATCTTATTTTCATTCTCTAAACTTAAGTAAAGACTTCATTTTAAACATTTCTTTTACCTTTTATTTACTTTAATTTATTTAATGAAAATAAGAAAGTACCTCCCATTTGAAAACAATGGCATTACCAGAATTTTAAGATTTCAATTAAATCAAAATGTCAACCCCCCACTTTTAGTGTAAAATAAAAAACTGCACGTTTTTCTCTAGAGGGAATGGCTCAAAACATGACCTTACTCTTCAAATAAAACCTTGCAACTTTGTAGTTACTTTTAGAAAAATTCAAGGATCAATTACCGCCATTTTTAATCTCGAAAATCGATACTTTTTCGGAAAGTTGTCATTTTTCCATACTTAGACAGATTTTAAGGGGCCAACAGAGTCTTTGGGTATTTGAAAGCACTTGGGTCATCCATGGCATTAAAATGCGCCTTATTTGCATATTTTACCTGAAAATACTAAAAACACACCTTACCGGCAATATCGCTATAAAAGCTAAATAAACGCGATATAAAATAACATAAAATGAGACTAGTCGCACCAAATATCTACAATATTGGGTGCTCATCATCTTACAAACCAACAAAATGAAATAGAGTTTGACAAATGTGATAACACTTACAAAAATTTAATTAAAAGTACACCAAATTTAATTTAATTTAAAGTATATCAAATTAACAGAGCTTCTAAGGGCAGGACATCCAAGGCTCAACAAACTCCTCTTCCTTAGTAGGGAGGTCCTCACTCTAGTACGGATCCTCTTGCAGCGGATTTTGTCATTCGATCTCTTGATTACCTAGCATGAAACACAAGTCCAACGACACTATAATGAGTTTTGAAACTTAGTATAGTAGATAATCTCAACCCTACTTATCCCTTACCTTACAATTAACCAGATCAACAATATAACAATTCACAGGAGGTACAGAATAACAGCACATTGTCCTTTTTTTATTATCCATTATTTTACATGAAATCTAAGGATACTCTCCCCAAGGTTCTTTCCTCTCATATCTACCAACTTTGACCGTCCCATGGAATACAATTGCTTGATTAAATTAGCTATTTTGAGTTAATCTAAAAAAAATAAATTATATTATTTTCTGACACGCCCGCGTACAATCATTTTGTCAAAAGTTAAGCTAATTTAGCCCAAACACCAACACAAAGTATATGGACCCACAAAATGGACCCACAAAGCAAGCACCAATTAGATTCACTCCACGAGTGTTCAATAATTTTTCGGCATGAAGGCTGTGAATTATAATCCCATTATTTCCCCCCTGACTTGTGTAAATTTGTAATATTGGTGTGTCCAACCTCTATATATAGAATGGTATAAAAGGACTATCCGTTCCGGGGGAGTTGGGGAGCTGCTATCCCTTTAAGGGAGGGACAGCAGCCTGCTGTCTCGGCCAAGGGGGTCGTGCTCTGGTCTCGCTCCGGTCGAGTTAAACAAGTATATAAAAAATTAGCTCGATCGGATATCATTAAGTGCCTAATTGAAACATTTTTGTCTTGAAAAGAATGGATCCGAAACACTGGATCAAATCTACTAGAACCCATTGTGCGTAAGTAATATGTGTTCCGGTCAAGCACTTAATGATCTCCGATCAAACTGATTTTTTGCATACTTGTTCAATTCGACGAGCTCTACGATTGACTGGGGGGAGCTGATGTCCCATTGTAGGGACAACAACGTGCTGTTCCGGCCGAGAGGACCCCGCTCTGGTCTTGCTCCGATGATCGAAAACGTTCACTTCGTAGAGTTCGTCGAGTTGAACAAATATGCAAAAAATCAATTTGATCGGATTACCCATACTATTCCATTCTTTTTTTCTTCTTCACTGTTTGTCTCAATTTAAATAGGTTTTGGACCAATCATCTAAAATTCTAGAACTTTTTACTATTTTGATCAATAACTACTAGAACTAGAAATCAACAAAGAGTGAATTTCTAGTACATTATTAATTTCACCCAAAAAAAAGGTGTATAAATTTCAGTACAAGTTCATACGAATTGAAAGCGAGTGGTGGATATCGTACCAACTCAAATTGGTAAAAATTCTCGGAGAACGCAAATCAGGACCATGAAAGTAGTGACAGACCCATATATGAGGTTCAGTCGATTGTTTCAAACATAGATACCACACATATGCGGATATGCCAACACTGACCACAAGAGTGTGGTTGATTGGTTCGATCATTTGTGGGGTAAATACTTTTTTTAAAGCAAGGGCCCAATTTGAAGAAGACACTTTTGACTTTCTCTCACTTTTTCCAGGATGGGTGATGATAGCTTTTTTGCCTAAAAGAGTTGTAGCAGGTCCACATGGGGTGGTTTAAGTTTCTATTAAACCCTGTTGCATTTAGTATGAAAGAACACGTGCTGATTAGCATGTTTGACTACTTTGGAAGAGTGCGGCCTAATGTCCTACATACTATTTCCATCAAGACATTTACTTCTGGGGGGTTTTGACGACGACATTCTCGTCCTATGTAAGTTAGCTCTTGTTTTAGTATTAATTTGTGTTCGAATATACTAAAAGAAACACTAAGTTACGTGGGACGAGAACGACGTCGTCTAAGCCCCCAGAAGTAGATGTCTTGACAGAATTATGATCTCGCAATGAAAACAGCATGTAAGACATTAGGCTGCACTCTTCCAAAGTATTCGAACAGGCTAATCAGCATGTGCTCATTCATACTGAACGCCCCAGGGTTTAAAAGAAAATTAAACCCTCCTGTATGTGGAACTGCTGCAGCTCTTTTAGGCAAAAAAGCTACCATCACCCATGCAAAAAAAAGTGAGAGAAAGTCAAAAGCGTCTTCTTCAAACCGGGCCCTTGCTTTAAAAAACTTATTTACCCCACAAATGATCAAATCAATCACCCACACTCATATGGTCAGTGCTGGCATATGTGGGGTATCTTCATCTCAAACAATCGACTAAACCTCGTATATGGGTGTATCTCTATGTTCATGGTCCTGATCTACGTTCTCTGAGAATTTAACCTATTGGAATTGGTACGGTATCCACCACTCGCTTTTAATTCGTAAAAACTTCTATTGAAATTTATACTAACATTTTTTTGGTGAAATTCATAATATACTAGAAATTTACTCATTGTCGATTTCTAGTTCTGGCACTTATTGATCAAAACGGTAAAAAGTTTTGGAATTTTAGACAATTGACCCAAAAGATATTTATATTGAGACGAACAGTGAAGAAGAAACAAGGGAATGGAATACCCTGGAATGTGTAGTCCTTATACCATTCTATATATCGAGGTTGGACACATTGATGTGTGTAGAAGTCGAGTATCTAGAATAACAAGGGAATGGAATACCCTGGAATGCGTAGTCCTTACACCATTCTATATATCGAGGTTGGACACATTGATGTGTGTAGAAGTCGAGTTTCTAGAATTACATCGAGATAAATGACATGTACGAAAAAAACAACATATAAACGTAGAAAACACTAAACCGAGAAGGAATTGATATCCACTATTGATTGGAACGCAATAATTAAATACTACAAATTTACACAAGTCATGGGGGAAATCATGGGATTATAGATCGCAGGAGGAATGGTTGGATTATGAGTCACAGCCTTCATGCCGAAAAATTAGTGAACACTCGCGGAGTGAATCTAATTGACGCTCCAAATGTTATGATGTACGTATGTTGTGGGTCCATATATTTTGTGTTGGTAATTAAGGGAACAAAACAACACTTGGCACGTTCCAAGAGCACAAAATTAATAACCTCTCCTTCTCGCCCCCTCAAGCAAGATGACTTAGAGGGATCCGGGGACCCTGCCGAGCGGCACCTCTGTCGAGCGGGTGCCGAGCGGCCAATCCGGCTGTTCATGTCAAAATCGACGGTCCAGATCGAAACATCTTTTCCTTTTCCTTTTCTTTTTTTTTTAAATCCATTCGATATCTTTGCATCCGAGCCGTCCAAAATACTTTTGGACGGTCGAGATGCGCTTGGCACCCCTGCCGAGCACCCTTGCTTGGCAGGGTCTCCCAGTCCGACTTTTTTAGAGAGGTGATAGGTGGGAAGAGACATGAGACGGTCACGATGGTGTCTACTTCTTTATAATACCTAGGTGTTCGGAGAAGTTTACGCGCACATCAACTAATTCTTGAGGACCAATCCTATGGTCACTAGTAGGGACCCCATTCTAATGGAGTTGATATCACCAGAGAGATTTCAAACCTGAAACCTTAGAAGGGAGTAAATTAAACGCGTATGCTCCAAGTCTAACTTGACCACCTGGTCAACCCTTTGGAGTTAAGCCAAGGCGTCTTTGGTGAAGATCTTTGACGTCAAACAGTTGGCATAAGAAAATAACAAAAGGAAAAAATAGAGAATAGATTAAAAAAATAAAACTTGCCTGAATGTTAATTCTCAATACTATCAAATTTACCCAGGGAAGACTATAAGCTCAATATTTTACCAGAGTGTTTCCAAATACCAACAAATAAATAATTCTTAGATTCCTAGAAGAAAATAAAATAAATGAAAGACGAACTTAATAATTGTCCATCCACGTGTACCCCTCGGTTCGTGTAGATCTACTAATTGGCTAATTGACTATTTTCCTTATATATGCATAGTTGGCTGACCATATCTGTTGTTATTGTTGTCATTCTTCGTGCCTCTGAAATGAAAGTATGAAACCAATTGAGCATTATATCATCCAATTGAGGATAGTTCAGTTAGCCTACATTCACGTATCGTGTGCATGTTATGCTCCTTGAATCTGTTGAGATTATTTCTTTTCTTAACAAGACTATTAGTTGAATTGAGCTTACAGTGATTAAGACTTAATTCTCATTTTATATACTTCTGATACTTGTATTCTCGTATCGGTTGTAATAAAATTATTAAGCATCATGTTTTGCTTGGGGAAGGGCTCATGCTCCTAAAAGATCTTCTCTTCAACTATGAGATCCTCAGCACTTTTTTTTTTTGATAGGCAATAAAATTTTATTAAAAGCTCGACAAATGGTACATCGAGGGAAAGCCAATCATAGATTTCAAAAGATAAGTTTACTAACATATATCAAATCAACTTCCAAAAGACATAAATGGTTACAATACACAACCTTATTTGGGTATGTACCATATGCACCCCAATTACGTACCCTTGAATGCTTGGAACATAATCTAGAACTTTTAAACCTTCTGATTGATTCAAACAGTGATTTTCTTGAGAAAAATCGATTCCAATTAATTACAGAGGCCAAACAGCACATGGATTTTGAAATAGGGGATATTGATACAGCTCTTACAGTTGGGTTTCTACTTTATTCTCTCCTTCCACGACCCAAAAAAGCTCCTAATTCTGGTTGTCGCTCTCTTCTAGTTTTATTTCATCATTAATTACACACACACACACACACAAAAATATCGATACTACAAGCAAGGCCACGGTTTAGTAGGAGAGGATTAAACACTATGTTTTGCATCTTGAGAAAAGAGGGGGAAAATACATTCTGGGCAAAAAAAAAAAAAAAATTTAAAATTATGTTTAATTTATTGCACAACAGCTAGAGTTACATAGTAAACGATAACAGAATAATTTCACTAAGATGCATCTAATTAATCGAGTCTTTGGTCTTTTAGGCCTTATTTTGTGTATCATTTATCCAGAAAAATGAGTCGATCAGAGTTTGATAAATGGTTGATGTCGAACCATATTTTAAGTAAATGTTCATATTCTAAATGTTAAGTAAATCGTGTAGGATTTCCTTTGACAAAAATTATTGGGAAAATTATATGATTAGGATTTTTTGCTAGAAATTAAATGCCTAAACAAGAATAATAACAACCAGGTAAGGCAAATAACTATTAAACGAGAAAAGATAAGAATAGCCTGTGGAGGTGGTCGAGGCACATAATGACGCTCTTCTAAGGAAGGATACACTGCCTTTTGCATGGGATTGGATGGCATTCTTTTCCAAGATACAACAACCTTCAAGCTCTTTAATTTCGATGCAGTGAACGAAACTCAACAAACCGTGTAGTTTCCCGACAATCGAAATCCAAATAAACTGTTGTGTAGTTTCCCGACAATCGAAATCCAAATAAACTGTTGTACCATATATCTATATGTATATGAAAGATCGAGGATGGCTGAGAGTATTTAGTTCGGAAACAGAAATCAGCGGGTCGGAAATAAGTGATGATCAGTGTATATGTTGTAAAGCAGGAGAGAAAGAGATGTAGATAGAGTTTGTGTACTTGTGCTTTCGGCCCAATGTAGGGCATTTTATAGTAAACCTTCGTTTGTTAGGCAAGTAGATAATAGCATATTCTTAGGAAAAGAATTAGGAGATAACCAAGCATTAGTGGGTTTATTCTGACGTTAATTAGTATATAGCAGTATACTACTAATATTTAGGAGTAAAACAAGGAGACCAATTCAATGGGTTCTTCCACCCCTTTATCATTAATAATCTAACTTAAATATTACCTCCATTATAAACCCACATAATTAAAATTAAATTAGAGTAAAATATTAAATTAAAACAACAAAAATCATAAGGAACATGGTTTTCATTCTTTCCTTACTTCCACTTCTGTTTTGTTTTTTTGTTTTTTTTTTTGCTAAATAACAAATCTAAATTCCGGGTTTTTTGTTTCTAATTAATTTAAAGCTTCAAAAACAATTAACTTTTCGCAATGAAGCAGTCTTATCAGCTTTAATTCCTCACAACCTTAGTTAAGTCACTCCTACATCGATGGTTTGACTCCATCAAATTCTGTTCGGCTCTACTAATCTGGTTAGTAAGTTTAAATACAACAAAAGTCCTTTTCGAATTTAATTGGAAAAATCTCTTGGGCGTGCACACTAGTATTTTGGGTGTACCGTACCTCCTTTTCGAATTTTTGACTCCTTTTACGAATTTTGTGGACCGCTATATGAGATTTTGGGTAGTTTATTTTAACGAATTTTTGTGACTCCTTTGATGAATTTTTGTGGTTCGTATAATGAGATTTTGTGATCAAATTCATATGAACTTTTATGAATTTTCGTTGTGTTGTTAATGATTTCTTGTGGTGTTATTTATGAATTTTGTGGTAAAAAAAATGATGGAAAGTTATGAGATGTTTAGTGTTGTTTACACATTTTTGTCATATTATTTATGAATTTTCGTGACCCAATTTATAAATTTTGTGGTTCAAAATACAACTTTTTTGGTGTTCAAATATGAATTTTCTGTAGTGATTTACAAAAAAAAAAAAAAAAGATCAAAATACTTTTTTTTTTTATTGGCAAAAAGTTTATTAAGAAATCGTGACAAAGGGTACATCAAAATACAAATTGCATATGATACGTCTAATGGGAACCGAAGGTACTGTAGTGTACCCCAGTGTAGTGCGTGTGTAGTGCAGCACACAGACCGTCGATCTCATCAATCAACGATTACGATGTATTTTTAACTTCAACTAGTAATAATATCTTTTTCCGGTAAAAGATTATTTTTAATTTGGACTGTTGATTGATAAGATCGACAATTGTGTGCCACTTTACACGCACACCACACAGGAGTGCCCTATAGGACCCCCGGCCCATTCAACCCAACTCAATTTGATTTGGCCCATTCACCTCTTCACCTACTCATAGGCGTTCATAGATGAACTTTGTAATTAGAGATTAAATTGTATACCAATGTAATTTTTATTTTTTTTATTTTTATGATGAATGAAGGAAACCACCGTATAGGAGAGCCAGTAATTGGACCCACCCATAGAGCATAAAACCTCCTAACGACTTAAAGCATACCATTGCCCCGATCCACTAGGTATTTCACGGTACCAACCCTGAAGAGGAGTCAAACCTTACCCAATGCTATGCAAGGGCCCTTCTCCTTCCGCTGGGGCAAGCCCGCAAAGCGAAACATCACTATTGATTTAGAAAATTAGGAAAATTTGTTTACAATTACTATATTTTGGAACTAAACCTATTTTAATGGGCTTATTTATCATGTTAGTTCAGTTGTTGGATTTGGTTATTTTGTGTATTCTCACACAATGGATCTAGTGTCCCGTAATTTGTACTTTGTACCTCATACATGATGTAATGATCTCTCCTACGGATTAAGGGGGAAAAAACCTTTCAATTACTCCATAAAGGTTCTTGTAACCTTGGTTAGTTATACAATAATAGTTAGAACAAATTAACTGTTATTAGTTGGGGTTAAACTAAAAATGAAAAAAAAAAAAAAAAAAGGAATAATAATGCAAAAACTATTTTTGTTTGTGCTAAAACTCTAGTGCATAAAAAACCTTGTATGTGATACATATATTTCATCGATACTTTAGATAAGTGGTCACACGTTTCAAGATGGATTGTTTGAACAAGAATTGACATCTCGAAAAGTAATTGTAAATCTCTTTGCGCGCCCCCTGACACACCCCCGCCCGACCCCACCCCCCAGACCAAACTACCCCCGGCAATAATACCCACTCAATCCACGGCAATTTCTTATTTTTTTATTTATTTACTTAATAACTTTTATATCTTTTTTCATTTTTATTTATTTAATATTATTTAAGTGTTCCAATTTTCAATCCGATTGAATCGATGCAAAGATCTTGTTTTTTTTTATCATTTTGTCTTCAATGATCATAATGAATTTTTTGGCTCGAAGGCCTTTCAACAAGTACCCTAAGACTTATTATTTAGTTTCAGGTTTCTCTTAGGGTGCTCATTGAAAGGCCTTAGAGCCAAAAATTCATTACGACCATTTAGAATGAAATGATAAGAAAAATAAGATCTTCGCACCGGTTCAAACGAATTAAAAATCGGAACACTTATTTTTTTACTCTTTATATGTATTTTTAAATTATTTAATATTATATACGTGAATAAATTTCTTTATGTTATTGAAATTTTACTCTTATTTTTTTACTCACTTTGTGCAACTTTTACTCACTTCCCATTGAGATCCCCTCCAGTTCCAGCCCAAGAGCGCATTGAAATAGCTATTGCCCGTGTTGGGAACAATCACTTTGTGCAACTTTTCTTGCAGCCTCATTACCCTGTACCACCCTTCCCAATATGGTGGTGGAACAATTCATCAGACGAAGCTAAAATATGGGCTGCTCGTTATGCAACACGAATTAGTTTGTGGGAAGAAATAATGGATACAAGACCAAGAGGGACAAGAGAAGAATTTGGTGGAAACATTGATTAGAAATTGAATTTTCATGTATTTTCATGTATTTTCACTCTTCGATGAAATTCGTACAAGTTATGTTTGGTTTGATTAATTAACATTAGTACAAGTTATGTTAGTATAAGTTATATTTTAATTAATTATTTATTAATTAAAATTATAGTAAGAAATTTTTTAAAAGTAAAATAAAAAACTACTAAAAGTAAAACAAAACAAAAGCTGGTAAAAGTTAAAAAAAAAAAATAGTAATTAAAGTTTTTTATAAGTAAATAAAAAAATTAAAACAGTAATTAAAGTCTTTTAAAAGTATAAAAAAAATTAGTAAAAGTAAAAAAAATAAAACAGTAATTATTTACTTTTAAAAGTAAAACAAAAAAAAAACTAGTCAAAGTAAAACAAAAAAAAAAACCGAAAAAGAAGGGGCAAGGGTGGAAAGGCAGTGGGGCCGGGGGAGGGGGGGTGTCAGGGGGGTGCGAGAAGAGGGTCTCAAGTAATTTTGGTTAGGTACTGAAGACGTTCGGGTCAGTTTACACGCAAATCAACTAACCACCCCTAATTGATTGATTAACCCCACTATCCACGAGAAGTGTGCATTTTGACTCTACCCCACAGATCCCACACGACACACACGCGTAAGCGACACGGTTTTCTTATTTTTAAATTTTGCTTTCATGACGAAATAGCCACCCAAAAGAAACTGTGAAATAGCCACCCAAATACCCACTAACCATCTAAGACACACGAATCGTTTGCTAAACACAGTGAGTCTAATTTCTAGATTGAACAAATACAGCAACTATAAACGGATTATCCAGCTACCCTTTCAAGGCTTGTGCCCAAATCTCTCTAAATACTAAATTTAGAAAATCCCACTTATATAAATAGAGAGGACTTGATTATATGCGAATCCAAAATCAAACATTTAATCAACACAAAAAAAGGCTTCTCTGTCTCTCATCTCGTGAGGTAGATCTAAATCGTCGTTATTTATCTCAGGTATGTTTAAATTAAAAATTTTCTCAACCCGAATTTTGTTTTCGCGATTAATTTTGTTGTGATTTGATTGAAATTTACAGATTTTGCAATCAAGTTATCATTAACACAATTTTTTTTTTCAATTTTAGGTTTTCAAACGTATATCGAAAAGGCAAAGACAAATTCGGAGTTGCAAATAGCCAACCCCATTAGTAAATTGGGAAGGATGGAACTTTTCCAAAAAGCAATCACGGTCAAATTAAGCCACAAAGACAAGTATCTTGTGGCGGAGGACAACCAAGAATCAGTGTATTTAGACCGGGATGGCTCGTTGAAGAATGCGGTGTGGGCCGTTGAAATAATCGAAAATGGACCGAAATATTTGCGCTTCAAAAGTTATTACGGAAAGTATCTCACGGCGTCGAACGTGCCGTTTCCTATTCCGGGTTCAACGGGGAGGAAAGTGCTTCAAATGGTCGCCGAGAAACCCGGTTCTTCCACCGAGTGGGAGCCAATAAGGGACGGCTTCTCGGTGCGGTTCAAGACCCCGAGCAGCACTTTTTTACGACCTAATGGAGGGTTGCCGCCGTGGAGGAACTCGGTGACTCACGACATTCCTCATCGGAGGGGCACGCAAGAGAAGATTCTGTGGGACATTCACATTGTTTGGACGATCCCGAAAACGCCGGTTCCGTTGGCAAAACATCTTCGGGACTTGTCGGGTAAGAAGTTTTACACTGCAAGGACACCGCCTACCCTCGGGGCTCCCAAATTGGCAAGGTGAATCATTGATTCAAGTGCGAAATGTTAGGTGGCCGGGTACGTAGATTTTGAAAAATTAGTAATTGCTCCTGCAGTACTGTATTGCTTGAGGAGCGTTGAATAATCATTCGCAAAACTTTTGTTGAATGAATAATTAATTGCCTTTGATCGTCAGGAAATGTGATTGGATGGGAGATAATTAATTATTAGGTAAATGCATTGAGTAACGAAGATTTTATGAGGAGATTTGGTGAGCAGGTTGAAATTATTGGATGTGAAATTTGGAGATAATTTTACTTGGAAGGCTATGTTTGGATTGTCCCAAAACAAAAAAAACAAAAAGGCTACATTTTTGAAGACTTTTTTTGTGTGTGCTGGGATTGGACTTTTTTCATCTCGTGGTCCATATGTTTCTACTTTTGCGAATCATCACGTTTAGAGTATGAGGGTCATTATTTAGCCTCCGGCCAGCGCCCCACTTGAAGCGTGGTCGGCCCATCAGGCTATTGCCCGGCCAAAGACCGTCAAGCAAGCGGAATAGCCCAGCTTGAATTGCTCGTGGGCTAGACTTGGCCGGGCCCGCTTGCGAGTTTGCCAGCAAAACCCGCCCTGTAGCCCGTATAAACTCCTATATATTTGTAATTTGTAGTTTGTTTAGTCTTGTGTTAATCAATATTGTTGCCTCTTGGAACTTTACACACTTGCAGTTGATTATTTTCCAAGTGCACAACTCCAAGCTATTCGAATCAAACAAAGGAAAGTCCAGTTGATTGCTTAAAATTTTTCTCTAAGATAAGAGAATCTCCAACAGGCTCGTCTCCTTCCCCATTTCGGTTCGGGGAAACCCTCAGCCAACAATCTTGTCCCACCTCGTCGAACCCGTAACTGCTTCAACCTACAGTACGACGCCTGCCCTAGCGTGCTATTGTAGCCTCTCTCTCTCTCTCTCTCTCTCTCTCTCTCTCTCTCTCTCTCTCTCTCTCTCTCTCTCTCTCTCTCTCTCTCTGCTTTGGCTCTGGCATTGTCGTCGTCATTAGCTACAGCGAGCTGTGGGGTCGGATTCCGGCCGGGTTTGATTTCAGCCATCGTTGGCTACGGATTTGTGGGATTACTAATTTCGATTGGTGGGATTTCTATTCAGTCGGTCGGAATCGAAGTTTTCCAATTTGTGAAATGAGTTTTGGGAATTTGTGGATGGGTTTTTCTATTTGTGGATGGGTTTTCTGATTTGTGATGGCCTGAATCGTCGATTTTTCGATTTGTGGATGGGTTTTCTGATTTGTGATGGCCTGAATCGTCGATGGGTTTTGTATATATATATTTTTTTAAATAGAGTTTTGAGATTTTAATAGGCATTTGCCTAGGTTGGGTGGTGAAGTTATTTGGTGGCCAGAAAAAGCAGAAATTTGCACTTTTTGCAAAACATTTTGCTTAGGAGGGGCTTAAGGCTGTTGGAGATGCACTAATAGCCTAACAGAAAGTGTCTTGACGCATCACTAGCTGCTATGTATACAACCCAAGAACAGTTGATTGCCAAATGCCATGCAAGTGCGATAGTGGACCTGTGAAATTTAAAATTAGATAAGAAAAAAGAGTCTTTCTAACCGTTGGTATTTGTAAAATGGGTGCAAGAATTCGTTAATTTTCTTAGACAATTGTCGCAACAATATAAATACTATGGATGTTTGATTAAGTTAATTTTGGCATGGATAATCTTCTTCACTTCGTTGAGAGGATAACGATTTCTTACGAGAAAATGCATTCAAATGGGCCGTTTGGGCCCAAACTGAAAGGTGGTGCCTCTGTAAGATAGAAAATTTGGAGCTACTCCCCCTTTTTTAATTTGGTTGTTCGGTTAAATAAACTAAGTGGCTTATTTTTCTTGGGGTTGTAGTTTTTTGGTTTGGACTTCTCGGCATCCATGGTCCGGACCAGCATGTGTTCCACGTTTCTGGTGCACACTTGGTCCAGACCAGCGTGGACGGGACAGATTACTATATAAGCATATTTTAGGGATTTTTGCTTATTGTATTGCATTCACAGCAGTTTTTCTGTGAGAGGCAAAGAGAGAAACTCTGAGAGATCTCATATGTAGCCCTTTGGGCATCCGATTACTTCCATATAGTGAAACCCTCGATCGTCTGACTGCCCGTGGAGTTGGTATTCATTACCGAACCACGTATATCTATGTGTTCTTTGTGACCGCCTCGTCTTTGTCGCTGGACGTTCTGGGTGTTTGCTTAGCGGCCAAGTGGATCTTTTCAACCGGAGGTTGGTCGTGGAGGCTAGGGGTGGTGGTGGTTGGCCGGTGATCTGCTTCGTCAGGCAGCGCGACGGCAATTCGAGACTGGCATATGGAAGTGCTCAGCCTCTGGTTTCCCTTTCCGTTTGTGAGGACCAAATCGCTGGCTCCTCGGCGGTTTTCCTCAGGATCCAGTTGCTCGTGGGGTTCACGTCGGGTCTGGATTTGCGTGCTTTGTTTTGTTTGGTACGGCAGATCGATTGGTGGTGGTGTTGGTGGTCCGGTGGTTGGAGGGTGTGTTGGTGGTGGTGTTGGTGGCGGCTTAGGTTGGTGGTTGGGTTGCGGTGGCAGGGTTGGGGTTTGGTTGTTGGTAGCGGCTTGGGATGGTGGAGGAGGTTGTGTTGTGGCGGCAAAGGTGGTTTTGGATTCCAGTGACCGGAAGATTTTAGGGCTTAAGGTTTGTTTTGGTTCTTGATTTGGGCCAGGCCCCATGTGGCTTATTAGTTCTTACAGTTTGGGGCCTGGCTCTTTGGGTGTTGGTGGGCTTTGATCCATCTTTTTTTACTCCAATCCTTGGTTGGACTCCCCTTTCCTTTTTCCTCACTTGATGTACCATTTATTAAGTTTTCTTAATAAAATTTTTATTGCCTACAAAAAAACAGGGGTCATGCGGTAAGAAGATCAGCACCTCTCCCCACTCCTTTTCTTGCGCTTTTACAGACTTCGCCCCCCTTACATGATTTTCCAAACTTGTTCTGTGTGTTTATACTACATATGTAGCAATTTTTTTTATTGTAAATGACTATTTCTTACAAAACTTGTGTTTTTAGAATCAAGTCAATTAGAAAAATTATATTCACATTGAATACTATAAGATTATAAATAAAGAATTTTTTTCCTTTTTGGCCACTGTGACTTTACCCTCTGTTGGTACCTAATTATTTTTCAAGAGAATAAGTTATTCACGGCTCCACTTTTGGACGGCTGAGATTGTGCGCCGTAAACCTTATTCGCGGTTCCTCCGCGAATCAGATTTTCTATTAATTTTCCATCTTTTGAATTTAGATCTTGAATCTTTTTCTCATAATTCCTTTGGGAGAATACAAGCAGAATGTTATATTAATGAAATCGTGTTGAATGAAGCGTGGAGGTATGATGACACTTTGATTTCAAAATTCCCTGTATTGATCTCTGCCTACATGGAGTACAGAAATGGTGAAAAAGAAAAAGAAAAATAAATGTTTAAAAATTAGGTAAATTGATATTACGGGGATTACTTTCATTTTTGGATTCCTTTCCTTCCAGCAGTGGATCTGAATTTGAGTGAATTGGGCAAGGCATTGGTAAATTCATCACCTCTGTGTACGTCAATCTGCTTTGAAAATTGGGAGCCAATTTTATTATTATCACTAGCGAGGGTGCACACGCAAATGCATGTACACGCTTTGCCATTGCCTGGTAAAAACTTGCAATTTTTTTTTGGTAATAAGTCTACAGTCACCGCACACATGTGGGGCTCACTCTGGGTCCCGTATGAATGGTACGAGCCGTTCAATAATTTTAAAAATAAAAACCGAATAGGCACCTTGAAAATTCAGTTTAATCCGATATGTGTAGGTGCTCGATTCAATCTTTCATTTTTGAACGGCTCAGATCATCTGATTTTTGGAGTTTTCGGATGATTTTTGGAGTTTTCAGTCTTGTATGAAGGAAGGAATGAACCCGTAAACAGGGAAACTCGCGGCGGCCATTCAAAATGGGACGCAACTGTTGATGAGAGCAGCTGGCATGAACCGGCACATCCTTCGGGCGAATTGTGTTGAACGAACAGTCACGATGGAAACGTATGAGGCCTTTTGCGACGATAAATTTGACTTTTAGAGTTCAAATACTGAATTTATTTATTTTTTTCTCTTCAAAGATAGAGTCCATAGGGCAAAGGCTATTTTCTACCAACCCATCATTTAATTATCAGAAAGTCTACTGGCACAACAAATTTGTGCACAGATTTCTATGTGGAATCCACTAAGGGTCTCACACAAGTGATCCGAACCGTTCATTATGTTTAAAATATTTTTTTAAGGGCTCCCATGAAAAATCATCTTAATCTGATACTTATAAGTACTTGATCTAATCGTCTAACTTTTCATTCTTTAAAAACTTGAATGAAAAGTTAGATGATTAAATCAAGCACTTATAGGTATCGGATTGAGCTGATATTTTGCGAATGCCCTTGAAAAAATGTTTTAAACATAATGAACGGCTCGGATCACTTGTGTGGAACCCATAGTGGGCCCCACATAGAAATCTGTGCACAGATTTGCTGTGCCAGTAGACTGGTTCTTTAATTATCTTTTATGATTTTTACCAACCGAACTATGATTTTATTCTGCCCTATGTAAACTATCCACAATGTAATACTCCCTCCGTCCCAAATTCTTTGTGCGGTCCGCAAAACATAGTGTTAAAAATAATACAATTTTTACAAGAAAAATAAAAAAAATCAACTTAATTACTAGATATCAATAAGTATTTTTAATTTGTGAAAAAAGTTCAAATTTTTTCTTGAAAAAATTGCATTATTTTTAACACTCCTTTTGCGGACCGAACAAAGAATTTAGGACGGAAGGGGTACTAATTAAAATTGGATAACCAAAAATTGCCGCATTATCTTTTGATTATTTATTTAGAAGTTGTTAAAGTTAGCAATGTCAAGTCTCAATCTAATGGTCTACATTGAATGGCGTTCGACTAATAACTGAAAGTGTAGAGCATTTGTTAAGATTCATAAAATGATCAATAATGTTAAATGCACAACCACTTGCCAAAGTTGAGAGTAAGTTTCACTTACTAATAAAGCAAATTTGCTTTATGGTGAGTGAGTTTTACTCTCCCATGAAGGTTGTACTTGATTGAGAAAATGTGAGATCCAATAAATTTGGTTATTGACAAAAGGTTACTAGTTTTAATTATCCAAATGTCCAAATTTGATGAGTTGCTAAGAGGTTGCTAAGTTTGATTATTACAATATGAGCACTTTTTTGAATATACATTGTTAACTTTGACAATCTTTTGATTTTGATATTATATTGTGGATGCTCTAAGAGCTAATATGAGAATCTACTTAGATTCACTCAAATGGTTGTAGGCACAAGCCATCTTCTGAGGGTTTTGCTGTGGGTTTAACAACACACCAATGAGGAAATCTAATGGTCCACAACATTCTTCTTTATTTTTTAAGAAAAATGTTGTTGTTTTACGTGTTAAAAATCTAACGTTTCTTTTTCCGTTTACTTCTTCCGTTATCTTCTACTTCTTTGTTTTTTTTACAAGTTTTCTTCTCTTTTATCTCAAACTTGAACATTATCAAACTTGTTTGGATAGCGGTTCAAAAAAAAAACTTGTTTGGATCAAAAACCAAGGTCTAGCTTGGATAAATAAGCCAATTAGTTTTTTTTTTTTCCTCAATCTTTTTTCGCATTTGTTAGTTTCGTGTCTATTTGTGGATTATTAAAACATCTTGACAATGGATAAAATATGTAAAGAATCTTGATGGAAACTCAATTTTTTAATAAAAACGAAAAAACTCAGAAGATTTGTCCTTTTGACTTATAATTGTCCTCATTCAAAACAAATTCTATTTCGAGCATAATTTTTTACTTGTTCGATTCTTCTCGTCAAGATGAATATCTTTTTTTTTTGGTGAACTCAAATATTATAAAGCAAACCAACTACAATCATAAAAAGCATAACGACAAGAAAAACGCGAAAAAAATTTGCATAGCATAACACTTCAGAATGAAATACCAAAAATAATATTATTGAACCTCAAATTATATAAAACACCATAAAACTCACCGAATATATACTACTATTAAAACCATCACATGCACACAAATAGAGAAGAAGAAGAAGATAATGGAAGAAGAAAACGGAAGAAGAAAATGTTGGATTTTTATCCAGTAAAACGGCGCCGTTTTTTTTTGAAAAACAAAGAAAGTTGTTGTGGGCCATTAAATCTCCTCATTAGTGTGTTGTCAAGCCCACAACAAAACCTTAACAAGATCCTCACGAGGATTCAGATCCCAAGCCATCGGATCCTCAATTTTACATGAATGAAAGTAGATTCGACACTTATTGGTATCCAAACAACTTTGATTTTTTTTTTTTAAATAATGAAAAATAGCAATTTAAAAGATGAACAGATCATTAGAATACTACTATCTCACAGCTTTCGTGTAAAGACCACGAGAGAGTTAAATCAAGCCTTTACTACTACTATTATTTTTCAACTGAAAATAATGTTTTAGGACAAAGCCTGACTTTAACATAAATTTTCTCTTTGAATACCAATTGTGAAATACAGGTGGACCACAATCAAATAGGGTCACATCTCAATCTAAATTTTAGATCCGCCATTGAACGATTGTATGGACCATACTGGAATATTATTGATTCGAAGTTCATCAAAAAAACCTCATTTAGTCAAAAACCAATATTAATTACTTGGACCGCCTGCCTTTCCAATTTGACTTGGGTAGCGTATTTTTCAACCTCCATGCGACACAAAGCAATGTGTAATTACACGCATTAATTCTTGCCCAATTATATTCACTTAATTCACACCCATTTCTTGAAAGGAACGATCAAAAAATAAATAAAAGTAATCCAATATATCCATTCACCCAATTTTTTAAAACTTTTTTTCTACCATTTCTATACTCCTTGAAGGCGTTCCGTGTCAGCGGTACAGTCAATACACGAATCGTGCAAGTTCATTCCTTGTGAATTTCAAGACATCTTTAGCTTATATTTTACCCCGAGAAATGTAAGGTGCAAAGAAAATAGGCAAAGAAAATACCCTTAAAGTATACATGAACGGCACAGATGCAGAGAGAGAGAGAGAGAGAGAGAGAGAGAGAGAGAGAGAGAGAGAGAGTTTTTCCATCTTTTTTTGTTGTTGTTCAAAATGGAAGAAAAAGATGAATGAGAGATTAGCTCTTATTTAATAGATTTCAATTTATTCTATAGTATAAAATTATCGAAATCATGAAAAATATTATCAATTGAAAGATATAGACAATAAACACAAAAAGATAAAAAGAATAATTGACAAACAAAATGGGATGGATGGAGTACAAAAATAGGAGTGACTCAATAAATATCCCAAATATGTGTGATCTTCTCTTGCATCTTTTCACCAATCATTGGTACATTTAGTATTTTTGTGCAAGTATAGAAGCTTTTTTTTTTTCCCAATTTTTATTATTTTGGAGTGTCATGAGCTTAAGTTTAGGCTTGATAACTCAAAATTTCACGAGTTTAAGCTTAGAATTGAAAGCTCGAGACTATCTTGCATATTATACGAGCCAAGCCAAACTTATTATGATCATAAAAAGTCAAAATTGAACAATTAGTTTTTAAAATTCTCAAAGCTTGAGCACATGTAATAAGAAGTTGAGCTAAGCCTAAGCAGTACTCTGTTCAACTTTTTTTTTTTTTGTTAGACAAACGAATTTTTATAAAACTCGAAAGGGTTGCATTGAGGGGGAACACTGAAAGCAAACAAACGCTTACGAGTTCAGACAAAAGAGCAAAGGAAATTAAGTAGAAAGATTGCAAATGAACATCCAACAGATAATTGGATGGATCTACTCCTCAAATACACATTACAACTTCACTTTTTTAATTCCATCAAGAAAGCTCTTAAACTCCTTCACAGTGTATACCTTAATATCGAACTTTACCTTAATTCACAAAATTGTGACTTTGTTGGGCTTGATTAGCACGCCTACTCCAAATAATATCCTCAAAACTTGCATTGAAGTCTCGAACATCAAAAGTAGACTAAGTAGTTCTCTAAATAACACTCATCCTTTAATAGCTTCAATGCAGCTAGCTAGCTCCAACTTAATTTCCTCCGCATGTGAAAAATAAAGGGCGCTACTATTCACAGCCCTTTATTTTCTTCCATAGCCCGTTAAAAATTTTCAATTATACTCGACAGTTAGTTACCGAAATTGAGATATATTTTCAGCATCCAATTACCAAAATATAATATTTTTTTCAACAGCTATTTATCGAAAATGTATGTTCGGCAGTTGTTTACCAAAAGTTGAACATATTTTCGACATGTAGTTACCGAAATATAATCTTATTTTCAACAGCTATTTACCGAAATGTTATGTATGATTTTCAACAACCATTTACCGAAATGTAGTGGACTATGGAAGAAAATAAAGGGCTGCGAATAACAGCGCCTAAAATAAATTTAAATCAAAAAGCACACGACACTACATGCACGTATGACAAGAACAAATGGTCGGTCGCAAAGATAACGTCCCTGTAAGTCATTGACCCAATAATTTGTTGGAGCCTAACACCACAGCCCAAAATGCTTAGGCTCAACTCACTAGTAGTAGCTTACATAGTTTGATATATATAAACTCGGGATCACTCATGCATTTAGACTTTTGATGTAAGACAGGATAATACAAACTCTGAAAATTTTAAACCACGCATCCTCATGAGATTGAGCACCAATGTCACCACGACTTTATTCTGGTCTTTTTCCTTATTGCCAGAATCACATACACGCAAAGACATAATTTCTCAGTCAAAAGACATAATTTCTCAAGACTGAGCTCGGATTAGCTAGCTGCAGTGGTCGGGCTACTTAACTTTCTCTAAGTCCACACTTTATCGAGTCCACTACAGTTCAAGGAGCCAATCTGGTTAGATATCTTCTTTGAAGAAATCAAAGCTGAGGAGTGGGGGCAGTGGATGAATGCCAAAGTTGGAAATTCTCCATATATAGATGAAACAAACAAATATGTTGAAAGGCTTTAAACAAATTAAAGTACCTAGTACTAACATTTTTTGACTGACCTTTTTTGATATACTATATCACAGTAAGGGGTTGGAAATGCCCCTGGTGCAAATATAAAACGCCCCATTAGGCCACTGATTCAGTATAACATGTTGGAGCTTAACCACACGTGACATGTCCCAAAATAATTAAGCATTTAAGCCCAAGTAATTACTAGTAATAATAGCTTACACGTTTGCTATGTATCCATGATCACCCATTTAAACTTCTGATGTGGGATGGACTGTTACATGCATGAAACAGAAATTTTAGAAGATACATGATGCTAGTTAGCGACTGCCAAGAGATTTTTGACACAACGGTATCAATAGTGCACTTAGGTGCAACGAAAAAGAAGGTCCAAAATTTAAACTCCTATTTCAAGGTGCTATCTAACTATTCTATTGACTTTCAACCATTAAAAAAGAATGACAGGTTAGCGATGTGAATGATATAGCCAACTTCCACAGAACTTTTGTATTCCAAATTTCTGCCAATTTGGATAAACTCTTGTAATCACTCACCCGTTCAGGACATGCAAACGCTTCTAGTTGCCTATAAATTTGGGACTTAAAGACTCATTCTCTCTCTCTCTCTCTCTCTCTCTCTCTCTCTCTCTCTCTCTCTCTCACATGCACACACATAGCTAGAGAGAGACAGCCATGTATTCCATCTCTTCTTCTCCGGCAAACACTATGTGGCCCCAAAACGTAGAAATAAAGAACGGACCACCGATAGCTCGGCCACGGAGCTTCCACAGACCCCCTTTCAAGGTTGTGTTTCAATCCCCCCAAAAAGGAAAATTAATACCACCCTCTTCACTCTCTCGCTCAACTGGTTCTCCCCAGTGCAGCTCAACCGTCCCAGAAAAACCCACAAATCCGACAAACGCTTTAGTCTCTTTCCTTACCACTTTAGCCAATAAGCTGATCACCAGCCCGCCACTCCACCCCTCCGTTGACCCCGAATTCGTGCTGACCGGGAACTTCTCCCCGGTCGACGAAATGCCTCCCACGGAGTGCTTGGTGGTGGAGGGAGAGCTCCCGCGCTCCCTCAACGGGGTTTACATCCGTAACGGCCCGAACCCTCAACATCAACCTCGAGGGCCTTACCACCTCTTTGAAGGTGACGGCATGCTCCATTCAATTTTGTTGTCCCAAGGCCGTGCCACTTTCGGTAGTCGGTATGTCAAGACTTACAAATATAAGCTTGAGCGCGACACCGGTTCTCCTATGATACCAAATTTCTTCTCGGGTTTTTACGGCCTCCGCGACCTTTGTCCTGGAGTCGTCGCCCTCGGAAGGGCTATGACGGGCCAAATAAGTCTAACGCAAGGCATGGGTGTGGCCAATACGAGTTTGAACTTTTTCTGCAATACCCTTTTTGCCATGGTCGAAAACGATCTTCCATACGCGATTAGAATAACCCGAGAAGGCGATATCGAGACGATAGGGAGACATGATTTTGACGGGAGGGCGCCGGTGAACATGACTGCTCATCCCAAGATGGATGAAGAAACCGGGGAAGTGTTCGCGTTTCGATGCTTCCCCGTAGTCCCTTACTTGACGTACTTTCGATTCGATTCCAATGGCCATAAGGAAAAGGATGTTCCCATATTTTCCATTAATAGCCCAACTTTTGTCCATGATTTTGGGATCACTGAGCATTATGCAATATTTCCGGATACTGCTTTGGAGATGGCTCCGATGAAAATGATCGCGTTACGGGGTATGCCAGTGAGGTGTCGGCCCTCCAAGGTGCCTCGTATCGGAATCATTAACCGGTAATGCCAGGTTTGGTTAATTTACAAATACAGATGCAAAAGTGTTACGGACTGTGTGGGTCCACATACATCGGACTGTTTTGAAGAACATGGATTTTATGAATAAAACAAAACTTAATTGCCTTAAGTTATAGATCTTTGAAAAAAAATTACCAAAGTTAAGGCAAAAATGAGTCAAAATATGCAATTTTCAGCCAAATTTTTTCCTTTTTTTATTTACAGTTCATATTTTTGCAGTTTTTGTAACTTTTTCTCATAAGGAAGTGATTGGAAAAATCAAATGTTTAGATTAACACTTAAAAATATTAGTAACACAAAATCTATTATTTTAAGGTATCGTTACATTTTGTAGACTATTTTAAAGCTTGGTCCATATATCTTCTGATTAATTTCTCTTGTTGGGACGGGATTTGACAAAACCAAATATTCTGACCAATAGCTAAAATAAAATCAATCCAATCACAGATAACCCAATTAATTCAAGAAAATGTTTATCGCACTGTTAATTTAAAGATTCAAATAGTTGTTTGATGTCGAAACAGGTATGCGACCTCCGATTCGGAAATGAGATGGTTCGAAGTGCCTGGGTTTAATGCTTTGCACATCATCAAGGCATGGGAAGATGATCAAAGCGGCATCACCATTGTCGCAACCAATATGTTAAAGATTGAGAACTTCTTCCACAACTTGGACAAAGTTCACTTCTCTTTGGAAAAACTAAGGATTGACATGAAAACAGGCGAAATTGCAAGGACAGTTCTCTCGGAGAGAAGTCTAGAATTCGGATCCACCAACCCTTCATATGCTGGCAAAAAGAACCGGTACGTTTACATGGCGGTAGGTCCACAGGGTCCGAAGATGTCAGGTGTGGTGAAGATTGACCTCGAATTGGGATGTGAAGTCGCGTTCCGGAGCTATGGAGACGGTTGCTTTGGAGGGGAGGTAATGTTCGCTAGGAGGGACGCCGGCGATGAGGAGGAGCGTGACGAAGATGATGGTTTTGTGGTATCGTATGTGCACAACGAGAGAGAAAACGAGACACGGTTTGTGGTGATGGATGCTAAGTCTCCAACACTTGACATTGTGGCAGCAGTGAAGTTACCTGGAAGAGTGCCGTATGGTATTCATGGGATATTCTTGGAAGAAAAAGAGCTTCAAATGATGTAGGTTTTACAGTCATTCCGAACGCTAGCTCTTCTGATTAAATTGGGTTTGTTGAAAGTGTTCAAAAAAACTTGTTTAATTAGTTGAGGATTTTAGATTTTGTTTTGGAAAGGAGTCCGAAATTAACAAGATGTTTTAATGTCCAAAAAAACCTTATTGTGAAAAGGGATAAGCTAGAAAATATACGTGTGATATATTTGTTTAAATCGCTTTCCATTACTTTCTACTACTCCATAAATTAGTGCAAGTATTTACAGATCGCGCCATGGATAAATTGGACCAAATTTATTTTCGTGGTTATATTGAAGGACATTGTTTATACAAAAATCAACAGGGCCTTAGAACTCAACAACAATGACTAGTTAAGTACTTAAGTGTACCCAACAAGATTAAAACCAAGAATCTATCGCATTAAGGGAGCTAAAACAGCGAACTTGCAAGGCCCAAGAAGCTGCCGCCTAAGGCTTTCAATTTTAAGGCTCAAAAAAGGGCTCCCAATTGTGATTAAGTAATACATATTTAATAGCCCAAGGTTTATTGATTATCTGAACCATTCATCTCGTAGGACACACAGAGTAACATATTCATGAAAAAAATTAGCTTAATCGGATATCAACAGACTTATCAAAAGTTGAATTTTAGTTTATAAAATGAACGGTTTGATTCTGTCAAGTTAAACTGTTCATGACCTTCCATTTCATAAACTAAAATTTAATTTTTGATACTCATTGGGCCCTACAAGATGAAAGGTTGAAATTATAACATTAAACGTGCGATAGGGCCCATAACGACAGTGGTGGAAAACTTGTCATTTTTACTGCTAGTGGAAAAAATTTAATCTCGAAAAAAAAATGATATCTTTTCAAGTGACCAATTACAAGCCCTGGCTAAAAATTTGTGAGCCCGGGCTAAATGGATCAGTGAACATGAGGCGCGGGAGCCCAGGCCTAAGCTAATGAGAGTCTGGGCTCAAAAACACAGTGTGGTTCAATTATATTACAAACGTGCCCGGGCTAGAGTTTTCACAGCCTGGGCTAAATGGATCGTTCCGGAGGTAAGAGTGGAGAACAAGACAAAAGAGCCTGGGCTTGACATGAGGAAGCCTGGACTAGCATTGATGAACATCACCCCAGTCCCCACCATAACATAAAACCAAAAATCAAGAAAACAATAAACACACTCCAAGAACAAAAGAAGACCCCCTACAACTGTTCGGTTTCATCCCAAGAAAAGCTAATTTTAATGTCTTCAACTAGACAATATAAGAACCCATTAGGCAATGGTATGATTGTTGGTTGATCTCTCCTTGATGTTACGGCGCAATACATCTCCCCCCTCAACTTCCCTTCTAGAAATTGAATTCGACCCTTTCACGATATCACATACTTTGAGTATGTTCATTGATTTACTTGCTCCCAAAATTTTAGCTCCACAATGTGTCCGACCCAAAGTATGTAAATGATTTTCATGCAATTGACTAGATCCACAAGACATGGGTGAAAAATCAAATTAAAATTAGCAAAACCAGCACAATCACTTCGTTCTAATAGATAAATAAACTAACTACATCCCATATTAAATAGGCTCCTCTTCCACTCAAAAACTTTGATGCATGAAAGGTTCTTGTTCCTCAATGACAACCTGAATGATCTCCAAACCCGTTTGGGTTAGTCATCAACTCGTTGACATAACCCTTATCATCCTCAGACTTGATGAGTCATCATAGCTATCATTTTCCTTGTAATATAAAGTACGGTGTGTATGTTATAAGCTAGTGCGTGTTTGGGGGGGGGGGGGGGGGGGGGTGGTTTGTGGTGGGGGTGGTGGTGGTGGTTTGTGTGTGTGTCCATGCCATTTGATGTCTTGTGTTATAAAGGTGTGTCTCCATATGGTGGCTGTGGGTATGTGTGTGACAAAGGTATATGTGCTCTTAATTATGAAGTTCTTTTGTGTTTGATTGTTTTGGAGTTTGAGTGTTCAAGGTGTATGTCGAGGTACTACTTGTTTTAATTTTGTGTAGGGGATTTGGGTCAAGGTTATGCCATTGGGGTATGTTTAGGATTATGCCATTGAAGTTTTGGGTTATTAACTATTGTAGGTTATACATGGTTGGTCATGGTCAGGAACAGAGTTTGGATTTAGAATGTAAAAAATATTTGTATAGAAATGCTTGCAAAAATTAAACCAACATTTGATGTTAGTAATTCATTTATAACAAATGTGAAATGAGATGGATACTTTGGTTTTACCTCCAACTTTTTCTGAGATAGAGCTTTGCTTGCTTTTAGATTTTGTGGTGTGAGTTTGTATTTATAGCAAAGGAGAGTAAGGGTGCGGGTAATACAGGTATATTTGAAGTTTATGTATACTACCATCATATTTCCATCCACTTTCTAACGTTAGTCTAACGGAAAGGGGTGATTTGTTATTGTCAGCTAAAGGAAGGGAGAGCAGTGTTATTTTAGAAACCTCTCAGGGGAGGTCAGTGAAATTTGCCCAAATCTAAGCCATCAGATTGGGCGCCCAGCTGGACCTTTGTCTTTCAAGAGTTTTACACGTGCACCACGCATTACAATCTTATTTAACGTGTACTACAATCTTACTATATTTAACAATCTTGTTTAACGTGCACTCCGCATTTTTTCTCTTTTAAATTAAGAAATTAGGTTTCTCAGTTTCTGCTTGGACTGTGGTGCGTAATCTTATCTGTCCAAAAGTGGTTTTAATTATTAAATTTCGTTGAAAGTTTCTTCTCGGAAAAAAACTATTCTTTCCTGGAAAAGTTGATCTTTTTAAAATCTAGACCATCAATTGTTAAGATGAACGATTGAGGTGAGACTATAGAAACTTTTTTGTAATTAGACTGCAGAGAAGCCGGATCCTAATTTAACATCACTTGTTTTGGAAAATTGATATGTCGGTTGTTGATAAATAAATCCTTTTCATATCTGATAACTATATCCATGCGCGTGACAATTCTCTGTTCATATATACCAAAGTATTTGAATCATAAACTTTTTCTCCATTTACACGAAACCACGTAAAAAAAATTATCAGATCAAATTTATCTTTTCTTAAATCATTTGTTTTTCTTTTGGCTTGTATTTTTTTTTTTTATGACTTAATAGTAAGTAGGCAACGAAACCTAAAGTCGGACTTGGACAACCTAAACACCAGAGCCAGCACTATGTATTACACGCAGTAGAAGAATGCAAGTATATGACTTGCATCATAATAGGACATAGTAGTATATAGTACACGATCATAATAAACACCCCTGAAATACTATTAAGGTCCCGTTCTACCAAAGTTTTTACTCTCTCCGTCCCAAAAAGAATGATAATTTTTGAAACTCGTGTCATTTTGCATCGCTTATATCTTTCAATCTATAACGTTTTTCATGAGTTTGAAAACTTTGTATAATAGAACTAATCGAGAACTATTAAATAAGATCCATATTGCATATTTTTTGAGATCCATATTAAAAGATATAAGGAATTGAAATTGGCACAGATATCAAAAATTTACATCCAATTTGGGACAGAGGGAATATTTTTTAGGGAAATGATATTGGCACTCTAAAAATTGATGCAGACACTCCAAAATTAGTGTAACTTCAAAGCCACTTCCCTTTATTTTTTGGAGTGCCTGCATCAATTTTTGGAGTACCAATATTATTTCCCATTTTTTAAGTACTTATTTTCTGTTTTACGAAACATATCATTTTCTTACAATATACTATCATCTTTAATTCAAAAAATAACTAGTACTTATTTTAGTTAGTGTAACACACCCTAAGAGAACAAACTACTAAACAAATAACCTCCATCCAAAGGAAGATAATCAATCTTTGCTTTTGGCAATAATCGATCTACTGACCACCCTTATAAAAATGTACAATGGTGGCCGACTGAACTAGCTCATGTCAGTTCCATAAATATATTAAACGAATTAATGCATAATCATGTTACATCAATAATGGGGATATTCATGTTTTAGATCTTGTTGACAACATCAGTCTGCGAAAATTATATTGTCAAGGCATTGTTTGGTGGGTAAGTTACACAAATTGTCCCTCTAATTTCATCCAAGTCTCAATTTAGTCCCTCTAATATCAGTCGCTCTGATTTTATCAACAGTATCCTTCAATGATACTATGAAATTGAATTTGGTGCAATTTTACACATCGAAGAAACTAATGGAAAGGCCCGTAAATGGAAAATTTATGAAGTAGCGACTCAAGATGTTTATATAAGCATAACGTAGCTTGTATACCTAAATGAGAGAATTGTTATGTTCTCTGTTTCGTTGCTTCCCATGTATATACTACTTTGTTTCCAATTTCCAGTAATTTATTGGGAAAAAAACATTTGTGACAAAAAGAACAGACATTTAATTTATGTCTTATCCCTTTGACAATAATGTTTTGGGGAACATTAAAACATCTTGTTGATTTTGAGTTCCTTTCCAAAATGATGTCAAAATCGTTGGTTAAACACGTTTTTTTGATCTCTCAGAAAATCTACTTAAAAAAGCATTTGCCTATTCTGAAATTTATTTTGATCAATAAAGAAAAGATTTTATTAATATTTGGAATGAAATATACAAAGCCGAGGCAAATATGACGCCTTGACGGCAACCAAACATTTCTTACATTATTTGAAGCTCCTTTTCTCGCAAAAATATCCCATGAAAACCATAAGGCACTCTTCCAGGTAACTTCGCTGCTGCCACAATGTCAAGTGTTGAAGACTTAGCATCCATCACTACAAACCGTGACTCATTTTCTCTCTCATTGTGTACATATGATACCACAAAACCATCATCTTCGTCACACTCGGCATCCCTCCCAACGAACAATACCTCCCCTCCAAAGCAACCGCCTCCATAGCTCCGGAATGCTACTTCGCAGCCCAATTCGAGGTCAATCTTCACCACACCTGACATCTTCGGAACTTGTTCACATACCGCCATGTAAACGTACCGGCTCTTTTTACCAGCATATGAAGGGTTGATGGATCCTAATTCTAGACTTCTCTTTGAGAGGACACCCCTAGTAATTTTGCCCGTTTTCATGTCGATTCTTAGTTTCTCTAAGGAGAAGTGAACCTTGCCCAAGTTGTGGAAGAAGTTCTCAATGTTTAAAGCATTGGTGGCAACAATGATGATGCCACTTTGATCATCCTCCCATGCCTTGATGATGTGCAAAGCATTAAACCCAGGCACTTCGAACCATCTCATTTCTGAATCGGATGTCGCATACCTGTTGCAATATCAAATTAACCACTGTTAGAAATTAGAATTGAGAAAAAAAAACAATGCGATGTGGACTCTGACCTTTGGAATTAGCCATGAATCTCATTTCTAACAGCAATGCTGTAAACATAAGTAGAAGTACACAAATGCACATGGATTATGTGAAACCGTCCCATGTACAACAGTACATGGACCCCATACCGGTAAACTGAGGTCCAGACATATCAAACGGTGCAGGACGCATCTATGTGTGCAATTCTATTTGTGCCTTCAACATTTTTACATTGGTAAATCAAACTTAGTTGATTTATTTTACCAATGAAATAAATATTGAGCCAATAAATCAAACCATAGTCAAACCACGAGAACACACTGATTTTTACATGGTTTGGATAAATTTGGTTTTTAGCCAAATTCGTCTACTCTACGGCAGCCTCATTCATTCTCTATTAATAAATTTCAATGAATATACATACCCACTTATATCAGTTAAATCATAGCGGATATTAAGCAATTATCCATATTATAAATAGATTACACAAATAGTGGGCTGAGCCGCGCATGTCGAAACAGCAATGGTGAGAATAGACTGTGGGAGAATGAGTAGATATGACAACTTTCTATGTTTCGGAGGGATGTTGCATGACTCTAGAATTTTTTTGAATAGAGCTTTAGACGTCAGGGTTAGGTGAAGGCGGAGGGTATTTTGCCGATAGGAAGGTGACGAGAAAGATGGGGTATGTGGTCGAGGTGGATGGCTGGCAGAGGTTATGGTTGTGCATGGCTAGGGATAGGATTATTCGCCCAAAACATTCTTGCAGCAACCCATCTTGTTCAGTGATCTGGGTTACAAGGATGGAGCCAGGAAGGGGCTAGTAGGGGCGGTTGCCCCTGCAAGAAGAAAAAGAAATACTATTATTATATGTAAAAAAATAATAATTCGTATAAAAGTATATAGGCTCGCCCCTGTGTAGAATTTTGAAAAAAAATATAGAATTGTAATCTTTGAACTACGAGGATACCAACATTAATTACTAAAGACTAAGAGCTAAAATATAACAAAAAAATAAAACTAAAGGGTTAATATTGTGAATATTCAAGTAATAAACTTCCACCTTTCGTTAGATGGGTTTAGTGTTTTATAGTTTTATTTCTTTTTATCCTAAAATCTAAATACCAAACACCCCCCCCCCCCGGCACAAACATTTCCAATTGTTAAGATTTCAAAGGCAATTTCGAAAGAATAAAGACGGAGGAGAAGAGATTTTGAAAACCCTAAGTAATTTTGGTGAAATTTAAGTTGTAGGTATGTCTTTTCCCAATTGTTATTCTAGACTTCTCCTAATTCTTTGTTTTTTGACCGGTAAAATCAAGTAACATGAAAACCCATGTACCGAATTCGTCCAGTTGTGACGAATGAAAAAGAAGAAGATGACCAATAAAGAAAAACAAGACACATGCATGCATCAAGATCGATCTCATTAGTTAAACCGATTTATGTATTTATGTTATTTTGAATTTTAATGTATTTATGTGATTATGCATGTGTATTTATATTTTTTTTTCTTGCATGCACGGTCGCCCCTGCGTGGTGAAATTCCTGGCTCCGTCCCTACTGGGTTAGTTTATGTATGGTCAAAACGTGAGACTCGGTTAGTATATTGATAACCAAATTGACATCTCACTAATACTTTGGGAACCATTGATAAAAATTAGCCAAAGTTTAATTTAAAGATACAAAGCTTCAAAAATACCCCTGCACTGGACGATGAACACAGACATAGTTAGTTTCAGGGACCATTTAAACGTCATTGTAAATGTGGGGATGCAATAAACACGATTAATTTGTATATTAAAAACCAAGTTGATAATTTGCTAATACTTCGAGGATCATTCGTAAAAACAAGCCAATATTATCTCCTTCCACAACTACTTCACTGTGCATGGCATGGAAATTGGCCATGCCATGTTAATAAACTATGCCTCTTTAAAAATCTGCCCGATAACAAGGGCTCCAGAAGTGAAACCAAATTTGCAAATTATAAGAGTAAATCTTAGCATCAAAATACTTAAACACCAACAAAAACTCGGCATTACCTGTCAATGATTCCGATACGAGGCACCTTGTCAGGCCGGCACCTCACCGGCATACCCTGCAACGTGATCATATCCATCGGAGCCATCTCCAAAACAATATCCGGAAATATTGCATAATGCTCAGTGATCCCAAAATCATGGACATAAGTTGGGCTATTGATGGAAAATATGGGAATATCCTTTTCCTTGCAGCCATTGGAATCAAATCGAAAGTATGTCAAGTAAGGGACTACGGGGAAGCATCGAAACGCGAACACTTCCCCGGTTTCTTCATCCATCTTGGGATGAGCGGTCATGTTCACCGGCGCCTTGCCGTCAAAATCATGTCTCCCTATCGTCTCGATATCGCCTTCTTCGGTTATCCTAATCGCGTACGGAAGATCGGTTTCGACCATGGCAAAAAGAGTATTGCAAAAGAAGTTCAAACTCGTATTGGCCAAACCAAATCCTTTAGTTATACTTATTTGGCCCGTCATAGCCCTTCCAAGGGCAACAATTCCACGACCAACGTCGCCGAGGCCATAGAAGCCAGACAAGAAATTCGGGATCATAGGAAAACCGGTGTCATGCTCAAGATTATACTTGTATGTTTTGACATACCGACTACAAAATATGGCACGCCCTTGTGATAACAAAATAGAATGGAGCATGCCATCGCCTTCAAAGAGGTGGTGAGGCCCCAGAGGTTGATGTTGCGGGTTTGGGCCATTGCGAATGTAAACTCCGTGGAGGGAGCACGGGAGCTCTCCCTCCACCACCAAGCACTCCGTGGGGGGCGTTTCGTCGACTGGGGCGAAATTCCCAGTTAGCACGAAGTTGGGGTCAACCGATGGGTGGAGTGGTGGTGACTTGGTAAGATAAGAGGCTAAAGTGGTAAGAAAAGGGAGCAACATGTTGGAGAGAGGAGAGATGGGGAAGAGAGAGGATGCAAGTGATTTGAATGTTTCACCTGATCCATTGTTTGTGTGTAAAAATGAAGATGGTGGTATTAATTTCCTTGATTGGGGCCGTTGCGCCACCACCTTCAAAGCAGGTTTGTGGAAGTTCTGTGGCCGAATTATTGGTGGTGGGTTCTTAGTTTCTACATCCTGGGGCCACAAAGTCTTTGCTGGAGAAGAAGAGACGGAATACATGACTCTCTCTCTCTCTCTCTCTCTCTCTCTCTCTCTCTCTCTCTCTCTCTCTCTCTCTCTCTGTGAGAGAGTGAGTTTTCTGATTGATGAAATAAGGCTTTAAGGCCCAATATATAGGCTGCTAGAAAAGTTTGTCCCCTGCTAGCCGGTACCATGTTTATATAAACTTTAGGCATATCATTCTCCTCGTATACATCAACTAAAATATCATTTAGTGGAAACAACTTGACTGCATGTGGTCAATATATAACGGCACCCTAAGCGAGTCTTATAAAAGAATTTGTGCCCACGTTTATCCAAACTCGCACACAAATACACGAGGAATTTGTGAGGTTCCCCAAAGAATGACATTCACAGGAGAGGAGAAATTAATTTCATTATACAATGTGGAGAAGATGCAAATATAATGGAGGAGGAAACACTTGGCTCACTCCACTCAACTCAGCTCTCTTGCTCTCATCCTCACCGGAGCTCCGGCTCACTTGACTCCCTCCTGGAGTAAGAGCATCCCTTGCTCACTTCTCTTGAGTTTTTGGTCGATATGACCACTTTTTTTAAATGAATTCGACAAATGTCCATTTTCTTAAACATATTTTAAAAATAGTCCTTCGCACACTTTCAAAATGCGTTAACATAACCGCGCATGTACCAAAAGCGTTTTAACAGAGCTTTGCGTGATAGCAAAATCCGCGTGAGCAAGTAACGCGTTCTGAAAATGTTTTTTTAGTTACATAACGCATGTTGAAGTTGCGTTTTCAAAGTTTTGCTGGGAATAACACCGTCAATGTGTAGGAAGTTTAAGTCGGAGCCAAAAAATGTTTAATTAGTTTTTTTAATCGGCAAATAACTTTACAAACAAAATTTTCAGTTTACGTGTAGTTCGAACTCACATTTTGGCAATTCTTCTTCAGCAACGACACAAGAAAGTTTACACTCATCTCAACATTCTTGAAGATCTTCTTGTCCTCCCTACCGCAGTTGCCGATCAACAGCAACACCCATACACAGATGACAGAACCTTCTTGATCGAGTCGAAACCTTTTTTTGAACGGCAAAAAAATTTCATTAAACTTTTTCTTGCATTGAAACTTTATAGTTGATGTTGTTTCATTCAAAGACAGAACTGTATAAGGGCATGTGGGGCCACAGCTCCCGCGTTGTTTAGGGGTTTGTTTTTTATTTTGCAAATTTCAATATTAATATTAGATTTATTTTTTTTTTGGTTAAGATCACCTAAATATTGTATTTTGTGTTGCATGTTATTTAGACATTTAAATGCTTTAAAAATATGTTCGTTTTGGGTCCCAAAACTCAATTTCTTTCTTTGCACACGGTCTGCCATAAGTTTTCTTTCAATTATTAATCTCATTTCTCTTTCTATCTTTCTCCACTCATTACTCAAAAAACTTCCTTCAAAACCTAAACCAAACAAACTATTAGATTTTTGAACCTTAAATTTTCAAAAAAAAAATTGTTCATAGTTCGGCCCCACATTTATGAAATCCTGGTTTCATCCCTGCTTTCATTAACTTTTGACTAGAGAGATTCCTGATGAGCCACCAACGTTGGAAACTTTCCTGAAATGCAGAATCAGAATGCCAACAAATTGCAATACGTAATTGTACAAATTTGCTGAAATGCAGAATCAAGCCAAAGTTCAAATTTGCTAGCTACTTAATCATCAATCAGAATAAAACAGATACAGCCATCAAATAAAGCTTAATTTTCTCCAAGAGAGAAGGAACTTGGAAGTGGGATTGTGTGACAGCGCGCGAATTCATATCCAACTTAACTACGCAAGTAATATGTCGACGTTTTCAGACACTTTTGAGCGTAGGAGGAAGAGTAATAACACATCTCCAACGCCTGCAAACACCCTCACAATGACAAAACACATATTTCAACCATCCACCGAACTGCCGATACATGAAAATACACATACATCCATACAACCACATTAATGAAGACACAACTTAAATTCAAAATACGATCTTCCGCTTTAAATAAATAACTGGACAAAATATAAATAATAAATGGGTCTTTACAAGTTGAGAAGGTGAAAAGTCACCTAGTCCCACATTTGTTAGAGAATGAACCATTGATGGGCATATAAGTGCAAAAAAATGCCCAAAGGGTTGGACCCTTTGAGGGTACCCTTTGGTGAGAAGGCGAATTTGACTTAAGGGCATCATGCATGTCTCGGTTTGGTTTCCTTAATCTTTTACAATTTATATCTTGTAATTTTCGTATTTCTGTAATTCTTGTTGATTTCTAGAAATTAGTAAATTGTGCCATTGTTTTTCCGCACTGTTTTTCCTATACAATATACGTGTGTGTGTGTGTAAGAGAGAGAGATAGTGTGTGTGTTTGTTCGCACACTAGGAGGATATCATAGTAAAAGGATAATAATTCACACACTAAGATAATGAAAACGTAAGCCAGAAAAATGGATGGGATGAAAACTTATGTGGTATGACTAATTAGGAAGAATATTTAATTTCTTTTCAGATCGAGAGAAAAGAGACAGTAAAGGCATATGGCGTTTTTGAGTCTACCCTCAGTTCGTGAAAGGCAAAGAGTGAATACATCCGAAATTATAAGGTGCCATCGAATTCAATCTCATGCTTGAATATTTGTGTTTGATCAATCAACGGTTTAGTTCGTGATTCATGAAAGAACTTTTCCCGAACCAAAGCTTTGGTTTCCCTTGTGGTGGCACTCTTGCATGTGGTGTCATTTGCCATGTCAAGGGTTCGAGCCATGGTACCCACACTCACACTCAAAAAGAACGAACTTTTCCTGCCAAATCCACCAACCAGTCCCCAAAAGGTGAAATAAAACAGAACCAATTTCCATCCTGCGCAAAATATATGTACATTTATTAGTATTTGACTCTTACCTGTACAAATTGAGATCACTAGTTTACATCTTAGAAGCCAGATTTCCCTTTCCATAAAATATCATTCCCATGACCAATGCGCATCTGGATTCATTCAGGGGTACTTCAAAAAATCCCAAGCATACTTCTGATACAAAGAAAACACTGGGTTTTGTCAGAGTTTTGTACTTCCCCAAACCACTAAACTACCTTCATATCACCTTCTTATAACTATGTCCCTCATCGCGCTGTGTTATGAATTAATATCTTCGAAGCATACTCCTAACACGAAGACAATACCAGGTTTTGAACAGGGTTTTATACCTCCCCCAGCCATTAAAATACTTTCCAACCACCTTCTTATAACTTGGCCGCTGCTGAACCACTTCCCAATACTTGGCAATATTTGGTCTGCTATGTATATACTCATCTTGCAAATTCAACAGCTCTAATCGAGCCAAAACAGGAACGAGAAAAACATCTGCCATAGTGAACTCTTCCCCCACTAAAAACGGTGTTTCACCCAGTTTTGTCTCCACTTCATCAAGAAGACTTACCAGATATTCCCCACTTCGTCTCAAAACTTCAGGGTTTCTTAAATTGTCTTGTGTCTCATATTCCTCTCTCAGCTTACAGTGATATGCACTAGCCAGATCGGGATATTCAGCCATCCGGGCAATTGCTACTCTCCTTGTGAATTTAGAAACAAAATGACAGTACTTGTCTGGAATGTGGGAAAGTGTAAAATACTTTGGGTTCCACTCTTGTATCTTATTGATCCATTCAACAACTTCGCCACTGCTGATTTCACCGCCACCAGACGAGACAATTGCTATTTGTTCTATATACCTGTAACAAAGCAATAAGGTTACTGTTAATGGAAACGCTGGAGAGCAATGCCTAATTAATATGGAGGTTGTGGTTAAAAAACATATGGCTTCATTGGATTTAACTAAAGACATAGGCACAGCCCTTTTCTTGATAGAGCAAAGTGGTGTAAAACAGTTGATGTAGCCAACCCCAATTGAGTGGGTGTCAATGCTTAGTTTGGTTTGGTTTGGCTGTACTTGAAGAATTGTAAACCACTCAAGATTTTTGCCTTATCTACATCATGTGTAAAGTAGTGGAAATGAAAAGAGGGTTGCTTTCCAAGAGGAAACACAGAACTGGAACTTTCAGGCCGACAAGAATTTGTGACTCAAATTTCATTGTTGCGCTCTTTGTTACCAAAAACTTTTAAATGATACTGAAAATCATTGGGAAAATATCATAATTCATTGACAACTGGAGTTGCTTCCAAGAACAAGATCAAATATTTCAGTGAGAAGTAACAAAAGAAATATTGAGTAGCCATCTGGAACTAAAAAGGAAACAGCAAAAAAAAAATTAAAAAAGTATGACTGAAAGATGAGGCATACTGGATTATCTCTACTGTGTCGTATATAATGTGTGCACCATTCTGTAAAACAGGAAGTTTGGCACTTGTGTTCATACGGAAGAATAAGGAGTCCATGTTCTTGCCCGTGATAGGATTGACATGAAACGATGTGTAATCGATGCCCCTTTCTTCCAAAGCAAGCCTCACTTTTTGGCTATCCATGGAAAACGGGTGATGATATAGTTGCATGACTTCATCAACATCAGCTCTTGGAATGTTTGGGTCAGTATGAAAAGTTCAAACACTTGTCAACAATCAAGCTCTAACACTTGGGGATTAAGAAGAGAGATTCTCAAAGAGTGCACCTGAATTACAGAAAGGGCTTGTAAGTACTACTCAGAATCATTGAAAAAAGCCTGAAATCAACACATGTCAGATACACAATTTAAACAATACGCATTCTGTCTACACTAATGGCTAAGTGCAAAAGCAGTAAAGGAACAATAGGCCAAATACCTATGGTAGTGTCTGGAGAATCGCAGGTGATGTGACTCATCCAAAATTAATCTCATGATAATAAGTTTGCTTGCATTTGAGTTCAGTACTTGATTAATGTCACCAGATCAGTTAACGCCAAAAAAGCAATATCATTCACAAATGCATCACAAACCTATGGTATAGTTTGACGTAAGGTCCAGGTTACAACATACTGGATGTCATCACCATAGTCCTAATTAAGCAGCCTTTTTTTTTTTTTATCACCAAAAGACTTCTATTGAAGTTGTAACTACAAGAAGATTCAGGAAATAGGTAAAATACATCATTGCTTAAATAACAAAAGTGTATCCCAACTAGGTTCGCAGAAACCACCGAGAAGACATTGTTTTTTTTTGTTTCTTTCTGTTTTTCTTTGGCAATCTTAAGCCTGGTGTTGTAAATAAAGTGATAGAATCGGGATTCATTTATCACTGAAAAAGATTGCTACACACCAAAGGAAACCAAGATTAGAAACTTACTGGACCAATTTCAGGCATCTGGAAATTGGCAATCGGGGCTAGTATTACGATACTATATTCTTAAAGCAAATTCATCCCCCACACTGGTGCTCTTGGATCTCTTGAACGTTTACCTCCTAGGAATACCCAATTTTCAAAGAACAAATGTATGTAATGTGCAGAAAGTATGCAAGGATTTTTTTTTTTTTTTCCCATGTTTGAATGGGGAGGAATCGGGTCCTATTTATAAATAAATAGGCACCCGCCCAGAAGAGACAATGGTGATTGAACCGAACAGCCACCGGACACGTCTAATCAGATCGGACAGGCGTGGGGCACGTTCGTTGGCCGGGGAACCTGTTCGACGAAAAGGCGCAAGGAAAGGGAAAACAAAATGTTAGGGAGAGGAAAAATAAAAGGTTTGATCCCAAATTTATTTTCTGCAAAAAAAAAAAAATATAAAGCTAATTGGCCCAAATTTTGGCTTACAACATCCTCGATGATGTTTATTGAGTGGCCACTTGTTGGTCTTTATCTTTGGCGATAGCATAGTTGTGCATTTTCTGTTTTACAGATCAGTACGCTCTATGTTCTGTTCCTTAGGACCTAATTTGGTCTTCTCTTGTCGCTGACGTAGCTTCAATATTGTAACGGCGACAGCACAGTTGTACTTTTCTTACAATATAATGGAGTTTCTTACTCTGTTCCTCCAAAAAAAAAAAAAAAAACACTCCTTAGAGCCCTATATAAACAATTCCCCCACTATATGGTCCTGGCTAGGGCTGTAAATGAATCGAGCCGTTCGCGAACTGTTTGAGGCTCGATTCGGCAAGAGTTCGTTCGAGTTCGATTCGTCTGCTAAACGAACTGAACCTGAATCTCAATTCTAGGCTCGTTCCGTAAATAAGCCGAACCTGAGCTTAGCGGTATTCGGCTCGGTTAGGCTTGATAACTAGTAATTAAATATAATTAAGTAATTTTTTAGGGGTCTATTTGTAAATATAAAATTTTTTAAAGTTATATGTATGTATGTATATATATATATACGGGGCGATTCCGAGGACCCTTAAAAAAACCCCCCCAAGTTCCCGATAGAATTTTGATGATCCGAACCGCTCAATGTAATCAGAACGTGATTTTAAATGTGCTTGTGAGAAATCAGCAAAAAAAATGACCGAGAAGGGCTTCATCCGAACAGTTTTTTATTGAACTTTATTGAACGGTTCAATAAAAAACTGCTCAAATCAAGTCCTTCCAGATTAGTTTTTTTGCCAGTTTCTCACGGGCACCCTTAAAATCACGTTCTAAACACATTGAGCAGCTCGGATCATCAAAATTCTATCGGGAACTATGAGGTGTTTTTTAGGTGTTTTTTTAGACCCTTAAAAAAATCCTCCAAATCTTAATCTCATAGTTCCCGATCAAATTTTGATGATCCGATCCGCTCAATGTGATCAGAACGTGATTTTAAGGGTACCCATGAGAAATCAGCAAAAAAAATGACCGGGAAGGGCTTGATCTGAACAGTTTTGAACAGTTTTTTTATTGAACAGTACAAATAAAAACTGCTCAAATCAAGCCTTTCCCGATCATTTTTTTTTTGTTAATTTCTCTTGGGCATCTTTAAAATCACATTCTGCACACATTGAACAGTTCGGATCATAAAAATTTGATCGGGAACTATGAGTTTAAGATTTGGGGTGTTTTTTTAGGTGTTTTTTTGGGTGTCTCCGGAACCGCCCCGATATACATATACATATACATACATACATATATATATATGTATAGTCCTTCCCGGTCATCTTTTTTGCTGATATCTAGCAGGTACCTTTAAAATCACGTTTTGATCACATTGAGCAACTCAGATCATCAAAATTTGTTCGAGAACTATAAGGTATTTTTTTGGGTATTCTTTGAACCGCCCCAAATTCTATACGAAGAGAGAGTTTGGGTTCGGTTAAGTTTAATGAGTCGAACTGAACCAAACCCGAGTCTTGATGAGTTCAATTCGAGCTTAGATTCGGCTCAGCTCGCTTCGTTTGAGTTTAATGAGCTGAACTCAAGTCAAACTAGTACCTTAACGAACTCGAGCCAAGCTGTTCAGGCTCAAATCGAACTCGAGCCAAATTAGTACTTTAACGAACCCGAGCCAAACTTAACAGGGTTCAGCTTGATTCGGTTCCCAAAGTTCCCCCGGATGAGCAATCAGCCGGATATGTAATACCCCGTAGCCGGAGTAAATAACGACACCCCTGAACCTATCGTTAGCTTATCCGGGGTGAGTAAAAGACCATTCTACCCCACCCCCAACCACGTCCCTGCCTGCAACCCTCCCCAAATTTTTCCCAGAAAACATGGGATATTCCCCAAAATGCCAAAAAAATTAAATAAATATCTGAACAAGAACACAAACATTGAGTTCAAGCATACCACTTCAACCATCGTATCTGAACATCCACCGTCTTCGTAATCAGACCACAACCATCGTTATCATTCAACCAGGGGCGCAGCTGCGCAATCTCAACCGTCCGCGATCACAGCACCCCCCGTTCCGTCATCATTGTGTACCCAAAGTTTTGATCTTCGTCGCCGTCTGCGATTTCTTCGATTGCTACTGTTTCTTCGCGTACACTTTACTCCTAATAATTGAAACAGGGAATAAACCCCAGGCCAGGCCAAAAACTAAAAGGGAATAAATAATGTGGATGTGTTGGACGGTGATGGATGATACCCCACTACTCAATTCTTATCTTTTACTCCCATTACAGTAATTTTACTCCGACCACGTAAGCCTAGTTTGATTCGCATATTAAAAATGATGAGATTAATAGTTCCGAGATTAATGATCCATCGATTATCTATTCTGTATTAATTTCATTCCTAATTTCACCAAATTTCATATTTTATTCACGTGGGATTAATTATGGAATAATGAAAAGTATTGTTTTGAAAAACATTTTTCGAAAAAAGAAAGTTTTGAAAAAGAAACATTTTTAAGAAAATACTTTTGGGAAACATTTTTATTACAAAACAATTTGGGAAAAGTTTTTTTCTAACTAATAAAAAAACAAATTTTCTTTACAAAGTTGAAAATCGATTTTTGGAAAGAAAACAAAAACTAGTTTTTGAAAAAGAAAGGTTTTTTCAAAACATTTTTCAAACAAAATAGTTTTTGAAATCATTTTTTGAGAAAAGAAAGTTTTAAAAAACATTTTTTCATATTTTTTAACAAAAAAATTTTTTGAAAAATAAGAAAGTTTTGAAAATATATATTTTTCACAAACAAAAAGTTTTTTTAAAACATTTTCTGAAATTAATATTAAAGAAAATAATTTTGAAAATACTTTTTGAAATCAATCTCAATATCAACGAAATATTTTTGAAAACAATCCATTCTTCGTTAATCTTACGTAATCCCACCTCCCCTTGGGATAATATAGTACCCTTCATATAGGGATAAAATTAATCTTGAGATTAATAATCCCGACAGTCATTTCGGAAACCAAATATGGGATAACTTGGAATTACGTACAATTAGTCATATCCCAGATAGTTAATCCGCGAATCAAGCGAGGCTTAATTTTACTCCTATAAGGACAATCAAATAATTTGAATTCTTATCTACCCATATCAACAACCAAACAAATCAAGTATAAGTTAATCAAAAAGTCTATGAGTACATAGGAGAGGAACGGATGTTGCACGTACTCACACCTGACCCATAAGTCACATTAATTGGTTGACCAACAGTATCTCGACTTTGACCTACCATAACGTTATAAATATTAGGCATCTTCCCTGACGGAAAGGCGACATCTAGGACCGGACCAATGATTTGAACAATACGTCCCATCTTTTTTTTTCAAGCCCATAATCCTCAAGATCAGAAGTAGTAGGATCTATTCTCATAATTATAAATATTAAAAAAAGTCAATATTTGGGCGAATTTTTTTCGCTGAAATTATCGAATTCAAAAATAAATGTCCAATAGCAAGTTGATCGGTTAATTCAATAAGAAATAGGAATCCACATGGCATTCCAGTTGGAAAATGGGGCCCAATCTCTCCCAAATCCAACTTTTCATCTCCCTTTTCCCTCTCTCTCTCAAATGAGCGAGTGAAGTTAAAATTCAAGATATTTTGTTCAAACAAATCAAACTCATCTTTGAGAACTTATTTTTCACGCTAACGTTTTTCAATAATTTTTTCTATCTATCTTTCTTGATCCATTATTACTCATTACATCAAAAATATGTTTCAAAAATAGGAACCGAATAAAGGCCCCTCTCTCTCTCTTTCTTTCAAACACATGAACGCCGCACTGTTTGTTCACACCCTCCTGGCCTCCTCCCTCCGTTCACACCATCCTCCCTCTGCTTTTCCGGCGACACTTTTCTCTCTCTCTCTCCTCTCCGAATTTCTCGTGAGTCACGACTTCGGAGCTTCTGATGTAGGACAAAAATGGAGAGTTTTTGTATTTTTTTTATTGTTTTAGAATAAGATTTTGGCTAGGAATATTTTCGTTTAGGTTAGAATTTTTAACTTTCCGTATTCGGTTTGATTTTGATTTTTACCTTTATTAGGATTCTTGGTCTACAAGAATTAGGATTTTATTTTAATTAATTAGGAAATACTCCCTCCGTCCCATTTTTATTGTCCATTTTCGTTTTTCGTGCCGTTCTTTCAACGCTTATATCTTCTAATATGAATCTTCAAAAATATGCAATATGGATCTTGTTTGATAGTTATCGATTAGATCTATAATACAAAGTTTTCAAAATTATGAAAAACATTGTAGATTGGGAGATATAAGCGTTGAAAGAATGACACGAAAAACGAAAATGGACAATAAAAATAGGACGGATGGAGTATCTTTTATTTAAACCGCTTGTTTTGGCATGATTTATTATTTCTTTTACTGTAAGATTTCTAGGGTTAGGGTCTTATAAAAAGGGGTGTAACCTATTCAATTATTCAACTTTTAAAGCTTTTAATCGATAATATTCAGACTTTATCTATTTTTCTTGTGGCTTCAAGAACTGCTCATGTCTACGAGTACCTATCTCGTTTTGATTAGTACGCAACTAATCTTTTCGTAAATTCTACTGCGTCAAGTGGTATCAAAGTCACGCTTTTTCCTAGTTCGATGGCATTCGTCCGTGGAAGATACACAAACCCTATTGACGATGATCGTAGGGAAGGATTTAACAGGACTCGCGTCAAGGGATTTGCCCATGGTCAACCTGTTAAATACAAAGTTGATAGGAGCCGCGTTGAGGGATTTGTCCGCAGCCAACCTATTAACCCAAACGTCTTTGGAGGATATTCTTATTATCAACTTGATAGTGAGGATGAATCTGAAGACGAGTTATTTGAAGATTATTATGGATATCAGTCGAAGAAGCGACATTCAAGGTTTGAAGGGTTTTATCGTACAAATGACGACTTTTCAACTTTTCAGATACAACCAATAATTCCTAGTTTTAATGGGTATTGTCATCCTGAGAATTTAATTTATTGGTTTCGTAAAGTTGACAAGTTTCTTGAGTATATGGGAATTCTGGAAGAAAAGGAAGTTAGAAATGTGGCTCGTAAATTACAAGGCTATGCTTCTAGATGGTGGGAGCAATTGTAATCTTATCGGAGGAGCTAGTATAAACAGCCAGTGAGGGCCTGGCTGAAGATGAGACAATTGATGAGTGATAGATTTCTTCAATCGCATCATGGTCAGGCGTTGTATGAAGAGTACCGAAGAAATCTCGAGTCCAAGCGATTGTCTCGAGATAATCTTGACTTGTCTTATTCTTTTCCAAGTAATTCCAATTATACCGATGCGGCTACTGAAACAAGGGACACATCACTAAGACTGTTAGGTTCGAGTAGATCAAGCCTTGAAGGTCGAAAAACCAATAAAGATCTTTTAATCACAGATTCATCACGTTCCATCTATTATGATGGATATGAGGTCGTAGAAGAGGAAGGAGATCGGGTTGAATTCAGTGACAAAGATGAAGTTGGTGATGAAGAAGAAATTGGCAGCGCAGAGGATTGTTTGAGAGTCCCTACAGTCGAACAACAGTTTGATCTAGATGGAGGTGCAACCAATGAGGTAATTGTACGGGAGGATGAAAATATCGCAATATTGTACCAAGTACAAGAACCGAAGGGAGAGGAAAGTCATGAATCGGGGCCTATAAATTCTCGACATTATGATGCCTACCCCAATTCTGAGCCATGTGAGACACTCAGAAGTGCGATTGGTCCTATCGGTAAATTTGGCACACAATTTTATAATGCTACATCATTCCTACTTGATGTACCAATTAATTCTGTGATGGATCAACATAAAGATAAATTGGAATTTCAACATGACATTCAATTTGTTGATTTTCTTGGGTTGGAATAGTTTGAGTTTTCACTCAATTCTTGTACCGTAGATACTGTCAATCAGTTGAAGTGCGCAGAAAAACCATCTTGGCGAGTATACTTTCTATATTTTTTTGGGAAGACGAGCGAGAGGTTGAAGTATTCCAAATATCTATTTCTTTGGAAGGGAAGGTGGCAAGTTTCTAATAAGAACTCGAGGGCGAGTTCTTTTAAAGAAAATGAGACTGATATAGGATAAAAATGGAGAGTTTTTGTATTTTATTTTTATTGTTTTAGAATAACATTTTGGCTAGGAATATTTTCGTTTAGGTTAGAATTTTTAACTTTTCGGATTCGGTTTGATTTTGATTTCTACCTTTATTAGGATTCTTGGTTTACAAGAATTAGGATTTTATTTTAATTAATTAAGAAATATCTTTTATTTAATGCCGCTTGTTTTGACATGATTTATTTTTTTTTTTCCTGTAGGATTTCTAGGGTTGGGGTCTTATAAAAAGGGTCGTAACCTATTCAATTATTCAACTTTTAAAGCTTTTAATCAATAATATTCAGACTTTGTCTATTTTTGTTGTGGATTCAAGAACTGCACGTGACTACAAGTACCTATCTCGTTTTGATTAGTACGCAACTAATCTCTTCGTAAATTCCGCCGTGTTAGCTTCTCTAGATTCCTCTCCGTTCGTAGTGGAGCATTTCTGTTTCTTTCTCTGATTTCGGAAAATCCACTGTAGAAGCACATAGGAAAAAGCACGAAATCGTTTTTGTATTGTTGCTGTTGGATCTAAAGAAGCTGCTAAGTATGTGTGTATGTATCTCAGGACTCAGGCGATCTGATACTTCACTGTGATCTCTCCATGTGTGTGTTGATTATTTTGGTCGGAATCGCTGTGGCTCGATTGATGCCGTTATTTTGAAAGACAATTAGTCAATTACTACAGAAATAGAAACCGCCATGGCCTCCCAACCGAGTCCCAAGTCAACAGCAACAAGCTTTGCTTCGTATTAGGGTAGACCATGTCATGAATCGAGACATGTGGCCCATTTAGCAACTGGAAACAAGAACAAAAAAAAAAAAACAGCTAAAAAATGATTCTAGCTGGATTGAAACGAAATGGGACCTTCAATACTCTAGCCATTATAATACAGCGAATTTCCCACAAAAAAAAAAGAAAGAAAAGAAAGAGTAATTAATCACAAATCAAATAAAGTTGTTGAACCACCAACCAGATAGTATATTCATTCAGGCAAATCTACAAGAACTTGCAGTGCATTGTAAGCCCGATCTCTAATCAATTACTGTTTCGTTTAATCATTGTAAAGATTATTGATAAAAATAAAAAATAAAAAGCAAAAGAAACTCAGAAATGAAACAGAGAAGGCTAACTTGTCTCCATATATGCCTCTTCGTGATAATCGATATAAAGTGTTTTTCCGGCTGGACTACCACGTGAATGGCCAGGTGTGGATACGTGCAACATCCGTTCCTCTCGTACGTACGCAGAGATTTTCTGTAAGCTAATCTCCTCTTTCTAAGAAACCAAACAAACACAGTCTTAGCTAATCCACCCTTCTTAACTAATCCCCCGTACCATATCAACCTCTTTATCCCTGCTTATTCATTACCCTCGAAACCCTTATCCATCCGATAAACGGGCTCTCACTATTTCCAGCTTCAGCCTGAAGCCCAAAAACTATGGGGATGTTTGAAAGCTTATTTTTTGGCTTTTTATTTTTAATTTTTTGACTTTTTGACTTTTTGATCAAAATGTAGTTTAAATTTGGTAGAGTGTTTGGAAGCTTACTTTTTTACTTTTCATTTTTAATTTTTTGCCTTTTGGCTTTTAAAATTATGGTCAGAATGTATTTTAAATTCTGGTAAGTGTTTGAATGAATATGTGTAGAATATATTTTGCAAAAGGAGTAGAGTTTGAGAGAAGCCAAAAATGCAAAAGCTCCTCCGGACCACTTTCTTACTTCACCTTGAGCAAATGAGCAAATGTGTTTTCCCAAAACCCATTTTTGTAATGGGGTGGCAAACAACCAAAATAGGAAAAGGCAATAATGAGAATCAAGTGCCAGAACTCGCTGATCGAAAAAAAAGTGCCAGAACTCATTTTCTGAAACCCATTTTGAGAATTAATAACATCCAAAATGTCAAAAAGGGAAAATGAGAAGTTGAAAAAGAAGGTGACAAACACCCCCTATATGTATGCATGGAGACAAATAGCAAGCAAGCAGTGAGTTGCGCCGGTCTGAGTTTTTTAATTCCAGCCTATATTGAACTCATTTTCAATCTATCTAAACTCATCTAAATATGGGTTCATATGGGTTCAACCCATATCAATCTATTATACAATATGGACGGATTGGATTGAATTGGATTATCCATTCATCGAATAAATTTGTGTATGTATTACACGCAGTAGAAAAATGCAAGTATTGACTTGCATCATATTGGGACATAGGTACACGATCATAATAAACACAACTGAAAGTGCCATTTAGAGAACAAACAACTAATCAAATAACCTCCATCCAAAGGAAATAATCAATTTTTGCTTTTGATAATAATCGACCTACTAACTTCTCCTATAAAAGTGTACAATTGTGGCCAACTGAGCTAGAACATATTCGTTCCATAAATATAAACAAGTCACTGCACATAATCATGTTACATCAAATATGTTTATTTTAAAATGTGTAAGAGCCACTCCAATCTCCCAAAGGAACTCGACTAGACCCGGGGGTGCTGTAGTGCACCCCTGCACAGGGCACCTGTAGGGCGGCCGATAGCCGTTGATCTCATCAACTAAGGGTTTAGATTAAAAACAAACTCTTTTCTGGATGAGTTAAACTCTTCCAGAAAAGAGTTTGTTTTTAATCTGAACCGTTGAAAACACTTTTGGACGGATGTAAAGTTGCACTACAGCATCTCCGAATCCCTCTCGACTAGACTGGCCCGTTCGTGATCCTTCTACGCCACACTTCATTAATGGAGATATTCATGTTTTAGATCTCCTTGACAACATTAGTCGTGCTGAAAATCATATTGTTAGGGCATTGTTTGATGGATAAATTACACAAATCGTCCCATGTCTCCATTTAGTCCCTCTCACATCGATTGTAATGGTTTTGTCAACAGTATCCTTCAATGATACTATGAAAAATTTGGTGCAATTTAACCCATCGAAAAGATGAATGGAAATGCCTGTAAATAGAAAACCTATGAAGTAGCCACTCAAGATGTTTATACATAGGTAGCTTGTAAATGAGTTATGTTCTCTGTTTCTTTTCTTGCTATGTATAAACTACTTTGTTTCCAATTTCCACTAATTTATTGGGAAAAAAAAAAAACACAAATTTCTATCAAAAAAACAGGCATTTATTTCATGTCTTATCCCTTTGACAATAATTTTTTGGGAACATTAAAACATCGTAATGATTTTGAGTTCCTTTCCAAAAAGACGTAAAAATCGTTGACTAAACATATCTTTCGATCACTGTCGGAAAACTAATTTCAAAAAGCATTTGCATATTCTGAAATTTCTTTTGATCAGCAAAGAAAAGATTTTATTAATACCTGAAATTAGGTCTATGCAAAATCCCAGACTACTCGACCCAAAGGGTTTCGGGCGGGTTCGAACAAGTGCTTTGGTTGGGTACGGGTTGGGTTCTGTAAAAAAAAAAAAAGGTTTCGGTTTGGTGCATTCCTTACCCGTGGGGTCGGAACTGACCCGACCCGACCCACCCGAAGGGTAAACCCAAACAACCCGACCCAACGTAAAAAATGGGGCTCGCAGGCGGTTTTTACTCCTATTCGGTTTGGTTTGCGGGTCCTAAAATGCTCTACCCGACATCGTCGGGTCGGGATCGGGATCGGGGTCGGGGTCAAACCCGATCGACCCGCCCGTCCCATGCACACCCCTACCTGAAATGGATTGTACAAAGAGTAAAGGACTCCGAGGCATGATGGCAACCAAACATCTCTTACATCATTTGAAGCTCCTTTTCTCCCAAAAATATCCCATGAAAACCATACAGCACTGTTCCAGGTAACTTCACTGCTGCCACAATGTCGAGTGTTGGAGACTTAGCATCCATCACTACAAACCGGGACTCATTTTCTCTCTCATTGTGCACATATGATACCACAAAACCATCATCTTCGTCGCAGTCTATCTCATCGCCAGTGTCTCTCCCAACGAACAAGACCTCCCCTCCAAAGCACCCACCTCCATAGCTCCGGAATGCAACTTCACGGCCCAATTCGAGGTCAATCTTCACCACACCTGACATCTTCGGAACTTGTTCACATACGGCCATGTAAACGTACCGGTTCTTTTTACCAGCATATGAAACGTTGGTGGATCCTAATTCTAGACTTCTCTTTGAGAGGACACTCCTAGTAATTTCACCTGTTTTCATGTCTATTCTCAGTTTCTCCATGGAAAAGTGAACCTTGTCCAAGTTGTGGGAGAAGTTCTCAATCTTTAAAGCATTGGTTGCAACAACGATGATGCCACTTTGATCATCCTCCCATGCATTGATCATGTGGAATGCATTAAACCCAGGCACTTCGAACCATCTCATTTCTGAATCAGATGTCGCATACCTGTTTCGACATCAAACCGCTATTAAAATCGAGAAATTAACAGTGCGATATGTGTGACGTCCCTGAGCTTAAAGCCGGACCTTTGGAATTAGCCATGCATCTCATTTCTAAGAGCAATTCTATAAACAAAGATAGAAAGACACAAATTCAAACAAATTATTTGTAACCGCCCGATGTGGACCATAAGGTAAATCGGGCCCATACATATCAGAGGGCGCAAGATGCATTTGTGTCTCGATCTATGCACTTTTATCTGTGTCCGTATCATTTTTGCACTTGTAAATCAAACCTGATATTACCGGTTAATGATTCCGATACAAGGAACCTTGTTGGGCCGGCACCTCACCGGCATACCCTGCAACATGATCATATCCATCGGAGCCATCTCCAAAACAATATCCGGAAATATTGCATAATGCTCAGTGATCCCAAAATCATGAACATAAGTTGGGCTATTGATGGAAAATATGGGAACATCCTTTTCCTTATAGCCATTGGAATCAAATCGAAAGTATGTCAAGTAAGGGACTACGGGGAAGCATCGAAACGCGAACACTTCCCCGGTTTCTTCATCCATCTTGGGATGAGCAGTCATGTTCACCGGCGCCTTCCCATCAAAATCATGTCTCCCTATCGTCTCGATATCGCCTTCTTCGGTTATTCTAATCGTGTACGGAAGATCGGTTTCAACCATGGCAAAAAGAGTATCGCAAATGAATTTCAAACTCGTATGGGCCAAACAAAATCCTTTAGTTAGACTAATTTGGCCCGTCATAGCCCTTCCAAGGGCGACAATTCCACGGCCAACGTCACCGAGGCCATTGAAGCCAGAAAAGAAATTCGGGATCATAGGAAAGCCGGCATCGTGCTCAAGCTTATATTTGTATGTTTTGACATACCGACTACAAAATATGGCACGCCCGGCCAATGTCACCAAGGCCATTGAAGCCAGACAAGAAATTCGGGATCATAGGAAAGCCGGCATCGTGCTTAAGCTTATATTTGTATGTTTTGACATACCGACTACAAAATATGGCACGCCCGGCCAACGTCACCAAGGCCATTGAAGCCAGACAAGAAATTCGGGATCATAGGAAAGCCGGCTTTGTTTTGACATACCGACTACAAAATATGGCACGCCCTTGTGATAACAAAACAGAATGGAGCATGCCATCGCCTTCAAAGAGGTGGTGAGGCCCCAGAGTTTGATGTTGCGGGTTAGGGCCGTTGCGAATGTAAACTCCATGGAGGGAGCGTGGAAGCTCTCCCTCCACCACCAAGCACTCTGTGGGGGGCGTTTCGTCGACCGGGGCAAAGTTCTCGCTCAGCACAAAGTTGGGATCGACCGATGGGTGGAGTGGTGGTGACTTGGTAAGGAAAGGGAGCAACATAGGAAAGATGGGGAAGAGAGAGGATGCAAGTGATTTGAATGTTTCAACTCCATTGTTTGTGTGAAAAAATGAAGAGGGTGGTATTAATTTCCTTGATTGGGGCCATTGCGCCACCTCCTTCAAAGTAGGTTTGTGGAAGTTCCGTGGCCTAACTATTGGTGGTGTGTTCATTGTTTCCACATCCTGTGGCCACAAAGTCTTTGCTGGAGAAGACGAGACGGAATACATGACTCTTCTCTGTGTGACAGAGAAGAGAAGAGAAGAGAGAGAGAGAGAGAGAGAGAGAGAGAGAGAGAGAGAGAGAGAGAGAGATTTGAATGATGAAATGAGGCTTTAAGGCACAATATAGAGGCAATTAGATTAAATCGCTAAAGCCCATGTTTTTACAGATTTTTTGGCAAATTATTCTCCTCAGATACATTAACTAAAATACTATTTAGCAGAAACAACTTAACTGCATGCGGTCAATATAGTTTAGCGGCACCCTAAGTGAGTGTTTTAAAAATTGTTGTGCTCATGTTTGCCCAGAACTGATCACGCGTGCACACAATGACACAAATGCACAAGAAATTTATAAAGTTTCACAAAGATGTATACATCTACGGGAGAGGAGAAATTTCATTATGTACGATAGAGAAGATGCAAATACAAAGGAGTAGGAGGAGACGTTCGGCTCACTCCACTCAATTCACCTCTCTTGCTCTCTTCTACATCTCTCACTCTCTTCTACATCTCTCAACTCTCTTGCTCTAACCTTACCAAAAGCATCCAGTCGTTTTTTTTTTAACAGCAAAAAAAGCAATATTTCATTAATAATAACTAAATATTACAAGAGGAGGAATATATAAAACAATCCAAAAGAACACCAACAATTGTTGGGAAGGTACCGAACTCCCCAAAATTACTCCCACAATAGTTTCCCACATGAATCTACCACTACACCTGAAATATCAAATTTCTTATGCGAATGCTCTCACATCTCCTTTGTGCTCAAAAAAGATCCAAACTATTCAAAAACCAAAATCGTCCCTTTAACATTTTTTTGGCCCTTAATCTCTTAAGATGCGCCTCACTCTCACCTCCATTTAGGGCTCCCTCATCTATCACACTCTCATGATCCAAGGGAGATGAAGGGATAATAACACCTCCTTTATTCTTAGGCCATGTTTCTACTAACAATTTTTGGCAACAAGTTATGGCATTTGAGATTGTTGTTCACACTAAGCAACAAGTTTGCATCTCATCTACAACTTATTAGTTAGTGGAAACAACTTGACATTTTTCAATAATTCTCTCTCAACAACCTTAAAATTTTTCAACAACTTATTGTGTGAGAACCCACTAGGGCTGGAATCCCATATCAGCTTGGTAATGGAAGTTGATGTGGTATATAATAAATCGCGAGCAACTACTGTATAACTTGAAGTTAACCTTTAGAGCCACGTAGTTAGGCGAATGGTTAGCAGGTCAACTGGCGCGGATCATTACAGGTGGTATCAGAGTTTGCACTAACTGGAAGTGTGGGGCGGCTCCTGCTAGGAGACGTGCTTGGATGGGCCTGACAAATGAGGAGCTTGAGGTGCTGGTCGTGTTTGGGCAGGTCCCACATGAAACAAGCTTGAGGGTGCTTGTCATGCTTAAGCGGGACTTGTCACACATTGCTTGGTGAGTGAAAGTGATGGACATTGGGGCGCAACGAGGACATTGCAGTCCAAGTGGGGGAGATTGTGAGAAACCACTTGGGATGGAATCCCACATCGGCATGGTAATGGAAGTTGATGTGGTATATAATGAATCACGAGCAACTACTGTATAACTTGAGGTTAACCTTTTGAGCCACGTGGTTAGACGAATATTTAGCAGGTCAGCTGGAGCGGGTCATTACATATTGGTTAATGGAAACAACTAATGACTTGTCAACAACAGCAGAATCTCCTTAACTTATTCTCTACCGGAAACACCCTATTAGCCCATCAACATCTCTTTACATTCCACAACTGCTTCTCCATCCTCTTCCAAGCCAGCTATAGCCCACCAACGATTATTATATGCAACCTAGCAACCCCACTCTTAATACTATGAGAGTGGGGTGCACTATTAATTTTAACCCTATGCTTGGTGACTTTTTTCTCCCAGCCATTACTCCACTCATGCTTTGAACGATGGCTTAAGCTGCAGCAAATTTAAACCCATTTAATGCTTCTCAAACTTCTTGGTCGTTGATATCACCAATTTTACGATTAGCACTTTTGGGGGGGGGGGGGGGGTGGGGGGGGGGGGGGGGGGGGGGGTAAGTTAAATTTTATTGACAAAAAACCATTACAAAAGCCAAGGGGCACTCCAGAAACAATACTATCAGCTCAAAGAGCACATTGAAACACCCTAACTACTCATGCATACAACTGCCTAGAAAGAAACAATCAATCAGACAAGCAACACTCATATCCTACTTACGCACTCTAGGGTGGTGGGCACTTCCTAATCCCTATTTTCCTACTTACCCACTCCAGATTAATGGAATAGGAAAAAAAAGAGTAGTTTTACGGCCTTGTTCGTTTTGGGGTCTCAAAATCCTTGGACGTGGTTTCCAATAAATTTTTTCTATCCATCTTTCTCCACTCATTATTCTCAAAAACCTCTTTCAAAACCCTAACCAAACAGGGTTATGGAGAAGTACTTAGTGGAGAAATAATTTTTAATAAGCAAAAAAAAAAAAAAAACATTGGTGGTTTATGACATCTTTTCGGTTGAGAGTCAATTGGGCAGCCAAAAAGTTACTGCGATTTTCAAGCTAGATAATTAGTACATTAATTACCGTCAATATTGTTTATCTGACATGTGGAGTATGATACCCGTGGAAACTTTATATCCAACACAAAACTAATTGACAACAAGTAGAGAGGTCTCAAATATTATTAAGTGATCACTCATTCCCAAGCAATATGGGACTATATTTTCTAAACATCCCCCTCATGTGCAGCCACATTTGATGTCTATCACGTATAGCCTCTTTTTTGGTCTATCATCGTGCAGACTTTTTCCTAGTCTGTCATCATAGGGTGTGAATTGTAAATTTTTAAAGTGTGGGGTAGAATGGGGCTCGCTCTGACATGTGAAAACTTTATATCCAACTCAAAACTAATTGGCAATGAGTAGAGAAGTTCCAAATGTTATTCGAATCGGAGCCGAATTAGGTTGACAGATATTTTGGAGTAAGGCCCAAGGGTGGTGGCCCAAGATAGTGCAGCAAGTGGCGGTCAAGAGTTGGCAGAGTTCAATGCCATAGAAGCTGAGGGAGTTCAATGCCATAGAAGCTGAGGCTAAAGGCACAAACAGAAATGATAAGGTAGTGGTTAGAAAAATGTAGCTATGGGAGGAATAGATGGGTTAGAAGATAATGTGGAAGCATTAAAAGGAGGTAATATAAGAAATAAGCAGCCCAAACAAGCCATTTTTCGTTCAGCTACAGATGTTGTATCTCTATCACTCTCCCGTGATGGAATGAGAAATAGGAACAGGATCATTCTGAATGAGGCACAGACCGCATGGTCTCTGGCAAAAACTAAGAATGTAGAACGTGAGGGGCCCGAGGAAGGGGTAGTAAGTATACCTTACGATGTTGAAGATATGCAGCAGAAAAGGAGAGAGGAGGAGGTTAATGGCCTGTAAATTTACAGCCCAAAGTTGACAGGAGTGTGGGTGTTCAAGTCTGTTTAATGAGTTAATATATGTCGTGTCTTGGAATGTAAGAGGTTTGCATAAAACGGCAAAGAGAGGGAGACTGACAGAAGATTTCATGTGAATGTACTTTCAAAGTTTCCCTATGGACCTCTACAATCGAGTGAATAAAGCATTACTAGAAGTCAAAAGTCGATAAAATAGAAGTCAACAAGAAATTTGACTTGCATGTTCTACTCAACAGACAACTCAAAATTCGTTTGTTACCATCTGATTGCCAAATATTTATCATTAACCGCTTGTTCCGCATGGCCATCTGTACAAAGTTTTCAATATACAACTCATTTCTGGGATAGAAGTATAAGTCATTTCTTGGAGACATAAGCATAGTATTGTGCCATGGGAACAACGAAGGCAATCACTAACAAACCTCCAACTACAAGAGTGAACTGTCCACGCTTCTCTTCTGTCTCTTGCTTGGTTTTGAAGTTAGATTCCCTTTTGCTGTCTTTGACCTGAGGCCCACCGGGATCTGGAAGTCCGTCAATGGCAGCAACTAGCCGTTTCGCACTGCTGTAAATGGCTTCGTTGTACTTCTCTTCTGTTGCCAAGACTGCAATATCAAAGAAAGTAACTTCATTAACGAAGTTGCAAGATTCGAAGAGTATGGCTTACAAATTTGCCTAATCTGTTACCCTATAGCATCGATGGGTAGATGATAGATCAAAACCCAAAGACTTTAACTTGTTCTATCATAATGTGACATCGGTTATGCAAACTAATTGATGAGGGAAGCAAAAGTAAGGATCATGTTGGGTAGTTTATTCGCAGTATTCAACTTCCTCTGGAAAAGGCTGTGAAAAAGTGTTCTTGATAGTATAGAAGAGCGCATAGCTTTCAAATTTTTCTTAAATTCACTTGTATGCTATGAAGCACGGACACTCCAAAAGACACGGGAACACGGCGGAGACATGAAAGGGCACATATTGAACACGCCACGCGGTGTGTCCAATAATTTTTATTTTTTTTGATTGGGGACACGTCAGGGACACAGCTGGGGACATGCCGGGGACCCGGCTGTGGTCAAAATGTAAAATTTTTAATTTTGGGGGGTTAATATGAAATTATTCAAAAAATTGGGTTAAACTGTAATTATGCCTTTGAAAAAAATTTATACAATTTGTGAAATTATTTTTGTACAATGGTTCATAAAAAATATTTATATATATACATATTTAGTTATTTTTTATATATTTATACACGTGGTGTGTCCCCCGCCATGTCCATATCCCCATTTTTTCAGAATTGCCGTGTCTCGTGTCTGTATCCGTGCTACATAGCTTATATGTCTCATTTGGTTCTTTTTACAGAAGGCAAGGTACACTGGTCACTTAAATACACCAAATTCAAGCTTGTATGTATTGAAACTTGATATTCACAGCTGAGGCAGAATCCTTCATACACCAAAAGAAGGATTATATGGGTCTTTTTTTTCAGTCGGACATAACGTATAATGTCAAAAATATACTTGTTTGTCATTCAAAAAGTGACTGTGCAACAAATTATCCACATAATCAAAGTGTTAAGTGCAATTAGTCAACTGTCAACGAGCATCCGGTTAAAATTCTCATAGAGATATCTCACACCTTGTCCACATGCCAAGAGTCCGACCTTGGTACTTGATTTATTTTGACTCCACCTCATATGGGTTCATTCTACATAGACCTAACACTAAAAGGCCCTGACAAGAGCTGACCCCAAGAAGGTACGCTGGTACCACAGAAGTTCACCGAAGGCAGTCTTGTGTGGATTACTGCTCAAAAGAATCTCAGAATTAGAGCTTGCAGTGGACTTGATACCTTACAGAACACACAAACAGTAGCTTCATACGTGCACAAACACACACACAAAAGAAATGAAAATGTGCTTTGAACTTTTGGATTTCAATGGGCCTAAACTGGAGGATGATGAACGGATAGTGAGAGGGTTGCCTCTATATTTGGAAGCAGGAGCTGCCAAAATCATTCCATTCTTGCACATTGCTGTTTTGTTCTTCTTATTGGTTATCAGCCATGTGAAATGCTACACCTTTTTTTACCCTGTTCAAGCAGAAGTTTTAAGTTTTGTTTGGATTAAGTTGAATATCTTTTCATCTGGAACTCAGTTTAATAATGTATGGGATTGGTACAATTCTGTAGTTCGTTATTGCTACAGTATGAACTATCTAATGAATTTAGTATATTGTAATTTGTAACATACGATATGCTCTATTTTTGTGTGTGTTCAAGGTCTATTCCTAAATCCCAAGTGATTCCTCGGCGTTGGGATTCAATCTCCATGGCTTTCTATTGCAAAGATATGGCTTTCCAGATTCTATGCAGTAAGAAATCCAACCTACCCATCCCAACTAAGAGAGGAAAATGTTCCCAATTTGGGGGAAAGAATGATGTGAACAATTACCGGGAAGGTTCTCTGACACAGTGGCATCAAGAATTCCATCGCCGACTGCCTTGATAAAAGCAGGGCCACCGGTGATTGCCCCTTCTTTTTGGCTGGTAACAAGAACTACAATCCCCTTGTTGTTGCCTTCTTCAACACTGGGATACCAGCGCTCCAATACTTGGTCAGCATACTCAAATGCATCAGCTTTGCTCTGCAACAATGTGCAACAATTAATTTCAAACCAAAGAAATCGCATGAAAGGAAAAGATTACCCTTCTCTACTTGAACAAGTCTTACTGAGTAATTTAAAGTTTTGAAGTGAACTGTATGACAGAAGTTACAAGATTTTTAGTGGACCGAAATTGCTTGGTTGTAAAACTCAACATTCTCAAATTGAGGAATTCAAGGCCTTAGAATTACCAAGATTTTCATAACAGTCAGACATTCGATCTATCCAAAGTTTGCTGGCAGTGGTGGATTGGAAGCCTTAAGTATTAGATTCACAAGTTTTAGCACAAATTGCATGACATATTCAAAAGATTTATATAGGAAAGCTATCACAAGATTTAGCTATCCAAGTTGGGAATTGGTTCTCCTAGCCACTTGATGGCTTTCTGCATATATTTGTATTGCAGCTTAATCATAATCTTCAGCTACATCAAACACGTTTATCCGCTTCCACTATACTATAATATGAATTAGAATCTAAAGCTATAATATGAATTTGTCTACACAACTCTCGCAAGCACTCCCAAAGTCCGAAACTTCCCAGATTTTGATATAAGCACTTCCAATGGAACAATTGTTCCATCCAAACCTTGTTACTTTACTACTTAGAACTGACCATACAACTTCACTAAAGCATCAATCGAAGTATGGAGTCATCAAGACTGCGTTTGGTTCTTCAATTAGTGAAAAGAAAAGAAATAAACCCGGAAAATGCAAGCATATGCTTGAATACGGTTTCCCCTACTCTCTAGCCCCAACAAACTACTGTATCAGTCCAAGATCAAAGCACAACATAGCGAGGATATTTTTCATGAAAAAGTGGCAGAAATGGCAACAAAACTACCAATGAATGCAATAGTGTCACTAGCACTTGACAACGCATATAAGCTCTACCAACTGAAATAAACTGGACTCACAGTGAGCTTGCGAACAGTGATGAAGTTAATGTGGAAGTTCTTCCTCGACTCCAAGTCCGACAGCAACCGCTTTAAATCGGACTTTGTAACCCGGCTGAGCACACCGGCATCATCCACGAGGTACGATTCCTGCGGCGGGCCATCGTTTATCACATCAAATTCAGAAGCCAATGCAGGAACACTGTGCAGAACTGGGCAGAAGTTGAGTGCCAGAGAAATGGAGAGGGCGGCCAATCCATGCTGCACATGAGAAAACCAACTTCTGGGTGTTGCAAAAGATTGCTCAAATGATTGTTTGGAATGTTTTTTGAGGCTACAATTGATGGGTTTTGTGAAAAATGGAGATTTTGATCTGGGTTGGAGAGAGGGGAGAAGGAGGGGTTTTGAAGAGGAGGATTTGGGGGTGAGGAGAGGACAGAAAGGGTGAGGAGAGAGAATGGTTTCCATGAGAGAGAAGAATTCACCAGTACAGAGAATTTTCCTCTCTCTGGTCTGCTTCTAGTTTGGTTCATAGTACTACTAATATTTTTGGGTGGTTTGGATTTGTTCATCTGGATTGGTTGAATCTCAAAGAGGATAACGTCTCCGTGGGCCCATATAAGGGCATTTTGGTCTGAGAAATTCTGTTTGCACCCATTTTTATTATTTATTCTTTCTTTACTACAATCTACCCCCTCCGCCCTCAACGCAACCAATACTGTCACCACCCAAAAACCTTTGCTAATTTCCCATTCACCACCACCTCCCACTTAGACCACAACATCAATACCCCAAAATCCTCATTTTGTCATATGTACAATTTTATTTGTTAATCTTGCACCAATTGAATCAACCCAATTTATTTTTTCGGAGCGCTAAAGGTATGAATGTCGGAAGGATTTCAAACTATTTTTCAAATTGTACGGATCTCAATGTCCGACCAATTTTAGATTATTCGGATCTCAATGTCCAAATAATTTCATATTGTTCGGATCTCAATGTTTGGACGAATTAATATAGTTTGAATCTTAGCATCAAACCCTTATTCGAATCTCTATGTATGAAATAATTTACATTGTTTGGATCTCAATGTCTCAACTCCGAACTCTTTTTGGTTGTTCTATTTTGTCATTCGAACAGTTTTACTTTGTTGGTAATTACAAAGCCAAAAAAAACATTGTCTTGTAATGGGGAACAAAGTCAACCTTTGATCACATGGTGTGGGCAGTGAGAAAAAATAGTGTAGTTTGAAAATTACGAAGAATTGTTGAATATGATGTGGGTACTAAAAAAGAGAGTCGTGCGAATAATTTCCCAAAGGGTATTGATACTCATACTCCTTTTTCTTTTTTTTTGTTATCTACACTCTCTTTTTTGTTTTTTAACAAAAAAAAATACATACACTTTCAATATTTCAAAAAAAAAAAAAAGGTGGACAACAAAAGGGAGCTGTGAATATCAATTTTCTTTCTCAAAACTCAGCATTTTGTTGAAAGACCAAAACCACCCTCTTGATCAAATTAGATGGACCATATAAAACCACACCCTCCTGTCCCACATTATCTCCTCCTCCAATACCAGTCATGAATGTTTTCTCTACTCTCTCATGGTCATGGCCATACTTCTCTCCCTCTCCCCCCATCCACCAAAACCCCCCCGAAACCCTAACCCTAATACCCTCAAACCCATCTCTCCATCTACCTTCGACCCAAATACTCTTCTCAACTCATCCAGGCGACATTTCATCCTCAACTCCATTTCACTCTGTTTCCTTTCCTCAACTTTCAATTGCTTATTAATTCCCATATGCACAGCTGAAACATTGCCTTCCAAGTCAATACTTTCGGCCATTGCCAACACCAAGTCTTGGTTTCAGTTCTATGGCGACGGTTTCGCCATTCGCGTCCCCCCTCAGTTTGAAGACTTGACGGAGCCTGAGGTATTAGAATTTAGATGTATTGTCTCACACTATGTTTCACTTTACGTCGTCGGGTTTTTTTTTTCCCCAGCACTTGAGAATACGAGTTTCGGTTGGTTGATTTCTATAGAATAAGGAGTAGATTGCAGAGCCGGCCCTGGGCTAAGGCCCAAGAGGCGCTGTTGTAGGCCCCTTAAAAGTGAAAAAATTAGGGCCTCCAACTATTTCTAGTACCCAACATATATGCTCAAAAGAAAGATAATTAGTATCCAGCATATAAGTTCAGAAGGAAAAATTAGGACCCTTTCTTCGAAATTCTGCAAAGGGCCCCAAAATGTCATGGCTGATCTTGGAGCAGAGGTGGGTGAGTTTTGTATGGCTATGGGGGATGTGGTTAGTTGCGACCCCAGGAAATCATAAGCATGGGGTCATTTATAAGATAAATACTACTATCAATATTTACCTAAGAAAACAACATCTACATTGGTAATGACAATTGGAGTCCTTTGAGCTCTCTTTTAATTGTCTTTTGGCGTCGTCTTTTTTCTTGTTTTATTTTAATTTTTATTCGATTTGGATCAATTTTTTGACATCACATCGTTCGGTGCAAAATTACCCTGGAAAATTCGCCCAAAGGGTCCCTTGATGATCTATTTTCAACAAACAACTCATCAAAACCTTAATGCCACAACGACAACCTGAGACTCCAAGGAACACCGATGGTGCAAGCCCGCAAGAGAGAAACACATATGTTGATTAAGAAAAGAGCAATTCAACAGAGGCCGTGTTTTGCTCTTTTTATTTACTCAATCTACCTCTTAAGTATACAAGCCAGAGCAGTGGATAGGAAATGTAGGGTGGTGTCAACACTGAAAATATTATGGAGTCGTTTGCTAATTAAAATGAAATTTCAAAATAACAATAGTAAATTATTTTTTTCCCCTGGGGTCGCCCGACCCCACCCTTATAACTGTGCCATCGCCTCTGGATGTGGTTCTTACTTGGTTAAAATGAATCATTTTGGAAATTGGGAAGAATGAATTGGTTAAAAGTATGGTGCTATGACGAATCTTGAGGTTTTCAGGTGAAATGAAATCGAAGTAGAATGAAGTTACTTAGGATCACCATTTTTCTGTGTGTAAGGTTTCTTGTACAAATTCTAGGCCCAAAAATAGGTTGCGAGGTCAATAAAGCTTCCCCCTGTACTGAAAGATGAAAGTTAGAAAGGTGTATGGGTGTTTTGGCAGTTGTTTATGAATGCGAAATAGCTGATGGTGGTTCAAGAGAAATAGATGTACAGAGTGAACAAACTTGTAAAGCAAATAATGAAGAATCAGACAGCTTATATAAATTGAGATGAATGCCAACTTGTTAGGGGAGAAGCTTAGAATGTCGTTATGATACAATTTGGTCTTTTTGGTTAGTTGTCTAGTCAACTGATCCGGACACTCTGCTTATGCATAAATGTGTATGAGTTCAAGACTACCTGAAATACACTCATATAGTCCGCCACATATCAGCTATGGAAAGCAACCGATACTAGAAATGAAGATCGCAAACCTGAACAATGGCATGCATGAAAATAAGAGAAAACCCTCCATCCTGTAGAAAGGGAATGGATAAAAGCTCACGCTTTGAAATCTCATTAACAAGGTGAAAACTTTTTCCGAAGTTTTCAGAAACTAACTTAATCTTCTACACCTTGTTACAGTTCAGAATATAGTAATCCTTTTTTTTTAATTGGATATATCCATAAATTTCTATGATATTTGAGCTTCAAATTTTTGGTGCTTTGGGAACTTTTCTACAGATAATGTTTGTTTTCGTAGCATTATTGAATTATGTAACTAAGTTTGCTCATTTACCAAATGTGGTTGTCTGATCTTTCTAGGATTATAATGCTGGATTATCCCTTTACGGAGATAAGGCTAAGCCAAAGACATTCGCAGCCCGATTTGCATCTCCCGATGGGTAAAATTTGTTAAGCTAGTTTCCTTTACTCTATTGTCTCTATTTTTTATTTATCCATAGAATCAGTTGCATAAGAACTTATTCTTTCAACTTATAGCCTTCTCCTATATTAACTTGTTTATGTTTGTATGCTCAGAATCAAATCAATAAAGCATCTCAATTCCTGTAATAAATCTGTTGCCAATAAATAAAAAAAATTAAAAAGCAACTCAATTCCTAATACATTTTAAAAACTGCGTGCTCCTAGTCTTTTGATATCTGTTTTCCCTTCACCTGCTTATTCAACTCAAATTTGGACATCCTTGCTGGGTAGATCTTTGAAGTTGAGGGTTTTTGACATAATTGAGGGTAATGGGGTTGGAAAGAGAGTTAATGTCTAGAAATTCCTCCTTCTTGGCAACAACACTCTTTGCTTCCATGACGGATAGAAGCTATATTACATGGACATTTCAACATAAATCAAATTCCCGTCACACATTTCACACCTGGACAATGGTGTGTCATTTGCATCGACTTCCCAGTAGGCACTTCCATAGTTGCATATAATGGTATATGTCATTTTCATTTTCTTTTGATGCATACTATGTTGCAGTATCGATATTAGGTGTCTACCATGTCTTTTGTGATGCACTATATTCATAAGGCACCCTTTTACTCAATCAAATAGTTTAATATGTTGAAAAATATGATCCCTTTTTGCTGAGTCTCATACTCAGTCAGAGGTTTGACAGGCCTGACCCTAGATTCACATTTGCACGCTAATCTTGTACTTAATCAGGTAATGTAGAGTAGGAATTTTCAAACTCATTATTCTTAGTTTAGTTGAGGGATCTATGAACTTGAAATTAATTTCAGAAGAGTTCAGGCAGTCAGCCATACCTTGTACAAGGCTTATAATCTGCGAAGGTTTTTTTTTTTCTTTCTTACAATGTCACACGTTTATGGGAGCTTGGGAGGGAAAGATTTCAAGCATTTAGACAAATGGATGTCGTCTACTTTTATCTCTGCACATAAGTTGGTTGTAGTTCAGAGTATGGCTGCTACTCTCCTTTTCGTTTTTTTTTTTTTTTTTTGTGTGCGCGTCTAGCTACCATTTTCACCTCCTACGGTCATACCTCTCATTGTTAAGTTGCATAGCAGATTTATGAAATAAGAGGAGATACTTTGAAATTGAGTTGATGGAGTGTCTGTGGGGACTTGTTTTCCACTTTTATAAGGAAGTGAAATTAGGTCTGAGATGTGACTCGAGATTGTGAAAGCTTGATAGGGATGTGGTTGCCATTGTTTTTAAAATAAAATGAGAAAGATACATTGTAGCATCTGGTTATCAAAAGCAAGGTATCAGAAAGACGATTAGGAGGCTAATGATTTTGTGGGCTACGTTAGTTTGAGCCAACCGCTAGCTCATCATTGGTCAATAGACTCGATACTAAAGTGATTTATCACAAACCAAACTAGACCAAGCAGAGCCTCAAGTCCTAATCAATGGAGGTCGGCTACATGAATCTATTTTTTACATTGAGCTTTGTCAAGGGCATTGTGTTCCATGATATTCAAAAAACCTAGATCCTTTCGAATGACCGACTTTAATGTCAATTTTGGTCTCCTCCTCCCCCTAGTGTTACCCTCAACCGTAACCATATCACTTTTCTAACGGTCGGATTTAGCTATTTAGGTCATTTATTAATTACTATTTCACAATAACAAGAAATAGGACAGTAACTCCTTTAATCTAGTTGGTACCTTTATGGTATAGAGTGCAATCCTGGGTCCATCCTGTTCTTTGGTTGAGGCTGATTCTGGTTGTGTTAAGAGGAATCAATCAAGGTTCTTGGGCATTGGTGCTATGCTCTGAGTTTCATAAGTTTGGTGTTTTTCTAGGATATTACTAAAATTTGTGATCGGTCTTTCTCCACACTCCTACCAACCAAGATATACATTATACCCATTTCTCGACTTTCCCCTTCAAATTCTTTGGGCAATCAGGCAAGCAGCCCGGCCCCCAGGTCACTCTTAGTTCAGATTGACTGGTATTCCACCATTGATAACCCAAGTTTCCTGACATTTATTAAATGAGAGAAATCCACCAGGGTGAAAATACTATAGAATTGCTCTCCCAAAACCCTGTTTTCGAGGTTTAGTGGGCTGGTTTCTTGGCTGACGAGGGTTGATTATTAAGACATCCTAGTAGAACTGAAGTTATCATCATTTTGTGATTGAATGGGTGTTGGTCCAAAAGCAACCCTAGAGGGGGGTGAATTGGGTATCTCAAATACAATGCGGAATTCAAAAACTAATTGCGAGAATAGAATAAATAAACAATAATCGCAATAGATTGAGCAAGCTCCAAACAGATCAACACAGCAGATTGAGCAACAAAGATTAAGAGCCACAATAAGGTAGATACCAAACTTCTTCAATTGTAAGGTACAAAATTCAATGCAATGATTAGTCAATCAATTAGTCCACTTAACTATAGATATAGAAGTGATCAAACCAGATTAGTCATGCAATTTAAATATGCCAACATAAAATAAAGAGAGTAGGGAAGAGAGAAATCGAACGCGAGGTTTATAGTGGTTCCTCCGCAACTTTATGGCCTAGTCCACTCCCCAAGTGTCCAACTCGGGATTTGTTGTACTATCTACAATAGTGACAATTCTTCTAGCTTCGAGGGAGCTAGGCAACCTTTACAACGAGCAATCTATCCCTAATCGCTCCGACTAATTTTGACTCTGGTGCTAGTCACATCAAACCCAACTAGTTTTGACTCTAGGGCTAGTAACACCTAACCCTCAAGTGATTTCTCTTCAAAAGCACTCACAAATCGATAAACTCTCACAAGAGTATGAATAAGGGTGTACAATCCCTTTTACAATGAAGATCAAAATAAGAACTCTCTCCCACACGAGAGTATAGATATCAAGATGAAGAATAGAGTATGAAGAGATTGATCACTATATGCCTTAAGAGTATTTTGGTGAAGCTCACTTGTGTATCTCTATTTTGTTCTTCAATGGCCATGTATATATTCTTCAATGTATGAACGTTGGACCGCTTCATATTTGGAATTAAGCCAATACAAGATGGCCTTGATTGAATAAATCCTTGACAGCAAAAATCCATTCTTTTCTCTCTCTTTTTTCACTAGCCGTTTGAACCATTTTGGTAGCCATAGCAGTCAATGATTCTTGAATTTGCCAAACTTTCCTTGTCCATTAATACTCCAATATTTTTCTTCCATTGAGAGCCTTTGCATCCAATAAAATATGGGGAAAAGATTTGTCCTTAATCTTTTCCCTCCTTATGTATAACTTGACTTTTGGAGCTACGAATTTGATGTGCAAATCTTCCATGTGTATCTCAATCAAATCCTACAAAATTAACCATTTATTTAAATGTGTATCAAATATTGCAATATTAATTATATTTCTCTTTTAATAATTTATGCTTTGTTATCATCAAAATCACTAAGGCATTCTAAGGAAGCCTTTGGCCTAACAAGGGGTCTCATTTTTTCGCTTCTTTATCTACCTATATTTCTATTTCCTAATGCTATATTGGCTTGTTAATTTTTTTATTTTGTCTTGATGTATTTCTCATTCTTCTGGGCTTTGAATCACTCAACTTTCGATTTGTTGTCTCAAAGAACTACTTAAATTGATATTGCAAGGTGGAAAAAATTATAAATCTGCTTTTGTAGTTTCATTCTATGTTACATATTTTAGGTTATTATCCATTCTTATATCAGATGGCCCTTGATGCAGATCTGAGGTTGTAAGCGTTTTAATTCGCCCATCTAATCAACTAAAGATCACTTTCTTAGAGGTTTGTGCAGTGAACTGTGTTGTATATTTGCTTTTATTTTTTACATGGGTGCAATCCCATCAATGCAGTTTCTTATTGTTATTACTTATGTGGAAAAAATAATGGTTATGGTGTTTATCAACATTTTGCTAAGGTTTAAAAAAAAAAAAACATTTTGCTAAGGATAACAATTTGCATTTTTAGTACACTACTCCACAAAAGGAGATTATTTGAAATGAAATCGAAGGAGCTGGAATTTGTATGAAAGTAATAGTAAACTGGATCCAATGTGCTTTACTCCAAAGTTCGCGAAATATAGGTGCATATCTGGAGGGTTTGTCCCCGGCACCTTGCTAAAAAGACAAAAATGACTCTTTCAGTTGTAAATAGACTAATGGCTGTCTTTAGAGGGCCTTTTATTCCTTTTCCCACAAATACACTACACATGTATGAAGAACCCACCATCTGAGCTATGAAAAGATGAAAATGAATATCCCAATGCTACAAGGAAAGGCCCTCCCCAGAGCCAGCAACCCAAAATGTAATGCCCCAAGCAGACCACTGGCCAGTACCTTGATTTTTGATCCACAAGCCACACCACATGGCCCAAAAGCTTAAGCCCAATGTACTAGTAGTAGCTCACAAGGTTTGTTATATGCCCAAGATCATCCATGTAGACTTCCGATGTGGGATGGGATGTTACAATCTCCCCAACTTTATAGCCTCGCGCCCTCATGAGGGGTTGAGCACTATAATCACCAATACTAATCAAACCAACGACCAAATCCAACCAAACTCCAAGGCCCACATGGTTGTGTACATGGATACCTCTGATACCACCTTTAATGCCCCAGGCTTACCACTAACCCATTACCTTGATTTTTTATCCACAAGCCACACCACACGACCCAAAAACTTAAGCCCAAGGTACTAGTAGTAGCCCACAAGGTTTGTTATATGCCCAAGATCATCCATGTAGACTTACGATGTGGGATGGGGTGTTACACAAGCTCTCCAGTAAAATCCCGATGAATAAGGTGATTGTCTGATTTCTGATCCTGCATGTACAATCAATATCTACTTATAGGAGATGAAGCCTAGGAGTTGTATTATCACTACCAAATATCCCAATGCGGCCAATGAAAGAATTATCGGCTACCCTCTACGTGGGGCAATTTTGATAATATATTGCCTTTTAGTCTTGATTTAACTATTTATGTCCGTAAGGGTGTTAAAATTTGAAGGTCCAATTATATTGATTAAAGACTTTACTTGCCTGATTGATTTTGTCTGATGTTAGTTGCATGGTAATGTTTCATGGTATCCATTCTTGATTTCCATATTTATTTGACACAACCGAGAATTACTATTTTTAGGATATCTATAGTCTGCTTATATGCCCTTCCCAAATTCTGATGTAGCAATAAACAACTACTTGCCTTATCACCCAATTAGTGACTGTGTGCAATATGTTGCTTCCTTCTGATCTGTGCAATTGGTTTTTTGGGGTTCGAATTCAAGTTTGAGCAGCATATGCTGCCAAAAATCTTCCCATATCAAGCCTGTCTCTTGTTTTATGGAGTTGGTTGTGGTATAATTGGATTCTCTTTTTGATCTAGTACTTTAGTTTGTAGCATTGCACATAATGTTTTCCATGCACACGTTTTACAATTAGGTTAATAACTCATTTCCCCAGAACTAAAATCTTGCAGTCGCAGGTTTGTATTCACTAAGGATCTGCTATAACAATATTACTGTTAACATTAACGTCAGACATGTATAACTTCTACTCCAAATGAGCAATAAGTTGAAGGTTGTGGGCCTGTGGCCATTATATAAATAGTTTGAGATCAATTGGAAAGTGTGAGTGTGTGACCAAAAAAAAACCTTCATGCTGCAACTGAAGAGTAATATTCGAAATGGGATCTGGTGTACCATACATAAAGAACATTTTATCTTTGTTTTTTGTTTGTGTATTGTATATAGTTGCCTGTCTGAGTAACTTTCCTGAGTTTTACCAACTTTACCAGGCCAAAGATATTACAGATTTGGGTACGTTGAAGGAGGCAGCAAAAATATTTGTTCCTGGTATTACCTATGTTCATTAGTCTATGTGCAAATAAACCGTCAACTTATTTTGTTTCACCTAATCTTTTCTTCCCGTATAACTATTATTATAATTTATAAACGACACCTTAACTTGTTGTGGATTCATGTTCAGCTGAATTCAGTCCTCATAATGTCTTTCCTGCCGTGCAGGTGGTTCAACTATATACTCTGCTCGCACAATCAAAGTTAGAGAAGACGAAAGTTTCAAGTAAGTAAACCTTCAGGTTGACACTAGGGGTTGCTACTACAAATGACGGGGCTCCGCTCCATTTGCCTTTACTATTACTCCATCATCTTTTTTTCCAACTTCACTTTTGTAGATCTTTTGAAAAAGTCATTTAAATGTAATGACTCATATTTTGGTGTTTAAAATTATTATTAATTTTAGATTTTGAAACAAAAAAAAAAAAGTATTAGTAAAAAATTGAGGCAGTACAATGGTATATATGGAACAAAAAAAGAAAAAGAAGACGTGTAGTGATCGTGTGTAGTGTGGATCTATGAGGTTTGTGAATATCATAGGTGTATTTGCCGTTTTGGGAGAAGGAAAAAAAAAAAGAGTTCAACTAAAAGCATATGACATGGTCACCAACTCCTCTCAAGTCACGTCCAAACCAAAAAAATGTGGGACCATCTCTTTTTTTTTCTCCCAAAACAACAAATACACCTATGATATTCACAAACCTCAACCAAAAATAATATGGGACCATCTCTTTTCCTCCTCTCTTCTTTTTTTTTTTCCCAAAACGGCAAATACACCTATGATATTCACAAACCTCAGAGATCCACACTACACACGATCACTACACGTTTTCTTTTTCATTTTTTGTTCCATATAAATCATTGTACCACCTCAAATTTTTAACTAATACTTTTTTTTTGTTTCGAAATCTAAAAATAATGATAATTTTAAACACCAAAATATGGGTCGTTACATAAATTTTGCAATTTATTTTGTTCTTGCTGATTTTGAAATCGAGAATGATTTCACACTCTGCTTTTATCCATTGGCACTCCCTTTTTTGTCTTTTACTCATGTGAAATTACTAATTTCTCTTTCCTCTTGAATCACTTTTTCATTTGAAGGGCAAATTGGTACTTTCACTGGAATAAAAAAAAAAAAAGGAGTGTCAATTGATAAAAGGGAAGTGTTAAAATCATTTCCTTTTTGAAAACTGGTGGAAAAAATCTCAATTTTTTTGAAAATTAAATTATTTCTTGACCCGATTAGATGGGACCATGGCAAAAAAAAATGGAGGTGTAGGGAGTACTTTTTTGGATAGGCATCAGTTCGCATTTCTGTATCCTCTGCCTCACTGGGAAAGGGGGAAAACAATTTTAAAGATGAAGAATAGAGCTGAAATGCCATTAACCATGTACGTTATTGCTCATATGCTAGTTAGCAACTATACAATCTATGTCAAATAACTCAGTGGCATTGCCGAACATGCTTGCTGAGGGGTCATAAAGTAATAATTGTTTCAACTCCCTATATGATAAAAGCAAATGAGATATCTGGCTCGATGTACGTTTCATCTATTAATCATTTGATGTTTTATGCTATTATCGACAAAAAATTCTAACATTGGTTTTTGGTTAAAAAAACTTGAGCTACTTTTTTTCAGGACTTATTACTTTTATGAGTTTGGTAGAGATGGACAGCATGTTGCGCTCGTAGCTGCTGTTAATAGCGGAAAGGTATGTTGATTATCAAAAAGAGAAATAGTGGAAAGGGATGTCATGTGCCTTTTAGTGTTAAATGACCATATTGCTTTGTCAAGAACTTTGGTTATTGCGATTCGCTCTATACACGGTGCAATACAAAATTGAAAACTATTTGAGCACAATTGTAGATTTAATATATTTACATGTTTCCAATCATTTGTAACATTACTATGTTGGAGTTCTTTCTCATATGCACTTTGTTGTAGCGTGCCTACTGCCTAGGTTTTATTTTCTTGATGGCTACCTTGCTCCTGGAGCCGCCACTAGATCTACTTCATGGTCCTATTACTTGTGAAAACCCACTTGGCGTCCCACATTGGAAATTTGAGAGAATTTGATGTGGTATATAAATGTTCGCGACCAGCTACTGTATAACTTGAGGTTAATCTTTTGAGCCTCATGGTTAGGTGAATGGTTAGCAGGTCAGCTGAGGCGGGTCGTTACATGTGGTATTAGAGCCGACACCAACCGGAAGTGTGGGGCGGGTCCCTCTAAGAGACGTGTTTAGGTGGACCCGACAAGAGAGGAGCTTGTCATGCTTGGGCGGGTCCCACATGAGACGAGCTTGAGGAGCTTGATGTGCTTAAAGTGGGTATTGGTCTCACATCGCTTGGTGGGTGGCTGTGATGGACCATGTGGTGCAACGAGGACGTTGCAGCCACGGTGGGGAGATTGTGAAAACCCATTTGGAGTCCCACATTGGAAATTTGAGAGAATTTGATGTGGTATATAAATGTTTGCAGCCAGCTACTATATGACTTAAGGTTAACCTTTTGAGCCTCGTGGTTAGGTAAATGGTTAGCAGGTCAGCTAGGGCGGGTCGTTACATTACTGAAGGGATATGTAATCACATTGGGTAAGTATGTTACACAGTCTTGGGTAGAACCGTAGAACTCAACCCTAAAGCTAGCTATTGAATGGAGGGTGCCCTCATGCTTATGTACTTCACATTTTGGTGCACAGTCGATGTGGGCCTTTCTTTCACACCCTCCCTCACTCACAACGTGCTCACTAAAAAGCATATGCCACGTGCAGGTCAGACACGAATCCTACCCATCCCTGGGACCCAGCTCTAAAACCATTTACACAGTCTTGAGTTGTACACAACCACAAAAGATAGCTATTGAAGTGAGGGTGCCCTTACGCTCATATACTTCATTTTTTCTTTGTACCTAGACGATGGACTTTGCTTCACAAAGTGATCACGTTGGATAAATAGTGAAGGGATTAATAGTATTGTATGATTCACACCCTCATATCTCATATTGTAGGGTATAATATCCGATGCATATTTACTTTTACGCATTTGGATAAAGCAAGGGATTCGTCCATACCATCGGTAAAGTTTGGAAGACGCATGATTCACACCCTCATATCTCATATTGTAGGGTATAATATCCGATGCATATTTAATCTTGACTGCAAAAGTTTCAACCAAAAGCAAAATATGTAGTCCTCCTCCTATCTACAGTCCAATCCAATGGACTGTTCGGCTCGTTTATGAGCCCTACACTTATTCAATTCTATGGACTGGTCCTTGTTAAATTTGCTGACTCAAATAGCTCAGGATCCTATCTTTCCATTTCAGATATATTGATGGATTCTTCTTCTTATTATGACGTGTAGACATAAACTTGTGCGCTATATCTTATAGGCAATTGTAGCTGGAGCAAGTGCCCCCCACTCAAAGTGGGAGGATGATGGTGTGAAGCTTCGTTCTGCTGCCGTATCCCTGACTGTTTTATGAATTGTGATCCGCCATGGGATTCTAACAGGTTTTTGAATCGCATTTTTTGCACTACAAAAGAAACCCTTTTGATGATCACAAAACAGATCACATTTTTATTTTCTCTTTCATACCACCAAAGGACCTTTTCTATAAAAATTTGATCAAGGAACCACTTCATATCCTCGACACTGCCCATTTTTCCTTTTTAGATCACTTCCAGAATAAAATTTCATGTGCTTAACTTTTCTGTAGATCCATAACTATTCCCCCCTTTTTTTTTCAGGTGGATAACATCATTTGCAAATTCATGCTCTAGTGCAACGTGTCGATGAAATCAAGAAATCTGGAGCCCCTTTTCTGCAAATTTTAGGTCAAGTTTGTCAGATTTGATGCCAAAAGATGAAACTTTCCCAGATTTCAGGTTGTAGTGAGTTGGAAGTTGCGAACATGAGCCAAATTCTGCCACAGGTGTTGATTGTTTGGCAAAATTCGGACTCAGATCTGTGATACCATCTCGGCCACCAGATTTTGGGCATTCTTCTTACTTCACACTCTGCTTCAAATATTGCACCAATTGCACATTGGATTCCTTAGTAACCTATGGTAGAAAAAGTACCCTTCATTGTTAGGTAATGGTTTAGACCGTTTAGTTGTAAGAACTGCCAATATGCAAGTTTGTGTTCATGATGTCATTGTTGACCTTATTGGAGTGGAAGTCAACTGATTTTGGGGTTAATTTTGAGGATTGCAGATGTATGCGGCACAAAATCATTTCCCAATTTTGATTTGCTAGCTGTAGTCTCTTCAGTAATTTGTTCCCTCGTATAGGAAATGAACATGGCAATTTTTTGGCCCAGGATGCATGAACATGGCACTGTTTTTTTGCTCAGCATGAACGTGGCACTGTTGACTTAATATCTGAGATCTACTAATAGTATTTAGAAGAATGAACTACACATGTTTGGATCTTGGATTTATTTCGAGTAATTATTCAGTAGTCCGGGAGCAGTCACGTGGTGCTCCGGACCATTTCAGTTTCACATATTTATGTGGGGTCTATACGTTTAGTCATGGACCTCACGGGAATGTGTTGCTATGGGGTGGTCCGGAGCATCATATGACGGTGCTCCCGGACTACTAAATAATCGGGAAAGACGATTGGGTGGAAATAATATTAATTTAATGGTCTATTTACTTTTTTGTTTTTGTTTTTTTTGTGAGTTTGAACTTTCCTTCAACAGTTCGTCGCCAAAGCTGTTTTTGATTGTTTTCAAATGGTCACTGCTTTAGCTGCTTCATGAATTGCTTCCACTTGTGAATGAACCAAATAAAACCAGCTGTAATATGCAAACGAATCATGTTTCTAAGATGACTCAAGCATGATTTTGATGTCTAAAAAGTCACGTTTCGGATGAAGAGAATGAAATTTGTAAAATCTAACAAATGTTGAATGTAGGAATATTTGATGAAAGACTTATTTCCGAAGCAGCTGCAAACAACCTATTTACGGAGCCGTGCAATGTCAGTCATCCGTTTCGACAATCAGTGATTCGGATTTTAAAAAAACTATTCGCGCGAATAGTTCGCACAAATAGTTTTTTAAAAATTCAGACCGTTCAAAACACTTCTGGATGGCCGAGATTGAGCTCTGTAATTTGTTTACAACTTCTCTGTAAACAAGATTTCGTCGTATTTGATAAGCAGCTTCTATAAGCTGGTACAAGTATCATTCAATAGATGGACCCTTATCAAAATAGGGACAAATATTTCACTTTCTTCCAGTTGTATCAATTCAGAATTGTACCATGACTGCCATCTAGGGATGACAATTTCTGATCCATCCATATCCGATTCTGATTCCTGCCTCGAATAGACTAGCAATTTGAAGATCTATTTGGAGATTGGGTAGGATATGGAAATTATTTTTAAAAAATTTCTGGGGATCGGGTATGAGGTGGGAACAGACATATCTCTGACCAAAATCCATTCCCCGTTTGTTACCCGCCCCTTCCCTGATTCCCCGAAATATTTTTATAGGGTTATAATACTATACCTTATTTCCAGCGCCAGTAAAGAACTAGTGAAAGCTCTTCTGTCTATTTTGCTTTGATGTTTTCTTGACTTCTATGAACTTTGATGCCACTGTCTTTGCACTTAATGATGTGTTGTGGAGTATAATTTTGTTGCTTGGAGATATTAATTAGTGGCCTATTTTGCATTTTTTGTGTACGCAAGTCCATATATGGCATCTAGCATTTCGGATTATGTATTATGCCAGTCTCTGTTTTTGAAATTTGTTTTTTTCTTTTTCTTTTTTAAGTGAAAACTTTGAATTCCCGTGGAAATCCCCATTCTTCGTTTGGGACAAGGATGGAGGGAAAAAACAAATCCCTGCTGGAGATCGAGTTGGGGACGGGAATAGTACCCTCCGACCCCGACCCCGACCCCTCCCAATTGCCAATCCTACTGCCATCCCATCCACAAAATAAGAGCACAACTCTTGTGTGCGTATTTCTTGAGTAATTATTCGGTGGTTGTAGCGGTGCCGCAACACTCTTATTTATCACACATTTGCGTGAATAAGAATGATGGGACACCACGTGTCCAAAGATCACCAAATAATTTTTCGATTTTCTGACCCACCAAACCGGACCCCACTTGAGAAATTAAAGCCTTCGTGAATGAACAAATCATACATCAACCTTTGTGTTATATCCTATCAAATAAGCACATGTTAATTGAATATATTTTCATTTAGCGAATTGAACTTTCGCACTCCCTTATTTACCATCCACACTCTTCTTTTTATTTTTATTCATATGAATTTACTATATGATCCCTTGAAGCGTGAAAATTTGAACTAATGAAATGGTAAAAGGATAATTTCACGTGAATTAAAAAAGAAGAAGGTATGCGGATGCTAGAAGGAGGAGTGCAAAATCATTACCTTTTTCATTTGATTTGGTGTTTCGGATTCATTTTTTTCAAAATAAAAAGTTTTGATGAGGCACTTATTGATATTCGATCGAGCTGATTTTTTGCATAGTTATTCTTCTCGATGAACTCTACTAAGTGAATGTTTTCGATCATCATAGCAAGACCAGAGCGGCCCCCGCAAGGCCAGGACAGCAACGTGCTGGAGGGCACAGCACGGCCCCTCATTCCGCCAAAGAGGGTTAGCAGAACTTCCGAAACGAGACAAGCAAAAAGAAAAGTCACGAGAGCAAATACTACCAATTTCAATTTAGCTTCTTTGTGGCTGATGTTTACCTAATGTTAGGCATTAACAAAAGTGCTACATGCAACAGTTCTGTAAAACACAACACACAACCAATCTCTATCCGTCCATTATTATAATAAACAGTCAGGATTCGCTCAAACTTTTTTCTGAAAGAGTTTTTTTAAAATCAATTGGTTCGACTCAAAATTGGCCCCAACCAATTAGAAGCATTCGAAGTATCTGATTTCACTTCTAACTTCAATTAAGAACAATAGATTATAGTTTACGGATTTTTGTTCCAACAAAAATGGATTCAAGTTTATCATTTTGAATTTTTTTTAATTGAACATAGAGATGTAATTACGTACCCTGTAGGCTTTTTATAAATGTAACTACTCGTGTAATATTTCGTTACAATTCGTGCACTGTGACAAAGTATGATTATTTTTTAGGTTGCGGGCCTTGCGGCTAAAAGCGTTCAAACCCAGCTTAGACCATCCACAGTGGTATAATCAAATGCCAAATGTTTTTAAAGTTAACAATGTTGGTGTAAAAGATTACTCACAATGGTATAATCAAACTTAGCAACATCCTTAGAAATAATCAAATTTTGGGCTTTGGATAACCAAAACTAACAACCTTTTTCAATAATCAAAATTTGTGGATCCTACACCACATAAATTAACTAGTTCCAAAATTTGTATACACACGTGTTTCAACTAGTATTTTCTTCTTTCCTTCTTCGCCCACTCTTTTTGTTTTTTGGTTAAAAAAATAAAATTGAAGAATAAAAATTTTATGTAGCCAAGCTTTTTCGCTACTCTATATCTTTTTTACTTCGCCAACAAACTATTTCTTTTTCTTTTCCTCCAAAAGTGAAACTCATATCTCTCGATCATCTACAATTCAATCCATCGTCGCCGGATTAAGGTGTTTCACTCTTCTTTCCTGTTTCTACTATCCATCCCCGAAAACAAAAAGAAGGAAAAAATCATAATAGGAGGGAAGGAAGTCACCGATTTTTTTTTCAAAATTAAGAGAGGGAATCGATATATTTTAACTCATAAAAAACGTAAATGGAGGAAGTGAATGTCGGGAAACAGGGGGGAGAGAGAATGAAATTGTAGTGGACCCCATATTTTGATTATGGACTAGAAGTGACCATAGTGAAGCTTAATATTGTTAAGCTTAGCAACTTCTTAAGTGAATAATCAAAAGCTGATGTGTCAACTTTTGGTTATCATTTTTTGATTATACCACTGTGGATGGCCTTAGGCTAAGTTTCGCTAAGATTTTTAGGCTTTTTTTTTTTTTTTTGTCTTTATTCATTTTTTTTTTTTTTTTTGCGCTTATTACTTTTGTGCCTAACTTTTATGGATAATTGATTCGTCTCAAGATGTATAAGAAAGGTAAAAAAATTATGACGTTTACCCAATTTATTTTTTGAAATATCCAAAAAACTCTTAACAGAACTTAGCCTTAATAATCTGAAAAAGGAAATGATATAAAAGTTTCATTGGTATCGACTATGTTTATATGTTCGTGCCTAAATCAAAACGTTTGGTTGAAGAAGATTTTAACTGCACGTATAATAACATTTCAATGGATGGTCTTATAAAAAAAACAAGAGAGCGCTCTTATATAATTGATCAGGGTTCAATTTTTCGGGTTAGGTTACAAGAAAGAACTTTCATATGAATACTCTAGTTTTGATGTGGATGACCTGCTTTCGACCGGATCGGAAAAGAATTTAGTCGAGGTATGCGTAAACTAATCCGAAGATCTCTAACCGTCGGGGAGAGAGAGAGAATCAGTTGCTTGCCTTATAAAGCTTGGCAGCCTAATCAAGTTTATCTTCTTTGCCATGATATTTTGATACCGATAATTTTCATACACTGGCATCATTTGCTAGGGTACAAAAATTGTGGAACTTGTAAATCGACCCGAATTGATTTTTTTTTTTTTCCCCAAAAACGATAACACGTGATATTATACATTAAAGAAATAATACATTAAGAAGAAACTCCATCCCTAAAAACAGGAACGGACTCAGTTCATAGACTACACCAAACTCTAACAAAACCCACTTCTTCAAACAGACAGAGCACTGTAGAAAACAACCAAAAACATCCATATAGGGGTGAAAAAAGCCTCACAAACGGAGAGAAATCCCACACAGGGGACACCAAAAAAGAGAACCAGCAAAAAGAGAAAAAAGAGAACCAGCAAAAAGAGAAAAAACTGTAACTGAATCGGATGGAGTCTATCGTACCAGAGCAGACTTCATTCACCAACCTAGATCTCCCACTCCGACGGGGGAGGACGCCTCCAGCGATCACAATCTTCAAAGCATTACTTCGAACAACCATTGGACTACACAATGGAAGAGGCGGAGGAGGGGCCACAGATGGTGGTTTGGGGAGGAGTAGGATGGGTATGAAGGGAGACGAAGAGAAAACCTCCGAGGTCTAAGATCGAGAGATGGAAAAACCCCATGAGGGGGAGAAATTCCTCCCTTCCCGTCACCCATTGGGACATAAAACCCTGAGGGAGGGGAAAGAGAGAGATAGGCGGCGGCTAGGGGTGTGCACGGGTCGGACAGGTCGGGTATCAATTTTTTTGGCCTCGAACCCGAACCGAACGAGTGGGAATAACCGTCCTTGTGCCCGCTTTTTTTGGTCGGGTCGGGTCAGGTCGAGTAAGAAAAACAGCACCCCGAGCCCCGAACCGAAAACTAATTTTTTTCAAAAAATGGACCCGTACCCGATCGAACCACATGTTCGGCCCCGCCCGAAACCCTTCGGGTCAGGTCGGGTCCGTCGGGCCACAGGTTTTTTGCACACCCCTAGTGGCAGCGGCGGCTTCTTTAGGGTTACAGAGAGAGAGATTTTGAAGGGCGGGATCTGCAAAATTCACAACCCAAATTGATTTTAACCGTCGCAATTTGTTGTGGTATTCCAGGAGAGACAATTTGCTTACGACATATATATGGGCTCTTATAGGTCATCCACAGTGGTATAATCAAAAACCAATTATTTCTAAAGTTAATAATATTGGTGCAAAAAATGGCTCACAATGATATAATCAAACTTAGCAACATCCTTAAAAATAATCAAATTTTGGGTTTTGGATAACCAAAACTAGCAACCTTTTTCAATAATCAAAATTTATGGACCCCCCACACCACATAAGTTAACAAGTTCTAAAATTTATATGCACGCGTGTTTCAATTGGTATTTTCTTCTTCTCATCTTCACCTACTCTATATCTTATTCACTTCACCCACAAATTATTTCTTTTTTTTTCCTCAAAAAGTGAAACTCATATCTCTCGATCATCTATAATTCAACTCATCGTCGCCAGATTACGGTATTTCACTCTTCTTTCCCGTTTCTATTCCCCAAAAAAAAAATCATAATAAGAGGGAAAAAAGTCACCAATTGTTCCCTAAAATTAAAAGAGGGAATCGATATATTTTTGCCCAAAAAAACATAAATGGAGAGAAGTGAATGGCGAGAAACATGAGAGAGAGAGATAGAGAGAATGTGTGAAATTGTAGTGGATTCCTTATTTTAGTTATGAATTAGAAGTGACCATTGTAAAGCTCAATATTGTTAAGCTTAGCAACATTTTAAGTAAATAATTAAAAGCTGATGTGTCAATTTTTGAACCTTAACTCTTAAGAGCAAGTGCATCAGAGTAGGTATATGTTGGTTTGTAGGTAAAATGGAGAGTGGAAATGAGAAAACTCACCTGCACCAGATTAGCAATCTCCTTCGGTAAACTACATTTGCTACAAAACCTCTGTATATTTATCTAGCAACTGTAGCAGAGGTATGATTAAACAACTATTGTTTCTTTCTCCTCTATCCTCCTCCATTATCATTTATCTTCTCTCTCTGCAATTGAATACTAATATTTTATGGTATTTTAAAAGAATAGAGATAATAATAGAGAGAATTGGTGTGGGATTGAGAAAGATTTGAGTAGATAAAATAAAAAAAATAGACTATTGAATAGCTAAAATGCATATTCCTTGGTGTACATACTCTAAAGGAGCCTCACGATTCAACTTAATAATTTGGTGTTGTTCGATAAAATAGAAAATACATAGTTGGAAATTGTAACTTTATAGTACTGAAAAAGATGTGGTAAATCTTTAATTCAACATTGTTTTTTAAACATCTATAATTCAACGTGTAGAATCTATAAATCATTACTTATTTGCATTTTCCAAGTAAAAAGTTTTGGCGTACAAACAGTAGAATAGTAACCCGAGGGTTGGCCCAGTGGTTATTATTGGGATTTTAGAGATTTGCCTCTCCTAAGTTTTTATGTTCGAAACTTCTCAGACGTTATCAACTTATTTAGGACCAAATTCATACAGAGCATTTGTTCCTGCTTCAAGTGTGGCTTCCGTTAGTGAACAATGAGCTTATGATCTCCTAAGATATGTCGAGTTGTGCGTAAATTTTACCGGACACCTAGGCCCCGTTTGATAACCGGACTATGCCTTGGGATTGGACTACCAATCCCAAGGGCTTCCCAAACCCTTGTTTGATAACCGGATTATTACTTCGTTGGGATGAGCAATGAGCTCCATATGGGGTATTAGCAATACCCCGTGAGACTTGGTATTCATAGTCCAATCTCAACCCCTTCTCATTATCAATCCCTTCTTATTACCAATTTCTTCTATTAATTCAATCTCATCATCTAATCTAATCTCATCTCAAACAAACATGATATTAATAATTTCATCCCAAACAAATATACTCATTATCAATTTTTTTCTCATTATCAATCTCAATCTTAATTTTATCTCATTACGAATCTCATCTATCTAGCACTGTTATTAAACGGGTGCTAAAGTTGAAAAAAACAGAGTGGATAGATCCAATTTGCTGTCAATCTATCTTGTACAGTATGATGTTATAATCATGTACAGCCGTCTGTAAATACTAGTACTTCTACCAAAAAGTAATGCAACTTTTCCTAATCTTTAGCTTTGGTTTGAAACACGTGACTCTCACGAGACCCTCGGCATTAGCGTAGCGTCACGACCGTATCTGATTTTGTGCAAAAAAGTTGAGAGAGACAAGGTGGGTCCTACACCTCATTAAATGGAAAAAAAATTGTCAATGGCCCAGAGCTTACTAAATTGACATTTTTTAGCCCCGTTCCAGAACGATAAATAAGTATTTATTTTTTAAGAAGATAATTTCAAGCTAAAAAATTATGTGCTTATACAAATAATTTTTCTATCACTATGGATCTTATTTAATAGATCTTATTGAGATCTTTAATACGGTACAAAAAAATTTGAAAAATTATTTTTTATTTATATTATTTTTGAGTTTGAAAATGTGAAATAAGTACTTATTTTTTAAAAAGGTGTTCTGGAACAGAGCCGTAGTCCTTCTTGTGTAGTAAGAGGTCAGGATTCGAGTTCTGTTGTTGACAATTATGATTCAGAGTTATGGTAAATGCCTGAAATTTACTGTGAACTACTCCCTCCGTCCCAATTTGTTTGTCCAATTGTCGAAATACGTGTCTTTTAAAAATATACGTATATCTTACATTTTATAATATTTTTTATGATTTTGAAGATTTTGTATAATAAAACTAACTGATATCTATCAAACAAAATTCATATTGCATATTAAAAACATTACGAATTAAAAAATATAGACAATTTTTTGAGAGGTCAAACGCTCTCAAAAAGTCAAAAAGGAGACAAACAAATCGGTACGGAGAGAGTAATCTACTACCATCCTACTAATCCCCGTTGATAGTGATATATAAAAAATTTAAGAAAAAATTTGGTCCAGGACTGTGACATTTTTCTCCCCTTTCTTTTTGGGCCGTTAATTATGTGGACACGTATCGCATCCTTTTAGAGCTAATCAATTCATGAGCAAGCAGTCATAAAAGCTGCTACTGGTACAGCAGCGGCGTGCAAAGATAACGCATGCAACTCGCTTTTGGGTCCATCTCGAATTCAACAAAGATAATCGAAATTGTTCATTTCGTCTAATATATTTCGTTTAAAATACCTGTGAGAAATCAATTTCATCCGACATCGATAAGTGCATTTAAGAAACATCCAAAATTGCTTTAGAATTTAGCCTAAACTCTGAAGTAATGTTTGATGTTTGGTAAAATTGTATACGAACTTCAACTAATAATTTTTGTGACCCTGTCGATTTTGTAGTTCAATTTTATGTAGTACTAGAAGTTATTTTTGGATGGTTCGTAGAATTCTTTTATTATTGGATTTGGATTGGATCGGAGTATATTTGACTGCAAGTAGACGTGGTCCAAATGAGACCTGCGAAATATTCTCTTTATTTTATTTTATTTTATTTTATTTTTGAAGATTTTGAGGTTTCTTATTGCGTGAAACCCGAAAAAAAAAATGATTGAACCAATGTACGGAACCAGATCCCACTTATGAGTTGGTCTAGCTTCGATCTACTAAATTTTCTCAAGTTTTCAGATGCTGCTACGCACACCGACGGGCGCTCAGGACCCACTCTGGCCCGTATAGATGATCTAAGCCGTTAAATAATTTTTTTTTAAAAAATACGATTGGGCTAGTGAAAATCAACTCAATCTGATATGTGTAGGTTATAACGCTCCGAATTTTGAGAACGTTAAAAGGACATTTTTATTGAAATTTCAAAATAGAGTTTGGCTCATTATTACAACACAATCTCCATAAGAGTACTTTCATTACAAAATGGAGGGAAACTAGAGTTCCTAATTACAGCTCTGTCTGCTCCTCCATCCTAGTCAGCTCTTCAACTCCAAAGGTCTCCAAGGTGTACAGCTTACCTTGATCATCTACAAAGTCTGACACATTATACCAACGTCGTCACTAGTATAATATGTCAGGGTCACCAAAGGTAACACCATAAGCTACGAGAGCTCAATAAAATAATCAATACCCACTAACTATTAATTTACCAATAATAGATCACATAGTACATGCATAATTGACGAAACAGTTAACAATGACACATCCGCAAATATTGGTGTCCATAATTTTTTGAGTTTTTTCTACGCGACTTCTCGTAGACCGTTTCACTGATTTCACCTTTCATTAACCAAATCAACATTTCAAAATCGTCATCTTAACACACTCAACCTCTGTTCTGCCGTTCCGGTCTCCCGAGTATCCTCACAATGATTCCGCCGCACCGGGTTCCCATTGGCGCACAAAACTTTGCATTGGCTCCTCTCCGCGGATAACCAAGCCATATTACCAATGAAGCTACCACGTCCGGCCCCATTGGCAATCTTCACAATGGGCTACCAAGTTCGGCCACATTATGGTTTTCATAATCCACGCAATGAGCTACCAAGTCCTGCCATATTGAGAGTTTTCATTCACACAACGGGCTACCAAGTCCGGCCACGTTGCGATTTCCACAAATCCACACAATGGCTACCAAGTCCAGCCACATTGCAGATTTTCTTACACACAATGGGCTACCACGTCCGGCCACATTGCGGTTTCAAAACATACCTTGCCATTAACACACCTTAGGTGCCATGTTTCTACTTTTTCGATTTTTGTGTCTCGTTTTCATGCAACGATTCCGCGGTAGGACTTTTCACATACGTAATCATAAATCATTGAGTACTGCTATATATACCGACCAAAGCATACCGACGGTGTACCGACGGCCGCGCGCGGCCGTCTCTGGCCACCGGACGGCCGATCCGAGCCGTCCAAAAATTTAAAAAAAAAAACCGAGGGGCCCAGCGCGGGAATCAACGGCATCCGATGTGTGTAGGGTGCTTGATCTAAACACCCTATACACGAAAATAGGGTGTTTAGATCAAGCACCCTACACACATCGGATGCCGTTGATTCCCGCGTTAGGCCCTTCGGTTTTTTTTTTTAAATTTTTGGACGGCTCGGATCGGGCGTCCGGTGGCCGGAGACGGCCGCGCGCGGCCGTCGGTACGGTTTCCCTACAAAAATGGTCGGTACATATAGGATTTTTCTAAATCATTCATTATAATCTTGAAACTAAACTAACAAGATCATCCAGCTCTATATTAATCATCATGCTCAAATCACAACTTAAAGCATAACGCCACATGTACGGACGCATTTGGAGTGAAAATCATTTATGCTTTACAGCAAGACAAGTAATGCAAGCAATTCATGTATACATGCTCATAAACATCCTAAAGATCAAAATACGAATACTTCTATCAAACGATAAAGTCTTATCTTTCAAAAAAATCGTTCTTTCTTCCTTGGTGGGAAGTTCAAAACAACATATGTTTATTAGAATAAATGTCAATTATTCCAACATGCTCATACTTCTATTAGCGAAAACAAATTTGTGAATTATCATGCATTCCAAATCTTATAGGTGAAAGATAACCTTATATACTTAAGGAAAACGGTTAAGGACATTCTACGTATACTTAGAGATAGGGGATAAGGATAATCTATCGTTCTTCTTGGCGGTAGGCCGGCTACGGAAAAGTAAGTCGGCGGTCGAACGGAGTAATTTCTTACGGTAAGCTTCCGGTAGCTCCGAAAGAGAAAGGTTTCTTTTGAAACTTGTTCTTGACTAAACTACTTAAACTTTTTGGATCGAAAGGGTGGTCGAGTGGTGGTTTAGTGGCGGTCTAGGATGAATTTCTTAAAGAACACAAGAACAACTCAAAAACAAGAAGAACAAAGAACAATTGCAAAGATTTTAGAGAGAGAAGTTGAATGGGTGAATGTATGAGCTGAATGGCAAAGATGATGTGCTATTTATAGCCAAACTAACTTCTATTACCCAATGAATAAAATTATCCCTAGCAATTATTATCTAATGGTTAAAAGAGTAAATCATGATTGAAAGCCTTCCATGACTTGTCTAATCCAATCTTTAGGCATAAGGCTATAAAATCAAGTAGGATCTTAGGCTTTCTAGGTAAATCTAGGTGATCATAGTCTAGATTGGCAAGTCTTACAAGTCTAGGGTAGGGTTTGATTAGGCTAAGGCATAGCCTTCCATGTTTAGTCATTCATAAGTCTAGATTGTAGTCAATTTTTAGGATGATTAAAGGCTACTTTGGAATCAAATCTAGGATGATTAGGGATAGGATTCTATGCTAGAAATTGACTAGAATGAGTTGCCTAGTCAATTGGACTTAAGGCTAAAATAGGGCTAAAGAGGTAGCTTGTGCAAGTGTACAAACCTCAAAGTACAAACATGCACCTCTCTCTCTCTCTCTCTCTCTCTCTCTCTCTCTCTCTCTCTCTCTCTCGGCCTCTTTCTCCCTCTCTCTCTCTCTCATTTCTCCCATGTGCCTAATATATATAAGTACATATATACATATATCTAGGAAAGTAAAACCTAAATAATTAGACTTAAGGCTATGACTTAGGTGTGCATGCATGACATAATTAATCTTGCTTCTTTTGGAAGCAAAATGATGGCTATGACTTGTCTTATCAAGTTGTATATATATATATATATATATATATATATATATATATATATATATATATATATGTGTGTGTATATAGACTTGGCAAGTCTAATCTCTATTAACCAAGGGATAATAATTTTCCTACCCAATGGGTAAGGAAAAAGTAAGATTGACATGACATGACCCAAGATTTTTTTTTGACTTGTCACATCAAAGCTTTATTGACCATTAAAACTCTATTACCCAACGGTTACAAGTTTTCCTAGCGGTTATTAACCAAATGATGAAAGAGAAAGGAACTAGGTAGTTTGGTTTCTCCAACTAACCGGTTAAAAACTAATTTTACTTGCCATGTAGAATTTCTAGTCAAGAAAATGAAATTTAAAGATTTTTTTTAACTTGTTAGGAAAATATATAAGTGTTTTTATAAGCATACTTGTCTTTAGAAAAGGCTTAAATTGTCCAGGACGAAAAGATATAATTTTATAAATCTCAAATCTAATTATGACGGATTATTAGAAACAAAAACAGAATTTTTAAAGAAATTCAAGTAATTTAAATAAAATTTAAATATTTAACGAAATTTTTATTTACCAAAAATCAGGGTCATTACATAGGTGCTCGATCCAATCTTTTATTTTTTCTTTTTATTTTTTCGAATTCGTGAAAAAAATAGAAGATTGAATAGAGCACATACACATATCGGATTGAGCTGATTTTTCACTGGCCCACTCATATATTTTTTTAAATTATTAAACGGCTCGGATCATCCGTGTGAGACCCGGAGTGGGCTCTGCATGCCTGTTGGTGGCTCCCGTTGGTGTGCCTCGTCGGTTTCTTTAGACTTTCCGTTTTCTCAAACTGAAATTTCTACTCGGTGAAGGATTGTACAAACCCAACCAAATCGAACCATTTTAACCCTACTTTTGTGGTGTTTACGACGACGCACGCATAGCTCACCCATCTACCTCAGTTTATTTTCCTTTCTATTTAATTGCGTCTTCTAATTTATACTAGTACTAGTGCATGCCCGTGCCTGAAGGCACGGGTCAAACAATTGGTACACGCCAATGCACACAGAACTCACGTGCAATATATCATTCACTATCCAACGAATTCAACTATGCAAAAAAACAATAACCCAAACATATTCGAGTGACCTTAGTTATGTGTGAACAAACTGATTGTGCCCAAAGGCACATACCAACATAATGTTATCACCATGAAAAACTAATCAATTACTCGTGCCGACAACACTACCTACAAATTTAGAGTGTATTTACTATTTAAGATAGGAATGTATTACAATTGATTGGATTTCTACATGAATTCATATTGTGCATCAACTCACTTGCTCTTCCATTTTGATTGAAGCCAACAACCAAAGCAATACAACACACAACACATGACCATAAGAGGAAATGACCAAAACAAAAACATAAAAGATAGGAAGAAAACAAAAACAAAACAGAGAAGGCGACATGGCCTCTCAAAAATAACCCATGCACTATCAGTTGCAATGAGATTTTTTCTTGTGAACAAAGAGCTGTGGGGTTTCAAAGGAAACCATTTCTTTCCGTTCAATTCTTATATCTTCCGAGACATCAGTCACTTTGTTGCCCTCTCATGTAGTTTTTTTTTAGAGTTGTTAGACTGTTACTACAATACATCATGATCTTGCATTCCTTGATCAGATTGCTATGAAGCTGGTTTTCTTTGATCAGATTCACCGCTTTCAGCCCCCTATTTCTACTTGAGTCGGTCCTTGTCCCCAAATGTATCCAAGTCTTGGGGCTAACCCCCCCCCCCCCCCCCCCCAAGTTCAGCCTCCATGCTCACGCAGTCATGCAACTGTCATCCCTATGTACTCCACTAAAGCAAGCAATTAATTTCGAAGGAGTCAGTATCATGGTAAACTGCATTATGCAAGAAAATTGTAAGTCACTCAATGGCAAGTATATTGACCAAAGACACCAAGTTTGAGAACATAACAGGCTGATGGCTCTAACTGGAAGTTATTCCTAAGCAAACCTTAAAAAAGTAAATAAACCTAAGACCATCATTTCCATGAAACTATATCCAATATCTTAGTCCCTGGACAATACAACCAATATACAAACCGTTCATAAAGATGACGAACAATTGAAACTCAAATTTAGTGTACAAATAAAACTTAATAAGCTTGTTGTTGCAGCCTTCTCAATTAGCTTAATGTACCATTCATAATGACCAATGACCATGGACAGACGAATAGGAAAAAGCATCAAATCTAATATGGAGCACCCCAACTGTGTCACATGACTACGGTGAGGGTTAATCTAAGTCTTATTTTTACACATTTTGCATATTAGATGTTGTTGGACAATTTTTTTGTTTTTCCAAGATCTAACAGTCAAGGGTTCCAAGCTGAAACCACCACCAACTAAACCTTTTGCATAAATAATTTTTTTAGTTTTGTCTGGCGTGATCTATTAAACTGTGCATTCCAGACCAGCTAGAAATTGGCGACAACATTATATCTATTCATGTGTATAATAAAAATAGATGCAAGAGATGTTTTACCAGATAGAAATTAGCCACATCATTATACTATTTATGTGTATATTAAAAATAGATGCAAGTGGCATTGTACCATTACACACCCACCAAGTCACGGCGCAAGCGAGATAATTTGTTGCATATGACGCTACTTTTACTTTCATGAAACATAATACATTCTCGTAACTTAAATTATCACGAAGTTTAAATTGGTCGTCATACCTTTAAATAACATGCAAAATCAATTGTATTAACATTTCTAAAATTAAAGTAAATGAAGGAGAGTCAGCACGATGCACGTGATCTAAGACGACGTCCTATAATATCCTCTGCAAAAGAGTAGAAAAGGACAGAGTTACACAGAAGGAAAAAATGATAAATTGAAGGAATTTGTTAACCTATTATTGGTAGAGAAACAAAAAGAAAATAACGTATGATATGGTTTTTCACATTTTCCCTTTGGTTGCTCTTGATCGATATGATGATTTCTCTTGCAAAAAGAAAATATCAGAGGAAAGTATAAAAGAAAATCCAACCAATCGAATCTATCTACAAAACAAATGTCAAAATAAAACATAGAAATGAAACCAAGGATCAAACTACTCACATTAATATATAGTTTTTCAAAGATTCAATCTCATCAGAAAGTTGAACCACTCCTGCATAATACGAAAAATTCAAAGAAAAGAAACAAAATTCAAGAGATTGAGAATCAGTGTATCAAACCTGCCTATACATTTTCGGGGGGAAAATAGGAGAAACCATCATCGAAGAGAAAGCAATAGCTGGGGCGGCCAAAAAAAAAAAAAAAAAGAATGTCTTCCGAGAGGTAATATACAGGAAAAAATAATATATATGGAAAGTGTTTCCTTCAATTTTAAATTTTGAAATGGAAGTCGGCAATTTCCCAAAATCAATTGTTACGTAGATGGCAAATCTTGCTCAAATTATATATGGGAAGTGTTTTATTTTTTTTTCCTACTCAGCTGAGAGTTCCTTTTGAACGAAGATTACCATATATATCTTTGTCCAAACAATGTAAGTTATTTACTAAATTGCCATTGGTTTGTATGTGAAAGGTGGAGAAATTTGGACCTTTGGATTTGTTTGTATGAGTAGATAAAATTTGTGTTAGAGAGAAATCTGAACCGTTGAGAAGGAATATTCCTAAAGATACCCGTCCTGTTTTATAATATAGATTTCCATATACTTCCTTGAACCATATGGTTTTTAATTTCATTCGAGTTGACGTGGTTGAGAGCTACTTGTAGAGTATCCATCAACAAGTTAAATCAGCTAAAGAAATGAGATCCAAATGAAGATTAAATACTCGTGAAATTGCATTCAAATTAGTGAAGGTTTGATCTTAATGATCACGGATCAAAAAAATAAAGAAGATCTTAATGATCATGAAATTCCAATGAGATGAGGAACACATGAAATGATACTTTCTATTTTAGTCAGAGTGCCATTTATTGCAATAGGCTCTCCATATCTTCCTATATTTTTATTAATTATGGATCTCAACTCTAAAATGTCAAATAAGATTCATAAATACGGCCCAAGATTCTCTGTGTTGAAAAATAATGTGCTCCTGTGTCGAGTGCATTTGGACTGTTAGATTGTGTGAGCTCTTTTTTTTTAATGTTTTGAAATTTTTGTGTGATCCAATGGCCCAAAATACACTCGGCACAGGGGCACACAATTTTTCGACACAGAGGATCTCAGGCATATTTAAATGAAATTTATTCCAAATCCCAATGCTCATCGTTAGAATCGTCATTGTTTTGCAAAGACGCTCTCCTTTGCGACCAACGAGAAGAATGTTGGAATCGTAATTGTGATGCCTAAATTTTTTTACTCCTAGTAGTTTGAGAATTTAGATCGCTTGTACCAATGACGTCGGTATACCTTTGATCTCCTGCGATTTCAGTATCTATCACATAAAAAACTCTTACCGGCCGGAGTACTTTTGTGCGATCCTGCGACAGAAATTTTACGAAAACAAATGTACATAGGCAGAATTGTACACGAACAGTAGGTACATTGAAAAATGGGTACACGAGTAGTGTTGCCATAGTTTGGATGTTTAAGGAGAGATGACGTATAGGAGTAATTATTCAGTGATCGGTGCCCAACACCTTTCGGACATTTATGTGGGGTCTAGTGTTGAATCTTGCAAAAATAAAAAATTCTTATCGGCCGGAGTACTTTTGTGCGATCCTGCGACAGAAATTTTACGAAAACAAATGTACATAGGCAGAATTGTACACGAACAGTAAGTACATTGAAAAATGGGTACACGAGTAGTGTTGCCATAGTTTGGATGTTTAAGGAGAGATGATGTATTGGAGTAATTATTCAGTGATCGGTGCCCAACACCTTTCGGACATTTATGTGGGGTCTAGTGTTGAATCTTGCAAAAATGTATGGTGATAAGGGTTTTGGGCACCTTAACACCACTGAATAATTATTTGAGGCATAGAGAGGAGTTCTTGTGTTTCTTAGCTTGGTTTTGTTCGTTTTGGAGTCTTAAAGTTCCTAGGTATGATTTTCGATAATTTTTTTTTTATCTATTTCACTCCACTTAATATCCTAAAAAATGGTTGTGGATTTTGTCACTCCCTTTTTTGTTAACGTCGCTCTCCTGCAAGTGTATTTTTGCACTAAAAATACACTTCAAAAATACACTTATAAGGAAGTGGCGTTAACAAAAAAGCAAAAATACATCTGCAAGGGAGTGAAGTTAATAAAGAAGGGAGTGGTAAAATCATTTCCCTGAAAAATCTTCCTCAATATCCAAATTGAAGATGGCATCGGCCACGTGTCACAATAAGTTTTGTAAAAATTTAAGCGCCAACTAACGGCCGGCCACACCCGCTACCCACGAACTGTACAGTGTCTTAATAGCCTCCGTATAAGTGCGACCACAACCATCCAACTCCTACCTCCAATTAAAAGTCCCCAACACTACCACTCGAAGGATATTTCTGTCTTCTTACACGATAACTTAAGGATAATACAGTAACTTCACTGATGACCCCATCCACTTGTCGCGATAATCCAACCGAAACATTGAGTTCCACGCATCCAAAAATGGTCTTGTTTGTAGAGAATCCAACACAACTCCCCAACAACCATTCTTCCCTCCACCTTGAGTCTCAAGACTCTCAACTCTTTCTTTTCATAACTCATTGTCAATTGCGGGACAAATTTCATCGTCCATCAGCGGATCCAACTAAAGTTAGAGCGCAAAAGTCTTGATAAACCGGCCTAAAAGTTTTTTGAAAACTCATGTGTTCAAGTTAATTTACGCTAAAATAACCAAAAAGTTAATAGCATCGGAGAAAATTGGTTAAAGAACACAACTTTATTTGGAGCCGTCACTTGTATATGAGACCATGTGCATTGAATGATTTTTAACGAAATTTATATCTGGAGTTGTATTTTAAAATTGTGTTCGTAGCATTACTATAACCCAGAAGTCTGAACCTTAAAATCCCATTCCCAAGTCAAGAAATACTCAGAAGCCGTGGGTTATATTTTATAGCAGCCACTGGAATTCCTGATTTCCATTTTCCTGATTCAAAACTTCTCTCCAGTACCTTCCTTTTCTTCCCTATCTCTGTACACCCAATTTGTGAATGCCAAATTCTACAAAAACCACCTCAACAACAAGTAGTAGTCACAAAAAATGGGCATCTCTGATTCAATTCCGGTCCACTTCTCACTATCCTCCTCCTCTTCAATTCTCGATGTAAGCACTGTCGTTGCCATCACTGTGTTTGTCGCCCTCCTCTGTGCTTGCATCGTGATTGGTCACCTCATCGAGGAGCATCGGTGGGCCAATGAATCGATCACTGCCCTTCTTCTGGTTTGTATAGTTGTAATTATGGTTGTTTGTGAACTGGGTTTTTGGTTTTATGAAATGTGTTTCGATCAGTTTGGCTAGTAATTCGTGTTTTCGGTATTTGTTGTTAGGGTTTGGTGGCTGGGTTAGTGGTGTTATTGATCAGCAAAGGCCACAGCTCGCAAATACTTACTTTCAGTGAAGAACTGTTCTTCATCTATCTGCTGCCCCCAATCATTTTCAACGCTGGGTAAGATATCTCTCTGAGCCGGTTCTGAGCTAAAGCCGAAGAGGCAGCCACTTTACGCCCAAAAAATTTTCAAATTTTAGGGGTCTCTCCTATTTTTGTATCCTTTGTAATAGTCTAGCAAAAAAGGTCCAATCTTTAATTTTTGCTTTAAGCTCCTGAAAAGTCAGGTCGGCTCTCTCTCTATCCCTCCCTCCCTCCGTGTATGAGCGAGAGCGCGCGTGCATGTGTGTATGAACATAAGTCTATATGTTTGTGGGAGTAAAAAACATGTATGAAGAAATTGTGCAGTGAGAGCTCCTTGACTCAGACCTTACCAAATTGAGGTTGTTCGGAGACCTCGGATCCTTAATTTTTTTTATTAAGGCCATTTTGCTTCTTAACTGTTTGAATTATGCCATTAATCGGGCTTTTCCGCTTGGATTTGGGTTTCCCATTTGAGTGCCTCATATGAAGTGAAGTTTTTATTGGTTTTTTTTACTCAAACTAAGTAAAGATTTGAGTAATGGACTAATGTGGGATTCGTTTTGAGTCAATTCTATAGCACTGGGGAATTTGGTTCTGCAAGAAAATTTGTTTAAATCTCTAGGTATTTTCGTATTTTGTAATTGGATCTGTTTTCATGTGTTGGGATGGTTTTCCTTCTCAATCTAGTTAGATACTTAGATGCATAACCTTTTTTTGTTTTTGACCTTGAGTTCTGATTTACTGAATGGATTTTTTATTGTAGTTTCCAGGTCAAGAAAAAGCAATTCTTCAAGAACATCTCGATAATATTGATGTTCGGAATAATTGGCACAATTATATCGTTCTGTCTCATATCACTCGGTAAGATGAGTAATTGCTTGTGCCTTCTGCGTGTTTGTGTTTCTTTCAGATTTCCAAAACACGATTTCTTCTGTTGCCTAGAAATCATTTTTTTTCAATCATGTCTTTAGCATCAATAAATTGATTAACTAGTGAGTATAGAATATCCATTGGTAAACCCATATCACCAATTGCAATACTATTAGTACGAGTCAGTACTGACGGAATTGCTATTTACATGAAATGTTCATATACAATATCGAATCAAAGGAGCCTAACGTAATTGTGTTATTATTTTCCCTTGCAGGGGTCGGTTTGCTATTCAAAAGGATTGGTGTGACAACCCTGGATATTAAAGATTACTTAGGTGACCTTTACTCACACTTATTTTGGATTCTTTGCTTTGATCCCTTTTCATCCCCATGTATTGATTGTCAGAGCTTCATTTACGTGCAGCTATTGGTGCCATACTATCAGCCACAGATTCCGTTTGCACGTTGCAGGTACATCCCGAAAATTAATCGAAAAGATGGTGAGTGGATTTGTACTCAATAATTGAAACACGCCATTAATTTGCAAATTCTTTTTTCTCATGTCGAAGGTCCTCAATCAAGATGATACACCCTTCCTTTACAGTGCCATCTTTGGGGAGGGAGTAGTGAATGATGCTACCTCGATTGTGCTTTTCAATTCAGTCCAATCGCTTAATATCAGCAACATTGATGCTTTGACAGCCTTGAAATTATTGGGAACCTTCCTTTACCTCTTCTTCAGTAGTACTGCACTTGGAATAGCAGTAAGTTATCAGCTGTTTTTCAACCTGTTTTGGTTACAGAATGAACAGTTAAAATTATGCAGACTATTTTAAAGTTTGGTGGTGTTCTGATTCTGCAACTGTGGATCATGTATTTGGATACGACCATCCTTGTTTTGGAGTTTCAATAATCTTTTTCTTTGTTCTTGGTTTTCTTTTGGATGTGTTTATATTAACGCCAGCAGAGATTTGAACTGGACATTTCCTTTCTCTCATGTTCATGCCGCTGTGGCCATGAACACAACAGTTTGTCATACCAAATATAATAATTTCGCTCAAATATCCAAATAAATGCATAGCAAGTGGGAATTTCCTTATCTTGACATACTGTTATTTACCTTTCCCAGCCAGATAAAAGATCACGTTCATGCTTCCATTTTATTATTTTGATAGTCCCCTTTCTATGTGACACTAAGCAACCCTATATTTGTTCAATGGATTACAAATCACTCAAAACTTTTGATCAAAATTATGTGTTACCGAATGTAGATTTGTGTTAACGGTAATCGTTGTCCTCTAACAGCTTTCCATGGCATTTCAGGTGGGGCTTTTAAGTGCATTTGGCATAAAGACACTTTACTTTGGAAGGTAAAAATGAACAGCTTTAGCTTTTTCTTCTCATTCCGAAACTTTATATGGGCTCCCCTGTAGTCTTTTCATTTTTATTCTTATACTTTCAGGATTTGCTTCTTAAATAGTTCTCTGTATCTACAGTAACCCCACCTGATTTCTCCCTAATGTTTCCAATGATTTTGGATCTCTATCCTTTTCTTGGGCTCCAATTACAAAACTCTCATAAAGTCAGAAGTCAAGAAAATTATAACTAGAACTTTCCACAGAATTGATGACTAAAGTACGATAAGGATTCGCATGAAAAGGGTTTTATAGGGCAGTGGTAACAGATGTGTCAAGTCACAAAAGGATTTTTCATTATTTCCTTTCTGCTTATATATTTGAACCAATTAACATGGCTGGCAGCCCGGCAGGCCTAGCCAAAGCTTAAACTTCATGAGTTATGACCTAAGTCACATAATGCGCGTGCATGAGCGAAAGGGCCCTTTGAAAGCATCCCAAACTACTAAATTTCGTGAGGGCGAGTATTGGGAGAGGGAGCTTTTAAAGTAAGGCTTGAGAGCGGAAAGGAGTCCTGTTATGTGACCTACGTTATGACACTTAAACATTGCTCAATTTTTATTTTTTGTAAGTTAATTCATTGAAACAAAACCAATTACAGGTGCAAAGGGGCAGTCCCCAAAGAAAGAGATCAAACAAACTAAGGCACCAGGCCCACAAAACAGCAAAACAAGGAAAATGAAGCTCAGTCTCAAACATAGAGGAGACCTCCTAACAAAATCTAAACATATCCAATTCACTCAAGTTGAAGCAAACACCCTAGGGGAAATATGCCAATCTGTGCAGATAAATCTATTTACGTCAGTTGTCTTCAGATTTCTCCAAGACCTAATATAGGCTCTCACATCCGATTCAACTCCCAAACTGATTTTGGTCCAACGGCTACTTTTTCTGAAAAATCCTTCATTTCTTTCGCCCCATATAAGGCATGGAACAGCTGCTACGGGGAATATTTATGCACAAGTTAGCAGCCAAAGGGGGAGAACTGCATTACGCTTGAGTGTAGAAAGAATGATGAGATGGATCTTGAAACGTATATACTAATCTCTTTACATCCATAGACAAGAAACAAAATGGATGCAATAAAGAATTATAAAAGTGTTTTGCACACTTACACATTGGAAAACTGAAAATTTAGCATGTGGGTTTCCTTAGTGAAAACAGAAGCAAAATAACTCAATCCAAAAAATTACTTGTAGTAATACTCAAAGGCATATGTTCCTAGTGTTTCTGGATTGAAATTTCGTTATCATCATTTAAGCTAATTGTTTTTCTAGTATGGTTGTACTTATATGTTGACATTATTCTACCTTAACAGACATTCCACAGATCGTGAAGTTGCAATCATGATGCTTCTGGCCTATTTGTCATACATGGTGGCTGAGGTACCATAGCTTTCCAGAGGACATTTTCAGACTGTCTACCTCCTTAAAATTGCAATAGAATATGCGAGAAGAACAATAAGTTCGATATTAGTGTTTTGTTCACTACCTATACATGTGTATCACATTTAGGTGGGGTTTTCTACAGCTTAGGCCCTCTGAAGATTATTAAATTACCCGTCTTTTTTATTGTTATTTATAGTGCATTCTTAGCTCCCTATACAGAAGGAATTAGTGATGCAAAGATGGGTCTTCTGTATACTTTATAATGTTATACTTAGTGCTGAAAAGATGCAATCACGTGCTAGTTTTGTTCCTGTCTATTCATTTCTTGTTTAAGACTTCAGGCAAATAAAGAAGCTATCAAAGCTATGCAAGTCAAACGAGTGGCAGATTTTAGATTATCCCTTGGGCTTCTTGGTTGTTTACTCTCCTTCAAACAGTAGACTTTTCAACCTTTGTCACTTGTTCTAATGTCCCTAGAAGTTGTTGAATCTTTTCCAATATGAGATTGGATGCCAGAAGTCTTGTTTGTATTTCACTTTTTTGGTGCCGCTGGAAAATCTGCACAAATAGGATTCATGATTAGCAAAGATCCTAGATCAGAGTTCTGCTTTTGAATAACAGTTGAAAGCAAACTTGATATTTCTCTTAATTTTTTAGACATCCGCTGGCTAAAAAGTTCGAATGTTCTGAACGTACGTCCTATCATGGTAATTCTATAAAGTTGGAAGGAAGGGAAATTTCCTTTTAAGGGTCCCTTGATTGTGTAGAAGGACAACAATATTTTCCCTTGCTATGACGTAAATCAATTGAACTTTGTTAAAGAAATCAACCTCATCAGGGAAAAAAATAAACTGTTGTGCCCTTTGCAAGAAATGTGTCGATTTTGATAGTATTGATTCCTTCTGCACTGGTAACTTCAGAAATGGTTTGTGGATTCTGTTACGGATTTCTTGAAAAACGGTATAGTGGAACACGTCCCATGCACGTCCAATGTCTTTTAAACCAAAGTCCTAACATATTTGTTTCATCTTGCAGGTGCTCAATCTTAGTGGGATTTTGACTGTTTTCTTTTGTGGCATTGTCATGTCTCACTACACATGGCACAATGTTACTGAAAGCTCAAGGGTAACAACCAAGTAAGTATAACTTTCATTTTTAACGTTGTTACATTTTTTAACATCTGATACATTATACATGATTGATGATTCCCTTGAGAGTTAATACATGATTCCCTCGGAAGTTAGTCAAATCCACCCAATAAAAGAACCAAAAAAGTGCCAATGCAACGAAGTGGTACATAAGTGATTTGCTAAAGTTACTGGCCAGGTGACAGCTTCAGTGATTTGATCAAACACTAGGTCAACAAAAGCAAAGGCCGAAATAAAGGAAGAATCACATGCTCTATCAATCTTAGAAAACATGAGGATTGCAACAATACATTTAGGATTGTGATGGGTTGATGTCATTATTGTCATAGGATACGACTTCATTGTTGTAATGTAATCTGAAGCGCTCTTCTATAGAGGGTCAGATGCCCCGGACAATATTCTGGTAAATACGTCCCCATAAAGAACACAGCTCAGTTTGATCAACCTGTTTAAGATTTACAGAAGCCCAACAAATGCACTTCAAAAAGAATTCAACTGCCAGTGAATATCAGATTTGACATATTAGAAAAGAATAGCGTAATAGTAGAACAGGGTAAACCTTTCTTTATGACTTTTTGACCAAGAGATGAAGTAGCTCTAAAAAATACTTTCAATCTCCAGCTTCACATGGATATCTTCTCTTGTACGGGGCTTCATTCCCATGTTGCACTTTATTCCATGTTGTTAGGCTTGTGTGTGTTCCCTTTTGTTTGTTGTCTGTTCGAGTTTCTGGTCCAATAGAGAAAGAGATGATTTATCCTTGTCAATGTATGAGAGACAAAATTGTTCCAGCAGGATACCTAAACCATGAGTTCTGAAACATAGGTCTAACTCAACTTTGTTTGACCCTATCAGGCATGGATTCGCTACAATTTCATTCATTTGCGAAACCTTCATATTCTTGTATGTGGGTATGGATGCATTAGACGTAGACAAATGGACAGCCAGCGAAGCAAGGTAAAATATCTATTTCTGTTTGGACCTAAATCCTGTAGTTGATTGCCAATTATGATTCCTCAACATGACAAAAGAATAATTTGAAACCAGCTCAACCAAGCAAAAACTATTTTGGTAGCCAATTATGTAAGCCTCAGAAAAAGATGCATTGAGATTAAAGCCACATCCCAGTTAAATAACCTAAGTAGTATCTTGAGACAAGTTCGTAATTTACTTAAAATGGTGCCAAAGAGTGAATTGTAGCTGTATACTACTTGTCTTCAAAACTTTGTTATTCCCTTACAATAACAAAAAGACAAATTCCTTCGGTATGAAATTTTGCCAAATTGACTCCAATTCTTCTAACTTGGGTTCGTATTCTTTCATCAGTCCCCTAACTTCAGTTGCTGTCAGCTCAACTCTCTTTGGACTGGTGTTGGTTGGGAGGGCAGCATTTGTGTACCCTCTTGTGAATATTTATAATTGCTTCGCTAAAAAAGACAGTGACAAGATTATTTTCAAGCAACAGGTAATATTTTGGGCATCTATGCAACGATTTCTTTCATTTGACTAGATATTTTTGCTGATTATCCGGAAATGTCAGTTTATCATGTGGTGGGCAGGCCTAATGAGAGGTGCAGTTACCATTGCTTTATCTTACAACCAGGTACAATAATGTGTCTACTGATTCCTACCTTTTCCTATTATTTTGTTTTACGTAAAGCTTTTTACTCAGTATTGATTTCCACATTCTAACTTTTACAGTTCTCGGATGATTCTTCCTCTGAGTCAGCATTAATGATCACAAGTACGATAATTGTTGTTCTGTTTAGCACAGTGGTAAGTAATCCAAATGATACCTCTAGAAGTTCCAGCATAATTAATCACTACTGTGTACATGTGAATGTAGTGGTAGGCTTGTGTAAGCTTACACTAATACAATTTTCGAACAGTTTTAGATCATTAGATGCGAGTAGACTTATTTTTAAATAAGTAGACATCCGAACGTAACTTAATCATTATTGGAATCTCCAGAAAAATCTATAAGCATTACGCCTCCTGTTATTGACATTTTGTATTGGTAAAACTCTACTCCTCGATGAATTTCATTACGTTTGATTTTTCCAATCCTATGTAAAACCGTAAAGAAACACATATGAAAGAAATTTGGATTAATTTTAATCACTAAATTTACTTTTTGTAATGGAAGTATACCATGTCTTGGAATGTACCCTCCAACAGGTAAACGTATTACTGCTTTCTGGTAACATTGTTTGCTAAAGCCCTGAACCGCTCCTTAACTTTCAGTTCCTTGTTGAAAAATCAAGATAACACGGTATATCTAATGTCTGCTATGGATAAAACCAAATTTTATGATTTCAGTGTGTATCAAACAGGTGTTCGGTTCAGTGACAAAGCCTCTGATCGAAGCAGTGCTGTTAAGAAATGCAAAGCCAACGGTCTCAGATGCAACTGATTCTCCAAGCCTAGAAGATCTTAGACTTCTGTTCCTCGAAAATGGTGATCCAGTTGATGAGAGTAGCAACCAACCGGTCCGTAAGAGAAGTAGTCTAAGGTTGTTAATGGCAAACCCCACGTCTACTGCTCACTACTTTTGGAGAAAATTTGATGACAGATTCATGAGACCAGTTTTCGGTGGAAGGGGCTTTGTTCCATTTGTTCCAGGTTCACCAACTGGTGCAGCAGATGAAACTTCTTAAGAAGTGTAAAGGTGAACAACATGTTTACCGTTGATTTTGCTTCTGTAAAATAGAAAAGTATGAGTAAGATATGAGTAGCAACTCGCAATCGTGTACATTAGAGCTGATTTAATTTATTGAATACTTTGCGAAATGTTCAGTTCATTATACCATGGAATAAAAGTGCATGTTGTTACTAGTATCGTAGTTTGTTATTACTAGCAATGAGATATGCGTTCCGAATCAGCTCTGCTAAGAATGTATGTATCCATCAAGCCCGTGTGTTGCTGTTGCAGAAGCCCTCTTCGGAAAAGCACTTTTATGACCTTCAAGAAAACTCCCCCACCGCGTAACTCTTCTTGTTCCCCCTTGACTCTCTTTGCTGCTATCTATAATTTCGCTTTGTTTCTTTTTATTTTGATATCAATAATATCAAAAAAGGACAATATAGAAGGAAGGGGAGAACATTAAATTTCAGAAAGGTCATGGTATAATGCATACAAATTAATATAAGTAGCCTGTGAAAGAGAGGCAATAGAACAAAAGCAAACATGCACAAGTGTATCCGCTTTTGTGAAAAGACTACATATAGAAGAAGTTGGTTAACACACCCACTGTATGGCATACTTGGCACTTCATAAGATGGAGAATAGATATTTGCCCGTGACTCTCTTGTTACGAGTATTCGAAAAGACGACTACTGCTGAAGAATTTAATAAAGACGTTTTTCGTATGATAAAAAGGAAGGGGGGGAGAGGGGGGGATGTTTAAAGATGGTTGAAGTTGCCGCCTTGTGATCGTATCTTGATGTGATTTGATTGGTTAAGCTGATATGAAATAAAGAACTTCCATGGTTTAGTAGTTTGATGGGTTTTTTTTGTCAACGAACGAGAACACTTTCATGATAAATAAGGCTTGATCAAGAGCATCCAATGAACCACTTAGCGATGGCCAGGCCAACTACTTGAACAATCCAGAATACCGATTTTGTCGTTGAATTAGGTGAGTATCACTTGACCGTATTCACACATATCAATATTTGAGAGTTCGACCCAAAAAAAAAAAAAAAGTATTGAATATCATTTTCCTCTAGAAAAGTGTCATGTTATTAAATTCACATAAAATTTTGTAAATAACGTCAATTCTTAAAAAATAAATAATTGTGTCCAAAAAAGTTACGTAGTATTCCTACATCACATAACACATTTTTTTTGGGGTAAATACATTACATAACGCATGTGTAGAGACTCGTATATTTCTAATTATTGAAATGTTTATTAAATGCCAAATTGGGAAAATATGATTTATATGGTGGATATTTGAATTGGGGCTTTGTAATGCCCCAATTTTTGGGAACATTATTTATAACTATTTTATTCAAATCTAAACATTTAATAAATAAAAGTAGAATAATAAGTCATTACATCCCAAATTATTCTCAAATCAAGATTACATTTATTCAAGGATAGGGAGTGGTACTATGGGAAATTTCTACTCTTCAGGGTGGCCGTCTTCCTCAGCGATATTCTGCTCGGCTCCATACTGCTCCAGATTATAGTACGTCTCCTGTTCACCTCTAAGTCTGGCATAAAATGCCAGGACCACAAAAGTAACACCGTGAGCTATTAAGCTCAGTAGCTAACTTCTACCCCTATGTCCCATACTTTATCAAAAATAATATCTACTTTACAAGGCATCAAACATAACATTCAAATCAACAAATAGAGATATCATAAAAATAAAAGTGTCGAGTTCAGAATAGTGTATCGTAAAAGTGTCGAGTGTCGAGTTCAGAATAGTTCAGAAAAGTGTCGAGTGTCAAAACGCCAATTTCACTTATTATCAATTCTTTTCCTTTAGTACTGGTTCCGTTTACTCCCTCTTTCAGAATGACGATCGACCATGCATTTACAAACTCTGGTTCTGCCGTTCCGGTCTCCCAGGTTTACTCACACATTTCCAAACATTGGTTCCGCCGTTCCGGTCACTTATTATCAATTCTTTTCCTTTAGTACTGGTTCCGTTTACTCCCTCTTTCAAAATGACGGCCGACCATGCATTTACAAATTCTGGTTCCACCGTTCCGGTCTCCCAGGTTTACTCACACATTTCCAAACATTGGTTCCGCCGTTCCGGTCTTCCAGGTTTACACATGTCAAATTCTCTTTTGCTCTTTTCATTTTCGAATATCGTTTTCTCGGTTCTCGTGTCTCGTACACATGCATCATTTTCTCGCGAACGCATTATTCTTTCAAGGCTTGCTAAAATCATGTAAAAGAATAATAACAAATAAATAAATAAGTCCTACTTTAATGCTCTTCAAAAGTTAACATGGCACATCGTACATTGGCAATATTCCTAGCATTTGTCGATTTCTATACCTCTCTTTCTTTCTTTCTTTTTTCTTTTTCTTTTCATCTCAACAGTAAGTTAATTTGTCATGCAAAAACAATTAAGTACTAATTTCATTAATCAAGTCCTAAGCATGCCTTTTAATATTAACCACAAACGTAACAGTAGGCTAGTGACTTCTTTTTCCATGACTTCCTTTTTTTTATATAAAGATAATTGAGAGCTAACTTTTCACATCAACACTAATACAACAGTAACGAACAACAAAAATTTAATCGTAATTAACTAACATTTCCAGATTTTCCAGTAAGCATACTAGTAGTGTTTTATTATTATTATTATTATTATTATTATTATTATGTTATATGCGTCCGTTAGTAAAGCTTCGTTTCGGCATTTTAACAAAAATTATATTGGTGATATACTTAGGTAAGTAAATAGGAGGTTTCTACCTTATTTCTTGGCGGTAGCGGTTTGACTACGATAGCGTTGAATCGGGTCGCAAACGGTACGTCTCCGTTAAGCCTCAGTTTGACTAGACACTTAGCTTTTCCTTCTCAAGAAAATGAAAAGTGAAAAGAAAATGGAGTGGACTAACTGGAGGGTGGTTTCTAAGTGCTGAAAATGCAACCCAACTCTTTCGGTTCTCTCTCTGTCTATTTCTCCCAGGATTTTCCAAAATAGGAAAAGAAGTTGGTGGGGTTGGTGAGTTTGGAATTCGAAGTATTTATATAGGCAAAGACTTGCTCTCTCTCATCCCCTCCGCGGCACACCCCTCTCTCTCAGCCTTAAATTTCTAGCTGGGCAAGGCTAAAGGTAAGGTGACATGATCATGATGGTGCATGAGCCTGACAAAGCCATTTTTTAATTTATTGAATAAGGTGATATGATGTGCATGTGGAGGAAATTGTGGTGATCTCACTCTCCCTCTCCCTCCCTCTCTCTCTCTCTCAAGCTATTATAGGATGACATAGGTAGGTAGATGATGGGTGTCTCCCTCTCTACCCTTCTCGGCAATCTCTCTCTCTCTCTCTCTCTCTCCTATCCCTTGTCAACTCAAGGGAACCAAGCACTTAATGGTTGTGTAAGAAATCTCACAGAATCACTCTTTCCTCTCCCTCGGTCAGCACACACTCACATTCTTAAGTTTGTGTTTTTATTAAAAGCATGTGATCACATAGCCAGAAATCTAGGGAATTGTAAGTGAAGTGGGTGTGTAAGGGGGTGTTCCAACTCTAAAAAAAGAAGGTTTTGGAAAAAGAAAGGTAATTTCAAGCCCAAAAATTATATGTTTATGCAAATAATTTTCCTACCAATATGGATCTTGTTTGATAGATTTTATTGAGATCTTTTATACGGTGCAAGAAAAATCAAAAAATTATTTTTCATTTTCATTATATTTGAGTTTGAAAATTGAAAAAAAAGAAATTTTCAAAAAAGAAGGTTAGTTGGAACGGGGCCTAAGAGAACACTGTATTCTCTCCCTCTCATCCGAATTGCTCACTCTACAAGACTCAATAGGATGACAAAGGGCGATGAGTTGATATGACGGGTTTTTTGGATAGAAAACTTATTCTCGGTTCTTTCCCCATGTATGCGTATGTATAAATAATTTTAAGGCCTCCAGGTTTATGTTAATAATATCATTACTCAAGAAAATAAAAAAAAAAGACAATCGAGTAATAGGAATTTTATTAAACTTAAATTTTTTTGTAGATAAAAATTAGGATCGTTACAGGCTTAAAGTGAAAATAATAGAAACTAGAAGAAGTAAATGTGTGATTTGCTTTTGTGGGGGTATATATAGTGTATTTGTGTGTGTGTGTAGGGAATTATTTTCATCTCCTATTATCTCTCTCTCTCACCCCTTTTCTCTCTCTCTCTCTCCCTCTCTCTCTCTCTCTTGCTCTTCCACTCAAAACTCCACTCCATCTCACAAAAGCCTTAAGGATCCATCTCTATTTCATCTCTAGAACGCAACCTCGGGCTCGTATCGTGTTGGGTGAGGCTCGGGCAGAAGATCTCGGTTGATTTCAAAGAGTTTGGAGCTAGGTCTCGTTCGAATCTCTTGGGTTTCGCTCATTGACTCGGGGTAAAGACTTCTTTGCCTCTTTTATGTGTTAATATGTTGTTTGGTGTAGAAATCGAGCTTGGTTCGTCATCCTTCGCACCATTAAAATCTATCAAAAATCTGTAGAAATCGTCCCGAACTGCTTGAGGATCAATCCCTTTTCAATATGGATTTTCACCCTTAAGGAATCGATGCCCACTTAATGAGAGATCAATCCCCCGTGTCTCTGGATAGCTTTTTGCCACTTCGTGTTATCTTGATTGTTTTGATCCCCGGTTACTTCTAATCACTTTTGGACACCTCATAACCTATTTCAAGCATGCTTAATTGAATTCCTTTGGTTAATCTATGTTATCCTCGTCCTGTTTAATCTATGTTATCCTCGTCCTGTTGGTCTTTCCTTTAGTAGGGAAAGAGTAGTAATTAGTAATTTACTTGATTAAAACGTCGTCGGAATGCTTATTATGTGATTGATTATACTTGGGAATGAATGTGACATGTTTATGGTGAATTTGGCATATCATGTGATGATACGTATACGAATGTGAACATGGGAGAGTCTTGGCATGCATATTGATTAGTAATGTAAGTGTGTGTGAGTCAGAGTTGGAGTAGGGAGTCTCGTAACGCAAGGGGTGGTAATACGATGATCCAAGTTGTTAGGGTTCACCGTAACGCAAGGGCTGACAATACAGTAACTCTCAAGGTGATATACTATAACGGAAGAGGTGGAAATACAGTCGGTGGAAGTTTGGGATAGGGCATCGCGTCGAAATCATTAGAGTTGCTTGTGTCTCAAGTACTATATGGCTAATTGTGATAATGGCACACTTTAGATTGGTTGTAGTCAATGTTCGCATACTTATGAGTTGATTGTTATCCATCCTGTTGATCTACATTCTCTTGTCTTCATTCCTTGCACTTGATCATATTTGCAAATAGAATTGGTAGAAGATTTTCTTACTGGACTAGTGTAGCTCAACCTATTATTATTTTCAGGTTCAAATGCTGGACATTAGCTTGCATGCATCGTGTGCTTGAATGTGAAAGACTTTTGGAAGCTAACATCGTTTAGTTACTTAATCATCTTTGTAATGACTTTCTTTTGATAAAGATGCGTTTGTAACTATTTCCTCTAGATTTCCTTTTGACTAAGACGTTTGTAACTTAAGAACTTATTCATATTTGTACTTAAGCTATTTGGGGCCGGAGTGCTAATGATGTAAATTCTCTAAACTCGGGGACTTGGTTTGTGAGTGATCATTTGAAAACTCTCTTTTGGGTACTATCTACATAATGCGAAGATCGTTTATTGAAATAAATTATTTATTTGTGTTGAAAATCGAGGGCGTAACAACATCCTTCACATTTCTTCCTCGTTGTGCTTTTGACACTCACTTTAACACATAGTAATTCACAAGTTCAATGCAAATGCTCTATAATCATTCTTTTAAGATTTTTATTTAATATTTTTCTGTTTTCTTTTTACATTGGCAGTGGTTGATAGAATTATTTTTTGCAGATTCCTAAATTACCGAAAAAGAAAAAAAAAACCCGATAAGTGAGATAACACAGCTTATTGAAACTGATTTTATTAACTTTTTAAATCTGTTTCAACATTTTTCACAAATGATTTTACCGTGAATATTTAATCAAACAAAAAGGAATCTGCAAAGAATAATTCTACCAACTACTGCCAAGGGTCAAAATCTATTACTTATATCTCATAACTTATCTTTCACGAGCGATGTGAGATTTATGACTAGGGTGACCATAGTTTTATCTGAGTCTTTTCCCTACTAACAAGTCTTAGGGTTACCACAGCCTCAATCCAGGTTTTTTCTCTGGTTACATGGCATCGCAGTTGGCTCGAATGAAAGGCATTGCAGTTGGCTCGAATGAAAGGCTCGGATGGAGCACAACACGGGTGCTATGCATTCCCCGCACAGCACCATCCCCGTTTTCACTAGCAAATGATCCTGGTCCTCTTGTTCCTTGGAGCTTCATGACGTGGCAATCATCCATAGACGAAGTAGCGACCTCGAAGACGTAGCGGCACACCTTATAATTATTTCTTAAACCCTTCTCGTAACCAAAAAACTCACTCTTCGCTCTCCTCTCTCTCTCTCTCTCTCTCTCTCTCCGATCAAGAATGGCTTTCGGACGATTACATACAATTCGTAGCCTATATCGAACGGCTGAAGTTCGACAATTTTCTTCCTTGTAAGTTCATCCTCTATCTCGATCCTCTCTTTACTTGCTGAAAAAAACCTAGCAAAAGAAAAAAAGAAATGGAAGAAATGGTCTCGTAATTGTAGTACTTGAAACTTAGCATTTTGTGAAAATGTTTCAGGCTTGGAAGCTTAAGGAGCTATTCAAATGTCATTGTGAATGGTAAAGTCGGCCTCGTACACATTTATGCGTATACTTGTATATATGATAACTAGTACTCGGTGCACGCGCAATGCGTACGCAATTTTAGGTGAATTAGGTTGGTACATGTATTTGTTTGCCGTAATTCCTCACAGCCAAATGGGGTGGGGATTATCATAATTTTCCCTTTTTCTGATCGGCAAAAGTAACATTTTATTAAGGGGTGAACAGTACGGGTGATTTTGGAAATAGAAAATGTGAGCCAGCTTCAAAGGTGTTCCCTTTATAATAGTAGTAATAGATAGATAATAGATAATGCCTGTTCAAACTAAACATTCTGATATATTCCTACAACAGTTATGCTATTTTTTTTTTTCATGTTGAGGCCTAACCCCATCGAGTGTAAGCATCTGTTTTATATCAAAATAGGATGGAAGCATGTTAGGTAGATCTGTCAGTGCAATGGTAAGAAATAGGGATTTGACTATTGATAATGGCAATGCCTGCGGAAGGAGAAGTGAGAAGATGTAAATTGACATTTGCCTTCATGGTAAAAGATTATATGATATTGGTAATGTTGAGCATATAGCCCTTGCCAGATTGACTTAAATGGATTTATGTAGCCAACACCAAGCGATTGAGACGTAGGATGTAATTGGGTTATGTTGGTATGGTGAAAGAAGGTCAGAAAGGTTCTTTTGATTGAGTTATTCCATGTTAGTCGTGTAGGTCTACCATAGTTGTCAAGGCGCAGGGTTAGCGCCTTGTGTATCTATGATTGCTGAAAACTTCTAAAATTGCTTTTGTAAATTCAAATGTATGTAAATATGTGCTGAATGTGGTGCAATGGAAGTTCATCATTAGTCATGGTGTTTTCTTTTGATCAAATCTGGAGTACTGGAGAGTATCTTCTTTGCTGCTCAAAAAAAGACTATCTTCTTTCCTATATGAGGGTTAGCGTGTTGTTCCTTGTAATCACAGAAGTATGGGTGTACTTTGTTTTTTTTAAAAACTGTTCACCAATAATGCGCTGTTATAGTGTTATTTCCAGGAGTGTTTAGGAGAAAAATAATGTCACTTACTCATTTGGCTTCCTTTATTGATCAGTTCCAGAAACTAATTTTCGGGGCATTTCTTCTGTCTCGTATGAGTGCAATCATGATCTTGCTTGGACTTCCAGAAAGTCAAAGACACTTCGTTCTATGATGGTAACTCTCTGAAGCACAGAAATTAAAACCAGTGTGCTTTACACTTCATATTATGCTGCCCGAGCGAATCTTTCCTGAAGAATTTTAATTTGTTCTCTACTTTTGTGAAAAGATTAGTATTTTGAGTTTCGTGTATTGTACCCCTCGAAATGTTTCATTTTGCTGCAATATCAAGTGCCTTTTGCTGTTATGTTTCTAGGCCACATACGTTTACATGGGCGACAGGAGATCAGTAACAACACAAGCAAAAGCCCCTCCTCAAGCGCGACAGACAGTATGTTGCATTTCTCTTAATTCTGATCTTCTTGAGGTTGTTCCTGGATAAGTTTGGAAGAGGTTTCTGGTTGCTAGTAAACTACATTAGTGCCTACTTGCGTTAGTTGTTTATTTATGCATATGTGTATCTGTGTATATAATTGTATTTATAAATTGAACTAAGCCAAACTAAGTCTTCTATCCTAGTTAGTTAGGGTTGGCTATATGAATCCAATTTCACCATTCTTATAATATATGAACAGATACATGTTGAGAGAGAGAGGGAGGGAGCGTGGGGGACGGAGGGAGAGGGAGAGAGATTGTATATATTTTGCTGTTTTGCATTTTGGTATTTTCATGAGTACAAGATTTTTGTTAGAACTGTCTTCAAGAAAGTGTTTCTTTAACATTTATAGAATCATTGGGATCAAAGAGCTTCTCTCATAAAAACAATAGACTCCAGAGCATGAGGTGAATAGTGTCTTTTGCATGGAAGCTTGTAGCAATACCCTCCTTTGTCCCCTAATTCTTTGTCCATGCAGTCTTTATATATTTTCTCTAAAATCTGTATTGAGTGGGATAGATTCTATTGGGATAAAGTCACAGCCAGTCAGCCGGAAGGGAGTACAATCTCTTATGTCTCTAAGCAGGGGAGTCGATAGATTGGGAAGTTTGAAGCATGGACAGTTATACATGAGGCAATACTGATACATCATGCTACAGGTTACTCCGTTACGGACAAAATTGCAGAAAGAAATGTATACAGGAATACTGGTGGGATATGACATTCTATGCGTGTGCAAGAGCAAGACCAATTGGGTTTATATGTCTATTAGGAGATTCTAACTGTTTATATTACGAATACAAATCCCTGACTATGATGATATATGGTAAGTATAGCACTCAAGATTTATATTCATTAATATTTCTGTTACAATCATCAAGTTTTCTATTATTAGTCCAGTTTTGAATTTATTTGGGAGACTTATTAGTTCTTTTTATGAGTTTGTTAGGGGTTAAATTACTCGAACATTTGTTGGGGTTTTGATAGACACCATCCTTTTGCAAATTAAGTGTACTATTTTGCCGCTCATATTTTTGGTGAAGTATCAACACTTACTATGTAGATTTTGTTAACAGTCAAAACTTATTTGTTTGACTGAGTTGACTCATGAGGAATGTTATTAACTTAGTATACCACTTAGAAAAGTTTAGGGAGCTAAAAGTTAAGGACGTCCATTTGTTTCCAAAACTATATCTCTAACCAGATACATTTTTAACAGAAGCCCGATGACTGATTCTGTATTTTTTTTATTTTTTATTTATCATCTGAAGCAGTCTATCACTTTGCTATGATTGTGCATGTAGAGCTTGTTTTTCGGCTACTATACTTGGTTGAACTATCTCGCTATTTGGCACTAGCATTTTAATTCCTTCTGACTTAAATTTTGTGTCACATCAATACATTTTGCCAGCTTAGATTGGGAGAGGATAACCTAGTAATGGAAAAATGAAGCACCACAAGCATGCGAAGTTTGTTTCCATTACCATATACTTAAGTTGCTCAAATGATTACCTGGTTTTATGTATTTGTATTGCAAATTTGAGTTCTCACATGCTTACAATTACATGCATTCAGGGGTCGTTTAAAGTGTCCATGACAAGTCCTGGAATCATCTATGAGCCGTACGCACCTCGTGAACCAATTTCTTTCTGGCGGAGGTTAGTCATATTTTGAGGAGTATTGGTTGATACTTGATACTATTTGTTATCCTGCTTCTCACTTAGTAACAAGTCCTTAGGGGAACTTAACTTTTAAAATCAAATAAAAAAAGATTACAAATTAAATCTATATGCTAAGGGGTGAGAAAGTAGGAAGAGACCAACATAGAGTCTTACCAAGGAGGTGTGTCACTGGCTATGCAACCTCTTACACAAAGGACTGCGCTGCAAATTTGAGCCACCTGAGAAGTTGGTAGAGGGCAGTGAGAAACAAAGGAGGCAGAGATGAGTTGCTGACCCTAGCTGGCATCGTCGGGTCATGATCAGTGAGGGACAACCTTTGTAGCCTTTGTTGACCCTAGCCAGCATCGTTGAAGCTCAGCCGATCAGTCGCTGCTCGCAACCCATGATTGTCAGGAAGGCTGCTGTGGCAAGTGTTGATATGCTACCTCAAACCTTCCCCGGAGTTGATAACTATTGACTCATAAAGCAAACTCCCGACTGAAGACAACCCAATCTGCTGACAAAATACCCAGTCCAACATGTTCTCCCTATTAGACATGAACCAAAACACACCGGTGCAACCCACTTCTCAGCAAATAAAATGAAAAAGACTCACAATCCACAATTTCCATGCAGGCTCCAAATCAACTCCCAACCAGGTCTGTTCCAGCTCCAAAAAATAAGTGAAAAGAAAACTACAAACAATAACAAAGCCAACCCACTACCAAGAAAGAAATACACACACACACACACACCATAGCAGGCTAGCAGCAATAGCAGAAAATGAGAAAAATAAGGTAAATAACTTTTATAGGATTGCAATTTGGGGAGATATTGACTTTTAGCTTTTTTGGAGACATGTTGTGCATATAGAAACATGAATGAGTATTTGGGCTGACATTTGAACGCGCAAGGGTACTGTTCTCTTTAAAATGTTCAAACTACTACTTTTAGTCATTAGGAAGTTGGTAGAATTTGCACAAGGTTCCAAAAGTTCTAGTTTGTTCCTTCATTATTAGGAATTCCCATTTTTCCCAATCCAACTGTTTAAAGCATCCAACTCAAGAACCAATTGGCAATGAGGGGAGAGGCCGCCCAAGCTTATATATTAGTTTTCGAGGAGATAATTAACTAATGTGTGACAAATTCCAACACTCCCCGCACGTGCGACCCCCGACTCGTACGTGGAGAGGTCAACAAAGGATCCAGAACATACGGATCACAACGAAACAAGGTGCAACTACGGCACAAACAGAGGGGAAAAGCCTCCAAAAATCTAGCTTTGATACCATGTTAAAGCATCCAACTCACAACCAATTGAAATGAGTGGAGAGGTCACCCAACCATGAGTTACTGTAACTCCTACCTTGTTTTTGGAAGAAAATGATACACAGCAAAGCGAAGGAGAAGAAGAAGTGTATTGCTGATAAAGATGAGATAATAGTACAACCCTAATAGTAGGTTAAATAGGAAAACGTAACGTTGGCCTAAAAGACATAGTGACTAAACTACCCTCAAGAGAAGAGATGCGATTCTAAGCCTAAAATGGAAAGATACGTAAAAATAATACAATCATGAGACTCAAAGATACATTCATTGAGACAAACATCCAGTTTCTTGGCACTTTAGGAAATTGAGGTATTTCCGGTGTAATTTCATGTGTTCAACTGCAGTCAGATATCTGACTGAATTCTTGTCATCATTGTATACTGGGGTGACGACTCATTGGTTACCCACACCAGTTTTGTAGGGTTTGAGACATCGTCTCTAAGCAAGTTTGAAATGTATCATGAAGCATTCTACCTCTTAGGGTCATTGTTATCTTGTATAGATTGCTCTGGTATAGAACATAGTTTATCTGTCTTTGCTTCCATTCACTGAATTTAAGTTGCATATCCGAGATGAACCTTAGTTTTTGAATTGCACTTGTCTTACAACCCATTCGAGCTTATGGAAAACAGATTTTATCCTCTAGTTTTGACTTATGCTGCTATCAGATGGTTCACAAGAAGCGGTTGGAGAAGAACAAAGGAGGATGTTCTTTTAGAGGTGACACTCTTACGTGTTATTGCTGTAAATTTTGATTGACCAATGTATGTTTTAGTCTACTGCTACGAGTAGAAGATGTGTTGAGTATGAAAAAGGAGAGGTGCGGAAACTTGTTCTTGTTTGGTTATTGAGCACTCTGCGTACTCAAAGAGTTCGTAGTATCCAGTAGGAAAGAAATACTACAATAGATTCCACTTGGCAGCATGTGCCTTAACTGAATTGTGGGGGATATGAGAAGTACAATAAGGCCTCAGCTTTGCAGGGTCGAGTTTTCTCTGGTTTTTAGGTTGATCATACTCTCTGTTTGCTTATTTGCAGCTCAGAAGTGCTTATGCAATTACTAAACTACGGAAATCTGGATATTCAAAACAGAAGTTCTACAATGAAGCCTTGGCTTTGTACAAAGAGGTGTGCTTCTCAGTTTGTAAATTTAGCTCTGCAATAATTTTTTTGCGGTATCTTCCTTTTCAAGTTGATTATTGCATTTACTTGTTCCTAATGGGAAATTTCATTTTAGCGTTGCTGAAACAAATTTCTAGTTCTCATTTCTTGCTCTAAGATTGCAGACTGCCTTGTTTTTAAATTGAACGATCTGCGTGCAGATGGTAAATCAGTATGAATTTCTCCTAAAAAGGTCCATCTATTATCCACGTTATTAAGTATACACCAGAATTGGCTATTATCCACGTGATTACAAACTACGAGAAAAGACTATCAATTGGATAGTTATTAGTCAAGGGTACATATGTAGTAAAACTTTTCTTCGTGATGCCTTAGTTGCGGATTTTGTGCTCGATCATGTGAATCTTGTACAATAAACAATGGCCTCAGGTTCGGGTGTGTCCTCATCTCCACACAAGTCTATTACAGTTTAACCAGATGCTCCACAACAGGGAGAAAGTTTGTGAAGTTTCTCCTCTTTCAAAAGCTAGCACCCCACCAGACATGCCTAAAGTTTTCCTTACCTCTAGGGAAGACCCTAGACCTACCCATGATCACAAGGCACAAACCTCACAGCTCCCTTGCTACCTTTTAGAGTTAAACAAGGTTCAAACTATTCTTTTGATCACAATTGCACACAACACCTATTAGCTATACAATGATGTCTCCTAAGACATTTTGGGTGGTAAAGATCTTCTCATGAGTTGCATTCCAAGCAACCTCCTTAATAGGTAAAGTTGCTCCATCATCAACTTGCAAAGCTTTGTAAAAGAAAATTACCTTGAATACATCATAAGAGGTAGGAACGCTACTAATAACATCTTCGGTCCGTTCAAAGGCTGGAAGCTCATAAACAACTGAAATAATGCCGATATGGATATTCAATAGGGTAATGATTTTCACACTCCCTTTTTTGATGAATGCACTCCATCTTTTGTCATTTAATTAAAGTCTTAATGTGTAATATTTCACTAAAAGACAAAAAGTGGAGTGCATTTATTAAAAAAGGGAGTGTGAAATCATTTCCCTATTCTTCTGAGCCAAAAACAAGCATGAAGAAAAGACTGAAAGAGAGGGATTGGGGAGACTTAAGAGTGAGGAGAACCTACTTGAGCTTGAGCCTCGCAATTGACTCCGCCATTGCATGCAAACTCAATTTGGTGAACGGCACTAGATTGAACTCTGGTTTTCATGTTTAAACCCTGGTTCCTTTATGTCAACAAGCCCTAGCTGGTTCACCTTCCTCTTTGCTTTCCTTCTTTCTTCTCTTATTTTCCTTTGCAAGTCGCAACTTGGCATACTCTTCTCTTATAAGGTTTATTTCATTAGTGTGTAGTTGTATTTAGTGTGCAGTGGCTGGGCTAATAAGTGAGTTGTGTGGTGAATTGTTCAGCAGTCTGGTGTATTTTGGTCAATGTATCTAAAGGAGAGTGGGCAAGGTGAGGCGTTTTTTTACCCCCTCACGAGGCAAGGAGCAAGCCTCAAAAGCATTGAAGCATAACTTTTAGTATTCTAGTTCCAAATTTGTTGGTATCTTCATTACTTGGAATTTGACAAGTGCGTGAAATTTTTTAAGAATCATTATTGAAGATAGAGTTGGAATGATTAGATTACTAAATAAAGTTATAAGACGTCTTCTGTATATAGTATATACTATTTAATATAAGCATGTAACTAAACCTCATTCACTATAACAAATCTAAGTAATATCTGTATGCCAACTCCATTTTGCGCGGCAATTGTATGTAAAACATACCCATGAGGCATTTTTTTGATGCTGCGCCTCGATGATAGCCTTCAGCCTTGAGGCATGCCTCATCTAGTCCTTGGGAACGCTGATGTAGTTTGTGTGTGATTGTTATGGTAGTCATTCCATTGATTGATAACATGACTAATTTTGGTGTTATATAATTAGCTTGTCATTTATACTGTTTTAAAACATATCATGACTGCCAATCACCCAATGTAACGACCCGTGCCAGCTGACTTGCAAACCTTTGCCTAACCACGTGGCTCAAAAGGTTAACCTCGGGTTAGTAGTAGCTGGTTGGTATTTTCTTATGTACATGCCCACCATTTGCCAAGTAGCCGATGTGGGACTAAATATCGAGGGAGGGATCTCACACCCAAGCCCTTGCATGTTTTGTCAACACCACCTGCCTTGAAAAGGATTCATTTTGCTACTGTTGTAAATGGTACTATTGAAGTGGTCGGTGATGTGGACGAATGGAAGCCTTTCGCATGACATGAAGCAAAAGCGCAAATCAAATTTCTTTCCTAGTGAACCAGTTGTAAGGGTCTCCCATCTCTCTCTCTCTCTGTTTGTCTGTCTGTGTGTACCTTCCAAGATATAGGAGTAAAAGAATTTCCATTCATAATAGACATGTATAGCTACGTATACATGTATGTATGAGATTTGGTCGCCCAACAACAATCTTTGTACCATTTTCAATTTTCGATCTTGAATTGTTTAAGATGAAAGACATACAAAACCCATGTAGAGTTCGATTAAAAGTAAGATTTTAGATGATGATTGTTTATTTGTTGTCTGATTGTAAATGGAAGCGCCTGTTCGAAGAAATTGGTCACAATCTGCAAAATAGAAAGGAGATTCATTTTTATGTTAGATCCGAGCAAATAAATAGATATAATCACACAAATTTGCTGCTATATACGCATATCTCAGCTGGGGATGGGAGTTTTACAAAAAGAAAGATCAAAGGGGAAGATAGAACGAAGATTGAATATCTTTTGGGTGGAAAAGATAAAAAGAAGTATAATATGAATAAATGAGAGAGAGAGAGAGAGAGAGAGAGAGAGAGAGAGAGAGAGAGAGAGAGAGAGAGAGAGAGAGAGAGAGAGAGAGAGTTGTAGGAGACCGAAACAGAGTTAGATTGCTGCTGCTACATTTCATTGAAATGGAGATCATTGGGCATTTTTCTTCATGTTACGCGGAAAGCTTCCATTCATTCACGTCACTGACCACTTCAACCATTCCAACTTCGACGGTAGCAAAAATGAATCCCCTTGGAACATACTGCATAGTGCCTTTTGGGTCGATAGGCTTTTCGTCCCAACCTAGTACTTGAATATGTCGCCAATACCAACCCTAGGTGAATAAAGATATCAAATGCTTTTGATTTGCTTGAGGGGCTTTCGTTGCAACAAAATCTGAAAGCTTTGTAGAATTGTGTAATTTACTCACTTTTTTGTGTTACTTTGTTGGACCGTACTGCAGGGGTTTTTGTTTGATTGGTTTTAAGGAGCTTTGTGAGATATAATGTTGTATATTTTATCTGTTTTGGGCTTTGGTTCTGTACCCCTTCTAAGTGGATTCATGTTCTTTTGTTAATGATTTTTTGGAATGTTGGGCATTGTGTGATTTTTAGATTGGTAAGTATGTCTTTTTACTTTTTATTTCTTCTTGGCAGACTTCATGTCCTCCGCTATTTCTAATTCTGAGATATTCTTATTAGTGTACTTGTTTGTGCCAATATATACACACACACACACACACACGGGATGGTTCAAGGGACACCCAGTCAAAATTTGATCGGGAACCATGAGGAGTTATATATATATATATATATATTTGGGGGTCAAAACTAGTGCAGGAGTTTGGATCATCTTTCTTTAGAGCCTTGTCTAGCCAGAAGCATGCAACTCTAATATATAGGCAGAAGCTTTTGGCAGCCCATCAATTTAAGACTGGACTTCTGCCTAGGGTTTGGAGAATTGCTCAGCTCAACTATTGAAGGCCCCATCATAGGCTGTATTTGTCAAACTATAACATTTATGAAGCTGCGCTAATCCCTAGATACGTTATATTTGGGAATCTAATCAGCAGATCAATTACAAAGCCTGAAGCTTAGGCTCAGTTGACCTAGGTCTGTTATTAGCATTGTGCATACCGTGCCAATCCCTGCCCCATCTAACCCACATGTTACTTGATTTATTTGGAAAAAAAAAAAGACTTTCTGGCTTCCTGGATTCTTTTATTGTTGTTTTGTTCTTATTCCATGTTCATCTTTATTGAGTCTAGTTGCTCTCTCTCCAAGACAGTTATTTGAATTGTTATGCAGATAAACACCCAAATTGCAACAGGTGACAAAACATCATTGAGGAAAGCAGTGACAGAGAACATGTACTCTGTAAGCTGCTGCTACTTCTTTTCTCCTTTCCTTTCTCTTCTTTCTTTTTGTTATGCTGCCTCATCATTGGAACTTACTATCTATCTGCTGCTTTCTTTCTTTTTTGACATAGTTTCTACTAAAAATGTTCACTAATTTTCTCCTCTTCCTGGCTCTTGTCTTTCTATGTGTTTGCATGTCTCATTATTTCTCCCTTTCTCTCTGTTTCTCTAAGACAGGGCCTCAAGAATGAAATCAAACAAAGGGAATCGAGATGGAGTACACTATACTGGGAACTAGTAGAACCTGTTGTCAAGATAAGAACTCTACGTGCTCGCATGGCAAGTATTATGCTAAAACAACAAACTCCATATTAGTTTATTGAAGTCACATATGTGATTGAAGGTTGGTCAATTTTTTCCCAAGTTCAACAAACTTAGAAACTCCGTAGGAAAATGAAAAATGATGACTTCCCTTTCCTTGTACATGTTGTATATGCACTTCTATGCAGTTGGCACTATGTTAGGGTGCATAAACTTCTGGTTTATTGTTGTTGGCCTTCTTCCATGTTTCTGGTACCTGATCATACATGAGAAAGAATTAGCGCCCCACTGCTCTGCTGCGGCGGCAGCCTCCTGGCAATGTCTAATGTCTTTAGTTACTCCCTTCTCTACCTGGATCCCATGAAATGCCAGTTGTCACGGTGTTGTCTTGAATCTATTGATTCAGTTGGTTCCCTTAAATAGCAAAAAAAATTGCCATTTCTCATGTTAAAGAATTGTTAAGTTTCATCTGAGGGAGAAAAAAGGAAGGAGAACAAGTGGAGGGTAATGTTAATGGCTTGCTGGATATTGTCCCAATAGATTGTTAGATTTCTGGCTAATCAAAGAAAGTTGTTGGAATTTAGGATTCAGATTTGTAGATTATCCATGTGCACTGTACTAACAAGGGAAGTTGGGTTCTCTCTTTTATTTCCACCCATAGGTTAGTATTTATATCCCAATTCGGGTGAATTATCATAATAACTAATAAGAAGAGGAATATGGATGATTTTTACTTTTGAGTTTGAGACAGCCAGTACTGCCACTATTTTGTGATGATATCAGAGCATACCTACTTCTTTTACAGATCGGCATTGATCGAAATGACGTCAACAAAGTGTTTATACAGCTTACACTTGAGTTTCTGACCAAGCAGGTATGATGTTTGTAATCAGATTCTATTGCAGTTGTACATGTTTATTCTCTAGCTATTTCAATGTTCTTCATTCATGAATGCCCCTATGCACGTTGGGTTCCTAAGCTTTGGTGTTGACTCTTGAGTACATCATTGGAAGTTTACTGCAGAATCAGTTCAGTCATGCAAACTTCTCAACCCTGCACTTCCTTTTTGGGTCGCATAGGAACCAGTTAACAGCCATGACTTATTACACCTTGTTAAATGTGAATGTTACTTCTTGGAGTTCTTAGTTACGAAACATTTCTTATCTTCATTTTCCAAGTATATCGATAGCTTGTGTGTGTGTGTGTGTGTGTGTGTGTGTGTATACAGGTGGTTTGGCACGTGCCTACTACTTTTTGTTGATAAATATTCTGTAACAAACAGCAAACAAAGTTGCAGAACCAGATAGTAAAAACAATAATTCTGTTGCCGATCCATACTGTCTCCGCTGGCAACCTATAACTCATCCCCAAACAACATTCCATGCAGTGTGTTCTAACCTACACCGACAGAACACTCATTTTTTAACTTACAAAGACAGCATTTATAAACTTATACAAACACTATAGAGGAGCTAACACTTGCACTTCCATTTTCAGCTACCTTACAAACTACTTCATGACCTTATTCTTTTGCCTCTTCATTATCACACTTGCGTAGTGCACAGTGTAATATTTATTAGCTGATCTTATGCTGTATTCAGTGAATTGGTCACTTTAATTCAACAATGAGCTTGTTTCGTATGAGTTGCCACAATTAACATTCGTATCTCATGCTTGATTTTTTTAGTGACATTTGTTTTGGATCTTGATTTGACCTATATTGTCTAGTTGGTATATGTATAACCTTGTGCATACAAATAGGATTACAATATATCAAAAAAAGTTGTAGTTGCAAATGATAAACCCAATAAGTTCTGTTGTGTGTTCTGAAGTCTGAACTCCTATCATCAACCCAGCACCAAACAACTTGTAATAGATCATAAAAACTTGACAGAGTTTATCCCGGACAAGATACGTGATGTTGACACTGGTTTACGTGTCCATGCTTCTTAGATGAGACAGGTGACTGTACCTTTTATATAAAACAGGAGGTTAGGAGACTCAAATGAACATAGTGCCATACTTCATTTAGGATGTTGGACCAAGGCTGTTGTGCTGATTGTGTTATATCAGCAATGACTTCTTTTTAATCTAGTGCTGTTTTAGAATTTGATTATAAGCAGCTTTTGGATGTCCAATGGACTTCAAGTCATTTCTTCAACACCCCCAAAAGGGAAAACCTCTCTCTCTCTCTCTCTCTCTCTCTCTCTCTCTCTTTGAGGATTGTAATTAACTCCATAGTGGGATACATTTAAGCACAACTTGTTGTATCTCCTTAAATTGGCATTGTGTGGCTGGAATATTGTCATTTGGGTTGTAAGTGGAAGTATATTTTTTATATGTTTTGAAACAATTCAATTCGATATTCTTCTTGCAGAAGTTTGAGGCATATGATTCAAAAGGTGCTATTGTTGCTGGAGATAAAAACAAGGAGGTAGGGTATATAGAACTGTAAGAATTTTCGGATCAGCTCTGTCCAACTACATTCATGAATGAATTGTGACTTGTACATCTTAATCAGTTGAATAGTGCTTACTGTTGACTTCCTTGTGCGTTCATGTTAGTGGAATAGGATGAAGTTGAACGACGACGGGGTGGTGCCCCATCAATCAGATACAGTTCAAACGTTCAATATGACAAGTGTGCAATAGATTTATTTTCTGAGCTAAGTTCTCGTGATGAGATCTAGTTTTGGTTTGTACAACTTTTGCACAGTGTTGCGTCCTTGTACTTTTGGTGGCTAATCATTGCTTTAATTATGGAAGGATGGAAAAAAAATGTCAGCTTAGTGGCTTATGTGCATTTGTACCTATTATACAAGGGGGGATCTATATTGTTCAAATTATGGGGGTATTGAGCTTGTGATTCTCTAAGAAGCACGGACACTTCTACAGGCCTTTCATATCCTCGTCGAATATGTGTCAGACACGGACACATTCCCGACACATGTCTGACACGTGAAATTATGTGTCCGAATATTTAATTATTTTTTTTAGTCGGACATGTTTTGGACACGTATTGGACATGTATCAGACCCGTTTTGGGTCATTATGTGATTTTTAAAACTTCAAATGGAGTAAAAATGTAATATTTGAGATATGAACCAAATTTAAAACCAATATCAAATAACTTAACGATGAAAACACAATCTTCTATTCTCATTTTTCATTGGATTTTTCATCTTTAATTTGGAAAAAAATTTATTCATATAAATATATTTATTCATTTATGTACTTAACGTATTCTCTACTGTGTCCGTGTCCTAGTTTTTGGAAAAACCACGTGTCTACGTATCCGTGTCGTGTCCATGTCCCGTATCCGTATCCCTACTTCTTAGGTGATTCTTACAAAGAAACTTGACAAAGCATTGAATGAGATATACAGAATAAAATCTCAGAAACTGAAACAAGTATCCGACAATTTTGAAGGTTGTGCTGAAGTTATTGAGTATACTATCACAATATATGTACAAACTTTTAAAAAGCCTATGATAGAGCCTCAAGAGATATGAATTGTGGTACGATGTGTTTTAAGAATTGAATGAGCAAAAATTAGATATCATTTTATGAATGTGCACTGGAAGATAGAAGGCACTTGATGGCATCAATGGAGGTGTCGCATACGGTTTCAGACACTTACACTCCCCGGACACATATCCGACACTTGAATCAAAGATTTCGTACTAATTTTTTCTCAATGTATGTCTTTTGGACACTCCGAGGACACTTTAGAACACCTCAGGACACTTCGGGGGCTCTCAAATGAAATAGTAGGTTGCTAGTTAAAATTTGGGAAAGAGTTCTTTTTGTTTTTTTGTTTTTGATAGACAGAAAGAGTTCTTTTTGTTGATAATGATGCTTGGTTTATTTCTGATGATACAGATCCATATGAATGACGAACGCTTTTTGTTTGAAACTTTAGTAAACAATGTAATGATGTATGTGAATACTGGCATATCTGGTGTTCTAATTATTATTAGATCTTTTTCCATTTTTCATTTATGGCATAAAATACATGAATATATTGGCTTCAACGTGTCCCCAACAGTTCTGTGTCCACTATTTTTTTGGAACTTTGCATGTCAGAGTGTCGTCGTCATCTTTGTGGTGCGTCGTGTGTCTGTATCAGTGCTTCAAGGTATGAGAGCTTGGAGCAACAGAGAGACACACACACACACAGAGATTGTTATGATTCTTGCAGGGGGTGTAACTCCCACGTGGGGTGTAACTCCAACTCTAGCCTCCAATCCAATTTCCTCTGAAGGTTCCGCGTGTGGTGCTCCCGCTGTAATCCAACTCTAGCAAGGGTGCCCTAGAGCTCTCGTCGGGGGCGTCGGGGGCTGACCAAATCTGTAGTCTTGTTAGGTAGAAGAGACATGTGGCCTGTGGCGAGGGGAAGTTCTCCTAGGTCAGTGGAATGAGCTTCCAGTTGTATCCTTTGACAGTGTGGAAATCCACACGGCAGGTCGGGACTAGTATACCCGCAATGGGAACAGACATAATTACACAATCAACTGTAAGCGGGGAAATGCTTCTATAATGTATTGACATCTGCCTGTGAATGTAGAAGAATTTCATACCAGCCATAATCCTAGGTCGAAAAGTTGGGCACTTTATAAACGTCTTGCCAAAATGTGGTTATAGAGTTTGCTTCTATCGGTGAGGAGTAGCCAACGCATTGGAGGGTAATGCAGGAAACCTGGGAAGAGGAAGAGGAAGACCAGAATTATCGTGAGCCATGAGTTAAGATTGTTGCACACAATTGCTCCAGAAAGTAATTGGGAGGAAAAGGGGAAAGAAATATGGTTACTCATTTCTTCCTTTTGATTTGCGATTAATTGGTGCAAAGGATAGGGGTGCTCCTTATGCCAGGAAAGAAAGGATGTAATTGCGTTGATGAGATTGTTCTTATGATAAGTAATGCTTTTTTTTTTTTTTTTTTGAAGGCATGATAGGTAATGCTTAAAGCCATATGTTTTAGGGTTCAAATTCTAATGTCTCTTCTCAAGTAGGTTGAACTACATTTCTGTTACTGATATCTTTCTTCTTTCAATGTCAATAGTTTTAGCTGCATGTCACTAATTTCTTGTCCTTCCCTCTAAAACAAAAGATAGCTGAGTATTTGCATGTTTTGCATAGGTTCTTGTCCGGGATATATGGGTTTTTGAGAAATCTCTCTTCCACACTGGAGCTTACTGGCGTCTTTGTGGACGGATTAAACCATAGCCGACTATCCTTCGACCAGAATGTGATCAATTGGTGTTGATGACAAATATATGCTGCTCCTAGTTTCAAGAGTTCAGTAGATCGATCATTTTCGGCATTTCATTTACTTGAAAGTGACTTTTTGTAACCTGATGTGTAGGGAATAAAGATGGAATAGGAATGGGGTCCGTTACAGCCTATTCCTTGTATTCCTTTTTACCCTTTCGGTTCCTTTTTCATTGCCGAGGATGATGCTGGCGAAATCCACAGAGGTGATTGTATTCCAATATGAGAATAGCGGCGAAATTGGGCAATCATAGCCCACCCTTTGGTTCCTTTTTCATTGCTGAGGATGATGCTGGCGTAATCTACAGAGGTGATTGTGTTCCAATGGGAATAGCGGCGAAATTGGGCAATCACAGCCCAAACTCTCTGTCTGTTTTAAGATCTTGTTCTGGATCAAAGTCGGTTCAGGTTTTGGGTTTTCTGAGAATCCTAAACAGTACTAGGAATCACATTTCACATTTTCTCAAATAACTGCTACGAATTTGTCTTTTCGGGATAAATACTTGCCATGAAACTGTAACTACCTTTTACCAGATGAGTTGAGGGTATAATATGCCCCTCGAAATAAAGAGTAATCTAAAAAGACATGATCTGTCCGGTGGTTGTAAAGACTGACTTCGGTTGTGAGTGCACATTTCGATGTCTTTAATCTTTATGTCCAAATTCAATGCGTCCTTCTTTCTTGAAGATTACAGTCAGAGAATATAAGATTAAAATCAGTGGGTGTTTTTTTAAAATTCTTGCAGCTTTAAGTTCTATAAATGGGACACGGCTTGTCAACGCTGTTCGGTTGAGGTTTTGTGGATCCTTTCCGAGCTCACAAAGATGATTAGAATTGTTTGCTTTCAAATTTCGTCGAGAATATTAGTCGCGTAAAAAAATTATGTCGATTAAAAGAGATAGAGTCAAACCCGTGGCTTCAAATTGGAGATGTCAAATTTTTTTGAAGGCTTATTTTGACATCTCCAATTTGGCATCAAGCACTCCCTCTCCAACTCTTATAGTATTAAATTATTTTATTTTTTACATTTTGAATTTTTGTGAACTCTAATATTTGTACTTGCCAAATAATAATTTTACCTGCAAATTTAACCATTATATGCAAGTCTTTGACATAAAAATTTTAAAGGAAAAGAATTGCTAAAATAACTTTTTTAACTAAAAAATAGAATCTCACTACATCAAACATTTTAAATAAAAAAAAAATAGCAAAGGATAAAGGAAATAGAATCTCATTTCATCACTTTCAAATAGTGATATCTCAATAGAATATTGATATTGTGATATTTCACTGAAATATAGATTGCTGCGTGGCAAAGAAAGGAGATTGAGAGTATGGAGAATCCATAAGGTGAAGGGAGAAATATTGTTTATTCAAGTCTATATTTTTAGACAAAAAAAATAGAGCTCAACTTAAAGAAACTAACCAAACAAACACACACAACCCCCCCACCCCCCCCAAATTTTTTTTTTTTTTTTTGAATATGCCCCACCCAAATTCAAGTCTATATTTTTAGACAAAAAAATAGAGCTCAACTTAAAGAAACTAACCAAACAAACACACCCACACACACACACACCCCCCACCCACACACAACCCCCCGCGCGCGTGCCCCGTGCTCACTCTTAAATTCCACACACACACACACTCACTTTTAAATTTCAAACCGTTTGAATTTTGGCATGCGAGATGTTGCAGTTAGAATTGACATGTTTGGATCTCATTTCAAAGCCATGTCACTTTTGATATAATAGAAAATATGTTAGTTGAACTGTGGATTGATACCAAAGGTGTATGTTGACTTGTCCATCTCAATTTTGACATCTCCTGTTGGAGATGCTCTAATAATGATCGGGATTTGAGATTGTACCTACATAAAATCGACTCAGAGTGAACTCTAGGTGAGGAATCAACTTGACCTATGCTGAAGAAGTAATTTACTAATAATTCTTCGCGTGGATGTGCCAACTATTCATGTCATTCTCATCAAACAACTGTATTTCTTGACACACATAAATCGATTTTTTTTCAAATTCAGGTTCAATTTTCATTCAGCAATATCTTTGCTGTCACTTTTTGGGCTTAGGGCTTCCATTTATACAGGGTTCTAAGTTTTACTTGAACTTTTATAGTACCAAATTTTATGGATATGCATAGTATAAGTGCATAATATCAGGATCCAAAATAAAATTTAGGCCTCTAATGCAGCGACATCCTTGACATATTCTGAAATTCAATTTATGGATATGCATAGAATAAGCGCATAAAATTGGGAGCCCAAAAATTAAATAAAATTGGGGCATCCGATGCCCCACATCCTTGATGTATTCCTAATAAATCCGACTGTGCTCTTGTTGACGCACGCACATATGTACCCGAGTAGTTGAGTACCAATTTTTATGCATCTCATCTCATCAGCAATAATCAACTAGTTGGGATGGTACCGAGTGCAATTTGGATTTCTCTTTTGCAGTGGGTTTCCAGGGTAGTCCCTTTTCATTTCATTTAACAAAAGGATCCATCAAAATGGGTGCTGGGTTTTCGTCTTGTTCCCACACCACCGCTTTCTTTGCAGCCTCCACCACTCTTTTCCCTCACAAATCAAAATCAAACTTTTCTACCTTCAATCCCCACTTTAAATTATTATCCCAAACCCTTTATTATCCAAAACCCACCAAGATCACCACGTCCCGTCCCTCATCCTCAGCATTATCCCCTATCAACAGTGGTGGCAGAGCTGAAGAGATGAAAACCCAAGAGGAAAAATCGACCCAACCCATTTCTGATCTGCACAACATTGACCCGGAATTAATTCAGAGACTGGCTTATGATGCTCTGGTTTGGAGTTCAATTCATGGGCTTCTTGTTGGAGACAAAAGCGAACCGGTTAGTTTGCGAATGAAAATGAACCATCTCTCTCTCTCTCTGAAATCGTTGTTGCCCTGTGGCTATGAAAAGATACTGTTTTTTGATAACTTAGGTGTCCGGACCAGCTTTCGCGCACCTTAGACTAATCTGGCCATTGCCCACTTGCCGGGTCTCAATATAGACTGGCCTAATAAAGTTGATAACACGTGAGAGGTTTTGAACCTGAGATTTGAGGAAGCAATCCTTAAGTCCCAATCCTTGATCACAATTCCAACCCTTTGGGTTTTTTTTTTGGTTTTGATCTTCCCAACACTTTGGGGTTGAAAAGATTATCTTATGAGCTGCTTTTTCTCTGTACTGAGATTTTATCCGTAGAGTGACTTCTCAAAAGAAAAATATATCCACTTCAGTGTTCTTAAATAGTAAAAAAGAGAGTAGGTTCTTGTTGGGTGATCTTTCTTTGCTTCAATACATGGGTCTTGCTAACCTGGGCGGTGGATAATCTGTGCATGCTAAATAAGTTCAAATTTCAATACACATATGTGGATACTTATACACTTTTACGTATATCAATACTCTTTTCTTGGATATCGATGCACACACATTATCCATCACCACACATTATCCATCACCGTAAGGGCTATGGTTAGCATTTTCCTTAACACATGTCCCTGATGATCGTCTTAGTTTAGTAAGATGAATTTGAATTGCCTTCAGAATGGGTTTATGAGATTTATATCCAACTGTCACATATCAAAGTGGTAAAAAAATATAAAAAATGGTTTGAAGAATAGACCTACAGCTACTTGTTTTCTGGGTGATGATTGAGTAATTTAACTTGCAGAGATCAGGAAAAGTTCCTGGTGTGGGTTTGGTTCATGCCCCAATCGCCTTATTGCCCATGTCATTCCCAGAAAGTCATTGGAAGCAAGCCTGTGAGGTGTCCCCAATTTTCAATGAACTTATTGATCGTGTGAGTTTGGATGGTGAATTTTTACAGGACTCACTTTCCAGGTTATCTTCCACTATCTCTCTCTAGAGTGTGTGCGCGTGTTTGTGAGTGTGCCGGCGTGTGTGAGTGTGTGCAGGGTTAGGGTGTGTGTGCTATTATCTGGATGGAACTGCAGGTCTGACATTCTGATGGAGTTAGGATGAAGTATTTACCCATAGGTGTGAGCAAGTCTTAGGAATGTGATTCATGGTATCTTTTAGCTACAATCTGTGGTTCCCTCTGGGGAGAATTGGGCTTCAAGTGATGGTGCGTTGCTTGGCAGAGGGAGATAAATCAAACCATTAACTAAGCAGCTCGGGCACTAGGGGGTCATGCTAATACGTGTTCAGGACATTAAAGCGCATTGGGAGGACAAAATGTATTCTGAAAAGTTGGTCGGAGTCGATATTTTCATGGACGCCAGCTCATGAATGCTTATTTAGCAACTATTGATTTGTATCTTCATATTGTTGATTTTGTAGGTTTTATGTTACAACTATTTTATTTCCGTAATGTGAGAGAAATAAGATTTTTGATTTTTTTACATGAACTTATAAGATACACCTACAACATAAAAGTCTTTTAAACTCAACAGATCCCTTTCAATTAGTTTCCTAATTTTTGGAAAACTAAGTAGTCCTCGTCGTTTCATTTGTATCCGTGTCCGTACCATGCTTCTCAGCCCACTTATATTGGCATACACTCGCGTGCGTAGATCCAGGAATGACAGAGGATTTGGTCGACCTACGTTTCTTAGCAAATGTAGGAGCACTTAAGTTGGGAATTGATGAACTTCTCTTTCGGTTTGATCACCTCTCAATTAGTCCATGACCTCACTTTATGATTTCAGATCTAAAGTCTTCACAAGCATCATGCTCCTTGTGTTTTGCCTGGTGACTATTGGCTGTTCCTGCCTTCTTTCAAGTGTGTTCCTGCCTTCTTTCAAGTGTTGTTATTCTAAACTCTCTCTTTTCGTGTGCGTCTTCTTAATCTGTCTTAACTATTTTTACTTCTATCTCAAGAGGCATGTTCGACTGTCCACAGTTCCTAGCATAAGCCCGCAACAAGTTAGTTTATCGTACCACTAATTTAATGTTCAAACCTTATTTGAGAGGTTGATTAGGGTAGCTAGATAGATCAGAGGTGTAGCACGGTGTTGTCTGCCTTATCACTTTTAGTGATCTGAATGCCTCTCTAAGTAGTTCTTTTATTACTCTCCCTCATGTTTTCTATGCTGTTATACATATCTGAACATGATTTCTCATAAGTGTTACCATGTTAGAAGGCGTTTTTTTTCTGTTGTGTCTAAACAACAACCCAATCCCCACCCCCTTCCCCTTTTTCCTATTTGGCTTGGTTTCTTTAAATTTTGGCAAACAGGCCAGTCTAATACAGTTTTCCCTCTTGTTTTCTGAAAGATCTGGAACTAACGTGAACTGAAATTATGGTCTATTTTTGATATCCTAGAACAAAAATGGTGGATGCTTTTACTTCCAGACTCATGGATATTCATTCCCAGATGCTAGAAAATGGCAAGCGAGAGGTAAGTTTATAGTAAAGATACAGTAACTGTTGGTTCATGGCATGGGAATATACCGGTTTGTCCTATTAATTCTTCTATTTTTTAATATCCTCATCAAAACTTGTTAAATAATCATATACATATATCTTTATATGTTGTGTCTGGACAAGACCCTAAGCTGTTTACCTCATTCTAATATTTTTTGTTTTCCAATCACTGACTAGGAAATACGCTTGGGTTTACATCGCTCTGATTATATGCTTGATGAACAAACTAAGTTACTTCTCCAGATTGAGATCAACACAATTTCAGCTTCATTTCCTGGTCTCGGTTCTCTTGTCAGTGAGCTTCACAGGTTAAGTATAAGAGTATCAGCTGTATAACATTTGCTTCTTATTGTTATTGTTGTTGGGTAAACTTATGGTCTGAACTTGTTCAATTTGTCATATTTACACCAGTTTCAGACCTCGCATATCGAATGAAGCAGCTGCAATGTTAGTTTAGCTGAGATTTCAAAGTTATTAGCAGTATAGCAGCCAAAAAAAAGCCTATGAATTAAATGGTGTAGAGATTTTAAATGACCCGAAAATAATATTTAAATGACCCGAAAATAATATATAAAACCATGATTTAACCTCTACTCGTGAGAAATGAGAATACTTCATGAATACGGGTGTCGATCCTAAGGGACTATTAGGCTTAGTTCTTCTAATTTTCAGTCAATACTTAATTTAATTCAACCAAATTTAAGTTCGGTTAAGAAGACTACAATTAAGTAGAATAAGGTTGCGAAAAGATGAGAGAGAAATCTACAGTTTTGAATCTACTTTCATTGCAGTGGTTTACTATTCAGATTAATATGATTATAGCTAGGGTTCACTATCCCAATCAATAATTGTCAAGAAAATTATCGCGCTTCGTCAATCAGCCCATGATGTCACATAGCACGAATTGTCTTACTAGTACGACCCGCATCGATGCACGGATTGTCTAATAGCACAACTCGTCTTACATCCATAGCCTATCTCAATCATCCAAATCGCAAACACAAGAAAATCATTGCATTACCCGTATTTGACATCTAGAATTCAAACACAAAGTAGATAGAACATATTGAAATCAATTTCATAGACTGAAAATGGTTCTTGTCATACAATCCAATCTGACTAGAAACATACAATCCAATCTGACTAGAAACATACAATTCAATCTGAATAGAAACCTAGAAACTATGCAAAACAAAGTTACTTGGGAGGAAGCTTCATCTCCACCCTAGCGAGGGTGTTTAGCTGCTCATGGAGGGGATCTTCAAGCCCTTGGTAATGGAAGTCATTGAGATCTCTTCTTGCTCTTGCCTCTAACTACACCTCTCGCAATTGTTCAGACCCCTACAATCAAACTAGGGTTGCCCTTCTGTAGTTATTAGGCCCCAAAAAAGTCAGGAAGTTAAAATATATCAGAAAACTTGTCAAATTAGGGTTGCAGTATCTCAATATGTATTCCTCTTCTCTTTCCCTACCATTGTGGTACCTAGAAGTATGTTTTGTCCTCGGTAGGTCCCAAGATAATCAACTTGTTATTTAGTTCTCTTTTGTAGATTTTTTGGCTGTATTCTTGTGCTCTGATGCATCATCCACCAAAGCAGGAGAGACGAGTTCTTGTTTCAATTGTAGCTGCTTATTTTGCAGGAGCTTATTAAATCAGTACAAGGAGCAGCTTGGGTTAGATTCCAGAAGGATTCCTAGAAATGCTGCTGTGAATGGATTTGCAGAAGCATTGGCTAAAGCTTGGGAGGAATACAGTAATCCAAGGTTGGATTTGACTGACCGGACTTCTTTTCTGTAAATGCATTTACTAATATCAAGGTGTGACTGACTTCAAGTGTGTGTTTACAGGGCTGTAGTTATGTTTGTGGTTCAAACTGAGGAACGCAATATGTATGACCAACATTGGCTTTCTACAGTACTGAAGGAAAGATATCCTTTCTAATAGCTATTATATGAGAGCTTAGCCACATAGTCAAGTTGGTTTTCTTTCCTTTTCTTTTCTTGTGAAGAAAATCACACTTGGTCTCTGTTTGTTTCGGTGTGAAATATTTCACTATGAAAAAAATGTTTAGCATGAAAATGTATTTTTTACACAACTATTGTTTTCTACGTTTGGCTTGGAAATTTTTTTCCGAGAAGTTAAGCAGCACTGTGGCCGAGTGTTGCTTTTTGCACATTGGCATACCGGAGCTCGTAAAGTTCGTAAGTAGAGGAGCAAAGTTCAAAAATGACTTAGAAGAAGGGCAGGTCACATTACCCTTTTTTGTTGAAAACTGTTTCATGTAAAATTGGTAACAATGTAGTGGGCAACCAAACATTGAAAAATGGTTAAAATGTCTTAGATCAAAGCAAATGGAACCGTAAGAAAAGACTTCCTTTCTTTTTCTTACTTGAATCTTTTATATGATGAGAGCTTAGTAGTATATTTGGGTTCTTTTTCCTTCATAATCTTACTCGAGGATAGAAATTTGTTGTAATACTCATGAAGCTCCTATATGAGACCTCAGCTGCAGATTTAATATATCTTACTAAATAAGTCGTAGGAGGCCAACTCCCTGGTCTCAAGTATATTTGAGTTAAAGGAAACAAATAATTTGGATGCACTGGAAAATGGAAAAAGATATTTTGTTCCTTCAAAAGTTGTCGAAGTTTTGTGTTGTAGTCTCGGTCTTCAGATATATTTTTCATGAATTAATAGTATCGGTATACTATCTGCGATTCCGCGTGGGTATTTTGAATTAATATACCTGAGGCCAACTCCCTGGTCTCAGGTATATTTAAGTTAAAGGAAACAAATAATTTGGATGCACTGGAAAATGGAGAAAGATATTTTGTTCCTTCAAAAGTTGTCGAAGTTTTGTGTTGTAGTCTCAGTCTTCAGATATATTTTTCATGAATTAATAGTATCGGTATACCAATGGAAGAAACGAATTCATGTAGCCAACCCCAAGTGATTGGGACGTAAGGCTCGGTTTGGTTTGGTAATAGTATCGGTATACTATCTACGATTCCGCGTGGGTATTTTGCTTAGGAGTTTCTGTTCAGATGTTTTCCTCAGCTATGTAACACATATGATGTTACAACTATTCGGAAAACATTGGCAGAGATTGATGAGCAAGGGGTGCTTCAACCAGATGGAACTCTTCTCGTGTAGGTAGCGTTGTGTCTTGAATATTTGATTTTTAGTATTCTAACTTGCATATGATTTTTCTCATTTTGGTCGGTTGAATGCTTTGTGATTGCAGCGGCGATCAAGCAATTGGAGTCATCTATTTCAGAGCTGGGTATGCTCCAACTGACTATCCTTCAGAATCAGTGAGTAGATGTGCTTTATTTTAATTTAACTGTTATCAATAGAGAAAGTTGCTTTCCCTGGTATAGGTAATATCGTAGGCTATGTTGGGTATTGGGTGAAGGTGTATATTTGACGGTCAGACCTGTCAAACAAGGGTGCAGGGAATAAGGGGTGTGGCATGTGCTACCCCTGAGTCCCAAAAAAAAAAAAAACTATTTATGTAATTTTTGTGTTATTCTATAGTTGGTAGTGTTAAGTATGTTTATGAGTGATTAATTGATGAAAATGTGTACTATTTCCTGTATTACAAATAGTTAACCTTAGAACAAGTGTGTTCTTTACAGTATTATGTTGATAGATAATTAACATATAAAAATGTGTATGTATTATAATTATTAACCTTAGAACACTTGCACTTTTTTAATACTGATTACTCCTTTTTCCCCTGTAAAGATAGTCCACTATCAAGAAAGTGCAATTTTCGGAAAAAAAACTAAAGTACTCTGTGCATAATTTCTTACATTTCTCTTAATGTCAAATTAAAGAACTAACTGAGATCCTGAATGCGGTGTTAAGAAATTAAAAAATTATGCAAGTAAGTACTTATTTTTTTATCTAAAAATTGTACGTCTCTTTGACTATCTTTTTGGGAGGGAGGAAGTACATTAATTTTGGGTGCCACCTCTGAATAGATATCCTGGCTCTGCCACTGCTGTCAAACCTAGAAATTGAAGAGACAAATATCGATCCAAATTTGGATACGGGTAGGGTAGGGTAGGGCTCTATGAAGCACAGATACGGATACGGGATATGGATACGACACGATACGGATACGGCGATACGTCAAAACCTAAAAAAATAGGATACGGATACTTCGGGGATACGGCTGTATAAATTATACATTTTTATAATTATTAGTCTCCTAGGCATAAAAGTGAAGTCATAAGAAATAAAAGAGTAGTTGAATTGCTAATACCAAGCATGAAGTACATGTCAATCTCAAAAGAGTAGGAACTTATCATCCAAAAGATTAGAATTTTGTAAAAAAGAAAAAAAAATACAGGTTAGTAGGCAATAGACTAATCGGTATGCATATAATATACTTCATATATATACATATCTATGTACTAGTGTATGTATTAGATATAATTTATTATATAATGTAAACAATAGAAACCCACACCAGTAAAATAGAGAGAGAACCTTGTGATCAAAGGTTCAAGGGATCTAGGGTAGGAAAATATCGACCGGTTCATGGAATGATCTATCGATGTCCATAATTTCCTAAGTTTTATATTTTTAGTGATACAATTTTTCCCTTTTAATTTGTACTTGATTCTTTAAAAAAATTCATTTTAACCCCTGCCGTATCCTAAACGTATCCTGCCGTATCCCCACGTATCCGAAATAAAAAAATATTTAATTTAAATGCAGGATACTTATTTGCCGTATCCAATATGTATCGGGGCGTATCGGGCGCGTATCCGTATCCCTCGCGTATCCGATACTCGTACGTGACTAGTTTCGGAGTATCCGTGCTTCATAGGTAGGGCTACATAAATAATTACTTATATTTTCTCCCATCGAAATCGCAGTTAAAAAGTTGGCCAATATGTGGGGGTCTCTATTAGAATTGGTAATAGGTAGTTGTTTTTACTCGTATGATTATTGTTTACCTGATGCTTGTCAAAAGGCCTAGGTGACCTCAGAATAGACTTGCTCATATCTATGGTATTCTATATGGAAAAGGAAAGTCAATTTTGGTTTTCTTATGGTTTTATCTACATTTGACTTCGATTATTTGTCTTTGATACTTTTCCAATGTTTTCTCGACTAGGCGCGTCTTGCTTTAATAAGGCCCGCGCCTCGCTCCAAGGCCTCCAAAAACCTTCGGCACTTCAGTGCACTGATTGGCTGTAAAACTATGCTTCATTCTATTGTGGCACTGATGATCTATTGTGTTTATGACTCCTAATGTGTTTCACTATCGCCACCTTTCCAGAATATAAAACTTACAGTCTATGCCTAATATCTTGTGCACGTTTTACTTCTTCTGTAGAATCAAGGCTTTTTTATTTGGTTGTAATGTGCAGACCAGTTGTGTAATCTACATACATATTTCAGTCCCATAGTCTTCCATGTTACTTGCTAAACTGTGTTAATTAAAATCATACCCTCTGCTCCTTGATAATTACAGTTTTGGACTATTCGGGATGGTTTCAACTTCTGGACTTGTACCTCCTACTCCTACACCAAACTGGACTTAACATTTGTTCCTCATGAATAATCCCTATTCTTCCATTTATGTAGGAGTGGAGGGCTAGGCTTTTAATGGAGCAGTCCTCTGCCATCAAGTGCCCTTCAATTTCTTACCATTTAGCTGGCACCAAGAAGATACAACAAGAGCTTGCAAAGCCCAATGTTCTTGAGAGGTAATGCTCATTGTTCGTAAAATTATTTTGTACTGGTGTGCTGCTCTTCATTTGGATAATTGCAATGTTTACCATGGTTTTAAAGCAACTCCGAAAGCAAAAATATCAATTCGAAGTGAATGGGGATTAGACTGTTTTGGACCTTCAATATGAAACTTATATATAATAACTGACCTTGTCCCGATGATTAAGCTAAAAGTAGGTTCTACTTGATTCCTTTTTACTAGTTTTCTACTTACCATGCTTAGCCTAAGCAGCTTAGGGAACCAGAGTTCACATTATAAGGAAAAACGGTGTAAGAGTCATATTTTTCCAAACACATGTTTCCAACTTTACCTTCCTGCTTTAAAAAAGACCATCACTTGCATTCTTCCATGAAAGTTTCTCTTCCTTGACTGTGAGCAGATTTCTTGAGAACAAAGATGACATTGCCAAAATACAAAAATGCTTTGCGGGATTGTGGAGTCTAGATGACTCTGATATTGTCAAAGACGCAATTGAAAGACCTGAATTTTATGTCATGAAACCACAAAGAGAAGGCGGAGGTTCCATTCTGTTTCTTCTTTGTCTTGCTCTTATTGTTAGCTATTACCTTCGGCATGGCTGTTACAAAATGATCAACGTTCTTCTGCAGGGAACAATATCTATGGAGATGATGTGAGGAAAAGTTTACTGAGATTGCAAGAGGAGGGGACTGAAGAGAATGCGGCCTACATCCTTATGCAAAGGATTTTCCCTACTATTGCTCCCACATATTTGATGCGTGATGGCATTTGTCATAAAGATCATGCTATGTCAGAACTTGGTATATATGGTGCTTATCTAAGGTGCGTAGCATGTGCCAAGTTTTGCGATTTTTCTTTTGAAGGTGCCTCCATGCACATCTTATCTTCGTTTTATCTTTCTTCTTAAACACGCCAGTTTTGTAGTTTTGTTTGTCTTCAACACTTCAATTCGGTAAGAACAGAATAAGGTTCAGCACCCTGATAACACTTTCGTTTGCCAAGAAATAAAATGCCAATTGCTCATTTGCACACCATTATACAATGTCCTAGTATTCCAAATCATACGTTACCTAAGGTGTACAATTTTATGTGCTGTTCGTGAGATCTTTCTTTACATTGCCAGTTCTCTGTATATTAAACTCATGCATGAGGAATTTCAATGTGCAGAAACAAAGAAAATGTGATTATGAATGAGCAATGTGGTTACTTGATGCGGACGAAGGTTTCTTCATCGAATGAGGGAGGTGTTGCAGCTGGATTTGCAGTTTTGGACAGTGTATACTTGAATTGATGGATTTGTTTCCTGAAAGTAGCTCCTAGTAGTCTAACCATGAGCATCATCTCACTAGGCCAAGATCCAATGGGGGATTGAACCTGCCAATATGATTCCGTCATTTGTATTTCGAACTCTCCCTTTTTTACTCTTTCTATTAATACAGGTTGCTTCTCTTTTTCTCCCGGCAAACAATTGCTTCTACTATGCCGTTTTCATTGTTGTGCACTCCCCTGAGCTACTTGCTCGTGCGGTTAAATAGTTCATTACTTGCCGACATGGAAGCAACAGCAGTAGTATGAACAATAGAATTTGAGACTCAGAACCTTTAAATCACCTATGAGCGGCTATCAAGCATTTTGCATGTTCGAATTTCTTTTCTCATTCCCTTTGTTATTCCTTCAAAACCCCTTCCAAAAATCAATGGTCCAAACAGCCTCCAGAAAAACCAACCAGTTTTTAGTTTCTGACATTTTTCAAAGCACGTAGCCTTTTGCCTCTCGAACCTTGTCATTTTTTCCAGTTTCTTTCTTTGAAATACGGAAATCAATCTCTCTCTCTCTCTCTCTCTCTCTCTCTCTGATGTAAGGGTGATAAACGAACCAAACGAGCCAAGCAGGTAGTTGAAGAGGGGAAGTCATAGCGAGAAGCCGTGGTATACTGGTAACTGCCCAGTGTGTTGATGAGCGCCAAAAATTGGGGACGACAAATTCATCCCAGCCGTTGCTCAATCTAGCTCTTAATCTCGACCCTTGAGATGATCGAAAACTTCCCTTCTATATTATATAGATATAGATGATCGAACTAGAATCTGACTCCGCCATGGCTGCCAAAACAGTTACCCATAACCCATAAGAGAAATTTTAGGACAAAGAAGCTTTATTGAACCTATAAATAGTTTCTAAGATTCATATAGGAATTCTAAGGTTCATATCGCATAACCACCTACAACTTTTGTCAAGCTTACATCTAAATCCGTTGCAGAGATAGAAAAAAGGGTAGTTCTAGAAGTACTAGGTTTGAAACCAGCTTGAAACCCATTCCTACAAGCACCTGATCCTTCCGACGGCACTAGATGCTGGCATGCCTTGTAATATGACTGGAATGATTGCTTATAAATCTCCTCTTTCATTTTCTTAATAGCTGAAGCATCTTGAACATTAATTTCCTCGCCATCATAAAGAATCTTATCATGGATAGAATCCTTTGTTTCAGCAGTTCCAGGACATTGACTGCCTTTGGAAATAAGGTTATCTAGAAACTTCAACCCGACGGCTAATTCCCAAGCCTCATTTTTCATCGGCTGATGGTGTTCATCGAGCCAACCCTATATTGGTTCTTCCTCTATGTCAGCAGTTAGTTTACGCGTGCACAACTTCACACCAAATTTTGTTGAACGAGGCATTTTAGGTTTTGCACCTTCTTTCTTCGTTGGAAATATCGGATTGGCTTTGGCAGGAGTGACAACCTTTAAAGCTCTCAACATATCCTCTATGGAATCATCAATGGCACGTAACTGCAACCTGTAGGGCAAACAAATATGCACACCAAGGCCTTGAATAACCCAATCCCTTGTAGTGGTTCCCTCAAGTTTTCCATCAGATGAACCACTAGATCGACTCGTTAGGAATACGAGAAATTTGAATCCAGCTGCTTATAAATACTCTTGCTTCATTCAAAACTGAGCATAAGCCCTTCAAGAAGTACTCCTATAGAGGCATCCTCTGAAAAAATTTATTGAACCTGGATCGTGGCATCAACCCCATCTCCGACTGTGGCAGATAGTCTCAGCATTTCAATATCAATAGCAAGAAGAGATTTTTCTTTTCTTGTTTTGTTTTTCACTTTTTAAGGACTCCACGGAGTTGTCTGTCTTCTGGTCATTACACAAGATTTGTCTTCCGCATGACGAATTAAGGTCTTGGAGTTTCTGATTATGCATGAGTAACTTCACATGTAGCACAAGTTCGAACAATGCTATATGCACATCGGGCTCCCACCTGGCTGTAAGTAGCACTAAAAAGAGAGCAAACGTCTACATCCTTAAGACCACCAGTTCTAACAAATTTTGCATTCAAACAATGCCACTTTCGTTCCAGGCGTACCATCTTTCACGTATTCCTGATAGGTAGACCTTGCTCGTTCAACCTCCAGCTGGGTGGACTGTTTCGCCTTGTCCATACACAGACTGAAATGGAAGTTGTCGAGAGATACCGAGTACTTCACCTTATTGAACTCATCGGGATTTGTTGACATTATGCTTGCACAACGTGGCGTGCCGTCAGCTGAGACACTAGCTATAAATCGACCACCTTGAGATCCATAGTTCACTCTCGTTTTGGGTCTGCAACAATTGTGTTCTCCAAACCCACATCACCTCTGAAGTTTACAGAGCACCTTTCCTTTCAAGGTTAAATTTTAAAAGTTGAATCCCCTTCCCTGATAGCTTGGAAGCGAGCCCGCCTCGGCTTTGAGGTGGTTTGTTTACTTGTAGCAGACAAACTTTTCAATAAAATTTTGAAGGACAAAGCCGTTGATATTACGGATCCAACACGCTCAAGGGTCAAGAAGAAACCCATACCAGTCACATCAACGGAAAGCACTAAACTTCTTACTATTGGGGCCATCTCCATCAATTGATTCCATTTCCACGTCTCTTTCCCCCCAATCCAGGCAAATTTTTCCAACACGCATCAAAGACCCTGTACCTGTTTCTACACCAAACAGGCTATCTCTTTAAACATTCTTGATATTTTTCAGCCATGTGTAAATTCAGCTCACCAAATTCCATATGTACTCAAGTGCCAGTGCTTGAAATGTTGTTGGCAAACACATGTGATGATTGAGAGCAACCCTGCATTTGGAAATCAAAAAGGGAGAGATACCTTGTAATAGTGATCATGATTTAATCTGAAATCATATTTGGTGACATATTTTGCAAAAGTTTGTTTCAAACGTATATAAACTAGAAATTGCCCGTGCCTTCAACACATTTTTTAACACGACTTAAATGAATTATCGAGGAGTGTGTAATTTTTTTTCTTGGTCGAGGAGTGTGTAATTTTGGCAAAAAAATGAAATAGTCAAAACAAAAGTTGCACACACCAATAGGTTCAACACCAAAGCAATGATCATAGCAAATATGCGCATCAAAATGCACGCGCCCTTTCTCCACTTTCAAAGGAGAAACAAATCCTCTACATCTAATTAACCAAAAGTAAAAATCGCTGACCAACTCCAATCATTTCAGGAAGGAAAAAAATAAAGTTAATAGGAATAAGTTTATTAAGTATGTACTCTTAGGCCATCCACAGTAGTATAATCAAAAGTCAATTGTTGTTAAAGTTAACAATATTGGTATAAAAAATGGCTCACAACGGTATAATCAAACTTAGCAACATTCTTAGAAATAATCAAATTTTATGCTTTGGATAACCAAAACTAACAACCTTTTTCAATAATCAAAATTTGTGAACCTCACACCACATAAGTTAACTAGTTCCAAAATTTATATACACGCGTATTTCAACTAGTATAGTTTCTTCTCTTCTTCACCTGCTCTATATCTTCTTTACTTCAACTACAAACTATTTCTCTTTCTTTTCCTCTAAAAATGAAACTCATATTTCTCAATCATGTACAATTTAACCCATCATTACCGGATTAAGGTATTTCAATCTTCTTTCCCGTTTCTATTTTGGGCTGCATACTTATGAATTTAACTTAAATATGAAAATTGTCTTTATTTGAATTTTTTTCGCATTTGTTAGTTTTGCGCCAAACTTTTATGGGTTATTGATTTGTCTCGACGAGAAGAATTGAAAAAGTATTTTTTTTTTACTTTTATCCAAGTATTTTGAGAAATAATCACTTTTTAGCAAAAAAAAAATTGATTTTTTCAACTAAAAAGTGGTTATTCCTTTTTTTGTTCCTCCCCTATGGTTGAGTAAATAAAGAACCTTGCAAAAAAGAAGAAGGAAGAACCTTGCATTCTTTTCCAAATTCAAGAACACATTTGATTTTTTTCGAAAGATTAAAAGAGTGGTGGATTTGTGATATAGGCTACAGGAATTGGAAGAAAACAAAATTTCGGTGTTGTTTTGATAGATAACATTAGGAAGAACACCATATGTTCGATATATTATATTTTTGCCCAAAAAAACGTAATGGAGGGAAGTGAATGGCTAGAAACAGAGGGGGAGAGAGAAATTGTGTGAAATTATAGTGGACCCCTTATTTTGGTTATGGACTAGAAGTGACCATTGTGAACCTCAACATTGTCAATCTTAGCAACCTCTTAAGTGAATAATCAAAAACTGATTTGTCAACTTTTGGTTATTCATTTTTGATTATATTACTAGAGATGGCCTTAATACATATTTCTCTTACATATAATAATAGCTTTTCTTTTCTTGTCATTTAAGGACTCAACTATCTTTTTTTTTTTGTTATAAAAAAATAAATAACATCTTACCCAATCTGGATTGGAAAAGTCACACCATGCAATTGACATTTGTGACCATTATAAGTTAAAACACCACATCACAAGCCAACGTATACAGTGGAGTAGGAAACCATATTTGAGGTTAGCTTGTAAAAGCAATAAACCATTTGGTGTTAAATCGAAAAGGATACAAAGTCTAGGGCTGATTACGAGCTGTGTTCAGGGCTGAAATGCAGCTGGTTTGGGACTGATTTTTCGGGCAGTTTCGAAGCCCGAAGGAGGTGGGTTTATATAGAGAAGTGAGTGATGCAGGAGCATAATGATCCCGGTTGAACCGAAGAGTCTTTTAATTATGTCTTTTTTTTTTCTAGTCAAGCATTTGGAGTCAGTCATTAATATGATACACATATGCACGTAGTAAGTTTCTTGAAACACATCTCTCTAGGTTTATCATTATGCATGTAGTTGAAGAGTCATCTATTTATTTGAAAAGTCTGTCTAGGAAATTGTCTAGTCTTTATTGAGTCTTGTTGAGTCATCTTTTGTTATGCCAATTTATATGAGTTCTAATGAATGAAAAGAGCAGAACTTGAGTTTTTGAAAATATTGTGCAAGTATTTCATGCTTGAGAGTGAGTGATTCCTCTGATAATCAAGTGTGTGATTTGGTCACGTGAGTGTCTTCCGCGATTAGCAACGTCGAGTGACTTCCATTGCCCCCGGTCGAGTGGCTTCCCGGGACTATCCCAACCTCGCAGGTTTCGGCTTGCATCAGTGAGGGAGAGAGAGGAAGGGTGCAAATGTTGGAGTAAATGGCGGAGATGATGGTGGTTCGGCTGGTGATGGTAGGAGATGGTAGAGGATAATAGGATGAGGGCATGGGTGTATGGCAGTGGGGGTGGCGGAAAATAAGGAAGGGGAGGGAGAGAGGTAAGTTAAAACGAAGGAAATACGAGAACAATTCTTTAGGAAGAACAAGGTTACTTAATTTGAGTGGAAGATCCATTTAATTAAAACACAAGCTAACCCAGATTTAAGCATATAGTATTTGACTAAAAGCAGCAATAGACCATAGTGTAACAATAGACGGTTTCAAAACTGATTTTTACAGCAGTTATTAATAAGACTGCTACAAAGAATTACTATAAATCTCTCACTTAGAAAATATAGCTCTGGGTAACAATCGTCCTAACCGAGAAGCTACCGGGCAAGCTGCTTTGCCTCCCTTCTCCTTCTTTGGAGTTTCCCTTGCTTGAGGAGCTGTTTTGCCCTCCTTCTCCTTCACTACAGCTTCCCTTGCTTGATGAGCTTCTCTTGCCTTCCCATCTAAGTTCTCTTCTTCAACAAGCGAGAAAGTTGACTTTGAGAAAGAAAGGGGATGTGCTAGCTGCAATCAAACTACAGCGCCGACGCCCAACCTATAAATAGGGCCCTCTCTTACTTGTTAGCACTTTACTAATAGAATAAGATAGAAAGGGCATTTTTAGTCGGAAATCGCTTTCACATCTCATATGACATCTGTACCAACAGACTTCTTCGAACACCAGTAAGGTAAGTAGCTACTCCAGCTAATCTAACTCCAGATGATTCATCTTCTTTGTTGGAGTTGGATAGGTTTGCCTCTTCTCCTTCAGGAGATGCAGAAAGTCTACGTTCTCATTAGAGTTCCACTTCTTTTATAGAATCCAGTACAAGCATAATCCTAATCAGACTTTTTGATGGCACTTGGGATTGTACTTTCTCGGATCTTATTTTCTATAAAAATCAATCATCACCATCACTCCACAAGTTGTTTTTGTGAGAAATATACAGTTTTTTCAACTTGATTGGGCTTCCTTTCATGGCAATAATTATATATTAGAGCCAAGGGCGAAACCAGAAATTGATTCTATCCTGGGCTAATCAAAAAAAGATTTGGGTGGGCAAATTTTTTTTCAATTGTATAAATCGTATCGAATACATATTGCGTATCTTAAAATATGTTCAAGATTTTTGGAAGAGGAAGAATACTAAAGACAAGAGTGGGGAAAGAGAGTGTTTGTATTATATTTGACCTCAAATAACCTATCTCTATTTATACTACTTCATGAAAAACTCTAGTACGAAGATGTTTTCAGACATAATTCTAGAATTACACATGTGATTAATTCTCATAAAAACTCTACATATTTCACAAGAATATTCTAGAGCTTCCAAAATCAGGGGTGAAACTATGTTAGGGCCCGGGGTCCCGACCTAGAGTTTTAAATTTTTTATATTTTATATACTTGATTTTGAATATTATCTATAATTATTCATGTAGGTACTTATAATCTTAATAATTTTGTTTGATTTGATAAAAAATCAGTTATTTTGCATTCTCAATTTTTTCATAAATGAAAATTAAACACGTGACTATTGAAAAGCTTAAAGAAAAAAGCAAAATGATTGGTATACTTTAACTATATTAGGCTAAAATTATTTCAATGTACAAATTTGATGTGTTGGAAAGCAAACACTTTATGATATAATAAGTATTGTTCTGATAAAAAAGTTATAACTATTAAGCCGGCCCTCTTCAGATCAACATCGCGACTTCACTACTAGTAAAAGTTAGATATTTATAATTTTTTTTTTGGGAGGGTTTTCTAAAGTGGACCTGGGCTAGTGTCCAACCTATGGTGGGTGTAACGCCTCTAATTTTAGGAACGTTAAATAGGACAATTTCATTGAATATTAAAAGGAGTCTGGCTCAATATTACAACATAAATTTCAAAAGAGTACTTCTAATCAGCAAAGGAGGGGTAGCTAGGGTTCCTATCTACTGCTCCGCTTCCTCTTCTATTCGAGCCAGCTCTTCGGCTCCAAAAGTTTTCAAGGTATAAAGTTCACCCTGTTCATCTATGAGATCTGACACATTATACCGGCGTCGATCACCACCAATATAATATGTCAGGATATCACCAAAGGTAACACCGTGAGCTACGAAAGCTCAATAGAATAACCCATACCTACTAACTCTTAACTTACAAACAATTGATCAAAAATTAACAATTTTGACAAGTACATGATTAACACCACAATTAACAATGATACACCACATTCACTATTCAACTAACGTAGGTGTCTATGAGTTCTGAGTTTCTCCTACGCGACTTCTCGTAGACCGTGTCATCATTTTTTTACATTTCATTAACCTTATCATTATTTCCAAAAATCCATTTAACACACTCAACATCGGTTTCGCCGTTCTGGGTTTTCGAGTATCCTCACAATGGTTCCGCCGCACCGGGTTCCCATTGACACACTTTGCATTGACTCCTCTCCGCAGATAACCAAGCCACACACCTAACCTCGGTTCTGCCGTTCCGGGTTCTCGAGTATCTTTACAATAGTTCCGCCGCACCGGGTTCCCATTGGCACACAAAACACACACCACACAATGGGCTACTATGTCCGGCCACATTGCGGTTTTCAAAACATTTTACCTTTTCAAAACACGCCTTTTCATTAAACCACACCCTAGGTATCATGTTTCTACTTTCTCGATTTTCGTGTCTCATTTTCATGCATAGACTCCGCGGTAGGACTTTTCACAAACATAAATCATTCATTGTAATCTTGAAACTAAACTAGCAAGATCATCCAACTTGATATTAGTAATCATGCTCATAACCATCCTAAAGATCAAAATACGAATACTTTTATCAACGGTAAAGTCTTATCTTTCGAAAACCGTTCTTTCTTCCTTTGTGGAAAATTCAAAATAACACATGTTTATTAAAGTAAAAGTAGCTTATTCAACATACTCATTCTTCCATTATTAAGAGACATTTGTTAACTACCATGCATGACGACAACAAACGATAGATAACCTTATCTACTTGAAAACTAAACAATAGATAACCTTATCTACTTAAGGAAAACGATGAGCATATTGATACTTTGAATAAAGAACATTCTACTTTCTAACGTACGATTCTATGCTATACGTAGAGTTATTGGACTAGGGGTTCTACCCTTCTTCTTGGCGGTAGTGGCGACTACGGAAGGTAAGTTGACGATCGGGCGGAGTAACTTCTTACGGTTGGCTTCCGGTAGCTTCGAAAGCGAAAGGTTTTCTCTCGAAACTACTTCGTGGTTAAAACTACTAGACTTTATGGATCGAAAAGGTGTTTTAGGATGAGTTTTTTGAAGAACTTAGGAAGAACTTCAAGAACAAGGAAAAACTAAGCAAGAAGAAGTAAGAACACAAGCTTTCTTAGAGAGAGAAGTTGGAGGATGAAGGTGTGAGTTGAATGGTGAGTATGGGGTGCTATTTATAGCAAAAATTTGGCTCCCTCTCCTTCGCCCTTGGCCGGCCTCCTCTCCCTCCCATTACCCATTGGATTTTGCTCCATTGACTTGTCATTTCAAGTCTTTCAAGCATGCCATGCCTTGTCACTTCCATTTTAGGCCATACCTTAGGTTATGATGAAGGGTTTTTGACTTGTCATGTCCTAGGATGGGCTAACTTGTAAGGAAGAACAAAATGATAAGGCTAGATTGTGTTTAAAGAAGCCTAGGATGGGTTGGCATGTCATAAATAGACTTAAGGCTATAAGGTAACTTGTGCAAGTGAACAAAAACACCATCACACCTCACTCTCTTGGCCTCCCCCCCCCCCTCTCTCTCTCTCTCTCTCTCTCTCTCTCTCTCTCTCCTTATACTATGTACAACATATATATATATATATATATATATATATATATATATATATATATATATATATATATATACTATATATATATATATATATATATAGACACACACACATCTAGGAAAGTAAAACCTAAATAATTAGGCTAAGACTATGACCTAGGTGTGCATGCATGGCATGGCTAGTCTTGTTTCTTTTGGAAACAAAATGATGACTATGACTTGTCTAGTCAAGTTATACATACTTTGGCAAGTCAAAGGTTTATTATCCAAGGGATAATAATTCCCCTAACATTTATTGCCCAACGGACAAGGGAATATTGGTGATAATTAGGATTTGAAATGACTTGTCATAGGAGTAAAATGATTACTCCTATGGTCTAATGGTTCAATAGGGTTCGGAGGGGTTCATAAGGCTCAAAGATGGTCAAAAAGGTCTAATTAGGGTTAGGGCAATGTAACTAGGTGGATTGGTAGCTCGGTTCCTCCAACTAATCGGTTGAAAACTAACTTTACTAGCCAGGTAGAGCTTTTAATCAAGTAATAAAATTTAAAGAACTAAAATCTAATTATGACGGATTATAGAAATTAAAAAGTAATGTTAAAAGTAATATTAAGTAATTAAAAGAAATTCCGATAAATAAATGAAATTTTTATTCATTAAAAAAATTCCGAGTCGTTACAAACTATCCCCCTTAAACAATTTCGTCCTCGAAATTAGGTGCACGCTCGGATTTGAACAGGTGAGGGTAATTCATCTTCATAATTTCTTCTCTTTTCCATGTGGTTTCTTCATAACTGTGGTGCTTCCACAAAACTCGTACTAACTTGACGGTTTTGTTTCGGATTGTTTTCTCACTTCGGTCCTGAATCTTTATTGGTTCTTCCTCGTATGTCACATCTTCTTCGATGGTGAGATCTTCCCAATTAAGGACATGCATGGGCAATGCAAGATACTTGCGGAGCATTGAAATGTGGAACACGTTATGTACTCTATCTAGTTGTGGTGGCAGTGCCAGACGATACGCAACCTTCCCGATTTTCTCCACGATGTCAAATGATCCAATGTAGCGTGGGGACAACTTTTCCTTTTTTCAAAATCTGATGACTCCATTCTTCGGTCTAATCTTCAGGAATACATGATCTCCTACTGCGAAGGTCAATGGTCGGTTCCTTTTATCCGCATAACTCTTCTGTCAGCTTTGAGCAGTCTGGGTTCTTTGCCTGATGGTTTTGACCTTCTCCGTGGTATCCCGTACTATGTCAGGCCCAATCAATCCCGTTTCTCCAGCATCAGTCCAGCAGATTGGAGATCGACAGGGTTGACCGTATAGAGCTTTGTACACTGCAATCTCAATACTTGCTTGATAGCTATTGTTGTAGGCAAACTCTACCAACGGTAAGTGTTGCTCCCAATTCCCAGAAAAATCCAAGGCACAAGCTCTCAGCATATCTTCTAATGTCTGTATAGTCCTCTCCATTTGTCCATCTGTTTGCGGGTGGAAGGCTGTACTAAGCCTTACATCTGTTCCCAACGCCTTCTGCAATCTTTTCCAGAAGTGTGACACGAAACGTGGATCCCTGTCGGATATAATCGAGAGAGGTACTCCATGTAGGCGTACAATCTCACAAATATACAATAGGCTTAGTTGTTCCACGTTCTCTGTCATCTTAACAGGCAGAAAATGCGCGGATTTGGTGAGTCGATCCACAATTACCCAAATGGCAGTGTTTGACTTGGCAGATTTTGGCAGTCCAGTCATGAAATCCATTGAAATGTGCTCCCACTTCCAGGTTGGTATTGGTAAGGGTTGGAGGTCTCCTCCCGATTTCTGCTGTTCAACGTTGACTTGCTGACACACTAGGCAGGCTGATACAAATTGAGCTACGTCCTTTTTCATTCCTTTCCACCAATACGTTCTCCGTAGGTCATGATACATCTTTGTACCGCCAGGGTGTACTGCGAAGTTTGAATGGTGAGCTTCTCGGAGTACAGCTTCTCGAAGGGTCCCAATATTAGTTACAAACACCTGTCCCTTGAATCTCAGGCTGTTATCCTTCTTGATTGTCCATCCTAGTAGCGTCTTTCCTTCTCGGATTCGATATCGAATGAACTCACAATCCTGCTCAAAGGTTTGGGCCAATAAGATTTCTCGGTGAAGCGCTGGTTCTACAACTAAAGCGTACAATCGAGCGTTTCTGTTTTTTGATGATGATCGCAGGTTGAACTCGTTGAGGGTATCCACCATCTCCCGTTCCTTAATAGCTGTCTTGACCTTCTGTGCCTTATCCTTTCGGTTTAGAGCATCAGCTACCACATTGGCCTTGCCAGGGTGATACTGAAGTGTAAACTTGTAGTCCTCCAAGTATTCCATCCGTCGCCGTTGCCTCAGGTTCAACTCCTTCTGAGTGAAAAGGTATTTGAGGCTCTTGTGGTCGGTGAAGACCTCGAATTGTTCTCCCCACAAATAGTAACGCCAAGATTTAAGGGCGAATACCACTGCAACCAATTCTAGGTCGTGTGTGGGGTAATTCTTCTCGTGCGGTCGAAGTTGTCATGATCCATAGGCTACCACTTTTCCATTCTGCATCAGAACGCATCCCAAGCCATCTCTTGACGCGTCGCAGTAAACCGTATAATCTACACCCCGCTTGGGAATGATGAGTATTGGTGCACTAGTTAGTCTTCTTTTCAGCTCCAGGAAAGACTTTTCGCAGGCTTCACTCCTTTCTAAGTTAGCCTGGTCATTGGTTTGGCTAGGGTTGAGAAGTCCTGTATGAATTTTCGGTAATATCCAGCCAATCCTAGGAAACTCCTGATTTCGAATACTGAGGTCGGCTGTTTCCAATTTAGTACTGCTTCAACCTTACTTTCGTCCACTGCAATCCCGTCCTTGGATACTACATGCCCTAAGAACTTAACCACTTCCAGCCAAAACTCGCATTTATTCGCCTTGGCATAGAGTTGGCTATCTCGGAGTACTTGTAGCACTATCCAGAGGTGTTCCTCGTGCTCCTCTTTGTTGGCGGAGTATATCAAGATGTCGTCAATGAACACCACTACAAATTTGTCTAAGTAGGGCTGAAAGACCTTGTTCATGAGACACATGAATACTGCTGGAGCATTTGTCAGTCCGAACGGCATCATTACAAACTCGTAGTGTCCGTATCGGTTGCGGAAGGCTTTCTTGGGGATGTCCTCGTCCCAGATTCTTAACTGATGGTAACCTGATCGGAGATCAATTTTGGAGAAATAGGTTGCTCCTCTCAATTGGTCAAATAGGTCATCAATCCTAGGTAGGGGATTTCGGTTCTTGACTGTGACTTGATTTAACTTTCTATAGTCAATACACAGTCGAAGTGTTCATTCATTCTTCTTCACGAACAATGCAGGCGCTCCCCACGGTGATGTACTTGGTCTGATGAATCCTTTATCCAACAGCTCCCTGTAATTGGGTCTTGAGCTCTTTTAGTTCTGTAGAGGCCATTCGGTATGGTGCCATCGAGATTAATGCGGTTCCAGGTTGGAGTTCTATAGAGAAGTCTATCTCTCTTTGAGGTGGTAAACCTGGAAGTTCTTCAGGGAAAACATCGGCGTACTCGCAAACGATGTGTGGTAATCCTAATTCCATCCGGTCGATTTCTTCTATTTGGAGACTAGCTAGCCATCTAAACAGTTGATTCTGCCACTTGGATCTCTTCGTCGTTGAACTTGCCGTTTGTCTATCCCCCTTAAATTGGAAACGAGTCCCTTCAGAGGTATGAGCCGTCACCGTCTTCTGATGGTAGTTTATGACCGCTCGGTGAGCTGATAGCCAGTCCATTCCAAGGATTACGTCAAAATCCGCAATGTCGATCACTCTGAGGTCGCAGGTTAGACGTAGGTTGGCTATTTCTATCTCGCACCCTCTACACACTAGATTAACATCTATACTCCCCCCCCAACGATGATGTGACTTTCGTACTCGTACTTAGGGGTTCTGTTTCTAGAGCTAGGGTAATTACGCAAGCAGAAGATATAAACGAATGTGATGCTTCAGAGTCAAACAAAGCTTGCACGCAGGTACTGTACAATAATAGCGTACCTTGGATCACAGAGCGATCCTGCTCCTGCTCCTCAGTCTATAGTGCAAAGATGCGTCCTCCAGTACTCTATTGCGTTCCCATGGGCTGTTTCTCCTTGTTCTGCCCATTTTGCGGCTGCTGTGTTGAGCCTCCGAGGTTTTGCTTCCCAAATCGGGCTTGTGCAGGTTGTTGAGTTCCCTGGCCTCCAAAGTTCCTATTCCGATTCCTCTGGGGTTGGGGGCATTCACGTTTGTAGTGGCCCATAGCCTAATAGTTGAAGCACTGAACTGTTGCTATGTTTTTGCCGCCCCTCTGCGGTTCGCCACGTCCTGGTGCAGCAGTCTTCCAAGGTTGGTTGTTTTGCGACGGGGTAAAGGGTTTGGTAGGGTAGGGTCCGCGGTTGTTGTTGGAAGGTTGAGTTCGGATAGGTCTGCCAGTGTTGCCTGTCGCTTTCCTCCATCGGGTTTTGAAGTCATTTTCCTGACTCTCCAGTCGAAGAGCACACTTCACAACACCGGTATAAGTGGGGAAAGCCTGCGCCACCACGACCCTTCTAGCTGTTGTCAGTCCCCATTCAAACCTTCTCGCTTTCTTGTCCTCTGTTGTTATGGCGGCTAGGGCGTAGCGGGACAGTTCCTCGAACTTGGCCGCGTATTGGGTAACGATCATCGTTCCTTGTTTCAGATTTAGAAACTCTTGTTCCTTGACCAAACGAAGAGGAGTGGGGAAGTACTTGTCGAGAAACAGGGTCTCGAACTCGTCGAAGGTCATGGTGGCTATGGTATGGGTTGCCTCCATCAAATCCCACCAATAACGGGCTTCTCCTTTTAGCTGGTATGTGGCTAAGGCTACATGATCTCAATTTCGGGTAATCTCCAAGGTGTCCAGATTCACCTTGACTTCCTTCAGCCATGTTTCAGCTACGATGGGGTTGGTATCTCCATTGAAGGTCGGAGGTCGGCGTTTGCAAAATTCGTTCATCGCTCGAGTTCGGGTCATAGGTTCATCATCGCGGTTTTGGTTTCGGCGGTTGGTGTTTAAGGCTGTTACGAGCGCTTGCATGACTTGAGCTAGGTCGGGGTTAGTGTTAGAAGATTCACTGTTCTCATATCCTAGTCCACTGCGTCGGTTCACCATCTACGAGTAAAAATTGAAAGGGGGAGTTCTAGTCTATCTAAATAATTTTCCTTTTGCAAATGGTATGCCTTTCTAAAAGTTAACGCAATAGATTATATAGTATGCAATAGTACTCTTAAACAAAAACAATGCAAACTTTTCATAGATAAGCAGGACATTACAATCACAACATAGAGTTATACTATAAGGCAAGTAGACTTAAAACAAGATTCCCTAATATAAGTTGAGACGATCCTACACGCTCTTACTACACGATCTTACAGCTTACAAAGCCTTATTCTACTCCATGGCCACAACACTCTAGGGTGGACTGATTTCAAAGACTTCTCTCAGCCACATCTTGTAGCTCCTCTCGGCAGCGGTTTCTTCTCTAAGAAGACGCTCACGTTCTTGTGCGAGCATCTCATCCATAGTTAGGACGGGTGGTTCCTCTAGTGGTCCTAGGTAATACTGGGAGAGATTCAGCATTGTAGCCTCCAACTTTGGGTCAGACATGAGATAGTCGAATGGTTGCTTGTAGTTCTGCACAGGTGGTGCAGGGCCAATTGGTTGCTCGAAATTCTGCACAGGTGGTGCAGGGGCTTGGATAGGCAGAAGGTTCTTGGGAACTACAGCTGGTGGGGGTACCTCCCAAGTGATTGGAACTTCATAGAGCTCCATGCCATCCCCCAATGGGGGTGTTGGTCCCGGGTATTCTGGTGCTAACAATGACCGATAGTTGGCCAAGGTTCGCGGGGCAAAGGGTGGGCATCCTCCTCGTGGCAGGTTCGACATCTATATCAATAAGAGAGTTATGTTTTAGACTTAACAGTGTAAGGAGTGGTTTGCACACAAGTAATTACGAGTAATAAACAAAGGTCATATGTTTAAGAGAAATGCATGATGTTCATTACATAAATAAACAAGTACAACATAGATGGCTTACAAGCCTTAAGCTTCCTACTACAAAAGATCAACCACGTGCTAAGTTTCCCTAATAAGTCTAGAAGATGTCCAGAAATTCGACCTTAATTGCACCTATATCGATTTCGAAAGGTGGTGGGGGTATATCTCTTGAGTCAGCGGGTATGTCCATGAAGTCGGGCATAACTTGTTCTACTGGTTCTGCTCCAAAAAATATCTCCTCGTCGTCTGAGGTCTAGTTTTCATTTCCCCAAATTTCCATCGGTTCTTCTTCGGGTTCCTCTTCCTCAGGGTCTTCCTCGGGTTCCTCCTCGGGATCTTCTTCAGGATCCTCCTCAACTTCTTCAACCACGTTGTCGGGGGGTGCTATTGGGGCTGGGATAGTTGCTACTTCGGCATTGCCTTCCTCAATTAGAAACTCCAGATCATTGGGTGGTGCTATTTGGACTAGGGCGGGTACTGCTTTGGCCTCATCTACTTCTTCTTCATTTACGGGAAGTACAAGGGTGTCATGCTCTTGGTAGAAGTCGTGAGTGTAGGGGAAGGCATAGGGAAAATAGGGATCTCCCACTAGTTGATTCGTCATCGACCTTAGGGTGCTTGCGAGATGGTGAGCTTTGGCTAGCAGGTTGACTTGGTAGGGACTCATATGATTCATCTACAAGGAAAAGTTTAACCTCAATTAGGAACATTTTAGGACCAAAGTTTACTAACTCCTAAAGACATCTTTCGAGTTTCTAGTTCCACATTCGATTCTTGATTTAAGTTATCATCCAATTGTTCGGGAATTCCCAGCTTGGTGGTACTGCCAATTCCTACATCTTGCTTCAATCCGAAGATTGTTTTGTCAGAATTCCACCCAATTTGGGACGGTAAACTTAAACTCAATTCACATTTGTGCAACGGTCAAATTATCTTATAGTTCTACCCATTCTACCCATGGCCAAGACTTTGAACCTAAAGCTTTGATACCAAGTTGTAATGCCCTTAATTTTGGGAATGTTAAATAAGACAATTTCATTGAATATTAAAAGGAGTCTGGCTCAATATTACAACATAAATTTCAAAAGAGTACTTCTAATCAACAAAGGAGGGGTAGCTAGGGTTCCAATCTACTGCTCCGCTTCCTCTTCCATTCGAGCCAGCTCTTCGGCTCCAAAAGCTTCTAAGGTATAAAGTTTACCCTGTTCATCTATGAGATCTGACGCATTATACCAACGTCACCACCAATATAATATGTCAGGATCACCAAAGGTAACACCGTGAGCTACGAAGGCTCAATAGAATAACCCATACCACTAACCCTTAACTTATAAACAATTGATCAAAAATTAACTATTTCGACAGGTACTTGATTAACACCACAATTAACAATGATATACCACATTCACTATTCAACTAACGTAGGTGTCTATGAGTTTTGAGTTTCTCCTACGCAACTTCTCGTAGATCGTGTCATCATTTTTTCACATTTCATTAACCTTATCATTATTTCCAAAAATCCGTTTAACACACTTAACCTCGGTTCCGCCATTCCGGGTTCCCAAGTATCCTCACAATGGTTCCGCCGCACTAGATTCCCATTGGCACACTTTGCATTGGCTCCTCTCTGCGGATAACCAAGCCATACACCCAACCTCGGTTCCGCCGTTCCGGGTTTCCGAGTATCCTCACAATGGTTCCGCCGCACCTGGTTCCTATTGGCACACAAAACACACACCACACAATGGGCTACCATGTCCGGCCACATTGCGGTTTCCAAAACATTTTACCTTTTCAAAATACGCCTTTTCATTAAACCGCACCCTAGGTGTCATGTTTCTACTTTCTCGATTTCCGTGTCTCATTTTCATGCATAGACTCCGCGGTAGGACTTTTCACAAATATAAATCATTTATTATTCTAAACTAGCAAGATCATCCAACTCTATATTTGTAATCATGCTCATAACCATCCTAAAGATCAAAATACGAATACTTCTATCAATGGTAAAGTCTTATCTTTCGGAAACCGTTCTTTCTTCCTTTGTGGGAGATTCAAAACAACACATGTTTATTAAAGTAAAAGTAGCTTATTCAACATGCTCATTCTTCCATTATTAAGATACACATGTTGACTACCATGCATGACGTTAACAAATGATAGATAACCTTATCTACTTGAAAACTAAACAATAGATAACCTTATCTACTTAAGGAAAACGATGAGGATATTGATACTTTAAATAAAAAACATTCTACTTTCTAACGTACGATTCTATGCTATATGTAGAGTTATTGGACTAGGGGTTCTACCTTTCTTCTTGGCGGTAGTGGCGACTACGGAAGGTAAGTTGACGATCGGGCAGAGTAACTTCCTACGGTTGGCTTCCGGTAGCTTCGAAAGAGAAAGGTTTTCTCTCGAAACTACTTTGTGGCCAAAACTACTAGACTTTATGGATCAAAAAGGTGTTTTAGGATGAGTTTCTTGAAGAACTTAGGAAGAACTTCAAGAACAAGGAAAAACTAAGCAAGAAGAAGTAAAAACACAAGCTTTCTTAGAGAGAGAAGTTGGAGGATGAAGGTGTGAGTTGAATGGTGAGTATGGGGTGCTATTTATAGCAAAAATTTGGCTCCCTCTCCACCCCCCCCCCCCCCCCCCCTCTTGGCCGGCCTCCTCTCCCTCCCATTACCCATTGGATTTTGCTCCATTGACTTGCCTTGTCACTTCCATTTTAGGCCATACCTTAGGTTATGATGAAGGGTTTTTGACTTGTCATGTCCTAGGATGGGCTAACTTATAAGGAAGAACAAAATGATAAGGCTAGATTGTGTTTAAAGAAGCCTAGGATGGGTTGGCATGTCATAAATAGACTTAAGGCTATAAGGTAACTGGTGCAAGTGAACAAAAACACCATCACACACGTCACTCTCTCCTTCACTCTCTCAGCCTCCCTCTCTCTCTCTCCTCATGGCTCTCTCTCTCTTTCTCTCCTTATACCATGTACAACATATATATATATATATATATATATATATATATATATATATATATATATATATACATCTAGGAAAGTAAAACCTAAATAATTAGGCTTAAGGCTATGACCTAGGTGTGCATACATGGCATGGCTAGTCTTGCTTCTTTTGGAAGCAAAATGATGGCTATGACTTGTCTAGTCAAGTTATACATACTTTGGCAAGTCAAAGGTTTATTATCCAAGGGATAATAATTCCCCTAACATTTATTGCCCAATGGACAAGGGAATATTGGTGATAATTAGGATTTGAAATGACTTGTCATGGGAGTAAAATGATTACTCCTATGGTCTAATGGTTCAATAAGGTTCGGAGGGATTCATAAGGCTCAAAGATAGTCAAAAAAGTCCAATTAGGGTTATGGTAATGTAACTAGGTGGATTGGTAGCTCGATTCCTCCAACTAATCGGTTGGAAACTAACTTTACTAGCCACGTAGGGCTTTTAATCAAGAAATGAAATTTAAAGGACTAAAATCTAATTATGATGGATTATAGAAATTAAAAAGGAATGTTAAAAGTAATATTAAGTAATTAAAAGAAATTTCGATAAATAAATGAAATTTTTATTCATTAAAAAAATTCCGAGTGTGGGTGTACTTCCGCCCTTGATTAGAGCTTAATAGAACTTTGCAAGCAAGCTCCTCAATGACTAAAAGGACCTCCTCCTTGTCCCTGAAGCTTTTACCTTTGACATGCTGATCCCCGCTCATATAATTGCACATTTTAAATTTTAGTTACAACGAACTCAAGGAATCTCAATAAAAAGGATATATAAGCAGGCATTGAGCTCAACAGCTTGTTTGCATGTCTCAGCAAGAAACCAAAGAGAGAAGAAAAACATATACGCACTGACCCACAATTTAGAATCGAGGTAGAGAGATAGAAAGCATAACGCAAGCAAGGTCCTTTTACATCAAATTCTCACTCTTCTAGAACCAAAATAAGTATTTCAAGCCAGGTTTAATTTTAAATAGACTTATGTTTGAAAGATTAGCCTTGTAGAGACCCGTATTTTTGAGACTATATTTTTTCTTTTGCAATCGTACGGCTCGTTGAGATAGACGGTGCGGATATTCGGTGTGACATCTTCGTGGGAGGATATAACGGTAATTGTGCGAGAGGTGCACATGTGTGTGTGGGGGGTGGGAGCATGGGATTAATCCCCATGCCAATAATTTCCCCAGGAGAATCATTTCTCCCATTTTTTTTTCTCTCTTTTTCTCTCTCGGCTATCTCTCTCTCCTCCTCTCCTCCGAAAAACTCCCTCTTCTCTTCTCTCTTCGATTTCATCTACTTAGGGTGTGATTCCGGACAAGGCCAGAGAATTAAAGTTGTTATACGGAGCACGAGCTTTCCAAATATCCAAGAAAATTCATGATCGGACCTCGTTAGAGCTTGGTTGACTCGGTCAAAGGCTCGGATTTTGCTCAAAACCCATGAGGTAGGGATTTCTCACTTCTATTATGTGTGTATGTGTTGATTTGGTGTTTGAATCGTGCCCTAGATCGTTGTTTTCGTTGTTAAAAATGTTCTGGTGGAGTCTGAAAATCATGCAGTGAAAACCCATGTCCTACCGGTAGGAGTTTTGGCCCTACCGGTACAAAAGCTGTCCAGTAATGTCATTTTCGTGAAATTGTGGTCTCCTACCGGTAGGAAAATGTGTCCTACCGGTAGGAAATGAAAAATTCAGCATTTTGGCAAAACTTCGAACGGGCATAACTTTTTCATCCGAACTCTGTTTTGGGCAAATTTTATATCAAAATTCATGTACCGAAAATGTACTTTCCAATGGTGGTGGTCTCATCTCCCAATTCTTAACCGATAAGATTTGGCAGCCAAAATAAGATAGATATATTCGTATACGTTGGGAAATCCTTTTTCCTTAGAATCGTTTGGGTGAAACATGGGTGTTCTTAGGTTCCCCTGAGTACTAGTTGAATGGTTTGACGAGGCTAGTAGTATACTAAATGCTTGGTAGTGGTCGTTGGGTTCCGTATGAGTCGTTTGACACCGAAACGAGGGTTTAGAGAATATAAGGAGTATATGTGGCCAAATGTTGTATGTGTTGACATGCGAAGTGAAAAACGAACACATAGAATTCTTCTTGAGTTAAACAATGCTAAGCATGGATACCCGAGACATTTCCTTGTGTTTGATATGTGGTACACCTCTTGCGTAACTTATACGATTTTGCGAGTTGCAAGGTGGAAGTCCATGAACTCGCTATGAGAGTTTATCTTTTGATGTGTGAGTGCTTGTATGGTGATGAGAAATTACTAACGTAACGATTGCGAGTTGATTGAGATGAAATTATCTGTACTACTTTTATGTGAATAAGTTTTCGTTGTGAATTCATTATATGTGACTGGAATGAATGGCTAAATTGTAAAGTGTATCGAAGGAATTGTGGTATGGTGACCTTTGATGTGTGACTTGAATTAGTTCCATCAGTGAGGACGAAACTAGTGGGGAGTATCGGGATTTCTTAATTGGCCTGGCAGGAGCTTTTGCTCATGATACAGAATGATGAGGAAATTGTGACACGATGTGAATGGAAATGGGCTATCATTGTGAAAGTGTAAGTAAGTGATACGAAAGACATTGGTGTTGCGGTTCTTTGATTACGATAGTTTCATAAGTCAAGATATCGGATTGGTGATTCGAAGTGATATGAGGGACAGTGGCAGTCATGAGAAAATCATATAGATAGTAAGTCCTCGTGGTTGAATTAGAGTTTTGGTGTGTAGTCACGGTACTTCATTTATGTCTTCGACCTTGGGAAAATTACTAGTTGTGTTTCGTTTCATCATTTGAGATACCGTACCTTGCTTTTGTTATTCATTCCACCTGTCATCCCATTCGTATATAATAGTTGTGTAGATTTCTCTACTGGGCACGTGTTTGCTCAACCTACCATTTCAGGTTCATTGCAGGTCATGGTCATGGTCATGGAGTACTTGGAGTGCATGCTGACATTATCGATTAAAGCTATTTTGGAGAGCACTTTATTTTTCTTGTTTAACAAACGACTTTGTTATGAAATTCCTACTTTGAAAGATTGTATTTGTAGACCAATTTATGGAATCGGAAACTGTATTGTATTTTGGGGTATTGTACGTACGATTGTGAGGACTTTGTATTTCAAATGGTATTGTTAATTTATGTTGAAAATCGAGGGCGTGACAACTTGGTATCAGAGCATTAGGTTTGAATACCTAGAGACCGTGGGGAGACTTAGTCTCAGGGGTTCAAAAAAAAAAGTCATTGCATATTTTTAACAAAACATGAGTGTGCTTGCCTGACTGATGTGTGTTCATTGATGTGGCATTGCATCTGTGTTTATGCGAATTGGTGGAATGTGGTTGACTCATGTAAAAAAAAGAAAAAGAAGAAGAAGAAGAGAAGTTTGACCTCTTTGTAGTGACTACGGTTGCGAAGTTACTGTTATTAGTTTTGATCTTGAGCCGTTTGTGGTAAGGTATCCTTTCAGATGAGATGTTAGACAAAAAAAAAATTTTTGAAAAGTCGAGATTGTTGTAGTGGTTATGCGTAGTGGCGAGGTTGAAATGTGAAAGATGATATCCGTTAGTATGTAAAAGAAGTGTTGTATTGTTAACAAGGTTTGTGAGCTAAATACTTGATGCGTTTTATTTGAATTGTGTAGATTATGTGTTAAGTTTAAATACCTTAAGTAATTTTCATGTGATGCGAGGTGTATCATAGCTAAAGGATTGAACTAGTGAGTGTCTTGAATGTATGAAGAGATGATGTCTTGTTGTGGTAATGATTGTGTTTATTATTGTTATGGTAGTTATAGGGGTAGTGGTTTTAAGAATAGGTAAGACAGGTGGAACCCTTGTAAGTATCTGAGATTGACTTAGGAAGATGAGAGTTGTAGGTAGGGTGTTTAGAAACAGTATGTGTCTTCTGGACACCCAGGCGACTACCGAAGAGATCCAGTTGGAAGAGGCGCTTGATCACCGCTCCTTCTAGATGGAAGTCTCGGGAAGTCAATCGGATACTAGGTTTATATTAAGGGGTAAGATCTCTAGGCTTGAGGCAGATAACTATATATAGAAATTTCGTAGAAAAATGATGTGCTGTGGTGTTGTCGTAGTCATTGTGGTGATTGCCGTAGCGGTAGTGTTATGAGGGGTCGATAGGAGAATATTAGTTGTGTTATTCGGAGATAGGGAAAATAAGACACAAGGAGAAAGATAGTGATGTGATTTAAGTCAAGTGGTCAATGTAAGGCAAAGTAAGAAAATTGTTTGAAGTAAAGGCGATATAAGGGTGAACTGTTAAGGCTAATAATGAAGTGGAGTGTAGTTGGCATCCTTAGTTGGAATGGTGTGAAATTCATGGCAAGTGAGACTATTAGAAGTTCTTGGTGCGAGTGAAATTGATTCTTGAGTAATGAGGTAGTACGAGTCTTAGAATATAAAGAGGAATATAGACATGTTATTTGTAACCCCAGAGTCTTGTTAGTGTTTAGAAGAGGTTTATCAATTTGTTTGTATTTATATTGGTGTTTAAAATTTTAGTATCGAGAAAATCAATAGCAGTAAAAGTTTATTAGTGCAACTATTGCATACATTGTGTAGGTATTTGGGCGATGAAATATCGTGTGATTGTAAAGTTGATAGAGAAATGATTAATATTGATGTTGCGTATTTGTTACATGATATTCGAGATTGTGAAAATGGGAAACATGTGACTTGAGTAGGCTAATTGACGAGAGTGTTCGAGATTGATGGGTAAACAGAAAATGTGAAAGGTATCGTGAAGTTGAAAGGAACGAGATTACCATTGGGCTTTCTAGAGTGATGAAATGTGAAGTGATGGATACTTTGTGAGTCCGATGGACACTTTGTGAGTCCGATGGATACTTTGTGAGTCCGATGGACACTTTGTGAGGTTGTTGGATACTTTGTGAGTCCGTGGATGCTTTGTGAGACTGATGGATACTTTGTGAGTCCGATGGACACTTTGTGAGTTCGATGGATACTTTGTGAGTCCGATGGACACTTTGTGAGGTTGTTGGATACTTTGTGAGTCCGTGGATGCTTTGTGAGACTGATGGATACTTTGTGAGTCCGATGGGCACTTTATGAGACCGCTGGATACTTTGTGAGTCTGATTGACACTTTGTGAGATTGCTGGATACTTGGTGAGTCCGTTGGATACTTTGTGAGTTGGTGAATCTGCTGGATACTGAGTGAGCCTGTTAATGCGTGGATGTGTCTGGCATTGTGTAAGCTATTAAATTGCATTGTGGGTTTGTTGAAATATTTCGTGAATGAAATGTGCTGTTGTTTAGTTCTAACCTACATATTTGATTTATTATGTAATCTCAATGCGTGAAATTTGCTTTAAGTATATGATGTAGAATAAACAGTGATGCTTATGTGGGTAGTTGCTATGAGTGTATGCCTTTCTTGAGTAGCAACAACGATGTTTGGAGAATTGGGTTTAAGGAAATAGTGGATTGATAGTTTACCAGAATGGTTTTAATGTGTCTTGTGAAGAGTTATGTAAAAGGGACGCGTTACAATAGGGGAGAGTTTGGATTTTCGAAAATAGAAACCGATAGTGATTCAGAGTGGGCTAGAGAATATGAAGTAGTGTTGAACTCTTAGTTGTGTTTGAGTGTTAAATGGCCGAAAAAAATGTTTGAGATTTGTGCAGAGTCGATATAAAAGTTGTGTTGGTAAACAGAAATGTGAGTCAGAGATAAAGGTTGATGATTTTGTGTTAGGTGTGTTTCGTCGTACCAAGGGAGGTGAACCCTGTCTTTGAGAAAGGGAAGTGAGTAGCGAGGTGCGTGAAATAATTTGAGATTGTTAAAGAGAATAATGCAACTATCTATTATCAATGGTATTGATAGAATTGAATCAATTGTGGGGTGTGTTTATTTTATTTTATTTTTATTTTTGGAGACGAAAGATGTATTAATAGCTTTGAAATGTGAGACGTTCAACGAGGGTGAGTTGGTGTTAAAATTGAGCAAATGGTGATGATCGTTATGTAGTGATTGAGTTTTGGGTTTCTTGGTTTTATTACAGTGGAGAGTATTTGGGTATTCAAAAAAAAATATTGATGGATTGATCTATCAGTTGGTATTGGGAAAATGAAGCTTATGAGTATTAGAATTATAGTTATTATAAGCAGTTTAGTATGTCCTTCTGGGAAGTTCAAGAGATACTTAGTGGAATAAACTGAAAAGAATGAGAATGAGGAATTCTAGAGTTCGACGAACGTGAGATTATAAACTGTTGAATCTCGGTGGGATTGTCATGAAGATATGTGGGGACTAGTATTTTGGTATAGATGTTAGGATTTGAAAATATGATAAAGATGATGGAGGTTTGTGGCTGAGTGTTGAGTGATAAGACCATACCATTAGTGAGGGTTCTGAGGAGCAAACGAGATAAGGAAGAATCTGCGTAGAAAAGAAAGAATGATGTTATAAGTATGAAATTGCAACATGAGGTTTGGTAGTACGATTGGTGACTCGGCTGGGTTTGGGTTGGCAAATTTCGAGGACGAAATTTCTTTAAGGAGGGCAGGGTGTAGAGACCCGTATTTTTGAGACTATATTTTTTCTTTTGCAATCGTACGGCTCGTTGAGATAGACGGTGCGGATATTCGGTGTGACATCTTCGTGGGAGGATATAACGGTAATTGTGCGAGAGGTGCACATGTGTGTGTGGGGGGTGGGAGCATGGGATTAATCCCCATGCCAATAATTTCCCCAGGAGAATCATTTCTCCCATTTTTTTTTCTCTCTTTTTCTCTCTCGGCTATCTCTCTCTCCTCCTCTCCTCCGAAAAACTCCCTCTTCTCTTCTCTCTTCGATTTCATCTACTTAGGGTGTGATTCCGGACAAGGCCAGAGAATTAAAGTTGTTATACGGAGCACGAGCTTTCCAAATATCCAAGAAAATTCATGATCGGACCTCGTTAGAGCTTGGTTGACTCGGTCAAAGGCTCGGATTTTGCTCAAAACCCATGAGGTAGGGATTTCTCACTTCTATTATGTGTGTATGTGTTGATTTGGTGTTTGAATCGTGCCCTAGATCGTTGTTTTCGTTGTTAAAAATGTTCTGGTGGAGTCTGAAAATCATGCAGTGAAAACCCATGTCCTACCGGTAGGAGTTTTGGCCCTACCGGTACAAAAGCTGTCCAGTAATGTCATTTTCGTGAAATTGTGGTCTCCTACCGGTAGGAAAATGTGTCCTACCGGTAGGAAATGAAAAATTCAGCATTTTGGCAAAACTTCGAACGGGCATAACTTTTTCATCCGAACTCTGTTTTGGGCAAATTTTATATCAAAATTCATGTACCGAAAATGTACTTTCCAATGGTGGTGGTCTCATCTCCCAATTCTTAACCGATAAGATTTGGCAGCCAAAATAAGATAGATATATTCGTATACGTTGGGAAATCCTTTTTCCTTAGAATCGTTTGGGTGAAACATGGGTGTTCTTAGGTTCCCCTGAGTACTAGTTGAATGGTTTGACGAGGCTAGTAGTATACTAAATGCTTGGTAGTGGTCGTTGGGTTCCGTATGAGTCGTTTGACACCGAAACGAGGGTTTAGAGAATATAAGGAGTATATGTGGCCAAATGTTGTATGTGTTGACATGCGAAGTGAAAAACGAACACATAGAATTCTTCTTGAGTTAAACAATGCTAAGCATGGATACCCGAGACATTTCCTTGTGTTTGATATGTGGTACACCTCTTGCGTAACTTATACGATTTTGCGAGTTGCAAGGTGGAAGTCCATGAACTCGCTATGAGAGTTTATCTTTTGATGTGTGAGTGCTTGTATGGTGATGAGAAATTACTAACGTAACGATTGCGAGTTGATTGAGATGAAATTATCTGTACTACTTTTATGTGAATAAGTTTTCGTTGTGAATTCATTATATGTGACTGGAATGAATGGCTAAATTGTAAAGTGTATCGAAGGAATTGTGGTATGGTGACCTTTGATGTGTGACTTGAATTAGTTCCATCAGTGAGGACGAAACTAGTGGGGAGTATCGGGATTTCTTAATTGGCCTGGCAGGAGCTTTTGCTCATGATACAGAATGATGAGGAAATTGTGACACGATGTGAATGGAAATGGGCTATCATTGTGAAAGTGTAAGTAAGTGATACGAAAGACATTGGTGTTGCGGTTCTTTGATTACGATAGTTTCATAAGTCAAGATATCGGATTGGTGATTCGAAGTGATATGAGGGACAGTGGCAGTCATGAGAAAATCATATAGATAGTAAGTCCTCGTGGTTGAATTAGAGTTTTGGTGTGTAGTCACGGTACTTCATTTATGTCTTCGACCTTGGGAAAATTACTAGTTGTGTTTCGTTTCATCATTTGAGATACCGTACCTTGCTTTTGTTATTCATTCCACCTGTCATCCCATTCGTATATAATAGTTGTGTAGATTTCTCTACTGGGCACGTGTTTGCTCAACCTACCATTTCAGGTTCATTGCAGGTCATGGTCATGGTCATGGAGTACTTGGAGTGCATGCTGACATTATCGATTAAAGCTATTTTGGAGAGCACTTTATTTTTCTTGTTTAACAAACGACTTTGTTATGAAATTCCTACTTTGAAAGATTGTATTTGTAGACCAATTTATGGAATCGGAAACTGTATTGTATTTTGGGGTATTGTACGTACGATTGTGAGGACTTTGTATTTCAAATGGTATTGTTAATTTATGTTGAAAATCGAGGGCGTGACAAGCCTGGCCTAATCTGATTATTATAAATCATGGTACAGTTCTACATCCCCAAAAGATAGCAAAAAATCGGAGCTGATGACTAACCCAGGTCAAGTTTAGATACATCATACATCTTAACAGTTCACAATATATAATCTGAATGGTGAAAAGTTTAAAACTAGAAAGAAAAAAAAGAAAAGAAAAGAAGACATCCAAAGTATGTAGATGATCACGAACCTGACAATTATAGGATACACTTCTTCTCTTCCTTTCTTAATGTTGTGAACTATAGAAATAACCTGGAGTATAAAATGTGACATTAAAAAGCTAATTAGTTAGATGCTTCGGTATCTATCACCCTTTGTGGGCTAAAATAGGAAAGAAGAGAAGACGATTTCACAATAACATGGAGATATTCACCCAATCTATGAGTGCTAATGCAGCAGCTTAGCTATTACTTTGGGAATCCCACATTTTTCTACAGTTCTTAACTAAAGATAGTTATGCATTATACACATGCCATGTATTTGTTTATTTTTTTCCTAGGCATCTCTCTCTCTCTCTAGCAATGCATTGTTTATTGTTTTCTTGGGAATAAAATACTAATATTTTATTTGAGAATAGGTAAAATAAATAGTATTAGTGTGGTGATCATGAAATAGATGTAAGTAAAATGAAAAAATTGCATTGTTCTAGTATTTTTACCTAACAACTGGTAAGCAAGTACATCAGTTATTTACTAAAACAGCTTGTGAACAGTGTACATTTTTCATTTTATCTACCCATATCTCTTTTAACACTACACTAACACTATCTATTTACCATATTCTTTATTAAAATAATATTACTTTTATTGTCCATTTTTCTACTAAAGGCATATATATATATATATATATATATATATATATAGAGAGAGAGAGAGAGAGAGAGAGAGAGAGAGAGAGAGAGAGAGAGAGAAGTAAAATAATAAGTTCCTCATGAATAGTCCTTCAACAAAAGAAACTAAGAACTGTAGCAAATGTATTCAACAGAGCTCTTTACCTAATTTGCTGCATGTCAATTTTTCTCATTTTCATATTCAGGAATTCGTTTAGTTTAAGTGACAATTGAACTCACCCAAGGGAACAGCAAAGATGTTGTCCGAGTTGCAATCGCAATCGCAATCACATTCAATCATATGAATTATCCCTCAAGGGCCAAAAAATGGGTCTACCCACAATGCAAGCCACCAAAAACAGACTAGACAAAGCCAACACGCATCTGGGAACACCAGGACTAAACACTCCATGGTATGCTGGATGAGCCATTGATCTTTGAAAACAAAACTAATTCAAGGAAAAATGAAAACAAAAGTTCCCAACAACAAAAGGAAAACAAATCCAACTCAGACTTGATCACAAAAGTAAAGAACACCCTTTATCAGTAATGAATTGAAATACCCTTTTTTTAACAAGCCCAAATCAGATTTGGTTGAAAACGTAACTTCTGAAAGACATTGGAGTACCCATTTCAAGATCTGGCTAAAAATCAGAGTTTCACTGTACCAAACAGTCGCTGGAATACTAAAATGAGATTGTTGCAGAATCCTGAAGAATGTGTTAGATATTTTGGCACTTTCCGGAATTGTTCAAAACCTCCATTAGTGTCTTTGTTATTTCGACTCCATTTGATTATAATGGGTAGGATAATTAGGGGTAGTGTCTCGCTCAATACTCCTCCCCTTATTTGTGCCAAGTTGACCGCTACGGAATCGAGCCAATTGCGTGAAAGGTAAAAGCAGTGCCGGCTCATATTTTGAAGGCCTAAAGCGAATTTCTTATATTGAGCCCCTTACATATTCATGAATTTCTTTAAAAAATGATAAAAGTACAAAAAGTATATAACAAAAAAATCAGACGAAAAGGATACAATTATGACTATAAATGTAAAAAGATATGATTGAAATTATGGAGGTGCATGAGAGTCGAACAACAAACTCCCAATAACATGACAATATTATGTGACCATTGAACAAAGTATATGGTTTGTGTTTTTATTTGAAAATATTCTAATATTAATATGTAAATTACATTACAGTGGGGCCTCAATTTTGGACCAAAATTTGGCGGGCCGGAAGCTGTTGCTTCCCTCGCATACCCTATAAGCCGGCTCTGGGTAAAAGCATTACACAACACATCATGCATATTATTTTTAAGATTAGAAATTTTATTCATGCACTTTTTTCCTTTCCGGTAAATCTTTTTGAATATTTGTTTTTCATATATATGTATCCTAAATCAAATTTTTTTTTCTAAAAAGTCCGAAAATTTGTTTTCCATTAACACTCCCGAAAATATGTTTTCAGAAGGGTGGTGTTTAGGGCAGCAACCATTGCTTTTTATAACGTTTTTGTAATCTTGCATCTGCCTATATATATGTGTGTATATATATAAGGTCATAAGTGGTACGAGGATGGAGAATAAAATATTTACGGAGAGGTATTTTGTTGCAGTCCACAATCCTTTTCTTCGTTCTTGCACGAGGGTTTTGTTTTTCGGTGGAGGCGAGTTTGATAGGTTTCCAAACAACCCATATTTTTGTTTGTTCTTGCATTTTCGAACATTTTTCTTGAGTTGTCTAGATCACGCTTCACATCATATCATTCATCCATTCACTGTTTGTGATTTTTGGTGTCGTTTGCTGCTGTGGCCGAATCTTTGGGAGATTGATTCGGAGCCGGTTGAATCCGGAGATCGGGCATGAAGTTCGAGGTGCATCTATTGGATCTTGAAGAAGCTCTGGGAGCATCGGAGGTTGGCGAGAATAGGTAAAGACTAGGGTAAGGTTTTTGCTATTTCGTAATCTGTACTTCTCTTCGATTAATAGAATAAAGCGCAGTAGTGTTAGGCCATGGTTTTGGCTTAGGATTATTTAGGACCTAAGTTTTTCCACGTAAATCGTGCGTCTCTTGTTATTTTTATTCTACTGCAGTACTTTATTTTTGGTTTGGATTAATCGAGATAATCAACCCGTTTATCTATATTAATTTTTAAATCTGAAAATTGGTTTTTATTTTTATTTTTATCAAAACTCCTATTCACAACCCACCCACCCCCCCCCCCCCCCCCCCCCCCCCTCCCCTCCCAACTCTAGGAGTAGATTGAACGCTTCTTCATAATTTCAGAATGTGTAATATTAAGAGCTCAAAAACCGAGAGACAACCATCAAAGGAAAATCTTTATTTTCTCGAGAAAGTAAAGGTGACTCAAATCCCAAAAAAGAGGGATGAAGTTTTTGCAAAATGTGCATTATAGGTACGGATAGGAATGCTCGGGTAGACTACGTAAGGGTGAAGAAGAAGTCTTGTTTCCGTAGTACTCCAATATGGGCGAAGTCTACTTTTGATCCCTGCTGTTTGGGTCATGTACGGATATATTGTTATGGTTTAAAAATATGCACATAACACTTATTATTTCCTCCGTCCAGATTTAATAATTTTTTTTGGAGTTCGTGTCATTTTTCAATCAATTATATCTTATAATTTATACTCCCCCCGTCCCAATTTAAGTGTCCACTATAGTTTTGCGTGTCATTTTCAATTACTTATATCTCTCAATGTATATTTCTAAAGATATGCAATATGGATCTTGTTTGATAGATCTCAATTAATTCTATAAGATAATGATTTTAAAATTTTAAAACCTAATATACGTTGAGAGATATAAGTTATTGAAAATGGCAGGCAGAACCATATTGGATACTTAAATCGGGACAGAGGGAGTAATGTTTTATGTAATTTTGAATTGAGCGAGGGACTATTAAATCCAGATGAAGGGAGTATGTGATTTGTGAAATGTGCACATAACACCCAATTTCGTCCATAATTACGTCAAGTGTGATGGACGTGCATTAAGAATCTGATATGCATTCATCTTCTTCCTTGAATCTAACCACTCCATCCCTTATACTGAAAATTGAATCTAAACCGTTGATATTGAAGAGTTTGACGAGTTCTACATTTATACCGAAATTCAAGTCCATCAAAAAATGAAAACCACATGGTTGAATCAAATTTACTGTGAAGTAAAATTTCAAATTTAAATTTATCATTCCTTTTAACAAGAATTGTGTCATTGAATTATTGATGTCTAATCGAGTTGATTCTTTACAAAGGTGTTTATATTCTATGATTAATACATTATGAACAATTCGGATTAGAGATTTGGTTAAATTCAAAAGGTGTATGAGATACACATTCATTAAAATAAACAAAATTGGGTGTAACGTGCACACTTCACTAATCACAGGAGTGTTATGTGCATCCTTTTGATCCATAAAAGGTGTATCCACACATGAACCTTAACATTAATGGCCTATTTGCCGAGGGGAGAAGGACGGGAATAAAATCTTGAGGGATAAGCTAACCCGTGTTCACCCTTATCTGATATTTGGTTCCCATTTTGCACCCAAATTGTTTATCCCACCCCACCCCAAGGATAAGCTTATTCGGGTGGGTATAATGACCCATTTGCCCCTCGAATCTCTCCTAACTTTTTTTGTACTCTCACTGCATGGGACAATTAAGTAAATTCTCACATTATTTCTTTATCTTCCCACTCTTAGGAAGAACAGGGCCATATAGTTACTTTGAAAACTATCAATAACAAAATAGATCTTTCGAACCTATCAAATCCTATTCAGTGTTTCTCTAGCAAGTCTTTTCTTTTCTTTCTCTCTGATTACTCTATTTTGAGTTGGTATCCGACCTATGCTTAAGCACCCTTGTATAGTCAAAGTGAGAAACAATGAAAATTAGGAGGGTTGCCATCATATTAAAAAGGCTCCACTTTTCACCTAAATGGACGACTTTTGCAGGCCAAATTTTGCTATACCAATCTCTAATCCCCGAAGCCATTCTCCGCCCCGTCCAAGCTCTAGCAATTGCTGTACTTCCAATTATGCATCGGCATTGCTCAGGTGAGCCCTTATTACATGAGATGATTGGTTGAAGGGCATTTATTCTTTTACTACCTTCGTCCCTTTTGGACCCGGAGTGTCACCATAGATTTGATTACACAATGTCACTCTCTGTGACTGCTATGAAAATACATTTGTGGGTACGATGTCAAAGGTCATAACATATTTAATTGATGTCCTCCTTAACAACAATTGATTTTAGGAAAGATGGTAAAAAACTGTCCCGACAAATGGTATCAAAATTAGGAAGTCATGGGTTCGAGTCACGGTAGCCTCATCGGGAGGGATTGTTGGGTTTAGAGTGTCTCCAAGAATTTGGTTACACAATGCCCCTTGCGACCACTCTAAAAATTGACTTGGTGAGCTCGGGTGCGATATCGAACATCATAAAAGACTTAACTAAAGCCCTCTCTAACATGTACGTTTTTTCTACAAAAACTTCAAGCGGTGAATGCACAATTGGTTTGGAGGAAAACTCTAAAACCTTGGATGGTTTTTTCCGTCCAAAACTCATTCCTCCCTCCACCATAACACAAAATCCAAAAATTTTGGTTGTGTTTAGTTGAGAGTTTAGTTTAGTTTAGTTTTGGTAGTGGGTGGAGAGAGAAATAGAGTAATGATTGAAGATAGGGATAATGATTGGAGAGAGATAGAGAGAGATGGGAAAGTAATAATTGAAAAAATAGGGTAATGATTGAAGAAAAAAATAGGGTAATGATTGAAAACAAAACTAAAACTAAAACTAAACCGCGAAACGAACAAAGCCTTTATCTCATCCATTATATGTGGCAGTCTAGGAGAGAAAGAATCAAACCAACGAATTATACACCATCCTCAATTGGCAACTATGACACAGAATATTACTAAAAGACATCACCGCCGCCATAATCATTCTTGCTGCAAACGATGGCCCTACCATCAACCCACCAATAATCTATCTCCAGGCCCACTAATGTTATCGTAAACCAATATAAGATACGAGGCATACATAAGAGAAAACAGAAGCGATGAGTGAATGTAGTTAGAGGCGGTGTCAGGGAAAGAAGAAGGAAAGATAGGATTTTTCATATTGAAGTTAGGATTTGAAAGGGTAGAGAGAGTTATTACGGGGTTTTAATGGGTTTAGGGGTTTGAAATTTATGGTGGTGTCCATGATGAATGGAATTGAGCTCTTAGGCTCAGCGAAAAGGAAGTTGGTAAACCTAGGTTAAATTAGTGCTTCTTTTTCCTCTCCTCAATGACAAGTTGAAAAAAAAAGGGCCCAAAAGCTTCATGTAATTGCCATGTTCATGCCCCGTGGCAAAAAAAAATGCACATGTTAGTGTTTCTTGTTTGTTTTGGGATGGAGATTGATGTCATGGGGAACATTGATGTGTTTCTTGATAGTTGAGATTTCTAATTGATATTTTTTAAAGATCGGGTGTCTTTATGTGATTGGAGTCAAAGATCAGGGATTAAAATGGAATTCTCCCATATTTGAAAGGTACTTTGAGTTTTTTTTTTTTTTATAATTTTATTTATAAAAAAATGAAGAAGAGATTTTAAAAAAGTCAAAAATTAAACAAATTTTCAATACTGATTTTGACCTTCGATTCATCACGACTTTCCCTATCTCCATCTTCGGCTGTCAATTTCCTCCTACTCTTCAACCATACAATGATACAAACCCATTTCCCACTTTACCTACCTGCTATCTGAGAAGTTTTTCAGTGCCGGGTGGCCACATAGTGCCGAACGCGATCTTGGCCGTCTTAGTGTCTAGACGCGTCCAAAAATATACAGAGAGAGAAAGGCAGATCGACATTGAGAGAGAGAGAGAGGGGGAGACAGAAATACAGATATACTGAGAAAAGCCATGATACAGCAGCAGCAGCAACACTCTCATCACAAGGTACTACCGAAGCGAATAATCCTAGTACGCCACGGCGAGAGCCAAGGCAACCGCGACAACTCAGCCTACACAACAACCCCAGACTATAAAATCCCGCTCACCCCAAACGGCGTCGCCCAGGCCAAGCTCGCCGGGGCTCAGATCCGCCGCGTCGTCTCCGACGACGGGCGCTCCCGCAACTGGAAGGTTTACTTCTACGTCTCCCCCTACGAGCGCACCCGGTCGACGCTCCGCGAGATCGGGCGGTCGTTCCCCAGGGACAGGATAGTCGGAGTGAGGGAGGAGTGCAGGATCAGGGAGCAGGATTTTGGGAATTTTCAGGAGGAGCAGAGGATGAAGGTGATTAAGGAGATTAGAGAGAGGTTCGGGCGGTTTTTCTATCGGTTTCCTGAAGGGGAGTCGGCTGCTGACGTTTACGATCGCGTTTCCAGTAAGATTTTTCAATTGCATTTCTTTTTGCTTATTTATTTATTTTTTGTTTCTGGGTTTATTTTTTTAGAGTATTTTTTTATAACCGAAAGAAAGATGTTCAAGGGGATTCAGTTTTCTTACGAATAGTTTTTAAAAATATTTGGGTTTTGCCCTCAAGTCAGAACTTTTGCTGAATTACAAAGGAATTGCTAGAGAAGCAAGGTTACATATCTTGTTTACACAAAGGATATTGAACTGTTATAGAGATTTGTTCAATTTTCACAATGATGCAACTTTCTGATAGACGAGTATTGGAGGGAATGACAAAGTTTATAAAGTGCAAAAAGTGCCATTTTTTGGTAATGTCCTTATTATAAGTAGGTTAGGTTAGGTTGGGTTTATACAACCACCGGAGGTGGTTGCCAAGATGTAAAGTAGTGTGTGGTTAAATCCCATATCTTATTTACACAAAGGATATCGAACTGTTATACAGATTTGTTCAATTTTCACAATGATGCAACTTTCTTATAGACTAGTATTGGAGGGAACGACAGAGTTTATAAAGCGCAAAAAGTGCCATTGTTTGGTAATGTCCTTAATGTAAGAAGGTTAGGTTTATACAACCACGGGGTGTAATCAGATACTGCGTATTGGGCACCATTTGTCCAGCTTGCACCTTCGTGGGGCTGTGGTGACGGACTACTCTACCATTGGTTGGGTTTACTCCGAAAGGATGCCTAAGTGAGCTTGGCTCCTTCAATGGGTGGTACTGGCTCACTGGTTGAGCATGCTATGGCGGTTGGGAGCCCCTCTTCCCTGAGGGGGGTTGCAACTCTGGTCTCCCCCTCCCAACCTTTTTACTTTGCCAAAAAAAAAAAAAAAAAGGTTAGGTTTATACACGAAGTTAGACCTAAGTTGTTCGGGTTGTCCTCCTTGAGGCTGTAAAGTATCACGGTCCTGATTTGCTAATGGTTCCAGGGTTCCAATTTCACAATACTATTTAGTCGTGTTCCTATGTCGAAAACAAACACAGATGAGCAACTGCATACCAAGCACAATTCACATCCCCTATGTTAGAGAGCTACGCCCCTCACAAGTCTTCTAGTGAGTTAATTAGTTGACTGTGTCAAGTTCATTTATTTGTCTGGAGAAGTTAATGACTTTAAAACAAGGGAACAGCTAGAAGTCTAGAATTTGTAAGAGCAAAAGTTGTAATACTTGCGTTCCTCCTTGACTTATTTAAACCTATTTCCTTCATAGTTCCCGTTCTTACATAGACTTGATAGAGTTTCTGTTTCTCTTGCTCAATTTTGTGCTAATTCAATTGGAGTATATGATTTCTTGATACTGATGAGACTTGTTAAAGGGGATCCTGTGGATAAATTCTTGAAATGCAAGAGTTTTTGCATGGATAGGTGGTTTGAGTTTTGGATCTTCTGTCCTCAAAGGACCATTGTTCCAGCTATTTGACTGAACTATGTTGATTATTTTGTTTCTAGGTTCCTGATACTGATTTGATATGCAAAATGTTAATTACATGCTACAAAGTAAAACATATGATCCAGAAGAACAAAAATTAACATAGGGGAGAGGAGAGCAAAACAGTTTCTTTTGAAACAGCACACTAGGGGGTTTGTAACCTTTACCTCTTCTACGACATCCTTACGGTGCTGGACTTTCACCAAAGACTCAACAAGCCTTCAAGATTCTGATGATTCTGGTTGTGATATATACACCTTGCTTTACCCGTATATTCGTATAGCCTCCCTTTTAGATGCTTTCTTTTCAGTTTCTGTCCCTAGATATCGATCAGATTTCAATCCCAACTTCCCAAGAATTGAAATAACCAGTTATCGTTATTATGTCCCTCTTGTTTATAGAGTGCACATGGTAAGATTCTTGATTAACACATTTGAATTCAAACAGTTGTTATCACTTATCAGTCATGATAAGATAGTTTATTCACTGAACCACAATCTTATCATCTTGTTCAGTTCTAAAATAAAACCTTGGCTGAGGATTACTCTCGTGAATGTAGTATTCTTCTGCATACCATGCAGATGTCGCACCTTCATTGGTCTTGAGTTTGACACGTTCCACCTGTCATTGGTTTTGAGACTTTGAATCTTCTCTGCTGGCTCTATATTATAAAACAGAGGGGTTTTCTTTGAAAAACATTGGCGCACGTGTAAACGAGGTGCTCTACCGTTGAAGCTCGGAAAGAAAGAATGGAATGTTGGGCCCTTGCTCCTCTCCTGGCAAAGAATGAATGCTTGAGATAGGAAGTTTATAGCACTTAACTCATAAGCCCTATGTAACATGCATGGTCCAGTGTAGTGTATCTTTTTTGTTGGCCCCACAATGTATCATTCCTCTTTATAGGCCCTGTGGCTGAACTTGCAGAGGTACTCATAATTTGCTCTAATCCCAGCTTTAGGCAAACACGAAACTGAAAAAGGGAACGGAAAACCACTATTTCTGTTTTGGGATTTAAGTAGGCAAGGGAAGCAGGATCAACAACATGACCTAGGGAGCACTTAGATCGATCTGAATGCAGATTGTCGCAATCAACCTCGCTTAGCCTGCGATTCACATCTCAATGGCTGGGCACGTATATTTCTAGGCTTCCACAGTTATGGTATGTATATTCATAATGATACATGAGCGCTTTAGGGCATATCCTCAAGACCTTTTTAAATATCGCTATATAATTACAACGCATTTTTTCTCGATGAATGTTAAACACCCATGATTTGGTGCCTGGTGCAGCAAGACCAGTTTAAATTGGGGGGGTGGTGTTTAATAGCAGTGGGCAGCTAAGTGGCTTTATTAGCTGTTCCAGTAGGAACCCAGATTTAAGGGTCTGTCACATTCATTCATTTACATTTCATCTAACGGTATTGATACTCTTGAAAGGTTTTCTATTTTTGTCATAGCTCCGGTTTGATACTAGACAATTTTGACTCCACTCCATTTAAACACGGAAACACTTTAAAATACTATTAATCCCGGCTTTGGGCATGATGATCTCGAAATGTGAAAAATGAAGCTGGCCAGATTCCACCCTAGATATGGTGACAGACTTTTTCCGTACATATTCTATCTCAATTAGCAGTTCTAAGTGAGGAACATTTTTTCTGAGCACGTGCTACATAGCTAACTTTGCCCAGGATCTTTTACAGGCTAATATCCATATTCCACCTAACACTTTTAAGCCTTCAGATGGCATCACAGATCACGCAGAGGCTTGGCATACTTGTAGGTCTTGTAGAAGTCCCAGAAACACCAATATTTCAGATAACCACACTACTCTATTGCTTTACTTCATGGGGATGTCATTAGTAGAAAAAGGCAGAATGTATAGCTTGTTTCAAGTTTCAACAGCCCACTACAGTACATACCTGGTGTGCTATCTGTCCCATGTTTTTGCCCAATAAACATTGAAGTTTCTGGCTTCTTGCAAGTGTGTCGCAATGACTTGCACATTAGTCAGATACACTTTTTAGCCATCACAGACCCGGTGCTTGCTCCTTGCTATTGCAAGCAGTTGGCAGTTTAAACTTTAAAATTTCTGGTGTTGCATAAAATTATGGGCCACGTTTGCAAGAAGATATGGACCATACAGTAGTCTCCACTCGATTTTGTTCTATTTTCCCTTGATTTAGTTTGATCAGGGCTCATCTCTTCTGCACTCAAGTGCAATAAGTATACAAATTTTTTGTTGCCTTTGGGGGCATTTCGTGCTGTGGTTGATGAGTTATGTTTCTCTCCAATTTTATTTTTGCGTACAAGTCTGGCTTTAGTTCTCTAGTATTGAAAATAAACTTATCCTCAAAACCTAAATGATACATGCAGGCTTTCTTGAGACTTTATGGAGGGATATAGACATGAACAGGTTTCACCTTGACCCATCTGATGATCTAAACCTTATTATCGTATCGCATGGTCTAGCTTCGCGTGTTTTCCTCACGAAATGGTTCAAGTGGACAGTGGAGCAATTCGAGTACCTAAACAATCTTGGTAACTGTGAGTTTCGAGTGGTGCAACTAGGACAAGGTGGAGACTATAGCCTGGCAATCCACCATACTGAAGAGGAGATGCAAGAATGGGGACTTTCCCCCGATATGATAGCAGATCAAAAGTGGCGGGCCTGTGGCAATAAGGGTAATTGGTATGAAAATTGTCAATGGTACCTTGATGAATTCTTTGACAAACTAGAAGACACAGAGGACAGCATTGAACAGGACCAAGATGAAAATGAGGTTTGATTCTTTCAAGTCTGTGTGCATAGGTTGCCCATATTAGGGTTTGAATTTTTTGAATCAAACAGATATATTGCTACTGTAATTCGCGCATTGGATTAGTGAAGAGGGATAAAATGGAAGTAAACCAGATAAAGTTTTGTTGTTTGGACTTGTGCATTATAGAAATAAGGCTTCATTCAAATTGACAACTGTAAACATCAATCCAGGGTCTAAGAGACTGTTCTTCATTTGTAGATGTCTGGCATTGCTTTTATTTTTCGAATTCATGGAATCATATATGGGAAGGGTGACGTGAAACAATGGTCGATAACAATATTCATGGAATCCACTTTTGTGGTACGTTATAACTTATTTTCATAAAGGTAACGTGATGATATAGGTGTAAGAGACTGTTCTTCGTATGCAGATGCATAGCATTGTTTTTGTTTTTTGAATTCATGGAATCATAGGGGAAGGGGTGACGGGAGACAATATTTGAATTGGGCTGAACTGGAAATCATGGAACTTTTGTGGTACGTTCCCACGTTCGAACTTTTAAATTTCGGTAAGAAAACCCGATGATTTACGGGTGTGTCTACCCAGGTTATGTTGGGATCTTCAAGACAACGTGAAGGGAAATGAAATTAGCTCGCAATACTTGTTTTCCGTGTGCTACTTAAAAGTTCATTTTCGGACAATACCCGGGAAATGATTTGCCACTTCATTTTTTGTTAACGCCACTCTCCTGCATGTGTATTTTTGCATCAAAAATACATTTACAGGGGAGTGGCGTTAACAAAAAAAGAAGTGACAAAGTCAGCTGCCTTTATATAATTCTCTTTTTTAATTTTTCAAAACTCAACCGAGAACGGTATTGATCTTACAATTTTCCTCAAGCTAAACTCGTGTTTATCGGAGCACATTACCCACCATGCTCGACTAGGCTAGCTAAGACTGCTTGATCCTTGAGCAGAATCAAACATTTATTCTGAATTCTTTTTTTTTTTTCTAAAAAAAAAAAGTTCACATAAGACTACACAAAAAGACCCAAAAAATTGTTAAAATTCAAAATTTTGGATATTTTCACCGTCTTATATGAATTTTGGACCATCTTGTTGAACCATCAAATTATATAAAACTAGCCAAACATAAATGCCATCCAATTTATCCAAAGATCTGCAATACAACTGTGGAAATCAAGGGTGGAGCATTGATGTTACGTTCGGACAACAACAGAGGCTGGTTCTCCGGATTTCGGCGGTGGTTTAGATGTTTCTTCCAGTAGGGTGGTGGTTTGGACAGTGGGGGTTTCGGTTGGTCTCGAACCAGCGATTGGGTCTCAGGTAGTGTTGGAGATTAAGTAATTTAATTTCTTTTCAGTCCTTATTCTTTTAATTTTTGTAATATTGTAGAAATTAATAAAAAAAATTGCCAATAAAAAAAAACTGTGGATGTCATTCAAGAACTAAAAAAAAGTTACACGATTCTTACTTTCTTGAACAAGGTTTAGGAGATCGACCAAGCCACGCGACCCCCGCGGATTGATCAAATTGACCCATTTAATTAACAGTACACAAATTTACTTTCAGTGATCTTTTTATTTTTGGTGGCGCTCTAAAGAGTGCTTTTAGTTTTTTAGTTTTTTTTTTTGGTGGAAGAGCGAGAAATGTATTAATAAGAATAAGAAAATTACAACTGTGTTGTCACCGTTACAATAATGAAGACACACCAGCGACAAGCGAAGACCAAATTAGGGCTTAAGGAACAGAACATAGCGTACAAATTCGCAAAACATAAAAGACACAATTACTATGTTATCGTCCGAAGATAAAGGCCAACAAGAGAGTGGTGCTAGCAAGGTATAGACATGTTGGATAAAGGAGTGGTGCTAGTTAGGTATAGAGATTAGAGCTGTAAACAAACTGAGCAGTTCACAAACTCAGCTCGTTAAGGTTCAGCTCTGCTTGTTTAGTAAACGAGTCGAGCTCGAGTTTCCGACTCGTTTACTAAATGAGTCGAGTGGAACTCGACTTGTTTAACAAAAGCTAGGCCGTTAAGAGAGACTTGGCTTAATTAAAGAGTTTCGTTTAATAAATGACTAAACTTGACCGTTAAGGCTTGAGTTCGAGTTTTTGTCTCATTTTGTAAACGAGCTCGAGCTCGGCTCGTTGAGAGAGAGAGAGAGAGAGAGGAATTAGTCCTAATTAATCACTTTTTTGTTTTGGAAGAACGGGTATCAAGCCAAATTCTAGGTAACCACTAACCAGTAACCACCATTGATTTTCTCCGACAAATTTGGTTTCACCTTCTCAAGATTATACCACTACGAACTAATAATTTTATGTACTACAAAAGGATACCCCAAAAATATTTTAAAATAAGAAATCAATCATCCAAAATTTTCACGTTTTCAGGGTACTTAGCATTGCTCACTACAAATACCTAGGATTTTTTTTTACAAAAGTAAACTCCACCATAAATTCCATTTTCTCTTTCCATCTCTCTCGGTCTCTCCTTCCCAATTCCAACCATGTCGATCAGGAATCGCAGCGGTCGACAAGACGATGCTGATCATACCAGGAGGCGCCAAGACAATGCTGATCATACCCATACCATAAACAACAACAATGACAAAGACCACAACTCTGACGATGAAGACGACGTCAAAGAGATAAGCAGAGCGGCGAGGTGGAGAGCCGCTATAGCTCGTTGTGGATTCTGGACACTAACCTTGGCTGTGGCAACGCCTGTCTCCCTCCATTGCATCGAAATCTTCTACCTCCGTTCGCCCAAAAGTGCCGCATCCAAGCCTTCTTGGTACCCGGCAACGATCCTGGACGTGATCTCCGTGCTCCTCTCGCTCCTCATCAGCCTTTCGTTTTGGTTCGGTTGGGCGGAGAAATGGTTGATTCGGAAACCCAAGGAGGTAGCGGTCGTGTACACTCTGTATCTTAGCCCAACTCTGGCTTCCGATCAGATTGTCTTTGCTCATGCACGGTGCCATCAAATCCGGAATAGCCATTGGCTTCGCGAGGTATTTGCTCAGGGAACAACTTTCTAACATGTTGAAGGAGCTGAACGAGACGGCCAGCAAAGTTGTTATGGTTTCTATTTTCCTGTGGACGTACTGCGCCGCCAGTATGAATCTCGAACTTTTATTCTGGTGAAGAAGAAGAAAAATGGACTCCGGTTATTAGCAGAGTGATGGCCATCAACTTGAATGTATGGACTGTGTTTGTCAATGAAACTTATGAATAATTGGCAGAAGTTCAGTAACACCCAGAGAGGTTTTCATTTGCGTTTCACGTATCCTCATCGTTAGTAGACCGTAAGTGTAAACTTACAAAATACTACCAAATTTCCATCAACCACCTTAATTATACATGTACTCCGCGCCTCTCTCACAACCAGAATGAACAAACAAATACGACCACGAATGAAGGAACCAAAGGCAGACTGTCGTCTACTAGGTTTTCCAGGGTAAAACAGAAGACTATAGCAGTCTCATAGATTTTGACTCCTTCTATGATTTGTCCATATGAACAGAGCGTGTCGAAGTAGATTCGCTTACAGATGTGGGGTGCATATATGGAACCGAGTACTCTACGTAAAGTACTAATTCATGCACTCATAGTGTTCATGTATGCAGCAGGTAATTTAAGAGTCATTCATGAACTTGGTTATGTTCTTGGTTAATGACACCTCAAAAATCAAACAATTGTCCAAAAGCTTTTATTGAAACATTAGAATCCTTGCCCTTTGTGAGATTACAATTTCCATACAAGGATCTAGATACTTGACACCATTGCTAATACCCCGACGTACTCCACCCTTGCTCACATCGGGCACACATCCAAACACGACCTCTAGTTGATTCATCATCGATGCTATATATTAAGTATCGAAAAAACAATCAAATCGTGTACCGTATCTAAATAAGTATATATGATCAAAGCAGATGATGAGCATAGCATTAACCTTTTTACCTAGCTCACCACACACTCTTATGGATTCCTGCAGTACAAAAATCTTTGCTTGATACCAATAAACGACCCACGTGCCTTAAACTCAACATATAAGGAATCTGTTTTGCAAGCAAATATTCCAACTCTCTTAAGTATTTATCAGGTTGCTATAATTGGATTCATTGTTGCCTGTATTTCTTCTAGAGTTCGTCCTTTGGTTTCCGGTACCACTTTTGCAACGAACACGACAGTTAATCCACCCCCAATTGCGAACATGAAAAAGGTTCCTGAGAGAAAAAAAACTCTGTTATTACATAGACACCATAATCAAAACCCAGAGAGAGAGAGAGAGAGAGAGAGAGAGAGAGAGAGAGAGAGAGATGTATCAAGCTATACCTTCTGAACTCCAGTCCATAAGGAAGTTAAAGGCATACGCAATAATCCAAGTACCGAACCAGTTGACTGCCGTTACGAGACTTCCGCCCAACATTTTCATGTTTATAGGAAATATCTAACACCAAAAGAAAAAAGTAATACAGCTCCCCGCAACGAGCTTCAAATGTTCATTGATTACACAATATGGATTACATTACGCGATTTTAAGTACATACCTCAGACATCATAACCCACGGAATTCCTCCCATGCCTAATGCAAACATTCCTCTGAAAACCTGATTCCATAGCAAAAGATATTAAGACTGAATCTAACGCTTCAACCTCTTACTTGGAAGAACTTCTACATTTAAACATGAGTTCTAAATTACGACCAACGGGAGCAGTTCATAATGCTAGTTGTTGTAGGAAAGGTCAATAGGCGCGACTGTTGACCGTTTGACTATCCAATGAGCATGTGATACGTGCACTCGTCCTTGCAGGGTTAACGATTTGACCGATGAACCCTAGCTTGCCACGTGGCGCCTCAGTTGCGCGACACGTGGCCCCGCACGTGGGAGCCACGCGCTACCCATAGCTATGCTGCACCCATGTGAAGGTCGCGAGCCCAGATTCCTCCTTTAAGAAGAGAACTACATTTATTCAGGTGGATGCTTGGTGCGGTCCCAATCTAATGGAGACAACAACGCGGTCTAATCACGATGCACAAAGAACTTGCCCAGACTCTTATGTCTGCTCCGGCCTTTAGCCAGGACCCGAGGGGCCCCTTAAGGCTTCGCAGCGGTATTGGCGGAACCAAGTAGGTCACGACCTTGCCCTAAGGGAATGAAGGGGATCTAGTGGCTTGGTAGCTGTAAAAGAAGAAGAGGTTTTCTGCGAATAAGAGGATACGCTTACCGTCATACTGACGGTCATCACGAGGGTAGCGACACCTCGGCGGTCAGGGGGTACAGAAGGGACACGTGTCATTTTATCAGCATGTCACTTGGTTCTCGAGCATTAGCTCGTATGGTCTATAAATATGAACGCCTCTTCATTGAATCCTAGCGAGAGATAGAGCACATTGTGAACATTCCCTAGAGAGAGAAAGTTGATGAGCACTGATTTCAAAGGAGGTCTTATCCTCTTTCAGGGGCTCTATTGTCTTTCCTCTTGGGGATCTCTGGGTTTGGGTCTCCACTGCCTACCATCTCTGTTCACCCATGCTCTTTTCTTCACCCTTCTAGATCACTCCTCTCATTCCTTTCCATAGACTATTCTAACCTCTTCGGCACATCTATTCCTAAGGGATATTTGTCCACTCAAATTTCAGACCTATCTTACATTGGTGACTCTGCTGGGGAGGTTGCTTAGTTTATGGCTAGCTTAAGAAGTGGTCTAGAAACCCCAGCTATTCCACAACCTCCGGCTCGCACATCGGCAGCCATGGCGGAAAATCTGCTCAATACAGGGCAGATCTTGGGGAAAGGGCCACGGCTCCTCCACTCAAGGGGAGACGCCACCATGGAAGTCCTTCAGGCCGTTCGAGATGGCCAGAATCAAATGATTGCTGCTCTGACTGCCCTCACAGAGGCTATTACAACAACTTTGCCTACAGCGCCGGCGGCACCACCAGCAGTGCCACTCGTCATAGCCCAGCCGCCTCCCCCTGCAGCAACAGCAATCACTGCAGCAGCAAACACAGCAGCAGCAGAAGATCCAGCAAACCCTGTTCAAAACCCCCCAAACCCCCAAGTTGGTGGACCAGCCCCTGTTACGGGTACTAGTTCAGTCAGCCCCTGTTATGGGTACTAGTTCAGTCCACCAGCAGCCTCTCCTGGCCGAGAACAACGGCCAATCTCATAATCAATTTCTCACTGCAGCTGATGTGCAAGCCCTCCTACTCAAAGAAAAGACCAAAGCCACTCTTCCCTCCCTACCCAACCTTGATATACAACCCCCATATCTCATAACCATCCTCTCTCTACCTTATCCAGAAGGATATACCCCACCCAAGTTCATTAAATTTGACGGAAAAGAGGGCAGTGCCCAAGAGCATGTGGTTCACTTCATCGAAACACTTGGGGCCCATTCTGGTGACCATAACCTTCGCCTCCGCGAGTTCTCAAAATCCCTTACCTCACGAGCACACATCTGGTATGTGAATCTTAAACTTTATTCGATCGATACTTGGGAAGAAATGGTAAACAAGTTTTACACTAAGTTCTTCCAAGTTCGTGAGAAGATCACTACCTTGTCCCTCATGAAGGAAACCCAGTGTAATGGTGAGGATATCATTGACTACATCAAGCGCTTTCAAGACAAAGCTGTGGATTGCCACGAGCCAGTGGGCGAGTCACACTTAGTCGAAATATGCATTGACGGAATCCTGTGCGACTATCGCGTATTCCTGGTGAACATTAAGATCCCAACCTTCTCAGCACTCCTTGAAGCAACTTACAACCTGCGTCATACTGTGAAACCCCCTCCTAAGGACAACTGGAAATCCAACCTCTCTCTCACAGTCGCTACTGCCTCTTCTGCCCCACAGTCGCACAAGAGGCGGGGGTTGGTAGCGACAGCGGCGGTCACAAGAAGCAAAGGAATAAAGAACCAATTGAAGTCCCAGAATATCCTTGTAGTTTGGAAGAAGTGAAGGTATTGGTGGAACAATAGGTCACCGATGGTGTACTCAGGTTGAGCACGAGCCATCGCGGCAAGATCGCGAGAGTTCGAGGTACTGTGTTTACCACAGGCACATGAAGCACCCAACAAGTGATTGTTGTTGGACTCTGATGAGAATCTTCAAGAGAAAGCTGGAAGCCAATCAGCTGAGAGTTGGGATTAGCCGCCCTAACGACATGCGCGAACATCCTTATCCGGAGCATGAGCGCGCCGTCTATATGGCTGCCTGTTACAACTTCTTTGCTGAAGAGGATGAGTACATGGATGAGGAGGTCTGTATGACTTCCTATTATGATCACTTGGATGAAATTGCTTCTCACGAGTAACCAAGGGTCATCCCTGACCCTGACACTACAGTCAAAGTGTTGCAAGGAAGCACTAAGTTCAAGGCGTTCTATGACGCGCTGGGCTTCACAGCCACGGCTAGAACAGAAATCACCAAGTCCATTGTAAACATTGCGGAGGCGCACTAGCAGGCATGCATGGCTGCGGATGGTTCAGTGCCACGAACCATCCAAGAAGGAGCTAACTCCATCACCTTCTCCGATGCGGACCGTCGCCTCACATTCTCCCACAACAGACCACTCTATGTGACAGCCCACGTTAAGGGGGTCGAGCTGAAGCGAGCCTTCCTAGACAAAGGGGCTTCCATCAACATCATGCCATTTGCTACCTTTAAGAAGCTCGGAATACCAGAGAACCGAATCGTGAAATCCTCTGTCGCAATCACGGGATTTGGAGGAGATAAGAAAGGGTCTCTGGGCTATGTGGTGGTAGACGTCGCGGTAGGTGCCATCCGCGCTACAATGAAGTTCCACATCATCGATGCACAGACGAACTACCATATCATCCTAGGGAGGAGCTGGATGCGCAAATATGTTGTAGTCCCGTCAAACTATCATCAATGCATGAAAAGAATTTGGGCAGGAAAGAAGGTCACGGTAGCTGCGTCAGAAAAGCCTTTCGACATGGATGAGGCGCACCTGCCCGATGCAGTCTACTTCTCCAAGATGGAGGAAGAAGTGTAGGTGGTGTCAGCTAAGCCCATAAGCATCAAGGTCCCAAGGTGGGAGAACATAATGAACAGGGAAGAGGGGGTCGCGAGCAAACGACCTAGAGCGAAGGTGGCGTCAGCAGTCCCGAGGAAAGTTACTAAGGTTCAGAAGGGTGGCAAGACGGTGTACTGCTTATGACAGTGCGCGGGGATAACGGTCCCTCAAGGGGTCGCAAGCCCCCACACTGTGATAGCAGCAGAAATCGAGCCAGACTTGGTGGATAAGCCGGAACCAGCACCGGAATGAATGCAATGAATGCAAGATAGTCCTAGGCCGCAGCAAGAGGCCTTGGAGGAGATAAACCTGAGAGAAGGCGAAGGAACCCCGCGGCCTATGTTTATACATAAGGCGCTGGGAGGTGAAACTCGAGAGAAACTAATCGAGTTATTGAAAAAGTACGCAGATGTCTTTGTTTGGCACTATGAAGAGATGCCTGGGCTGGACGAAGGCCTAGTTTCGCACCACTTGGACGTGTTCCCCAACTCAAAGGCTGTGAAGCAAGGGCAACAGAAGTACAACCCTGAGTTAGAGGAGAAGATAAAGGAAGAAGTCGAGAAGTTGAGGAATGCTGGTTTCATACGACCGATCCAATATCCCTCATGGCTGGCCAACATTGTACCAATAAAGAAGATTGGGCAGATTAGGGTCTGCGTGGACTTTCGTGATCTTAACAAGGCATGCCCTAAGGATAAGTTCCCACTGCCGCACGTAGACACATTGGTCGACGCTACTTCGGGTCACCAAATGTTCTCGTTTATGGACAGCTTCAGCGGGTGCAATCAGATAAAAATGGCCCCCGAAGATGCAGAGAAGACAGCCTTTCACACCCCCCTTGAAAATTTCTACTATGTAGTGATGCCTTTCGGTCTGAAAAATGCAGACGCCACTTACCAGCGCGTCATGACTGCGATTTTTCACGACTTAATGCACCACATAGTAGAAGACTATGTGGATGATTTGGTGGTCAAGTTAAAGGAGAGCGCTGATCATTTGAAACACCTAGAAGAAGTGTTCGAGAGATGCAGAAAGTTTAACATGAAGATGAACCCGCTGAAATGTGCCTTTGGTGTGACAGCAGGGAAGTTTTTAGGGTTCTTGGTGCACAGACACGGGATCAACGCGGATGAGACAAAGATAAGGTCCATCGCGGAGATGCCCGCGCCGCACTCACAACGGTCCCTCAAGCACTTTCTAGGAAAGGTCTCTTACTTGCGAAGGTTCATTCCAGCACTAGCGGAGATAACCGCGCCATTCAATGACCTGTTTAAGGGGAAGGCAGAGTTCAAATGGAGCGACGAGCATCAGAAAGCCTTCGACAGCGTCAAGGCTGCCTTAGCCTCGCCTCAAACCATGATTGCACCACAACCAGGGAAGCCTCTCATCATGTACCTGACATCAATGCCAAAATGCATCGGGGCACTCCTTGCTCAAGAGATAGAGGGGGTGAAACGACCGGTGTACTACATTAGCCGGAAGATTCAAAGAGCGGAGGAGAGATACACCCCAGTGGAGCGACATTGCCTGGCCCTTGTATTCACTGCTCAGAAGTTGAGGCACTACTTCTTGTCATTTCTAATACAGCTTGTTATTAAGAGCAACCCTGTGAGATACTGTCGCGACGAGCTTTATCCGGGAGGATCGCGAGATGGCTCCTAGCCTTAGCAGAATTTTAGATTACATGCGTCACTCTGCGGGCTATCAAGTGTCAGGCCCTAGCAGATCTCCTTGCATAATTTCCAAGTGGACAGTGTGAACCATTGGAAGAGGCGTTGCCGGGAGACGGTTTCAAAGCTCTCGCAGTGTAATATCCTGTATTTTTCTAAATAGTATTTTATTTGAGTTGGGTAATTAGACAACACAGGAAAGGGGGGAAAAAAGGGGCCACTCGGTGCCTTGTGTGCAACGTGTAGGCTGGAAAAAAGGGTTGATAAGCAAAGTGTTAACCTAGTCATCTTATGGCTGTACACGTGGTGATTGTATAGAATCCAAGGGCAGGTGGCACACCTTAGGGCTTTACATGTTTATGTGCATAATTTATAAGGTGAAGAATCTTTGTCCTGATTGATTCTTTCCCATTTTTTACAGAGTTCTTTTGTGCACATGCAAAGCCGTGAGTTATCCATCATTTGGAGCAAGAAAATCATTGGTAATTTGAGGTTCAGTAGTCGTACAACTTATGGAGTAGATTCATGAGGTGGTGTTCATATATCATATGATACTCGTTTAAGGTACCGGGTAGTGTGCAATACATTCCAAGCTAAATCTCTTTGCAAAGAGTGTTCTTTGATTCTCTCATATTTGTACTCATTTGATGTCTAAGCTTATTGATTCAGTTATTGTCACTTCTTGTATCGTGACACAGAAAATATTTGGCTGAAAGCCATGGAACATATTGGTACATGTTTAAGCCCACCGGGTCATAGAGTTATGAAAGATGTACGATGGACTGCCCCACGGGGAGTCCAGTATGTTTATGGGGCCCATGTGCCCAATACAGAGTTTGACCTGGGTGGTGCTTGACATGTTATCGAGATGAGCCGGGTATGAGGCTACAAATGAAAAACGTTCAGAATGATCCTACTTGATTTGCTATCCTCGGTTATTGAGCATAATCTTATTGCTAGCCATGTTTATTGTCCTCGTATTGCATATACTACCCGGGAGTTTTATATTTTTCAGGTGCAGAGAAAGTTAGTGGGGACCCGAGTTGGAGTATTTGGAGTAATTAGTTTTAGAGATTGTTTAGAAATATGTATATTTTGGAGGTTTTTAGGGCCCACCATGTATATTTATCTTGAGGATTTGTAATTCTAAGAGATGTATTTATTTTGAGGCAATGTAAAAATTCGGGTCGTCACCCGCAGCCAGTCCAAGTGAGGCGTCCTGGACGCTGAGCTTCGACGGGGCAGCAAGAGGAGCACATGGTGGCGCAGGTATTGTCCTTCAAAGTGATGAAAGGGAAAGGGAATACTTGTCCTACAAGTTAGGCTTTGCATGCTTCAATAACGAAGCAGAATATGAAGCTCTAATCCTGGGGCTCTTGGCAGCAAGTTTTAGAGGAATTTCACGGTTGAAAATTGTGGGGGATTCAAAACTTATTATTCTGCAAACATCTAGAGAATACGAGCTGAAGGAGCCCACCTTCGCGCCCTACAGGGTGACAGTACAAAAATTAATGGGAAGGTTTGAGGCAGTAGACATAATTCACCGGCCAAGATCAGACAACAGATTCCCAGATGCCTTCACGACGCTGGGGGCAAATACAGAATTCGACGAAGAAAAAGTGACGATTGAGATCATTAGAAGGACAGAGCCATCAGTCATAGATGGGCTCGGGGCATGCCGCGAAGAAGACTGGCGCGACCCCATCTTGAAGCAGTTGGTTTCCGGAAAAGGGAACTTACCGATCATGGAGGTGGCCCAGTTTACTGTCCTTAGCAGTGAGCTATACTACTGCAAACCTCAAAGGTGGCTAGCGAGATGCGTAGGCCCCAGTGAAGCGAAGACCAAGTTGCGTCAGATTCATGACAAAACTTGTGGCAAGAACGAGATCTCCCTATACCGCAGAGTTCAGAGGCAGGGCTATTACTGGCCCAGCATGAAAGAAGATGCATCAAAGGTCCTCCGTGCTTGCCAAAACTGCATGTTGTATGCAGTAGAAGCAGAGTGTTGCCTTATGGAAGAGCTGGACTGGAGGCAGAAGTACATTGATTTCCTTCACAAAGGAGCGCTGCCTTTAGACCCAAAAGAAGCCCGGAGGATTCAACGTTGTTCTCAGCGCTACTTTTTGAAAGGGGGGTAATTCTACCGACGCGCTTTAGATGGGATTCCCCTGCGCTGTCTGTCTCGCGAAAAAGCTGAAGAAGTTTTGCAGAAGGTCCACGAGGTGGAACACCAGGGTTGGAGAAAACTATATGAGCACTTAATCCATCTTGGGTGTTTCTGGCCCACGATGGAAGCAGACTCGAAGCAACATGTGCGCAAGTGTGCGGCTTGTCAGAAATTTGGGAACTTAGTCCACGCGCCATCCGTGGAACTACACTCCATTCGCGCCCGTTATCTGTTTCATACTTGGGCAATAGATCTAATTGGGTCCATACACTCGTCATCTAGAGGAAACAAATGGATCTTAGTCGCTACTGAGATAAGCACGAAGTGGGCAGAGGCGGTGAGCTTGGGCAGGGCTACTGGCGCGGTAATCGCGAACTTCATTAAAGAAAACATCATTTGCCGCTTCGGTATACCCAAAGTCATCTTTTCAGATAATGACACTCTCTTCATTAATAAGACCGTGAAGAATCTTCTAAAATCCTACTCAGTGAGTCATCTCACGTTGACTCCATACTATCCCCAGGGCAACGGTTAAGCCGGGCAACCAACAAAACCCTCATCCGCATCATCAGCAAGCTGCTGAACGAAAAAGGAGGGACATGGGCTGATCATCTCGCGGTGGCACTGTGGGCGTACAGGACCTCTCATCGTAAGGCCACGCGGGCTAGCCCTTTCAGTTTAGTCTATGGGGCAGAGACTGTTCTCCCCACAGAGATAAGCGTGCCATCTGTGAGGCTAGCCCTCGCAGCAGAGGTGACACAAGAAGAAAAGAGGGCAGACCTGGAGGCCATGGAAGAAAGAAGGAACACTGTTGCGAAGAATTAGGAAAGGTACTGGGAATCGGTAGCCAAGTATTACAACAAAGGGGTGGTGCCGCGAGCGTTTCAAGTTGGAGACTTAGTGTGGAAGTCTACAACCGCAGTCATGAGGGACCTAGAGCAACCAAAATTCACTTCGAGATGGGAAGGTCTGTACGAAGTAATTAAGGCCAGTAGCAGTGGTCATTATGAGTTAGCAAGGGTTAGTGATGGTTTTAAAACTGGCCCCATCAATGCTAAGTTCATTAAGATGTACTACCCATGACGTAAGGGTATTTCTCATGTTTTCAGTTTGGTTTCGTTCGTACTATCCTTAGTTCACATATAAACTGCTTTTCTGTAAAGGGTGGCACACGAATTATGTAATGGGCAATCAGCAGAAAGTAAAGCGGCAGTTGTAATATCATCTAACTATGTTCCTAAAACATAGGCATATTACGCGTAAAAACTACTGCGAATATCCGACATTGTCATTACATCACCAAAAGTTACTACAAATATTCTCCAAAGTCATCACATTACAATACCCAAAACTAACAAAGTTATCAACCAAAGATTTTCTTCAGAAAAGGATCAGTGTCGCAAAGAGGCACGTCAATAAGCCTCTTTCCAAAACGAGCTTCCTCAACCATGTGCTCGTAGGCCCTCCTTCGTTCTTCCACCACCTCCTTAGCCGCGACTATCACGCTCTACGCTTTAACAAGAGCTGCACGAGCCTCCTCCAGAGCTACCTTTCCCCCCTCACAGTGCCTCCACAGTTTCTCATTCTCATGCATGATCCTTGCAGCATCGAGTTCCTTGTACACCTACCAAATATCAAACCCCAACTTGTCAAAGTTTTGGACGATGAGTCTGATCTCCTCAATTTAGGTGAGGCCCAAATCACACACCCTTATGTCCTTGATACCCTGAAAAAAATTGTAAAGGCACTCAAGCTACAACCGGCCCATGGTCAGACTGTAGAGGTTGCAAACCTTAAAAAATGTATAAGAGAAACGGTCCCGGACAAAGGAGAGGAAAAAAGTCACCTCGCGAGTGAGACCGTAATGCCCGAAGAAGGCCTCGTTTAAAAGCTCCTCCACCTTGTTGACCACAGGTGGTTCCACCACTTGTATTTCAGAATAGGCCCCCCGGCCAGTAAAGAGCTACCCTCGCTGACGTCGCCAACAAGCGGGGTCCCGAGAGATGTCAGAGAGTCGTCCTACAAGTCCGCGAAGACCTCCGCGAAAGTCAGATTTGTAAGTGCCACTGCCGCATCATGTGCTTGAAAGTGCGTGGCAAGGTTGCCAGTAGAAGGGACGTTGGCACATCTGTCGAAAAGGTCCAAGGCAGCCTTTACTGCCTCCCGTCGAGGAAGCTGCAGAATGACGGCCTCCGGCGCTAATTGGTTGATGTCTGGACTTAAGAGGAGCCCCTCCGTTGGAATCCTCCGACGGGGTATCAGACCCGAAGCGTCATCATCCTCTTCACCCTCCTCAACTATGGGATGCATTGTGTCAACACCCAAATTCTCACCATCACTTCCGCCACCATTGCGACCTTCGTCACCGTCGCCATCATTACCATTTTCATCCTCAACACCGTCTCCTTCTTCACCATCACCCAGATCTTCATCACTATTGTCATCACCACTGTGGTCTTCATCATCATCATTCTCATCACTTTGGCCTCCCTCGCTGCCATTAGCGTTGCTGTCCTTATCTTCCTCACTATCACTCCCCTCAGCGTCGCTATCAGCTCCATCAGATTCATCAGATTCCCTTCATCCAAATCAACAACCACCTTCTTACCTACAGCAACAGACGTGCTGCCTGGACTAGGCTGTGCGGCGCGAGGCAATTTGAAAGATTGGCTGATCAGAACGGTGTCGTCAATACGCTGTCAGAACCCCCCTCGCAAGCCTCCTCATCTTCCCTTTTTCTCTTAAGCTTACTCGAATGGGCATGTTCCCCCCTTTCGTGCCTGAACGAGGAGTTTACGGAGCAAAGAGGGACATGTGAGAAAACAACAATGAAGCAATGGGATAGCCAAAAGGGGAAGAGAAGCAGATCTCACTGGCAGATGCGACACTCGTAGGGGTTTCTTCAGAGCGAGGAGTCCTTGCTGCTCGAGCAGGGGCACCCTGAAGAAAGAAATGAGTTCAAAGACTACAGTAAATGCAAATAGCAAATACCGCTAGGAAGAAATGGAGAAGTGTTGTTCCAGAGGCATACCTTCCGTAGCCGCTTCAGTTGAGGGTCTTGCTGTTATGAGGAGGATTTCTCCTTTGCCCTCACATGAGTCACCCTTGGTGGGATGACAGTCGAAATTGGCTCCGCAATGGTAATACCACGGCTGGCCACAGGGGTGGTGCTTGACGGAGCCCAGTAACTCTTCTTGCCACGCCATCTAGGTTGCCTCGCCTTTGGGGACCTTAAAGACACGTCGCGATGATAGACGTTTGAATATGCTGGAATCTCAGGGACGCCGCGAACATAATTGATGAAGGAGTCGAGGTTGCGACACCAAGCCAAGCGGCTTCTAACCGTAAAAAAAGTCTCCCTGTCTTTCCTCGGAAGTACCACGACGTTGTAACCCTTAGCCAGCTCCTCCACATGAGCCCTAGTAAAACGGCGAAGACTTTCAACATAACTCCTCAGCAGTGGCACCTAACCCGGCGCACCATGGTCATAACCAAACTGCCATGCTACCCTGTCGGAATGATACAACATGGAGCGCGTCCTTTCCGCACATAGTGCAGGAAGAGAACACGAGCAAGCAGCGGCAAATGCAGCGAGAGCAGAAGCAGAGACAGCAATATTTTCGGTCTGGAAATCCACGATATGGTCATTTTCTGAAAAGAAACTGGTGGGAAAAGCACCTTCGACGGGCTCAGCGTAAGGTCGCGGGAAAAATGTGCCCGCATCATCAATACTTTTCCCCCAGGACTTCGTTGAACTCACCTCGCTCCACCTCATTATCCGGGGTCGTGGCTCGTCACCCCCTCTAATGTTCACGGGGGAGGGAGCAAGACTGGGGAAATGCTCGAAACAGAAAGCCATCAGAAATTGTGAGTGTACCACTGATACAATATCGTAGCGTCCCATAGATCTCTCACTGTCGGTGTGGGCTTGATCTAGACGATGGCATAAAGAGCCCAGAGAGATGGGGCCAAGCGGAACAAAGTCCCCTCTCGCGAGACTTACCGCAAGAGGGAAAACAGAGTGGTTCGGCCCTTCATAAGGAAAATCAGGGATGACAAAGAAAGACAGCCAGTAAACGAGAAAACCTACGAGATGGAGATCGGAATCGTACATCTTCCCATAGAACTCATTTGTTTGCCCTATAGGAGGCATAGTCCCGGGAGAAGGCACTCCTTGAAAAAGTATCACAGCCAGTAGCCCCAAGAGGTCTTACCAGACTTCAGAGGGACTCGTACGTGTCCCTCTCGATCAAAGTGGGACCCGTACTTGCCCGCCTCCTTATATGCTCTCCTCAACCGATCCACCAACCTCGCATCTGCCGAAGAAAGACTCGAGGGGTCAAAAGCCACCGACCCCCTTGTACTCAGCCTCATCAGTACAGCCGTATCTTGTAAAGTGGGGCTGCCATCTCCCCAAGGAAACACGAAAGTGTGGGTATCCTTACTCTACCGAGAAACCATAAGATTGATATTGGCATTGTTCTTCCGAATGTTCAACTCCGCCGAAAGACAGATGGACTCGAGGGCACGGGAAGCCCTAAGTATATGCACCGAGTTTGGGTTACTCAAAACCGACTCCACCCAGTCACTCCAGTGGATCGGCGCCTGGGAAACGACCTCATAGGTGACAAAACAACAAGGGATATCCCCTCTCTCCACTCGAAACCTCAAAACGGAAGAAGGAGGGATCAAATTGGCCTCCTCGTGCGGCACCTCAGGGACTAAAGAGAAAGGTTCCTCCAGGATCTCCGTCTCTGGAACAAAGGCCTCTGCCTTCTGCCAGAACGAGTCGCTTGAGCCACCGAGGTACGGCGTCCGGCGCCACTCATCCGCCGGAAGTGCTCGGATGGAAGTCTGCATAATGGAAGTCTGGAAAGGAAGAAGAAGAAAGAGAGAGAGTTACAGTAGGCAGAGAAGAAGATGGAAGTTGGAAACTTTTGGTATAAGAGATAAGAGAAAGATGGGATCTTTGAGAAGTGGTGAACTGATGGCTAAGTGTGGGTATTTATATCTCAGGAAGGGTCCCCTAAATCTCGAGAAGAGAATGCTATAAATTAAAGGGGTGTGATGGTTGTAGAGATCCGAACCGTCCTGACCGTTGCATGCGCGTATGACAGCGCGTGAGTCATATGCGCGTGGGGGGCAATTGTAGGAAAGGTCAATAGGCGCGACTGTTGACCGTTTGACTATCCAATGAGCATGTGACACGTGCACTCGTCCTCGCGGGGTTGACGATATGACCGACGAACCCTGACTTGCCACGTGGCGCCTCAATCGCGCGACACGTGGCCCCACATGTGGGAGCCACGCGCTACCCATAGCTATGTTGCACCCATGTGAAGGTCGCGAGCCCAAATTCCTCCTTTAATGAGAGAACTACATTTATTCAGGTGGATGCTTGGCGCGGTCTCAATCTAATGGAGGCGATAACGCGGTCTAACCAAGATGCACAAAGAACTTGCCAAGACTCTTATGTCTGCTCCGGCCTTTAGGCAGGACCCGAGGGGCCCATTGAGGCTTGGCAACGGTATTGGCGCGACCGAGTAAGTCACGACCTTGTCGTATGGGAATGAAGGGGATCTAGTGGCTTGGTGGCTGTAAAAGAAGAAGAGGTTTTCCGCGAATAAGAGGATACGCTTACCGTCATACTCGCGGTCATCGCGAGGGTAGCGACACCTCGGCGGTCAGGGGGTACAGAATGGACACGTGTCATTTTATCAGCGCGCCACGTACTTGGTGCCCGAGCATTAGCTTGTGTGGTCTATAAATATGAACGCCTCTTCATTGAATCCTAGCGAGAGATAGAGCACATTGTGAACATTCCCTAGAGAGAGAAAGTTGGTGAGCACTGATTTCAAAGGAGGTCTTATCCTCTTTCAGGGGCTCTATTGTCTTTCCTCTTGGGGATCTCTGGGTTTGGATCTCCACTGCCTACCCTTTCTATTCACCCCTGCTCTCTTCTTCACCATTCTAGATCACTCCTCTCATTCATTTCCATAGACTATTCTAACCTCTCTGGTTCATCTATTCCTAAAGGGTATTTGTCCACTCAGATTTTGGACCTATCCTACAGTTGCATAAACCAATTCAATCCAAAGAAGAAAATGAGTGCTTGCTACACTCATAAACCAAGTACCATAAACAAGTACCATAAATTGAAGGCAGCAAGAAAATCAAACAAATTCTTGATGTATGAAAACAACGCAACAACTAAAAGTTTCCAGCAAAAGAAAAAAAAGAATGCGTCAACTAAAAGCTTTGCATACCACAACACCAACAACCGCGATAATGGGAGTGAGCTCCGTCCACACTTGAAAGCCCTGCTCTTGGAAAGTTCAATTTGAACTTAATTACAATTGTTAATGTGGGAATCATCGGTAAAAATCATGACAATTCGGTATGTTAGAAGAAACCTTCAACAAGTATGACAACCCTATGAGGAAAGAGCTCAAGCACGTTCCTGCTGCAGAATACTGCAAACAGGAGTATAATTTTAGAAGTATGACTTGGCTATATTGCAAAACACTCTAGCTAAACCTCAAATGACTCAATTCTGTACCATTAGAAGCGGCCTTCTTCCAGATACATCCATCAACAGCACTCCCAACAAGTTCATTGGAACCTGAAGGAAATTATCTACCTCATCTCGTAAATGTGGCAAGCAGAAATCTCCAAGGCCGTGTTTGGATCGTGGATAACAAAATGGTACGGAACCAAACACAATAAATTTACGGTATTTTCTTTTTTCTTCTTATCTTTTTGTCTATCATTTCCTTTCCTCCATAATCCATGATCCATACACTGCGTAGTATTTAACCAAGATGCAGACTCCAAATACCTGAACAACAGCAATCGCTATGGTCCCTATGTTGCTTGGAAAACCTACATAAAAGCAGAGACTTGTGTATCTGTTTCCTTTAAGTTTCATTGACAAAAACAATTGTAGTAAGTCATCTTGAAATTGTAATACTAACCAGCTGATTCAAAAATAGCACTTGCATAGTATCCAATGGCATTAACCCCTCCAACTTGTTGCAGTACCATCAGCCCAACTCCAACCTAAAATGTTTTCGGATGAATACAGAATATAAGTTTCGATGCATGAGAAATGAGAAAGAAGCTACGACAGTTTCGGTTTGGAAGCTAACAACGAGGGAATAAGCGTATTTCCGCTGGAACAAGTCAAGAATTGTTGGTTTTGAGAATTGCTGAAGGATTTCTGTGTATTCCTGTAGATAATATATGTTCATCTCAACTTGAAAAAACAACCAAAAAAAGTAACTAACTGTATGTTCAGATTGACAATTTGACCGGTAATAAAATGAAAGGAAACAAAAAAAAAAGCAAGTTAGTGTGTAATCAACCAACAAAGTCAAGCAGTTACTCTAATTTCAGCTACTTCTTCCGAGATATTAGCATTCTTTCCTCGAAGGCACTGTAATGCAGCCTCGCAATCTGACCAACGACCGACCATTGCCTGCAGAGAATTATAGTCATTGTTAAATGTTTTCCCTTTCTTTTATACAACTGAAGGAATCATTGAGCTTGTTGAGTGATGGTTTCCATCAGTTTACAAGACGGTCTCATATGCTTTTATAATGTAGATATGTTAGTCTTTAAACTTAGTTACGCCACATACTACTAAACTAGAGAGTTAACAATGAAAGAGACGACAAAGTAATTCACATGCAAGCTATGTTTATCTATCACCCAAACAACTCCTAGTGAATCTTCAATCTAACTCACCAACCACCTAGGAGACTCCGGAGTGAAGAACAGGCTCAGAAGTTGTAATACGCATGGAATGGTTCCTGAAGTGATGTCGACTAGTCAGAATTTCGATTGAAAGACTTTCAGATTGAATCAAATCAGTGAACCAACAATAAATCACCGATTAAAGACAAGGCACGCCATGAGACGAAAGTTCCAATGAGATATGTCATTGATAAACCACAGGATATCATCAACTGTAGAATCAACAAGATGCAGATGAGGAAACTGTCAATCCAGACTTGAGTTTTATGTCTTGTCATGGTACTAAATTACCTGGTTAACAGTGGTGAAACCTCCTCGGAGATTCCTTGGTGTGATTTCCGCTATATACACAGGTACCTGTTTAGAATGGAGGAGGAAATCATCTACAAGTTCACATAAATTATAAAATACAAGAGCTATTGCATTTGCTACAGAATTTACCACATAAGAAAGAAGCCCAATGCCATATCCAAGGGATAGTCTTCCAAGGTAAAGGCACCAAGCACCCTTTACTTATCAACAACAAAAACTTCATTAATAAAAAGAGCATAAACGTTCAGCAGGGCAAGAACGGCAAGAAGTTCTTCAACGGAAAATAAAAGACAAAAAAATACAGTTCACGCACCACCCTTAAATCTCAAGTATAGTCAATAATTTAAAGGAATCCCTCAAACGAAGAACATACACGAGCCCAAAGGGGGGGGGGGGGGGGGGGGGGGGGGGGGGGGGGGGCTCTATCCCGTACTCCCATTTCTTGAAGACTTCTCTTTGAGGATCCTCGTATTCCTTTCAATGGAGTACCCAAAACATAGAAAAAGTGCTACGATTCCAACAATTTTCAATGCAGGAGGAACCAATCAATCTGTACCTCATAATGAAGAGGTCTATGCCCTAACACCAATGCCATGGGACATTGGAAAGATAGATATATTTTGTTCACCCTTGCATAAAATGCACAACTAATGAAGCAAAAGACAATTATGACCCCTACTCCGAATCACACCATTGGTATTACTCTTTGTATTGAGTTAAAAGACTCTGAAAATTTTTCACTTTTGAGGGAAGATGTACTCAAACCATTGAAAGAAAAAGTTTGTCCAGAAAAGAGGAGTAAAAAGGTTTGTTCTTAATTTCTCCCTTTTTTTTTCCTAAATCCCCCCAAAATTTTCGCTAGGTTCACCAAACTGGATAACCCACAGCATCTACTAATCACAAATCAACCAAAGTTAGGGTTGGCTTGTCCAACCAACAAAGTCCTATAACAACACAGCACTTTAACGACAGAGGGCTCAACTAAGTGCCTTTAGGGTATCTCTATGTGAGGCCAGAGTGCAGATACGTGAAGGAACCGTAATTGTATTTCGTTGAGGCAGTTGATTAGGCAGCTCTAGATTTGTGTTTTTTGCCCTGTTATGTTCCATGGGCCTTCTATTCCTCTCACACTCTGTATCTGCTGTTTCTGGTTTATTTCAGCTCGGTTGATTGCATGTCAACCTTAATGCCTTCTTGAGCTAGAGCAGCATATGATTGTCGAGGGGCAGGGTGCCAACCTCATTCGGATGTTGCCCTCTCGTTGTGATGCCTTCTACTCCTATCCCTTTAATCGCTTGTAATCCCGACATTTGATTAATAAAATCTTCTTTTTCGCCGTACAAAAAAAAAATTTGTGCCAAAGTTGAACATAGAGGTGAGTAAATATAACGCAAAAGCCTAGAACTAGAAACTCCAACGGAGTAGGCATGAGAATCTTATACTATGGTTCAACTATTTCACCTGTTAAACCAACTGAAAAGCTGTATAACTTTAAGATTTATTCATGCCATCATGCTCTTGAGCCTCTCTGGCGCTAATTCACTGAAGGTAATTTTGCAGAACCATTCTTGCTCTCTCACTCCTGCTCCAGTGAGAGTGGAGATCAGAGCTCAGGGAGTTTTGTGGAAAGATTTCAGGCAATGTGAATCAGGTAAAGGTTGCAGTGCTTAAAGGTTTCTCGAGTACTGTTATACTAATTCATGCAGTGTATTTGTTTGGGGTCTCAAGATTATGGCTTTTATCCCCATGGAGAGTTTTTCTAAATAGACTAATCGTTTACTTCGTAAATTACAGGTGTGGATGGTTTTAAATTGGCCTATACAACTCCCCTGACTTTCTTTATGAATTGAAAAGATTAAAGCATCAATGTTACTTCACGATGATCAAATGGAGCAGAAATGAATAACCGAAAGCTGAGATAAAAAGGATTAACAAAATAGACAAGAAACCTGTGAGAAAGCAATTGCAAGCCAGCCAACGATGGAGAATATCTCTGAAAACCCCATCGTCTGCACGAAAATAACCGAACTAAGCGTAAGACAAAAAAATCGGTAGAACTTTAGAGTCAAGATTTTTGTCATGCCTTGCAAATTTAAAATCTAAATAGCAACAGGAAAACATACACATCTCCGGCCAAGGAGATCTGCTGTCTTCCCGCTCATTACGCCGGCCAACAGTGCTCCAATGCTCAATATTGAACCAAAAACGGAATACTGCAAAATGACGTCCAGAGATTAGGGAAGAAAGAAGGCCAAAGAGAGAAATGTAGAAAATAGAATTAGTGAGATGAAGCCGGTCCGTGAATTCTACCTCACCCAAAGCAATTTATTTCAACAATTGAACTGTAATCTCTCCCTAAGCAGTTCCTCCATCAATGACATACCTAAGATCATGCTTGACGAAGATTTTACTAATAATCTGTGCCAACACGGGGCACAGTGTGCATTGAAGTATACCAGTCCATTCCCTTCTTAACCCCTGATATGGACACTTACTTCTGGTTCTAGACGGCAATTCTAGACCTACCACATGTTGCTTACAATCTCATTTTCGCAAGGATTTGAAAAGAGAACGAAAAAAGTATGGAAAGCTATTAAGGCATATCCAAGTGTAAAGAAAAACGGGAAGCTAATCAAACTACATCCAAGTCGTACCATTGCCCTATCTTTTTCCTTCTTGACATTTCATTATCTTTCTATAACATAAAAAAGAACTGCATTCGTATCTGTGCTTCATAGAAGTGGAACAATATCCTGTGTATGCATGCAGATATAGTTATGCCAATATATAAATCAAGTACTAACTGCTCAGCTCGAGAAATGATAAGAGATGGACTATGCAATGGCGAGGAGTTGGGTTAAATTTGCAGGGAGCAAGAAAATATATCACACCAACAAGGACTTCTTACCTGTGCAACAGAGAGGCCAAGGTCATCTACAATGCCGGATTGAGCAGGTGATGAATATCCCACCTGTAATCAACCAAGTTCCAGTGAACATCGACTAACGTAAGTTTACTACCCATTTCCAACAACGTCAATTGGTACTTACAGCAGCCCCAAAAACGTAAGAGCCACAGCAAGCAACACACGTGCTGAGCACAAGAACCGTTGTGCTAGACGTGTCACTCTTTATACCATCGACACCATTGCCAACGCTACTGTTGCAACCACCATCACCCTCGTTGTCTGCCCTTCCATGAACAAGCAAAGGACTTGCTATTTGCCCTCCTTCAAGGTTTTCTCTGTCCATATCTGTTCACTTGGAAGCAGGAGGCAGAGCTATATGGACTTGAGTGGTTCAGTTGTACTCACTGAAAAATTGAAAACAAACATACCTGTTTAACTGTTTGGAGTTCATGTGGCTTTCATAAATGAACACAATGGAGTAGTTAGAAGAAACAAAATGGCAGTTCAATTGTTTTTTCGTTTTTCCAAACCGATAAAAATTTGTTGGCTGAGCCGGAAATATCTTTGACCTCTATCTAGAAACAAGAATCGCGGCAATCTTAATGACCGAGTTAAAAGACTTGACTAATAAGTAACTCATTTGCCTTGTTCTAGCCGCGCTTCACCGCATGGTAGTAGTGTTAGTATTCCCAACTCCTCAAATCTCCAAGTTATTTTACTGGTTTTGGAACTTTCAATACACTTCCGGATATTGTTGGAACTAGAAGGTGGGCACACACTCTGTGTGCGCACAAAGTGTGAGAATGGTGCATTGGGGGGTTATGACAGATGGTTTTAAATTTATTAGTAGTACTATTTTGCCCATAACAATTATTTAATGGCAACTTAAAAATAGTCACAAGTATTTTAAAGGAAAATTATGGAAATCACTTTTGTGACGGGCCTTCAAATATGGGAGACACCAAACTGGTGCTCTTCCTTTTGAGAAGATACCTGATAAACTTTGCAAGAATTTTTTTAAACACCAAACTGGCACGCGGAATGAAACTTTGGCTACGCAAACAGGGAGCAAGGAATCGATGACTTGATTAATTAATTGCAGAAGAAAACCCAGTGAAAGTTACCAAATCATATTTTAATTTCTTGCGAGATTAACGTCTATCATAGTTGTTGTGGCTTTCATATTTTAATCACTTGTGAGTAGAGGCGTCAAACGGGTCGGGTCGGCACGGGCACAGCACGAGCACGACACGTTTGAAGGCGGCACACCACGACACAGGCACGGTTTAATCCTGGCACGGCACTGCACGGCACGGTCTTAGTTGGCACGCGGCATGGCATGGGCACGGAAGTACGTTTGAAGGTGGCACGGGACGACACAGGCACGGTTTAATCCTGGCATGGCACAGCACGACACGGTCTTAGTGGGCACGCAACATGGCATGGGCGCGGAAGTGGGTGGGAACGACACGGGTATGGCACAAAAGTTGGCCTGGCATGACACGGCACGACGCGGTCTTAGACGGGCATGGCACGAGCACGACACGGAAGTGGGATGGGGCACGAGTCACGACACGGTTCTAGCCAGGCACAGCACGGCATGGCACGGCACGGGCATGAGCACAATCATGGGCGCGAGCACGGAAGTAGGACGGGCATGGCACGGCACAACACGGTTCTAGTCGGGCGCGGCACGGCACAGGGACGACACAACATGGTTCTCGTCGGGCACGGCACGAGGCATGGAAAAATAAAAAAAATGCTACTCCATTAAATAAATAAGGGATTTCAGATTATACTTTACTTTATTTCTATGTATTTTTTGATAATCCAATAATTTATTAATCTTTTCCTTTTATTTAACTAAAATAAGCTTTTAAAATATTTTATATGATTAAGAAAATTCCAATCAAAATTCAAACATGATAATATATCAATTACCACACATATACTGATATACATTGCGTTTTATCTAATAAAGATTTTTTTTAAAAATACATAGAAAATAAATAAATAAATAAACTAATTTTTTTTAAAAAAAACCTCCATGTGATTCGAACCCAAGTCCGATGGAACTTGTCACACATTACAAACCACCAAGGCCATTAATCATGTTATGGTTTTTTTTGGAACAACTAATAATAAATAAGAAAAAAAATTGGTTTAAAAAAATAATCTCTATGGGGATCGAACCCAAGTCCTTGACTTGACACACATCTCAAATCACCAAGGCCAATAATTTTTTTGTGCTTATAATTGAAACAAGTAATATATATTATATAATTCTATTATATAAAAATATGCCGAGCCTCTTGTATGGTAACCGCACAATTGCAACACAATTATGACGATCCATACTGTTCATTTTGTTGTTCTTGGTGTTTTAATCACTCTCGCAAATTTTCGAATCTATCAGGTTTTGGAAACTCTTTCATCGGGACGTAGATTCATTAATAGGAAATTTTTTGTTATGTGCGATCAAGCATATAATGATTACCAATTTAATTTAATTTTTGCACGAATGATATAATCACTCCCACATAAAAGGTAGACGGTTCCAATTTTCAAAAAACAGCTCGGGTGGTCCTCAAGTGGTGCATTATAGGACTTTAACGCCTTTGGAAGCACTGAATGTGTTCCGATCACGTGGCTTCCGATATCCGATTATCACCTATTTAGGGGAGAATGATAAATTTGATAAGATCTTAAATCGTAATGGTTTAGATCGAACATTCGAAAAAAATGAGTCTGCAGCTACCTTTCAAATTTATATATCCAACTTATCTAGTTCTAAACCAATGTATTCTGCTATAATCCAATGTACGCTAGCTACAAGATTGCGATACAATTATGACGATCCATACCATTTATTTTGTTATTCTTGGTGTTTTAATCACTCTCACAAATTTTCGGGTCTATCAAATTTAGGAAGCCCTTTCATCGGGACGTAAATTCATTAATACGAATTTTTTTGTTATCTGCAATCAAGTATATAACGATACGAAGACAATGTTTCCAAGTTTGAAATTATTTCCATGGAAAAATGATTTGGCCTTGAAAAATATGATTGTTTTCATTTTCATATCTGAAAAATGTTCTACAGAACTGATTTTTAAGACAAGCCTTAGATTTGTTAATCGGCACGGGCACGGTACGAGCACGACATGTTTGAAGGCGGCATGGCGCGCCACAGGCACAGTCTAATCCTGAGACGGCATGGAACACAATAAAGTAAAAGGGCTGGCTGGCACGGCACAATTTAAAAAAGCACAGCACGACATGACACGATAAAAAAGGCACAACACGACACGAAAAAAAAGGCACGGCACGGCACGACATGTCACGATTAATTAATCGGGCACAGCACGATTTAAAAAAGGCACGGCCCGACACGGTACGATAAAGTAGAATGGCCCAGCACAGAACGCTTAAAGCATGGCACGCTATGGCACGATAAAGTAAACAGACACAGCACGGCACAGTACGAAGCACGGTTGGCATAGAAGTTGCACGGCACAGCACGACACGACAGGCACGTTTGACACCTCTACTTGTGAGATGCCCTGCGTCATAGGATCATCTGCTCTCATTCTCAATCTTCGCGCTCACAATTCTTGGTCTCACAAATTTTATTTGTTTTTGGAATGCTTCTAGCTTCCAACATTCGCTCACGCGCACGCATATTATGACGATATTAAATATACCAAAAAAAAATTACTTGCAAAAAAAAGAGTAGTGACTAGTCTAGGTGCGTTCAAAAAATTTTAAAAGAAATTGTTAAAATGTTAAAAAATTAACTTAAAGGACAATGGACATGCAATATACACAACTTTTTACTATATTTTATCTCCAAAAACTCTACCAAACACAGCCTACATTCTCTCACGTGGGTCCATCACCATCTTAGTTCATAGTACAGACTCCTACAGGAAAACAAAAATTAACCCAATCTCGGTCACATCTACGGAACTTTATTTTTTGTTAGTAATCTATGCATCAAGACTACTTATAAATGCGCCCATCCCGAAAATTACTTCTCGGAACACCGCCACGCATGGGCTACACCATCATTAGTGTGGATTTTATTACCAAGTGTGCTAACTAATAGCGGTGGTAGAGAAATGTCCTGGAGCACCACGTGGCAGTGACATGGATTCCCAAGGCGACGTGTCAAACTCGCTCGGTGGTCCAATCCAAATTAAGGACGAGAGAGTATATAAATTTCTAAAAGGATATCCGCTAAAAAACGCATACAAGAGAAATACGCAAAAAAAGCATACAAAGAGAGGGGGGAGGAAATAGGAGTAATTTAGAGAGAGAGAGAGAGAGAGAGAGAGAGGTGAATTTCAGCGTCCATGGGAAGGTGACTCTGATCGATCTTGTTGAATGCGACGTCTGTGTGTGTAGTGCGTACGTATAAGCACAACAAGAAACAGTAGTAGAGATGAGAGTACCTGTATATAAGCAATAAAGTTGAAGGAAGAATTTGCCAATTTGGTTTTGGTTTACAAGTCCAGTACTCCTCCCAATGCTGCTATTTATTGTAAGCAATAAAGTTGAAGGAAGAATTTGCCAATCTCTTTGGTTTTGGTTTACAAATCCAGTACTCCTCCCAAGTCCAATGCTGCTATGGAGTATTTTGTAAGCAATAAAGTTGAAGGGGCTGATCAAAAAAAAAGTTAAAGGGAGAATTTGCCAATTTCTTTTGTTTGTTGTTTTTCTGCACTCCGCTGGTTCCGTCGTACTGGCACAAAAATGAGAGCGGGCCATGGAGGTGGAGCCAAGCCAGCAAGGCATCAATCACACCTTGTTTGGTTTACATCTTTAGGCATTTTAGTTTTGGTGTTGGATGAAAAGAGAAATAGAGAGAGAAATGAATGTAATAATCGGAGAAATAGAGTAATGATTGAAGAGAAAAATATGGTAATGATTAGAAAACAAAACCAAAACAAAGTTAAACTTGAAAACGAACAAAGCAGCACAACTTTATGTGGGCTACCACACCCTCGGGTGACGGGGTGCTCCGGATGGCCCGAAAAAGAATCACCACCCGGATTTGAAGTTTGCCACCCAAAAAACCGTTTTAATTGAAAATGATTCTTTGAAGTTTAAAACCAGAGATTATTTTGGGTTTGGAAGCTAGGTTATGAGAGGGAAAAGATTTTAGGCATCCCTCTCGCCCGATATGAAGTCGGTCTTTACTCAATATTCGTGGGGGTTTTTATCGAAAACACTTTGTTTCGTAAAAAAAAAAAAAAACTAACACGTATTTACAAGTAAAAGTGCATACGTGTGATCGTGTACAAGATGTGATAATGGGGTGGTGCAAGATGAATAATAAAAGAAAATTAAAATTGGTGCCACTATAATCACTCTTGGGCACCCAAGACCTCTCATACCTGCATCATAGAGATTAGCAACTCTTCACAGTAAACAAAATATTCAAATGCAAGGAGATGGATTAGCAGAATATTTATGCAAGTTTGCTCAGTACCAGACTTAAACAAACAAGAACATGCCCTGAATATCTAAGTGTTGCTTCCTGGCAAGCAAAAAATAAACCTAACTGAGCTCTGAAAGGAACAATGCACACCCAGTATCTACAAACTCACATGAAATAAAATATATAATGACAAAACAGAGTTTTAGTGAGTAGCACCACTCGTGGGCGCTCAAGAGTGGTCTTGAGCGCCCAGGAGTGAACCCAATAAGGTGAAAATTTTTGTTTTCTTGTGTTTCTTTGCTCTTGTTGTTAAACTAAGATCAAATAAACTCACAACCAGTACGAGGAACTGGCAGAAACAACTTGGAAAAACCAAGTTTTATATATTTTCTTGACTTGGACTATGCTTCTCTGGTGGATTTACTTGCTTGGAATGGACTGGAAAATCACATAAAAACAAGAGCTCGATTATGGTTAAGCTCTCAAATTTTTCTAGGATTTTCTTCAAATTAATTTTGATTTTTGAAAAAAACTTTGAAGTATTTTAAAGAGAGAGAGTCTTTTCAGAAAATAATGGAACTTTGAGAGAAATTTTGTGGCCTCCTCAATGTTAAAAAGAGGAGGGTATTTATAGGCAAGCAAAGTTGCATTTTTGGTTTTGAAAAATGAAAGGAACAATAAAGAAAAATATTTTGGGGAAAAAAATATGATGATTTCCTTCTGATCTTCTAAATATTCAGGTTGAATATAGACCGAGACCAAGTTTGAACATTGAATGAAAAAAGATAGGGTGAGTGGAGGATCTCTTCACCCATTGGGTGTTACAGAGGTCTTGGGCGCTCAGAAGTTGTCCTCCACTCGTGAGCGTCCAAGAGTGGTGCTATTGAGCGCCCAAAAGTAGCTGCCAAACTTTGCAGGAGCACCCCGAACAGTCCCGAACTCGGATTTGAGTGTTTTTCGAAGCGTTGGAAAGTTGGTTGAGTCTTATTTCTAATCCAATTAATGTGCGCGCGCGCAGAGAGAGAGAGAGTGTGTGTGTGTGTGTGTGTGTGTGGGGGGGGGGGGGGCGGGGGGTGGGGGGGGTGTGGTTCAAGTAATGGCATGGGAACCAACTGGGGCCAATTCAGTTGGTCAGAACTCTTGTATCTCACTAGGAGGTCAGGAGTTCGAGTCTCCCCACTTGTATGTGGGTATTCTTTTCTTAGAGAAATTTTCTTTTCTTTTCTTTCTTTCTACTATATAATAGGCTTATTTCTTATATTGATTGAGTTGTTAGACTTTTATTTAGTTAACAACGTTATTTGACTTTTATTTCCATGCCATTTGTGCTACCAAGCTACAGGCCAATGAATTCACGAAAGCACATCTGAACCGTCCTTATCAAAATAAATTGGCCGTTTATGACAACCATCGCTCACTAGGTGGTCGATAATATGCATATGACGTCAAACAAGTAAGAATTTCAACGCACATGATATCAATACGCTTTCACGAATATCAAAACACTTTTTCCAGAGATTGATACAATTTTTTTTTTCACATTATTCGCCGCCCTAAGAGATATAGTTGGCATTTTCCAAAAAGCAAAGGCCCTCCCCCTCTTGTATTGTTATGCCTGCTTGCTCTCGTGTAATGCGTTAACAACTCCTCTTGGGTTTTTTTTTTTTTTTTTATGTCATGCAGAATAAGATATACGATGGCCTAATTTAAAAATTCAAATCACTCATTTTGTAAGTCTCAAATATCGTCCATTCAGATGATATCATTCATTTTGCTCTCATGTAATATCGTTCATTCTGCAAATCCGAGCAATCGAATATCAACAAAGACTTAATAAAACTCGCTAAACAACAAAACCCACTACGTCGGCTGAACCCCACCACCGCAAAAAAAACACCACCATTACAACGAACAATAAAAAATTAACCTTTGTTGACTAGAGACTGCATGTGACTCAACCTTCTAGTCTCTCAACTTGATGAGCTTGCTTACAAAAACGTCACAACGGTGAGGGCCATGCTAACAATAATAGACACGGACACCGACCATTTTGGGGTCACATATATCACGTTCTTAATATTCCCTCCGTCCCTTTTTAAGTGTCCTGCTTCGTAACTCCAACTTATTAAAAAAACATCATCATTACACCATTCACATCAACTTTTTCCTCCACTTTTCCTACTTACCCATCATCATTACACTTTTATTCACTAACTTTTCAAAATAAAATCTACTTTTAGGGACAAAATGGACAATGTACCAATTTTTACCCCCCTAACTTTACAAAATGGACACTTATTAAGGGACAGCCCAAAATGAAATACCGGACACAAAAAAAGGAACGGAGGAAGTACTATTTAGAAGGGTAAATTTCACTTACCTCTCTTGAGGTTTCTGACAAATGTGTAAACACCTTCTCTGAAGTTTCTGAAATGTCACTGTTTTTCCCTACTTTTGAAAGTATTGCGAAGGCAGATTCCCCCATCTTTCATTCTGACGTGAGAAATGCAATGGAAAATGCGGAGGTCACTTTCTTTTGATCTTTAAATGCCAAAAATACCTTTCTGGTTGGAAAAAAGTTATTTTTGGCGGTTAAATGCCACGACAGTGGAGTTGCTCTTTCAAGAGGTCCTTGCCAAATTTTGCAGAAACTGTCTTTTGTACCAATCTTTTGGAAATATAAGGGTTCATCACTCACGATTCTTCGGAAAAATTCTCACTCATCTGTTCAAAGATTTATCACTTCATTTATTGCCTTTTCGGTAAAACTAGACTCATCAGTGATCTGGATCTATAAATATGGATGCCAAGGGTCACTCATGTTCTATGCATATCGAAGAAGTATCAGGAAAGGCTCATTAATGTAATGTGTTTACCTCAAGGTTTTTTGCCTTTTCAATTTCTCAACACAATGTCATTTTTTTTTCTTTTATAAAGTGGTCATTTCTCAAAATATTTGAGTAAAAGTAAAAAAAAATTATTTTTCTGATTCCTCTTATCGAGACGAATCAATAACTCATAAAAATTTGATGCAAAACTAACAAATGCAAAAAAATTCTAATAAGTTCAAAATTTTCAAATTTAAGTTAAAGTTAAAGTTTATTTCATGAGTCCTACTACTGGTACCCATTGGTACCAAACCGAAAATGCACCGACGGCCGCGCCGGGCCTTCTCCGGCCATCGGACAGCCGATCTGAGCCATCCAAAAATTCTAAAAGAAAAAAATCGAGCGGGCCTTGCGCGGGAATCAACAGCATCCGACGTGCGTAGGTGCTCGATCCAAACACCCCATTCTTTCATATATACATGTATACACGAAAAATAAGGTGTTTAGATCAAGTAATTTACACACATCGGATGCTGTTGATTCCCGCGTAGGCTCCTTTGTTTTTTTTTTTTTTTTAATTTTGGACAGCTCGGATCTGCCGTCCGATGGCTGGAGACGGCGCGGCGCGACAGTCGGTACGATTTCCCTACGGAAACCGTCGGTACCTATAAGATTTCTGTAATTTCATAACGTCAAATTCAAGAACATGATTAACACAACAATGGAAAGGCTGCAAACATCGTTCGGCTTTGTTTGGCTGGTAGTTTAGTTTCGTTTTGGTAGTGGGTAGAGAAAGAAATATGGTAATGATTGAAGAAATGTGTAATGATTGGAGAGAGATAGAGAGATGAGAAAGTAATAATTGAAAAAATATAAAATTGGCCTAGGTTCCACTATAGCATGTTTCAGATGAGAAAGTAATAATTGAAAAAATAAAAAATTGGCCTAGGGTCCACTATAGCATGTTTCTAACCCACTAGGTCCACTGATTAAGTTTCTAACCCACTAAGTCCACAAATTTGGTAAGGCATAAAGTCCACTACATTTAAAAAGAGAATTAGTGTCTAACAGAATTACCCTTCCATTCAAATCTCATCCATTTTTAGCCCATTATCTCCCTATTATCCCTTCCAATTTTGAAATCACGCCAATCATGGGTTATCTATCTATCTCTCTCTATTTGAAATCACGCCAATCACGTTGTTGTACTTATATAACGTTATATAATAGTCGAAAATTCTCCTTTTCTGATACACTATATATAACGTTATTGTACATATATAACGTTATATATTCTCCTTTTTAAGAGTTAAGCCGCCGCGCGGATCAATTCATATAAGGTTGTCTATGGTTATATATGATTATGGTTATATATTTATGTATATATATGATCAAGTTTTAACAAGCAACAATTATTGAAACCACTCACCCACTCTGTCGCTGCACATATAACATTATATGTTTAGGTCTGTTAAGCCGTTACGCGAACCAATTCATATAAGGCTGTTTATGGTTATATATATGGTTATATGTTTGTGCATATATATGTTCAAGTTTTAACAAGTATCAATCATTGAAACTATTACATCCACCAATCAAAACATCTATGTTCAAAATAAATAAAAAAATGGATTAAGAGTCTGCTATTGTTCAACTACGTAGTTATAAATTTGATTGATAGATTTACAAAACGGATTCAGAGTCTTCTGAATAACAATATGAAAACAAGACAAAGAAATTACACCAAAAGACTTTAACCAAATTAAAATTCTAAATCTAATGTTCTTGGCTGTCTTGTCAAGATCAACGATCGTAATGTTGCTCTTCAATGTCATGAGGTACTTTTGGTAGAAGAATTTGACGTGGAGGGCTCTTCTAAGGTTGGAGTTTATCCTAAACTCCATTATCACGGTATCATTGTGGTGATACTCCAATTTGCAATAAATTGGATTTGGCACTTCATGAAACCATACTCCTATTTATTGTGAATTTGTCATTTCTGCACATATAAGAAAAAAGTTAAACAGATGGAAACATATAGTTTTATATGTTAAAAAAAGGATTCAAGAATTCGTATATTACCATATATGTTTCATAATATCAGCTGTTAAACGAAAACCTAAACGTTATATATCTCATGATATATGGTTATATGTACAAAATAAATTAACATATATTTATACATAAAAACTAATACACTGCTAAATTTACATTATTGAATAGGTCCGCACAGTGGCTTATAGACCTGAATATATAACCATATATGTTTCTCAACAGCAGCAAAAAAAAGTACAAAAAACATTCCAAAGCCAGTAAAAACAGTTTCAGTGCAATTGGACTACCGTTTATAGATCTGAATATATAACCATATATTTATATATGCATAAATATACAACCATAACCATGTATAATTATATATATAACCATATATGTTACCATAACCATATATAACCATAAACAACCTTATATAAATTGGTCCGCGCGGCGGCCTAACAGATCTGAACATATAACCATATATATTACCTAACAGCAGCTAATCAAAAGTACAAAAAAACAAAACCCTAATATATCTGAACATATAACCATATATGGTACCCAACAGCAGCTAAACAGTCGTACAAAAAATAAAACCTTAATAGATCTGAATATATAACCCTTCACAGGGAAGGATAAAGAAAGGAAAAGAAGGATTCTTATGCTTTTACTAGTGTATAAACCCTTCAAATGTAAAGAACCATACTGAGGGACACAAGGCGACGAAGATCGAGTTATTTGTTACGATTTGGAAGGGCACCTGATGTTTTGAACATATATATGATGATGAAGGTGTCGGCGACGGTGGTAGCAGTGATGGAGGGCGGGAACTCGGTCATGGTGGTAATGGCCATGGATGGCAACAAAAGGCGGCGAGAAAGAGGAGGAGTGCACCGCGGCAAGCAGGCGAGGAGGAGGAGGAGTGAACCGGCGGCGGTGAGTAATCGGCAGGGACGGGATGTGACGGCGACAGGAGGTGGGTGGCGATGGCGATGACGACAGGAGGCTGCAACGAGATATTTGTCGCTGCTCTCTCTCTCTCTCTCTCTCTCTCTCTCTCCCCGTTTGAAGAAAATGGAAAATAAACTACATATTGTGGGGTATATATAGGGCTACATATAGTGATTAGGGCTACATATATTGGGGTATATTGGTATTTTTGTAGGTTAGTGGACTTAAGGGGTTATGAAACTTAGAAGTGGACTAGATGGATTTGGAAATTGCTATAGTGGACTTAGATAGGATAATTATTAAAGGAAGAAATAGAATAATGATTGAAAAATTAAACTAACTAAAATTGGTACCGAACACAACCGATCATATCTTGCATTGCTGACTATTGTCGCTCTTCGTTGCATAAAACACCACATCAACACCGAGATCATCTCGTGAGGAAAACACACTCGGAAGTAGAAGTAACTAGAAAAAACCTGCTAGTGCTGGTTCAGATCGACCTGAGGAAAGAGTCATGTTCTCCTGCAGCTCCCATTCAATTAGCTTCTCCTTAAGACAGTCCAACGCATACTTCCCAGCCAATAGTTTCCACTCGCGGCCGACGAGTACCTCCCTCAGATCTTCTTCTTCTTCGTCCTCCCTTCCTCCTCCTCGTCCTCCAACGTGACGGTGTGGGACCTCCTCTTTAAACCTGGGTAACGCCGGTAGTCTTCCTCGTAATCAATCGTGGCCCAAATCTCACGCAATAATTTGGCCGGATAAACTTCTCCTAGCATATCATAGTTTATGACCTCGGACTGCTGGTCGTGCTTGTCTTCGTCGCCCATCTGCATGGACTGCATAGCAAACCCTAGACCTAGAGAATGTTACTATATGCACAGGGTAAATCACAATGACCTCCCCTACGGCTTATGAATATTGTATCTCTTCCCAAGTTTTTTGACTAATTATTCTAACCACCCCTTAGGCTTACGATTTAAAATGACCTCCGACGAGATTTGTGCTTCATTCCCATGTCTAATTTGGACCCATGTACTTCCTGGAAAATCAATTCAGACCCTACTAATGTTCAAGTTTGATTTTGCAGGCGGGATATTTTTCACCTGTTCATGTCTTATCACACATTCACATTGAGACCCATTTTTCACTAATGCACACTCTAACAAAACATTTTAACACAAAATGTAGTTATGTAAAGATTGTCATTGGAGATGACCTTACTAAATCTCTACTGGATATTTTAGAGCTAAGAAAGTCCTTTCATTTATCCAAAATTCGTCTTAGTAGGGGTAAAGGTAAGTAATAAAACCATTTACCAAAAAAAAAAAAAAAGGGTCAATAAGTAAATATCTGGCTTGGTGATGGTCAGAATGAGATTTAAGAGTGTGCTTCCACCTAAAGTCTCGAGTTCAAAACATTTTAGGTGCTATCAACCCCTTTAGGATAGACCATACAAAGCTTTGCTGTAATTGGAGCCCAATAGTAAACGGTGGGATATTGGTCTCTCAGAATTAGTCAAGGTTTCCAAAACCTGGTCCGAACGCTTGAGATATCATAAAACAAGGTGGGAAGCAGCAATGAAGTCAGAGCCACGGCCACGGGATTACATATGATTTATTTTTGGTAACTTGGATGACAAGATTCAAGATCAGTCGTCATGCATCCAGTGGCGGAGGTTGAAATATTGTTGAAGAGGGATTTTCAGTGTGAGAATATGAGGGGAAGGAGGGAGCAGAGAATTACCTAGAGAACCCAAAATGGAGTACGTGGGATGGATAGAAAACACAGAGGTTGTGGATTTGAGTTATTTTGCAAATTAAGTTCATTTATCAGAACACAACCATCACCTTCACTGAAAGAGAAGAAGAAACCAACAGTACCCTTCATCGAAAAAATAGAGATTGAGAGGGCAAGAGAATTAATGTGTATGGAAAAAAGCAAAAAACACACGCGCGGGGATATACAAGATTACTTAGCATCTCCTACCCATACTCTATATCTCTATTTAAGAGTATCAAAGCATTTCAATCCATCCTCTCAACCCTCATCCATTTGAGAGTATTGGATTTTGATCCTCTATATTTAGAGAGTTTTTAGAAAATATAGACGATCATCTCCATAACACTATTCACCTTTTTAAAAGATATTTTTGTCCTTGTAAGCTTTTCTTACTAAACCATATCCTTACGAGAGTATAAAAAAAAAGTTTTTTTTTCGTAAAGTGATTTTAGAAGGAAAAATAGAGGGTTTGTGGTTGGAGTAAATAGGAATAGTAATTTCCTCTAAAATTACTTTATGAATAAAATAGAGTATTTTGATACTCTCAAATAGAGTTTTGAATTGGAGATGCAGACTGACAGACACCTCTCGTGGTTGCTGCCTCTCCGGATGAAACCTGTTTTTGTGGCCTGCGAGGAAGAGCAGAGGATGGCGAAGAGAGATCAGGAGAGATGGAAGATGAAACGAAAAAGTGGGGAGAAATGGCAGGCATCTCAATTTTTTTTGGAATAGAATCCCTTGGACTTTTTGGGAATGATTTCATCCCTTAGCTTGACTCAAGTGGAATTCCACTCAGCAAAAAGAGTAAAAAGTGAATTTTGTACTTATTTAATTTTTTTCATATTTTTTTTTTGGTAAGTGAGTAAGTTTATATTTTTGTAAGTAAGTTTGTTTGTTTTTTCAACATTTCTTAATTTGGCGCCAAACTTTTGTAAATTATTAATTTGTCTTAACGAGAGGAATGAAAAAACCCAATTAAAAATTTTTACTTTTACCTATATATTTTGGAAAATATCCACTTTAAAGCTAAAATGTGCCACTTGCATTTTTTTTAGCTCAAAAATGGATATTTTCAAAATATTTGGGTCTAATTTCTCTCATTGAGACAAATCAATAATCCAAAAAATTAAGTTTAGCACAAAACTAACGAACACAAAAAAAAAAATTGAATAAGGACAAAACTTACTTTTTCAACTTTTTGCTTAGTGGAACTCCACTCAGTCTTAACCGTAGAATATTAATTCCGTCTTCCCGACCCTCAAATGTGCCACGGAAGATGGTTGCGAGTGAGACATTTTATAAAATCGTTATGTAACTTAATAGATATAAGTAGTTTGTAACATAATGGGGTTAGCATTTCTATAAATCCCAAGGGAGGTGACTGTATTTGTTAGAAACTTAAGGGGACCTCGGTGAAAATTATCCTTCACAAAAAAAAAAAAAAAAACACAAGGGGAATGATTTTGCTGTTCCTTTTTTATTAATGTCACTCTTTTTAGTGTTTTTAATAGATTTTGGTTTGTGAGATAAGGAAAGTGACATTAAAAAAAAATTAAAAAAATCAATTCTAAAAACCAAAGAGGTAGACAAAGAAAGTCCCACGTTGGCAAGATTCTCCATTTTTTAAGAGCAAAAAGACAAAAATCTCAAACCCATCCTTCCCAATTACTCCACCCTCCTTGTCTGCTTCTTAATTTCTCAATAAAAATCCCCTCAAATCCTTGGTATCAAAATTTTTGGTGTACCCACGTTGCAATGTGTTTTTGGGCCTCACATAAATAATTCGAATCGTTCATTAATTTCAAAATAATTTTTTGAGTGGTCATTCCAAAAAAAAAGGCTCAATTGAATATGGGTAAGTTATTGATTTAATCTTCAAATTTTCATTCAAAAATCAAGATCCTAAATTCTGAACAAAACTTGGATGACAGAATCACCCACTTACATATGTTTGATTGAGCTGAATTTTTGCTAGACCATTCGAAAAATTATTTTAAAATTATTAAACAGTTTGGATTATTCATGTGATACCCAAAAGTGGACCCCACATGTCATTGTACATTTTCAGTACTCCATTTATTCGGTCCCCCTAGCATTTTTTCGAATAAAAAAGATGGCATCTTCCTCTGCCTCGAATAAAAAAAATGACAGTTTGGATCATTTCTGCTACTTCCTTCGGTCTTCCTTCCCCATATACCAATGGTATGATGTCAAGTGTGTAGATATATTTCACATATACAGTATATAGATACAGATACAGATACAGATACACACAGTCACACACACACAGGGAGAGATATGGAGAGAGGAGGCATTGAAGATGGAGAGACATCGATACCCCTGCTTCTCAGTGAAAACCCCTCTGAGAGTAGTGATTCCTCATCCCATGCCACAGCTGTGGTTGTGCTCAGCACTTTGGTCGCCGTCTTTGGTTCTTATGTTTTTGGCTCTGCTGTAAGTTCCCTTTCTGGGTTTTCCCATTTCTACTCTATGCCATGTATCTACCAACAATTCATGAAAAACTATTTCTATGGTTTTTAACTGCCAATATTGTATAAGTACTAGAGGGGAATTAGCGGGTTAACAACCAAAGGGTTACGACGTTTCTCCATAAACTCGAAACCCAGACCTCCTCTTGGAAGCCAAGGGTACAACGAGAGGAGCTAAGAGCCACATCTGGAAAACAATATTTATGGTTTCATACCCAAAGGCTGGAATTGCTTAATTAGACTTCCAAGGGTACAACCAGACGATCTAAGAGCGACATCTGGGAAACTATAAAAATGGTTTCGGACTCAAAGGCCAGAATTGCTTAATTATACAGAGACTACAATTGATTGGCACGATTACTAGCGAGGGGATATGTTATTGTACAAAATAAGTGATTTTACCTGATTAGTGGTGTGGAGTTAGCAAATGGTTGGTTCAATAGGCAAGTACTTGGAGTGACTAGCTCAATGATTGGGTTCAAGTCCCTATCACCACTTGGTGAGACTAAACATACACTTCTGTGCCTCTAGCACGCGGTGGGACCTTAACTTTGGCCTCGACATATTCGTGTGGTGGGGTCTCGATGACTATGTGACACTGAGAGCAATACTCCGTGATGGATATATGGAGTAGCCTATCTGGATATCCATTTTTTGTGCACACAAAAATTTGAAAGTGGCTCCTGATATTTTGTAGGATTGGTATAACATACGATTTAAATGACCTCCAATGAGGTTTTTGCTTCATTCCCATGTCTAATTTGGACCCCTGTACTTACTGGAAAATGAATTCAGACCCTAATGTTCAAGTTTGATTTTGCAGGTGGGATATTCTTCACCTGCTCAGTCTGGAATAATGGATGACCTTGGTCTCTCTGTGGCAGAGGTTAGTCTTTTAGATGATTAAAAAGAACTGTATTACTCATTTGAATTTGGTTCTTTTTGTCCGCAGTCGATAGTAGGAAATGAGGGAGTGGTAATTTAAAATAGTACTGAGAAACTTAAACCTAGGCATCATCCGCAACAAGGGCTCTATTAATCCTCTACTTCATTCAACCCCTTGGTTGTTGCCTATCGTATTGGCTGTGTTCCGCCTTCGGCCGATACATTGCTCTATCAATTGATACTTGGTCATATCACCAATTCCAACTCTTATCCCAATATCTCAATATAGAACCCAGACCCCCGGGGCTGAGTTAGTATAGGCTGTAAAATTACTTCTTAATATTGGCTTTAAAACATTGTTATCCATTTTCCAAAAGTATAATCCTGTTTTTGTTGATAATACTTTCTGTGTGAACTGATTTTGAAAACAAAGGATACATGAAGTTAATATTGGCTTTAAATCATTCACATTGGGCATGGAAGTTCTTATTTTCAGATGATTATACTGTTTATAGAATTCCTTGCTTTTGTCCCGTATTAGTGTTGACTATTCTTAGTTTCCCATGTGTTTTTGCTACTTCTGTCCAATCTTGGTATATTTCCTATCACTTCTGAATGAAAGATATTGATTCTCTGACTTTAGAACTATGAGAAGGTCTAAGGAAATTTAACTCTTTTCCATGAGCTTTTGTTTATGGCCCAACTTTGTCTGTCTCCTCTCTAGATCACTTGGACAATAGTATTGCTTATATGTCGATCTTTTGTTTTGATCGGTTTTTATATGTCGATTAGAAAACCAAAAAACATACGTGTGTCTTCTGTGAGGCTGAAAACAATGAAAGTGACTAGAGTTGATTCAGATAAAGATAGTCACATGCAACAAGCTGGGGAGGCATTCACTCGATTTGTTTAGATCTGGGCCAAGAAATTTGTTCTTGAAAGTGATGTTATTTGAACTGGAAAAGTGGAAAATCCTAATGTGATGTTGGTATCAACTTGGCATCTGCATGTTTCATTGTGAAACTTTTCCTCTCAATCCACAATAAGGAATATGGTTGAGATTTGGATTGTATAACCATGCAATATATCTAGTTATGTGGTGATAGAAAGAGTGGAGCGAATAATACTTTCTCTGTATTTCTCCCCCCTTCTCATGTTTATATTTGCTTCCTCCATTTAGGTAAGAAGTAGAAAGATATGAACACTCCACTGACAGGGAAGTTGGGTAGTATTGTTAATCAGTGTGGTTTGAGTGACCTAGAATTCATAAAATGACTTTTCTGTATTAGCCTTTTTTTTTTTCCATTTGGCAATGACTTTCTTTCTTCCCCTTTTCCTCTTGGTGCCATTTTGCAGTATTCAGTTTTTGGTTCAATATCGACTGTTGGAGCAATGTTGGGTGCAGTAATGAGTGGGAAGCTAGCAGATCTATTTGGCCGGAGGGGTGTAAGTTTTACAGTTACTTTGAGAGTTGACATTGATAGGCATGACAGAAAATGAAAATAAAAATGCCCCTAAATTGGTTTCCTATTCAGTTATTGTGTGGTTGTTTTTCGATGCAGACAATGGGATTTGCAGAGGTATTCTGCATCATAGGGTGGCTTGGAATAGTATTAGCAAAGGTTTGTTGCCTTGGCACTTTTAATTCATTTTTGCTTCATAGGGTTATTTGTGAAAGAAATTTTGGTCATAGAAACGGTATTTTGTGACTTGATGGGACATGGAAGTTGGAATGGAAGTGGTAGAGGAAGCTACCTCACGGACACTGAATATAGGTTCTATTCATGGACAGACTTGTCCTAAAATAATTTATAATTGAAGTGAAGTATTTGTGGTCTCTTCAGTAGATTCTATGCGAAGATGTGTGAATTGGGTAAAAAATGACAATCTTTTGTCACCATTTAACCTAAAGCATACTACTCCCTCCGTCCCTTATTTAGAGTCCAGTATTCCATTTTGGGCTGTCCCTTAATAAGTGTCTATTTTGTAAAGTTAGTGGATAAAAGTTGGTGCATTGTCTATTTTGTCCCTAAAAGTATATTCCATTTGAAAAGTTAGTGATTTAAAGTGTAATGATGATGGGTAAGTAGAGAAAGTGGAGGAAAAAATTGATGTGAAAGGTATAATGATGAGGTCTTTTTAATAAGTTGGAGTTACAAAGCAAGACACTTAAAAAGGGACGGAGGGAGTTACATTTTTTCTCATTTTCTTTGTTCACCTTGTTTCTTGTTTTGTGTTCTTTTTACTTCTTTGCTTTTCCACAGGCCATGTGCATTAATGTTGTTTCATTGTATATTCAAAGGCATTTAAATGACCACAAATATTTATGAAACTAGGTAGTCATCCAACATAAATATGTTTTCTAGAACTGTATTAACTAGTCGATGATTGTCAAAGGGTGCTTGGCTCCTTGACCTTGGAAGATTTTTGGTGGGATATGGAATTGGGCTTCTTTCATATGTGGTACAAGCTCTGGAATTTGATTTTTACATTTGGCTTCTTCTTAATGTTACACTTGAAGCTGAAGGTATATGTATTTGCTATTCTAAACAGGTACCTGTATATATAGCAGAAATAACACCGAAGAATCTTCGAGGAGGCTTTACTGCCGTTAATCAGGTAATTCAGAACAGAAAGTCTAAAGTACAACAATTCGCACATATACAACATGCCCATGCGCCACTGCTCATTGGTAATTGGGTAGATTGATATTTTCCGATTCCCAATGATGCTATGCCAAATTGGCATGTTGTGTACAATAATGTGCAAATTGGTGTGCTTGTAGCTACTTCAAATCAGGAACTCAAAGACATAGAGGGAGATCTAAATTCCTAGCTGACACACGTAAATACTTTTCATTGTAGTTGATGATATGTATTGGCGTATCAATAACGTATCTCATTGGAACTTTCATCTCCTGGCGCATGTTGGCTTTAATTGGTAACTTTTGTTTTTCTTACAACTTATATTATGAATAGAATTGCTTCTGATTAATATCATTCAGGAACCATTCCATGTGTACTGCAACTTCTTGGTTTGTTCTTCATTCCGGAGTCTCCTAGGTGGTTGGTGAGTTACATGTAGAACTTGGTCAATACTAGTTGCTTGGATGATGGTTTGATAATAACTAAGACTTATGCTGCATTTGGATTTTTGGATGTCAAATGAATGGGTTTGCTACTCATTTCAATGAGCATAGCTTTTTGTTCAATTTGGTCTCTTAAATCTAGATTGTAGGCGTGGATTTGATATTTTTCAGTTGATGGATTTGAAATAACTGGTGGGTATATTTTACTTGAATTCTTACGTTAATTTTCTACTTGTACAAATATCTTCTCTTCTTTTTCTTTTTTTGGGTAAGTAAAGCTTTTATTGAAACCAAGAAAAACCAAATTACACAACCAACGGGGCATACCCCTGAAGAAGACATACAGACTAGCAGGCTAAGCCCGACCAGAGTAGAACTAGAGAACAGTCAAACCCTATACGAAGACAGAAAAGCTACCTGCTAGTTGTGCCTAGAAAGCCAGCTAGACAAAATAAAGAAAACCACCTCAACAACCAACTCAAAAAACCACCCAGAATTAAGTACTAGCAAAGATCTTAGAGGAGATGTGCCAAGAAGTACATCTCTGTTCAATTCTAAACTTTAGAAGTATTTCTGCACCTCCAATTATTAACCTTCCAAGAATCCGAAATTTTTGACGTCAAATCCCTTTATTTTAAATCCACTCATCCAAATGAAGCCTCAGGGTATTTTTGATTTTGGTTGGATTGTGAGACAGAATACTTCATAATCACCTGTATGGTATGAAGACGTTTAAGAACCATTCTAATATGTACGTATCCTATGAGATAACAACACATTGAAATGCTTGAAAATGGTGCAACTCTGCAGGCAAAGAATGATCGGTGGTTAGATTGTGAAGCTGCATTACAGAGGCTTCGGGGCCAGAGTGCAAATATTACTGAAGAATCTACAGAAATTAGAGTAACTTCTTAACTTCATCGGTTCATCAAAGTGTACTTGTTATTAGAAATTAGTCAAGAATTTGTCGGATTAACAAGTAGGATTTTCCTAAATTTCTTCAGTATTTCCTGCGTGCAATTAAGAAATCTGATCGACTTTTGCCATTAAAGGATTATACAGAAACTCTTCAAAAGTTAGCAGCAGCTAAAGTGCTTGACTTGTTCCAGAGGAAATATGCTCACTCCCTCATCGTGAGCCTTCTTGCCTAGCTTGTGGCATTTTCCCTTCTCTCTTTTTTGTGTGTGTTTGTTTTGAAACATGCCATATAATGGATGACTCCATTAATATCTAGGTTGGAGTTGGTCTAATGGTATTGCAACAGTTTGGAGGTGTCAATGGTATTGCATACTATGCAAGTGATATTTTCGAATCAGCCGGTAAATAACTTACTCAAGCAATAGTTCCTGCGAGGAAAACCTCCTCTTGTACATTACGCATCCAGAGTCCGGTTGATGATGCATTTTTAGATAAAGTGTACTCTTTATAACTGTTTACAACAAAGCAGGAGAAAATTAAGAAATGACTAATAAGTGTGGTGAAATGTAGGTTTTTCTGGCAAAGTTGGGACTTGGGCGATGGTGGTTGTTCAGGTTTTTGGACTCTCTACCGGTGGTTTTATTTGGGTATTGTTCCTATGCACATTTATGGGACATTGTCAATATTCTCCTCTAGGTTCCCATGACGTTGTTGGGTGTGCTATTAATGGATAAGTCCGGACGAAGAGTGCTCCTTATGGTATGTAGGAAATTATGTTCAAGTTTTCAAGCATTGCTGTACGAAAAGTCTAAGAGAGTCTTTTTTGTTTACAGATTTCTGCAGCAGGAACATGCTTGGGTTGCTTCCTGGTCGGATTATCATACTTGTTGCAGGTTTCTTCTTAGACGGACATGCTTTTATGTATATTAGCTAATCATTTGTAGATGAAGTGTGGTCATCTTACTAAGAAGCGAACTTTCCAAGCGCAGGATCTTCAAGTGTGGAAGGATTTCAGTCCCATCATGGCCCTTGGTGGTGTGCTGGTAATCCATTGATTCCATTCACCCTGCAACAGTCATTTCTCTTTCTATTATATACAGCAATGTCTCTTCCTAAACCACTATAAATAGCTGTTGGTTGAAAGTTTCGGCACTGCCTCTTTATTGATCAAATGTAGGGCAGAACACTGTTATTGTATTTTGTAAACATATTGTCTCCTTTCCAGTATTTTGATCAATGTTACCTCGGGCGTGTGTCGTTCCAAGTACGAGAAATGTGAACAGGAGTAGATAGCCCCCATGTGCGGTAAAATGTGTTGTGCTATGGTTAGGCTAGTATAAATCACGCTATTAGAAGTTAAGGTACTTCCGAAGTTTGAGGAAAAAAAAAATTCATAACATTTATATGTCAAAATGCAGTTCATTATGCTTCAATTAAGCAATGTAATAACTACACTATTCTAGGGGCATTATGGCCGTTTTTTAGACTGTCTTGTCACATCTTAAATCGCTTTGGCATTTGTTCATTGTATTGAGTTTTCTCCCCTCCTAAGAAATGCTTTTAACAAATATTTAGGACAAAAGTTCAGATGGATTGCTAACGCAATGTTTTGGAACTAAAATGTACACCATGTTTTCCAGAAAGTAAATCGCGGCATATTAGACTTTTCCAGTAACATTGCCTTAGAACTTTTATAGAATGGGGTCTATTGATTCTTTGAAATGACATTCATTGTTTGGAGAGATTGAACTTCTAATAGGTAAAGAGAAGGAGTTCAATTCCTAACTTCTTGTTCTTGATTCTGGAATCAGGTGTTTACGGGGTCCTTTTCATTAGGCATGGGCGGAATTCCATGGGTGATAATGTCAGAGGTAAGTTCTCAAATTGAGCTAGAAGTCTGTATTCTGCAAGTTATCACATTCAAAATAGTAACAGTTAAATTGATCTCAGATTGAAAGGATGCTTTTTCATTTCAGATATTTCCCATAAACGTGAAAGGTTTGGCTGGAAGCCTTGTTACAGTAGTCAACTGGCTCGGGACTTGGATTATTTCATATACCTTCAACTTCTTAATGGACTGGAGCTCAGACGGTGAATCTCTCTCTCTCTCTCTCTCTCTCTCTCTCTCTCTCTCTCTCTCTCTCTCTCTCTCTCTCTCTCTCTCTCTCTCTCTCTCTCTCTCTCTCTGTGCACTGTTCAATAACCATACCTCTACTTGTTCTCAGGGACATTTTTCATATTCGCAAGCGTAAGCGGATTAACCATTCTGTTTGTGGATAAGCTAGTCCCAGAGACCAAAGGGCGGACTCTGGAAGAAATACAAGCATCAATGAATCCTTTTACGGCCAAAAAATAGTTTTGCCATTCTTTGTAACCGTAAAGCCATTGTTTCGACACATCAAGCCTGTCTCTATTACTAGGAATTCTAGCTTAAGTCATCCCACGGCTTGGTTTGTTTCGCGTTTGGGTAATAAGGCCTATAAAGTTCCTCCCGGGAAAACATTGCTGCATGGAGAAAGGATTAAGCATTTTTTTTTTTCAGCCCTTGAAGAGACAGGCATTTCAGTTTGGGCCATATATGGTACTCCTTGTCATGTATTTCACTTCCCGGTATGATGTTCCATTGGATATAATTGCTGCAGGAATTTAAACAGAAACTCTTGACGTGATTTTTTTGTTTTGTTTTGTTTTTTGCTTTTGCTCGGGTTGAAGTCGGCCATGTTAGCCTTTGGATTTTGGATTCATGAAAAATAAAGAATGAAGAGCAGAGATAGTAAAGGAAAATAAACAAACAAAATAAGCTAGATTCCTTTCTTTTACTATGTGGAGTATTAGTTAAGGAAAGGGAAAATTTTAAAATGGCACTAGAACTTTGGACCTATATGTCTCATTTTTTTTTTGGACAAGACAACGGATCTAATGTCTCATAAACACATGAACTTTATTTCAATCAGACATGTGCTGTACAGAATCCCAAATTGAGGCACCTGGCCTTATGTTCCATCTATTGTGTGACGGAAATTGTTGATGTGGCGTTTTTTTTCTGTTAAGTGGCCCTTTGGCACATAAGGATAGTCACAAAAATTGCAGAGAATCAAAGTTCCTCATTTCTCTCTCTCTCCTCGACTCCCTCCCCCACCCCTCTCTCTCTCTCTCCAACCCAAATCACCTAGGGCTGTTACTCGAAACCGGAAAATCGATTGAAACCGGAAAAACCGGACCGGACCGAATTTTTTAAACCGGAAAAATAATTTCGATCCGGTTTATGTGTTCTAAAAACCGGTTGAAACCGGGCCGGTTATATATTTGTATAATATATACATATATGTATAAAAATATAGGGGAGGGATTGAATTATGGGTTTTTGGTTGATATTTTGTGGTGTATATTGGTCTAATAAATATATTTATTATATAAAAATTATTTTTATGGGTTTTTTTTTTTATGTATTGGGCTCAAAATTGATCCTTTTTTGTTGGGCCAAAAAAAGGGGTTGAATTATAGATTTTTGGTGTTATTTTATGAGTTGAATTGTAAATTTTTTGATGTGTTGGGCCCAAAATATGGCCTATGAATGAAAACCGGATAAATCGGACCGAAACCAGACCGGTTTATTTTAACCTGTTTCGATTTCTAAAAATCTCAAACCGAATAACCAGTTTCGACCGAAAAATACACCCAAACCGGTCAATACCGGACCGGTATCACCCCTAAAATCACCCATGGCAGACAAGCAAGAAAATCTACAAGTTAAAAATTACTCCGTACTTAAGAAAGCGTTAAAAGATCTAGAGGGCTGCTTTTCCCCCCCCCCTGACACCCCACCCCCCCCGGCCCCACACCCCATTTCCCATATTACCCCCTCCCCTCCCCCCATTTTACTTCTCCTGCCCCTCCCTCCTCCCATTTACTTTTTTTTTTCTTTTTCCCTCTTTATTTTCTTTTTGTTTCTTTTCGGCTGGATTTTTTTTTTTCGTTTTTTTTCTCTTTATTTCCTTTTATTCCTTCCACTTTGAATCTTTTTTTTTTTCAATTATTTTCTTTATTTGTTTCTTTTCCCATTTACCTCCCTTCTTTTTTTTTTTTGGTTAACTCAAATTCTATTTTCAATTAAGATTACAATTAGTGTTCGGGAACTAATTACGAAATGTATTTTGCAAACGACATACTAATCCAAAATACAAATGTTATATTTAGGATTACTTTTTTTTAACTATAGTACAATTTAATAAATTTGTTAACTATTATTTAGCATAAATCCTCTTAACTGATTCAGTAGTATGTTGCTTCAAATCACGTCTCTACTCCATAGGATTGCAAATGGCTGGTTTCTATTTTTTTTATAACTAAAACGGAAACGTTTTAGGGGCTTCGTAGGGGCTACTGTGCCAATGAGGGCAGTTGAGCCCCCCGGGTCCCACCTATTTTTTCATTTATTTTTTTATTTAATTACGTACTATCCAAACTCCTTCCAATAAACACCTACACCAACAGCACTGACCCAACACTTTCAAATCTCACCCATTTACCAACCTAACAACCCAACTTGATAACCTCCAAAACTCCCAAGATTACAGCCTCAAATCCTTCTTTCGCCTCTAAATCGCAAATGACGAGGTCTCTCGTATTGTTGCATCCATTGAGGCTGAAGTTCAAACTTGGGTTGATCAAGAAAGTATAATAAATCTTGTACAAGTTTGGGTATGGCTTTTTTCTCCTTTGTTACGTTGAACTTTTGAAGTAGTTTGGATTTGGCTTTTTTTCCACTAAGAAATACAATTTGTATGTAGGAAAAGACGTATATGGGGAATTACGGAGTAGGTGAATTTTTTTGGAATTTGGGGTTAATTTGATGGGAAATTTGAAGCTTTTAATGGCAATTTGGGCCGTGGAAAAGGCGGATTTTTTTCCTATGTTTTTTTAAAGGAAAAGTTGATGGGAAATGAGGGATTTGGGTAAATTTTGTTCGACTTTTTTTAAAGTTTTTTGGTTTGGGATTGTTTATGTGGATTGTTGTTGGGGTGATTTGGTGGTGGAGAGTAGATTCGATCTAAGCAGGAAGAAGTCGAAACAGAACCTCAAAGAAGGGTTTGCAATTTTCCAACTCCCATGGAAAAGCTGCTGATTTGGGGCAGATGGGGAGGAAGGGTGGGTGAAAGAGGGAGTGGTGCAGAGGAAGCAGGAGGGAGAGATGTGGGAGAAAGGGGGAGGGGGGCGAGGAGAGAAAGGTGTAACGATCAGGATTTTCAACCCAATTTTTTTTATCATTAATAATATCATTTAAAAAGTATTATTCGTAATAATAAAATTCTTTTTCTTAATATATATATATATATATATATACACAAATATAATTATTTTATTTTATCTTCTTCTTTTTTTTACTTTGCATGCAATTATACACAATTAGAAAGAGTTAAGAGTTCCACCTCTCCTCCTCCTGTCTCTCCCTCTCCTACTCGATCTCGACTTCCTCCCGGACCATATAATCGTCCCTATCTCATCCATCTTGAAGCCCAAGAAATAGAATCCTTATTAAATACAATTTTATCAACCTCTTCAAAATTCTCCGATAAATATCCTATTACTCTGATCCTAGGGCATACCACAATTTTTCTCCTGCCCCACAAGTCCAGAAGAGAGAGAAAAATCGGAGAAAACCAAGCTCTAATCTATGGAGTTTTAGAGAGAGAAAGAAAGAGAGAGAAAAGTGGGTTTCATAGTTTCGTCCCACCGAAACTCAAATTGATCGATCCAAACATCTCCTACGACCTCTAGCACCGCCAAACATCTCTCAATTCGATCCCAAGGTCTCTCGATTAAAGAACCCGCATTCATCTTCTCCAAAATTCAAGATTCGTTTTAAAACCAATTCGATCCGATTCGATGTACTATAATCATATCCAACTACTTCTCTACTTTCCCTAAGTATAATTGAATTGTTTTGACTATTTATTAGGGCATGAAATGAGCCTGAACGAAAAATATAGCTCACTGCGCGTTTTTTGCAATATTAACCAATTTGATATTATTTTTGAGTCAGACGCTTTATTTGTAATTATTTACGTAGAAGATGACCCTTATGATATTTATTTTACAATTCTTCTGATATTAATATTATTAAAGACTACTGATATGATATTATTTTCTTACAGTGTAATATCATATTAGTATAAAATATATTAGTTATATCAGTTTAATTTATCTAGTAGATTGAGTTGGTTTTAAATATTTCGAAATAACTTTGCGACCTTCCAAACCTCATTTTTGACACCCGGACTATTTTTTCTAGACTTCACACACTTCAAAGATCATAACTTGTTAATATTATATATTTTTTATTTTAATATCTATTTATTAAATTTTTTACTTGTTTTTATTCAAAGCTTACAAACGAAAAATCTTTACGACTTTCCAAACAATGTTTTAACATCCAAACTATTTTTTTTAGACTCCTCGCATCTCAAAGATGATATTTTGTTAATTTAATATTTTTTTATTTAATTTACTATTTATTATTATTTCTTACAGTGTTTCCAATCAAAATTATTTTACGAACTTATCAACCCTCTCGTTAATGCCTGAGTGATTTTATTTAGACTCCTTATATTCCGAAGATGAAACTTTGTTAACCACAACATATTTTAATTAGTAAATTATTTATTATCTATTCACTTCACTTTCGACCACTTTATTAACGTTTTCATTTAAATTAATTCCGGGAACCTCCGAACCAAACTTTTGACACTCGAGCATATTGCATAGGACCGTTAGGACTCTTACTAAGGTCAAGATAATTTTTCTAATATTTTTACCTAATTAATTTATTTAATTAGTTCTTAATCAATCTAATTTCTTAGAAATAATTAATAAGAGCCTAAAATAAATATTTTAAAAAATTTTCTTTTCAGTTCTTACTTTATTAATGACATCTTGACCATGCAAGACTAAGGGCAACGGCCCATTCATAAGAAGTTGTGTGATTGCATTGCTTGTTATTTGTTTTAATTATTATTCGTTTGAATTGTATATTGAACCGATACTTGATTTGAATGTTAGATTGAACCTTAGAGACATTGGGTGGTATGCGAAATAGAATTTACCTAGACGATACTAGGTAAGGGATGAATGGGAAAGTTTTATTTTTAGATTGCCTGTAGGCGTGATGTTGAGAAGTGATGAGTTGGATGTGGTAATTTGAAACTGGTAAAGTAAGCCCAGTGATGAAGTGATGAATTTGATTTGGAACTGGCAAAGTAGGTCCAGTGATGATTTAAAACCTGGCGGTGGTCCAGTGATATTTTCTGATGATAAAACCTGGCGGTGGTCCAGCGATGTTTGTGATGATAAAACCTGGCGGTGGTCCAGTGATATTTTCTGATGATAAAACCTGGCGGTGGTCCAGCGATGTTTGTGATGATAAAACTTGGCGGTGATCCAGTGATATTTTCTGATGATAAAACAAAACCTGGCGGTTGTCCAGCGATGATTGTGATGATAAAACCTGGCGGATATCCAGTGATATTTTTTGATGATAAAACCTGGCGGGTGATCCAGTGATGTTTTGTGACGATAAAACCTGACGATTGGTCCAGTGATATTTTGTGATGATAGAACTGATGGAAGTCCAGTGGTGATTTTGATGTGGTGGTTAAGGTAAGCAAACCCTAGTTACGATCAGGACATGACTAGCTTTCTCTTGTTGTTAGGCTATTGGACAATGATGAATACGTTTACGTGTGCTACTTCCGTTTTACTTTTCTGCATTGATAATATATTATTACCTGCTTGCTGTAATGTAAGGAGGGTGGTTGGGTTGAATTATACCACGGAGTGAACTCTTTCACTCAGGCATGGATTGTCTGGCATTAGTGTCAGATTTTGCAGAAAATCAGGAAGAGATTCAGGACCCCGAAGGAGGACAGTACTATCCAGGGATGAATCCGAGGATGAAGACTGAACTAATATACGCTTGGGATCCGTATCAAACTTAAAAGTCGGCTCTGTTCATTTTGTCTATTTTATTATCACAAGACTAATTTTAGTATTTCCACAGTGGATTATAATAAATGAATCCTTATGTTGAATTATTATTTTTTGACTTTGAACTTTAATTTAATAAATTTTTTATAAATTAGTATTTAATGCTTCCGAGTTATTTCCAAAAATCGGGGCGTTACAAAAGGAAGGGCTTGTCATCTGCCAATGGGGCACTTAACGGGAAAAAAAAACCAAGGCATCACGTTTCTCCACAAAATAGATACTCCCTCCGTCCTAACAGCAATGCTATTTGCACATACATTTTTACACAGATTTTGTACAAACATTTTTATGGGGCCCACCTCGGGTCCCACCAATATGATCCAAACCGCTCATGATTTTTAAAATAATTTTTTAAGAGTTTCTATAAAAAATCAACTCGATAGGATATCGGTAAGGATTTTTTCAAAAATTGTAGGGTGAAATAGTCTGATTCGCCTTGCGATTTCTGAAAAAGTCCTTTCCGATATCCTATTCGAGTTGATTTTTTACAGAAAGTCTTAAAAAATTGTTTTAAAAATAATGAGCGGTTCGGATCATATTGGTAGGAGCCGAGGTGGGCCCCATAAAAGTGTATATGCAAGATCTGTGTAAAAATGTATGTGTCCTTAGGTTTATTGCCGTCCTAAATTGGATGTCAATTTTTGATACTCATGTCAATTTTAATTCCTTATATCTTTCAATATGGATCTCAAAAAATATGCAATATGGATCTTATTTGATAATTTTCGATTAGTTCTATTATACAAAATTTTCAAACTCATGAAAAACATTATAAATTGAAAGATATAAGCGACAAAAAATGACACGAGTTTCAAAAATTGTCATCCATTTTGAGACGGAGTGAGTAGAATATAACGGCAGGTGTCAAAATTAGACGGTTTTGTAAAGCACAGGTTCTTAATTGAAATAAAATGAAGTTCAGATACTACTGGTTTTAATTGAGGCTCCCACAGTGGATGAGGGAGTGGTCTTTCAAGATTAGTGGATGTGCGCATGAACTAGCTCCAAAAAAGTTAATATCATTTGTAAGGTTTTAAATCTTAGACCTTAACTAGAAGGAAGCAAATGTGTAAGTTTCGCTCCTTGACCACCCAGGCAATCCCTGGGGTTAGCTACCTAATCATTCTAACAAGTACACCCATTTTACACAAATTAATGCATTATGTCTAATAATTTGGCCAGACCTATTTTGAACATCTCTAATGGTAAGCCATCTCTCAAGCCAAAATCATTATTTGGCATTAAGTCTCAAGAAATGAGCTTCAATGGATCATTATTTGGCATTAGTCTCAAGAAATGAGCTTCAATGGTCGGCATTTCTGAAACCGAAAAATGACTGCCATTTATCAAGCCAAATTTGGCGCACAAAAAAAAAAAGAAAGGCAAAGCCATTTATTTGTCCTTGGGCGTCCAACTTCGTCATTTTTTCTTCATCCACTCTCTTGTCTTCTAATCATACATTGGGGACTTCGGTCCACTACATATATGGGACATTGAATCTAAAGTTCAGGTGCTATTTTAAAATTTTCTCCTAAGAAAAATTTAAAAGAAAATAAATAGTTCCCTTTGCCAGGAGAAAAATATTTGCACGGTCGTTGCCCGAGCCTAGAGAGTTCGGAAGCGTTTTTGTTTTTGTTTTAGTTGATTTCGTTTTCGATGTTCTAAAATGCTGAGCTTGAAAACATTCAGTGAAAGCACCTGTGAAAACATTTTTTTGTTTTCCTTCTTATTCTCCTACGGTTGTGTATTGATCTTCATTATTTATTATAGCCTCGTCTGATAACAGTGATTGATGGATAGGATTCGTAAAGAGATATGATTAGGATTGAGATTGATAATGAGAAGGGATTAGTAAGGTGAATGGATTGATAATGAGTATGTTTGTTTGGGATGTGATTAGATGATATGATTAGTAATATCATGTTTGTTTCCATGAGATACGATTGAAATGATAGTATACATTTCTATTTTTGCCCTTATGCAAAACTGAAGGATAACAACATACGAGAGGCTAAAGCAAAAAAATAATTATGAGCTTTTAGAATAAAATGATCAGAAAAATAAAAACTATGTACCAATGCAAATTAATTGAAAATTTGAGCACTTAATTTTGTAACCATATTTTTTGGAGTAGTTAATAAACAGTCTTTCTAAAATTAAGTACTCAAATTTTCAATCCATTTGAACCAGTGCGAAGATTTTATTTTTCTAATTATTTTATTTTAAAGGATCATAATTATTTTTTGGCTCTAGAACTCTCATAATCAAGTATCTGCTCTATATGGATCCCAAATAAAGAGACAATTTGGTCATTGCATCATTAAATAGTAGTCCAAAGTATTTTTTTTTAACAAGCAAAGGCTTCATAGTCTCAATAGGATTGCTTATCCAACCCCAACGCAAGAGCCTTATCAAACGGGCCCATAATGAAAATATTGTTTTCTATCTATTAAAAAAAACAGGAAAAAAAGAAGAAAAGAAATGGATTACACTATTGGAACTTGTTGAAAGAAAAGAAAGAGAAAAAATATTTAAAAAGTAAAATATGAGGAAAGATTTATTGAGCTTGATACTTCACTTGCCATTATGCTCTTCTATTTCTTCTCAAACCAAATAATAAAAGAGAATATATATATATTTTTTTTCTCTTCTCCTTTTCATTTCCACAAGTTCTAGACAATGGGCCAGAGGTGAGGTTGAAGGCCCAATAGTGGTCGATAGACGATATGGTCCAAGGAAAATGATAGCTCATGACGTGTTTTTATAATTAATACCCGTTAAGTACATGCTAAGAATATTTATTAATGTTAAAAATATTTTTGACTGGTACTCCCTTCGTCCCATAATGTTTGACATTTTTAGGAATGCGTGCCATTTTTAAATTGCATATATCTTTCCATCCATAATGTTTTAGGCGATTTTTTAAACTTTGTATAATAGAACAAATTAAACTCTATCAAACAAGATTCATATTGCTTATAAAAAAATTATGGATTAAAAGATATAGTTAATTTTTTCACAAGGCTGGAATAGTAAAAGTGCCAAACATTATGGAACGGAAAAAGTATTAATTATCAAAACATGTCATTCACCGTCATTTTTCCCCGTTCTCTCTCAGACTCTCTCTCTCTCTCACTTGGCTGAGCGGGAAAACCTAACAGGACCAACACCAACAGGTTACTAAAAGAAGTTTAGAGAGAGAAACCAGCGTGAAAGACAAGCAAAAAGCAATACCGTGGGGAAGATAAACAAGCTGCTTCAGCCTTAGTACACAGGATTGTGAAATTTACGTATACGTACGTATAGCGTAGACATTTTTATTATGCTTTCCTTTGAAGATGCTTTCCTTTGAAGCAGACAAGGTGTTTGTCGAAATGCCCATGAGGGAAAAAGAGTGAACTTTGTTTATGTTACCGAGGAAATTTTTTATTTTTTTTTGATATAGTGGAAGTCAGGTCCTAACACTATAAATTGTTGTGCTGTTGATGCTTTTTTTTTTTTTTTAGTAGCAAGAAATGGGGTGGTCGTCTTCGTCTTGTACAAATCTTTTCCCTGCAAGTGCAAGCTCTCATCTTCTTGCTGTTACGGACGTGTCCAAGCTGATGAAAAGTCCCAGGCTTCTATTTCGGGTGTGTTTCAGTGATGTCGCCTTTCTCTTGTTGAACAGTGCCAGTTTTCCATTACCAATGGAATTACACTTTATCCCTTATAGTGCACATATGGCATTTATATGATATGTGGGTTGATTGTATCGTGGTGAAAAAAGTTGCGTCCGTACCCTTCTTGAGCCTACTTATATAGCTTACGCTTACCAAGCCTAATCTACTAAAATAGGGCTGCAACAAGCATTCCCCGTTTCATTTGTTGTGGGTCACACCTCACCGCAAGCACTGAATGAATTAAATGAGTGGAGATCTTCCTTCCCCCTTGCTAATTACCAAGAACTTCATTGCCACTAGTGGCGAAGAAAAATTAGACTATCCCACCCAAAAATTTGGCCTTCTACAAATAAATTAAGTTGTTGGGCCAGTTAGTTGTCTAACCCTCCATCAAAGCTTGGGTTATAGGAGCTAGGAAGAATTGAGTTCAAGTGTGGTTGTGTAGTTTGCTCCTCATTAATGCCTGTTAGAGTGAAATTTCTTTGTTGGTTTATTTCTCCATATGGGGAAAGGCTTGCAGATGAATAATTGAAATACGAGGAGCTTAAGATTTTGAGTGTGTGGTTGTGTGACAGTTAAGCATTGATGTGTTCTTGAATTGAGCATTTTCTGGCAAGTTTTATTATGCATATAAATATATAATGTCTAACAAGTATCTTTCACTACAGTGTCAGAAGCAGAAACAATGTACACCAAGAGTTCTTGCCTACTATGGTCTGCAGAAACCACCTTATAAACTTGTGAGTGAATTGTCTTCTGTCTTACTTCGCGTAGTCAGGTGATCTTGAATCTGGTAGCCTCTTTTGGCCTTATATTTCATAAAGTTGCTTGATAAGCTTAACATGAGAAGCAAAAATAACAAATATTACGGAAACAAGATATGGATAAAGATTTGAAAGTATCTCTTGTATGTTTTCATGAGCTGCTTGCCTCGGAATACTAAAAGGGATCACACACTGTCTCAACTTTGCAGAGATGCTATTTTTTTGAAATTGATTTCATAATGTTTGTCAACCTTCTCGTCAGCCTTATATGATTTTTTAGTTCAGACTTAAAGTTTCCTTTCTACTATAATCAAATTGAGCTTCTTAATGATTTTTTTTTATTGGGTAATTAACCATTTTATAAAGCAAACCAACCAAGAACAAAGGAAAATCCCAACATACAACGGGAACCTAGGCAGAACTAAAACATTCCTAGCTGCCTAGGAAAACCAGTAAACAAAACCCAACAGAGAAAAGATTCACAGAGAAAATATGCGAGAGCTAAGACTCCAAGACCGAGCTAACAACCTCGTACCATCACATAGCCTCAAGCCTCTCCACGAGCATAAACAAGCACGGACTTCCTCAATAATCAGCCCACCCAAAACTGAATTAGAAACACCACGACCCTAAAAGATTCTCTTGTTTCTTTCTCTCCAAATCCAGTAGATAGCAGCAGCCAATGAAAGTTTATATACTCTACTGGAATACGAATTGTCAGACCTATGATTCATAACCCAAGCCATCTCTTCGGACAACCCAGAGCTCCTCCGACTAACATTGTTCCGCTGCAAGAGAATATCCCATACCGCACTGGAAAACTCACAAGCAAAGAATAAGTGATCATGTGATTCATCTGCATTTTGACAAAAAGGACATCTTTGATCTCCCACCACCCCCCATCTATGAAGTCTATCCTTAGTGGAGAGACGTCCCAAAAAGGGCAGCCACTCAATAAAAGCCCAGCGTGGTACGTGAATGATTTGACAACTGCTTTCTTAATGTTTGGCTTTTTCCCTTGTGTTTGCAGGATGCATTAGAACCGTATATGAGCCAAAGGACACTTGAGGTGCACTGGGGAGAGCATCACCGTGGTTATTTGGAAGGTCTTAACAAACAACTTGCAAAGAGCGACATACTGTATGGGTACACTTTGGATGAACTTGTCAAAGCAACGTATAACAATGGCAATCCCTTACCAGAATTTAACAATGCTGCCCAGGTTCGTCAGCTTCTGTTTTTTTCTTTGGCTTGCTGTTAGTGGGGCATTTTATTGCTCATGAATGGGTTACGATTACAGTACTTCATTGCATGTTCACCTATAGGCTTAATCTAAAAACTAAAGGCATACCTTGTTTGATAATCGAGGCGAAATGGTAATCTTCACTCCTAAACAGGTTGCATTGGTGTAGTGAGTTTAGAGAATGATCTATATAGTGAATATGAACTTTGCTGCCTCACAAACATAACACGTAACTATGTTGGTTGTAGATGCACTTAAAACTCCAGACTAAATACCCATGGTTGGAAAAATAGAAACTGGCTTCTATGAAGAAGTTATGCAATGCTTGTGAATTTGGCTAAAAACTATTCACTTATCCAATCTTGTGAATAGAAACTTATTCTTGTAAATGATACACAGCCATTTGTCACACGAGGATATGTTTCACTAAAAAGGAGTCCTGTGTATCATTCAAGGAAAAGTTATCTTCTTTTGCTATCATTACAGTCCAGAAACGTCGCTCGAGTAGTTGAAAATTGAGATATTCATAGTTACATTGTCAAATTCATAGCTATTAACTTCATGTTGTATAGCTACAAGCAAATTTTTTCTGGGTTGTTAACCCGTTTCCCATTTCCTAATGGGCACTAGAGTTGTTGCATGATATATAATTTAGAAATCTGGAACTAGTAAAGAGAAAGATGGCCCTGACCAAACATGCAGCTAAACTAAATTTTAATGTAATCTGGTTTTGTTTGCGTTATTGTGCACAATTGTTTTCTTGTGTTGAAGGAGAAAAAAAGGAAAACATTCCTCTTAAGTCTCGTCTCTTTGGCGTGATTAAATTTGTCTGGGTGTAGCAAATAGAAATAGAAAAAAAAAAAAAAAACGGTTTGCTACAAAAGTCTTGATAGTTGCTGAGATGCATTAGAGGTTTAAATCTTATTCTTATTCATGCGATATGATCGTTGCATCATGGACTTTATGGAGTTCTTCATTTTTCTAATAACTTCGACAATTCCTAACTTTTGATTGTCAGTTGTTCTGTGATTCGCTAAGCCATTTGATTAAGGAAAGCTACGGTTCATTCATAGATGGACCCTTATAAAAACGACACATTTTTTGTGGAGGATATTAATATGAATCTACCGGCAGGGGCGGCTGTACCACTACTTGAGAGGGTTCAAACAAATCCTCTGGGTCCAAAAAATGAACTAATTTTGTTCTTTTTTTTATGCATAAATTAAATTTTCTTTGGTATTTTTTCGGCACAGGGTCTCACTCATGCGAGTTGAGATGAAGGAAAATTCTAATACCGCATTCATACATAATCCACACACTCACATTGTCTGTGGCCACACGCTAGAAGCATTGTGCGTGTGTGGTGGTTGAAAGTTGTAAAAGAAATAAAAGTTCAATTAAATTTGGGTAACTAAATTTGTAGCCCATCAAACCAAAATAAATTTTGGAACCTATAAAATAGATTGGTTAATGTTGATTTTCCTTTTACTTATTATATATCTCGTCAAGTTCAAGCTTTATTTATTGTTTAGAGCTTTTTGTCATTAGTGCATCATATATTATTGTCACCGCTAGATGAAAATCCTGAAGCCACCCCAGCCTACCCCAAAATTAAAAGAATATGAAATCGTCTTCCATCTCATCCATGGAAGGGTTCTTGCGAGTCTGAACCCAATTCACAACTTGCTATTCAAACGAACTCTCGTTCCTGCTTTTCCAGGTTTGGAATCATGACTTCTTTTGGGAATCTATGCAACCAGGAGGTGGGAATATGCCAATATTGGGTCTTCTTGGGCAGATTGAAAAGGATTTTGGTTCATTTACTAATTTCAAGGAAAAGTTCATAGAAGCAGCTCTCACTCTATTTGGCTCCGGCTGGGTTTGGCTGGTCGGTAAGTCATGTCTCAGGCAAATTCTTCTCCCTAGTCCTTATTACAAGCTTACTAGTCAGTGCTCGTGCTTGATGAATCAGCATCTCTCTTCTTTAAACTAAGATAAATGTTCCTTTCTGGATGTTGAAATCAAATGGACTTTGACTCGTTCAGATTCCGAATGGACTTGTTTACAACCTACATATGTTCCTGGTTGCTTACAAAGGGTTTTTGATTGTTTTCTGGTATTCCAGTGAAGAGAAACGAGAAGCGACTTGAAGTTGTAAAAACAACAAATGCATTCAGCCCCCTTGTGTGGAACGACATCGTAAGCTAATTTCAAACACATCCATATTGATTTGCACTACAAGTTTAATAATCTGGATTGGTCGTTTATTTTCTGTCTCACAAATTGCAAATCTTGTGCAGCCCCTTGTCTGTTTGGATATGTGGGAGGTAAGTTGACTGACTCTCTCTCTCTCTCTCTCTCTCTCTCTCTCTCTCTCTCTCTCTCTCACAGTGAAAAGTGATGTAAGTTGCTAATGAAGCCTCTTTTGCTATTTCTCAGCATGCCTATTATTTGGATTATAAGGTATGTTACTCTTCCTCCCACTTTTTCCTTCTCGAGTGAAATCTTCTTTGATATCTCTCCAACTTTTCCATGCAGAGCGACAAAGGGGAGTACGTAAATGCCTTTATGAACCACCTTGTGTCTTGGAATGCAGTGTTGGGACGACTGGCCCGTGCACAGATCTTTGTGAATTTAGGCGAACCTAATATTCCTGTTGCTTGAAATGCTTCTCTCTTTCCCGTCTTGCGCAAGTTATAACTGAGTGGGAGTTTACGAAACAGAGAGAACACTGAACCCCCTGGTACCTAGTTTAGGAACCATATTAGGACTAGGTAAGCCTATTGTAATATGGCTGCCAATGAATAGATAATACATGAGTAATATCATTGTATTTCCATTTCTTAACCGTGCAAGGTGGAATTGTGCCAGCTGCTTTCTTTATCTCGCTTGCCGTTAGTCCATATAGCGCCTTTCGGTTGGTTCCAAATGAGTATGTCTATTTCGTCTATTACCATGCATGCTATTTACGTTTGTCTTGTCTTTGGTGTAATGTCATAATTCTTACCTGCTGAATCTCGGCTGAAGGTCCTCTACACCCGTTTTTCGATGTGCAAATGTGCCAAGCACTTTTACATGTGGGATTGTGTTTAGAGATTCTCCGGTTCGGAGGCTCAAATTAATGAATAAGTCACAAGGTACACGGGTACACCAAAAATACGATACGGAGGATCTCTAGCCCTAATGATATATCATTCATCTATTATTGGCCTATTATTGTGAATAGTTTTTGCTTGACTTTGTAATGTTGTTTATTGGCACGTACGCATGCTTTATTCTCGGAATTTATTGTTACATCAAAATGGACACTAGTTGGTTATTGAAATTGTTTACTTTTTGATTAATCATATATTTAACCAATGTCGAGTAAGCTTCAATTATGTTTTGATTAAAATGTCATTTAAGTGGACTCCAATGCCTAATGATGGACCCTACGTATCTAATAATGAGTTGTTGATATCTTTCTATTTATAACATGTTATCTCGTATTTTCTTTATTCAATTTTTCCGAAATGGTAGCTAGGATGTGTGTAAGGCTAGCTTAATCAGAACAATTTCATTTTTAGGCCTAATTTCAGGCCTACCAAAATTGGAGCCCCAGCTAAAATTTGGCCAAGTTGGGATCCGAAAAATGACCACTAATGATGACTTTTCGCCAAGGTCGGTCCTGATTAAGGAGTAATTATTCAGGCCCTATTCTCCCTAACTTCTTCTTCTTTTTTATGTCTTTTTCGTTTTTTTTTGTTTTGTTTTGTTTTTTTTTTTTTTTGTTTGTAATTTTTGTTAGATTTGTTTCATGTTTTTGGATTAATTATCCATCTCAACGAGTATAAAGAGTTTGACCAAGAGCAAAAAAACAAATTCAATAAAGAAAAAAATTAATACTCCCCAAACAACTGCCCGATCTGTCCAAGTGTACTCTTATATGAACTATTTCAACATCGGGCTGCGTTTTTATATTTTTTTGATTCCTCTCACCGAAACAAATGACTAATTCCAAAAATTACTATGAAAAACTAAACAAAAAATAAAGAAAAATAAATAAATATTGAGAAAATACTTGACAAATAAGTTAGGAAGAATGGGAGCACCGTGCCTTCTCCCCCACACGTTAGGGAGGGAGTCACACACTTGGTGATGAAGCCCACACTAATATGTGGTGGAGAAGACTCCTGAAGCATTACGTGACGGTACTGCAGGAGTAATTAACAATTAACAGTTATTCCCCAACAAGGGGTTGGCTTGTTGGAAGAGACGTACCATACTGGAGAGTTGCATTTCGCTTGGATGGACTGAAAGAGGGAATAAAAATATGGAAGAATACAAGAAGAATTTTCCAATTCCATATTCTTGACCATAACCCTGTTTTGGGGATGTTTGATTACTTCCGTGTAATTTCAACCAGGTTTTATGCGGCGGTTGCTTTTACTGGCAATCGAAGCAACCATACGAACGCCCAACAATAGTTGTTAACTAGTTGTGTGTTTTGTGTGTTAGGGATCAGTATGTTGTGTTTTGTTCTTTAAGTCTTAGTTTGGTCTTTGCTTGTCGCTTGCGTGCAAGGTTATGAATCCTATATCGTACCGGCCTACTCGGACTCGTACGTAACTGGTATTGTCCATATCTAGTACCATACACCTCTAATTCCATTCCGGCTCAAATACCAGTCGGTACCGGCCAATACCAAAGATACCAGTCAGTACCGGACTACTTTTAAATTTATTTATTTTCTTCAAGTACTGGTCAATACTGGACGGTACTGGACAAATACCGGAATATTTTTTATTTTTTTGTTTTAAAAAGTGTATATTATACTATAAATTCTTTTAAGTAGGAAAATAACACTAATAACGATCAATCTGAAATGGTACCCGGTATCTCACTGGTACCGGTACGTACCGTACTAGTAACCGGTACTCTAGCCGGTACGGCATTCAGAACCTTGCTTGCGTGTATTTATTATTGTAACGGCGACAACACAGTTATACTTTCCTTATTCTTATTAATGGATTTCTTGGTCTTCCCAAAAACAAAAAAACAAAAGTTTTTAACTTGGTATTAATGTTCATTTCCTTCTAAGTTTTTTCGTCACCAAGTCTTCTCGTTTATCCATTCCATAGAATTAGGCTGCACCCAGTTGACCAAAAATAAAAGAACATTAGTACAGTATAAAATTTATTTTCCTTTGAAGAATGCGTGTCTAGTTGCTTGCTTGTCCGATTTGGTACCTTTTGTATAACATAACTTATTTAGCTTTTTTTGCTTAAAAACAGAGGACGACGACGAGGGTTTTCTAGAAATTGTTAACAATCATTTACTTATAGTTTTAGTTTTTTTTTTTTTTTTTGGCCAGAAAGATTGAGATTATTTAAAGTTTGACCAAATTAATATGACACTTAATTCAAGGGTACGTCAATCGGTAGAATCATTGAAGAGTACTAATCTAGACATTCAGTTGGTAATAGGCATTTTACAAGTTCTCTGAGTAAACATTTTGAACTTTTCTTCTTCTAACTTGTAAAAGAAGTTGTACTTAACTATCATATTCACGACTTACTTATTTTGAGGAGTGTTTTGTGATTAATTATTAGTAATTTATAAGATACTGAACGGAGACATGAAGGAACAGATAAGCCCGACTCAACTGTTTTCTGACTTAAATTTTATTTTTCGAAAATGATTTCCTGTAGAAATTGTAGAATCGCTTGTATTTTTTATATGAATTTGGGAGTATTGAATAATGACGTGGTTAAGCCAATGTTAGGCGAAATTAATATGCTTGATAAAGAACTTGCCCTAAAAGCTAGTTGTAACTAGATGTGTTGCTTAACTCCATCGGAAAACATGGCCTTTTAAACTAATTTTAGAACCGTGTTTCGTTGGGAATGGAAAATGTTGTAGTGCACTAGCTGTATAACACCGTTTCGTTGGTGGGAGTCATTTTCTTAAATGCCTGTCCATCGCATTTCCTTTCTTGATGTCAAGTCTGGCTCTTGGATTTAAGCACAAAAAAAAAAAATTAGTGACAGCTTTTCACCACTACAAAAAAGTTGTCACTGTCACTAAAAATTTTTAGCAACACATTTTTAGTAACAGCGACATTTGTTTTATCATTATTGCTCTTTTTTTGTTTTGTGGTTGGTAGTATTTGGGGAAGGAAATTGAAAAGAGAAAATAACTAAAAGAGGAAAATTACAATGAAGGTTATAGAGAAGAAATCGAATGAAAAGTTCAACTTGTTTATGATATTTTTTTTTTCTCTTACTTTAGGAAGGATACGATGGAATTGAAGGAAATTTTGTAGTAAAATTTTCCCTTCCTTTTTACTTCTCTCCACAGGTTCCAAATATCGTTTCCACTTAGAATAACTACGCTAGAACTTGAAGCCAAAATAACCATAACTTGTAGCAATTGCCCACATGAAGAAAAAACATGCAATCAAACATATAAATCTGAAAAGAAGTACACTTGAGTTTTTTTTTTTTTTCTATCAGGTAAATACATTTGAGTTCAACAATCCATATTTGAACAACAAAAGAAAATTTCAACGGTTTTCTTCCCTTTCAAAATGACATTAATTAGACTGATGGCTCTTGCTTTTTTTCAGCCGAGAGTTCATCAAGAGAGGTGGAGAAAGGTAGTGAAGTGACAAAAGATGGTTCCGTTTTGAAGGCTTAATAGGGAAGAATCATTCAATCTCGGGACAAAAGGCAGAAGGGAAGAAGGTAGCTCGTGATTCTCCTCTCGGTCTTCTCGAAAGGTAGTTTAGTGGGTAGGCAACTCACTCAATAGGAATTCTCTCTAGAACCCTATAAAGAAGCCTGGGGCTAGGAACCAGAGAAAGAGAAGGTTGAAGCCAATCTCGCTGGCAGGTATAATCGAGCCTCTACCAATCCCGGAGCGACCGTGGTAAAGTGTTTCTTTGTATTTCATTGTGGGATTGCAAAAAGTGGGGAAGTCTTGAAGCACCTTGGTTGTTGTGGATAGATTAGGATTCTATAAATTAAGTAAAGATCCTACATTCATTCCTGCTCCAGCTACTTGTTCAGCAGAGGAGATCCGATAATCCGACTCTGTTCTTTCCTGTAAACTCGAATGTTCCCCCGCTGCGCACCTTGCTCTCGGGTGAAGTGCTTATACTTGGCTTGGCCACTCTTATCACTTGGGCTGGGATCGTTTGGTTAGCACCCCTCATTGCGTCTGTACCCGAAACAGATGCGCTACGCTACCCAGCGCGTAACCTTGATGTAGTTTTAGGTTTACCTAGATAATTTTATTTTCATGTTCATGATCTGAAATCCGTTTTGGTGGATCATATTCACATACGCAAATTTCTCTCTATGATTGTGGGGTATATAGGATTATGTTAATAAAAATGCTTATAACGACTCAATGGGCTGTCAATAAGATAGTAGAAAAAAACCAAAAAAAAAAAACATTGTTCTTTATGCGTTAAAGTGCCTAGAAATATTAAAATTAAAGTGCATCAAAAATTGTGTCTTCTTATATTTTTCTTGCTTTATTGACAATAGCATAACCATATGTTAATTGCACTTGACTTATTGTAGGTCGTTAATTGTTTAAAGCCATTGAGAAAATTATTGTGGAATCTCAGCCACAGGCGCTTATGAATTTTCATGATTTTCCATTTTAATTTAGAGTGGATTTCTCGACATTTGGTTTTTTGCCTACAATGGATATATAAAAATTGTTTTCTTTAAGAGAGGTATTTAATAATTTCTGTATGTTAATAAATTACACTAGTTGGTTATGGATTTTCATGATTTTCCATTTTAATTTAGAGTGGATTTCTCGACATTTGGTTTTTTGCCTACAATGGATATATAAAAGTTGTTTTCTTTAAGAGAGGTATTTAATATTATATGTTAATAAATTACACTAGTTGGTTATGGATTTTCATGATTTTCCATTTTAATTTAGAGTGGATTTCTCGACATTTGGTTTTTTTTTTGTCTACAATGGATATATAAAAATTGTATCTTTAAGAGAGGTATTTAATAATTTTTATATGTTAATAAACTACACTAGTTGGTTATTGAAGTGTTTACTTTTTGATTAATCATATATCTAACCAATGTCAAGTAAGCTTCAATTATGCTTTAAATGCCATTTGGTGGACTCCAAATGTCTAATGATGGACCCAACGTATCTAATAATGAGTTGTTGATATTTTTCTATTCACTGAATTAATGTGTGTGTAAACTATATTTTAATGGATTTGGTGGTCATCAGAGTGACGTAATCAGTTTGTTTATAAATTTTAAGTCGGAGACTGTAGAGTTTTTTTTGTTCAATTTCAAATTATTGAGCTCAATTTGTGGATAATTTGTTATGAACCTAATGTGGAAAACTCTTTATCTTGATTTGAAATCTATATTATGATAAAGACTGATAATTTCCTACTACTAATTAAAATAAGTACTTATTTTATGAATTAAAGGTGATGTATTGTGAGTGAATGACCTGTTTCGTAAAACAGAAAATAAGTACTTAAAAAATAAGAATCTTAACGGAAGCGACCTCACCAAAATATTTCATTAGATTTCAAAAGTTAAACCATGAAACTGTATGAGCCTATTATTATTAAGTGCTAAAAATGTGACTTTTCAAACTCATCTAATGTTTGTGCTAATCTCCGAACACAGAGAAGGAAAGTGAAACCACCTCAAACTTTTGTTACTTCGAACTGATCAAATGGTTACTTCTGTGAACTCTTTTGCTTCCTTATGTTACTTAAATTTGAGTTGATTAGTTAGCTCTATTTTATTAAATTCAATTATTCGTAATTCGTGTTGTATGGATAATGTACAAAGATTTATTTATTTATTTCAAAAGTTATAAAGTGAATTTTGTGAAAACAACTGGGATTTGATCAATACAATGATAAAGTGGTTAACGTACTTGAAGTTAAATTTTGTTTGTCAATGCCTTCAGGCACGCACCAACATTCCCCTAGTTTTGTACTTATCGGTATATATAAACTCGAACATATACTCTCCACTCTTTTTAGAATCCAACATTTTTGTGTGTATATCTATTCATTTTAATCTTATATATGTTTACAAAAAAAAAAGGTGCCGCTAAATCCACGACGTCAATTGTTGGAGCCACGACTAATATGTGGAACAGACGTATTTACCCTTTTACCCTTTTGAAAGTCATTCATTCATCTTGTCCACCAACTTTCCTTTTCACATCCTTGTTTCTCTCTCTTCTTATGTTGAAACTCTCCCACCATTACTCCTCTCTAAACCAGACCACACACTCTCCCTTCCTTAGTTACTGGGTTTCACAATCACATTTTTATCTAAGTCTTTCCAGATTAATTTTCCAACAAGAAGATGATAGCTTGAACACCCGATCTGTACCCAGTCTACGAACGCCTAAAATGGGTCTTCTCAATGAAGCTCTTGTCTGCAATTTCTTCCCAGGCCAACCCAAGATTTCTCTCTCATTAAGATCTATCCTTCTCTTTTTTCCCTCTCCAATGCTTCATTGTTTCTGAAATGAAGTAGAAGAAGAAAGGGGAGAGACGATGGGTACTGGGTAGTCTGGTTTTGGAGAGAGAGAGAAGATATGACCAAGAGGTAAACACGTGGGCGAACCCTTATTTTCCGAAAACTTCTATTGAGGGCAAATATGCCATTTCGGACTTATGGTCATGGCTCCAAGAAAAGGAGTCGTGGATTTAGCAGCTGAATATTGTTTAACACTATTTTTTTAACCAAATAGCTAGTGCATAAAAAATGCACGTCAATGTCTTTTTGTTTATACTACTATTGGTTCTGGGGTACTATTGGTTCCGGGGGAAAGTCTACAATACACACCTCTTAAAAGGGTGTACCATATGCACCTATTTTATGGTTCATTCATAACATTTTAGTGTGCTTCGTAACTTTTGTTCTAGAATTCATAACCTTTTAAAAATACGATTCGTAACATTTTCATTATGATTCATAACATTTTGGTGTATCTCGTAACCTTTATACGATTCGTAACTTTTTAACAATACGATTCGTAACATTTTTTCTATAATTCATAACATTTTGGCCTGGTTCTGGAGAGAAACTTATTCACGGAGGAGCCGTGAATAATTTGTTCACAGAAAACGCACAATCTCATCCCTCTGTTTAATTCGGCAATCAACTTGAGATATGTTTTTAATTTTTGACCGGTAATAAATATCTCTTACCGTTAATAGTTTGTCTTTAACATGAATTGTCTAAAATATTTTTGGATGGCCGAAATTGACCTCCGTAAATTTTATTTACAAAACCTCCATGATTAAAGATTTTCCCTTGATTCTGATGCTTTTTGTTTTCGTTTATTCACCATTATTGTTTCTTTTTTTCCTTTTTTCTTTTTTTCGGGTGGGGCGGGGGAGGGAATCCGAAGGAGCGTGATTGGGCGTAAAAAAAGGAAATTCTATTTGCATCCACTTATTTTCTACATATAACCATTTGCTGCTAAAAACAATTCAAAATATACCCCTAAACTTCCCTATTTACCCTTCTTCCTCTCCGTTCTCACTTCATTCTCTAGAAACCACGACTGTCGGCCACCACACCACCATAACTAGCAGCCACTCTACAAACCACCACCACTGTTGGACTTCCTCCATTACCAGGGAGCTCCACCACCATCGTCGGCCTCTCTCCACTATCACCGTCGGCATTCAATTAGTCTATCCCGACATTATCGAATTTTAATATTTGAAAGATGCAAATGTTTTCAGATTTTAATATCTGAAGGATTTTTGAACTATGTGCAATGTTCGGATATTAATCCGAATACATGTCCAACTTTTGGATATTAAAATCCGAAAATATGTCCAATTTTTGAATATTAATTAAAATCCAAAAATATCAGCAACTTTCAGATATTAAAATCCGACAATGTCAGGATAGACTAATTGAGGGTATAATGGTCAATCAAGATGAGGAACTAAATTGTCTAAATCGAAAATTTAGATAGAAAATACCAACTATTTGATTTTTTTTTATATTTAATGAACATTTTTTGGTGATATTTTTTTTACTTTTGAAACTTCTCTCGTTGAGATGAGTGATAAATCCAAAAAATAAATCATGAGAACAACAAAATTTCAGGAAAAACAAACAAAAATACCCCCCAAAAAATCAAACATTTAGTGGAAACTTATCCTAAATATAATGCAATTATATAGTAACAATCCTTGAATCCATTCAAATTATCTCATGGATGATCTTTTCAACAAACTATTTTTCGAAAGCATTTTGGATTAACAAGGTGAGTCCAAAATTAATTCGTTATCGGTTTTTTTTTTGTCAATTGATAGAGGAGATAATAACACCAACATGCAATTGGGAAGATTCGAACTCTTGACCTTTTAACGAAATGCAAGAGTGCTGACCAATTGAGTTAGCCGCGGTTGGTTATCTGATCGATTTTACCGAGGGTAGAAAAGCCAATTCGGTTCCCTTATCACAAATTTTTTTGAAAAAAAAAAAACAAAAAGGAAAAGCCAAATCGGTTATTAATCGTTGCTTCCGCATCTCATTTAAGATATTCTTATCCCGTGTCGTGACGTAAACTGTTTTGCCCCATCTTTCATTTCTTTCCCTCACTTTATGATTAACATCTAGAACCTCCCCAAATGTTTCAAATAATATCAGAATTCCCTCCTTCTAATTTATGTACGGTCTTGGTGCTCCTCTGGTACGACCATATTGTTGTATAACCGATAGTTCCAAATTTTAGAAAATGCAATTGTTTATGGATCCATTCTAATTAGAAAATGACATCTACCATTCGATTTTAAGTTTCTCCTCTTGCATGTATTATTTTACCTTTTGAAAAAAAAATTGTGAGAGGTTAAAGATGAAGTGTAGGTACTAGGTAGCACTACTATTGTTTGATATAAATATTAATTGATATGCTATGGGTAAGGATATATTTTCCTTAAAAGTTACAATTACCATGCAAGATGCTTACACTTTCCTTTTGACTCTTAAGTTTTAGCTCTCACAAGAGTTGAGTTGTGTGAAAATAATTACTAGAATACAAATATCATTTCTCTCAACAATTAAATTGTATTCTAGTAAATTTGAGCATGAGCCAAAAACTACATAGAATATCACTTTTTTTTTGCATGACTTGACTTTTTTAAATAGATCTGCACCGACATTCTTGAATAATCTTCCAAAATAGCATTAAGCTTATGCAAAGTAAAATTTTGTTAAAAGATTTAAAACTTTACTCAATAGTTCTTTAAGTAGCCCAATAAATCTTCTTTCCAATATTAATTAATAATTGAATATCAAAATATCTCTAATTCCATATCGAGTTTGCAAACATCAATTTGGTCAAATTACGTACTCCATCCGTCCTAATTTAATTATCCTTTTTGGGAGTTTGTGTCACTTTTCAATTGATTATATTTTGTAATTTATAGTATTTTAGATAATTTCAAAAATATTATATTATAGAACAAATCGAGATCTATCAAATAAGATCAATATTGGATATAAACTCATTATCCATTTAAAGATATAATTAATTTTTTTTATCCAGTTAGAATAGAACTGAGATAAGTAAATTAGGACGGAGAGAGTATCTCTTAAATGATCCTAAGGCAAAACTATTAAAAAATGTGTGACAATTTTACATTAGTTGACAGTGCTCGTACAAATCCCAATATACAGAGCAAAAAAAAAAAAGAAAACTACAAGACCGAAACCATGTAGGGAGCGAAGTAATACTATTGAAACCTGAGAGGTATTTCCAACATTAAGCAAAACTTCCTTCCACCGCTACAATTAACAAGCAAACTCCAAAACCGAGAGAGAGAGGAGAGAGAGAGGGAAGAGAGAGAGAGAGAGAGAGAGAGAGAGAGAGAGAGAAACCGTCTCAGCGAAGGTCAAACCCAACTCCGCCAACGACAACAAAATCAACAACATCGACACCAAATTCTCGCCGTAGTTATCTCCGACTTTGAAATTCAGGCGCGGGCGGGCCCCATTTTTAAATGCTCCATCTGATCGTGAGTTCCCGGCAACTGTCGGCGGCGGAGGCGGAGGGAGGAGGCGGAGGAGTCATCATCATTGCCGGCGTGTCTCTGGTGACCGGTAAAGAAACTTTCCCGAGAGCTCTCTGATTATTATGAGGAAAACCCAAGCAAGCAATAATCATAAGAGCAAGCACAATCCTAATAATAATAATAACTCGAATGGATTTATCCCCAATTCTCTCCGCCTCCTTTCCTCTTGTATCAAGACCGTCTCTTCCAACGTCCGCTCCGCCGGAGCCTCCGTCGCCGCCTCCATCTCTGCCGACGCCGACGACCTTCGGAAAGACCAGGTATTACTTCGATTTTTATTGGGAGGGATTAGTCGGAATGCTCGTGAGCTAGTTCTGACATTGAGTTATAAAAAAGAAGAAGGTATTGTTGAATCGTAGTAAACCCGGTTCCATTTCCAATTATGGTAATATTTTCCAGTTGAATAATCATGTGAGTAATTAGTGGTCCTTGTTTTATAGTGTTTTATTTTGAGCTGTTTTATTCTGTCATTCTGTGCTTTCGGTTGTTTTAATTGGGCTCGCTAGTGGACGGTGGGATTGGTCCGGTATTACTCAATTCTAATTGGGCCATGCTAGGGGACGGGGTCGGAGCGCGCATAAGCTAGCCCGGACGAGTTAGTTGTAAAAAAAGAATTTATTGAATTGTAGTAAATCCACGGTTATGTTTTTAGCTGAATGATCATGTGAGAGTGTGTTCTTTCAGTTGTTTTAAATGGGCCTGTCCAGTGGACAGTGGGATTGGTCCCAGGATTAGTCGAGTTAGGCGTATGCGGAAATTATTGTCGTAGTGAATTTGTTTTCATGTCCAATTATGGTTATATTTTTCCTTGTTTTATAGTGTTTTATTGTGAGCAGTTTTATTCTGTGCTTTTAGTTTTCTAATTGGGCCTCGCTAGTGGATGGTGGGATTGATCTTAGTAGTAGTCGATGTGCGTGTAAGCTGGCCAAGACGCTTGAGTTATAAGGAAAAAAAAAAAATGAATCGTAGTAAATCCATTTTCACGTCCAATTATGGTTATCTTTTTGAGTTGAATAATCATGTGAGTTTGTGTGCTTAAAGTTGTTTTAATTGGGCCCTGCCAGTGGACGGTGGGATTGATCATAGTAGTAGTCGATGTGCGCGTAAGCTAGCCCGGACACCTGAATTATTGGATCATAGTGATTTCGCTTTCATGTCCAATTATGGTTATATTTTCCAGTTAATTAATCGTGTGAGTGGTCCTTGTCCTATTGTGTGCTTTATGTTTATGGTACTAGTTTGGGTTTTGATTTGGGAGTTAGCATTATGTTTCTGGAAAGTACTTATTTGGGATTTGTGTTTTCTTGCTGAGGAGTTTATTTTAGGGAAGTGTTTTGATTTGGTGGTTGGCAACATGGCATAGCTTGGGTTTTGAGTCCAGATTTTATATGGAAATGAGGAAGTTCGATTTAGCAAGCCAACTAGTTGGATTTGAAGTATTTAGCAAAGTTTCCTTTCTTCTTTTCTCCCCCTTTAGCTCGTTCTACTTTGTATACCTTATTTAGTAACCAAACAGGCCTGACTTTGATTGGTTAGGGTTTCATTTTTGTCCAATGTTTGCGGATGGGGTGGGCTTGTTTATTGATTCTGAGACTCTGATGGGAGGTCATATTTCAAACTTATTGCATTTGCAACAAGTGCTAATAATTATCGGCTCGTGGAACTTGTTTTTTACTAGAAGCTTTCTTAAACGAAACTGTAAGGATTTGTGGAGGGATTTGCTGAACTATAAGAAGGGGCAAGGGAAGCACATCTTGAGTTTATGAAATGAAAATGCCTTACGTTTTGTTTTTTTCATCTCTGTCTCCAAATCCTTGATCCAAAATCCTGGACATGTTAGATGTTTTATCATTAAGAGGGGTGTATAGGTTCCATTCATTGTTCGCTCGCTTTTGGTATTGTTGGCTTATGGCCTTCTGTTCTTCGCTTTCTTTTGTACATGGGTGGTATCTCCTTGATTCCTTTTCAATGAATTCATTGCTTATCAAAAAACTAAAATGAAAAATAGGAGTATCTTCTGTTTCTGCATTAACCACGCTACCATGTTCATCATCTTTTTGTGCGATATCTGACTATGGCACTTCTCCTATATGATATAGGTACCAAATGTACAGACGAGCATCACAAACTTACTTTCTATCCTACTGATTAAAAATTCTTAGAAACTTAATACATGCAGTGTATACAAAGATGCCAAAGGATAATGCAAGTAAAAAACTTTGATTGAATTTTTTGGAAAGTTGGAAGTCAATGTCCTTCCCCAACCGTAACCGGGCATTGTGAATTCACAAGTGCCGCTACACGGTAATTACTGGGATTAAATTTGTTTGTGCTAGTCTGGAGGATATGTACTCTAATCAGAACAAATCTGTCTCGTCATAATGTAACTTCAACTTAGGAGATGAAACCCTGAGCTGAGGATTGTCTCGTCGTATGACGGTAAGTCATAGGTTTCACTGTGAGACTCTCTTTTTTCCCCCCCTGGTAATTATGGTGAAGAATGAACATTTCAAAAATGAGGTTTTAGATGGATTTCATAAAATTAGATCATATGAAAGTAGACAGATTAACAAGTTAGTAACTATGTTTTGGTGACTAGCATATCATCTATTTCTTTTTCCATTGTGGAAAGTATCTGTGAGAAGGTCAACTTGATACGGAGCACCCATTGTGGAGACCAATTAAACCCCAAACATAGAGGAGCATATTAATTCATGTTTAAGCTCCAAAAGGCAAAAGGGGGCTAAGAGTAATTTAGGTGACATTGGAAGGATACCCGTATGTGGAGCTAACACCGGAAGTAGATGGGGTCAAAGCTTTGTTAAGTGCGCTTTTAACTAAGGAACAATAATAAAGATTGCACCAACCTCGACCTGATAGACATATGAGTCATCCATTAGCAAGTTTGAAGATAATTTAGGAGCCCAATAACTCTACCTGCTGAGTTAGACGAAAGGCTCATATGTTGTCACATAAAGAAATGCTTGATTATCCTAGGTATTTACATTAGTATAATGTATCTCTCTGTGTTTATGTGTGGTTCTGACACGAAAAGGTTTCAGTGTGTGATCGAAGAATCAAATATTGCTGTCAAAGGTAAGTTCTACATGGGTAGTAGAGCATGGATTGAAGCAATTTTATAGTCACCTCACCAGTTAAATAGGAATATGGTGTGTAAAACACTGGTTTGGGGTGAATATTAAGTTGGTGGTTCACTGGTTAGAAGGTGGCCAAAGGAGAAAGTAACACACATTGAATTAAAGAGGAGATTCTGCTGATGCTTTCGCTGGATTTTGAACTTGGAGGGTTTTTAGTACAGGAAATGCACCATGCTGTGCATTTTCAGCATCAAGAGAGTATGATTGGTTGCAGGAAGTTTCTCCAAGATATGAATGGGTAGAGTTTTGTCTTTAAGTGAGAAAGCAAATTCTCTCTTATCATTTTACTGTTTTCTTCCTACTACTCACAGTGGTTGCTTAACCAATTTCTGGCAACTTTGGTTCCTCCGTAAATAGAGTTATGATTCTTTGGTGATTACGAAATCCTCAGAAATCCCTTTTAAGGAGCAATAATCCAAAGCTGTTCAGCTGACATTACTGATTAGTTGAGAATTAATGAATAATATAAAAGGTTTTAAGACACCAAATGGTATATTTTCTCTGTGGTCTAATAGATAGACACAGATGAATTGATTTTTTCCTCCCGTCACATCTCTGGATAGGATTTTTTGTATGTATCTTCTGACTTTTCCCTTTTTCTTTGTGTGCTGCTTCATATGTTATTATTTCCAAAATTTTCTTTTCCCAAAACGTATGAGCATTCTGTGAATTCTGTTGGCTAACAGGTTTTATGGGCTTCCTTCGACAAAGTAGAACTTGGTCCTTCTGTAAAACGCGTTCTCTTGCTTGGATACTCCAATGGCTTTCAAGTCCTTGATGTTGAGGATGCTTCTAATTTCATCGAATTGGTTTCGAGGCGGGATGATCCAGTCACATTTTTACAAATGCAGCCCATCCCTGCAAAGTCCGAGGGCCGTGAAGGATTTCAAACATCGCATCCCTTGCTTTTGGTTGTGGCAAGTGATGAACCAAGAAGCTCAGGTCCCATGCAGAATGGGAGAGATGTTTTTGTCAGAGATGGCTGTGACCCTCAAATGGGGAACCTTCTCAACTCTCCAACAGCGGTTAGGTTTTACTCATTGAGATCTCACAACTATGTTCATGTTCTGAGATTCCGGTCTGCCGTGTATATGGTTAGATGCAGTCCACGGATAGTGGCTGTGGGTCTTGTAGCACAAGTAAGTATTTCGTGTTTGAGCATTTTATTTGAAAGGTGGCAATTTGATTTTCCTTGGGTGGCACTTGTAAATAATTCCTTTGGAAATGTTGTCAGCGGGAGAGGATATAGCATATGTTCATTACAGTACGATGATTTGTTACGTGATCACTTTCTAAGTACCCTTTAGGCCCTGTTTGGTTGACTGGACTAATAAAGGGTTATATAAGCTGATATATGTAATTCTATTGGATTAATAGTTACAGATTATTGATACTTTATCCCCTAGGTATTTGTATATCACATGGCAATTTGACCGTTGCATAAAAAATTCCAGCTAAATGTGGGATACATGGTCCTCTGGATTTATATAGTCCGATCGGAATAAGACAACCAGGTCTTTGGTGGCTAGATGAGTAAGATGGGGCCGCCGGCTGCGTGAACTGCTGATGGTCAAACAAAATGCTCACTCGAACTGTTTTGTCTTGAAATACAATTATGTAATTTGGAGAATTGAACTGACTCATAATGTTTGATGTTTGCCGGCAGATTTACTGCTTTGATGCGCTTACCCTTGAGAGTAAGTTCAATGTCCTTACTTATCCAGTTCCTCAGTTGGTGAGCCCAGGACTGGTTGGAGTTAATATTGGCTATGGACCAATGGCCGTGGGCCCCAGATGGTTGGCTTATGCATCTAACAACCCATTGTCATCAAGCACAGGACGTCTGAGTCCCCAAAGTCTTAGCCCTTCTCCTGGTGTCAGTCCTTCTACCTCACCTGGAAATGGAAGTCTGGTCGCTAGATATGCAATGGAATCAAGCAAGCAGTTAGCGGCCGGATTGGTTAACTTGGGTGACAAGGGATACAAGACTTTCACTAAATATTATCATGAGCTTATGCCTGATGGTTCTAGCCCTCCTGCTTCATCGAATTCTGGCTGGAAAGTTGGCAGAGCTCCCACAACATCAACTGAAAATGACACTGCTGGAACGGTTAGTTTACCAACAATTACTTATAGCAACATCCTGCATGGAATATTGATGCTGCAGCACAAAATGTTTACGAAGGATGAGAAAACTCATATTCTATGATAAGCGATTTAATGCTGGTTTGTGTTTTTTTGTATAGAAAAAACTCAATGTCCCACCGTATCCATGCTTAGTCATGAGGTTTTCTGTTTTTTTTTTTTTTAAATCGGCTCAAGGTTTTCTGTCTAGCTCATGCTTTTCCTCGCACAAAATATATATGGAAATGCAAGAGGTGTGAGAGAGAAAGAGAGGGTGGATTTTGTTTTTCAATGTATTCCAGTGTAGATGAGTTCTCTCTCCAAGAGTTCTTTTTCTTTTTCTTGTTGATGAAAAAAGGCACATTTTCACATGTTTCTACATTGTTTCCCACCCTGCTAGCCTCTCTCTTTGTGGGTGGTATCTAGGTAAATATCACTCCAGCTATAAACATTTACAATACGGGAGCGGTTTGATGCAGTTAATAATCTTGCTGAGAATCAGAATATATTTTGTGTGCTTAAGGTTGATTGTTATTTTTTGTTGCAGGTTGTTATTAGAGATTTTGTGTCTAAAGCTGTTGTCTCACAATTTAGGGCTCATACTAGTCCTATATCAGCTCTGTCTTTTGACCCAAGTGGGACTCTTCTAGTTACTGCCTCTGTACACGGGAACAATATAAATATCTTCCGCATCATGCTGTCTCAAAATGGATCAGGAGCTCGAACCTCTGATTGGAGTTCTTCTCATGCGCACCTTTACAAGCTCCATCGCGGCCTGACTTCAGCTGTACATTCTTTTTCTGCTATTGCTTATAGATATGTTTCTGGATATTCATGACTTATTAGTTGACCTAATTTTTCTGCTATGTCTGTTTTCTTGTTACAGGTGATTCAAGATATATCTTTTAGTCAATACAGCCAGTGGGTAGCTATAGTTTCATCTAGGGGGACTTGCCATATTTTTGTACTCTCTCCTTTTGGTGGTGAAACTGGTCTTCAAATACAGAATTCTCACAGTGATGGACCTCGTCTCATACCTGTCCTATCTCATCCGTGGTGGTCTACTTCATCTCTTGTGATGAGTCGGCAGTCTTTTTCTTCCCCTCCACCTCCTATCACTCTATCCGTGGTTAGTAGAATCAGACTTGGTAATTCTGGGTGGCTAAATACCGTCAGCAATGCTGCATCTTCTGCAGCAGGAAAGGTCTCTGTGCAACCGGGCGGTGTTGCTGCCATCTTTCACAGCTCTGTGCATCCTCACAAGCAACTTGCTCTCTCAAAAGTCAACGCCTTGGAGCACTTACTGGTTTATTCTCCATCCGGTAATGTAATTCAATATGAACTCCTGCCTTCAGTGGGGGGAGAACAAAGTGAATCTGCTTCAGGAGCTGGGACGGACTCATTGGTGCAAATGCAAGAGGAAGAGCTACATGTGAAATTTGAGCCCGTTCAATGGTGGGACGTCTGCAGAAGAGTAGATTGGCTTGAAAGGGAGGAATGCATTTATGGGAATAATCCTGGTGATCGAGAATCTGCAATGCTCATGGATGCTTCTGATTATGAAGATAATGATACTGGGGAAAAGGATTTGGGAAAGCAACATGAACATTCTCATGTGTATCTATCCAATGCAGAAGTGCAGATACGGTCTGGGAGGATACCAATTTGGCAAAAGTCTAAGGTACTTTTCTGTTTTGTTAACTTTTTTGAAAATGAGCTTTTTTCTAGAGTGTGCTTGTAATCTTTTATTGTCTGTTCTAGATATGCTTCTTCAGGATGAGTCTTCTTGGGGATGAGGAAAATAATCTCGCTGAAGATCAAATTGATGGAGAGATTGAGATTGAAAAGATAGCTGTTCACGAGGTTGAGATAAAGCGGAAGGATTTGCTGCCTGTTTTTGATCGTTTCCACAGGGTTCATTCAGACTGGAGTGATGACAGGTAATTTTATTTGTTTGCCTATCCTGATTACTTTTCAGTGGTATTTCTGAGATGGTTTGCCAGTCACTGTTGAATTAAGGATACCTGGATATTTTCTCTCCTGCTGTTAGATTGTTTTTTTTTTTGATATGTACAGATTATATCACCAAACATGCAATACTCAACTAAAATCTTTAGGTGGAGAGCTTCTCCAAGGTCTAGGTCACTGGTCACCTTTGGATATCCTAGTCTAGGATCTAAATGTGGCAAATGCCCAAGCACATCATGGCTGCCAGGGCATGGATGGTGTTTATGTAAGTTGATTATGAGGTGCATGCTGAAAGGTAATAGGATTAACTGTTTGTTAGTTGTCTCTGGGGTCTCCTCTGCGTAGGTTGCATTTCCCCATTAATAAGACTTAAGTTGGATTCTTCTCAATTAACAACAATAATAATAATACCTATGTACTCCCCAATCGATGGGGGGTATGGGTGGAGGACAACTGGAGATAGACCTAACCTTTGGCAATATATGCACAAAGTGGTTGCTTTTATAAAGTTTTACCATTAAAGTAGCGGTCCTTCTATACCTCCAAAAATCGAGGAACTCAAAGGATGTTATGCCATGGAACCTTCAATGTCAAAAGGCATCAGAAAAGCAGGCCTCGATACCCAATTCAATTTTTGTGCTCATTACGTAATGCACAACTCAAATTAACTATAATAACTTTGTAAAATCACTTGACTACATCAGGTTCTTGATCTGCTTGGGTTTTCTTCGCGCTACTATCCTTATTTTGTTGCAAAACGAGTTTGCTGTTTCTTATAGGAACATATTTTAGCTGGAGATGGATGAATTGTAGTAATTAGAAAGTAGTGAGAAAATGTGGAATGTGACGGTGGGCTACACTAGTAGAATATTGCAAGATATCCTTAGCGACTTGAAAGTGAGAGATCCAATGTTCTAAAAATCGCTAGGCGCTAGTACGGCGAAAGGGATGCGCTTAGCGTCTAGGCTGACTACTCAAGGCGCCTTCAGATTAGTTGTTTTTTCCAGTCTTTAAATATAATGTCTTCCCACATCCCCCAAAGTTTGAGTAAGAAAGGACATAAGACTAGGAAGAAATGAATCAAGATTAAAGTAGCAACAAAAATATAAATTTTTAGGGTTTGAATCAGAGAATCCTTGGTATATTATGTATATATATAATCTGTTTATTTAAAAAAACATTTAACCCCTCGTACTTTTTAGCATTACACATTTTACTAATTTTTTTAGAAATTACGGAATACACCCTCCGATTAGACACCACCTAGCTGACTAATCCTTGCCTAATTTTCAAAAATGTGTAAGATGCTTAATCAACTCGAAGACCCTAAAATCTAGGTATTGGGTGGCTACCTAGGCTGACTTTAAAATACTAGAGGGATCCCATCTTTAAAGAGACCTGCTAGTGGACGGATGAGGTCCAAGCCATAGTAAAAGCTTAAAAAGAGAACTTTAAAAAGTGGTGGACGGATAGAACTTAAGACAATTTTCAGAGCTATAAACAAGCCTTCAAGGAGGCTAAGAAAGCCATGGGGTAAGCTAAGATGATATCATCTACTAATTTCTATGCTAGACTAGACAGCAAGGATGGAGAGACGAATATTTATAAGCTTGCCAATCGGGAGAGAAGAGAACTTTGTCGAGTTACGTGCATAAAAAAATGACGATTGCAGGGTATTAGTGATGGTGATGAGATTAAAGGAAGATGGGAGAACTACTTTTAGAAACTATTAAAGTAGTGGGAGTGGTAGCCAAGAATATATGTATCATCGCTGAGTACAAAAGTCTGAAGTGGCGAATGCGCTGAGAAGGATGAAGCCGTGCAATACAAAGTTTCAGGACCATGAGGTTTTCCCATTGAGGCATGGAAGAGCCTTGGTGACATTGGAGTGTCGTAGTTGACAAAGCTGTCCACAAGATTATTTTAACTACACTAGAAAGATGGCTGATGAATGGAGAAAGAGCATCGCCCTTAAACTATTCAAATTTTGTTTACTTCGTTCTTTAACTATCAATTGCACACACTTGCCCCTTAAACTAACAAACTGTTACTTACTAAGGCCAATTCCCACATTCCATCCATGTATTGGATGGAAAAGTTATACCTAACTGGGTTATTTGAAGGATATTAATGTTTTTTTTACTAATATATGTATATGTATGTATCTCTTTCTCCCTCTCCCTCACAGTCCCCACTCCCCCCATCGAATCTGCCATGTCTCTCTCTCTCACTCCCTCTGTTCATTTATGTATCTCTCTCTCTCTCTCTCTCTGACAATGAGCAGTCCTGTAGCTCATTCTTCACATTTGGCGCCAGTCTTGCAAGCAAGGATCAGTAAATTCACTTCAAACCCATAATCCAATATTCCAATTTTTCCAAGAAAGTGCCATACGTATAAATAATCCCAATGGAAGAAATTAATCAACAGAACTCCATGCACCGTATTGTAAAATGAAGTGAAATTAATGTGGTTTTGTGATTTTAAGTTCACTTTCACTCCTCATACAAGTTTGACTAGTGGCACTTTTAGCAAACAGGAGACAAGGTTTTGTCATCATTCCACATGCATAAAGCTATTGATCTGACACATTGCAACCACTTTTACTGCTTTAGCAATTAATAAATTTGCCAAAAATTATTATTGGCTTAACGATTGAATCTGTGAACAATTCGTGACTTGTAGAAATTGAATTTACAAATTTCGAGCGATTTGTTATCCAGTCCATCAGACTGTGATCTGAGTGCTTGTATGCTACCCTCCAAGAGCAAATTGTGTGACTAAGGGTAGCACCAATGAAAGATAAGATGAGAGAAAATAGATTAAGGTGGTTTGGACATATCTATTGCAGATCAACCGATGCGATAGTTAGAAGGAGTGTTATGGTTTTCGTTTGAGGGTAACACTAAGGTAGAGGGATAGGCCAAAATTGACACTAGAGGCGGTAATTCGGAAGAATCTAATTTTTTTTTAAATATCTTGGAAGATGATGCCTTCAACTGGTGGGGAAAAACCAATGGGCTCCTGTCCCAGTTGGTAACTCTTGTCCTCCCCATGTGGGAGGCTAGGGTTCGAGCCCCATGGTGGGCGTTTGGGATTTAGGGCTATGGATATCCTCTTAAATCCACTGGGGACTAACCTACTACCACCCCGCTAAGCCTTGCAGATGTTTTACAATATTGGCAAAAAAACAACCTGGTGGGGAAAAAAAAGGATTCATATAGTTTATTCCAATTGATTGGGACTTGAGGCTTTATTTGGTTTGGTTTTGTTTGCTATATTTCTTAAGTAGGTTTTCTTGGATGCCTGTACATCTGCCATTGTGCATCCCACACCCCCCAATTGTGCATTATTTATCTTCCATCGAACAATTATTTAATAGTTGGAGCTGCTTTTATAAGCTGTTTGCTCGTGATGAAGTTTCAACATGGGAGTACTTTGTTTCCCCTCCTGTGAGACAGAATGGTTCATTTTCTAAAAGGCTGTGATGTGAACTCTAACTTTACGACACAGATATTTTCCTGAATTAAAGTTGCTTCAATTTCAGAAATGGGTTTAAAAACTTTTTAGTCTGCTGGCCTGTATTGATTCAAAAGTACTAAATGAAAGCTTGAACAGTGTGTTGGTAGCCACTTGCCGTTTTCAATCACTGTCAGGGTTGTGGCATGCCTCGTCATTTAGTTTTCGCATGGGCTCACTTTTGGGCCAGCGGCTGGGAGCATTCTTACCTTATTTAGGTGGGGTTGGGGGAAGATTTTTGCATGTGGAACCCTTCCCGATATCATTACCACTAAGGTCACCATGGAGACAACCTAGCTCACTAATGAATGTAACACTAACACTTGCTAGATCGCACTTGGCCCCTTTTAGATTAGTTGAAACTCTTTTCAGGAGATGTAATACAGATATCTGTGATGAAAGCCTCACATTGCCTGGACATGAAGGTAATCTGAAGGATATAACCATGGGGGCACTCAGCACCCTCACTTTGTAGCTGGGGTTGAGGTCTAACCCAGACCCTACCGTGTGATACTACTGTGCTTTTGTTCACATAGTACATCAATGTACCTAAAGGATACATGTACTGTGTGTTTGGATCCACGTGTTAGTTGCTGCCATAGGTGACCTCAACTTATCTTACGGATACATCAACATTTAAAATTGCATAACAGATTGTCAACATACCTTGTAAATTTGTCAAGCTTTGGTGCACTTAAAGACTTTAACTATTAATCTGTTCTACTAGTTGGTTCAGTATATCCTTACACATGATGATAATCAATGAGGTCATTCTAGTGGAGTTTTTCGTGGATATCTAATTATGAATTTAACAAGGCTTTAAAGTCAACATTCACAGAAAACCACACTTTTGTGAATATTTAACATCTTTTAGCAAGGGGCGCCGGTGTGTGTGGTGATAAGTGAGCAAGGGTTCTCGCGCGTGCCTAGACGAGTGCGGGTAAAGAAGCTAGCCCAGGACTATAGGATTCGTTTAGCAACTTGGAATATAGGGACATTAACGGGTAAGACTAGGGAGCTAGTTGACACCATACTTAGGAGGAGGATTAGTATAGCTTGCCTTCAGGAGACTAAGTGGGTAGGGGAGAAAGCTAGGGAGATAGAGGACACAAGTTATAAGCTTTACTATTCGGGTAAGGATAGACATAGAAATGGGTAAGGTATCGTAGTAGATAAACACCTGAAAGATTTGGTAGTTATAGTAACGAGAAAAGGAGATCGGATTATTTCAGTTAAGCTTGTGATCGGAGAGAGTATAGTTAATATTATTAGTGCTTACGCACCCTAAGTAGTCTTGGATGATCTTATTAAAGAGCAATTCTGGGAGCAAATGGATGACGTGGTTCAAGAGATACCTTTTGGGGAGAAGCTATTTATAGGAGGAGGTGATTTCAATGGCCATGTGGGAGTGCATAAGCAAGGGTATGAGAAGGTGCATGGTGGCTTTGGATTTGGGGACCTTAATGAAAGTGGTAGGAGGATTTTAGATTTCGCTGTAGCTTTTGACCTTATAGTTGGAAATACTCTCTATAGGAAGCGAGAGAAGCATTTAATTACCTTTAAGAGTGGAGTCAATAGAAGCCAAATTGACTATTTTCTTGCTAGAGGTGCAGGCCGCTTGACATGTAAGGATTGTAAGGTTATTTCCGGAGAGTGTCTAGTGGCACAACATAGACTTTTGGTGTTAGATATTTGTCTCAAGGGGAATAATAGAAGGAGAAAGGAAACTAGATGCCCATAGACTAAATGGTGGGGTCTAAGAGGGGAGAAACTAGAGGTATTCAAGGAAAGAATGTCTCAAGAAGTAGGTGGGGAGTAGAAGGCGATAGTGACAATATGTGGAATGCGATAGCTAACGGTATTAGAAGAATATCGAAAGAAGTTCTTGGCGAGTCGAAGGAAAAAGGTCCAATTTCTAAGGAGACATGGTGGTAGAATGACGAGATTCAAACCATGGTAAAAACAAATGAGCGAGTGCCTTAAAAAGTGGCAAAAGGACCAGAATGTGAAAAATTTTCCGCTAGACTCGATAGTAAGGATGGAGAAAAGATTATTTAAAAACTTGCTAAGCTTCGAGAAAGGAAAGCTAGAGACGTTTCTCAAGTTAAGTGTATAAAAGGTATTGATTCGGTGGTGTTGGTGAAAGACGAGGCGATCAAGGATAGATGGAAGTCATATTTCGATAAGTTGTTAAACGAGAAACATGAAGGAGGCTTTGGTGGGGAGGAAGTGTATGTACCTGGCGAGAACATAGAATACAAAAGTTCGAAGTGGTTAAAGCTTTGAAAATGATGAAACCAGGTAAGGCCCTAGGACCAGATGGTATCCCTATTGAAGTGTGGAAAAGTCTAGGTGACTTGGGGGTGACTTGGTTGACAAAGTTTTTCAACAAGATTATTATGACTAGGAAGATGCCCGATGAATGGAGAAAGAGCACTTTAGTACCTATCTATAAGAATTAAGGGGATATTCAAAACTGCAACAACTATAGAGGTATTAAATTGATGAGTCATACGATGAAGTTGTGAGAAAGAGTTATTGAGCATCGCTTGAGGATGATGACTACAGTGTCAGAGGAACAATTTGGGTTCATGCCAGGAAGATCAACCATGGAAGCTATCTACCTATTAAGGAGATTGGTAGAAAAACACAGAGCAAAGAAGAAGGATCTCCATATGGTTTTCATAGACTTAGAAAGGTTTATGATAGGGTGCCTACGGACATTATATGATGGGTTCTGGAGAGAAAAGGAGTGACCAAAGGGTATATCGAGGTGATTAGAGACATTTATGAAGGTGCCGTCACTTCCATTAAATCACCAGTAGGGGAAACAAGTGAATTTTCAATCACCGTAGGATTGCATCAAGGGTCAGCCCTGAGCCCATACCTCTTTGCCTTAGTTATGGATGAATTGACTAGACAATTTCAAAAGGATATTCCATGGTGTACGATGTTTGCAGATGACATTGTCCTCGTAGATGAAACCGTTAAAGGTGTTAATACGAAACTGGAAATTTGGAGGGAAACATTAGAGTCAAAGGGTTTTCAGATAAGTAGGAGTAAAACTGAGTATATGGTGTGCAAGTTTAGTGGTACCAGTAGCGCGCATGAAGAAAGAGTGATGATCCAAGACCAAGAGATACCAAAGAGTGATCATTTTAGGTATTTAGGCTCAATTATTTGTAGAGATGGAGAGATTGCTGATGATGTGACCCATAGGATCCAAGTGGGGTGGCTCAAGTGGAGAAGCGCAACTGGTGTACTATGTGACAAGAGGGTACCCACAAAATTGAAGGAAAAATTCTATGGAACTGCCATAAGACCAACGACGCTTTTATGGGACAGAATGTTGGCCTATTAAGAAACAACATGTGAGCAAGATGAGTGTAGCGGAAATGAGAATGTTGAGGTGGATGTGTGGTAAGACTAGACGAGACAAGATTAGAAATGAAACAGTTCGTGAGATGGTAGGTGTAGCACCTATAGAGGAGAAGTTGAGGGAAAATAGGCTAAGGTGGTTTGGGCATATCTACCGTAGACCAGAAGATGCAGTAGTAAAGAGAGCAGATAGGATAGCTCTAGGTAGCAATGTTACAGAAAGAGGTAGACCTAAATTGACATTAGATGCTGTAGTGCGCAAAGATATGAGTATAATAGGTCTGTGTGAATAAGTGGCCCTTGACAGATCTCAATGGAGGAAACAGATTCATGTAGCCGACCCCAAGTAATTGGGACGTAAGGCTTGGTTTGGTTTAGCAACTTGTACATATATCATCAAGATTGGTAAACTGTAAATCAAAGAGCTATATATTGATAAATGTTGACTAGATTAGAAATTTTGACAGTTTCTCAAATAACTAGGGTTACACTGTGCACTGTTTCATATGTTGTTTTTATAATATTAACATTTGTTCACAAATTGCTCAATCGATGCACATATACTATGGCTACTAGCACTCTATAAAGTTGACAAATAATGTAGGAGAATGAATAGTTTGTCAAATTACCAAAGATTTTATGCTAGTTAAGGCGGACTTGCACTATGGTTTCCATGTCCGGGGTCTAATGAATGATACATAATGGGATGTGGTTGAGATCCTGAGTTTATTAGAAGTTCACTGATATAGATCTTTTCAATCCCATTTTGTTTTTGGCATTTAAGTATTATTCTGTGTGGCTGATGATTAAAAATAGCCAGTAGGGTAGAAAATTTTCCATTATTGGCGGTTACTTTTATTATTATTACAAACGCACTTGGAAACAACATTCAAAGAACTTATAATTGAAAAAAAAAAAAACGGCAATAAGAAATACAATAGCAATTTCACAATGCCGTCAATTATACTTTTAAATGTGGCAGTAGATAGGAATTAGGTGATGCCTTATTGCATGGATGATATAGGATGTGATCGTCTCAAATATTCTAATACCAAATAGAGAAAATGCTTATCTTTTTTGCTTTAAATGGTTAGATGCCTAGAAAAAAATTGTTTGAAATTAGTGATGAAAGCATCTATCCTTGGTTCAAGTTTTCAGTAAGAATGTAGCGACACAAAAGTGAAAGGGTGAAATCAAGATTGGAATTCAAAACCCCACCCTCAACCTAGGAAATAGTAGTGGAGATTTTTGGGCTAATATTTCCCACTAATTGTTAGATGCCTTAAAGAAAACTCATGTGTGTTTTATTTTAGTGATAAACCATCTATCCTTGGTTCAAATTCCAGTAAGTGAAGGTATAGAAAACAGAAACAAAGGGAAAATCTGGGTTGGAATGCAAAGCCCAGCCTCAACGAAGGAAATAATAGTGGAGAAAAATCATGTGGTTATTTAAAAAAAAAAAAAAACATGTGGTTATAATTCTTCTGCAATTGTTCCCTCTACCACCTCTGCTGGAAGATTGAGATGGAGTCTTCGTATACTTGATTTTGGCGCATGCATCTAGTTGAATAAAACAAGGGGGAACAACTTAAAAGGAAACAGAAACTGCATTGGTGACACTCCAGTTAACAATTTAGGAAACTTTTCAGATTGGTGTGAACTAATCGTGTTTCAATATAGTCATCGTACTCAAAAGCTCATGAAGGGATTTGAAAATGGAAATGAACAAAATGAACATATACCAGAGAAGTGCATATATGTATTTAACAATCTAGGTCAATGTAAGCTGATGCATTCTGTGTATTGGTACTTTGTGCTAAAACCTGTGCATTTATTCGGTTCACTGCCTTGTCTATGATTTGTATTTATCTACCTTCCGCGGTTTCCACATCTCGTTTTGATCAAGACCTTCGATGTTTTCTGCAGGACCATGGTTGCGGGGAAATGTTCTACTTCATCTTCTACTTCTCATGGTAGTAAAGAAAAGTTATCAGAAGAAGCTATAATTACCCATACCAAGCTGGTGTCACCTGGCTCACTTGAAAACCCAGATGATGGTAAGATATGTTATTCAGTATGAAGTGCAAGTTGCACTTACTGATTGCTCACTCTCTCCCAGATTCTTGGTCCTTCTTCGGTTGTTTCCTTCTAAATTCTAATCAGATCAACAAATACTGTATCTGTGTGGCCAAAAATTTGAAATTTTTCCACCAATCAGAACTTCTCTATAAGTTCTTGTAGACACAGTTTTCGACATCATCTGAAACAGAAATAATAAACAATATGGACGATTTTTAAGATGCCCAGAATAGTTGAAAAGGACCAAAAATGTGGGATGGAGGTAGCACATAAGCACGTTAAGTAACATATTAACTTATTGTACCAATAGCATTTCGATCAGGTTCATCAAGAACACCCGCAGCTGTTCGTGATTTACATCAAATGGATAGTTTTAGGCCTTATCCTCGCATTGTCCAAAGTGAAAATGACAATGATGGGGTCAATGGAAAGAATAATGCTTTCTTATGGTCTCATGCAACGAATCCAGGGTCCTTCAACCAAGCGGATGCACGAACTTTGCGTGGGCCATCTGCAACTGGAGTTTCTTTTATTCGAGAAAGTTATGTTGTAAATACTCCATCTTCTCCAAAATCTAGTGCACTTTCTACTGGAGGATCTGCACCTAGAGAGGTTCAGTCTTCAAGTAGTGTATTGACCAGTGAAATTTCAAACACAAGTTCTGACCGTTCTGATTTGAGTATGAATATAATTGGTGAGCCAGTGCATGAAGATATGCATGATCCCATAGATTTTGGACAATACTTTGAGGAGGGATACTGTAAAGCGTCAAGTCATGATGAAAGCCCTGAATTAACAGAAGCTATTACAGATGTTGAAAGCAGCAATAATAGCCCATGCGACAAGGAGAAATCCGAGGAAGATGGGGATAATGATGACATGCTTGGAGGTGTATTTGCCTTCTCTGAAGAAGGTAGGAAAGTCTGAAAGTATGCTTAGTTCTGTTTTCTCTAGTTTGATTCTTTTATGATGGTTTTTATTGTTTTGGTTGCTGGTGATTGTAAAATTGTTTGGACTGATATAGTTGCGTATATAGCATTCTCATGACTTTAACACAAAGCTTGAAATTCCTTTTGCATGTTTTCACGTCTGGGTTTTTATATAACCCATAAAAAACATCTTCAGATTTGGTAGAGGGGTTTTCAAGCTCCAGTTAGGGTTGGCCATCGTGGTGTTTTGTCATGTTCAAATCCTGTCATTTCATATTCGTGTCTAAATGTGTTAGGTATGTTCACACTGCCCGACCTGTGGAGTTGACACGATTACATACCACTCCGTCTAAAGCCGTACTTATGCAACATGCATACACAATAACAACGCTTTAACCTATTTATCGATTTACCTGTTTGATCTAATAACACATTCTCAGTACTGTCCATGTCATAAAAGTACGAAATCAGCAAAAAACAATAGAAACCATCAGTAGTCTGATAAGTTTTGCAACAAAGCCATCTACTGAAATAACAGCTAGTCTGACAAAACATTGAATTGTAATTATATGTTCTTTAAACTGCTCTATTTTCTCCTTTGACTTGCATGTTAAAAGAGACAGTGGTTTAGACTGTTTGTTTCCGTACTGCTCAGTTAAGACATTCATAGAAACTCCCTGTGCCTGCTGTCAATTATATGGTGCAGATTGCTTTCCAATTGTCTATATGATCATTTGTGTATTTTTCTCTGTAGGTTGACATGCCCCTGCTTCCCATGTGCTAGATAAATGCCACATATTGTGCATTTTTCACTCAAAGTATTGTGCACTGTGATCTTCTTGTCCGCCGGTGATGGCTATTGCTGTATGGAATCCAATGTCTACTGACTAATTGCTGGAAGATTTAAGCACTTTATTCTTTGGCTGATGATCCCAAGTGTCTCTGGAGCAGAAATGCCTGGGTTCATTCCTTCTAATTTATCATGTAAATGCTGTATATTTTGAAGTTTATGGTGCAAGAGATCTGTATGGACAGTGTTATTTCAATGCTGTGTGACAATATTGTTCTTCAAAGAAAAAAAAGTAAAAATAAAGAGGAAAATGGAGAATAGCTCATTCTACTGTACAGTGCATGCCTTTTATATCAATGCCGTTTTGCTGCAGAAGGGGCATGAAAATTTGAATGCTGATTTGGTGGGATTTGCGAAGGGAAAGAAAGTACAGGAGAACGGGTATTTATTTTTTCTAAGGCCTTTTTTTTTTAGAGCATCCCCACCAGGCTCTTTTTGAGCTTTTTTTTTTTTTGGGGGGGGGGGGGGGGGGGGGGTGTGTGCTGTGGAGGGAGCATAGACGCACTGAGTACACGTGTCCCCATTGGAATATTTTGTTGAACAATTATTCTGTAATTACAAACACACGCACAAAGACACTAACATCTTTTTGTGGGTCCCAATGTGAATGTGAGTGTTTGAGTAATTGTTTATGGCTGTAGAATAGTAATTGTTTTTTGAAATATGTTAACTAATTTGCACGTGTAACTTAACGCAATTTAAACAGTTTTTTTCTTGAAAGCATAACATTTTTAGTACCACAAGAGAAGCATTATATTTTAGATGTAAGTAAAATAAGAGCGCTTGTTTGCCTAGTATTTGTTCATTGATTTAGTTTAGAATGAGCTAGACATGTTACTTTTCGCTGCTTCTCATCTAGAAACCAAAAAAAAAAAACTTCTTCAAAAGCTATTTGTGAAAAACAATTCAGTTGAGTTTATTTTTTCAAGAAGTAAATAGACTAGACAAGCCAGACATATTGGTTTTGCTCTTGTTAGGAGTGCAATTTGTTCCGTTATCTTGTCCCTGTGTATTGAATTTTTTCTTCTTTAAATTGTGCTTAATAAATGCCCTACTAATAATGTCAATTTATGGCTATGCTGTTCTTTGTTTCACTAACTTCTCCCCCATAAGATTGATTTTTGGCTGTCCACGCGTGGGAGATCAAACAATGAAACAAATAAAAGGTACATTGGAGATGCTCTTAATGCACTATTTGTTCACCCTTCTTCAGGTGAGAATAATACTCCCTCTATCCTGTAATTTTAGTCTATCTTTTTATTTTTAGACGTCTTAAAATATCTCCACTTTGAAATTATTATTTTTTGTACGGTAGAAAAAGATTTTATTAATCTTTGAAAACAAATTATAAAGATTAAAAAGACCCTAGCACAAGGCGTCCACTCTGAAAACTCGACGCCATAATCTTTGTAGCTTTCATAAATATCATTCATAACTAGATTCCATACCTCTTCAAAAAGGGTCTTCATTGCTCAAATTTGATTTCAAATATCTTCTTAAATACCGTCGAGCAAATAACTTCGAACTCAGGCCAGCTTTGGTTTTCCACCCTCCCCTAACGCCGAAATGGAAAGTTTTAAATAGAATTCGAAAGTGCATTTTTTTTCTTATAACTCTGGCATTCGGATCAACTTACGTGCATTTCAACTAATTGCAATCTGATTGACAGACCAGTGGAAGCGTTTTCCTTTAATCGTACATTGCCACTGGAAATAACTATAATCGTACCGTGTCAACAATGACATTGATTGATCAATCAACAAAAAAGTTGTACCATGGCATGCTTGAGCAAATAGATTTTTGGCCTTTTGCACACCCTTGTTATGTACATTTCTGGGGGCATTTAGAAGCATTGAACCCAAGTCATCACCTTACTGTATCTATGCATATCCAGTCTGAGCTTTGGATACCTACACATACTGCATTCTGTTCAGCCAAATCTCTAATTTGATGTTTGTCCCCACACCAAAACAACCTATACTTTTGTACTCATCTGTTCATTAATTGCAATAATTCTGTCTCTTTGCAAACCCCCCCACCCCCCACCCCTAGATGCTCTTCCATCATTGGAATCATTCAGTTGTCCGGAAGCATTAGTCTATATTATTCTGATTGCTCCTGCAAGGGGACCGCTGAGAAGCCATCTCTTTTTTGAAACATATGAGACTTGAACGGAAAAAAAACCGTCGTGCTTGGTTTGAAAAAAAAAACATTTGAAAGTTGGTAATTGAAATTGCCTTGAGTATATTATGAATCCCTCTTGGTATCATTTCGAGTCCCAAAGATCCTTGTGATATCTAGCCAAACGCCCCTTTATCACAATGGGATTATTAGCCCATGAAGTGCAAAACAGGGACGAATGAGATTTATCTTATCTAAAGTAACTGACTTCCACCGAGGAAATCATTGAGTAACAGTACTCTTATCACGGTTTTAAATAACGGTTACGGGACACGTTACTGTAACGGTCACCATGTAAGAGTGTCATGACTGTTGTTGGGCCTAACCAAGATTTCTTCACCACCATTGCGGTGATTTTTTAGCAGCTGCCTACTCCAAGGACCACCATCAAATCGCTCGTAGCGAGGAGGGTCGCAATGTCCAGAGATGTCAACGTCCTGTCGTCCTCAGAGTGGCTTTTGGAAATTTAACTGTGAGCCATTAGGTTGAACAACAAGAAAAAAGCGCCTTTTGGGGGGATGGTTAGCGACGTGCATGGATCAGTGATCTCTACAAACTCTGGAAGGATTGATTCGCCCAAAAAAAAAATTAAAAAAAACACTTTGGTAGGATTAGGGTGTCCTCTGCCCTGGCAGAAGAAGCTTGGGCTATCAGAGTCGCTTGCTCGATCTATGGCGAAGGCATGGAGGCTCCCTTCAATCGATTTGAAACGGATGTGCTGAAGGTCGTCGATCTGATCAACAAACGATATTAAGTCTCTCTCGACTACTTGTTTTATTAAAGTTTCTTGGTGTAAACGTATAGAGCTAATCAATGTGCCAATTGACTTGCATGTAGTGCTAAGGAAGGTTATCTTCCTCCCCCTCGCCTCTCCCACCTGAATTTTGTTCCCTTGAAGCCGCAGTTCTTGATGCTTAATGATATTGTTCTTCTCATCAACCCATGGGTTGTCAACATGGTAAGGGCGAACCAGCGCTTACAACATAGCATGATTCGATTCCTCCTTGAGACAAACCATAATTTAAGTAGGGAGCCATAGCGATGGGTTGCTGTGCTAGTCTCCCCCGAGGTTTGGATGCACAGTCAGGTCCAATAGTGGCTCGGCTGCACGGTTATTCCTCGGTTACCAAAAAAATAAAAATAAAAACTAGGGCAACTTTCCAAGAGGTAATAATTTTAGCTTTTTTGGGCGTTTGGGTTTCGAGTTTAAGGAGGAGATTTGAATGTTTGGTTATGCTACCGTAACAAACTAACTCATTAACATCCTATCATCTGTGAGAAAATAAAAGTAAGGAACTAGGCAATTTCCGTTTTTAGTAGACAGTGTAAAGCCATTAAACACTTGATGGTGTGACATAAACCCGAGTCCTCGCACTGGTTGCGCGGTCCACTTCTTTATAACTCAATGATGTAGAAAAATCACATCGGCTTTGCGCTAAATACTAACCGATGGTAAACATAATAATATCCAACAAAATACAAAGAGGGTATCGAACCATTACACTTGAATGTAGGACCCACACACTTTCTTATAATCACATATTTTGCACAACCCTGTGTAAACTTTTTAAGACATGATTATAATTTTCCAAATTCTATTTGGCATGACCTAATAAGGTTGTGGGGGATGTGTCCTTGTTTATTCTTGTCTTGAGATGCTTAAAGCTAATCAACTAACCAATCTAACAACCAACCAAGAATAACAGCTTTTAACACAACCACAAAATTAAACAAGAGCATAACCAAATAGATTAAAAATTTACAAAAAGATACTCTTCCGTCCCAATTTTCCTCGTTCTATTTTAACCGGCTAAAAAATATAATCAATTAAAAAGTGGTACGAACTCCTAAAAAAGACAATTAAATTAGGACGGAGGGAGTAGAAAGCAAGGGAGTGTGGAATAGATGGAAAGGAGAAAGGGGTGGGGAGGAGTAGGTAAGAAAATGATAATTAGTAGCATATGGTGTTTGAAAAATAAACAACATATCTGATTCTTCTATTTCACCAACTCAAGTCTTTGAAGAAAAAACTTGTGGAATTTTCACTTTTCAAATATGCCTCGCAAAAGGAAAGGGAAATAAGAAAAGAATCTCCCACTTTCATAACATCTCCTTTGCATTTTATTTTCAACTTACGATCTACCTAAGGAATAAAATCTTGGAGGTAAAGATGTAAACATGGTGTTAGTTTTTTTAACGTCGCCCATAGATATATCAATAATTTATGGATACAGAAAGCTGACCACACAATTGGTCACAAAAAAGGTAGTCACATTTCAAGAAGTGATCAGTTCCACCCAGTAACAGAGCTAAGGAGATATATGGCTGCTTGCGAGAAAATCTGTGAGCGGGTTAAGAGCTTCTGGCTTCAAAAAATTACCAGTTTTTAGAAGCTACACTTTGGATGATTTTATAGATTTTTAGAAGCTATCACTACCATAGAGACAAAAATATTCCTTACCATCCTAAAGTTACCCCTTGGTCAAGGACAAAATAGACTAATTCATAGGAAAAAGCTTATTTTGCAAATTTTATGGCAAACACCACTCTTCAGCTTCTGTAATATTTAATCCACAATTCAAAGCAGCAACAAATACTATTCAAAGCTTGTGTAGAATTTAAAATTTAAAAATTGAATCAGAATCAACAATGTAAAATCTAAGAAAAAGTTAATAGGCCACAAGCTAGGAGTCTTAGCTCCACCCAATTTCAAATAATCAGTAGATATTATATAATCTTTAGTATTCCGATAAAATTAGTTTATTAGTCTCTCATATTTTAAATAGTTTTGGTTTGATGTAGTAAAAAGCCCAAATGATATTAAATTCTCATTTAAATCTTTTGAATTTATTTCGTGAGGAAAAAAATAATTAAGCACATCTCTGTGTTGTAGTTGCCTATTAAGAACAAAATAGTTCTATATAATTGTTGCTAACTTGGGCCAGAGTAAGTTAAAATTCCCACTCTGCTGCTGATGCTGATATTTTCACCGACACAAATTCCAAAAATTTCGATCTTGCTTTTTTGCAGCCAAATCCGTCAAATTACTCCACTAGGTTTGGGGTGGTTAATTTTCTCCATTGTCTGGATGGACTAAACGAGTTAAAGTTTAGAGAGATACGGATTTCGAGATGAGTCATTCTCTTCACATTCTTTAGCTAAAAGCTTATTTAACGGAAACAATCTGTCCAAAAGTTTGAAAGCTCTATAGATAAACTTTTAAGGGAAACCCAACATTAGCATGCTTACTGCTATCATGCCCACGTTAGCACCTTCAATAGCTCACGATACATATATATATAGAGAGAGAGAGAGAGAATAAGTCTAGAACCACGTCCAAAACGCACACAAACTTACACGGTGACACAACCACATACTTACACAAACATGTGCACATGATTAAATGCTTGGAATTCACATACTACACCATAAGTATGTGTAGTCTCACAAAAACATACTTGCACAAACTTGTGCACATGATTAAATCCGTGAAATTCACACAATACACCATAAGTAAGTGTAGTTCCGCACATATATGTGAGCGTTTGTGTATTTTGAATGTGGTTGTAGATTAATGTTGATATTTTATATATAATATGTATGTATGTATGGAGAGAGAGAGAGAGGTATAATTATTAATTACTGAGAGAGAGAGAGAGAGAGAGAGAGAGAGAGGTATAATTATTAATTACTGAAAGCAAAAGATGGGGAATGGGAATGGTACATGGCATCAAATTTTGGATCTAGTGGGTGGTTTTCAAGTTCTGTGTTTTGACTGATCACAGATGGACTACCAGCTAGGCTGCAAGAGGGCAAAAGAATAGAAACACACCTATCCACAGAGGTGACAAAAGGCCCCTCTCTCTCTCTCTCTCTCTCTCTCTCTCTACATACACACACTGGATGTGTCTATTGTTGGCCCCTTAAATTCATCAAATCTCTATCTGGGTCTCCAGGTTTTGTTCCAAGAAAGCAGTGTGTCCAACACTACCATGAAGTGAACCTCCAAATAGTTACAAGTTGATAGAGCTACAATCAGCTTGAGAGAGAGAGAGAGAGAGAGAGAGAGAGAGAGAGAGAGAGAGCTAACAATGGATGTGGTTCAGTTGCAAAAACAATTGGCGGACTACACAAGGTCCTTGTTTAATGAGGTCCGTTACATACCCCAAGTACTGCTTTCAGTTTCTACACAATCAGTTCTTCAAAACAAAATGCTTTTCACAAATTTAATTTTCAAAAAAAAAAAAAAAACCTCATCCTTTTCATAAATATATTCATTTTCGCACAATGGTTTTCGAGAATATTCAAAAAATCGTTAAGCAAACGAGATTTCGTATATTGATGATAAATTTTTCGTTTATTATACATGAGAAGGGATTTCTTGATGATCAGTTCAACCAGCTTCAGCAATTACAAGATGAGAGCAACCCAGAGTTTGTGGTAGAAGTGGTTTCTCTCTTCTTTCAAGATTCTCAAAGGCTTGTCAATGAACTCGCCAAAGATCTGTCAGCATTTCCACTCTTAATTTTGTGTATTTTCATTTTCATTTTCATTTTCATTTTCATTTTTGTCGGAACATATTCTATTTTCAATTTGTTTTCTCATTAATTTGCTCATTCATGGAAATATGTTTTCTTCTTTTGTTACCAAAATTTAAAAATGCATAAGAATTAGAACAACACCTCATTGCCTCATTCTGTAATTACTCTTCATTTTATTGCTTTTATTGTTTTCTCATTTTCTTCAGGGAACAACAGAGTGTAGATTTTAAAAAGGTGGATGCCCATGTCCACCAGTTGAAGGGTAGCAGCTCAAGGTAACCGTACCCATTGTTGGTGTTGCATTTTTTTTCGTCTTCAATTTTTCGTGTTTTCGGACATAGTACCATTGTTATCAAAAGACGCTTATCAATTTCATGCGTCTTCAACATACAGGTTTCTTAATTTGCAAGTGGATCGTTTTTCGAGTAAAGAATCGTAATAACAATTTTTAGAAATAATTAGCAAAACAAGTTTTTTTTTTAAAGTTCCTCCCTCTTCACTACTCATATCCTCCCAGTATGGCATAGTCCAGATAATAAATCTTTGCCTGTCTTGATTGCACATTAATTAAAGTCGATAATAACTTTACAAAAAAAGAACTCAACTTGGAAAATTTTCTTCTAACTTCAACAAGATTCGTATAGTCTAAGAGTTTCTATTAAGGCTCCGTTCCGCTTTCTCCCAAAACTTTCTTTTTCAAAAAGAATGTAATTTCAAACTCAAATATAACGAAAATGAAAAATAATTTTTTAATTTTTTTTGCACCGTTTAAAATATCTGAATAAGATCTATATTGATAGAAAAATTATTTGCTTAAATACATAATTTTTTACCTTGAAATTACTTTCTATTTCTTAAATTTTTTTTTTTAGAAACCGGAACGGCACCTAAGTTATCATAATCCCAAATGCATAATTAAGTGACATACATCCTGAGGTCACATTATTATTAGTATTATTTTTTGATCAATCAAAAAATATCCTGAGGTCACATTGGCATTTAATGAAGAAAAATTGTCAAAAAATTTCGCTTTCGACAAGCCTGCAATGCAAGAAAAACGGCATTAACAATGCCAATAACTCAATTAACTTGCAAATGCCAAGGGAAAAACCATTGCTTGTTTCTTTCTCAATTTCCTTCTTTTTTGTTGTTAAATTTCTGTGTTTTTGTACTTTCTCTCGTGTTGTGACAGCATCGGAGCACAAAGAGTCCAGAAGGCCTGCATTTCCTTCCGCAATTATTGCGATGAGCAGAATACTGAAGGGTACGTAAAACTTCCCGAGTAACATCACATTATTTAGGCCGAAAATCTCAAATACATGGATTATTTTTGTGAAAACTTTGATATATGGACTTAATTGGGAAGGGCAAGGTCTAATGCAGGTGCCTGAAATGTCTGCAACAATTGAAAAATGAGTATTCCCTTGTGAAGAACAAGCTCGAAACTCTATTCAAGGTGAGTGTATACTAAAGAAAAAAAATCTCATTTGATTTCGGACCAAACCGATCGGCTTCTCGGTCTCACCACATTTTGTTGTTGTTGTTTTCCAATTTCCTTGGTTATAGCTTGAGCAACAATTATTAGAAGCTGGTGGGTAGATGCCAATAGAATGAAAGAGGCAGTGAAGCCATCATCTGCAGTTAAAAATCAAGAAAATGGAATGTGTTTCCTATTTGTAGAGAAGTTTTATCTTTGGTCATTTTGGTGTTGAAGAGGGTTCGTGATATAAGCCGTGCTAGGAATGCATATATTCGGAGTTCAAAGTCATTTAATTCACGTGGATCTAACGAATGTATCATGTGAATCATATGCATCGGATAGCTCCGTACATATTTACATTCAGATTTGTGATCTATGGGTCCGACTGTCGGTAGCCTTTGCAATGTTAGTGATATTTGGAGCTTGATTTGACATTGTACTAAATGTACGGCCAGTAACAGAGGACAAGAATGAATCTTTCACCTCTATTTTCTATCCATATATTGTTAACAGTTTTGTTTCTTCTTTCTTTACTCATCATGACACTTAAGAGGGAGAAATTCTAGGCTGTTGTCATTCCTGCCTGCCTATAAACCATAAATTCAGCAGAATTGTTTGGTATGGTATTTGCTTGCTTTGTGTTTTGTTGTTTCATTTTTCGTTTGGCGAATTGTTTCTCACAAAAAAAAACTGAAAAACTTTGTGTCAACGTAGAGAAAAATCGACATCGAAATGAAAGGGACATTTTAAACTTTTGAGTTTTCTGAAAACATGAAAACAAAAACGAAGAAAAAATAAACTAAAAATATCGGCTTTGTTCAGATAAGAGTTATGATTTTGTTTTTGGGTAATGATTGTGGAGAGAAATAGGAGTAATAATTTGGAGATATGAGTAATGATTTGAAAGATATAGAGAGAAAAAGTTAATAATTAAAAATAGAGGTAATGATTGGGGAAAGATATGAGTAATGATTGAAAACAAAAATGAAAGTGAAAACTAAAATGGAAACCGAACAAAGGCGAGGTTTTTGCTGCTTGTCACCCCACTACTATCAACAACCAGTATTCAACTCACGAAAAACAAGCAGAGAGGCTTCCGGCCCAACGGTATCAAGAGTGCACTAAAGTGTCAGGAGAAAGGAGGTCAGGAGTTCAACTCATCTTCCAATAATCTGACTTACTAACATTACGTACTAACTTTCGCTGGTTAAAACAAAAAACTTTGTCGTCCCTAGAAATATTGTTGATCACTTGTCAAATGTGTCTATTTAGCTTATAGTAATTGAATAGAATGAATGATCGACAAGGGAAGCTGATCACTCAAAACTAAACAACACCCAACAGAGATATTGCTTTGCAAAAGTCATGCCAAACAGAGCTCCTCTGCTTTCATAGTGAAATTGCTTGCCTGGTTAAGTTGATTATTATTTGATTTCACACATAACTTAAGCATCAGGCATGAAGAAAAATGATTTAGTCTTCCTCTTACGGGTGCTAAACGAGTCGAGCAGGTGGTTTGAAAACTCAACAAGCTTTAAAAATATGTTTGAGCCTAGCCGATCTTAAACGAGTTTTAGTACTCAGGCCAAACACGAGCCAATCTCAAGTAGCTTGAATTTGTTACACATCATAAGTCGAGCAAGTCGAGTAATAGCTTGTTCGAGCATGGTTAATTTGAAATCTTAACGAGCTTCAAAAACATGTTCAAGCTAATTGGTTTGTTTACGTAACCAACCAATCTTGAACAAGCTTTTAACGAACGAACACGAGCCCAAACTCGAGTAGCTTGGTTCAATCGTTCAGCCGCCCTGCTCCCACTAAACAAAGCTTGTAAGAAAACAAGAATAAAATAGTTGGCAATGGTGATTGGAATCTGTCCAAGTTGTAAACAGGAATTTATAAAGAAAGAGAGAGTTGGCTCATGCTTTGCCAATGCACACCCAATGTATTTTTAAGCCTATATTTTTTTCTCTCATCGATCACCAGCAGACCAGGAGACAAGCCACCCTTAACTCATAGCAGTTGACTCTTTTACAAAGCACAATGTGTTCAATGAATTTAAACACAAGTTCATGGGATGCAAACTTTAAAATAAACTGCCGACTCCCCAAAGTAAGTTTTGATTATTGTGGGGATCGATTCTGCTCAATCTTTTCCATCAATACTCAGAAGAACCTGGCCGGCATTTTTCTAAGAGGAAAAGTGCTGGCAAATATGATTTCTTAATGCTGATTATAGGCCGGCCTTATCGTATTCGCTCCGGCCTCGCGAGCGAACTCGTTGACTTATAATATTCTGTGGTATATCTATGGCGTAAAATCTACTCTAGATACATTATTTTGTAGAACAAATCTTGGGATGGTTATGGAATAAGGTGGCGAATATTTACCGCTGAGTAAAGTAATGTTTTGAGATAACTAAATTGCATAGCAACTTCCCACCCAGTTGTAGCCACGATGGGTTTTTGGAATTCCCTATTCGTTTTAGTTTTTTCAAAAAAGTACCTTTTATTTTTTGCCAAAGTGAGCAAAGTATGAGTTTTGGCAACAACAAAGCGAACAAAGTAGGTGTATGAATTATTAACTTCAAAGATGATTTTCAAATAAGTCGTATATTGTTCAACTTTACTGGGGGTGGGGGATTTCTTATCGTAGTAGGAGCTTTCCAAAGAAATACTAGCTTAGTAGCCATGGTAAATTACGAGTTGAGTTTTGTTTACCCTCCATTTAAGAGTGCAAATATTACACTCTTTTCTATTGGTTGAAATAGTGTGGATTTCATCACAAAGTGATGTCATGCTTACCAAAAAAATGTATTAAATAGGTGGGACCTACACCATTTCAAATAATAAAAGGAAGGATAATGTTCACGCTCTTTTAGAAAGGTTAAACAAAATTGCACTCGTAAATCACTGATCGAACAGAGAGCAGCCGTCGGGTTTAGGGATTTGGGGGTTGACCTTGGGCTTACACATGCTAATCCTACGGCCCAAGCCTTGCAAAAGCAAACATGAACTTGACTTGCCCATGAACCACCAATCCTATGGTGTTACCCAAATTCGGCCACTTTATGAATGGGTCCCTACTCAGGCTATTCTTAATGGGCTTTCAAGGACTTGTGAGCCCCATTAGACCTTCTTGATGTATTTGAGGCCTGGTTCTTATTTTACAAAATAATACTGTAGCAAGAAGAAAGAATCTTCAAATTAAGGCTATGAATTTATATGTAGAAATTAAATACTAATATTCCATCCGTCTTAAACAGCCGGTCCTTCTTTCCTTTTCTGAATATTCCAAAATGTTAGTCTTTTTGAAAAATCAAACTAAAAAGTTTTTAGGTTTTCAAAATTGTCCCTAAAAGTTAGTAATTATTATATTGAAAAGATAGAATACAAGGGCAATATAGAAAAGTTATGTCTTACAATTTGAACTTGATGCAATTATTGTTTGTAATAGTTTAGCTTCTCCAAAAGGGGGCAAGCAATTTGGGACAAAAGGAATAATGACAAAATAAAACAGTCATACAACTACAAGATGGCCCCATAAAAAAAATCATAGAATAAAAGTTAATTTCATGATGATTTCAGGGGCAAAAACTCAAGTAGATGAATATGAATCAATATATCCTTATTTGTATTAAGAGTATATGAATATAATTTCACATAGCATAAACCCGTTTAGGAATGGCAATTCGTCCAGTCCCCAAAAATTCAGGTATCAGAGTTGGTTAGGGAACAATTACAAAAATAGGATCTGGTTGGTATTACCCAGCCCCATTACTTGTCCTGGACACGCCCCACAATTTTTTTATAAGTATGATTATATTTCTACCCTAATAAAACAATCATTGTACTTGAAAATATATAGTTTTACCCTAGCATTATTATCATAATACTAATACAATACCACCATATATATAACTCTTTCCTTCCATTTTGTTTTTAGGTTTTTTTTTTTTCATTTTTTACTAAAGAGGTAAACCCGTCCCCAACCAGTATGGGAACGGGAGCGCCCAAAAATTATCGGTTTGGGTTTGAGTCAAGTTCTGGACCGTGTAGTATTTTTCAGATTCGAGTACGGCAAAATCTACCCAACTTTGCCTGTGGTCATTTTTCATTAAGATCAAAGGATTTTAAAAATTTAAATGTAAAAATAAAAGATTAGATCGGATTGAGTCCACTCGATTATTTTCTTAAAAATTATTAACCGGCTCGAATTATCCGTGCGGAACCTTGAATGGGCCCTGAGTGCCTGTCAGTATCCAACGATCGGTACTCTTAGCATCTTCGAAGCCTTTTAAACCCGCTCCCCGTATCTTTCAAAACACAAGTCTATAATCACACACAAACATTTACACTCACATATTCACAATAAGAGTGAGACCCACACACATTGGAGGTGTGTAGTGTTTGGATCACATCCTTATTGTGAGTGTATATAAGTGTTTGTGTGCAGTGTTTGGGTCCCACCTTTTTGTCTTTTGAAACATTCACGACGATTATGGCTTTGAGAATAAATTCTTTACACCGCCGGTGTAAACATTTATTTTTTTCAAATCAATTGCATTGCGCCACATCGCCATGTTTTATTAATTGGGATCACCGTTTTGACACATGTCGCAATACAATTGATTTGGAGAAAACAAATGTTTACATCGCCAGTGTAAATAATTTATTCTTTCTTTCTTCTAATTTCCAAAGTACAAAGAAAAGACGCCACGCAAGCAATCCGAGTGAAACATTCTCCACCAATCACCGCACGCTCTTCCCGCCTATATTAACTCAACCTTTCTCCAACCGACCAACAAACAGCAAACAACAAAAACTAGGGTTAGGGTTTGCTTGCTGTTACTTCATCTCTCTGCATCCAACTTGTTAAACGAAGGAGATGAGTTCGACGACCAAGGGCGGGCGGGGGAAGCCCAAGGCGACCAAGTCCGTGTCCCGGTCCCACAAGGCGGGCCTGCAGTTCCCCGTGGGTCGGATCGCCCGGTTTCTCAAGGCTGGGAAGTACGCGGAGCGGGTCGGTGCCGGAGCCCCGGTCTATCTCTCTGCTGTCCTTGAGTACCTCGCTGCTGAGGTACTTACTTTTGCTGATTTTTCTATCGTTTTCTGCGTTAAAATTTGGACCAACTTTTCGGATTCCTTACATTAGGTTGAATTATTTGTCGTTTGTTGTTTGATTTAGCTATTGCTGACGTCAATGTGTTCTATTTCTTGTTTTTTGATGGTAATTTTGATGAAAGGTTTAAGGGCATGGTTCTTCCTAAATTTTTGAATTGCTTTAATTTCAGTCTTTTTTGAATTTTTGTGAGATTCAAAGTTAAATTTTTTGACTAAACGAGAGAAAATTTTCAAATGCATTGGTTATTTGTAACACTTCTGTCATGTGGTATTTGTAACATTTCCGATGCATGCAAGTGATTGATTTTGTCGCTACTTTGCAGACTTTTTAATTTCTCTAATTGAAGTGTTGTAACTTGACTTGATTTTCACTTTCTCGCCATGCATGCATTGCACTTTTGCATGCAATCATAATTGATTTCTTATTTCGCAAGCGTTTTGTGGAGGTTGATTCACCAATAACCCGCCAACTAATTTCAGAATCAAGTTTTTGGATTAAAAAAAGAGAACAGAATCAAAAGGGTTGCCAACATGTTGAACACCGTCGGAAAACATATGCCGTTAGAGTTTTCCACAGAGTTGGAAAGTGGCAAATTTGAATTTGGGGATGGAGAGGACGTTGGAAAATCAGTTTTGACGTGAAGTGGTTTTGTTTTTCCTTCGTTAACTAAGCAGTTAGTTTTTGTCCCCCCTTCTTTGACCCTCCGATTAATGTAATTAAAGGGGGAGTTAATATTAAGAAAATTGTAAAAACTTCAACTCTTGAGGGGTAACAATGGTAAACACTTTTGTGATACAGTTTCATTCTCTAGTTTGCACCAAAAGGGGTAGCCTCCTTATATATTAGATTAGAATAGATGAGCAGTATAGGGGTAGGCATTCCCTTAATTAATGCCTTTTGCTTACAAAATTCTTCACTCATCAAAAAAAGAAAAGAAAGGATAGATGAGTAATTTCTTTGATTATTTGTAATAGGTTAGGAATTCTTCTTTTCCCCATTCACTGGAATGTTGGGTTAATTAGCTTTGCAGACAGTGGTTTCTGTTTATAAATTTTGTGCGTTGATGATTCTGATTCATAAAAGTGACTGATTTTGTAATTAGGTATTGGAACTTGCTGGGAATGCAGCAAGAGATAACAAGAAGAACAGGATAGTGCCAAGGCACATTCAACTAGCTGTGAGGAATGATGAGGAGCTTAGCAAGCTTTTGGGGTCTGTGACCATTGCCAACGGAGGTGTTTTGCCAAACATCCACCAGACTTTGCTTCCTAAGAAGGCCGGTAAAGGCAAGGGCGAGATTGGTTCTGCTTCTCAGGAGTTTTAGAGGAAAACTCTTCTAATGGGAAAAAACAACAATAGGATGTTATATAGTAGGAACTATGCTTTTCCCTTTTATTATTCTATCTTTGGGATTTTGTATTAGTAGAGAGCATTATGGGTAGCTCCTCTGGGCACATATGAATTGAAGTGTCTCTGCTTTTAAGCCTTTTGATGGGTAATGTCTATTGTGAATATGGTATTTTTGGATTACCTGACTTGTATCTTGCTGAATTCAGTATTGCAGATGAAAACTTGCAATTTAGCATTTTATGTTATTAATTCATGTTGTAAGATCATGGAATTGTATCCATTGGCGCAAGAGGGAAGAAGTATCTCAGCCTAAAGAGCAGTTTTGCTTAGCTAAGAGCCTTCAACATGGGCTCAAGTTAAGGCGTGTTAATTTCCCACCTCTAAGACTCTGAATGCAAATAGAGGTGCTTCCCCCTCTTGGATTTGGTCGAGCCTTTTAGAGGGAAGGGATCTTATCATGCAAGGCTGGAAGGTGGGCAATGGGGAAGCAATCAATGTATGGAAGGATAGGTGTGGTGCTGAATAGGGTTCCTGTGGGTCTTGGTCCCCCTCCTCCCAATTGTCCAGTGACTAAGGTTATGGATTTACTCGAAGTTGGTTCTAGAAGGTGGAATACAGAGCTGATCAGAAGTTTGCTTCCTGGGAGTATTGGCAATCAGATTCTGACTTCTGAGTATCCCTTTTGTGGTCGAATTGTGAAGATGCAGCAGTGTGGGGACACAGTTTGAAAGGTGAGTATTCGGTGAAATCAGGCTCCAGGTTAGTTCTTACCCTTTTAAATGCAAGAAGTGATTCAATTCCTAGTTCATCTTGTTAACCTTCGGAGTTATTGTGGAAAAGTTAATGGCTATTCCAAGTCATCCTAAGATTAAGAATTTATGTGGCGTGTCTTTGAAGAATGCGGTTGAGACAAAGGAAAATGTGTTCTTTAGAAAGTGTGCTAGGAACCCTTTGTGCCCTTTTCGCCACAAGTTGAAACAATTGAGTATGTTTTCTTTCGGTGTGAGTGGGCCTTTGATGTGGAAAGCAAGTTGTAGTAAAGGGAGTGACAATTTCCAGTTGGTTACTTTGGCAGTAGGGTGGTTTGAGTAGATCGTTTGTAGGGACGAGTCTGGCCTTGTATTGGCTGCCCAGGTGAGTTGGTCTATTTTGAAGTGCAGGAATAACTTTGTTTTTTTTCTTGTGTGCATCCGTCCCATTGTAGAGCATTGAATGCAGCTTTGGTTGACTACACCTCCTAGCTCGATTGGGGATTGTAATGTTCCGAAGTGGCAATGTCTCCCTACTGTGTTCTGTAAGTTCAACTGCAATGGGGCATTCTCATCGAAGGATAATCAGGCGGCATTTGGAGTTTTAGCCAGGGATTGCAGCGGCAAGATGATGGAAGTTAATTCCGGAAGGATTAGGGTGTCATCAGCGTCGGATTAGAGTGGCTTGTGCTATGACAGTGGCTTGTGGAACTCAGAATTTCATAATTGAATCTGATAGTCTTAAAGATATAACTATGGTGAACGGTGAGAGAGCAATGGATTGGGAAGGTCAGACCATCTTACAAGATGCAAAGATCTTAGCTTGAGATAGGAATTGATCTTTTGTCTAGTGTTAACTGCTCTATAAATTTCTTGTGCTCATTTTCTAGCCAAGTTTGCGAAGTCTAGCCCTAATCCCTGTCCATCTTTAGCGATGCTCCCTATTGAGTTTTGTGATCTTGTGCAGCTGGACTGTTCTTTGGAATGAAAGTCCTTTCATATGGAAGTGTTTGAATGATACTCCTATACAACTGGAGGGATCAAAGCCTAAACAGAGGTTGCCAAGCCACGGCAGGAAATTACCAAATTTCCATCTGTAAGTGAGATTGCGAAACAGCTTGTGGCAAGTACTTTCAACAAGATCCAACTACAATGACATAGGATATTTAAGCTTGTTCGATGACATTTTACATGACCTAGCGAGTCACAAGACTCGCAACATGTGGAGTTCTGACTTTTGAGGATGGTTGAATGAAACCAAATAAGGATTACAAATGAGCAGAAGCCAGAATTGAGCAGATGCCGGGCGGAAGAAAGAAGCAAAAATGTGGTGTTTAGATCTGCTGTTGTAGCTACTGCTCGGTCCTCTTCTTCCGATGGCTTGAACAAGTTTCATCTCAATGAATCTTTGGTGGTTTGGTCTTTAAATAAGATCATGGATATCGGTTATCAGGGTGATGATGAGGAAGTTATAAGCAGAATTGTGATTATGGAAGCTGGAAATGAGGAAAGGGCAAACTATCAGACTCTTCAGCATGATGATTGATCCTTAGATGTTTCTTTGGGGATCATATTGCCTTGGTTGGTTTGGGGAGTGATTTTTTTCTTTTGGGGTTTTGCCTTGGTTGGCTTCTTGTTAGTTTTGGTTTGGTTTTCTTTCCTTGGCGCCTTGGTGGCAGTTTTGATTATCAAGGTGAGGGGCGCCTTTTTGTGGGTATGCTCTTGCTCTGATTTAATGCCTTATGCTTTGGTTATCTTTAATCTTCATAATTTGTTTCCAAAAATAAAAAAAATTCTTTTTCGCCATTTCAAAAAAATGAAAAAAGAAAGTAGCTGAATGAAAGGTTGAGAACTAGCTTGAAAAAATGGCTAGCCTAAGTTATTGTAACTATGGCTAATTTTATTTTTCGGCCAGGTCTGAAATGAGTTTGGTTTTTAGTTGACAAATTTCTATATCAGGTAAAGACCATCAACAATTGTCGAAGTTTTTTGAAGATTATCCTTATTACTCCAAACAATAGCTACTTTTAACATGTTTTAAAGGGGTAAACACAAATTTAGCTCAATTTACTAGGTTCGTCGCACCTTCTTTTAATGATAGGATCTTTAGGATGCAAAATTTGTGTTACGCAAAGTTTTTAGATTGGTCTAGAAGAGCTAATCGAAAAACGAGCTTAGAATGTCTCGCGAAGATCTTCGATTTGAACCTTCGGATCTACTTTTACTTAAGAGGATGAACCACGCCTTCACAATCGCCCCTCACTACTGCTCAACCTCCCCATCGCATTGATTCCTTCCGGCGTATAGCCTTAATTGAGTTGCATTCTCTTCCAACAAAATCATAAACAAAACACATAAATAGTAATAGGCTGGATCATTGGTAATGTCTAGTTCAATGTCATTAGGGATGGCAAAGTGAACCGAACCGATGGGTACCCGAACCGTAACCGATTTTTTTCCCCGAACCATAACCGAAAAATTCCCCGTGGGTGCGGGTATGGTGGAGGATGTGAGATAACCGAACGGGTTCGGTTCGGATATGGTTCAGCAGATACCCGAACCGAATATATACCGAACCGAAACCATATATATATATATATATATAAAGAGACTAGGGGTCAAAGTGCACACTTTCAGAAATGTTAGGGACCATCTTGTTGCATGTGTTAAGGTGTAAGGACCTGGAGTGTGATAACCCTTTCTATATATGTACTTACAATACCAGTAGGGTTCCCAGAAATCAGAATCAGGCCTCTCTCGCCTCTCTCTCACAAAATCACAAAGCCGAAGCCGCTCTTCTCCGTCTGCCGTCTCTCCCTTGCCGTCGTCGTCGATCATCGAAGCAGTGCTGATTTCTAGTTTAGGTCTCTCTCTCCCTCCAACTTCGTCGTATTTATGGTCGCCAGACGAAATCAAAGGGTGTTTTGCTCTTCGTTGTTGTGATCTACTCATCTACCCCATTCTTTCAAAGCCTTATCAGGCATGTATTTGCACATTTATAGGTTTGTAATGGATGTATTTGTACACGTATAGGTTTTGGGTATAAGATACATGTATTTGACTTGGAAATATCTGTGGAGTTGAACTGATTTGAAGTTTTATGGGGTTTATTTTGAGTATTGAACATGATCTGTTTTTGTCCCGTGAATGATTTCGTTCCTGGGTTGATGAAGATATTGTTGTTTATGCGGTTACCCATTCGGTTCGGGTATAACCAGAAATCCGTTCGGTTCGGTTATGGAACAACTAGTCCCACCCCGTTCGGTTATCGGGGCGGATTCGGGTACGGGAACAATTTCGGGTATCGGGTACGGTTACCCTAATATCCGCCCAGTTGCCATCCCTAAATGTCATTTAAGTTGTTCTCTATTACATCAATGCAAGAGCCAACTGATTTTCCTAACGCCATGGTTTCTGCCAGTCTGGATCTAGCTTCCTGATGACGAACCAATATTAAGAGAGTATTCATTACAGCCCATTTTAAGTGGGAATCAATTTCACTCTCTTCGAAACCCATCCATCGAAGTACTCTGTTCAGCTGTTCCAGGATTGATGAAAGAGTCAGTTACTTATCCCAATCAATTTTTTCGCAAATTATAGTATCTCAAAAACATTAGGAAGAGGATCCTCTCGAGTCCCCAAAAGGAACTGGATAATACTTTTCGGGCCATGTTCCCAAAATACTGATCCCGAGCCCACAGTAACCTAAACTGGACTGTCCAGTCCCTTTTTGGGACTTGTGACAATCCTCCTCGAAAATAATTACTAAGAGGGCTACCTTTTCCACATCACCATGAAGTCCTTGGGAGTATCCGAATACCAGGTGTTCTGCCACTAAGCCTCCTAATATTACGCATGAAAACCTGTTCAAAGTCTGCAAACGAAAACAATCTCTATTATGTCATAGTGAGAGTTTTTCACTCTTCCAATGCAGAATGAAAAAACGATCTCTTGATAGCCTAGAGGAGTAATCATTGCAAACATAGGAGTATATAAATTCCACACAATCAATTTCTGTATTCGAAGTTCAAGAAAGCTTTTCCAACCCAGCTATGCTTGGATGGAGAAGGAAAAAAAGAAGGGATGGTGATGCTTCTTACAGCTACGTACAGAAAGTTTAGGAACAATAAAGAAGCGAGCTACCAATGGCTGAAAAGAACATAAAACCTTAATACTAAAAGAGGTTGGAGCCCAAACTTGTAACTGCAGAGAGAATTCTGACCTCTAGCAAAAAGGTTAGAAGAATGATGCTCAGTCTTATGCAGGGTACCACTCGGGTTCTAGACACAAGTATTTACCTGGGGCACTCTTGTTATCTGGACCTTTCTTGGACAAGTTTTAGGGGTTCTACAAACCAACTGTCATTACCAATTACATTGTTTGCAAGGGAAATTGGAATGAGTGGAAACAAAAGGACATTGGTTCAATAAGTATTGAAGATTAACGAATCCAATTAGGAAATCACTGTCAAACTCACTCATTGTTGGATTTCTTTCTATTTCCATATTTAGGCCCTCGTGGGCTTATTGTTGGTGGAAGATAGCTTGAATTCTGAAAGTACTACAGAGTTTAGGCATAGATGTTACCTATATTTTCTCCTTTCCCTTTCTCATATGAACTTTTGGTTTTAGTCAGTTCAGTCACTTGAAGCTGGCATAATTCCGAATATCCAGACAAAGAGTTGAGTAATCGAAAATTAAGTGATTTGCTAAAGCATCCAACTCAAAGCCAATTGGCAATGAGTGGAGAGGCCGCCCAGGCTAGGGATGGCAACGGGGCGGATCGGGGCGGATATTAGGGTAACCATACCCGATACCCGAAATTGTTCCCGTACCCGAATCCGCCCCGATAACCGAACGGGGTGGGACTAGTTGTTCCATAACCGAACCGAACGGATTTCTGGTTATACCCGAACCGAACGGGTAACCGCATAAACAACAATATCTTCATCAACCCAGGAACGAAATCATTCACGGGACAAAAACAGATCATGTTCAATACTCAAAATAAACCCCATAAAACTTCAAATCAGTTCAACTCCACAGATATTTCCAAGTCAAATACATGTATCTTATACCCAAAACCTATACGTGTACAAATACATCCATTACAAACCTATAAATGTGCAAATACATGCCTGATAAGGCTTTGAAAGAATGGGGTAGATGAGTAGATCACAACAACGAAGAGCAAAACACCCTTCGATTTCGTCTGGCGACCATGAATACGACGAAGTTGGAGGGAGAGAGAGACCTAAACTAGAAATCAGCACTGCTTCGATGATCGACGACGACGGCAAGGGAGAGACGGCAGACGGAGAAGAGCGGCTTCGGCTTTGTGATTTTGTGAGAGAGAGGCGAGAGAGGCCTGATTCTGATTTCTGGGAACCCTACTGGTATTGTAAGTACATATATAGAAAGGGTTATCACACTCCAGGTCCTTACACCTTAACACATGCAACAAGATGGTCCCTAACATTTCTGAAAGTGTGCACTTTGACCCCTAGTCTCTTTATATATATATATATATGGTTTCGGTTCGGTATATATTCGGTTCGGGTATCTGCTGAACCATATCCGAACCGAACCCGTTCGGTTATCTCACATCCTCCACCATACCCGCACCCACGGGGATTTTTCGGTTATGGTTCGGGGAAAAAAATCGGTTACGGTTCGGGTACCCATCGGTTCGGTTCACTTTGCCATCCCTAGCCCAGGCTAATATACTAGTTTTTGGAGGAGATACTTAAACGATGTGGGACAAACACCAACATAATTTATTGTTGGAGGTCAAAATAGATCTACGACACCCTCGGTTAACCTTACAATGCGAGGTCGATCAGGCCCACCTTGACCATCTATATCACGTCAACAAGGTTTTCTATCAGATGGAAGATACCATGAACACATACGTGAGACTGCCCATACCCTACTTTGGCCATTCATGTAAGGTTCTAAGGTAGTTCAAATGTTATCACCAAGCTAGCTTGCGACAATAAGGATCTGACCTGGCGCCACCAAGCACCAGATGGCAGGATGTCATATGGGCTCAAATCCCTGCAGGTAACCACCCTACACGACATCACACAAAGGAGCTCTCTTATAACAGACTGACATCCTAGGTGGGGAGAGAGAACATACATTGTCATGATCACAACACATTGCCCTTAACTACCTGAGAGATTTGCAGATGGGAGGGAGAGAAGAAATGTACGCCCAGGGTTTGAAATTGCGGTATTGGGAAACGTATTGATATCAGTTATTCAGCCATATATAGGACCGTGTCGGTCCGTATCGGCCAATACATAATAAATAAATCAGAGGTTGGAAATCCCGTTACATAACGGCCGAGCTGATACATAACAGCCTTTTATTAAAAACCCTGTGGATGCCCCCTAAGGGTCCAAACCCTTACTTGCTAACCAAGTACAAACCTTAACAACAGTCTCTCACAAGGCCCCATGGGTAAAGCTATGCTTACTATTATACTTAGACTAGTTTTTAATGGTGCTAGTTTATCTCCTCCTCCCATTGACTAGATCGTCAGAGTGCCAGCTGGGACACCTTGGGTCAGTGGGTTATGACTTCTGTGAGTGCAGCAGACATTGAATAGCAACGAGTCACTGCCAATGGTTCACCTGCTCGTCTCTGTAACCATCAGACCAGAGGCTGCATGGTACCGTCCAACAACTGTACACAATTTTTGCTGCACACATTTATCTCTTGAGAAGTGATCATCCTTCATCTTTCTCCATCCCAGTTTCTTTATACCAATTCAGCTTGTCAAAATATAAATATCTTTGATAAAAGCAATAATAAAATTTCTCACCCATTATCTTGTAATGATTTATCTCTGGTTTGCTATGGTGATAGTCATGCAGGACTGTCAACGTGGGTTCAGATAATGGACGCATTAAACAAAGTCACAATCAAATAAAATGAAGAAAGACTTTAACCAAACATATGATGAGAAAGGAACAAGATGCTCACCGTTGATGAAATTTTGCCTTTATAGATCTGCATAAGATTAAAAAACAAAATTTAAGAGGTCAATGATGAAATCAAACAAACAAGCACATTAATAGTGAAAATTTGGTCCACAGATGATACTTCTCCAATACGTAATGCTCTATTCTAATCTAGATGAGATCCAGTCTGAACACTATGTTACGTGGAATCGTGCGAGTATTGGGTGTGTGTGTAAGTCCAAGCGTTGGACCTTCCTAAACTTAAATCTTAGGATACGTGGATATGTGTCCTCAACTTGGGTACGGGTACAGGGACACGTCCTGAACTCTTGTTTGTATTAATATATTGCACAATTTTCTCAGATTATGCACCATAAACTATGTTTACAAATGTATTTAAACAAGAAAGGGTTAAGAAAATTATATTTTTGCTATTTCCCTATTTCATGTCTATGTGAAATATTCGAACTATTGCTTTTCTAGCTAATTTGATATTCCTTTTCCGTAAGTATCTTAACAATTAGAGGATCCGAGTGTCCAAAAGGATACGGGTGTAGGACACATCGACACTGGTACTTGAGCCAAAATGAAGGATCCATGTAACATGGAACATTTAAGAGAATGGCTTCCTTCAAAACCTTCATCGGGGAACTACGCCCTCCCCCCGAAGAAGCTTGGTAAGAGAATCAACAGCATATATGGTTCTGGTTTCAGATGAGCTCTGCACCGAAGCTTCGATGTGCGGGAGAAATAGATGTGGAGGCTTCGAAAGGGTTTGAGGACCATCTTGTGTCTGTCAACATTGAAAGCCTACTCAAGCCTAGCATAAGGAATGACCATTATATTAAATTCTTTTTCTGCCATTGTTAATTGTTTCATGACAACACAGGTTGTATGGAATTGATGAATTAAAAGGTAGCCTGATTTCATGGGCATGTCCTGCTTGATGAAGACAAAAGCATGTATTCCCGTACTTAGGGGAAGCTCTCTGATGCAGCGGGAACCATGTGACCGTATTCCCAACGTATAATAAGGGGCCATGTGGCCAATTTCCTGGATGAACACCACAGTGGCAATATTTCTTTCAGGCCTACCATCTTCAAAATTTAGCGCACACAATTATATGAGATCTTTAGGCCCACCAGGGTATTCGGGCCTGTTTCTAAACTTAACTCCCCCAAGTGGATTTTAGGTGTTGGTTGTCAGTTGTCTCCTTTGCGAGACGTGAAAAGTCTTAATGGTTTTCCATCATTTCCTTGCAGTAAAGAAAAATGGAGACAAAAGTTTAGTGTTGGGAAAACACCCATCTAAATCATTTGGAGTAGAGGTTAAGAAGTTTGAAATTTCCATTCTGCGTTGGGACTAAATGGAACACTTTTCATCTGTCACTGCCTTTCTGTCTGTAGGTGAAAAGTGTTCCATTGAAGCCACTGCTGTGCAATTTTGGTATTTTTGATTTGTTTTGCTTGTTTATCAGTTGGAGTGTTTCATTTTCCATAATACCGATATACGCTTTCTTTTGTGACATTCAGAGCTGCTGCAAAGGTGCATTTTGACTTCAAGCTCACTGAAACAAAACCGAATTGAGATGTCCTCTCAATAGAAATACAGCACCATTTAAGGTTCTAAGAAACTCATGACTATATAAATAGATTGGGGAAAAAAAAAAAACAGACAAAAAAGTGACCGATTAACCCCAGGTATCAAATTATCTGGCAACTCAAATGTTATATTTGCTTTCTAACAAGAAACATAGATGGTTTAAGATGGGTAGACAGGCTTCATAATATTGGGATGTCTTGGACTGTTTTCATGCCTTGTTTTGCTAGCAATCGATAGATAAAGAGAGAGCTTGCATTAGAAGAGAGCCTCTTAATTTCATGTCTGTGTATGTTTTCCAATTAAGGAAGCAACTTTGGGTTATAATTTACCAAATTACAATGTCCAGTTGTTTTATTTCAAAATATTTCTACTAGAATTCAAATTAAGTAGCAAAGATTTTAAATCAAGATGTGGTGAAAAAGTTGGTTTCAGGCTCATGTTATGAGAACATGCAGGACATTAGTATCTTTACTCTTTTTCCCAATGCAGCTCACACAATTCGCACAAAACCCAAAATTGTAAGAGACAAAGGAATTCACGATAAGTTGAACTTGCTTATAAGTTCTGTTAATAAACCAAAATTGGCACTTTAGTAGAAATATGGCGTGCCTTCAAGGTTGTATACATATACCAGACAATCTAGTGATGGAAACTGTGTTATGTGGATACATATTTAACTCAATCAAATGATAAAGCTTATGATACCCTGGGATTCGGTTGACTGTATATAGCACGACACATATGTTCCTATTATACCCTCCTAGATGACCCATTGGGTAAACAAGTACAGTTAATGCCAACCCTCATTTATACTACATACATTGAACATGAACAGGGAAAAGAAGTCTTACTCCATCACTTGGTTTTTGTCTGGACAGGTTCATCTGTAATATTCCCCCAGTATCAACCTGCATTGAATGAAAATACTGTACTAACCTTTGTTCAAAATTAGGCAGACAAGGTTTTTGGAGTGTCTAAAAACTATTAACATCAATTCAACAGTTCCCCAGAATTTAAACCGACATCAAGAATGCATGAACCAAACCATGACAAAATGCAAGTGCCTAGCTCAAGCTTGTTGTCCATTTCTTTTCGTCCTTAATATTTTGGAAAACCAAATTGTAAATGCTTAACAACTACTTCAACTCCATGAACCTTTCAAACTTCATCTGAATTCTAATTCAGAAGCTCAATTCAAGTCACAATACACCAGGAATCAAGAGAACTTGAAACTAAGTACGTGATGCAAAAGAGAGACAAAATATTGACAAAAATGAAGGTAGTGCCAGTTTTGCAATGGAAGGTCATCCAAACAGCAGAGTCTACGAAAGTAGAAAAACTAAGGCTAATGGATTGAGAAATGTTTAACCATTTACTATGATTTTCGGTGCAAGGGATAAGCAAAGTAAATGACAACAGACACTTACTTCTCTGAGAAACTCAAATCCCATAAATTCAACCCCTCCTCCTACAAATTCATTTTGCATCAAAGCTTCCATTTTAGAAACAACGTATCTTTTTGGTAGAGCACCAAGCAAGTAGCCAACCACAAAATGACCAGCTTCATGCTGCACAAAATAGAAGTTTCTTTAGCTCATAAAATGTTATCCGTAACACATCTATGATGGCCATATAAACCAAAGGTTGTGAGGCAATTACAAAATCAAGCGACACGACATGGGTGGTCAGGAAAGAACCAGTGAACCTACAGACACTCAAACGACGGAAACCTAATTGAAATTTGGAAACAGGTACAGCCTGGGTCAAATGAAGGAAATTATGAACCCAACGTGCTAAGAAGCAGACACACTTCAGTGAAGGTGGTGTGTCCATGTCAGACATCTCGTTTTCCAGATACTCCTCGACGACACTAGGCTAATCTAACTTTTTATCAAGTTCTTTTGGAGATGGAAACACTTTCAGCTAGTGGCTGATGTGTGTACACTGTGCACCACTTGGAAACATATGAATCTTACATTTTTGAATAAGGAATTAATTAAAAACAAAAACCAAATGTTTTGAGCATATTTCTTACTTGACTTAAGATTCTATTCTTTTCCAAATTCTAAAGTCAATCTCCAATCGCAAAAGAGTCCCAGCCCCTGTGGTACATGTCCCACAAAATAGTATTATGTCCCAGACTAGATAGCGCAAAGCCGCAAACAAGCTTGAGGAAGCAGTCGTTTACGTGCACAACAGAAAATAGTGGCACCCATTTCTTACTTCATTACGACGCTAGATTTTATGTTTCCCATCTGCATAATTATTGTTATAAAATTGTGACTGTCAAGGTTCTAGTTCTCTATGAATCAACAGGTACCCAAAGAGTTCCATGGCTTTTCAATATAAACCTATTAATGTCACCCCTTTTAGCACATTCTTAAATATTTGGAGAGACTTGTCCCCGATAAGGCCCACAATTCATCGCACAATAAATATGTACCTTCTTTGGCCAAATTGGAGTTATAAGAAATGGAGAATGGGATGGCTTACTTGTGTACACATTAAATGATCTTCAATGACAGATTCATGTGTCAAACTCTCCAGCTCTGATGCCGAGACCTAATTAGAAAAACGAGCCATCTTACTACAGAGATCTAACAAAACGTACATCACAATCATTCAACATCTACGGATACGCATGAGTCAAAACGAAAATATCAGTCTGTGAATGGCTTCAAAGTCAGACAAACAGAACAAATTGCCAGTGAAAGAAGTTTGTTCCACTTAAAAGAAAGTAATTGCAAAGCAATGTACTATAAACCGGACCACAGAGCAAATCGGAGCAGCAACAGGGTCAAGGGTCAGCTTTTCTACAGTCACGTCAATCGGAATCAAACTGTGACATCAACAGTTATCTGATAAAAATACTAAAAGCATACTCCATCTTAATTTGGTGTAAAAAATAAAAAAATATATAGAAATATTTTTTTGCAATTTGAAAATGCACGGATTCCTGTAGGGGATATTTAAAGTGGGACAAAGGGAGTATGAATTTATGCGTCCCTTTTTAACAATCGCGCCCTTTTGATAATGGCAACCAAAAATGTTGATGCATGATAAAAATCAAGTTTTCCTTCCACTACCTAGAATATCTTTTAATTAGTTCTTGAAGACAAGAAATGCTTTACAAACTACTGACGATTTCAAGATGTCTAGAAATAGTAAAAAAGGATACAAATTGTAACGAACGGAGTTATTAAAACAAGAAACATTGGCTACGAATCTAAATTTTTTTCCCTTTATTTGAACCACTGTCAAAGCAAGGTGTTACTGTGAGTAGTAGTTCTTGCTACAAGTATGTTTGATTGGCTCTCAAAGCGAAAGCTCTTCGTACCCAGGGTTAATCAACAGAATATCAAGTTAGGATATCCTATCGCTCTTTAGAATTTTTATTAAGTTTCCACCAATTTATATACTTGTGACCTTGTGTATATGTATACATGTATATACATTTACATATACATATAAAGAACAAAAATTTCGACAATGTAGATAATTCTGCCATCATAAATGCAAAATTTTGAAAATTCTAACTGGCGAATTGAAGTTCACAAAGCGGGGACTACAATGTGCAAAGCAAAGTGCAAACCTCTTCTGATAGTTGAAACTCAGTACTGCGTTTAATGGAATCCAGAATTGAATCAACTAAATATTGAGGAGATGATGTGTCTATTCCACCGGGCTTTAACTGATTCAAGGATGAGATTCTCCGAGGAACCTACAGACTGTAGTTTTTAGCATCTTTAAGACAAGTTATGCAGAGAATATCATAAATGGAATTAGCATACTTGCTAAAATAACATAGCAACATTTCAACGACCCTATGGGAACTTCCAAGTAGGGAAGAGGAGGAGAGGATAGGATATGGAGTCACAAGAAAACAAGGATCTGAATTTAGCTACATTTAGTTGAGCTACATGAACAAATTGAATGAATAAACTATAAAGTAGTAAAACCATTACTTCCTGCTTGGTACTTCAGACCACTGCTTTGTACTAATTTTACACAACTGCATGTCAAATTCTTACACATTAACCCATTTTCTCTAATTTCCTTTTTCTGGTTTCTACAAAGTGTAATGGCCTACTATCACCTTCCCAAAATTCTGGAAAAAAAAAAATCCCCTATTTTATCTAGAGAATGGATTTGCTTTTAATAGCAAAACAAAATTTCTTCACATAAGTCCATCTCCAAACCTTACTCTCTCTTTTATCAAATTTGGTTATAACTTTGGTTAAAAGCTTAATTGGATATGAACCACCATGCTGTTCCTCATCAAATAGTTAAAAAAAAAAAAATGCCCAAATTCTTCAAAAAACTCAGTTTACCATTTTGATGAAAAAACTCTAATCCTTACTACATCAAGAGTTTCAAAAAATAACATCATAAAGAAAGCTTACCCTGAAAAAACTTCTTTCACCCGATTTGGTGAAAAAACTTGCCCTATCCTAGATTTGATGAGATAAAATTAAGGTCTCCCTCAGTTTGATATCCTCCTCTGAAATGATTGGAGCTCATCTTTCGCCTTTTCCCCTCAAATTTCAGTGTGATGAGGGTTATGGTGAAGATGTCAAGTAAATACCATCAACTATCTAACACCCTCTCATGTACAACCCCGTCTTGCATTCGGAGATGTGATATACTTAGTACAAAAGAATGCAAAGGCCAGAAACATAATACAAATGGAGAACAAATGCAACTCGAGAGACTTGAACCCAAACCCTCTCGCACCTGGAGTTCTGATACCATGTTAAATTACTGGTTGTCCCAAAAGCTTTAACTATTAGGAAACGGACCCAACAATGTATATCAAGCTAACCAACAGAAGATGCCCCCAAACAATCTTCAAGCAGATAAATAAATCTCCACTAATTTAACTTCCACTACATCTAGACAAAACTTATAACTTTATTTTCTTTTCCACTAATACGCCAATGCTCTATTCGGTACCCCAGCCCAGAAAATTGGAAATTGATGACTAAATACACCGCGAACCAAGACAAAACTTGTAACTTTGTTTTCTTTTCCTACATTCTTCTAGGCAGCCAAACAGCAAGACGGGAATTTAAGAGAGGGAGGGTTAAAGACCTGCTTTGCGGCACCAAACCCACGGAGGCCACCAGGCTTTCCCTGCAACTGCTTGACCAAAGTGAGCGCTGTCTTGTAGTTTCCTCTCGATAGCTCTCTGTCCGCTTTCCTCAGCGCGAGACGGCGGCGAAGAATTGCCTCCGGCTCTTTGATTTTGGCAGAAACTAGGAGGGTTCTATTCGCCGGGAATTCGTGCCGGACGCGGGAGGAGCTCAGGGCGCCGGAGTGGAGCTTCAAGTTCATTTCAAAAGCGTAGAGTAGACAACGATAACAAAGGACTCCTTTGACTAGTGAATAAATCCTTTAAGCCGGCGGCGTAAATATATGTTTCCTTCAAATTAATTTTAATTGCATTGCATTACGTTATCATATTTTTATTAATTGAAATTACTGTTTTGACACGTATCGCATAGGATAAAATCACATTAAGGTGTTGTTTTAAAAGCATTTTTAGGAATTTGTTTTTTTTTTAATTTTGGCTTTGATTAAATTTTTTTCATGACATTTTACTTTTTCTATTAGTCTCGTCGTGACGAATCGAAAAAATAAAAAAATATTTTTTAGCAAAAAAAAAGTCAAATAATTACTTTTCAGCAAAAAGAGGTAAAAAACAATTGAATTTTTTTTATTTTTTCGATTCTTCTCGTCGAGACGAATCAATAATTTAAAAAAAATTGGCGCAAAAGTAACTATCACAATTTTTTTTTAATAAGAACAATCATGAGCCCACCATGTTTTTTTCACCTAAATCTTTTACCCATAACTTCACTACAATCACCACATTGGAAACCAAATTCAATCACCACACTCCAGCGAAAGATTTATCAACCCCAATTACCTCTTGTCTCGCGATCCCCACAATTTACTTGAACAATTAGGTTCTTTTGTTCCCTCCTCATCCTTTTTTCTAATTTTGGAGTAGTGTGTGTGGAACACTATAGTTCCGTTCTTGTAAATTTATAAGTCTAAAACTTATTTTGGTATTTTTTACTTTTCGTAACTTTTTATTTAGTTTATCGTTGTAATTTTTGAGGTCAATAATTCCTCTTGATGAGACAAATCGAAAAAATATAAAAATATGAACCAAGGTTGAAAAAATTCAAATAAGACAGTACTTTAGACAAATACGACATCTGTTTGATACTTTTTCTGTTTTTAATGATTTTTTTTTTTGCTTTTTGTCATCATTTTTACTTTTAGACTCTTCTCATTGAGACGGATGATTAATTCAAAAAATATCACGCAAATCTAACAAAAATTCAGAAAAGACGAACAACACACATAAAACGAAGAAGAAAATTAAGTTTACAAGAATGGAGCCTTGGTGGTGTAAGAGCGTGTGGAAAATTTAATCAGTGCGAGTGCGACTGGGGCATGTACATGTGATGTCCCAAGGGCTCTCCCCACCGCACAAATGTGGGTAGGTTCCATATAAGTGTGGGCTTCACACAAAAGTGTGGTGGAGGGAGTCCTCGAACACCACCTGTCCATATCCTAGGGCCTAAGGGCTCTCCCCACCACACAAATGTGGGTATGTTCCATATAAGTGTGGGTTTCACATAAAAGTGTGTGGTGGAGGGAGTCCTCCATCCAACACCACCTATCCATGTCGCAGGGGGACTGAATGTGGGTGTACGTAGTTGTAGATTACTCATTCCATCCCAATTTATTTATCCAATATTGAGAATCTAACTTATTTAGGAAACATAATAATTACATCAAATATTGAGAATCTATTATTTAAGGAACATAATAATTACACCAAAAAGTATTTTATTTTTCAACATTAAATACTCCTCAACTTTTTTGAAAAGTTACTTTATTTCAAATAAGTAAGGACAAAGAGGAAATTTTACCCATTTAAAAGTCAATTGGACAAGCAAATTGGGATATATAAAAGTCAAATATTTGCATCTCTTTCTCATATAGTATTCAAGAAAAGATGTCAAGTCTACTAAACAAAATTTGTCGAACCTTAATTCCTACCAGCTGTCAAAACTTGTTTTTCCTTTTTGTTCAAAAGCATTAATTAGTATATTTGAAGAAAATTAAATTACGAAAGATTTTAAATCTGATAACTTTGGAATGAAATCTCCAAAGTTGATATAAAATCTGATTACAGTAATCCTCTAGAAACATTTATTTTGTCCAACCTTAATTTGGCAAAAACCAATAAGCCTGGGTTCCAAAAAAAATAAAATAAAAAACCAATAAAAGCCTATATATATTGACAAGAAAATCTTGAGGACACACAAAACTGATCAACAGATCCAACATGAAGAACCTCTCCCCTTTTAACCTTGTATTTGTGCTTGTGCTCGTGCTTTTCATTTCTACAGGTGATTCTAAGTTCTCATGCATGCATGCATTTTTTAGGAAATCCTTTTGAATAATTTGTAGCAGTATCTTGTGTAGTTGTGTCTTAACTAGGTACGTACGTATACGGGGGGAAATTTGTGTTGATCTTGGCATTGATATATATTAGTATAAATTTTAACTCGTAATTTACTTTTCTATAACGCTGATAATGTTCGGACCAACTTGTAGAGCAAACATGCATACTGGTATTCGCACGATCAAACATTTAAGTGGTTTTATCCTTTTGGGGAATTCCAAACTTCCCCGCATGTGCATGCATGCTTCCGCTAAGGGCTTTTCGGAAATTTTAGAATTTTTCTTGTTTAATCCTTATATAAAAAATTTTCTTGTAAAAGGCTTAGGCTTTATCTTGGATATTTTAAAAAATATTTAGGTAAAAGGCATAACTTTTAGCTTTTCCGATTCATCTTGACAAGACAAATCATTAATCCACAAAAGTTTGGCTCAAAACTAACAAATGTAAAAAAAATATTTGAATAAGGGTAAAATAAGAAAAAAAACTCAAAAATCTTAACAGAACTCAACCTCAAAATGCACTTATTTGGCAGATTTGCTTCATTGGTACAAGTTAATTGAATTAAATTTTTTTTTTCTATTCTTCAACATCGAAAGAAAACTATACCAAAGGTCATTGTGAAAACTTTCTATTCAACTCAAAAGTTTAAGCTTAGCCGTGTGCGGCCTATCTCTCTCTCAACCCCAACCACCACATCTCCTCTTCTCCCTTCCCCTCCCCCCCGTGGGTTTCATACCCGTGTGCAGCGGCGAGAGGGGGAGGCCATGGTACTACGGACTCCCTTTCTTTGTCTTTTTTTTTTTTTTCCTTCCGTCTCTTTAGATCAACGACTTGTCCTTTGATCTGTGAGAGTTTTGTCTCTCGTTCAATGAGAGTTTATTAGTTTCGTCTTTGGACAAATTTTATTTACATATCGGGTTCTCTCAATCGAGATTGCTTCACAACGATATCTGTGCTTCAGCACTCTATCCCTACACGATGTCTTTGGCGAGGCAACTCGTTGCGGCTTGGCAAATCTGTAGTTCTTGGGAGTTCATTGGTGCATTCATACTTGGGTGGAGTGCATTTAATCGTCTGGGTATTTGATGTCTTTTGTCCTTAACTTTACACTTTTTCTCGTTTGAGACTCCTAATTAGATGTTTAAGTAGTTTAAAAGTGTCGTTGCGTTAGATTATGTCTTGGTTAGGATGGAAGACATTGATTGCCTGTGATTCACTTGTTTTGTGTTTGTTAGATGATTAGTTTGGCTTTGTCCAAATTTTTTGTAATGATCTCCGTTTTATAAGTGCCGCTGGGCGTTTATCAATACAATCTTCTCACTTTAAAAAAAAAAAAAAAACCCTCAAAATTTAAGCTATTAGGTAGATTCCAACGTTACATTTAGCAATCAATCATTCTACAGCAAATTAATCAATGTAAGATGGTATTTCTTAACTGACATCCTCCCTCACGTGCAGAGACTAATGGTGGTAGCATTGGTGGTCATGAAATAATGGAGACTGTGCCCAAATTATGCGGGGATCAATTGCCGGGAGATTTGTGCTTCATTTATGATTGGCAAGGTTGTGACGTTCAATGTAAGAGGTTGAAGGGAGAAAAAGCCAAAGGAAGTTGACAGGACTTTTTTTTTTGGAACACGATAAAAATGCATTTGATAAAGGATAACAGTTTACATAACAGTTTACAAACCAAAATAAAAACGCACAGGGGAACAACAAAATATACAATAAGCGAAAGGAGCTAGGTAAACAAAAAGTATTGCCTGACAGTAGCTCCGTCCAAAAAGGGATTCCCCGTGGGACTGGAGACGCTGAAGGGGACAACAACTCCTGTTTGGCTAAGCAGTGGACCTGGTGCGCGTCTCTGTGATCAACCTTGGTTAACCTGCAACAAGAGAGCTTCGAGAGCTCCTGCCGAAGGTTGCGCAACAAAAAAACATCTGCATAATGAGGTTCAGACCGGCCCGCTAACTACAAAATGACATTTAAGCAATCAGAATAAATGACAAGAACATTAAATTGGAAGTGTAGAGCCCATGAAACGGCCAGAAGCATGGCCATAAGTTTGGTTTGGAGCGGGGTTGAACTGCAGCAAGACATGGAACACTGTTGTATAAGACGGCCATTCAGATCAGAAGCATAAAAACCCAAGCCACTTTTCCTATAATCCTCTTTCCATGCCCCATCGACTGTAATATGAGCAACACGCTGGTCAAAGAGGATGAACGACGGGTAAGGCTTGGCAACAAGTGATAGAGATGGTAGGTTCTTGGTGGATGGTGGAGTGCAGCGACACAACGTTTGAGCATTCCAGAGAGACGACCGTTTAAACCAGAGAGCATTATCAAATGTCAAAGCTTGAGCGGTTCCGGTCGTAAACGGTGCACCCGAAAAAATGGTTGCATTCCTAGATTTCCATATAGCCCAAAACGTAGCGATGAATGCGAAAAAATGGTCCTTGTCGTGAGGGGAAGCAGTTAGGCAGATAATCCCATCCATTAACCAGTTTTGGAAGCATGACGGTTGGGAAGGAAACGGGAAGGGAGGATTAACCCAAATTGGTTGAGTACTCGGGCAGCAAAGAAAGAGATGGTCCAGGCTTTCGTCGTCCAAGAGGCATAATGCACAGGTTGGGGGAATCTGACGAAGGCGAGAGCAAAGATTGAGTTTTACCAGCAAGATACCTCGTACACACTTCCAAAGGAAAATTTTGAGGCATTCAAGGAGATCTAAGTGCCACAAAGTTTTCCATATATTAGTCCCTTTGTGCAGATGGGGTTGTCTACCTGGGTCGTTGGAAAGAGCCTTCCTCTGGTCATAAAGAGCGCGGTAACTGGATTTAGTAGAATAATTACCAGAGGGAGTGTGAGGCCACACTCATCTATCCTCACATGGTACTGAAGGTAGCTGAATGGCCAAAATCTTTGGGATAATAGTTGCTGGGAAAATGTCACGGATTTTTGCAATGTTCCAGGTGATTCCTTCCGGACCTGTATTTAGGATACTGGAGACCGTGAGGGAACTTGAACCAGTGTAGGGAATAACATGGCTTAGAGGCTTAGGGAAGTATGGGATCCATCGGTCAAAGTATAGATTGATGGATTCACCATTGCCCACTGTCCAGGAGAAGTGGCTGGAGATTAAGTCTCGACCATAAAGAATACTATTCCATGCCCAAGATGACGAAGGGTGAGGCTTAACATTAAGGAGGTGGGTTTGGGAACAGTATTTTGGGAGAAGAATTTTTGATATTAGAAGGGATAAGTTATTAAGGATATGCCAACATTGGTTCGCCAAAAGAGCTTGATTTAGAAGGCGGAAGTCCCGGATACCCAATCCTCCTTCGGATTTATAGGCTAAAATTTTGTCCCAAGAAAGCCAGTAGAGAGGTTTCCGGTCACCCATTTTCCACCAAAAAGCGGCAGAGATGGCATTCAGCTTGTCACAGATAGCAAGGGGAATTTTGTAAGAAGAGCAAAGGTAAATTGGTAGGGAAAACAAGACTGATTTGATGAGAGTTAATTTTCCAGCTTGAGAAAGAGTCGACTTCCATCCTGCCAATGCCGATTGGGTCTTATCAATGATGAATTGGAAGCAACCTCTTTTGTTTTTCGAAACACTGAGCAGAAGGCCTAAATAAGATGCCAGATCCGTGTGAACAGGTATATGGAAAAAACTTTGAAAGCGACGGCGGAAAACCTGGGGAATATTTGGGCTCAGTGTGATAGAAGATTTTTGATGGTTGATGCTTTGTCCCGAGAAAAGGCCAAACTGCATGAGGGTGTCCTGGAGTTTGGCACAGCTTAAAAGCGTTGGTTGGAAAAAAATGAGAAAGTCATCTGCAAAGAATAGGTGGGATAGCGAAGGACCATTGACTGAGAGCTTAAGACCCTTACACAACTTGGACACGTCCAGGTGGTTTAAAGTTGAAGAAAGCGCTTCCATGTAAATGATGACAAGATATGGGTGACAATGGGTCACCTTGTCTTAAACCACGCTGCGGTTGGAAGCGTTGAGATGGGGAACCATTTATCAGGATGGAGAACAAGACAGTGGAGTAGCATTGGTGGAAAAGACGGAGCCAATGGCCAGAGAAACTCATTTTATTGAGGATAGCATTTAAGAACTTCCAGCTGACCCTGTCGAAAGCCTTACTCATATCAAGTTTTGGGGCCGCCATATACTTATGACCCATTTTCCTGTTGGCAATTAGATTGGAGAATTCACTAGCCAAAATGGAGCTGTTAGAAATTTGCCAGCCATGAACGAAAGCATTTTAGGTGGGGGAAATGTAAGAAGGGAGAATGTGCTTTAGTCTATTGGCCAGGGATTTGGAAATGATTTTATACAGCACATTATAAAGACTAATAGGTTGGTAATCACCTGGGGCTGCCGGGGATGGAACTTTCGGGATTATGGCAATATGGGAGTAGTTAATTTCCTTTAAAAGATACCCAGAGTTCAAGAAAGAAAGAGCCGTTGTACAAATGGATGGACCGATGATTTCCCAGTGGTGGTGGTAAAAACAGCCAGAGAATCCGTCAGGGCCCAAAGCTTTAGTCCCTCCAATTTGGAAAACAGCAGTTTTGATTTCAGCAGTCGTGAAAGGTTTATTGAGCCAGACTAAGTGGTTAACAGAGAGATGGTTGTCAAAGTGTGCCCAACCCTCCCAGTTGTCCATGTCAAGATCAGGTTGAGGCTCGAAGAAGAGTTCTTGAAAATAATCCGTGAAAATTCCATCGATGGCATTTGGATTTTCAATTGAAACGCCTTGTGGATGATTGATCCCTTTGATGCGAGACCCTTGAGAGCGGATACAACTAGCGCGGTGGAAAAACGTTGTATTTTTGTCACCTAGAGCAAGGAAACGAGTTTTGGATCGTTGGGACCGATAGATTTCTTCTTAGGAGAGTAGATCCTCTAGAGTGGCCCGAAGCATAGCTTCATGGTCAAAATTGAGGTGGTTTGGGAGAGCAAGCCGACATGCCAAGAGTAGACCACGGGTGTCGGTAATACGAGAAGCCAAATTACCAATGCCATTTGTAACCCACGTAATCAGGTTCTTCCGAGTTAGACGAAGTTTTTGAACCGTCTGAAAAAGGGGGGATCCTTGAAAATTGGTTGACCAAGATTGTTGGACTATATCGGAACAATGCTCGTAAGATGTCTAAAATTTTTCAAACTTAAATTGCCTGCGGCGTATAGACCCTGGGAGGCTTGTGTACAAGAGGATTGGGGAATGATCAGAGCCATGGATTGGTAGGTTAGTGATGGAAGTAACCAAGCCAAGAGAGGACCAGTCTTCGTTAATAAAACCGCGATCTAAGAGTTCAAAGGTGCAGTGTTGAGCCTGACGGTTATTAGTCCAGGTAAAGTGAGGGTCGGTTGAAGAAAGTTCGGTCAAGTTTAAATTGAAGAGGAACTGTGAAAAACTTGTGGAACCCGGGAGACTGGACGGTGTTGGGCTGAGCCTATCAGTGGGGTGGATCACCGATTAAAGTCCCCGATACAGATTAAAGGCCCGGAATTAGAACTGAGAAGGGTGTCAAGTTGGGCCCAAATAGCTTGGCGTTGGTGGAGGTAGGGAGAACCATAGATCAGGGCAATACGCCAAGTCAAGTTAAAGTCATCTGTAACTGAGAGTAGGGTAAGATGTTTACATAGGTGGAGGATGGACACAGAAAAATTGGATCGCCAACCGACCCACAACCCTCCTTTAAGGCCCTCGGAGTCAAGACCCGTGGAGTTAGAGAATCCTTTATTATGGAGAATATGATTAACGTTGGTGAAATAGGTTTTGGTTTCCATAAGAAACAGGAAACCAGGCCGCTTATCTTGGATGAGACGTCCAAGGGTATGAACAGAGAGGGGGTGGCCAAGTCCCCTACAGTTCCAGCTTAGGAGTATCATTGTTGCTACTATGGCTGAACTGGTACAGCCACAGCAGCGATGGAGTTTAAATCTCCAACAAGTTCGCATGTGGAAGGGCAGAGAGAGCCCGAATCAGCCTTATTAGGAGGTCAGTATCTTAAAGAAGCAGCAGATATGGGGACTGGAACTCCATCAAAAGTTGGAAAAATCATATGAAGCCCATAGGTAACAGTATTAGCAGATATGAGGACTAGAACCCCATCAATAGTGGAAGCACAGTGTGAATGGCAAGTCGTACTTACAAAAGCATCAGAAGAATTGACCGGAACTGGAAAAGTGCAAAGGGGAGGTATACTTGGGGTATTACCCAAATCGGGTAACCTACTAAGCTCTGTGAACGGGTCCGGATCGGGGAAAAGCAGAGTACTGGCTATGTCATTGAGGTCCAAGCAGGGACGTTTGGTGGAGACATCCAGTGGTTTGACATCTTGTGGGTCAAAGCATTTGCGTTGGGATGGCCCAACAGCGGGGGGAGAAATTGCTAGAGGAGGCTTGACCATTCCCCTCAGTGTGTAACTCAGCAGGCCCTTCAATGTGGAACGCAGCAATTGCAGGGCCCTCTTGGGGATTAGGCCCAGATGGGGTGATCCCAAAAGAACAAGGCCCAATGTCGGCCGCACCACCCAAAGATTGTTCCATAATCGGGCCAGCAGAAGTGTCCATACCCATATTAGGCCCATGAAGAGAAGAAACATGCAGCTCACTTGATGGAACAGATTTAGTAGAAGCACCATATTTGGTTCGTTTAGAAGGACCTTCCCCCGCGTCATTGTTGGGGCGGGGACGAACACGGATTGGACAATCAAAAAGGTAGGTAAGACCAAAATCATTGAGCTTCTGTTCAAATGCAACATCAAGCCCGAAATGGCATACTTCGCAAGTGATAGCATCCACGTTTTGGGTGTGGACAACCTCATTAGCAAAGGCCACGGTGGGGCCGGTGGTGGGAGTTTAGGGGGAGTGGGGAGGGGAATCAGCGGGGAGAGGTTCGGTAGGGGCTTCTTCAGAGTTAGCGGCAGCTTCAGAGTTAACCTCATCCATGTCGTCCATGTCCTCAAGTGGGTCAAAAGGTTCACCCTCTTCCATGGAAGAAGAAAAGAGGGCTATTTGAAGGAAGAAGATGGTACGCAACCCAAAGATATTTTCCGTTTCGATAGCTCCGGCTTCAAGTTCAGACCATAGGATCTCAATACGTGAGGTACGGTTGAGGTTGGAGTTTTTGATTGCCTTCAGAGCCCTTTGATAGAGGAGATGATCCTCCTGGACCCAAAAAGCACTGTGGGGGAATTGTTTTGCTTCCTGAATGCGTTCATGGATGAGAGTGGTAGCATAGGCATTGGAGTAGGGGCAACGACAATGCAAGTGACCGACACAGCCGCATTTGATGCACATTTTGAAGACATGTTCATAACCAAAGTGGAGCCAAACTAGGTCTCCATTCTCCAAACGGAGAAAAGCTCCTGGGACAAAGGGGCGAAGAATGGGTATCTCAACCTTAACTCTCATATATTCCAGGTTGTCACGATCAACGGTGCGGCGGTCGACCGAAATGACGGTACCTAAGAGAGAACCCAATCGAACCGCCATGGTGGGGGTCATATATTCTAGCGGCGCCCTAGAAATCTGAATCCACATAGCAACAGTGGAGAAGTCGATACTGTGGAGAGGCCTATCGGCGACCCATGGACGGAGTTGAAACAAAGCCCCGTTGTTGTTCCAGGGACCTGATCAAAGGAGGTCATCATAGTCAGCCAAGGATTCAACTTCCAAAATGTAAAACCGACTTGTTTGATGACGAACAGTGACCGGCCCGTCAAGATGCCAGTTTGTGTTGATGGCAGTTTGCATTTAGGGGATGGAGAAGGAGCGGTAGTCCACAAACCTACCAATTAGACAGCTAAACTAGCGCTCACGCTCATGATGGATGGAGGGTAAGTGAGGTTCAAAAACCTCGGGACCAACTCGTGCATGTAGGGGAAAGGGCGGTGGAGGGTTGGGGTTTAGGGAAAATTGATTTTCAGAGCCATCCATGGTATAACGGCGAGAGAGATTTGGGAGTTGAGGAGGATGACGGCACGAAAGGTAAAAAAGGATAATGGAAAGGAGGATTAAAAGACTGCTGAGCAAGAGAATCAAGGGTAGATCAGACATGCAGTTAGGGTTTTCATGTGGTATGGGATGGAAGCCTGCACACGTCAGTGGGTATTGAGAGCAGAGAAAAGTAGTCGAAATCCAATGACAGGACTTGTACCTGCCAATATCTTTGCTGATATTAGTATTGTTGATTAAGTAATTAATAAGAGCTATCCTTGGTCTTATTTGAATTTTTTTTTCTCCCTAAAGTTTAGGATAGTTCCATTGATAGGAGAGAAAACTGTACATTAGCAAAGGCAAACATATCTCCATAAAGGAGAGATACAAGCCACTGCATTCTGGGCTACAACATGCGCCATTGATTTGTCACAACTCCGAAAACTCATTGACATTACCTCAATACAGTGCATACAATTGCCAAAGGGGTGAGAAAGTCCAGTGAAGGGGAAGAAAAGCCCGCACATGGTAGGGCAAATTAGAGAACAATGACCTTCCAATGGAGGCCCAACAAAATAAGAAGAACAATCCTCCAAACGGAGGCCGAAAGCTATAATCTGAAAGAAAAAAAAAAAAACAACCAGTCAACAACAGGTAACAACTCACTCGATTAGTCCACGAAGTCACTCATTGAGTCACACTGAGTTAAGAAATATTTGCCCCACACGCATAAATAATACTTGTACGCGGCTGTATATGTGTACACGAATGTAACAATTCGGCCAATAAAATGGGTCTTAAAATTAGCAATAAATTCATGCCAATCATAATATCCATGAGATCTTCTTATTCCGCTATTACAATTCTCGTAAGTGAAATATCCAAGATTAAGCAAGTTTTTTGGGCTTTATTTTAGATATTTTCAAAAATATTTTAATAAAAGTAACAATTTTTTACTTAGACAAATCAAAAAACCAAAAAAATGAGGCCCAAACTTCAAAGGCAAGTACAAAATTGAATAAGGATGGAACAAAAAAAAACCCAAAAAGTGCTTAGCGGGATGCCACCTTAGAAATTTCGCTTATAGTCTGCATCTACCTTGGCTTCTCTCTAGATACTTTTATCGTAATTCTTGCTAATGAAAGGAGTTTTTTTTTTTGTGTACAAAGGAGGGCCTAAGCTCAAAAAAACATAATAAAAAAAAAAGAGAGGAGGTCCTAAGAGCATCTACATTGTAATAATTAAAAACAAAAAATTGTTAAAATTAACAATGTGTGCTTTAAAAAGTGGTCACATTATAATAATCAAATTTAACAACCTCCTAATCAATAATCAAATTTGGGCCTTTGAATAATCAAAAGTAATAATGTTTTTGCCAATAACCAAATTCAGTGGTCCCCACCCTCCACAACTTAACACAGCTCGGAAGACTCCTGTTGTGAGTCATGCGTGTTTTAATTGGCTGGCTGAAACTTCCCAACGCACCTTCTCTCTCTCTCCTCTTTTCTCTTTCCTCTTCAGTCTCACCCTCGCTTTGTGCCGATAAAAACACAATCATTCGTTTCATTTATGGAGCAACAATCCAGAATAGTTTAAGCATGCTATCATCACTAGCATAAACATTGTGCATTATAGAGTACAAAAAAATAGTGCAACAGTAGTTCATATAAGCATTTCAACAAACAGTTCCAAGGCAGAAAAGTGAACTACAAACTTTTAGGAGTTGTTAAATTTTTTTCTTGAAAATCTACAACAAGAAAATAATTGGTTTTTACTTACTATCATTTGATTGTTCCATCCGCTTGGATTCAATCGTCCGATCTTGTTGTAATACCCACAAAATTTGGAGACATCATGTGAAATAGCTTGCCACCTATTTTGCAAGCCTTGAGCATTTCTCTCTATTACTCTGCCCAGAATTTGATGAAAACTCTCTAAAACTCACAGCCATAACTTGGTAGACTTTTGATCCCTTCCGACCACTGCATCTCCGGAAATATGTAGCCAAGCTTCATCTTTAACTTGTGAATAATTCGTTTTCTTCTGATTCTCTATTTCCATTTGGCTTTGACCTTGTGATTCTGATTCCATAGTTTTTTTTTTTTTGATATTATTCTGATTCCATAGTTTGAGATGAATTTTCCATTGAAGGAAGAAAGAAGAATAAATAGGTGAGAACGCAGTAGGCATGAAAGAATTGGAGGGGAGGGGAAAAACTTGGAGGGACAAACCGGTGGGAATTTTTTTCGGGATGACATAAAGGGTAAAAGTTTGGAGGGAAGGAAGAGTTGGCAGTGGACCCATTGATTTTGATTACAAAAATTCTAACAGCAGAGACAATTCGCAGAGAACCACGCAGAGATAAACGTGTTTGGCCCCATTTCGGGTCCCAAAAAAATCTAGAAAAATATCCATAAATTTTTGAATATTATTTTATGGGGTCCTGTAAAAAATCAGCTCCAGTGGATATCGGTAAGTATTACTTTTTGATTCGTAGGTGCGAGCTGAGCAGTTTCGCCCCTACGAATCAAAAAGTAATACTTACCGATATCCACTGGAGCTGATTTTTTACATGGCTCCATAAAATAATATTCAAAAATTTATGAATATTTTTCTAGATTTTTTCGAGACCCAAAATGGAGTCAAACGCGTTTGTCTCTGCGTGGTTCTCTGCGAATTGTCTTTGCTGTTAGCAGAGCCCTTTTGATTATGGGTACAAAATGAACAATGTGAAGCTTTACATTACTAATTTTAGCAACCTTCTAAATGAATAATCAAAAGCAAAGCTGACGTGACAAGTTTTGATTATTCATTTTTGATTATTACATTGCAGATGCTCTAAGCTTACAAAAAATTACAATAAGATATTTCTCAATACCAGTTAGATCCCAAGCCAACAATTGAATGCTCGAAGGGGGGACTCCAAAATCTACGGTCGCACTGTGAAGCGCCTCCTTTGCTAGCCCATTTGTGCATGGATTTCCATTGCAGAACATATGCTTGAGGAGAAATTTTTCAGTGCTGAACGGGTACCTCGTGGTGCCCGCTCAGTGCATCTGGGCAATCCATTTCGGTTTTGAACGATTTGAATTTAGAGAAAGATAGAGGAGAGAGAGTGTGTGGGGGGTACCCACCCGGCACTGGAAAATTTCTCCAGATGATGACTCTTGTTTAAGGAACGTGGGTGAGATTTGGTAATCGGAAAGAGATTAGGTAGCAAAAACGACGAGTTTTGCACCACTGTCATTATGAGCCCTACCATGCATTTAATATGAAATTTGAATCGTTATAAAGCCCACTTAAGGAAGACAATAATGCCACAAAACTATCTCTAGCAGATGACCCATGCATTTAATATGAAATTTGAATCGTTATAAAGCCCACTTAAGGAAGACAATAATGCCACAAAACTATCTCTAGCAGATGAGGGTATTACTGTCAGTACACAAAAACTATCGTGGCACTATAAAATTTTGTCGTGGCAATAGCAGCAGCCAATAGTATATTCACATAAAAATTTGTTTGAATATTTTTTTTTTGACAAAAGTGAGAAGTTGTATTGATGTAAGTCTAACGGCACTTACCATACCAACTTTATTGCAAATATATTCGACAAAGCCAAAATAATCATCTAAATATACAAAACGAGAAAGCACAAGGTGGTTGATATCTTTCACCCCAACTCAGGCATCGTCTGACGCACATTCTACTGAAATTTCATATTTTTTGCAGTCTCAAAAAGAGATAAAGTGCTGGCCAAGAAAAAAGACAATAAATATCCAAACCATTAGACGAACTCCAACCAAATATGAACGCACCAATGAACTCCCAAAGCTACAGATCTAACAAAGCCACTATGAGTTGATCCAATAAAGACACATACGGGGGTAGTAGAGCAGTGTTGACATAGGTACCATTATGAAACAATATCATCTGAAAGAACCCAATCTGTAAATGTAATATTCGCCCAAAGATGAAACTAAAAACTCTCACACATCAGACGACAAGTTGTTGATCTGAAGAGACATGAGAAAAACAAACCAAAGACTAGAAAAAAAGATATTGATAACAAGTATCATGGTCTTTCCCTCCTGCTGCCATATTAGGGTTGTGAAACCTTGGGGGAGGGGAAGGGAGAAGAAATGTTATTATGACGGCTAGGGTTGAGAGAGAGAGAGAGGTCTTTTTTTTTTTTATAGGTTTAATGGTCCACATTGATTAGATAATGATAGATCTATCAAAAGTTAAAATTTAGTTCGTAAAATGAATGGTCTGATTCTGTCAAATTAAATTGTCCATGACCATCCATTTAATAAATCAAAATTTAAATTTTGATACTTCTATCTCCGATCAAGTTGATTTTTTGAATAATAGGCTGACGATAAGCACACTAGAAGACAAGAAAAACAAATATTTTTGTGTATTTTTTACACCCTTTAATACAAATTCATATATTTACTATTATCAGCTCATTGAGCTGATTTTAGAATTTTCTTTTTTTGAATTACTATTCTACTTTGTGAATCTTGCAAGATGAACGATTTGGATCATCGGCAAATGCACAATAGGGTCCACAACGGCAGTGGTGGAAAATCCACCGTTTCCACTGAAAGTGAAAGTAATTTAATTTCAATCGAAAATGATTCAGGTATTTGGTATGTACCACATCTGCACAGATGCAACCGCACTCCTCTAACATCATATACTACACATCCTGCTACACACAGAGCAATCTGTGTACAGATTGTGAACAGATTTCGTTGTGGGGTCCACCACGGGTCCCACACAAAATCATCCAACCATTTTTTTAAGGGTTCTCGTAAAAAATAAGCTCAATCTAATACCTATAGGTGTTTCATCCAACCATCTAACTTTTCATTTAGGTTTTCGAATAATAAAAAATTATGTGATTAGATCGAGCACTTATAGGTATCGGATTGAGATTATTTTTTATGGAGACCCTTAAAAAAATATTTTACATTTAATGAACGGCTTGGATGATTTGTGTGAGACCCGTGGTGGACCTCACAATGAAATCTGTGCACAGATTGTATGTATGTGTAGACTTTCTATTCACATAGTGGATAGTATATCAGAAAGTCTACACACACGTACAATCTGTTCGCATGTGAAACGGGTGTGATTAGATCTATGCAAATGCAGGGCACGTGGAGCAATGTTTTGTTTTCTAAAAGTAGAGCAACTTTCATCTTACTTCTTCTTTTGTTAAATTACATTAAACCCCCTCAACTATATCTGGGTGAGAGAGCGCAGAACAGAACATAGCCATTGTCAAATGACGGCTATATCCTCAGCTCGTCTCCTCGGTGCACCATTCGCGTCGCAACTCAAATCATTATCGACTCACTCAACAATCAGGTCTTCTTCGGCTTCGACGTGCTTTTTCAGAGACCGAGTTAGGGTTAGGGTTTTGCCCGATTTCGTCGGTGGGGTCCGCATGGGTTCCACGCCGTCGGAAGCGACCGCTCCCGTACCTGCGGAGGACGTGGTGGTTCAGTACGTGGTCCTCCGTCGCGACCTGGTCGACGCGTGGCCGCTGGGGAGCGTGGTGACGCAGGGCTGCCATGCCTCTGTGGCCGCCGTTTGGTCGCACAAGGACGATCCTCACACTGTTGACTACTGTAGCCCCACGAATATTGACTCCATGCACAAGGTAAGCGAGTACTGTAGAAGCAATTCTCGTTCGTCATTGTGTTTCAATTTTGGGGTTTTGTTCCCCTCAGGTTGGAATTCTGTGTTGTGAACAACCTGTTTCAAAATTAGGCGAAAAGAAAGAGCAAGTCTAGCCGTTGGTGCCAAAATAGGGTTGACAAAGTCATATTTTGACTTGTGTGTCAAAAAGCAAAAAAATACTCCCATGTCTGCGCCGGCTTGGTGTTGTTTTAGCACAATCTCAAATTTAGACCATTAAATTAAGCCCATTTAATTTTCAATGCAAATTAAATGGCTTGGATGATTTGGCAATTTTGGCCATTGCCAAATCGGATGCCAAATTTAGCACCAAGAATGGCGTTGCCAAAATGTGTCATTGAGTTTGGCACAAAGGTGGTGGGGAGGGTTTTGCCTTTCTTAATGCCAAAATATTGGCTTTCGCATAAGATTTGGCCCATGGGTGGACTTGCTCTAAGTAAAAGTACGTTCTCCAATAGCGAAATCTGTCTGAATTCCGTAATTGCAATGCCCATGTGGCCTTATTGTTTCTCATCTCTATGATGATTCCACTATCTTTTTCTGGATTGTTACTACTATATAGTGTATCTCTTTAAATCGGTCTTACTCGATTGATAGAGAACAAATTGCTGTGTCTTATGACTTACTTGGATAAAGCTGGGGTGTGAATCTACTCACATTGCACTTATTTTGCATACTGGGCCTGTACACGCGCGCTGGCATACGCACAGTTATTGTGGTGTCTTGATGCTTGTTGAATTAAAGAATATAAAGTGGTATTCTTTTTTATATTAAAACACTTTATGCCTGCCAATTGCCAAGAGTAATACTCTGAAGTCTAGCCGTTGAACCTATCATGTTTAAATCAGCTGCCAAAGGATGTGAAATTTAGTATTCGCTCTATGGACAAAAGTTTTCCATCATAGATTTCAATATTCTAATTCACATAGAAACACTCTCTATCTCAGTTAAGGTAATTGACTTTCTTTATTCGGAATTTCTTAACAGACAAATACAATACTATCCTAAGTATCCTTGTGTATATTGTGTGTAAGTTGCTAGTTCCAGCAACTGTATCCATTCTATAAAAACACAAATCAACTTATCACTTGTCAGTCATACACTCATACTTTAATAGGTCTGTGATGCTGGAATTTCTTGCACTCAGAATAGAGAACATCTAGTGAACAAATTGCAGCGGTCGAAAGGAATCTAACTCTTTTGAATTTTATAACTTTCACGAGTTCTCTTGTTTCTGATGTTGGTTTATCTGTCACATGGAAAATGTGATAAGTAATAACTTGTTACTAAACGTTTTGTTCATTGGATTACAAAATTATGTAGGTTACTCTTGAAGTAAAGGGAGAAACCCAATTATCGAACTTATCAGAGAAGCTCAGAGCTGGTGGCATAGCTCATAAACTGTGGATTGAACAACCTGAGAACATCCCAACTTGTCTTGCCACAAAGCCCTACCCTAAATCCATGGTATCATCATTTTTCAAAAAGCTAAAACTCTGCAAGTGATGGATTTACAATTGTTACTGCAGATTAGTAATGCAGAACATTAATTTCTTTCAATTCAAAGTGAAGCTATATCCCAGAGTTACATTTTCAACGATGTATGTTTCTTTCCCTTTGTGAGAAAGAAATGTTTGCTTATGGTGAAGAAAACATGACTCCATATCATTTTAGAGCCTATGAATTTATTGCACCAGTGAATTTCAAGATGACATCTGTGACTAAATGTAACTTTTTGACTGCTGTAATTTTTATTATTTCACATGGATGAAGAATACTTGTGGATACATGCTTCGAGGAGCCCATGGTTAATACGCAGTAACAGTGTACACATGACATGAAAAGCTGCAGCTTCGAAAAGGGTCATGCTACCACCATCAAATGGGCATTTATGTGTTCCTATACACTTGCAACAAACTTTTATGCAATTATAAAATTTTGATGACACTTTTCGCCTGTGTACCGATGTTATTGAACACCTTATGGTTATGGGCAATGGTTAGCATTCCCCTTTCAAAAGTACACAACCAAAGACATTAGAGGTTTAGGATAGGCTGCTGGTATAAAGTTGTTGCATATGCCCATTGCCCTTTTCACCTTTTAACGGGAACAAATAATCCCATGGAGTGCGTTTGCAGCATCTCGCAATTCAATCTGGCTCTTTATTTTGGGGTGCTTTCACTCTACAAATTTGGGAAAACGTTCAGTGGCACCATATTGTGTGGTTCAAGCAAATGTCCGTTGATGGGCTTCTATTATGCGGCTCTGTTTCCTTCGGAAATTGGCTTCTAAGGATACATTAGTGGAATGGGGATGGCAATTTATATCTATGCATGCTCTCCGGTCAGGACATGGAATCTCATGACCACCTCTTTTTTGAGTGTTTGTACTCTGCAAAAGTTTGTCTTGAAATCTTTGGCCTACCCTTTTTTGGGCATATCCAGAAAGCCTCCTTTGGAGCAGGTTAGAAAAAGCAGCCACCAGTTTTGTAGGGTTAGAGCAAGTAGCTTGTAGGAGGCATTTACTGGGAAAAAATTGTTAATTGTATAATTGTTTTTTGGGTCACTCACTTCATTGTGATGAATTATTGGAGTCATCTAAAGAACGGTACCTCTCTCTCTTTTGTAGCGGAAATTCTGATCTGATTTTGTGTATTTATACCTTATTTTACGTTTTTGATTGGTCGTCCATCCATCAGCCACCAATGTCAAGTTATGTCCATCCTTTGTTTATCTTAGCCTGGGATATGTGTGGGATTAACCCATGATGTTAGTTGTTCATGATTTAACCCCTTTTCTCACCAGACATTGTGGATTGCAAAGGAAAATTGAAGTTTTTTTTGGCTATAAATTCTTACCATCTATGTTAGAAAGTTTAGTTCTAGTCTTGATCTTTCGTGAATGGTCTCAATGCCTGTATATCTACAGGTATTTTGCTTATAAATATTTATCTCCGAAAAAGCTTTTAGAAGAATTTAATGCTTTGTTTGGATTGGGTTTTGAAATAAAATTCTCAACTCAAAAAACACTAATTATCTGTACTTTCAATCCTTACTCACCCCTATCTCCAATCATTATTCTCATTTCTCTCTCCAGTCATAACCCTACAAAATTTCTCAAAAACTCATCCGAACACAGCATAAAAGTCATGCGTCGTCTCCCTGTTGTCACGATGTGTCCCCCCGTGTCCTAGGCATGTCCCACCTTTAGAAACATTAAAATTTAATGGACATGCCATGTGGCATTTCCCGTATGTATTTTGTTGTGTTCTCCAAAAGTCGGTATCCCCAGCGTGTCCAACATTGATACCGTGACCTCCTAATAGTGACGGTGCTTCATAAATGGAATATGACAGGAAACTTGTATCAATTAATGCTTAAGAATACTTAACTTCCAGGTAGTGCCGCCCTTGAAAAAGGCTTCAATCCAGGTAGTGCCTTGCCCCTCAACAACCCACCCCCCCCGTGCCCGCACATGATGGAACAAGAGTGCCACAGTTGCTACCTTTTTTGTTTTGTGATTGGAAGAAAAGAGAAACTTCATTGACCGTAAAGAAAAGTGTACAAGAGAGAAGCATGCAAGAATAAATTTTCAAGGCTAAAAGAACCAGAATTAAAACGTTGCAACCTCAAGAAGGCCATAAAATGCACCACTAGGGGTTAGAGTCCACAGCGTCTGGCATCCGCAAGACAGATATTAGGAAACAAACAATGAATATAATCTGTCTATTCGATTTCCAGTTGGAAATCCAGCATTGCAGGGCACAGGACACTGTTCGGATCATTACAAGTATCTTTGATTCCGTTGTCTCATTTGTGCTTATTCCAAGCATAGTCATGGTGATGTTGAGAATGCTCTGCTCCATCCAGGTCTGCAAGCTAATTTGTGCTGCGCAAACTCTCTTTTAGATCCCCTGCATTGAAAGATACACTCAGCTGAAATTCAAGGTTTTCTCCTCTCTATCTTGAGCTCCAAAATAAGAAGGTGGAATGCTTTGTTTTCTGAAAAGAGAACTGAAGAAAGGCCGATAATTTTCTAATTTCCATATTATTGATCGCCACAGTTAGGCTGAAATAAAGGGAATAATTATCTGGAGTTTGCTGAAAAGCTGTATTACTACCCCTACAATTTGCATATGAAAATAAGTTTTAGGTTTTCAACATAAATTCCAGGAGAAAAGGAAATAACAGGGAATTGAAATCTTAGAAAATGGTGTAGCTCATAAAAAGCACTACTAGTCAAGAAATACGTAGAAAATTCACGAAATGTTTGACCTAGGATGTGGTTAATGTATTGATTCAATTTATCCATGGACAAGGAGAGAAGGAAATTAAAAGCTGTAGCTTGCAACCAAGAAATATCAACCCAGACATTTAACTTGGTAAGGAAGTGTCTCAACTTTTTTTCTGAACTGAAGGAAGTGTTTTAACTTAGGTCACACAATCCATTCATGTGCCTTCTTGAACTGCATACAAGCTCACACATTGGCGACTTTGGAGTAAGGGTCATTGTTTTATGGCAGGCCTGAATTTCGCTTGCCCCACCGGGCTTTAGCCGAGCCTAGTCCACTCCAAACATGGACAGAGGGGTTAAAGCCCGACCGACCGACCCACCAATCGGCCAGCAAGTTGGACTTGGAGTGCGTGCTAACTCAAGAAGAAGACGCAAAATCCCAAAACGTTGTTTAATCTTTGAGCAAGAAGATGGTAGGTTGCAAGGAATGCTACACTCAAAGCTTGCGGAAACTTGTTGGCCCTTGGTTTGTGTTTCCGAGAAGTTGATGCACTATACGTGCTTTCTCTGTAGTATTGATTTCTTGAATTGACCCTCTCAAATTTCTGTTTGACAAATCCACATAAACAGCAAAGCTTGCACAAGGGTTGCAATTTTTTTATTTTTTTTCTCTTTTGTAATTTAAGATTCCCTTGAACAACCAACAAGGATGCAAGATCACTGGGTCATAACCCTGAGCAACACAAAGCAGAAAAAAGCACCACAATCTAACAAAGCCAAAACAATGCTATCAAACAAGACAATCAATCAACAGTAGACTCCACAAGCAGAAACTTAGAAAACTAGAGCTATCCCCTATGAATCAACAGAAACTCTGCTAGAAATATTCCATGACTAGCATAAGGTCCGATTTTATGGTAGACCTCTGAATATGCCTCCAAGAGCTCACGTGGTACCTCAAATCAGTGGCAATTAGGTGCTCTAACGAAGCCACATCCTCACACTTCTTTTGAAGAACACGACAATGCCCCAGAAGGTCTAGACACACGGTTACCCAACATCATTTGCCTCCAAAGTTGGGGAAGAGTAGGGACACCCAAAAAACAAATGCCCATGTTTCTCAGGGCCAGCTGAGCAAGAGACACACCTATTTATGTCAATCACCACCCAAGTCTGCAATCTATCCATTGAGACATCCTTGTCCCGGGTAGCCATCCATTGAAAGATGCTTGGCCCATCTAGGAACATGGCGCTGAAACCAGATAGCCCTCCACCAAGAAACATGAAATAAGGGATGCAAGCTGACTGAATGGAAAAAATGCTAGAAGCAGTCAAGGTCCATGGTACGAATTCCTATTGGCCAGAGTTTGAAATCAGAGTGTTAGGCGTAGTATCCATGATTTCTCGAATAACAGCATTGCAGCTCCAAGCCCAGAACCACATATTATTCCTTATAATTGATGCCACTTTGAGACTGAGGTTTCTGCCCAAGTTGTGATCACTATTGTCACCAAACCAAGCTTTAAGAGGGCCTGGAGGGTGCCAATTGTCAAGCCAGAAGAAGGTGTATTACCATTACCACTAATATGCCTTATCTAAGGTTGGACCAAGCTTCTCAATCCAAAGATCTAACAGACCATGAAGCATTATTAGGTACTAGCATGTACCATAAACAATGGTACCTAATAATGTACACATGAATCCACTTAATCCATAGTGAATAAGTTTTCATAGCAAGAGCCCACAAATACCTTGACATGGCAGTTTTGTTTCAATCCTTCAAAACCTTGAACCCAAGACCCTCCTCCAACTTGGGGCATACAAACAGAACTCTACTTATCTTAGCACCCGTAGACACAATGGTTTCTTCTACTAGCTGAATTCAAATTGAAGTAAGGAAATTGGTAAAAGGCTACTTGGTGAATTCAATGGGGCTCAAGACGCATAATTCGAAATCCACAAGGGCAGATGTCTTAGGCAAAAATTAAAGCATAAAACCCACTAGGTTCAGAAAACCCTTGCAAGCGGAGGGTTAGAAATCCAAAGAGATTGCTAGGCCAAAAACTTGAAAGTGCGGTTATGTCACGACCCAAACTAATGGGATGAAGATTTCAGGACAGGGTCAGCGAGCCTAAGTCACCCTCAACTTAATCTAAGGAAAAACAGTAAGGAAATTGTTAATCAGAGTAAGTTTTTAAAACCCAAAAAAGGAGTTGAGGAAGCACAAGTTTTTCTCATACGTTCAACATTCCAACATAGCCAAATTAAGAACGGGATTCTCACTCAACCCCAACTTTACTACTTATGATAGAGCTGACTTGAAAAGATGAGTTTGACAACTAAAGTTTGTGTACACATATGCTTTGCATAAACGTTTGTCAAAAAAACAAATGGATAATTAACTCCTTGTAGATGTCATTCCTACTTTGCTTACATTAGTTAGTGTTCTTTTATTAATGGTTTTTGACATAATTAATAATTATATAAATAGTTATGACATCACGGTACTGTGGTTGAACCGGTGACCCGTCCGCCCGGTCCCTTCTCCGGTTCGCTCAACACTCTGGGTTTCAAAACATTGATACCTATCATCAATTTCTAAGTATCTTTCGTGAATACATTTGAACCAGAGATTCCAAAATTAATAAAAAAGAACGGGAATGAGATCGACCCCTCGCATAGTCACATACTTGAAAATAATAATTATTCAGCATTTCCGGAATACTAAGTAGGCGTTGCATACTGCATTGTTAGTTTAACGTCCTGAGGTGTAACAATGACATCTACAAGGGGTAGAATGACAAATTTCAAAGTACGAAGTATGTTAACTCCGGTTGACCCAACTGCCCAAACATTCTGTTTCTGTTCCAGACCCCTCTATCTCTCTCTCTCTCTCTCTCTCTCTCTCTCTCTCATGGCCGTGCAATGGCTTCTGGTATGCCATGGCCTGGTCACACTACTAGTGGTGATTTCATTCCTCTGCGGGCAGTGGCCTATATTCCAAGGCACTTTCATCGAACGCATTCATTACTTCATCGCCTTCGGCCTCTATGACTATTTCCGGTATAATCTCTCTCTCTCTCTCTCTGGTATTGTATTGTCTAATTAGGGTCTGCTCTCTCTCTCTCTCTCTAGTATTGTATTGTCTAATTAGGGTCTGCTAATGTTTCAGACGAATCGTTGGGTATGTGTGTGGCTCCAGAGGCACCGATGCGGTTCTCTCCATTGAGAACTACTGTTGTGATCGACCTAACCCTATCCTACAGGTTTCCATCTGATGAATTATGAACTTTGTTCGTATAATTATCGTGCGCGCGATTTGTTACCACAAATTTAAGGGAAATTTGAATTGAGAGAGATAGTTTTACTCTGCCCCGTACTGTTTGGTCCGCAAAACCGGAACTTAAAAATAATGGATTCCTGTTAAAAAAGTTGGAATTTGTTGCCAGTAGGCACTAGATAATAGATATCAATGAGTTCTGCTCATTTATCAAAAAAGTTTGTATTTTTCATGACAAAAATTTACTTTTTTATGTTGTCGTTTTGCGAACCTGACAATATTTTCGGGACGGAGGAACGGAGGAGGTGGTAATGGGGTTACAAGTGGTTTGCAATTTTTATGCACTATTGATTGTTTTGAGATATCAAAAAGAAAAAGAATGCATTGTTGATTGTTTGGTTATATCCAATAGCAGCATATGCTTGCTTGTATAGTTGTATGGCTTTCCCAAGTTGGAAGCTACATTATATGTACACACAATATTCTTGCCGTTGTGTATATCGTTTAGAGGAATTTGAATTAAGATGTTTATTTTAGAATGGGTTATTAGGGGTTTGCAATTTTGTCCCATACACACAAATGTACCTTGGCCTTTTCAGTGCACACTTAATGGCATGTTATACCCAACATTTTTGTTTTCTTTAATTTTTTTTATTGCCTTGTTAACCGTAATAGTTAACTTCTGGTAAAAAAAAAAAAAACCCTTAGTAGTTAACTGAAACCGCTTCTTAGACTTCTTTGCAATTAGAGTTGTTGCAGTATGAGTTAACTGAAACCTCTTCTTCTTATATCTTTGTGCTTTTTCGTTACATTTACTTTATCCTGAAGGATGAGAAAGTGGAAGAGTTAAATGCTTTGAGTTTTGTAGAATAGGCATCTGTTTTTGGATGAGCACATGGAAATTAAGCTCTTGCAATGAAAATATATCTTCCTGTTTTTCTGCTTCTTTTCTCCTATAACATTATGCAAAAATCTAGATTTCTTTTTGTTTGCAACCCGTGGGACGTGGAAAAGAATAAAGATGGGCATGTGATTGAGGATTTATGTTAATTTTCTTCTGTGGCAGATCATATATTTGGCAATAATTGGAGCTACTTATTACATTATTGTAAAAACATCTTTCATGTATATACCCGGATATTATCTAAGTGAGATTCACAGGTGTTTCTCTTACTCTCTCATGTGTTATTTTTGTTAGTTTTTTTTTTCTACAAATGTTCTAATTTTTTCTTGGACCTTGTGTTCTTTCAGGTACACAAGCTTGTTGGCAGTTGCTGTCGGTATTCTTCTCTTTCTATTGACTAGCTTTTCTGATCCTGGAACTGTGAATGCAGAGAATGTTTCTCTATATCTCTCTGCTTATCCCTATGACAATATGATTTATTCAGAGAAAGAATGTTCAACTTGCAAGATTTTGAAGTGAGTTCCTTGTTGCATTTGTGGGACTTTTAAATGTGCTTTCCCAGTACTTTTTGCTGATGGTTCTTTCCACTGGTATAGACCTGCTAGGTCCAAGCACTGCAGCGTTTGCAATCGGTGTGTGGCTCGGTTTGACCATCACTGTGGATGGATGGTTTGCTTTTATCTTACGCCATGCTTTTGTTTTCTTTTCTTTTTTCTATTCGTAAAAGTCAGAAACTTTTGGTGGTCTGTGCTATGAAATGTCAACATTTTATGTTTCTTCTTATGTGTGTCTCTGTTTTCTGTCATTACTCCAGAATAATTGCATAGGGGAGAGGAACACTCGATACTTCGTTGCTTTTCTTTTATGGTGAGTTAAGATTTATCCATGTTTCGTATCACAGCCAAACAAGATCCCTTTAAAGTGATTGATAACGCCTTTGAGGAATTGTTTTGTGAGAAACATGTGCATAACTTCATAATTAATCAAAAAGTGGAACTGAATATGTGTGAAACTACTTAATTGATACACCTGCTCCATGCAACGTTATGATTTTGATTCAAGTAAAAATCATAACTCTCTGCTAGTTTCCAATTGCGGAAGATTTTGCGGAAGTATGGAGGTAGATTGTGCTGTATTATAGCATCATGGGGGACTACCTTCCTGGAATCAATTAGTAATTAGCTTGAGATCAATTAATTGTTACGACACATGTTGTGTTTGTTAATTGTTACGATATGGCATTAGTTATGTTAGCACCACATGGGGTTTTTATCCTCTATTTCTCCATTCAATTAGCTTGAGATCAATTCTAGAGCAGGGCTTGTTATCTCATTTTTGCATGGCCATTTGTATGTGTCAGTCTCATTAGTAGTCTTACTGTCGTGGTGAAGGATGAAATCAATTAGTAGTAATTGTGCATTGTTCTACTGCCTCTATGGCGTGGATCATCCTCACCTCTGTGTTACATGGAGTTGGGGACAGTTTTCGAGTGCAGGCATGTCTCTAAGTGTTGGATTCGTCTAATTTTTGCCTCAAAGGACACGGGGACACGCCACAAAATGAATATTTTCCTTACTAGTTCTTTTGTTTTCTTCTTCATTAAATAGTGTTTCCTATCTGTCTTAGAGCGTTTCGTGCACACTGTAGGGGTTCTATACATAGTCCAGGGTATAGTCAAACCACAACATATGCTTGCAAGGTGAATGTCCAACTGAAGATATTGGCCACGAATCGCGAACACTGATAAGAGTGTCCAGCATTTGACAGGGGTACTTTATACATATAGAATAGTCCATCTAACATCTCTCATCCTTTGGGTCTTCCGGCATAGATGTTGAATCCACTTGGATTTGTGTTTTTTTTTACCCCTTTTCTGGTAAGTAAACTTTTTCTTTGGGTATGTGTAAAAATTATTTATAGATATACAAGTGGTTCCACAGGCATTTCCTTCTTTGCATTTATGGGACGGTAGCCATTGGGTTGATTCTTGCCGGTCAAGTGAAAGAATTTAAAGTAATCTATATTCTGAAAGGTAACCTTGATTTTTCTATGACATCTCTTGTTGGATGAGCTATGCATGAGAGGCTGAACATGAATATCTACTTTTTGCAGCTTATTATGGGATTGAAAATTCATTCTGGAGTTTGGCTCCACATGTTGTACAGGTGAGCACATTTTTGTAAGTCAGAAGTTTTGTATTGCATTGTGAGACCTTTTGCTTGCAGTTGTGGCTATGATTTGTCTTTGGAAAAAATTAAATGGTTTTTTCCATACTTGGTAGAGTCAGTAAACTTTCATTCATGTCACTGTAGATATTGTGGAAAGCAAAATATTGCTTGGTTTTGTATGCCATTCTGGTTTGGTTGTGGTTCAAGAAAATAGCTAATTTGACTGACTTTGGTTTGCTTTAGCATTCAAGTCGTCGAAACCATGAATATGTAGACATTGTAGAGTGATATAGTCATTTCCTCTCATCTGTACTTAATGAATGGATGCTGGATGCAACTAATGAAAGATCGTCACTCTCATAGTTTCTAACAAAACAAAAATAGGTCAGTAACGTCATTGGAATGCCTGGTTTCTGTTGAAGGTTCATACATGAGACTTGTTTCCAATATTATCATTGTTAGGATGGCTAAATTTGATCATCTTCACTATATTGCTTTAAATGTTATCCTCATTTTTCCCTTTTTCTGTGAATTAGTAGAATATCGAAAAATATTGTAAGTTTGATTTAAGAAGCCTATTAGTTTCTGTGTGGCCTGCTGATCCTTGGTTAGAGTTCCTCTTCGATTGGTTCAAGTGCTTCCTAGCCGTCTTGCCCTAACCTGCACAGTGAACACACGACTAAGACCTGACCGGGATTGCCTGGCAAGGCCTTCCGGTGAGAGGATGAGAATGTGCACAGAGCAAAGCAAGGGACTAGGGTTTTAGGGATTGAATAGTATCTACCTCTCCAGGGTTGCTTTCTTGATATTTATAGTCTGCTTGACTTGCTCTCCAAGTACAAGCATGTGCCTTGAACGGGTCGGCTAACGTCATCGTGACGTCACCAATAAGATCTGGTAACCGTTTTGATGTGAGCTGGCGCTTCCATGTGCACCCATCATTATCCTTTGGCGTAACTGTCCCGGCGCATGGGGAGGCACGTGGTATCACGGTTGACCTCACCTCACCTCTGGCCAAGCTTGAGGGCAGGAAACTCGCAGGGAGAGATGACTAACTGAGTTGCCTATCTTCAAGGTGGCCGAGCCTGAAGACTCTTTCCTAGAGCTGGCAATCAGGTGAGTGAACCTTTGTTCATCGCTAAGCCTCGGTTTAAGCCGAACTTGGGTTTAAGTACGGCTACCCCTCTTGTCCCCAACTTCGGTCTAGTCTTCCCGAACATGGGTTTGGACCACCTATGTTTGGCCTACTACAGTTTCTCATCAGCGGGAGTCATAGTGAACTAACCTATTTGTGATGATTGAGGCCACCTTCTTAAGAAATGCTTAACCCAAACCCTCAAAAGCACAGGACGCAGGTTTTGAGGCATGTTGATGGGTGAGATAATGAACTTCCAGGTGTGACGGTTAGTAAATTGCCGGTGATAAAGATTTTGTTTTAATATGTTGGCTTCTATCCACTCACAATTCTGTTGGAAGAAACCACATATTTTGCCAAAAGCGTACTATACTGCTAATAAAGGATAGTAGAAAGTGTACGTGGATATAAATACGGAAAATTATTAATAAGGTCCAGCGAAGAATATTGTGCTGGAAGGCCAGGACATAATGATGATAATATTTGAGGTTGTCCAATTAGATCAGAACTGCCTCCCAAATTGTCCATTGACCCTTTTTTCCCGTTGAAATATGTATGCGTTTGCATTTGTGGTTTTTATTTTCCTTATGATGTATGGAATTATGCGAAATCATGGTTACCATGGTTTTCAATTTTTGGGTGTGATATTTAATAATTTACGAATGGACTCTGCATATTTTATTGCCTTTAGTGTATACTCCTTATGCTTTTGTACCAACCTATTTTATTTTTCTCCCTAGTGCGCCTTCTTAATGGTTCTTACCTTAAATGTTTTCCTGTCTTGCAACAGTGGTTGTTGGCCTCTTACAACAATCAAATCCTTCTTATGGTGTTTCTGGCCATTGTTTCTTTGCTTCTCTCTGGATTCTTTGGGTATCATGCCCACCTGTGCCTCACGAACACCACCACTAATGAGGTCTATTTCGCTTACCCTGAATTTTATTGAATAAACATGTATGCTGTTTCTTTGGATTATTAGAAAGAGGAATGTAGCGAACAGCTAATAATAAGTTATGCTCCCAATTATCTTTGGCAAGCTGTAATAGCATTAATTTCTTCGAATCAAAGACATAAGATTTGGTGATGCATGTAATTCGTGTTGATTGTTATGTGTTTGCACCATCTAAAAAGCAAAAATTACAATTCATTACAACTCTGTTACACAAGAGTAGATTTAACTGCTATCATAAGCAAATTAAGTAATGCTTCTTGTTCATTTAACTTTAATATTATGTGACTTAACCCAGAAAACAGAAATATTAGGTAGGAAAGAACTCGATTAAGTTGTATGCATCCTTTTCCACATTGTCTCTCTTTTCCAAGCTCCCTTGAGCTCTTTTCTTTGACCCTAGTTTCAATTCCATCTTCACAAATACAAAACTAAATAGTTAATAGCTTTGCGGCTTGAAGCATTTTCCCCGGCAAATCTCTTTCTCATCAGCTTTTATACATATTTTGTTTTGTTTAGGAAATTGCTGATTCCACAATCCGTTCCCCCACCATTTTTGTGAGTGTGTGAGAGGAATGGCTGTGGATGCCATCATTAAATTTGGGACTGTGGATATAGCCATTCACTTTGGTGGCCCTTCTTTTGGTCTGTTTAAGACAGAAAGATTGCTACGGTCACACCTAAGGATGGGGCTACGGTTGGGTTTTCTACTGTTTCTTAACCTGCTAGCTGGGGTTTGTGTTTAGGAAGCGTGTGTATATATATTTCTGGTGATTAAAGGGTTTGTAGTGTAATAATAGGTGGAAAATTTCTTGGATAGAAGCTATGAAATAGTCCAGTACCGCAAGTTTGGATTGGCTGTAGCTTTTGCCAGTAAAGGTATAATAGCACCCAGAAAGGTTTGTCCACAATCAAATTCACGGATAGAATCTAGAAGATGGTTAATTTTGTAGGATTGTCTCGGCTTGGCTTTTGCTTCTGTCAAGAAGGTAACTGCGCTGGTTAATGCATCCCCATGCACATGTTTTGCTCTCTTTTTACCTTCCCCCCCCAAACTAGGCTGTCAAATATATATACATCATATGCTACTGTATTAGGTCACTAGCGAACCTTTTTGAGTTCATATTTCCTGGTCTGCTGAAATGACAGACGTTCAAGTGGGAAGAGTACTTAAGCTGGCAGACAAAGGTACACGAGGCTAAGGCAAGTGATGCGGCACTTGACGCCAGTATAAGCGGACTGAGCAATGAAAGGAAGCCTCCAGTGAGCAAATGGAAGGCCTTCTTCCGGAGATCTCGTTTAGAAGATGTGCAGATGGTCAAGGAAAATTTCTACGACAAAGGGTCCTTCCGAAATCTTCATGAAATAATCTTTCCTCTGTCAACTAGACCACCATTTTCGCAAGCGAAACCAAAATTGGGTTAAGTGCTGCTGTCGAATGATTGTCACTGTGTTTTTAGCTAGCTAGGATTCCTTCGGAACATTTATATGCTACATTGGTAGCTGCTTGTTGCCCCTACCCGTGTTATAGATGGCTGGCATTAGCTTCAACGAGGATGGTATAACTCGTAATTGTTGTAATTGTTTTATTTTTCATCCTAATCGTAATTATTAAAGTTTTCCTCTTCATTCATCATAATTGTCGTACTTCTCATTTTCCTTTATTGTGTTCTTTTCGTCAAGTATCCCCCTTACGTGTCAGGTGTAATCTTGTGATATGACGACAGCTTACTTGAGATTAAGGTTAGACTTGTATTTGCATAGAGAAAAAATTCTTCCGAGAGTTTAGACACTGCTGATTGTTAAAACATCGATTCAGAGGTCAAGATTTTAACTCCCAAGATTCTAGCTTACTGCAGCAAGGTGGAGCTTGTTCCCCTCGCAATGATGCCTTCACCATTGTCGTTGGGGAGTCCAGTTGGCTGTTCGGATCCAAGAGACAAAACCCGTTCCTCAGATTTGCAACCGCCTGCTCCAAGGGGGAGTGGGAGATCTTATCTTCTTAGGAGAAGAGTCTCAACCATCTTACAACCGTGAAGGTAGGAGAGGAGGAGAGCATATGAAGGGGGAGAGAAGAGAGGGCGGAACCGCCAGGGAAGGAATGAATAACTTTCTCTTGAGGCTTTCAACTCCTCAACATACCTAGTTAGATGTGGGCGAAGTTCCACATAACATTGCAAGTTTCTTTCTTGTTCCTACCTTATACCTTATTCTCCTCCTTCCTTTATTCTTAATCCATGGCCAGTTTCATCACCCATTTGGAAATACATATGGACTCTACCTATATCCTTCAAAGTTTAATACTCCATATTTCCGAATACAAATTTAACCGTCACAAGTGCAATCACTAAGAGAGTACAATCACAAAGAAGGAAGATGATCTAAAGAAACACACGAGAATATTATTACACACACGTCTGAGTACATAGTTGGTAACCTCCTCTTTTTATAGAGGAAGAAGACGCCTTGCCTAGAGTCTAGGAAAGTTCCTAGAAAATCAGTATTACACATATGGACATTATTACACCATGGAAAGTTACAAGCGACAGACAAATACAAATGCAAACACTTCCTTTGGGAAAGTTCCTCACAAACCATTACATTATTACAATGGATAACCAATTTTACCATCTTTGACCCTCCGAATGGCATTACAGTTACAAACCGTTGGCTTTTACAGTCGCCCTTTCTGATCAATGGTTGAAAAGAGCCACATACTGAATATACATTTCGAGTAAAAATCAGACTAAAGAAGTTTTTACAGTTCGATTTTCTGTTGCAATTATGAGTTGAGTTGAGCTGAGGTCGGATCAAAACCCGGAAAGACGATGACTATTCGACAGAAATAAGGATAGTTACACCCGAATGGCCCATGAATCTCTATGACCAAGAAAAATAAATACAAAAAGAGAAGGAAACAATGTGTTTACGACCACAACCATGAGAGAGAGAGAGAGAGAGAGAGAGAGAGAGAGAGAGAGAGAGAGAGAGAGAGAGAGAGAGAGAGAGAGAGAGAGAGCAACCTTTGTCAAGTTCAAAGATTATTATTGCTCATTCCATAAGAAAAATGATTACAATCATTGTTCATCTTCGGGTTCAGCCAGATCACAGTGATGAACTCTTGTTCTTGGACAGCTTTCTGCAGCATTCGAAAATGCTGTCATACACCTCGTCATATACTGCAGCTTTGTCCAAATTCAATACAAATTGAACGTGAACAGCTTCGATTATTTTGTAGTACCTGCACCTCAATGAAACACCACCTCTAAAATTACTAGAAATGAATCACTATGGTGAATAAAAGTCAGCATAAAGGTACTTCAGAATCAACACAATTTTGAAATTTTCAGCGACTTGCATTAAGACACACAAAATCTTCAAACCTTGCTAAATTGAACCTTATTTAAAATGGTTTTATGGTTGTCATGGAATACTTATAAGGTCTCCTGTTGGGTAACTAAACTAAGACATCCCTTGCTGATTCTGGTATCCAGGAGGAGGATTGCTGTATTTGTAAGGATTGTTTACGGCCATAGATCTAACACTTTTTGAGTAACATTTGAATCTGCATTCCAAATTTCACATAATCTAGTCTTACTTCTGTTTTTCCAAGTAACTTGAAATGAAACGTAAAACAATCTTGATGCTAAGAGTTTTGAGTACAAACCATATGCCAGGTTGAGGCTGCAGTAGGAGCTCAGAGTCATTTGCAACGAAGCAGTGTGGATGTTCAGTTGGGAGGTGAGGGTGTGTCATGGATATGGTGTTGAGTTCCCCATCGTTGTCCTGCCAATCCTCATCCCTATCATTAGCATAGGAGTGTGGAAAGTGTATAAGCGACCAATGTTTTTTTCCCGACATGTTGAAATCAATTTGTAAATAGCAGGTTGGTTTGGGCTGTAAATGATTCCAACGTGGTTCATACATGGTCAAATGTTAGAAGTCCTGCCCAAATGAATGCCGAGAGAAAGTGCGTGCAAGAAATTGGAAAAACATTCATTTCACATGTCAAGGATACCGAGAGATTGCAAACATTCATTTCACATGTTGTATTTTCTTCTTCCCAAATGAATGCCGAGAGAAAGTGCGTGCAAGAAATTGGAAAAACATTCATTTCACATGTCAAGGATACCGGGAGATTGCAAACATTCATTTCACATGTTGTATTTTCTTCTTCTTCTTCTTCTTCTTCCTGAGGCTAAATGGTGTTTCAAGGTGTCCTAGAACATCCTATACATAAGCTAGAGGTTTTTATTTGGCAAGTTAATTTTTGTTGTGCAAAAAAAACCCCCGGGAAAAAAGGACCAAAGGCATACACTTGAAGTCCAACTATATCAACACAAAGCAAAAGCAAGAAAAAACCAGACAGAAGGTAATTGAAGATTATCAGTCAAAAGTTAACTAGCATACGCACCGATAGCCTTCATAGGGGAGTGGAACATTGGTGGGGTAACGCCAGCGGCACATCTCAGAAATTTGGATGTAAAACCAAGGATTAATTTCCATTATGGGGGCAGGAATTGTGACGCTGTTTATTTTTCTTGTACGCTTAGTTGCATAGCTGAAGTAGAACGTGTTTGGAAATGTCTTAAGCTTTTGATTAATTTCCATGGATCCTTGAATGGTAAGATCAGGAAGCACCCAATCTCCTGAACCAAAAGGACCCGCTTTTCCCATCAGGCAATTGAAAAGACCCTTAAGACCAACTTTTCTCCATGACATGTCAAAGTGATCAAACCCAAAAGTGTAGTAGGATTTGAGCCAGGAAATGTCCATCCAATCACTGAAAATAATTGATAATCGGCACAACTGAAGTGGACTTATTGCTTTTATGGATTTCCAGTTTTCTGGCCTGTAAGAACAGAATAATATGTTTGAGTCTTAAACGGGGTGATTAGAGTTCTCAGAGATCTATCTTGGACAAAACCAAGTATCGGCAAAACATATCAAGTACTTTTTAACATGCAACACATATATCACTGGAACAAACAAGTAGGTTACTTTTTTTAGAATAACTTATATATGATACTTTGTACAAAATATTCTTTCTGGCCTTCATTTTAAGCATACGGCCCCAAATGTTTGCTATCCCATTGATCTTTTAAGTTTAAGTTGTCCATCATCTCTAAGGGTCTCTATTAAGTCTAACTGTCTAAGAAATAACTCCAAATGGTTAGAATCTAAACACCAATGACAGTGTTTGCAAAATATATTAGTTCTAAAACATGAGCTCAATGTCACTTCCGCCTCAACTCTAATACTACAGCGATGTGTGTGGATTGCAGGGTTTTATAATCTGGCAGGTCTAAAGCCATTAGTACAGGAAAGGTGTACATAATTGTTTAATGGAGATCCGAAAGCATCAAAATTGGAGCTTCTGAAATCAGTTTTCAGCAGTTTGTAAACTGTTTTTGGCCCAGAGTCGAGGCTGAAGTTGTAGCAAACACACTGGCACAACTTTCCCCAGATAAAAATGCAGAAGCTGCCGCCAAAATCTTTGACAGACACCCCCTAACTCAAGATGGTCTTCGGAAACTAAATTGAAGACGTGTGATTTCTAGTACAACAGTACTGAATATAGATAGGACAAGATTGATTTCTTCTTGGACCATATGAGATTCCTCTATGTATTAGCTCCAATAAAACAATAATTTCCTGTCCAGATTATGACCATCCAAACAGAGTCCTACATGTTTAGATACAAACTGACAAGAAACACCTTTGGGGCAAAACTGACACAGAATACATACTTTATCTGCCATTGGGGTACTTTACCGACAGTGAGTTAATGGTTTAGAATTTTCTGTTTTCTAAATCTCGATCAATATGACTCAAATTGAAAACCTATTAAATTTATCTGAAAAATTAATAACTTAGAGAATCGAAAGTAACAAGAAAGGAACACTTGGGAACCATACAGGTATTTTAAGCCAAAAACAATTATCAGAATGAAGGATATATGGTTGAGAAAAAAATTCACTTCATGCCGGTTATGTATGTTCTTGTGCTCCCATTAAAAGCTCCACAGATGGCAGTGAGGCTCAAAACCCAGTTCTCTGAAGTGTTTTCATAACCCCTGAAAGCCTGAATTGGTTTTAGAATTATTAGCTTTCAACAGCTAGAGATTCACTCACTCGATAAGGAAGAGGTCAAACGGACAAACCTTATCTGCCAGCATTTGGTGCAAGACACGAACTGTCTGTGCTCCAGCTGAATGCCCAACAAAATGAATGGGGCGATCTTCATCCCACTCAGGGTATTTCCCTGCAAGTTTAAAATAAATGACATGCATATAATGGAAGAAACTGTCAAGTGTCGACAACAAGCTCATCTGAATCTGCTTAAGGAGGGGCAAAGGCGTGCAACAATCATATTATGCGATCGTTCCATGTGCTGATACCCGGTTAAATTGTTGAGGAACAACTTATTTTACTAGTTCATGAAATATGAGTAACTTCAGCAATCATTTCATCAGCGATTGTAGCTTGATGCAATGGTAGCAGAACTAGAGGTCTGGTATTCAAACCTTGCTTGTAAACTCTTCCAAACCGTGAGTGTCCACAAGCTTTGCTGTGCTCTTCTCCGTAGTCAACTTGGCCACCTTTCAAATAGTAGAACTGCCTAGCTCTGAAACCTAAAGCCCCGTAAAGACTTGCAAAAGAATATACACATAACCAAAGAAACTAAAGAGAAAGGATCATTTACTAGTTTCCCATGCTTCAGCAGCTCACCTATCATGAATACTGGTTAATGAACCCAAATCCGGGACAAAAACCCTTTCATACTTCTTTTCAGCCCCTCCAAAGTACGATACATGCCCCATTTTCTGTAAACGAAATAAGTTATCAGAACAACAAATGTTTCAAAACCCATTACAGAAGAATAATCAATGTTATCAAAACAGAATCCTGTTAATATCCATAGAGAAGGGCCGATCAAAAAAAATAAAATAATCCATACAGAATGATGCTGAAATTTTTGGTCATCTTAGTTCAACACCCCATTGTGCCTCTTAAAAATGAAAATTCCGTCACATCATTTTGAATAGAGTGCAATTTTGTTCACCCTCCTTAAAAGAGGGTGAACATTACCCTCTCTTTTATTGGTTGAAATGGTGTGGATCCTATCACAAAGTGATATCATGCTTACCATTCAATACACTTTTTGGTAAGCATGGCATCACTTTATGGTGGGATCCATATCGTTTCGACCAATACGAAGGAGGGTAATGTTCACCCTCTTAAGTGGAGGGTGAACAAAACTCAACTCTATTTTGAATAGGTTTTCCAAATAAAATTCTGTTTGTGCATTAATTTTTCTGACAGTGAAATGGAAGCCAAACGACTAAAACTTGATCACATACCCCTTCTCCAAATCCAAAAACACCGTGAACTAGTACAACAGGAGGCAGTTCACAAATCTTTCTTCTCTGATTGGATAAAACCTCTCCGTCCACAGGGTCTACATTTGGATTACAAGATTCTGTTGAAGCAACTGAGAGATCAGACGCTACAGCTTTAATAAGCATGAAAATCCCAAAAAACAGCGGAACAAGCCCAGTGATGAGAATCCAAGGCAACTTCAGTATTTCCATGCACAATCCCATCACAATAAGAAAAGGGTCTCTCAAGTACTTGTTAAACATCGATAGTACTTTGTTTCGGTTTCCAAGAACTTAACAAGGAGGAGGAGGAAAAATAAGGCAAAGCTCGAAAGTTAAATTTAAGAGTAGTGAACTGCATGAATTACCATTCTTTCATACAGACCGGCAAATGTTGGCAGGGCTACGACATATCCTTCGGTCTACTAGATTGTGTAGAGATATCTACAGATGCACCAACTCGTAATAAGATTTTAATGGCCATAAAGTATGTCATGCTCAAAGAGAAGCTGGCTTCATAACTCTTTCAAACTTAGCTGGGGACCCCTACAATGCTAGGAGCTTGTTTTCTTGGAATTCCATAACCAACCTAGCTATGGGGTGGCTGGGTGGCCAATCCAATGAATGTGTATGATTCAAAAACTAGAAAGGAAGCAACAAATAAATAAACGATTGAACATATTCGAAGTCCATACAAATAAATCCCGCAAGCCATATGTAAAGAACTGGTAAATGCGAACCACGAGTTGTTAAACAAATTAATATTTTTGATCAAGCACAAACATATTGAATTCGTAAGGGTGTAAAATACTGACCTCCCTTGAGGTTTTCGACGAATAATTTGGAGCCCCATTGCATTTACGGCCATCGGGTCACGAACTACCATCAGTTAGCCAACCATTAGCCAACTAACAGGATGGCTAATGTCTGGTATTTGCTTTTTTTGAAAAACCAGGTTTAAGCTTCTTCCCTATACCTTCTCTCTGTGGATAACAATGTCATCTTGTCAACTAGCCTATCAAGAGGTGGTGTTTTATTAAAGTTCCCGAACTTAGGGGATCCTCTTCAACACCTCCATCAGCCAGTTATCTTGAAAGAGATGATTCAGTGCTCCCGGGGCACTGCCACATGATGCCCCAGACCCATTTTCCACCACACATTGGGTGTCACCCACACACTTCAATCGTACACCACGCATCATCGTGCGGTGGAAAAGGGTATGCGGCACCACGTGGCAGTGCCCAATAATTTTTCCTGATTGACAATACATCACTCACGAAGCCAATTGGGGAATCTGCCATGGATGACAGTAGCGGTTTCTTTCACTAAGGCAAGGCAATGTAAAACAATAACCTTGGCCAAGGTCAAGTACCAAATTTCGGAAGAGCTGTGTGTTGGTGGGTACTGGTTAGAATCGGGTTTTGAACAAAAGGAGCTATGAAAGCCAGACTCTCTTTCAGTATTTCTTGCAGGAATTTGTTCCAATTGCAATGAGTTACAGAAATATGTGGGTATGTTATGATGTTGCTCTCCTTTTGAGAGTTCGCTAACTTTGGTGTAGCATTTGATTTGTCGCTAATGTATTGGTAGACTATGTCCTATATTTAGTTGATTATATTTTACTAATGCATTGGTCACACGGTACACAAAATGCGGTTACTATAGCATGGCTCACAAGAGCTTGGAAGCAATGATGATTAGTACTTATCCGTCCCAATTTGTTTGTCTATTTTCAATGTCTGTACCAGTTTTCAATTGCTAGTATCGTAGACATAGATCTCAAAAAATATACAATATAAATCTTGCTTGGTAGTTATTATTGATTAATTCTATAATATTAAATTTTCAAAATTATAAAATAACATTGTAGATCAGAAGATATTAAGCAATTAAAAGATGATACTAACATCGAAAATAAACGAACAAAATGAAATGGAGGCAATATAATAATTACTTTTTTGGGCAAAATATAGTTTATAAAACTGTGCCAGTTGAGAACGTATTGCCAAACGCTCTTTAAAATTGCGTTATAGAATACAACACAGCATTTTGAAAATGCCCTAAACTTCCCAAATTAACTTTTCAAGCTAATTTACAACCGTGAAAATTTCGTATCTGGCTCATACAGAGTCGCAAATCAGCAAAATATATATATATTTTTTAACGGAGCAAATGGATTGTTTACATACAGCCAAATATGAAGTATATGTATGGAGAGCTTCAAAAACAAAAAACAGTCCAGGACATGTTAAAAATACACTGTATTTCTCTTGTAAACAAAATTTGTGGGGGGGTCTCCCCTACTTTGCTTTCCTTTTTTTACCATTTTTACCAAACTTTTTCCCCTTGGATTTGCTCTTCATTTGGGAAGCTCTGTCTGCCTTTTTCTGCCTTTCTTTCCGAACTTGATCGAGATCTTTAATCTCCGACCGCACATGCGCATTGGGAATTGACAGCTGCTTCCTGCCACCTCTGAACCTCGACCCATTGCCTCCTCGGAATCCATTACCTCCTGCCACATAAACGACCGGAGGTTTTGGTTAATTATAACTAAGCAATATTACACAGATGGAAAAGCAACATACAACTAATCCTCTTTCAAGACAAGTGACATACAATAAACATCAATAATTCAAAGCAAACAAATTTTTCTACCCATCACAATTCACAAAGGCATCTAAAATTTTGGGAACAAAAAATTTTTTCCATTAAAGAAACTTCAATTTCACCGATGGATATCAAGCTTTGGTCGACACACCACTTCATGACTCACATTAAGTGACAAGAAGTTGATAAATGTTCAAGTTAGAAAGCGCTTTAAGAACTTCCAAAAAGAAAGGGGGAGAAAAAGATTGTGATTTGAGGGTTCCATAACAATACCCGGACACCCTTGATTAGAACAACGAATACAACATTTTCACAGTTAAGCATGATGACCCATTCTAAAATCACTGAATGCAAGGAAGGACCAACAAAGGTGACTTTAAGGCCATCAAATGGCAGCTTCTGGTAGATGTCATGGCAACATCAGGGCAAACTTGCTAAGGATTGCACTCCCAAAAATCCAGTAGTTATCAAAAAGCCATTGTGTTTGGTATTCAGGAATGAAGCTAACATCAATCTACGAACCCAAAGAGTTGGGCTTTTTTGGAAACTCGTAATACAAATCAATGACAGAAATATGAAGAGGAAAGAACAGGAAATGGTACTGCAATGGACTTAATTTTCAGGTGACACTAAAGGACCTAAGTAACACACTACCAACCACTTGCTCAGCAGACAACTACATCTTCTTACTTCTGCGTCCAGGCAATGGGGAGGGAGACGGGCGTATATACCTCCTACGCTGTTAATCTTCATGTTCTCTCAGTTTAAGACTAATAATTATTCATCTTGATATGAAAAACAAACTGAGTCAGCTAGGCATAAGAACAACTTAGGGGCTAAGATCCCTCAACTGATGGAGTGAAAAAATTGCTTGTGTTAGTAGCTCAGACTATGGACATAAAAGACATCTCATAGTAAACACCATACCAAGTAAACAAAATGATAATGTTTCCAATTGGGAACAAAAAAGTAATGACCGAAAATCGTTTACCAGGTAAGCAATCTGCGAAGAATGTAAAGGAGGGAACTCCAATAATTAGTACCTAAAAGGTATCAAACCTCCAACCATGCAAGAAATGAAATACCAGTGATATTGAAATCCCACTAGGATATAAATGAAGTCATAATGCAAATAAGACAAGAAACTATACTATAAACGAAAAGGGAAAAGTGTCGTCAGCATTTTTGAATGCCAATGCAAAAATAAAGCAGAACGAGTTCACAAAATTCAAGAAATAAAAACTCAAATGCAAAAAAGTTTCCAATCTTGTAAGTACTTACCTGCCAAACTAGTGGCTTCTTCAACATTGCCCTCATTACTGGTTCCTCTGAGGGAAATTTTACTGTGCGAACGCTCTTTCCACTTCTTGTATATCCCAGTTTTGTTAGCTTTTGCTTTTGCACCACTCTCTGTTTTTACCTGTTCACCATTAAAACATAGAACGTAAATAATTGTGAAAAATAAACATATATTCTAGCACAAGTAAAATCAGTTCTACACATGGATAGCATGAAACAACTTTTCCGTCATAAAATAAAACAACTTAATCACGTACTCCATTGAGGCGCAACAGAAATTGATAACCCAGCTGAATGAAAGTAAATAAATATAGCGGAGAGGCATCAAAGAAGTCTATTTCTCCTTTTTCTTTGCGGGTCGGCAACAAAGGACATAAGACTACGTTCTTATCATGAAATTAGGGGCATCCATATCTTCCATGCAACTTCACACTCTTCTGCATACTGTCATAAGCAGTGTGCACCATTCTACCCAATGTTGAAGAGGGGCTTTAGACTTCCTAACAGGAGTTGTATTATGAGTGACTCTATCAGATAGCAGAAGAAACGATCAATCAGCCAATAACAGAAAAAATATATGACACCTTAGGCACGAGTCCAACACGTGCCGAGGAGAGTTCAACGATTGTTTGTGTCAAGGACACAGCAACAAGCCTTGTATGCAAAGTACAATTTTTTACCAAATGCAATGTGGGACGACAAAGGAGGCGGGATGCGTACAACTTGACAAATTTAAACACAGAAACCATTCATCAGTTTCTGTAAGATGAAATATGGAGTGCAGTATTGTGCTCGCCAATCATCAAATACTCACCATTCTTAACATTAAGTAGAGCATGTTTAGTACCCATTAACTTGCAACAAAATCACCCTAGACCTAATCTCAAGGAACAAAGATTCTTGTATACCTGTTTCTTCTGTATGCCAATTATAGATATGAAATCTTCTTTACATAAATGTAAACATCAAAGATCCTTGTTTGCCGAGAAAAAAAAAAATCAAAGATCCTCGTTAAATACCTTTCCACTGGCTGTCACGCGTTCCCCATTGTTCAATTTGACATACTTCTTACTCCTCTGCCATGGAAAAGAGATTCAAAGAATGTAAAAGGAGACGAACGCAAATAAAAGCAGGAAATAAATGTCCAACAGATAAGGAGATACCTTATCCCAGTGGAATCTAGTCTTTTGTTTCTGCAAGCCCTCTTTATCATCTGCAACTAGATCAAGCACCGCAGCATCTAACCTATTCAATTAATTAATCACGACACCAAAAATAAGTATACTCCTAAAAAATCAAAGAACAAGCAAAAGTGCATAATACAGAGATCAATAATTTTAACCCCTAATGCTCAGGTGCACTACAGGTAAAGGTAGTACATACAACGATCTAGGAATTCTACTTCAAACATCTAGCAGCATATTCCACTTTTGAATTGATTAATGTTAATTATGTACGATAGAATTTTTCGATTTTTTGGTTTATCTCTTAATCCACTATACAGGACATCATACGATCAGATGATAAAATAACTATCTTGGTTTCTTTAACCAAAAAGAAATGCTAGTTTTAAGATTCAGTATGTTAAATACTTACATGGAAACTCGGTTTTCGCTGATGCACCAATGTCAAAACAATACGACACGGGTGCGGTATATGTACCAAACCCAGCCTTTTTGTTTTCCCAAGTGCTGATGATTCAGAGAGAAAGAAGACCATCTGGGTCTTCAACAATCTCTGATGAGTTTGATGTGCGGCACTAGTTGGGCTTGGTTTGCTTATAGTGGCTAGGGTCTCTTATGAGATTTATGGGACGTACAATTTATCTCATATCCTCAGGGATCAAGGGGCAAAGGGATAAATGGATTTGGTCCAAGAACAATTGAATAAATGGGCCACTGTTGATTAGTGGATTGAGAGGGATATTGGGCGATTTGGCCACTAGGTTATGACTTATAAATAAATGGGCCTAAGTCTTAAATATTTCAGGAAATAATTATTTAATGTATCCCGGCATCTGTATCCAAATACCGTGCAGGACCGTTCAATATTCACTCCATCCCGCACCCACATCCATGTAACACAGACATCCACATTCTCTCTTTCGAGAATACTTGGCCTCTCATGCAGAAAAGTTTCGGGCCTAACATATGTTAAAGAGTGTTGGAGAAACTTCAACACCCTTGAAAGTTTTCCTTTGTATTTATAAAACTTACAGTAGAAAAGATAAAACTAGTACAAGAATATGAAGAGAAGAGTACTACACTCGAGCAAATATTTATCTTTACCTGTTTGACTCAAAGCCTTGGTTGGCACTTACCGAGAGTCCTGCCTCCAAATGCTGCAATTGATAACACAGGCTAAGTTAAATAGTTGTAAATATGAACTTCACAGAGCACGAAAAATAAGTTAAACACAAACTATCCCCCGATAAAACGACTGAAATGGATGCACCCAACTGCGACCAGAAGCGTTAATTCATTATGAGAAACATTACATACTACAGTTGGAGGCATATTAACATAAAATAGAACAGAGTGACCTACTTGATTTGTTGGTACAGCACTTATAAAGAACTCCTCATCCTTGAAGGTCTTCACCTTCCTTTTAAAACCGGAAACTGCCAGAATCAATGGAATGCATCAAGAACAATTATAAGCAAACAATAAACGGGATTCCTAAAGCTACAAAGTAACATGAAAACCAAACAAAAACAAAATTTCCCATGTTTCCTTTCAAAGTTTGCTCATTCTATTGTTAGCTGGATTTATCTTATTTCAGGTTAGTCTCCTTTCAAAATTTCCCATGATCCTTAAATTCAAAGTTGCTCAAATAGGAATGTTTCAAACCAGATCTACTAACAAACTTTCCCACTTTCTTAATTTTTAAAATAGCTCCTTTATCAAGTGAATAACATAAAGAGATACAGAACACTTTTGCTACTTGGTGGACCTGAAGAATGGTTCTTCTAGGGTTTGACAGCACTAGTAGGTGTAAATGAGATTACTGATCTTAAACTCACTTTCCAGTTTTCTTCTGCCGGGGCTCAAACTGAAGGGAGTTAACCGTTTCCACTTATACTAATTTAAGAAAAAAAAGTATCACATCATTGTGACAGCAGATGGAGCCATGGATATGGAGACGCCTCTAAAAAAGGTCAACCCTTCTAATTTTGATTTAAATCGAAAAACTCAAAAAACTAAAATTAAGGGTGACAGCCGTAAACATGGCTATTTAATAGGCATCAGGTAGTGCGTAAAGGTTCTCTCTTCAGTTCATGATGTCAGCCATGAGGTTCTCCACTACTGCACAAGTGGTGGTCCACAAATAAACAGTTTATATAGAAGTTCTTGTTAGATTTCTTGGAGGGTTCCAACCTAAAACCAATTGGCAATAGGTGGAGTAGCCTCTTGAATTTATTAACCAAGCTTGGGTGGCTTAGATGAGCGATGTGAGACAAGTCTAACAGTTCTCACGATGCAAAACATCCTTATAGAAGTTTCACCAGGCTAATTTGCCGCAATTGAATACTATAAGACTTATCATGCAAGACAGCGGATCAATATGAACTAGAGAAGAGATTGGGCGAAGGATAAACCTTTTTTCTCCCTCTCCTTCGGAAAACTGATTTCAGATTCCATTATTGCCTGTAACAAATATCAAGCAATTTATCTCATTTGATAGAGAGAGGAAATAAACGTACAACAGTCAGATAACTGTGTGAAGATACCATGTATGTTGTAAGCAATCATTCCTAGAAACCACTAAACCAGCATAACATGTTAACATGGGTAAAGACCCAGTCCTAGGCAAATCATCACCATTCCAAAGTAGTCCGTATAGGATGAAGTATCCTTTATAGTTTATTCTTTATCCAAGAATTTAAGATGGTTCAGATTCAATCCCTCATTCACAGCCTAAATGTTATGGTCCATCTAATAGAGTGGGCAAGATGCCAGCTTTGGCAATTCAAGCTAAAAGCAAAAACACTAGGTTGCTAGAAGAACATAGACATTGATAATGATAACTAAGAATTACAAAGACAAGGAATAAACAAGTATTATCAAATCGACAAATTATTCAAAGACTATTTCAAAGTCGTAAGTCCTTGTTGATCAAAATAAAAAGTCGAGAGTCCTTATATGCTAGTTGAAGTTTCTGAAACTACCATTCAAGTGGGTCTCACACCTCCCAAGAAACCAAACATCAGAAATATATCTTATAGATCCTTTAGCAGATGGCAACTCCATCAGAGGCAGGAGTGCGTTGAGTGGATATTGACCCCCAGCTGGCAGTTAAATATTTGTGCTCCAAGGTTCGCACTCTCACAAGAAAGAAATGATTTCTTATAATTACCTTCGTGTCCACTGTCCAATGGCCCAAAACAAGTGATCTCAGTGGATAATTCCAGTGTCTATTAATTGAGCCCAAATAGCCCTTATGGCCCAAATCAAGAATTCCTGTGGCTATTAATTGCACCCAAATTGCACCATTTTCAAATCTGCAGCTAGAGCAATAAAACCAGTACCACTCCATTGCTGCTTCTTACTTGGCAAAGTCTACACAGGTGGGTATTACACTCTTTAAACCAATAGCTTCCAGTAGTAAATCTAGTTTTGATGTCGATTTCTACTAGAGATGAAGTAAACATTTTGCAGACGCGATCAAATAATAAGCACTAAGTATACAACCCCTAAATATCAATTCATATTGGTTCTATTACTTAATCACCTACTAAAGAATTAGAAATGACTATTTTCGATAAGCAAATCCCAATAAAATACTTCTGACATAACCACCTTTGAAAGCACAAAATCACCACACAAAAAAAAATGCAAAGTACATTCGATGATAAAAGCCCAGAAAATAGAGGTAAGATAAGATTTGAAAGGTAAGCTCGGATAAATGTGACGGGTGGGCCTGATACAACGGTAAAGTTGCTCCATTGTGACCTCGGTCACGGGTTCGAGCCACGGAAACAGCCTTCCTGCTGGCAGGGGCAAGGCTGCATACATCAACCCTTCCCCAGACCCCGCAATGGCGGGAGCCTCGTGCACTGGATTTGTCCTTTAAGCTTGGATAAATGTCCGACATTCTTAACCTAAAAAATAAATACAAAAAAATAAAGTAACTGACACTAAGACCAAGTAGGCCCCATTTCAACACAAAAAGGGACATTAGCCCCGTTCCAGAACGATAAATAAGCACTTATTTTTTAAGAAGGCAATTTCAAACTCAAAAATCATGTGTTTGATAGATCTCATTGAGATCTTTAATACGGTGCAAAAAAAATTGAAAAATTAATTTTCATTTACATTATTTTTGAGTTTAAAAATGTGAAATAAGTACTTATTTTTTAAAAAGGTGTTTTGGAACGGGGCACCTATCATGTGCAAAGTAGAACCAAACCACTAAGAGCAAGCCCACCTTTGTGCCAAATGCTATGCCGAAGCCAAAATTTGGCATGAAGAATGCCCAAATCCTCTCCACTCCTATGCCAAATTCGATGCCAAACTTTAGCAATGCCATCCTTTGTGCCAAATTTGGCATCAAATTGGCAATTTCCAAACTTGCCACATCACATTCAAATTGTGAGAAAGGTGGTTGCAAAGGGGGAAGAAAGGTGGTTATGCCTAAATGGCGATGCATTGATGGAGCAACCCTGCCACTTCTTCTAGCAAAATGACAATGTAGCTAGCCAACAAAGGCTTTAACAATGCCGTTTTGGCACCAACGGTCAATGAGTCACTTGCCCAAATATCCACTAGTAGAGAACTGCTTCATTCTATTGATGCACATTCAAGAGATAAAAAATCGTCCAGCAAACAATCCAAAGGTATGATTGTTTCCAAAACAGTGACCGGAGACAAAGTTGTGCAATCTACCTTCACAAATGGAATGGCAACACCATGCCACAAAAAAAGACTGGTCAAATTTATGGGATTAATTTCGTGAATCTTTTCATCCCATTATGCTCTCTACCCAAGAAAGACTACCTTACTGACTGAACACATCCAGCAACATTCACAAAAATGTACTTTCAAAAGAAAAATTAATGTGGACAATGCATATCTTTTACCTAAACAAGTAATAACATCAAAACAATCATACATAGGCAAGGCACCCACCCACAAAAACAGTTCAAGAAATCAAAATAATGCCTTTTCGACGCAGCAACTCAAAAGCAAAATAAACATGAACATATTAACCAGAGGCTTACCTTTGTCGCATGATCGTTAGAGCGTTGCTGACGTACTGTGTTAATGATTTCCTCATGAATAGCTCGTTTTTTCTTCATGACATCAACCCATTGACTAGAAGGGCCCTAGAATTAACTCTTAATGTGAAGATAGGTCAACAAAACATAATAAGAAACTAAATAAGCAGTCCCCTCAAAGTTAAATGCAAAGTGCCAAAGTGTGACCAGTGTCATTCCTATGACCATTGCTTGGAATCTTAACACGGAGTATAAAACAATGTTTAACTGACAAAACAGTGTCAGATCCCTCGAAAACTATTTAGCCGATAACTTGCATAATTAGCATACAAAAGAAAGAAAAGAAAAAAGTTAATTAGAATCATAAGATAATAGTGCCAACTGATAAAGTTATAGCTCCAACACGCAGGACGGAAATCATGCACATTTTGCAACCACATGCTATAGAGGTTTTAGGGCATAAAGAGCTAGTGAAATGTGCCTCAGGAAGTGGACTACAAAAATATGTAACGTTCTACAATACAGCAGTTCTCCATAAGTCCAAGACAATCACTGGGCAGAAGATGTTGGAACCTTGGCTTGAGGAATTACAGAAACACAATTCAGAACCTTCCAGAAGGGGCAACAAGTATTTTTGTTCACTTCGTCCATTAGTCGTACATGGCTAAATGCACCTTGTGTCAAATTAGTGTTGTGTTTTACGAATGATCAAAGATAAAAAACAAGTGAATTAGTCGACTTTGTCCATTGAGTTTCCAATCTTGAAGGAAAAGGTCTCATCAGAGAGTAAATTTTTTTAGCTTTCTAAACAACTTCCATGTTTTTTTTGGCAATTTCATAGGCAAGTTACTTGATGATTTGGTATGCAAGATGGTTACAATTTTCTCGTATAAACTCTCCTTTAACATGGCTTTTAGAATTTCTTTTCTATCTTTTCCACCCTCAACAGTCAAGCTAATAATTTTAATAGGCATTGCATATAGAACAACAAAGTTCATCATATAAAGACACAATGAACTGTATCCTCCAATTAATTTCTTTTCAAACGATTGTACATATATGAAAAAAATGAAAACAACTATTACTACTAGATGCTTATCTTCATACACAACACCAAGCTTAATCTATACAAAAACACCAGTTACAGTGATTGAATGCCAATTATAATGATTTCAATATATTTTGAAACATGTCAAAACGAGTGCACAAGGCTCTGGCAAGGTCTAGGAGAGAGAGGAGGCAGACAACCGCATCCCACGTTATTATCGACAGCCTAGTTCTCATGACATGAACCCACCACACACCACAGCGCAGGAGGCGGAATCTCAAAACACGGAAGCAAAAGAAATTTGAGCAGTGGGATGGAAGATTGTATTTGAAAATTACATATGTATAAAGAATCTAAGTTTGTTTAGCAAGCTGGATAGTCAAAAGACTCAAAACATTGTAGCCTCATGTTTGAAAATCTTGATCGAATGTGTAAATAACAGTGTTATCAAATATAACACATTTCGATCATGACAATAAGTAGCAATATCGCAGACAAGAAAGCAAATAGGGGGCATGCAAATGAATGATGTAAAAGAATGAGAAAATGAAAATTCACAACATATAAAAGCAGGGATTTACTTTTAGATGCTTTGATTTAGCAGCTTCACCTTCAGCTTCCAAAATAGTCTGCTTGGGCCTGCAATAAGCAAAACATTAAATGGTGAATGCTTACAGCATCAAGTTCCAAAGGTTTCATCAGCATGAGAAAGGGAGAAATTAAGGGAAGAAAATAGTGCATTCAAAATCCTCAAAGAATAAGTATATAGAAGTCACCTGAAGGCTTTCAACCGTTCTGAAAAGGCCAGTGCTGATAACTCATTAGCAGCTAGAACGTTTTTGAAAATTGGATGCAACCCTTCACGGGGTAAATCCTTTGCTCTCCTGATGGACTCCCTTGAAGGTGATGGTTTTGTCTTAGAATACAAACGAAATGCATTTGTACAAGCTTTCTGCAAAGAATTAAGTTCAGCAGACGAATCAATAATTTCACGAACTCTGTCAGAAACAAGATCGATAACTGTTTGAGGGAAACGCCCATAAACAGTTTCTCCATTTAAAATTGCTAGATCAACTTCAGACATTACTGCATCCATATCTTGCAAAACCTCCTCTTCCGTGGGAGCAGCTCTGACGGGTTTTGAGAGAAAGAGATTAAGATCTAGAAGGTAAGGCAAATCTTCAGAAGTGATAAAGGAAAACGCGGTACCAATCCGACCTGCTCTTGCAGCTCGGCCAACTCGATGGACAAAGAGTTTAGGTTTAGGGGGAAAATCCCAGTTAATAACATTATCAAGCAGCGGGATATCAATACCCCTAGCGGCAATGTCAGTCACAATAAGCAACATAGTCTTTCTTGCCCTAAATCTTGATACATGCATCTTGCGTGCTTCTTGATCCATATCTCCATAACACACAGAAGGCTCGATACCATCTTCTCTAAACAGAACATTCAGAAATTCAACATGATGTTTGGTGGAAACAAATATCAGCGACTGCTGATCAGAACCAATTTGTTCTCTTATAAGATACAACAAAGCTGCATATTTTTCCTCCTGCCGAAGGGTGAAAAAAGTAAGTGTCAAGTCAGGGCTAATCCTCGTCTCCAAATCAAGTCGGACGAGATGAGGGTCCCGCAGACCAGCCTTAGCAAACTCAGCAAGAGCACCCGGTAAGGTTGCACTGAAAAGCAAGGTCTGTCGATTGTCGCTGAGTTGGGTGAGGATTTTATGCAACTGTTCAGCAAATCCCATGCTAAAGAGACAATCTGCTTCATCAAAAACCATGTATTCCACTGTACGCAAGGACATATCATCAACCTCCGACAAATGGTGCATGAGCCGACCAGGGGTTGCAATTATGATGTCAGGGTTCTGAGCTAGTTCTTCAAACTGGCTTTCCATGCTATCACCCCCAACCAATAAACTAATACGAAGATCTGAGATAATACATAATAAAGTGCATTTTAGACAAGTATTGTGTGACATTAAATTGATTGAAATCATGTAAGTCTAAACCTGACTTGACTTACTTACATTCTTCAACAACAAAAGAGACCCATACATAACATTGAAAAACAATTGCTATATTTGATGGCCGTCGTAGGATCAATCCTTTATAACCTATTTTCTAGAAAAACTCATTTGGTTGACAGATTTAAAAAGCTGTTTTTAAGCGATTCTTTTCTGGAAAACAAAGATTAGATATATTTCAATTCTCAAAAACTTTTTCCACGGGACAACACACACATTCTGATAGCTACGAGTGTTTGCATTTCAGAAGTACTATAATTTTCTATAAGTTTTGTGATACCAAAATAGCAACTGAATATGGTCTACAGTTCTTGTTCAAATCTTCAAAGTGCGCAACCACATGGGACATTATCATTTCCTTAAAACTCAAAACAACAATACAAACATCATCCAAACTAAACAAAATATCCACTCTTAAGTTTCGTTACAAACTAAACACCATTGCATAGGCTAAATTCAAAATTTCACCCCAAGAAAACAATCAGTGAGTCTTCTTTCACCTCGTAATCAATTATAGTCCATACAAACAGGGCCAGCCTGATAGTTTGGGGGCTCAAGGCGAATTTAACAAAGGGGGGCCCTTTATGCAGTTTACAACGAAAACAATAAAAAATTTAATAAGACAACTTCAACAAGAAACTTTATAACTATTCAAGAAGACAAAATTATAAATAATGAATATCAATACAAAAAATTCAAACCAATCACTTATAAAAAAGATAATTTTCTAGCATTTAAAGTGCAAATTATGCTCGTATAATTAGGGTTAAATTCCATCGACACTCCCTCATCCATTCACTTTTCTCACACACACCTCCTCAACTTTAAAATTGCCCAAAATGACCCCCTCATCTATAAATGTTATCCAACTGGAACCCTTCTGTTACATGACTACTTGTTGGTAGGGCAAATATCACATTCGTTTGGGCATTTTTAAGACAAAATTTCCCCTGAAACCACTACACACATACTATTGGTGCTCATAACACCCCAACCCTCTCTCTATCCTGTCAGTGAGTCCTCTTTCACCTTGCAATCAACTAATATTCCACAAAAAGGCAACACAACTGCAATTTCATAAAAGACTTACGCACCCATATAACGACTGAGCTCTTTCGTAAACTTCAAGGTCTGAAGCGCCAGGTCTCTGGTGGGCGACAGTATCAGGGCCCTAACGCCGCCCTGAGGCACGTGCTGGCTGAGCTTCTCGAGCATCGGCACAAGGAACGCTGCCGTCTTCCCGGACCCGGTGCGGGCCATGGCGACCACATCGGCCCCGGAGAGTATCAGCGGCATTGCCTTGCGCTGGATCGGTGTGGGCACCCTGTAGCCCTTGCGCTTTACTCCTCTGAACACGTTGAGGCTCAGCCCCATCGACTCGAACCCGCCCGACTTGGCCGCCTTCTTATGCTTCTCCCTGCGCTTCAGGTCCACCTTGGAACTCACAAGGACCGCCATGGGGCTTCTCGTTCGGAAATGAAGAAAGGCGAGGTTATTAGTGATACGTATATAAAGGAAATTAGGCTCAGTTTGTTTAGACGTGGAAGAATATTTTCCTGAAAAAACTTTTACTTGGAAAACAATTACCAAACAATGATTTTTTGGTGGAAACTTGAGATCGGGAAGGGATTGTAAAACCCAGTTTATAAGCAACCAAAATTAGGAAAATATTTTACCAAAGACTGAGCGAAGTAAGTTCGTTGTTTGTTATGAAGCATCTAAGAGTGCCAGTAGTAACAACAAGCAGAGAGAGAGAGAGAGAGAGAGAGAGAGAGAGGCACCTGTTCTTGGATCGCCGGAGCCGCCGATAGTGGCCGGAGCTTCAGGTTTGTTCGATTTTTTCAAGTTTGAGATTTTGGGGTGGTTTAGGGCTACACATGACGTATACTTGTCCATCTTGTTACTCCCTCAATCCCGAAACAAGTGTCCGTAAATAAGTATCCAGAAAGCAAAATTAGACTTTACAAAATATACATATTTTTCATTAAAAAATTTAATTTTTTTCACAATCTAATAGAATCCATTGCTATTTATTGATTTGTGGAAAAAAATTGATTTTTTTAACCAAACAAATGTATTTTTTTGAAAGCCTAGTTTTTCGCGCCGGATATTTATTTAAGGACAGAGGGAGGGAGTATAAAACTCAGGGCCGTCGCAACCCACTATTACCAAAATACCCTGATGCGTAATGACTTAATTGCCCTTACAAAATTCTACACAACCCAGTGCCCACGCACTTAAAATCCTTCACAAAATTTCTCATCACAACCCAATATTCCTACACATGCAAACCATCATCTCCTTCCTCCATTCCCCACTTCTTCCCTAACCTATTATGTTAAAAAAAAAAATTCGACTCCTCCCTCGCACTGTCGGCTCCTCTCTCTCACTTTTCATCATCTTTCACACTTCTCAATTCCTCCATTGTTCATCTTCTACTCCATTGGGCATGGAAATTGTTTGTAAGAAATCCTCAATATTTGTACTATTGTTTGTATATGCATTATGCAATGTGGGACTGTCATCAATTATTGTTGAATTATTTTGGGGTGAAATATTGGGTACGATATTATATTTCGTTACTTTGGGGTGAAGTATAGGGAAAATTATTTTCCCATCACTAATGGAAGTATCATTACTATATGCTTGTTATAGCATACGTCCGTTTTGGGAATTTGAATTGAGATTGGAAATGTAATGTATTGGATCCCAAATATTTATGTCTTGATGCCTCTAATTTGGATGGAAATGAAACAACTGGTAAGGGCAAGGAGGTGACTGAAAGCAACTAAGAATGATAAAGGAGTACCTACAAAGGTTAAGAGGAGCTCCACCAAGCCAACGGCAAGTGATGGGTTCTTGCCCCTGCACTACTAATTGTCTAAGAAGAACGAACACGTATCGAATACAGACACAACACAACACTCTTTCTTAATTGTCTAACTGGTGATGTTCTTATTTTTTTAATATGTATTTATACGGGGCGGTTCTAAGGACTCTTAAAAAAATCTCTAAAAAAACCCTCGCAAGTTCCCAATCGAATTTTGATAATCCGAGCCGCTCAATGTAATTAAAACGTAATTTTAAGGGTACTTGCTAGAAATCAACAAAAAACTAACTAGAAAGGGCTTAATCCGAACAGTTTTTTTTTGAACGGTTCAATAAAAAAACTGCTCAAATCAAGCCTTTCCCGATTATTTTTTTTCTCAATTTCTCGCGGGCACCCTTAAAATCACGTTTTGAACATATTGAGCGGCTTGGATCATCAAAATTTGATTGAGAACTATAAAATTAAGATTTGAGAGGTTTTTTTAAGGGTCTCCGGAACCGCCCCTTCATTCATAAATATACCTCTATAATGCAAATATAGTTATTTTTTAGTTGCCATATTAACACAACATGTGCGTGTCCTAAATTCTAAAGAAATGATTTATCTGTTTGTCCGTATTATATTTCGTATCTGTATCTGTGCTTCCAAAGGAGAAGGCTACTTTTAACCTCAGTTTTTCCAAGATTATTTCTTTCTAAATAACCACGGTTTTACAATAAAAGTGAGATGTTAAGCTGTTAAAAGTCACAGTTTTTACCTTTTTAGTCACGGTTTTAATGAGTTTTAATCACGGTTCTTATCCCGTGGTTAAAAGATAGAGACTTTTAGTTACACATTGATAAACCGTGGTTTTAAATGCGAGATTAAAAGTAAAAGATCCACACCAGATAATCGAGATCTTTATCTATTTTTCTAGTAGTGCACCCACACTCCCTCCCTCAAAAATCCACAAACACACACACATGCGCGCGCGCGCGCGCACTCTCTCTCTCTCTCTCTCTCTCTCTCCCATACTCATGCCTTCAAACTATAAAGGAACTTATACGATTAGTTTCCCTAACCATAGCTAATCATGCAGCATCATGCAAAAATTGTGCTAATTCCCACCACTCCCCACACCCCCCCCCCCCCCCCCCCCCGGGCCTTATTACATTGTATAGCAAAATATCCATATTCAAGCGACTTAATTCACTTCAGTGTGTTTCTCCTAGCTAGTTGAAATGAATGCATACGATTTGCTATAGTAGTTTAACATTGGTGGTGGCAAGTGGAAACAAGAACTTTCTTCAAATTACCCGTATATTATTCACTTTAATTCTCAATTAATCAAGTATATATGAATTGTGGCAATATTCTGAGAAGTACATTAAATTATATATATATATATATATATATATATATATATATATATATATATATATATATATATATATTAGTAACACTACTTCATGTTGTTGCATTAGGCAGGCAGATCAAGTTGAACACTTGGGTTACTTTCAACATTGTCGACGTTAGTTCGATCGGTTATTTTGCTGTTGTCTTTGTTTGTTCTCATGCTCACAAGTAAAGGCAAGGCACATGACCCAGATGCCGATGCCGAACACTAACCAAATCCCTCGAAGGTGCCAATTGAACGTCATGACGTAGACATATACTGCCTGGCACGTCTCGCACTGGTGGCACAACTTTGTTTTGTCACTGCTCCAAGTAACACAGTTGATGTCCTCCGCGTAAAAACCAGATTCAGGGATCACCCATGACTGGTTTTTGTCCTGAAAGCCGCAATACTGGGGCGGAGCACACCAACCGTTCTGCAGAAGAACATGAAAATTATGATGATGTTTTTACACTTCTTGTAGAGGCAAAATTATAGTAATGGGATCGATGGAGGAAGCGGCATTACCAATTTGTTTTAACTAGTATGAAATATTAATTTAAGTATTAATTTTACATCGCCATATGAAATTGTTCTCGATTACCATCATGAACAGGAAATAAGAACAAGTTGGCGCTAAATCATAAACGCCATAACTAAAGGGACTACAAATTCAATATGTATAAATATTAAATAAAGATGCCGATTGTCTTTGCTTTTGGTGCTAATATGAAGAAAAGCAATTATGCTTTGGTTTTCATGATGTTTTTTTCCTTTTAACTAATGATTTCATCTTTCTATCGTATTGTCGATGTTGTGCAATTCTCCAAAAGTAAATTATTCCAAAAACTGTACCCTTCTTCATCAGTGAAATCTTGGTCTTCTGGAAGTCTATGACTTTTATACTTTGTCACTATTTTTTTTTTTATATTTGGTATAAAAAATAAATGAGACTTCTTGAATATAATCTCTGGACCTGATCTTTTGAATTGAGTCTTTACAAATTAATTTGTAAGCAGAGAGGCCATAGCAATGTTATCAATACCGTTCTGTACCGGCCGGTACGTACCGTTTTTTACAGAATTCGGTACCCTACACCTCTAATTCCGTTTCGGCTCAAATATCGGTCAGTACCGGCCAGTTTCGGACATACCGGTCAGTATCGGCCAATACCAGATAGTACTGGACTACTTTTAAATTTATTTTTTCTTCAAGTACTGGATAATACCGGATGGTACGAGGCAAATACCGGATGGTACCGGTCAAATACCTGATTTTTTATTTATTTTAAAAAAGTGTATATTATATTATAAATTCTTTTAAGTAGGAAAATAACACTAATAGCGATCAATCCGAAACGGTACCCGGTATTTGACTGGTACCGATACATACCGTACCAATAAAAAAATCGGTAACCTGACCGATACGGTATTCAGAACATTGGGCCACAAGCTAAAAATAACGGGTCATGTTAGGGGACTGAAAATCAAAACGTACGTAGCTCATGACAAGACACATGCATTTTTCATCTTTCATATCACCTATGGAACATACAAAACACAAGCATGGACAGGAATTAAGAGAAGAGATGGAAAAAACCTCGTAAAAATTATTGTCGTCGAGTTTTTTTTCGCAAATTTTCCTCTAATTAAGACAGTTGCGAAAGTTAGTCCAACCGTCGTCCTTCAACAAGAACTTCACCGCCCACGGCGCGTAGTTATCAAGGCGATAGGACGAATCAATCCTCTTCGAACCTTCAGCATAGGTTCCACCATATTCGATATTCCAACTGACCACGAGGATGAACGCGATGAAAGTACCCAGGATGGTTAGGCAAGCCATCAGGAGGCCCTTCGATCTGCACATAGTGCCGATTGATCCCGCGACGGAAAGAACGAGAAGGAAGATGCCGAACCGGAAATCCCATTCCAAGCGCGGATGGTCGCAAACAGGATCGCCGCCGAGGAAGACGAGAGTGTTGATAAAGAAGTATCCCGAAAAGATGATTGGAATGGCACTTAAGATGATGATAAATGTGAAAGCAAATCGATCAAGGTCTGTTGCCATGATGGCAACAGAGCAAATGAAAAGTAACAAGATCAAGGGAAAGGACAACAGAGATAAATACTGCAATTGCGTGTGGATGACCGGCTTTTCAGGAAATGAATGTATGGTTAGTTGAGGGGCATGTCCTAAATTAACGCTGCCAATCATTGGTTTACAATTCAATTGAGTGTTTTTTTTTTTCGAGCAATAGAAGAAATCATTTTACATCTGATATGTAAAGTCATTACTACAATAAACCATAAAGATCACAGCAATTGATTGTGATTGTAAGTTTTTCATCACACTCCTGCTACCGTGATGGATCTAAGTGTGATTGTAAGTCACTCTCTTTTATTACGGCTATAAACCGTGATTGAAAGAGAGAAACAATCATGGCCAAAAGGCGTGATCGTTTGTTTCTCTTGGGCGTGATCATTTCTCTTTTCTGGGTGTGATTGTATGTCACTTTAGATCACGGTTTATAACCGTGATTGAAAGTTCAAAATAATCACACAACCATAAACTGAGATGAAAAATCATTGCGCGTGATATTTTCTTTGTATCTATTAAACCATCTTTTCTTATCATTGCCAAATTTCGAACCCACGGACCCTTAGTTGATTTCCCAAGCCTTTACCACTAAGCTAGCCAAGAACTTCAGCTACATTAGGAAAACAAAAATATTTATACTTATTTCCTAAAGTGTGAAAACTTTTTTTTTCCCCTTAAAATTTGCTAAATTTTTTGAAATGCAATGAACATGATATTAAAATATAAAAAAATACATATATAAACATATAAAAATACATATATAAACATTGTTTAAAAAATTTTAAAAATACGACAACAGATCTTTTGCCAATCAAAATTAGTTGTTGGTCACCAAAAAATTTTCTTGGGGCGAAAAAAAAAGTTTACCTAATGTGTCAAACATATACTTGGAAGACATCCAAAATAACTAAATTTCACTACTACAATAAACCATAAAGATCATGGCTCGCCCAAGTGAAAATCGGGCACTAGTGGAATAGTCTGCCCATTGTCGAAGAAACAACTAGGCATTGGTGGAACCTAGTTGTGGGATTTGTTTTCTCTCTCACTCTCTCTCTCTATCTCTCTTTGGATGTGAAGATGGATGAAACGTAAAGATTTTTTGGGATGAGTGTAATTAGGGCTTATCTTCTTATCTTTTGTAAAAAAAAAAAAAAAACTTTTCGAAGTTCTTAAACGACATCGTTTTCTCACATAACTTTTCAAAGTCTGCCTAAATGAGTACTAGCCCGCTCACGTGAAAATTCAAACTGCGCGCCTAAATAGGTAGGTTTTTTATCTCACTGCAAGAGTGAGATCATTTATCTCACTTTTTTTTGCGCTAAAGTTTTTTATCACGCTACAAGGGTGAGGTCATTTCTCTTTCATCTTGTCACAAGAGCGAGAACTTTTATCTCATTCTTTTCCGCCCTAAAATCTTTTATAATGTCACAAGGGTGAAATCTTTTCTCTTTTTTATCACGCCACAAGAGTGAGGTCTTTTCTCTTTTATCTCGCCATAAGAGCGCGATCTTTTATCTCATTTTTTTTCCGCCCTAAAATCTTTTATCATGCTGCAACGGTGAGGTTGTTTTTCTTTTATCTCACCGCAAGAGCGAGGTCTTTTATTTCGTGCTAAAACCCACTTTTAATCTCAGCTTTGGACCTAAACTGAGATAAAAAAATTTAAGCACCACTTTTTATCACGCTTTCACTGAAAACCGTGATCTTTGTAAATCTCCTTAGCGTGATGCATATCTATTATTGTAGTTGTGAGTACAAATTCACGACACTACATCAATTGTAAGAGTTCACGAAATAACTAAGCCCAACAACTCAACTAATATAAGAAATAAGCCATAGAAACAAAGAAAGAAAGCCTCTAAGGGAAGCTCACGTAAAGAGACTCGAACTCCTAATCTCCTAATGAGATGCAATTCAAGTTTGACTTGGTCTTATTTCGTATCTTTGGGTTTAGGCCCTCGTAAATACATAGTATATAAGAACTAGGGCTGTTCAGTAAATGAATCGAATCGCCCCATCTGTCCGAATCGGACCAAACCGAGCTATGCTATAGGGACGGATACAGATCTAAAAATACTTATTCTGGTGGATCCAAATCGGTTCCAGTTCAAATTGAACCATCGGCCACTTCAAAAAAATAAAAATAAAAATTGCGGAAGAAATTAATGACTGAACTACTGAAGAAAAACCCTAGTCCTAATTACTTTGAATGTAATCTTGCAAACTTTATCATTCAATGATCTAAAGACGTATCAGTTGTGGATGACAATTCACAACCAACAGATTTTGCAAATTAATAACACACCGAGAATCAGATTCTATGAACGCATGGATAGGGTAAAGTTTTAGGCAGTGTTAACTACTCCAGACATTGACACACTTAATTGGATTTTAGGGTGGATCAATATTTAGACTTGTTTGAATTTGTTTTAACTTGATTGAACTTGAAGTTGTAAGGCTTTATTAATTTTTTGCTGTAGATAAAAAAATAAATTGCATACTTAAATCCGTTGAAACCGTCCGAACTGATCCGCCGAAACCGCATCCAAACTGAACCGACCAAACAACACTCATGGACGGTTGGCGGATGGAGAAAATGACAATCCGCCGCGAGGGAATCAAATTGGGAACCAGACTAATCTGCACTAAACCTATCTGCGGGCAGCCCTAATAAGAACAGTGTCTTTTGGTCATAGTTAGTCTTCTTAAGTAAATGGGTTAGCACAACATGATGTGAAGCACGGTTGACACGAAGCTAAATAGGCCATGACGGCATGGCATGACCCGTTTGACACCTCTAGTAACCAGTAGCCAAAGACGAAAAATATTTTAGGCGACAAGTATAACACTGAAGGATTTGAATTTTCTCGCAAGAGGGCTGGTACTCATTTAGGCGTGCTTAAAAAATTCATTTAAAAGCGATGTGAGGCAAAATGACATCATTTCATGGGGTTTTGGTTGTCACCAAAAATAAGAGAAGTTAAGGCAAAACAACGTCGTTTCACTCGGTTTTGCTTGTCGCCAAATTGAAGCCCTAACGAAAATTCTAATGACACAAAGGAAATTGGCACAAATCATCCACATAATTTTTGCGGGACTCATTTCGTGTCCCTTCCTAGATTTTAAACATAAATTTTAATAACTTTTCATAAATAAAATTCTCGTAATATCGTACACAACTTCACAACCAATTTTCCATACTCGTTTCACCAAATCATAATACAATTCAAAATGTTACAATATAGGAACTCCGGCCCAAAGTTTCATAATGAATAGATCAGTGAAAAAGTTAAGGTTATTACAGTCCTTCAATGTCAATGAAAATGATATTAAAGTTACAAGTACGTACATCTCTAATTACCAGTAAGTAACTTTCGCTTCATTAGCTCCCAATTCCATTCAATATATTGGTGTAATTTGTTCAAAAACCGGTCATTAACAAAACCTTATCAAATTGTAGCTTAGATGAAGGAATTTGACTTTCTTTAATTGCTGGAATTTTATGTTTGATGCTGCAATTGGGGATTGCATGAATGTTGATAAAAAAAATTTGGGGGATTGCATGAAATGTGCACGTGGCAGTCATGGTAGTTTGTTTTTCCAGCTGTTGCTTTCCATAATATACTTTAAAGGAGGAACTCATGGGTACAATGTTTGGTTGTCTATCTGCTAGCAGAAAGTCTACACACACATATAATCTGTGCACATATTTCATTGTGGAGTTCACCACGGGTACCACACAAATCATCCGAGCTGTTTATTAAATGTAAAATATTTTTTCAAGGGTCCCCGTAAAAAATAATCTCAATCCGATACCTATAGATGCTCGATCCAATCATATAACTTTTCATTATCCGAAAATCTGAATGAAAAGTTAGATGGTTGGATGAAGCACCTATAGGTATTGGATTGAGCTTATTTTTTGTGGGGACCATTGAAAAAATGTTTTACATTTAATGAACGGCTCGGATGATTTTGTGTGGGACCCGTGGTGGGCCCCACAACAAAATCTGTGCACAATCTGTGCACAGTTTGCTGTGTATGTAGCAGGACTGATCTGCTAGCATGGTTTTGTGTCTTGCATATCCAACTTATCTGTAACTATTATTGGTGTACTATCCTATGTATGGCTTTGTTTTATGGCTGTAATAGCTAGTTTTAGGATGTTCACAGGAAAGTGGGACAATGAATATTCTTTTGTTGCATATCACTGATATTATATAGAATTAATGGCATCAAAATCTGGGTTGGGTAGCTCATTTATAAGTCACTCATGAGTCATGCCATGATTTGTCATATAACAACTTGGAGTAAAATCTTTCTTTTTCATAGCCTTTTGTAGTTTTCTCTTGATTTGAAGAACTTGTATTTCCATTAATTTTTAGTTTTGTGCTGGACATGTTGAATAATTGCATTTTTTATTTTTATTTTTCGATTTTGTACAAGTAAGTAACTAGATGGAGTTACTTTTTGGCAGTTAACCATGCCATGATGGAGTTGATGACTTTTTGGTAGTTAACTGGAACACTTGTCTTGAGTTATTTTTGTCATTCGACACACCATGTATGGATGATTCGTGGTTTCGCTAATGCTGTTAAGTTTGAAGTGTTTATTGTTGGAGGATGAATATTTTGAAGGGTTTTGAAGTTGGATAATGAATGTTGACTTGTTGGATATTTGATTTGAATGATATTTTGCTTCTTCACGGTATAAGTTTTGCTAATGGGTGAGACATAAGATACAAATATTTGAAACTTTGTAAGTAGGTGGAAAATGACATTTTGGGTGGCACAATTATGTTGAGTGTTGTGTCGCTGAAGTTCTATTTTTTGTGACAAAAAAAGTTTGTCACCCTTGTGTGCCCACCAGAAAAGATCATCGGTGACATAGTAGGTTGCCATGGTAGATAATTTCAGTAACAACTCGTCACTAAAAATCTCTCTTGCACGACTCCACCTTTATCGTCACCATTGCATTCAACGACAGCCTGTGTCACGGAAAATCTCTCTTTAATGACACCATAGTCCTATCTCTGTTGACATCATTCTGCGGTAATAATTTGATGCATTTTTCAGGTGATATTTGTAGCTAGAATAGGATTGCCCATAAAAAATTCTATAGAATGGGATATCCTGGTGTTGCAAAGGGAGCAAAAAGAGGTGGTGGCAATCGCTGTGGAGATTGGTAATTAAGGAATGAAGGACATGAATTATGCAAGACACGGAGCAACCGTGATGGTTATATACATGGAAGAGGGCACAGAATAAACAATATCAAGCTGTAAAAGTTAGGATTTAGAAGCGCAAAACAAGGTTGCCCCAATAAAATCACATTATTCTTCTCATAATTGACACTGTTTTGACAAATCATTGACCCTTTTGTAAAGATGGAGAGACGTGAAAAGATGTTCTTAGCATTCAGAAGGAGAAACCAAGGTGTCGTAAATAATAACAATACGTCATTAGGATAGTTTGTGAGACTAGCATTGTGAAATTCTTCCTCACCTTGAATCGTTCTAATTACTCGTTATGATTGACCACATCAAGAGTAACAGAATGCTGGTGTCAAAAAATATACATTGTTTTAGGTCGATGCTTTTGAATATGTGTCTTCTCAAGCACAAGCACAAAGCACAGATATTGCTAGAAGGTTTTACATCGTCCATTGCGGACTTAAAAAAAAAAATTGTAAATGTAAATGTAATTAATTTTTACTTAACTACTGACCGCGTACGTATGAAAGTAATACTCCCTCCAAGGAATTGTAGCGGAGCCTTTTTGACAGCCTATTTTTTGCTTTTGAAAATAGTGAAAGTTGAGTTTTGTTACTTCCTCAAATTTTGAAAATAGTGAAAGTGATTTCCATAGTTTGAAAGTTGAAGTAGGCACCAAACAAACTTTCAAAGTTAATTTTTGAAAATTCTGAAAATGAAAACAAAAAACAGAAAATAGAATGGCTACCAAACACGACCTAAGAGAGCTGCTTTTCGCCCCCCTCCTAACACACACCCCTTCCCACCTTTTTGTCTATTTGACCGAAATACCCCCACTCCACTCTTTAATTCCTTTCTCTATTTAGTTTTTTTCTTTATCTAATTGCTTTTATCTTATTTATTTAATTCCTTTCTTTATTTTATTGAAATACTTATTTAATTTTAATTTGATTAACTCAAAGTATGTTTTAAACTAAATTATGTTTTTACATTTAAATTTGCATTTATATTTAAGAATTTTACATTATTTTAATTAAAGACCCGTTCCACTAACAACTTTTTCCACCTTTTTGTTTGTCTTTATTTGAATTTTTTTGCGTTTGTTAGTTTTGTGCCTAATGTTTTTGGTTTTCCGATTTGTTTCGTCAAGGCGATTCCGAAAACTAAAAAAAATTTACTTTTACCCAAATATTTTGAATAAAGACTACTTTTAAACTTCGAAACTTTGTCATTATTTGAATTTTTTTCGCATTTGTTAATTTTGCATTATTGATTCGTCTCGAGGAGAAGAATTGAAGAAATAATTTTTTTTTTTAACTTTTACCTAAGTATTTTGAGATATAATCACTTTTTAGCAAAATACTTGGGGAAAAGTAAAAAAAATTACTTTTCCGATTCTTCTAGTCGAGACTAATCGATAACTCACAAAAGTTTGGCGCAAAACTAACAAAAGCAAAAGTTTGTCTTAACAATATCTATGAAAATTGGAACATTTCCAGTTCAAACGGAATAAATACATCGTTTAGATATTGCTCCAATTTTCAATTCAGTTGAACCGGTACGAAAATCTTATTTTTTTATCATTTAATCCTAAATGGTCGTATTAAATTTTTTGCTCAAGGCCTTTCAATGAGAATCCTAAAATTCCTTATTTAGTTTCAGAGCTCTCTAAGGGTACCCATTGAAAGGCCTTAGAGCAAAAAATTAATTATGACCATTTAAGATGAAATGATCAGAAAAATAAAATCTTTGCACCGGTTCAAACAGATTGAAAATTAAAACACTTAATTTCTTAACTATATTTTTTAATATATAAACTATATAAAAAATAAGTATTCCAATTTTCAATTCGTTTGAACTGGTGCGAAAATCTTATTTTTCTTAGTATTTCATCCTAAATGGTCGTAATGAATTTTTGGCTCTAAGGCCTTTCAATGACCACCCTAAGAGAGATCTGAAACTAAATAAGAAGCCTTAGGGCCCGATCGGGTGCTGTTTTAACTAGGTGTATTCCACAATACACCCGGTTAGGGGATGATGGGACTGATTTAGCTTGCTTTGGCAACCCAATTTCTACCTGTATTGGACTCTCCCCCTTCTTCGCGTATACACCTCAATCCGGTGTATAGAGTGCTAAATTATTGCCACCCCTTGAGCTCTCCATAATTTAGCCGGCCTAATACACCTGCTTTTTGACCAAAACACCCCTCCTCATCCCCTTCCCCAACGGCTCTCTTTCTCTGTTGAGAGAGAAGAAGAAGAAGAAGAAACTAATCAATCAAAAAAAAAAAAAAGAGAAGGAGAAGAAAGATGAGGAGATCACCACAAAAACACACACACAAACTATCAGAACCATCACAAACCGCCACCACCAGAAACCCCCAATTTCGAATTTCAAACCCTAAATTTCAGAGAGATGATCAGTGAACAGAAACAACAAGAAGAAGATGAACATCAACAACAGATCGGAGAGAGAGAGAGGGAGGAGTCACCATGATCGGAGAGCAGCAACAGCAGCTTCTTCTTCTTCTTCTTCTTCTTCTTCTTCTCTATCTATCTCTCTCTCTCTCTCTCTCTCTCTCTCTCTCTCTCTCTCTCTCTCTCTCTCTCTCTCTCTCTCTTTTAAAAGGCGATAAAAACAAAGAAGAGAAGGAAAAATGATTCGGTGCATGTGTGAGTCTTGTGACCATGTATAAAAACAAAGAAGAGAAAAATGATTTGGTGCATGTGGGAGTATTGCTTAATTATGAAAAAATAATACTAATAATTGACAAATAAAATAACTTATAACAAAAAATTAATTCAACTTAACATTTGTACATTTTCATATTAAACAAACCACAAATTGAATTAAATACGATTGATATTGATTTTTTATTATTTATAAATATTAAATTAATTATTTTTATTTGTAAACTAAATTATTGTTCCTTAAATTGTGAAAAGTAATTAATTTTATTGAATTTTGTTATTATATAATGAATAACCTAATTTCATACTGCATAGGGCAAATGAATCATTTAACAGCTTTTTACATCATACACCCTTCCTTATACCTCCAATTTATCCTTCATCCAAATCAAATATTATTTTATCCCCCCTCCATAAATGTCACATCAATGTAGGTCATCCCTTCTTAACTAATATCCCTTACTATTTTATCCCCCTTCATAAATAATAATACACTCAAAACTTCTACGTCATCCAATTGGGCCCATAGAGTGCTCGTTGAAAGGCTTTAGAGCCAAAAATTTATTATGACCATTGAAGATAAAATGATAAAAATAAAATAAAATCTTTGCACTGATTCAACCAGATTGAAAATCGGAAGACTTAAATAATATTAAATAAATAAAAGAGAAAAACGATATCAAGATTATTAAGGAAATAAAGGAGAAATTAGAGAAAATGGGGTTAGGTATTTCTGGGCGTAGCTGCGGGGGTATTTTCGGAAGATAGGTGTGTGTGTGAGAAGAGGGGTGGGAAAAGCAATTTACGTTTACAATCACTTTCGTATTTGATTTCGTGGGTCGCGCGAGTCTATTCGTGGCATGAAAGACTTCCTTGATTAATTTTAGGGAGTGGGCCATTGAGGACTCTTGGCATGCCTTCGATGAAGTTTTTCTTTTTCCTTTTTTCTTTTAACGGATGAACAATCCTAGAGTCAGGCCATTACATGGACTGATTGTGCAATCCAAACCTCCGATGAAGTTTATTAACCTAATCGGTTGGTTTTGTTCAGTCTTGGATAAACCAGTGTACTATATAGTACACCGTACCTCGAAACCGTGCACGATTATATGCGTAACGAATATGTTTATAATTAATGGTCCAGCACCATTGTCTTTCGATTGGTCCCGTTCACGTTAATGATTAACTTATGCACCACAACTTTTTGATTTTGTCCTTATTCAAAATTTTTTTTTTTTGCATTTGTTAATTTTAAGCTAAACTTTTATGTGATATGGTTTCGTCTCTACGAGAGGTATCAAAAAAGAAAAAAATAATGACTTTTACACAAGTATTTTGGAAAGTATCCAAATAAAAATTCAAAATTTTACTTGTGTAAAAGTCATAATTTTTAGTTTTTCGATTCTTCTCGTCGAGACAAATCCATATCACATAAAAGTTTGCCATAAAACTAATAAACGAAAAAAAAAAATTGAATAAAGACAACCAAAAAATTATGTTTCATAAGTTAATCACTAACGTAAACACTCAAGTGTCGTTCACTACTCCTCCCCTTTTATGCCTGATACCTAGCACCTTTACAATTCAATAGAGTTGTTTCTTTCGGTTTGAATTTCAGAAGTCATACAACGGTATTCACTCATGGCTACATAACATTTGGCTCGCAATTTGATCCTGCCACGCCCGCATCCAACTCCTCCACGCCTGCATCCAACTCCTCCCGCCTGCAAGTGTTGCATCCGCTCTCTCACCGCGGATGGAGGCACCATGCATATATCTACGTACCCTAGGTTGGTGGCCGGGGAATGAACCGGTCACTTAGTCTACCCTTTTCTTCCCGTTTCGTAATTACTTTCTATCCGGTATTTGGCTCGCAATTTAAATGCTCTGGTTATGTTAATTAATTAAGTGCATGGATGGGAGTGCTTATAACAGTCAATAACCAAATCCATAGAGGTAATTAAGAACAAATTACAAAACGAAAATGGACAATAAAGGTGCAGCTAGCCTAATCGGCGGAGCTGTTTGGGTAAATTTTTACAAAATAAAAATGGGGCAGGTTCACCTCCTTTTCTATTACTACATGACTTCCTGCCTAAATGCCATTACTCCTCTCTATTATTCATGATTTCACTTTATCCATTGCCCATTTGTGTTTTTAATGCCTTATCCTAGATAATTAATTCAAACAAAACTTTTGCCCAAATAAGGATAATGAATTTTGGTCTAAATTCAACAGCAGTTTGGCCTAAATTCAGATGTTAGATTAATGATTTTTTTTGGATTTGTATTAATTTTTTAGGATAATTGTTCATCTTGACAAGCTGAATATAGAAAGTAAAAAAAAAAAAAAAGTTTGGAAGAAGGCATCTTTAGGATTATATTGCCTTATTTAATTACTTTTAAATTTCAGTCCATATATTTTTATTATTCTTATAGCTCTCCTCGAGAAAATGATGAAAAGTAATTAATTTCAAACATTTAGACGAAAAGCTAAAAAAAAGAATATATAGTAATTTTTTTTGTACTTCGGAATATTATAAATAATTATTTCAAGATGAGTTTAATTAGTAGTAAGATGAAGTAAAGAAAAATTGTATATGTTCCAGTATATATAGTTATTTTTTTGTTGGTATTTCGGAATATTATAAAACCAAATGAACAAAGGTTTGTGCAACAGATGTGGGAGCATAAGGAATAGATTACAACCCAGCAAAAGAGATTCCTATCTAGTCAAGAAATTGCCTTGGGTTAAGGCTGTCCTGAATCATGAACTCCCCTAATTGAGAGTGGTTTGTTCATTCGAGATCACAAGATCTTCACTTTGTTCCTTCTCCAAGCCTTGTCAAATGAATATATAACACATTGGTTAGCTTCCCAATAAGTGTGGGTTAGAATAGTTCTTGTCTAATTCAGAATAGTATTCAATCATTGATCATGACACTTCGTGGGTGATTCCCCAGATCCTCTCATTGATCAGCTCGATCCACAACAGTGAGGGAATCTACTTCCAGATTGATGTTGGTCATGCTTTTCTCTAGAATTACGGTTAGACCTATATATATTCTCCAGATTTCTGTCTCCAAGCTCGACTCACAAGTGATCCTGCCATAGTATATATATTCATTAATTTGATGGAACTCTTTCCCATGGCATGCAATGATCAGAAGCACTGCTTTTTACACTTTAGTTAAGGATTTAGACCCATTCGCCAATGTCAAGTTATATAAATATATGGGGCATGCTACGTACAAAGAAATTTTACCCGAAAATAACCCGAAATGATAAATAGTGTATTCCAGGTCATTTCCGGATAACATTTCTTTGTACATAGGACTTTTGTAAATATATAAGACTTTTGAATTGTTTTTTCTTGAGTAGATTAGATTCCAAGAACGCGTTAGCTAGGATCTTTAAAAAGAATTTTGTACTTAAAATTACTAACCGTCTTCCAAAATTTTCTTGAACCCCAAAGGAACAAATGAATTTTGGCACAAAAATTAACTTATCTTGCATGGAATAGGGTTCTTAATTCTGGTCTTATGCTCGAAAGATCCTCAAAAAGTAGTCCTAGGTGTTTTAGGAGGATATCGTTTGGTCGTACGTATATTTTAAAAAAATTGGCGACTATTCCTGTTCATAATCTATCAGAGATATCTTTCAAATATCTCTGATTTACTCTCCAATCTTCTCTCTTCTAAAATTTTGAATAAAATTCAAAAATTACGAGAATTCTAACACAATAAATCTATCACTGGCATAGGATAATTATAATTTTGATACAAAAACAGTGATGAAAACGCATAAGTTATCTCAAACTAAGGAAATTTGCGAAACTTTTATTACAAAAATTATGATATGAAAACTTTCAAAATACAGTAAAATCATTATTATTGCGAATTTTCATATCTCAAGACCGTAAGTATTTCAAATTATCCTGAGAAACTTCATACAAGAGATGTATACTCACCATATCTAGTTAACTTAAACATATAGGAGTATAAAAATGCATCCATGTGCTCGAATCAAATGAAAAGTTATTCCCTTAACACACACACTCACACTCACACTCACACACACACACACACACTCTCTCTCTCTCCTCTTTCGGTGCTGCAACAGAAAAGGCGAAGAATTGGGTGTTTGTTGGTGCCGCAGGTGTTGGGTTGGTTTTTTACCAACCGTTGGGTTTGTTTAGGGTTTTTCCTACAGATTTGGGTTCAGCCCAATGGGCATAAATCAGTTTTCTCCGTATGATTAGAAGAAAAGGATCTTGGGTGGTCAGACTTGTGTACCCAAGTCCCTATTATCTTTGTGTTTTGTTGTTATGAGTTAATGAAATTTATTTTTACAAATAAAAAAACCAAAAAAGGAGAAGAAGAAGTTCTCTTGAATTGATTTCTTTTGGAATCCTAAGCATGTGGTGGAAACAAATGCATGGGGTGGCCTTCCATGCACACCCAAACCTAGCATATGGATATACATGTACATGCATGAGTTTATACATGAGCAGAGGTACGGCACGGCCCGTTTAACTCCGTGCTAACCGTGCTTTGTGCCGTGTCGTACCGGCTCGTTTACAGTATTTACTCAAATCGTATCGTGCCGTGCCGTGCCGTTTGTCAATCGTGTCGTGTCGTGTCGTGCCGGCCCGTTTACTTAAATTGTGTCGTGTCGTGCCAGTCCGTTTTCTTAAATCGTGTCGTGTTGTGTCGTGTCGTGCCGGCCCGTTTGCCAATTGTGTCGTGTTGTGCCTGCCCATTTTCTTAAATCGTGTCGTGCCGTACCGTTTTCAATCGTGTCAAGCCGTGCCGGCCCGTTTACTTAATTGTGTCAGGTTGGACTGTGCCATTTTAAGTCGTGTCATGCCGGCACACCACCAACCAATTTTCATCCAAACCATGTTTAAAGTAGGACAAAACAAAAATGAAATGATACAAAAGATGTTTTGTAGGTGCCGTTGAACCTATTTTGATTAAAGTATCATAAGACCATGGTTAATAAAGTATCATTAAAAAGTGAGACCATGGCCGTGTATGATAGTACACTTCGAAACATGGCCAATGTCATGGTCATATTAACCATTTTAATTCCATGAACCAGTTTGTCAATGGCACCGGTTGGAAACATGGCACACTTTTACTTCTGATTTGTGGTTAAAGGGTGTTCACCATGGCACCATTTTATAGTAGGTGCCATGTTTCGTAGGTGCCGTTGAACAATTAACCATTTTTGTATCATTTTGTATCCTATGTTTAAAAGTAGGTTCAATGGCACCGACACCAATTAAACGTACAGTGAAGGCAATGCCATCTTCAAAAAATTAAAGTACAACTTTCTTAAAAGGTTATCCAAATATTAACAGTCCCTTGTTGAGAATCTCATATTCTCATTCAATGGTTTGATTGGTCACAATATATTACATCACATCCATTTTCATTTGCCCAGAAAACAGAAACTTATTGGCTTCAATTTCATACATTGACATTAGAAATTAGAATAATGATTTTGAATCCACTAAAACTGATTACATACGAGTACTCTATAATAGGGAATGTAATAAACTATGAGTGAACTGCAACAATACTAATAAAAAGAAATTATTGGTCTTCCATCATTTACTGCTTCTTCCCGTGGGTCTTGGTGGCGGAGTGCTTGGATCATTAGATACGTGTCAAGCATTGCAAACACTTGCTGATGTACACACTCATTGTGCCTGCACGCAAGTGCTGCTGCAACAGTTTCACACATATATGACAGTGCACACACGCATACACACATTATTCCCAGACTTCAAATAATAGGTGAAAACTGGAAGTAAAACCTGCTACACACAACTCTTTTCACACACAGCAGCAGCCCCAAATAGTTGAATATCAGATTATACTTACACACCTAACCTAGAGGTTGGACTCAGTTTGGACACCAGAGCAGCAACACCTTCCAAAGCAATATGCCTTTTGGCTCAGATTTTTAAACATCATAGCCAACAATATATAAAATTCAAATCATAACCAATAGTTGAATCTATTGCAAACACTTGCTGCTCTACACACTCACAGCAGCAACGGCAACAATTTCACACAGATATGCCAGTGCACACACTCACTATACACACATTATTCCAAACTCCAAATAACAGGTGAAAACTGAAAGTAAAATCTATTACACACAACCTTTTTCACACACAGCAGCAGCCCCAAATAGTTGAGTATCAGGTTACATTTACACACCTAACTCAGAGGGTGGACTCAGTTTGGACACCAGAGCAGCAACACCTTCCAAAGCAATATATGCCTTTTGGCTCAAATTGTAACGCCCCAAATTTTGGAAACATTATTTATTACTATTTTATTCAACTAAAACATTTAGTAACTAAAAGTAGATTAATAAGTCATTACATCCCAAATTATTCTCAAATCAAGATTACATTTCTTTAATAATAGGGAGAGGTTCTACGAAAAATTTTCTATTCTCCAAGGTGGTTGGCTTCCTCAACGATATTCTGCTCAGCTCCGTACTGCTCCAGATTATAGTACGCCTCCTGTTCGCCTTCTAAGTCTGGCATAAAATGTCAGGGTCGTAAAAGTAACACCATGAGCTTTTAAGCTTAGTAGCTAACTCTTCCCTCTATGTCCTATACTTTTAGCAAAAATAACATCTAGTTTACAAGGCATCAAACAGAACTTAAATAAAAACAATTATTAACAATATCGTACGAGTAAAAGTGTCAAGTGTCAAATTCGTATAGTGTATCGTATCTCGTGTCAAAACGTCAATTTCTCTTATTTTCAACTCTTATCCTTTAGCACTGATTCCGTTTACTCCCTATTTCAGAATAACGGTCAACCATGCATTTACAAACTCTGGTTCTGCCGTTTCGGTCTCCCAGGTTTACTTACACATTCCCAAACACTGGTTCCGCCGTTCCAGTCTCCCAAGTTTACTCACGCACACCCAAACTCTGGTTCCGCTGTTCCGGTCTCACAGATTTACACATGTCAAAATTTCTCATTTGCTCTTTTTCGTTCTCGAATATCGTTTTCTTGTTTCTCGTGTTTTGTACACATGCATCATTTTCTCGCGAACACATTATTCTTTCAAAGCTTACTAAAATCATGTAGAACTAATCCTACTTTCATGCTTTTCTAATAATAGAATAAAGTAAAATAAAAACGTATTCCATATCCTTCCTTTCTAAACTAGGACAAAAATTAGTACACTGGGTAAATGAAGTACACTGGGTTTGCTTCTTTTCCACACCAAAATAGAAGTCAATAAGTTTAGTAAATGGAAAACTTTTCCCACGCCAACCAAAAAGTGATTGTTTGCTTCTTTTCTAAATTAATAATACCAAAGCCAATACACTAGCAAGTGAAGACTTTTCATTGATGCCAATTAACTCCTTTTTTTTTTTTTAAAGCGTCTAGTAATTACTCCACTATTCCTTCATGCAACATTACAAGCAATTACTCTAGTTTCCTTTATACAGTGTACAACGGAGATTATAACTACAATGACGTTAACATTTTAATTTTTCCAGCAAACTAATTATGCGGGTAACTATGAAATTCTCTAGATCAATTTTTTTTTTTAAAATCAACGAACACGTAGCACTACTATATTTAGGTGAGCAAGTAGGAGGTTTCTACCTTACTTCTTGGCGGTAGCGGGTTGATTATGACGGCGTCAGGTCGGGTGATCGGTACGTTTCTTTTCGGTCTAGGATTGGCCGAAATTCTAGTCTTCTTTCTCAGGACCGAAAAATAACAGTAAAAGTGTAGAATTTATCTTTTTTTTGAAGAACAGTTATATGGGTGATGATGTGATTAGTGGGTGGTGGTATAAGACTGACTTTTCTTTTCCCTTTTCCTCCAGTGGTTCCCTCTCTCGTTTCTTTCTCTATTTAGCTTCCCAAATGGGAAAAAAAACATGTGGAAGTGGAATGCCCAAAAATGGAAAGTATGTGAAGGTATATATAGGCCTCTCATCTCTCTCTCTCTCCTCCCTCTCCACGGCACACACACACACCCTCTTCCTCATATTTTAATTTCTAGCCTGGGCAAGGCTATAATAGGTTGACATGATGGGGCATGAGGGAGGAAAAATCTGGTGAAAATCTCATCTCAATATTGCTCCTGTCTTCTCTCGGCAATATCCACACTCTCTCTCTCTCTTGTCTTGTCATTGGTGAGCTACACATTCACAGGCTATATTGTAGGATAGAGGGAAATGATGAGTAGTGTAAGTGTTTGTTCCCTTCTCTCTCTCCCTCTCTCGGCCATTTCCCCTCTTTCTCTCTCTTTCTATCTCTCTCTCCTATAAGCCATATATACATAGGATGTTATAGCCTGGCAACATTCATGACAGATGGAGATTTGGATAAAAAGAAATCCCATCCTGTCCCTCTTCTCGGCAATCTCTCTCTCTCTCTCTTGTCAACTCAAAAGGACAAGGCACCTGAATGTTGTGCAAGGAAAATCTCGCACATTTACTCTTTCTCTCCCTCTCATTCGAACTGCTATCTCTCTCTCTCTCTCTCTCTCTCTCTCTCTCTCTCTCTCTCTCTCCACCAGACTCAGGGCTAGGATGACGAAAGGTGGAAGAGATGAGATGATATGTGATAGGCGCGTGATATCATAGATATAAGCGCCTAAGTAGGGCATATTAGCGCGTTAGAGGCGCGATTTATTCCATTTTCCACTTGACGCCGTGCTTTGTCTTGTTTTTGTGTCTTTGTTAGTTTCGCAGGAAATAAGGCGGTTCTTGCGCCAAGTTTGGATTGCGAGGCCTTGAGGCCGTGTCGGACATCGCCATGGGAAGTCGTGACCGAGGCGTGAGGCGTCGGGTGACGTGATGGACGCGTCGGGTGCCAAAAAGTGCATGCAAGCACAAAATTTTCACTAAAGTAGGCGGTAGGGCTACAGCTCAGAAGTGTAGCCCTACGGAGTGCATTAGCTGGGGAACAGAGAAACCCGTAGCCCTACAGCTATTCCTTGTAGGGCTACCGAAGGTTTTAACGGGAAAAAATTGTATTTCAATTATTTTTAATTCTAGACTTTGGAGATTAATATAAATACCTCACCAGACTTTGTTTTTAGGGTTCGAACATTAGGTAGCAGCTTTTTCTTACGTTCTTTTCCTTTCAGAGCTCTTTTCTTTTGAAGTTTTCAAGTTTTGTTCAAGTACTCGCACTTCGGTAACTCGTATTAATTTTCGTCCTTCATTAAAGTTGTTCGTTAGAACTTGTTTAATCTATTTCTTCTGTTTGTTTCGTATTTGGAGGCATGATTAATTCTAGGGTTTTTTTTCTTTTTATTTTTAATAATTAGTGAGTAGTTTTTCTGAGGTTTGGTCGCTGGGTAAAGGCGCCGTGACCCAATTAGGATTCGTCTCGCAATTTTTCGCACATTAATTTAATTAAATAATTTAGTTGGTGAAAACTACGTTCATTGGACGAATCCGAAGCATTGCTAGGGCTCATGTGAGCAGGAACGGGGAACCAAAACCTGTTTGCTTCTGTGTACGGGACCGGCAACCACAGGATTCGCATCCTTCGGAGTTTCCAATTCTCCCTAAATTTAATCATTTTAGAACTTTGAAAAGCGAGTGGATTCTGATTGGGTAGTAAGCGCCGGATTCCCTATGACCGTGCCTCTCTTTTTAATTATTTGATCAAGTTATCTATTAGTATTAGCTAATCAATCAACTAAAAGACAAATGGTGGCTACCTAAGAGCTATTTTTAATACTACAATCCGAGTTTCCATAGCACACACATCACCGTCCTTAGTGGATTCGACTCCGGTCTTATCGGGTATTGTGCTACATTGGTCTCAGCCCTACGCTTGGGGCAACCCATTAATTTAGGACTAGGAAATCGTCAAGCAATATGATAGATTCTTGGGATAGAAATCCCATTCAGCTTTCTCTCCAAGTATGTGTATGTATAATTATTAAGGCTTCCAAAACCAAATTTTATAATTAGGACATGTTTAATAAAAACAACACTCAAGTAAATAAATAAAAAGACCATCGAGTAATGGAAATTTTATTGAACTAATAATTTTATTGATAAAAATTAGGGTCGTTACACAAATTTTTAAACATCATAGCCAATAATATATAAAATTCAAATCATAACCAATAGTTGAATGAGTTTGAAACACCAGCAGTCCATTTTTTTCTGCCAAATGAACACACACACTTGCACACTGCTACTACTACACACACTCAGTACTTTGAAATACCAGTAGCAGCAGCACTCCTACATTGCACAGATTATCAGAGCCAAACCATATCCACAAAATTGCATCAAAATTGCAGAAAAACAGCATGCTAAACCAAACATAGGCATGGCATCAATGTAGTAATGAAAACATGATTGAGCTCAGAAAATATATTTTGGGAATTAGAAGGATGCTCATGGCTGCATCAAATGATACCCTGCCAAGGCGCCAAGGTATCCACCTTAATTATGAAATAAATTAATTCATCATTGTCCACAAATAAGATAACACACATGTTCATGCTTTTTCATACCACCAAACACCAAAACCTATTAAACTTGTTGTTTGGCACGCTGTTTTCTGCAGTTTAGGCTCAGATTATATCATGAATCATCATAGCCACACTAAACACCCATTAGACTCGGATTATATCATCATAGCCACACTAAACACCAATTAGGCTCAGATTATATCATCATAGCCACACTAAACACAAATTACACTCAAATTATATCATCATAGCACACACTCAGATCTATAAAGAAAAGCACCTGGATACGGCAACATTAAGTTGTCATTTAAGGCCTTCATAAGTTACTAGCACCAGCACTCCTAATCAGCATCTATATCTGAGTTTGAAAAATAATCTCTGAATTCATCTCTACGATGACATTTTTGAATTCCAAGACTTGCATCCTTCTAATCTTTTAAACATATAAGACAGTCCAAAATGTTGGGAGTTAGTGTGCTTCTCCTCTCATCCAACACTCTATTATCTGCACTAAAAGCATATTCGGAAGCCACTGAAGACACATGTAGTGTTAGTAAATCACGTGCCATGATAGAAAGAATGGGAAATGTCCTTTCTGTTTTTTTCCACCAAGCTAAGATATCAAATGATTGTAACTCGTCTTTGGTCTCTAAATATTGACTAAGTTCAGAGCATGAAGAAGTTTCACTTTTACCTGACCCTGAAATCAGAAACCAAGATGGGTTATTCTCATTGTTACTTGTAGAACATGAGTCATTAATACTTGAAGAAGATGGAACAGCAGCAGCAGTAGTAGTGCTTACAAATTTAGACTCATATGAAGTATATATAGAAATCAACAGTGTAGTCATAGTTAGGGGTGTAAATGAGCCAAGTCGAGCCGAGCTTCTGCGAGCTTGAGCTCGGCTCGTTTGCTTAACGAGCCAAAAACTCGAGCTCGAGCTCGGCTTGAGCCTTAACTAGCCGAGCTTAGTCATTTACTAAATGAGTCTCTTTAATCGAGTCGAGCCTCCCTTAACGAGCCGAGCTTTTGTCGAACGAGCCGAACTTCACTCGACTCGTTTAGTAAACGAGCCGAATACTCGAGCTTGAGCTCGGCTCGTTTACTAAACGAGCCGAGTCTTAATGAGTCGAACCGAGTTAAGCTCGTGAGCTACTCGGTTCATTTACAACCCTAGTCACAGTAGAAGTAGAAGGTAATGTAATCCCTACATTCTCACCAATCCCTTCTAAGAGCAATTCAACATCCTTTACCTTAATCTTTAGGTCCATTATTGTAACAACTCGTAATTTTTAACAATAATAATAGTATTTAAAAGGTTTTATTCTTAATAATAAAATTTTCTTTATTATTAAATATATACAATTATAATTAATTTATCCTAATTACCTTATTTTTATTTTATTTCTTTCGTTACAAATTGCATGCATGCATAAATACGAATTTCTTCCATCTCTCCCTCTCCTACTCAGTCACTACTCCCTCCCTGACCTAAATTCGTTCCTATCTTGTTTCTACTCAAAGCCCAAGAAGTAGAGTTTTATTTAAATTCAATTTTATCACCCTCTTCAAAAATTCGTCCATAAATACCGCATCACTCCGACCCGAGGGCATACCACAATATTCCCCATGCCCCACCAGTCCAGAAGAGAGAGAAAAATCGGAGAAAATCGAACTCCAATCCATGGAGTTTTAGAGAGAGAAAGAAAGAGAAAGAAAGAAAAGTGGGTTTTGTACCAAGACCCGACCGAAACCTAAATTGACCATTCCAAACTCCTCCCACAACTCCTAGCATCACCAAACGTCGTCCAATTCGGTCCCAAGGTTCCCCGATCAAAGAAACTGAAGTCATCTTCCCAAAAATTCAAGTTTCGGTTTTAAATCAATTCGATCCGATTCAAGGTATTATAATCCATTCCAAACACTCATCTATGTATATTAAGTGTTTTTATTCTTAACCCAATAGCCCGAATGAACCCATGCATCGAAACCATGACGAAAAGACAAAAAAAATGAAATCTGCATTGCACCTTGCGGCCGCAAGGTTCAGGTTGCAAGAACTAGGTTCAACCTTGCGGCAGAAGGTCTAACCGCAAGGTTGACCGGTCCAACCTCGCGGTTTGGGCAGTTTTGGTTCGAAACGACTTTTCAACATCCCGAACACCATTTTTGACCCCCGGACTATTTTTTCTAGACTTTTCACACCTCAAAGATTATACCTTGTTAATATCATTTTTTTTATTTTATTATCTATTTATTAAATTTTTTTCTTGTTTTCATTCAAAGTTTTCAAACGAAAAATCTTTGCGACCTTCCGAATAATATTTTTAACACTCAAACTATTTTTCCTAGACTCCTTGCATCTCAAAGATGATATCTTGTTAAATTAATATATATTTTTATTTAATTTATTATTTATTGTTATTTCTATAGCGTTTCCAATCAAAATTACTTTACGACCTTATAAACCATATTATTAATGCCCGAATAATTTTATTTAGACTCCTTACATTTCAAAGATGAAACTTTGTTAACCTCAACATATTTTAATTTGTAAATTATTTATTATCTATTTACTTCACTTTCGGCCACTTTATTTAACGTCTTCATTTAAATTAATTCCACGACTCTCCGAATCCAACTTTTGACACTCAATTGGTTGCATAGGACCTCTAGGATCCTTATTAAGGTCAGGTTAATTATTCTAATATTTTTACCTAATTAATGTGTTTAATTAGTTTTTAATTAATCTAATTACTTAGAAATAATTAATGAGAGCCTAGAAAAATATATATTTTTAAATTCTCTTAAAAAGCTCTTACTTATTATCATCTTGGCCATACGAGATTAAGGGCAACGGCCCATTCATAAAAGGTTGTGTGATTGTTTTGCTTGTAGTTTGTTTTAATTGTATGTTGCACTATTACTTGATTTGAATGCTAGATTGGACCCTAGAGACATGGGGTGGTATGCGATTTGTGATGCTAGGTAATGGATGAATTGGAAAGTTTTATTTCTAGATTGCCTGCAGGCGTGATTTTGAGATATGATGAGATTTGTGATGTGATTGAAACTGGCGGGAGTCCAGTGATGAATTGATAGACTGGCGGGAGTCTAGTGATGATTGTAAAGTGATTTGTGAAGTGGTATATAAGATATAGGCGAACCCTAGTTGTGATTCAGGCATGATAAGCTTTTCCCTTGTTGTAGTTATTGAGGTGCACACTCGGTATATGACTTAGGTGTATTTGCGACAATAAAAGGAAGTGACCTCATGGGACCGAGCATGGCTAGCAGTTGGGGGAGGAAAGATCTCGCGGAGGGATCTTAGATTTTACATTAGAATAATGAATAGTAATAAATTGGTGTTTGTGAATCCTTATTCTGCTTTTCACATTATTATTATCCTGTTACTTGTTAACTGTAAAGTAAGGTGGGTAGTTGGGTTGGATTATACTTCGGGGTGAACTCTATCACTCAGGTACGGATTGCCTGGCTTCCGTGCCAGATTTTGCAGAAAATCAGGAAGAGACATAGAATCTCAAAGGTGAGCAATTTTATGCAAAGGAGAATCCAGAGGTGGGAGTCGAGCCAGAATATGCTTGGAATCCGTATCAAACCTAGAAGACGGCTCGATTATTTTGTTCAGTTTATTACTACAAAGACTAATTTCAGTATTTCTACAATGGTTTGTAATAGATGAATCTTTAGGATGAATTATCCGTTTTGGATTTTGAATTTAATTTAAAGAATTTTTAAAAAATTAATATTTAATGCCTTCGATTTTATATCCGAAAATTGGGGTGTTACAATTGTAGAAGCTACAATAAATATTATTGGCATGTTCTTGAATTATTTTTTGAATTTATCTTCCATAGACTTACAAGCAGCTACAAAATTTGGTTTTGTTCTATAACTTTTAAGAGTGTGACTCATATTATACAAGTGATTCAGCACAAGACAAGTAATAGGATAATGAACACTTGAGCAAGCTAGGGTAGCAGCATAAAAAATTTTCAAAAAATTCATAAACTCAAAAGTAATCTTCCAATCAGCTCGAGTTAAACCATCGTTAGTACACATATGCTTGGAATTAACATAAGCAGAAATTACATTGGTGTGATTCCTACAGGATTTTAACATAAGAAATGTTGAATTCCAACAAGTTTTAGCATCAGTTTTGATTTGTTTTGGTTTAACGTTGTAACTTAAACACAATCCTTCAAATTCTTGTTGCCTAGCTGAAGAAGTAGCAATAAAAAGAATAACATCTCTAATTTTTCCACTTGTGGTTCTATACATTTCAAACCATCTTGCACAACTAAATTAATAATATGGCATACACATCGCACATGAAAAAATTGTCCAGCATGAGGAGTAGTCAAATTCAGTCTGAACAAATCAATTGAACTGATATTAGCAGAATGGTTATCAAAAGTAATACTGAAAACTTTATCAACAATTTCAAACTCCCTAAAAACACCCATTATATTTTAAAAAATGTTCATAGCATTATGAGGATACTCCATTAAAAAGAAAATAATAAATTTTTTATTCAAAATCCAATTGGAGTCTATATAATGAGCTGTCACAGAAATGTAACCAATTAAGATTTTTTCGACCACTCCACAAATCAGAAGTAAAAGAGATTAAACTACAAAATTCCGCAATTTCACTTATCAATTTTTTTCTAACTTCAATAAAAGCTTTCAAAGAATCACTTCTGGTCATATTTCTAGAAACTTTCGAAAAAATAGGATGAAGATATTGTTTGATAAAATATTCAAATCTGACATCATCACCAAAAATAAATGGTTGTTCTGCTGCAACTACATAACGGGTCAATCCCTCTCTCATACTAAATTGAGAATATACGAAATTCGACGTATCACCTATAGTATCAATGCTACCAGATTCACCACTGACTTGGCCAACTACGGTATGTTTAAATTTTTTATGTTTATCATTTAAATGTCGTTAAAGATGCCCTACCCCACCACCACTTGCGCATGTATAATCATTTGGACAATAATTACATACATCACTAGGTCCTACATCCATTCCATGTGCATTTTTAAAGTTTTTAACAATGGTTAAATGATTTCATACCTAAGAGCGGCACCTTTTATCACCTGATTGGGCCGATTGGCCACCACATGTTACACCTGCAGGAGTAGAAGCTGTTGCAATGTTTGAAATAGCTTCACCTACAGACTCCCTTCCCGGTGGTAGAGTTGGTCCATCATCATCCGAGTTAGGGTGTAAACCCTCATTGTCAAAATGAATATTTTTAGGATTCATCTCCTATAAAAAACTGAAAACAAAACAGAGAAAATTAGTACACTAGAATATTAGTTAATAACATCTAAATAAGTTAATAACCTACATGTGCAGAAAACCTAGAATGTACAAATAGCGCAAAATAAACTGTATTCAAAATTTAACCAACTACCAATTTTACCACTATAGCAAGTAGCAACTACCAATTTTGTTGCAGAAGTCTAAGTCTAGGCAATCAATCATATGCAAAGAGAGGAACCCCACATATCACCTAAATCACTAAAGAGAGGAAAGAGATGCATTTGACAAAATGATATGCAACACTAGACTGATTAATCACATGGAAGAATGCAAAAATAAACTAATCCATATCAACAGTGTATGTCTATAACAAAATCATCAAAAACCATTTCGTAACCCTCATTTCAAAAATTAGTAACAAAAGTGAAAATTCCTAATTTCTTGTTACTAATTTCTATTAGTAACAAAAGCCCTAATATCTTGTTACTAATTTCTGCAAAAGCCCTAATTCATAACCCTAATTTTAGAAATTAGTAACAATTAACCAAAGCCTTACTTTCGTAACCTTAATTTCAGAAACCAAGTCAAAACCCTAATTTCAGAAACCCTAATTGTAGTAGATAACGATAGGTGGAGACTGGAGAGGGAAGTGATAGAGATACCTGTGAGAGAGAAAGAGATACGGTGAATGGTGAGTGAGTCGGTGAGCTAAGGACCTTGTAGATACCCCAATCTGGACCTCAGAGGTTCTTTGAATACCCCGATGATGAAATTAAGGAAACAATACCTTTGGGAGCTTGAATAAAGGATTCCCTCAGCCCAAAAGCCCAGATAAACCCAAGAACCCAAAAGCCCAGATAAACCCAAAAGCCTGGAATTGAACCTTTAGTGTCGCACGGTACATCTCTACACCCCGCGGTGTAATAAAATTTGTTACACCGTACGCCATCATGAAGAAAACCGCACGGCATTTTAGGTAAAGTTTGGGCTGGCTCAGAAAGCTATCGGCCATGCTCACTTGAGCCACAGCTACTAAAGTGGCTTAGCTGAAAAAGCACTTCTGGCCCGCCCAGAAAATACCTCCACCATTTAAATTCAAAATCATTGGCTCTTGCCTATAAATACACCTCTTCACTCAAAAGAAAGGAGTCCCAAGTTCTCCAAAAGAAAGTGCCCAGGCCTGGCCTTTCTCTCTTCTTGCCTTTACACTTACTTTCTATTTCCAAGTCTTGAGAATGTTATTCCCAAAAGACATTCTCTAATCACTTTACTCCATTTTCTCCTCACCATTAAAGTTAACCTCTTACTAACTTTGAGACCACACCCACCAAAAAACCAACCACAACTCACACCCATACCTATCTTTTCTCACCCAATCTCATCTACCCACATCATTCATCATCCGCTATCACCGTACCCCCCCCCCCCAAATCTCATTTAAGCTCAAGATCAAAGGTAAAAACCAAATTTTCTTGGGCTAAGGCTCTGTCTTGACCCTAAGGGGGCTTCCCAATCGTCAGACTTAACCCCTTTTGGTTAAATTGACTTAAAAATCATTTCTAGAAAATAAAATAGCCACTGTGCTGAAGGCGCCACGCCACGTGGCGTTTCGATGCGTCGCGCGATGTAGTGTGTTCAGGCGCACGGTCTTTCATCAGCTACTGTTTTCTTGTTTAAACTGTCTGAATCATAGCTATCCTTCATAAGACCTATTCTTGTTATTGAGATATCAGTTGTCAATACTTTCAGAATAAGACCATATCTACAAGTCGTATTCCGTTTTATAAATAAGGTCTTCTTGACCTTCTCAAGTGATTAAGCGTATCAAAAGTTGTTTTACGTCCATGGCTTGAAGAAATGGTACTGTACTTGAGATGATCCAGTGATTGTGCATCTTTTAATGTCTCTTAAAAATGTTACATGTGATATTCTGAAAGCTGATAATAGTCTGATAACAAAATAGGTACCCCGCACGGCGTATCATAAAGCTGCGCGTGGTATTACAGTATGTCGTGTAGGAGATTGCTATAATCTAAACAGTTTGTTGAGAAGCTTCTCTTTTCTTTTCCTTGCCACATCATCTTTATCACTTCTGTACAAACGGCACCATGCGCACGTCAACTTGATATATTTCCCATGTCCCTCCCCCTTCTACTTGTTTATTAAAGATTTTCATTTTTCAAGAGATGTACGAAATTTTTCCCTTTGAAAGTGTTTAGTAGAGATCGGTTTTAACCGGGCGAGCGGGGTGCTTTTTCAACAAAACCTTCCCTGCTTGTAACATGGCTCCCGAATCCAAAATCTCGACGTTTTCGCTACATTAAAAGCCTCTTTTTCAAACGAGTTCTTGGTTTTTCGGATCATCCATCTCAAAAATCGGGGTGGCGACTCTTCGAGTGCGTGCCGGGCGAGGAGCCCACAAACCTGAGGTGATGAGAGAGTCGAAGACGTTGAGAGAGTGAGATGATGATGGTCACTGAGTTCAGATCTGATCTCTTCACTTGTGATGTTCACTGTCGCACCGACTCACCGTTTGAGAGTAGAGAGAGAGAGGTGAGCAGCGAGACAGAGTGAGAGAGGTGAATGAATCGGTGAGAAAGGTGAATGAATCGATATATCGTGCCAGAATCTGAACGTTGAGGCTCGTCAGAGATGAAAGGACAGAGAGATGTTGAGAGAGTCTGAGAGTTCGAGAGAGATCGACAGAGATCGGAGAATGAGATGTCTGCTAGGGCAGCATCTCATTCATTTTATATGATCTGTGTGATCATGTGCATACGAGACACCACAATCCATATGCACCAACTTATCGAAAATTCTTGTAGAGTCCTATAATGCATCACTCAAGGGCTACTCGAGATGTTTTTTGAAAATCAGAACCGTCTATCTTTTATGTGGGAGAGATTATATCATTCTTGCCAAAAATGAAGTAAATTGGTTATCGTTATATACTTGATTGTTTATAACGTTCATTTTTCTATTAATGAATCTACGTGCCGATGAAGGTGCTTTAACACCCGATAGACCTAAAAAAATTTGACAGTCATTAAAACACAGAGAATAACAAAATGAACGGCATGGATCGTCATATTTGTTTTGTGATCGTGTGGCTAACGTACATTATACTATAGCAGAATACCTTGGTTCATACCAACCAAGTTCAATGTATATATTTGAAAGGTAGTTATAGACTCTTTTTTCCGAATGTTCGATCTAAACCGTTACGATTTAACGTCTTATCAAATTTATCATTCTCACCTGAATAGGTGATAATCGAATGCTGAAACCACATGATCAGAACACATTCGGTGCTTTCAGAGGCATCAAAGTTCTATAATGCATTACTTGAGGGCCGCATAAGCTATTTTTAAAAATTAGAACTATCTAACTTTTATGTGGGAGGGATTAGATCATTCATGCCAATAATCAAGTAAAATGCTTATCGCTACATGCTTGATCGGACGTAAAAAAAATTTAATCAAACAATGAATTAGCGTGCCGATGAAAGAGCTTTCAAAATCCGATGCACGAAAAAATTGGATTCCATGATTAAAACGCTAAGCACAGCAAAATGAACACATTGAATAGTATTGATCATCGTGATTGCGTTGCGATTGTGTGGCTACTGCTTGATGGTCTTGTTTTTATATAATAGAGCTACATATTATATACTAATTTTTCAAATCTATAACACAAGTTAATTGGTGACATAGTAGTTTGTTTGTGTATGAAAGAACCTAGGGATTTGGATTCAAATACTAGTCCAAGCAACCCCTTTTTGTTTTTTTTTCCCATTATTTCTAGTATGCATTTTTTTCCTTTTTTTTTTTTGTTTGAGACTTTTTTTCTTATCTTATTTTTTCCCCTTATTTCTACTATGTATTTTTTTTTTCTTTTTTTTTTGTTGGAGACTTTTTTCTTATTTCTTGTTAAATAATATACGAGTATACGATTCTTGCACATTTCCTTTTGTATTAAATTACTCTTGCACCATAAATATTTTGATAAGTTTTTTTAATTTTACTTTTTATCTTGTAATGTTAAATTTATAAACGAAAGGTCCAAAGCTTATTCACTAACAAAAACAAACCAAATATTTGTTACCGAATAAAAATGGATAATTTTTTAAAGGTAAACAAATGATTTTTTAAAAACATAATTTTTTTAAGAAATTGGTTTTTTAAAATTAAATATCTTAGTTGTTTACCTTTAATTTTTTAAAGGACAAATATTTTTTACCGAATAGAAATTTTTTACTTTGGCTTATTTAATTTTTTTTTGTTTTTCTGTGCGTCGTGCCGTGCCCGTGTCGTGCCCATGCCCGTACCCGTGCTCGTGCCCGGCTAGAATGGTGTCGTACCGGGCCCTTTCTGTCCACCTTCCGTGCCCGTGCTCGTGTTGTGCCCATCTACGACCATATCGTGCCGTGCCGTGCCAGGCCAACTTCCGTGCCGTGCCCGTGCTATGCCGCCCACTCCCGTGCCCGTGTCGTGCCCCCGGCCCACTAAAACCGTGCCGTGTCGTGCCGTGCCAGGTCAAGACCATGCCTGTGACGTGCTGTGCCGGCACGGCCCATTTGACACCTTTATACATGAGACCAAAATGGGAAACGAGGCCTGATATCCGGCCCTTCCATAGGCATCTATTTTGTTCTTTTCTTTTCTTTTTTTTTTTCGAAGCAAAAGAAATTTAATAATCTTTATATATAAAAGATTATAAAGATTAAGTTTTGTTTGAATGGGAACTTGAAAAAAAAATTCCAACTCAAAAAACACTCATTACATATATTTTCAATCATTACTCTAATTTTTCTCTCCACTTTCTAATCATTATTCTCATTTCTCTCTCTATCTTTTTTCACTCATTACCCCTTTGTGTAATCATTACTCTATTTCTCTCTTCACTCATTATCCCAAAAACCAAACTAAAAAATTCTTAAAAACTCATCCAAACACATCATACGAATCAAATGCACACTGGTGAAAATTCATCTGAGAACAAAAGGAAGGCAAGACGCCAACCAAAACACAAAAGCAAATCCAAAGAGATAACACAACTAGAAACACAAAAGCAAATCCAAAGAGATAACACAATCAAAACAACTAACAAAGACCCAAAGAGACAAACACCAACAGCACCTAACTAACCCATGGACCAAAAAACAAACCCTCAGCAACCAAATCAACCAAAAAGGAATAACCAAACAAATTGAAAAGCCAAAAATCAAAGCACCAAAAACTTAAGTAGAGCCCAAAAAGCAACCAAACGGAACCTAGAACTCCAACGAAAGGGAGAAACATCATCTTCCCTATCAGAATTTTCTCTCTTCTAACTGCGTGATATTCTTCTAAGCTTTCTCCCAATCAGTGACTTCCTCTTCTTCCATCCCAACCAAGCGCCTTAAATTAAATGTCCTCCCCCCTAAGAGTTTAATTCCCAACATAGCACCTCTATCCAACATCTAACAAGCATTCTCAAATAACAAAGAGCTTTTATTCCAAATGTTAGATGAAGATAAAGACAAAGAATGAAACACCTTAGTTTTTGTTTGATGCTTTGGCAGTCTTAATCCCAAACTCAATTTTGTTGTTTTCTTTTCTTTAATTCTATTGTCCTCTTGGTTAATGTCTATCTCAACCTAAAGCATGAGGTGTAACTTAGTATACCATACCATTTCTATCCATTTTTCATTAAGTGACAAGGTAATTAACAAAGTTAGCTGACCTTTTGGACATACACCACTTAATTGTTCCCACCCCAATGGTGGAAGAACACTTGTTTTAAAAAAAAAAAAGATTTTGATATTCACCCATCACTTTTTACTGATGGTGCTCTACTTTGTTCATGAAGTTACTAATAATTTCACGTTAAAAGTGGAGCGCAGATATCTGTTTCCAAAAAAACAAATGCCAAATGAACTATAAATGCCGTGTCAGGTGCCCGATGCAAGTACATATTCAGGCGCAGGTCTTATGAAAATGCATCCCAACAAAATGACGTCCGTATTTCCCGCGAACATGTGCCGAGACTCAAAAGACAAGGTTGGCAAGAGGCCAAATAGAAACATCCCTACCACATCCCTTTTGTTAGGATTGGAGGGATACCATGCACACAACCCACACAACGATATCAGAGAAAAATTTCCTTTGATATATACTCACACACAATATACACAAAGATGAAAAAAATTTCCAGGAACCAACACTGGTTCCTCTCCGGCAAGCCACAAATCGGCTCCCCAAACTCGCCTCACCATCTCCCTATATTATGTCACACACTAACCCTAATAGGGTTTACAAAATATATATAAGGGTTTTGAGTAAAATACACAAGACACCCAACACTATAGGTATCTCTCACAAAATTCCACCACTATGGGTGGACCCCAACAATCACCCCCTCTCTAGCAAAGCACTTGTGTCATTCCAAGTCTAGCGTCCAGCAACCCTCACCGGATTACCCCTGCTTGACTAAATATCTCATTGTAAGACTAGATCTTCAGAGACTAAACCCGTACCACTGTCCGGCTGCGATTCCACACCCCTTGACCGGAGTGCGCGAATCTAAATCAAGTTGCCATAAACTACGTCCAACAAATTGCAAACGCCCGTGCCCAATCACAGGACACAATCTGTGACTCCATCTCTCCTCCTCATATGGCCATATATCGCAGAGAGGATCCAGTCACAAAATCCACAAAGAAAGAGATCCCAGCGATGTATCGTCTGGTCTCTATCTCAATCCCTCTGTCCGGAGCTTTAGTGAACATCTTCTAACAACCAGTTGCCCGCTGTCTGCAGACTATTCCACACACAAACCAATTCAATACCCGGCACTCCTGGACATCTAAGTTCATGACTCTTTGTACTCTAATGCCCTTTCTATGCGTCTCTGCAATTGTTGCTTCTTTTGTTCACTGTCACAAAAAAACCCATACTGCTTGTCCCCATATCAAACATCAGCTCCATATGTCCGTACTTTCCACAAGCCTGTATTGGTTGCCCATCATTCTCCTCATGTAGCCTAAATCATAATTGCAAATCTCAATGATAGGTCTTCATCATATCCGCCACTCCCAAAACCTCCTGCTAGTCTCAATCATCTCTATCTAGTCTTCTTCATCTCTATCTAGTCTTCTCCCGCCACTCATCCATCCACGTTCCACCCCAAGGTTTTCCCTGCAACCTTTGATCTTCGATATGTCGCCCCTAGCAAGCGCTTGTGTCATTACCAGACGAACTCTCCAACACCTTCCAAATTGGGATACAAGCTCGAAATAATGTATCCTTGCTTACTATGTCTCCTACAACTAATCACGACCTCCCATGGCTGTTCAAAATAAATCACTTTGCTACAACAAGCCTCCCCACAGCCCGAAAAGCCTCAACTAAGCAATAGCACCAGCCTAGGAGCCTCTAAACCGGAAAGGGAGCATGGGGTTGGATCCGGAATGAGAAAATAGTTAAAAACAAAGTTTGAACAGCTTCGAAAAATGCAAAAAACTGATCTGGAATATTCCCAAGACTTGGGAATATTTCCTATTGACTGGACTAGCTGTCACGTCATCATTGACCGAGGACGTAGCACATTGACTGATGATGTGGCACCGCATGTGGGACCCATTCTACTGAAGTGGCATTGCCACGTGTCTCTAACTTGTCCTCCATGTGGTTGATGATTGGACCTAACATGGCGCCAAGTGGCTTCTCCATGGTGCTGTCATGGCATGCTGACTCAATTGCTCCCCTACTACGCGCATGGGCGCGTCTACGCGAGTCCGATTTACTCTCATCACACGCACCGTTTTTTATCGGAGCGTGAAGCTTATTTCGGTACCACCCGGTGATTTTTCGACCATTTCTAGCACTGTCTTTACAAGCCACTTCTAAACTCGTGCTCAAAACTTGTTTTAAGCAACCACGAAACTGGGCTTTGCAAAACAACCCTCGTCTGCACTGTGCCTCCAAGCGCCGCAGCGCAGGTGGGCCTTCATCCGAGCTCTTCCGGCAACGTTCCGACCATATCCGTGTTTGAGACGAACACAACCCTATTCTTAGAATCTCTGTACGAGCACTCCTGATTCGAGCTCCAACATAATAGAACTGCGCCTTCGCCCGTTGCTTTCGAAAACGCCCGTGCAACCTCCTTGGGTGATGAAACACAACCACACATACACTGTGCGATTGTCTCGGTGAGGGGAGTTTTTGAGCACCCTTTATTTTATTTTATTTTTCAAGAAATCGAATTTGTGGGATTCGGTAAACCCTCTTCCTCTCACCTTACTCTGATACTAATTGTTAGGACAAGAGGGATACCACACACACAACCCACATAGCGATTTTAGAGAAAAACTTCATTTGATATATATTCACATACAATATACACAAAGATGAAAAAAATTTGCCGGTTCCTCTCCCGAAAGCCATAGAACAGCTTCCCACGCTCGTCTCACCCTCTCCCTCACATTATGTCGCACACTAACCCTAATAAGGCTTACAAATATATATAAGGACGCCCTTACTGTATTTAAGTGAGGACGCCCCTTTCCAGACCAATTTGGGATGATCCAAACCGCTCAATGTGTTTAGAACGTGATTTTAAAAGTACGCGAGAAATTAGCAAAAAAAAAAAGAAGACAACGGTTCAAATAAAACTGCTCGAATGAAGCCCTGTTTTTTTTTTTTTTTACTGATTTCTCGCGGGTACCCTTAAAATCACATTATGAACACATTAAGCGTCTCGCATATGGAGGGCTCCAGGTAAAATACACAAGACACCCAACACTACGGGTATCTCTCACAAAACCCCACAACAATGGGTGGACTCCAACACCTTCCTCCTAAAAAGCAGCCCAAAAAAGAAAAGAAAAAAAAATCTAAACCCATCATCTCTGCCTCATTAATCTAGGACCCTTCCCTAGCTCCTCGGCCAAAATGGCTCTAATTAAACGCTCTTCATCAATTTCCTTAAAACGAGCAATCTTACTAACGCGACTTCCCCCTTCATCACCATCGTAACCCATACCCAACGACTCATCAATATCCCATAGTACTGCTTGAGCCTCTTTCATAATGATTTATTCCTACGTATATTAATGATCCCATCTGAAGAAATAGAGAAAGAAATTGCAGCCGCTGCCGATCTGAATATAGCTTTAGGTTTTTGTCTTTTCGATTCTTCCCTACTACCGGTCTCCTGAAAATGCCCATCGCCTTATCGATCAATTGGCCAAACTCTTCTTTTTTTCCCTTCCTTCCAGCCTTCTGATTGGTCCTATAGTTCCCAAAGAGATGACATCTCTCTACGCCTCTCCCTTTCCTTTCCACGAATAGGATCTGAGGGGTCTAATTTAATGAGAGTTTGAAAATTTATCCAAACCTTCCAGGATATTTCATCGAGCTTTCAATAATTTTTAATATTGAAAGCTCGTAAATCATGATATCCATCGAGGTGATTTTTGAAAGTGCGAAATAAATTCCATAGACAAATTTTGTTTGCTCCGCGTTACCAAAGTTTATACCAATCACGGGCTTGTTTGTTTTGGGTTTTTTTTTTTTTTTTTGCAGGCATGCATGGAGTAATTTTAAATACTACCAAGCGGATAATGCTAAGCCCGCCCATGGTGAGTGGCTGTATCATCAATTAAGAAATATTCATCAATGTTTATCAAGGCTAATTAACCACCCATTTCAAGTGGCTTATTTTGGGTTTTGAAGGAGGTTTGAATGGAGATAGATAGATAGAGACAATGTATTGGGCACCGTGCGCAGGGGTTTTAAAGCTCCCAAATGAACAACCCCAAATTAAGAAAAAGGTAGAAATTCACAAGTTTTGCACACAACATGCATCATCAAGCCAATTAAACATCCTTTAGCGTTCATTTTTTTTTTCCTTCATAAATCATACATTTTCTTCTTTTTTTTCCCTATTTGAAAAAAAAATACATTTCTGTTTGTGTTTCACAAATTAAGCTTGATAATTTAAAAAATAAAAACCAGATGGGTGAGTGTGAGTTGATCATGAGTAATTTCATATTGTTTAGGCAGATTTACATCTCATCAACTAATTTCATATCTACAGATAGAGAAACTTTTGTGTATCCTAAGTATACCAAGCCCCTTAGTATCCCCTCCGGTCCGTTTCTCATTTTTCGGTCATTTTCTGATCTTATTTTGATAATCAGCTCTGTTCATTTTGTAGAGTTTAGTGATAACCTTATTCATACCAAAAAACGCGTTCATCAGACTTTATTTGATACATGATCAGCACACGTAAAAATCGCAAAAAAACCAAAACTGGGTTCCGATTCAGTGTGTTTTTTGACCCGTTTTGATTTTCTTCAATTTTCACGTGTGCCGATCATGTATCAAATAAAGTCCAATGAATGCCATTTCTAGTACGAACAATATTCTCACTGAACTCTACAAAATGAACGGAGCCGATCATCAAAATGTGATCGAAAAATAACCGAAAAACGAGAAACGGACCAGAGGGGGTACCAAGGAGTTTGGTATCCCCGGATACACAAAAGTTTCTCCGACAGATAATATGGCAGGGTATATAATCTTGATCAATAAATGTCCATTTTAAATACTCTTTAATCTGTCGCAACCAAATTCATCACCCCTAGCACTCAAAGCTACGTTGGGTTTACTTGCCATGCATCCCATGCAGTTAATGCTTTTCTCAAGCCATTAGTAACTTAATTAATTACTATTTCTACTCACAACACCGTGATTATAGGCTGCACATACAGACCCTATATATCTCTATCCATGCATATCATGAATTTGATGTAATTACCAAAAAAAAAAAAAAAAAGAAACCTGAATTTGCTTTGATTTCCCCTATAAATACCCACTTTTTATGTGGCTACTTGAAACATTCAGTTCCATAGGTTCATAATCATCAAACTAAGGTTTCAAATCTAGTAACCAAAAACGGAAGCATGATTCAAGAAACTGAGGTTATCATCATAGGGGCAGGGCCTGCTGGGATAGCAACCTCAGCCTGCCTCAACCTTCTCTCTCTACCAAACATAGTTCTAGAGAGAGAGAGCTGCACCGCCTCTCTCTGGAAGAACAAGTCCTACGACCGCTTGAAGCTTCACCTGGCCAAGCAGCACTGCCAGCTCCCCCACATGCCGTTCCCTTCCCGTTTCCCCACATTTGTCTCCAAGAGCCTGTTCATCAACTACCTGGACACCTACGTGTTCCGGTTCGGCGTGAGCCCGTTGCTCGGCCGGTCGGTGGAGTCGGCGTCGCGTGAGGACGGGGAGAACTGCTGGAGGGTGGTGGCGAGGAATGCGGGGTCGGGGGAGACGGAGGTGTTCGAGGGGAGGTTTCTCGTGGTGGCGACGGGGGAGAACAGCGAAGGGTTCGTTCCGGAGGTTGTGGGGTTGGAGGATTTTGGTGGGGAAGTGGTGCATTCCAGTGAGTACGGAAATGGGAAGAGATACGAGGGGAAAGATGTGCTGGTGGTTGGGTGTGGGAATTCTGGCATGGAAATTGCCTATGATCTTGTCAACTGTGGTGCTCGAGCGGCCATCTCTGTTCGTAGCCCTGTATAATTCTTGTCTCACTCTATCTTCTCCATAATAAATGCTCGTTTTGATGTCGTCGTACATTTTTCTTGGATAAGAAAAAGAATTTTATTAATCTTTTGAAAAGTTTACGAAGATCCCTAATTTAGATGTACATATTAGAAACTATACTTTTAATGAGCTTGAGCAAAATAAGAAATAAGAAATGCTCTCATACTGAAAATGACATAAAACATGCCTCTTTAAGACAAACCGAAAATGACCATGGATTGGTTATTTTATTATTGAGAAAATCATTTTAACAGCGGAGCAGTGAATAGTTATTTACAGAGCCAATCGTGATTATTCAAAAGTATTTTGAATGATTAAGATGTTAATGAAACTTTTTCCATAAAGAGTTAAACTTTTTTCTGAAAAAAGTTTCATTAAAATATGGACTGTCCAGAATATTTTTGGATGGCCGCAATTGGTGGTTATTGTAAAAAACTTGTTCGCGGCTCCGTCATGAATAAGTTTATCACTTTATTATTATATAAATATTATATGTTTCTTTACTTTGAAACAAAACTAGAAGACTTCATATGTATTAGATTGGTAATCAATTCATCTAAAAACTTAAATTGTTAGAGGGATAGACTATTTTATTATTTATATTCTCTATACGCCCCTCACTGTAGCCATACTCTCATCCATGTATAAATAGGCCAAACACATTTTTAATCATTAGGTAGACGGTGAGATTCGAATACAAGATCTATGTCTGCTCTGATACCATATTAGATTGTTAACTACCAACTAATCGAGAAGCTTAAGCTGTTAGAGAAATAAACTGTTTTATTATTTATATTCTCTACGGTACCCAAAAAAAACAACGTTACTACTTTTTGGTTTTTTTAGAATTACTCTTCTGATATGACCATTTTTCCAAAAATGCTAGTATCATTCACATCCTATTTGGATGTGTACGTTATGCATATATGCTCCATCAAATCGCCTTAAGTAATACTCCCTCTGTTCTATATTTAAAGTCCATCATAAAAAGTCGTGCCATTTTTTAAATAAAAAAAATCAGCTACTTCTGTGTATAATTTTTTTAAATTTTTTCACACCAAATTAAAGTAATAATCGAGATCTTTAATATGGAATGGAGAGAGAAAGTGAGACTCTCAATATGGAACGGAGGGAGTACTATCATTTTTTAGATACTCTCTCTGTCCCTTTTTAAGTATCCTGCTTCGTAACTCCAACTTATTAAAAAGACATCATCATTATATATTTCATATCAATTTTTTCCTCCATTTTCTCTACTTACCCATCATCATTACATTTTTACTCACAAACTTTTCAAAATGGAATCTACTTTTAGAGACAAAATAAATAATATATCAACTTTTACCCACTAACTTTATAAAATGGACACTTATTAAGGGACAGTCCAAAATGGAATACTAAACTCTAAATAAGGGACGGAGGGAGTATCAATTTTGAACTCATTACTTTTTGTATGTAAATTCATGACATTTGGACATAAATTCAGAAATCATCTTTGAATTCATATAGTCCATATCTCATAGTAAGTTTTTTTCTTGATGTAATGGATTTTAATCTAAGGTAATGCATTTCAATGTAAGTTGTTGATTTTTTTTAATACAAATTATCGACCGAATAAAAAAAAACAATTAGTAACATATGTTTGTTTGAATTTATTATATATATAGGTACATGTACTGAGTAAGGAAATGGTGCAATTGGGAATGTGTATGTTGAAGTTGCTTCCATGTAATGTTGTGGACAAGATGGTTGAGTCCTTAGCCAAATTGAAGTATGGTGATTTCTCTCATTACGGCCTTCAAACCCCATCCAAGGGACCCTTTTATCTCAAAATGACAACTGGTCGATCCCCTGTCATTGATGTTGGGACCATGCGCAAAATCAGAACTGGACAAATTCAGGTACTTTATATATCAACTTACTATTAGTTCCCGTTTCAGGTTCTTATTTTTTAAGAACTTAGGTGGTGTTCCACTTAACTTTTAGATAAATAAACTATCTGTGGTTTGTCCTTATTAAATTTTTTTCACATTTGTTAGTTTTGCGCTAAACTTTTGTAGATTATTAATTCATCAAGACGAGATGATTACAAAAGTAAAAAATTTTACTTTTATCCAAATATTTTGAAAAATAATCACTTTTTAGCAAAAAAAGAACATCAACAAATGATTTCTCTTGTCGAGATGAATCCATAATCCATAAAAGTTTGGCGCAAAATTAAAAAATACGAAAAAAAAATTAAATAAGGACAAAAAGTGTTAAAAGTTAAGCGGAACATGATCTTATTTCCCGCTTTACAAGCTATAGGTCATTCTCTTACAATACATCACTTTTATTTAAGTACTTATTAGAAAAATAAGTACTTATTTTCCTTAGTAAAACATAGCCTATACTATTTGTATAAATTACTGTTAAGACATTCAACTCGAAACCAATTGGCCATGAGTGGAGAGACCGCATAGGATTATGTACTAGTTTTGAAAGAGATAATTAACTGATGTGGATCAAACTCCAACATTCCTCTGCACGTGCGACCTCCGACTCGCACGTGAAGAGTTAAACAATCGATCCATAACAAGCGGATCACGACAAATAATTGTATGGGTAAGATTATTCGTTACAAGAGAGAAAATGACAAGGCTAAAACTAATTGTTCTTATCTTTATCTAACACTTTTAGTATCATAATTATTTTTGTTGTTTTTGCTGTTTCCATAGCGAAACTCGAGTTAATGCCAGACAAGTGGAGTATGATTTTTTTTTTTTTTTGGATTTATTACATTTCCAAAACTTTTTATATGTATCCGAAGAGATATGGATAACTTTCTCTCTCCTTTTTTTTGTGTGGATAACTTGGGGTTGTAGCACTTTATTAACAAAAAAATTAAGAGAAATAATACAATGCACGCTCCTATTTAGGTGTGTGCGATATGGGCAACTTTAAATATGAATTTATATATATGACTCCGTATAGAAGTTTCTAATATTTTTTTTTATACATTCATAACAATTTGTAAAAATCCGTATCCTACTCATTGATATTCATCAGATTTGCTTAAAAATTCATATCGTTGAAATGCTATGAATTCAATGTTTACGTTATGAATTTGTGTCAAAATATAAGGAATTGCCATATGATTTGAAAGCTATGGATTGAAGAGTTACGAACTTTTATGCAAAATGTATGAGTTAAAGACGATTCAAGGGGTGCATACCACACACACACACAAAAAATAGGGTGTCTATTAAATTTTATACCAGAACTTGAGTTTATTTTTCTTTTTACATTTTAATTTTTTACTCGGCGAAAGTTAGCATTGTTAGTTGTGATTAGTGATGTTTGAACTATTGTCAATAGCTCTCGCATGTATTTACAAAATAATACTAGTTGTAGTGGGCCAAAATATCAGGGTTCGGGCATAGAGGGTTGTTCGACCAGAATGACGGGCCCAACCTCCCAGTCGATGTCCCTAATGCTTGGCTGTCCGGGTCTTGAGGCTCAGACAGCTTGGTTCGGATAACACCGTGCCCATTTGGAACACAACACTATCTACTACAAAATGTCATATTGGCTTGGCAAATTGGCTCGGACATGACGGTTCAGCCAACTGGCACAAGGGTTTGAACCTTACCCATAGTTCACCCGGTTCGACTGGACAATCTTCCAAATCCCATAGTTCAATGCTCGCGGCTCAGGCATCATGACGCTCGGATAGAGTGTGTCTCGATCACTGAATAGCAAGTGCATGTATCCGTGCCTTGGTGGTTCGAACACCATGCTTCGAACAACTGACTGGTGTCAACTCATCCATATGCACCTAACCGCCTTGCTTAATACGCCTTGATTGACGTCAATTGAACGCTTACAACACGAGCTGGCACGGGCCAATGTGATGATAGCTCATGCATGTGAACGGTTACAATCTTATCTCGAACGTCACTTGTGACATAGGCGGTGACCGTGCGTGCTAGGCACACCCCAACTTGGAGAGCAAGTCACAGGAGTCTATATAAGATACAATGATAAACCTTAAAGAGGTACGTTCTACTTGACTCTGAAACCCTAGTCCTATACTTTCTCTCTCTTGAGTGCAGGGTGGTCCTAGGGAGGTGCCAGGGGAGACTTGGGTCCCTGCGCAAATCAAAATATTCCCCCGTATTATACTAGTAATTTTCAGGTTAGTTAAGAAAAGTTCTATGCAATTGGCCCTTGCAAGTCCCTTGAGTGGAATTTTTTTGTAAAAATTTCTTTATGTGTGGGTTAATATTCCTACAATTTCAAGTTATCAATTATTTTAAAGGTTGTGTCTATAAAGTTAAACTGTGGCTACGCATATAAACACAATATCGTGTCTTCTTCAAGCCTTGCAAGTGGCAACATATACTTAGAAAATATATATTTCTATTATCAATATGAAAATACATGTAATTCGGGCCCCTGCAATACACGAATTCTACATCTACCCATGCTTGAGTGCATACTAGACCGTCAGAATGCCTTCTCAGTTGGCCTCCGACCGGCACTACAACACGAAAGGCTTGTAGCGAGGATTTAGTTTCCTCGCCAAACAGCTGATTTCCTCGCAAAATGTATTTGCGAGGAAATTTTTCGTCGCCCGTTTTCCTCGCAAAAGGCTTGTCGCAAAAAGAATTTGCGAGGAAAAAAATTTCCTCGCTTATTCTGACACAATTAGCGAGGAATTTTTTCCTCGCTATAGCTTTTCCTCAGTAGACTAATGCAATGTTTACAAAATAGGCGAGGAAATTTTTCCTCGCTAGACTAATTTTTTCCTCGCCAATTATAGTTTAGGCGAGGAAATTTTTCCTCGCTAAAACTCTTGAAACTAAAAAAAGATGGTTCTCCTGCTCGTTTGCTTCTGTGCGAATTCGAACCGTGGCCTCCTGTATGGAGGCATTCACTCCATCCATCACACCAACTTCCTTTCCAGTTCAAACCTTTGCCTTTTTTATATATAAACCTTTTGTACATCCTTTCACCTCTCTAAATTTGTTTTTTTAAACATTTCTCTCTAATTTTAGTCTTTTCGTAGTGTTTCTTTAAACTTATTTTTTAAATCATTAACATTATTCACTTTTATTGAATTTTTTTATAATTTAATATTTTGTTATATATCTTTAATAAATCTTTATACCTTTCTAAATTTGTTTATTTTAACTTCGTTTTAATTCTCTCTAAGTTTAGTAACCTTTTATAGTGCCTAAATTAGTTTGAGCTGGCACTTTAAATTTCTGCAAATACGATATTTTTTTTGGTGGGTTAATCTGTTCTTACTGTGTATATGCGTCCATAACAATTTTAACTTCACTACAATATTACAATAGTAATAATTTGTTATGTTTCTTTTTAAATGGGGTTAACCTTACATATTTTGAAAATAGATTAGTGATATTTTGAAAATACATTTCGCAATTATTAAGTACTTTATCTTTTGTTTAGCTTTTCATTAATTTTTTTTGTATGAATTAATAATCAGTTATATCTCTATGAAAAGCAATCTATACATCTCATGCATTCTTTTTCTGAAAAGCATATCATTCATCCACAAACTTATAATCCCTATGTCCAGTCCTTTTTTTGGGTTTATAACAGTCAAACGAACAATACGATAGAATTAATGAATGCACTCTGTTACCAAGAGTGTTCTATTTCTTGGGTATTTATATACAAATACGGTTACAAGTGATAAGCTTTACAAAAGATATTGCAAATGATAAAATATAACCACTGAAATATTGGTTACATTATCAGGACTTGTTTTCTTGATCAACTGATTTGCACTGATTGGTTGACATCCCCCCGCAAGCTGATGGTCGAGGCATGACCTTCAGATTGAAACGCAGTGTCCGAATGCGGGAAGACGCAAGTCCTTTTGTAAAAATATCGGCAATTTGATCCTTGGTGCTAATAGATTGAATAGTTAAATCACCCCGAGCGACTTTGTCACGCACAAAATGATAATCAATTTCAACATGCTTTGTGCGGGCATGGAAGACGGCATTGGCTGTAAGATATGTTGCACCAATATTATCACACCACAGTAATGGAGTGGCAGAGATATAAAGACCAAGTTCGAAGAAGAGTGACTAAACCCAAGTTAATTTGGCGGCCACATTCGCAATAGCCTTGTACTTGGATTTAGTTGAAGAGCGAGCAATAGTGCGTCGCTTGCGAGAGGACCTCTTTTCTTGATCAACTGATCATTTGCACTGATTGGTTGACAATAACTATGGGATGAACTTTTTTTTAGCATGTCCTTAAAAATGCTTGTATTCAAACAATAAATTTTAGTACAATTTGAGCATACTGACGTTGTTAACAATTAATTTCAGTTGGGGAAAAGTGAGTTCATATAATTCGTGAGAAACATATTTTTTATTTCATCAATTCAATGCGATTGGTGAGGAAACTATTTTTTTCCGTTTCTCTTTTTTATTTTAATAAATTTGCTAATGATATTGAACTATGTAGTTGATTATCCCTTACCATCGTGATATTAAAGATACATGAACATAATTAATAATGACTTACATATAAAAAATTTAATGAGTCCTAAAAAAGGTGACAAAATATTTTCTCGCCAAAAGGTTACATTTAGCAAGGAAAACAGATTTCCTCGCAAAAGGGTTACATTTGGCGAGGAAATAATAATTTCCTCGCTAAATGTAACTTTTTGGCGAGGAAATTTAATTTCCTCGCTAAATGTAACTTTTTAGCGACGAAATTGAATTTCCTCGCAGATTGTGTACTTTTAGCGACGAAATCTATTTTCCTCGCCATATTTCCTCGCAATAGGCCTTTCGTGTTGTAGTGCGGTTTGGCACTAATGGTGCGGTACTTGTGCGCGCAGGTTAAGGTGGATGGAACCAGGTTGCACAAGAGGTTAACCAGAGACCGACTCAATGAGCTAGGGACCCTTTCCTATCACCAACCCCCACACTAGCCACATATTGTTAGATGGCATGTTGTCAATTTTTTCTATCTTAAATGTGTAAAGAAGCTCTCTAGATTTTGAGAGATTAATCTTAATCCTACTTTAAAGAAATAATCGCTACAAATACCTATTACGTCACAAGTTCGACATACGTACTGTGGAACCTACAACAGCATATCTTAGGGCTAAGTTCCGTTAAGGGTTTTTTTTTTTTTTTTTTTGGGTTTATTTTAGATATTTTCAAAAATATTTAGGTAAAACTCATTATTTTTTACTTTTCTAATTTGTCTTAATGAGACGAATCAATAATTCACAAAAGTTAAGCGCGAAACTAACAAACGTGAGAAAAAAATTTGAATAAGGACAAAATAAGAAAAAGCCTAAAAATCTGAGCGGAACTTAGACTAAACGATGCTTGCATATGATTGGATTGGATTTTTCTTCCTCTCAATGATGTTTGTCTTTTCCTTCTTGATGTACCATTTATAGAGTTTCTAATAAAAAAAATTTTGCCTATCAAAAAAAAAGAAAAACTTATAGCATAAAATTTATGAACTTTTTGTTTAGTTATATAATTGATTCTTTTTGTATGGTAATGATTTTTCAGGTTTTACCATCCATAACGAGCATCAAAGGAGACTTCATTGACTTTGCAAATGGTAAGACAAATCGATTCCAAGCTATTGTGTTTGCCACCGGCTACAAAAGTACTGTCCGAAAATGGCTCAAGGTATATACTTCTAAATTTTTTAACTAAGTGTTGAATTAATCATCGGTATCCTATATACCACAGAGTTCTACGGGATAACAAAACCTTTACCAAACAACCTCAATATGTTAGTACATAGCCTGGTGAAATACTTTCATGCTGGCTGTATAACCAGTGGCGGAACCAAAAATACCATTCATAGAGGGATACCATTCATAGTGGGTGCTTTCACAGTAAACTAAAAAAATATAGGTAAAATATATTCAAAATTGATTTATTGGACTATTTTTATATGTGTATTTAAGTGTTACCAAGTATTTTTAATGAATATCTTAAATAGTAACTATGTTACAGGAGTTCCATAATATTACTACCATGTACTCCTACCCGTAATGCATCTGTCCCTACGACAACGTTATGCCATGAAGACATTTATCATACACGTGTCTAGTATTGGATGGCTGTAAATATGAATCTATGCTAGGTGTAGAAAACCAAGAGGGGCACGTTGCCTCTGGTCCTTCACTGTCTCCGCCCCTGTGTACAACTAGTTTGGAGCACATTAACTATAACTTATGGTTCTTATAAGGACAATCGTTGACAATTAAAAGGTAATTGTTAATCCCATAACATCACTACAAAGAAAAATGAGATGTGAATTGGAGTTCGAACATGCTATCCATATTCATCATTTGTCAAGTTCAAGGGAAGGCCCCTATTATATGAAGAAAAAAAAAAAAAGGAAGCATAATACGCGAAGTTATATGGTCATAATACCGTATCATTCGAGAAGGGGCCGGTTCAGTACATGGCACCACTCGATGAATGCAATGCTACGTCGAGTCCTCTTTTTTTTTTTTAATAAGAAACTCTAATGAACATGATCGTTTAATCTATTACTAAGCAGGATGATGGAGAACTGTTCAATGAAGACGGAATGCCGAAGAAAAGAAGGCCGGATCATTGGAAGGGGGAGAACGGGCTGTACTGCGTTGGATTCGCCAGGGCAGGACTGCTTGGGATATCAAGTGATGCTCAAAACATAGCCAACGACATTTGCTTGATTCTGAGCCAACAGAAAAACCGTTGATCGAGCACTCGGCTGGATTGCTTGGTACTTATCTAAATAAAGTTTTCCTCATGGCTGATGTTGGCGCGCGGAAAGTCTTGTAATATGTGCGTAGTGCCATGTACCAATTTCGCAGGGCGAAATTTTTGTACCCGTAGATGTTTGCTTATTCTCTGGAGTATGTGGATGAATAATTGCCATGGGGAAGTAGTGCCATGTACCAATTTCACAGGGCGAAATTTTTGTACCCGTAGATGTTTGCTTATTCTCTGGAGTATGTGGATGAATAATTGCCATGGGGAAGTACGGTTAAGCAATAAATCTGAGCTTATTTTCTGAATATGTGTTGTTCAGAAACTTTTTTTTTCTTTCCTTTGTAGAGATGCTAACTTGAAATTGTCCAAATTTTTGTTGGTGTTGGCCACAACAGTGGAATCCCCAATTCTCGAAATCATTACTGCAACACCGGTGACATTAATCCCAGATCCTACTACTGTTGATTCTATTGTTTGGAGCCTTACAACTAGTGGGGTTTATACTGTGAAGTCTGCTTGGCAGGCTTTTAGGACTCCTAAACCTCCTTTTCCTTGGCATATGATCACATGATTTAAAAAACACATTCGGACGGTGGCTTTCATTCAGTGGCTTTCAGTTCTAGAGTGTGTAGCAACAAAAGATAGGTTGGTTTCTTGGGGCATTCAAGTGAATCCTACATGTGTCCTTTAATTGCTCTAGGGAGGATGAGTCCCACTCCCTTCTGTTTTTCACTTGTGCTTATTCTACTCAAGTTTGGTCTGCTATTTTGGTTCGCAATGGAATTTTTAGTGGGCCAATCGTGCTGCAGAATGTGCTGAGTTGGGCAAAGCAATTCCACAGGGGGATGCTATGGTGCACACGATCTTTAAGTTGTCCTTGGCTACTATAATATTCTATTGGCTTTGGAGGCAGCGTAACAGTAGGGTCTTTCAGAACCGTAGCCAGGATTGTTCTTCTTTATAATGTGTTATTATAGATGATATCCGTGCTTGCATTAGTTCTTCAAGAGAAGTCAAATCTTCTTCCCAGAGCCATGACCTTGCTGCTAGCTGGAAAATTATTAGGAAATTTTTTCTCCCCTAGCTGGTTTGGGGTTGTATAGGGTTTTGGTTTTTTTCTGCTATCTTGTTTGTAGAGGCTGTATTTGAACTTGGTCCTTTGTTCTTGGTTGGTTTGAGCTTTATAAGATTTTACCAGACCCAAAAAAAAAAAACTTGAGCAAAAGTTAAAAGATAACTTGCACCATAATGCTATATATAGTTCTAACCTTAATTTACCATCCTAGTACACTATCTTAATCTAGGAACCCATTTTTACAAAAGAAAATTCCGAACACAACTGTTAGATGTACGATTATTCCCGGAATTGTGTTTCAAAGGTATGTTTGTAGCATCGCTCATCTTATATATGTGCAACTAAGTTGGAATTGCCACCTCAGCTAATGACCTCATCAAAAATACTCTCTCTCTCTCTCTCTCTCTCTCTCTCTCTCTCTCACCACACCACCACCACCAGTACTACCATCAGTGCCACCACTCATCCTCCCTCATTCCTTCATATTTGATCTCACTCATCCACCTGTGCTATCGCCTCGCCATCGACGTAACCCTGTCTACAACACTCACATTGTTACGCCCTATCTTTTTTCTTTTTCGTAATAATTATTTTTGCTAGAAAATCGGCATTTATAGTGCGGTCCTATATTACTATTCTTGCGTGCACTATAGGTATAATGGTCATTATTATAGTTTCGAGTGTATAAGTTAAATTAATTTTAGTAATTAGGTTGTACCTTATTTGAATATCTTAATTAATTAGTTAGCTATGATTTAGAGGTATTATGTTGGTGGGCAGTTTATAAAGTTTCTCTTTAGTAGATATTTACATGGAGTAGGTTTTATTTGGAGAGAACGTTGAAGATAGTAGTTGAGGAGAATTTTGAGAGAGAGAGAGAGAGAGAAGACACAGTTAGGATTTCGGCTAGGTGGTGATCATTCAAGTAATTAAGTGGGTTTTGGTTCCCTTTTTTTTTTTTATCAACAAAAATAAATGAAATTTCATTAACTCATAACACAAAGTACAGAGATAATAGGGACTTGGATACACCAGCCTGACCACCCAAGCACACAAGATCCCAAAAGACTGCAAACTAAACATCAAAACTTCACACATCACCAAAAAATAACATTAGCATTATATATATACCAAGCATTCCAAATAGCCAAGATCAGCAGTAGCAAACATGAGCAGCCAAAACTACTTTCAAAACACCAGGAGCAACAACACAAAAATAGCAAAAATAACAGCCACCCACCAAATAGCAAAATAGAACTGAAAGCCAACAACATACTCCTCTCAGCCAACCACAAAAATCTATCCAAACCATAATCAATTAAAACCCTCTTAGATAAACGCACCCATAACAACCGCACCCCTCTGTGTGAAGATAAATTTGGGTGACAGTCATTTGATTAAGAGCTTTGGGTGTTAGTGAAGTTTTTATAGTATATTTAATTTATTCTTCTCTTATAGTCCTTTGATTAGAGCTTTGGATGTTAGTGAAGTTATTATAGTAGATTTAATTTGTTCTTCTCTTATTGTAGGGTGGTCTTCCTGAACAGACACACATGATGGCCGAGCACGTGACATGTGAGGTCAATATTGCGAATATGTCAGACCATGCTGTCGAGCAATTAGGTGGTCGGAGATTGAGGTAGATATATAGCACGAAAGGCCAATTATGAGTTGTTCGTTGATGAGATAGCCGAATGGGAAGAGAGCCCTAACCCATACTACCTTAACTGATGAGGCAGTAAGAGCATTCTAGAAGATTCCAGTCCAGCTGTACTCTGCGGTAAGATGAGATCCCGAAAATAAAGGATCAGATTATTTTCTTAATAAAGAGGGGATTCTCGGCCTATCATGAGAAGGAGTCTGTAAAGGATAGTTTCCTAACGAGGTTGGGAAACAACGATCAATACAGGGCAAGAGTTTGATATATTCTGGGTCTCCTATACGAGATAGGAAACCTAGGGCAATTAGGATACTTGATGAGCAAGTATCCCCGAGTCTATATATACAAGGTAAACCTAGAGGAAAAGGTACGCTATTATTAGCAATCATACTGTCTTTTTAATACTTGAGACTAGGGTTTCTTAGTACATGATACTGACTTAGGCATCAGAGGGCCTTTGTCGACGAGATGCAGAGGTGCGCTCACCCCTATCTGTTTTGTAGTTATGGTTCCGGCGATGAATCACATGAGGTTGATTGACAAAGAAGCTGTCCCAGCACTAAGAGGATTTATTTCCCCTTACAATTGGCGTCGTCTGTGGAAAATGATAAAATTCCTACGAAAGATCAACCATGGTGGACGAAACCCTAAAAAACCCCGCACGATCCTAAGAGTCTGCTCAATTCAAGGAGAGATCGCAATGAGTCATCCCCAAAGGTTATGAAAAAGCCAATTGGTGACCAGCGGAAAGAGCTAGCAGGCAAAGGCAACTCATTGGCTTTGCTGAAAAATTCCAAACAAAAAGATAGAAGGACGAATTCGAAGTCCACACGGTGGGAGAAATCTCACTATAGGGAGGAGTCTATTGGGCACTCGAAAAGTGTTTGAAACAATGATGATGTCCTCAATAAGAAGAGGCAGAAAATCGAGGAGTACGCAGTTTGATCAAACGACGAGAAAGAAAGATACAGGAAATTGAGCGTATCAGGGCTCACCCCGAAGACTCTGGGATTTCACGAGATAAATCCAGAGGGAGGAGCCAAGCTTTGGAAAGATACAGAGGGGCTTCTCCACCAAAGAGGAGAAGCGAGAGTAGTTCCCCAGAATGAAAAATGGCTTCTTCACGAAAAAGAAGAAGCAGGAGTAGAATCCCAACCCCATAAGAGAAGGGGGCAAGGAAACATCATAGGGACAAGAGAAACCTGACTTTGATTGGGAAAAAGTTGGAGCCTGAAAAACTAGAAGATGTGAGGACTGTCACGCCCTCGATTTTTAACATAAATATAAATGATTTCCATAACAAAACCTTCACAATAAACCATTCAATATCCCAAAAGATTTTGACATTCCCATGTCTGCAAATTACAATTCCAACTCCAAGTATCTCAAAAGATTACATAATTGGCACTACGACCCAAAGTATTTCCAAGTACAGAGTATTAGGAGTTTACAGTCATCCATGTGTGGCCCGTGATCCTCGATCTCTTCCTCCGCTGGTGGCTTGGTGATCGAGTCTTCTCCTAGCCTGCACAATGAGCGCACGACTAAAGACCAGGCCGGGGGTTGTCCCGGCAAGGTCCTCCGGCGTGAGAATGAGTAAAGTGCAGAGAGAGTAGGCAGAAGATTACGAGAGTGAGTCTGTAGTAGCGTGTACCTTTTTAGGGTTTCCACCGCTAGGTATTTATAGAGCTCCTTCACTTGCTCTCCAAGCACCAGCACGTGCCTTGCGTGGGTCAGGCTGTGTCATCATGACGTCACCAAATAGATCTGGTAACCGTTTTTAGGGCTGAGCTGGCACACCCATGTGCGTCCATGATCATCTTCTGTTATAACCGCTTTTACATGTGATAAGACACGCAAACCAGCGGTTAGCCATGGTCGGCAATGGCCATGCTCTGCAGGTGGCCGAACACGACTTTGCTGATTGGGCACGGGACCGACGGGAGAAGACGCGCCAAAAGGGAAACGCAGAGGAAAGTGGCCGAGGACGAGCTGATCCGCTGACGTGCCTGTGGCAAACGAAATGGTCGACGAACAAAGACGGGGGCCGAGCTCAAGGTTCAAGCTCGGCATGGTGTGGGCTCGGTCGTACCTCAGCGAACTTTCATGTTCGGCCGGCTACAATAGCCCCTCAATCATTGCCGATGCCGAACGCGAGGTAGGGATTGATATCGAGCCTTGGGCCGAACTCATCGAATGCCGAACGCGAGGTAGGGTTTGAAATCGAGCCTCGGCCAAACTTATCGAATGCCGAACGCGTGGTAGGGTTTGAAATCGAGCCTCGGCCAAACTTATCGAATGCTGCACGTGGTTTTGTGTTGTAGGCGAAATTTGACCGAGCTTGACTAATCTTCTCTTTTGAAGTGACATCAGCCGTTAGTGAAGATCTTTTAGTGGAGGAGTGCCAGGTGTCGCTCTGTGGCTGTGTACGGCTGGTGAGAGGACGGCTAGCAAACTCTGCAGGTTGTCCTTTATTTGCCACGTGTCGAGCGTTTATTAGCTGCCGGTTCGGCGGTGTCATGATGGGCGGGAGTTTCAAATCTCAAACCCTAGCCCTATATAAAGAATGACGCGAGGAGAGAGAAGGACCCCGTTCACTTTCTCTCTCTAGGACTCCATTGTTGGAGCTCTCTCCGTCGACTGTTCATCTTCTGTCTTTGATTGTCAATAGTTTCACCACCAGATCTCACCACAAATCTCAGGTATGAACTCGCTTTCTGCTTCTCTTCGCTTTTTGCAATTCTCTTGGACTTTTTCCCGTCTTTCTGGGTGTTTGAGGTCTTTTTAGTTTTAAGTGAATAGTGCATTACAGGAGATGGGCGAACTGTTCGTCTCCTGCTTCAATGTGTTCATCCGAGCCCTAACCTAGGTGCTGGTGATCTGGGCCGACGGCGAGACTGGCCGAGCCCCAATCTTTGAGGTTGATAGGCTTGGCCGACAATGGGTTTGGCCGAGCCTGTTGACCTTAGTAAGTATTTCCCGAACTTGGATCTGTGGAATGTGATAAACGGGTGGGCCAATTGTAGGTAGCCGAGTCGTAATGAGGTCCTTGCCTTGGTAGCCAACGACGAGGGTTCTCATCGTTTTACTCTTGCCTTTGTTAGGTCTGGCTCACTCAATTATCATCATTTCATCCGACTCTGAAAGTTCAGGGGACGATTCCATAGATCTCGCTATCCGAGCATACGTGGAGAGGTACAGGAGCCGACGCCAGGCCTCCTCAATTGCTTCCAATATGTCCAGTTCAAGTGATTCCAACACTGAACGTGACTACGAATACGATGGCGGGTACAACACTGCGCCCGAGATTACCTTCACTATTAGCACGGAGTCCGAATCCGTACACGAACTAGGTCCCGAGGCCGAGTCGAGGCTTCGTCCCCAGGCCGAAGTTGCTGCTTCTTCCCGTTCTGTTCCGGTCGAAAATTCATTCGAGAACAGGGAGGTCGCCGATCTCTATGAGCGAGGGCAGGTTTGTCCTTACGCCCACTACTTCAGTGGCAATCCTAGTGAGTACGCTGATTTCTGCCGAACATACAACATCCCCGATGATGTTGTTGTTAGTCAGGTGGCTAGTAACAGGATAAGGGACAAGAGGGAAGACCACCCCGAACACATAACAGTTCCCTTTATGGCCATTTGTGAGGCTGGACTCCGTTTTCCTCTTCACCCATTTTTGAGGGAGTTGCTGGCTAAGTTCGGCATAGTTCCCCATTTCTTCACCATAAATAGCTATAGGATAGTGATGTCGGTGATAAAATTGAAGGAGCTCCATAATCTCGAGTTCTCAGTTGTCGACCTCTTTCACACATACATCTTGTCCAGGCACGGCAAGACCGACCACAGGTACTTGTCGACGCGTAGTGGCAAGGATCCCCTGATAAACGGGCTTCCCGACACTAATAAGTGGGCCAATTAGTACGTTGAAGTAAGTGGAAATTACGAGTTCGGCGATCAGTTGATAAGACTGCATTCCGTGTCGAAGATAAAAGATTTTCGAGGTCATTTTACTTCCTTCTTTTATTTGTCGAGCATGATTTACCCTACTTACCGTGATCCTGATGCTTATTTGGCCAACACTTTGCCTTTGCAGATCACCGATCAATTACCAAGAGACAGCAGTCCTTTGCTGTTGAAAAGACTATTGAAATATTGACAGCTCAGATCTGTCGTGACGCGCCGACGCTGTTGGGCTACATCCCTTCTTATAAGGGGAAGTTGAAGAGAATGGAGAGGGAAGCAAGGCCGAGCACGAAGGCAAAGGGCAAGAAGACAGTTGCCGGAGAGCGAGAGGCTGGGGGTGTTACACACGATCTGAGCAAAAAGGCAAAGGAACTGAGGGTGAAGTTCCCCACCTTGAAGAAGTCAGCGGATTTCTGGTTTCAAGACAGTCAGCCAGCTGAATCCCGAGGCGTCAGTATCGCTCCCATCCGAACACTTATACCTGAATTTGCCGACGATATGGGAAGGAGGAACGTTGTGAAGATCAATCTTAGGGATGGTGCTCTTGCTCGGCAGAAGGAAGCTGAGATGACTGAACCTGTTTCCAAGAAGCAGAAGGTTACTTGTGACTTCTTTCCCACCAGGCCGCCGACGCCAGTTCTCAAAGACCAGACTGATTCGTCTGCTGCTGGTGGCTCCAAAGCTGTGGAAAAGTCGGCGGGTTCCGCGGGCAAAGTGACCCTGCAGGAGTTCGCACCTTCGTTTGCTACGGTGGAGGGTAGGGTTGTCAGCGTTGATGATAGCGTTAAACTCGAACCAGGGTTGGCCGTCACTATGCTGCACGGTCTTGCTCTTCCAAGGGATATGGAGAGGGTTCCAAGGGAGCTGCAGCCGAGCATCGCCCATGCTAGCACCTACCTTGTTCAGGTACTTGATCACTCAATTTCTTATATATCACGTTCGGCCTTTATATTTGTTGCCGAGCCTAACCGTTTTGTTTTCTGCAGGCAGGACAGGCTCTGCTGCGGGTTTCTGATCAGGCTGATTTGTTGGCTGCCGAGAGGACGCGTTATCGAGACGATGCTAAAGCCGAGCACGAAAAACGAAGGCTGCAAAGAATGGTTTGAAGTTCGCCAAGTCCAAGATTGCCGAACTCGAGAAGGAAAGGGATGGAGCGTTGGAGAAAGCCATGAAGTCCGAACGTGAGCTCGGTCAGGTGTTGAGAAAGGAGAAGAGGAAAATCAAGGAGGTGGACGAGAAGGCTTACCAGGCTGGGTTTGACAGAGCCGGTGCCGAGTACGTCAGAGAGGCTCGGTCGATGGTGAACGAGGAGATCAAGAGCAGGGTTCCCATTGCATACCGAGCAGGGTATAAGTCGGGGGTGAGAGCTGCGTGTGGGGTGATGCAGCTGGAGCCGGATATGAATTTGACAAAGTCCATTCCTGCAGCTGAAGTGCCAGAGCTTGTGCTGCCCTACACTGACGAGGAATGTGCACCACTTCCTCCAGAGGAGTTTTCCGAAAGTGAGGAGGATATTGATGACCTTACTCGTGCTGATGCCGAAGTGCGTGTGGCTGGGGCAGTTGAGCAGGACACCGAGCAGGCCAAAAAGAATGACGAGATTGGAGCCGAAGCCGAGATCGGAGAGGCTGCCGAGGCCGAGAGCGGGAAGGTTGCTGATGTCGTTGCTGATGTTGTCCCCCAAGATTAGGACTTCTCTTTTGTTTTTGAATTTTGAAATTTTTGATGGACTGGACGACTCTGAACTTGGGAGTTTTGCCTTGGCAGTTGTAATAGTTGATGAGGGGTCGGCATCGAACAATTTACTACGCCGTACCTCTTCGCTTAGGATTTTCAGTAACATTTTGTTTTTGTATTGAAAGTTGAATGTCGTAGCTCTTTGATTTCTGTGTTTGCCATGTGTCTTCTTTGCCGAACTTGGATTGATATTCTGTATGACCTCTGATTTGAATAGGTTTGCTTGGTTTGAAATTTGTTTGAGGTTATGGTTATCCGTAGACCCTTCTATGGTTTTTGGTTCGGCTGAGTTATGTTGACATGTAGCAAAGTAGAAACTGCTTCATCATTTTGGTGTTTGCCGAGCTTTGAACAATGAACAATGCATAATAATAGAGCCGAGCCTGGGCCACATTGGATGTGTTGATGTGAAGAGTTGCCAAGCCCTGGCTAATGCTAGTAGTTATACTGTAGCCCCCACTTTGGTTTGGGTTCGGCCTAATCGTAGGAATGCTTGTCCAATTGTTTAAGTTACTAGCTATAGGTATTGCCGAGCTTGAACCAAAGTAGAGTAATAGAATAAAGATTTTGTCGAGCGTGTGTTGGTCTCGGCCAGTTGCTAGTATAGTTGATTCTGCGATTTGGTCGCCGAAGTTTGTGGATGGCACACAACCGTAGTTTGGGGCTCGGTTAATTTGTCGGCCCTTAGTCTGTAAGTAAAGTGTTTAATGTTTGTGGGTGGTTTGCTCACCAAAACGTGAGTGTAACCGGGTTGTAGCCGACCATAGCGTCTTGCTAAGCCAAACCCGAGCCCAAATTCCAGCCATATTGTGTGTTTCTGGGCTCGGTGGACCTGATGTCCGTTTTTGCTTCCTTTGGGCAGCAATAGTGGCCGAAGCGGAGGCATTAGAGCCGTTTGTGGGTGTGACCGAGGTCATCGTTTGTGTTTGGCCAAGTAGCCGAGGTAGAATATAAATTCAATGGAAATTATTTTGAACTATAAATGACTGCCATATAAAATTTCTTTTGATTCCACAAATTTTGAAGTACAGGAGAAAATGTAAAACATGGGCCGAAGCCAACAAAGAATAAATGGATAAGCAGTGGCCGAACATGAGGCACACTGTTGGAATTCCGGCTACATGTATGCCTTCTTGAGGTTCTGTGCATTCCATGGGTTACTGAGAACTTTCCCATTCATGTCCTCCAGCACATAGGCACCTTCACCAGCGATCTTGACAATGCGAAAGGGACCTTCCCAGTTGGGTTTGAATTTTTGCTTTTTGCTAGCTTGCACCACCTTTCGCCAAACCAAGTCATCTGGCTTGAAGGTCTTGGTTCGAACACTTCGGTTGTAGCCTCTTGCAACCTGTTGTTGGTATTTGGCGAGCTTTAGCTGAGCGTCGTCGCGTTTTTCTTCTGCCAAAATCAATTCTTGTTCCATTGCCTCTTCATTAGTCTTTGGATCAAAATTCTCAGTCCTCAGAGTGGGGAACTTGGACTCCAGTGGGATTACTGCCTCCATGCCGAATGCCATTGAAAAGGGGGTTTGGCCGGTTGAGTGCCAGGGTGTAGAACGGTAAGCCCAGAGGACACGTGGTAATTCTTCAGCCCATTTTCCTCTCTTGGACTTCAGTCGTCGCTTGATCCCAGCACAGACGGTCTTGTTCGTAGCCTCGGCTTGTCCGTTCCCTTGGGGGTATGCTGGTGTGGAGTTGAAGAAGCGTATCCCAAATTCCTCACAGAGGCTGGTCAGGTCTTTACCGACAAATTGGCTTCCATTGTCTGATACGATGGCGTATGGTACTCCAAATCTTGTAACAATGTTTCGCCAGACAAATCTGCGAACGTCAGCTTCTGTGATTGTCACAAGTGGTTCGGCCTCTACCGATTTGGAGAAGTAGTCCGTTGCTGTGATCAAGAACTTGAATCCTCCTGGAGCTGTTGGTAGTTTTCCGACAATGTCCAGCCCCCATTGTGCAAAGGGCCAAGGGCTGGTAATAGGGGAGAGGTTCTTGGCAGGTTGCTTTGGTATAGGTGAAACAGCTGGCAAGGTCGGCATTTGCGGACAACTTCTTCGCAGTCTTTCTTCATGTTCTTCCAGAAGTAGCCTTGGCTCATGGCACGTTGACAGAGGGAGCGGCCGCTGGAGTGACATCCGCAGCTGCCTGAATGAAGTTCTGTCAGAATTGCGGGCACTTGGGTGGGGTGGACAACGAGGAGATACGGTTCGGAGATTGATTTCCTGTATAATTGGCCGCTTTCGAAAAGCCAGTAGTAAGCGGCTTTGTTTCTCACACGGTAAGCCTCCTTCTTGTCTGTGGGCAGGGTGTCGTGCTTTAGAAACGCAACGATCTCATCCATCCAGCTGGGACCGAGTTCAATGTTGAGTACCTCTGGATTGGGCTCAAAAGATGGACGTCCAATGCTGCTGATTTGCTCAATTTTGAAGTTGGGAAAGTTTGTGATTAGTTCGGCTACGGTCGCCTGGTATTTTGACATCCGCGGATCCCGAGCCTCATAGTCCCCAAGTACTTGGTTAACTATGAGTTGGGAGTCACAGAAAACGACAAGGTTGGAGATTTCCATGGCAACGGCAGAGCGTAAGCCAGCTAGGAGCGCTTCATATTCGGCTTCGTTGTTGGTGGCAGGGAAGTCGATGCTGATAGCACTTTCGTGTAGTGTTCCGCAGGGGGAGACTAGGACGACCCCGGCCCCTGCTCCGTTGCTGTTTGACGCTCCGTCGACATGCAGACGCCATATGTCGCCTTGGAAAAGGTACCAAGGTGCTGGTGACAATTGATGCTCGGCGACGGTTTGTGTTGGGATGGGTGTGTTGAGGAGTTCAGTGTCTGCTGGCGTAAGCTCAGCAATGAAATCTGCAAGAACCTGTCTTTTGATTGCCGTTCGTGGTTCGAAACGGATATCAAAGTTTGCTAGCTCAACTGCCCACTTTGAGACCCTGTTAGACAGATCCGCCTTTCGAAAGAGAGCTTTGAGGGGGTGTTCTGTTAGGACGACGATTGAGTGTGATTGGAAGTAGGGCAGGAGCATCCTGGCCGCTGAGACGAGAGCAAGGGCTAACTTTTCAAGCGGTAGGTTACGAGTTTGAGCTGGAAGGAGGGTCTTGCTTGTGAAATAGATGGGCTTGTCATCGGCGCCTTCCTGCCGTATAAGTGCAGAACTGGTTGCGTGGACGGATACGGCGAGATAGAGATAAAGAGTTTCGAACTCTTTAGGTTTTACCAACAGCGGGGCCGATTTCAAGTAGTCTTTTAGTTCGGCAAAGGCTGAGTCACAATCTGGGGTCCATTCAAAGCTGCGTCGGCTTTTGCCCTTCAAGGCGTGGAAGAATGCGTGGCATTTGTCTGAGGATTTGCTGATGAATCGGTTGAGAGCCGCTGCCATCCCAGTGAGCCTTTGAACTTCCTTGATCGTCCTGGGTGGGCACAAATTTTGAACAACTTTGATTTGGTTGGGGTCGGCCTCGATACCTCTTCGAGTGACCAGGTGTCCGAGAAATTTCCCAGCGCTTACCCCGAACGCGCACTTCTCAGGATTCAGCCGTAGCTTGTGTAGCTTGAGGATGTCAAAAACTTCGGCCAAGTCTCGCAGGTGGTTAGATTCCTTCTTGCTTTTGATGACCAGGTCGTCAATGTAAGCTTCCACAGTGTGGCCGATTTGTTCTTCCAACATCTTGAATATTGCTCTGTTGAACGTTGCCCCGGAATTCTTGAGTCCAAAGGGCATGACGCGGTAGCAAAAGATGCCATATGGCGTGATGAAAGCAGTTTTCTCCATGTCGTCGGGGTCCATGGCAATTTGGTGGTAGCCACGGTAGGCGTCCAGAAAGCTAAGCCGAGCATGTCCTGCTGTTGCGTCCACAAGTTGATCAATTTTCGGCAGTGGGAACCAATCCTTTGGACAAGCGTCGTTGAGATTGGTATAATCCACACAAACTCGCCATTTGCCGTTTTTCTTTTTAACAACCACAGTGTTGGACAGCCATGTCGGGTATTGTACTTCTTGGATGGCGTTGGCCTCCAGCAGACGCTTGACTTCTTCGACGACGGCGTCGGCGTGTTCGGCTGCAGATCGCCGTGCCTTCTGGATGACAGGTTTAGCGTCCTTCTTGATGTTGAGGGAGTGACTGATGAATTTTGGGTCGACCCCCGGCATTTCGTTGGGGGTCCAAGCAAAGACTTCGATATTTTTCTTGAGGTATTGAAACATTTCTTCGCGGTCAGCCTCGCTGATGGAAGAGCTGATGAGGAAGAATCGGGAGCCATCCTCGTTGATCGGCATCTGGACGAGGTCTTCCTCTGCTTTGTCTTCTGCTTTTTGGCCGACGTCGTCGGTTACTACCATGTCGGGGACTTCAACCCATTGTACTTGTTTGGCTTTGGCGGAGTTGTGGACGGCAGAGACATAGCACTTTTTGGAGGCCACTTGGTCACCCCGCAAATCTTCCTGTCATCCTGTGGCGCCGATGAAGCGGACGACCTGGTGGTAGGTAGAAGCAATGGCTTGCATTCCGTGGAGCCAGGTTCGGCCAAGGATGGCGTTGTATGGGCTTGGTGCGTTGACGACGATGAATTCGACGGTCAGAGTTTTTGAGCCAACGACGACTGGGAGGAAGATTCGGCCAAGCGGCCAGACGGGTGCACCGTTGAAGCCGATGAGGGGTACGTCGGTAGGTTGTAGGGCTGATTCAGGTAGATCCAACTTTTTGAAAAGGTCGTAGTACATGACCTCTGCTGAACTTCCTTGATCGACAAGAATGCGTTTGACGTCATGCACTCCAATTTGGACGGTTACGACGAGAGCGTCGGAGTGTGGTGTTTGCACACGTTCAAGATCGCGCTCGGTAAAAGTAATCGTCCATTTGGGCAACTCTTCTATTCGTGGACGTTTGGATCCAGGTCCTACTGCGAGTACCTGCTTGGAAGTTGATGCGCGGCTAAGGTCGGCCTGAAGAGTTGATTCAAATTCCTTTGACACTGGGCCGTGGATAACGTGTATTAGTGGGCGCTGTTCATTGGGGTTGGGATTTGTCTGCCGGGTGGGCGTTTTTGATCGGTCAATGTATTGATCGAGATGGCCTTGAGTCACCAAACGTTCCAACAGTGCCTTGTAGAGGGCACATGCCGTCGTGTAGTGGCCGAGCTCATTATGATACGAGCACTTCTTTCTTGGGTTCTGATCAGCTTGGCCGTTGTCTGTGCCGAGCTTGCCCGTCGGCCACTCGAACCATGGTTGCCTCATTATCTCTTTCAGAAAAGACCAAATGGGTTCCTTGAAGTGGGTGGTTTCGGCCACGTAGTCATGCTTTTTTGGCTGGCGTTTTTTCCCTTTTTTGATGTTGTGCACCTGCTTCTTGGGTTGGGGGTGCTGGATGATTGCTGGTGCCGGCAGTTGGGCTGCGGCCGAGGTGAAGGATGCTGTCAAGCTCGGGATGCCCTGTGCCGCACGGTCCGCATAAAACTCTTCAAGAGCACAGAATCTCTCCACGACGCGCATTAATTCTCCCATGCTGTGTGGTGGGCGGATGGCGAGTTCGTCTAGGATCTTGCTGCCGGTTTCCAGACCGTTTTTGAAAGTACGCACAGCCCAGTATTCATCGATTCCTGGAATTTCGTTGAACAATTGCCAATAACGCTCGGTGTATTGTCTTAGTGTTTCATTTGGGAGCTTCCTCATCTGGGACAAGGATTCAGGCTCCTTGGCTGTCCTGTTACTGGTGATGAAGCGAGTGTTAAAGGCGCGTTCAAGGTCGGCCAGGTTCCGTATGGATCCAGCGGGCAATTTGTTGAACCATTGGAGTCCAAGGGAGCCAAGGCTGGATGGGAACGCTTTGCATTTGATTTCGTCTCTGGTAGTGCATAGCATGATGGTTTGACGGAAGTGGATAAGATGGGTGTAGGCTTCGCATGTGGTAGGGTCAAACTTTGTAAACTTGGGCAGGCGGAAGTTGGGTTCGGCCGTCGTGTTGATTATGTGGGGGGCAAAGGGAGAGACGCCGAGATCCTTTAGTTGCCGCTCAAAACCAGGGCGTGGCGGCCTACCGTGCTCGTCCGTCCTTGTTCTCTTGGACTCTCTATCTGAAGACTTCTCGCGGATCCAGCGCCGGAGTTTGTCTCGTAGATCTGTTGTTACCCGGCAATGTTCATCAATCATTTCCCCCCTGTCCTTTCGGGATTTGGTCTCCTTTGGCTCGTCAATACGCACGCCCTTTCCGTTTCGTCGGCCATGGTTGCTGTTTTCAGGCTTTTCTGCAGGGATTTCCCCGAGTCGTTCAGATACATGGCGTCTGGTCTGCGCGGAATCTTGGCTACGGTGCGAAACCGTTGTGCGAGAGAATTCTGCGCGGCCAGTGGAGTAGGTGCTTGTGAACGACTCGGTATCTTTTGTGTTGGTTCGATCGCGGTGTTCTTTTGAGCGGTGTGTTCTGGATGCGGTGGGTCGCTTGTAAAGGATAATTTCTCTGGCGTCGCCCGGTGCCGGGGTGAAGCCTATGTGGTCTTTTACGGACCCTCGTTGGCCTTCCTCGTCCTGACGTCTTTGCGGTGGTGGTGGAGGTGGTGTTCGCCTTCTTCCACCCCCTCCTCTACCAAATATGGATGCGGCGGGGGTGGTGTCTTGCTGCATGTGTTGTTTCATTTGGGCCACCTCCGCCCTTAGCGCGGCCAACTCGTTATCGCGTTCGTCATCGCGACGCTGCAGCAATCGGATGTAGGCCATCGTCACGTCGTCCGTGACTGGTGAGAGGCCGGATCCTGGTGCGAGGGAGATGGACATGTGCCTTTCATGGGGTGTTGTGGGGATGACATTTCCGCTAGCGTCTTTAGTCCCTGAGATAGCTACACCCGTCTGATCTCCGCCCATGGTGAGTGGTTTGGTCGTCGTTTCACGGAGGAGTAGGGGGTTTGGAGGATGTGAGAGCCGTTTGAATTAGAAGCGATTTCACGTCGGGTTCACCAATTGTGTGGCCCGTGATCCTCGATCTCTTCCTCCGCTGGTGGCTTGGTGATCGAGTCTTCTCCTAGCCTGCACAATGAGCGCACGACTAAAGACCAGGCCGGGGGTTGTCCCGGCAAGGCCCTCCGGCGTGAGGATGAGTAAAGTGCAGAGAGAGTAGGCAGAAGATTACGAGAGTGAGTCTGTAGTAGCGTGTACCTCTTTAGGGTTTCCACCGCTAGGTATTTATAGAGCTCCTTCACTTGCTCTCCAAGCACCAGCACGTGCCTTGCGCGGGTCAGGCTGTGTCATCATGACGTCACCAAATAGATCTGGTAACCGTTTTGAGGGCTGAGCTAGCACACCCATGTGCGCCCATGATCATCTTCTGTTATAACCGCTTTTACATGTGATAAGACACGCAAACCAGCGGTTAGCCATGGTCGGCAACGGCCATGCTCTGCAGGTGGCCGAACACAACTTTGCTGATCGGGCACGGGACCGACGGGAGAAGACGCGCCAAAAGGGAAACACAGAGGAAGGTGGCCGAGGACGAGCTGATCCGCTGACGTGCCTGTGGCAAACGAAATGGTCGACGAACAAAGACGGGGGCCGAGCTCAAGGTTCAAGCTCGGCATGGTGTGGGCTCGGTCGTACCTCAGCGAACTTTCATGTTCGGCCGGCTACAATCCATAATCAAAAGAATTGTAATAAAGTTACATATACATCTTCCAAAGAAGATTTACAAAAGATGCTAAATAACTCCTCAAGTTAGCTTTCAAAAGATTTGTCCACATCCATGCACTCCAAACATGCTAGCTATTGTTTTGAGTTCGTACCTGAAAATAATGAAGGGTTAAGCTACACTAGCCCCGTAGAAAATTCTACACTAACATTATATATATGCAGATGAGATGACAGATATGAGAAAAAGGAAAGGCGTGTATCAACATATCAGACGATCCATTATGCTAACTCAAGTTCAAGTTCACGATATCTCTTATGATAAAGGGTATAGACATAACTTTAGAAAAATTTAATATTCATACGGTAACGCATTTACTTGTAGTTCCACATTATCCACAATTTAATAATTTCCAACCAACTTTCCATCTCCCCATTATTGTGTCATGAATGAGCGAATGCTCAAGCAATGTCAATGTATCATGAGCGAATGTCCTACAATATCAATGAATCACAAGCGAATGCTCTAACAGGCTCAATATATCATGAGCGAATGTTCATGTCAGGCCAGTTAAAAAATCCCAATATTCCTCGTCTAGCAATCCACCCGTTGGTGAATCTAGGATAAGTTACAAGCGATTGTTCCTGCCGTGCCAATTTAAGGATCCCGATATCCCCTGTCGTACACCACACTCGTTGGTGGGCCTAATCTATGTCTTTTGCGTTAGGCATCCTCGCACCACATTTCAATCATTAATCATCAAGATTCAACCTTTCATGTCAAATACATATCAAAAGTATATATAGATGGGGGTTGAGGAGGAGGTGGAGATTTACAAGGAATGAGAGATAACAGAGGACATATGGGACATGGATCTTCAAAGTCCTCGTCATCTTCTAGGAGACTGTCTTATTAAAAGTAAGTAAGTAAGTAAGTATATATATATATATATATACACAGTCCGTCTCCCGTAAGGACCACCTCATTTTAATAAAATGCGGACCTCCCTTTCCCGATTGAATTTCGATGATCCGAGCCGCTCAATGTGTTCAAAACGTGATTTTAAGGGTACTCGCGAGAAATCAGCAAAAAAAATGACCGGGAAGGGCTTCATCCGAGCAGTTTTTGTTATTTTTTATCGAACGGTTCAAACAAAAACTGCTCGGATGAGCCCTTCCTGGTCATTGTTTTGCCGATTTTTCGCGGGTACCCTTAAAATCACGTTCTGAACACATTGAGCGGCTCGGATCATTGAAATTCGATCGGAAAATGGGAGAAATGAGGAGGTCCGCATTTTAACTAAAATAAGGACTCCCTCATTTGAGACTGACTCTATATATATATATATATATATATATATATAGGAACTCAGTTTCAAGTAGAAAAGGAAAGGGAAAATGATGGCCAATGACGTGTTTTGATAATTAATATCCGTCAAAGACATTTTCAGCATTAACAAATGTTCTCAGCATATCCTTAGCGGGTATTAATTATCAAAATACATCATGGGCCGTCATTTTCCCAAAAGGAAAGACAATCCAATTTCAATTTATAAACGGGTATCACACCATGTAGACACATCCCAAACGGGGTATCGCCATACAAATTGATCACGCTTGTTTGGTTCCACTTCATAAACTAAGATCGTGGATATTTCCATGACTAGGAACATCGTCACACGATAACGGTTATCATCAAAATAGAGTCGCCACCTAGTTTATTAAAACTCGAAAAAATAAATAGAGATTCTGGGTATGGGAGCCAAGTGTACAATAAGAGGAAGGTGTTAGGCACCTCTCTTTGCCCAGTCGTGAGATTGGCCCATAATCGTTCGACATATTATGTATATTTGCTTTATTTAATTCTAATACATAATCTAATTTTTAGCCTTTAACAGTTGATAAGGTGAGCAAGTACGATAATTGAAAGCGTGCATTAGAATAAGCAGAAAATAAATATATCCCAGCAAATAGATCCCTCGGCCGGTGAATTGATGTCACGGCCGAGGAATCCCATTGGATCGATGTATCGACCGAATGATTGATTTCCTAGCCGATGTTTTTCCTCACACCAGAACAAATAGTTAATTAAGAATTAAAATACTGCGAATAAAGTATAAAAACAGAAGATGAATCAAACTATAGGCCCCTAGGCCTCACCACCTTGATCCTTCAGTGCTTGATTGCTTTGGATTGAGGGTAATTGACTGATCTTCTTCTTGAAATCCTAGGATTAGGGTTTGTACTTCAGGGTTTGATCGCTTGGGATGCGGCTGCTCACAATGGTTTAGGGCTTTTGTAGAGAGGATATGAAAGATAATTTCTACAGAGCTTGGAGCTATGAGATGGAGGAATTGAATGTTAATTTCGAAATCCTAAGGCCTCTTTACATAGGCATGGGATGACTTACTCCGACCAATCAAATGGCGTGAATCAATAAGGTAGTATAAGATTAGAAGATCTCTACTCGAATCTCTTTTCGTAGCCCTAAAGAATCGGAAAAAGGCTACTAGGGTTTTGATGCGTCGATCAAACAACTAACAGAACATTCCAGAATTCCGAAAAAAGATGATCTGGCAGTTGAGGAATGGATCTAGCGGCCGAGGAATGGATTTGGCAGTTGAGGAATGGATCTTGTGGCCGAAGAATGGATTCGGCGGCCGAGGAATGGATCTGGTGGTCGAAGAATGGATCTGGCTGCCGATAGATGTATTTTTCTAGGATGCTGTATTTCTGTCTGAAAGGCTATTTGGCTCTAAATCGGATCCTCTAAGTGGCTAAAAGTATTCACCAAAAGTTCATGGGTTTATGGGAAGTTAATCAGTAATCACTGTATCCATTCATCATCGGGATGTGTAGACACCCGTTCTGAACTATCCGGATAGACCTATATTACGGTCTTTTTGTTCCCCCAATGATGATTAAAGGTCGAGAACATTCCAAGGTCGATGGCACGTCTTGAGCTTTGAGCTTTGGACATTTCTCATTTAAAACCTTTCGAATTCCATCCTCAAACCCTTCGAGCCAGATGTCCCCAGCAAAACCCTACTTGCTTATGCCAGTGTTCTTTTGGCGTGCGCTAGTGAACTGCCACGTGTCGATCATCGACCGTTGACTCAGTTATCACTGGCGCACGCCGGTCAAAACCTGGCGCACGCCAGTCAAGCCCAGTCAAATCAACTTTATTCAGCCACATGGACGAGACTTTTGTGCCACCTTAACGTGGGCTACAGTCCCCCTGATGATTACACTAGGCAGGGACGTTCCCCCTCTCTCCTACACCCTCCATCAAGCCAAGTCCCATGCATTTAATGCATGGGAGGCTCTCCCCTTAACCAAACCAGCCCTAACCCAACTGGTTAAGGCCCTTCCTCAGTCTCTCTCTCCTCTATAAATACCCCCCATTGCATTCATTTGCAAGGGGTTAACCACCATTAAGAGTCCAACTACATTTTCTCCTCTCTTTTGCTCTCTCTCTCCTCCTCCATTGAAAGAGAAAGAGGTGAAAGATTTCCACCCATCCACACTACCATTCAGTCAAAATCCAACCTCCATCTTCAACCTCAAAACTCAAACCACCTTCAATCCTTACACTAAAGGTATACCACCTTTGTGTGGCTTTCTGTTTTTGATCACTGAGGGGAACCAGTAGAGTCCAAGCTAGTAATCAATACTAGTCCTGGCCTTAAACTGGTATAAGCAAACAAGTGTGAAGAGTTCTCTTTCCTTCTTCTAATCCTCTACCTATACAACTGTAATTGCTTTAACAGATCAATATTTTATGACTCGAAGCAAGAATAAAAATCAGATTTAAATCCAAGTCCAGACTAACTTTGAACAAGTCCTTTCAGAAATATGCATAATAGAGCTAACATTGCAAACATATCCAAATAATTATATTTATTCAGTAGGATTTAAATAATCATTCACCGGTGAGAGGACTGCATTTCAACCCTAAAAGTAAATTCTGAAGTGGTTGAAAACCTAACTTAAGTTGGTAAATTTAACTTCATAATTACTTTAGAGGTCCGATATAATCATATATAGGACAGCTTGGTAATTGAATAAACCCCCTATTGAAAGAAATCAAAAACCAAGGAAGAAATTCAAACAGTCAAAAGTATAGGAACGAAATTAAAATTTATAAAAAATTAAAGTTCTTAAAATAATGGATAAGCCTACAACAGAAGGTGGGGTAGTAATATGGCAGAAAAAATAAACAAATAAACCCCAAACAAATCAAAAACCAAGGAAGAAATTCAAATAATCAAAAGAATATAACCGAAATTAAAATCTATAAAAAAAATTAGTAGTTCTTGAAATAATAGATAAACCTACAATGGAAGGTGGGGTAGTAATATATGGCAAGAAAAAAAAAAGGGGTTAAATGTCCATCAAGGCGGGTTTACAGGAAGGGCAAGGTGAAAATTTGGCAAGGGAAGATGAACCCAGAACTAGACCTGGGTAACAGGTCATGTCGGGTCGTGTCAGTCGGGTTCGTGTCATAAACCACCCAATCCGAACCCGACCCATTTAGAATTCGTGTATCTCGAGTCGTGTCATTTTCGTGTTTCGTGTCAAAAATGCTCAACACTAATCCATTAACTTCGTGTCGGGTTCGTGTCGTGCTATCTCGTCCGTTACCTAACTCTATATAGAATTACAGATATACCATATTATATATATATATATATATATATATATATATATATATATATATATATATATCGGGGCGGTTCCGGGGATACTTAAAAAAATCTCTAAAAAAATCCTCCTAAGTTCCCGATAGAATTTTGATGATTCAAGCCGCTCAATGTATTCAAAACGTGATTTTAATTAAGGGTACCCGCGAGAAATCAGCAAAAAAAAATGACCGGGGAGGGCTTCATCTGAACAATTTTTTATTGAACTTTATTTAACGGTTCAATAAAAAACTGCTCAAATCAAGCCCTTCCCGATTATTTTTTTTGCCAATTTCTTGCAGTTACCCTTAAAATCACGTTCTAAACATATTGAGCGGTTCAGATCATCAAAATTTGATTGGAAAATATGAGATTAAGATTTGGAAGGTTTTTTTAGAGGTTTTTTTAAGTGTTCCTGGAACCGCCCTTAAAATCACGTTCTGATCACTTTGAGCGGCTCAGATCATCGAAATTCAATCGGGAAGGAAAGTCCCACATTTTAAAAAATAAGGGATCCCTCACCGGAACATGACTGTATATATATATATATATATATATATATATATAGAGTCCCCTTCTCCTAAGGACCACCTTAACTTAATAAAATAAGGACCTCTCTTTCCCGATCGAATTTCGATGATCTGAGCCGCTCAATGTGTTCAGAACATGATTTTAAGGGTACCTGCGAGAAATCAGCAAAAAAAATGACCGGGAAGGGCTTCATGTGAGCAGTTTTTGTTTGTTTTTTATCGAACGGTTCAAACAAAAACTGCTCGGATGAAGCCCTTCCCGGTCTTTTTTTTTGTTGATTTCTTACAAGTACCCTTAAAATCACGTTCTGAACGCATTGAGCGGCTCGGATCATCAAAATTCGATCGGGAAATTGGAGAAATGGGGAGGTCCTTATTTTAACTAAAATAAGGACCTCCTTATTTGAAAATGACTGTATATATATATATATATATATATATATATATATATATATATGTATGTTTGTGTTAATGGGTGAAACGAATTAGTAATCGTGTTGGTCGTGTCAATTTTATATCTCGCGTGTTCAACTCGAACCCGACCCATTTTGAATTTGTGTTCTCGACTCGTGTCATTTTCGTATTTCGTGTCAGAAATGTTCAACCCTAACCCGCTAACTTCGTGTCCGATTCGTATCGTGTTATCGTGTTTCGTATCCATTGCCCAACTCTACCCAAAACCTTAAGGCATCTCCAATGGCATAACTAAAGTTGGATAGTCAAAACTCGTCACCTCATGTCTTGCCTATCCATTAAAAATATTGCTAAAATTAACAAGGAAAAATCTTACAATGGTCCATAATAAAAAAATAATAAAAACCTATTTTTAGTAGAGAGACAAAGTAAGTGGGTGGGTGGGTCCAATGAGAGAGAGAGAGAGAGAGAGAGAGAGAGAGAGAGAGAGAGAGATCCCAATTTGACTATCAAAAGAGAATAAGTTGCTAATTTTAGTTCAAATATGAATAACCAAAAGTTACCCTATCAATTTTTAATTATCTATTTAAGAGATTTCTAAACTTAACAATATAGAGATCCATAATGATATAATTAAAATTAAATAATCAAAACTTGCCACATTACCTTTTTAAATTACAAAAAATTTAAAACTGTGAACATAGAAAATAGTTTTGAAATTAATAAAAACTATTTGATCGAAATATTAAAAAAAAATTGATTTTTTTCCAAAAAAAAACATTTTAAAAAAATAGTTTTGTTTAAATACAATTTTTGAAAAAAAAAGTTTTCGAAAAAAAAAAACAGTTTCAAACAAAATAGTTTTTCAGAAAAAGAACAGTTTAAAAAAAATTTGGGGGGGAAAGTGTTTTTAGTTTTTTTAAAACATTGGGGGGGGGGGGGGAGGGGGGGATTTTTTTGTGTAATGATAGATGTATTTGATTGAAAACATGTGATATCTACTAAATTTGATTATTGACAAAAGATAGCTAATTTTGGTTATTCAAAACCTAAAATTTAATTATTTCTAAGAACGTTGCTAATTATGATTACACCATCAGGAGCCATATTTTGCACAAACATTGTTAACTTTAAAAATCTATTACCATTGATTATGTCATTGTGGATAGTCTAAGAAGTTGTCAAATTTGATTATACCATAGTGACACATACTTTGGACCAACATTGTTCACTTAAAAAATCTTTTAGTTTTAGTTATACCATTGGAGATACTCTTAGAAAAAAGCAAAACCTAAAAAATCCAGGCCAACCCTTGAGATTTTTCTCATTGTATTATATTCCAACATTTCACATTAAAAAATGATTTGAGAATCAGACCAGAACAACAAAAAAATTCAGATCGCGGTTTGCGAAGCCAAGATAATTGGACTTTCCCAACCATGCACGATTTTTTTCTCTTTGCTGTCCTCCTCCATTTTTCTTTTTCTGTTCACTATCCACATATGTTCATCTTTATACAAGTACGTATAAAAGCATGCAATATACACGGTATATCGTAACAAGAAACGAGAGGCATTTACTCCACATGTTGGATTTTCTTTTTAGTGAAATTCAGACACCATAGGGATGATGATCTTGAGCAGAAGGAGCTGGAGGCAAATTAGCAGCATGCGGTTCGATGTTTCTACTCCGCATGTAAGTCAAGAACTGACCAGGTAGCTCTTCCAATAGACCCTGAACAACGGTAATCTGTCCACCTGCCCCGAAAAAAAACACAAAAATTTAAGGTACGAAACAATACTTGTTAGCTTGACTGCATGTACAAGCACAAAGGGAAAAATACCAGAAAGGTACTTCCAAGTTAAAAGACAAACTCACAAATCGAAGGAGATGGAGGGGGAAAGAAAGAGGGGACATGAAACCTAGCACCGTATATAATCGAAAGAAGTTCCCTCTCATCTGAGTTTCAAAACCCAGATCAGGTTGTCAACAGACCATTCTTAGCGCTTTTTCGGTAAGAGAAACAAAAGAATCTGGCAAGCGATTCTTAGCTTTTACAAGACTCTCTCTCGCACTCAGTATTGCAAATGTACAATTCGGACAGCAGTTGGATCCCGTGCATCATCTCTTGCATTTATCATTTCTGTCCCCAATTGACCTAGGTTTTATTCCAGCATTTAAATTTTCTGATCCTGATAGGGATTGCAACAGTCGATTTGGTGAAGGTTTTGCAAGTACCATACCCAAACTAGATGTATTTACTTGCACCAAAACCTACTAAAGCGATACCTAATGAGTATGGTTTTCAATGTAGCACAGAGGAAGAAAAAGGAATAAAAAACTAACATTGGATATGTACGTACATCTGCATAAATTGATAGAAACTAGAAATGAAGAGAGGGCATGAAGCACCGAGAGAAACTTAAATGTCATCGAGGTAAGTGTCATGTGTCCATACTTCATAGGTAAGTTTAAATGTCATTAGTGATTCAAGTCCTTGAATTAGTATAAACCAAAATAAGAATGAACTCACCATGCACTTCACGCATTGGAACAAACTGCACAATATCCCGTGTGGCTACCCTTCCTGTAGAACTCTCCAATCGACGCCCAGTGTCAGCATCAAGTATCTGCCAGAAGAATTGTACCACAAACCAAACATAGATGGCGATTTTGCGGAATTAACACTTCATAGTTCACAGGAAACGGCTAGGGTAACAAAATATTACGAGTAATAGAAAACTATATGCAATATCAGGAATCCAACAGAAAACTACAGATACCTCCATTTGTTTGAAATCTGCGCCACCCACTCCAACAATCAGAATTGAAAGTGGTAGATCAGATGCTCTTACCAAAGCATCTTTAGTTTCTTGGAGATCAGTAACGACTCCATCCTGTAAAAGCCATGAAGTAAAATAATTGAGCCAAAACAATAAGAAAGAAAAGAAAATGGAAAGGAAATCTGTTATCATTTGTCCTATACCGTTATAATAAGCAAGACAAAATACTTGCTGCTATTGTGGGAGAGCGAACGAGAAGCAATTTCGGCAGCTGTGTTGATCACTTGACCGAATAAAGTGGGTCCAGCAAGCGTAACGTTATGCAAAGCACTAGCATAAGAAGCCATGATGCCTTCTACTCCTTCAACCTATTAAAGGAGAAAAAACAAAAGGCTTTGTCAAACTCCTATCTAGTACTACAACGCAACAAATAATAGGTCAAAAAAAAAAGTAAGTTAAACAGCAAGATATATCATTTCAACATAGTTCCTCTAGTAAAGGTGCATCTTTGGCTGATAAGGCCCTCTAAAGTTTGAACTGGGGCAGATTAAAGCCAAAAGATAAAGAAACCAAAGTAACCTCACAACGACTGCATCCTATTATTTATGGGCTTTAATACACAAAATAATATTGGATTGCCATAGTTCTGAATAGGGCCGGCCCTAAGGTGAAGCCGGAGGTGCAGCCGCTTTACGCCTTCGGATTTTATGCAAATACCAGGTCCTGTTGTCCATATAATACGATTATATAATATAAATAATTTTGTCCGTGTTATTACACAAGAGGTCTTCCAGGTCAAGTGGTGATGGCTGCCTATCCAAAAACAATTGGTCCCTTGTTCGAAACCCAGGAGCCTTGTTTTGGAACCATTTTTTTTTTTCCTTCTTATTTTCCTGTTGGATCGTGATTCACCAGGGACTGCCACACCAGGGTCCATACCATAGGAAGTAGACGTTAAGCAAGATTAAAAGAGGACAACCCTTGCAAGAAAGTTTTACCTCAACACAACCTGCACCTCCATTCAAGTTAAAACAATGAGATACTGAACCATCATATGTCCTTCCACCAAAGCCCCAAGCAGGAAACCGCCTATCAGAGTCATAAAATTGTATAACCTCCCCAACCTCCATTATGGCCTGTAAGGAATTCAGCCAGTAAATTATACACACACAAAATTGTTTTCCTATAGAGAGGGGACAAAATTGTTTTCCTATAGAGAGGGGAAAAAACAGCAGCACGCAAACATCAAGTGTCACTGAAGATAATGATGGAATGAAAATGTTAGGATACAGGAAAACTTTGCATGAAGAAGTGTCCAGGAAAGGGAAATGAATGGTTCAGATTCACACCGTTCATTTCCCTTTCCTAGACACTTTCATGGAATGTTTTCATGTACCATACCATCCCTCCTTTTACTTATGTACAAAAAAATTATCTTGAATTAACTGGTGTTTTCCCTTTTGTTCTATTCTTCCATTTGTATAAGAGAGGCATGGCCTCATAGTGCCATCTTATTATAAAATCTACTCATCAAAATATCAGGAAGTCGACCCTTAACCAACCTTAAACAGGTGTGGTGATTATTGTATCAGATATTTGCCAAACAATTTTATCATACTGACTAACAGCCATAGCGATTCAAATGACATAGGGAAATCTCCAAGCTGACTATATTATCCAGCTTTATTAGACCATTGAAGCTGGGCAAAATTCATATTGTTCAGATAAAAGGATGATCCCAGGTTTGGGAACAATCAAGGTCACAGCATCTTACCTGCTGGTAGGCATTCAACCTCCCTGACGGATCAATGTAGTGCAAAGAATCTCGACTTAGTGGATTACCATTTGAAGCTGCAAAAAATACGAACGTCAGTGTATGAAGCGAGCAACTAAAGTTAATTACCAATTTCTTAAACAATCAAAGAGTTAATTACCAGTAAAATCAACAGCTACCATAAAGTTAAGCTCGAATCCATTAGAGATATAATCAAGAAAACTGTTCAGTTTCTTCTCAACAATTCTATCCACAAACAGTTGGCTCTTCAGAACCTATACACACAAAAGTACAAGGTGCATTAAGAAACGAGGGCTGCATAACTGTAGTTGAAAACCTCGTCCAAGTATAAAGAAAATACCTTCTCATGATTTCGGAGACGAGAAGGTGGCGAGATAAGATTTGCACCAACTTTTTCGTTGTGAATTTTTTCAAGATCTGCGACTGACTTTTGCAGTTTACTATAAACAATAAAATGCAAATTTTAGTGCTATGACCCGGACAGAAAACGATAAAGAAGGAACTTACTGAAAAGCAACAATTACTAGAAAAATAGAAAATTGACTCCTAATCCACTCGACAGTTACCCGATTAATACATGACTGCCATTGCCATTGAAATCAAAACACTCGATAACCAACGGATTTTCCTGCACCATATTAAAATTCTCTCAATCAACATGTGAAAAAAAAGAAAAGGATATCAGTTAAGGTAGAATATTGGTTAAAATTCTGGGTTCTCATCACAATGTTTCTTGTTTGTTGAAATGATATTTGTGTCCTTTCATGTACAAGTCAAAAATGACTATTGCTGAGGGCCATCACATCAAAGAAAGCTCTTAGATTCCTTGTCCAATTACATAGGACTACAACAGACACCAAACCCAAACAAATTCAGTTCTGGCCTCTCAAAAGAACGGTCTTGCTATCTCCACCCACTAGGCGGAGGATAATATGCCAATAATTCCAAACAAGTTCGGATATCAACGCATATCTCACGGATATTAATACACTTTCACAAATATCAATATACATTTCTTGGATATCAATGCACCTTTAACCTATTATCCAACACCCTTTGGGTAGGTTAGAATAATCCAAAGAAGAAAGTTTACCTTGCTTCCGAATTGTTGTGTAGTAAGAGATAGGGGCTTCCAAAGTGGATTCAAGTTGTTGGTCACAACTTCTGTTTTACAAATTGGTACAGAACCTCCATTCTCAACAATCCTAGAAATCCTTAGGAAAGGATCCTAAAGATGAGTAAATCAAAGATAAGTAAGAAACCAAACAACTCTTTAAGTAAAATAAAACTCATGGCCAGATAGGCACAGGAGTACAGCTACTTAATATACGTACGCTCATGGAAAATAGGTCCTTGTTTTCCAAGTGTGAACAACGAAATGTTATCTCAACAGCATTCCTTGAAGCAACAGTTTCCTCTGCATGGACAGTAAGTGTCCCCAAGTTTTTCAGACCACTGCGCCCATGTTTGTTCTGAAGCTTTAGAGTCAATCTCCGACTTTGTTTAGTAACTATCTGCCATGAATTAAGCAAGGGAAATTTAGACATATAATAGGATAAGGATCTGAATAGGATTCAAAGAAAATAACAGAATACAAGTAGAATCAGTTAGCCTCCAGTATACAAAGATTGTAAGGACTGATGAGAGATAATCACAAGGAAAAGCCTCTTCGAAAATAATAAGAGCATTGGTACATATACCCATGACTATGATCACAAACCCTATACTCCTAGTTTATGCTGCACAATTTTGGAGGATATACAAGCCTTTCCAACTCATGGGAAGTAGAAAGCATCTCCCTCAGAAAGCAACTACTTCCAAATGCTTGGCATGTGACTCTTCGTGCGCTGCAGCTTGAGTTTGTTTAGTCTATTAACTAAGGCTAATTCTAAAGTAAATGGAACCATACTTGATGAATGAAATTAGGGCACAAGCCGCACAATAATCTAGCGAGACACATGCATTAAGAGACCTTAGACAATGACAAATTCAAAGGTCATGCTCTGTTGCGCTTTCATTGGCACTCCACAATAATTCTACAGATTCTGGAGAGAGGCACAAACATGTGAGGGTTTGCCTTACAAGAAGATTACATATCAAGTGACCAACGTTATGTTACTTGACAAAGAAGCCTCTTGTGGTCACTGAAAACTGAGGTACTTTGGATACTTGGATACTTAAGCTGCAACACTTGTTTCACTTTTAAACACATGAGAGATATAAAATTTCTGAAGCAAAAAAACTTGAAGGCAAATAGTTAAGATATAATAATCAATAATGTGCATCTATAAGCATTTATCCGTGTTCCTTTTCTGATATCAGGAATCCAAAGTAGTTTGTTTCTATTTCCATAAAGAAGATATAAATAGATTCGTAACAGCAACAACAGAGAAAAATCAATATTCTCAGGCATACAAATAAAAAAATTTAGTTATTATTGTGTGTTTCCATGTGATGTCTTGTTTTTCTGAAAACTTGTGTCGGGGGAGTCTGTGTTGTGCCATATCATGTATTGGGTCTCTCCATACTTCCAGAGAACATATGATTCTTTCAAATGTAAGTAACATAACCAGTGCACTAAGAACGTTTTCAGTCTTTCCAAGGTCAATCCTTTGCCACTTCAGTGCGAACATCACACAAGCAACCAAACATGTCAAACACTTCCATTTTCATTTGTAAAAAGTGGATACAAGTTACCGCATTACATAACAATACCATAATCTGAAAAATTATGTCGGAGATAATACCATCAAAAAAGTTGGCACAAGGATCAAATAGAATAAACAGCTTGCATTGTGATTGTTCAAAGGCAATTACCTCAGAGAGCACACAACTGGCTTCACCAAGAAATTCTTGATCCTTCAACTTCAACATCTGCAAGACACCGTATTTTTCATATTTAGCTTCTGCAACTTTTTGTTAAATGCCGATGCTGAAAAGCTACATAAACTTATAAGTAACTTATTGAAGTAGGTACTTATTCCCGTAGTTACCCTTTTGTGAATGCTCAATCGTTACAAAAGGCAATGTAATTCAAATGTTGAAGCATTAGCAAATTGAGAACACATCTCAGCTACGATGGTGACGCCAAGTGAATTTTCAAATGATAAGAAAAAATAACCTGCAAGCAAAGACCATAACATACCTTCGCAGGTAAATTGTGGTATTTTGTATCAACATCGTACACATGAAAGCTGCCAGAACAAATGAGCAGACATTTGGATAGATTAAGCTTAAGGAAAAAGTAATTAATAACAATGAAATGCAGTAAACATAAAACTTACACCAAGGGCTGCAGTATCTCGAACTGATAAGAAACATTAATTTTCTCAATCCATGCAGGATCCAAAGAGTTCATTACCACTTCCGAGCGACCAAGCTCCTCAAGTGATCCATCCATGTTCTTTTTATAAACTACTGCCATAGGATCACTCTGTAATGAAAATGATATCCTTAAAGTTAAACGACCTTAGGACAAGGATTGACATAAAATACCTTCACAAAGCCTAAACAGCCATAATATCAAATGTTTCATGAGAACCCATAGAGGCTATTCACATGCAATGTGCACCCTACTTCCAATGCAGGGGAAAACCTCTACCGACCGAATTGTTGTGACAAATCCGCAAGGGAAAGGGTAAAGGAGTTCAACTATACGAGCTCTTGGTTAGCATTCTTTGTAGTAATATTCTTGCACCTTTCATATTAACTCCCAATACCAGTTTCTCTAAGGTCAGCATTACAGTGAAACAAAAAATAAAACAGCAAAGCGGGTACGGCAGAGCTTGCTCTTAGCATCATGATAGGGATGAAGCATGTCATCCACAAACATGATGACAGTCTCACAAGACATAAACAAAAGTGATGAATCCATAATAAGATGGCACTAGAGCACAACTAAGAAGATAGTAAGCAAAAACATACTCCCTCCGTTCTTAAACGAGAGTCCCTCTTTGGAATTCCAACTATTTTAGGGGACATGTAATCATTACACCTATTTTTCACCATTACCTCTATATTCTACCTATTTTGCACCATTTATATTCAAATAAGAGGGACACTTTTGGAATTTTATCAAAATTTCACTTCTATTTTTGGAATGGGACAATCATTTTGGAACATCCCAAAATGGAATAATGGACTCTCATTTTGGAACGGAGGGAGTATAGAATAGGGACATTGCGCAAAAAAAAATACAGCTCTTAGACTGTACAATTTTTCTAAATAAGAGAAGCTTACCTTAGAAACAATGTCACGGTCGCGTAATTTTGTAGCTGATAAAGATAACTGCAGTTAATTAAGACACATTATCACGTCATGCAATATAAATTGAGTATACAGACTCTACAAAAGAAAGAAAGAGAAAAGTATGTGGGGTCACAGGTGTTTGATGTGAAATCCTAACTCTAAGAAAGGGCAGAAGAAGTTAAAAAGAGTACTACTCCCTTGTCCCACAAAATGGTCCATTACGAAAATGCGTGTAATTTTCTGAGGAAAAAAAATTTCATGCATAATTTTTTAAATTTCTTTGCACTAAGAACTAATTGAGATCTCTTATATGATGTAAGAAAATTGAGAACTTACGCAAGGAAGTATTTTATTTTTTTATCCGAAAATTGCACATTTTTTTGCAGTGGAGCATCTTTGTGGAATGGAGGGAGTACTATAATAGAACCGTCGAAACCGTAAAGTCAAATAACAGCTATTCGAATGTATGATGCTAATAGGACCTGGTGATAAAGTCCACAATAGGGCATCTCATGTTGCGGGCCAAAATTAATTTCAAAGGACCAAGATGTTAACTCATATTTTTCATGCCACGCTGGCCAGAAATAAAAAGATCTCTACAATCATTGAGTCCCCCCTACTTTTGTGACAAGGACTTCCAAGTCTTGAAGCAGCAGCTTTGCCTTAATACAGAAATCTAACTCGCGAATAAGGACATAACAATGAGAATCTTGCAATGCTTTCATCAACAAAAAATGTCTTGAGGGATCAAATATCCATTTCCAGCACATTTCATCTGATTCATTTGGTGTACAACACTTTGTTCTTACCACTCACATTTTTTTTTGAATGGCTTTTGTATGGTTCAAATACATTTTTTTTTATCAGAAAAAATAATTTCATTCATCACAAGGATATAAAATGAAATCAGTACAATACAGTAGGAGTAAAAATGCATTGAGCAACTTATTTTCGTGAGATCTAAACCAACTTCTTCGCCTCCCGTTTTTTAAGAACACTTGCTAGCAAGACGCAAACAAGACTCCCAAGGGCCAAGCCCAGCCTACACCTAATGTTTGAACCCAAACACCAATACACCCCAAACCTAAAAGCAATTTGTCCAACACCAAGTCTGTTGTTCATCCGTTTACTCCAGCAGGTCAGAAATAAACGCTATTGGCCGTATTGTATGCAAAATAGCTTACAAATCCATTTTTCCTATAGTAAATTAATGTGCAAGAAAGGCCCAGCTTTTCTTTTTCAAATAATCTATCAAAAAGCTCAACACAATGCCAAATATCAAGATATGAATAATACTAACGGATTCGCGTGCCTTTAGGCACGTCGAAATGTATCATAGACTCAATTTAAATAAATTGATTGTACTACCCTATTGCTCTACGGAATAGTTGTAATTTCCACAAAGCGTCAGTTATCATTTTGAGAAATTTTCTATTTGAACATATAAGGCAACATTATTTACATAGATATATATTGCCTAAAAAGTGAGTATAGGAAGGGATAAATTTACTAGAAGAATATTCTCTGTATCTTTTAAAAAAGAAATGATCCGATGGCTATAAATTTAACATAAAGTGATCTAACGATAATAGAGGTTACTTTCATTTATATACCTAGACATTTTCAACAGAAACCGCTCAGTTTATAATATAGATGTTATGGTTACTTCCTTCAATTGAATAAGTTTCGTATAAGGAAAGATGCTAGAGATTCATGTGAGTATGGGATCTGGAATTGAAATTAACAATGGCGAACAAAAGGAATTGAAGCGAATGTGTCAAGCAAAATGCACTTCACATCACCCATGGAAACCAAATAGGTGGACCTGGCTCAGGCAGTGCCGTGATTTTGTTGTTTTTGAAAGACAACAAACGGGTGATTTACCGAAAACATAAACCAGGGGACTAACAACCCCATTGGATTTAGTGATTTCATGAACAATGAAAGGTTATGGTTTCTCACTAAATATGTCATCACCTTTTATGAGAAAAGGTGCGAAACAGAATAGACATCCTCATCATTTCTCACTTATTTTTTATCCAAAAAGATTCTTCATCCTATTCTTTTCTTTTCTCACTAAACCCCCAAGGGCTGTAAAAAGTTGATGAAAAGGCACTATGAAATTCCATATTTTCATTCTTGCGAGGACGATCCCAAAAATAGCGACTATATCATCACACAATTTTAGGGGGAGAACACGAAGCGTGATCCTCCGTACCCAAATTCTCTGTATCTCTATACCAAAATGTATTGCCGGGCCATTGGATCACATAATTTTTTTTTTGGAGGGGGGGGGGGGGGGGGGAAATAAAAAAATTCTCAGACAATCTAACACTCAAAATACATGGGTACAGAAGATCCACCGTGGGAGAAGACAACATTGGGTTTGGGGTGTGGTGGTAATTACATACAGAGATGTATCTACTGTGTCAATGTCTGCCAAAGGACAATCGCAATTAGGGTTTGTGTGGTGGTAATTGCATACAGCGATGTATGTACGCAGCATACATATTCTTCAACTGTGCCAAAAGGACAATCGCAACCAGGGTTTGTGTGGTGGCAATTGCATTTGAATACAGTATGCATATTCTTCTACTGGATTATACCTCGATTGGAGTGCAGAGAGCGTGAAGACCTTTGGTCTTGAAGAAAAAGTCTACAGCGTCGTTGTTCCCACCACCACCTTTATTCCCTGTCGTTTGCTGGGCCCCTCCCACCGCCTGTTGCCCTCCCCTCACATCCGAACAACATCCCCCCATCTCTCTCTCTCTCTAAATGTTTTTCTCTCTGTAACCTCCTGATATTCCTTTGCACAATATCGAAAAACAAACGTATAATTTCTCTCTCTTATAATCCGGCAGTCTTCTAACTCCTCTCCGGCGGTTTTTGGACCCTTCACGTGCCGAAATGAACCATGTTGATGCACGCCTTGCCTTCCCCGCTCAATACGACAGCGTAGTTTCCGGGTCAATCTCTGGCAAACGTATCAATAGGGTTCGTCATGGGTCAGTTGAGTCAATCAATGGAAATAGAATTCGAAGAACGACCAATCAAGTTCACCTAGGAAGCGCCGAACGAATTTTTCCGATAGCCGAAAACCTGCAAGGGGTTCTAATCTCTCTCCGTGTGCATGTTTATCAGATGAATGTCTCTCTCTCTATATATATAGGGTTCTAAAACCTGCAAGGATTCAATCTCTCTCCGATACAACGATGATGGGCTGTGTCTTAACGTTATTTTGAAGAACAATTTTGGAAAATAGGTCAAACCTCGTCTCAAATTTTGACCTCTGTTCTGTTTATTTTAATTTTTCCCCATTTTTGGGGGAAAACTAGTACGTGGTACTATTTAATTTCTTATTATTCTTTGCACAACAATGTTAGTATATTTCTTTCTAGTCAACAATTGCCTAGATTAGTTTGGTAAGTGAAATTACTTTTTTGCCTTTCTTAAAAAAAATGTTACTCAACACAACAACTTTCACAATCTCTCACTACATATGGGGTGTTCACACATAATAGTGTGTGTGTGAAGCCAACATGTATATGAGTGATTGTGTTTGGTATTGCGTTTGGATTATTGTGTGAGTATATTTTTGTTTTACATATTGGGAGAAAACGACATTCAACCTACTCCACCACTTAATAGGGCATCCGGAAACATTATCCGCATATCCAAATTTTTGCTTGATGTCCTTCCTTACTGCTCAGTCCTTCCTTACTGCTCAAATGAGAAAAACTTATCTTCTCCGGTCCTTTAAATGCACCCAACCGTCTAGTTTGATCCGTGTGGGCACTACTCGAGCCTGCGTTAATGATACAAACTCTTCACGTTTTAGAAACATGCTGAGAACATAACTAAAATGGTTTCCGATCAACAAATCCACTAAACCCGTTTACTTGAAAACAAATTCATCTTGAAATCGTCTCAAATGGTTCCCGATCAACCTTCTTTTTTTTTTTTTTTTCTGCGTGATATGAGTTCTCGACATGTTCAATAAGTGAATGATTTGGATCATTAACGCCGGCTCAAAAAAGACTCAAAACCGACCAAAGTTGGCCCTTCCAGTCTTAGAGGATTCAGATATGATAGTTATATACTATAATGGTAGACACACGTCCTCAAACTAAGATTGTATGTAGGTACTTATGAGTATAGAATAAATTTGATTCTTTTTGTTCTAGAACAGAATTAATCTATTATTATCAACAAAATAAAAGAAATGTTAATATTAACCCTTGGCCCAATATAATCCATTGAACAAGGGAAATCCATAGCATTCGTAGTATAGTAAGTTACGTGGTGTCTATTTTTCTTTAATATTAAGGATATTTTTATGGGTTTGTCTTGGTATTGTGTTCATTCCGTTATATTGAATGATTCCGCTCAGTTGCTTCCTGTCCATATAATGCATACAACTTTGATTGCAAGTTGGGCCAGTTCAATGACTTTGTATGAATTAGCGATTTTTGATCCTCCTGATATTGTTCTTGATCCAATGTGGTGATAGGCAAGTATGTTCGTTATACCTTTCCTGACTCGTTTAGGATTTACCAATTAATGGGGCAATTGAGTAGCACATGGGGATTGTCACGAATCTTGGAATTTGGAGTTACAAAAGTATGATCGGGGCACATATTGTCTTCTCTGACTTGTGTTTTTTGACAACTATCTGACATTGAGTGTATCGGAATCTATAAATATTTTGTGATAAACGTACACAAAGACGAAACCAAGGCTGGCTAACCGGGGCCACGGCAACCCCTAATTTGAAAAAGTCTATAATCTACAGGATTATCTAAGATTTTTATTTTACATAAAAGAATATTAGCCCTGTAATTTGTCATATACTACAAAAGAACTTAAAAAGGAGTAACAAACTGGGATTACTTTTTCACACGTTTCTTTTTTTTTTTTGTACAACAGGCCCACCACTCCTTTGTCTCATGCCACAAAAAAAAAACTCACCAATCACCACAAGTTTTCTCTCAATCGGGTATTAATTTACATTGAACTTTTTTTATACTTCTAAATCTTAAAATTGGGTGTAAGTGGAAGGTTCTGACTCTCCTTCTCTCCGTCAATGAGGCAAGTAGGAATCTTAATAACTCAAGATTCTCTTCCTTGAGCATTTAATTTGTTGTACGCATTTTTTTTCTTACTGTCATTGAATATTGCTGTGGTTGGCTGCTCTAATGGTTGTTGTTGGTTGGACATGTGGTTTGTGAATTAGATGGCGACAATTAGGGGTGGCAAATTGAACTCAGACCCATTAACAAACCCAGACCCGTCAACTAGAAAATAGACCCAACCCAACCCATTTATTAGTTGGTAAGAATGGGTTCAAACCCAGCTAACCCAGTATTAGTTGGGTCATAATTGGGCATCAATTGGGTCAACTTAAATGAAATGGGCAATGAAAGTAACCCACCAAATTTCATCTCTTAATTGGTCTCTTTTCCAAACCCAGACCCATCAATTGGTCTCTTTTCCCTCTCTCTCTCTCTCTCTCTCTCCCTCTCCCTCTCTCCCCCCCGCTGGTCTCTTTTCCCTCTCTCTCTCTCTCCCCCCCCGCTGGTCTCTTTTGCCCCTCTCTCTCTCTCTCTCTCTCTCTCCCCCCCGGGTCTCTTTTCCCTCTCTCTCTCTCTCTCCCCCCGTCTCTCTCTCCCCCCGCTGGTCCGAATTAAAAATCAATTGTGACCGGTAACAATTATTTTGACCAGTCAAAATTGAAAACACATCTCATCCATTAATTGCGCGAATGGACCCGTGAAATTGTGCTCCGCCGTGAATAAATTTCTCTCATAGTAGTCCCGCAAAGGATTTGGATTAAAAAATTGACTTATTTTTTTGTCCTTATTCAAATTTTTTTTTCATTTTTTTTGTTTTTTGTCATCTTTTTGTGACTTATTAATTTGTTTTGATGAGAGAAATCGAAAAAATAAAAAAATTTGATCGAAACTTAGAATTTTTTGAATAAAGACAAAAAAAAATCAATAAGACAAAAAATTACTTATTCTTGTCTTTTTGAAAAAATTTATGAGTTTCGATCATAATTTTTTTTTACTTTTCTAATTTTTCGATCATAATTTTTAGTATATATGTAATTGAGTTAATGGGCGGGTCGGGTTTGCTTTAAAATAAATGGGTCGGGTTGGATATGGGTAATTAGACTCATAGTTAATGGGTCTAAATGGGTCAATGACCCATTAAAGACCCAACCCACTAACAACTTACCTAATTTGACCCAAACCCGCCCGTTTGCCACCCCTAGCGACAATTAAGGGTGGAGATGTGAGTTCAAAGAAATCATTGGCGTATGAGGTATACTTTCTTGTGCTTGTCATCAAGGGTGCAAGTTTTTTATTCTTTCGAAGGGGGAAAGGATCCGATCATCTCACTTGCACTCTCCATAACAAGCACAAGAAAGTATACACAAACAAGAAAAACTTGATCTTCTCCTGTCCTTTAATTTTAAATGCACTTGACCGTCTAGTTTTGATCCGTGTGCGCTCTACTCGAGCCTGCATTAATGATACAAACTCTTCACTTCCTAGAAACACGCTGAGAACATAACTAAAATGGTTTCCGATCAACAAACCCATTAAACCCCTTTTATCTGAAAACAAATTCATCTCGAAATCATCTCAAATGGTTCCCGATCAACTCTTCTTCTTTTTTACGTGATATGAGTTCTCGACATGTTCAATAAGTGAATGATTTGGATCATTAACGCAGGCACGAAAAAGACCCAAAACCGGCCGAAATTGGCCCTTCCGGTCCTAGAGGATCCATGTCCGATAGTTATATACTATGATGGTAGACATACGTCCTCAAACTTGAATTGTATATAAGGTACTTATCGAGTATAGAATAAATTTGATTCTTTTTGTTCTAGAGCAGAATTAACCCTTGGCCCAAGATAATCCATTGAACAAAGGAAATTCATAGCATTCGTAGTACAATCTTTTTTAATGCAATTAGCGTTGTGTCTGTTCAATGCACAAACTAATTTGTGCGGACTCGACACTTTGTAGTGAGAACCACACAAACGTGTGGTGAAAAGATAAGTTAGGCCACCACATAAAAATGTCACTAGAGCATTAGATTATTTATTCTCAATTCTCCTGGAATCTCTACCCCTCTCCACGTCTCTCTCTCTCTCTCTCTCTCTCTCTCTCTCTCTCTCTCTCTCTCTCTCTCTCTCTCTCTCTCTCAATTTAAACAAATTAAAAAGAAAATCTAAAATCTAAAAAATTAGGGATGAAGGTTTGAATTGAAGGATTGATAAGCCTAAACACATTCCTATAGGATATTGATAGAAGATAGATAGATAGATAAAGTTACGTGGTGTCTATTTTTCTTTGATATTAGGGGTATTTTCATGGGTTTGCCTCGGTATTGCATTCATACCGTTATATTGAATGATCCCGCTCGGTTGCTTCATGTCCATATAATGCATACAGCATTGATTGCAAGTAGGGACAGTTCAATCGCTTTGTATGAAAAAAAATTTGTGGGCTCGATATTTTGTAGTGGGAATTATACAAATGTTTGATGGAAAGATAAGTTAAGCCACCACGTGGCAATGCCCATTGGGGCATTGAATAATTTCTCTCTCTCTCTCTCTCTCTCTCTCTCTCTCTCGGAATGGGTGCTTGAAGGCTTTTGAGACCATACAACACATTTGTTTAGTATATTGATTGATTAACGATTTTTGATCCTTAAAAAAAGGAAAAATCTGAAAAATTAGGATTGGGTGCTTGAAGGCTTGAGACCACACAACACATTTGCTTAGTCTATTGATTGATTGGCGGTTTTTTATCCTTCTGACCCAGTTCTGTCTCATACCACAAAAAGAAAAACTCATCAATCACCTCAAGTTTTCTCTCCACAGGGTATTAATTTACATTAAACTTTTTTTATACTTCTAAACCTTAAAATTTTAAATTTTTTGTTATTGCCTTATGGCTCCTGCGTATATAAAATCTTGGTTCTATTCTTGAACATACAGGAAAACCTTCTTTGGATTTGCCCAAGTTATTTGGAATTCATTTATTTCTCTCAAGAGTGGCTTGCTTTGATTTTGGGACATTTCATGTAACCGGCTTATATGGTCCTGGAATATGGGCGTTTGATAAACTTTAAACTAAATTAATTATTCTAAACGATGGTGCGGTTGGTATGATTGGTGTTTAGCAATTTTTTAGTATTTCTCAAATTTTTTACGACTAATCATTCGTATTCACAAAGGAAGAAGGAAAAGTACTAAAAAGTGGATCAAAGCTAAAGATAAACAAGATAAGTCGAACAAAGAGAGCAAAACTGTCATTTTTTAACTTCTTCATTGCCATTTTTTCTTTTTGCCATAGTTTTTAGTTTATGTGTTCTTTGTTCTGAAAGATGATGATGAACTGAAGTCTCATTGTTAACAAACCACCATAACATCAGTCTATATCGAATTCAACTACAGAGGGTGAACTTAATTATGCCTGCCCACCTTAGAGCAAGTATAACGGAGGAGCCAAATATGCATTTTAGGTATTTTAGAGAACCAAAAACACAAAATACCCCTACAGCAGACTCTGTATATGCCAAGGTAAAACCCATTTTGCTACAGTTCTTAGTTAAAAGTGCCGAAGAACTATTCATTAGGTTTTTTATACTTTATTCTTTTTTGTCAACTCATGCACTTTCTCTCTCTTCTCTCATTGGTTTCTCTATACTTTAAGTACATCTCCTACCAATAACCTAATAATATTATAATCAAAGAATAGGTAAAAAATCTGGATTGTTGCAGCTTGAAGTGTAAAGTGAATAGGTAAAACTACTGTTTGAAGAGTTTTGATAGCAATTTTACCGATTTATTGATGTACTTGCTCTTAGGAGCAAGTACACCAACCTCTCTATATCACACTTTTAGGTAAAATAGAGAGGAATTTCTCAAAAAGGAGGCTGCACCAGCCTAGCCATCAACATAGGTATTTTACAAAAGGGTATTGTAGCTCTCCAAAAGAAGCTCTGAGCACGTACACCAATAATTGTGTATTTTAACTACTCAATAGTCCACTTTTTTCATTTTACCTACTCAAATTTCTCTCAACCCTACACCAATCCTCTCTATTACCATCTATATCCTTATAAAATACTTTAAAACTTTGCTATTCATCTTGTACTAGAGTTCCATTGGGGAGAGAGAAACAATCATTGTTTAATGGGATAACTCATAAATGGTTCTACGGTACTAATACCGAGCCAAACCACCAAAGTTGTTGGTTGTGTTTGGTTGAGAGTTTAGTTTAGTTTAGTTTTGGTAGTGGGTGGAGAGAGAAATAGAGTAATGATTGAAGATAGTGGTAATAATTGGAGAGAGATAGAGAGAGATGTGAAAGTAATAATTAAAAAAATAGGGTAATGATTGGAGAAAGAAGTAAGATAATGATTAAAAAACAAAACTAAAATGGCAAACGAACAAAACTACCTTTGTGTTTTGCTACCATGGTGCAAAGCACTTTTTCTTATTTTGATTAGCTAAAATAGATAAAAAGCTTTTTTACCTTGACCGGTAAACTTGCTCACATAGATATTTTACAAAAGGGTATTGTAGCTCTCCAAAAGAAGCTAGGCACAGTAGCAAAGGAAAATATAAACAAATATTATCGATGCAAGCCTCTTCATAGAGTCCTCCAAGAACCAAACCCATTAAACCTTTATACCTTCCAAAATCTGATTTGTGCATCAACACTTAAACCAAAATATTGAGCAATTACTCAATCGATGCATGTGTTTTCAACTACAATGAGGAAAACAGATCTAAATTTCAGCCCCTTTTGTTCATGACGAAAAATTTAAGGCACCAGAGTGTTCTGTTGTTTGTTTTTATTTTACAAATATAAGAGTTTCAAGGAGTTATTTGCCCACTTCAAAGTATAAACGAAAATAAGGAGAAGAAACAAGTGTGGAAGAAGAAGCAATCAACGGACCCAATTCAGGTCAAAGCCCTCATTCATTGTACTGATATACACAAAGCCGTAGATTCGAACCTATATAGGTATATATGCATTTTAAATAATTCTTAAATAGTGATAGAGAGGATAATAGAGATGATTGTTGTAGTATTCAAGTAAAAATGAGTCGATAAAATAGAAATTGTAACGGTCCGAGTTTTCAAACTACATTTTATCTTTATAAAATAGAAAACAATCATTTCATGTAGTTGTAAGATTTATTTATTTTTATATTAATTACATATAGTTACAATCTTGTTCCTCTTTATCCCTTCCACCAAACCACCAGTTTACTTCCCTTTTCTTATTCTTCATTCAGGACAGAAAAGAAAGAAAATGAAGACACTCTAATCACCACCTAAAGTACCCCTTTCGGCCCAGAATAAGAACAGTCCCAAACCGCTACATTTTAGCTCTCAAAACAGCCCCAAAATCGGCTCCATTCCACTTCCAAACCAACTGCAAATCTGCTCCATAAACCAGTCCCGAACAGTTCCGTTTCTCTTTGAAAGCAGTCCGATTTACCCAATAAAACAGCCCATAAACTCCAGTTCCGAACAGCCCCGTAGCAACCCGAATACTACTCCATAACAGTCCAGAAAACAGCCACGAACTGGCCTGACGGAACTCCGTCACCGTACGTTTGATCAACCAACTCGCCGTCGCTTCCCGCTAGAACTACCGGACCGACGTAGTTAAATTCTACCACCCTAAATATATATATGTTGCTAGTATAACATTGAAGTGCTTGATGAGTTACCTGTGATTAAACAAAAATTTCGGAGTGGAGAACGATAGGTTCAACCTAAGCTTGTGTTCTAGTAATTTTGATTTAGAGGACCATTTATGATTTACGAAAGTATTGGCTAATCAGGGAACAATGTCAGCTAATCTCATGCATGCTTAGTGATCACTTCGAACCTACACTCTGACTTGGGATATGTTAACTTGACAGGAATGATCATTACTTATGTTCTTGGCATATGTTTTCTATGAATAAATTTAATATCGTAATGACGTGATTTCAATTTCGTGAATGATAATTATTGTTTGTTACATTACATTGCTTCGTGAGAACATAGAAAGGACATTAGGTTCACTGGAGAATTGGTGTACGTACCTAGAAGATTACGTAGACGATTCGAAAGTTAAAGAAACTCAGAAAAGATAAGGAGAGGTTGTGAAGGGATTCTTGAAGGTTATCCAGCAGAATCCGAATCTATTTGAGGTTAACCACGGAGTCCAGTTTGGGGAGGAGAAATGAAGCTAGGGTATGGCACTTGATTGTATATTCAAAACCTTAAGATATGATATTGCATGATCGCTCTTTTTGAATAGGAGGTAAAAGGGTGATATTGTATTATAGTATTAAGTTATGGTCTATATACTCCCAATGTTATGGTTAGTTCTTTGTGGGCCCAGTGGTTACTGTTAGTTCCCTGGGAAATTCATTCTTGTAAGACCATCGATGATTCCGAGTAAGTAGATAACTTAGGCCATTTCATCGGCACTCCCGGTTAGGGCAAGCAAGGGGGAGCAGTATCACGAATGATCATTGTCCTAATGGTTAGCATGGGAGAGTGTTTCTCAAAAATTGAGATTCTAGAATTCACTAAGTTAAACGCCAGTAATTGAAATTGATCGCTCGTTGCTTTAATTGCTTTTTTTTTACTTTAACCGCATTGTACATGGTTTTGTATGTAAGTTATGGATTTCGGGTAGGCTTTAGCCACTGAGCGTCAATCACTCACGGTACTACGTTGCCCTAGTCTTCAAACACCAAGTACTGAAGACGAAACAAAAATGCCGTACAATCCATCTAAAGTCAACACTGCTAAGAAGGGAGCCGAAGAACCTTGGTTCCTATACGCGTAGTCACTTTGATTAATTTTATTGTAACTTTATTTTGGGAGCTTCAAAGTTGATTTGGGAATTGTAATATTTGACAAATTCGACAACTTAAACATAATTCAATATGGTTGTAATATGATGATATTTGCTTTTGGAACGGCGATATATTAAATCTACGAAGTCCTTTTGAAAAAAGTTGTCTTTTAAATTTTTTATTAATGTTCCAAAAAGTGAAAAGTCGGATGAGCCATGTTCCCCAAGATCGCCCTTCCGTAGACCTCGCGGCCCTCCTATTGAGGAGCCGGTAGGCCTTGCCGAAATCAATGGATGGATAGTGTACTGCTACTTCTTCGGTTCTCGTACTGTAACCGTAGTGAATTCTCGCACCCATGCTCCACTTTCGGTTCTCATACTGTAACCGTAGTAAATTGGAGCATGGGCGCGTGATCTCCTACCCATCGACTCTACTGATCGCATCACCTGGAGTATGCCCTCGAATCAACCTGCTCTGGACGGGATGACCCCAGAATCTCACACTTCCCTTCATCAGTTAAACAAAAATCTGATTCGGAACGAATCTGTGTTTGCGGGGATGAAACTAGGGCTCATCAATCTGTGCTCGCAAGGATGAATCTAGGGGTGGATAAGTCTCAAAAAAATGTGTTGATAGTTAAAAAGATTTTTATTCCTCAGTTCAAATGTGCATAAATCGACTCGGTTAGGAAAAAAACAGAAGAAGAGGACATGTATATAGATTACACTTACGATTGACTTGAACAGTGTTCTCATACACCATATTTGACTTGAATAGTTATTTTAATATTTTTTTCCCTAATAAAATACGTGTTCGGGTCAGCTGATGGGCACCTCGAAATTGTTGGGAGCTCAATTCAACTGCTCACTTGCGGGAAGCCCAATTGAAACTGAAGCAAAGCTACGTACGGATTGGTCTTAAATGAGGTGATAGCATCTTATAAGTTTTGAACCTGAAATCTTAGGAGAGAGCAAATTCTTACTTCTAAGTCTTGACGACGACGTCAACTCCTTGGGGTTGTCTCATGCACCATATTTAATAAGAACATTTCAGCAACACAACTCTCAACGAGGCTCAAATGAACTATTCGACCACTGAAAGGAGCCTCATTGAGAGTCTTGCTTGTATAGTAGATGACGCAAGGCTCCTTGTCCCTCTGTTGTCATAGAACAACCCCCACAGCATAGTCGTTAGCATCGCAGATAAGCTCAAAGGGGAAAGTCCAATCCGAGATTGCACGATAGGCGGAGTAGTGAGATTTGCCTTGGCTTCTAGAACTCCTCCTCACACTCACAAGTCCACACGAATGTAGTGTCTTTGGAAAGGAGATGGCACAATGGACAAGAGATGGCGCTAAAATCCTTGATAAAGCGCCAATAAAAACCGGCGAGTCCAAGAAAAGAGCAAATGTCCTTGACACACTTTGTGGTCAGCAGGTTTGAAATCAAGTCAAATCTTCGCCTTGTTCTCCGCAATCCCCTTTTCCGACACGTTATGCCCTAATACAATCCCTTGGGTCACCATAAAGTGACATTTTTTCCAATTGAGCACGAGATTCTTCTCACAGTGCTCTAGCACCCTCTCCAAGTTTGCCAAACACCCCGCGAAAGAATCACCGAGAAAACGTCTATAAAGACTTCGATGATCATCTCTATCATGTCACTAAAAATACTGATCATACACCTTGAAAAGGTTCCGGGTGCATTGCACAAGCCGAAAGTTAAGCAACGATAAGCAAACGTCCCGTAAGGGCAAGTGAAGGTTGTCTTTTCTTGATCATTAAGAGAGATCGCAATTTGATTGCACCCCGAATAACCATCAAGGAAGCAATAGTAAGCATGACCGACCATTCGCTCTAGAATTTGATCGATGAATGGGAGGGGAAAATGGTCCTTGCGAGTGCACGAGTTGAGCTTCTGGGAAAATCACCGAAGAGCTACCAATTGCATGTTGACCTTAAGGGTTAGCTTGAGGTTGAGTGGGGAGTTTTCCTTTCTCTTGTTGCAAAAGGCCCACAGAATTTGTTAACTTGCCCATTTGGTTCTTCATTTCTCCAAAGAGTTGGGCATTTTGCTCATTAAGGTTCATCTGGTTTTGCACGAAGGCTTGCAGGGTATCCTCCAAAGATCGCCTTTGTTGTTGTTGCGAAAAGGGGTTCGAACCTTGAAAGGGGCTGGAGGGCATGAATCCTGAAGGTCCTTGGTTTTGTGCAAAATGAGGTGGCCCTTGGCTTGCATTAGGCAGCAACAGATGATTTTGAGATGGTGGAGGTGTTTGAGAAGACTCACTTTGGTCTTGTTGGTTCCAACGGAATGCCGGACTTTGCCTCAACCCCGGATTGTACGTAGACGGGTAATGATCAAAACGTTGGTTCATTGCGCTCACCTCCTCCGAGGAGAGTTGGGTGATGCGGTGCTTGAGAGCGGGAATGGTAGGGCAACTCTCGGTCGAATGACCCAATGTTTCACAAATGACGCATACCTCCTCCAAAGCTCGCACCTCCTTGACCTCTTGAGCTCCTTTCAACTCCTTGTCCAACTTCTGGGATATCTCTTCTAACTGAGTTTCAAAAGCGTTATGCTCGGTTATGGAGAACTTACCCGACCCACTAGGGCCTTGGTTGAACATCGCCCACTCACTGGGATCTTTGAATTGCCAAGTTTGAGATCTAACCGCCAAAGCTTCCAAGTAATCGTAAGCGGCGTCAGGCGACTTTCCCATAAACGTGTGGAACCACTGCTTGGTCTTGTCCTTCAGAGTAAAAGGAAGCAGCGCCAAACATGCTTGATCAAGCTGACCTGGTACGCTCACAAATGTGTGGACAATAGTCTCAAAATCTCAAATATGGGAATAAGGATCTTCAAGCTCACGCCCCCAGAACTCGGGGATCACTCGGTGATAATTCGAGTTGAACACAAACGTATTGGCAACAGTGGGGGTTGGAACTACGATAGGAGAAACTTGTGAAGCCCTTTATGGATTCAAAAAGTCATACAACATTTGAGCCGGTGGGGAGATAACTCGCATGGTGGAGAAAACGCCCGAATAATACTGCGCACCCTTGGAGGAGAAGCAGATCGATGTAGCCGATTCAATAATGGACTACGATAAACAGGCATAAAACCAACACAAATCTAGTTATCCAGACTAGAGGGGTTATGCCGCCACCTCTTTCTGCAAACAGTCATGAGGGGTTGAGCCACCACCTCAGCTATATAAACAATGAAAGAAAAGGCAATTGATACTTATGCTAGCTTCGTTACACCTCAAGTTTGACAAGATGATCAATTAGAGGTATCCGCTAGAATAAGTATTCATTGCTCAAAGTGAAATTAAACGGAATATTTACAATGGTTTGTCGAATCTTCAAATAAACTATAATAAGAGTCCCCAACAATGGCACCAAAAATGCTTACGACAAAAGATTGATACTCCTGGATGTATAGCCCGAAGCATATGGCTTCTAGTCGTTTGCAGAATAACTTGGTAAAACTGAGATTGTACCACAGGGAGTTCGAATTTAGCTAGTTCAGATTGTAGGCTTTATGTGAGGTTTGTGGCGTTTATACGGCCACCTGTCGGTTTTGCCTTTGAAAGTGGAAAATACTTTATGAAAGAAACTAGAAACGAGGATTTAAACTTGATAATAAGGTGGCAAGATCTAGCGGCTCAAAACGCCCGATGACTTAGCTGTTTTAACTGTTTCCTTCTAACAACTCAAGGCCAAGACATAGACAATCTTAAACCCTAAGGACTCAATGTTAAAAGTCAAGCATAATCATGGTATTAGCTCCAAAATGACTTAATCTCATTTAGCAAACATTTAATTCAAACACCATGAGCGTTAAAAGCTCCAAGCACCGATTGTGCAAGACGAGGGTTAAAACTTCGGCAAACACACGATCAAAAAGGGTAACAGCTCTTTGGTTTGGCCGAACATAAGAGATTAGGCCTTTTTCTTACTAAACCATGATCAAGTCATAGAAAAACCATTGAAACCACGAAGTCATGGGAAAAAAATTACCCCATGACCAAGCCTAAAAGACTACTCAACCATACTTGAAAAATAAAGCATGCTAGGAAAAAGAGACATGAGATTTAACCAATAGAAACGAAAATAGACTTGATATTATGATCTCAACCGCGGCTACAACATTAACAAACGAGAAATTGACGTACGACAAATACTTGAGTTTTTAAGGAAGCTAGCTTGAAATAAAGCTTAGAAAGCTACGGAGTTCTAGGAAAATAAAAGACTAAAAGCATAAAGTAAAGTGTGTTGAATCAAAGGGAGGAAAGGGGTATTTATACAAAACCTCCATTCTCTCTTTACAAATATCCAAAACTTGCCAAAAGTGGCAAGTATGCTTTAAAATGAAAGTTTAAAAAGGTGAAAAAAACGTAGATATTTTTCCAGGCAGTGCCGATACTGGCAATTTCACAGTACCGGTACTGGGTTTCAATGGGCTGGATCTTCTACTCTCTGATCAGTGGGTATCGGTACTGGCATTTTCCCAGTACCGGTACTGGGTGCCGGTACTGGCATTTTCCCAGTACTGGTACTAGGTGGACAGACACCTTCCTTGTTCTGGACTTCGTCCAAACGGCCCTCCGACGACCCGAGCACTCCTCAACACTTATTTAAACACCCCTCAGGACTTAGTGGGGAGTCACCACGCGGCCTCAGATACTAGATGCTTCTGAGAGTTATCGTGGCGCTAACAACCGCCTTAATTCCACGTTTTACCTGAAACTAACAAAACACAACCTTATGTGCAATATGGAATAAAAACGACACATACAAATGCTACAAACTAGAGGACTTAAGCATCAAGATTATACAATCTTGGATGCTTATCATACGCTTGCCTCTTCTGTCCTTTATAGGATAACAATTGATCGAGACTCCGGGGAGAGTGATGTATTCTTCGGGATTTCTGGAGGGAGATATATGATCTGCAGTAATCATGTTAACGGTGTATCCCTCATCCAGATCTGTGGTTTGATTCTTTATTGTTAGGAACTGGAGGCGAGAAACCCTTTGGGTCAACTCGTTGTATTCTTGGTCATTATACTGCGGAGCTGGATATGGAGGTGCTACCCATCCCTTAGCATCCTCAGCAAATTCGTCTCCTCAACCAATGGCAAGATTGTAGAGTAATCGCCAAGCTGGTTTCGTATTGTGGGATCCTTCTCAAGATGCCAAAAGGTGATCCCAACCTTGCGGGTAAAGTCAAACTCATTTTCCTCATCATCAGAATAGTGGATGATTATAGATTCCTCGGAGAAGACAGGTCTTCCGAGGGGCTTTTATTCCATAAAAGTGATCATCATCATCATCGGTACTGTCACTTCACTAGGGTCTGGAAAGCGGCGGATTATGCAACTGTCGATATATTCCGCAGTGAAGGTAGTGTTGACAGGTCTGATAAGGAGAGATGTATCAATGATGGATTCTTTGGTGATAACAAAGATAACAAGGTTAACAAAGTTGCTCATACAGGAGTCCACACTTTCTTCATGGCAGGATGACTCCGTAGGCTTAGACCTCCCTGACTCATAATCCTTGGCGAGGTACCTCTTTCTTTTTCCCGGGATGGGGAGATTGAACCTGAATACCCGATCCGAGGGGCCTATGACACTCATTCGAGGTTTTCTGCTGACGAACTTAGGAGGTGACTCTTCCTTAGACGGCGAGTCGAGGATCCAACAGTCATTTGGACAGGAAGAATTGCTTTCTTCAAAATCGGGAGGTGGTGGTATCCCGGCACTAGGATCAGGATAGTGCGGATAATATGGATCGTCTTGCATGACGGGATACCAAGAGAACCCACCATCCTCGAAGTGGGATGCCAGCCTTTGGTCGACAAGAGGGAGGGGAATCCAATCCCGATCAGATTCATCGAGCACAACTATGGCCGGAATTGCAGTTATCATAGAATTTAAGTTTCCCATGTTGAGGGAACTTTCAGCCTCGTTGTCGGCATCACTGGAGTCGGAATAGCTACCAAGGTCGGAATTAAAGGAGTAGCCGTAGTTGGGAAAATTCTCCCTATAACTTTCCAGAGGGTGGCCATAACCAATAACCGCGATACATTCCTCCTTCAGCCCGGGAGGGTCTTGAGTCATGATCTCCTGCCCGGGGAGGAGCCCAATAAGTTGGCAATCGGGGAAGAATCCAGCGGCCACCATGTTGACTCTATTTGATGATTCCGGCGAAAACAGGTCCCCGTACAGGGAATGAATTAGTTGGTCGACAGTTCCTAGGCTGATGTAGGCCTGATATTCCTGCATGGCTGCGAACCGAGCTTCCGCAAGTAGTTCTTCAATTGTAGATGGGAAGTTATCCTCCAAGATACTAACGGGGCGTTCTTCAAAGTTTTTCCAGGGGCGTTCTTCAAAGTTTTTCCAGTAATAGAAATCTACCGGTTGTGCATACACTGGAGCCTCCAGATAAACTGGTATTTCCGGATGGTATGATCCCTCCGCCTCAGATTCTAAATATATAGAAAGATCACCTTTAAGGTCTTCCATAAGCACGGGATATGGAGTGTTCTCATAATACTCTTGGAATGCTTCCCAATCTTTTTCTTGAAAACCACACAACTCCCATTCGTCGGTTTCTGAACTGACCTCAAACCCCGGTTCACGATTTATCACTCTAGTGCTACTATTGTCCTCAGGTTCTTGGTTGAGGTCCATGACCATAATTTCGTTCTCTAGGGAGGAAAGCACTTCGTAAAAGACATGCTTTGGGCCCCTAGCCCTGGTGGACCGCCGGACAGGAGCAGAAGTACCCTCAGCTGGTAGCCTGCCATCCTTCTGAACTTCAGGTGCAGGGACAAACATTCCCGAAAAATTTTCCTTGAGATACCGTAGATGAGCAGCATTTGCAGGAGTCAAGTCCTCTGATCTTCGCAGTTTGCAAAATGACGTAGGTGAGTTGGGTTCATCAGAGTCAGAGCTTGAACTATCCCATGAACCATCTCCGTAATCCCCTTTGGGTTCACAATTCGAGTCATGTGACTGATCACCATGTGAGATATTCAGTGTAGGAGGGACACGGTCATATAGATCTTGGTTTCGGAGGGAGAAGTCAAAGCTTTTAGAAGAGTCGGCTGAAAGATAAAAAAGAGAGAAGAGTCGGCTGAAAGATAAAAAAGATGGGTGAACTATTCAGAGGCCTAGAAGGCCTTTTATATTGGTAGGGGCGCCTCAGAGGGGTGGTGGCCACTCCATGGCCAATCATCCAGGCCTTGGTCCGGTTGGTACAAAAGCGTACCACATTCCAAGGTCTTAAGGGGGTCACCGAAAGTTTGATATGAATCCGTTCAGGGTGACCCCCTTAAGGTTTTGAGGTGTTCCGAGCGTTGTCGCTACGTACATTTTTCAAGATTACGTCTTGATTGGCGGGAAAATGGCTCGCTCAGTTCTTGTTTGAATGCAATCGGCAGACCAAATGAACTCCGAATGACCTGGAAGTTGGCAGGGGGCTTCGTAACCATAAGAAAGAATTCTAGTACGGCTGGATTGACAAAACTTGGTCACAAAGTATGAGAAAAAAAAACTGCGGGTTTCAGAAAGCGCAGTACGCGCAAAAATATCAAACGAGCTTCCTTATGCACGAAATTTGTCTAGAAACCTCAGAATACCATAATATCACCATGCATGATGTTTGGTGAGGTTTGGAGAAGATTTGACTTGATTAAGATTTTTTGGGATTAAATTGAGTGTTTGACTGATAGCCGGTAAAAGCCTGGTGACGATTAGGGTTACGAGGATCCACTTTCTGACCATCAATCGGCTCATCGCTAGGCTATGCACATGCAGATATTTTCGGGTTCTTACCATGTTAAATATGTAAATGACCATTTGACTCTGGGAAAAAACCTGGCCAATTCATTGTAGTTTTGTACCTGCTGGGAAGATGCGCACTCCTCTTCGGGACTGACTACTATGTCAGCATGCTTTAGACTAACGTTCTTGCTCCTTAGGATCAGTGAAATAAAAGGGAGGGGCAAATTTCGGTGTTTACAGTTATATCAAAATCACCCACAAAAAGTAAGGTGGATTTGCTAAAAACGAATTATTTTACTTTTTTCGTCAAAAAATTGCAATATTACTTACCATAAAAACATGGTTTACATACCATTACTAAGACAACACTTACTATGTTATATGGCTACACTTACTACATTGTATGACTACGCTTTTACTTAAATGTTTTGACAATCAATGGTTGAGATCCACTCATACAATCCAACGGCTAGAAACAATTGGAAGCATCATAGGCATTGCCACTTGCAAGGAGCAACATATCCCTTAGTGTTTCTAAATCTAAGAGATTCAAGTCCAATTATTTTCCTTAGTCCAATTAATATATTTTCACCATAAGGAGCAAAGAGAAACTAATTTTACTTATTCTAAGTAACTTTAATTGAACCGCAAGTGGAATAAAGTGCAGTTAGTGCCTCCTTTATACTCTCATGCATTCGATTGCCGTGAGCACTCATCTCCCCTCCCCCAAGTTTTTTAGGATAGAGTAGATAAGGATTAACAAATGTAAAAAAAAAAAAGTAATTGAACCTAGAAAGATAATTCAACATTGGCTATTTGTACCCAATGTTCAGAATCAAGCAAAACATAATTCATAGAAATGTGATTTCGGGAATCAAGCACCAGCAGAAAATAAATTAATTCCTAGGGAAATCAAGTCAATCGTGAATTTTTATATTTGGCAACTTGAACTCAAGTTTTTCTTCAACAGTATTGTTTTTAGTCTATGAATCCTTTTTTCTAAACCCCTGCAGGGTTTTTTTTTTCCCCTCTTTTTTTAGCCCTGGGTGGCCGTAATTAGCTAGACTGCATGTTCAACACAAACGATGGGGAAAGAAGTACGAACAGCTTGGTTCAATTATATCCATAAATATAAAACGTATATTCCACTTGAATTTGACATGTACAACCCTAGATATTCTCCAATCCATTGACAAAACTCGACCCAAATAGAAAATTTGAAATTTTAGGTACCAATACAAGCTAAATCATAGTAAACTCTCTCATTAACTCATGGTTCATTCCAGCTATTTCTTTGAATTGGGACTTCCCCAAAGAAACGTTTTGAGCTGTGGTGGTATACGCCTAGTTCTTCATCAACTACAAAATTTTCTACCTAAACGAACTGGAGCTATATTACGAGGTACTAAAGAACACTTACATGGAGCAAGAAGACAGCAAAGCACACAAACACGGGATAAAATGGCCACTCATGCTTCCATAGTTTAATTGCTCTTGGCAACTTGAAACCCCATGGTTGTATCTCCAAAGCTTTTGCAAAAACTTTGATCCCAAGTCTAATCTCACGCTGCTCTGAAGCTTTCTGTCAAGAGTTGGTAGTAATGCTTTTGCTGCACCCCAAACAAGTTCATGAATTAGATAGGTGGAAAAAGCTGAGTTTCAGCTTAAGACTAAGGTCCCATTCTTGAAAACATAATTTTCTTCTTCGTTTTGTGTGTTTTGCTCATTTTTTCTGAATTTTTATTACATGCGATTGATATTTTTTGGATTAATCATCCGTCTCAACGATAGGAGTCTAAAAAGTACAAAATTATGATCGAAAGCAAAAAAATAATACTATAATTTACTAAAGACGAAAAAAATATCAAACAGCTCTCTTATTTGTCTTAAGTGCCGTTTTATTTGAATTTTTTCAAGGTCCGTCCATATTTTTATACTTTTCCGATTCGTCTCGTCGAGACGAACGATTAATCCCAAAAATTACGACAAAAAGTTACGGAAAGTAAAAAATACGGAAATAAGTTTCAGACATATAGTTTACAAGAACGCAGCCTAACATACATGTGACGCCCAGCTTTAAGCCGTTGTTTTTATGTGTAATGTTTCTTACTTTACTTCTTCGTATGCACAATATGCTTATGCTATTGTCTAAGAGGATGAATTGCCATAACTTTTGCTAATCTTTGTTTTTTCTGGATTCATACTTGGGAAATGTTTGTCAAACAAATTCAGGCCATGATTGTTAGACTGAAGGGTCCAATAATGCATATTTTGAAAAGATTTTGTGACTCGGATATGTATACAGTAATATAAATCTAAATGTTGGATTTCAGCACCTGTTTGGTGTGCCAAGACTAAAGATCCGACAAAGATTGCCTAGAACCAGATTTGGGATTAGCCGCTTTCTTGGCTGCAACTTGGCTCATGCATAAAGAAAAGCACCACCTCATACCAACTATGAACCTATTATTGTGTAGCTTTCAATTTGTAGCAAAAGAAACACTGATTGGATTTGCGATTTGACCCCAATCTTCCAGAGATTTCTCTTGTAGATTTTGTTGGTGCAAAGTTTCTCTGTTGGGTTGCTCGGTGGCTTTGGGACCAGAGGTTGGGTGGTGGTCAGGACTGATGTTGAAATGCTTTAGGGTTGTGTCACTCTCTAGTATTTGCTGTTGTTTTGATTCGTTTAATGTTGTCTGCTCTTAGGGTTGTTAGCAGCATGTGATTTCTGGGTGGGTTGGATGTCAATTGAGATGCATTTCGTTCGTTATGATGCTTTGTACTTTCTATCATTTTAATCATTGTAATTTTTCTCTGATTAATAAATTTATCCTTCTTTGCTATTCAAAAAAAAAATAGTGATTTGGTGAGGGGATATACACTGGAGTTGTGGTAGTTGAGTGGCCGTAAAATCCTCCATAATACGAACCTTCTGTCCGTGGAGTAGGCAATTGCCGAATAACGTAAATACCGTTGTTTCTTTGTGTTTGGGTGGGCATGTGTGATCTGGCTGTCTTGGGCACAACAATGAATTGACGTAGAAGTTGAATCATCTGGTATTAAAATTTAGTGAAAGTTATACCAAGAGAAAATCCAAAGGCTGTGTATATGTACGTTAAGAAATATGTAATTTTCTTTTCTTTCAGGTAGTCTGTTTATTTGCAAATAAAAAGCATAATCCTTTAACTTAATGGTGCCCCTACTAGAATAAAAAAGGGTCTCCACCACTGAGTATGAGAATACTAAAATAACCGAGTAATACCTTCTCTGAGACAGATGGAGAGACTTTCTTCAGGGCCTGCTCAAAATGTATCTTTCCGATAGTCAATGACGTTGTGGCATCTGAATTGCTTTGGGCTGTCAGTTTCTCCTCAAGTGCAGCCATGGCCGCTTCGTTCATCTAGCGTTGACAAAAACATATAAAACAATTATGGAAAGCCCCAACCACAAGCCAAGCAACTGCCAACTCACACACACACACACACACAGCCAGAGAGAGAGAGAGGGGTTCAAAATCCGAAAACAAATTATCGAAATGGATGTAAGTATCTAACCAGTGCAGAAAGATCAGCTCCACTAAGGTTTTCACAAGCTTCATCCCTTCCAATGGCAATTAAATCCACACTGGAATCTATAGGCTTCTTCCGAGCAAGAGCTTTTAAGATCAGGCCACGCTCATCTGGACTTGGAAGAGGGACAAATAGGAGTTTCCCAAACCTTCCTGGTCGTAAGACAGCACGGTCCATCACCTCAGGTCTGCAACATATTTTACCAAGATTATGCACACATGCATGATGGCAGATTGAAAACAACAAAAATAGCAATTGACGCAAGCTTTAAGAAACAAGGAAACAATGATTCACCTATTTGTAGCGCCAATGACATAAACACCCTGTCTCTGATCTGCACCATCTAGCTCAATCAACAGCTGCAATAATGAGAGATGAATTCATCATCAATTGCATATCAGTAAGTCTTAAATAGTAAGCATTAGGGTTTATCGTCCATTTCATTAGACCTGCCCTTGACCTTGAACTATATTACAGCAGGTTCAATCCTCAATTTCTGATCCACTGACCAAAGAAGTAACCAATCGGTATAAAGCTTGGTTCGGGCTGGTTCCCTTTCCAAAGAGTTTTTCCTCCCCATTATTACACTAAAAAGTGTGAAAGTTTTCATGTCTACAAGCAAGCTGGAGTATTCCCTTTCATTTTTTCCTTTCTTTCTTCTCTTCCTTTCTTACTGCCCCAGCATTGCTTTCAACCAAAAATCCCAGCAGGAAACCAGTTCTCAAAATATATAACTTTCTAATAAGTCATAAGGTACTTTGCATTGACTTCCCATTAAGAAACCTGAGACACCCTTACAGCCTGAACTTCTGCACTTTAAAATCGAAAGGCCAAAAAAGACCTAATTTTCTTTTACTTAACTATCACTTTAATCTCCTTTTTTCGTTTTTTTGGGACTTGTTACAAATGAATTACCTATTTCTAAAAGGAATTAAATAGAATAGGACCCTGCAAATAAAAGTTAGGAGAGTTACATATGAACCGGATTAACATACTCGCATGTACATGCAAATATACGACTGACTCTCGTGTTCATTCAGTTTACAAATCTCCTTAAAAAGAACTGAACCAAAAGCAAATTGACTATACTTTTTTTTCAAGCAACACCAAATGATTATGTAGAATGCAAAAATATGAAACCAAATAGCAACCAGGTGACATAGGACAAGAACATGTGCACAGTGAATTAAGAGTCATGAACTTGTAGATTATTAGACCTGGTTCAAAAGCCGCTCAACAACCCAGCCCCCCTCCTTTCCACGCTTCGTGGTTAAAGCATCTACCTGTAAAAATAGAAGCCACAGATCCAAACCCGAAGTTAAGCAACAGTAAGCCTTGAGACAAATGTAAATATAAATAAGGAGTGTTTTCCATACTATCTCCTGCAATGCTTCCACATATGGAATGATACTTCTGAACACCTATCAAATTCTTTAGGCATGCTTATATCTATCAGCATTCAGGAAAACCCAATAAGAGCATCTCCAACCAACATCCATTTCCCTATTTTAGAGTACTGTTCTCCACTATCCCATCCTCTGAAACTCTCCTCCACTTGAGGATGGGTTTTGGTCCTCTAAAGATACAGGATGAAGGAAAAGTAGCGGATCATCCTCTATGTTTAGAGTACGAAAGTTTTACTCATCAAAACGGCAAAACAACTAATTTGGAATTCTATTTTTCTGTTAGATTTGCAGTTTTGGCAAGGTAACCACAGTTCCTTTTAAAGAAGACCAAATTGAATATTTATTAAGAAAAAGTTAGAAGAGACTTTGGAGGGAAGCTGTGAAGTGTTTGAGCATCAATCTATATACTAAGCAAAAGTGTTTTGCCTTTAAATCCCCTCTTTCCTAATTTTCTAGATTTTTTATTTTATTTTTATAAAAGAGAGAGGGAGGGGGAGGGGGGAAGAGAGAGAGAGAGAGAGAGAGAGAGAGAGAGAGAGAGAGGGATGTGGGGGTTGGATATGTAGGAAACATTATCCTATGCCCATGGAACATTGTCACGTGGTACTCCAAATTTATTTTTCACACATATATGTCTTTCAGTGCATATAATAAAACCAATGCTAGCGTGCATTGAACGCAAAACCGAAGAAAATGTTAAACTATCTTCTTATCAACTAGAGTTGTGGCCGTTTGATGCACGGGGCCAAAAAACCAATGTAGTTTTTTTTATCCCATGCATCAAACGGGCACAAAAGCTAGTACATACTATAAGCAAATATGTTTAGCCTTCAGAAGCCTCCAAACCCCAATACTCAAATCTCCTTAAAAGCAGGCTTTCTCCCTCTTATGTGGCACTCCCTCTTAAAGTGCTCCCTCTCCCCAACCCACTTCCCCTTTTTTCTCTTCATTTTTCCCCAATTTCTAGCCAATCAAATATTTTGCATGCAAAAACTACCCTTGACCTTTGAAAGTTTCAATTTCAATAATTGTTCAAATAACTTCCCACACCAACATTGACCTCATTTTCAAACCAACATTCCTTTTTTTTCCCAAATGTTCCCTTCTGTGTTTCTCTACCATCTCCCTCATCCATTCCCTACTATCTCCAAGATTTTTTCATAAACTATCTTTCTATTAACTAGCAGTGTGCGTTCGATACACAGAAACGAAAAACAATATCAACGTAAAAAATTTGTCCCATGCATTGAACGGGTACGAGGCTAGTTAGATAGAAGTAAATGAATAAGAATTTGGAAGGAAGAGCGATAAGGTTGGAGTGATAGTACAGTAATAGTCATCCAATACCATTTTCTAATAAAAAAACATTACTCTTTATCCTCTCAAAAAGGAACTTGTGTGATCGTTCTGCAGATGACTTATCATGTGTTAAATGTTTGCCTTTGACAATCGGTAAGGAATGAGTTGGATATGCTCTAAACCTAATCATAATTCAAGGTCAATCAAGGAGCCCTACAAAAGTGGCATTCGTAAAAAACCACACTTTGAAGCGAAATAACAATAATTAGTTAAAAGCTACAAAAAAATAAAAATTTCATTGACACACTTGTGAGAGCACTCAATAACAACAAATAAATACATAAACTAATGCCTTGTTCTCTTTACTTTTCAAAAAATTCCCCCTATTTCCAACATTTCTCTCTCTATCTCTCTCCACTTATTACCCCAACTATTTTTCAAAAAAAAATTCAAAAACCAAACCAAACACAGCACAAATGAAGTGCTTTTGCTTGTTGAATTATTCTCTCCACATCTGTTGATATAAAGGCTCACGCTACTTCTTCCCCATTTTCCAGTCAGGTGGAGGAGGAGGTCCATTTGGTCCTTGCCCATTGGTTTTGCTATTAACATCCAATAATTTTTCAAGGATAGAAACAAGAATAATGAACCACATACCTCATCAAAGAAAAGTATGCATGGAGAACAAGTCCTTGCTCGGCTAAATATTGTCCTAACTGCCAACTCACTTTCACCAACATATTTGCTCAGAAGTTCAGGGCCCTATATGTGTAATCGTAATCAAAATTCCCACTCTAAATAATAATGTTCAAACACATGATTGGACAGAGGAAACGAAATAACAAACCTTGATATGTATGAAATTAGCTCCTGCCTCATTGGCGACAGCCTTAGCAATTAATGTTTTACCACAGCCCGGAGGTCCATAGAGCAAAAACCCTGTCTCCAGATCTACCCCAAACCCCTAATAAAAAACGCCTAACTATCAGAATACAAATCTTGCAATGAGAAAACAAAGAGCAATTATTTCGTCATATCATGCTGATAGGCAGAAGCAGCATGTAAAGACTCTTAGAAGTAAGTAACCATAGTGGTGGGACTAATTTCGTACATAGGATCAAAAGAGCTTTGCATGCAGTGCTCACACATGCACATAATCAAAAGTCTTGTTACCTAAACAAGTAGTTCCTGTATTTAGGTGGGAAGTGGAAGTAATTCCAAACTCTAGTATATCAATATCGATTACAGTTGTGTCAGAAGCATGTCAGTTGGTGATGTAACAGCATGGTCGGAAAGCAAGAAAAGAATGTGAGGTTAAGGCAACACAAATTAAAGAGTAAAGAATAATCCCGACGATTCGAGTACTTCAAAAACTATGAACAGGGCATGTTATGAAGTTTGAAAACTATGGCCTCTAACTTTCCGGAGAGCTAGGAGGGCTTGGCAGGACAGCAAGAAACAAATTCAGGTTGAAGCAACAAAAAAAACCCAAGAAAAATCCAAAAATATAACAAATTACCATGTCAGACAGAGCACAACGTAAAGACTAAGCATTCAAATCCTACAATGCTCATGGAATTACCAATGAAAATTCATAACTTTACCTGCATAAGATATATAAGCACGGTAGTTGTTCTATGCACGAAGCACGAGAAAAATATGTTGTCTAACCCTGCTAATACTTCTCAACATAGGTTTACACCACACGCAAATATTAGACTGTAAGAAGTAAACATAATCATTTGTAGAAAAAGAACATGTTTAAGAGTGATTAATTATCGCGCCTTTAGTTAAAAAATGTTTAAAATCTCAAATTATCAAGGAACTATTGGTCATTAAAAGAGTGGCTTGGAAGTACAAGGGTCAAGGGAAAAAAGGAGTGAGATGAGAAAAGTGGTGGGCTATAAATGAGTGACCTGGAATAGCCGAAGGGTAAAATAACAAAAGAGTGTAAGATGAGAGAAGTGAGTAGGTGATGTGGATTTTTGTGTGTTTAGAGGCAGTGCCGAGTGGACTACACCTCTTTAGTATGTATTATGCATAGATAAGCAAATTAAAGCAATATCTGGATGCTTGCTCCTACCGAAGATATGATTTTTCATTCATCCGGGCACAGACAAGTACACTGGAACAGCAGTATGGGAACATGGGCTGGTGTCAAAATTTGGATCAAGGGTTGGAGATGCTCTTAGGGGTTGTCCCAAATCCCAAGGGTCCAGCTATGGGACATGGTCTCTTAAGGCAGTTGTATCATGGGGCACATCATCGGGCAAACTCTTCTTCTCCAGCCCCCAAGGTCCTATGGTTAGTGCAAGGTCCTATGGTTAGTGCAAGGCCTGCCTCCTGACTTTGGGATCCGAAAGGCACTACAAAATTTGGGAGAGCCATGGGAGCTCAATAAAGATACTTTAATAACTGAGGATAGGGGTCATCCAAAAATGCATCCAACAACAGATTTAGCACACAGTGATTGTGTTGACACTAATGGGACACATAATGACTGACGTGGTACGGTACGCATGGCCATGATGTAGATATCCATATGGGTACCCTGACTACAATTTGTCTCCTACAAGTTCTTGGGTGAACCCAAGAACTTGTATAGTGAAGGATTTCCTGCGGCGCCAATAAGTTTACGGGGAGTAAAAGCCTCTTCCAAAAGAAAGCAATGCGTACAGTGATAAAATAAGGAAATTTCAGTAACCAAAACTCATATTATCCCTAAAACCTTCTATCAAAAATCTCAATTTCCTACACAATTGACCCCTTGTTATCAAAAAAGCCAAGTACCAAACCAATCCATACAAGAGACCTTGAAATTTATCAATAATTACAGTTCACAAGCACAGGATGAACATGATCCCTTGCCCTAGGGATCTCCAAGTTGTTAAATACAGTAATGCACATCTATGAGCAAGTTGTTAAATACCACAAGGGATCTCCAACACGTAGCAATGATAGTCCTAGGGTTCTCCACCAGGACTAGTTGTTTTTTAACCAAAGAACTAAACTCAAATTTACATAATGCACATTACTTCTGTACCATGGACATTGAACTTTGCTTTACAAAATGGATGGTACAAATACTGCCATTCCATTTGGAAAATTGACACATTTCCAGATTTGGGCCGACCTGAAGGCTGAAAGGCAGCACTCCAATATGACACATTCAGGAGACCGAACGTCGGACGTAAATTGGGCATTTTGGACATCCATTTAACTGGAAACATTCTACAGCACACAAGATTTTCTAAAGACCATCTATGCAGAGAAGACTCTCTACCTAATTCTTTCAATATCCTTTTGTACTGCCTTGACTTCAAGAACAATTACGAGATTAAGATGTAAAAATTACCTCATAATCCTCAGGGTACTTAATACGCCTAACTATATAACGATCAAACTCCTGCCTTAACAAATGGAGGCCCCCGACATCTTCCCATTTCACGTTAGGAATACTGGAGAATCCTTCCCTTCTTAAAGAGGGTTGAACCAATTTAGCTGCTTCCTACAGAAAACAGGTACAAGGTTATAAGTGTACAACCACCACTGTTTGAGAAAATCAATCAGGAAAAAACATTTATTTAAGCAGCTAAACATTTATTTAAACAGCTAAATCCAACAGGTCTCCGATTTAAGATTTATATTTCCCAATTATGCACACAAAAATTAGGCAGACAAGCGTCTGAGAGTGTCCATGGAGAGTCGGTGTCTGAGGACATTACCAACTTCTTCCAATTATCCATGCTTCTTAGCTCCTATTATTTATTTATTTTCTTAGCTTCTAATAATAACTACAGTGTCAAGTACAACCGTTTTATATTTCAATGGCAAACATGGTTTCTCTCCCCAAGTACCTCAAAATCAGCCATAGTAATGTTAAGCTTTTCAATTTCTTCAGGCAACCACGGAAGCTTCCACCAATCTTCAGTATGCTCCCCATCTGTAGGTTCTACGGATAGGTCAGATTTTCTTCTGTCAATAATTCTCTTCATGGCAAGGTTACCAGCCTTGTTAGCTAGGGCCGTCAAGTCTGCTCCAACAAACCCAGGAGTGGACCTGGCTAGCTTGACAAGATCGAAAGCACCCTCAACTCTAAGATCACGTGTAAGAACTGAAAGAATCTCAACCCTCGCATTTTCATCCGGAACACCTAAAACAATCTCTCTATCAAATCGTCCAGGCCTCCTTAATGCAGGATCAACAGCATCAGGCCTATTTGTAGCTCCAATTACGAGAACATATCCAGGCCTGATATTGGCGCTTTCTGCATTTGGATCTACATCAGCAGGTTGTACAAACCTGTGCGATTCGTCCATGCAAGTCATCAACTGTGTCACAATCCTTCTCTCCATCTCCCTCTGTAGATTCTCTCTTTTTGAAGCAATTGCGTCAATCTCATCAATAAACACAATAGACGGCGCTGTCCTATATGCTTTCGCAAAAAGATCCCGAATGTTCTCTTCCGATCCACCTGAAGTAGGAAATCATTTAGTAATTGGTTTATCTGAGTGAATTTCATACTTTCACTACCAACCAATTAAACAGTACATCTGCAGTTCAAGTCCGTATAGCTCAAATACGTACTAATCAAATATAAATAAGTATAAATACTTCAAAATAAACCTAATTTTGAATTGCATTTTCTTCTTACCCTAACTTGTTTGCATAATTACATTGAAACACTACTAAATTCACAACATGGATACTTCAAAAATCAAAACATAAACGTAAACAAAGCAATCACTAATTAATACCCGAAACACCAGAGACCAATTCAGTAGCTGAGATCTTATAGAATGGAACCCCGGTCTCATTAGCAACGGCATGAGCCAGCCTAGTCTTCCCACACCCCGGCGGCCCGTGCAACAGAATCCCCGCCATCGGCCTCACCCCGAGCCACCTTGGCAACTCCGGATGGTAGAGCGGAACAATCACCTCCATCTTCAATTCCTCCACAATTCCCCGCATCCCTCCCAAGTCCTTAAACCTAGGCCCATCTTTCCCCTTCACCTCCCCCACCTCACCACCACCACCACTAAAACCTTTTCCAACTGTTTTTCCCAAACCACCACCGTCTCCTCCGAGGAAATCGACTTTTCGAGCTGCCTTGTTACCAAATACCTCCTCCAATTCCACATTATTCTCCCCCTTTCTTTTTTTTCTTGGTAATGCAGGGTGTTCCGGGTCAGCTTGCGCACATCTCGGACTATTCGAAAAAGTACATGCATTATTCTCCACCTTATCCTCCCCCGCCTTCTTCTTCGATTTCGAGCCGCTATAACTAGCGCGCAGCATCGACTTCATCAAATCGAACTCCGGCGGCTCTATCTCCTCCCCATAAACCGCGTCCTCCGACGTGGAAACGTTGCCGTCCGTCTCCTCCGTCGTCGAGTCCGAACCCGACGCAGACGAAACGGCATCGCCACGTCGTTTCCTCCGCACGTGTTGCTCCTCCAAGCGCCGCAGCCGCTCCTCCTTCGCGTCGACTCTCTTCGTCCTCTTCCTGGCAGATCGATCGTGATTGTCTTGCTCATCGTCGGTGACGAGACCTGACGTAGAGGCACGGCGGCCGTGAGTGGTCGATGTGAGGTGGTTGTTGTTGGAGGTGATGTGTTGTAGGGTTTGTTGGACGGCTCTCGTGAATGGTTGGAGCTTGTGGCGGGAGTACTCGGGGAAGGAGGAGCGGAGGTGAGCGACCACGTCATCGAGGGTGGTGGCGTGGTTGCTGTTGGTCTTGAAGGACTCGATGTGGCGGCGGAGGACTCGTTCGAAGACCGTCGGAGGCGTTGACCCACCGCCTCCGCCTCTTCTTCGGCTTCCCGTTTTCATCTCCCTGCTAGGGTTAGGACCTCAGTTGAGACGAGAGAGAGACCCGGGGCGGGGGGTGTGGGGAACACGAGGGAACAACGGTTTAATTTAGCCCCTTCTCCAGGAAAAAAATAAAAAATAATTTTTTAATTTTTTTTTATAGTATTAAAGATTTAAACAAAATTCATATTGCATATTTTTAAATTTCAATAAACTCGTAATTTTTGAGTTTGAAATTACCTTTTAAAAAAATAAGAACTTTTTTTTGCATTCTGAATTAGGGCCTTAGTCACATATTACACAAGCGAGTGTGAGAGCAAAAACGCGTGCGTGAAAGCTTTTCTTAAAAAAAAATCCACACTACGGCTTCGTTTGTTTGGGAGTAAAATGTTTTACCTATTTTCCGGTATTTGATTGTGTAAAAAATTAGGAAAACATTTTACATATAAAACATTTTTCATCAATTGGATGAAAATGACTTACCTTTAAATCTTCCGTAAGTTATTTTTCGAAATGAATCCGATGCCTTCTACTGTAATTCTCACTACTCAGTTTTCTCGATCGTCAGTCATGACCCACATTCAATTCCAATATTCTTATATCTCTCCACCGTTCAAATCTCCCTCTGTTTTTATACTATTTTGTTGATTTCTGAAAATATTTTCAAGTGTCAATCAAACACTGAAAAATAAAAATTTAAAGTTTATTTTCTAAATAAATATTTTACATGAAAAATAGTAAAATATTTTTACATTCAAACAAATGGAGCCTACGTGAGTGTGAAGGCCGAGAGCGTGAGCCGTGAGGACAAAACGAAGACCGTGTCTATGAGCAAATGAATTATGGTCCAGCTTGTTTTGGCTATAGAAGGTAAGCGACTTCTTTTTGTCTTAAATCAAGAAAAATTGCATTTTTTTTTCAAACTTTGGTGACTTATTAATTTGTCTCAATGAGAGAAATTGAAAAAGTAAAAAAAATGTATGATTGAAATTCATAATTTTTTTAATAAAGACAAAAATAAGTCAAAAAGACAGCCTTTTGACATATTTTTGTCTTTTTTAAAAAATTATAAGTTTCGATCAATTTTTTTTACTTTTTCGATTCCTGTTGACAAGATAAATCAATAAGTCACAAAAATTTGACAAAAAATTACCAATTAAAAAAATAAAAAAATAATAATAATCAAATAAGTTATGTTGACGTATTGAGTTAAAACAAGCTATGTGAGTAAGGTTTAAGCTGAGTTAGGGCTTGGGCACCGTTTGTTTTGATGTAAAATATTTTACAATCCATGCAAAATATTTTTTCAGAAAACAAATTTTAAACTTTTATTTTATGATGTTTGGTTGGCACTTGAAAAATATTTTCACAAATCGACAGAGTGTAGAAAGAGAGAGGGGGCTAACGGTGGAGAAATTTGAGAATATTAGAATTGAACGTGGGTCAGAACTAATGATGATCAAGGAAACTGAGCAGTGAGAATTGCAACAGAAGACAGCGGGTTCATTTCGGAAAATAACTTACAAAAGATTTAAGAATAAGTTATTTTCATCCAATTAATAAAATATTTTTCTCATTTTTTACATAACCAAATACCAAAAAATAGGTAAAATATTTTACTGAAAAATATTTTACGTCCAAAGTCCAAATGGGAAAAGAAAAAAAACTGAGTTAGCGTTTTGGAACTCAACCCGTTCGTTATAAGTGATTCAGTGAAGGCAGGTTCATCGATTACAAATGGACCGTTTGGCATGGACGGTTGTACCGTTGTAGGTGTAGGTGTGCAAAAATTTCATAAATCCGCCAATTAGCCAAACTGATTCAACCCACACAAATCCGAGCCAAAATATGGATTGAGAACATGAACGGGTTATGTAGGCCGGGTTAGTAAATTATAAGGGGTTTCTAACCCGACTAGTCCACTTCTAAAATTCTTAACCCCTCTAGTCCACTAATAATTCCAATGACAAAATTACCCTATGTAAAAGAAACAAAGGCCTTGTTTGGTTAATACAAAAAATATTTTTTTCTATTTTTTTCAATCTTGTTGCAACCACGTAACCACCACCACACTTACCACCACCACCTCCGCCACCACCACGCCAACATATAACGTTATATGTAACAAAAATTTCTATTTTTTATTATTTCTGTTTTGAGCCATTCCCTTTTTGAACCTGCCACCTCTTAACATATAACGTTATATATGTGACAAACATTTCTCTTTTCTTTTTTTTTTAAAACCTGTTTTGAGTCATTTCCTTCTTATCTGTCATAATTTGCGTTCTTGTCTTATGTTTGGTACTACATCAACAAAAGTGCACATATAATCTTATATGTCCCGGTCTTTCCTTTGTACGTTATAAAAAATGAAGATAGATTTGAGACATATAAGGTTATCTATTGATATTTGGAACCTATATTTTGCCAACACAAGCACATATAATATTATATTTGTATATCTGAACTTTGTATCATGCCAAATATATTCTCAACATGTTGAAAAAGTGCACATATAAACTTATATGTCACAATCTTCATTCTTGCCTTATGTTAGCTAATACATTAACAAAAGTACACATATAATCTTATATGTCTCAATCTGTTCACTGTACGTTATCAAAAATAAAGATAGATCTAAGACATATAACCATGAAACCCTAGCCTCCTCTCTTCACCCCTGCACTGGCAGCCATCACCGGGCATCCATCACTGGTAGCCGTCGCCGCACCTACCCCTAATCTCTCTCCATCCCCTCTCAATCATTGTGCCCGGTCTCTAGAACATATAGACACCCAAATTCTAATTCCAATCTCCAAACATATTGAAATGCCAAAGAACTCTAAATCGAAGGAAATCTCTGGATCGGTTTCGAAACTTGCGAATTCAAAGCAACGAAATGAGTGAAATCACAAACGGGGTAAACAATCCAGTGGGACTCTCAAATAGATCTGAATGATGATGCATTTATTCGTCAGTCAAACAATTAATTGCAAAACGTAGAAGATTACTGTCGATATGAATTTACGACAAGTAAATTATGAAGAAAGCAATATCACAGCCTCTATTTGGTTGACAATTAACTGACAAATACGCCATGAGCTCACAAAAAAAATCTCAATTTCTTTCTGTTTCTCAGAAACCAAACACTACTGGAAGAGATTCAATTGGAAAAGTTTCATGTAAAAAAAAAGGTGAAAAACACTTATGAAAAAAGAGGGGCGTAAAAAGTCTGAAACTCTTAATGTATTACTTACAGATTTATCAGAAGCTTCAGTACTCGGAGTTATGAAACCTCAAATCCACAAAATGCAGAGGACATTTTGGTGAATCCCGAGAAATCCAACGAAGAAAACCCGGATTGAAGATAGGTTGATGCCTTTTTTGTACCATTTCACAGACCTCCACTACATCCACCGTCGCATCGAACAAGTTCCGGTACCGGACTCTCGTCACTGCGTCGTCACGGAAGTTGAACGGGGTCTCTCGGAATAGGGCGAACCCGATGGGGATCTCGTGCTTGGCCCTATACACGTCGTAGGGGCGGAGATTGATGAGGAATGAAGAGTTGGTCTGGTCGAGGAAGTCGAGCAACGGTTTGATGAGGATGTCGGCCGTGGGAGGTTGGAACTCAGCGGAGGAAGGGGGAAGGCGGTGGTTACAACGTTGAGAGGGGGGGGGGGGGGGGGGAAGAGAGAGAGAGAGAGAGAGAGAGGAGGCTGTGCTCCAGATTTATTTTTGGTCTAGGGTTTCTCTATATGACAGCTTATATAGGAGGGCATTTTTGTCTTGGTTTAATTTCTTTTTTAAAAGAAGTGGACTAAAGACCTTACCAAACTTAATTAGTGGACTAGAAGGGTTTTGAACTTTAGAAGTGGACTTGATGGGCTATAAACATGCTATAATGGACCCTAGACCAATTTTTTAAATTATAAGAGGATCAATTTAGGTATGGGTAAAATTACTCTAACCCGCTTTGAACCCGATCCAACTTGCTATATATACGCATGTAAAATAGTAATTTCCAAGGTGCCATACAAATACTAAGGTACAACCAACCACAGCTTATCAAACCAACCTTTGTTAAGCTGTTACCTATTAAGGGCTCGATTGGATGCGGTATGAGTTTTGAGTGTATTATTTATGAAAGGGGGATAAGATAGTCGAGGGTATTAATTAAGAAGGAAGGGCCCACATTGATGTGACAGTTATAAAAAGTGCATTAAAAAGTAGATGGATTGGATGATGTATTAGAGAATGAGATAAAATAATACTTAGTTTGGATAAAGGATAAATTGAGTGTATAAAAAAGGGTATATGATGTAAAAAGCTGTCTAATGACTCTTTTACTCTTGTGCAGTGATTCATTAGATTAAATATATAATCTTAAAATCCAATTTCTTGGCTTAATTTTTTTCACAAATAATCAATAATAAATTAGTTAACTAATGTAATAATTAACTAAAATATTAAAATATAAAATTTTGTTTTGTTAAAGTGTTTATTATCCATTTCTATTTTTAAAATATAAAATGTAAAAAAATAAATAAGTTTTTTTTATAGCTTTTTTCTTTGTTGAATGTGTGTATAATATATTGATACATAGATTCCGAAAAAAGAAAAGCAAAGAAAAGGTAGAAAAGGATTATTTTGAGTGTATGTGAAGAATAGGATTAAAATTCCAACAGTTCTTTACAAATTAAAACCCCACCATTATAACACCTCTCTATCTCTCTGTACCCCATCAGCCCACCCACTTTCTCGACTTCACCCATGGACGACGATGATGGCGACGTTCAATGTTTCACACAATGAAGGCGACGATCCTCGCAACAGAGTACCAGTGGTAGTGAGTCTTCTCTCTCTCTCTCTCTCTCTCTCTCTCTCTCTCTCTCTCTCTCTCTCTCTCTCTCTATTTTCCATTTTTTCCTGTTCTATGTGCATATGTGAAGAGGAGATGAAGAGGGGGATTAGGAAGGGCAAAAAGGTTAAAATTGCACCTGTATTACGCCGAATTAGCTATTGCTCGGTCCAGGGGTAGCAATAATTTAGCACCTTTTCCACCGGATTAGGGTGTATACGCGAAGAAAGGGGAGAGTCCAATACAGGTGGAAATAGAGTTGCCAAAGCTAGCTATACCAGTCTCATCACCCCTAAACCGGGTGTATTGTGGAATACACCCAACCAAAACTGCATCCAATCGAGCCCTAAAAGTAGTCAAGCAATTTTGGTTTTCAACATGTATTCTGTGGTCTATATCAATGTAACGCCCCGATTTTCCGAAAGCAATATAAAATAAAATCTTAAGAAAATTTGCTAAATAAATATAATTTTCCAAAATAAAGTTTAGCTATTACAGTCACAAGATAAATTTACTGATTCAAAATACATTAACTTCAGAGCTGACTCTAGGCTTGATACAAATCCGAAGCATACTCGATATTCTCGGTCCTGATATTCTTTCCGTGTCGAACTGCACCATCTTTGAATCCTCTCCATTGAATCCTGCGCCCTCTGGCAAAATGATCGCCGAAGCAAACGATTTGCCAGGATACAGACGTATCCGTGAGTAATAAATCACCCAGAAGAATAATCCAACCCAATCACCCCTCCTACTATACAACTCGCAGGTAACAAGATAATATTGAATCGAAGAAGTCAAACAGATATTTTTCACATAAGCCAGTTCATTACTATCCATTAGCCTATCGTGAAATTTAAGATCTCTCCGCGAGATCTTTCCTCCCCCAACCGCTAGCCATGCTCGGTCCCATGAGATCACTTCCCTTTGCTGTCGCAGATACACCTCAGTTATGTACCGAGTATGCACCTCGATAACTACAACAAGGGGAAAGCTTATCATGCCTGAATCACAACTAAGGTTCGCCTATCTTATACACCACTTCACAAATCATTTCACAATCATCACTGGACAAACGCCAGTCTATCAATTCATCACTGGACACTCGCCAGTTTCAATCTCATCACAAATCCCATCATATCTCAAAATCACGCCTGCAGGCAATCTAAAAATAAAACTTTTCAATTCATCCATTACCTAGCATCGTCTAGGTGAATTTTATTCGCATACCACTCCATGTCTCTAGGGTCCAATCTAGCATTCAAATCAAGTAGTGGTACAACATACAATTAATCAAATAATAAACAAAACAATTAGTAAGCAATGCAATCACGCAACTCTTTGTGAATGGGCCGTTGCCCTTAATCTCGTATGGTCAAGATGATAATAAGTAAGAACTTTTTAAAAGAATTTAAAATATATATTTTTCTAGGCTCCCACTAATTATTTCTAAGTAATTAGATTGATTAAAAACTAATTAAATACATTAATTAGGTAAAAATATTAAAATAGTTTACATGACCTTAAAAAAAGTCCTAAAGGTCCTATGCCAATTGAGGGTCAAAAGTTGGGTTCGGAGGGTCGCGGGATTATTTTAAATAAAGACGTTAAATAAAATGGCCGAAAGTGAAGTAAATAGATAATAAATAATTTACTAATTAAAATATGTTGAAGTTAACAAAGTTTTATCTTCGGAATGTTGGGAGTCTAAATAAAATTACTCGGGCATTAATAATATGGTTTATAAGGTCGTAAGGTAATTTTAATTGGAAACACTAATAAAATAACAATAAATAGTAAATTAAATAAAAAAATATTAAATTAACAAGATATCATCTTTGAGATGCAAGGAGTCTAGAAAAAAATAATTGGGGTGCTAAAACATTGTTTGGAAGGTTGCAAAGATTTTTCGTTTGTAAACTTTGAAAGATAACTAATAAATAATTTAATAAATAGGTAATTAAACAAAAAAAAATGATCTTAACAAGTTATGATCTTTGAGGTGTGAAAAGCCTAAAAAAAATAGTTCGGGTGTCAAAAATGATGTTCGGAAGGTCGCAAAACGATTTCGAACCAAAACAGTACCTGCCGCAAGGTCTGACCGAGTCAACCTTGCGGCTGCGCAACGAACCGCAAACTCAAGCCTGGTTCTTGCGGCCGCAAGGTCGCGTCCAGAATCCATTTTTTTGTCTTTTCATCATGGTTTCGATGCATGGGTTCGTTCGGGCTATTGGGTTAAGCATAAAAACACTTAATATACGTAGAGAGGAGGTTGAAATTTATTATAATACTTTGAATCGGATCGAATTGATTTTAAAAAATGAATCTTGAATTTTGGGGAAGAAGACTTTGGGTTCTTTGATCAGGAGACTTTGGGACCAAATTGGACGATGTTTGGTGATGCTAGGAGTTGTGGGAAGAGTTTGGAATGATCGAATTGAATTTCGGTCGGGTCTTGGTACAAAACCCACTTTTCTCTCTCTTTCTTTCTCTCTCTAAAACTCCATGGATTGGAGCTTTGTTTTCTTCTGTTTTTCTCTCTCTTCTAGACTGGTGGGGCGTGGGAAATATTGTGGTATGCCCTAGGATCGGAGTGATGGGGTATTTATATGAGAGTTTTGAAGAGAGTGATGAAATTGAATTTAATAAAAACTCTACCTCTTGGGCTTTGAGATGGAACGAGATAGGGACGAATATATGGTCAGGGAGGAAGTAGAGACTGAGTAGGAGAGGGAGAGGTGGAAGGAGTTTGTATTTATGCATGCATGCAAATTGTAAAGAAAGAAATAAAAAATAAAAATAAAAAAAGGTAATTAGGATAAGATGATTATAATTGTATATATCCATCAAGGAGAGAATTTAATTATTAAGAATAATGCTTTTTAAATAATATTATTATTGTTAAAAATTACGGGTTGTTACAAAAAAAAAAAATTTTGAAGATGGGGTTGTTACAATCAATCCTACTAAATGGATACATAGTGGGTTCATACGGCGTGTAGGGCCCATTCATAGCCCACAAAAATAATCCAATCCGTGGATAGTTGTAAGCAAAATAATTTTTCAAGTAGCCTTCAAAAATCAGCTCAATCGGATAAGTGGAAGCAGTCGATCCAATCTTTTCAATGAAAAGCTAGAAGATTGGATTGAATGCTTCCGGTTATCCGATTAAGCTGATTTTTACGAGACTACTCGATTTCAAAATTCCACATATCAAATCATTTGTGTGGAATCCATTCACGGCCCCACACACCTTCTATACCCACTTAGCTGGTACCTTTAGCATTTGTGGATTTAATTATATGGCTCCTAGCCACTTGCTAATAACCAATATAAATCACATTTATCAATATTACTTCTTAAAAATCACATTTATCCAAGAGCGGAGCTATGTTGGGGTCTGGGGCCCTCCCGGCCCCAGCTCTCCGAGCTCCCGAATTTTAAAAATTTTATTTCATATATACCTAATTTTGAATATTATAGATAATTATTCGTGTAGCTACTTATAGTCTTAATAATTTTTGTTTGATTTGATAAAAAAATCAATTACTTACATTCTCATTTCTCAAAATTTTCATAAATAAAAAATAAACACGTGATAGTAGAAGTAGCCTAAAGAAAAAATACAAAATGATTAGTATATTTTAATTGCATTTGGTTGGAATCATTTAAATGTACAAAATATAATGTATTGGAAAGCAAAAATTTTGTGATATAATAAGTATATGTTCCAATAAAACTATATATATGTCCATCACGCTGGCCCGCGGAAGGAAAATTCTGGCTCTGCCACTTCATTTATCAATATTGCTTCTAAAAATTGATAACAACAACTTAATTAACCACGTTAACTACACCAAAAATTTTCTTTATGCTTAATAAAATAACAACTTATTAAAAATAAAATACAACAATTATCTATGTGATATTTACATACACACATACGAAATGTATACATATATAATTAAGGGGGGGGGGGGGGGGGGGGGGGGGGGGGGGGAGAGTGGTGATATTTACACACACACATACGTAATGTATACATATATAATTACGGGGTGGGGGCCAAAGGAGTGGCAGTGTTGATTTCGGGTGGAGGTTACGGGGAGGGGTGGTGGTGAGGTGCTTGGGGGTGGCAGTTTGCCGAGAGGTGGTGTGGAGGTGATCAAGGATGGTGGCGGGTGGAGGGGGTGAGGTAGGTGGGGGACCGAGAGAGAGGGGAAGGTGGAGCGAGGTGGGTGTCGTGGAGGAGAGGGAGGGGTAAGGAGGTGATGGTGGTGTGTCGATTATGGTGGAGGTGGGTGGTGGTGTGTTCGGCTGATGGTGGGTGCCGTGCAGTACCGGCCCCGACACTTGGGTTGCTCAAACCCGACCTTAAACTTAGTTGTCCACTTGTTATTAAGTCATAAAAAAAAAATCAAGGTTATATTGTGTTTTTAGTTTGAATTTTATTAATAAATGAAAATTAAAATGAAACTCTTATTATAGTGCTTTATGATTTAGCATGATCTGATTCAAAGAAAAATATGATGGGTTTCTATTTATTTTTAACTTTCATTTATTTATTTTGATCATTGTTCAAAATTTAATGATAAAATGAAAAAAAAATATTATGGACCAACTTGCAAAAATACAAATCTAACTTTAAAAAAGGTTAATTTTTTCATTGAAGTTTTTTAAATTAGTGTCTAACTGCCTGTAGAGACCCGTAAAATTTTAATTTTTGAAATGATTATTAAATGACTAATTGAGAAAGTATGTTTATTTTGGTGGATATTTAGATTGAGAATTGAAGTGAAAGAATAGAAGATTGAAGGAGTGAGTGTATGATAAAAAGATATAAGAGTATATAAGGTGGGTGTGTGTATTGTAGGAGATTATTTTCATCTCCCCATCTCTCTCTCTCATCCGTTCTCCCTCTGTCTCTACCGTGTATCTCTCTCTTTCTCGCTCTCACACTCAAAACTCCACTCCATCTCACAAAAACCTCAAGGATTCATCTTTATTTCATCTCAGAACACAACATCTGGCTCGTATCACGTTGGGTGAGGCTCGGGGGGAAGATCTTGGAGGATTTCGGAGCTTTGGAAGCTAAGGCTCGTTCGTTGATCTCGTGTTTGAATATTCTAACCTTGAGGTAGGGATTTCTTACTCATTCTATGTATTTATGAGTTGATTTCATGCTTTAATCGAGTTTAGATCGCCAACCATTGTATCTTCGAAAAGCTATCGAAATCTGCAGAAAATCGCCTAGGGATCGATCCCTAAGCAAGAGGGATTGATCCCTCATTCAAAATCTAGATTTTTTCCTTCGGGGATCGATCCCCAAGAGAGGAGGGATCGATCCTTCCCCTCTCTGGAAATTCTACCCATCTTCTGAGTTTTAGCCCAACTTCAGACGACCACAACTTCTTCATCCGATGGGGATGGCAACGGGGCGGATCGGAGGCGGATATTGCAATATCCGAATTCGAACCCTCCACCCACCCTCCGAATCCGCCCTGAACTCTGAACGGATTATATTTTTGTCCTTCATCCCCGCTCCGAACCGGAAACGGAGATCCAATCGAATATCCGAATCCGAATTTGGAAAAAAAAATTGGAACTCGAAAAAACCTCACAGATTGAAAAAAAAAAACAAATAAAACTAACATGGGGAGGGAGTCTCGCTGCCGCATTCCTGAGGGGAGATTGCCGCATCTCTCCGTTGTCGGAGGGTTTTTTTTGAGAGACAGGGAGGGGGGTTGGGGAGGAGAGAGAGAAGGGGGAGAAGTCATGGGCGAGGAGGGTAGTGTGAAGTGAAGTCGATTGGGTAGGAGACTGACTATTGACTAGCCCTAAAAATAAGAGATATTTATATAGTCGGATATTCAGAGGTTGATCGGATATCGGATTCGGGGCGGATTGGATCGGAGGCAGACTTACCTCCGAATCCGATCCGATCTCCGAATTTTTTTTGAAAAATAAATCCGAATCCGCCCCGATATTCGAAAAATCCGATCCGTTCGGGACGGATAACAAATCGGATACGGACGGATCGACTGAGATGGCCATCCCTACATCCGATGTCCGTTTCATGCAAACTTTATATCGATTAGAAGGTCTTGAAGTCAGCTTTTCATTGCCACCAAAATCACTTTAAAACTATTAGTACATAGAAAGTTATGATCATTTGAGTAGAGGTGTGTCAGTCTGCCGATGTCTGTGGCTATTCCTAAGGTTGTTCTCGTTCCGTGTTATGACTCCCTATATAATTAGAAGATGTTTAAGTCACTCTCCAGCATGATTGCTTGTGTCCTAATAGCTCGTTCAATCTTGTCTCTCGGCACTCCTTGGAGTATAATATTAGTGTCGTTGGATAGGGCATTACTGTAAGGTTGATAGGAGTATCGTGGACTATAAAGGGTAATGTGGTGAGAGTTATGGGTAGACATGAGCTCGTCTAGTGATCCGATGGATAAGTTCATGACTCTTATCCTCATGCTTCGTCTTTTTTATCTTCTTAAGTTCCTTTGGCACTCGTTCTATAAGATTCTTGTTTATAACCTAGCGGGTGGTGAGTCAGGGAGTCGTTGTGTGTTCGGTACATGCCGTAGGGTGTCATAATAGACTTCAAGGAATAACTTGTACTTAAGGTATTTATCAATGTACAAAGGGACATGTTTAGGAGTTTGTAATGCATTGTGTGATGTTGAATGTAAAATTTGTGAATTTGGAAAACGTTGTCTTCTTGCATATGGATTGATAATGCATGTATGTATGTGTGAGTTGATAATTTTGAATTGAGGGTCCTGCAACGCAAGGTGTGGTAATGCGGAGACTCTATAGAGTCCGTAACGCAATGTGTGATAATGTAGAAATTCAGGTGGAGAGAATTCACTGTAAAGCAAGGGATGGTAATACAGTTGAATGTCTCGCATGATGAATGAAGTTATGATTGATTATAGAAGTTCTTGTTGTTGTTTGAGCTGTTTATTGTTTGAGATTGTAACTGTTGAAAAAGAGAATAAACGATTGATTCGTCAAAGCTTTTTTTGAAAAGGAAGGAATTTGGTTTTGGAAAAATGATTTTTATGAAAATTCTTCGGCTATTCTTGAGTGAATCAACGGTTTCTGGTATTTGGGCACAAATCAACGGATTCCGGTATTCAAGCTCCAATCAACAAAGCTTAACCCATTATGGTCAAGAGTTATCTCAAAAATATTTTGGTAAATCAAAAAGGAATATTTTTATGAAAGAGGTTTGATGGTAAATGGTAAAAGAAGAGAAAATTAATTGTGGCATTCTTTTGAGAAATCTTAAAGTAGTTGGAGAAATTGTCGTAGGCTATTTAGATTGCTGAGTGTGAAATGCTACTTCCAAATTGATGTATGAATGGTTAGGGTTAGCTACAAGACGTATAGATTCTCTTAGTTGTATTATGTCGGTTCTTCATGACATTCCATCGTATCTCAAGTCGTTCATTGAAATCCATTCACTCTTATTGCATGTTTCATCGTATTTACATATAGTTTGAGTATAGAATTCTTTAATGGGCTAGTGTAGCTCAACCTATCATCAATTCAGGTACAATCTCAAGGATCTTGACGCAGAGTGCATGGCATGCATGCTTGACTTCATATCTTTTGAAAGCCGTCATTGAGAAGTGGTTCCATCATCCTTTGTATGATCTTTTGAAAAGACGTAATCACAAATTCATTTAAATTCTTTTAACTTTAGATATCATGTAATCTCTAAATTTTACTATCTTTGTCTAACTATGGAATTTGGGCCGTAGTGCCAATATTGTAACTCTTAAAAAAAACTTGAGGACTTGGTTTTGTAAGTGATCACTTGAGAACTCTCTTTTGGGTAATATCTACATTATGCAGAGATTATTTATAGAAATGGACTATTAATTATGTTGAAAATCGATGGCGTGACACTGCCTGTGTATGTCTGCAAATAACCTTTGTGAGTCCTTTGTATGCACCGGTATGTACATATGCATGCCAAAGTATTTTGGTGTGTGGTATCTCAAAAATGAGGTGTGCTATGTATTTCAGATTCAGTGGTGGAATGATAAGTATTCCATTGTATCACTTTTGACTCATCAAATTTTTACCAATTCAAAGGGATAGAGAGAGATCGTAAGATCTGGAAAGTTGGTTTGTTATGTACTATTGGAAGAGAGAGAACGTAAGAATTAGATCTTGAGTAGTTTGATTTGTTCTGTTCTATGAGAAAGAGAATTGGAAAGTAGAGAGAGAGAGAGAGAGAGAGAGAGAGAGAGAGAGAGTGGAGCAAATGACAAGAGAAAAAGTCCTCAGCGCACATTAATACTCGATGAGATCGACTAATCGACCGAGAAGGGATCAAATTAGTTGGGTCATGTTCATGACTTATTGGGTCATTTAAGTTGACCTAATTGAGGCCCAACTAAGACCCAATTAATAAATGGGCTGGGTTGGGTCTATTTTCTAGTGGATGAGTCTGAGTTGATTAATGAGTTTGGGTTCAATTTGTCACCCCTACTTTTGAGATACCATACATTTGTGGTGTACTCCAACAATAAATACCCTTTCATTTCATGGACAAATTATAAAGAGAGAGAAGTGGGAGCACTACAGTGAGCGAAGATGAGAGAGAGAGACTTAAAAGAAACATAATCCTAGACAAATGGAAAGAGTTAACAGAATTACTCATTCCAAGCTACTCCAGATTGTTCCACGTCATCAACAGCAAAATTGCTCTGAGCGAAAAAATTATTTCTCAATGCTTGGCACAAGAATTGAACCTTGGCGCCTTATCCACGCGAAAACTTAAGCACGGCCTACTAACCAGCAGAGCAAATGCATCATTCATGCTAGGATTGTGTCAAAATATTAATATCTAGAGATATTTACATGGAATTTTTTTTTTTTGGTTGCCCTAGCTCGAGGGTTGCCCAAGCCCAAGGACTTACGGGGCTTACCCCGGGGCCGGCCCTGGTGCCGTGTGTGGTGCTTGGCTGGTAATGGGGTGAAGTGGAAAGAAGTCAGAGGGAGGTAGATATAGAGTGAGAGAGAGAGAGAGAGAGATGGGGGAGGTTCAAATAATGGGGTGGGGAATCTGAGGATAATGGGGTTGGGTGTTGGTTGAGATAATGGGGTGGGGATAATGGTTGAGATACGAGTGAAATTTTTCAACGCTGTTGGTATTGGGTGGTGACCGCCTGTGCATCCAGGTCGTCTATTTTGATTTTGGACGGCTCGAATTAGGAGAGAAAAAAAGGAGACAAAAGAGGAGAGCGAGTGATGGAATGAGAGGACAGAGAGTGTTTTAATCAAGGTCGTCTAATACACTTTTAAACGGCCCGAATAAACTATTCGGGCATCATATGAGCGTGCCCACATCGTCCCACCCGGCACCCAAAGATTTCTCGAGATAATGGGGTGGGGATACAGTGGGGTGGGACCCACCCCTATAATTGGTTTCCTTATTTGGCTAACGATTGGTTTCCTTATTTGGCCGACGGCTGGGAAATCTCAGAGCATCCCCAATGGGGGATGGAAACCAGTTGCTATACTTAAAATACAACTGGATGCAAAAAAAATTCCTCCAATGGGGATGTAAAATGGAACAAATCAGGTGGTAAAATGGCAGAGATGGAAAATGATATGGATATTTCCATCCCCATTTAACTACAGCTATAATTGACAGGACATCACCCAACTGAAAATACCATAATTTTGGATAGCCGGAGTTTACCTGATTTCGTCGGAAAGTCATCGGAATTTTGATGAACACGCCGGAATCTGCAACACTCCGGAAGCTCGCCGAAAACTGATTCCAAGTCCAGAGATCACCGTCTCCGACCCCAATTCTTGACGATTCATGGACAGAGCAGATGGAAGGCTCGTCTAGCCCCTTCCGAAACCCTCGTCCAGCCCCTTTCGTTTTCCTCGTCGAGTTCCAGAGTTTCGGCCAAAATTTCCCTTCCAGCCAAGATTTCTCTTCCGTTCGAAGAGAGAGAGAGAGAGAGAGAGAGAGAGAGAGAGAGAGAGAGAGAGAGAGAGAGAGAAAGAGAGTAAAGTGGGTTGTAATGTGAGCCAACGGGTCATTTGATCCGACTTTTTATTTTATTTTTTATTTATGGGAATCCGACCGTTGGTTGCCAACGGATCAAAAAAAATAGCAACGGTAATTTTTTTTTTCCTACCTATAAATGTGTGTTTCTAATAGGATTTTACACAACAAAAATTTTCTCCATTCTCCACAAACACCCTCCAAAAAAAATAGTGTATCAATTATGGTAGAGGAAAATTGTTCAACTTCGATCAAGATGAAGCAATTTGTAATGCTTACTTGTGCGTTAGTCAAGACCCGATTGTCGGTACCAACCAACCACGATCTAAATTATGGGATCGGGTTGCAAAAAAATACACCGAATTCACAGGAGGCGATGTACAATCGAATGCTTCTATCAAGTCTCGATGGCAAGTCATCCAGCAGGCTTGCAACAAATATCGTGGACATTTAAGGCAAATTCAAAGGCAACATCAAAGTGGAATGACAGAACAAAATGAGGTAATAAACCGAGAATATTATTATTATTGTTATTTTGATAATAATTTGTTATTATTTTTATTTTGATAATTAATTAAATTAGCATTCTAGGAAAACTACGTTGATTGCCCACATGTAGGAGCCATGCAGTATCTGCTTCATTTGGTTTTCTCAAGTATTCTGCTTCAAAAAATGGAGATAACGTCTCTACAGAAGCTTTGAATAGAGTCAACTGCTGTACTTTCCCCAATCTTGAGATACTCATCAAGACTATCAGCAGGCGTCCCGTATGCCATCATCTTCAGAGCTGCTGTCATTTTTTGGATACCAGAAAGACCTGCAGCTCCCGTCGCATCATTCCTTTGGACGAACGTCACGTCATGTTGTTGGAGTTTACCCAAGATCTTGTAAAATAAGGGTCGACTCATTAGAAAACGTTGTTGAAACAACTTTTCGTCATAGAGCGGATACTCACAAAAGTAATCAGCATTGAGTCGTTGGTCGGTAACAACTCTGTCACGGGGGATCCAGGCTCGACCGATTGTAAAACCAACATGACCTCCTTGTTGGCGTCTTCTTTGAAATTTTCGGTATTGCTTGGCCATGTTCAATTGCGCCATTGCAATCTCATCATCATCGGAGGAAGATCCATCAAATTCTCCCAGTAATATTCTTTGGGTTAAACTGCTCATGATGATTTTTTTTGGAAAAGGGAGACTGTATATAGATTTGAGTGTGAGAATGAATTATGGGGAGGATAGTATATATAGATGATAACTAAATGATGTAATTGAGAGTAGATGAGAGTAAATGACTGAAGTAAATAGTGTAGTTGAGAGTGGATGAGAGTAAAATATAGTTGAGAGTGGATATGAGTAAATGACTATAATAAATGGTGTAGTGGAGAGAGGATGAGAGTAAATGACTGAAATAAATGGTGTAGTTGAGAGTGGGGAGTAAATGGATCAAGTAAATGATGTGGTTGAGAATTGATGAGAGTAAATGGATGAAGTAAATGGTGTAATTGAAGTGGATGAGAAGTAAAAAAATATATATGTGGGACGGAAGTATTTTTTTTTTTCGTTTTTTTTTTAAGTCCTCGATTACCGGATACCAAAATTATATTTCAACGGAAGTAGTACTTGAATTAGGGTTAAGAAAGTTGAAGAAAATTAAAGAGGAGGGAAAGTTAGTTAATTATCCATCCTTTTTTTACATCTCACAATTGGATAGGGATGGGTTCTATTTTATATCCAACTAACTTTTAACCACTTTTTACATCTAAAATAACTATCCATCCCCTTCTAAAATACATCCCCATTGGGATGCTCTCAGGTGGATGCGAAAACGAGTCCTGTTCCGACCGCGCAGTTCGAGTTTTGTCTTAAAAAATTCTAAAAATATTACCGTAACCTAAATAAAATATTTTAAGACTAACCCCGATCTCGGTTTTTCGTATAAAAATATTGATAAGTAAAATATAATTCTATGCGGATTTTCAGGTTGTGACATCTTAGGCTTCCCATTTGACAGGGTCCATTTTTAGGCCTTATTTCAGAGCCATTTCAATGATCGGACTCGTTTATATCATACAAATTGTCGATAAGAACAATCATCTTGAAAAATATGTTGATCAGACATTGATCGACACATGAGCATAGCCAAATATATATTTGTTGGCACGCCTAGTGGAACGTTGAATTGTTGAAACAACCGTGCTATCCACACAGAGAATTCCACACAGATCGCACACAAATTATTGTGTCGGGCCCACTACGGATTTCACACAAACGATCCAATCCATTCATTAAATGTAAAACATTTTTTCAAGGGCTCTCGCGAAAAATCAGCTCAATCTTATACTTATAGGTGCTCGATTTAATCATTTAACGTTTCATTATCCATACATCACACTAGATAGATATCATATTCATGGAATACGCTTCACTTTCAAGATGCCTTGGGGGTCTTGAAAAAATGTTTTACATTTAATGAACGGCTTGGATCGTTTGTGTGGAATCCAGAGTGGGCCCCACGCACGGATCTGTGCGCGATCTTTGTGCTAAAAGCCTATGCGAAAAGACTTACTTTTTGTTGAAATCATCGTGAAAGTTAGAAAGCAAGGTGATACATCTCAATTGACTTAGGCTTTGGGAAAAGGCTTACAACGAAAGTGGGGATGTGAATGAAGGCCAACTTATTGTCTAGAATGAACAAATTGGATTTAGTGGTAATCGTATGTGGAGTATCGCCAAACCAGCAAGAGGGTTGTAGGGGAGGTCAATATCCCTTCAGTTGACCTTGGTTCGAGCATCGACCACATCTCGCGCTAGTAAAGTGACACACGACACAGTTGAAAAAATTGACTGTCCAGTCAGAAGAGGACACGCAGCACCAGTGAGCAGGCGACGCATGGCAGCGCCACGACGACAGCCTCAATGGGGTAAGGAGACCCCCGCGAACAGGTCTCACAGACACACCATGTAATTTGTATCTAAGTTTTATCACTATAACTGCATCTGCCGAGCTCCTAAAAAAAGACCGGACTAAAGACGTCGTCCACGTCTCCTGTTTTGCACGAAGGTCGCAAGATAACTGTTATAAACAAGAAAATCTAGAAAACAACCTCGTCCAAATAGTTCGTGAAGTAAAACATAGGTTATGCAGTCATCATAATGCTTTGAAATATCCGTTCGGAATGCTAGTCTGCACAGCTCAGCTTCATTCTGTCTTCTTCTTTTTGTCAATATTGTATACATTAGCGGGGTTAGTGGGGTGTTAAAGTTAGCACGAGGATCCAAAGACTATCCATAACCCTGGCCCCCAAAGCCCCGCCTCTCGTGGTACTCGTACGGTGGAGAGAGATTAGTTACCAGCTTCATTCTGTCTAAGCACTTTGGGCATGCTCGTGTGCTTCTGCATACAGGAGGCAACAAACAAACTACACGTCGGAAAGCAAGCATGAAAAGCCCGGACGAGCACCTCTAAGAAAAAAATTCCCGATCATCAAGTGCAAACCAGGGTCGCCAAAGAAGCCCCAAGAAGCATCAAGCATTTCCAATGGCGATCTAACTCTACCCGATAAAGATCACCAACGGAAGTCTTGTCCTCGGAACAAATTCCATTCCTTCGACTATCAAAGTAGGGCTGAAAGCTATTAATATCGACCCTAGGAATTTCCGATCTGCACACACAGCTATGCTGCAATAGTAACATTGTCCACCATGGCATCCCCCTAGAATTCTATAAGAGTTCTATACCACGTGAAACAATTCAAAGTAGAACATCTGAGAGAAGAAGTTGATCTACGAGTCCAACTCGGATTACCTGATAAAGCTACTTCCATTAATCGTACATCATTCAAAGGTAACTTAAATTAAAGGTACATGATAAAGCTCCTTGGCCATCAAGCTGTGTCAACCATAAAAAGAAAAATATAGAAAACTAGTGCACAGACAGACAGGTCAGCGATGAGACAAAGATGGACCTGCAAAAGAGTAGCGAGACGAAACTGGTGCAAGTGAAGATTGAGGCCCAACTACCTGATGTTTAGTAATTTGGTTATACTCGGATAACGCATTGGAAGCATAGGTTGAGTACAACGTTGCAGTATCAACATTTTCTGGCCTTCTCAAGTGAGTAGACTCAGTCAGGTAAGATTCTCCCCTTCCAGTGAAAGAATGAGATCCTAATAAAGGTACCTCCTCTCCCCCCGAAGGTGGCCGATACAAGTCCAAATATGAACCACCATGCGGGTAAGTATAAGCAATCTTCGAGTAAGGGTCTACAATAGATGCCGAAGTTGTCGCTGCAAGGGAAGTTGAAGACCGCAGTTCCTGTCTTGGAAAAGGACCGTAAGTCTGGTTTTCAGACGCTATATGCACATCATGACGAGTGGTTAGCTGTACTTGTGCAGGGGCAGCATCTGTATACTGATAACCTGGGTGCATCAGAAGGTGCTGTCTTACGGGATCCAAGTGAGGTTCCAAAGGAGGAGCAATTTGACTTCTAGGTGGAGTGAACTTCAGTCGTTCCCCACGAAGACTGTAAGTTCGATATTCATTTTCACTAGGAAAATGATTTTGAGAGATATCTTCTCTCTCCATTGAAGGAACACTTCCGTACATAAGATGCTGACCACTGTACCTCCTACCTTCATCGTAGGTATGAAGATTTGAATCTTGAATTGCTGCCATTGCGGTGGGGCCCAAGGGTGGTGCATGTAAATGCACTTCAGCAGGCCTAAAAAGTTCTGTGAGCTTCTCAACCTGCAACAAGAAGTTCACATATCACAAATCATGAACTAATAATCAAACTGACAAGAAACTGGTTGTGGAGTCTCTTACTTGTACGTCTGTAAGTTCCGTATTAAACCGGTTCTTTTTGTCGTAGTTTTCCTTAATAGCCCTTTTGAAGACACTCTCTGGGAGGGGAAAACAATCTTGGTAAACACTGAAGCGCACCTGAAAGCTAAATACTCGTGAAAAAATGACCAAATTGCAAAGCAAGCACATGCATGCATTCAAGGAGGATCAGCCACAGTCAAAAGTTACCTGAGCAGGGAATCCCCCACCAAAAGCTGCTGGCTCCAGTTTCAAGCCACCATTAGAGGATGCTGTATAGATCCCGTACAAAAGCTTGAGATCAAAATCATAGAGGAAAAGCTTGAGCCCTGGCTTGATGCCCAACACTAGCTCTTTGTTACCGATTGGTAAACCCATAAGGCTATAATGGAAACAGTCCGGTTTTGTCTTTGCATTACACATGCAAATCAAAACACCAAGCTTCTTTTTATTGTTTCCGTTCTGTTGGCTTTCCAACTGACCATGCTCTTCTTCATTCATTTGGCCATGTTCGGTCTTCTTGAGCCACTTTTCTTTCTTCTTATCAAAATGTGGCTTCTTTTGCAAATCATCGAGCTTCTCTTTCTGCTTTTCATTCTGTTGGCTTTGCAACTGACCATGCTTTTCTTCATTCATTTGAACGTTTTCGGTCTTCTTGAACCACCTTTCTTTCTTCTGATCAAAATGTTGCTTCTTTTGCAAACCATCAAGCTTCTCTTTCTGCTTTTCAATCTGTTGACTTTTCAATGGACCATGCTTTTCTTCCTTCATTTGACCATCTTCGATTGGCTTGAACCACTTTTCTTTGTTCTTAGCAAATTGTTGCTTCTTTTCAATATCGCCAAGCTTCTCCTCTTCTTTTCACCCTGTTCATGATTTTCTTCATTCTCCAACCCAGCTCCCTTGTCTTGGTTCATTTTATTATGCTGCCCACCAGTTGTACTCTTTTGTATCGCACTTCGACTGTTATCATCCTCTTCCTCTTTATTGACACTTGGTTTTCTGCTCCCCAAGACACTCTTTTTCTTTTTCTTCTCTCGAATCTGAGTAGTCTCTTTGTTCAGAGTGTTTCTTGAAATTTTAGGCTTGGGCTTCAATGATTTTGGAGTTCTATTTTGAGATGACAATGGTTCTGAGGAGGCTTCAGCAATATTCCCACCGAACTTCTTTCTTAAGCGACCCATAGACTACGCAACACAGAAAAATGTACCCTGCAAGCAATCATCGTTTTTTATAAGCAAAATGATAAGAGCTAGGCAAAAGAAGCACAAGTATATATTGGTATAAAAGAAGGGAAACGAGTGAAGTGCTTCCCAGTATATAGTAAAGTTTATCAGGGTATAATACTGGAAGTGGAAAATCACTGGGGGATCTCAAATCAGGTCACATAATGGAAGTCAATATTGTCAAATGATCAATATCTTGGGTCAGCTAAACTAGCTAGGAAACCAGGATATTCTCCAATCTCCAGTACTCATAAAACACAACCGTTTAATATGTGCGCATACCATTATAGAAGTCCTACTCCTACCAACAATATTCATTCAAGAAAAACAACTCCAACACCTACACAAACTATATTTCTACAACTTTTCCTTGTCCGCCTAATATTTATGCATTTTCATCAATCAAACGGTTTAGCTGTCATAGCTGAAATGTTTTGTTTTTGGTTCTATCCCAGATGTTTAGAGAACTTACATATCAAAGCTATCTTGGTCCAACATGCAATAATTTGGAAAATTGAACCCAAAACAGGAAGGGACCAGTTCACTGGTTGAACCATTGGGTCAAGCCGAATCAAGCCATGACAACGTACTATGTCACAACTCACTAGCAAAATCTAAAACGTCATATAAATACTCAAAACCAGCATAAAACCAAAATTGAAAATATCAAGCCCTTTTAAAATATCACATGCTTTTTGGCCTCATAATAATACTAAGAAAACTCATGGCACTTAGAAGTTAAACCATCTCTTTGGAATTAAGGCAATTAGATGCACTCTTGTCATACAAGTTTGAACAAATAAACAAAAATTAGTAATCAGTGTTAACAAGGATACAGATGGCCAGTGCTTAGGGATTACAACGTCAAGGCCGAGGCTGCATGTTCGGGGCGTTCACCATACAGAGTCGGCAAGATTTTTCCCTTTCGAGTAAGCGTGGGTTTAGTGAGCGACTTGGTCTGGTTTCACAGTTGAAAACGAGCCGGAGGTTCACGTGGTTTGAACAGGTCTACGAAGGTTTACATGCCAAAGGGTTGCCTAGGGTTACACCCAATCAAAACTTGGACTACGGTCCAACCAGTTCATGATCTGATCCCATTTTCAATGGTCCATAACGTATTTAAGTATTTAAGTAATCGACATGAATGTAGAGAATGGATAATATTCTCACTTCAACCTTTCTTGTACCACTTAGATAACAAGTTTATGTCATTACCAAACCAGATATGTCAGACTTTTCCCCTCAGCTAAGGTTGGGGCGGGGTAGCAATAGAGATTAAAAAGGCAAGTCTTCATACACCGCTGGACGCCCGCCAGTTTAATTGTGCATGTCCGACCCCCGGTTGACATGTGGAGAGTTAAACAACAGATCCAACACATAAGTGTCACAATGAAACAAAGTCAAGTGCACTTGAAGGCTACTGTGATTAATAAGGAATACAAAGTATTTGAGTAACAAGAAATCTAATGGACCTAGTGTGAAACATATGAGACCTCTCAATGCAGAGATTGGGAATTTGCATAACAAACTACATGAGAAAGATAGACTATTGGTGATTGGTAGTAGTAATGGTGTTGGAAACCCTAATAGCTAGGGTATTGGCACAAGTCGTACTGTTTGGAAGGATATGATGTTAAATCATCAGGAATACAATCCTCATGTGTTTTCAATATTTTCCTCCTGAGATCAGGAATAATCAAGCATGTGTTCCTCAACTCTTGAAGAAGGTGCTCTAAAGTGGAAACAAGGTGTAGTAGGGTACTTCCTTGATAGGAAACTGCCATTCCTAGCTGTTAAGAAGATTGCCATGAAATCTGGGCAAGATCGGGTAGAACTGATGTCCTTTGAACTGAGCAAGGGCTCTTATTCTTCTATCTTGAATCTTGATAATGATTCTTCTTTTAGAATATTGAAGGAAGCTGGCAGATGGAATTTTGGTGGTGGATCCATGATTCTTAAACATTGGCAAGCTTGTATGAATTTCGAAAGGAACAGTTAACAATGATTCCTATTTCGGGTCAATTCTATATCACTCATTGAAGCTGTGGAATGAACAGGGGTTGGGTTACACAGCAAGTGTTGTTGGTAAACCTCTCCATGCAGATGATATGACTGAATCTTAGAAAAGACTTAGCTATCTAGGATTTGTATTGAAGTTGGGGTCGAAGATTTCTTACCTCAATCTGTTGATGTTCACTTTGCTAATGGGACTTGTATGCTGATCCCTGTCAAGTATCAATGCAAGCCACTGTCTTGTCATGCAAGGTTTTTGGTCATGGTTGTATTCAAGATGCTGAGAATGAGAGGGTCCCAACCCAAGGATTGGCGAGAAGGTTTGGGTGTCACAAAGTGGAGATGTTTTACCTCAGAATTCTGGAAATGCTGCAGAGTTTGAGATGGTCCAATGTACTAACACGGGTTTTGAGATTGATCGGCCCTCTGCTGATGGCCAGGAAGTTTCTCAATCCCTGACTCAAACCCAATGCTGAATCCTACTTAGCACAATATGGAGGTACTTATGGCAAAAGACTACTGCTGATACAGTGAGTGCTCAGGTTGTGCCTCAACCACTGGATGAAGCTGGGGGGTTACTTAGGTGATCTATAACAGTACAAGCATGGGTTCTAGGCCTGTTGCTAGGATGAATGAATGGTATTCCTCAGAAGGCAAACAGTCAGAAAGTAGGTTCAAAGCCTTGTGGAATGGATGATCAAAAAAAAAAAAAAAAAGGCCTTAGGGAATGCAGATTTTACGCAGTTTGATCTTGTTGCTACCTTGGGATTGGATGAAATGCTGGATATTGAGGATGACGTTAATTTCCATTTCGGTGATAGGGGCCAGCTTAAGAATGCTGGGATTCCCTCTCTAGCTGAAGTTTCAGTTCCTACCACTGGTGGAGCTGAGAGGAGCAGAGAATAAAAGTGCCAAAGTTCCTTAAAATAAGGGGGGAGGGGGGGAAGTCTAAGAAAAGATTGGAATTATGCTACAGGACTGGTGCGGGCCTTAATGACCCCAATTAACAGCTCGAGGTGAGGAAACTCATCACGGTTAATAAGTCGTCCGTTACGGGTTTTGTTGGAAAAAAATAGATTGGATAATCTGATGTCAATAGCTATTAACTATCTCCCTTAGTGTTGGTCTTATATGCATAGCATTGGCTCTGGGGTGGTCGCTAGGGCTCTTTTCCTGAGGAGTTTTCAGTTGATTTGATTGGTGCTGACCTGCAACACATTTAGGGTAGAACACCTGCAATCAGAAAGGAAATTGTGTTTCTATGGTCTATGGTATGAAATAAACATGTTGATAGGAGGATCTTCATGGCAGCAGTTCTTTGGATTGTCCAGTGCATTGAGGGATGAACCGTGAATACTTCGGGGGATTTTAACTCTGTAAGGGGAGTTAATGAAAAGCTGGATGGTTGTGCTTTTGACCTCCAAGCCGCGGCTGAGTTTAAATCCATCATAGATACTCGGCTTGATGACATGAATGCCAAAGGCTTTTGGTTTACTTGGTCATGTAAGAATGGCGGAATGGGTGACAAGAAGAGAGAATTGATACAGCCGTGGTGAACGATAAATGCGGCAAGAGGAATTCACTGGATTTGAGGCTTAGTTTGCTGCTCCAGTTGTTTCAGATCACTGCCCACTAATGGTTGTTGTCGCTAAGGGGGTTAAAAGGAGATTGTCTTAATTTTCAATTTGTGGATGTTTTGTAACAGATTACAGATATTCTAGACTAATCAGGGATGAAGCCAGGATTTTAACTTAGTAGCGGCGAATATGGAAACATAAAAGAAAAATAGGAAGAACTACAAATGAAAATTTATTGACTTAAAAATTAAAATAAAATCTATGCAATAATGTAATTTCTGATATGCACGCAAAGTACCGACAAAAGGGTAAATTTTTACCCAATCTCTCTCTTAAAGTGAGGCATCTTAAATTGCGTTCGACGCTCTTTCATGTCGTTAAAAGCATCAATGATAGCATTAACATCAAGACCTCCAGCAACATCTTTCTCAATGTACTGGATCAAGAAACTATAAAAAATTCATCTTGTGCAATTAAAATGATAAATTGTGGACTTTCTTATTTTGTTCAAAACTTGACACAAATCTGAAATGGTAACCAGATTTTCAAACTCAATATGCTTAGAAACATAGAACTTATAATTTATAATTGAGATTTCAAATGCAATTTTCTTGCTATGTTACTTCAAATGGAAGGAGAGAAATCAGAAAATTTTCTATCATGCGATTAAAGACTCCAAGACTCTAAACAGCAATATTGATGCTGCCATTTGAGATAGGATGAGTTCTTGGAGAATTGAAAGGGTGCCACCAGGGAATTAGGAGGTATGCAGCGAATGGTGATTGTGTAATGTGTACAAACATTTTGCAGAAGGCTAAGCGCTTAGGCAGGAGTTGAGTTCGTTTTCGGTTTGTTTCTAGACTTCTAGTTTTCTTTGCTGTAGGTGAAGGGATATATGCCCCTTGTGTTCTCTTGGAGCCTTGTGATTTTGTAAGTCAAATTACTTTAAAAAAAGTAAAGTGCCCTTATGGCACAAACAAAAAAAAATAGATTTTCCTCCAAATAGCCTCAAAAGCCTAGCCCTCTCAAAACCTAATCCTAATAGCATGTTAAAGCATACTCAAAAGAATTGACTATAAGTGGAGAGGCCTCTTAGAATCATTTACCACTTCTATTTTCATTTGGCAGGTGATAATTCAGTAGTGTAAAATGAGTTGTTAACGTGGAGTTGATAAATCCCTATAAAATACAGAGCATCCTAACTTTATGCAAATTAGGACTCATTGGTGACCCCTAACGCCCTATATAGCCAATGTTCTAAAAGTCACTAGGCGCTAGTCGGGCGGTCGGCCATCTTCGAGCGATTAATCGGATTAATCAGCGATTAATTGGTGCATATTAATTAGTAATCGGCCAGACCTAATCGGATAGGCCCCGCTGGTGATCACTGATTAATTCCTTGTTTTAGAACACTATATATAGCACAAACACGAATACATGTGCTGTTATATCCTCCACTGTCCATGTGGGTATGTCGGACTTATAGAAGAGTCCATCTAACATTGCTCATAATGAAAATTTTAAACCTAAACCCACATGGGCCAAGTGAACGCATCAAATGAAAGTCACGCGGGTCGTTTCTTCTATTGCTCATAAAGAAAATCTTAAACCTAGGAAAGCCCACATGGGTTTTGTCTTCTTTTCTTCTATTGCTACTGATAAAAAAAAAATTCCTTCCGTACATCGGAATTTCAGAGTTCTAGAGTTCAAACTAGAAACATAGAACAACAGATACATAAGAACGAAATTACATCGTTAGATGGCCAAAATACAGTATATCTTCAAGCACAAAGTGTCTCATCCTATGCCGCACGGACACAGAAAATTCTAAGAAAATCGGGACATGCACACGGCAGGGGATACAGCAACAAATATATGTATACATCATTTTACTGAGCACTACCAAACTCAGAAAATGTGGACATCCTACCTGATACATCCACTCTCACACTATGTTAGCACGGCCACGGATACCAACACGGAAATTCTAAAAAAATTGGGACATGGAGACCGGAGAAGGCAGGAGAAACAGCAAAAACTGTACGTTTATATCAATGTGCCGAGCCGTATATATACGTGTCCTACGTATATGCTCGTAGATATTTAGAGAGAGGTATACCTATGTCTCTAAAGTCGAACAGATACATATATATACGAAAGAGAGAGAGAGAGAGACCTCGATAGAGCAGGCAGAGGTCGATTGGAAGGGAGAGAAGGCGGCGGAGGAAGATCGAGAGAGAGAGAGAGACGAAAGCAAAGATAGGTCGGTGAAACTGAACGACCGATTAGATACTAGGCTTTCGGATATCGTATTTAACGTTGGGCAGTGAAACTCCCTTTCTCGTCGTTATTAATGTGAATTTACTATTTTAGCTTTCATTTTTTCCCACACTCGGAGGGGTAATAATAGCAATTTCACATGAATAAAGCAAAAAAAAAAAGAGAGGTTACAAATGGTAAAAGAAGGAATGCTAAAATCAACAAAAAGAATAAGAGTACATCACCTTTTAATAGGGAAAATGATATTGGCACTCTAAAAATTGATGCAGGCACTCCAAAAAATAAAAAAAAATGGTTTTGAAGTTACACTGATTTTGGAGTGCCTGCATCAATTTTTGGAGTGCTAATATTATTTCCCATTAATAGTTGGAACCAATAGAGGAGTAAGCAAAACAAGTAAGTAAACTTGTTAACTAGCCTTTACTTATTTTCTTTTCTTGGATCTCATCTTGAGAAACATCCTCCCATTTTAACCGCTAGGACTATGATTATTCGTCATGTTGCTCCCTCTTGCCAAACCGGGAGCCCAAATGGAATTGTCTAAATTATTTACTTAGTTGGAGTCATCAACTGCCTCACAAGGATGAGTTTTTCAAGAAACTAACTGTAACCACTAGTCCACAAAGAACTAACCGTAACCTCGAGAGTATATAAACCATAACCTGGTACTATAATATAACACCACATTTTATCTCTTATTCATAAAGAACAATCACGCAATGTCATACCCTAAGGTTTTGAACCAACAATCAACTGTCATACCCTGGCTTTATTTCTCCAAATTGGACTTTGTGGATAACCTCCAAGATAACCTCTAAGAATCCCATTAAAACATCATTCATCTAGCTAACCACTCTTCACATCTGCGAAACTCTGTAGAGTAACGTCCTCAGATCCCATCACATCATCTCTCATATTTTTTTATTTCCTTCAACTTAATAATCGTCTATATGATCTCTACTCCAAACCAACTCATGCACTTAAAGTCCAATTTAGCACGTACAACATGATTCATCAATAACAACATAACTAATAAAAATGATACATTTCAATGAGTATCAAGTATAACAATTAATAATTTAGCAAGTAAGTAAACACACGCAATGTTTTATGATTTGGCTGAGGACTCTTTGGGTTGTTAAGTTCTGCTGACCAAGTAAATATGTTCTTTCTATAAATTTCTAAAGCTTCATTTGCTTTATTTCACTAAGTAAACTAGTAATTAAGATAATTACGTTTCATTACACTTTTAACACTTTTAACGTACTATGCTTTAAAATATTATTTGTATAAAAAGGTGTCATGGTCATTTTATAAAAGTTAACATAGTCCATAAATGTTTATATGGTTTGACTAACACGGTGTTCTAAAATAATAATATTTTCTTAATTAATACAGTGCTTGGTTATATCAGCTTTTTCAAAATATTCTAATAACTATTTAATTAACTGTTCAAAGTACTTATATACATTGTTTCATTCATAAAGAATTAGGACTAATATTATCTAATATATATAATAGACAACGGTAATGGTTCATAAAATATTTTCATCGTTTCTGGATATCAATGTACTACGTAATACGTAAAGTGTATCAATCTTGAGGACAAACATATTATTAGGGCTAAATCGTAGACTTATTGAATCCAGAGGTGCTACATATTGGGCCGAAATCATATACTTCAATAACTCAGGGGGCTGACTGCAATTACATCCTTGTTTTCAAAACCCAGTCACGCCATTTCCAATTTCCGATCGGCGAGGCTCGCCGGAAACCGTTCCACCTCTATTATAACTCGTTAAAATCAACAGTTAGGGAGTAAGTATACTTAGGGGAATTAGAGAAGCGATTAATCTACCTCTCCTCCGGTCGAATAAGCACGAAACGGGTTTTCGGCGAAAACGGTTCATCGGAGAAGACGAGGCACACAGAGACTTCGGGGACGGCTCGGGATGAACGGAGGTTGATTCGGTGATCCCGAGAAATGGGTTAGGAATTGAGTAGTCCGAATTGGTGTTCAGATTTGAGGATGACAGAAACCCACCTTACTTTCTCTCTCTAGACCACCATTGTTGGAGCTCCAAGCTTTCTCCCTCCTCTCTTTCTTTTCCTCTCTGAATGCAGTAGTGGTGGTGGTGTGGGTTGTGATTTTCGGAGGGGAAGAGAGTGATACTTACAGAGGAGAGTGGAGGGAGAGGGAGGTGGTGCAATTATGGGTTTGGCCGAACTAGGGGGAAGAGGGTGGCGGTAGGTGGTGGCAGAGGTTCAGCTGGATTTGGGGAAGGATAATGGGGGATGGGATGGGTTAGTAATGGTGGTAGGGTGAGGTGGAGAAAAAGGAGCAGGGAGGAGGTGCCTGTGGTGGTTGTTAATGGTTAACAATCTTATATGGTATTAGAGCAGATAATAGATTTCGGGTTCGAAACTCTTCGTTTATCTAATGATTATAAAATTTATACATGTTTAATCCATTTATGAAAGAAATCCTAACTACACTTGAAGGAGCGTGAATATTAATAATAAAGTTGTCCATTTCTCTGTTAGAAAATACCAAAAATGAGAGGGATTGTGTAAAAATAGAAATAGATTTTGTTCACACACGAGTGCATGTATGGAATTTAAACTAATAATGAAATCTAACACATAATCGATCTGCTAATAAATTCATAATAACAATGTGAATTTTTATTTGAAAAATTTAGGACAAAAATTAGGATCATTATCCAAAAATAGAGGGAGAGGAGAGATCTAACTCTGAACTTTCACACGAAAGTGATCTCAACCCAAATTCACAAGACGAGAGAGAGGAGAGAGATCAAGTCCAAAAACAGTTGGGCGGACTGAAAGGAGAGGGGAAGGAATGAAGAGAAAAGAGGGCGGACCCAACTTCTCAGAACCTCTCTAGAACTCTCTCAACTCTCATGCATCACAATGTTTATTAGTAATTGCAAGTGAGAGACGGACTCACAAAGTCATCCTAATCAAGGCAAGAATTTACTCCTTTGTTTACCGTCCATTTGGATGGAGTAATTTCATAATAAAAGAAAGAGTTGTTTGTAGTTTCTAATCAAATCACTCATTTGGATTGAATATTTTGGTGGAAAATGGAAAGAAAAGTAAAAAAATAAAAAGTTTGATTGGCTCCTCCCCTTTCTCACCTAATGTTACTTTGTGAGAAAAAACTCCTCTTTCATATCACACATTTTCTCACCGTCCAAAGAGAGTTATCGTTGAAGTCGTATCAAGCGTTTCAAGGCAAAAATTTCAATGGGCAAGTACTAACAAATGCACCCGTATTTAATTATTTTTTTTATCAGCCACCCCTATTTAATTAGCAATGCTACATTCGCACCTCTAAAACAAAACTCCGACACAACCACATCCAAAACCTTTAGATGCACATGAATTTACATACATATAATGGTTCCGAACACAGTGGTGTTCGGAGTTGTGTTTTAAAAGTATGTTTCTCTACTTTTTGCTATTCGATTAGCCGCGTATGTCGCTTAATATATAGGGTATCGTCCTCTAGCTTTTCTCGAATCTCAATTCCATCCCTCTAATTCTCATCGGACCAGTTTGAACCTTGAACTTTGTTTTTCTTCTCTAATTAGTCCAATCCCTATCAATGGTTAAAAATTGAACAGTTCCTAATGCGTGCAAGTCACATCACACATAACCTTTTTGTATGGGCAAAATGGTAGGTTAAAAGTTCTCCAACCACCACCACCATCTCCCTCATCTCCGGCCACCACTACCACTACAATCACTCACTACCCCCTCTGGTGCCTCTGAGACACCTCCACTTCGCTAGTTCTCTAACTAGCCGCCTCAACCAAAACACCGACCACCGCTAATGCAGCACCACCAGCTAAACAATCCACTTCCAACCAATACAGCAGCAACCCAAACCTTATTATTAGTAGCAAGTATACTAACATCAATTGCAAACCAAACTAACAACTGAAAGTCCCACCTAGTAGGTAATGACTTCCTTTTCATCCATATCAATGCAGACCAAATACAAACATGATAAATATGAGTGAGTTGATTTCCAATCCAGTCTCTGTAATGAAGAGGCGATAGGTGAAGTCTACCCCCTTACATTATAGCACAGAGACACAGTGTGTAGCATATATAACCCACAGAGTACTCCCTTGAGTTTACAACACCATCCGATGGCATACTAGGTGCAAAAGCCACCTATGCAGACGAATAGGGGAGTTAAGAAATTCCCCGAACCACCATAGCCAATTAGTTTTCAAAGTTGACATTTTGAATTATTTTCTCTCGGTGCTTCCGAAGTAGCTAGGTACAACAGCCGAATAACTTTTAACCAACACAAATCTGCCACGGCAAAGCAGAACGTGGGCAGCAACCCCAAAAAAAGAACAGCGTGCGCAGGCAGATACACAGAGAGAGAGAGAGAGAGAGAGAGAGAGAGAGAGAGAGAGAGAGAGAGAGGGAATTTCCATTTTACATTAAAAATAGTTGCTAAGGAAGCTGACATGCTACTCTTCTAGGATATACAAAAGGAAAGGGGGCTACAACAGTGACAGAAGGATGATGTCCACCTACGGAGGGTGCCAATAAAGCTAAAATAAAATAAAGGCAAAATAAGAAAGAAAGAACCGGTTCAATCAAGATAGACTTTGACATCAATACCATTGTCAATGAGAGACTGGACAACCGCTCTAATCTTTCCTTCAAACTTGTCCCTCTCCCTCGGAGTATAAGAAGCAGTGTACACATCAGCTTCTCTTGCTCTCTCTGATAAAATTCGCCCAACTGCCAAACAAGCGGGTATATCCGACCGGGACTTGAGCATTGCCTTGATGTCGTTAGAGTTGGTACCAGCAACTGCGACCTGCTTGCTTGTTACCCTGTGTGTGAGTGAGGCTGAGACAAAGCGCTTAGAAATGAAGACATCAAGTGTGAATGGTTCCATGTAAGCTATTGTACGCTGTTTGAATGAGACATGCTTGTCTGGATTCTTTGACTTCTTCCCCTTCTGGTAAGTGTATGGCCGGCTGTTGTCATCATCCAGATAATCCTCCACGCCGAAAAAGCTTCTTGGCAGAAAAAGGGGCTGTTGACATGATGATTGTAGAATTCAAAATTAGATATTAATCACTTCTACCTGTAAATGGTAAAAAAGACGAGGCAATATAGTATATCTAAATTTTAAAATAAAAACCTCAAATTCTTTTATAATAGATTCTAGGAGTTTGTAACTCTGCAAGAGTACCGATGTTTTTACAATATCATTTTGGTTTCGGCGATAAACGAACCCGAAATCACTGCTTATAGTTGTACCACCAAGTTTGTTGTAAAGCTATCAAAACAGGTCAAAACAATGAACAGTTCTTCCCAGGGAAATCAATGCCAACATAAGGAGCATGGACCTATTTGTTTTTCCAAAGACAAATCTACCAACGAGGTATGCTACAATACACCACATGTAACCCAAACAAGTCTGGGATGCCAATGTGGACAGCTTCTGTTTCTGAGTTATGGCCAATGAGCCAAACTGTATCATAAGCTTGATAATACAAACCATATCCAGTGAAGTATGCTCATATTTTTTAATCAGCGTTCGGAAAAAAAAAATACTGCTAACACTAGATTAAGCATATGATTATACAAACCACAATTAATACATTGTACGGACTACTGGGACACTTTACCAGCCTTATTCCAAGGCAGATAAGTCAGTTAATGGTTTTCAAGATAATGGAGACGTTGAACCAAACAAAACTGATCCAAACCACTCTCAAGCAATAAAAAGTGCAGAGCAAAGAAACTTAGGCTGTGTTCGTTTTGCATTTTTTGGTATTTTAGTTTTGGTACTTGGTAGTGGATGGAGAGAGAAATAGGGTAATGAATAGAGATAGGAGTAATGAGTAGAGAGAGATAGTGAGAGATGATAGTAATAATTGAAAAAATAGGGTAATGATTGAAAAGAGAGAGTAGTGATTAGAAAACAAAACAAAATTGGGTATTTTAGTTTTGGTAGTGGGTGGAGCGAAAAATAAGGTAATGATTGGAGAGAGGAGTAACAAGTAGAGAGAGATGACAAAGTAATAATTGGAGAAATAGGGTAATGATTGGAAAGAGAAAGAGTAATGATTAGAAAACAAAACAAAAACAAAAACAAAATGTGAAACGAAAAAGGCCTTAATCACTGCTTTTGTCTTGATATGTAACAGAAAGCAAGGGAGTTTCTACAAGGCTGAAAAAGTGAAAATTAGATACTTGTATGGAATCCAAGCAGAAACTACCACTTCCTCATGAAGAAGATTTTGCTTAAGCTTAACAATCTGATATTACTTCAACCCTTTCCCCTCAACTCATGCGGGTCATCAGAAAAATCTGACCACTCAAGTGAAATAGTTGACAATGCCCAGGACATCCTATTTGCAAACGGTCAAGACATTTTCCTCATCAGGTCGTTGCATTACCTACCCCGTCCAGGAAAAGTGAACCTTCACATTTAACCTAGGCAAATGAGAATCCCACAACTTCTCATTGAGTCTCTGTCTAACGCATAAGGCAACAATAGCCCCAAAATCTGAACCAGATGTAACTATGTAAGCGACAATATGAGAATCTCTAAGCCTCCTAAGGCGTCAGAGCAAATCTATATCCTTCCCCACTGAAAACCAAAATAGATGCCTTCACCTCTTTCTTCCCACAACCCTTTACCCCTAATGCAAAATACCCTCAAACATCAACTTATTTACTATCGACAAGAAAATATCCAAAGTGCAAATGTCATCGAAAACCAAACCTACTTGCTTCTTGCCCATACAATTCCCGAGCAAACCTAACCTTGTCCGACAAGACCCTTATCTGACTTAGCCCACTTTGCTTGCTCTAACCACTCTGTTTGCATACCAAAACCAAATTACAAAGTTCATGGAACTTTCAAGCTCACAATGATTTAGCTGTTGAATGCCCTTGCAACCCACCCTCGCATATCTATTTTTCCTCCATTAATCCTCATGACTTTCATACCCTATACAGGGTGGTTAATATGATTCCCATTTTCCCTCCAATGCGAAGAGCATCAATTTCGTCCTTATGTCCATGTTAGTCCATCATAGTTCCCAGCAAAATCTCCATTGCGCCAACCTCATCTCCTCACCAAAATATTTGCTGGTCTTGAGGTTGTCGAGCACAATACCATAAGAAAGAAATGCTACGAAATTGCAATTGTAGTACATCTCAAATAAACTGGACAGAAGTCACAGAACCAACAGTCCAAGACCGAAAAGGACTTGATATAGTTTAGGAATGGAAAAAGCTCATTAGAGAATGTTCACTACCAGTTACCTGCCGGGGAAAAGAAGCAGCTAACACACAATTCAAAGTAAAATGACAAACTTTTTCCCCAAGACATAATGGAAGTAAATTAGTAATTGAAAGATTGCTACCGTAGTGTCAATGATCATCTTCCAGGAGTCAAAAAGTACAACATTATCCTCATATCGCAAACAATACTAGCATGGAAAGAAAAATTGTAAACCTAGTGCAGTACCCAAAAACCAAATTTAAGACTGCACCTGTCCACTGTGAAAACGACTGGTTTGTTCATAAAGGCAACGGCTAATTTTATCACCTCCAAGTGCACACAATCTGGGGTATAAAAGTTTTAACATTGTCCCACAAAGCAAACTCCTTCAAGAAACCAAACAACCCATCAGTTAGTGGTACAAAAATTAACCTCAAACTAGAAACTGTCTTCTACAATGTACCTCATGTATTCATGTCAACAGATGATTGAAAATTGGAGACTGTGTACTGCAATAAAAAAGATGTTTATATTATTTGGCAATCCAATAAAATAATAACAATTTACTGTAGCCAAATCTAAAACAAGATGAAGAAGGAAAGAGGGGGGAAAATGCAAGTGTTTCACAGCCCAAGGTCACAAATGAACGAATAAAGTCCTGCAAAGCCCCTCAGTTAGCATATGAAAGGCCTTCAGACGCAGGGAAAAAAATAGAAAAATTATAGGCAGGTCCTAATAAGCACCAAGATCAAGAACAAGTTCTTAGTAATTAAAGTGCATCTTTTACTTCATATAATCATATCTACCTTTTTATTCTCAATGGCGATTGTTAGACATGTCTAATGTCATACAATGGCATCAAATAGTCTATTGTGCCACATAATGTGGACTTATGGGGCTTCTAGTGAGGCGCAGAGCTAGGTTCCATCATTGTTGTGGTTGGGGGAGAAATGGCAAAAGGGTGAGACTCAAATAGCACTGGGGCTAATTGATAGGAGGTGATCCCATTTTTCTCATCTACACTCAGGTAACCCGAGCCTTAGTAATAGGGAGCTTCTAAAGTGGAGCCGCTTTCACCTTAGGAGCACACTCCTGCGCTCCCAACCAAGGAGCTTGACGGGAGCCCGCTCCTTACGAAGATAGGGGCTTTTGTACAATCCTTGTAAAATGCAAATAAAAACAGCAATTAATTAGTTTCATTGGTCTTTGATGAACTCAAATATCTAGCCCAGGTCCTGATATCATGAAAAAAAAATACATTGCAACACTAGTCCATTTCTTACACTTATGCTAAACTAGGTACATATTTTTACTCCCTAAAATGATTGTACTTTCAAAGTGTATTCTACGCTACATTAATATATGAACACGTTACTTTCACCCTCCCAAAGTTGGGAGCTTCTATATTCCCCCGCTCCCCCCCTCATGCCCCTGCTTTGGATCCCACTCCCACTTCGTGCAACTAAGACCTGAGCTGACCCATTCGATGCTAAATCAATCCAATGGACAATCAGGTTTTATTCCAATACAAAAAAGTAGTGCTTAAAACTGTATTCATTTAGTCTTTAAGAACTGCTCATTAGAAAAGGTTTGATTTGTTATCCACACCTCAATTGATGAAAAAGAAAATATGTACATTGACTTGATTAAATCTGCTATTGTGAAAGGAAAACCCCCGACTAGTTTTGACTAAGTAAAACTCAACATCGACTGCACTTTACTAGTAAAATTAAAAGAAATTTTTATGTTAATATACTAAACCTTCTTAGTCAATTTGCCAACGAATCAATCTTTCATCCTCTACTTCTAACTAAATGTCCGAAAATGTTTTCACATGCCCTCCCCATCGGTCAAAGCTTGCTTGCTACACCTAGTGCTTGGGCAATGGAGATGACTAAGGGTTAGGAATAGTGTCACTCAAGCACTTATGGTTGCTAAACCACACCCCCCCCCCCCCCCCCTAATTTATTTCCTGAGCCTAGCATGGAGGACTCTGTTAGGTGGCTCCCCCACACTAGTGGCTCTTATACTGCAAATTCTGCAAGGAATGCTCTCGGGAACAAGGCTCCAATCCAGAAGTGGCACAAGGTTATTTGGATAGCTCTCATGTCCCCAAATGGTCCTTCATTTTTTGGCTTGTTGTCCAATATTGATTACGTATTACATATAGACTTAAAATCTGGGGTGTGAGGGTGGATGATGCATGCAGTTTGTGTCGACTTCAGTTAGAGTCCCATGACCATTTATTTTTTGATTGCACCTTTTACTCCTCAGTTTCGAGAAGAATTTGATGAATGGCATGCCTTGTACCATGGATCTAGCTATTAATTAGTTTCTACTGAATGCTAAGAGCATCTCCAGAATTTGCTTCAAATTTGAAGATGTCAAAAACTTTTGAAGGCTGATGTGGCAATATGACACCTTCAAGTTTGACACCCAACATTCCTCCTCTCCAATAATGATGTGAAGTCACTTTTGCATTTGGTACCTCATGTCAATTTTGAAGCAAATGGGTTGATGCCAAATCCATGTAAGATTTGACTATACATTTGAAGGTAAAGATTGGAGAGACTTGCAATGCCAATGTTGACAGGTGCTCCACGTGGGATTTGACTCCTCCCATTGGAGATGCTCTAAAGGGAAGTTTCTCAGGAATACTAGTTTGAAATGCTCCCTTGCAGCTGCTGTATGCCTGTTTATGCTATATGGAGCGATAGTTTGAAATGCTCCCTTGCAGCTGCTGTATGCCTGTTTATGCTATATGGAGCGAGAGGAATACAGGGATCTTCCAAGGGCATGACACATTGACACAGATTTCGAACAGGTTACCCTTGAGTCCTTGACATTGTGAATTCTGTTAGACTTTTTGACTTCTCTAAGGATGATAAAACTAGGGGTGATTTCGGTTCGGTCGGTTTGGTTTCAGGGGATTTTAACAACCGAAAAATCGGTTCGGTTTTCCATATGTAGCTACCGAAACCGACCGAAGAGGTGATCGGTTTTTTCGGTTTCGGTTCAATCGGTTTCGGTCGGTTTGTTTCGATTTTCAATTTTCTCCATATCATCAAATTGAGGCGCAAAAATGCAGAAAAATACTTCATAGCATCAAATTCTCCATAGCATAGGAACTTCAACAGGCCTCCACGCTTGTGGAATCGAAAGGCAACAACAGGAATTCCAACAAAATCACTTAACCGTTATCTAATTAACTAGTAACTAATAATTACCTGAACCATCGATCTTCAAGGACCGAAGGACATGGTGGTGAGTGAGGGAAACACGCGAGAGAGAGAGAGAGAGGGTTTGATCTTTCAACGGTAGATATCTCATTTAGATATCAACAGTGGAGATTAGAGATGTATATGTAGTTTGGTTCGGTTCGGTTTTGACCTCCCTAAAACGAAAACTGAGCCGTAAAAATTATATTTGGAAAAGCAAAACCAAACTGAACCGAATCTATTCCCCAAACCGAACAGAACAAACTATTTCGGCCGGTTTTTTCGGTTTTTAATATCACCGCTAGATAAAACCATCCTAAGAGAATGTGAATTTGTGTAGGAGCTGGGCATTGCTCAGCCTTTTAAGGGTTCCGTATAAATTTTGGGTGTAGGTTTTTTTTGCTAATGAAAAGGGTGGAGTAGGGGCCGACCAGGCGTGGCAACCCTCCTCCAGACATGACCATAGGTACTCCAGACCTGCGGCAAGGCTCCAAAGGAGACCTGAAACCCATAGGTGCGCACCACCCCACCTAAGGCCGAATAAGGCAATAGGCAAATCATGGGATTCAAACGGGAGTGAGGGGGCGTCAACAAGCCTCGAACATGTGACCACATGAGAGCCAAACCCAATGGGAGTAACCCATTGCCATCTTGGCTACCACCTTGGGAGGTGGGTGTAGTGTTTGAATTTGAGTTTGTACAATTGAGAATAGGGTTTCTGGTATTTTTTCATGTTAATGAGAATGAATACTTATAAAATAAAATAAAAACTTCGCACATTTGTAGGAAACATCGAGTAACTATGTCCTAGACCTTACAGAACAACATCAAGTGCATGAAATCCGCTACTATCAGCTTCCATTTGCGCATCTGATAACCCATAAAAATTAATAATGAACACGCGCACACACACAGAGAGAGAGAGAGAGAGAGAGAGAGAGAGAGAGAGAGAGGAACCTTGGTATCGTTAGGCTGCTTTTGTTCGATTTAAGATTCAGATAATGAGCTGGTTGGTAACTTTGGTTCTGATCGGTTTGTTAAAAAAAAATTAGGGCTGATAAATTATACACTCAATATGCACAAATATATACTGAGAGTACTTACGGAAAAAGCCTTCGAATTGTGTTTGTGTGACAAATTAATCCCCATATTTGTACTTTTTCAATTTTAAACCCTTAGCCCTTTAAATATAGTGTAACAATCGCGGAAACTACCCTCATCTACCTGGGATCCCTTCAATTATGGTCCATTATTGCTTAAGCTGTCACGCCCTCAAATTTGAACATAATTATTAATAACTTGTCATAAATAAAATCTTCGCAATATTATACATAACTCCATCAAAAGGTTTTCCAAACTCATTTCACTGAAACATAACCAGTTCAAGATATTACAATACAGGGGACTCCAGCCCAAAACTTTCAGATTTTAATTATAGATACACCTTCCAAAAAAAAAGGTATTTTACTATGATGCTAAGGTAACTTCCCTTCAACCCAACTTTCAACGAATGTCTGACCCTAAGCCAAGCACTCCTTGCTATTGCCTCTCGTCCTTACCTAAAAATGAAGGGTTGAACTACACTAGCCCAGTAGGAAAATCTCTAACTAACTTTATGTGCTTATAGGAGAAAGAGTGCCACGAAAATATTTTTAGGAAGGGCAAAATAAAATGCTTTAACTGAAAGTAGAACTTACAACGCAATCCTTCAGAAAAAAAAAAACCTGGAATTCTTCTTCGCTTACACCAACACTCTCACCTACACAAGCGCACGCACCCACTTCTATCTTGAGTAAACTTAGATTGTCATTACCGAACTCAGAACATATTATCGCATTTTCATTTTGGTGACATAAAGACAACCCCGAATACTCTAGTCTACCTGTTCCCCTTTCGTACCCCACTTTGTTGGCCACACTCGCATCTAAGTCAACACGCTACACATAAGGAGGTGAAATATAATGTGCACAAGAACATTTCAGACAAAACCTCATTGTGTCCTCAAAGAACTCACACATCCATATAATCTAATCCTTTCAAACTTACGTTAAGTTTTACCATGTCCTCCCTCGTATCCCCTTTAATTTTTTCTTCTTTTTTTTTTGCTTCGTCTCGTCGTCAACACGTATGAGTTATCCATCTACACGCACATGCATACCGTTCAATCAAATCTCCAATTTATCATTATAAGTTTAAACTGCAATTCCAACGTAATTCTTCCACAATAGCTATTATCACATCTATGGCATCAAACATGTCTCCATACCAACAAATTTCTACACCAATCTCAATAAATCAAGCCACAATAATTTAGGAAGTCTATTAGAAAAGAAGAAAGCAAGCATCGACACCTCAAACTATCCAAGACATCAACTCAAGTTAAATGTTCATAGTTTCTCACATGAATGCTTCATTCTTTCTAAATTCCACATTTTAAAGCAAAGTATCAATACTCACATTCCCATTTTAATATGATACTAAACAATAACAAGATTCTTCGTTTCCGTTTTGTTATGTGCTTTGATTTCATTTCCGGGTATTAGGGACCTCGTGCGTTCCACATTCATTCCAGCATCACACCTTACGGTGGATCTGTGGCTTTCCTGTGCACTTCCGGGCATTAGGGACCCCGTGCGTCCCATTTTCATTCCGGCATCACACCTTACGGTGTATCCGTGGCTTTCTTGTGCACTTCCGGGCATTAGGGACCCCGTGCGTCCCATTTCCGGCATCACACCTTACGGCGAATCCGTGGCTTTTTTATTACCATCCAATTAAATAAGCAATTCCATTATCCAGCATTTCTCTAATTCTCACACCAAGAAAAAACACGCTTACCAAACCCACCTATGGATACAACACATAACGAGGAAAAACTATTTATTTTTCTCTATGTATCAGATAACATCAACGTCAAGTCATTTTCTCTCATATCAATGCACCAACAGTACCTGTACCTTATATTCACAAGTTCTCACGTATCCTTGTTTCAATATACGTATATACATAGCAACCGTTACACTTCTCACTTTCTATTTCATCAACAAACTAATCGTTAGTCAATATCCTATCCCAATGTGTCAATCAATCCCATGAGAACTCAATCCCATAAAAGTAAGTCTATTCAATCAAAGTCTAAGCAGGCCATTCGTTTCACAACGCATGGTTTCATTTCACTCCTAAACTCTTCTCACTTACCTACAAGTTTTACCAAGCTTTCATTTCTCAATAAGTTTTCCATCCGATTTGATCATTACACCACAACACATCAAGTAAGCACTTTATAGTTCATTCTCATGTAAAGAAACATTTTAAACAATACTCAATGTTACCCGCAACATCTAATTCCTTTCCTTTCTTTCTTTTTTTTCAGAAAATTTCCAGCAGGGGTATCGATACTCTTTTTCAGGTATCGATACCAGAGCAGTTCCAGTCCAGAGAAAGAAAAAAAAAAAGTATTGATACCATCACCATAGGTATGGATACCCACTTGATTTTTCAGCACACAAATCTCAGGTTTCGGACAGATTTAGACAAACAACAACGGAAGATTAACCACAATAAACTACACCCAATCGACACATAGACATATAAAGAGAGAAGAGAAATCCCTACCTCAATAGTTTTGAACAAAACCCTAAGTTCCAAGCCAAGCCCTAAGTTGTTTTGGTTGAAAACCACCGAGAATGATCTCCTCCAAGCTTGAGCACATGACCTTTGAGCTTAAATCGTTAGAACACCGTAGTTTAGGTCTGGGTTTACAAGGATTTTTTTAGTGGAGTGGAGGATTCATGGGTGAGAGAGAGAGAACGCGCGCGAGACGAGAGAGGGAGGGAGTATACGGTGGCGAAAAGAAAAGGGGAAAGTGATTTTTCCTGGTCCAGAATTTGGGTTATAAAAGGGGATATCACACTACACCCCAACAACTATCTATACATCTCCTCATCTCCCACATGTTTCAAGCTTATGCACTAAGGCCCAAAACGGCACCAAATGACAGAATCAACTTTAAAGGTTTATCATTAGCAACAAACAAGTGGATCCCACAATATTTTGCACATTTAAATATCAAACACACTTCAAGATTTATAAAGTAAAAGAAATATATTCCGGATCTCTACATAAGCACTTTCTAGTTTCTAACTTGTGAAAAGAAATGGTAAAGAAGGCAATTTTTTTAAAAACTTCTTTCCATTGTTTAGTTTACATTATTACATAGGGAAAGAGCAAGTTTCGAAAACTAGTTCAATTTTCTCTTAATTTTTCCTCCATTTTTTTATTATTATTTTATTTCCTTTCCTTTCCCATTTCCATTCTCATGTTCCAAAAAGAGCCTAGTAACCTATATAGGAAACCTTCAAATTGTACAGAGAATAGTTACGTATAAATTACATCCATCCTCGAGTTCCAAAAATTTATTCCCGTTGTTTGGTTTATAAATTATAGGAAATTGATATTCGCGCTCCACTTTTTACTGATGACGCTCCATTTTGTTCATGAAGTTACTAGTAACTTCAATTAAAATTGGAGTGCCGTCAGTAAAAAGTGGAGCGCGAAAATCAATTTCCTAAATTATATACCCAAATATATACGAAGAGTAGTTACATATAAGACCTTCAAATTGTATTTGTGTGACAAATTAATCCCATATATTTGTACATTTTTATTTTAAACCCTCACCTTTAAAATATAGGGTAACAATCGCAGATATCCCCTCAGTTAGTCAATATTACTTAACTACGCCATCTACCTGGTCTACTTTCAATTTTTTCTCCAATTTTCTCTTAAATTTCCCTTCAATTTTTCTCTTTATTATTTTATCTTCCTTTCCCTTTCCATCCTTGAGTTCCAAACAAAACCTAGTGATCAGTGCAGGAAGACATGTTTTCCCGCTCAAGTAGCCTTAATTTTGCATTGTCCCACTTTATACTTTTTTGCTCTGCATTACAACCCCATAACATATATTTTTTATTTTTCAAAGTCACTCATTTTAATGATAATTCAGATAGCATATTACACTATGATAAGTGTCACGCCCTCGATTTTCACCTAAAATAATAATATATTTTCCACAACAAAAGTCTTCCTCTCAACTATATTTACCCTTAACTGTCATGCCAATCCAAATAAAGAATCAAAGTCTCTTCTTAACTTAAATATGCAACTCCTGTAAAAGACCCAAAGCCACCCAAAATGTTCATCATGCCCAGAAGTTAAAAGAAAACAGCCACGCATAGATTCGCACATCCAGCAAACAGCCAGTATTCAAAAATTCATAACTAATTGTGTGATTATCGGTTTTGCATGATCTTGGTACCGAAATCTTCGTATTGAAACGAACTTTAACAGTTATGAAGACACCAAAAATTGATTTCTAGCAGAAGGGCCCCAAAAAGACAGATTACCAGAACCCACGAAATTTTCAGCATACACTAGATTTATTCAAGACTCAAAATAGATGATCAAACTTAATCCTTGCACATCAAACCAACACTTAACACATATAAAGAAGGCTGGAGATCCCTACCTCAAGTATCAAGACCAAGCTTTGAGCTCAAACCAAACCCTAGCCTCCAAATCCAAAATATGCCTCCACCGAGCTCTTCCCACGTGATCCGAGGGCCGAGGATGAAGATATGTGCATGGGTTTTCAAGGATTGATGGTGGAGTAGCAAGAATTTGGTTGAGGGAGTGAGAGAGAGGAGACCGAGAGAAAGGGAGAGGAGGGAGAGAGAGCTTGCGTTAAAAAAAGAAAGGGAGCCTTGTTGATAAGGACACACTACAAGGTTCAACGTGCAATTAGTCCACCTAAACTTTTCATAGTGGTTCCAGTCCTTATATGGACACGTGTTCCAAAAATACCCAGCATACACGTGTTTCTGTCACAATCGCTGTCATCATCATTGTAATGGAGTTTCTGCATGTGTTTACATTGTGATATTACTATCTCTTACTCTATCATTTGTTGTAAAATACAACCAGAAAATATTTTCGATGAGATAACATTATCTCTTTATTTAGTTTGTGAGATACCAACACTATTTATCTAAGATACTGTTATATCTTGCATTTTTTTTGCCGATATACTATATTTTTGGCAAATAGAGTTGTCTCTTACTTTATTTGTGAATTGAATTGGCTGAGATACTATTATCTCATCTGTTTTAACAGAAAAAATGACAAATAACATGTTAAATATTGTGTAATGAAGTATTTGCATGTGTTTACATTGTGATATTACTATCTCTTGTTTTATCCCTTGTTGTAAAATACAATTAGAAAATGTTTTCGATGAGATAACATTATCTCTGTATTAAGTTTGTGAGATACCAATACTTTTTATCTGAGATACTGTTATCTCTTTCTTCATTTTAGCTTATACACTATATTTCTGGCAGATAGAGTTATCTCTTAGTTTATTTGTGAATTGAATTAGCTGAGATACTATTATCTCATCTGTTTTAACAAGAAAAATGACAAAAAACATGTTAAATATTGTGAAATGGAGTTTTCGCATGTGTTTACATTGTAATATTACTATCTCTTGCTTTATCCCTAAGTTTATTTGTGAATTGAATTGGTTGAGATACTGTTATCTCATCCGTTTTAACAGTATCTCAACCAATACATTTCAGCCAGTAAATTTCACAAAAATTAAAAGAGATAACGCTATCTCAAGAGGAATAACAACTAGAAGAGGAAGAAGAAGAAAAAAAATGAGGAGGAAGAAGACGTAAAAGAGGTGAAGGAAGAGGATGTTAAACCAAAACATTTGCAGTACAGGTAACTACTTGGTGTGCCATTATACAAATTGTAGCACCACATTTGTGTTCTTTTTCAAGCTCGTTAATGCGAAAAAAATGATTTGATTTATCTAGAATTGCATGAACAAACCATTTACATTCATCTGCCTTAAAAGCACACTCACTGTCATTCTTGATTGGTCATTCTTCAAATACTTGAACCTAAATCCAACTTCAATTGCATACTTACACAAAGATAACATAAAATCCTTAACACCACCTCTAAATTCTTGACCAACATGACTAATCAAATATGCCCAATCAGCAAAAAGTCTTTTGTCTCATGATGAGGACAAAACTTTTCAAGAGAATCCTCAACAATTTCAGAATGTGAACTACTAGTTACTCCACCATTTTCATTGCTACGACTGCTTTCACCGATGATCACAAACAGAATACAATAACCTCATTGATACCAAACCATTCCACTTGTTAGAAATACTTCCAATAAGATCCTCAAATTGATAACCTTCTGTCTCCTTAACAACAAGACTATAGGATCCATATTTGCACAATAGAAGAATAGAAGAATCCATTTCAACTTCAAAAACCAGTTCAGTCTGCAAACAGATAACATTATATCAGAATAAACAAATCAGATACACATCTCAAAAAAGTAGTCTATCTATGAGAACAAAGCAATAGATAATGTTATCTCAACAAAAACAGTCTCAGTATCTACCAGAACAAAGAAATAGATATAATGCTATCTCAGCAAATAAACAAAAATAGAAAGAGATAACAGTATCTCAGAAAATACAGTTCACTGTGATACACATATCTCAGCAACGATAATTTCTGTATCTACCAGAATAAATCAATAGATAATGTTATCTCAACAAAAAAACAATCTCAGTATCTACCAGAATAGAGCAATAGATAACACTATCTCAGCAAATAAACTATATAAACACAAAATAGAAGAACACAGCAAAAATCAAAACAAATACTGAGATAGAGAAGAACACAGCGACAGAGAAACATCAGCATAGAGATCGCGAACAGAAAACACTCTGAAGACAAAAGATCGTGATCCTGATCTGGAGAGATCGTCACAAAGGGAAACGAGATCGTGATCGCAATACAGAATCGAAATTGTGAAAGTGATCGTGATCTAGAACTAAGCTGTGATCGCAGGAATAGAGAGAGAGAACTGAGCTGTGATTGCGGGAAGAGAGATAAACACAGAGAGAGAGAGAGAGAGAGAGAGAGAGAGAGAGAGAGAGAGAGAGAGAGAGGCACACCAGAAACGAGCTCGAGCTCGTAATTGTGCTGCTTGAGATCCAGAAATGGTGCCCTATCCAGTAATGACGCGTTGGGTTGAAAGTAGCAGGGAACAAAATTAAAAAATAACACATTATATATATACACACCAATCAGGGCATTTTGGTCTAGAAACGGACTGTAGACCTAATAAATATTACAGTAATGGACCTTCACCACTATTACACATTGGGCTGGACTAAACACCCAAAAACACTTTCAAAACGGACTCTAGCCCAATTTATCGAAAAAGAAAAGGGAAAAGTGAAGTGTTCTCTTTGTGAGTGTTGATACATATAGCCCTAATGCACTAACACCCCTCTATTCAACAAACATCACATTATAACCCCCAACTCATACACCCTCACACATTAACAACAACATTTTGTTCAAAACTTAAATTCATATATATATAGACCAATTGCATTATAAATACCAAAGATTAAATGATGAAATTACGGGTCTCTACAATAAGGGCCAGTTAGGGCTGGTTCTGAAAGTGAAGTCGGAGTTGCGGTCACTTTAGGCCTCGAAAGTTAAGAAGAAAACAAGGCCCTCTTTCCATAACAGTCTTACCGATAATAAATATTAATTACGGCAAAGTTGAACACATGAAATGCTATGGCTTAGTGGTTTGTGAGTGTTTCTTCTTCCTTCGGTGTCCAAGATTGATTCCTCCAGTACTCATTTTGGGTAAAAGCTAATTTTTCATTTCTTTGGTTTTTTTTGAACGGCATTTCTTTGTAGAAACTTGAAAATAATGCATGTAGAACACAATTCTTGTAACAAATGTAGTGTGTAGATGTGCTCGAAGTCTTAGAATTCAATTTTTTTGAACGCCATGATCATATACCATTATTATTTTTTCACTAATATCATGAATAATTTTTTTTGGTCAAAGTTTTTTTTATGTTTCATGTACCTTTATTTTCCTTTTAACTTTTCATGTTAAATAAAAACAAAACACTTTTGATTATGAAGAGCCACATTAATTAATTTGTACTTCAACAAACTTCGATCAACAATGTTTAAACTAGGATAATAATTTCATTGTTAATGATAGTATTCTTATAATTAAATAAAATAAACATGATTGGTTAGAGACAACATAGGGTATGAGTGATACTTCGTTGTATTTGATTTATTTTTTTAATAGTATTATATTATTAAAGCTTAGGTTCGTTTGTAATTATATTATGAATCTCAAATATCATGTTTCATCTATTTATAATTTACTAACAACTCTTTTTTCAAAAAATGTTAGGGCCCATTTCAAAATTTTGCTTTAAGGCCCGAAATTGTCAGGGCCGGCCCTGGGGCCAGTCTCTATTGTATCAAAATTTGTAGCAGACAAACAAATTTGAAGAGAAGTCCAAACCAGTCTATAAACTATGAGACAAGTAATTCTGTTTTTAGGTTCTGACATTCCAATCCCCTAAATTTTACTTTGTTCTGTCTTAAGCCAAAACTATTTTTGTCCATGCGCACCCACTCAATTCCCTTATTTAAAAACCAAAAAAACTGGTTATAAACAAAAGAGGATTACTTGGCTTTAAAAAAAAATCCCACATATATTTGTAGAGACCTGTAATTTCAGGAAAATATTTAAAGGTTTAATAGATATTGAAAATTGAGGAAAATGTGATTTTCGTTAAGCTTATATGAAATTGAGGTTAATGAGAGATTTGTTGAATTTATTTGATTTGGTGCCAATGTGATAGAATTATAATGTTGAGTGAGTGTGAGTGTACTTTTGATTGGGTGCTAGTATATATAGGTGGGTGGGTGTGTATAAGATAAAAAATCCCTCATCTCACTCTCTCTCTCTCTCTCTCTCTCTCTCTCTCTCTCTCTCTCTCTCTCTTTCTCTCCGGCTCTTACTCTCTGCCTTGCTCTCCCACCGAAAAACACCACCAAAGCTCGAAATCGAAAGAACTCAACCTCTCTCCACCTTCCTCACGTGCCATTGAGTTCGTAGCTTGTCCGGTTTGGTTCGGAGAGAAGTATTTTGGGCGTATTACAAAGTTCGAGTTTAAGGGTTCGCGTGGCCCAATCTCTTTGCATGTTTTCTCTCCAACTTCGAGGTAGGAATTCTTACTCTTGTTATGTGATTATGAGTTGATTTCATGTAAGAATCGTGTCTTGGATCATTGGTTGTTCTGTTGTGTTTGCCTTTGAGTTTTCTGCGCAAAATCGATGCTCGTAATGTCCCCGTATCGATACAAGTGTTTGCATATCGATACATTGTATAAATCTACATTCCAGTAGCTTCAGAATCTGCTGTAACGTCTCCGTATCGATACTCTAAATGTTTCTGTATCGATACAAAAATCTACATTCCAGTAGCTTCAGAATCTGCTATAACATCTCCGCATCAATACTCTAAATGTTTCTGTATCGATACTCTAAATCTGCTGTAAATCTTTCTGGCAGTTTTGCCCAAGTTGCTTACAATTCAACCGTTTTGATTCTCGATTACTTCTAACACTCTTTGAACACCTCCAAACCACTTCTAAACTTAATTGTTCTTACCTTAAGTGATCCATTGATCAATCCATCTCCTTGACTCTCGTTGTGCAAGAGAAACGTATCAAATCCTATGAGTATGGTACTTATTCATCGTCTATGTCTTAGAATGAGTATGTGAACATTATGGCACGATATGATGAATGATTTATACATGTTAGGTGCTATGACTTGACGTGGTGAATGATGGGATGGAAAAACGTATCGTAGAGAGGTCAACGAACTTCGTAGGCTATAAGGTATATCGTGGGGTGCATAGTTGGATGATCGGGGTTTGCTTAGTGGTTCGGATGAGAATAGGGTAACTCGTATCCTCGTGCTTCGTCTTGTTGATCATCCTAGGTTCCTTTGGCACTCGTTCTATAAGATTCTCGTCTAGAACCTAGTGGGTGGTGTGTCGTGGAGTCGTTGTGGGTTCAGTACGTGGCGTAGCACATCGTGATAGACTTAGAGGAATATCATGGACTTAAGATATTTATCAATGTACAATGGTACATGTTTAGGAGTTGTAATACGTTGTGTGATGTTGAATGAAAGAATGTGAACTTGGTAAACGTTGTCTTCCTGTATATAGATGGATAGTGCATGTGCATGTGTATGTGTGTGTGAGTTGATAATTTGAATGGAGGGTCCCGCAACGCAAGGTGTGAAAATACGGAGACTCTAAAGGGCTCATTACGCAAGGTGTGATAATGCAGAAACCCAGGTAGAAAGAGAGTTCACTGTACGCAAGGTGTGACAAGGCAGTTGAATTTCTCATAAAATGAAGAATGTTGCAGTTGACACCAGAAGTATATGTTGTTACTTGAACTATTTGCTGCTTGAGATGATGACTGTTAAAGAAAAAGATAAATGATTGATTCTATCAAAGTTTTTGAAAAGAAAGGAATTTGGTTTTGGAAAAGGGATTTTTTATGAAAAATCCTCCGGCTATTCTTGAAAAAATCAACGGTTTTCGGTATTCGTGCACAAAATCAACGGACTTCGGCTATTTAAGCTAGAATCAAAGGAGCTTGACCCGTAAAGGTCGAGAGTTTTCTTGAAATTATTTTGGCATCCAAAAAGAAATATTTTTATAAAAAAAGGCTTGATGGTGAAAGGTAAGAGATATCGACGTCAATTGTGGCATCCATTTGAGAAGTTGTCGTAAGAGCTTGATGTACGAATGATTAGGGATACCTTTAAGACATATTGAATCCCGTAGTAATTGTCTGCCTGTTCATTGTGGTGCCCCTTTGTATCTCTTGATCGTTTATTGGAAATCTTTCACTCTTATTGCATGTTTCATCGCATATGCATATAGCTTGAGTATAGAATTTTTTACTGGGTTAGTGTAGCTCAACCTATCATCAATTTTAGGTACACTCCAAGGATCTTGACGCGGAGTGCATGGTGTGCATGCTTGACGTCATATGTTTTGAAAGCCGTCATTGAAAAGTGGTTCCATCATCCTTCATATGATCTTTTGAAAAGATGTAATCGTAAATTCATTTGAACTCTTTTAACTTTAGATATCATGTAACCTCTAAATTTACCGTCTTTGTCTAACTATGGAATTTGAGCCGTTGTGCCAATATTGTAAATCTTAAAAAAACTTGGGGACTTGATTTTGTAAGTGATCATTTGAGAACCCTCTTTTGGATAATATTTATATTATACGAAGATTATTTATTGAAGTGAACTATTTATTATGTTAAAAATCGAGGGCGTGACATATGTCAATTATGTTTAGAAAATTTTGGAAGCATTTCAAAAATGAACTTTTGGAAGCATATATTTTATGGACTTTTTTGCATAATTATTAGTAATGTTTACCCGCCTATTTTGATGTAATTGTGCTTGATTGTGAATTTTAGTTTCAAGTTGTGAATATGAAGCGGCCCACAACATAGAATTCCTGAATCTACCACTACTGGCAAGCCATCTTGTCACCCAAAAAACTGGAAATCCCAACAGTCTCATGGCCACAAGGGCAAAATCTATGATGTATTATAACAAACGAACTATGAGTAAAACAAATAACAGCAAACCTTAACAACACTGAACGAGCTAATGAGCATATATGAATTGCAAGTTGTTCAATCTTAGCAAGCTTCAAGATGGATTGAAGATATCTCACTTGTTTCTTTTTCAACAGATCTTAAGCAAACTTTTAACTAAGCCGAACACGAGCCCAAACTTGTTAAAGTAAGGAGTTTCAGACGCATTGAGGTTTGTTTATTAACAGGCCACCATACTGCTACTACGGTGCTACCACATCTTTTGCCAATGCCATCATCCCCACTTATTTACATGCCTCTGGTTTGTCTTCAACCACCTAACTGGCCATTACCTATCTGAATTCCCAACTCACTGAAAGATTCGTTACCAGTAACGCAAAGCAATGTAGTCTTGAAAAATATGCTTGAGATCAGGAAACGATTCATTACCGAACTAAGTCGCGGGAACTATGAACCAGAACCTGGCAATCAATGTTCCGAAATGTGAAGTACAACGAACCAAATGTCCAAGAGTATAAAAGAGAATAATTCACTAGTATGATAGCGAAGGAAAATGAAATTCAATTTCCAGGTTTTTTAAGGCAAAAAGAGCTAAACATCATACTAATAAATACTGAAACCATCATCATATGAAGATCAAACATGCAACTGGCACCAAACCTAACATATTGAGTACATGGAGACGGGGTAAGAACATCCACTTGCTAAGTCTAACAAAAGAAATATTCCGCCGGAAATCCTGAAATCATGATTCAACAAAGATTACCATTCAGATGGTTGAAAGTAAAAATCATGGAAATTTTTTGCACTCGAGCTATTTTTCCATACATTTTCTAGCTGCTTCGTACCAATAGTTTCAAGGATTGAAAGCACACTTCACCAATAACTTTCACACATTTAAAGCTAGAAGCTTCATCATTCATTTATTTAGAATAGCCAGTTTATTTTAATAGAAGAAAAGGCGATAGAAAAATGGAAGATTAGTGCCAACAATACATTTATATACCTGCAATGCTGGAAATTGAGAGAAGCAGTCACACTATACAAGTACATGTTTTGGAAAAACCCTTTAGGAAGCAAAGTAGCAAACAGGGCTAGTCATAAGATTTTCGAGGCCCTAGGCAAGATTTTTAAATGGAGCCCTCCATTGTTTGTATATATATTAGTATTTGGAATTGGATAACATGAAAGGCTTATGGCGCAATGGCAATCCACCTGTCCAGCCTTTGTTAGTGTACTTGGTTGCGGGTCTGAACCTTAGTGGCAGCAGTTTAAGGCATTTTTTGTTGAGGTTCAAAAGGTTTTCATGTTAAAAACTAGAAGTAGATGGGACTCGAACTTGCATTGGGCATGTAGAATACAGACATCTTCCCCCTAAACTATCATCAACCTGTACGAAAAATAAGAGACATACATTATATTTATTATAATCTCGATATTTGGAGGCCCTATAATTGGGCCTAAAATTAATGGCCCAAGACAACCGCCAGGTGGACTTGTGCCCAAGGCCAGACCTGGTAGCAAAGAGAATATTATTTTGAAAAGAAAGAACATCGCTTAGCACAGGGTAATGAGAGGGGTAGTAGATCATGCAGCCTTAGCCCCACTCCTTTCGTGCAAACAGAATAAAGGAAAACACTTTCTTTTTCGCGTCGGCGGCGGCCCCGTGAGGGGGGAGCGAGACAACAACGATGAAAAACAGAAGGAAAATACTTTTAAGACAAGTTGAGTTATCAAGTTAAACAAACTCTAGACACGGAAAATAAGGATAATGATATCAGATTGACATAGACTACATGTCAATTCGTTCAAAAGAAACATAAGGGATCTTGGCTAAAACATATGGCGTTTTGGCAACAATGCAATGCCGAGATTTCTCCAAAGTAAACAGAGGTGTCTACCAATGTGGCTTATGCTTGCAAAAAAGGCACAAGCATCAACCTTGTTGCTCCCAATGTACCCAGTATCATGTAATTTAAGGCTAGGATACGTCCAATTGAAGAAAATAATACCAACGTACAAAATGGCCAAAGGACAAACAGGTGTGAATAGACAAGCTATCCTAATCTAATCTGCAGTCATCACAATTTAAAGCTACTCCCTTTGTGACCATCGAAAATAGCACATTCCCTCGGAAAAAGGTTACAATAAACCAAGGCTTACCAACAATCCTTGTTCGTGCTCACTAATGAGAGAATATGCAATTCAAGGAGTTGTGCAAGTAAATAACATATCTCCAAAATCTAAGTGTTGCAGCCAAAACAAGGTAACAATTACTCCAAAAATTTGGCAGAGTCGGTTGCAGTGTACAGAACATTGTTTCACCATGTTTATGTTGGTCAAATTGCAAGGCACACCCTCATCCATCACCAAGAAGGCCAAGTTGAATGAGTTGTTGACTGAGGGGTCTTTTTCCCAGTAAATCAAGCACAGAAATCTGAAACAAATATAGTGACAGTTATGGACGAACTGTAAAGTTCAAAATGAAATTAAAAAAAAAAAGGTATCATATAAGCCTTTGGAAGATCAGTTCCCTTACGTCACAAATAGCACTCTGTCATGAGTCAATTGGTCCCATGTCATACCATCCCACACCTTAATCCACACAAAAGAAATTTCTTGGGAATTGGACAAAGAAAAAGAGTACCTGGAATTGCTGCAGGATCAAGCTCCCAACAGTTGCTCAGGCGGTGGTCTTTCTCTTCTGTGACATTAAAAGCAGGGATCTGGTGAGAGAATCTTGCTAACTCAAAATGGGGTATCTCCATTTCACATGTACCTGACCTTAGTCTTCTTGGAGCCCCAAAAACGGACTTGAAACCCTTCTGACGAGCCAAAGTTGCAATTTTGATGCAGCGCTCATTATATTCAAGTACTTGGACTATTTCATACTTCTCCTTTTTAAGGTCTGAACAAGAAATTTCAGCATTCCAATCCTTATACAATGCCCAAATCTCCCCAACCCTGGGAAAGATTTTAAACAATTTCTTGCCTTTGGTTCTGCTGCTAACATATGCGAAAAACCATCAGGTGAAAATTCCATGTCTTTTCCAGTTTGAATGTCCCACATCAAACAGCATGCGCTCTACCTTTAGATAGCGTGCATTATTCAAGCACAGCCACACGCAACCGGAATGGAGAAGATACAACTTTCTTTACCAGAGCATAAATCTTAAGCATTCCCTCATCATCGTAGAGAGCCCATATCTGACCAGTGTCAAACTTCTCTGCCAATTTCTCACCCTTGAAGCTGTGAAACTCTTCTAAGATTTGGTCACCCGGAGAAAAAGACTTAGAAAAGCTTGAATTTTTTGCAGAAATTGGTGGACTTGCACAGTTCATGGGTAGATTTGTTTTCTCACCACCTTGAGATGAAGGAGTGCTTCCTTTTGACGGCGTAAGGTCAGCATGTATCTTATCTTTAGCCCCATGTAAATCCTTGGTAGTTCTCTCTTGAGTTGGGCATGGACTAAAATTCATTTGGTTATTATTCTTAGCTTTGTGGTTCAACTCCCTCGGGGATCTCCGAAGTGTAAATGTCTCCTTGTCAAAATCAATCTTCCCTTCAGAACCAACACACTTCTCTGGAGTTTTCAACTTCTCAGTACTCTTAACGGTTTTCAAAGCCTTTTCTGGAGATTTATGATTTGAAACATCAGCTTTAACATCCAAACCTTCAGCTTCCATCTTCACATCGCCACACTCGTCAAAGATAGTAACCAGAGCAGCAGGATCGAGTTCAAAAGATCCTTCAAGGATACCTTCTTTTTCTGTGCCCATCAACTTAAATGAGGGTACGCGATGGGAAAACCTTAGTAACTCAGCAGGCAGTATTAGGATTGAGGATTTCCCTTCCCTTGAGGTTGGCTGAAACACACTAACAAAGCCGACTACTTTTTCCAAGTAAGCAACCCTTGTACCATCATCACTCACAAAATCAGAGATAACCTCTACAATTTCATACTGGTACTTTTTATGATTTTCTGGGTCAGAACTCCAGCTAATATCCCAGTCCTTGAATAGAGCCCAAGTTTCACCCTTTCTAGGATATATTAAGTAAGAACATCTCTCACTTCCTTTTTGAAACTGGACCTGATGAGAGAATTGAACACGATCGATAGCTTCTTGCGTTTCCCCTTGAATAAATTTGCCACAAGCAATGGGCAAATCTCTATCGAACTAATTAATCTCATCTGGGTCCTCTAGATGAGGCTCTAGCCAAGTGATCCGTAGCCTAAATCCAGGTGAAAATACTTTCCTGATACGGGCATAGAATCTTGGCATGCCTCCATTTGTGTCATAACAAGCCCAGAGCTGATCAACACCAAAACAATTTTCTTCTCTATCCTTGTCAAAATCATTGAACTCTGTATCAGGGCATTCGTAAACCACAGGTTCCGATTCACAACTAGAATTTGAATTTGATTCAAAATCATTGCCTTTGACTCCAGATGTTCCAGCATTGTGGTTGCCCATGACAGTTGCTTCTCCATTTACCTCACCACTTCTATTCGGCAAGCTTCCTTCAGCATCAATATGTCCTTCTTTGGTACCTTCATTATCTCTATTTACAGCCGCAATTTCACTTGGTTTACCCATTCTAGATACCCCATTTTTGAAACTTTCTTTCAAGTCTTCTTTACTATCTCTGGGTGACGCATTCCACCTCAGGGGGCTCATATCACCTAAACTTTCATTGTATGAAACATGCTGCCTTTTGCGAAAAGATCTTCGAGGATGGTTAACCCCATTGACCTCAGAATTCAGCCAAGCAGGAGTACCACCGTTTTCTTGGATGACCACCTCTTTTGTGTCAGCACTAGTTGCAGTATCATTACTTTCACTAGATTCCACAACCAATTTCCGCCTTCTTTTCCTGTTTGTGTTGGTTGAAGTTCTTGACTCCCGGGGCTTCACTGCATCAACCTTTGCTGATCCAACCCCTTCCTTCCTGCCTTCATTATTTGCCAGCCCATCTTCTTTCACTTTGGTTGTAGAACCGCCACCAACCTCAGCAGTGCTTCCTGTTTTGGACATTGGTTTTGACGCCATTGTTTTGTTGCTAAAATTTCCTTGGGATCCCTTATGGGAAGGTGGAAAACCACCAGTATTTTTATTAGGACCTATGTTAAAGGATCCCGGATGTTGAGCCGATTTCTGTTGTGGAAATGGAGGCTGAGCAAAGTTAGATCTGAGCGGAACACTTTAAGCACCTAAATCATAAGCAGTAAAGGGTTTTGTGCACTTTTGACAGAGTAAAGCTCTATTGATATGTTCTCTGTAATACTGATACCTCATGCTACAAAAAGGGCAAGATGTCTAAAAGGTTTGCTGGCCAATGGATGAACTTTTCTCGGTAGGCGGATATTGTGTCCAATCATAAAAGTTCCGATTCAACTGATGTGGTGGTGGTTTCATTGCAGCAGTTCTCATTGAAACAATACACTTGCTATCATATAAAGAACGTTTTCCTTTGTCCGAAAGCACCATATTTGCTTCCCCAATCAGTTTAAAAGCAGATTCTGCACCAGGAAACTTGTTTTTATCAGGATGAAGAAGGAGTGCAAGTTTCTGGTATTGCTTCTTGATGATCACCTCATTGGCAAATCTTTCAACTTGAAGCATTCCATACCAATCCATCTCAGACCCACATATTTTGTTGAGAGCGGAACAGTGAACATTACAGACCATTATCAGTTGGTAAATATTCTTAAGGTCTGGATAAAGTTGTTGGGCCTTGTTTGCAATCTTCCGAGCTTCTTCGAAATCATTAATTTGCATCTTTTTCTCCGCAATGCCCTTGGCCTTGATGGCTTCATCTTTGTTGCACTCCATGTATGAAATCCAAATCTGACTCAGAGTTTCACATGCTGAAGAGAACCTATCATTTCCGTGCTTAATTTGATATTGTGACCCATAGAACCGAGCAAGAATCAAAAACCAACAGAAATCTTCACTCTGCACTCTGCAGCCACACAAACAATGGCAATTGAATGAAGAACAGTATCAAATAACTACAAAATCAGGAAATCAGGGGTCCGGCCTTTAGAGCTAAAAATAATACTAATCACAAAAGAATCCTCCAACGATTCCAGTAACTACTGTCAAGAAATCTCCTGAAGCAAATAGGAAGAACCAATACGAAAGGACACATAGTGCGCTTGTCCTTAACAGTAGAACAAGCCCTAATAAGAGGTAACACAGATAACTAAATCACAAACAAAACTTGCACGAAGAAATCATCATATTGTCAATTGCAAGGGTTTTTGATGTTGTACATATTTGCATCATCGATAGAAAAACATGAAAAATACAATTGAGTCCAAAAGCCTAAAAAATCACGAAGCATTCCCTCCTAGACAATAATAACCACTGAAGAGTGTCAACAGACATCACAAACTTTAGCCGTGACACACCAGTCCACATCGAAAGTCTACGTGGTGATCTCGAGAATATAAGGAACTAAGTAAATTACTACTGCTACTACTACTATCTCGGGCTTAAAATTTTGGGTCATACGGTTAGGCTCCAACATATGGGCTAGTAGTTCCATGTAAACTATCGTGTGGGCCCGGGACTCTGGCCACCAAGCGAAAAAACAGTGAAATATCGTGGTGACCCAGATCAGTTGGGAAAAGACCTGTGAAATACCATGGCGACAATAGTTCTCAACCCCTCGCACGGGCGTGAAGCCATAAAGGTTGGAAGATTGTGATACTCCATCCCACTTTAGAAGTCTACGTGGGAGATAATCATGGAAATATAAGAAACTATGTAAATTACTACTTGTAAGTTTGTAACTTGGACTTAAGCATTTTGGCCCAGTGGTTAGACTCCAACAAGTTACTTAATGGGCTAATGGTCTACATGGAGCATTGCACTAACTTAAGAAAAAGAAAATACACAAAATTGATATTTGAAAAGAAAGGAAGGAAGTCAATGCACAAACTTGCAAGAGAATAGCTAAAATTGGAGGCCAATGTATGCGCAAACTAAATATGTCCAAACCATCAACTTAGTCCATTTTTTCCAAAAATATGTATGCAACTTTACCCCGAACTACTTCAAATGTGTGGCTTTCTCAATATTGTAGTTGATATGTAAATTAGAAAGTGTGGCCCCACCATCAAAATTTTATTGCAAGAATTAGTTCCCCTTGAATCATGTTCAACATTCCATGCAAAACCATCCATCATGACAAAGATAAAAAGTCAATATATTTCCACATAAACTAGAGAACATACTTTTTTGTTTTCCTTTCCGTCAACTTACACGCCTCCACTTTGTAGGAATCACATCCTCATTTTCCATTTCAATTTCTTAAAAAAAATTGCCATTTCAAACAACCAACTAAGAGATCAAAAGCAATGACACTACATAGATAACATCATAACAAACAAAAATTCAGCAACCATTGCTTGCAATTTCTACCATTCATGCTATGTACAAATCATTGATTTGCAATGGAAAGAAAAACCATAGGAGAATAACATGAAGTCAAATTTTCCTTTTTCCTTTCTTTTGGTGGTGTTTTTCAATAAGTAGATATTTGCCAAAAACACAATGTTTTGTCAAGCCACTCTTGTATATGTAGAGTATATTTCATTTCTCCATAGTCCATACCATGAAAAAATCCAAACACAGTAGAAATGATTGGCATGCATTGGTACAAAATTCCACCTCTATTACTTCACGTGATCTTCGGTGTCACATTCAAATCATCATTTGTCGGATTATGTTTTGAATTTTGAGATTATTGCCAACTGTTGAATTGTCTCCTTTGGGTGATGTTTTTTGGTTACATCCAAATTTTCAAGACTGCATGTTATGCGCATGTCATGGCAAAGTTGAATTTTACTAGTGGACCAGTGTAGTTCTAGCAACCTATAACCTAAGTGCTAGAGTTGTGGGGAAAAATACTGTTTGTGGTTTTATCGAGATGAGAGGAGAAATCTTTTCCCCTTTAATCTCGAAAATATGTGGCGGAGACATCACAGCTGCTGAATCTGTTGGAAACTATTGCATTTAATAGATTTACCTACTAAAGTTTAATTTTGACGATTTTACAAACGGCATGGATATGATATTTTATGGTTAGGCATTTTTATTGGGATTTTTGTGCAAAATGCATAATCTATAGCGCAATATTCCTGTCTATCAGCAGAAATTACAGCTCCTCCATTGATTGCATGGCCCAAAAAAAATGCTGGGGAATAAATGAAACTGAAACAGTGATTCCATCTTGTCACCAGAAAAAAATAAGTATAATAAACATGAGAGGCATCCACTACTAGAAACTAAAAGCTTGTCATAATATTGATCCAACAGACTAAGAAACCCCGCAAGCCTACATTTGTCTTATCTGAACTAAGATTTCCTTGGCTGAGAATCAAATCACCACTAAACATGAAACAGAAATCTTATGCTCGCTTCTATTCATGTGCTTTCCTAGAAACCAAATGAATCTCCAGAGACCCAAAAAAAGCACAATAACCAAATAACAAGGCTATACCTCCACAATAGAGTAAGTTGAGTAACCAAAAGGATATCAACAAATCTAATGAAACCGAAATCCAAAAACCAAAAATTCTGACAAAACTTCCTATCAATCACTTTAGAGAGGGTTTTCAAGGGTTAACAACTTTCTTACCTCAAAACCCATAAAACATTCCCCTACATTTCCCCCATAAAACATAAAATCTATCTTGATCAGCAAAATCCCAACTAAGAATGAATATCAGAATAAGATATAATATAACGAAACCAAAATCCAAAAAACCAAAAATTCTAAGAAAACCAACTCTTAATCACTTTAGCCAGGGTTTTCAAGTGTAATAACTGCATTTCCTCAAAACCCATAAAAGGTTTCCCTACATCTCCCCATAAAACCTGTCTTGATCTACAAAACCCCCCAACTATGAATGCAATTCAGAATCACATATAACAACGAACGAGCCTGAGCAATCGAAATCGAAACACAAACAAGTTCAAGAGAACACAGTGGCATAATTGGGTCGACTTCACCAAACAAATTGGAAATAAAAGCCACAAAATGTTTGCCTACATTTCCCCATAAACCCATTAATAGGAACTTCATTCTCTCAAAAGCCACAAAATGTTTCCCTACATTTTCCCATAAGGCATAAACCCTTACATCTGTCTTAATCAGCAAAATCCCAACTAAGAATGAATATCAGAATAAGATATGATCTAATGAAACCAAAATCCAAAAAACTAAAAATCCTAAGAAAACCAACTGTCAATCATTTTAGCTAGTGTTTTAAAGTGTAATAACTGCATTGCCTCAAAACCCATAAAACGTTTCCCTACAAGTTCAATAGCATACAGTGGCATAATTGGACCGACTTCACCAAACAAATTGGAAATAAAACCACAAAATGTTTGCCTTCATTTCCCCATAAACCCATTAATGGGAACTTCATTCCCTCAAAAGCCACAAAATGTTTCCCTACATTTCCTCATGACCCCTAACATCTATCTTGACCAGCAAAGTCCCAACTAAGAATGAAAATCAGAATAAGATAAAATCTAATGAAACCAAAATCCAAAAACCCTAAAAAAAATCAACTCTTACTCTCTTATAGTCACTTCAGCTAGGGTTTTCAAGTGTAATAACGCATTTCCCCAAAACCCATAAAACGTTTCCCCACATCTCCCCATGAACCCTAAAATCTGTCTTAATCAACCAAACCCCCAACTAACAACGAACTAGCTCGACATCGAAACATAAACAAGTTCAACAGCACACAGTGGCATTATTGGCAAGGAATATAACAAGTCTATTATGCATCAACTAACCCAAAAAGAGAGAGTCTATTATGCATCAATCTAAAGGCAAATTAATTCAGGGAAAAAAAAAAAAGAAAAAAAAATGGGAAACCTCAAGGAGTACTGGTATTCGTGCTGCACAGAATATATTGGCTTACATACAAGTGCATGTGATGTGTTGCGCGCACGTAGTGGAGAGAGAGAGAGCGAGCGAGCTTACAAGTTACATGTGCTTGATAAATAATCAAATGGGTATACTGTGCGTGTGAATTGAAAAGAGAGGGAGAGGAGTAGCGGGAAGAAGAAGAAGGTGAAAATTTTGGGAAAACAGCGGGATTTGCCCTAAAACTCCTTCAAATTTTCAATTTTCTCCCGAAATATATACGAGAAGTGGGATGTATCTGTATTCTGTACTCCTTGTACTTGGACCTTGGAATATGTCACACTAGGAAACATCTAGATTGTGGTGGGTGTCACAAAAGCCCTGAGTTTAGTGGGCATCAACCTGGCCGGGCTGACCCAAATTTTAGGCCCAACTCGGTTATTACTTTCTTACCCAACCCATTTGTTAATCGCAGCGAAAGGAAGAGGAAAGCCCAACTTTCTACATTTATAGACGGGCAAAAAGGCACGATGCATAGAGTCGCCTGAGAGAGCATGTCATGAATTCTGCGCATGCATCACTTCGGATTTAATGTGCACATCAATTTGTGGATACAAATGATGACATCACAGCATTAAAGACCGGCCAATCAACTCATCGGCATATTAGCCCGCCATTATTCGGCACGGAACTGAAGACTATGGAGTTAAGAGGCATTGTGGGAGGAAAATTGAGATCGATTGGCGCAGAATACATAAGATGCAAGATGGTTGGCCGCTGAACCACCCAAACTGAGCCAGGTCATCCGACCACCTAACCAATTTATGAGACACCAACCACAACCACAAAGAAAATGTGCAGGAAAATGACTTTAAGATGTCAAAGCAATCCATTTGAAGGTGGCATAGGGGCAACATCCTTTCTTGCTTCGGAAAACAACACACATTGTATAATGAGCGTAGCCAACAACAGCTCAGCGGGGATCCCAACCTACTTGAGCAATTTACTCATCAGTTAACTTAGCCATTGGAGGACATTTCTGGCCAAACACCACCAGTCGCAATGTCCCTAATTGGTTGATACGTCTACAAGTGACAGAGGGTATAAAAGTCAAGAATTCCATAATGCACCAAAGCATTCTCCCACATACAGATGCAAACAAAACCCTGCCACATCTTTAGTTAAGCTACTTCTTAGGGCATCTCAAGTGGTAGAGTTAAGAGCTTGGTTTGGTCAAAAAAATTCTGACTTAGTTAATTAACTCTAGTTTGAGCTTCCTAGTGGATTTGTTAACACTTGGCTAATTTTAACAAAAGCTAACAAACTGTGTGGTTAACTGTAGCAAACCTACTAGCAATACAAAGAGAAGAGAGAGAAAGAAAGAGAAGAGACCTAACTGTTGCAGAGATGTCGCTATCATCAATGATCCGTTGCAGAGAGAGAAGAGAGAAAGGGAGGGATGAAAGAGGGAAGAGAAAGGGGGTGGGTCCACATGCGCGCACACACACATACTTATATATTTTTTATATCTTTTAATTCACACTACCACACATTTTAACTACACCACTACAACACACATTCACTTCTTAAATTTGTACACTCTTAACAAACAAACATAGGGACCCATTTTATATACTTATGTCATATAATACACAATTTTTAACACCAAGAGACGCTCTTAAGATGTGTACTGTTCCAAGGATGCCTCAACTCCTGCCCATCTGTTGCTCAGAGGTAATATGCCCCCACTCTACTTGTGGAAACAATCTCATATGGTCCTTTCCAGTTTGGTCCTAACTTTCTGTCAAACGGCTTTTTATCTACTAATGTCATTTACTTCAAAACCAGAAAATGGTGAACCTTTTATTAGCCCTCTTAATATGATGAACCTCTTATTAGCACTCTTAATGTCATATGGTCCTTTCCAGTTTGGTCCATATATTTTGGGCCCAACTTGGTTAGTACTCTCTTACCCAATCCATTTGTTAATTGTAACATATGCTAGGCTTGTTAATGGACCAGATTCAATTCGAACCCGATCCAAAATTTAATCCATTATTCATAACTGGAGTTAAACAGAACACACACACACTCACTCTCTCTCTCTCTCTCAAATTTTCAATCGGTTGTTCCTGTCAAGTCTCATCCTGATTTTCACTAATTGATTTTGCTCTCTCTGTGTCATTTTCTCCACATATTTCTCTTTTTTGATTCATCTAACATCATTTGTTTCAGCTTCCTAGACTTTGTATGTGTCTACATGTTAGTTATGCGTGATTTTTCCCATGAATGTTATGGTTTCAATTTTGTATTTTTTTTAATGTCTTTTTGGGGTTATATGCTAAAGTTCTGAATAAGTGACAAAATTCGCTTCAAAATTGGATTTTCGGATCAATTATTCGTTTTTTTGGATCCAAATCGATTCAAATTACAAAAATTGAGTTTACAAATTTGAATTCGGATCAGATTAAGCTGGTTAGGATTTGGATCAAATCCAATCCATTGACAGGCTTAGCATAGGAAAAGAAAGCCCTAACTTCCTATATTCATAAATTTGTGCAAAAAGACACGATGCAAAGAGTCGCCTAAAAAGAGCTTGTCTCAAAGGCATGCGTCCCTTTGCATTTAATCCGCACATCGATGTTCGATATAAATGCTGATGTCACAAAATTAAAGACCGGCCAATCAACTCATCGGCATATTAGGCCAACATTATTCGGCACCGAACCAAAGACTGGAGAGTCGAGGGGCATTGTGGGATGAAAAAATTGAGATCCATCGGCACAGAATACACAACCCAAAAGATAGCTGTTAAGCGCAAAAAATTGCATCTCTTTATGGCTTAATAGCTTCATTTTGTCATACTTGCATCTTTTTATTCGTTTATACATATGGATGTTAAAATTGCATACTATTTTAAGGTGTATCTGAGAGCTTGGAGTAGCTGGATCCGAGGATCCTGTAGGGCAGGCTGTCCTACAGGGTTGTGGTGCATCAAGCTAGCTGTCCATCTTAGCAATCGACGGTCTGGATTGAAAACGAACTCCTTCCAGGGAAGGAGTTTGTTTTCTGGATGGAAGGAGTTTGTTTTCAATCCGAACCGTTAAAAAAATACTTTTGGACGGCTTAGATGAAGCCCTACATCCCTATAGTGCAGGGGTGCACTACAGAGTTTTCGAATCCGGTCTGGTGTCAACCCTTGGGAGACCTTTTTTGAGAAGAGTTGAAGGGTGCCGCGAAGCGCCAAGGTCCAAAGAAGAGCAAAGTTGCAAGATTGCAGTTTTTACAAGTTGTACCGGTAGAAGCTGAAAATGGCCAAATTGATCAAAGCACCTTGTGGCTCTACCGGTAGAACCATGCATTTAACATTTCTTCTGCAATTTCCCGTTGTTGAATTTCTCAATAAAAATGGATGCCTTTGCAAATAAACCCAGTCAACTTAGACATCTTATCCATCTTTTTATGGAAAAATAAAACAAGAGAAGTCGAATAAGTAAGGGTACGCAATATTCATGTGACATCTTGGCGACAATTGAAAAGGGGAAATACGCAAGACCGAAGGGCAATATGAAAGTTCCGCAAGTAGAAACACGCGATTGCACATGTCTTATAAAGGTTTCTCAAATGACCTAGCCCTAGATCCAACCCGATACTGAGTGCCTCGCCTCCAAGTCCTCCTCCTCCTTTCAATGAAATCCACGAAGAGTTGAAGCCCGAAAACAATAGCGAGAAGCCAAAAAATCGGTGAGGGTATATTTCTGGCCATATCGATCGATCTTATTTGTCTTGCTAGAAGAGGGAACGAAAGAAAAAGGAACAAGGTGTGTTGCGAAGGAGAGCTAGATTCTTGAACGTGAATCTTAATACAAAAGCCTTAATGGAGTAACACTTTCGTAGAACAATGGCACGGTAGTTATAGGCCACAAAATCCCATAATTAGAGATATGCTTTGTGAGATTGGGTGATGGACGTTAAAACTCTTTAACATATCTTTATTTCTGCCTCAACAAATCATTCATATTTTTCCTACAAGGGCTCGTAATGTCTTTCTATGAAATCGCGGGTCTATTTATTAGCGCCTGTTTGTGGTGCACAATTTTGTGGAATGTAGGTAGTAGTTATGATCGATTCAATCTAAATACACGAAATACAACCTGCCACAAGCTTAATATGACATCAACCATTGTGATTTCAATCAAGACTCGCAAATAGTAACTACAATTTTCTAAGATGAAGAAAAAAAGTTTATTAGGACAGTTGAGTACAATGCAAATTGTTCTGCTTGTTTAAATATTTTTAGACAGTTTACGGTATTTACCAAAAAACTTGTTCTCAATGCTGTGACATTTTATGATTTTCACAAATTTCAAACTTACCAAAACTCGCAACATGTCGTATCTTACTGTCCGACGACACAAATCCTCGTTGATAGATTTTATGAAATAGGTGCCGAACCATATAATTGTGATAGTAAAGGAGTACTATATATAAAATAATTTATCAAACTAGCTTCGAAGTTTCAAAGACGAAAAGACCGGAAAAAAAAATTCAAAAAGTAGGTAATAGGTAATGAGAAAAAGAAATTCTAATTGCTTATGATATGGTTTAACCAAACGAGCCTATGAGTTTCAAGTTCAACTGGGAATGAATATTGGATGTCCAACAAAATAACTTCAACAAACCAGAACAACTTTGATCAACCGAAGCACATTAGTTGTAATTGATCCGGCCGCCGAAATCAAATATTTAACCGAAAAACCGCATTTTACGTGTTCTTCGCCAGAGTATCCCTGATCAGCTGTTTTGGTGCTGCAACAGTGAAACGAAACGATAGTGCGTTCATGAGAAAGCAGAACAATAATCATGGCTAAATATTGAGCACAAGCTACTACAAAAATTACGAATTATAATAACGATTGTCGAAGCAGGTGAATCTTACCAGGCAAACCAGTGAACCTTTCAAATTGTACAAACGCTTGATTTATGAACATCTCTGTTCCGAAAACAACCTTGGCTCCCGTCTCTTGCGCTTCTTGCAAGAGTCTGGTCCATTTCGGCGTGTAGATGGCATCGAAAACAAGGGAGTAGCGGCTCAAAGCGTTCTGCCAAGGATCACAAAAGTGAGACCAACTTCTTTAGTACTAGTAAATACTACTATTAGTTATCGATAGCCAATGCTGCGAATGCTAATAGATTGATGCATCAACTTCTTGCAACCTCACAGCAGTTAACTAATAGCATACTATGTAACCTTTTTCGGTTAAACAAAAAGGAGGGGCGGACCTTCGAAATGGGAGTTGCATCAGTTTTCGGTTTCATTCCAACAGACGTAGTATTCGCAAGAATCATCCCATCTTCAGGATGAAAGCCGTCTAATTCAGATAGAGTAATGGCTTTTCCCCCAACTTTACCGGCCAGTTCTTGAGCTTTGTCTGCCGTTCACAAGAACACGCATACAGTTACCCGATTAGCAAATAGGGAAAAAAATCAATGTTCAGCTGAACATACAAGACTTTGAAAAAAGCAAAGAGGAAGAAGATCTTTCTAGTGCCAAATTACTAGTATTACAAGAGCAGGATTCATGGTAAAGGCACTTGCTCTTTCGCGATAGAAATTTACCATGCTTATGAAGTAACATGTATGGGAAAGAACATGTCATTGAATGAGAACGTAGACAGATCAAATTGCCTTGCATTTCTTTTAAAAAATCTCATAAAAGGGTATTTGTACGAGCCATATGTAGTGGGCTGAATGTGATGGTGCAAACCATAACCGAACCAGAGGCTCGAGAGGTTACCAGATCCAGATCAACGAACCCCACGCTATAAACAGCTCATGCTTTATTACTGAGGCCACGAGTTCAATATTGATGCTTGGTCTTCTAACCTTGAGGTTGCGTGTTCAAATCTGAGGGCATCCATCCAAGTTTGTGCAAATAATGCTAAGGCTAAGGCCTGGTGGCCCTGGTCTGTATTTTTCCCCTACCACACAACATTAACGGGAACTAAAAGAGGCGTAGTTTGTAGTGCGTGTTTATATTTGAGTACGTAATACAGTGTGTATCCAAGAATTCTAAAATTCAAAAAGGAAAAGTACTATCTGATTGGCCTTCATTAGTCTCCCACAGGACCTATAATACACCTTTAGAGTTTTGAAACTATTACCTATCAAATTTTGAAAAAGAGAGGTAAACTCAGTACCTTCATATCCTAAGCATGCCAAACATTGAACTATCACCAATTCAGAAAATAACAATGGCAACATCCGATACGAAAACAAATAGAAATTCGTACCATATGTGCGATTGGCAACTACGACTCTCGCACCCTTCTCTTTTCCACCATAAGCAAGTGCCTTTCCAGCCCCGCCAGCTCCAATGACGACAAAGAGTTTACCGGCTAGAGGTGAGACAGCTCCATTGCTTGAACCATTTGAGCCTGCAGAAGAAAATGTTATTTGAGAACAAATCCGAATTTGAAACTGGGGATAGCTCAAACATAAGCAACCTCCTAGTGCCTCCTCAATAGCTCCAATAGCTCCAAGATAGTCGACGTTATAGCCAATCAACTTCCCATCACTCGGTTTCCTGATCATGCAACTAACTGCACCAATTGCCTGAAAGGATTCAACCAAGAAATGGATATTAAATTAGGCGATAAACTTATCATTGAACATGTAAAGGGATTGCTAAATACCTTAGCAATTGGATCGATTTCGTCACAACATTTAAGTCCAGCCTCCTTGTGTGGAATTGTATAGCTGCATTGAAAACCACAAATTTGTCTAATTATTTGGTGTGGATAATGAATATCGATTGTATTTTTGTTGAGTGGAAAAGGAAGAATACCACTTTCAACGTAGGCAAACCATATGGGAATTTCGAAGTAATAATTTGTACCTGTAGCCAACAAAATCGGGAGATGAATAGGTGTTGAGAAAGTTCGCGACACTATCAACCAGCAAAGGCAGGTAAATTCCATTAAATCCAGCTGATTCGAATGCTGCATTGTATAGATGAGGACTTTTGCTGTGCCCTATTGGATTTCCAATAACCCCATGTACTTTGGTATCAGGCCCTATGTGTCTAAAATTGTACAAGTCCAACAATTCTCTTATAGTTGGCTGCCCAGGAGCGGACACGACTCCTGCTTCAAGTGCACCAAAAGTGAGAAATCCACCGAATTTGGCACAAAGTATGCGGGACATCAGACCCCTCTCACCCATGGCAATTCCAATTGTTGGGACCTGCAATTTCCGTCAAAACGATTCACAAAGTTTGAATGAGTTCCTGTTACTTACTATGTTTCTTTTCTTTTTGAACTTTATATCATCACAGGAGGAGAAACCATATGACAATACCAAATTTAAGTTTGATAACCAAGCTTTAAAAAAAATAGTACTACTTACCTGAGAATGCACGAGTAGTTGAAAGATCCGAGCTGAATCAGTGATGTCTAGGGCAGTTGTTGCAATCTTCACTATGTCAGCTCCAGTACTTTGTATTCTCGCAGCAAGATTCCCAATTTCCTCAGAAGATGGAGTGTTTTGATAATTGTGGGAAGAAACAATTATTTTGACCTTTCCAGGCTTCTTGCCTTGGATTGAGTTGAAGAACTCATCAGCTACCTACAAGAGCCAAAGTAATTGTTAAGTGACTTAGTAAGTTGTTCCCTGTAACTTGAATAGAAACTCCGAAATCAAAACTCAAGAAAATAACCATTCATACATCATTTCCACAAATTGGGACGGCATCTATTGTCCTACAACACACACACATATTTTTTTTTTTTATCAAGAGTTGCTTTCCCTAGAGTTCTATCATTAGCTTTTGACTTTAGCACTCCATGGGGGGTGTGCTAAATCGACTGAGCAGAAGAACACTACGCAGATAAGTAGCGCCTGAAGGAGCCGGTACAGTCTCCTCTGCCTTTTGGATTCACATTAAGATGGTGCATTAAAATGCCAACACAAGTACGCAGAGTAGAAACATCGAATCTTCACAAGCATCTATTCTGCTTCATTCTATTGTGCTTTCAACGGTGTAAGGATGATCAGCTTGTTTGGAAGATTAAGCTGTGAGAATCACTCAAACTAGAGAGTGAGAGCAAGCAAAGAGAGAGTCGTCCTTGTATTTTCAGCTTTGTTTATTTGAAATTATGTTCAAAAGTTGCCTCATGTTGTATGGACTCGCGTCACGTGGTTCAAGTGCAAGAGTTTTCCAGCAACAAAAGGCAGTTGTTAAGGTAAGGTCATCGTTACACTTACACGTACGAAACATACTTTCTGCACTCATGATTGCGAGCAAGACCTTTTGTACTCACTTATAGTGTGCTTACTCGGCACAACCTACCCTTTTCCGGTGTATCCAAGTGACACCATAATAGCACCATGCTACAAGTTCTTGAGCAGATCTCGAACCAAAAGCGCCTACCTATTGTGGCGATGGTGTGCTCATGCTTGGGATCAGCATTGCACATACTTTACGCAAAAGGCCAAGAATTGTGAGTTTACATAGTTCTGGAGTCGTACAAGTTTTTTATACAATTGAATCCTCACATTACGAATGAAGTTGGTGTTTTAATCATCAATCTGCATCCCAAAAAATTCGAAGCAAGTTTTGACCATTTGCGCGTCGCAGAGGGACGCGGGGGCTCTGCTGCCCTCCACGGCGCAGGAGCCCCTACCCACTCCCATAAACGACAGCGTTTAAAGGAAAAAAAAACTCTAAGCCATTCTATTTGCGATCCTATGGAGCAGAAACGGGATTATAAGAGCCTTAAAGACAAAATTAAATTATGTCTCTTTAAAATAATATGATCAGAATAATAAGATCTTCGCACCGGTTCAAACGGATTGAAAACTGGAGTACTTAATTTTTTAACCATATTTTTTAATATATAAACCGTCTAACAAAATTAAGTGCTCAAATTTTCAATCCGTTTGAACATGTGCGAAGATGTTATTATTCTGACCATATTATTTTAAAGGATCATAATTAACTTTTGTCCCTAAATTCTCATAATCACGTTTCTGCTTTACGGGATCCTAAATAAAGAGAAGATACTTAATTATGAGAGCTCTCAAGACAAAAAGTAGTTATGATCCTTTAGAATAATATGATCAAAATAATACTAACATTTTTACATCGGTTCAAACGAATTAAAATTTTGAGCACGTAATTTTTTTAAGATTGTTATATATTAAAAAATATGGTTAAAAAATTAAGTACTCCAGTTTTCAATCCGTTTGAACAGGTGCGAAGATCTTATTATTCTGATCATATTATTCTAAAGAGACATAATTTAATTTTGTCCTTAAGGCTATTATAATCACGTTTCTGTTTCATAGGATCGCAAATAAAATGGCTAGGAGTTTTTTTTTCCTTTAAACTTTGTCGTTTATGGGAGTGGGTAGGGGCTCCTGCGCTGTGGAGGGCAGCAGAGCCCCCGGGTCCGTCGCAGAGAAGCTAGAATGAACGGATCCTATATGTGTTGGCATACATATTGAGCAATACTCTAAGATCATAGTCTGTGGCATAAGTTCTGCGAAAACAAAAGAAAAGCGACTAGCTTGTAGCTAGGCATGCCTTTAAGAATCATGTAAAATATACAGTAAGTAGCATTTGGAAATAATTGGTTCTGAGGAGGCAACCTTAAGTTCGATGTCAATATAATCGGCACCCAATTCCATGGCCCGACGCAGTGCAGCTTGTCGCGTTGATTCGTCCCCATCATATCGACCACCTTCCCATGTCGGTCTGGAATTAATGGACATGTTAATTCCATAAGAAAAAATGCAAAAGAATAGTACTATTTTACATTCATTCCCAAAAGGAGTTCTCCCTATTCAATACAAAAAATACAGCTTAAAAAGAATGAAATTTGTCAACAAAAAAAAAAAAAAACTTTAAATTTATTTTCTAAAAATAAAGAACTCAGTTACACTATCTAGTAACTCATCAGTTTTTGATAAATTCTCATATTCTGTACTCCTACTGAACAATCTTTTTTGACTATATGAAAATATCAAGGGCAGAACTAAGAAGACACAAAACCCTTTTTTTTTTTTTTATAAATTTTTTTTTATAAGTAACACAACCTCTAGTTGCTCTAAGATGGAGAGAAACCTCATATTGTGTGATTACGGGGAACGTAGAATTATCTACTTCAATTCAAGTATTTTAGAAAAACATTTGCATGAATTAAATACGTCGATAATATAGTATAGTTTAATGGCACATTTCCATTATATTATTGGACAGCATGCTAATGACAATAGTCAAGTTGTTTCGACTAAATAGTATTTTAGTTGATGTATGAGAGGAGAATAACTTGCCTAGAAATCTATAAAAAAAACATGAACAAATAAACACCCCCTAAGTTTATACTAATTTTCCTACTCCATTTAGTTTAGCGTAAATACCCCTAAGTTTGTACTAATTTCCGTACTTAATCAAATAAGTAGACCCCATGGATAGGAATTTTTTCTGGCTATAACCGTCGTTAGTAATGCCCGCACACATGAGGTGGGTGTCATATGTGTTTAGTTGAAGCCGCATTATTTTTGGCTAAATCGAGGCATAAGAGAACAACAGAAATATGCTTTATTTGACCAATTAAGTACTAGTATCGGAAGTTTGGATTTTTGTGGGTCTATATTTACGGTTAATCTACAATTAACCTACTGGGCGGACACCTACCGTACATTTCTTCTTCTTTTAATTAATTATATCAGATATCCAAATGACAATAACACCCTTCACTTCTTTACAACGGAACAAAACTAGTACTGCTACGGCAAATAGGGGACCACTCCTTTTTCACTCTTGCGTTTATCGTTTGTACATAAATATGGCATTGCTTTTACAATCAAGTTTCTGCTTTGTAGGACCTTAAATAACAAATAGATACTTAATTATAAATTTTAGAGACAAAATTCAATTATGAAACTTTAGAATAAAATAATAAAAATACTATAAGAACTTCAAACAAGTTCAAACGGATTGAAAATTAGATCACTTAACTTTTTAACCATATTTTTTTTATATGTAAATGGCCTCAAAAAAGGGTAGTGATAACGTCAAAACTCCAGCGCATAAAAGTCTTGTACACTGCACATGATATAAGTCTTTTGTGTACTAGAATTTTAGCGCCAACAAAAACAGTTTTGGCATTATCATTGGAGTACTTAATTTTTTTGAGACTGTTTATATATTAGAAAATTTAGTAAAAAATTAAGTGCTCTAAGTTTTAATCTGTTTGAACTAGTGCGAAGATCTTATTATTCTGATGATTTTATTTTCAATGGTCATAATTAAATTTAAACTCTAGACCTCTCATAATCAAGTTTTTGCTCTTTAAATTATCTCGTATAATGACCGGTTATTATATTGAAATAGAACCAATTTTTATGCACACGTTGACTAACTCCCGAGGATTTAATCCCATCATCTACAAGTAGAGAGCCCAGTTAAACTAAATTGAATGAAGACATCAAATCCTTACTGATATCCAATTGAGTTAGTTTTAATACGGCTTCTTAAAAATATTTTAAATAAATTGAACGGCTTGAATTATTTGTCTGGATATTCCTACGTACATTTTTGATATACTTTTTGTACTATGATTTTTTGGATAAAAAAAATAACGGTGTCCCTGGAGTAAATTTCTCTTCTTTTTTTTGTGTGTGAAAAGCACTGCCATATTTGTGTACAAACGATAAAGCGCAGGAGTTAAACGGAGTGGACCCCTATTTGACGTCTTGTAGGAGCATTTGTTAGTTTTGTTATGTGGTAAAGAAGTGAAGGGTGTTATTGTCATTTGGATATTATAAATTATAAATTAAAGGAGGGGAAAATATACGGCAGGTGTAAACTCTGAAGTTTTGCTTTTGTGTGAAAGGACTTCCATCGGGAAACGAGAAAGGGCCCTTTTACCGTGGAGTGGAGTGCAGTGGTGCGTTCCTTATATTTACGGCAGGATTTGATTTTCATAAATACCCATCTCTTTCTCTAAATTCATTAGAATATAATAGATTACAATTAATGAATGACAAAAAAGAGAGAGTAGACAGACAGTTCTTTTCTGAAACTTAAACTAATCAAAAATGCTAGAGACACATCGGTGTAACATACTTCATCCACATCCCTCCCTCCGTCTCTCTTCAAGTGTTTATCTTCGTAACTTTAACTTATTAAGGAGATATATCATTACACCTTTCTAGATCAACTTTTTCCTCTTACCTTCTATGGAAACAGCATCATTACACTTTTACTCATTAACTTTTTAAAATGAAATCTACTTTTAGGGGCAAAATGAACAATACACAAACTTTTGTTCACTAACTTTATAAAATAGACATTTATTAAGGGACATTCTAAAATAAAATACTAGACTTTAAAAAAATGTTAGAGGGAATATCTATTTTCCCTGGCTCAAATTTTTTTAGATGAGCTGCTTTACAAAATTCTTATAAGTTCAAGAAGAGCCTAAAAAGGTCCAATTAGACTGGACTAGCCAGTATGTGACTGGACTAGAAGAAATACCAATACAGAGGATAAAATATTCGGCGTCAATTGGGCACCGCCATGTGATGCATTAGAAAATTTAATACACTCGACAGATCGAGAGAGAGAGAGAGATTTGCACCTGCATGTAATGAGCGTGGGGAGAGGAGACTGTTTAATGAGAATATCAAGATGTTGGCTTGCGGAGAAGTTCTTCAACCAGTCAATCCGAACCTCAACGAGGTCAACCCCCAGCTCTCTCGCCTTCCCCATCTGTATCAGCATCTGATCCACGCTCTCTGCCATAACCGGAGCGCAGATCGCCGTCGCGTTCCTCCTCTCTTTCACCGTCGCATTCCTCCTCCCACCTTCCCCGGCCAACTGCATGCAATTTCACCACATGCATGCGCACAAACACACACTCAAAAACCAAAAAAAAGAAAAGAAGAAGCATTGGAAATTAAAAAAAAATCAATCCAAACAACATTACCTACTCACATGTACATAAATTAATGTACAACAAAATGCAGTGGTGCTTGAGTAGATACGTACCGGTATGCTGCTGAGAGTCATTTCGTTTGTCCTCTTGGGGGTTTTCTTCTGCTTTGTTGAATTGTTGTTTAAGACTTCAGTAGCAGTCCTTCAAATGTCCAACTATATATATTTCAAAAAAAATTGGTGGAGAGAGAGAGAGAGAGAGAGAGAGAGAGAGAGAGGGGTAGGTTCTTCAATAGCGGGTGGGGGTTAGGTGTGTAAATATGGTGAGTTAGAGAGATACTATAAATACGTACGTTGTCTGGAAAGTTAGCTGGTGGTTCTACCTTGATTTGGTGCCCGTACAAGTTGAGTAAAAAACTCAATTATTTGGTATGAGTTTGGGTAAAATGTGTGAAATTGCAACAAGGGTAAATATGGTGAGTAAGAGAGATACTTCCTGTGTTGGGTTGCTTGTTTAATTTTAATTTTGTTTCCAATTATTACCCTATATATTTCTCCAATTATTACCATATATCTCTAATTATTAATTTCATTTCTCTCTCTATCTCTCTCCAATCATTATCATATTTTTCTCTTCACCAATTACCAAAACTAAACTATACTAAATTACCAACCAAACAAAGCCACTATAAATACATTGTCTGGAAAGTTAGCTGGTGGTTCTTGCTTTGGTTCTACCTTGATTTGGTGCACGTAGAGGTTGAGTAAAAAACTCAATTATTTGGTAATGAGTTTGGGTAAACGTGTAAAATTGCAACACGGGTGTTTAATTTTTAAACATGATCTTACTGTTTTGCCATTGTAACTATTTACACCTCCAGATTTCACATCTTATGCAAAATTTATACTTTCTTCGGAATTCACACTCTTTTTAGAATTTACACTTCTGAAGATGTAAATTTTGGATTCTGGGTAAATTCTTGGTATGAATTGTTGATGTGAATTGTGGGTGAATTCTAATATAAATTCTTGGTGTGAATCCCCAAAATTTCAAAAATTCACACCACAAAAAAAAAAAGAAAGAAAGAAAGAGAGGAGGCCATTGTCTACCCATAATAGATTAAAATAAGTTCTCATCACTATTTCTCATTAAAAAAAAAGATTTAAGTGATAAGATACAGAGAGAGAAAAAGAGAGAGGGTAAGAGAAAGAGAGGCCATCATCTTCTTTCTTTTTCCTCTTCTGCAATGCAACTCTGCTTCTTCGTCCAAGACACGCTAGTTTCACGTACTAGCGACGAATTATCCGTGTGCTGGCTACACAGCTCCATTTTTTACGGGTCCGGTACCAATCTATTCGTATCGTCGAGATGCACGAGACTCATGTATCAATTTGAATCTTGGATCAGATTTTCGTTTCTGCAATTTTGGAAAGCAGCGCTTCTGGCGGCGTGTGAGGGCCACGTCGGGATCTTTCCGGTGATGAAAAGGCTTCTCAAGAATCGTCTTGATGAGACGATGTTGTTTCTGGTGTCGAAGTTGATTTTCAACCACTCCTCCACGCTGACGAAAAACAACTCTATTTCGACGCCGATGCCCTCGACGAAGAACAACTCTCCTTCGTTCCTTACAGGTATACCCGCACGTCGACGACCAAGTGCGAAGTGAGGCGAACTCCGGCAACCACGCTGTACAGCGACAGAAGGTTTGAACTCCAGCGACGAAGGAGACGAAAGGATTCTAGGGATTCTCTACTTCTTTCCATGCTGTACGACGAAGGATTTGAGCGGTTGAAGATGAAAGCGGGGTAATTTGGACAGATCACTCAAAACAGGACTTATGCAGAAATAGTGCGACGGGGAGTTGGGCTGGACGGGCACATGGGGACAAAACAGGACCGACCAGTAAGAACCCCAAGTTGGAAAAATACATCTCAAGGGTAAAACCCAAACTACTAAAAGATCTACAAGAATCCGCAAAAGATAAGACAATAAAACTCAACTCAACACCCAAAATAAACAAATCACAGTCCAAACACCCAAATCTAGATCCGCCCACCCAAGCCAATCCTTTAAACCCTAACCACACCTACAACCACCGTCATACAAACCACCGAAGCCCAGTCTTGCTGTTAAGCCGAGCCGACATCTCCCAGATGTAGAGACCGACGGCGGAAACCAGCCTACGACAATGAAGGCCGAAACAATCAAGGTAAGAGGGTAAACCACCACCTCCAACTGCAAAAACCCAACCAAATCCCAGTATCTTCAATCTTCAACAGCAAGAGCACCACCCCATAGCAACGAAATGCCGGCCCCATGCTCGATTGAGAGCTCGGACAACCGCCAACTGGATTTCAACACACAAAACAACCAAAGCAAATAACCACAGGAGCCACCTCACCGCCACCGGACAGGACCATCACCGAACAAGATTGCCACCTTTACCAATCGATTTTTGGAAATATGAAAACCTGCAGAACAAAAATTAGCAAACAACTACTACACCTCCCACACCACCAGTGGCGGAGCCACCCTATGGCCACTGGGGGCACCCGCCCCCACTGCACGTTCTTCTTTTTTTTGAAATTGGTAGTTTGAGTTTGCCCAATATTTAAAGCAAGACACATGTTATTAGATTAAATACTTGTTAAAATACAAATGACTTGTTTGAATTGTTACACAACTAAGCTCCACAAAATCAATGTCTGCAATCATATCAAAGTAAAGATTCGGTGAATTTATTGAAGAGTGAGTAATTTTCACCCAGTATAGACAATGAATAATACGCATATATTCACCTAGTGTTTAGGTATATGGGAAAACAAAATAATACTCCAAAACTTAAAAACTCTCATTTGCAACACGATGTAACAACCAACACAAAAATCACGCTGCATCACCACAACCATCAAGTCATTGGTTGGTGGGATGTCGTCGGGAGTTGGCTATCGTCAAAGATTTTGTTCTTATAATACCCCTAGTGATGTATATTCCTAGCTATGCCACTGCACACCACCGCCCTCCACCAACTACACCACCAGCTGCCGCCCTCACCAACGTCCACCACACAAGCTCGGGCCAAAAATATAAAAAACTAAAGTGTTTTTTTTTTATCCGCATAAAAAACTAAAGTTAAAAAAGCTAAAGTTACGAGGATGTTAAAAAAGCTAAAGTTACGAGGATATAAAAAAGATACCATCAACCAAAAGATATGAGCAGTAAAGTTAGAAGAGGCCATGATATAAAAGCTAGGGTTTTAGCTAAAGTTAGAAGCGGTCATGATAAAAAGCTAGGGTTTTAGCTAAAGTTAGAAGCGGTCATGTGGGACAAAAAGATATTAAAAAGCTAAAGTTAAGAGAATATAATGGATGGATTTTCTTGATAAATATACCATCAACCAAATAACTAAACCAATCGCATTCTCAAAATGATTAAAATAAAATAAAATACATACATTCTCAAAGGAGTATTTTGTTACAAGCATTGGGGAAGGGAGGTTCTCAAGTTTCAAACCAAAATATGATCGAAACAGCACTTACGTGCTCAACTTAAGACACTGTGCTATTTTACTGTTGCTTACATATATGCAGTCTCAATGGTCTTGACATCTAACAAACGAGCTAGGTCCGTTTTAAAAAATTGGGAATTAGGTTTCTTTTCACGATTGGAATTTCATGCTGATGACGAATATATATTGGTTTATTATTGTGTTTTTTTTTTGTTAGATGTACCACTTATAACCAACCAACCAACTCAGAAATCAAAGGATATAAAACCCTATACAAGTACCTTTACAAAGAAGCAAAACCTTACAATTAACAAGCTACATCTGCAGAAAAAGAAGAAAACAAAAGAAAACTAAGGGATAGCTGGCATTCCCAAGGGCCTTATTTGAGATAATTCCGTTGGCTAGCTACAAATTAAGCGTTTGATTCTCAAAAGAGTTTGGGAAATGCATCCAAGTACAGACCCTAGCCCTATATAAGTTGTATGTTATCATCAATATTAGCTAGCTAGGACGTCATTAGAGCTTCTAGGCTGGGTCTTCCACCAAAAATATTCTGGAGTTCCTCGAATCTCAGCCCAAATGAAATACAGTAGTACTCTTGCTGCTAAAGCTAACTTAAACAGCTAGCGAGGACCACTGAAAGCTAGCTTTTTTAGAGCATCCGCATTAGACTCTTTAGATTTTTTACGAAATTACACCTCAAAAGTTCACTTTATTACTTTAGCTACTCGCTTTTAAAATGTCTATTGTATCAGACTCTCTACATTAAAGTTATCTCATTGAAAATATTATTTACTCTCATTTTCTTCTCAATTAAATATTTCTTGCCAAAGGCCCTGTTTAGGGCACAACAAATGGGTCAAAACTTAATGATTTTTGTGGAGCTCATTACAAATTTTACAAAGATAATTCAAATTGCAAGTCATTTTTTAAATGTTTTTTTTATGGGTTTTTGAAAAAAAAAATAGCTCAATCCGATATCAGTAAGAGTTATTTCAGAATTCATAGAGTGGCTCTTACCGATATCGGATTGAGCTGATTTTTTTCAAGCACCCATAAAAAAACATTTCAAGAATGACTTACAATTTGAATCATTTTTGTAAAATCCGTAATGAGCGCCGCAAAAATCATTAATTTATTGCCCATTTATTGTGCTTCAGGCAGGGCCTTTGGTAGAGTGCTTTTTGGAATGGATTTGGTGTAAAAAACAATAAAATACTAGTTTAACCTTTGAACAGTGCATCGTCTCTACAAACGAGTGACCGTAGCTTTTGTAATTTGATTCAATGACTAGCGAGGCTGAAGCACGTAGGATTCTTGCACAATTACTCGCTACTCTAGTGCCACATGGGCGGTAGCGAGACACATGCAGATGCTCTTAGCTTGGCAGAACCCTGTTGCACAGTTATTTGGAATCTACTCAGAATCACGACCCAAACAGTACTGCTAGAGAAAACACAGTACTCAAAGAAAATACAGTACTATATATGTTGCAATGACTCACCACACCGATCGAGAACACAAAACGCATGCAGACAGGCTCAATTAATCTCCATGCCGGCCCCATCTGAGAAGCCTTAATTTCTATGGTTGCTAGCCTTTTCTTGCATGCTAACCATAAAATAAAGGAAGGACCACTTGGATACATTAATATTAATTGTCGGCAGACCAAACAAGAGAGGCCCAAGGAACCTTAAATTTGGACCTTGGTCTATATATGTCTAATAGCCTCCCACGTATGTTTTGCAGTGTCGTAATTACCAGTCGGAGAGGTAGTCCATACCACTTCATCACTGCTAGCTGTCCCTCCGAGGCTGGCTGTAAAGAACTTAATTGGAATAGAAAGTTAGTTGAATCTGTTGGAGCAGGTTTGGTCTCGGCCTAGCTAGGCCAATTCCAATCACCATTAAGGGGTAACATAGTTAACCTTTGCATACAAAGCTAGCTCAGCCCAAATTAGCTAAATCAATTCCGCTTTCTTTCCAAAACATTCTTTTTCAAAAAAGAAGATAATTTCAAACTCAAATATTATAAAAATGAAAAATAATTTCTTATTTTTTTTGCATTATTTAAAAGATCTCAATGAGATTTATCAAACAAGATTCATATTGGTACAAAAATGATTTGTATAAACACATAATTTTTTAGTTTGAATTTACCCTCTTTTTTAAAAAGAACTTTTAAAAAGAAAGTGGAACACTCCCTTAAATCTATCATCAAGAAGCTTGCATAGAGGGCCTTAATTTGGGTTGTCAGTTGTCAAACTGAAGAAAAGTACTGTCACCATCTCCTAAAGTACTGTGTTTCACAAAAGGCTGGCTCACATCTATGTAGCATGGACACAGATACGGATACAAGACACGATAATTTTTAAAAAAAAATGGTGATACAAACATGACAGGGGACACGCCACATGTATAAATAAATAAATAAATAAATTATATATATTATGAACTATTGCATATGAACAATTTCTCAAATTGTATAAATTATTTTCAAAGGTATAATTAGAGTTTAACCCAATTGGTGCAGTAGCCAAAAAGGAGGCATACCACTTTAGGCATTCCAAGCCTAAAGTGGCAAGATTGTAAATAATTGACCGTGGATTTAGGTGACGGGCTGACCTAGGTTGGCTATGTGTCATGTGTATTTTAGCCGTTCGAGGCCATTTAAGCCTCGGGAAGCCCGTTTTTGCCGTTTTAGGAAATAATCGTTTCGCTTATAACTTTCACCCGGAAAGCCCGTTTCAGTTCGTTCTTTTCGGAGAAGTCTTAGTTTTTTCTCTATTTTATGATTTTGTAATAATTTTGGTTTTTTTTCCAAATTAGTAATTTTCCCGTTATTTCCCATTTTTAACTAGGGTTAGGGTTTGATACTTATATAATAAGTTGTAAGCCTGGGCTACGCAGTTGATTATTGATAAAAAAAAAAAAAAAAGAGTCAGAGAATGTTTCTCTAAACTGTTGCATTTGTGATTGTCCTTGTCGCTTCATTCATCAGTTTCTTATACGCTTTCCTGCATCACCAATTTTTTAGAATAATTTCATATTAATCTCCAAAAATTAAAAATATTACATTTTGATCCCAGTCGTATTCCCCGCGTGTCCCCTATCAAAAAACGCCACGTCCAATACGTGGATACGATGCTCTTTTGGATAGGTTGGTGCTTCATAGGCTCACATGTCTGAGCTTCATCAATTTCCTAACAGTCCATGAGCAGTCTTGAGTCGCCCTCATGGCCCAACATGAAGCACACGACAAGGTTTGGGAAATGGCAATGCATACAGTACCTAACTTGGTCAGTTTGACTGAAGGTTAATCCCACCAAACTTCCGAGCTAACTTTCAGTACAACATGGAAATTTAATTTGTTGATGGTGATAGATATCTCATCAATAAGGGGCAATAAAAGTGGGGAAAAAAAAAACCCCCCAAATATAAACTTATTATAAGCCCTGCTAGCTAGCTCTGCTCTTATACTCTCAGTTTTGCTCATAACTGAAATACAAGTAAACCCAAAGGTTGTGCACACTGCTTGTCAATGGCGTCCGGAAGCTTTTTGGTACTCACTTCCAGCATTTGTTTTCCATCGAATTTGGTTTAATGTGGGAAGTTCATGGTGAAAAACAAACACTATTTCATGCACGCTTGGTGATATTGGTTCTACATTTTGTTCGTCTTCGTTTTCTGGTCCTCAGAAGAAATAGAAACACCGAAAAGCTCAAAAAACGCTCCTCTTTTCGTAATGTTCTCGCTTCTTTTGTTGAAACAAATCACGAACTCTTGAAAACAATTTTTTATTTTTTATTTTGGTTGTGCATGCTGAAAAGTGAGTTGAAGAACAATTTTGGGTAGTTCTATCTCTTATTCTCTTGGTTATGTGAAGTTGGCTGCTTTTTTGGATGTTCAAAAGCAATAAAAACATTAAGAAAAGAAAAAGGTTTCCACAAATATGATATTGTACGTTTTTGTGCAAAGTGAGTTTTTTAAAATTTAAAAGTGTACTTTTGTGTTTCTTAACAATATGGTACCGATAATTTATCAATACTTTTGTGCTTTGTGTTTCTAGATGTTTTTTCCATTATAAAATACCAATCATTATATAACTACAAATACTTATATAAATATTTATACAAATCCACTCACATTCATATTGGAGTCCACACAGAGCACTACACCTCTAGTATGTATGAGCCCCACCAAAAGATGTGAATGTGAGTGTAAAATATATGTGTAAATGTTTGTGATTGAATAATAATTTATAAAACGGAGAGAAATTGACAGTGATATTTTTGTTCCTTAAAAGTACCCGAATCGTTTTTTAGGAAAAAGATCAGACATAATTTCCAAAAATCGTTCACGAAACAAATCTTTTGTTCTTAACCCCAAAGGGATAGAGGTGGGCAACATGTCGTATTGTGTCATGTTATCTCGTGTTTATGTCAAAATTTTCTCAATCCTAAACGAACTTGTTTAATTTTTTGTGTTACCGAGTCGTGTCATATTTGTATTCCTTGTGAAAAATAGACAATCTTAACCTACTAACTTCGTGTCGGGTTCGTGTCCTTTAAATTCTCATCCCGTGTCGTGTCGTGTTCGTGTCAGAATTCTCTTAACCCTAACCCGACCTATTTAACTTTTTGTGTTATCGTATCGTGTCATATTCGTGTTCCGTGTCAAAAATAACTAACCCTAATCCGCTAACTTCGTATCGGGTTCATGTAATGTCAAAAATTACCACGCCTACAAAGGGGTTGTTCCGGTACTCTTGGCGTGAGACTTAGGAGTTTGTTTTTTCCTAAGATCTCGAGTTCAATTTTTCTTCCCAGCAACACTTAGAGCCACTCGACCCTCACGAGGAAGCGCGTGAAACGGCTGTGTATGTGAGGGACTATAGAGATTAGTCCGAGGGGCGCGAAAGCTGACCCGGTACACGCTACACCACCACAAAAGGAAAAAAAAAAGACTTATGTTCTTCAAAAATGGTACGGAAAGCACTTTGTTAAACTTTTCCTAATCTGTGTTTTGTTGGTTTGTTTAGTTTGCTGGTTCCGATGCCGAAACAAGTAGCAGAGGGCTGGGAAGCGGTACCACGCTGCTCTGCACTCCGCTGATGGGGACGACGGTGGATGAAATGCTGATTGAGATGGGAAAAGCCAAGGAAATTGGTGCTGACGTTGTGGAGATAAGACTGGACTGTCTCCGAGAATTCAGTCCCCACCAAGACCTCGAAATTCTAATTCGAAAGTCTCCTTTGCCTACCCTCGTCAGTTACAGGTAAACTGGTCCGAACTTCTGTGTTATAAAAAAAAAAATTACTACTCCTATATGTGAATCTCAAATACTATGTGGCTCGGTCTTTTGGTTTATTCGTTATGTTTATGAAGTTTTTGCAGTAGTTTCCAGTTTAATTACTCTTACCAGTATGGTTCTCGATCACTCACCTTTCTCTTGCTATCACTTATGGTCATGTTAAATTTGAGATTACTCTCTCCGTCCTAGTCCTAAAATGAATGACCGTGAACTAGTTGTCCCAAGTTTATTGTCCGTTTTGAATCAGCAAAGGGACCCCCACCTTTGCCTTTCGATCTCTCTAACTAATTAAGGAAATTGATATTTGCGATCCCAAAATTACTGATGGCGCTCCACTTATAATGTAAAATTATTAGAGTATCCATAGTGAAATAACTAAAAGTCAATAATCAAAAGTTGCAACATCATCTTTTGGTTATCCATTTAAGGGATATCTAAGGTTAGCAATGTAAAGGTCCACAATGCTACAATAAAAATTGAATAACCAAAACTTGTCACATCACATTTTCAACTTATAAAATCTAAAAATTGTGACATAAAAAATATATTTTTTAAAATAGTTTTCAAACTAATAAAAACAGGTTATTGGAAAAAGAGAAAATAATTTTTTGAAAACTCAGGATTTTAAAAAAAAACAGTTTTTGAAAAAAAGGTTTTAATAAAAAACTATTTTGACCAAAAAAAACTGTTTTTATAAAAAACTGTTTTGGGATATAAAAACAGTTTTTGCAAAAAAATAAAAAATGTTTTTCAAAGAATTTTTCTTAGAAACATGTTGAAAATGGAAGAGAGAGAATATTTTTGTATAATGATGATGTACTTGATTGAGAAAATATAGGAACAACTTGGTTTGGTTACTGGCAAAATGTTGCTAATTTTGATTATTCAAGAGCCAAAATTTGATGAGTTGCTAAAACGTTGCTAAGTTTGGTTATTCTAATAAGAGCTATTTTTGAGCAAATGTTGTTAACTTTAATAACCTTTCTGATTTTGATTATACCACTGTGGATGCTCTTAGTAACTTTATGAATAAAGTAGAACGCCATCAGTAATTTTGGAAGCACGAATATCAATTTCCATAATTAAGGTATTGCTACTATAGGACAAAAATAGTGATGCTTGAGGGGCGTTTTTGGAAAGGTATAACTGATCTTAACTTATCCTTCTTTAAGATTAAGTTCCCTATCCATTCAACGGGATAAATAATGGAGATGTTAGGGGCACATTAATTTATCGCATATCAACTACATCCCTCTCATATACATGTGAGTCCTTAGCAGGTCCTTAGCATATATTGTGAAATTTTCACACATGCATGTGAGAGAAGTGTGATTAAGGTGTGACACATTGATGTGTCTCTAACATTTCTCTTAAAAAATGGGGAGTGATTTTGATAATCTCTTTTTTGACATTCACACGCCCTTTTTTTGTTTTTTAGTCTTGAAAGTGTATGTAAATTTTTTGGTAAAAGACCAAAAAGGAAATGTGAGTATCAAAAAAGGGAATGTGAAAATCAATTTCCTAAAAAATTTACCCTCCTTCGCTATTGTTTATATATGTAACCAACCATGATGTACTAGACAAAAAAAAAAAGGAAATGATTTTGCCACTCTCTTTTTTGTTAATGCCACTCCCCTGCAAGTGTATTTTTCACAAAAAATACACTTGTAGGGGAGTAACGTTAAAAAAAATAAGTAGCAAAATTAGCAATTAAAAAAAATTATGAATATCAAAAAAAAAAATGTGAAAATCAATTTCCTTAAAAATTTACCCTCCTTCACTATTGTTTATCTAACGACCCATAACATACTCTATCTTCTTTTTCTTCCTTTTCATTTTTGTCTTATCAACAAGTGATACTTTACAAAGCTTAAAATGGTTGGACGAAAATTATACAAACCATTTTAACCTCATGGTCTAAGCTTTTTGAACACTCGTTCCAAAGTCACTTTGAATACATATGACTCCGTTTGTTTCGATGTAATATAAAATATTTTTTCAGAAAACAAACTTCAAACTTTTATATATTTTTCGATTTTTGATCGGCACATGAAAAATATTTTCAAATATTTTTCAGAAATTTACAAAATAATATAGAGAGAGAGTGTGATATCTGAGAATAAGGGAATTGAAATGTGGGTCAAGACTGATGATTGAAGAAACTGAATAGTGAGAATTGCAGTATAATGCAGTCGATTCATTTCAAAAAATAACTTACAGAAAATTTAAGGGTAAATCATTTTCATCAAATTAGTGAAAAATGTTTTACATGTAAAATGTTTTCCTCATTTTTTAGACTACCAAATATCAAAAAATAGTTAAAACATTTTATCGAAAAATATTTTACGTCCAAACAAACAGAGCCTAAGTTTGACATATTTCATTTGTGGTATAAATTAAACATAAGTGACGATGCTTGGTAGTCATGTTCAGTGTACAAGACTCTTTATTTATTTTTATATTTGAGTCTAATTGGGCAGTGGACTGACCAACTTATTTTTCTCCTATACTTGGGTTTCTGATAAATGTAGAAAAAGCAAATTAATTTTGTTTTGGGAATTTTTAATATACTTTTTGCACTATACTGCTTAGGCCAATTTGGGAAGGGGGTCAATACGAAGGTGATGAGAAGAAGCGGCAAGATGCACTTCGTCTGGCCATGGAATTCGGTGCTCATTACATTGATGTCGAGCTTAAGGTTAAATACTCTCTCTCTCTCTCTCTCTCTCTCTCTCTCAACTCCCTGCCACCTCAACTAATCGTGAGTAACTAATCTTACCGTCCATTTGCGAACTCCCAATTAAAGACAGTTCTAAAAAAGAGTTAAAAGACCGGCTATCCTACCGTCCATTTGCTTATGACTACTTGGCAAACCCCTCAAGGTTGATTGCTCTCTGCCTCTCTCCCGCTTGAGGGGCTCGGATGGGCACATAATTATTAGCTTAAGGATATGATGTCATCAGTTCTTTTTGCCTACGTAACAATTTCAAAGACTTTAAAATTTTCTTTCACCGTTCAAAATAAAAAATTGCTCTCTCTCTCTCTCTCCTGCTCGCACAAAACAGTTTTCTTTCTCTCAAACAATAGGTTTCGAAACCGGATCAGTGTTACCGATCAAAAAAACCAACTCAGTATGTCGCAGATAAACGGATACTTATTAGAGAAGAAAAACGTATCGACCTTCTAACTGAAAACTAGAGAACAGGAGGAAAAGAATTAGTAGTTGGCCTTGCTGTTACGATACACTGAGATTTAGCCTTACATCGCTCCGATTCGTTAAGAATTGAATACCCCAGAAAACTAGTAGTATTATTTAGCAGGCCAAACCCGACGGTCTTTGGTGTTGTAAAATGAACAAACGATCACTCCAGTTATTTTCGAAAGTGTAAGCCAATTTGTAAAAGTAAGTATGCAGAGGCAACTCGATACAAGAGAGTACGTTTTAAATGGGTGTCGCTAAGGTGTTTGTTGACATGTCCGTAAAAGGGGAGGGTGGTGTGCACCAGTATTGAAAGTACGGCTGTAAACGAGCCGAGTCGGGTCAAGTAGGGCTTGAACAGTTTGAGGACTTTTGCAGCTATGTTTAAATCTCAATAGATAATTGATATCTCAAACGAATTTTACTCGAGTTGGCCATGATCCGAACACAAAGAGCTTTCCTACGTATTTACATACATAATGTAAGTTTATCAGGCCAAGAGTTCTAGCTGAACATTATGTAGAATATTTGTGGGTTTCAAACTTGGTTTGTTTATATTACGTGGCGATTTAAAGGGAGCTCTTAATGAGACGCATTGAGCTTTGGGAGTCGGGTTCAACGGAGGTGACGTCGTTAGAGTAAGGATTAGTTGCGGTATGCAGAACTCGTTTGGTTCATCCTATTAACTCCGCTCTCATCCCATCTAGTAAAGTATCTTCCAAATTTGACTTCGTTGTTAGCCCATCCATACCCAAGCCAAATTGAGTTTTTTCTTTTGAGTCCCTTTTTTTTTTTTGTGAGGAAATAGTTGTAGATCAATGGGGAGCATAAGCAAGTTCAGTGCTTCAAACCTCTGTAATCCATCGATTTTATAAACTTTTTATTTTTATTTTTATAATGACTGTACTTTTATAAAGCTCAAAAACCTATCAGAAAAACCAATCCAGGGGTATGTCCCTAGCAATACAAACAGACCTGCAACCAAATGAAGCAGAACTAAAACAAGACTCCACAAGGAAACAGAAACAAACATGTACACCACACTACACTTTGTTTTGTTTTTTTATAACCAGGCGTTCGGGCCAACTTACGTGTATCTTGACTAGGAGACCAATCCCGCCGTCCATAGCAAGGGCCCTATTTAAAGCCAGAGCAACACTACACTACAACACTACAAATTTCAAACTCATATTTGAAGGATCGACTAACCATAGAAGGCTTCACTCCTTTCATGGAACTCAAAAAAGCTCTAACAGAGTTAATAGTCATCAGGGCAGTCTTATCAACCTGTGATGATCTCTGCTGAAAAACTCTGCAATGAATATAAAAGGCAGCCAATGAACCCTTCATGATTCTACATCTAAAGCCATCACCTTGGAATAGATAAAAACTTTAAGGATTTGAAAAATCAAACAAGGAGAACAAATTATTGATATTAATCGACTTCCGTTGCTCAGAAACACAAATATATGCGACTCACTCAAGAGTTCAACATTCACATATGTTGCAGGTTGCTGATGAGTTCACCAATTCAATTTTTGGAAAGAAGCCGGAAAAGTTCAAAGTCATCGTTTCTTCTCATAACTTTCACAATACACCATCAACCGAGGATATTGGCAATCTTGTCGCAAGAATGCAAGCTGCTGGAGCTGATATAGTCAAGATTGTAACAACTGCCCTTGACATCACCGATGTGGCACGTGTTTTCCAAATCACCGTGCATTCTCAAGTAAGTATTCGCTCAAAATGGTTTCAAAGCTCTTTCTGATATTGCAACGGGATTTGGACCTCAAATACCGTTATTTACCTATGTATTGCCGATACTGTTTGATAGGGGTTGATATATGGACGTATCACGAGACTGCAATATAAAACCCTGGTTCATGGTACACGGAAACCGAAGTCCAAAAACACTCACTGTTATTTACTTGGTTTTCATTTTTGTGCCTTATCAGTTTTCGAAAAATTCAGAAACATCATTTTCATGAATTTGAAAACTGAATGAAATTTTCAGGAAAACCAAATTTTCAGGAAAATTCTTCCAAACACAATTTTAAGAGTAGTTTGCCAAATGGTCTCTAAACAAAAAAACAGAATTGAAAACAAAACTAGTCCCATACAAACTTTGTTTTCTAGGTTTGTTATTAACAATCAGCTGATATTGGCAGATCCCAATAATAGGAATTGTTATGGGTGAGAGGGGTTTGATTTCTAGGCTGCTAAGCCCCAAATTCAATGGATATCTGACTTATGGTGCACTTGAGGCTGGTGCCATATCAGCTCCCGGGCAAACAACTGCAAAGGATTTGTTAGACTTGTACAACTTCAGACTTATCAAGCCAGATACCAAAGTTTATGGCATCATTGGGAAGCCAGTTGGTCACAGCAAGAGCCCTCTTTTGTTCAACGAAGCATTTAAGAAAGTTGGTTTGAACTCGGTTTATGTCCATTTGCTGGTGGATGATGTGAAGAGGTTCTTCAACACCTATTCATCTGTTGATTTTGCTGGATTCAGGTGAAATGTCAGATTTTGATGGGCATTTTTTTTTTCCTTCAAATTTCTTAGTGTGTGTTATGTGACATCACATGAGAAAGTGTAAGAACATGCTTTTCACCCCAAAGTACTTAATTCACACTTTGTCCCTCAAACTGAAGGTCCTCTTAATTCCATTTAAAGTCTTTTGAGACGATTGGTATTTCTTTAGTTCGACCCAATTAGTAAATGTCTACTTGACTGACAGGAATGCCCAATGGTGTTGATCAACAATACCCGAGTGAAATCCTATGATACTTAAATGGCCATAATGCGGAAATTTAATCGTGTGGCATTTCTTGCTGTAGAGTCGGATGTCAGTTAGCAATGAAGTCCATAGCAAAAAAAAGATAGAAGCTGATATGTTGCCCAGAAACTCGGTAGTTGATCAAGGGGTAAATTGAGAAAATTGAAATCAGCTTCTGAGAACTTTTAAGGTGCAAAGTGAAAGGTCCCGGTAAAGGATGAAATCTGTTCGCGGAACTAGTCTAGACCATGCTTATATAATTTTCTGATCACAACTGTTAGTTGACGCTAAAAGGGACTAATTTGCAACGCAGTTGTACAATTCCTCACAAGGAAGTTGCACTTGAATGCATGGATGAAATTGACCCGATTGCCAAGGTATTCAATGATCTGTCAGAAATTATGAACTAACCAAATTTTCTCAAGTGTTGTTTATCGTGCTGTGGTGAAAGAATATAATTTGTATCTGTAACTAAATTCTCGTAGAAAATTGGAGCTATTAATAACATTGTCAGAAGACCAGACGGTACTTTGAAGTCTTACAACACGGACTATATTGGTGCCATTTCTGCAATTGAAGATGGGCTACGAGGTATACAGTGTTCTTTAGAGACATGAAAGATCATAAGAATTCATAAGTTCTTTGTGACGCTCTAATTATTGGCTTTTCATCTTTTCTTTTCAGAGTCAAATGTTTCAATCCCTGCAGTTGGTTCACCCTTAGCTGGTAAATTGTTTGTCGTCTTGGGAGCTGGAGGTGCTGGTAAGTCACTTGCATATGGTGCACAGCAAAAGGGAGCAAGAGTTGTTGTTGCAAATCGCACATTTGGTATGTCCTCAACTGTTGGTACATCTATTGCTGTGTTTTAGTAATTGTTAGCAGGAAAGCTTTCCAGTGCAAAAACCATCACTCTACCAGTAAGTAATCCGGTATGAGCTGGAGGGAAGGGGGAAAAATTCGCTTCTTTTTTCTCCATTTGTAACATTCAATTAGGACCGGTAGCACTACTACCATCTGCTGAAAAATTGCAGAAAAAACAGAACTGAGCTCATTTTGTCTCGGGCATCAACTAATGTAAGTTCTAACGGAAAGAAACACATAGTAAACCTCATCCTTTTTGAGCTTCGCGTGTCATTTTGGTGCCTTAAACCTCTAATGCCATCCTCTCTTTTTTTCTGTTGCTTGAGTTGATTGTTTCGAGTATTTGTTTTTGTCCAAAAGCAGTTCACCAAACATGATTTTTCTGGAAAATGAAAATGGAAAACAGAAAATGATAACTAAAATTATACCCAACAGGCTTGGTTTCGCGATATGCAAATGTTGAAAACGTACCTTCCAAGACTAAGACCGCTTACTTTGTCTTCAGTTTGTATTCGCGATTGCACCCTCATGTATGCGCGTGGGTTGGGGCATGCACATAGAAAGTCATTTCTTTTCTGCAACAATGTGTCTATCTAGGAGGATGATTCTATCTTTCATTTTACAGAACGAGCCAAGGAACTGGCTGAAAAAGTTGGCGGGAAAGCCTTGACTCTTGAAGAAGTGAATGATTTCCATCCCGAAGAAGGAATGATTCTTGCAAATACTACATCTGTAGGGATGAAACCCAATATCAACTCAACCCCAATATCCAAGGTTGCCCTTTTTCTTTGCTTCTATTCTCCAAGGTTACCCAAAGTTATGCTCTCTGGAAAATACGATTGCGATCTACGAGTATTGTCAATTGATGGTTTAATTTCCTCTTTGTTACGCAACTTGCAGGAAGCCCTTAAGCATTATGACCTAGTTTTCGACGCGATTTACACGCCAAAAGATACCAGGCTCTTGCGAGAGGCGAGAGAGTTTGGAAAGATAATTGTTTACGGAACAGAAATGTTGATCCGGCAGGGATTTGAGCAATACAAAAACTTCACAGGTTTGCCAGGTATGACAGCAACAAGTTATGGACTTTAACTTCGTGTTTGGATCATGGATTTCTGAAGGTTTTTGCGAAGGAATGAAAATCCTCTTTCTTAAAATCAATGGATGATCATCCAAATGCAGTCTGAGAAACATTTTTCCTTGTTACGCGGCTCTTACTATTTCAAGCTAACACAAGTATGTGGTTTCATTTGTGAATTGCAGCTCCCGAAGACCTATTTAGGGAACTCATGTCAAGGCACGCGTAAGGAGGATTTCGTATGCAAGAGTGTAGCTGAAACTGTGCTTCTCTGTTTTCAAATCCGAATCTTGTGATTTGTACTTCTGAATGAGAATAAGTTTGTGATGTCCTTTTATTGGGAAGACTTAAAACATCGATCATGAAAACTTTAAAGAGTCTGTGTCAAGAGTTCCGATATGGTACTGGAGGAGAATGCGCGAAAATGAATTTATCAACTTATGGAATTCTCCTCCGCGGAAATGAATTTATCAACTTATGGAATTCCAACCCGCGATATCTTTTCCACTTTAAACTGAACATAGAAGAAAACAATGGTTTACCACTCATTCCTCTCCCATTTCTATAGCGTTTGGCTCTCAACGAACAAATCTAGACTCTGCTCCTGAATTAGGATGTGCTTTTGGAGACAGCAAGCTCATATGATTTGAACAAATCTTGACTCTGCTCCTCTTCCATTTATATACCGATGTGATTTATTCACCTTTTGAAGTCCAAATGTGTACATCATTTTTGGCGCTTACCGAATGAAGCCTGTACTGGATTTAGAAAATTTTCTCAAAAATAGCAACAGGAAGAAAGAGTTCAACAGGGAAGGGAGCAATAGTTCAGTAGCTCCAGATCTATAGCTCGAGTATCTTCTATTGGCCCGCACAAACCACAGAATTTTGCACCTCCAATATAGTGATTTACTTATCGATTTTTCGACACCATACAATCTGGGTCAATACTTCGACGTATCACCTATACGTATCCCCCTACAGAGATTCAAACCCCTGGTTGTTTTTGAGTTCTGGTAAAACAAAGGGTATTTGTTCATATCCTGCTATATGGCACAAACTATAGAGTAAAATGCTGTTGAAGCCAGGATGGTTGCCAGAAATAATCCGAACGTTTTTATCCTTATCATTCAAAATCAATCAAATAAACAAAAGCACCAAAGCTTAAAGGCCGTCTGAACAGTGTCAGAGCTTCAAGATTAACAGAAAGGAAATGGGTCCAATTGTGCTTATTCAAAGATTACAATAGCAATAGAGTCATTGTTTCAATTCATATGAAGGCCCCATCCCATAACACAGGATTCACAACACATGATCATAGGTTCACTCAATAGGCCTTATTTGGGAAACAATATTCATTGCTTTCCCCAAAGAATATTTTTTTCCAATTTGATCACCTTCACATCTTAGTTAATTAGTTTCACTGTTGCACACTTGATCAATGGCATACCTATTGTGGTTTAACTTTTAACTTAATTATCCTATGCCAGACCGACGAATGAGATGCATCAGAACTTTGCTAGAACAATGTCACGCATGAATTCTCTAGGCGCTGCAAGACAGAACAAGAAAGCAAATCAGATTGTTTTGATGAGGTAGAAATTTCGAAAAACAAGTCCTCGAACCAAAAGGGCATCTCAGTTAGTGTTGTAAAAGAGATCTGGCTTTAGAAGTAACTTTATCCAAATGTTGTTACGGTGATGGAAATGCCGCAGGCAAAGTTACAAACATATGAAATAATGTTTTAACTTGCTTCAATAAAGCCTGAACAATTACACACGCATTGACAGTATTAACCGTAAATGAATCTAAAAATTGAGTATTATCTTGGCATGTTACTCTATTAGGTTCCTCCCCCCTTTTTATTACTCCAACATAGCAGACTGTAAATATGTTGTTGCATACAACCACCTGGAAGGTCTCAAATATGAATTCGTATACTTGCAGAACATCACTTATGTGTATGTTTACCAAGAAGTGTTACGAAAAAAACACCAATATTGGTTTATGGAATGACTCACATGCAATGCTACTTTGCTAAGCTAGGTGATCATGACTAAACTACATGTTCAAACCCTCAATATTATCTGGAAATTCCAACAAACCAATGGATCAAATTGCAAACCCATCTGTAAGGGCCACCTCTCTAATGGTGTGTTTGGTTCAAAGAAAGAATAATTGAGGGAAAAGAAAAACTGAAGGAAGCCTATCTTAACTTTGCAAAGGAAAATTGCTTAAATATTTTTCCGGTCAACAAACCTTTTTGAGTCCTGATAAAAATGCAGCTAAAGAAAACCCAAGAAGGAGAAAAAGAGAAATAAACTGGAGGTACCTTCTCCACCAGTGAAGAGGTTGAACTGGCCAATGGCCTGACGGAGGAACATTTCGACTCCACTGACAATGATAGCTCCAGCGGCCTCAGCTTCTTTTAATAGGGTGGTCTTTCTAGGTGTGTAAACAGCATCAAAGACAAGTTTGTAATCGCCCAAGGTGACCTATACATGAAATACAAAGTCTTATTTACGATTTCCAACTCAAATGTGGTTATGTAGGAATGAAAATATGGAGGTACCTTGGCCACCGGAATTCGGTCCTTATTTGGATGCATTCCCACAGGTGTTGCATTGGCAAGGATCGCACCTTTCTCCGGCTGGAAATTTGGCAAGTCTTGGTAAGGCTGAGCTTCACCTGACACAGCCATAGCAAGAGACTTTGCTCTGTCTTCGAGACAAAACAATTTGGATTAGAAAAGGGGGTTTAGGTCCTCTCCCATAAGGATACCTCTAGCACATCTGGTCGCCAACCACGGGCATAACTCATCAATGTATGAAATATTCGCAGAAGTGGGGGGAGAAAAAGAATTCATGCAAATCCAAAGCCTACCTTTTCTTGCGGCTTTTCTTTATGGCTTAAGTCTTTTCTGACCATTTTTCTAGTTCTGGACCACATCTCTTTGGGTTAAAAGTCTGTCTCAATGAGAGGAACTCTGGAAGAAAATAAAAATGACCAAAAGCCAAAAAGAAGTTCATGATGAAATTAAGCCAAAATTTTATTCTGGCTTATTTGTCTTTTCTGAATTTTATCAAATTTCCTTCATATTTTTCTGCTATCACTTCTGATCTTAGACGATTCAATATTTCCTAAAATGTTAACCAAAAGCTAAAGCCAGTTCACTAAAGACAAAAAAGGGCAGGAAAAAAAGCCGAAAGTTCAATTAGTCCAAACACAATAGAGTGGAAAGACCACATGACCCTTGAGGCTAAAATGTGCACAAAGTGATTGGCAACCCGATAAACTGGAGAGTCCCACAGGAGGGCCTTGGAACAAAATGCTGAAATATCAGGATAAAAGAGAAGCTAACTTTATGATAAACTTAATACAGAAGGTTTAGATAACATACCAAAATCAAGGTCAAATATGACAACCCGTGCTCCCCTAATTTTGGCACCAAATGCTAGTGCTCTTCCAGCTCCTCCAGCACCAACTAAAACAAACATTCTCCCAGTGAGAGGAGATGGGAGAGTTGCTTCCCCATTCGTGCATCCCCATACTGGCAGATATAAGTAATGTCATTTCTCTATCAAACTAACCAATCAAGGAACTCAATCAGACATACAAAGGTTAACACTTAACACTGTATAGGGTACAACGCACACCATAAACTTATTAACAAGCATGAGCGCATGAATTTTTCTTTCAGCACCTCGCATCTCCAAGATAAGATATCGTTGGAAGATATCTGAAATGCTACCCTCCAAGAAAACGTGTTTTTTGAGTCTTATGATGAACTTAGTTCACGTAGAAAAAATGTAACTGGTCATAGAAATTGTAGCGTCAATGTTGATACCTTTTAGAGCATCCTCAATAGCAGTTATAGAAGCCTCACAATCCGTGTTGTAGCCAATCAGCTTCCCGTCAGCCCGCCGCCTTATAATAGTATTTACAGCACCTATAGACTGATGAAGCATGCAACTGCTGATTACATTGGCATCATATCAACATTGTACATATGGCATTTGCAACTATGGGGTCACTATAACAAATAGTAATGGTCATCGAGTTTAAGGTTTGAGCTCTTGACCCCCACTGATATTGCAGCGGAACAGGTACGATAGGATTAGTTGTTGCATACATAGATAGTAGAATTGTGATGGTGGATTGGGAGAGAAAATATATAGGTACTGTCTACACGTAGAAATTAGCTACTAAGAAGCATGGACATGTCAATCTGCCTCAAGCATCCATGCGGACCCTAGTTGCATGAAGTGGGAGCTAGAGAATATAAAAGAATCTAAGGTTGGAAGCATTTGTAATTATAGGAGTGCATATATGTATATAAACATATAATATTATCTAAAGAACTATTTTTGTGTTAGTCCTACTTCACATGTTAATTAGTAATAATTGGTGGTAAACTCAAATATTTATCTATAAATACAAATAGACATCATACTTATTTGATCAATTTTGACTTCATTATGTTTAGTATCTTATCGTTGTTTCATATTTTTCTTACTTTGTAGCTCTTTTTTTTTTTTTTTTTGCAATCCATATGCTTGAGAGGTTCTAGTACTAGTTTTGAGCGAGCTGCTTTCTTGACGGCAGCAAGTTTCTAGGAGATTTTGACTTGGGAGCGAATTTCTGGGGTAGATTTGAGATTCTGATAGGAGGATTCTGCTACTAAGTATCGCACACGCATCAGCTATGGAAACGCTCAGACATGCTCCGGACAAATGTTGGACACGCCCAATTACATGATTACTTTTTTTCGTTAAAGTTGGGGCAGGATAAAAATTTGCCATGGATACTAATTTTTTAATATTTATTTAATGATGGTTGTTTTTTATACTTGTAACACCAATTGTTCATGTTCATCCTTTGTTTGATCTTGAATATAATCCATATTTTGATAGAAATATTGGTTTTATTCTATGAATATAGGATTTAGAAATTAAATATATGCTATTCTGTACGTATCCGTGCCCAAACTTTTTGATAAATGTTGTAGCCATGCTTCTTAGGTCTGCTAAATTACACGAGTTCTTCTAAAAGTATGTGAGTATCAAAGTTATACACTCGACACTTAGGTAAGGGTGAGAGATATGTGTTCGACACTTGTATCCAACTTATACAGTTAGATCCTACAATGAAGAAGCAGCAGCTTGCGTTCGCGAAAAAAGAAACATTTCTAATCTTTCACATGAATGAGAAATTGAAATCCTATATTCTTCCTTAGTCCCATTGGGTTTCAAGTTCATTTCAACAAAATTACAACATACTATTCAGGTACATTACAAGGCGTAGAATACAAATAAGTGTTTGCAACGTGTTCCCGAATCCATACAAAAATATTGTACGCATACCAATATCTTAATATTTAAGTATGGGAAGGTTTGACACTTCCTTTCAACCTGCACCCATTCCTTGTAACCGAGTTCATGTAACATGAGCTGGCAAAGAAAAGAGAACATGATGCAGCTCCTTTCAAGTCTACATTACGTCCTGTTATCAGTCATAAAGCATTACTTGATGGTAAAAGTAAAAAGGTTAGATTTCTTGGAGAGTTCCAACCTAAAACCAATTGGCGATAGGTGGAGTAGCTTCTAGATTATATTAACCAAGATTGAGTAGCTTAAGCGAGCGGATAAAGTCTAACACACACACATGCAGCCGGTAGCATGCGGAGGTATGAATTGAGGAGGTGAGGGAACTGATTCAGGTGGAGACTTGACCACATGACGTTAGGCTACCCAAGACCTAGCTCTAATACCATGTTACACAAGTAAACTGGCAAGAACCTAGCTTCCATTCGTATTATCAAAATGTAGCTCTAGCATGCCTTTGTATAGGCTTCAACACTCTGTGACCGAGAAACGTAAATGAACTAAGGAAACATGCATTACAAGGAAACATAGACTACCAAAGAAACATGAATAATAACCAAGTCTAAATAGGAAACATCCTAAAACTTACAAAATATGGTAACATATTTATCATAATATCATAGAAAAATTGGTTGCTTTTTAATTCCAACGGAGGAGAAAAATTAAAACTCCATCCATGCATTACTCCAAGAAATGATAACCCATAGGCTCCCACCAGATATTGACAGCTGAACTTCATTACATTTCAGCTGAATTTCAACCAACCTTTTTTCTTTGGGTTGCTGAGCAAGATTTTCAAACCCCAATTCAGATGCAACCAACTTAAGGTGCTTATAATATAGCATTACTGATAAAATTATTTGAGATGGAATACAAACTCATTGTTACGGATGATGGCCAAATTAAACATGTTTGGGAGTAGCAATTCTAAAAAGCATATATATCCATAAGAAATATTGAGTAGACCTGAGCAAGTGGATGGACTTCATCGCAAAATTCAGTTGCAGCTTCCTTGTATGGAATTCCTACACTACAATTGACACAACCAAAGCAGAAAACATATATTAGAATAGAAAAACTCTAAGAGTAGCACATCAAACACATGTAATTTCAAGAATGAAAAGCTCACCGGAAAGCTAACTTAGATAAAATGATCTATCAAAAAGTGGAAATTAAAGCATATTTTTTGCAAGATGGCCTCCACTACTTGGCTGAATACCCATGTAGGACCTTTGACACATGGTAATTATTGAGTATTTGTCAATTTTGTCTGCAATCTACTTTGGACATGCCCTTTGAATTTGGTTTACGGAGATTGTATACAAAACACCCCTTGTCATGTTCTTCAAGGACATAGTTGGTCCAGAAAGTCACCCTACATCCTTGGACTAGGGAATTAGATGAACCACAAGCTTAAATTCATACCCACGCCTATTACACACGCTTGTCCATGTTCGGAGCTATACACTTTCTTATGGAAGAAACACAATGCCTATAAAATTGCGACAATAATCTACCCCAACTCTTCTCCAACCAACACAAAATCAGGAAACAACAGTTACATTGTCGGGTAATAATGAGCTCCTTTTCTGGATGGCAAGTCATTATGGGAGTATTGAGTAAGAGTGGATGGCAAGACGGGTATAGTCAAGAATATAATCAAATCATCATCCCAAAAAGATATACCAAAACCATTTCCCTTCACCTCGAGCATCATGTGCTTCTTCTGGTAACTATAAACTATTGTAGCCCATACAAATAAAGGCCATTTCACAATCTGTGTGTTATTTCCAGAAGTAATGGAAACAACTATAAATCCAACTAGCTAACTTTTTCCAGTGTTATGCAAATGCAAATCTAACTTGCTAATTTGGGAGAGAAAATGATTCCCTCTAGTAAAAAGGAAAACATAATGGTTATATTTCCTATATGAGGGATCAGTTTGAAGTTATTGCATTTCTTTTTAGGAAGGAATTACTACCTCAAGTATGGCATACCTGAAACCTGCAAAGTCTGGGCTACAGTAAATGGGAAAAAAATCTTTGAGATCATCTACAAGCATGGGGACATAAATTCCATTGAAGCCCACATGTCTAAAGCTAGGATTATGAAGCAGCGGACCTTTGCTGTGGCCCACTGGTTTTGAGATCAGCCCAAAAACAATAGTCTCAGCATTTATGTACTCAATTCCGTAAGCATGTCGAAGGCTGAATAAAGTTGGAAGACCAGGCACAGGGTTTTCTTCAACAGATCCGTAGACAAAAAGCCCACCAAATTTTGGGCCCAATAATTGGCTAATTAGACCCCTATCCCCTATAGAGTATGCAATTAGCGGTATCTGCAGATATTTGAATAAAGAAGACTAGTCAGATGCACCAAAAATAAGGAGCTCAAACTAAATTAAACTATCCTTTTCCATTGTGTACTCTCGATAATCATATTAGCTCATTTCTATAAGAAATTAAATGGAAAATACAGGTAACTCTCGTACCTGACAGTGTGAAAGCAAATGAAAAATTCTCGAGAGTTCTGTAATGCTACTTGAGTTGGAGACAAGTTTGATGATATCTGCTCCTGTCGATTGCATGTGGGCAACAAGTTGGCTGAGATCTTCTTTTGAGGGAATACTACCATCGACATAGTACGATACAATCATTTTGCTACTTCTATGCTTATCCAGTTTGTGTTCCCCAATTAGATCAGAAGCTACCTGAATCAAAACTCTCATTACTGAATTCAACTCAGAAGATGAGAATAGTCAATACAATAACAACTCTTGTATTCATGGAATTGAGATTTTTACTTGTTTGCCTATATGCCTCAATGAAAGGTTCAGTGATACCTGAATCTAGATTTTCACATATCTGAAACATTGCCTCAAAATTGTGGATACCCCACTTTTTCGTGACACCCGTTGCAGCGTGCCTATTTCGGATGTGTCCATTGCGGCGCAATTATATAGTTTGGGAGTTGCCACTTGGTTTTAGAGAAACCAAGAAACCAAAGAGAGATTCTGTGAGTTCGGGGGCTACGGGTACAAAGAGGGAAGGTGTTAGGCACCCCTCTTTGCCCAACCAAATGGTTAGCCTCTACTTCTTTGAAATATGGGCTTTTAATCATTTATCTTTAATTTATCAAATACACAAACATTTTAACTAAACCTCTTTTAGTGATGAAAGCGATAAAATAACGGGGAAGGGAATAGGGATTAATATATGAAAGTTCTATTTCAAATGTGAAACAGAACCCACGGCCGCCGTAAAGAACACACAGCTGTGTAAAATGCTAAGTGTGATGCCGCAGCCATGCTATTGAAGAGTAGGCAGTGTATTAGTTAAAATACGATCCCACGGCTGTGGCTTCGAAGAACTGGCCGTGGTTTTATGAAGTGCACCAGAAAATTCCAGAAACTAAATAAAATAGATTAAAGGGAAAGAAAGGGGATCAAGCTTGCAGTCCGGGTGACTGCGAGGCCATACCACCTCGGCCCCTCAGCTAGAACTTGATTGTTGTTTGATAGGTGGAATTCCAGCAGAACCTTGGCTAGATTTGTGGATTCCCGAAGTATTTTGGGAGTACGTGTGTGTACTCTCAAAAGATATGTGCTCACAAGAACTCTCGTATTTCTCTCTCAAAGTGATCTCACAAGAACTCTCTCAAAATCATTCGCCAAGTGTCTGAAGGTATTAGAGTTTCCAAAAACTTCAAAACATAGTATGGGATGTTTTGACGTGCGTCTGATAGGTGTCTCGAAGTATCTGATGAGTGTTGCATCGTGTCGGTTTATAAACACGTCAGGCCAGCTTTTTAGAAGTGTATGTGCTTCTTAGCCAAATTGCCAATAAAAATAAATTTAGCTGAAGCATGCTCAGAAACAGAACAAAAACTTGACAGTACACAACTGTAGGAGTTGAATTATGACCAAACATCATTCTACATGTTTGCACAAATTGTTCGTACAATATAGGTTGTGGTCTGCCCCAAAGTGAGCACCAGATTTCAAATTAGGAAAATACAACATTCCCCTATGCACCCTGCGTTTAAATTTTTTGCATTTTTCATACTTCTGACTGCTTTCCAAGCATGAATTATCAACATATAATTGGAAAAATAATGCTAGCGATGCATGAAGCAAAGAATTCATGCTGATTTTATAAGGTGTAATAAAAAAGGAAATGTACCGAATGACACTCTTTAAAGTGCAACAGTGCATGGGTTTCCAATACTTCAACTTTAGGAAATGAGTTTCATAGGTACAATACGCTATGCCCATCAGATTTCACAGAAACACATTAGATTGCAATTTGCTCAAGTTGCTCTGTGAACATGTTGAGTTTGGGCTGTGTAAGTAATTCATTGTTAGAACAGAATCTTAAAATCTGAATAACTTGACAAGATCTAAACGAATTTAATATCCTATGCACAACTAAGCAGTGCATAATACATTTTCTACACAAGATTTAATGTCCAAATAAATACCTTGAGCTCCAAATCGACATAATCCGCTCCCAGTTGCTTAGCTAAATGAAGGGTCTCCAACCGCATGTTTTCATCACCATCATACTGACCACCTTCCCATTTTGGCCTAGCAAAAATTTAATGAATGACCACATTGAATAAAGTTTGACTCGTTAGGAGATGAGATTTCAAACTGTGTACCAGGATGCCTATCTAGTATTGTTATGGAATGATAAAGTGAGTCTTGGTGATTGACTATTCAGAACAGGATTAGAAGCAATGGTCTCACTCAGACACCATTGTAATACTGAAAACAAATTACGAGAAACACATATGCTTTTGTGCTAAAACCAATTCTGCTTTTCTGCAGATCCAAGAAAAAAAAGTACTCTAATTTTTGTCTCGCCTTTACCTTTCTCACCTATCATCTCCAAATTTAGAAGTTTATGGAATAGTGATGGTTCTCATAACCACAAAGAATTGAAATACTTCAGTTCCGTGACACATTGGCCATGGCATACGAATGATACAATGTGGTACATGAACACGTGGTAGTAGAAAACCACAGCTAACAGAAGGATCTAGACCTCCTAAATCCAGGATAGACAAAGCAGGACAAAAGTTGACTGATATGTTGACATGATAATGCATAGAGATTGAAAGGGAGACTCATAGTCCTTCTTCAAATATTCAAATGATAGCTGATACATAATGATTTGCTTTGTTGGAGCTATTTACTGAAAAGAAGCCAATCAATACAAATCACACTAATTTCCCCAGGTCACGTAAGGGCATCCTTTTTGTATCAACTATGAACACTTATATGTGTTCATAAGATATCTATTATAGGAAAGACATTCTATGAAGGTTCAAAAAATTATTCCTTCATATACTGAAGTTGGAAAGACTAATTGGTCAAACTAGGGTTCTTCCCTCGGAAACTATACCTATGATGAACTATATAGCTATTTTTCTTTTCTAATTAGTTTGCTGTTCATCTTCAATACATTTTAGATGTTAAATTACCTGTTAAACAGCATTACATGGACTCAAGTATGGGTGTTGGGTGCATATCTATGTCTAAGAGCTGTATTTCATATGTCCAAGGACATGTGAACATGGCAATAATATGCATATTTCTTGGTATAGTCTTTCAGTTTTCTAGGCTAAAAGGTCTTTACAAGTTGCAATAGGCTATTCCATGGACAGTATGAGAGTCTTATGCAGAGCTATATGGAAAACTCGAATTCCAAGAGAGAGATTCCAACAACTTAAGTCGAACTTCAACCACGTATCATTACCCTGGTATCTAATGGGTGACACGTATAGGTACCTAGCACAATTCAAAAAGTCTGTGTAAACATAGCTGCTATGAGAAGCATGTGGTCCTCCATAAGGACCATAACCATTTAGTGTGCATGGACAAAATTGTCACATGTTCCAATTAGAAGGAGAGCTAGAATTAAGCAATCCCCATTGAACCAAGGTCCTGTACAATCCACTATCCTCCAGTTTGGTCCAATTTTGAGCCGTTGTGGGCCCATCCTGAACCAACAATAGTTATCTAAACTGTAAATATCGTAGGTCTCGCAAAAAGTACCTCTATGAAAAAAATGGCTCGTTTTGATATCGATAGCTGTATCAACACTTCAAATTTTGAGGACGAGAAAATAGAAGGAAAAAGTTTGGGAATCACATTAATTGTTCAAATTACCTTTCACAAATGTGAAATTACCGATACTGCTATGGACGTCAGATTAACCTAATTTTTTGCAAGAACATACTTTTCTGCGATACTCAAGTTTAAATTACCATTGTGGGCCAGGGTAAAAACTTGACAAACTGGAGGATAGTGAACTGGACTGAGGCCAGGTCCATCCTCATTAAAGAAGATTCCATCTTTCTATTTGAGTTTTTGACTTTACACCTATTTCATACTCCTGTAAGTAGTAGAAAATTGAATGCTCATGCAACTAAAACGGGATCGAATCTTGCAAAAACTTACAACTCCAAAGCACTTGAAGCATCCACACCCATAAAGCCAAATTTGCCTGGCAATGATTAGTGTCATTTTGCCAAAAAAGGAAAGGGTGCTGCACCGATGTTTTGCCTTTGTCGTTGCCGTGTGCTGCACCCCTCCCAGATCAATTCACAAAATGGCATTTTGCCAAATTGTCTGCCGTATGCGGCAGAGTTTTTGGCATTTGCCAAATTTGACAGGGAAATGCATTTATGGGTGCGGCACCAGTTTTGCCATTCTATCGAAACGACTGAAAATCTTGCCATACATAGGCAGCAATGCAATTTCTGAGAAGTGTTCCAAATATAACAAAAAGGAAAAAAAAAGGCAAAAGAATTAAATTTAGTACCGATACACGATGACAACTGGGAGTGGCTTGTTCTTGAGGAGGAATTTGAGGTCTTGAGGATGCCTGAAGTCCCTTACACAATCAAGCCTGATCTCCACTATATCTGCCCCTTGTGCCTTTGCCTCTTGCATGTCACTCACCATCTGCTCGACGGATTGACTCATTAAAGGAGCACAAACCAATACTGAGTTTGTCAACACCCCAACACTACCCATTTCTCCACCAAGAAACCAACAAGAATTGAAGTGTATTGAACGAACAAGAAAATAAAAGAACAAGCTTTATTATTGCTGTGAGAGGTTATGGATACAGATTAAATAGGGGAGGATGTGAAATGAAGATTGGGAAGAGAATCAAGAAAGAATGCTGAAAAAAAATTGCGAAATTTTTTGTGGGTATTGTGTGTGTGTATCAGTAGGAGGAAAAAATTGCATATATAGCATTGGAGTGACGGTAAGAAGGTCTTATTTGAGCTTTGATTTGAGAAGAAATCAGAAAAACCAAGGAATTCCGATGGAAGGAGGAAATAAGCACTTATGAATCACACATGAACAGGCACCCATATATATATATACATATATATACTACATACATACACACACATACAGATGAGGATATAGTGTAACAAGTTGGGAGGAAGAAAGGGTAGGTTAGGTAATTGAAGAAAGTGGCGGTTGGACAAAATAAAAGTTCCAGCTTAAAGTAAGCCTTTGAACACTTTTTAGATTACTGTCATGTCATGTACATGCACCCCAATTAATTTTAGGAATACTACTTAAAACTCCCCCAACTAATTTTAGGAATACTAATAAAAACTCCGGATGAACCATTGAAGGGATGAATAATATTTGAAAGGATTCGAAAACCTTAAAATGGTTTTGGGCACGATTTTTAATAAATTTTATTTATTTATCTCTCCACTCATACTCTCAAAATCTCTCTTTAAAATCTAAACTGAACAAAGATCCATTTTTGAGATTATCCATTTAACAATTGGCGTAAAAAGATCAAGACAAGGTACTTTAAAATCTCAGATTAAATAAATAAAAAAAAAGGTTCTTACTTTTAAAGAAAGTGGCGGTTGGTGTTTCTTTTTCCTTTTTCAATTCCATATGCTACCTACCCGCATCAGAAAGTACAACAAAAGTAACTGTCCAGATTAAAGTAAACCCCATTGAACACTTCAGCTAAGGTGAGTTTGGATTAAAAATCTTAATTTATTTTTTTGTTTTACATCAATTTTTTATCGAAAATGCTAACAAGTACAACATAGCACCGGATAAAATTACTGTTTTGCAATCAATTTATCAACTTTTGCTCTGACACATGGAACAGAAACAACAGCACATTCGGTACCTTTCGAAGAATTACACCTTTAACCCATTTTTTTATTTTACATTTCTTATTTACCCCAAGTTTCTTCTTCCTCTTTTTATGTTTGAACAGTTCATTCTTTAAGAGAATATGTACACCAATAAATAGATAAAATATCGCATGAACATTGCATATTTTTAGTTTAGTTATCAACTTTTTTTTTCACGACTACACCAACATTATCTATTTTACCTAATACCAATTAAAATATGTATTTTTTGTCTGTTTAATTTTTTATACTATTTATATATTAAAAATTAACCGCTCCAATTTTTAAGAGTAGTGATTAATTTTTATCTTTAAAACTTTCATAATTAAATATCTGCTCTTTATTTGGGATCCAATAAAGTAGATACTTGATTATGAAAGTTCTAGAGATACTATGAGAAAAAGTATATTTGCTGACGAAAAAATGGTGGCAAAACTTAATTTTTACTATAGGTGACGAAACAACAAGATTTTCGTCACCAAAAGGTGCGTCACCCTATAGGTTGTCTTCATGGATGGAGGGAAAGGGGGGCACGTGCCCCCGCTCGAAACTAAAATGATTTTTTTTGTTATATTTTTGTATATTTCGCATAATTACAAAATTAAGTGTGCTACTACACATAAATAAGTGCATATATCTTGAAAATATACATACAAAACTAGTTTTATGTTTCAATTTTGTCATATGGTGCAGTTATACTTGTTGATTTTCGAACTATTTGTCTACTTGAATCGATTCTTTATTAATTGTACTTATTTTTAACTGTCTAAGAGCAATATTTTAAAATAATATCATTAATAAAATTATATCGATCATTCTAAAACTTGTCGATGTGCATGTAAAACATACTCTCAAATTTTTTCTGAGATTTTGTGCTTATTTTTACATAATTTAAGTGAAAGTATGTGTTATATATTTTTGTAGTTTGTATTGCATGCCTTCAGTATGTAACATCTTATTGTGATTAACTAGAAAAATAAACTTTCGCTACTATGATTAACAAGATGCCCCCACTAAACGACATTTCTGAATCCGTCCCTGATTGTCTTCGAAGGACCAAAAGTCACTTTTGGTGATGAAAATCTTGTTGTTTTGTCAACAAATATACTTTTTTCTTGTAATGTAACAAAAATAAGATCTTTACACTGATTCAAATGAATTGAAAATTGAAGCATCTAATTTTTTAGGCTGTTTATATATTAAAAAATTAAGTTCTCCAACCGGTGCAGGGATCTTATTTTTTTGATCGATTTATCCTAAAGGTCATGATTAATTTTTATCTCTAAGACTCTCATAATCAAGTATCTAGTTTATTGAATCCCAAATAAAGCGCAAATACTTAATTATGAGAGTTCTAAAGACAAAAGTTAATCACGACTCTTTAAAAATGGAGCGCTTAATTTTTAATATATAAACAGTCTAAAAAATTAAACAGACAAAAAATAGATAATGTTGGTGTAGTTGTGAAAGAAAAAATTGATAGCTAAACTAAAAATATGCAATATTCATGAGATATTTTACCTATTTATTGGTGTCAATGCTCTCTTAAAGAAGGAGTTGTTAAAACATAAAAAGAGAACCCAATTTGTTTGTCCCTTTTTACTATTTGGGATCTCTTACAAAATTGAATATATGTTTTAATTTATAATATTTTTTATATGCAATATGTATCTAGTTTGATAGATTTCAATTAGATCTAAAATATGATGTTTTCGAAATTATGTAAAATATTATAGATTGTGAGATATAAACAATTTTTTAAAAGGCATAAAATTTGACAAACAAACTGGGACGGAAGGAGTAATAAAGAAAATGGGTTATTGGTGTAATTCTTCGAAAGGTGCCGGATGTGCTGTCATTTCTGTCCCATGTGCCAGAGGAAAAGTTGGTAAATTGATTGCAAAACAGTACTTTAATCCGGTGCTATGTTGCACATGTTAGCATTTTCGAATTTTTATAATTTATTGATTCGTTTCGGCGAGAGGAATCGGATTTATTTTTGTTTTTTAAAAAAGACAAAAAAAAAGTTGTCTTTTAGAATTATTTGTCTTTGTTCAAAAAATTACGAGTTTCAATCAAAATTTTTTACTTTTCTGATTCCTCTCGTCGAGACGAAGCAATAAGTCACAAAAATTTGACGCAAAATTAACAAATGTGAATAATTTTTGAATAAAAACAAAAAATAAGTCAGTATTTGACTTTTCAATCTAAATCCCCCCGTAAGTGCAAGAGTAAACTCGATCATAACTTGTAACGAAAACAAAAAAAGCTAAAGATATTACTCTACTATGGAATTCAAAGGCTAGCTCAGGGTAAGGATTAGAAAATTAGGAGTTTGAATCTCTTCACCTGCATGTGTCTTAGAACATGTGTGAACGTTGACTCCCACATCGAATAAACAAGAAAAGAGTTGGAACTTAATATACAATTAGATGACTCACAACTTACAAAGCTTAGCTTTTTGAATGGTTATGAGTCATTCAATGTATATTGGGCCCAAGTAATGTGGTGGACTCTTTGTCATTAATCCCTTACAAATTGGCCATTGAGCACGCAGTAGTGAGTCGATGCATTGGACAAACTCCCAACAATGTGGGCAGCGATGTAACCAAAAATTTAGCTCGATGTGGGCATCATTAATTAACATGGTCTTAAATTTTTTTACCTTTCATAGTAAACAACCGTAATATAAAAGAAATGATCTTAGAATGTAAAATTTGCTACAATATATAGATAGATAACAGGTCTTTATGAAAAGCAAGTGCATAAAAGAAAACTTTTTTGATAACTTAACAAAAATACTAGGGGATGTAAGTGTTATAAGAGAGAAAATGTAGGAACCACTATCTAGTGCAGTTGGTTGCCTACTACTCCCCTCCTTTAGGAGGCGGAGGTTCGAGCCCCTCTGTAGGCGGTTTGGGGTCAGCGCTATGGATAATCTCTGTGTAGAGACCCGTACTTTTATTTCAATAAATTCGATGTTGTATAATTGCTTACGTAAAAAGAAATATGATGTGAATGTGTGGTTTGTGTTCAATGTGCTTGAATTTGGGAGTTTGGGGGTGTTAGTGTGATATGCATATGTGTTCATATATATAAGGGAGTGTGTGAGTGTAGAGGAGCAATTTTCTCTAAAACACACCCACACAACTCATGCCTCTCTCTCTATGTTTGTCGTCCGACTCTCTCTCTTGCTCTTTCACTCTCTCAAGCTCAATACTCCTCAAACCCATAGGGATCTATTCCTCCTTCACCTAATAACCACAAATCTTGAGCTTGTATCGGCAGATTGGAGCTCGGAGGAGGTGTTCTTGGTGGATTTCGGGTCTAGGAGAGCTAGGGCTTGCTCGAAGTTCGTGAGTTCGGCTTTGATTTTTGAGGTAGAGATTTCTCACTTCTATTATGTGTTTATGTGTTGATTTGGTGTTTGAATCGTGCCCTAGATCGTTGCTTTCGTTGTTAGAAATGTTCTGGTGGAGTCTGAAAATCGTGCACTGAAAACCCAGGTCCTACCGGTAGGAGTTTTGGCCCTACTGGTAGAAAAGCTGTCCAGTAATGTCATTTTCGTGAAATTTTGGTCTCCTACCGGTAGGAGAATGTGTCCTACCGGTAGGAAATGAAAATTCAGCATTTTGGCAAAATTTCGAACGGGCATAACATTTTCATCCGAACTCCATTTTGGGCATATTATATATCAAAATTGATGTGCAGAAAATCTACTTTCCAATGGTGGTGGTCTCATCTCCTAATTCTTAACCGATAAGGTTTGGTAGCCAAAATAAGATAGATATGTTCGTATACGTTGGGAAATCCTTTTCCTTAGAATCGTTTGGGTGAGACACAGGTATTCTTGGGTTCTCCTAAGTACTAGTTTAATGGTTTGACGAGGCTAGTGGTATACTTAACGCTTGGTAGTGGTTGTTGGGTTTCGTAAGAGTCGTTTGACACCGAGACGAGGGTTTAGAGAATATAAGGAATATAGGCGGGCGAAGGTTGTATGTGTTGACATGCGATGTGAAAAATGAACACGTAGAACACCCCTTTGAGTTAAACAACACTAGGCGTGGATACATGAGACATTCTCTTATGTTTGATATGTGGTACATCTCTTGCGTAACTCGTACGATTTTATGAGTTGCAATGTGAAAATCTATGAATCGTTGTTAGGGAATATCCTTTGATATGTGAGTCCTTGTATGGTGATGAGAAACTAATAACGCAAATGATAGTGAGTTGATTGATATGAAATTATTCGTACTACTTCTATGCGAGTAAGTCTTCGTTGTGAATTCATTGTATATGATTGAGATGAATGACTGAGTTATGAGGTGTATTGGAGGAATTGTGGTATGGTGACCAATACTACGTGATGTGATTCAATTCCCTGAGTGAGGGAGGATCTTGTGGGGAGGAGCGAAACTCCATAAACGGAACGGAATGAGCACTCGGCAATGACGTGTGATGTGGGATTGCAATAGTGATGTATAGGAGTAAATGTAAGTCTGATGAATATACTAGAGAAATGATTAGTTGTCGAAGCAACACCATAGAGTCATGTATGAACAAGTCCTTTTCTTTAACGTGTGTCGTTATGACTAAAATAAAGTCGAGGAGTGGGTAGAGTATTCAGAATAGAGTGTTACGAATATTCTAGAGTCTTGGTGGGTAGTCATGATACTTCATTTGTGTCGTCGACGTTGGGACAATTACTCATCATGTTTCGTTTCTCTTTTGAGATACCGTACCTTGCTTCTGTTATTCAATCTACCTGTCATCCCATTTGCATATAATGGTTGTGTAAATTTCTCTACTGGGCTAGTGTAGCTCAACCTATTATTTTTCAGGTGTGAACCCGGAGCAGTAGCATGGAGCGAAGTGTATGCATTCAAGTGCATATTTTCGAAAGAAGTGGTAAAAGAGACTCATGGACTTTTTGATAAAACATGTTTTGGGAATGTAATAGAACCTTAACTCTATTTCTTTTTTTGATGTAATATATTCAAACTCTTGGAGTTGGATCGGTAATTTAATGATTAGGACATGGTGAACTCTTTTGGGGTATTATGTAAGATATGGTGAGGAGTTTTATTTATGAAAAGCTATCTTTATTTATGTTAAAAATCGAGGGCGTGACAACTTGGTATCAGAGTATAGGTTTAGAATACCTTGAAACCGTGGGGAGATTTTGAGTCTCATGGGTTCAAAAATTATTGCATTTGAACATGACTTGTGTGCTGCTGAGTGATTGACATGCATCCAACTATGTGGCATTGCATTTATGTTACTGTATATTGGCGTAGAGTTGTTAGACGGGATTGATGGAGTTGGAGATTCGCAGTATATTCTTTTGTTGACGATCTTTCATTGTTTCTTTGTAGTGAGATGCCTCCGAGACCTGAGAATAGACGGGGTAGGATTGGGAATCTGAGAATGGGGGCAAAAGAAAATCAGCTTGCTAGGGAAATTGTAGCAGTGCTTGCAGCAGCAAATCCACCTCAGTTCGGTGGGGCGAGTAGCGACCCCCTTATGGCCGACCATTGGCTTGCACAAATTCGTAAGATCTTCAATGCACTTAAGATTATGGAAGATGACCTACGGGTGAGTATAGTCGCTTGTCAACTTATTGGTAAGGGTAACGAGTGGTGGGAATCTGTTTTAGGAGTAAGGAAAGATGCTGGGAGGGCGGCTAGAGTTGCAAATCAAGAAATTGAACCGATTGAGGAGAGTTTGACTTAGGCTGAATTTGAGACACTTTTCGAAAACCAATACTTTCCGGAATCATATCGTGAACAGCTTAGAAACCAATTTGAGAGGTTAGATCAAGGTGACATGATTATTTCAGAATATGCTACTAGGTTCCAAACCTTGCCCCGTTTTGCGCCAGAGTTAGTTACAACCGATGATAAGAAATGTAGGCGTTTTGAGAAAGGGTTACACCCGTCTATCAGGAAGTATGTGGTAGGTCAACGAATTGGAATGTTTTCTGATATTGTCGAGTGTGCTAGAAGTATTGAGTATACAGAGGAAATACCAGAGGAGACGAAAGTGCAGAAGTTGAGAAGACAAACCATTAGTAAGAGCATATCTATAGAAACATCTGGGAGCCAAGGGAGGAAGAGACAGAGAGATCAATTTTGGTCCACCTCAGGCCAGCATAGTTCAAAACCACCTAATCTTTCCAGAATGTCAGGAGTTTCATCGGGGTCAATGATTATGTGTTATCGGTGCCGTCAGTCGGCCCATCGTGCAGTAGACTGTCCTCAGAAGAAGGAATATCATGGTCAAAGACCACCTCGGGTTTGCTATCGATGTCATCATCCGGGACACTTAGCGGTAGATTGTCCACAATCGACAAGCAAAAGGAGCATGCAGAGACCCACGGGGTCAAGTCATGCACCAAATACCGAATGGCGAGGTAACGTGAACTTACATAATTGTGTTGTGATTACTTGTACATATTTAAGATGATTAATTGTTGAATGACTGCCATAACGAAAGTCTGTGGTCCATACTAGTATCGATTAACATTGCAGAGTGATCTATGTGATTTTGTTTGATAAGAGATCTAAACAGATGTGCTGACTAAAGTAGCTGAATGAGAATATTCGAGGTTGATAAAAGGGATAGAAATCGTGTAAAATCTTACGAGATTGAAATGAACCTGATTGCTGTTGAAATTTTAGGAACCATGAGTTACGAAGTACAGGGCGCTATGTGAGCCCGTGGTTATATAGGGCATTATGTGAGCCCGTGGTTATACGGGATACTATGTGAGCCCGTGGTTGTTTAGGGTACCGTGTGAACCCATGATGGTATTGGGCACTATATGAGCCTGTGGTATTTTAGGCACTGTGTGAGCCTGTGGTATTTTAGGCACTGTGTGAGTCTGTAGTATATAGGGCACTATGTGAGCCCGTACTATGTTGGGTAATGTGTGAGCCCGTACTATGTTGGGTACTGTGTGAGCCCGTGGTTGCGTTGGGTACTATGTGAGCCCGTGGTTGCGTTGGGTACTATGTGAGCCCATTCGTTGATGTGCTGGGTACTATGTGAGCCCGCTAGGTACTGTGTGAACCCGTTGACATGTGGACGAATTCGGTACTATACAATCTCAATAAATGGTGCAGTGAGTTTGTAGTCAGTTGACTTATTACGGTATTTAGTGTATAAAATGTGTTGCTATTTAATTTCAACGTATATGTTAGAACTAGTGTGCAATGTTATTGTGTGAGATTCGTCTTTAGGATGTGGTGCTGGATAGATAATGATGTAATGTGCGGGTACTTGTTACGTGTTAGATAGATAATCGATAAAAAGGTGTTTGAGTAGGGTGACTCAACTCTCTTAATTACATGTAACGTTATATGATAATTGAAGTCTCTTGTCTCAACTACTTATTTTGTCGTAGCTTATGAATTGATGATAGCATTGCATGTTATTCAATTTCTATATTATAGTTTCTTTGAGACCATTGTTAGTTGGGTTAATCTTTCATGAAGTTATTGAACAAGAGAGATTACTTTGGACGTTGTAGACTTGTCAAACATGGATCGAGCTTCTTACTTAGAGCGTCGAGTAAGTACGTTGAGACATGTGGAGTAGTGGACCTTTCTTTCAAGGGTTGTTACGAATGTACATATTTCAAACACAAGATTTTTTTTTTTTGATAAAGGGCAATGCTTTGTGAAAATTGAATCTTCTCATAGTTCATTCTTTGAAATAACAATGGTACAGATTTGGAGTCGGCGATACCTTAGTGGGGTCAATCTTATTCCTAGCCTTTTATTTGGTTTGAATTGTCGTTTTTCTAAAGAGATGAGGTGAAGTGCTCAAGATTGTGTGGGGTCAAAATAGCTAAATTATACCTATTTCTGTAAAAATTTGGGGTCAAATTGGTAAAAATGAGATAAAAATTATACATATTTCTACGAATATTTGACAGCCAGTGGGGTTGGCCGCCCTCTCTTGTGCCCATGTGCCTCCGCCCCTGCCTACAATATACTTACAATATCCTTACACATTAGTATTGGGGCCCAACATCCTTTCACAACATTTTTAAGATTACGGGCCTCAGTGCTAACATGTAAGAATGTTGCAAGTATGTTGTCGGATTTTGTTGTAAGCCTAACACTTTTGGGGGGGGAAATTTTATGCATGCATTAAGAGAAAAAGAGCCGAACATCCGTAAAATGGAGATTTGTTCGAGTTCGGCTACCAAGCCCTTTTAATTTCGCGTTGTAGTCCATCAGTTTTCTAACCATTTGTGGTTTGCTCCTTCTGTCATATTCCGTCTCACATCGGGAATTTTACTTGGGTGATATTGGGTATATAAGGAAAATGTAAGTTACTATCAGTAATTTGGGCTTAAACCGTTTTGAGCCTTTTGGTTAGGTTTCGACAAGTTATTGGATCACTGGTCTACATGGAGCATGACAGATGGTATCAGAGCAACTTGTTTACACAATTGTGTGGACTCAGGCTAGGAAAAAGACCCGCGAAATACCATAGTGACTCAAGGCTCGAGTCACATATGACCACCAGGGAAGAGATCAACGAACTATCGTGGTGATTCTGGTCACCAGGGAAAAGTTGATCTCATGAAATATCGTGGTGACTCCAATGTCCAACCCCTCGCGATAGTGCGAGGCCGAAAAGGTGGGGAAATTGTGATATCCCATCCACAGCGAAAGTCTACACTAGTGATTTTGGGAATATAAGAAACCATATAAACTACTACCAGTAACTTGAACTAAGCATTTTGGGTTAGGGGATTAAACTAAAGTGAACCATGTTTTCAAATCGGAACCCAACTGTTACCTATAGGTTAGGAATGGTTCAATTCTATGAATTGCATGATTTGGTTTGATTCTCGAAATTCTTAATCCGCGAGTATTGGCTTGGTCTTTGATTTACTATATATCCAAACCAATTTGATCCATGCTCACCCCTATCTAACATATGCAGTGTGTTATCTCTACCCTTGTTACACTTTTATTTCCCATAAAAATCTTATTACTATAAGAATAAAAAAATGAACGCCCAAAAGTTAGCTTTCCCTTCTGGATGGCAATGTGATATAATACAAGTTTGTCCAGAAATTTCTATTTTAATGCAATTTTTCCTATACATAGTAGAAAACCGTTTCAGGAAATTTTGTTTTTGTTTGTAGAAGTTGTACTCCATGAACTAAGATGACTAGGACCGTTGATAATCATGCACTTCTGCACCAACAAATGAATTTAGATACTACCTCCGTCCCAAAACAACTGTCCGGTCCGCAAAATGAGAATTTAAAAATAATGCGTCTTGGTCGAGAAAAATTCAAACCTTTTCCCGCTAGCTACGAAATATCAACGGGTTCTCTTAATTCCTAAAATGAAGTATGAATATTTTGCAATAAAAATACATCTTTTAGTTCTCGTTTGTGGCTCAGACAATCCTTTTAGTTTTTAGTACGGAGGGAGTATGATTTTTTTTGCCCTACCGCTCTTGTCATTTTCCAAGAATACTAATTCTTATTGGAAGGAAATTGGCTTATTGGGTTTTTCTTTGTCTTTACATGAAAGAATTTGAGTTTCAATCGTAATTTTTTTACTTTTTATATTCCTCTCGTCGTGACGAAACAATAATTCACAAAAAATTGACGAAAAACTAACATATGCGAAAAAAAATTGAAAAAAATAGGCCTAATGCTTTAGATACACTTAAATTTCCTCTCTTACCTAAGTTTCCGAATTCTTTTTTGAAAATGACATAAATTTCCGAATATCTTTCCAACAAGAAATCGGAAATGTGATGTTTGATGTGGGCATACCACCTCCTTGAAAATGAAATTAACAAAGTGCAGAGCATCAGAGCTTTTGACTCTTCCATCTTTTGTTTGTTTGTCTCACCAAACCTCAATCCCACCAGCACCCAACACTTATCTTCTTTCGGAGTGGGTTCCAACTAAGGGTGAGAATTCTGGACACGATCAATAATACGTGTTATTCGAACCTCACATAATGAGAGAGGATTTAGAGCAACTGCTTTTAGATAAGAACATGAATATGACATGATCCGACAAAAAAAATATTAAACTGGACGAATACGTGACACGATATTCACCTCAGATATAACCAACCCGAAGGAGGCCGCCTCCTTCCAATCGGAGTCAATGAGAAGTAGTACTAGAGCAATTGGCTTACGACTCTTTTGGAAAAGACAGTGAAGTAAAGGCCAATAAATCGTGGGTGCAGTTTGTTAGGGTCCAGTTTGGTCCAATTTTTTTTTCCTATTTTCGGGCCATTTAGGGCCCACCGTCGTGATCCGAACCATTCATGTTGTAAAGCTCGGCTAAACTAGTGACCTTGCCAAAAATTGTCTTGACCTGAGTTATATTGATTCCTGATCGAAGCACATTAACTTCCAACAATTGGGTTCTTATCACAGTGTGCGTAACACCATTTTTACATAAAATCTCTTCTCTGATCAGGGACCAATACTAATTCGATCAAGACGAGTTTTGATAAGTTTATTTCTTTCGTCGAGCTCTATAAAATGAACGGTTTAGATCACCAAAATGGGCCCTACATGGCCCAAAATTTTAAAAAAAAAAACTGGACTAAACTGGACCCCCAATCATTGCTATGCATGTTATTGATCAATCCTGGAAAATAGGATGAGTTGAAGATGGGGGGTCCATTTTCAAAATCAGACGCAGCAACCAGTACTTGCCCACTACAGCCACTTCTCTATCTCACACTAGGCCATTCTCTACTCCAACTGCCACGTGGTTTTTTTTTTTTTTTTGAGAAAACATATAGTGTTTATATTTGTGTATTAAAAATCCCTAAGGCTTGGTTAAATGGGCATAAGAAAGCAAATGCATGTCTGAAACCCACGAAGGTCATATATTCCAAATATTGGAGCCACTGAAAGGTTTACCAAATTGCCCAGAAATCGCGTTATAAAAAAAGAAGAAGAAGAAAAGAAATTGGCTTCCGTCTCAAGCTAGGCCATTACCAACTCTAACGTCTGCGTGGTTTTTTTTTTTTTAGAATACATGGTGTTTAAATTGTACATTAAAAACCCGTAGGGTTTGGCTAAATGGGCATAAGAAAGCAAACACATGTGTAAAACCTACGAAGGTCAAATATTTCAAACAATGAGGCCACTGGAGGGTTTACCAGCCTGGTTGTTAACTTCAGGACTCCCGAATTAGACGAGATGCACACAAGTTGTCACAGACATCGAGCTATATAAAAAAAGAGAAGAAAAGAAACTGAAGTAGAACGCACCAAACAGGTCCCTACTGAGTGGTCCTAATTCCTGAGAAATTGACATAATTCTAACACTAGCTACCTGTACATAATTCTACATGTACATCTGCCCCCTTTCACATGTAATTGAGCTACCTGATCTTCAACAGGGGTTGGTGGAAGGATTTTGGGAGGTCTGAAAAAAAATAAAAGATAAAGAAAACAAAGATCGGTTCATGTACTACATGCAAAACCCTATTAATTAGAACAATCTTCCTTCGAATCTAAAGACTTTGATACAAAAAATCTTTTTTTGTTGGATAAGCGATACAAAAAATCTTTGTCATATATATCATTCTAAAGAGAAAATATTTTCAAAAAGGGTTGTCTTAATTTTTTTCACACAATTTGTTTCAAAAGGGTGTTAGTTGATTAATACTGGCTTGAAAATATGAAACTGTAAAATTATGTTCACTATAAAATTATATTTGTTGTCATTTTGTGTAATGGACAATCTTTTTGGAATGGAGGTTGTGTTTATTTGATTGTGTTAGTTATACTAATTGTTTAGCACTTTTTGCGCCAGGCAAAAATTCGCAAGGCGTGAGGTGCGAATGCGGGCGTGCCAGGACTTGTCAACGTCCAACGTTGAAGCACTGAGAGCCCTTATCTGACTTTTAAACATGAGTGAAAGGGTTTGTGATCGAAAGGGCGAGAAAGAACAAGAGCGATAAAAAAACTAATCAAACTCCATTAATGGTTAACGAAGTTGATGGTTACAAGGAAAAGGAAATGGTGCTGGACCAAATGTAAAAAAAAGTACAACGTGTTTAGTGTATATTGAATATAAAAGATAGAAGCAAACTTTGCCGAAAAGTTTGTGTGTTTGGTAAGTGCTGGGCTCTTGAGGCAGTTAATGGGCTTGTTCTTCTTGTTGCCATCTGTCCCAATAAGGCCAAATAAGTATTTATTTTTTAAATTAAAAATAATGTATTACGAGAAAATGACATGTCTCTTACAATATAAGAATCTTTAGCGAAACAGAGCCTAACAAATCCCATAAAAGCAGGCCCTTCTATAGCAGTACTAGATCATGGGTAGCAGTTGAATTGGAAACCCATTGAACGTGGGGTATATCCAAATCACAAAATTTGTTGGGATTAAACGCGGAAGCACCCAACCGTCTAGATTCAAACACAACCATAATTGCAACCAATAGAAGTTCGATGAAAAAATAAAATAGAGAAAGACACACAAGATATACGTGGTTCGGCAAAAATCTGCCTACTCCACAGAGAGGATCCCGTTCTTTTCACTATGAGAATTTCCGTACAAGTACACTTGAATATGAAATAGCCACACACCCAACCCTTAGAGCATCCACAATGTAATAATCAAAATCAAAAAGATTGCTAAAGTTAGCAATATGTGCTAAAAAAAGTGCTCACATTGTAATAATCAAAATTAGCAACCTCCTAACCAATAATCAAATTTGGGCATTTGAATAATCAAAAGTAACAATGTGGGATTTCACATTGCTAACTTTAACAACCCTCTAAATAAATAATCAAAAGCTGACGTGACAAGTTTTGATTATTCACTTTTGATTATTACACTGCGGATGCTCTTATACTCATACAAGAACACACTCTCACCACGTACTAGACTTGACCCTTGCACACATAAAACTTACGGTAGAAAAACTTGTGTACCCGGCAACTCCCAAAGGAGCTGCCCCCACACGAACTGTTTTTCTCCCTCTGTCTCTTACTGTGTCCCCAAAAAATACCTTCCTCATGCCAATATATGAGCACCCACCAAACCATGCATTAAATGCTACATAATACGTGTTCCCAGCAAGAAGTTTGAAGGCCACACACGGCAAATAGGAACCAGCCAACACCAGCTAACTTTTCGGGAAATCAGAGTGTAATTAAACCTATGCAAGACTTTGACTTAGGTGGAATTTGAACCAACACCGTTGGGAACCCGAACCATCCCAACAAAATTAATGCAGTCCATTAATTTTTAGGCTGTGAAATATATCTAATTAAATATCCCTCCATTACTGATTCAAGATTTGATGCAAAAAACGGACGTAAACACTCATATATGGAGTCATTCTACAACCACACCCAAATACACACTCACACTCACAATCGGGGTGGAGCTCGCACACACTACACACCCAGTGTGTGTGGACCCCACCTTTATTGTGAGTATGGATATGTATTTGGGTGTATGATTGGGTGTGGTGTTAAAAAAATTGATCTTATTTTGTGCGCACATTGTTCGTTAATAAAGCTGCGGGGCTCAAAAAGATGGTTGAAGTGCTGGACTCTAGGTGTTGGAATCCCTTTTTTCACTGGGTTTATTGTATTTATGGGCCAAGAACCCAACTGATTCTGGAATTGTGGTGCATAGGCCTGCATGATTGCATCAAGACCTGCCATATGTCCCACATTGTGCGTGCACCCCATGTTCAGTTCTAGCATGGTTAGAGCATGTCCAATCCACTCATCAATTTTTTTCACCAAATATACGCTGGAATTGCTAGTAATCGCCGATCAGCCATACGGCGGTGAATTCATTCCCGGACCTTGTAAGGTTCACACCACCCGTCATACTATGGAAGCTAATCATGCCCGATGTCATTACTTTGACCGTCGATCGTAGGGAGATGCCGAAGTCATTCGTTACCTTAACCGTCAGAGGGGTATACTAAAGCCAGGGTTGTTGGCTGCATTTTAAAGACTCACTTTTATTTATTGTAAATTTGTGACTCCAACCCACTTTTTAAAATTTTAGCTTTTACTATTTATTTAATTTTATATATCTGTATAAAGCACTTCAATGGCTGATAAATTAAATTTGTTTAATTGTAGGTAGTGGAGACACCATTTATCGAGTGAAGTTCAATTGACTATATTTGAAGAGAGAGAGAGTCTTCAATTTTGGTACTCTTTTTTAATGCGTGGGTCGAAGCTGCTTTTGTGAACTTGAGTCTTTGAGATACTTGAAAAATAGTATATGAGTGAGTTGGAATGCTCAACCACTTCCCGTCTCCCTTCATGAACTTTAATAATAACCAAATCAAATCGAGCTTTATATCTCAATCACTTGAAGTCGGCTACATGAATTTTTTTCCTCCATTGATTTCTGTCAAAGAACACTTGTTTACACAAATTTATTATACTCATATCTTTGCGAACCACAATATCTAATGTCAATTTAGGTCTATCCATCCCCATAGCATTGTTATCCAAAGCTATCATATCCGCTCTCTTAACTATTGTATCTCCTTGTCTACGGTAGACATGTCCAAAACCACCTTAGCCTATTTTCCCTCAACTTCTCCTCTATAGGTGCTATACCTACCATCTCACGAACCATTTCATTTCTAATCATGTATCGTCTAGTCTTACCATACATTCACCTCAACATTTTCATTTCTGCTACACTCATTTTGCTCACCTATTGTTTCTTAATAGGCCAACATTTTGTCTCATAAAGCATTGTTGTTCTGACGGCAGCTCCATAGAATTCTCTTCAATTTTGTGGATACCCTCTTGTCATATAGTACACTAGTAGCGCTCCTCCACTTGAGCAACCCCACTTAGATCATATGGGTCACATCATTGGCAATCGCTCCATCTCTACTACTGTAATAATTAAGCATAAGTACCTTCTTCTTTTTTCACGGAAGCATAAGTACCTAAAATGATCACTATTTCGTATTTCTTAATCTTGAATCATCACTCTTTCTTCATGCGCACTACTGGTACCACTAAACTTACACACCTTATACTCAATTTTACTCCTACTTATCCGAAAACCCTTTGACTCTAATACTTCCCTCCAAACTTCTAGTTTCGTATTAACACCTCTAGCGGTTTCATCTACGAGGACAATGTCATCTACAAACATCATACACCATGAGGTCTGAAATTTTAGTCAATTCATCCATAACTAAGACAAAAAGATACGAGCTCAATGCTGACCTTTGATGCAATCCTACTGTGATTGAAAATTCACTCGTTTTCCCCTTCTAGTGATCTAATGGTAGTGACGACACCTTTCATACATGTCTCTAATCACCTCGATATATCATTTAGTCACTCTCTTTCTCTCCAGAACCCACCATATAATATCTCTAAGCACTCTATCATAAGCATTTTCTAAGTCTATGAAAACCATATAAAAATCATTCTTCTTTGTTCTGTGTTTTTCTACCAATCTCCTGGCTTTAATAATAACCAAATCCTTAAATTTGACACGAAAAAATATTCTCAATGAACCCCTATAAATACCACAGGGAGCTATTGTAGCATTTTACGCATAAGCAGGAACAAAAGAGATGCACACCACAAATGAGAGGGAAAAACGAAAGGATATACAAAGAAGTACGAAAAAAGAAGAAGACGACGATGTTTATTTACTTTTTCTGGCCAGAGCATTGTATTTTTTTTTATCCTTGCACAGAGCATCGCATCTTTCCATCATAAACGACAAGTGGGAACTAACAATCGTCAAAGACTAAAAGACCCAACTTGCGCTATTTACAATGAAGGTAGTAAACATCACGGACATGCTTGAAGCCTAAACCCAGAACCTAATCTTGAAGTCACTAAGACAGCGAATAATGAGGTGTTCCTGCTACTGTATATGGTTTGGCATTGAAATTAGGAACAGAACCATATTTGGAACCCACCAAACCGAATGGCGGGAATCCCCTGCTAGGAGTACCAGATCCATATTCCGATCGTATAGGACTCATACGCATGGCGGGAACAGGACTGGAGGCCCCAAGGGAGTAGTGTGCATAGTGTGTATTACGATAAGGTGCAGTTTCTGCAGCAAATCCACCAGGTGGGTGCTGATAAGGCTGTTGTGGCGACTCAATGGGGTGAGCCATGCTTACATGATCTCGACAAATTTTTTTAGCAGAACGCTGTTGAGGTGGAGTATTAGAGTCATGGTCAAGGCCGGGGGCAATACGTTTCCTCCCATTCTGCTCTTGCGGCTGAGCCACCAAGGCAAGGGATTGCATAGCACTCCTCTTGTCCACTTCCTCTCGCAGTTGACCCTTGGCAGCAGGGGCTGGTGCAACACTTCTCTGCCGCCGTAACAACTCTTCAATACGTGTCTTAAGGTTCTCAGGTGAGTATTGTGATTCAAGCCTGTGCAATTCTATGCAGTTGATTACTGTGTTGAGAGCAACTACTTCTTTCCTTATGGCCTTATCCTGTGAAAGGGTTATACATGCAGAAATAATTTAGTAGCTTGTAATGTGAGATAGGAGGTATTTTAGGGCCATAGTAAAAACAAAACTAAAATGATAGCAAAAGGAAAAAATATAAAACAAAAAGAATTGAATGACTCCTTAAAAAGTAGCGAAGTTAATTCCTTAAACACTCAGATAGCAAAGAGATTACGGCCCATTAATAGATGCTAAGTTGAAACTTGAAAGTATATTACGATCTTTACACTAAAGTAGAAAGCAAAGATGAAGAATTATACATTTACTAACTCTCCAACTTGCAAGAGAGAAATGAAAGATTGTTATCAAGGTATGTAGGTCAAACAAAAATAACGGAAGGTGAAAATCTATGATGTGAAACTATTAATGAAAAGACCTTAGAAATGCCTACGATGAGAGAGGCAAGGCAATCTTAGGAATGGCAACGGGGTGGATCTGCCGATACGGGAAAATTTTCACCTACCCGAATCTGGCCAGATAATCGCGGGGCTGTCCCATAACCAAACCAAACAGGGTTTAGGTATTCCCTGGACCGAACGAATAACCGTCGTCACACAAACACACATAACTGAAAACCAAAAAAAAAAGTATATTTGCTGCAAGCAACCAATTAGAGATTAGAGGAGACCATTGCACAATCAAATTGCTTACACACACACACACACACACACACACACACACAGAGAGAACTCCTAATTACACTACTTTTTTTTTTTTCCTGACACTGGTATTCGAAAATTTCAGCAACGTAGGGGTACTTCCCCACCACCTTGGATATTTTCATCGAACGTGAACCAACGTTAAATTTTGTCGCCCCTTTATTTTTCCTTGCAAAGTGGGATGCATCAAACGGTGCTTCTTGCATCATATGTGATTGACAACTACCCCCAAAGTAACAAGACAAGTAACTATAAAACAACTCCAAGACCAACAATGCTATAGGAGACAGTGTTTAAGCTTCCAACTCAAAACCAATTGGCAATGAGGGGATAGGCCGCTCAGGCTCATATACTAGTTTTATAGGTGATAACTTACCAATGTGGGACAAATTCCAACAACCCCCGCACGTGCGACCGTGACTCGCATGTGGAGAGGTCAACAAAGGATCCGGAACATACAGATATCAATGAAACACAGTGCAACTGTGGCACAAACAAAGGGGAAAAAAGCCTCCGAAAACCTAGTTTTGATACCATGTTAAAGCATCCAACTCAACCCCAAAAGCTAATTTTTGAAGTGAGGGCACCCTCACACTTATATACTTCATATTACTTTGGTACCTAGTCTTCGGTTCACACCCTCCCTCACACGCAGCACCTGCGTGCAGGCCAAAACGTACCCTACCCATATCTGGTACCTAGCTCTAATACCATGTTACGGCTTAATTCAAAACCAATAAGCAATGAGGGGATAGGCTGCCCTATACTATGTTTGAGGTGATAATTTACCAATGTGGGTCAAATTCCAACAGATAGAATTTTGGGCGGCTAATAAACAACACATATTTAGAAAAAGAGTACTGAGATGAGAATTTAAGATGGACAGGTAAGAGTAAGACAAGAAGAGACAAAAATATAAAACGTATATTGCAAAGTAACAGAACTGAAGACGAGAGAAAAAAATGGGATAAGGTGATTTGATCGAATACGGTAAATGTGCAACTAAGAAAGATAGAGATACTGTTAATGGATCAAACACAAGCAGAGGACTTGCATTGACTTCAGATGTTGAATGTAAAAAAGTAGATGTGAATCTATTTGTTCCACTGAACATGGCCCCTGACGGCGCTTGAAGTAGAAACAAAGAGCTAGGCCTAATTGATTGGGAGGCAACAAGCTTCGTTTTGTTTGGCTAGGTAATAGAGGTACTTCAATCTCTAGGGATTACATAGGGGTTTTTTCTGTTATTCTTGTATAATTTGTATTAATTCAAGAAATTGATGTAATACTAAGAAAGCCTTCTTTCACTCCTCTAACAGGGTATCAGAGGTTTGGTTCCATTAAGGTTTTGAGTTCAAACCTCTCCATGTGCATTTGTTTTTAACTTGTATTCTTCTTTTCTGTTTGCATTTGCTTCCCTACACAAAAGGATGTTTGCATCTTACATACGAGGCAAGGTTCCGCATGAAGGAGATATTGTTTGGTGTAGAGTGTAGACTATGAGACTATTTATGGCGGCTCAAGCTTTTGGATCAAGTGGTAACTTACAAAGTAATACAGTATAAACTAAATAACTCAGCATGGAAACTGAACTAAGCAACTATTTAAATCACAAAGCCAGAAAAAAATACCTGTGCTTGAAGAAAGTTGCCTCCCTTGCTTCCCTCCTTGCGTATATTCTTGGCAGCCTCTTTTTCACGACTCAAGTATCTTTCTAGGAGAGGTGTTGGTGGGAACTCATCAACGAGACTGAATCCGCAAATATACTTAATAGCGTCCATGTACAGTTCTCTATGAATAAGACGTCTGATAAAATCTAAAAATAGAAGATGTGGGTTTTATCAAGTTGCTCAAGGGGAGGCCCATTGGAACAATAGCTTAATGCAATGACATTAAAGTGAACCAACTTGAAAAGGCAATGAATTAGAACAAACCATGGTCGGACGATTATCAAGTAAAAATTGTCAATACAAAGAACTCAAGCATGTGCTCCTACCAAAGCAAGAAAATTGTTTTCTGGTGACAAATTTACCAAACCAATCTAAAAACTAAGCAAAGTTCCACTTCGAGCTATTGAATATAAATAATGCGAAATACATATGAAAAGCTAGCAACAAAGCACGTGTATGGGCAATGGTACGATACAGATACGTAGACACGGTAAAATCTAAATAAATAAATGGTACGGTATGGCTGGAGTACACCTACAAATATTGTGTTTTTATGATTTAGAGAAAAGTACTACATGTAATAATCCCATATAAAATTCAAAAAAAAAAAGTTGTAAAAAATGGCTGGGGTGATCAAGACGAACATTCAAATCCACAGCTGGACGCCGAACTTCAGGTTTAAATATGAGTTTAATGGCATTACTATACCAACCCTATAGATCAAAATCTTAATTCTACAAGCATGCTAAGCATAGAAGAAGTATTCTCAAGTTAGCTTTATCTTTGTATGAAATAAAAATCCTATTCCAGATGGGGTAAAACTAGGTAATACATGAGGTAAAAACTGTAGAAAAAAATTTTGGCATGTGTTTCGAACGTAGTAGTACCAGGCAAAAAGGACTAGTACCCAATATGTTACAGGTGCCGGTGCAACATGATTTTGAAGTACCCATGATTCATAGGAAGTAAGAAAAGCAACATTACTATTCAAGAGCTTTGCTTGGAAATTTTGAATTCAAAATGGAGTTTTTACATCTAATAAATAAACTGACACAAAATAGGTGACAAACAACTTATCAATTCTTCTTGTTACGAGACATGATCAGACTTAGGTGCCCTTTGGGCTTACATTATGGGTCTTTTTGTCATGGTATTATTGGTGATTGTCTCTTAATTTTTATTATTATATTCGGGTCAAACAAGGAATGGAATTTTAAAAGGTAAAATTATGACCAAAAGTCGCAAAAAGTTCACTAAAGACAAAAAGCTCAAAATCAGTCTTTTATTAACTTTTTTCAACTTTGGTCCACATTTTTTCACTTTTCTGATTCCCCTCCTCGAGATGAACGATGTGACAAAAATTATGACAAAATACAAAAAAAAAAAAAAAAAAGGGGTAACTAAAAGGTAGTAAATAATACAGACAGTCATTAACAAAAATTAATTTAGTCCAACAAATTTTCTGTTTCTGAAGTTTCCTATTGCATGAAAACTTAGTACTCGCCCCCAACAATATTTACATCTCACTAATATTTACCACCTCATGTCTTGAACGTTTTTGTGACAGATCGGATGGAACTTCGGGACAAAAACTTTTATGTTTCAGTTTACATGAAAAAACCCATCGTAGTCCCCTTGTTTCCTCAGCAACCAAGCTCTCCATGATAGGGCCACTTTTTGGGCCAACTCATATATGGTGAATGCTGGACACCTGCTGTCACAATCCCATGCTCACGACTGTTTCCAGCTCTTCCTTTTAAGTCTCCACTTTTTTCTCTAATATTTTCAAGACAATATTAACCACCTTGTGTCTTGGACATTTTTGTGACAGCTTTGATGGAACTTCAGGTCAAAACTTTGATTTTCAGTTTACATGAAAAAACATAGATTGTTAAAGTTTTTGTACTGCAACACTGCTTTGGTATCTTTTGCTTCTATTTTCTTGTGGTGATTTAAATATCACCAGAGAAATCTTGATTAGAATAATTGCTTTTCTTTTACTCTTTCTTTATCAACGAAGAGATGATCCCCAAATAAAAAATAGGTATGGAAGCTATAGGCTTCAATATATAAATTATAAAGATAACAAGGGCATCAAACAAAATATTCAAGGGTTCCATCCTTATCTTTTATAATAGTAATGGGGTGTGAGTGATAGATTGACTGACATCTATGTTAGAATCTAATCGGCCTAGCAGCCCATTGGAAGAAAACAGTGCTCTTCTTGAGGCTGACGTTGAACGTCAATGTATTAACACACTAACCTCTGGAACGTTGAACATCAATGTATTAACACTAACCTCTGGAGTCTAAGGGCTTGTTCATTTGGGAGTCTCAAAACCCCTGCACACAGTCCCCAATAAATTTTCTCTAGTTATCTCTCTCCACTCATTATTAATCTTAAAAACCTCCCTCAAAACCCAAACCAAAAAGGCTCTTAGTTATTGGTTGTTGGTTCCCAATAAAGAAAAAATTCAAATGACTTCTAGATCTAGAAACTATAAAAGGAAATGATAGTGCTTCCAACTTCTAATCTAAATATCGTGGTAAAACTTAGATGTTCGTAGCAATGTTGGAAATACTAGATACAAAAGATTGATGAACTTTAAGTCAATGAACAAAACTCGGAAATTCAGTTCGATGACCAAGTGGAGGCCAACTCCATTGCACAAAGCATCATGCTCACTAAACAAAGCTACATAGTACAAACCTCTAGGACAATACCCACTGTAACGAAACCACTCAAGAATTTGTGCAGAGACACGATGGTATGGGAAACAAATAAAGAGTGACACAAATGCATTTATAGGGGGAACATGTTAAACCCTACGTATCGATTGAAAGATGCTTCTGTTAGACTTGTCCCACATCGCTTATCTAAGCCACCCAAGCTTGGTTAATAAATTCTAGAGGCTACTCCACCTATTGCCAATTGGTTTTAGGTTGGAACCCTCCAAGAAATCTAACTTGGTATCAGAGCTAGGTCTTGGGTGGCCTCACCTCTCGTGGGAAAGTCTCTGTCATCTCTGTCGCCCGAGTCAGTCAGTCAGCTTCTTCTGGTCTGTCACCTCCACGTGCATCCGGGCTGCAAGTGAGGGGGAGTGTTAGACTTGTCCCACATCGCTTATCTAAGCCACCCAAGCTTGGTTAATAAATTCTAGAGGCTACTCCACCTATTGCAAATTGGTTTTAGGTTGGAACCCTCCAAGAAATCTAACAGCTTCAACCAAGAAAGAAGATAGTCTAACCAACTAATCATGCTGTTAGCAGTTAGCACTTGCAAATTGTCACAAACTCAGTAGTCGGCAACTCTAAAGAACAGCATAAACCAATACACTCTGGACAACCGACAACCAGTGTGTCAAATTAATTATTCCGCAGAAAGAATCCAAGGAAAGGATAACAAGTTGATTTAAACTTCATTCTTCTAAAAAATCATAACAATGGGTAGTATACATAAGAGTGGATGCCTGACTTCTATATTAATTTTTGAACGAATGAGTATGCAGACCTTTTTTTACCAAAATGGTTGAGTTCATTGAAGCCCAAAATGATCATCCATCACCAGTGCTTTTTGCGACCACTCTGCAGCTGCAATTGATGTCCTAGAAATGCAGTCTATTTTCTAACAGCCGATTGAAAGAGCGATTAGGAATACTGATATATGTTTATTTACAGATCAACTTTAGGTAGGATTTACCATGAAGCGATGGGATCAAATAATTATTGTAGAAGCCATCATTCATAGGTGAGAGTTAAATTTATATAGAAACACTAAGGTTACCACCCAGACCTTAAGAGTAGAGGAATACACTTTAATTGGGAGTTGACTTGAGAGTTGAGACCATGAGAGAGTCATGAGGAAACAAACGAAGAAGCGTAATCAAACAAAGCTGTAATGACAAATGGATGCCATTCAGACCTGGAGCATCTAACAAATGGCGGGCGAAATGGCCTTGTAGTGAAGATTGAGAACCATATATCCTCACAAAAATTCACAAAATTATAAGCCCGGCCTAAGAAAGCACGGACACATCCACCGGCCTCGCTTATCTGTGTGCGACACATGTTAAACATGGGAGATGACACGACACTTCGCGGGCACGTGTCGGACACGCCTAAATAGTGTCTAGTTTTTTTGTTTTTTTTTTTTCACTCAAGACACATGGGCACTTCAGAACATGTTTGGATAACTCTTGGGACACGTCATCAAAACTACCCTTCAATCATTCCTCAATTTGTCCTTTTGTTGTGATATCTTACTTAGAGAAGGGCAAAGGTGGAAAATCAAAGGTTTTGTCCTTTTTTGAAAAATGGACAGAGTATGGACAATAAGAAAAATGGATATTTTGGGGAGGAGGGGGAGTACAAAGTATTAATATTCGATGTGTCCCCAACATGTCCGCATTCTAATTTTTTTTTTTAAAAAGACGTGTATGCATTTCCATGTCGCGTTGTGTCCCGTGTCCTTATCTGTGCTTCAACTGCTGGTTTACCAAACTTGGGGAGCCTCAATGTTCTAAAACTCGGTAGTCGCTCGGCCGGCCACCTTGTACCTTGGAGGCCGAGTACTCGGTGAGTAGCAATTACTCGGTTTTTTTTTTTAAATGTTCCCCAAATGATATTCATAATGCATAATGAGAAGTTCAATGTTCATAGTTCAAACTAAATGAAACCAAGTACAAAATTACTGGTCCATTACAAAGTTCAACGTTCAAACCAAATGAAACCAAGTACGGAATTAGTAGTCAATTATTCCTCCTCTTCTTCTCCATATCCCTCCATAACTTGGTCTCCATCGGACTCAAACTCAAAATCCTCATCTACCTCCTCTTCGGTATCATCTTCCGACACAAAATCTTCGTCATCTATTTAACACATTATGTATTTTCTTCACTAAAGACCCCTCAAATTTAACATATTATGTATTTTACCCCGATTTTTTCAGTTTATTTTTTATTTTCTCCCAACTTCCCAACTTGGCGAGTAATCGCGACTCGCCGGGTACTCACCGAGTAATGCCGAGTAATCAGCTGACTGAGTAATTCCCACCGAGTAGCCCTAACTCGCCTCAGTCAGGCACCGAGTAGCAAGTACTCAGAGAGTACTCACCGAGTAATGCCGAGTTTTAGAACACTGAGCCTAAAGGTAAAATAAAAGAGAAAAACACACTTGCAACATGACTACTCTAATTCCAATATGTACATATTCAACAAATTGACATGCTCTAACATATCAAATTCATATGAGAATGGCAGGCATGTATAGTGTGCATTATCCAAGTTTACTACGTGACTTCAAAAGTGAGCAAATTTACTATGAAATGCTAACATACTAAAAGTTGAATTTGTCTATTGATGCATTATAGTCCCCCTGTTTACACTTTTGTTGTAGGCAAACAAAGCATTCAAATCACATATCCTACACTGGGAATCACTTGTATTTGATTAAGTTCCTATGATGGAAGTAATGAAACAAATAAGAGAGGGAATAACCAATAGATTTAACATATTGGCTGGAAAAAATGCCACGTTCAAAATGCGAGTCTGCAAATAAAGACTGCTACAAGATTATTTTTCAATCCAAGTGGCTTACACGTGCATTCAATTGGTTAGTCATGCATTTTATGAATATAAATTTTGTATGTGAGGGGTGTTAAAAGTGTAATTTTTTATACTATTTTTATCTTACGGCTATCCTTGTAATTCTGCCTTGATATCAATATATGTACCCGTTGAAGGGTATAGGGGCTGATCAAGTTTGTTGGCCTATTTCCCTTACCTCTCTTTTTTCTATATTCTTATCCTTCCCTTATCCCAAACCCTTAATCCTTGTTTCACTGCATGACTAAGGGAATGGCCAAAGCCTTGTCTAAAAGAAAAATACCCTATCAGAAGTGCACAAGGCAATTCAACACACCTTTTCAAAGTCCTCCCAAGAGAACATAACAGAAACAAATAAACAAGAATTGGGGGGGGGGGGGGGGGCGGCGGGGGGCGCGTTGTATACATGAGCCTTGAGTGAGAGAGAGAGAGAGTATGCGAATTAAGATTACCCTTCTTTGACTCAGTTGAAAATATGGGAGAGATTTGATAACCTTTTTCATTGCCAGGAAAATATACAAAAGCTGGTGTTGTCAAGTTTCACTCTTGGTTTGCTGATTTGGTCTAACGTCCAAAGACATGCTCATAATTGTACATTAAAAAGTACTCCGGTAAGTTAAGATTTTGCATGTGATTCAATTTCTGTAAAGGATCACAACAACATATGGAAAAGAGAACATGCTTTTTGCTGTCTTAAGTGCTTAGCGACGTTACTCGCTGGTGCAAATCACTTGCTGACACCCCAAGCATCCACATTCCCCCCTCTGAGGGCACATGGCCATCGCAATGGACTATTAGGGAGGGCAAAATGAGCTTTTGCATCAGCCACATTGATGCAAAAACTCTTCACCGTCTCACCAGAGGAAAATTTTCTATATAACAAGCTATATAACCATATCAAATGCATATTACAATTAAAAGTCAACATTTTGAGGCCTAAAAAGAGGAAAGAAGACACTACTAGATTTCAGTGCCGCTTCTTCTCAATCTAGGTAGTTGCTAGAAGAGGCTCACTAGCTATAGACCTAACCTAACCTGGCCATTTACCAAAAAAATGGCGACCAAACCTTGTTGTGAATCTGTTCACGAAATTGTAGTTAACACAACTTACCAGTCATTAACAAACACAACCTAAGAGAAAAGAGATAAAAGTTTAGGAAATCGGAAACAAAAACCGAAAATTGAACAAAAAAGAGCCTGTGACAGCCTGTGGCTAGGAAGCACTTGGGATGGGGAAAATATGAATGATCAAAACTCAAAACCACACAAATCAGAGTGAGTTGCCAGGCAACAGATCTTAATTTGGCAATATTTAGCCATTATAGAGAGAGAGAGAGAGAGGGTACTTACTCGAGGCCTCATCTGCCAGTCCAAGGGCGCCAAACAAATCAGTTGCCTGTCTTTGGTTATAAACAATCTCCAAAAGATCAAGAAGCTCATTCGTAGGGAAACAAGAGGCCCCTTTGTAGGTGGCTAAGAACAACAAAAAGCACCACACTTCTGAAGGATGGTGCAGCTCGGCGTTGTCTTTCCAATCAGACGCAAACTTCATTGCCTCTTCTTTCACTGGAGTTTTAATCTCTAGTGGGACTCTTAATAACCGACTTAGCAAGAGATTGAAAGCTTTTATGGCATTCGCCTTGAAGTTTGAGTGATAACAGCCTAGCATTGAATCCAAGACAAGCTTTGCAGGATCTGATGCAAATTGAATACAAGCAGGAACTTCATCCCACATTGAATGAGAAGGGCCCAGAGATGAAGAAGGAACTACGCTGTTCAATTGCAGACTTGCTGAGGCAGATTCGTCAATCGTTCTTTGGAAATGAAGGATGTTGTTCCCTAAAGAGATCGAGAATAATGCAACCATTAATCAATTGATGTATTAGAAAGTAGTAGCCCAAAATATGCCTTAGCAACCAAATAAAAGCATCATGGTTTACAAACAAAGGATATTATTCACTGAAAAGGTCGAATACAACACAGATCATAAAACTACTACAGGCATCAAAAGCCAGAGTCCCATTATGCAAGGATATCTATAGATTCTATACACAATGAATTTTCATGTTAAGAAGGAAACAAAAGATTGTGAGTGGAAAATAGACCGACTTCGTAAAAGAGGGTTGAACATTCCAGTATCACAATAAATCGATTAGTGTATGCAGTTAACGCATAAAGCCCTCTCCCAGGTGCCCGCACGTATGTAATACATGTCAGCTATTAATTTTAAGTTAAATGATTGTGTTTGCTAAGTAGGCCAGATCTCCAATATTATTTTCTTGCTTGCATCAATACGACATACATCTAGAGATGGAAGGAAACCGAATATAGCCTAGAAGAGAGAGAGAGAGAGAGAGAGAGAGAGACAGAGAGAGAGACAGAGAGAGCCTAGAAAGAATAAGGCCAAATAATTCATCTTCCCAGTGTTACACGTTTAGATTGAGATTAAAAACATTCCCAGGCAAACCACATACCATATTTGTCCTTTTTTGTGTCTGGCGGTGAACCTTTTATATAATGAACTTTCCTTTTAAGATGAAACTATATGGTCCCATCGCCCCCAAAAAATAAATGAAAGAATGCTGTTATCTAGTTAGTAGAAAAAGTACATTCTCTCATTATTTCGGATTCTCTATAATATTATTTCTTCGTTCTGAAGAGAGTCACTCACACACCCCCCTACAACTGGGTTGAGAGAGAGAGAGAGAAGTCGAGAAAATGAGTGGCAAACACGCAAGTCCGCTTTTGGACATAATTCAAGCAAATGAGATTGCACATCTCAAGGAATATGAATATTTTCTGTATGTCATTAAGATAAAAGAATTTCTAATCAACACAGAGACATGCACCAGCATACACCAGTACGTGAGTCCATGTACCATAGTTGTTCCAATGTACAAATGTTAGAAACTAAAAATCTAAAGAGTGGAGTATTGGCAAAACAAATGTGGAAAAATTGGTTATTAAGGTCTCACGAATATTGTAATTGAAGAAAATCAAAAACTAAACATTTGTTTATTGGATGTCTATCGCTCGAAAGTACGTTCCAATATACAAAATTAGGAATCAAAAGAAGCCTATCTGTTTCGCACGATAATAGAAAACACGTGGCATACAACATTCTCGTTCCTGTTCTTCATGTCGGAGCGATATGCATTCCCAGTTATATAGAGATGGATACATGTACATTCTTTCTTATAAGCAATGAGTGTGATATGAAATGTGTAAGTGGAGACCTTTACAATAAAAGACATGTCCAGCCAAAACAGCAACAAAATATTAAGGAAAACCTAACTCTGCATTAAAGAAACATGGATTTGAATAAGTCAAATACTAGATTCCAATGCGTCACACAGAGAGAGGGAGAGAGACTCCTGTGTTAACTGCTGGATATATAATCATAGGAGAGAGCTACTATGAAAAGAGACTTTCGATCCACTTACCAGGAACCTTTTCTGAGAAACCAAGGGCTTGAGATAATTGAGGAGCTAATCTATTCTCTGCAACAGTCTGAAAAAGATCACGAAGCTCATCTGTATCAAAGGTGGCGGCCAATCCATAGGTACCTACAAGTAGCAAAAAACCCAAGACTGCCAATGAATTTTTTTCATCGACTTCTGCTTTTGTTTTCCAATCAACTGCAAGTTTCATAGCTGCTGCTTTCACTTGAGGTTTAATCCGCTCTGACAGTCTCATTAATATCTCCAACAAGAAAATGCAACTCCTCCTTATAACACTAGCTTCAATATCTATGCCTCCCTTTTTTGAATGTGGAGGATAAAACCCTTGAATTGCATCTAGAACAAGCTTTCCTGAGTCAGATGACGTTTTGAGAACATCATAAATTTCCTTGTGTATCCATTCATGCTCTTCCAAATGTTCATTCAAGAAAAGTTGCAAATTCTTTCCGTCCATGTTGGCAAGGATGCAGGCCATAGTATGGGTGGTAGGGTCAAGCTTGGACGCAGTAGCTTTAGGGTGCAAAGGGGCACTGGTGGATGACGTAACTTTATTAGCATTGTATACAGGTGCTCGAGCCTTGATGAGACGCGCTCTAATCCGCTTGTTACTTTCCTTCCGTACTAAAAGCTGTTCAATACCTTGTTCAAGGCCTTTGCAATTGAACTGGGATTCAAGGTTGTGATCGACAATGCATTTGATAACAGCTCTGATAGAAGCTACTCTTTCATCTATTACCCTATCCTGCAAAGAGAATTTAGATTAGAAGTTCACATGGCGGCTTCTAGAGTGAATTTAAATGATATTTCCATCGAAAAACAAGAAGCACGTACTTGTGCTTCTCTTGACTCTTTTCCCATATTGCTTTGTTTCTGGGAAACCATCTTGGCGCGATTCAAGTACCTTCTCAAGAGGGGTACAGGTGGGAACTTATCACAAAGCCCAAAACCAAAACTAAGTCTAACAGCCACAAGTTCTTGCTTCTGCTTGACAAAAATTTCAATGAGATCTGTCACACAAGCAAGATATTGTAGGTTTTCATCAAGCTATTTCAGAGGCGGGCTAAAAGACAATATACCAAATTTCTCAAATATAACCATAACCTCTATAGCAAGGACACAGGAAACGGCAGTTCTCAAAAAATGGGGTTGTGGACACACCCAGAACATGCCAATATTGTTTCTATTTGTAATTCATACCTACGTTGTAACCCTAGATCGACTGATGGTGTATGCCTATATACATATACATGTCTTTTACATAATAATACTTATAAATATGTACCCCGAAAAAAAACTAAAAATTCACAAAAGTCAACCCGCCGTGTCCCCATGTGTGTCATCCATTTTCCCCCACGTCTCAGGCGTGTCCCCAGCATGTCGCATCGGTGTTTTGGCATGTCTCCGGCATGCCTGACACAGATGCAGCAACCTCCTAGGTTGTCAATGCTTCATAAAACTGACCAAATTGGACAAGAAGATACAAATAGATGAAGCACAAAACAAACCCATCGGAGATATGGAAGAAAGGATATGAATAATTAGTACTCATTAAGCGAAACGGTAAGTTTGTTGGAATGATAGATTAGAAAATAAACTTAAAAGGCATAAACTGGCATGGTTGAATTTAAGCATGCCATACTAGTTGCGCCCCATATCAAACCACAATTCACTAGTATGCATTACTTTGGTGTAGATTAAAAGCAAGAATCAAGTCTCCTGTAAAAGTTGGGTTTGAAAAACGAAAACTCATTATATGACAGTATTTCTATGATCAGTTAAAGTCCCAATTCGACAAAACATGGACAAACTATTAGGAACGACCAAAATTGCAGTGCTAGTCTGCATCAGGCTTACTCAGCTAAATGACACATTTCGAGCTATATAATCAGAAAATGACTTTTGACATATGGTTCATACCACACAAAGAATCAACTCACCAGGAACCCTCTCTGTGAAACCAAGGACCCGACACAAATCAGGTGCTTGATTATGCTCCACCACAACAGCAAAAAGCTTTAAAAGCTCATCAGCATCAAAACCAGAAGCCAACTTGTAGGAAGCTAAGAGCTGCAAGAAGCCCAACACCTCCAAGTAGTTAGCGGGCACCGCTCTTATTTTTGCCTTCCACTCTTTAGCAAGCTTCAATGCTTCTTCTTTCACACAAGGTTTAATCAGAGGAGAGATCTTCATTAACTGCTCTAGCAAAACTATGCAACTCCTCCTAACTACGTCCTCTTCAAACCCCACATCCCCCTTCTTGAGATGAGGAGGGTAAAACCCTTCCATTGCATCCAGTACTAGCTTTGCAGGATCCAATGACAATCGAAGCGCTCTATAAACTTCACTCGGCATTGACTCGTCATCAAGTGACCGTTCATTTAGGAACAATTGCAAACTCCTTCCGTCCATTGTGACAACAAATTGAATTTCTGCCTTGTCAACTGGCATCATATCTTCCACTTGCTCCGCCTTTACACAGGAATGCACACTAGTATTGACAAATTGCTTCTGTCCCAACTCAACTTCTTTACACTGTTCCTCAAGTTGTTTCTCTTTTGATTCAAGTTCCTTACTGCGCTCCTCGAACAATTTTTTGTCCAACTTGAGTTGCTTGCTTTTCAAATGAAACTCTTTAAAGGACTCATTGATGTATTTTTGAGTTGCCTCCAGTTGCTTCTCTTTGGACTCAAGTTCCTTAGACAGTTCTTCATTCAACTTCTGAGCAGAATAAATATCTCTCTCTTTTAATTCGAGTTCCTTGCAACGTTCTTCATTCAATTTCCGAATCAACTCCTCTTCCAACTTCAGTTCGTTAATGCGGTCATCAACCTGTTCTTCTTTCGTGTCAAGCTCTTTGGCACGCCTCTCTATCCAATTCTGGATGGAATCAAGTTCTCTAGCACGACCTTCAAAGTACGTCTCTTTCAATATGATTTCTTCGAATCTTTGGCCTATAGACCTCTGGATATGCTCCAATTGTTCCTTCTCCGACTTAAGCTTCTCCAAAAGCCCCTCCAACGACTCGTATTGCTCATTGAGCCTTTCCTCTCTAAGCTCAGCCTCTTTAATTTGTACATCGGCCAACCTACGCATTGTGTCCAATTGCTCCTGTTTCAACTTCAGTTCTTCAATCTGCGTCTGTTGGAAAGAAAGGAATTCCTTCTCTCTCATTTCCAGTTCTTCTGCACGTGACTCGATGGATTCCCGAATTGACTGAGGTTGAGTTTGGACTATTTGTTAAAGACCATCAGGCACTACTATTAACTTTTTAGTTACATTTTTTTAGCTTTTCGTCATAATTTTTATATCACATCGTCTCGACGAGGAAAATCAAGAAAGTATATAATATAGACCAAAATTGAAAAAAGTTCAAAGGCACTAGATGTAGTGGGCCGGACCAGGAAGCCTGAATGGGCCTAGCAGATCAACAGCCTCAACAGGTTGAGCGTTTGAGACGAACCTCACAAGTCGGGCCGACGCACAGGTGTACTCCGTTATGTGCAGCCCAAGCGCCCAATCCAAGTCGGGCCATACCGAGCCAGGTCACGTATCAACCGATCCAGATCAGAGCAAGACGATCCACGTGTTGAACGGAGGTTCAGTTCAGGCATGTGAGCATAACCAATACGCTCGGTCCGTCATGCACGACATCATACCAAGCGGATAGGGCACGCGCCTAGCACGAACATATTTGGAGGTTAAGTCAGGTCACTCTACACAAAGTAGAGTTTCCCCGTCCATACTAACCATAACCAAAACCTCCGTACTTCCTCTCCTAAAGCAAAGACTTACTAAGCCATCAGAAGGTCGTCACCGGCCAACTGCGGTACCCGGTCTTGCAGATCTAGGTCAGGACGAGGAACTCAGTTCCAGATCCCGAGTCTGAGATCCATTTGGAGAGCTCCAGATCAAACACCACCCCACACTAGAGACAGAGAATGCTTTTTTTCATCTCTTTCAAAAAATTTTACACTTCATGTTTTTTTTCATCTTTTTCAAACTTATTTACCCAAGAGACTGTCTTTTTCGTCTTTCTCCAACTTTTTCCGCCATTAGCGAACTTTTTCTCAACTTTTGTCCACACTTCCATACTTTTTAGATTCATCTCATCAATACGAACGATCAAACCAAACAATATAACCAGTCTAGTTTAAATCTGTTTGGAACTCAAGAAAAATGGGAGAAAGGAAAAGAAAACAAAATGAGAGAAAAATTAGAAAAAAATGAGTGAAAAAATGAGTGAAAAAATTTACTATTTACAGAACTTAAAATTGTTAATTTTTCTTTCCTCTTTCTCTTCCAATGAACAATAGCGGGAAATTTTTTAAATTTTTCTTTCTTTTCTTTTCCTTTCCTTTCTTTCCAAATATAGCCTAAGACAAAACAACCAAAAACTCGGTCAAAAAGGCCAAAGGCTACTACCTGAAGCTCTTTGTTGCTTTCTCGAACCGACTCCAAGTTGTTCTCGCTGATACGGAGTTCGTCGAGGGTTCCTTGCACGCACTTCTCGGTCGAGTCCAATTGCTCGTCGAGATCCTTCCATTCCATTGCCAGCATCAGAATTACATTCCGTAGGCTGTTTTTCTTCGAATCAATGAGTTTGAGTTTCTCTGATATCCTATCTGGTATAGCCATCTCCGTCTTCTCCTTACAAACGATACAGACATGCAAAGGAAGAATACACGTCTAAATATATGACGTTATGTGTGCATACACATTAAACACTAGCGGAAACTGTTACGTAAACGGTAAACCCTAATTACAGCGGAATCCCAAAGAGAGACAATGTCGGTTTGAATTCTCTCCCTAGGGTTTTTGTATTTCGAGTTTTGGCGACAGAATGTAAGAAAATTATTGGGTTTACAAGAGAGTTTTGCAGAGAGAGAGAGAGAGAGAGAGAGAGAGAGCCGAGAGGGAGACGGAGCGAGAGAGAGAGAGAGATGATAAGATTGCGAGGAAATCTGTGTGCAACCCCATCCAGTAGTCGTAGTATTTGGAGAGGCAGTTATACTTTTTGAACGTGGGGTCAGTAATGGTTTAGACGAAGATGATTTTACCATTCTCTCCTCAGACTTGAGAAAACAACAAACAATTCTCAATTTGTTCAATTTATGGGTCAATTTAGGAAGATGAAAAGTTGACCCAATGACAAAAAGAGAGACAGGGGGCGTGCTGTCAGTCAAGGGGACAGCACCATGCTGTCCTACTGAGTGGGGCCCGCTCCAGTCTCATTGTGATTGATCGAAAATGTTCATTTTGTAGAATTCATCAAGTAAAACAAATGTGCAAGGAATTAGCTCGATCGGGGTCATGAAATGCCTTATCGAAACATCTTCACTTGAAAAGCATGAATCCGAAACGCTAGATCATAACTACTGAAACCTATTACTTCCAAGTTATATATGCTCCGATCAGATACTTAATTATATTCGATCAAACATATTTTTTGCACATTTATTTTAACCGTTGAGTTCTACAAAATGAACGTTTCCGATCAATCAGAATGAGACCGGACCTGGCCCCACTCAACAAGACAGCACGCCCCTGATTGTGACAAAAAAGAGGTGACACGAAATTGTTGCCATCTCTTTTTATATTTTATTAGAATAAATAGATGCACATGAAGTTACAAGATTATGTGTTCATAAAAAGAAGTTACAAGTAGGAAGAGATAAAATAAAAATAAAAAAAAACTTTAATTGGGAAGTACGTGTAGTTTCGTAATGACAAGTGAATAGAAAAAATAAATAAAATGGATTTGAATAAAAGGGGTGCAAAAATCATTTCACTTCCGTGAAGAGGGTAGATGTATGATTTCCCTTACCTGGAGAGGATATATGCGTAGATTAAGAGCATTCGCAATGGTAATAATCAAATCTAATAATTAAAATGTGTCACGTCAGCATTTGATTATTCATTTAGTTCATAATCAAACTTAACAATCTCTACCTCCACATTGGTTATTTTTGCATCCCTAACCAAAAAATCCCCCACAATACAAAATGCATATTTGTCCAATCACAAACGAATTTCAATTACGCACCCAACCATATCAAATTATTCGTCTCGATGAGACGATTCCAATGTGGGGTGTTTTTTAGTTATTGAGTTTTGAGTTTGGTTATTAAGTATGGTTATTGAGTTTTGGTTATTGATAAAAGTTGTTAAATTTGGTTATGGAATGAGTGAAATTTGATTATTTACTAAAAAACTTGTAACTTTACTTATTACGATGTGGGGTTTTTTTGAACATTATTGTTAAGTTTGATTATCCAAACTCATTTACTTGTTACAATGTGGATTCTCTAAGAGGCTTAATTTCAATGAACTTCTATCTAAAAGAAAAAGACTTTAAAACCCTTATGATGATTGGAAACCTGAATTCTTGATTTTTTTTTTTTTGTTTTTTATGATATTGGAAATCTTAACTCAAACAAAATGTTTGCCGGTCTCTTGACTGTCACACTCCTCTTCTTAATCCAATGGAATGCCCTGTTCTGCTTTCTTCCAAAATCTTGTTTTTAAAAAAGAAGGTAATTTCAAACACAAATAAAACGAAAATAAAAAAAATCAATTTTTTTTGTACTATTTAAAAAATCTCAATGAAATCTATCAAATAAGATCTATATTTGTAGAAAAATTATTTGCGTAAACACATGATTTTTGACCTTGAAATTACCTTATTTTTCCAAAAGTTATTTTTTCCAGAAAGTGGAACGGCTCCTGATTTTCAGAGCACAGAAGGTAATTCCACCATGGGTTGGATTGTGATTAATGCTTTGAAAATTTGGACATCGAAGCGCTTCAAGACCAAGTGCAAGAATTACTAGTTCAATTGGAACCACCGCGTTATAATTACTAGTGTTCAACACACACGTAATGAGTATGCAATTTATCGTAGAAAAGTCTTTTTCAAAAAAATCAGTCTTTGATGATGATTGGAAACCTAAATTCTTGTTTATTTTGTTTTTTTATAATATTGGAAATCTTAACTCAAACAAAATGTTTGCCGGTCTCTTGACTGTCACACAGACTCACACTCCTCTTTTTAATCCAACGGAATGATTTTCAGAGTACATAAGGTAATTCCATCACGGGTTGGGTTGTGATTAATGCTTTGAAAATTTGGACATCGGAGCGCTTCGAGACCGAGTGAAGGAATTACTAGTTCAATTGGAACAACCACGTTATAATTACTAGTGTTCAACACACGCGTAATGAGTCTGCAATTTATCGTAGAAAAGTCTTTTTCAAAAAAATCAGTCTTTTAATGTTTTTTTCGTCGTCTTTTTAATTTTTTTTAAGCCTGAACTATATTTTTATATTATTTTGATTCATTTTTTCATTGAGAAAAACAATAGTATAATGTAAAATTTCGACCAAAATCTAATAAGAATTAAAAGGAAAAAAATGGAATCATGCCAAAAAAAATCGTCAAATAGTTACTCAAAATGGCGTTATTGTAACAGACAAAATGACCCTAGGGTGCCCAAGAGAAATGGGACTTCGAGTTGGTACTGTGCAGTGAGGTGAATGATACTGTACTGCGTACCTTCGAACCGTCGGATTGTACATCTGACAGCTCGAATCTCATATCGACAACTAACAATCGAGAGACGTTCATTGCCAAGATGAGATTTAAACCTTCGGATACACGATCTGACGGTTCAAAGGTGTCTAACACGGTACTTCGTACACCACTGCACAATACCACCTCCAATCCAGAGAAATGAGACCTCTCAATTTCTAGTACTCCGTATTAAAGTAATTGATACTGCATTCAATTGCCTTGGTCTCCACGCATCCACATTTTTTGTCCTCTTCCCCTACTTTATGTGCATTCAAACAGTGGCCTTAGAAAAGTAATAATGACATTTCAATTCCTTATTTTTAGAGATAAAGAAAGGGATCTGGGTTGGTGTTGCCCCTCAAAAGGGCAGCACCGTTGCTGTCCCCCAGCGAGTGCTGTTCCCTCCGGTCTTTTTGTGAAGATAAAAAACGTTCATTTTGTAGAGCTCATTGAGTAAAATAAGTATATCAAAAATCAGTTCGATTGGATATCATTAAATGTCTGATCGAAATAATTTTATCTTGAAAAGAATGAATCCAAAATACTAGATAAGATCCATTGAAACTCATTATTGCCACGTTATATGTGTTTTGATAAGGTATTTAACAATATGCGATCAAGCTGATTTGACAAATCAATTCAACTCGACAAGCTTTATGAAGTTAACGTTTTCGATCACCAGAGTGGACCGTGCTTGTGAGGGAGAGCACGGCGCTGCCCTTTTGATCGAGGGGGAACTTGCCGCTCTTCTCCTCCCGATAGAGAAGACTTGGCCCCTCCCATTTTTGTCAACTAGTAAAAGAAAAAGAAGATTGGTGACAAAAATCAATAATTCTAACACCACACCCACTCACACACCCACACTCACAATAATTGTGGGGCCCACACACACTGAATGTGTAGTATGTGCAGGCTCCACCCTTATTGTGAGTGTGGGTGTGTGATTGGGTATGTGAATGGATGTGGTGTTAGAAGGACTCGACAAAAATATGTTTGTGAGTGGCAATGCAGAGTTGTCAGTAAAATCATACTTTCGGTGGCAATAGTACCGAAGAATCTTAGAGCCGTGCCGCAAACGAAAAAAAATCTTTAATTTTTTAAAAAGCAATTTTTATGATTTTATTGAAATTTAAAAATATGCAATATGAATCTTGTTAGAAAGATCTCGATGAAAACTTTTATATGATGCAAAAAAAATTTAAATTTTTTTTCATTTATATTATTTTTTAGTTTGAAAATGTGAAATAAACTGCTTATTTTTTAAGAAGGTTTCTGGAACGGGACGTTAGCCCCGTTCGGTTAAATAAGTCACTCTGACTTATTTTTTGTTGTTATTTAAATTTTTTTCGTATTTGTCATACTTTGAGAGTTTCAGTTGCTGTAGTAAAGTTGTCACTACAAAAATATATGGAAAATTCTAACACTACACCCATTTACACATCCATTCTCATAGAAAAAGTAAGGCCCACACACTGGGTGTATAGTGTATACGGACTCCATCCTTATTGTGAATATGAATGTGTGAATAAGTATAGTGGTAGAATGATTGAAAATACATTTTGTGACAAGACATAAATATTGTCACTGAAAAGTACACATATGTATAAATAGGTAATGGAAAATTTTAAAATCAGCCAAATGGGCTAACAATAGTAAGTGTGTGGATGTGTATTAAAAGGTGTATAAAATACACAGGAATACATATTTTTTTTGTCTTCTAATATGTTTATCGTTAGTTCAATGGACTAAAAATAGCAAGACCGATATGTAAATGTCTGGAATATAAGACAGGTAAATGTCTGGTATGTGGGCACATGCGATGCCTGTACGCAAAAACTCTAAAAGAAATAAATAATAATAATTTATTAGGCAGTAATGCTACACACAGTATTTGTGCACAGAATTTGTGCACAGATTTGTTGTGGGGTTCATTACGGGTTTCACACAAATAATCCGAGCCGTTCATTAAATGTAAAACATTTTTTCAAGGGTTTCGGCAAAAAATCAACTCAATCCGATACTTACAGATTCTCGATTCAATCATTTAACTTTTCATTCGAATTTCAGGATAATGAAAAGTTAGATGATTAAATCAAGCACTTATAGGTATCGGATTGAACTGATTTTTCGCGGAAGACCTTGAAAAAATATTTTACATTTAATGAACGGCTTGGATTATTTGTGTGGAACCCGTAGTGGGCCCCACAACAAATTTGTGCACAAAATCTGTGCTCAAATACTGTGTGTGTAGCATTACTGTTTATTAGGTGAGAGATAGGCCTGTCAATGGACCGGATTCGATCCGGATCCGATCCGAAAAATCTGATCCGGATCCGGATCCGAATCCGATAACATCGATCCGATAATCCGATAATCCGGATCCGGTAATTCAATACGGATCCGGGTCGGATCGGATTAAATCCGTTATCAATCCGAATCCGAACTTTATTTTTTTTAAAAATTTTAATTTTTTTTAAAAAAATAGTAAAATTTTTATTTTGAAAAAAAAAATGTTTAAGAAGTTGTATTTTTATTTTTATTTTTTATTTTTTATTTTTTAATTTTTTTTTCTGAAAATAATTTTTTTTTGAAAAAAAAAATTGTATTTTTTTGAAAAAAATATTTTTTTTTGGCTAAAATTTTTGAAGTAAAAAAAGTTTCCGGATCGGATTCGGATTTTCGGATCGGATCCGGATTTTTCGGATTCGGATCCGGATTCTCACTATCGGATTTGAGTCTTATCGGATCCGGATCGGATTGTGTCTTATCGAATCCGGATCCGGATCGGATCCGGCCCATTGACAGGCCTAGTGAGAGACGATGGATTCAACACTTGATGAAGCCCAAAAATCATGTAAATACTAACAAAGCATGAAAACTCAAAAAAATTAAAATAAAATCACTAACAGTCTAATTGTCGGCCGACTTGCCTCGGCCAATTTTGTGTTCTTCAGGTAACGAAAGTAATTAGGTGTTTGAGACATTTTGTTTCATGTTTGATTATACACACCGCACAGTTTCGGTTCATTAAATGAAAAATCAACGGTGTTAAACTGTTGGTTTTGGAGCGCCTGATCAACAGTCCAAATTTAATAGAACAAATAGGTGCATTTCAAATGAATGAGTAATTAAATGGACTAACTCTTCAAGGGGTGTGTCTTTCGAATAAATTAATCGACGTGAATGGAACCAATTCATTTTCAAAATAAAAAATAAAAAATGGAACCAATTGTTCCAGGGGTGTGATACTAATGAAAGAGTGTCAAGGCACTTTCAAAGTATGTGTTGTTTTGAAGAGATGTACTATCTTGTTTGGATGAGATTTTGAAAAAAATTCTCAACTTAAGAAATACTCATTATTCTTATTTTCAATCATTAATTTTATTTTTCTCTTTTCTCTTCAATCATTATTCATATTTCTCTCTCTACTCATTACCCTCATCTCTAATCATTACCTTATTTTCTCTCTTTACTCATTATCCAAAAATCAAACTCAATTTTTTTTAAATATTATCCAAACAAGGCAGTCTTTCCAAAAGGGCACATTTTTACCAAAGGGCATTTATGATTTATGATTCTTATATAAAATGATTAGTACCAACGTCTTTCACTACTCCAGATAATTATCTCTCTCGCACAATAGTTATGGTATACAAAAGGATTTTTCGGAAGTCTTTCAATTTGGTTGGTTACAATTTTTCTACCTAAGACTTTGACAAATTCTGGAAACGATTTTACTTGAATTCAACAACAAACTCTATTGAACAGTAATAAATTACGCTATAAAAATAGTGGCTTTACGCTTCAAAATTTTCGATTCTCATCATTTTACCGTTCTGTCGCAACAATAACAATAGGTGCTGTGGATAATTGATGAGGGGTACTTGATTGATTGATACTACTACTATATAATAAAAAAAGGTGGAGTCAGGGATGGGTCATGGTGTGTGGCAGTGGTAGTGGTAGTGTCAGGAGGTCATCATCATGGTGGTTGCTTTAGTTATTCCCACACTAAGAATCTAGTAACAATACAACTAGTTTTGGCTGGTGTTCTTAGGTCCAAATTCAATTGTTAGTCACACCACAAAAATCTAGTTACATAATCAATTTATCATTACCGTACTTTCATTGTAGCATCTTTACTAAAAAAATATAGAGAATATAAATTATACATGGACCCTCCATGTCCAACGAAATGTTCGCCCATCCAATTAAAAGGAGACAACTCAGCGTGGGATTTTGAGACAATTCGAAAAAGTGCAACTAAAATGATTTTTTGGGATCCTATGAAGGATAAACTTGATTACAAGAGTCACACAAAATTTAACTATGACTCATTAGAATAATATGTTTAGAATAAAAAGATCTTTGCATTGATTCAAATTAATTAAAAATTGAAGTACTTAATTTTTAACCATATTTTTTAGTATATAAACGGTTAAAAATATTAAGCACTTCAATTTTCAATCTGTTTAAATCAATGCAAAAATCTTACTATTCTGATCATATTATTTTAAGGAGTCAAAGTTAAATTCTATTTCTAGGGCTCTTAATAATCAAGTTTCAGCTCTAAAGGGTTTCAAATAAAAAACAAATACTTCATTCGTTCCATTTTTAAAGTACTGTATTTCATTTTTTTTTGTCCCTTAATAAGTGTCTATTTTGTAAAGTTAGTGGGTTTTTAGTACATTTTCCATTTTGCTCCTAAAAGTAGATTCCATTTTAAAAAGTTAGTGAGTAAAAGTGTAATGATGATGTCTCCATAGAGGGTAAGTAGAGAAAGTAGAGATAAAAATTGATGTTAAAGGTGTAATGATGATGTTTTTTTAATAAATTGAAGTTACGAAGCGGGACACTTAAAAAGGGACGGAGGGAGTACTTAATTATTAGAGTTCTAGAAATAAAAATTAATTATGACATTTTAGAATAATAAGATCTTCGCACCCGTTTAAACAAATTGAAAATTGAAGTGCTTAATTTTTTTGAATTGTTTATATATGATTAAAAAACTAAGTGCTCCATTAATCTGTTTGAAGTAGTGCGAAGATCTTATTATTCTGATGATCATATAGTTATATATAAATTTTGTCTCTAGAGCTCTCATAATTATTTGTTCTTTATTTAAAACCATGTGGAGCAGAAATTTGATTATGAAAGCCCTATAGAAAAAATTTAATTATGACCCTTTAAAATAATATGATTAAAATAATAAGATCTTCGCGCTGATTCAAACAAATTGAAAATTGGAGCATTTTGAACCGTTTATATATTAAAAAATATGGTTAAAAAATTAAGTATTTCAATTTTTTAATCCAATCGAACCAGTACGAAGATCTTTTTATTATAATCATATTATTACAAAGGGTCATAATTATATTGTTTCTAGAACTCTCATAATCAAATTTCTACGCCATAGAATTCAAAAATCATTTTAGTCCCAATTTTTTCAATTGTCTCACGATCCCACGCTTGAGTTGTCTCCTTTTAATTGGGTGGGCGGTCACTTCATTGTACACGTACACGGACGGTCCGTGTATAATTTAATCTCAAAAAAATATTACTGTATGCATCTTTTACCATAAAAATATTTTATTTTAGGTTTTAAAAAATAGTATCGTTACGGGAATTTTCAACAAGGGGACAAAAAATTACCCAATAAAAAAGCACGAAAATAGGAAATGCAAACAGGTATCAAATGATAAATCGATTGTGAATTTGTTAAAATTATTTTTTGGCACCTAGTGGCCGCGAATCAGACAAAAAATGGAATATTAAGCGACATGTAACTAGAATCGGCCATACTTGTGTGAATTTTTGTAGCACGGATATAACTGTTTGTAGCAGTATCATAGGACCTAAAACATTGCTATGTCTCGGCCGATACTCTATGTAGTGGCCGGTACTTAGATCCATGGGGGCACGCTGTAGGCGTAGGAAGTTTATGTGTTGGTGACACAACGAATGCTTCAAATCAAAAGTGTGCATTAGGCAAATGTCATGTTGGATTTTCTTAGCACCGACGTCTCAAACGGTTAACCAGAGCGTACAGATAGATGATTGTTCTGTTTATTCTTCTGCATAGGTTCCCTATCTCTACTACTACTCACTCAAGTCTCTATTGCATACACAACAGACATTTTACAGCATTCATTTACCATGGGAATTGAGAAGCAGCTTATTCTTTCAGGCCAATAATACTTGCACCAAAGCAAATGATCAATACAATGTCGGAATTCAGATACCGAACTGAAAGGAAGACATAGCAGTCATGGACGTTAGAGAAATTGAGCAAGAGAACCATTTTCCGAAGCATTAGCATTATGCCAAAATGCATCCGTCCTCCTCGATCTCCACATCATCTCATAACCATTCTCCAACTAAATTGGGAGCAATTCCGCAGAGACCCTAACGATACAAGGTTATTTCATTGAAGTGGCGGAAAGGACTCGCTTCAAAATCCATCATACGTGCATCGCTAAAACACTTGTTTGAACTGTGGAATTTAAAAGTAGGGGAACCCAAGATACGGAAAAATAGGTGATCTATCAGTACTTAATTGTTATGTTTTTTCTGAATGTGGTGATCTATAAAGGTGAGTGCCATCTTTTAAAGGACAACACTGACCATCTAAATGAAGTAAGACAATGGGCACTAAAGAACAACAAAATGATGTATTGAACTCTGAACTAGGACACCTTAAGAAAACGATGGTAATAAGAAGGATGCATCCACTCCGTAAGAGTGCTCAAGTATTCCAAACAAGCAACTGCGTGCTATCACGAATGGTGTTGGACCTGATTGAGTTTCATGTGCGACTTCAGAAGATTCAGCAAAAATGGTTAGCTGGTCACCATTCTCTGTTGGAGAAGCGGGGGAGCTAGAGAGAGAAAATATGTTATCTTTCTCTAATTTTATACACTTAATACCTCTTTACGTGACAGAGAACTCGATCTAAGGCAAGGCTTGAACTTGATCGAAGGGACATAACAGATTCACTTAAAATCTCACCACATGCTACATGGATATTACTCCTTTATTTTAGTTCCAACGATGCTTCAAAAGCCTACCTAGCCAAAAACACACACAGAGAGAAGAGAACTAATTTGCTTACCATAGGCAATCCTCTCGCCAGCATTGCCAGTACTTTTGCTCAGCTCATGTCCACTTGAACAGGGAACAGTGAGTCGTTAGTTTACCATGGCACCAACGTAGCAACCAACCCAAGAAATCTTAGGTTGACCAAACAAGACTGTTGACCGACCACGCGGGCAAAAGTCAGAAAACTGGAAATTAGGGCTTCTTTGTTTATATAATTACAACACTAAGTGCCTATCAATTAGTTCCGAGAAAGAGCAGCTGGGGTGTACACCAGACATTTTTCGGTGGAGCAGCATAGTGCCTACAACCAGCCTACCATACGAACTTTTCTCCAGCGGCTTAGGGTCACTACACTAATCTAGTAGTCCTCTCGCACTCAGATGTTCTTTTGGCCTCCCATTACAAGTTCCTAAATTCAGACAATGGAATTGAGACGTTAAAACAGATGCCACGGAAAAAATTGCTCTATGTCGCGCAAGTAAAGCAATATTTTCAAACAAAGCTAATCCCTATTGAACTGCTGAATGGTATGATGTGAACATAAGTCACCTACAGCTTCAGTTGAAAGTCAAAAATGCGAGCACAAAGTTATATTATGTACTTAAATTTTGACGTTAGAATCTCTATCATACCCAAGTTGTACTTCGCTTTCTAATAAGTAGGGGGTTATGGCTTACAAGAGTCCATAAAATTCTTTGCCACAGGAATGCCAAAATGACAAGAAGTTTATCAAACTAAACACACCACTAGAATAGCTAGAGGGGAAAAAACACGCCACCATAAACATCTAAAGTTTCCTAAAAGAACGCATGATGAATCAAAAAGTCCTATACAAGTTCTCAAATAATAATAATTTATATGTCAAAGTTTAACCCAAATAATTTTAGCCCAACCTATTTTTTCTTTTAGCCCAACCCCTCACACGAACCGATTTTCTTTTGCTTTTGTTAAGTGCAGAGCAATGGCGAGTGCGCTTACTTAGATTTTTACTGATTTAGTTGATGCAAAATACTGGTTGATGTGCTTAAATTTAAAAATGTTGGTTATTACAATTTTACTCTTTTAGGTTTAAATTAAATAAATCTGGAGTGGTTTTTGAAATTTGTTGGTGTCCAAGAGTTTTCACGGGAGCGTTTTTTAATTTTTATATTGTGCATAAAGACACCACTGCATTAACTATTAAGAAATAGATATCTGATGTATTCATTACAATATAGACATTCACAATATCCGAGGTCAAACGTATGATGCTGCTACACTGTTTTGCCCACTGAAAAAAAAATTTGGGTTAGCCCAAGGCATAATTAATTCCTGGTTCAGCCCTGTACTCCACATTCCCCTTGATAAGATGGATCAAATTGAACTCAGACACAACGACTCACAATATATAATCTCAACCTAGGGTTAGCAGTATGGGAAATTCTGTACTATATATGCATATCCCTTGGAGTAGATTGTTTCGAACGAACTATTGGAGTAGTACTTAGATTAGCTAAAACCGAGGTATGCACATGCATTTATGTAAATATATATACATATACATATACATATACATATATACAGAAGAGAGAGAGATCAGGCATACCTCAGAATGCCCCCCTTAGACATGTACACCAACAAAGGGTATTTTACCTACACAATAATCCACTTTTTTCATTTTACCTATTCAAATCTCTCTTAACCCCACACCAATTCTCTTTATTATACCTCTTTATCCTTATTAAATATATAAAAAAAAAAAGAGAGAGAGAGAGTGGTAGAGAGAGAATGAGGGAGTGGTAAGAAGGAGAGAGAATGAGAATAATATTTTAAGGTTTTGCTCATGAATAGTAGCTCGGTAGAAATGGAGAGCATTTTTTCAAAAGGGAAAATACCTTTCAGTTCTCCGAGCCTGCTGCAAACTGTTTTGGAGGCTTCAACTAGGTAAAATGGCTGTAAAGGTGGCTTTTGCTAGCCTGGTGTACATGCCTTAGTGTGTGACAGAGAGAGGAGAGAGAGAGGAGGAAATATTTTGAGAAAGAGTGAGAAGCTTACAGAGTGTTGTAGTAGACATCTGTCTCACTAGCGATGTCTGTACGTGTTTACACACAAGCTAGAGAAGAACAAATGAGTGTTGGTTTAATTTAATATTTTTACTTTAATGTTAATATTAATTTTGTGAGTTTATTTATAAAAGAGGTAGTATATGCAGTTTAGAGATAAAGGAGTGTAAATATCTTTGAAGTGATCTCCTTATTTTACTCCTAATTATTAGTAGCATGTGTTGCATACTAACGGCAGAAAAATCCTTTAGCTTGATTATCTCCTATTTCTTCTTCAAAAAATCAGAGAAGTTGTTTGCTTAAACTGCATATAAATCTAATCCCTTCTTTCCAGTTGAATCACACAAGTGAAAAAGTTCATATCAATATCTCATTCTCTACCCTGCCTTACAAACAATACATAGTGGTTATCACATACTTCTATGTACTCCTTTTGTTTCGATTAAATACATTCAGCCATCCTTTTTCGATATAGATTATATTTTATTTGGATTTCGAGTGTCAGGAAACTATATGGTTCGTGAGTTCAATTCACTGCACAAAAAAAAAAAACTTAAAGGTCGATGTATTTTAGGGAAGGAGTACCATTCAACCATGTACAAGAGGGGGGTATATTGTTCCTTAGGAGAGCGCTATCACGTGCCTCGACTACCGTACATGCTATTCTATTCCTTTCTCTATTTATTTGATTCTGTAAGTTTGATCGATGAATATTATTTAGAATTATTATTCTACCAGAAAATTCCTATTTCATATGTTTTCTCCAACAATGAGAAACTTCTTCCATCACCATGTAGGAATTTTTGGAGTTGTTTTCTAGCAGTAGGAGTGTTTGTTTCGGGAAAAATGACGGCCAATGATGTGTTTTGATAATTAATATTCGTCAATAATATTTTCAGCATTAATAAATGTTCTTAGCATGTTCTGGACGAAAATTAATTATGGAAACATGTCCTTGACCGTCATTTTCCCTTTCTTATGTTACTTTTCCAAATCGTCACAATTTCAGTTTTCTTTATTCAACGGCATTATGGGATTCGATTTTCACTATTTTATGGTAAAAATCGATATCATTTCATGATTAACATAAATATAGGAGCAAACCAACAAAATGTTACTTTGGTTTTAAATAGGAAGCTTATGCTTTGTTTGAAACTTCTGGAAAAGAAGGAAATTTCAAAACAATTCTCTCCCATTGTTTGGTTTGAAGAAAAAAATGAGAGGAAAAAAAAGAGAATTGTACACAGTACGATTTTCCTCACTTTTCTGAGCTTTCTCCAATTTTTCTTCCTCTTCTTTTCTCACACTGTCCTTAAGATCTAAACACATCAGTGGATGTGGCTGTGGAACTTTTCTCTGGATTCTTTCCAGAATTAATTTGATACGTAATTGAAAGTGTTTAGTCTGCCAATTAATAAAGTCTGGACCACTTGACTATGTCAAAATTTATATTCATTGCACAACATTAAGTACATGATCGCCATACGTACATTTATCTCGAAAAAATAGTAGTAATATGTTACACTAGATTAAATTCACTTATATCAAGATAACTATTTTGCGATCATGTATATTGATTGATATTGGATCAAAGTGAAATTTTGTATAACTGACACTCTCGACGAGATCTAAAAAATAGACAATTCTGATAATTAATGTGGACCCAAAAAAGATCCACAAAAAGTTGTCAACACCTTTCAATAAATTTGAATAACAATTAAAAGAGACTTTCACGCTTAATTGTTACTAATTAGTTTGCTGTAAGAGAAAAACATCAATGACTACATATAGTAGCATTTTACAGATAAGGAAAAACAAAAGGACTAAAAAAAACTCTATTTTCTAAAAGAAATAAGTTTTTTTTTTTTATCACGTACACAAAATAAGTTGAATTCGTATCATTTCACAAGTATAATTGTCTATAATTATTTTGCTTTTTGCTTTTTTCAAATTGTTAATAGAAAATTATATTACTGAAACAAACTTTGGAAAAGAAAACCAAATGTCAACGTCAAGTTAATATTGGAAGGTCCACCACCTAGAAACGCAGATAGCTGATAGGTGAGTTCTATTCCAGCTAAAGATCTCTGAACTTGCTACCTTGGAGAAGCCTTACTACTCCAACAAGAGTCAACCTATATTGATAGAGATAAGTTTATTTGTTTGAATTTAGGACACATGCAGAATATAAATATCAACGAATAAGTTCATAAATATTTTAAAATATAAGACTAAATTCAGAGCTTTAATATGAATAGATTAGTTTTATCTCTTGAATTTTAAGACTAATTGAGAGCTTTAATACGAATAAATAAATTTTGATGTCACTTATGTTGGCCTTATTTCGTGGAATCATTACATGCATCAATAACCATATTTCATAACTTTTGGGTGGTTGTCACCTTAGTCCTTAGCAGACGCCTTTGCACATTCCTCCTAATTTGTTAGCATGTTTCTCAAGCATGAATAAGTTCACATGTCACTTATGTTGGCCTTATTTCGTGTAATCATTGCATGCATCAATAACCATATTTCATAACTTTTGGGTGGTTGTCACCTCAGTTCTTAGCACGCCACCTTTGCACATTCCTCCTAATTTGTTAGCATGTTTCTCAAGCATGCCCTTGAACCAAGTCAGAAATTTCTAACACGTCAAGTGCTAAGCTTAATGGCTTTGTTGGTTTCCAATCACTTGAGTTTCCAACCCTTTTCTGTTTTCTAGGTTTTATTCCCTAGTGCCACGACTCAGGCATAGATGGAGGGTTTTTTAGAACTTTCTCTAGAGTTTCCTAGAGCAATGTAGAATCCTAGAAACCTTCCAGAATTATCTCTCTTAGAATAATCTAGATTATTGTACATACTTTTAGAGTTGTAAAGATATTTGTAGAGAACTTCATATTAGAATAGTTGAGAAATTTATAGTGAATGTTCTATAACTTCTCCCTTTGTGTATAAATAGGTGAGAGTCTCATTTGTCCAAATCACTTGAAAGCTTCGTAATTTAAGACGTTTTATCTTTTCTCCCACATTGAAAACAGACAAATATGGTTATCATTGGAATTATGGTTAATTATGGTTTCTTGGTTATGCCAATAGTCCTTGACAATGTTATGTATTTTTTGGTTTTTTCTCTATATCAGTCCATAACTAAATACTTTATTCCGATAAACACTGATCATATCGCCAAATCAGTCCCTCAAAGAGCATCTCCGTGGTAAGAAGCTTGTAGAACTTCAAGAGGAAATACAATTTATGGATCTCTTAGAATAATCTAGATTATTGTACATACTTTTAGAGTTGTAAAGATATTTATAGAGAACTTCAGATTAGAATAGTTGAGAAGTTTCTAGAGAATGTTCTATAACTTCTCCCTTTGTGTCTAAATAGGTGAGAATCTCATTTGTCCAAACCACTTGAAAGCTTCGTAATTTAAGATGTTTTATCTTTTCTTCCACCTTGAAAACAGACAAATATGGTTATCATTGGAATTATGGTTTCTTGGTTGTGCCAATAGTCCTTGATAATGTTATGCATTTTTTGGTTTTTTCTCTATATCAGTCCATAACTAAATACTTTATTCCGATAAACACTGATCATATCTCAAAGAGCATCTCCGTGATAAGAAGCTTGTAGAACTTCACAAGGAAATACAATTTATGGGGTAAGGATTACTATCGATACCATTGGACTCTGCTCGGTTTATGACAAGGAGGAGGAAGAGGGAATGAAGGCAGTACAATTTTTACTACCAAGAAAACACGAGTTGATCTTTACCTCAAGGACTCCACAATAGTGGTACAAAAGCTTGATCTTTATTTAATTTCTTATAAATGGATGTTTGAATAACTACAACTGACATAAAAATTTGTTTTGCAAATATAGAAAAACTCTGTAGAAACATTTATGAACGAACTGGAAAAAAAGAAGAGAGATCAGCTGCAACTCAAGCTCCTAGCACCCATAAAGTCCATCTTCAAATCCAATATCCACAGTAGTGATTCATCGTACGCTTCCATCATCAAAGTTGTTTTATATTTAAGTAGATAATGCTATCTATTGCAATCATGCTTCTAATTAACTATATTCCTTGAATTTATGCAGGGTTGATTCTATATCATTAAAAAACTAGCAAAGGAACAAAGGAAAAAGAAATACCACAAACACTGGCAAAGGTAGATGTCGCACATTTCAGAGTGCAATTGGTCCACAAATTTTTGCGTGATCAGCCAAGAAAACACGAGTTGATCTTTACCTCAAGGACTCCACAATAGTGGTACAAAAGCTTGATCTTTATTTAATTTCTTATAAATGGATGTTTGAATAACTACAACTGACATAAAAATTTGTTTTGCAAATATAGAAAAACTCTGTAGAAACATTTATGAACGAACTGGAAAAAAAGAAGAGAGATCAGCTGCAACTCAAGCTCCTAGCACCCATAAAGTCCATCTTCAAATCCAATATCCACAGTAGTGATTCATCGTACGCTTCCATCATCAAAGTTGTTTTATATTTAAGTAGATAATGCTATCTATTGCAATCATGCTTCTAATTAACTATATTCCTTGAATTTATGCAGGGTTGATTCTATATCATTAAAAAACTAGCAAAGGAACAAAGGAAAAAGAAATACCACAAACACTGGCAAAGGTAGATGTCGCACATTTCAGAGTGCAATTGGTCCACAAATTTTTGCGTGATCAGCCAAGATAATGGATAAAAGAAATGTGGGAAATCGAAGTTGAGGAGTTGAGACCTCAACAGTAAACAAACACGGTAATCTGTGGGGATCTAGATTCAGCGCTAGGAAAAAATAGATTGAAAGTCATGAATAGTGTTTGTGTAGAATTTTACAGATAGAACAATTTGTCTTCTTTGTTTTGGAATACAGTTTGTCTTAGTGTTTGGTAGATACAATAATGCACCATCGGTTTTAGATTTTGAGGACGCTCTTAAGAAACTTTACATTGTTGGTGGTCCGAAGCTTTTGTTGCGTCGTTGCCGCATGAAAAGTGGATTAATGCATATTTTAAAGGTAGAAGATATGGGAATATGTGTTCCAAATCCAGTTGAGTCTTTCAACAAATGGATTTTGGAGGCCCGTCATTGCTGATTTTGAATGCGATTGACAAGATAAGGGTTAAATTGATAGTGCAAATGTGTGATAGGAGGCAATTGTCAAGGAAGTTGAATGGCATTGTGTATCCTTCAAATCTGCAATGGACAAAAAGTTGGTCAAAAGTTTCGACAAAGATCGGGTATGGACCATGGCAAAGGCAAGTGAAGATGTTATTGAAGTGTTCTTCCTTCCGATAGTTGTGGTTGATGTTCATAGACGGATGTGCACATGTTGTTGATGGTAGCTAAACGATTTTCCTTGTGTGCATCCAGTGACGACTATTCAGAAGGTTGGCTTACAAGTATCAAACTATATTGATCCTTTTTACACCATTGAAGTTTACCGATTCTTGTATGCGGGTATGATAAATCCTATCCCCACTCTTAAAGCTCCAGATGTGATAAAAGAGAATTGTGTAATTCTTCCTCCTAAGATAAGAAGGCTGCAGGGCAGACCTTAGGTTCAAAGAATCCGATTAAGGGGAGAGAAGGTGAGACAAATAAGGTATAGGAGGGATGAAAAGTTGGAAAAATACAATAGAAAGAGTTGTAAAGAGCCAGTTGAGTGAATTCTTTATTTATTTCTTTGATTTGAACTTGTTCGATGTTGCAGAGCACTATTTATTTATTTCTTTGATTTGAACTTGTTCGATATTGCAAAGTACTATTTGAATAACAACATTTTGTTAATTTAGTTGATGTAATAAAGAGTACTAATTTTCACAGATAACCAGATCTGTATGTTTTCTTGACAAGATACAGAGAACAGATTATGACATATCACTATCTGTTCGATGTCACTGCAATAGCACTGAATTCAGATTTCCACAAATAACAACGTCTACTTTTTTACTGGTCAACATTCATACCTGCTTTTTTGGGCAACATTCATAGCAACCATACAAAAAACAAATAAGACATTGTATCTGCCTACCACTAAGACAACCACAAATTGTATCTGACAGCCACAAATTGTTTCTCGTTATCTGACTGTTCCACTAACAAGTAATTCCAATGAAAAACCAGCAGTATTGTATCTGCCAAATACTAACACAATCAGAAAACAACTGGATTACTTACTCCCTAAAATCATTAGACAATCGGCCCGTAAACCTATTCCTCAAGTTATTCTTCAAATGCTACAAACAATACCCATGATATCCACTGAGGAAAACCTCTGAAATACCTTTCAAAAGCCTAGAATGACGACCCGTTATGAACGTAATTGGACGAGATGACAGAATTGTTGACGACTTCCTCAAAAATCAAAGCCAATTCTCATCATTTTCAAAATCAACAATAGTAAAAGCCACCAGATCGAAATAGTCCTAATCAAAACAAAAACAACACGCAATGTTAATTTATGGTAATCTATTCATGGTATCTATTGTACTCTATTCAATCTATTCACCATGTCTAGGACAAAAAACACAACTGATAACGTAATCGATGCAAATCAATCATGTGAATCTCCCAATCTAAGGAAGCATATAACGTTATGTGTTTATCTGGTCCCTAGATATCCCAAATAAATAGTAACAAATAGTCCGGTCACTGTATTACTAATTTGGGAGTCATGGTGTTTGAATGATTTCATGGTTCTCACGCGCTCATTTCTAGGATGACATGAACTTAAAAATCTAATCCTAGTTTGTTTCACCGAGGCGTTCCCGCCCAAGTCAAGGTTCGGATGTGAATTACGTTGTGGATAACATGGATGTCTCAATTTTGGGTATGACAAAAACATGTAAAATATCTCGAGTGAAATGTCGGAGAGAGCCAAGAGTGGTTAGAGAGAGAAAGTGCCAAAAGCATTTTTTTTTTTAGGGTCCCTAGACACCTCTCTCTCTCCAATCTCATGCATTTTTGGCTTGACCATCACCAATCTGTTATGGATTTCGAGCTCTGGCTTCCAACGGCCGGTGGTAGATTCTCGGCAACAACGTAGCGACGACAGCAGCGGCAAGGATGGCGATATCAACGGAATTTGGTTCTTCAGCTTGATGCAAATCGTACTTCTCCAAAATCTGGTCTGGGGTGGACTTCGTTGGTTTTTCACTATTGTTTCTGTTTGCGGCTTTTGTTAATTTTTGTTGTTTTAGTTGTGTTTTCTGTTTTTTAGTTGTAATTTTCAGTTGTATTTCTGTAAGGCTTTTTTTGGCCATGTAATCATTTTTCTGGTTTCAATATAACTGCATTGCCTAGTTCTCAAAAAAGATTTTGGGTATGACAGCCGGATTTCATTTGTAGGAGATATGGTGCTGGTAGAGAAGTGGATTTGTTATCATGAAATGAACAAAAAAAAAACAAACGGCCTGCCCTTCTCGTTCAAACAAAGCACCAAAGAGTACTCCATTTATTTTTCAAAACAAAAAATATTTTGCATTTTCAGCATAAAAAAGTTGAATTGCTAATGTAATTTTTGTCTTTTCGGTAAGTCGAAAATCTGCTTTCATTCTATCAGCCTGACCAGATGAAATTGAAAGACAATCATTTTATTTGTGAACATAAATATTTGCATGTATTTTCATACACAAGATTATGGGATGAAATTGCTGATGAAGATCCTGTAGGAGAATTTTACACAATAATCCAATGTGAATAAACAACCTTACATCGCTATCTCCAAAAAGAATCATTAGCGAAAAAGAATAAAGAACCACCGGTATGCAAAAATCAAAACGAGCGAAGCCTATCGAAGGGCACTCCTTCTGACAAGTACTTCACCGGAAAAGGATACTTGGCTGAAAATCAGAAGTCAGAGTGAATTGGCATTTTACTGTCTTGATCAGCCAACTTGCGGGATTCTTCCCACAACTGCGTTTCAATTCCTAACTTCTGGAGCTCCATAAGGCCGCGCTCAACTGAAAAAGGCGACGTAAGCATCACTAACAAGCCAAAATTTATACTCTCCATGTACCGAAAGCCATCCTTTCTAGCGCCTTCATAGTGAAATACTTCAATGTATCTATCTACTAGCATTTGTGCCCGTTCGATACACGGGATAAAAAATATTCCATTGGTTTATTTTCAGTCTCGTGTATCGAACAAGCAAAAATGGTAACTGATAAAAAAGAAAGTTTAAAATTTTATACGATCCTGTATTTGATGCACGCTAGCGCATTGGTCTCATTTTATACACTGAAAGACGTGTGATGAAAAATGAATTTGGAACACTATGTGACGGTGCGCAGTAGCATAGAATAATTTTTTCTCTCTCTCTCTCTCTCTCTCTCTCTCTCTCTCTCTCTCACTTTTTATAAATAAAAAATAAAAAATCAAGGAATTTAGGAATGGAGGTTTGAAGGCTTGTGGGGCTCAAACACATTTGTACAGTATATTGATAGAAGATAGATCGATAGATAGATGCTCGATGTCTCAAATACATGTTCCATTATTCCTAGTTATAATTGCAATGAAATAATTTTAAGGAAAACATCTAATCTAAATAGCTGAAAGTATGCCAAGCTGCAGAAGTATTAGAAATTAGATAAAAACAAAAAGAAGGAAAAACGAGAAACTACCAAGGAAGAAAGATTAAAACCGGTTCAGCACTTGAATTACTGACAGAAAGCACTTGTGAGAAAGTAAAAGGTCAAAAAGAAGAAAGATTGAAACCGGTTCAGCACCAGAAAAAATAAGCATACAACAGCACTTTTGTAGATTAATAGCCTCAATCATGAGTTGGGGAAATCAATGGGTTAGGCATAAAAGCGGAGGGTAGGGGGCGTACCATCAACTGCATCGCTTGAGGTAGGTGACTGAGTGTCATGGTTGATCAAGTATTGAATCCGTTCCTCTGCAATGTCTGGTTCAAGTCCATGGTTTTTTGCCCTTCTCCAAAAATATGTCAGCCAAGCCTGCAGAAGTATACCAAACAAAATGGAATGACTAAAAGTTAGTATTACATCTGACAGATATTTTACTGAAGGATAGACTTGGGTATGACAAGTCAATTTGGCTTTCAAAACAAACAACAGTTATACAAAGGGAGGTCAAAAAAATTTCCAAAGTCAAAAGTAACCTTCCTCAACTTGTTCAGCATAACCATCAGCCATTGTCATCCAGTCATAGCCCATTCTTTTGTTGATCAGATTAAAAAATGTTTCTTGAAGTTTTACGTACTTACAGAAAAAAAATTTGCTCGAAACATGTTTTGGTGTATTAAAAGGTCTTCATCAATAAGTGTGTTTCTCCAACGGTTGATCATTAGTATTTGTCTAGTTTAGATCGTTGCTAGTAATCAAACAAGCTAGAGTAGCCCCATAAAGTTAACCAAACTTAATTTTTTTGGTCATGAAATGGCTCCATAATCTGGAAACATGTTTGGGCACTTGTATGTACAGGATAATAGTGGTGGACAAACCCTCTGTTTCAGAGCAGAGGAACACATGGTTCCATATTTCATTCGACGCAGCAAGTGGTCTATCAGAAAACTTTGCCACAAAGATGACTAATCTAACTGTTCTAACAATACTATCTTTCGTTGATAAAAAAAAAAAACATCATATCTAAATTATTGGTTAGCAGAATTATACATGCATGACATTTTTGTTGACTTCCTGCAGCAAGCAGGGAATGAGGAAACCGTTGCACCAAATTTTACCACGTATTGCTAGCATATGGACAGCTTGTCATCTAAAGCAAGGGTAGGATAGCAACTTACAAAACTTTACTTAAACAGAGCTTTTTGCCATTATGCAAAGTTGATTTGAGAAACCACCCCAGGTGAAGCAGCCTTTGAGGTCAATTAACTTTCGGAGGAAATATTCCTAATAATTAACCAAATGGAAATAAAAGTAGACAGACTTTTTAAATCAGGAAGTTCAATCCACTTGTGCTCCTGCAAACTTCTTAAGCTATGGTAACTAACTCACATCTTTTGCCAGGTCAATAAATAATGTGGAGATGTTACTTTGAAGTCCAAGTGGTCATAATTTACTGTTAATATTCATAGAAGATATTTTTGTTTCAACCTCCACTCATTAGTCTCTCTATATTTCTTTTCCATAATTCTGCGTGTTGGCTTATCGGTGATAAATAACTCAATCTTTCACTACACTTCATTGTATGAGACAGAACAATGTCATAGTAGTGCATCTCTGTAATCTTGTTGGTAGGTACCAACTTCAATTGGTAGGTACCATCTCTGTAACAGAATTTCTTTTGAACTGAATATATAATTCGAGTGTCTAGAAATGAGTAAGTAATAACAAACAGAAATTATTACTGAAACCTCCTAAGAAATTCCCCAAGTTGGTTGATTCCCTTCCCAGAAATAGGTTGGAAGACCAGTAACAATAAACTCAGTGATATCACTAAACATGTTCTGCAATATCCATATTATTGGAGAGTCATAGAAGAAACCAACATGAGAATAAGGAAATAGATATTCTAGGGATACCAGAGGATATTGAAGGCATAATATTGTGGCTGTCGTGCCATAATTAACTTCTTCTAGACAAAAAATGCTTCATAACTCCTAATATGTTTATGCTCGATGGAATAAATTCTATCAAAAAATAGCAAGAAAAAATCAAGTTAAAAAGTGTGCTCCATACCCGCTTAAAAAGCACATCTTCAGACTCCTCTTGGCTCAGTTCTGAAACAAAATACATTCACTTTCAAAATCAACCTAAGCATAAACTAGTATGGGAAAAGCTTTTCAAATTATATCATTTTCATAAAAGACCGATACAGTTGAGATGTAATAGCACATTTGCAAGTGAGAAGGTAAACCCATTTACTTAGCTTTGAACTTAGGGATGAAGCGATAACCAGACTGCCTGGACATTGTTTATGCGGAGCTAAACTAAGGGATTATTGTTGCATGCATCCCATAGCAGCAGGTTATTTGAAAGGTACACAAATGCAAGATGTTCAAAGGAACAAAAATAACAAAAAGCAGCATTAGAAGTCGGTAATCTCGATGAAAATAAAGTGGAGGCAAGTCATAGTTGGCTAACAAGAAGGCGGACATATGGATGGAAAGTCAGTCTTCGCTGTCATAGAGGGATGAATACGCATCATCTTTGCAAGACACATACCCCCTCCCCCATATAAGAAACTGAATGGAAAGAAAAAATGAAAAAAGAAATGCAGAAAACAATGTCGCAGTGGGTGACTCAAAATGTAAGGTCAAAGTAGCAGTTGTCTCCATTGCAGTGTAATTATGGAAATAAACAGCAATAAAGCTCATCTAATCGATTTTTTTCTGAGCACAAGAAGTTGCAAGCAATTTGAACGGATGGAACTTATCTGCCGAATTGCAAAGTATTTGTGCTCTTAAGTAGCGGGCTCGTTCAACCTTTGACATCCACTATTTCTAGCGCATGTGAAGGAAGAAAATGAATCAAGAAAAAATATAGTCCTAAAAGAAGCCTTACTTCCTCCATGTGTTTGCACTTGACCTTAATGCCCTCCAGGTTCATTTGACAAAGAAATCCATTCTGTATATGTAGAAAATGGATTCCTTTGCCGAGAGAACTTAGATTGACAGTAGATTTGCTTGTCTACTTGAAGAATTCAAAGAGTAGCACCTGTTGTACATACAAAACAGATGGATCCATGTTTTCATCTTTTCCGAAAGTCTAGAAACTGGAAAACGTGTACAAGTGCACAATCTTGTCATCTGTTTCATTTGGGATAGTGAAGGACTAATCTAATATTGTCTATCTAATGGTGGACTCAAAGTCTGTTTGAAACAATTTCTAGGCGCACCGGTATATTGAATGCTTGCCTCAAAGGTTAGAAAAATGCTTGCAAGGAAAGAATATCTGTAAACATTTTAAGCAGTATAGACTATACTGATTGATCAACTCACCAAAGGCCTCTGCAAAATTCTGTCCCTCAAATGGTAGCTTCAGGTCATCTGCGTCAAATGGTAAATACCAAAAGCAACTATCAGCGAACAAGGTGCAATAGTGATCCAGCAAACCAACATGTTTGAATAATGCCAAGAAAATCAAGGACACAAATGGCGTGGAGCCTTTTAGCAAGACTATTACAAAATTAGGAGTATGCTATCAATCTATAAACACACATTAGTTGCCCCATTTTAAGATGAGAATTGCATGCGAATCCCATAACGTGGTCAAAAAATATTTGCCTTGTAGGTGATTTTATTCTAGAACTGTGTCTGAGGAAACAGTTACCTTTTTTTTTTTGAAAGGCAGTTACCTACTTTAAACAGTAAGATAGCAAGAAGAATGATCAATATTCTACAACTAGATAAAGGCATAAACACCTGTTAAACCAGATTTTGTTGAACTTGACCGATGTTGTTGAGCCATTGCAATTGCTACGGCTTCCCCTACCTTTTGAGGAAAATAAATAATATCAGAATCCCTTTTTGCAGGGAAAATGAGTGCTGAAATGAACATTAATATTTGATGCACCAAAAAAGTCTTGTCTATTTCTTACAGAAGAAGGCTGCCCTAATTTTAGATGTTTCTGAGAAATATATTCATCCTCCAAACACCCAAGCAATGAGATACCAGAGCATAGATAAACATAGTCACATATACACAGATCCCAGTTGTGTGCACATAATTGAGCAGCAATAATAAATAAAATAGGGCATATAAAAAGGGAAAAGGAAAAATAAGAAGCCCGTGAGAACTATCGGCTGAATAGACCGCATTTAAGAAGGTAATAATATATCAAAAACTGGGGTGCCTGAAGACCATCAGCCTGCAAAAGTGCCAATAAAAGAGCTGCATGCTACGAGCAGGTAGTAGTACTACAGTTTCATTTAAAATGAAGTAAAAAACATAGGGGTTTTCGGACATTGGATGACCATTTATCAAAACGTAGATATTAGTTTACATACCTAACTGCCAGACTAACTTGTACCTAAGTGAAAGTCCAACTTTGAGTTCAGTGACATTCAATACTCTGGCAGACAACCTATGTTTTCATTATGCTGTTAAATGATGCTGAAGATAAGAAACATAGAAGATATAGAATTACACCATACAAAACAAGAAACAAGAAACAAGCAGATGACTCAAATTAAAAGGAAACTACAGCTAAACAGCCGAAACCTAGATCTGTCCTCACAATAGTTAATACATACATATAGAAATTTCCAAGAAATGCAGCTTGCTACGTTATGACAAATTAAGTCAATTTTAAGAGCATAAATATGTAAACCCTGTCAAATAGAAATATATGGCAGGACCTTTAGTGAAGACAGTTCCCTAAGACCTTTCTCCACTAAAAGCATGCTTTCAACATTTCCATCTCCAGAGAGTTGATTCAGATCTTGAAGAAAATTTTCCCTTTCTGCTACGTCATTGTTCACTGCTCGGCAAATGAATTAGAACTAAAAAAATGAGCACAACTAAGAGAACTAAAAAGTTCAAGGAGCATAGCTTCATTCTCAAGAAATTCCATCCTCGGACAGAATGGAAAGGAAAACCTGACCGAATGAATTTTCATCCTTTGCTTTCTGTCCAGCAGCCAAAACAACTTCAACAGGAAGAGGAGCAAAGGATGACCAATATTCATATCGAGCTGTAGCTATCTCTGCATGAATACCTGCAAACACGTGGCAATAGTAGTCAGTGGTGAACCACATCACAATAACAAAAATACAAAAAGCATGATTTGATGTTCTTCTAATCAGTAAGAAAATTATTGAATATGCTTTCCATTTCAATTAAATTATTATCCCCTATAGAAAAAAGGGATATTATGAAGACTGGCTAGTGGCTACCAAGCAGCACAAATATGTGCATGTTTTCGCGCAACCATATCTTACGGCCTAGGGTGATGCATGTAGTCAGGGAAGGATACGTTCAGACGTGAGTGCAAATCCATCCATAAGAAAATTGGAAATCTAATGCAAGACAATCAAGAAGAAGAAACCTTGGGCATCCCGGAACCTAAGGACCACTAGACATCCCCGTGCCTAAGGTAGTAATGATATCACTGTACCAAATCCATATCCAAAAATTTAATTCATTCCATGAACTAATTTACCACATATCAGTAGTACATAGGATCTGCACATGGTAACAAATGCATAACAATATAGCCCAATAAATCTTATCAAACAGGTAAATCCTAAAAAACAATCAATATGACTGAAAAATTCAACAGAACCAAAAAGCACAAACAAAGAAAAGGATGGGAAACTCGACAAAGATAGTTTGGATCATTTGTAATGGAAACCGTCAAGCGCAAAAGGAAGAAGTATTTCAAGTTGGAAAGGTCAAACTTGTGGGAAAGCACATTGATTGTTTTTAATTAAGAAGCATAATTCTATAACAGGATTAAGTAGTAAGCCTCAAGTAGTTGCAGATCAGCCTTTTGTAGAATATGGCACAAGCATGTCTTTCAAGTCATTGTCCCCAAAGCAGCAAAGCAAAACAGTGAATATGGCACACCACTAAATTAAATGTAAACACTAGTATATAAGTGTTAGACTTGTCCCACATCGCTCATCTAAGCCACCCAAGCTTGGTTAATAAATTCTAGAGGCTACTCCATCTATAGCCAATTGGTTTTAGGTTGGAACCCTCCAAGAAATCTAACAATAAGTTGATGTACATTCTACAAATTGGAAAGGAAGTCTTATAACTTTGGAGGGAATTAATGCAAGTGTAGTGAATGCATCCCTTATTCTGGTATACGGACTATCAATTCTTAGTACATGTCACTTTCACAAGCTTGTGACAAAGATTCTAGTTTGGTAATAGCTATTCCTTCCGATGTGTACTTCTTTTCTTTCCACTAGATTTACACTTTAATGACATTAAAAGTGCTTACATTCCACTAAACACTCATGAGCAGTTATGGAACCACAAAGTATAGGATTCTGTAAAGATAAACATGCCATTTCGTCAATTTTCACTGGCTAAAGCTCATTATACAAATGTTCACCAACCCAGCGCTCAAGTATAACTTCACCCCCTAGAAGTTCATGCAAAGAAAGATGAGTAAAACAGATCACTTTACCATGGCGAACGCACAAACCCCAGTATCGAGCTAGCCAACACTTCTTAAGAACAACTTCTTCCTAACAGAGAAATTGTGAACCACATAAGTATTGACTTTAATGAGCAGCAAGACAAGAATAACATAGGTAAGCCATCATCGAATACAAACCATTTCTTCCTGAGTCAGCATCAGTCTCTGAGTCACGATTTGAAGTGATTTATTTTCACTCTCAGCGTCGTGGAGCTGCTCCAAAGCATATGTAGCTTCATCCCTAGCAGACTAACTCAAAATTTTCAAATATAGAGAAATTGTCATTGGTCATGAAGGATGAGACCATGGAAAGCTGCATTGGATAAGGACAGACATACAAGTTCTGAGTACCTCAGCTTCCATCCGAAGGGCCTGAATCTCTTCACTCCTACCACCATAACTTTGTGCTGCAACTTTCAAAGCAGCCTGCAAAGGAAATGTGTAGTAGTTACTTACAGCCCATTCCTCACTACCAGTAATTACAGTCCATTTCTCACCACTATAGATCTATGTGATTTGTCTTCCAAAACATATGGTGTCATATTGTTTTCCAAACGTTTGGACATAACAAGACAATCAAAAAAAAAAAAAAACAAAGGGAAGAAAACAGAGATAAGAGAAGTACAAAGCTGATGCGTTTCCCTCTTAAACCTAGTAAGTATTCATTGTGATTTCAATGTTTCCATCAGTCTTATTCCTCTTAACATTTGCTCACAATTCATCATCCATCGGCTCTTGTTCACTCAAGAATAATAAGTTGTACCATGCAGTTTCAAGTTCTTTCGTCATGAGAAATTAGGAATCCGAGGAATTGCAGATTCAGTTACAGTAGTAGCACATCAATCACTCATCACAATTACAGATCTAACTGCACAAACATCTAAATCGTTATAGGTATAATACCCAGAACTTGTCACTTTTTTCTCATTGTCATGGAGTCAAAGCATGCCTAGCAGGCAAAACAACAAAATTCAGAGTCAAAATCCAATGAGTGGAAAATAATCATTTGGTTTTATTCTGCCAATATCCAAGTAATTCATTAGTTTTAGATCCTTGCAAAAAAAAAATATTACCCCTACTGGATGGGGTCTACAATTTATCCATGAATATTTAAGCTGTTAAGAAGAGTAAAATATGAAATTCTAAATAGATGTTTATTGGGGATAGTACGTGCCGACCATCTATCTCAATCTCTATGAAACTCCTATGCCTTCAGAAACAAGTTTATATGGCAAAAAAAAACAACCCTCGACTGTCCCAGCCATAAAGTTTCTCTCTTTTTCTGTCTTATAGGCTAAATACAAAGAAAAAGTCCAACTCAAAGGCTCCAGGCTTCCAGGAGTAATAGATTCTGAATACTTCTATTGATAATGAAGAGATTGCCTTCAATAGTCAGCTGATAAAATTGGTGTGAAATAGCCTGAATTATAAGAGTAAAGAAGACAAAGCTAAAATGGCCCTTTCTGAGAAGGGATTGCTTATATGATCACATAAGAGAATTATCCATTTTTTTTGTTTTGCATTTGGTCCCTGTAAGCACAACTAACCCATCATCCTAGGTTCGGAATAGGTATCCCCTTTTCATCTTTCTTAAGGAAGAATTCATATCATTCACATTCTAATTTAAACAAAAAATCATGGCAAATGCAATTATTATGTGTGAGAATTGTTCAACCCAGCAACCTAACAGTTATTACAAACCATCAGGGTTAGTAGAAACTAGAAATGAATCAACTGCCCTACCACGTTGATGACAAATTCCATGCTGATGTTTGAAATACTAGTTTATCATTTGATGTATGCTCGTTCTCCCCTCTTCAATTTTACCTTCTCCAATTGTAATCCTTCATTAATGCTTGGTGATTAGTTCTGCATGTTTCGTTTCTCCCCTATTCAATTTTACCTTTTTCAATTGTAATTCTTAATAAATCTTTAGTGATTAGTTATGAAATAAACAGATTCTTCGAGGGAGACAATACTGCTAAATGTGCATCTTCAGAAGATATATAATCATTTGAATATAAAGACTAGCATGAGCCTAAACATATAATGCAAATTTGCACAATATCCCTTAACCAAATCTCTATAAACATGCAAATCCATTAAACAAGTACCTGTAACCATGCAGAAACCACAAGGTTAACACTAAGTAAACATTTTCGCAACAGAAAACTTATTTCCCAATGCAACATGTGTTAGGTTTGGGAATTTTCAGTGAAGATGGATGCTTGTGAAAATATCATGCCGCTGTTGTCAATCAGATAAAGTTGAAGCACATGTCACAGCACAAACCTCTCTTTGCTGCAAGGCTGCCTCCTTTCTGCAGAGTAGAAGGAAATAAGATAATAGCATCGGGAAAATGTTGCACTACAAATAATTTTCTAGAAGTTCTTGCCTGCTCAAAAGACGGGCTTCTAAAGATACACCATCTCCAAGATTAGCAACCTACAATTAGTGCAAATAAAACATAGTGAGAAATAAAACTTATAATTTCAAATGGACCCTGTCAGTGATCTCGTAGTGGAACATTAATAACATGTCTCAGCAAAATGCTAAATTGCAACCTATGTTACAAGGACATAATTTGTATCTCACATTCAACATGACTTATGCATAGAACTCAGATTGTGGACGAAATAGGATAAGGAACATTGTAATCACCATTCGTGCTGAATAACACACTTAACATACAAAGGAATATAAGACTTTGGCATGTCCCTATCCATCGATATGGAAATTAGAGGAATCTCACACTTGACACAAAATCACACCAAAAACTCAATCAACAAAAGAACCAATCACTGCAGCTTGAAACTAGGTATGTTTATGGATTGGGAAATGATTTTCACACTCCCTTTTTATCCATTGGCACTCCTTTTTTTTTCTTTTTCTTTTTGTCTTTATTCACTTGAACGACCAAATTGCCCTTCATATGGAAAAAAGTGACTCAAGAGGTAGGGTAGTTTGTAATTTAAATGTGGATAAAGACAAAAATGGGAGTGCCAATGAAGAAAAGGGGAGTGCGAAAATCATTCCCCGATACTAAGAAATACTCTATATACTACGTATTTGCTCAACTATGCACAATAATATGAACTCCGCTGTTTTTGTCCACGGAAAGTATCTGGCCATTGTTAGGCAATATTGAACCGATCCACTTCCCAACTAGTTCCCGATCCCAAACTTAAAAACACATATGTCTTCAACTTAACCAAAAAATTACAACTGGTGTGAAATCATTCATCTCCAAAATCATATAAAAGATGTAACTGTTAAAGCAATGTGTTGAACTTGGTGCTAGTGCACCAAAATCTATTTGGAAAATGAATACCAATGTCACTATAGCGGTCAGGGACGCAGCCAGGCCTAATAACCTCTGGCCATCATTTATTGTTCCTGCTCCATCGTCACAAGCCAGCAGATTAACAAATCTAATTGGACAGTGGACCAAAAAAGAAACAATGGCTGAGTCAAGATCCCAGGTACATAGAAATGAATCATATAGCAGACCAGTGAGTTCTTAGATGCAAACCAAAAAACAAGAAGTCAACACAATATCTTTTTTAGTCACGTTAAACCAATGACAAAGTTGTATGTAAAAACAGAATGCATAGGTCGTTAGGAGTTCTAGTAATCATGTAGATAAAGTATACCAACGAATTGCCCTATTTCCTCCATGTTGTATGTAAATAATCACCACAGGGAGTATATGTAATCTAATAGAGATGATGAAACTAACCAAATTTAGTCATGTTGGTGACTGCAAATGTTACCTGGTTTTCAAGCTGCCTAGCTTTTGCCTCTGCTTCTTCACACCTTTCTTCTGCAAGTCGAATCTGGAAGGCCAAAACTCAAAAACATAATGGAGTGGCAAAAAGTTTATAATGACCACGTCAACATTTTTACAACGGGCCATTATTCTTCAATGTGCAATCTAAGTGGACACCATATGATGTGTGATGATAACAGTTGTTAATATGAATTTTAGTTTAGACACCTCATCTTCTTCGTCGAAGGTTCCTAATATTCCATCTGCTCCAAATTATGACGACTTACCTATTCAATTGCATTGAGGGTAGACATACTTGTACTCAACATCCTGTTGCTTATTTTTGTTTTTCATGATTGTCTTTCACCTTGCCTTCATTCTTTTGCTTCCACCTTGCCCCCTGCTCTATTCCCACCTCTTATAATCAGGCTATGTTCATATTTGGATCGAAATACACTATGGATGAGAAGATGAGTGCTCTTCTCAAGAATCAGACTTAGGAGCTCACTCCCACCCTTATGGGAAACAAGTTGGGGGTTGTTGTTCGGTGTGTGCAATGAAGTATCTTGCTGATGATTCTATTGAGCTTATTAAGCGTGCTTGGTCGCAAAATGGTTATACTTGACTTGGACATAGAAATATGGTGTTGGTTTTTTGGAGACTTGTTCCTACATGGTTTGTCTTCATTCTGTTCTGATTTTTCTTCAAATTTCCGTTCATTGAAATGTATATAGAGTACCTCACCTGGTTATGTTGTTTTTGGTAGTTAACATGTTGTTTGTCAGTCGGGTAAAACAAAGTATGGTCTGAAGCACTCTCCTCGTGCCTTGTTTGATAGCTTCAGTTTGGTTGTGCTTCCATTCAGGTTTCGACATTTTGTTTCTGATCATTCTATGTCCATTCGACACTTCTCTTAGTTCTCTATTGGGGCTATTGTATCGATTGTCTATGTCAATGATGCCATCACCAACGCCGACGACTCTATCCATACTACTGATCTGAAGTGTCATTTAGGAAAACAGTTTCATAATAAGGACTTGGGTGCTCTTCACTTTTTTCTTGGAATCAAAGTTGCTCATTGTTCTTGTGGTATTTCTCACTCTCAATGAAAGTACGTGCTTGATCTTCCCACTAAGACTGGGCTTCTCTCACCCTGTTGATACTCCTATCGACTCCAGTATTCAGCTTGATATTGACCAAAGAGAAACCTTTCATGATGTTGGTTGTTATCAGTGTCTTGTTGGAAAGTTGATTTATCTTACTGTTAACTCATCTCGATATTACTTATGTCATGAGCTTTGTGAGCCAGTATCTGCATGCTCCTCGTCACCCACATTTTGAGACTGATTGTCGTACTTTGTGCTATTTTAAAGAGTGCACCTGGCCGTGGATTTCCATGTCGGTCTTCTGATTCCCTGATGAGGACTGACTTTAGTGATGTTGATTGGGTATGGCTCATACAGCCTCTGAAATGTTATTGGTTCGTCCTCTTCTTTGAAAATTTGCCAATTTGGCATTGTTGTTCCTACTCATACTCCTATGTCAATGTTTTGTGTCATCTTTACTGCTAGCAACCTTTTTTAATATGAACGCACTAGGGATATTTGATACTGCGGAAGCGCATCGGTACTCCTTACTTTCGCTTGGCAGATCAGTTGGGTGATATTTTCACAAAATCCTTGGCTGTTAGCTCGTTCTCCTTTTTGGCAGTTGCCCTTCAAGCCAGCCCTGTTTGATCTTTTTCATTATTATCTCTATCGAAGAGTTAGTTAGGGTATTGCAGTAATTCTACTGACTTGCGTATGGTGGTATAAATATATGTGTGACAGAAAAGCTAATTAATGCTTCTCAATCTTTCACCCTAGTTATACTTATGCCTACTCTACTCCTTCCTTCCCGCAAACCCTAAATCCATTGTTAAATACTTAACTAAAGTAATATCTGCATGGCAGTTGGGGATAGCGTTGAATTGAACATATGAAAGAATACTGCTATTCACCTCTAATATACGAACAAAAATTGGACTCGATATAACATAACAGGATTGATGTGCTCAAATGTGGAGTGTGTCCTTTTAAACATTATGCATGAAAATTGAAGCTGGGCACACATATCTGTATAAAACGAGAAATACAAGATATTATTGGCATCACCTTATCAAGTAAACTTTCATTTTCTTCTTGTAGCATATCAAGCTGCAATTCAGTTCCACACGTCAGTAAAGGCATTTCAGACAGAGATGGAACAGAGAGAAAATTAAACATGGGTCATGTGTCTGCCAAGAAACAGGGATTTGAAGCATGTTAACGCATAGAAGGTGAATTTTACGTCAATGGGTAGATAACATCTAGGAAGCCATGAAGGGAACAGTCATGTAACAGGGACTTCAAAAGCACAAGAAGTAGCAGTTTCAAGGATGGCCTCACCTCATCTTGTAGAGCAGAAGTAGAACGCTGAGTGCCAGATTCCCTAAGGTTCATACTACCCATATCTAGAGATAACCTGATTCTCAACCACATGAAGGTGGGGTTAATACATATTGAAGAAGCGTTACTTTAAGTACTTAAGAACCAACTTTAAAAAAAGAAAAACAGAAGAAACAGAAGAAGATATCCGTAAACTTCGAACCTACATATACTTTGGTAGTATTTAGATGCTACTGCAAGATAGGTAGGAACTCAATAACAGCTATGGTGAAATCAGAAGACACATGCCTGTTTAAAACCCTTCTAATCTTACCCATTATACATTTTCCCTGGGATGGGAAAGAAAAGAGCATGCTATGTTAACAAATTCTTTGGTTCAGTAATGCAGTATCTAGTTATGGAATAAAACATGAATAAAAAAGGGAGAACATAAACTATTTGTATGCTCTCTTTTTTTTGGTGAATAGCGGCTTTTATAGACCAAACCAGATAAAAAAAACAATACAAAACAATAGGCCAAAGCCCCTACCTCAGCAAAACAATACTACAACAGAAGCCTCACAACTAAACAGCAACAAAACAACTCAAAAAAGAAATTAATGGCCTAATCTAATCCTTCGTAAAATCCACTGAGGAAGGTTCCATATAAAGCAGAGCCTTTGGTTCTCCAAAGTGGCAGGTATATTCCTCCAAGAATTGATACGAGCTCTAACAAGCTCTTCAACAGTCTGAATAACCCCTTGGGCACTCCTCTGGCTTCTCCCAAAAGATCTTACATTCTGACAGTAGCAGCTAGGGACAGTTTGCAAAGCTTAACAGCCCACGCCAATTCATCATCCCATAGCCCAGGTTGCCTCCAAATCATCCAGTTTGGTCAAGATTTTACCCCAAACCTCTAGAATAGGAACTCCCAAAAAATAAATGTTGAGAAGATTCTACTTGTTGAGAACAAAGAACAAAATCTACTTCAATCTCCATGCCCCAAGATCTGAGCCTCTTTGGTGGATAACTTCCCTAGACAGCATAACCAGCTTATGAATGCCCATTTTGGAACTTTCCCGTTAAACTAGATTATACCCAGGGAACTTTCACTCCACTAGGCCTTAAGAGCTTTCCAAGTTGAGCTTGTACTTATAATGCCCATTTGATGAAGGGAGCCAAATAACCAGATCCAAAATGTCATCTCTTGGCAAAAAATTCACTGGGGTATTCTCAATTATATGCAAAGTTTCTCTACTTCTAGCCCTTGGCCATCTCCAAGTGCCATTGGATATTAACGGCAGATTGTAGTTAAAAAGAAAGAATGCGAAAGACATAACAAAAAAAGATGAGTTAAAGTCAAACATCTGAGCACCATACTGACTCTGAGGTTCATTCCTAATCAAGAAAAACACTAGATGAAATAAAAAATAGAACAACACAACAATAACAGAACCCATCTAGTCCCCAATAATTGGGGGTATGGGCGGGGGATGATTTGGAGACAGACCTATCTTTGGCAACATATGCACAAAGTGGCTGCTCCCAAAATACCATGGCAACAGTGGCCCCTCTATACTTTCAAATAGTAAAAAATAAAAAATAAACTAAAAATGCTCTTCCACTCTCCAAGAGAAGTTTCAGTTCATTAATGTACCTTTTATCCCTCCGAATATCAAAGGGAATCTCTGCTGAAATACTAGAAGCTTGTGGCCTCAACTTAATAGGTACACTAGGAGGTACCATGGGAACTGTCTTAACTGCTAAATTTGGACGGCCAGCAAAGGTATAGCGAGCAGAGAGAGGCTGCTCCATGGTGTTGTTGGGTTGAGATGGTCGGGCAGCTGATGTGGAACGAGCAGATGGAGGTTGCACTTGTTCCACCGAGTTTGTGGCTTGAGATGATCGGCTAGGTAACGCAGAGCGAGCAGATAATGGTTGTTCTGAAAAATTGGGCTGAGATGGTCGTGCGGCTGAGGTAGAATGGGCCGATGGAGGTTGTTGGTCAACAGGGGTAGTAAATCGCCCACCAGATGCTGAAGCCGCAGATGGAGTCTGGTCAAGGGAGGTGCGAACTGACTAGAAAACATGAAAATTGGAAGTTAGTCAACTTAGTCTCATAGAAACTTGAAACTTCTGTTCAATGATGACGAAGTAATTCAAACTATGGTCCAACTCCAACCAAATTCCATATATCAGTTTCTAACTTGCTATCATACCATGTACATCAAACTAAAATGTAGTTGAGCTTCAACAGCAATCATGTAATAATACCTTTTTGCGTTGATGGCATTACATACTGATAAAACATATGCCTTCACGCGCCTTTAAATAACATATAAAATTCTCAAACCTATAAGTTTCATAATATAAGGCACATGAGTTCACATTATACGTGAAGTCTTTACACAGTCAAAGCATTTTGGCTGGACTAGCTGTAAGGATTCCTCTTCCATACTTTGCATAGTTCTGTTATCTCAGTTGGGAGGATTCTGTTTCTGTTAGGAGCCTGTGTTAGAGAGAGTGCTGAGACATATAGTTCTGCTGAGTGAATTGTGATATGTCCTTTGTGTTTGGATTGTGATTTGTATAAGTATTTCCTTTGAATTGTGAGATTTGTTCCTTTCTTCTAATATAACAAAACCAGAGACTCCATAGTTGAGCTCTGTTTACTTCTTCTATAATAACAAGAAGAGACAACATTGGCTTTTGCTTTCAGAAACTGTCGAAGATGATTACATGCTGTTGGGCTTGTGAGACATGATTCGGTCTAAGTCACGTTTCGCTGACCATTCAGGGTTCAGGGTATTGCAGTAACTGATGATTTGAGCCCTAGGTTGTAAATAATTACTATACGTAGCAGATGATGTAACTTGTATTTTTCTTCATTCGATATACACCGGAAACTTTTGTGACACACCATTTAGGGACCACGTAAAATTGTCTGTGTCTTGCGTTCTCATTACCTGTTCTTGATTATTCCTTGCCGTGGAGGTATCAACTCAACAAAATTGGCTTTGGCTTTTAGAACTCGCCGGAGATGATTACATGTTGCATATATAAAAAAAGGGTCATGCTAAGTACTGCCCACTAAACGGTTTATAATGTGTATGAAATGTCAAATATGAAGTAATTTAGAATTTCAATACATTTCTATCGTTTCAGATATCGTTACAACTTTTACCCTTTATCCACTGCCTGGGCATTACTTGGCATTTTCCTACAATAAAAAATAGAAACATGCGTATTAAAGGAATAGAAGAAGGGGTAGACCAAGTGTTACCGCAGGACGAGGCCTGGCAGCACTCGCAGCCCTTCCTCCACCAGCAAGACCGAGGCTGGGCGTGGCGGTGGCCGGGGCATAGTCATACAAGAGGTCATCCTCCTCGTCCTCATCGTCATCGGCAGAGGATTGGGTAGACATCACCTGAGCAAGTCTCTGTGCGGCGGCTTTGGCGGCTACGTTTTGGGGCTTCTTGACCCCGGTGGAGCCCGACCGCGCATGACGGTGCAGCGGTGACACCATCATCGGTGAGGTCGGGGCTCCGCCGGCGGTCCCAATGCTCTTCTGCCTCTCGTACCCCGCTCTCATTCTACCATCCATGTCGAATTTTTCTGCCATTGAAGAATATCAACACAAAAAATGCAATTTGACATTAATTCTATCCATTTCTGGAAGCCCAGTTTGCTACGTAAAAAATGATCATAAACAAGACGAGAGTTCCCTATATCACCCAAAAAAAAAAAAAATTGAATTTATTGCATGCTGGTAATGAATCGACGTTATGGTAATGGAACGAACCTGCGACGCAACAAAAGTTACAGAACTTTCTGCATGACAAATTGATAGGTTAGAGGAGAGAGAATGACGAACATTTTATTGAACGTAGGGGAGGAGATCGTGGAGTCTCTAGGCAGGCACACAAACTGCAGCATTTTTGTTCACGTAGAAGAGGCTGCGGGTCCCCCTTCAATGACGAGCACATTTCTGCCAAATAATAATAAGGGGGTGTTCGGACAAATAAGCCAAAATGGCTTATTTTTTGTCCTTATTCAAATTTTTTTCGTATCACTTGGCTTATTGTCATTTTTTGGGGATTATTGCATCTTCACGACAAGAGGAATCTAAAAAGTAAAAAAATTTGACCGAAATCCAATTTTTTTTGAATAAAGACGAAAGTAAATCAATAAGCCAATTTTTTCGTCTTTATTCAAAAAAAATTGGATTTCGGTCAAATTTTTTTACTTTTTAGATTCCTCTTGTCGTGAGGGTGCAATAATTCTCAAAAAAATGACAATAAGCCAAGTGATATGAAAAAAATTTGAATAAGGACAAAAAATAAGCCACTGTGGCTTATTTGTCCGAACGGGCCCTAAGTCTAACTACGTTCTTACCACGAGTTTTTGGCCGAAATGGCCGTAATTTCTAATCAAATCGGAGAAATACCCATCTTTTGAAACGTATTGTAAAAATAGGCCATCGCGCCTTTTCAAAATGCGTTATAGCGGTTAGGTGCCATGTGGCCACGGTTTGGTTGCCACGTAGGAATCAGGCCTTTTGCCATAATAGCGCCTTTTGAAAAGGCGTGATAGTTCTAACCCAAATAGCGCCTTTTCAAAACGCGTTATGGCAGCCCAGGAGCGCCTTTTCAAAACGCGTTATGACACCCCAGGTAGCTGATAGTTCTAACCCAAATAGCGCCTTTTCAAAAGGAGCTATATTTCTAAACCCCTAATAGCGTCTTTTTCATATTTTAACCCTAATAGCTCCTTTTGAAAAGGAGCTATAATTCTGACTCTCTAATCACCCTAATAGCTCCTTTTCAAAAGGAGCTATAATTCTGACCCTGATTGTTAATCTCGAAAATGGGTTATGTAATATCCCAATTTTTTTTACACAAAATGTGAGAATTTGTTATCACCAAAGATATTATTAAAAGATTGGAAACAAAGAGATATTAAAAATTCTCACGATTCGTGTTAAAAAAATTAGAATTACTATTAATTTGGAAAAAATTTGGATATGAAAGAGTTCACGAGTACATTGATTAACATAAAAGATTTGTTGAGTACAAACTTTTCATATAAAAACATCACATGACATGCAATTTGAATTTCATTTTCCGCATCTTCTCTTGTTGTGACCTTGTTGACCACACTTTGAGCACGTCTGTGGCGGTTGGTGCTCAATCAAATCATCCATTTTCATTTCGGATTCGATTCACTTTCGGGCGGCCTCGGCCTCGGAGACGTTCTTTGTCTGGAAGAATTCTTGGCCCATCGTATGGCGGCCAGTAGGCTTGGTCAGGCAGTGGCTTGAATGAGAGAGATCCATACATGGCAATTGTTGTATCGACCGTCCAATATTTGCCAAAGTAATCAAGAGGGTCAATATGCATTTTGTTGCAAACCGCAATAACGTGCAAACAGGGTATTTTCCACAACTGAATCTTATTGCAAGTGCACGTCTTGTTCGTCAAGTCAACTTTGTGTTTGTTATTTCCTTTGTATGGGCTCGTTCGATTGATTGGCGTATGTACCTCAAACAAGCCCGCTGCCCGGTTGAACACAATGACATCGTGTCCCATTGCATTTTCCCTCCAATGATCGTACTTTTTCTTCACATATAAGCTGAAATGATTCCCTTTGGCTTTTGTATCCATTGACTTCACCAGCCTATCGTCAAAGTACTCTACACACTTGTAGAAGGTAAACATAACAGTTGCCATGATCGGAAGGTGTCTGGCTTCTTTTACGACCCCGTTGAAGCTCTCAGAGCAATTGGTAGTTTCGCTGCCGTACCGCCTACCTCCATCGTATGCGAACGTCCATTGATTATTGTTGAGTAGGTGAAGTTCTTGATAGATAAGTTCGTTGGCAAACCTTTTCAATCAGGTTAGTTTGCCCTTGAACTTTTTCTTTTGACATTCCATTGCGCAGACTTTGACTTCTTTTCCCACTAATTTCCCAAATCGACGATGATAGTTTGATCCCAAGTGATGGAGACAGTAATGATGGTAAGCATGTGGGGGCCTCCACTCATATGCTGAATCATCCTCCAGCCATGACATGAGGCCGGAGTGCCTGTCTGAAATAAGACACAAGCCTTGTCGTTTGGTTACAAAGTGTCTGATGCAAGTGAGGAACCATCCCCAATTGTCCCTATCCTCCTTTTCGACTACGGCAAATGCAATTGGCATTATTTGGTTCTCAGCGTCTTGAGTGACTGCAACAAGTAACGTCCCTTTGTACCTTCCCGTGAGGAAGGTTCCATCAACAGAAATTATTGGCCGAGAATGCTTGAACCCTTCGATTGCCGGTGCGAATGCCCAGAATAGTCTGTCAAATGTGGCACATCCTGGTAACCCTGAATCCTTGTATAACAACAGTGTGCGCGTACCCGGATTGGCTTGTTCGAGGACGTGTAGGAATACTGGGAGTGTTGCATGAGATTGGTCCCAATCCCCGTGCAAACGCGATATAACCAACTGCTTAGCTGCCCACGTCTTTGAATATGATGGCATGTATCCCTCTGTTAACTTTTTAATGAATAACTGCAGCGTTTTGATCTTCGTACTGAAATTTGACCCGATAATTTCGGTCATCTCATTTGCCATGTAACAAGCATCAAGCATTGTGTGATCTTGGGTGACATTCACAGCCAAGCATGAGTGGGGCCCTGTATATTTTGTGACTTTCCACATGTCTGAATTAGCCTTGATAGATGCTCGAAGTCGCCACCCACAGGACGTCTTGTTATTGCATTTGTAAGATAATAGATTGGGTGAAGATTTGTCTGTTTTGACGACGTAATTCCTTGTCATGCAAAATTTTTTCATAGCATATTGCAACTCATCCTTTGAAGAGAATAACTGCGGGAAAATAACTTATCAAAATGAATGTGCACGACTTTTACAATTTGATTATGACTCAAATAGAACGAATTGTGAAAAAATCACCTGTCCCTCAAAAAATTTTGATATCCCGTCCCATCCCAGATGACTTCGGGTCGGCATTGGTGGACTGGGGTCAATAATGTTTGACCATGTGTCTTGCGTGTACATGGGACATGGCGGCTTGTGTGTCGGAACTGTATTTCCTTGTCCATCAATGTAGTCATCCTCGAAGCCGTCGGCCTCCAAGGCCGCATCGACATCCTCCAACGAACTCTCTGATCCCTCGTCCGAACCCTCACGCTCTTCTTCTAGGACATCGTCATGTAGTTGTGAAGCGCTTCCATGAAAAGTTGTATCGTGAAACGGAAATTCTGCAGAACTTTGGCCCTGTAATGATGTTGTGTCGTAATTGTAACGATATTGAGAACATTGACCTGGAAAATCTCCTGCACAGTAATTTAAACCATTAACACCCATTTCGTACAGTATATATAGTTGGGTATATTAATGAAAAAATTTAAACCTTACCAAATGTTGTTTCGTTATCATAATGTTGCGGTTGAGAACTTTCTCCAGGGAAATGTTCTTGTACGTTACTGGGGTATGCTGGAACGTTCATAGATTCAATGAACAAAATGGGAATGTAACCGGGAATTTCGCCGTGAACATCAAATATTAAATCTACTCCAGTATTGTCAACGATATCTAGTGGAACGTGTTGATATGTGGGATTTGGAAATCTAATACTCGGAAAGCGATATGTTATTTTCAGGAAAGTGTATGGCAATCCTGCAGCATTAGATATCATCTCTTGCAGCTCTAAAAGTGTTATACCGTGCTGCATTGATAAATGAAAGGCCGTACCGCCATTGTACCATGGACCGCCGTCGATATGTTGGACAATTTGTCCACCAACATATACTATTACAGGGATAGCCATACAGATAATTGCTGTGTGAGTTAATCAAGTGGTGATTGTTTATATGCACCACATAGCTCCTTTTGAAAAGGCACTATTATAATAACGCCTTTTCAAAAGGCGGCATATGTCACTTCACGGCCTTATAACCTTTCAGGCCTCAGACCTTTTGCAGGAGAATATTTTGTTACTATTACTATAGCTCCTTTACAAAAGGAGCTAAACTTGGTATAACGCCTTTACAAAAGAAGTTATATATATCCTACAAATCCCAACAACCAGGCACATGCTTCGCCCAAACCATTACCTTGTAGACTCAAAAATAGTTTTTACATAATATCTTGTATCATTTTTTAGTTGTCTCATATAATTTCTTGTGAGATTGTATTTTCTTTTGCTTTAAGTCAAAAGGGCCTTTTTTGTATACCATCGATCTTGCAGCATTTGTAAAGCGAGGTTCGAGATATGTCAACCTTGGCATTTTTGAAGCTTGCCAATTTCTTTTTGACTTATTATGAAGCATTCATTATTTTTTTGTAAGATGTACAACATCATGAAATTTATTGACTAATTTAAAAAAAAAAAAATTTAACCGCGCATTCTTAAAAGGCATTATACATGATATAACGCTTGTGATTGTATAACTCCTATTCAAAAGGAGCTATACTTTCTTATCCAACCATGATTCCAAGCATGATTCCTGACATTCTAGTACGGCCAAGCCAAAAGGATTTTATAACTCCTATTCAAAAGGCGTTATAGTAAAGTGAAATTTAAGGCATGATTCCTGTCATTCCAGTACGGCCAGGCCGAAGGCCGAAAGCTTTTGCAGTTTACATAGATTTTATAACTCCTATTCAAAAGGCGTTATAGTAAAGTGAAATTTTAAAAAAGAGTATTGTGCATTACTCTGCAATTGTTAGAATATGACTACACATGTGAAATAAATGAAGCTACCATGTGATCTATTTCAGGAATAAGTACATAAAGATAGCAACAAAAGTCTACATGAAAATGCTAGTTTGATAGTATGTATTACCGTTTTACAAGTAACAGAACATCAACTTTACGGCTCTCCACATAGGTTGATCAAAAAATGTGTTATTTTGTGGTAACTTGATCGGAAATGCTCCCAATCAGAACCACTATACGGCGCTGAAACTTTCTTGCTTCTTTCTGAAAAAAACTTAGTATTGTTTAGTGTCCAATACGTGGCGTGTCCCCAGCCGTGTCCCCCATAAAACAATAATAAATATTATTGGACACGCCATGTCGAGTGTCCATTGCGTGTCCCCACCGTATCCGCATGTCCCCGTGTGCAATACGTGGACACAGTGCCTTTCGTCAGCTACTTATTAGGGTCGGCGTGTCCTAAGCCGTGTCCCCCATAAAACAAAAATAAATAATATACGTAATGGACACGCCATGTCGAGTGTCTATTACGTGTCCCCACCGTATCCGCATGTCCCCGTGTCCAATACGTGGACACGGCGCCCTTCGTCAACTTCTTATTTGGGTCGGCGTGTCCCAAACCGTGTCCCCCATAAAACAATAATAAATATTATTGGACACGCCACGTGGAGAGCAACAAATCACAACATAGAGTAACAAAAAAACTACATGTCCTTCCTACGCTTAGAATAATGCAACAGTTTGTGACTTCCTGTACCACACGCTGCAGGATGTGGTTGACGCTGACTTTTACGTGGCACAAACGGTGGGGTACCATCTTGCTCCTCCAGAACTTCCTGCTCCACAACATGCGCCTGCGTCACAACCCCATCTCCCTCACCCTGCTTGCCCTGAACATCGAGCTCTACAGGCACCTCTGTATCCCTCTCCACCGTGGGGTGACCGCCCGTACCCATTAAGTCATCTCCCAATTGAGGGTTGGGAGGTGCATCTGAACTGCCACCATCATTCCCATCCAATGTCTCCTTCCTCTTTAACACTGGTCTGTCAAGAAAAGTTGCATCCAGACCTCCTACGTTTTGCGAAGGGCAATCGAACCATTCTTGAGGGTCGAAAGACATATCAGTGTGAACCGGCAGCGGAGAAGTACTTTGAAACATAGGCGTGAATGGGTAGCTTGGCACACTCCCTAAATGTGCCGTAAAGGAGGAAGACACGGAACCCCCATCTGCATCTTGTGGTGTAGAAGTAGTCCCGACGTCCACTGTATTCGGTATGGCATCATTGTGTATGAATGGGACCACCGGCTCCTGCGCTACAGCATTATCCACCTCAATCGCAGGGTCCTGTAAGAGGTCAACCTCTTCCGCCACATTCACGCCTTCTGCTTGAGGCTGGTTAGGCTCAATTGGGGGCCTCTTACGCAACCACTTCTCCAAATACGACATCGCCCCAACTCCTTCCTCCCCAATAGACCGAAGCTCATCTAAGCCAATATCCTCCATTGTCTGCGCTGTCATTAGCCTCTCAAACAATCTAATCTGCATATTTTACAACATCATACAAAACATAAGAACACAATTGAATTACGATAAATGACAACAAATCAATAGCCAACTATCATACCGCCTTGTCTGCTCCTCCACCTAGTCGACTAATATATTGTATCGTAATCCTCTCGTACCAAGTAACATAAGGATCATCGGCAGGATAGGCATACTCATGAAGGTCTGGCTCTCCAATAGGTACAATATGTTCCAACCTATGATTCCACATCTCCAACTCAACATGGTGGTCTTGCCAGTAATCCTTTTGCCCAGCCTTCCAGTCCTTTCCATGCGGTGGTTGCCTACAATTACAATGAGCAGGGATTGTTTGTCGACGCCCAAACTGTTGCATCACCCTATCTGTCATGTGCATTTGCACCATTGGAAAATTCAACAATGGGACCTTCGCCGTCCAAATTGCCCTTCCAGCACGACAACTTGGAGGAAGGCTAGCAATTAACTCGTCACTGTACGGTCTCCAAATCACCTACACAAATGAAATACAAACAGTATGACCAAACCAATATTATCATGCAAAGATTAGTTGATTTCGTATTCAAATAATAATTTTTATGAAATACATACCTCATCCGGCCTTTGCATGTCAAAATAATGTCTATAATATCCAACAACATGGGTTGACAAATCCGGTGAGTGAAAATGATCATCCTACCTAAACATAAGTATTACATATAAAAAAATTAAAACATGCAATAAACTAATCTAAAATTGGTAAATACAAATTACAATTGATGAAACCGTACCGTGCACCAAGAGGAGAACCTGGTGGACGCTGACGCGTACCCAAGCGTCTAGGAGCAACAAAAGGAAACCGCTCCCAAGCCCATAGCTGTAGGAGAATGAATGCCCCACCCACATTGTCCGATCCTTACCACTCTTACAACCGTGGCACAGATAGTGGTAAAGATTTGAGAGGCAAGCACTGCCCCAACTCCGCACAATCGTCAAGTCTTCAAGGAGGGTTAAGTAAGCTAGGTGGACTTGGGACCCTGAGTGGTCGGACATCAACACTCCACCTATCAACAGAAGAATATAACCCGGGGCCTGTTGCTGAACATTTTCCTCCGTATACCATGCCGCCAAATGCCCATTAAAATGTTCCCGTAACCAGCTCATCTTTACCTTACCACCTTTTCTATCTGCTTTATTTACCGGCTCTATCCCCAACAACCGCTGACATAATGGACCCCAGTCTTCATTGGTTGTCCCGATTATAGGTTCACCATCAACAGGTAGCCCGAGCAAAACCTCCACATCCTGCAAAGTTACAGTCCACTCACCCGTGCGCAAGTGGAACGAGTGGGTCTCCGGCCGCCAACGCTCTAGTAAAGCTGTCATGAGACCAAGGTCAAGAGAGATAAACGGTATATCTATGACACCACCAAAACCAGCCTGCCTAATCAATTGTAAAACTGGTGGCGACGGGGGGTCCAACTTCTTCAGTCTACCTTCAATTCGTCGTACTTTAAGATGTTTCGAATCAACTGGAGGCTCTCCCTGAAAAAATATGTCAAGTTACTTTCACAATTTATAATTTGAATCATATAAAGAGTGTTGACAAATATTTAAAATTTGTACTTACATTATTTGCCCATATAGAATGGGAACGATGACTTTGCTGATAAGTTAACAAACTCCCGTCAATGGGCCCCTCCTGAAGAACCATATTTTACCTTGCGTACCTAAAATAAATAGAGTTAAATTATCAACTCGACAATCTGAAAAGAGAGTAAGAACTTATCATCCAAAAGATTACAAATTTGTAAAAAATAAATAAAATATTACAAAATATATGGTTGCTGAAGGATTCAAACAAAAAAGTTGTAAATCATTTACTTACCAATAATAAAATGCCACATATGCATATAGTACAAATGGTTGTATAAATGATTGTGTTAATAGACTTCCCCCAATACACTAATGGTCTAAAACTATTCGAACATGTGGGTTCCATACGCTGCATCTAGGACTTACACACATCGAGTGGCTACACATCTTTGTTGAAACACACATCATAAAACCATTTTCCGAAAACATAAGAGAGACAAGGTGCAAACTCAATGTAGCACATACATGTTGGCTCGTTATGGCACTATTGGAGCTCGATACGAAATTGGGGATAAAGACGCGAGATGATGTGTTGAATGATTACAAGACGATGGACTTGAAATTTAGGGAAAGTGTTTGGTAGGTTTTCTCACATATGTTTGAAAAGGGCTATGAAGCACAGATACGGATACGAAGTATGGATACAACAATATGACAAAACCTAAACAAATTATTGTGATTGTTTGCAACTTATCAAGTGCCAGCAGTTTTTCACATGTTCTCATACAAGCATGTGAAAGTCTATGTATAGGTTTTGGGGGTTCAAAACATAATTAACCCCTTCGTATGTTGTTCTAAGTTTTGCTAAAACTGCATCCTAAATATTTTCTGTATCTTATGGTTTACAACTACAATGGAGGTCCATGCTATCGGTGTCTATTTCCCACCCCGCCGCCACCAACAATATTTTCTGTATCTTACGTGCTTAAAGATGCTCTAAAAACAACAAAACCCTCCTCCTTCTCGCCGATTTCAACCCCAGATTTCTCATAGATCTATTTCCGCCTTGTGTTGTTAAGAATATATGCATCTTTTCTGTAGAAAAGAAAGATAAATTCAAACCTTTTTTAGCTAACACTGTGTTCAGCAAATGGGGATAAGTTTTCTTTTTTCGTATATGGGGATAATATTTTCAGATAAATATGAGATTGCAATTTCTATGAATGTGAATTCTCAAGGGGGTTTTGACCTTAATTTTTTTTTTAACCTTAGTTTCTAGGCATTCAGAACTCAAGAAATTTTATATTGCATTCAAAACTATAGGAATTTTAGATTCAATACTCTTGATATATGATCATGTCTTTAAAAAGTGTGTTTCGAGGAAGCTAGAATTGCTAAATTCGACTGTAGGATCGCCAGGCAATCAACCTTGACATGGTTAAACGTACAAGGAGTCCAAGACATAAGGTTTCTTTGAGTTCTGTAAGAGTGTTGCATTTCTATACACTTGCTTTTACTGCAAGGGGTGAAAAATAATACAGTAGCAAAAAACTTGATCACTTCAGGGGTTTAAACATGAAGTTGCATTGCATACATGTCTGTATATAGGAATTCATTTTTTTTTTTGATCCGATATAGGAATTCATTTGATGTTGCCAAGAAATTTCGTTTTGGCTAAATGGGTTGTAGATTCGAGCCAAAACCCTAGTATATATACACACATACATACATATATAGAAATATATATACATACACATATACATGAGACAAGGAAGATGGAGATCACAAAAGAAAGATGGAGAGGGAGAGACTTACTGTGAGTGAAACGGAGGGTGGAGAGCAGGACGACGGAGAGGGGAGGAACGTGGCTGGAGGAGATTGCGATCGACGTGGAGAGAGAAGGTCGAGCTCTGATAGCAGGAGAAGGATCGTTCGATATAAGTTCAAGTGTTGGAAAAAACCTGGATTTTAAACCTATAGCTCCTTTTGGAAAGGAGTTATAATTTATAGCTCCTTTTGAGAAGGAGTTATAATCTGCCTATAACGCCTTTGCAAAAGGCGCGATAGCCTATCTGCCTATAACGCCTTTTAGGAAGGCGCTATAACAATCTGACTAGGCGCTATAACAATCTGACTAGGACTCCTTCGCCACGGAAGAGTTGGCCTAACCGCTATAACGCGTTTTGAAAAGGCGCGATGGCCTATTTTTACAAAATATTTCAAAAGATGGGTATTTCTCCAATTTGATTAGAAATTACGGCCATTTCGGCCAAAAACTCCTCTTACCACTACCCCCGATCATTAAAAACGGCAATGGACGGGGCGTGTTTTGTGTAATCCAACCCGACCCGAAAATTAGCACACGGCTCCGACCGGATATTTTTTAGGTACCCCATTCCCGCCTCTATCAGAAAATGAGTTTATCCACCCCACCCCGAAGAAATTATAAAAAGTTGTTAACCTAAAAGCAAAATAAAAAATAATAATTATAAATAAAGTGGTATTTTAATAAAATAGTAAAAATATAAAGCTAAGAATATAAGTTTTTCTAGTAAAATGATAATTAAATTAGGGTAAAAATATAAAATTTGAAGTATACTGATAATTATATTAGGGTAAAAGTATAGTTTTATATACAAATATATTTTGGGATGGATAACATCCGGGCGAGTATGTCGGGACGGGATACTTTCACCTCGAACCCTATCCTAACTCAGTAGATTTTAGAATTTTTATCCCGACATCGACCCTATACCCGAAAATTAGATGAAAAACCCGCCCTGAACAAGGCAAAACGAGTTCGATTGCGAAGTCTACCAACCACTCCTCTCTCATTTATGTGCAGGGCCTATTGCACAATTACATGTGTGGGGTCGACACATATGTGAAAGAAGAGTGATCGGTAAGAGTGTACGTAGCATTACTAAACCCTGCGGCATCATGTAGCGGTGCCAAGTGATGTGGATCAGGGCCATTCATTTGTATGGAAAAAATTGTTAGGAACTTTTACCAAAATTTAACTCGACTTGATATATATATATATATATATATATAAGTAAGCTTCTAGTAAGGGCTTCCCCTTTTCTCCTCTTTCCCGACCAAAATTTGATGATCCGAACAGCTCAATGTGTTCAGAACGTGATTTTAAGGGTACCCGCGAAAAATCAGCAAAAAAAAAATAACTGGAAAGGGCTTGATTTGAGCAGTTTTTATTGGAACCGTTCGATAAAATACAAACAAAAACTGCTCGGATCAAGCCCTTTTCAGTCTTTTTTTTTTCTAATTTCTCGCGGGTACCCTTAAAATCACGTTCTGAACACATTAAACAGCTCGGATCATCGCAAATTGGTCGGGAAAGGGACGTCCTTACCGTAATACGGTAAGGGCGCCCTTATTAGAAGTTAGGTGTGTGTGTGTGTATATCTATATAATAAAACAGAGCTGTGTTTGAATCCAAAAGACAACCAACGCTCCAGATTTATCTCTTCCTCCTGCATAAATCTCTACCCTCCATTCTACAATGACATGTCTGTAAATACCTATTCCATCTAAGGGCTATCATAAATAGAATTTTGGTAAAATTTTAATTTAATTTTCTAACTTTGAAATGTAGACTTAACCCTATTTGTACCCTTCATTCTACACTCACGCTCCCCGTCTCCCTCAGACCCTCTATCCCTCTGTCGACTGGAACTATCATCGTCTCCCTCAGACCCCTTCTCCCCGGCGCGACGAGTCACCACTGGAACTATCACCGTTCGAGGCTTTCAAGGTTCTCTCTCTCTCTCTTTCTCTGTGTGTGTGTGTGTGTGTGTGTGTGTGGATTTTGTGATTACCGACTAACAAATCTGTACGTAATGATTTATTTTGAACTGTGTTCTCTCTCTCTCCCTCACGCGTGTTCTTCTTCGTCCTCGCCTCACCGCCATCGTCCACTGCTTGCTTCTCCGACGATCCAAGCCCTAATTCTGGAGTCCAAACCGGCGACAATTAAGGTAATATAATATCTATCTCCATATCTCAACGTTTGGATCTTTGATTTCTACTTAGTGTTTAAACGATTTTGGGTCTTATAATTTTATTGTTATTTGCTCACCAACTCTTCGGCAAAAGTCCACAATGGAAGCAATTCCTAAAATTGTCCACTTGGTGGTTAGGTACAAAGAAATAGTTTATGAACAAAGAGATTTTATATGACCACATGGTGGTTATATTTTCTTTCACCCGAAAATTTTGAAATCAAAGGTAATCTGGATTGTGGCTTTCAGTCAAGTGCCAAATTGAACCCATACATGTACTTTGTAGCCCCATTCTCTCTCTACAAGCAATAAACAAGATTATAAAGAAGATTTAAAGTTTCTTAGAAAATTGCCGACAAAAAAAAAAACCAATGTACGTCTCTCAATCGAGTTAAAAGAGGCTAGAATATTGAATGAATAGCTCAATGAATACACCAGAGCTTCAACCAACACTATTTGTTTTCATTTTTATTTGGTTCTATTTGAGTTATAATGATAATCTACATTTTGTTTAAAATAGAGTTACTGAATGCAAAATTCAATTGTTTCATTTGGGTGTTCTGTTTGATATGTAATTTTCTTTCGAAGAATGGATATAGATGGCATCGCCTTTTGCCTGATTGATAAAGTACTTAATGAGTATGATGTTCCGTGGTGTGAACCTTTTTCTTATCTTACATACATAAAGATTTCCTCTCTCTTTTAATCACATAATTAAGCATCAGATGACCTATTTTGCTTTTATGAAGTGTCGAAGCCGTCATGCATAAATTGTTAACAATTTTTCTCAAATGCAATATTTTAGAATAAGCACTTAACTATGGAGGGAGAGAAAGAGAGAGCGCGCGTAACTATGGAGGAAGAGATGAGAGAAGAGAGAGGAATAGAGGTATCAAATTTTGAACGGAGAGACGAGGAAACACGCATAGACATGCGGGAGACTTGAAACAGGTTGGAATGAATGATTCAATCTAATGGCTGTAACCTATTGAAAATGCAATCCGATGACTATAAAGATGCTCATGTATGTATGAGTAGGTTGAAATCAATGATTCAATCAAACGGCTGTAATCTATTGAAAATGTGATCCGACGATTGTAGAAGTGCTCATATATGTATGAGTAGGTTGGAATCAATGATTCAATCCAACGGCTGTAACCTATTGAAAATGCGATCCGACGATTGTAAAGGTGCTCATGTATGTATGATGAGTAGCAAGGGCAGAACTAAGAACTGATTCTTCCCTGGGCTAATTCAAAATTTATATATGAACCAAAGTGGCAACCAACGTTCATCAAAACATCACAATATTTCGCAGCATTAGGATGTGGTGAATTGAGACCTCCTGCATGCATTATAATTTTAACCTAATGAGTAAGATTGTAAGAATTAACATTTTAAACCAATTTGAGCACATTAGTCAGTACTCTTCATTAACTAAATCAATAAAAATCTAAGCACACAAACCAAACACCAATGCTGTGCGTTTAACAAAATTAACAAATCTAAGTACACTCAGCATTTAACAATATAAGTACAAATTGAAGCATACTCCCCACAAAATGAGTGCAAACAGGAAAGAGAAGAAATTTTGTTGGGCTTTCCCCGGCTCACCGACTAAGAAAGAGAAGAAGTTTTTTTTGATTAGACGGAAAGAGAAGAAGTTGGGTTAGGCTAAACAAAAAATTGAGCTAGACTAAAATTAATTCGGCTACCAACCTGGTTATGAATTTTTTTTTTTCCAGTTCACGAGAACTTCACCTGGGCTACTGTAGTCCCTTGTATGTTCCGTACTTAATGAGTAGACAAAAACAACTCTATTTTATACTATAGATTTAGATGTCGGAGGGAAAAATATATTTTATACTTAATGACAAAAGTCCAAACGAAAATGCTAGTGGTACCAATGAGGAATTTATTACATATATATATATATATATATATATATATATAATGTGTCGACGGTGCATGGGTCCCACTTTTAATTTAAAAATGTCTATATTCAGTATTCAATTAGTAACATCATGTTCCCATACCACCGAAAGAATGACAGAAATTTTCGCGAAAAGGATATGTTGGGTCCGAACCGAGTCAGCAGCTGGTGCCACCGACTTTTCTCTCTCTCTCTCTCTCTCTCTCTCTCTCTCTCTCTCTCATGAGTCAATGGAAAAACTGAAAACCACACGCTCTTCTACAAAAGTCCGTTTATTACTTCGCTTTCACTTCCCATCTCCCTGCTTCCAGCTTTTATCGATATCGATATATAAGATAAACAAACAAATTACTCTCTCTCTCTCTCTCTCCTCTGTGTGTGTGTGTGTCCCTCACCTTCAAGTATATACTACTATACTAGGGTTCACGTGTTCACTCTCTCCACATTCAACAACTGAAAACGGCAGATTCACGCGATTCAAAATTCACTGCTCAATCATCTTCTGCTTTAAATATATCATCGCTCTCTGGTATGCGCTGGACTTCTATATCTCACACCATAGCCAGGCTTGCTCGTCAATCGAGACTGAATCAGTAAGCTTTCTACTCTCTCTTTCTGATCACGTTCTCCACACGTTGTTTGATTGGTTCACCGTTGACTGGGTCTTATTAGTCCTCCCCCGTTGTGATCTTAATGCTCAAACTACTCTCTGTTGTGAAATTGTGTATCTGTGCGGAATTTTGATAGGAGTTTTGGTTAGGGTTACTTAATTCAACCAAGAAGATTGTGAGTTGTTGCTTCTTCTTTTTTTGTGTGATCTTAATTTAATTTGGTCAGTATTATGCTGCATTATGCTCTCCCTAGTATATATTTAGTGGCGTTGGTGATCCGTTCGCCTCCCTTCGGGTTCCTTGGGTAGGATCCGAACGCTCTCTCCTTCGTCTTCCTTGGTTCTGTCTGCGAAACAGGGAACCGGTTAGCACCGCCCGACTGAGACTGGCCGGAGGGCACTTTGATGCCTAAGTTAGACTCTCGAAGAGAAAGGTGAATATAAAACCCAAAACTAGAAACGGCGGGTTTATCCCTTAGGCTTCACAGTGAATCTGAAGTAGCTCCCCAAGTCTGTGCTAGGCACACCCGTAACAGTTCTGGTAGCTGATGTCATGCATGACATTTGGAGTAGCCAAATGCACATGTTTTGGTCCTGCCACCCGAAAGCCACGTAGATCCTTGATGACTGCTGAATCACCGTTCAGGTCGGGCGTACCCTTGCCTGGCCGGGCCTTATGGTTCCCACTCCAATACATGGACTGGGCTTTGGCGCATGGTTGGGCCGTCCAACCCGGCATAGGTGATGTTCGGCCCAAGTGAGCCCAGGGAGTGGGCAACCCGTAGTAAGGCCCATTACCTGTATTGTCGACCCACTGCATATGTATTTATACACATATAAACTGGTTCTGAAACTTCAACAGTTATCGTTATGTTATGAATTTGCAGGTTACGAGATTTTGGTCTCACCAGATAGTGTGTTAGTTTTGGATGCCGGAAGGGTTCATTTGTGATCTGTGAACGACAAGGATGAGTGCAGAGCTTTTGGAAATTCATCCTCGAGAACTCAAGTTCATATGTGAGTCAGTAAATCTTGACGGGCGTCTAGCCTTATGCTTCTCTATTGTCTATAACTTCTGTTTTGTGGAAGTTAGGGTGATATATGTGTACGATGTACGTAGATAATTTTCTACAGTCTAGAAAATTATTGTTTAAGTAAAGCCACTGTTGTTAGGAATCTGATAGCCCATTGTAATTGAAGGAATACATTCAGGCTTCAGCAGGCTTGCATACACGAAATTCATATAATGTTTATGTTCAAATACTGTTGATATTCAGCAATCTTGCTCCATTGTTCTTGTTCTTTAAGAGAACCAGATTTTGTCCTAAATACACTGTTTGTTGTACCATGGGAAGGATGTAGATGATGATAGTATAACGAAATTCATATTGTGTTCATGTTCAAATGCTGTTGATATTCAGTAATCTTGCTCCTTTGTTCTTGTTCTTTAAGAGAATCATATTTAGTCCTAAATACACTGTTTGTTGTACCATGGGAAGGATGTAGATGATGATAGTATAAGGAAATACTAAAAGTGAGAGAGAATTGGTTTGAATTCTTGCTAATAGGAGGTTGTTTTACTGCATATGTTTATATCTTCTACTAATGGACTAATATGTTTAGAATATTCAATGTTTGTTCGCAGTCGAATTGAAAAAGCAGTCTACTTGCTCTGTTCGACTAGTCAATAAGTCCAACAGCCATGTTGCTTTTAAGGTACACCCATTCTGCTCTCTTCCCAAAAGCATTACTGGCGAAACATTTCATTTCTGATTATGGGCAACAATTTAATGGATGGATGTATTTGGCAGGTTAAGACTACATCTCCCAAGAAGTATTGCGTGCGACCAAACACAGGTGTTATCGTGCCAAAATCAAGTTGTGATTTCACTGGTACGTTCTATAACTTGTGTCGCAGCTGAAGTTTAAGTACGGCAATTTTTAAGAAAAAAGAGGAAATTATATGGAAACTAGTATGTTTGCTTGACCGACAGTACAAAATCAATTAGGAATTCATTAAAAACGACTGGATAACGGTGGACTTTATCTCCACAATTGAGTAGGTAGTGCCCACTTTGTGAGTATTTGAATCAAAAACACTTTTGTAATGGTTTGTTACTTTAGTGTGGATGACATTGAGTATACGAGGATATATAGGAACATCATGGTTCATAAATGAAAATGACAATAACTTGGTGGGAGTGTAAAACCATAGTGAGGAAATCTTATACAGACTGCTGTTACGTCCTGGGAATTGTCGAGATGTAAATAGAAACTCATGCTGCCATGCCAAGTGATTTCCTGTCTGGTCATGGATGATATTGCTCTTAATGACTTCAACCAGACAACCACCCTTTTGGAGCTGTGGAATGTGGATCGATTTGCTCCGTTGATACCGACTATTTGATGAAATCTTTGTCATTGTTAGTTCAGAAATTTATCTCGTGTTGTTGATTGATAGATGAGACCCCAGGTTTTGTTGGATCCGGTTAGAATATCACATCTTGACCTTGATCCTTAGTTATTCAGGTGTGAGAACTAGAATTACACCTAAAACGTTTTTTTTTTTTTTGATTACCGAGATCTCCAAGCCAGCTTACGCGCCCCACGACTATTCCTCAGGGGAGAGAATTACACCCAAAACTAAAACCAGCGAAGTTGATTTGCCTCTGCTTTATGGAATCATTAGGTTCCGTTGCATATGAGATTAGTTTATGACCTTCGAGTTGCCCTATAGGCTGGTGAATGTGCAGTAATTCCTTCAAGTGGATGAGTAAATCTGTAAATAGTTGTAGATGTACACGAGTGCATTTGTATTCATCCAGCTGTTGCGAAAATATTCTTAGATAAGATAATAGAGCACAATTGCAGAAAGATATGGCTAGGGAGTAATTTTTCGTGCCTTATTTAACTTATACTATTTCTTAACTGGAATCTGAAACAACCAGATTTGTTAATGGTGATTCCAGAAATATTTTGATGCATTCAGATTTTGATTAAAATTCTTAAGCTTTACCGATTTGTGCACTATTGTGTATGACTGTTTGTTGTCTCATTTATTTGTCGGTCGCAAATTTGTTGTAATGTAGTTACGATGCAAGCACAAAAGTCAGCTCCTCCTGACATGGTATGCAAAGACAAGTTTTTGGTTCAGAGCACAGTTGTTCCTGAAGGGACAACAGATGAGGATATTAATGCTAGCATGGTAAGTAGTTCTTCAGTTGTGTACAAAATTATTGGTCCACAGTCTCCTGATTCTCAGTACTGATTTCTCATGTTTGAGTTTTGCAGTTCGCCAAAGATGATGGCGGGTACATTGAAGAGGACAAGCTGACAGTGATTCTAGTCAGTCCCCCCAGTTCTCCAGTACTATCACCAATCAATGGAACATTGAAACAGGTCTCAGCTTATGAAGCTTCAACACTGAAAGATCAATTCCGGAGGAAAACCGTAAGCTTTACCCCACATCACCCAGTAAGATATTCTCCTTTTACTTTACATACAGCTCATCTGTACCATAGTTACTTTTCAAGTTTTCATTGTTTTTCTATTTGTTGACCTCAAAAGTTGTAATTTCATGTTGCCCATATTACCCTTAGAAAGCCATTTTAGGAAACTTCAAAACTAGACCTAATAGTAGATTGGAGCTTCAGCATGTTCTAAATCTTCTGGACGGTCACTTTTTGTTCTGTCTATTACGTAAGGTATTTGAGCTAGCCATGCAGCATGCAATTTCTGTTATCGCCAATGTGTCATAGTATGATCAAGAGCTCTGTCTTTCATCGTCGATTATAATGGCCCCTCAATCTGAAAATGAACTCATATTGCAATTCTTTTCCCTTTTGCATCAGGTTAATGATGATGTGGAGTGGTCCAATACAGAAAACAGAGAAGAGGTAAAGAGAGCTAAGGATGGAGGGTATAATACGATGAAGGTAGCGGAGGAGCCTGCAAGGGATACAGGGTGCACAACAATGAAGGATGTGGAGGAGCGAATGAAGTATGTAGAGTGTAAGCCAACAAAGGATTTGGAGTATATAACTGCGAAGGACATGGAGGCGCCAACAAAGGATGTGGAGTATATAACAACGAAGGGCGTGGATGCGCCAACAAAGGATGCAGGGTATATAAAAATGAAGGACGTGGAGGAGCCAACAAAGGATGCAGGGTATGTAAAAATGAAGGACGTGGAGGAGCTGAAGTTGGTTAAAGATATTGAGGACATGAAATCAAAATTAAATGAACTTGATTCGAAGCTAAGCGAGGTTAGTTTTCTTCAGTGTTTGTGGCTGCACTAATGCAGCACCTACTATTACGCGTCTTTCATCTTTGCTGGTTAGTTGCTTGGTTTAAATTGGGTTTATGAGATTTCTCTCATAGCTATAATGGGATTTATGCATTTTGTATCCATCTCTTGCTTTTTTGGACACATACATGGTTGATTGGTAACATGGATTTTTTTTTAATTTTTTTATGTCTTTGCTAGCGGTGATATACATTGTTGGACAAAATTTCTTATAGCATATAGGGCCGACCTAGATCATTCAGCCACTACGACAAAGATGCACAAACAGTAATGAGAGAGAGAGAGAGTTCTAATTCTGGGGTAAAGGGTTAGGTGGAATTAGCATGGAAAATGTCTAAATTCCCTTAAAATAACTAGTTCCATGGAAAAAATATCTGTGTTCTCATCACACGGTCATTCATGCCATTTAGGGGCCTTTTCTTTCCTTTTTTACTCTCTTGTACTTAATGTTTTTCTTTTTGATCAACTTTCTGATCTTGCAAATAAAACAATTGACAATTTTTTTTTATTTTTTGTTTCGATCTTCTTGTGGATCTCTTCTTTGTTTGATCTAGTGATTTTTGATTCCTATATATTAATTTGGCTATGACTGTATGACTTATTTTCTTGATTTGTTTTCGATTATTGGGTACAGGGTAAATTTTTTATCCTAATTACATGGTGAATATGATGTGTGTATGCTTTCTATTGGTAATTAGCTTTTGCACATCATAATTTGTAGTGATAGATTTTTCGGTTTATTCCACTGCTTAATAGACAAACTCATAGGTAGGGTAATCATTATCATTTGGCCAAAACAAGCTAATTTTATCCTGAAAGGTAAAAAAAGTGGTAAATGTAATATTGTGTTGATTGTCTGCTCATGCACCGCATGGTTCGTATATGATCATAGAAAAGGTTCTTCAAGTGAACCAGCCTAAGATTATCCTTCTCCTGAGTCCTTCAAACCAAATGTGGAACATATGAGACATGTCAAGTCCACCCATCTAATGAACAAAAGACCCATGGTGTTACAGTACAAAATAGTCCCAGGACAAGTAGGCCCTGGGATATTAATCCCCAGTATTACAGTACAAATGTGGGATTAGTTCCAGTTGCTGCTATGACAGTGTTGTGAAGTGAATGCTATTACATTGCAGAGGATACAATTGAACGGATGAAACTTCTGAAGACATTGGACATCCTGCTAAGTGTCCTAGTTTGACGTACTTCGTAGATGTAGAAATGGTTTATGCTTGCCCTTCCACTGCTGCATGTTCAAAGTACAGTACTTGAGTCTAGACATTGTTTGACTTTCTTTTATTTCTGCTGCAGGCTGAAGTTACCATTTCAAAGCTAACAGAGGAGAGGAGATGGACAGCTCAAGAGACGGAAGGTTTACGACAAGAACTGGTACTGCGTCATTGCATTCTTTTTCATTGTGTTTCTCATTTTGGATCCAATATCAAAACTTCCGTTGGGAACCCTGGTCTATCATGAACGCAAATTTTAGTAATGGTCTAGTATCAGCAGGATCCTGGATTAGCGTGGATCATAAAAAGTTCTATGATTTCTCTGGACACCCTTGCACTCTGCCTGCCTTCCGCCTCCCCTATCGTCCCTCTTCTTCATAATTTGCTAGGACTCTCGTTTTGTTTCTTTTATTAGGCGTGTTTAGATTGCTCTGGGGAGAAACTTAAATCAAGGATAAATGCAATTCCCACCTAATCGGGTTCTAAATCCAGTCTTTTGAGGTACCTAAATGATGATTGTTGAAGTCTTTGCTACCCAAGAAATCTGAGCTCCATCGGCTTGATTTTTGCAACATCTGTCAGGGAAAGAGGCCCATGGTCTTTGCATGCAATTAGTAGTGATAGGTGAAAAGTAATCAATCTCTAGTGCTACTTCTTTTTGAACTTCTTGGATGGACCTCAACCATGAACAGTTTTGAAGCTGTGTGGTAGTTGGTTTGTTGATCACTCAAAATTTAAGGTGGTTGAAAAGTTCTGGCCTCTCTATAATCTTGGGCACTCATCCACTTCCATATTAACTTTGTTCTGTATATCATGTTCAGAAACTGAAAGAAACTTCTATTCTTGACATTGGCTGGCTTCCTTGCTTTGCAGGCTTTGTTGAGAAGTAAGAAGGATGCAAGGAAAGTTCAAGTGGGATTTCCTTTCCTATTTGTTTGTATGGTGGCAGTCATCAGTGTGTTGGTTGGATACCTTCTAAACAGATGAGATGGAATCATCTGGAGTCCAATTTGGTTTACTGTCGATGAGTGAACACTACCCTCGCTTGAATAAAAATGTTTTCTGCATTGTGAGGATGAATGCAGTATGTTAGATTCGTATGCCTGCAAGCTATAACTTTTTGGGACTTGCGAGTGTCCTCCCCATGTACTGGCTAGCTAAGAAATTAGAAGGGGAAACATGATATATAAGTGGCCAAGTCGCACAGGAATTGCGGATATAGTTTGTGCATGTCAATAAAAAAAAATGGTGTGTAATTGTGCTGCTGGTTTTTATTAATAGGTAAGAGATTAAAAAACTACGGTAGTGACGCGGCATTTCTTTTTTTTGTCTTGCCGTCGGAAGCCTTGTACAGTATTTTTTTATTTTGATTCAAAGCTACTTGATATACCTGATGGAGTATAAGAGTGTAACTAAAGGAAGTGGGGCAGTTGAGCAATCTAAATGTAATCAAGAAGAAAATACTTCAAAATTATCAAATTTTATGAAAAAAGAGAGAAAATTATTCCTCAAAACAATGTAACGTGTAATTGTTGCGGAGCTGCCCCCGCTTACATCAATTCCTGACTACGCCGTTCCAAATAATTATTCTCTATCCAATGGCCAGGGGTTATGATATACTCCTACTTGATACATAAACATGCAAAAGGCGAGTTAGGTTTAGATTTCATGTTAAGGTGTTCGGGTTGTGTACTGGGTTGACACCAATTATTGAACACATTGGCCATGTATAGTTGGTGATCTAAAAGTTCAACTTGAACATAAGAAGTTTAATATTTTTTTTTTGGCATCAAAGAAGAACTTCACAGATACATAAAGAGTCAATATAGGAAATATCTGATTATAGCCCCAAATACTGAATACAAAGCCAACAAGAACTTGAAGATTACAAGATGAGTAAGGGAATACAACAAGCATAACTAAGATAGGCAACTTCCAAAGCAAAAAGTTCCATCGAGAAGATTAACTGTTATTGAAATGATAGGTTATATTCGCTGTAAGTTATATCCGCTTCTGAATGAATCTTGGAAGAAGCAGCTATAACGCCCCGATTTTCGGACACGTTATTTAAATCTTTTTAAATGATTTAATAATTTTCAAGGAATGCATTTAATAAATAGCAGAGATAAATAGTGAAAGTCTTTAATTACAAAAGCAGGAATGCATTTAATAAATAGCAGAGATAAATAGTGAAAGTCTTTAATTACAAAAGCTTAAGTTGACATCCATAATTATTACAGACCGGTAATAAATAAAGTTCTATAAGTTGGGCAAAACACTTCTTGGAATTGAACATACAATACTAAAAGATTAAGAGCTTCTTCTAGTAATAGTTAGTTCATGGCTCGACAAAATCCCCTTCCTGGGCTGGGAGGTCTTCGGTGGGGTACTGCTCCTCTGGTTGATTGAATTGTTCCTCTTTGGTACCTAGCGTTTTAAACACCGTGAGTCGACACTCAGTAGATAAAATCCTTACCGTATCACCCTTAAATTACAATTAAGCAGATATTGACAATAATTGAAATACAAGAATTGAAGAATGTGCCACATAATCCTTTTCTTACTATCCATTACCTTATGTGAATTCTACGATCTTCTCCTCAAGACCAATCTTACCCCCAATCCCTAACTATGACCGTGTCATGGGCCAATCCCCCATTGTCTGTCCTACACACGAGGCTTTAAAAAGATATATTTTGTTTATAGCCATAACAAGGGCATGATACCTTCTTTGGAACTGCCCATGGCGTACCATTAGTTAGGATTGTCACTAAAACCAAGATTGGGCCCTTTTTCACACCCATTGTAACACAAGACTGGGCCCCCTGTTATCACCCATCTTAACACAAGACTAGGCCCCTGTTAGCACTCATCTTAACATGAGACTGGCCCCCTATTCACACCCATCTCCAAACCTAAACTCAATCACTTTCCAATTCATCCTTTACCTAATATCGTCTCGATGATTCCTAGCGTATACCAACCCAGTGCTGCTAAGTCCAATCTATCAATCATATATAGCATATCCAAAACTTTAAAATTAATACAAGGCAGAAAAAACATATAACAGTGTTCCGGTATGCAGAGAATACATATAATGAACAGAAATCATATTCTAATATTTTAAAGTTGGTACGATGTATAGAAAACAGTAACTCAATCATACAATGGTGTCTAGGCATCAATTCAACTAATAACGTAGTAAGCAAGTCTATTTTGACATTTAAAGTAACACATACCAAATGAATAATGCATGTTTCGACAATAAAATCACTCGTACTATGACAGGGTTGCATGGTAACTAGTTACTAATATTAATAAAATAATGATCGGGGGTCAAAACGGTGCATAAAACTATGCCCGGGATCCTCCGGAACATGTTCAAAGGTCCGAAAATGGAAAATACAAGTTTTAATGCCCTAGTCGCAAGGTTAAATTTCGCGGCCGCAATGTATGACTGGTCCAGCTGCAAGTTATGACCTAGAAGTTTAGCCGCAAGGTCAATCGGTCAAATTTTTCGTCCCGCAACTTTATAGTTCTTGGCCGCAAACTGTGTTCGGTTATCTGCAGAATTTTTCTATGACTTCAGGTTGATGCATGGGGCCTTCTAGGGACCATGGGTGTGGGGGGGCTGATTTCACCGTGTCTTTCCTTCTTGAGCCTTCTTCTATAATCCGTGGGAATGTTGAAATCTTACGTACCTGCAGAACCGGAGGGGGCTGTTCCTCCGGGAAGAAGCTCAAGAGCTTTATCCGAACAAAGTGGTCCCACTGAACGTTTGAACAAATTACCGAAGGAGACCAAATCTCCATACCCTCGGATAATTCCACGTTCGGCGAAGATTACAAGGACCTCCTTATCCTTCGGGAAATGGTCACATCCATCATGCCAACTCACGTGTAAATCCACAGATGAACTGAGACAACTACGTGGTGAGCTCAGACAAGCGCGACTCATCAAGACTCGTCTACCCCTTGGATATTTCAGCCCACTATAATGGGTAAGGTCCAAAACACTTAAATATACTTAGGATATGGTATTTTAAGGGTTTATCTACCTTATTTTTTGTTGCACGAGCTTAAAACGTGAACGGAGCGTTTTCGGTAAAACGAAGAAGATGACTAGAACGGGGGACTTCGGGGCTGGTTCCTTGTGATTTTTTGATGGTTTTTGGAAGCTTGAGGATGGTATTGAAGTTTGGAACCTCGAATTTGGCCGTAGCACGTCGTTATGATCGAAACCCACTTCATTTCTCTCTCTAAACCTCCATGGCCAAATTTCGAGCTTTCTCTCTACTTCCTTTCATTTAACCCTGTTTTTCCAATGGGGGGTGTTGGGTGTCCATGGAGAGGAAGAGGGAAGGGGGTATTTATAGAGTGGAGGTTGGGTGGTGGCCAAGTAAAAGAGGAGGAGAGAGCTACGAGAGAGAGAGAGAGAGAGAGAGAGAGAGAGATGGGTTTGGGCTGTAGATGAGGGTTTGGAAGTCATGGTAGGGGTGCAGGAGGAGTAGGGATGCTGGAGTTGAGGTGGTGGTGACTTGGTGGCATGGGGAAGGAGGAAGAGGAACCGGGTGAGAGAGGGAAAGAAAGAGAGAAGAAAATACAGAGAGAGAGAGAGAGAGAGAGAGAGAGAGAGAAAGGGAGATTTCAGGGGGTGGTGATCAAAGTCAAAGGAGCGGGCTTGGTTCATATAATTTGGGGGGGGTTGTGTGTGTGTGTGGTTGAGGTGGTGTTGCCGTGGAGAGAGAGAGAGAGAGAGAGAGAGAGAGAGAGAGAGAGAGAGAGAGGGAGGGAGGGAGGGAGGGAGGGAGGTTTGAAAATTGAGGTTGGGTGATGGGGAGAGGTGTGGATGTGGATGAGTTTAATATATATATATATATATATATATATACCCGCTCAAAGTGATCAGAACGTGATTTCAAGGGTCCCCGTGAGAAATCAGCAAAAAAAATGACCGGGAAGGGCTTCATCCGAGCAATTTTCATTGAACAGTTCAAAAAAAACTGCTCGGATGACGCCCTTCCCGGTCATTTTTTTTGCTGATTTCTCGCGGGGACCTTTAAAATTACGTTCTGCACACATTGAACGGTTCGGATTTTCAAAATTTGATCGGGAAATGAAAGTCCCTCATTTTAACAAAATGAGGGATCCCTCGCTTGAAAATTCCTATATATATATATATATATATATATATGGGTGTATGTGATATATATATGAATGTGATATGTATATACACATAAAATTAATACAATAAGTTTATTTGAAATCAAATTTCTAATAATATTAGCATACCTAATTTTTTTTTTTTTTATGATAACGGAACAAAATGTTTTAAATCTTTATCGAAAATTCCAAAACGTTAGAGCATCAAACTTGATGGATTCAGGTACGATCCATAGTGATATGCTACAAATGTGGATTGATTGAGTAAGAAAGCAAAAATCAAAAAATAAGGGGCTGCAATTCTGGAAACTCCTTAATGCTTCTCAACTGTTGAAAAAGAGAAGAATTAGTATGAATGTTTATATGCAGCATATGCTTTTTAATAGCCCAACTCACTACCTCAATTATTGGAATAATAGTAGCGCAATCCCTTTAGAAATAGTTTTGAGAATAGAGTCCATAAGCCTAGAGTTAACCTTAAAAAGTTGCTTCCACACCCAATTTTTGGAGATGCAAATTAAAAGCTTTGGCACAAAAGATATCCAAAACAGGCTCTTCACGCTCTTCACAAGAGCGAAGACATGGGTTTACATGGAATGTGAAGGCTGTTGACATTTGAGGGGACATATGAGAAGAGCTTGTTGTCCTCTGAGATGCTCCTAGAGTTTGAACCTCCCCAAGGTCACTAGAATGCGAGCTCGCTAGAGATAAGCTGGCTGGCTGGCTTAAGAGATGCAAACGCTTGAACTATGGATTGACTCAATCATATACTTTTCCTGTTAGTGTCAAGGTATAGCCAACCTTTTATCTGCTAATTTCGCATATGTTTCAAGTGGTAGTATTATTTGTCATGCGAAAATATACATGGTGGTACATTAGCTTAGAACAACGGGACGTAAACGTTCGAAGCTTCTTGTGCAAAATGAGACAGTAATATGTACTTTTGCTATCTATGATCATTTAATGTGATTTTTTGTTGCTCTTTATTCACAAAAGCTACTACTATTAAATTTAGAAAAATGCAAAAGCTAACAAAAGCAATGGTAAAAGCTGATTGTGTAAGAGACCTTATATGATAGGGAAAACCTAGAACTACTGCTGCATGCTGTTATGTTATCCCTGTAAATTATGAGAAACTTTTTTGTATACCGGGTATACCAACATCCTTGGTATCCCCTCCGGTTTATTTCTATTTTTTCTGTCATTTTTCGATCATACTTGGATGATCGACTCCATTCATTTCGTAGAGTTTGACGAGAACCTTGAACAAACCAAAAATCGTGTTCATCGGATTTTTATAGATACATGATCGGCACACATGAAAATTGAAGAAAATCAAAATTGGATTCAAAACCACATTGAATTGGAACCCAATATATATATTTTTTTTGGCAATTTTTACGTGTGCCGATCATTTATCTATTAAAGTCCGATGAAAATGATTTTTGCTATGACTATGGTTCTTGTTGAACTCTACAAAATGAATGGAGTCGATCATCCAAGTGTGATCGAAAAATGACCAAAAAATTAAAAATGGACCGAGAGGGATACGAAAGGTTTTGGTATTCCCGGTAGAATAAAAAGTTTCTTGTAAATTATCTGGACTAGAAATCGCATAGCTTAATGATGAAAGCATAAGGCTATCTTTATTTTACATCATAATTCAAACGAAACAAAAAGGGAATAAAATAATAGCATCACATAAGTTGTAATCTAGGCTTTTACTCTCCAATATTTATATGCAACTCACCAGAACCAGAAGCCGCTACCTCATTGTTTGATGAGGGAACAATAGAAGAGGGGTCCTTCTGCATCTTGTAAACGTGCCCCTGCTCGATATCTGCAGCTCGATCTCCACTTAAGCATGCCAGTTGTTTGTTTCCAAGAATTTCCAGAATCTCTTCAATTTCACCCAGAAGACGAGCCGCACGCCTCACACTCTTTTCCCTTTCCTCTATGGCGCTGCAATGACACTTTCGAATCACAACGCTCGATAAATTGGAAAGACAAGCTCCAAAAATATCGGCAATCATGACAGATAGTTGCTCAAAAAAGTTCCCATCCTTGTCGGCATCTGTATTGCCTTCATAGTCCTTCAGTATGGTTTGGCTAATTTTGTACATGGAATTAGCCGCTAGAACATTGGGACTTCCGGTCGTGCTCTTTTGGTACTCAATGACAGACTTTTTAGCGATATCGACTAATGTTTGAAGAGTCCCCTCGATGGTTTTTCTTTCGAGAGATAGTTTTCGAAGATCCTTACCCAACCACTTGCGATAAAGTTCAACTTCTACCCACACAACATCTGTTGCACATTTCAAGTTCATCATATTTTCTGCTTTTGAACTGAAGCTTTCCTCTACAAGGCCGGCGTATACAAGGCCTTCACTCACACTACTTATCAATCGGTCAACCGCTTGACTTTCAACGTTAGGGAGTGCAACGGCGATGCTGGTTAAGGTCACCACTGGCATAGTCCATGAATTCAGAACCTGGCAACTATCAATATCTGCAACCCCCTTATAGTAGCTGTTAGATTTCCATAAAAGCTCAATTGGATATTTTGGCCTTTGACTTTTACCCATTTGAATCACTTGATTCAGTTCATGACATATATTCTTCAGAATAATTTTGGGCAGCTTTGCCTCACCTTCAAGTTGCAAAATCTAAAGATCCAATTCTGGGCTCGAATTTTTTGGTTCTAAACTTCTATTATTAGCTGAGGCACTAGAATTAGACGTGGGGTCCTCCTTCATCCTCTTGCAGTAGTAGAAACATGAGAAGAAAGGGAGTGCGATGATGATGGAGATTAACTGAACCAATTTGCTAGCTACCACAATCCCAATTTGGACACCTATGCATAAGTTCAGAATGAGAAGTTTCAAATTCCAAATAACTTTTTTGCATTTCATGCCCCAAATTGGTAAGGTTAAGGGTATTTTTTTCCACTCAACCAACCTTTGGATCCAAAAGTTTTCTACTAATTTGAACTCTATGTGGTGATGGTTGGTAAATACGTTGTTGCAGTTGATGCTGACCGCAGTAAACCATCTACATATTGGGGCAATGATACCCAGAACCATCCCAATAGATTGAATCGCAAAAATCCATGTGGTTGACCAAAGATAAATTGATTTAGGCCCATCGATAGTATTTATGCCCCTCAATATTAAGATATCACCTATAATTAATGGGATTGCAGTGACTGAACATATAGCACCTGACATAGCTGAGGTCACCAAACGAGCCATCACAAATTGGGGGCTTCCGGTTTCTGCCATGACCCAGTATTTCTCCACCACTTCTTTCAATTTCTGATGTGTAAGGTTCCCAGCTTCCTCTAACTTTCCCCCCTCACAAGCAGTTTCGTGCAATTCATTATACTTCAATTGCATATATCTTTTGGTGGTGGGATTAGTCAAAGCTAAAGAACTCAGTGTCACAAGCAACATAAGCATGGAAAAAATATAAAATTTAGGTGAAAAGATGAACAAAAAATAGTAACGTAGCTCAGTATGCAGTTGGATACCGACATCTACAACGATGGTGACCACTAGAATGCCCAAAGCCACGATGTTCATAAAACTTTGATCATTACTCCTAGATGCAAAAGAAATTAGAAAGTTACCCATTACTATAATCATGAAAACTTCGCTGGTAATCTTCGCATCCTTGTCTAGATGTGTCAACATGGGGGTAGTAAGATCCACTGGGAGCTTCATGGCCACAGCTAATATAGCGAGGGAAGTAGCATTCATGGTGAAAAATTTGCATGGGAACCAAATCTTTCTCCGGCGGATTCCGTGAATGATGTCTGCAGCCATGGCTAGGGAACAGACTAGAGATGCTGCTGCAACATACATGCCGATCCATGGCATAGGAGCATTGAGAGATTTCTCATACTCTTTCTTCCACTCTTGATAATAATCTTGGTAGTCCATTTTTCAGCACCCTTTGATTGCAGTTTCAGTTCTGGTTGTACAAAGGTGCAATAGTTGTAGCTCTCCCTTAGTGTTTTTTAGTTAACCCATATGCGTTGTAGAGCGTTGAAGTATACGGTTTCACGTTCTTTTTCCTGGAAGCATTCACGAAGGGCTCTCGAAAGGGCCCATTGCCTTGCAAGAAAGTCCCTTGGCTCTGGTCGCTTGACTCCGAAAGATGTGCACGGCGTGTTCGTTTAAGGGTTTTAAATTTTAGATTTTAATTATTATTCTATTTTTCTTCAATTATTACATTCATTTTTTGAAAAATGACAACCAGTGACGTGTTTTGATAATTAATATCAGCCAATGATATTTTCAATATTAACAAATATTCTTAATTTGTCCTTAGCTGGTATTAATTATCAAAACACGTCTTAGGCCATCATTTTCTCCTCATTTTTTTTTTTACACTAATTACCTATAAATTCAAATCCAAAATTTCAAAACTTAAAACGGGTCGTGCTAGAAGTAGACTGACTTAAAGTGCTTCCCGTGCTGGTGGGGTGGGTCCTTGTTAAGCATGATTTATTACACGCGTTGGCTTGACTTACGCAACAAACTGGGTGAGACAAATAAAAGGACATATCATGCACTGATTTTTTCATAGGACCCACCACGAATTTCATAAGATAATCTATTTTTTTATGGGATCCATCGCGAATTCTACAAGATAATTTGAATCGATCATTTTTCTTAAAATATTTCTTATATGAACTCACAACAAGAAAATTATATCAATTAGATATCGATAGATGCTTTTTCAAAATTCGTAGGGTGAACCAGATAGTATATCCCTACAAAATTTGAAAAAGACCCCATCAATATCTAATTAAGATGATTTTTTTGTAGAAATGCATAAAAATATTTTTAAGAAAATGAACGATTTAGATCGTTTTGTGAAATCCGTGGTGGACCGAACATGAAATTTCATCTTTGTGTGTCCAAAGAGACTTTTCGTTGTATAACTCCAAAGGACATGGGTTTTGAATGGGTGATGGCGTGATGCATTGACCGTCTTAGACAACAATTTTTTTTTTTTTTTTTTTTCACGATTTCAGCTGCGTTCTTGTAAACTTTTATTACTTAATTTGAAACTTATTTCCATATATTTTTATTTTTCGTAACTGCTTATTTAGCTTTTTTTCATAATTTTTGGGGTTAATCGATCATCTCAACGAAACGAATTGGAAAAATATAAAAATATGGACTGTTGTTAATAAAATTCAAATTAGATGGCACTTTAGACAAATAAGACAGTTGTTTAATATTTTTTTCGTTTTAATAAACTTTATTTTTTGCTTTCCGTCATAATTTTGTACTTTTTAGACTCCTATCATCGAGATGGATGATTAATCCAAAAAATACAACGCAAATCTAACAAAATTCAGAAAAGACAAACAAAACACTCAAAACGAAAAAAATAATTAAGTTTAGAAGCATGGAGCCGAAATGTAATATTCCCTTCGTCCCATATTGCTTGTCATATATTCTATTTAGGATGTCCCAAAATACTTGTCCTCTCTAAAAAGTCAAATTAAAATGTGTTTAAATTTTCACTAACTGCCCCTCATAAATCGTTAAGAGTTTTTTGAATGTTGAGAATAAGGGGTAACTTTAGAAATTTAACCAACTTTTCTAATGAAACTTTGCATTAATTTTGCACGTCTCCTTAAAAAGTTGGATTTTCAGTACAAAACGGACAATATGGGATGAAGGGAGTACTCATTTTTTTCCCAATATTGTATAAAGTTGTGACAATTTTCTTGCAACGAAATAATAATTGTCACAAAAACTTGTATGTTAGCGGTAACTTGTATTTTCCTCAGTAAAAAGCTACTTTTAGTGATCACTTTTATAGCTGTCACTAATTTTTGTCTCTGCAGGTCAATTTTCTTGTAGTGTCTAAAAATATCAACAACTCGGATCATCAAAATAAATCCGAAAATGGATCAGAATTGACCCGAATATGATCGTCCAGTCCCTTTAAGTGACTCAAGCGGATCCTGTTTCTTGTATTAACGCCCCTCATTTTTCTAGTACTAGCAAACGTGCACGTGCTTTGCACTTGAAGACTACTAGAGTCTGCTCTTATATCAATATATTCTCTCTCTACTTCTCTCCCACCCTACCCCTACCCCTGCCCCTACCTCTCCGCCTTCTCCTCCTCCTCCTTACCCGCTTCATTTTAACCCTATTCTTGTTATTCAAAAAATTGAAACGGCGTGATAGCGAGATGGCGGCGACGGTGCCGGTCTCTGTCCTGGTTGCTAGTTCGTGTTCCTCTTGCCATTTTTGAGAGCCGATTTGCTGTTGCTTCATGGAGGCTACTCATCAGGGGGTCCGATCTGATTTCTAGCTCTGGTATGGCTTCGATCCTTCATCTTCTTCGTCTCATATCTATTTTTTTCCAACCCCCTTCCATTGCCGTTATTGCTTCGTTCTCTCAACTATTAGCCGGCTTGTCGTTCCCGGTTGGAGGTACTGCTGGGTCCTCTGACTTTCGCTTAACGGCTAGCGTTCTTTTGGGTTCGGTGGAGCGGTTAGCGTTGGCTCCTGCCTTGGCCGTCATTGGGCGGCCCGGTACTTGCCTAACGGCATGGTGCAGTTTTCGCGACAGATTGGGCTTGCTCTGGTTTCGAGCTTCTCAGCCATGGGTGGCGTGTGGAGGTTGTCGGTGGTGATTTCTGGCGGTGGTGGTGGATCTGTTTGAGGCGGGCAGTGGCAGTGGCGGTTTATAGGGTAAGGTTTTGGGTTTCTTTTAGGTTGGGCTTTCATTGTTATATCTGGGCTTTTGGTGTTTTGGATTTTGTGTTGTTTATTGTATATCTGGGCACTTTAGGCCCTCAGGTGTTGCATTGGGTTTTGTCCCTTAACCTTTGCTTTGTTTCCGACTTTTGGTTAGAACCTTTTCTCCTCCCTAATAAAATGCTTTTTTACCGTTCACAAAAAAAAAACATGATTTCCATCTACACAAGCATTTATACAGAAAGTTCGAATAAATGCCTTCTTCATTTGTGATAACACATGTCATGGATTCTAAACATCACCTAGCATTACAGCTTAAGTTAAGTTATGTTACGCAGCATTTATGCAGATTCAGTTTTGTCTTAGAAAGGTGCCAATAGATTTTTTTAACATTGTTTTATAGGTTTATCTTTAAGAATTTTGAATCCGGTATCAAATAAAAAGCACCACGTTGGTACCAATACCAAAGTAATCAATAGTACTGGTGTTGGTAAAATGAACTGAATGGTGGTCATAAATATGTGGCAGGATTTTTTGTGCCGAAAATCTCTGTACCAATAGATTTTTCGGTCGTTAGATTTAAAATATTAAAAAAAATCACACAATTCAACGGCCGAAAAATTGCACAAAGGCACAAAGTTTTTGAGGCAGATAAGATCGGACCCCATAAATATGCACGCACGTACAAGTTCTATACCTTTTCCCCCTCCTAATGTAACAAGTCCATGATAAAATAAGCATACCTTGTCACTATGTCTTTAAAACTAGGTCATTGAACTCATTTAAGATCTCATACAAGACAGCATTATAATGAAAAAATCACATAGTAGTATTTATGATCTCCTTAGTAGATTGGACCTTTTTTTTTTTTTGATCAGTAATAGATTGGACCTTAATTGCACAAAACGGGAGCAAGTAGAGATGTTAAATAGGTCGTGTCGTGCCGGCCCAACCCATTTATTCTCATGCCTAGCATGCTTTGTGTCATGCCGGACTCATTTATTTATTCTCATGCTTAGCGTGCTTCGTGTCGTGCGGACTCATTTACTAACCGTGTCATGCTTTTTCAGAATATCTTCGGCCCAGCCACGATTCGTGTCGTGCCGATTTTCGTGCACTTGCACAATTGAGGAAGCTAAAAAATTGTCAATATTTAACTAATAATTAAATTTTAACTTTTGAATAACTAAAATTAATAATATTTTCTTTTTTGATAACCAAATTTGATTGGAACCGCACACTCTCTATTTCTTTTCTCTTCTTCCATCATTATCCATGGATGTACTCATCTACATACGGAGTATATTCTTAACCCTCCCTTTCTCTCTCTCTAATGTGTTTTGATTACATCATGAGACTTCACATACATTATTAATCTTAACAATCCCTTCAAATGAATAATCAGTCCCCGATAATCAATTTTATTCAATTTTGATTACGCAGAACAATCATTCCGTTTGTTGTGTTCCTTTAACAACCCTAATTTGAATGAGTTGCAGGCGATTAAGGGTGGTGGCTCAAAAACCTTCCAATGACTCCCAATGCCCTAGAGATCAAAAAAATTCTCCTTCTCTTTCAAGACGGAGTAGGATTAGGCGGTGGCCTGAACTGGCTCAAGCATGTCCACGCTCGCCTTATCCGCCTCAGCCTCGACCAAGACAACTATCTTCTCAACCTCATCTTGAAATCTTGCTTCAATCATTCAGCTAACACTGCTCACTACACCCAACTCATCTTCGACCAAACCCACCAACCCAACATGTATCTCTACAACACCATGATAAGGGGCCTGGTTTCCCACGACCACTTCGACCAATCCATCGAGTTCTACCATTTGATGCGAAAAGAGGGCTTTTTACCCAACCATTTCACTTTCCCCTTCGTTTTGAAAGCGTGCGGCAGGCTTTCGGATTACCAGTTGGGTGTGAAGCTCCACACCCTAGTCGTGAAAGCCGGCTTCGTTTGCAACGTGTTTGTTAAGACCGGTTTGGTGTGTTTGTACGCGAAATGCGGCTACTTGGAAAGTGCCCGCAAAGTGTTTGATGAAATACCTGAAAAGAATGTTGTACCTTGTACTGCGTTGATTAGTGGGTACATTGATGTTGGGCGATTCGGGGAAGCTGTTGGCGTGTTTGTGGAGTTGTTGGAGATGGGTTTGAGGCCTGATAGTTACACATTTGTTCGGGTTTTATCTGCAGTTACTCAGTTAGGAGATTTGGATACTGGAGAGTGGATACATAGGTATGTAGTAGATGCCGGTATGGGGAGGAATGTGTTTATAGGGACGGCTTTAGTGGATATGTACGCCAAGTTTGGGAACATGGATAGAGCTCGTAGTGTTTTTGAGAGGATGCCGGAGAAGGATATAGTTTCTTGGAGTGCCATGATTCAAGGCTATGCGTCAAATGGACTCCCGAAAGTAGCCCTAGACCAATTTTACTGCATGCAAAGAGAGAATCTAAGACCTGATCGGTATACCATGGTTGGAGTTCTTTCCGCTTGCGCTAAGCTAGGAGCACTAGAATTAGGTGATTGGGCGCGTAGCTTAATGGAGGAAAATGAGTTTTTGACTAACCCTGTACTAGGCACAGCACTAATTGACATGTATGGAAAATGTGGGAAGATGGCTTCAGCTTGGGGAGTCTTCCAAGGAATGAAGGATAGAGACATTGTGGTCTGGAATGCTGTAATATCTAGCCTTGCCATGAATGGTCATGTGAAATCTGCATTTTGCCTATTTGGTCAGCTAGAGAAATTCGGGATACATCCTAACGAGAGTACCTTCCTTGGCCTGCTTTGTGGGTGTACGCATGCGGGTCTTGTTAGTGATGGTCGTAAGTATTTTAATGGCATGAAGCAAACCTATTCTTTGACACCTGCTATTGAGCATTATGGATGTATGGCTGATCTTCTTGGCCGTGCCGGGCTGTTAGATGAAGCCCATAAATTGATAAAGAGCATGCCAATGGAGGCTAATGCCATTGTTTGGGGAGCCTTGTTGGGTGGATGTAGGGTACATAAGAATACACAGCTGGCTGAAATTGTATTAGAACGGTTGATTGAGTTGGAACCCTGGAATGCGAGTAATTATGTGCTCTTGTCAAATATGTACTCCGTAAATCTTAGATGGGGTGATGCAGAAAAAATCAGATCGGATATGATTGAAAGAGGTATCAGGAAAACTCCTGGTTGCAGTTGGATTGACGTAGATGGAGTTGTCAACGAGTTCCTTGTGGGTGACAAGTCTCATCCCCTATCAAATAAGATATATGCAAAACTTGATGAATTGAGTAAGGAATTGAAAGCAGCTGGTTTTGTTCCAACGACAGAATTCGTGCTCTTTGATATTGAAGAAGAGGAGAAGGAACATTTCCTTGGTTGTCATAGTGAGAAGCTGGCAATTGCATTTGCCCTTATTTGTACTACCCCAGATTATGTAATTCGAGTTGTGAAAAACCTTCGGGTCTGTGGTGATTGTCATGCAGCCATAAAACTCATCTCCAAGATTACAGGTAGAGAGATAATAGTTAGGGACAATAACCGTTTCCATTCTTTTATTGACGGGTCATGCTCATGTAATGATTATTGGTGAAACAAAAAAACAGAATTTAACGCTGTTGTGGACGATTGTGGAACATGACCTTATTAACATGTACTCCCATGAAAACCAGTGTTACAATTTCATGGGAACGGAAACACATCTGAACCAATCGTTTCCAAGGATTCCCTTTCCCTCTTGTCAACTGTTAAGAAGGAAAAGAGTTCATGTGGCGGGGATTAACTGAACGGGAATGCTGATATGGAATCAAACATTGAAATATGAGTTTGGCCTGGCTGATCCAGCAGTTTGTTGGGATGAATGGATAATCCTAAATATCTGCTTTGAGTTTATGGACATTGCTGGTATTCTTGGCTTCTTGCATCAGAGCAGAGTGAGTGAGTTTCTCTCTTGATCTATTACGACTTTGGTTTCAATTGTGCCAAGTTCTGAAATTGGAACCAATTCTCTGTAATTACGGCCTGAATTTGGACTCTTAAAAGGAGTATTGTGGAATTTTTTAGTATGACTTTCTGAAGTCAAAATTTGTTTAGGCTGTGGCCAAAGATTTGTAAGATGGAGGATTGTGTGGTTCATGGTTAACATTTTGGTTGGGAGCATGGGGGGTTTGACTATATTGTTTTGGTGTTCTTTGCACCTTTTTGCGGTTAATTGGGTAGTTGGGTAGCTGTCTATTCAAATGAATTTGTTTAGAAGTTGAATTACAAAGTTTTTGGATTATCTCTGTTCCCAAAAAAAAAAAAAAAGAAATTTTAAAAAGTGAGAAAAATAGCAATCGCTAAATTCATGTGTACCTCATGATAGTTTCACTGATCTGACTGACTTTTTTTTATAAACAGGTCAATTGACCCGGTGGTTGTGTAGATGTAGTTGGTGCAGTGATTGCAAGTTCATTTCCTGTAAAGGGGAGGTTCATATTCTTTGTAATGAGGTGAGTTATGGTAGCAATAATATTGATTCTTGTAATATTACAATAAGAAAAAAAATGGGAAAAAAAAACCCTGCCCTTTTCCTGTGCTGCATGATTTGAAGAAGAATAAGGAAAATCTTGTGCTTCATTGGCTTCTCTAGCATGTTGACCTTTAGTCTAAAAGAGAAAGAAGATGAAGGAAGATAATATTTGTCCATTGGTATTTGACTTTGATTTGTTTTTTACCCTTCCCTGCTCTAACAATTCACTTAATTCTTTGATTTTGTGTGTGATATATCTAGTCTACTACTTCAACGAAGAAGGTAGAGTTTTTTCTTCATTTTCAATTCCCAAATCACCCTCGAACCTTTGAGGCAAGAACTTATACTGCATGTAAAATAGCAAATGTTCGCACCTCTTACCAAGGGCTTCCATCATTTCGTAATCCACATTAAAACCTAAAATACTACCCAATGAGCACTAGTTTCAATATTCTGCCCTTCGATGTTAACTTGAAACATTACAACTGTGCAATTGGCAAGTGAATATCTCGTTCCCAAGTGGAATTTTCATGGCAGCAAGAGGCTAAAGACGTGATCAAATCCAGCTTTGTTTCTCCCTCAAGGGCCTCAATGTATCAAGACTTCATTTGTTGCAAAGGTACAATATTATAGTGGTTCGTATTTTCTGTGGTGCATTTTTGCATAGGTTAGGAGGACATGTTGCCTACTTTTCTACATGCCTGTTTAAGTTCACCAATGGGGTGGAAGTGTGGAACATACAAGGGGAATCTCAGCCTTGAACATTTAGCACTGGTGTTGTTTGCCAACACGTATAGTTGCCAATGCACGTATGATTGTGTTGGATCCTGTGTTGCATTGTTGTATTGATGAGGGTTTTCTGCAGTTAAATTGCTGGTAGTTTGTTTTGCTGCATTGCTGTGGGTTTTTTTTCTTCTTCTTAATTTTGTTGCTGGTTTTGCTGCTTCTTTGTTCTGATATCTTTTGGCTACATTGCTGGGACTTCCCCTTGCTTGTGTTTCTGGATTTTCCAGGTTTTTGGATTAGAGTTGGCCCTGCTATTGTTTTATTTGGAAGTGTTATGGAGTACTGATGATTAAGATACTTCTTTTCTTGTTGGAACTACCAGGATGGATTTTCTTTTCTTCATGTCCACGTTTTTGTTGTTGGTATTTAACTGATGATAACTTTGAGGTTTTTGATTAGCGTATGATTTTTCGAGTTGCATGCGCCAACTTACTTGGCATTCCTCTTCGACAGTGATGCTGTTCAAGAAACCCTTATTAACTTCTTGTTTCAAGTATTCAAGTTAAGGAATTTGGTTTTCTTTTTAAAAGTAATCATGCAGATGCGCGATAATTATACATTTTCTGTAGAACCAAACTTTGGAAGAGTTTAGCTATATTAGAATCCAGTAGGGTAAACTTCTCTATTTTTCATTTGTTTGCAATCTTCAAGGAAGCTATTTAGTTCTTCTACAATAATTGTTAACCGTTGACACATGAGACAATACTTAATTATAATCTCATCGAGAATAATTTAGCTATTTATTTTCGTTGTTTAAGGACATGGATATTTATAGCAGGTTACGATCCCGTTGCATACTCGCGCGTACATAACAATTTTAGAATTGCAATGTCATCTTGCAAAAAAGAAACTCATTGAACACAAAATGTTATAATTTTTTTTTGTCTTCCTAAGAGTTGGGAGTGCGTGGAAGTGTCCACTGAGTTGAGCAAAGTATCCTACAAGTAACACTGTACATGCAGTAACCACTGAGTGAATTATTGGTATAGGCGAGTTAAATATTGGTATAGGTGAGTTAAATATTGGTATTGGCACCATCAAATGCCTTCAAACTAAGGCTACTATTAGGTATCACAACATAGGCTTGTACTCCTAGATATTTGCTTGGAAGGTCAACAGAGAATGACGAGAGAGTAGGAACCCACGAACTAAATGATGGAATCTATGGGGGAAGACCTTGGAGTTGGTTGGACACAAGATATTAAAAGAAGCAAGATGGGATTTGAGAAACGGTTGTGCAAAAATGTGGAACGCAATGGCGGGCTGCATTAGAAGACTATCTCAAGAAATCCTTGATGCATCAAAAGGGAGAGGCCTCACCTCGAGCAAGACCTGCTGGTGGATTGACGAGGTCCAATCTATAGTGAAAGCTAAAAAGAGAGAGCTTTAAAAGTTATAGAGGATAGAAATGAAGATAATTTTAGAAGCCATAAAAAAACTGCGAGGAGGCTAAGAAAGCCGTGGGAGAAGTTAAGATGAGATCATTTGAGGATTTCTATTCTAGACTAGATACTAGATAGTAAAGATTGGAGAAGAATACTTACAAGTTTACCAAATGGACAGAGAAGAAAATAAGAGTTTTTTTTTTCAAGTTCAGTGCATAGAATATGATGATCATAGGGATTAGTAAATGGTGATGAGATTACGGAAAGATGGAAGAACTACTTTGAACTATAGGAATGAGAATCACGAGGAAAACCTAGGCAAAGAGTATATGGGTGCTTCTAGTAAAAGTGAGAGCCAAGAATACATGTTTTATCGTAGAGTACTTAAGTCTGAAGTGGCGAATGCTGAGAATGATGATGCCAACCAAGGGTTTAGGATCAAATGATCTTCATCTCGGCTAGTTTTGGGTTTTTTCGGGTGCTGGCCTATAATGGGACAGCCATTCTCTGATTTGGGAGATTAGGGTTAGGTTAGGTTTTGAGTTCTTGGGATGAGTTTTGGGCCTTTGGCCCATTTTCTGATTTTAGGTTTTTGGGCTTTGGCCCATTTTGATGTATCCAACCTTTGGTTAGTATCCCCTTTCCTTTTCCCTTTCCCTAATATATATATTTTTATTTTTAATAAAATGTTTTCTTTGCCAAAAAAAAAAAAATGCTTGATGTGTGGAGAAATAGTTTTTAGTACCTATACATTGGGACAGAGAGAATTTTCAAAGTTGAAATAAGTATAGAGGTATTAAATTGATGAGCCATACAATGAAGTTATAGGAAAGAACTATTGACCATGACCTAAAAACGATGACAACGCTACTGGAGAATCAGTTTGGCTTTATACCTGGTATATCAATTATGGAAGCAATTTATTTGTTACAGAAATTAGTTGAAAGTATAAAGAGAAAAAGACGCACCTTCACGTGGATTTGATAGATTAGAAAAAGTATATGATAAGATGCCTAGAGACGTTATATGATGGGTCTTGGTGAGAAAGGGTGTGGCTAAAAGGTATATTGATGTGGTTAAGGACACGTATGAAGGTGTTGCTACTTCTATTAGATTTCCAGTAGGAGAAACAAGCAAACTCCCAATCACGGTGGGAACTCCCAATCACAGTGGGATTACACCAAGGGTTCACTTCGAGTCCTTAACTCTTTGCCTTAGTTACAAATGAATTGGCAAGACATATTTAGGATGTAATCATGTGGTGGATGTTGTTTGCGAATGATGTTTTCTTAGTAAATAAAATTGCAAGAGGTGTTAATGCTATATTAGAAACTTGAAGAGAAACATTTTATAATCAATAGGAGAAAAACGGAGTACTTGGAATGTAGGTTTAGTAGTTGTCCAAGTGTTAATTTTGACAGAATGACTCTCCAAGATCAAGAATTACCAAGAAGCGAATGTAGAGATTGAGGATGATGTAGCACATAGAAATGCTAAGTTGAAGGATAAAGTGCCATGGTGCTTCAGGAGTGTTGTGTGACTGCAAGATACCCACAAAGTTAAAGGAAGGCCTTACATGTTATACGACACGGGGTGTTGGCCTATGAAGAAACAATATGCGCGTAAGATGAGTAGATGAAATGGGAATTTTAAGATGGATGTGTAGTAAGACTTTGCGGGATAGAATTAGAAACGAAAACATTTGTGGAATGGTAGGAGTAGCACCAGTAGCAGATAAGGTCAAAGAAAATAGATTAGGCGGTTCAAACATGTCTATGGAGATCCCGACTGATAGGGTAGGTAGTTTGGAGGAGTGATATGGATAAGATTGAGGGGTAAACCAAAATTGACACTTTAGAGGTAGTAGTTCGAACAATCTAGGTTTTTTGACTATGACAAAACACAACGCCCTTGATATAGCTCAATGACAAAAAGATTCATATAGTCGATCTCAATTGATTGGGACTAAGACTTTGTTTGGTTTGGTTTAGAGTTAGAGTTGCAAAAATATCAAAAGCAGAAGGTACTAAGTTGGTTATTTTCGAACGACGGGGGAGGTGATGTGCCAAGTAAAGGTAGATTGCATTTTGTTCTAAGCTTAATCCACTCTAGATCTGCATAAATAGTTCCTTGCAAGTGGAAGCAAAAAACAGTGGAGACATCGAGAGCTAAGTGTTAAAACTTAAAAGAAACGAATGTCCTTGAATTTTCTTGTTTTTGAATAAAGTCCTAGAGTTGATGAGTATGTCAGTATGGTCAACTCGAATGTCCATTTGAAGTCCTCTTATTGTTATTTTTTCTCCAGAGAGGACGATTATGTGAGTCTGTTATCTGTTTTCCTAGGGTCAGTTCAATTGTTGGAAATGTTGCATGGGAAATGGATTTCCAAAAAAAGTGAAGTGAGATGAAGTAAGGGAAACTGAATGAGGCCTAGAAGACAAACGTTGTTCTTCCTTCTCTTATTTACCTTACGTTTTGACCCCAATTTCTACAAAATCATAGTTACCAAACCAGCAATGTTTAGTGGGCCCTACCTGTTTCTAATTCAAGTTTAGTTGAAAAATAGTGTTTGTGAAAAATTCCTTATCTTGTGATGACTTAATTATGTGCCAATTGGGCCCCACAAGCTGCTGTACATTTTCTGTACACTTCACATTCGGTACCAATAGCATGGTTCATTGACAGTTTGGTTGCTGAAACACAAGATTTTATTTATGCTGCGTCTGGATATAGTCTAATCTCAAGAAACAAATGTGAGACTTCTATGCTTGTGAGAGAGAGATAATAGAGTTGTTTGTTTTGTCCTATGGTAGTTTGTAAGTTGTTCTTTGAATTAGGTGAAAGTAGGTTTGCAAGGGGTTTTAACTCTGCGTTTCTTGTAGCATTTACAACCACAAAGTTAATAGTAACAAGTTCCTCTCCCGTAGACGTAAGCAAGATTTTGCGTTCTGGTACATCCCTTTTGAGATTTTTCATTGTTATTATTTACTCATTGTCGTTGTGAAGTTTATGTCTCAAACTCTGCTTTGGGTCGCTTCCGACAAAATCCCGACAAGTCCAGCAGCCAAACTTAACATTACATAAAAACGGATGGTGAGATTAATATTTCCAAACGCAGCCTGGAATTTCAAATCCAATATGTAACGGTCAGTAACACTGACAAAAATCTGGACATTGATATACACACAAAAGTGTGGATTAGAAACTAGCTTTGAAATGCAGAACAAGGTAACCAAGATTTTCAACCACAAATCATTCAAGTTACAACTACAATGCCGATTGGGATGCAATCCTCTCCGTATGAGAAAATATCCAATTCTTCAATGAAAAGCAGCAGCGAACACTGCTGGTCAGTGAAATCAGATATACAATTACTATACAGAGAAAAATCTAATAAATGGGCAAAATATCACACGATGCCCTTTTAATCACAAAGTTGTACATTGCTAAGAGCTCTTTTCTGTATCCCCTATCGTTGATTCCTCTTAGTTGACAAACTGTTGTTCTGGTGGTGAACTGGGAACCTGGGGAACAAAACCCCGGCCGCCAAACACAGGTCGCATGAAGGTATCGTCAAACTTACGCCAAAGGCGATGCACAGTGTGAGTTGGGGTGGTCAAAAGTAATCGAAGGCTACTTGGGCGGGGGATTTTATCGCCACCCACATCTTCATTAGTATGCCTATCTTCTCCACCTTCGAGAAGAGGCATGGTAAATGGCGACTTCGGAGTTCCGGGCTCCGATGATAAAGTGCTGCCTGACTGCTTTGGAAGCAACAGCCTTACAAGTGGTTTCGTCAATAAACCAAAAACCTATGCAAACCCCAAAAACGATGTGATGTTAATGTTATTGCTCTCGTAAAACTTTGGTGAGTTTGGAACCCATGGGATGCTAAAAGAAGGAATGGAAAGCAAGTCGGTGAGAAATTTTACAGACAGCCTGTCATAGAATTGACCAAAAGAAATCTTACCACTGTGCTAAAAAGAACAACAGTAATTGTGCTGGTGATCATCACTGCATGTCCTTGCAAGTGAGTATGTCCTGAGCTAGTGAACTGTACATTATGAGAAAATTTATGTTGCTTGGAATCTATCAAAGAAGTAATAAATTACAGCATATGAGCCATCTCTACAATAATAATTTCAAATTTTGGTCAAAAGTCTTGGTGAATCAATTTCTACAGAACAACTTAGCTTTTTTTGCCCTTCTTTTTGAAGCTCATTACCCTGTGATCAGCCTCTTAGATATTGGCAGATACGGTAGGCTTAAATAAGAAAGTATAGTCCACATACCTTATTATAAGCAAGTGCCATAGACACAGCACCTCTCATAAGACCAGCCCACCATATCGTGACCTGAAAAATCGATTATAATGGTGGGATAAACAATCAATTAACCGGGACAAGGAGCTTTAAAAAAGATGATGCTTACTTGCTGCTTGAAGCCGATTTTTTCATTTTGAGTTTTCTTGGATAAGTTAGATAAGAAGGATAAGGGGAAAACAAAAGCTGCCCTTCCAACTAAAATTAGGCCGAGCAGTATTGAACTCACTGCAACTGATGTTCCAGGCCTGGGACGAACACAATAGTGTGAGAACAGTGAAAAGAAGTATTTGACACACTCCAAATTGGAAAAATTTGAGTGTAGAATAATAATTAATTCACCATCCAATAATCTACCAAGCTGAGTTTCTCCTCTGCGTGTATGTTTAACATACCTATCACTCATTAACTTCCATTTTTCAATGTCCAGAGCATCCATACCAACGTAGAGAAATATAAAAATCTCAGCAACAAATGACAATGTCGCAAAAGCATGCCTGCATGATTCATGAAAAAACTAAACCATAAGCTCATGGACCACTGACATCAAGAAGTGAAACAGTCAGCAAAATAGGTTCGTTCCAATGGTTTGGATGAAATTTTAAAAGAAACGTACTTTGTGGTGATCCTCGAACTCTCTGTCACATTGTGCCATGTGTAATGGGACATCACGATCCCACAGAAAAATACCGTTAGAATGCCACTTAAATAGAACAGCTGCATAGAAAATTACCAAACGTAAATAAGACTGATACAGACTCCATAACCTGGCAATCTCAAGGTCAAAGGAAACAAGGGCCTCAAGGGAATGGCTCATGAAATTAGTAAGAATCTTACTTCAGCTATCATATACGAAAGGTAGGCCATAAGCATCATAAGAGCGACCTCGCGATCTGTTGAGTGCCTGGACTTTGTCAGATCATATTAAATTCCAGAATACATTCTTGCTCTCCCCAGTAAAGATTTTTTATTTAAACAAAATATGGAACTGACAAAATGCAATTTGTAAAATCAAATAAACCAATGTTTTGAAATAATTTCAAGGTTAACCAATATATAGCGTGATGATAATAGTGTTGTTTGCATCTTGCATGTCTGGTAAATAAACAAGGGAGGGAGATTGTCCTCATGCAGGGAAGTTCTAGTTTCATGATCTCCTGACTAAACTTTTGAAATCCTTTGCATAATCATTTAGGTGGATAATTTGTAGGTCTTCAAAAAAAAAAAAAAGTTGGTTATTAATTATTTGTAACTTGGAACAATCAAAAAAAGAAACAAAAAAAACTTGGTATTGCGAACATGAGCTTCGAATGTACAACGAGTAGCAAACTAAGCCTTGTGTCCCAATTAATTGGGGTTGTCTATATGAATCTTTTGTAGCCATTCTGCTATGTTAAAGGTTAAATAATCAAGTAAGTTCACTAAACTTGTGGAGTATCTGTTTACACTGCATCTCGTGTTAAGTTTAGGCATTCTCCTCCTCTTGCATTTCTGTTTAACATTAACCGAACTCTCTCTCTTAATTGTTGCATCTACTAGTCTCCAGCACTGCAATCTCAGACAAAAATCAATCTCCAGAACAAAAAAAAATGCCCACCATTTTTATTACAAGACATTGAAATGTGGTCTGGACCACGAGCTTTTCCCCTCAAAGCCTTTCCGTCTTTCTTAATTTTCAGGAAGAAGAAATCGCCAGAGTTACACTGCTAAATTGATATCCACGATGCCATTGTTACTTATTGATTCGCCTATGGCGTTTCTCCATTTTGTCTGGTAATTTCATTGTTCTGTAGACTGTAATCCAATTGAGTTTTGTCAGCTTATGCATATATAACCACGACCATTTCCCTTGTATTCTTTAATGTAAACGAATGATAGTAAATATAAAGCTTTGTTGCAATTTGAACAGGTGATACTTGCAAATCCTCCGTGAACTTTGGTGGATTAATGTGATAGAGGTTCCTCAGAGAAGTGGCAAACCAAATCCAGGGTCGCCAAAGGAGATTTCATGGAACGAAGTATTAGTCATCAATTAAGTGTCAGTGATGCGGGGGAAGCACAAAGATCCAGTTATAATGGTGAGCACGGGAATGTCCTAGAATGTTCATGTCCAGTTAAAGTAAGCTGTTGTGGCCCTTCCCTCAGATGCAAAGGAAATAAGCTTCTAGTACATATAATAAATTTTGCCTCTCCAATGGACTAGCCCAATGCATCTTGACCCGCACAGGATGCTAAGACAGTCACTTTCCATGCCCAAAATCATGTAAAGCTCAAGTGTGTTGTTTGTCTTAAGAATTCATTCAGGTTGACCAAACAGTTAAGCCAAATAAATGTCCCAAACTGACAGACATGCAGAGGTCTTTGTAATGACATGCAAGGCACAAAGCCTGCATACGGTATCTGTGTTTTAACAAAGGACCCATCTTATGTTACTTGCTGAATATACGCAGTTTTTCTTGGATGCTAGTACTCCACCCTAGGCCCTGAGGTATGTGTCTCCTCAAGAATGACTCAGTCAGGGTGTCGGCAATTAATAGCCAAACCCATAATCAAATCATAGTACAACACCTAGCCATAGAGAAGAAATTTGTAATTGATATTAATGCTTGTAACCACGTCGAGAAAGTCATGTGATTAGGGTAGAAGCATTCTGATACAAAACCAACAAGACCTATCTAAATCAATGTGGATAAAACAAGAATGAACATGAAGGAGGACAATGTGTCAGCATAAACAAATTCCCTACAACTATAATGGAAGTGAGATTTCTAAAGTACCATGAAAGGAGATCCAATCTCTGCAAACTGGTCAAGAGGGGAGCTCCCTTTCGTAAGGAAATTGTCTGCGGAATTATACCATATTTGATGACACTTTAACACCTCAGTACTTTACCCTTAATGATATAATAGCTAAATAATAATTCATTAGGTTCTTTATAAGGTATTTTACATTTTATGGGTTTCCATAAGATAAGGAAGTAATTTAAACGAGTCTTGATAAAGAGCCAAATGCATCTCTTGTAAAGGATGGGTAAAACAGAGTTAACAAGCGGTACTTCCAATAAGACATCTGATACGTCGTACCAATCCATGTTTCAGTTTAAGTGTGTAATCTAATTCTGAATGCACAATGTGGAACAATCATGAAGTTAAGTAGTACCATTCTATGTTTACCTGCCAATATACAGCTTTTTGATGATGTAGGCACTAAGCAGCCCAGTCTGCAAGAGAAAAGATGTTTTACTGCCGCATGCTTGTTTGGGCACTTGCCTAAAATATATCACACACACACACACAGAGAGAGAGAGAGAGAGAGAGAGAGAGAGAGAGAGAGAGAGAGAGAGAGAGACATACAAGTACTCCCAGCATAGTGCTCGTAAAAAATAAATGAAAGAAGTTGCCCATAAAATGGAGGGCAATCGTGGGATTGACATTTGTAACGTCAAAGCTTTCGATTGCATTGAAAAGCACAACTGATGTAGCATCATTCACGACGCCTTCCCCAAATACCAGACTGTAAAGAAGAGGTGTCTCATCCTGATTAAGCACCTGCACCAAGCCCCATCAAAAACATGTTTAGTTTCATTAAGTCTAGCACCATCGGTATTAAAACACTACTTTAACTCTGATATATCCTTGCCTGTAATGTGCAAACTGAATCTGTTGCAGAAAATATTGCTCCGATGGCTAAATTAATGCAAGAAAACAGCTAGTCAGGGTCCAAACAGAAAAAGACACAGCGGTTAACCAAACGGGAGCTTAAAATGGTACCAAAATAATCCCCAACATCCTGGAAGCCAATGTCCATTTTTCCAAAAATCTGTTTGACACCTGAGTGAAGCACAAGAGGGTCACGAGCACAGCCAACACCAATCTCTATCCCACAAGAATAAACTCAAATGGATCTTAATCAAGACCAGTAGACACTTAGCATCCAGATCACTGGCAGCTACTAGTTTTTATTAACTTGCTCTTGTAATTTACAAATATTTGGAAAAAGATATCTTAAATCAATTTGTTAACTTGTGCTAAGATTTATTTCATGCAATCTTGAAGCAGTAAATTTCATGAAATGGTAAAGAAGCTCTAGAAATGCAAAACCTACCTCTCTCCATCCTAAAAATAGGACCCCATAAATAATGAATGTATTTCTAAGTATCTCACGCACAAATTTTCTAAGTACATCACATACATATTTCTAAGTGGCGACAAAAAGGAGAAGGAGAAGGAGAAGGAGAAGGAGAAGGCGAAGAACATGAGCCAGCCCTAAGAGAGAACGCCCATACAACACAACTTCCTCAAAAGATGCTCAAAATGGCAACCATAGAAGGGGAGGGGCAGACATATACGATAAGACTTTGCATCAAAAACCTTTTGGAAATTGGAACCAATGCCCTAGTACCAGTTCTCCTAAAAGCTAAAGTTGTTAATAGATGATCCCAACAAGGTACGTTGAGCTTTGTAACGTACATGAAACTATGTTACCTAGATGTGATCAAACCATAAATCATAGGGAAAATTACGGCCCAGGACGTGTTTTGATAATTAATACCCGTCAAGGACATGCTGAGAACATTTGTTAATGCTGAAAATGTCCTTGGAGGGTATTAATTATCAAACATGTCCTTGGCCGTCATTTTCCCTAAATCATAGTCAACTCCGGAGTCTGGAAGATAAGTAAGTCGCAGCTGTGTTCTTAATACTAGACCTTATATCCTGGTTAAAAGAACAACATTCATCTTAATAACATGCTATACAAAATCATCAGGATGACATAACGTATAAATTTTCCTTTCTCCTTTCATTAGTAAAATTAATAGCATATCCTACTAAGTCTGGACTATGGCCTTCATCAAAGGTAAAATTCAGAACTTCAGATGGAGCATCTCTCTCGTCTTAGTTGTTCAGGTGCAACTTTTATACCAAGTGTATTCTTTTACGGTGAACATGCTTCTAAGTTGTGTTTCCCCCTGAACAGAATATGCTCTTAAGTTCACTACCAACGAAGCCATAGTTCAATAAATGTACTGATGGTGTCCAAACAATCAATCTATTGCTTGTCTACGATAATTGCATTTCAGCTCTCCTTCGGCCTTCTCTTGGTTATAGCCTATAGGCCCTTAAGTAGACATGATTGCTTACAATAAGCAAATGCAAAGTTCATGTGCAGTTATTTATTGATCGAAAAATATGGTTAACTCTTTATATGATGCAGCTGTTGTTAGGATTTTAAGCTTGAATGTATTTAATCGTAAAAAAATATCAGCCCACTTAGGATATAAATATATATCTAAGTAGCTCAGTTAAAAACTAGGACAAGTTTGGAAAATCAAACTAATAGTTTAAAGCTTGAGTTGATGAGTATCTAATCATCTTATCTGAACTGCACTTGCAGATTCAGCTCCCAATTAAAGAAGTAGATAACTATAAAATCACTTTCCTTGTGTTGCATATGTGAATTTATTTCCCAATTCATCCATAGTCAATACCCATTTTCAACTTTCTCGAGCTTTCATGTATTAGCAAAATACCACTATCACACATACAGTTAAATATTCTTCTTGTGTTCTCGTAGTAAATATGGACGATGTAATGAACTTGCGAATGGTAAAAGACTAGCCAAAACACAGAAAAGAAAGAAAGCGGAAAAGCACACATTGTTTAAAGAGATTTACTATTTCTTGTGCATTCCAAATGAAAACGAAAGGGGAAACATGTCACCTAGAGAATGAACCTCAAGAAGATAAGATATATGTGCATACTTGAGCAACATACACAAAATTTAGGGTATACCTAATGATATGACGGCCCAGGAAATCAGTGTACCAACAGCACCGAACATCACAATGGTGATGAAGTTACGGAAAAATTGCTTCTTTTTCACCTGAAACCTGGCACCAACAACTAAGATTATTATGCTTAAAGTATCGTAGAAGAATTTTTTGGAATGTTAGAAATCTGAATTCATCAACACGGCATTGCTAGATAGATTATACCAGAAATGCACAACATATAAGGAAATATCATCAGTGATTGAACTCTTGGATGCCACCAGTGGGCAGGGCTAGTGGACTAAGTGGAGAGGGGGCACTCATAGTACTATATCAGAGGGTTGGATCGAGTATATGTCCCGCAAGCTAGAATGGAAAGGTCAAGTAAAAAAGCCTATTTAGACTGTACACATTGTCTATATATTTAATCTACCCAAGTCATTGATGCTGGAATAGAAGTACGTTTTGAACTAGTAATAATCATGTCATCCACGTATAACAAGACATGAGGCATTCAACGAACTTGCAGAATCATGAATTAGACTGAAAAGTGATACAGAGGATGACATCCTGAAACCGCTCATACCAAGCGCAACAACACGTCAATGACAACAAATAAGGCCAGAAGCAAGAGAGAAGCTTGGAGAAGGATGCACATAAACTTCTTCTAAAAGATAACCATATTTAATAGCCTACATATGCATATATATTAGAACTAGCGTCTTGCTCGTTTGATGACCGGAGATGGGAAAAAAACATTTTTTTGCTCGGAAAAAAAACATTAGTGAGAACCTTTTACTTGTCGTCCTGTGCATTAGTGGATCAGCATCCATACCTCTTGAAATTTACTCTCTTTTCTCGCCAAAAAATTAGGAAAATTCCACAACAATAAAAAACAAAGATAGAAAGAAAGAAGATAGTTTAATTTTTGAAAATTCTGAAAATGAAAACAGAAAACAGAAAATAGAATGGCTACCAAACAAGACCATAAAGTGCTTAGGAGATCTCAATAAGTCATAGTAGACGGCGAAAACATTTGGAAAGGATATAATTTACCCGGCATTGAATATAATAGGTGGAAGAAGATATATAAAGAAAAGATCTTCACTGAAGACAAGGATTCGAGAGCTTTTCCATCTACTTGAAAGCAAAATTACGAATCCGGTGCACAGACCCTGTCACAAATCACATCGAAAAACGCAATGTCAATAAGAACTTTGCGAGTCGACTTCCTTGGCTACATCAACGAAGTAATGCTTCGTTTAGTTTCCAAGGAAGGGTAGAAGATGGAATGTGAACAAATATATGCGTTGCTTGTCGAGGATAACGTAACGGAGAGTAGTTCTCAACTTACAATCAAAAGGGCAACGATGGACTCATTCATCCACCGGCTCTCCTCGAGCAGATGACCGATTACAATGCAAGCGCAGAGCAGAGCCACGAATAAACTCATGGACACAACCGAAGCATGATCCGAAGTGGATACTATTTCCAACTTTCCCAGTACAGAATTCAATGAGGAAGCCATTGTTTGTATTGAGTTTCTAAAATGGTACAGCTCAACCAAGTAACTGTAATGACAATCAATGTGTCATTCCCAGCACTGGAAATTTGCTTTCTGGCGAAGGGATATGCAAGATGTCTTTACCCGGATTGCCAATTTTGGAAGCCTCCAAAAGGCACCAATTAAACCAATTCTGCAACCAAATGAAAATTAAGTCATGATGATTGTAAAGTCAATAGAACAAACAATAACCTCGTAAGTTCTTCAAAAGAATTACACTGCCAATCAGCCAGCACAGTTGGTAAGTTCGTGTCCTCCCTCTATGTTGGCCTAGGTTCGAGCCCCACGAGGGGCAGAGTTTGGAGTTTCAGGGTTATAGATAGCTTCTGAGGTCTCCGTTGACTAACATTCCATTAACCTCCGCTAACTATACAATATTGGAAAAAAAAATATTAAAAAATCTCGTATTTGGCCAAGGCTTCTCAGAAAATGTGTGCCAAGTACAGAATTCCCAAGGTTTTAAAATAACGGTTTCGGGACACGTAACGGTAATGGTCCCTATTAGGGGTACAAGGAGTATACGCTAATGGGAATTGGTTTTAGTGGTCGTGAATTTTTCGAAATCATTTTTTTAGAAAAAATTAATTGCCTGCCTTAATCATCCGTAACGGTCGTGAACCGGTAAGTGAATTGGAAACAGACCGATACGTAACCAAAAACTGGCCGATACGCGCTTGCGATTTTTCATCTCACCGGTATAACATATATCACGTGTAACGGTATCGGATGGCGCAAAACCGGTTACGTACGTATCATCGGCCCATAAGATAAGTAAGGCCTATTTTCAAAACCTTGTGAATCCCACCGTGACTTTGCTAGAGCCTATAAATGGCTCTAGCAATGTGGATTGAGAAAACAATGAAAGCTAAAACAGCAGCATATATGAACCAGAATAAGGAGAAGAAGATCAAGAATTACTTTTGCCTTGTCGATTTTTTTGTTTCTTCTCTTTTCAGCAGTTCTCTCTAATTATCAACCAAAGAAACGGAAGCTACGCATGCAGAGAAGGCAACCAAAAAAGTAGTCGAAAGTTCATTTCCATACTAGACGAAACAAGCTAGCTAGGCATTGCTGTATTGAAGGCTGACTGACTGCTTTTTAACTACGTATTCAAAACAGAGAAATCAAAGGATAGTCAAACTTGTTTCGAATTTCCCAATGGATTATGAGCTGAACATGATAGAAAATTTTAGAAAGAGAGGGAAGGAAGATGAGAGAGAGAGAGAGAGAGAGAGAGAGAGAGAGAGAGAGAGAGAGAGATCTAGAAAGAGAGGGAAGGAAGATGAATGAGAGAGAGAGAGAGAGAGAGAGAGAGAGAGAGAGAGGCGCGTAATGTGGTTGTGATGATACAGGAACCAACAAAGGGGTTAAAGCTATGCTACGTTGGAGAGAAAATAACGGGGGCCGTCTCATAACCAATGTACGGTTTTTATGGTGCTTTATTTTAACGAAAATGCAAGGGGTAAAGAAAATTTATCCCGAAAGTGTTTCGAAAAGAGCAATTAGTGATTGAGATTCACTTTAATGTGTGAGATCCAATCATCAAAGTGAATCTCAACAATTGATTGCGTTTTTCGGAACACTTTCTAGATAAGTTTTCTTTGTACCTAGCATTACTCTTATTTTAATTTCGATAAATCGAATTTGTTAAATACACCTTGATGAAAAAATGATTAGTTAAATAATAGTCCTAATTGGGAATATCACGCAAGTTTCCATCCCAGACACACTGACAAGTTATTTTTCCATAATTTTTATTTGTGAAATACCTTGTCTACTTTAATTTAGTGATACATATATTAATACCTAAATATAGTTGTCTAATTAGGTGGGATCAAATCAGAATTTACGTAAATTATTTGGTGGGATGTATTCTATCCTAATATTTTCAGACCCACATTAACTTTGTCATTGTAACTTTTGTATTGTTTTTGTTAGAAGCTTGTGCAAATTCATGTAAAATTCAATTTTATCAAATTTGTTGTTATGTATTTATTTATATTTGTTTCATTGCTGATGGATTATAACTATCATATTGGCCTGGTTCTTTTTAAATTTGTCATGTTTGCTGGAGGGCAATTACTTCCTTTTTAATCATAATTTTGAGTGATGGATCACATTTATCATCCTTATTATTGGTATGCATCTATATTTTAACATAATTGTTGGGTGATATATCAAACGTATCATTGTTACCATGATTGATTTCGAAACTATGTCACCCTGATTGATTTACCATAGTATCGAAAATCATTACAAGGGATATGGTAAGTTTTCCTATCCTAATAACATGACAATCAATCTTGTTTTTCGAGCACTGTACCAGTGAAATTTGTGTAAAAATTCAAAATCTATCATGTTTACTAGTGTGCATTTATTTATTTTTACCATAATTCTGTGTGATATATCAAATGTATCATATGTATATACACATATGCAGGTTATTTCGGACCTTCAAGAACGCTAGGATATATATAGTATTAGAAAATTTGGCTATTTATATAGGACCTCCAAGTTTAAGTTTGTATCCCAAAACTTTGGGCTATATATAGTATGCAAGCAAAGTTTTTAGGACCTTCGAGTTTAGGTTTTCATCCAAAAATTCTAGTCTTTATGTAGTACTCCCTCCATCCATTCTTAAGTGTCATGCTTCGTAACTCCAACTTATTAAAAAGACATCATCATTACGCCTTTCACATCAACTTTTTCCTCAACTTTCTCTACTTACCCATCATCATTACACTTTTATTCACTAACTTTTCAAAATAAAATCTACTTTTAGGGACAAAATAGACAATGCACCAACTTTTACCCCCCTAACTTTACAAAATGGACATTTATTAAGGGACAGCCCAAAATGGAATACTGGACACAAAAAAAGGGACGGAGGGAGTATTAAAAAACATAGGGTATTTAATGAAATAAGGATAATTTCGGATTTATTCAAATATCAGGATGAAAATTTAACCACCAAAAGTAACCAGGATGAAAACATAGTGTCTCTAGGGGGGATGACTAATATTTTTGACGAACAGTATGACTAATATTTAAGTGGCATGTTAAGCAAGCACGCTTTCTACCCCAGTCTCTTGTATTATTAATTTATATATACTTATTAAAGAAAACTTCACCCACTTTTAAAATTTTAATTCCTTAAATGCCTGGTGTCCCTTTTGACCAGTATTTTTCCCTTTAATTATCCAACTAAAAATAATACTCCTAAAATTTCGTCATGCATGTGTCTCATTTTTCGCGACAACCAAAGAAGAAAATAGAGGACTCCTTCTTTGCTTGCCACATGTTCCATGAGTACTCTTGTGAGGCCCCCACATTTTATATCCACTCCAGCACTCATCTATCAATCGCATATTCGCATGATCACTTTTATTCGTCACATATATACTTATAGAAATACACGTGTATGTATACATACAAGGGGGAGAGAGAAGAACCCAAAGGGATTGGCCAAGTAATTTTGGATCCAGATTGTGGGGTTTGCTATCTTTTAAGGACTCAGGTTTGATTGTCTTTGCTATTGACACTCTTAGGGCACAGATGTGGAAGAAGATGTGTAGAAATTAGTTTGAGGTGCACGTAAATTGGCCCGAAACATTCTACATCACCCAAAAAAAATATGGGGAGAGAATTCCAAGACGGATGTAACTACTATATTTTTTAGAAATGCTAAAGCCACCGATCGGGAATAGACTGCCGTGTGGAGCTTATTCTAAGTTTCGCAAGGATGATCCGGATCGTTCAATAATTTAAACTTGGGTGATTCCAGTCGTTCAATAATTTCATAAAAAAAACTAAATGAATTTATGAAAAATTAGCTCAATCTTATATATGTAGGAATAAACTGGAGAGCTGGGGTGTAACTTTAAATCCTCATTGTGTGCTTTGTTCGACCCGACTGGGTCGGATTCTCATGGCCACCTGTTTTATGATTGCCATTTTGTCGCTGCGATGTGGACCTTAGTTTTGAAGATATCTCAAATTATTATTAAGTGATTATTCATTTCACTTCTAACTTCTAAGCAATGTGAGAATGCTGTGTTTGGATGAATTTTTGAGAAATTTTTTATGAGAGTAATGATTAAAAGTAGGGGTAATGAATTTTTTTTAATTTGAATTTTTTTTCCCAAATCTTGATCCAAACAAGGCAAATTTCCTTAACAATCGTCCCCTTCACGTACAATTGTAGCCTGTTATCGAGGGGTGTGGATTGCGATTTTTTTGAAAATATGAGGTGAAATAGGCTATGCTCTACCATTAGAAACTTTATATTCATCTCAAAACTAATTGACAATAAATGAATATGTCCCAAATATTATTAAGTCATTACTCATTCTACTCTCAAATATGTGGTACTATATTTTCTTTAACACTTGCTATCTGGGCCAAACTCGTCTCCTTTTCTTCTGTGAAGTTTTTTTTGGGACAAATAAGCAAATTTGTGATGACTGGTTACTAAATTCCAGGATTTTTAGGATAAAAAAAACAAATGTGGATTTTATTTTTTTATTTTTTATCCGAAAAAACAAATGTGGATAGTTTGTTGTTTTTTATTCATTTTTTGGCTACCCCAGGTGTGAGTTTCAGTTGCTTTATTTGATTTGTAGTAGTTTTGTACGGGGGATGCCGTTGATTTTGTAGCTCTCCGTGTATTTATTTATTTTGTGAAATGAAATTACATATCAAAAAAAAAAAAAATTGTATGCCACCGGAGTGGTGATTTCTTAATTAATTGCACGCATCGTGCGTGCTCAAATTCTAGTAACCCATGATATCGAGTCCGGCTCCTCTCCCCAGGAAATTGGAGAATCCTACAATTTCAATTCAATAGTCAAAATTATCCTAGTAATTCAAATCCCAAAATTCATATGGTATTTTACGGGCACCAAATTACTTCCCTAATATTTCTCAATTACATAAGCGCTTTCCCTCCCAATTTTTTTTGAATGGCGAAAAAAATTCATTAATTTTTTTTGAATGGCGTCTTCTCTCCCCATTAAACCTGCCTCTGAAAAAAAAAATTATATAGCTCATGAGGATTTTATTTCCACCAAGATCATATGGCGATTTTTTTACTAATATTATATCAGTAATTTTTTTTTCTTTTAGCATGTTTTTTTCGCTGATATTATCTTAGTATTATGTACTCATTAGATTTTTTTTACTGATATAAGAGTATTTCCACGTGTGCTGCGCATTGTATCGTGTACTCATTGATGTAGTTGTTCTTGTATGTAAGAAAGTTGAAATTAAGATTAAGTTATGGAAATTAGAAAGAAATTGTAAGAGTAAGTAATTGAATGTAAATATTTTAGAAGAAATGCAAAAGGAAGTTCTTTGATTAACCATGTGAATCTGATAGTTCTTTGAATCTGCACATTTTATTAAAGTTACGATATGGAATTTACTTATGTTTGGAATTTGGTAAATTAATACTTGAAATGTGATAATTGGGGAATATTTGGGAAGTAATTGAGTGCCCGTAGAATATCATATGAGCTTTGAGGCTGAAGATACTAAAGTAATCTTGACATTAAATTGAAATTGCAGGATTCTCGATCCAATTTCGTATGGATTGAAAAGGAGCCAGACTCCATGATATCATCACCTCACTGGCATCCTCTCACTACCATCCATGTGGGTCATCCCATGGGTACAGGAGTCAAATGAATTGTGCCTTACCGGTCTCTTTCGGCTTTTAGAATATGTTTTGCCCGGCCTCCTCCATAGGCATGCCGGTGCTGTTTTGTGCCCATGCTTGACATATTTTTTATAATCAAATAATTACTATTACTAAAATAAAACAATAAAATTAAAAAATACTACAAACATTTATTGATAATTACGATATTTTTAGTATAGTGAATGCAAACACGTAAAGAGTTTCATCACTATAGTTTGAGTATATCACAACTCGATTGACACCTCTTCGACCATCAATTTATAAATAGTTTTCTATCAGAAGGTGTGTTCGCATTGGTGAGCTAGTCTGCTTTTTATTCTCGTCCAATACTCGTTTGCTAACAGGGCTTTTCATTCACATCCAATAACACACACAATCTTAAATTGGATTTCGTTTGGTTGGGTCTGGAGACTCTGGACCCTTAAACACATTCATTAACATTCTAATTGAGATGTATATAGACTGGTTTAGACATTAATCATCAGAAAGAAAAAAAAAAAACACGAGACATCCATTCAGGCATCGGCATATCACTTAAATTAAAACGGAGGAGGGCCACCGGGTGGGCCCGGAGGTCCAGGAGGCCCACCAAACATTGGTCCACAGCAGCTCTCGAAGATGCAGCAGCAGCACAGTACGTAAAAGCTGCACAACAAAAACCACCTAAATTAGTCTGATTATCTTCAAATTTGGGAAAGAAATTCTCAACTCCCCTCCCCCCCCCCCCCCCCCCGGCAACCCAAAAAAAAGACCCAAAAAAAAAAAAATGAGAAAGAAAAACAAGGAAGTGGTTTTTGTACTCCTCAAATTGTTAACCGCACTCTTTTGGGAGTGCGAAATTACTCCCATAAACAAAACACAAGAATTCAAACTATTAAGTGTGTGGATCTCCCACATAAATTTTTGATTATAACATGATTCGGAGTACCGGACTATTTACTAATTACTCAAGTATTTGTTATAAATTTTAGTCTTTTTGTTTGTCCAAAAAGCTCATTGCATGTAGCTGCTTGTTTAAAAAGCTAAAAATAAAAAATAAAATTATAATGATTTGTCCAAATGCTGCCTTATCATTCTTATGCAAAATGACCGTGATTTCTCGATCCACAGCTAACATTCTCGAATAAACTCATTTTTTTTGCCCGAGTTTACGGCCATGCGTATCTTCAAGAAGGAAAAAGGAAAAAATTAGCGAGAGAGAGAGAGATCACCATGAAGATATGGCTCGGCATATACCACCAAAAAGAAAATCACAGCAGCCACAAGGCGGTGGCCCTCCCGGTGGCGGTCCCCATCCCGGAGGCATCTCTCTCTTACTTTGTGTGTGTGTGTGTGTGTGTGTGTGTGAGAGAGAGAGAGAGAGAGAGAGAGGGTATGTATGTATGGGCTTAGATGTAGAGAAATGAAATGAAGCGTATGGAGCTGAACAATTTTGGAGCTGGTTTGAACATATATATGTAAGAGAGTGGAGAGATAAAAGAGAGCACGAGAGAGAGAGAGAGAGAGAGGGAGAGTGCTTAGTGAATAAGCAAGCAATATTCTTGAAACCACTGGCACCTTCTTTGACTGGTTGATAATTGGGGAAAGAATATGAGATACTCAACCAATTACTAGTAGAAGACTGTTCGTCTTTCAAACCTACTCTTCAAGGATTCATCATGGGTAAATATCACTGCCCTCCCCTGAGGTTTCTGACACATGCAAAAACTTCCCCCTGAAATTTCTAAAATAACACTACCCTCCCTTGCTTTTACTGACAATATATACATATTCCCCTTCCGTTAATTGGCCGTTAGAAAGTTGAAAGAAAATGCTAAAAGGTGATGATGTCATGGTATCATCATTCAGATATTCCAATAATGCCATTAACTTCCACAGTCTTCAATAGCACAAACAAACAAAATTCTAATTGTAAGTACTGGAGTATAGTTTTGGGAAATGATATTAGCACTTCAAAAATTGATGCAGGCACTCCAAAAATTAAAGAAAAATGACTTTGGAGTTACACTGATTTTGGAGTGCATACATCAAATTTTGGAGTGTCAATATCATTTCTCATAGTTTTTTAAAACACTAACATCCATATAGAGCATTTTAAAACAATAACTCAAATTTACTATGGTTAAAGAACAACACAAAAGACCTTACCCACATTCAACATGTAAGAATTTTTTTTTCTTTCGAAAAGGCTATTTCAGTGAAACTATAAACCACATTCAATAAACACTAATCTTTTTGTTTTATACATTTGATTTACATAGGGATCTAGTTTACTAGGGTTTCTAAAATGTATTTTCACCTTCTTTTTCAAGTGAATGCAATTGGCATGCTCCTTGACCAAGAGATCTCTATAAAATAAAATAAAAATTCAAAAAAATTATAGGTTTTCAAAAATAAAATCACCCCGTGAGTCCATTTTTTCTCATACGATAGGATTGCTTTTTAAGATAGGAGAATTTTTTTTTATTTGGCAATTCTAAAATGTGATAACCCATTTTTCAAAAATAAAATTCATTACCCAGTAGAATTCTTCTTGAAATTCAAGACTCAAAATATGATTGCACAATATTGTAATAATTAAAAGTTATTTTTTTATTTGGTAATACTGTAGTTGTGGGCCACAATATTGTAAATTAACATCGTTTGGCGAGTATGTACTTCAATTGCACATTAGACAATTATGAATATATTTTTATGCTCATACTTATCAATTCATAAAATTGGTAATTATGGAAGGGTTTTACGGACTTGAGTTGATAAATGCCTGAGGTGCTTTTAAAATCACTGGCTGGTCATAGATTCCTACCCTTTTGGAATTGGGTTGTGACAAAAAGACATATATGATCTGGTTGAGTTTCCCTTAAAAAATCTTTATTTTTTGTCTTCATTCAATTTTTTTTTTTTGTGTGTTTCCTAGTATTGCGCTAAATTTTGTGATTTTTGTTTCGTTCCGGCGAGAGAAATCAAAAAAGAAAGAAATCATGATCAAGACTTAATTTTTTTGAACAAAAAAGCCAAAAATCTATTTCAAAAAGACTCACTTTGATTTCAAAGGGTTGTAATTCATCTCATTAGGATATGATTGGAAATGAGTTAGTAAATGAAGAGTTGGTGGTGTCTTGCAAGTGCTCTTTATAACTGAGATGTTTTTCCCACACGCATGTTACTTATTTCTAAAGAAATTTTCCATCCTAGCAAGGGCCAATCATATAGAACTTTTCTAAATAAACCTTAAAAACTAACACAATTAAAGAAAATAGTAATGCTTGAGATGAGTAATTTGGGATAAGTTGGTGTAATGCCTATATTGGTACCAAATAAGTACAAAAAATAAAAATATGGTTGCAAAACTTTTTAGTCAAAAAAATTGCACAATGAAAGTTTAAAAAATAAACAGAATTTTTATTTTTTATTTTCTTTAACATGAACTGAATTTACTCTATCCACTAGAGAAGATTATCAAATACACACTTTTATTGCTAGTTAGTTTGTATATGTGATTGGGAGGAGCCTAAAAAGGAGATAAGTTTTTATAAAGGGTAATCCAGTCATTTTGTTGGCGGAGTTAACTGTTTTTGGAAGGAATTTGACAAAAGGGGGAATATGTATATTGTCAGCAAAACAAGGGAGGGCAATGTTATTTCAGAAACCTCAGGGGAGGTTTCTGCATGTGTCATAAACCTCAGGGGAGGTCAGTGAAATTTACCCATTCATTTATCCATGCAAATTTTAGTGGGAGTATCATTGGCCATCAACCTATCCATTTTCGTAGCAGCATTCACTGAACCCTGACGGGCTTGGTCTTTAAACTGAATAAAAAATAAGAAAGTTGGATCGAATACCTATACGTATTGGATTGAGCTGAATCTTCTCATAAAGTTCACTTAGTTTGTTTTTTTTTTAAGTATTGAACGTCTCGGATCATTCATGCGAGACCTAGAGTGAGTTCCGTGTGCCCGTCGGTGTAGAATTAATAAGTGTATGATCGGTGGCCGTAGATTTTTCGGTGGTGAGTATATTTCGATACCACCACAATTACTCCTACATATAGGGCAAAGGTTATACAACCCACAATTACTCCTCAATCACATCTAATTGACTGAGGAATATACAATTCCATCAAGAGATATTAATCTCATAAAATATTTATGACTACGGATCTATTATAAATAGCCATCCTAGTGGATTTGGGTCGGGGCACTACACTTCCATAGTGCCCTCGATTATGGGTTCTTTACATCTCCATTTGTGATCTAAATCGTTTATTATTTTAGGAATGTTGAGTATATCATCTGTGTCCAAAAAATTGTATTAACTGGACACTAGCTAGTAGACACATGATTGATACGTATTTGTCTTACAGTTTATTCTCTAAATCATATTTGCTATCTATTTTTTTTGTAAAACAAATGGAATCCGATCATGAGGCTACATATATCCAATCAATTTGACTTTTTGCATGAGTGATCTACTTAACATTTCCGACAAGATAAATGATTTAGATCGATAACAAAAATACATGCTATAGAGGACCCATAATCGATGGCATTGTGGCGGTGCAGTGCCTTGGGACATTACTGGAACCCCAAGTCGCAAGTCTCCGCTTATGGGTAAAGATATCGTGTAACTCATAATTGGAGTCTATGCAGTTATCCCGTTCACGTAAAATTTATGACTTCACTTTCGGAGGGTTCTTAATTGGAAGGCGCCTTCGATCTAACAGACTTTGTTTTGCATTGTACAAATAAAAGAGCATATTGAAGCTAATGGGAAAGGTGGATTTGGAGGCGTGTTCCGAGACCAAAATGGCTACTGGATACTGGCCGGGGTACCATGGCAGAGTACACTGCAGTTCCAGTTGGTAGTGGAACTATGGAGAATATACGAAGGCCTAGAAATTATCCTCAAGAAGAAACTGGAAAATGTGCAAATTGAGGTTGATTCTCTTATTGCTGTGAATTTGATCAAGGAGGGAGACGCAGGAGCTCATCCTCAAAGTGTTACTATTGGCGAAGTCCACTACCTCATGCGTCACACTAGTACTACACTTGGACATATCTACCAATCTGTAAATGATAAGCACCCAATAATGCATATTTTTGGCGCTTAAATTCTTAGTTTTATCGCTTTATGTGTGCTTAGCCTCCAAACCTCACCTTCAAATATAAGGTTGAGAAAACCCCAAGCGTAGAGCTAGGTCGTCGATAGCATAATAACCAGAAAGTCCGGAATTGTACCCACAAAGAATCAAAAATAGCTTAATTTGGATTGTAGTTTGTAAGGATTTCAGCGTTTAAGACGGCCAACTTGATTTTGCTTTAAAAATGGAAAAACTAAGGAAAAAGCTTAGAAATGTGCTTTATGAACTAAAAAGAGGTAAGTCTAGGGATCGTCTTTCCCTTGATAAAGGCCATTATCGGTTCTCAATATAACTCAAGTGAGAGTCATGACCGCGTGCTCACGCTCGAAAGATTAGCTTTAACGACTACGTTTATCAAGAAATGTGATTTACCGAAACTAAAATAACATATTTTTGTTAATGTATCTAACACGTAGAAGGCCACGAGTCCCTGGCATGTCGCTTGCCAAGACCGCTTGACTAAATAACATACCAAGGAGTTTAACACCCCTCACTTAGACTGAAAGACTAGGTTAATTTAATTCCGAGAACCATGATTTTAGGTCCGGGAGTTCGAGAACCAAATAACAACCTAAGTTTTTGGGAAAGATTAACCCAAGACTTAATCAAGAGACTACTCACTCATATTGAAAAGACTAGAATTTATGCTAGGAAATGAAAATATGATTAACCGATAAAAACGAAAATAAACTTAATATTAGTAAAGATCTAGTTCGTACAAGCAACTTTAATAAACGAGAAATTAACAAATAAGAAAGACTTACAAGTGTTCTTGAAGGATTTAACTAAAAAGCTTGGAAGACATTAATGGAGTTCTAGAAAATAAAAATGACTTAAAGTGAAAAATGACTAGATAGTTAAAGATGAGAGAGGGAGACCCTATTTATACAAGGTGACCTTACTCTCTCACAAAATATCTCAAAAAATATCCTAAAAGTAGCCAAAAGTGGAAAATATCCCAAAGTAGAAGGTTGAAAAAGGAAGCAAAAAGTGGATATTTCTCCAGCCCAGAGTTCAATTTTTCCAGCCCGTTTGAAGGCCTTGTACTGGTACTGGGAATTGGCCAGTACCGGTTTATACTTGACAGATTTTTTGGACAACTTCGCGGGCTCTCTCCGAACACTCCCGAACTCGAATTTAGGGGTTCTTTAGACCGTTGGAAAGCTTGTCGAGTCTACTTTCTAACCCAAGTGGTTTGGATCAAAAGTAGTTTGTATATCAAAAGTTATGATGATTCTACCCTCAGCTAGTCAGAAGATGAATTGCTTTGGTAAAATCCTCACATGTCCTTCAATTCTCTTGACTCTTGGGCGATCCGAGCAACCTTCAAACCATATTTTCATGACTTTTCGGACACCACCGCGGAGTGGCGTGTGGCCTTTAATACTTGGTTGCATCCGGAGCATTCCTTGGCGTTCAAACGCGCCTTATTTATACAAATACCTGAAATACACAAAAACCTACCTTACGTGCAATATCGCATAAAAACGATAACATATATGTACAAACACAACATACTAGAGGATTTAAGCACCAAGAATATGCATTATTGGGTGCTTATCAATATTTAGTTAAATTAGCATTTTATGTGATATTGCACGTAGGATATGTTATTTCATTTTGTAGGAAAACCGCTTAATAAAGAAGGTTTTAAAGCTTAAAGTGAGTCGGAGGCATCCAAGACTCAAGATGATCAAGAATGAAGCCATTAGGGCTCGAAAACGAAGAGTCGAAGACCCGTTGGGTGGCCAAGAACATTGGAAGCCAAGCCAGAGGCTGGAAGTTAAAAAACCTGAGAATTCGAAGGCGGTATCGATACATCCAGTTGAAAAGCAGAATCCAGTGGGTCAAAAGACATTGGGTATCGATACAAGGTTTCCTTGTATTGATACCGAATTGCTACGGCGGCCTAGTGAATTTTACTCAAAGCTATCCGGTATGACCTTCACAGAGGATTTTTAGGGCGTTTTTTAGATATTTCCTGGGCAAATGTGGATGTGGGCTTGTATAAATACCCTATTATGTCACAAATATCAAAGGACAACACTTTTTCAGATGTAAAATAGGATTTCATTACTTGTTACTTACTCTTGATTTGTTCTTCATTCTCTTAGTTAATTCTGCACTTTTCTATAGAGATCCATAAATTATTATAATTTCGGTAATTTTTTAATGCATGAAAGAAACGTATTATTAATAAAGTTGTACGTTTATTTGTGGGAGTGTACAGGCATACGTTTATTATTATGTGTCAAACACTCGGAGAATAGTAAAATGTGAGTTTTGATGTTGTAATGATGTTTGGAAGTGTTGGTAGTGATTGGGGTTTGATTTGGTGACCGTTGGAAAATTTTCTTTTTTCTGTCCAGCCAGTACAGCTACTGCATTTTTCAGTACTGGTACCTAGTGTCCAGAGCTGGGACAATTTGACTTTTGAAGATTCCAGTATAGGTACTGAATTTTTCAGTACTGGTACCCACTGTCGTTTTTCAAAAAATTCAGCACGCTTTTTGGACCACTATAAATACCCCCTTACCATTTTTCACACCCAAACACCACGAAATACACCTGGAAACACCCCCTCTCACCCACCTCACTCCAATCTCACTCAAAATTCTTGATTTCAATTTCAAATCTTCAAGATCCAAGGGATTTCTACCTCAAATTAGCTTGAATAGCACTTGGTGTACTTAGGATTTTGCTCAAAACCCGTTGTGGTAAGAATTTCTTACTCTTGTTATGCGTTTATGCGGTGTTTGTGTAGCTAGATCGTGCATTGCTTCGTTGTTTGAGGTTGTTCTTTTTATTTTCGAAATTCTACAAACTGATCAATGATTATGGGGCTTTTTCGTCGTCTTAAACTCGGAAATAAATTTTGGTTCCTTCATATGAAATAGAGTAGACTTAAAACCCGTTCTAATGTCGCTGGAATCACCCGAAACCATTGAGAATTGAATAAATGGTGGATTTTAGAAATCAAGTCACGAATCTGTCTCGTTTTCTGGGTTCAACCCAACTTTGAACAGCCATAACTTCTTCGTCCGACGTCTGTTTCATACAAATTTTATATCGATTCGAAGGTCTTGAAGTTATCTTTCATTTGCCATCAGAATCTCCTTAAAACTCTTAGTACACAGAAATTTATGACCATTTGAGTAGAGGTGTGTCAATCTGCCAATGTCTGTAGCTACTCCTAAGATTGTTTTCGTTCCGTGTTATGGCTCTCTGTATGGTTAGAACATGTTTAAATTACTCTCGAGTATGATTGCTTGTGTCCTAATGGCTCGTTGTTCGATCTTGTCTCTTGGCATACGTTAAAGTATATGATTAGTGTCGTTAGGTGGGGAATGTACCGTAAGGTTGATTAGGAATAATGTGGACTTAAAGTATTTATCAATGTGCAATGGGATATGCTTATGAGTTTGTAATACATTGTTGATGATGTATGAACGAATATGAACTTGAAAAATGATGTCTGCTTATATACAGATTGATAATGCATTTATGTTTACGTGAGTTGTGAATTCTGAATTGAGGGTCCTGTAACGCAAGGTGTGGTAATGCAGAGACTCTAGAGGTCCCGCAATGCAAGGTGTGATAATGCAGAAACCCAGGTGGAGAGAATTCAATATGACGCAAGGGGTGGTAACACAGTTGAATATCTCGCATGATAAAGAGTGCTTTGATTGACTTCAAAAGTCTATGTTGATGTTTGGATTGTTTGTTGTTCGTGATTTTGGTTGTCGAAAAAGAGAATGAAAGATTGGCTTTATCAAGGTTTTATTAAAGAAAGAAATTTGAATTTTGAAAAGAGGATTCTGGTATTCTTGAGCGAATAAATGGATTCGGTATTTGGGCACAAATCAACGGATTTCGGCATTCAAGCTCGAATCAACAGAGTTTGACCCGAAGTGGTCTTGAGTTTTCCCTAAAATTGTTTTGGAAATCAAAAATTAAAGTTTTATGAAATGAAGTCCCATGGTGAATGGTATGAGTTGAAGAAGTTGACGTGGTATTCATTTGAAAAGTTATTAGATGGTTGAACAGTTATTATAGTTTATTAGATCGTTATAATTTTTAAATGTTGCTTCTAGCTTGATGTATGAATTGGTTAGGAATAACTTTAGGACGTGTAGAATCCCGTAATCGTAGTCCTTCGGTTCATTGTGGTGCCTCCTTGTATCTCTTGTTCATCTATTGCAAATCAATCACATTTATTGCATGTTTCATCGCATTTACATATAGCTTGAGCATAGATTTTCCTACTGGGCTAGTATAGCTCAATCTATCATTTTCAGGTACCAAACAAGGAAGTTGGCATGGCGTGTATTGTGTGCTTGTCGATCATGGATTTTGAAGGTATTAAAGAAGCGGCAATTGCCACTCGTTTTGAAAGTAGTATTTGAAAGAATGACGAATGTAAAACTGTAATATTATTTTGGTATATCAACTTGGGGCTTCGAGCCAAGTTTGTATCTTTTAAATTTAAGTTCGTAAACAGGGGAAGATATGTCATTTGAGTATTATCGGTACTTTAGTACAGACTTTATTTATCGTAAATTATTATTATTTATGTTAAAAATCAAAGGCGTGACATTTTCTACCTTAGATAATTGTAGTTAGTTGTTTTACTCTTTATTAAAATTGTAGTTGCACTTTTAATCTATATAAATCTCTAGTTTAATTTGAATTCTGTTATGTTTTTAATAATTAGCTTTATTGATTCAATTTTTAGCATGAGTGAGTAGTTAATTAGACTTGGTCATGGGGTGATTAACACTCCATAGGTTAGATTGATCATGCGTTTCTCTCAATAAATTTTCATGTTTAGTTGAAAAATAAAGGTAGTTCGTGTTTGTCTATTAAAAGTTAGCGGTGTTAACATTTTTGATCTTGCGTAGGCAATAGCAAGTCTACTTGCCATGCATAATGCTTAGAGCTGTGTCATCCCATGCATTTGCTAGATGAACATGCACTAGAACTCGCTTGGTATTTCAACTCATTTTCTAGTAAAATGGTTTTAATGATAAACCTTCCGATTTGGGAGATCATTCACGCGTATCTCAAACCGAGTAATTAAAGAGAAAAGCTGATTGATTCGAGTTGTGAGTGGTAAGATCTCCTAGACCTAGCCGGTTAGTTTAAATAGTTTTTAAAACTCAAATTTATCACACACACTTTCTCCATTTCAAAATGCTCCTAAAGTTGGCTGTCTCAAGACCGCGAATCTTACTTCTACAAATCCAATCAAGCCGTGATGATATTTCCTTGGGTACGATACCGGTCTTTCAGATTATTATGCTTCAAATGACGTATTAGCCTTATGCTTGGGGTGATCATATATATATAGGGTGGCGTTAATGCCACGATACTTTTCTTTAGGGCCATGACAGTTTTTGTTTCCTGACAATTACGCCCATTAATCCTTCTTGTTTGACTTACATTTACTTCCTCTCTCTCTCTCTCTCTAAACTGCACGCTTAATACTATATTTTTGTAATCACAATTGATGGCTGGAGGAGGAGACTACTGCAAAGGTGAAAGATTCGAGGTCACCTTTATGGATTCGCTTGGCGATCATTGCCGTTGACCTTCACATCTCTACCCACACCTTAGTTTCCATCAATGAAAAAGGGACAATCTACACTTTTGAACAAAGTGTGGAGAGAGAAGATCGATAATGGAACAATTGGGTTTCCTGATACATTTAATTTTCTATTCTATTCATCATTTTTTAGGAACAGGTTCTCCATTTCTTTTCATAGAAATATATGTTATCTGCAATTCTGTATAGATTTAAGGTTGGAGGTACTGATTTACTTGAATGGGTTTCCCACAAGGGGGATGCATTGAATAGGGATTTGATATGGGCGCTTGTGTCTAATTTGTAGTGAGAGTGGACAGAGGAGAAGCAGAGGTGGGTTTCTTGTGGAGGCCGAAGAGGAGAGGGAAGGAGAGGATAGGAATCCATTCTGCTGGTCGTCATGGGACGGTATTAAATTATTAATGTTTGGAGCGGTGAGCCACCCGATGGGAGAAAGAGGGAGAGAGGCAAAAGGGCTGCAAAGTGAACAAGTGAGAGAGAGAGAGATGAGTTCTCAAAAGCTTTGACTCGGGGGTAAAATTGTCAGGAAACAAAATCTGTCATGGCCCTAAAGAAAAGCATCGTGGCATTAGCGCCACCATATATATATAGTCTGGATCCAGTCGGGGATCCCGGATTGGGCTCTGGTACGGACTTTTTTCCTCAGCCGTTGGATTGTGTTTTGAATGGTCGGGATCCGCGGATAGTTTGTTTGTTCACGCGAACAAACTGTCCGCGGATCCCGACCATTCAAAACACAATCCAACGGCTGGGAGCTGAGTCCCGCACCAAAGCCTCCATCCGGGATCCCTTAGGGGATCCGGAGTGTGTGTGTGTGTGTATATATATGTATATATATATATATATATATATATATATATATATATATGCGGCGGTTCCGGGGACCCCTAAAAAAACCTCCAAATCTTAATCTCATAGTTTTCGATCAAATTTTGATAATTCAAGCCGTTCAATGTGTTCAGAATGTGATTTTATGGGTCCTTGCGAGAAATTGGCAAAAAAACTAACCAGGAAGGGATTGATTTGAGTAGTTTTTTATTGAACCGTTCAATAAAATTCAATAAAAAACCGTTCGGATGAAGCCCTTCCCGGTCATTTTTTATGTTGATTTCTTCCATGCACTCTTAAAATCACGTTCTGATTATATTGAGTGGCTCGGATCATTAAAATTCGATCGGGAACTTTGGGGGATTTTTTTAAGGGTTCCTGGAACCGCCCCGATATATATATATATATATATATATATATATATATATATATATATATATAACAAACCAGTGTGTTGACCATCTTGCTCGGGTAGGTGTAAAGCAAGATATATAACAAACCAGTGTGTTGACCATCTTGCTCGGGTAGGTGTAAAACAAGAAGAAGAAATTGTCATGCTTGTTGACATAGGGGGTGTTTGGATGGGCCATTTTTACATTTTCCATTTTTAATTTTTGGGTTTTGGGTGTTTGGCAGGAAGAGGGAAAATGGGTTTTGGGTTTTCAGTTTTCTAAAATAAAACGGAGAATGAGGTGAGACGAGCTTTTTCAATTGTCATTTTCCCGTTTTGGAATCCTGGCTTGCCAAAAAGTCTACCCTACCCTCCCCTTTTGGAATAATCTCCAATTTGCCCTCGTTTAGGTCTGGAAGCACTTGCATGGTTTGGGGAAACTGAGCTCTCACAGAAAACTTGAAACTGACAATGCATATTTTATAGTTGGAACTGACAGTTTTTTTTTTTCGGAGTAACTATTTTCCTTCTAATGATAACAAAAGTAGGTGCTCCAAAACCATCTGTGTTTTAGTGTTTCCACCATTCAACTTGTGTTTACATTATGCCTGTATAGGTTTGAAATCTAATGGATCTATCTTTTTAGGTATAAGCCCTTTCAAAAACATAGAAACGTGTTTGTTGACGATGATCAAGACATAGAAAATGTAAGGGCTTCAATTCGAGATTGGATTGTCGCTAATCGTATCCGTTAGATGAGCTCTTCGCTGTTGTAGTATGTTTGTTCAATTGGAGTAATTTTTTTTAATCCGATTTTCTGTAATATTTGCTGTTGTAATGTATTTTCTAGTATGCTTGTATAATTTTTGTAATTTGGTTTAATCCGGATTTAAGTAATATTTTGTGTTGTAATTTTTTAATATTTAGATTATAAATTTCATCGCTTCTTGTATTGTTTGGTTTTCTCATTACTTTGGTTTAAACTTCATTATTAATTTAATTTATAATTCAAAAATATTTTTATGGAAAAGTAACAACAAACATATAATTGAAATAATAAAAATATAAGTAAAATAAAGGGAGGACACTTTTCAGTTCATGTACATAACCAATTTCGGAAGTACATTTTAAAAAAATTGATTAAAACATTATTTATATACATTATACACTATTATTAATAACCGGGGGCAATATAGTAAAAAATCAATCCATAATTCATTTTCATTCCATATCTTCCAAACAGTACTCCTACTGCAAAATGCATTCTGCACATATCATCCAAACACTCTACCAAATACAAAATATATTCTGATCATAATCCCAAAAGTCAAAAAGGCAAAAAGTGGAAAATGAAAAGTCAAAAAGTTGCCTCCCAAACCCCCCATACTTGTCTTTCTTTGGGAGTTCATCATTGGGATAGCCTAAATATTAGGCAAGTGTTAGATTAAGGGCTTGTTTGATAACCTAAATTCAGCACTTAATACTGAATCAATTAAGTAATAAGTGATTCAGTAGGTTTGATAACCACATTTCATATTACTTAACAAATTAAGTACCACTTAAAATATAGGCTAAAAAGTTGAAAAAAATTAAGTAGCTTTGAGCTACTTAATTCTGGCTGAATTTTTGTGTGCTTATATTCAACCGTCATACCACCACCACAACCACTTCCACCAACACCTCCACCACTCCACCACCACCACCACTACCACCACATCCACCACTCCACCACCACCACCTCCACTACCACCACCACTCCCCCACCACATCACCACCACCACCACTCCCTCCACCACCACATCACCACCACCAACTCCACCACCACCACTACCACCACCACGACCACCACCACCACCACCAGCTCTACCACTCCACCACCACCACAACCACCACCACTACCATCACTACACCACCACCACCACCGCTCCTACCACCACCACCACCGCTCCACCACTCCACCACCATCACCACCACCGCCACTCCCCCACCACTACCATCACTACACCACCACCACCACTCCACCACCACCACTTCCTCCACTACCACCACCACCACCACTCCACCACAACCATCATTACACCACCACACACCACCGCTCCTACCACCACCTCCACCACTCCACCACCATCACCACCACCACCACTACCATCACTACACCACCACCACCACCATTCCACCACCACCACTACCAGCACTCCTACTACCTCCACCACTCCCCCACCACCACTCCACCACCATTACCAAAAGTATATTGTGACCGTTAGAAAAATTAAGATAGAATTGGAACAAAATTAATTCATCATTTTTTTAATTCAGTACTTAATATATTTATCAAACAGCTTTTCAGCTTAAAAATTTCAGCATTCAGTTTCCAGTACTTAATTTTTCAGCTTTCAGTTTCAGTTTTCAGTTTTATCAAACAGCCCCTAAGTAATCTGTGCTTTCTTTGGTTGTAATGATACTTATTATGCTTGCACTTCTGTTATGGTATTCTCTTGTTTAGTTTTATGAAATTTTTGTTTGACCGAAAAAAACAAATAAAAGAGCATCGAGGTTTCTACTCTCATCAAGCACAGAGCAACCAACCATTGGCATCATATGGATCCATTCGAAGAAAGTTGCAATGGGAAGTAGGGACTGCGCTTTGTAGTGTGTTGTGTACCATCTGCATCGTCCATCTCGATAATCAATGGTTTAGATTTTTAAAAACTTAACTATTTCTTGGAAGAGTTTTTTAAAATCTGAACCATTCAAAACACTTTTAGACGATTGAGATTACACAATACCGTACTGTGCACAACACACCATCGAGTTTGTTGCAACGAATCAATGAAACCATGGTCATACATACAAGTGCAAGGGTACATTTAGACAATGCTACGTACTGCGCATTGTCGTAACGTCCCCATGTCAGAGTAACAATTTATGTGGCAAGTCTTACATTCACCCGACTCTATGGTGCATTTAAAAATGCGCATTCATGAACAGTTTTTGTTCGATCTGTTGTATTTGTTCATATTTTAATATATATGAGATGATTTTGTTCGTCGAAAAAATATTCTAAATTGTGGTATTTTATTGATATATCTTGAAAATAAACCTCTTTTCGCCCGAAAACATTGTCCGATCCGCCAAAATCAAAAAATAAAATAAAATAATTCAAAAAAAAAACTTCTTTTGATAACTTAAAAGAGCTCATTGTTATTAAATTCAAATTTTCTTGACAAAATATTAAATTTTATTTTTCTTGACAAAATTTTTTTGATTTTGCGGACTGGGCAATGAACCGGAGTGGTACTTAAGGCTGAGTTCTTCTAAACTTAACTTATTTTTTTCGTTTTGTGTGTTTTGTTCATATTTTTTGAATTTTTTTAGATCGACGTGATTTTTTTAGATTAATCATCCATCTTAACTAGAGAAGTCTAAAAAGTATACAAAATTATGACCAAAACCAAAAAAAACTTCACTAAAGACGAAGAAGTATAAAACAATTGTCTTTTGGAGTTTAAACGCCGTTTTATTTAAATTTTTTCAACATCAATCCATATTTTTATAGTTATATTTGCATAATAACGTCAAAAAGCTAAACAAAAAGTTGCGAAAAATAAAAAAGGGAAATGATTTGTACACTCATTTTTTGATTATGACACTCTTTTTTTTGTCTTTTAGTGAGAAAAATACACATAAAAATTTCACTAAAAGACAAAAAATGGAATACAATAATAAAAAAAATGAGTGTACCGAAATAATTGCTTATTTGGCTTTAAAAGTTGAATAGGAACTTTTTTGTGTTTATTTAATTTTTTTTTGCATTTGTTAGTTTTGCATAATTTTTTTTGTAATTTATTGATTTGTCTCAACGAGAGGAATCGGAAAAGTAAAAATTTTGATTGAAACTCATAATTTTTTTCAAAAAGACAAGAATACGTAAAAAAAACTGACTTATTGACTTATTTTTGTCTCTATTCAAAAAACAAAAATGATACTCACACAACAATTCAAATACAACAACTTACACAACCTCTCATATGCATGTGGGCTCCACATACACTACTATGTGTGGGCCCCACATATATGTGAGAGGTTGTGTAAGTTGTTGTGTTTGGATTGTTGTGTGAGTAGATTCAAAAAATTATGAGTTTTGATCAAATTTTTTTCCTTTTTCGATTCCTCTTGTCAAGCCGAATTAATAAGTCAAAAAAGTTTGACGCAAAACAAACAAATGCAAAAAAATCTGAATAAGGACAAAAAAATAAGTAACTCGACTTTTTAATCCAAGCCTACCTTAATACATTCTTTTGGTCGTAACTTAAACTTAAAAGAGTAGTGCTGTACATACTGACCACCACCATCCCGAAATCGTATTGACGGCCTTGCCGGGCCCACTCTAGCCATCGGACGGCCGATCCGAGCCGTTCACAAATTCCAAAAAAAAAACCCGGGGGCCCATGCGGGAATCAACGACAATCGATGCGTGTAGGTTGTTTGATCCAAATGCTCCATTTTCGCATATATACGTGTTTGGATCGAATACCCTAGACGCATCGGATGCCGTTGATTCCCAGGTGGACTCCGAAATTTTTTTTTTAAAATTTTTGGACGGCTCAAATCGGCTGTTTGGTGGCTGGAGTGGGTCTGACGAGGCTACCAGTACGATTTTCGGGATGGTGGTGGTTGGTACCATTATCTTCTTTACTGAACTTAAAATGAGGATTTTGTTTTTATTTTAATTTTTTTCGTATTTGTTAATTTTGTGTTAAATTTTTGTCGGCTATTGATTTATTTCGACGAGAGAAATTAAAAAAGTAAAATTTTTAGACTTTTACCCTAGTATTTTGAAAAATAATCATTTTTAGCGAAAAAAAATACTAAAAATGATTATTTTTCAAAATACTTAAGTAAAAGTAAAAAATTTTTACTTTTTCGATTACTCTCGTTTAGACAAATTAATAGCCAACAAAAATTTAGCACAAAAATAACAAATGTAAAAAAAATTTAAATAAAGACAAAATTCTCATTTTAAGTTCAACGCAGCCTACTCAAGGGAAAAGATTTTGCATATTCAGATAGCAAAAATTGGAACCACCGAGGGTGGTAGCCTGGTGGGCAGGTGCCCCTCATCCCCAGGCAGGGTCTCGGTTTCAGCCTTGTCAAGTGGCAAGGGGTGGGGGATAAAGCATTATGCCCACTTGCACTTAGGTGGTGTTGTGGTGACGGCCTGTCTTCCCGGACAGTAGCTATGGCTCAAACCGAACATTTCACAGCGGGTAGGAAGCCTCTATGGTCACGCCCAAGGGGGTTGCTATGCTGGTTTCCCCCTCCCATCCTTTTCTCTGATCAAAAAAAAAAAAAAAAAAGATAGCAAAAATTGGAGTGACAGTTAAAAAAAAAAAAAATGAAACGAGAAAATCAGCATATTCAGATACCATTCAAATACATTTAACTAGAAATTTATCGAATCGCGAGCAGTGGAAATCCCCATCAATTTCCTGCCCGTCGCATCAAAACCTTTGACGTCCGGACCCCAACACAGGGCTCGGCGATGGGAGTCCCGGCTTTCTACAGGTGGCTCGCCGATCGGTACCCAAAGTCCATCGCCGACGTGGTCGAGGAGGAGCCCAGACAAGGCCCCAACGGCGTCCTCTTACCCGTTGACGTCTCCAAACCAAACCCTAACGGCATGGAGTTCGATAACCTCTACCTCGACATGAACGGGATTATCCATCCCTGTTTTCATCCCGAAGGCAAGGTAAAGTAAACACTCTTTATGCACACGCGCTTTTGTTTTTGAGTTAGAAAGGAGGTGTTTGTAAGCTGCTTGTTGACGACATGGCTGCTTGTTTGCAGCTTGGCCTGTCCTTGTTGTTTGGTAGTTTTTTTTTTACATTGTGTTTGTTGGGTACTTCACCACGAAGTAATCCATTAGCTATTGTGTGCATGAATGTAATGTTAGTTTGAAGGCAGTTGATGGATTAAAAGAGTCAGATGTTGTCGTATTGAGGCCTTGTGCTTCTGCCTTCTAGGGTTTGGTTTTGAGCCCATAGCTCGTGGATTTCGAGCCTTGTTTGCTGCCGCAGAGCCGGCCCTGACGTTTGGGGGGCCTAAAGTGAAGATTAAAGATGGGGTCTTTTTGTTGGACACTTGTCAGGAGTACCAAAGTTAAAGGGGCCCTTCCCATTTGTAAATTTTCGGGGGCCTAAATTGGTTGCACCAGGCTCTATTTGCTGGCAGAATCAATCTGAAAATCTGGTTTAGGAGATTTTCTGTTTCGCATAGTTGTTAGAAACCTACGGTACGAATTCGTATCGTCTCCTTCCAAAAACTGTGTATCCCAACTCGTATCCTACGAGATGTTTGCGTATCTGATTCGGTACGATTACTTATTGCAAAAAGTCGTTCCATATGTTGAGAAGCAGAACTAAAATGTGTTCTAAATTGTGTGATCTAGTTATGGCGACATTTGCACGATTGAAGAAAACTAAAGCTCAATCCATCAGATCTTGAATAGAAACAACATTTTTCAATCACGTTTTACATGAATGACAAGGGTTTTTCTCTTCCTTTTATCCAGGCACAAGAAAGCCTTACTGTAATAGACCATTAGACCCCACGTGGGAAACTCGGAAAATTTTCATTCTGAAAACTTAATTTTCATATGTATACAACAGATTTTAGATTGTATGTATAACTAACATTGAGTTGTATATTAGCTTTTGCCTTTTGGTAACGTATCTCAGCATTTGAGATATGTCTCCCGATACAATTCATAAAATTAGAAAAATGATACACAACGTCGATACGTACCCCTATTTAAGAACACTTGATTTTCAGCCTTGATCCAAGTTATTTGGGTCCACCTACATATTGTATTTGGTGGAACCAGTGTTTTAAAAGGCTCAAGGCGCACTGAGGCGCCATGGTCCCCTGGAGCCTCGCTGCGTGCCTCATCAAAGTGAGGCGCAATTTATTAAAATAAGTAGAATTCTAATATAGGCAAAACTTCAACATAAGCAGACACTTATAAAACTTCCAAATGTCATAAAACAGGAAAATTGATTTTGTGGATGGGCTGTTATGTAGATCTTGGGTCATAAATTTGACTCTTCATATACCCCACGGCAATTACAACGAATACATGTTTTGAGTCTTTCTGATGCACCAAAAAATAGAAACAGGTTTTGACATATTTCATGGACCAAATGTCATGCTCACCCATAAACATACTTCTTCGTTCAGACCATATGCCAGAATAAAATGTAAAATTGATTTTGCATTTTTTCTGGGACTTTTTTAGAATTGAGTTTACTTTTTATGTATTTCATCCATCAGAGCTGCAGTATCTCTTCAGGGCTTCGTTTCCTGCTGTATTTCGTTTTTGGTCACCTAGGGCTAATGATCAAGCACTTTTAATCTGAAGGGTTTATCTGGTGCATTGGGCCATGTTTTAATCCTTTGATCAATGGTTAGGATGAATTTTTTTTGGTAAGTTCAATGGTTAGGATGAATTTTGAGTAAAGATATGTGAAACTTCCATGAGGACTTGAGGCATACGCTTCACCTGCGGCTTGCCTTGGGGTGCCTCGGCCCCAATGGAGCGCCTCGCCTCACCTCATCTCCTAGGTGCGCGGTTTTAAAACACCGGTTGGAACCTCCCACCTAGATTCATTCATTCTGGTATCTAGGGGTGTTCAAGAAAACCGTCCGAACCGTAGAACCGATCCGATCCGGACCGAACCGTCTTATTTGGTCAGGTTCTGCAGATCTATGGTCAGGTTATGGTTCCAAAAAAATAAGAACCATTAATCTTGGTTCGGTTATTGGTTCTCAATTAATGAACCGTGGTTAGAACCGAATCGGACCGTTTAAAACTAAAATAATATAGATATACATATATGTGTGTAATTAAATAAGTATTTGAATTTGGTAGGTTAATCTTTTCCTTGCTAAACTTAATTTATTTAGAGATGAAATTTCATTTATTAGGAAAACTTTTATTTTCTTCCTTCCTTTCTTATTCCAACAGATTATCTTGTTATTTCTTTAATTTTATGAGTTCAAATTTTGAGAATAAGTGTTTTGATGCTTATTGGATGGAACCGGAACCGGACCAAAACCGGACCGGTTTTGCGGTTTGATTTTGGTTAGGTTCCATGCATATACTGGTTAGGTTTTGGTTCTCAATTTTCTAGAACCGTTTGAAATGGTTCGGTTACTGGTTTTCTAGAGAACCGGACCAATCCGGACAGTGTACACCCCAGTGGTATCAGAGCAAATTAAGATCCTTAGGTTGCTTTCAGAAGTCTTCTTCAAAATGGTAACTAACGTGGAGCGTGATGAGAAGATTCAATCCGATGATGACAGGATTCAAAGTATTGAACAATATACCAATGGTTTAAAGACTACAATTGAAGATCAAAGAGAAGAAAACAATGAACATTTTCACCTGTTGGAAGACATGGTAGGTACTATTTGGAAGAAATTTCTCTTGGAAATGCAAAGGTGTTGTGGATCCACCAACTTCTTCATATGCAGCTGCCAAACATACATTTAAGCTATCATTTAAAAAACTATCACAGCTAACAAATCCTAGGCACAACATATGCCGGTAATGTGCATTTCAGAGGCCGAGGACAAGATGTTTTCCAACCAAAGAGAAGGACAAGATGTTTTTCAGCAAAGGGGGCATCTTTCTAAATTTAATATCTCTGGAGTATGGGCAGCAGTCCATGAACATGGCTTCTGAAAGGCAGCAAGTAGACTTTTTAGAAAATCCACCTCATTTGGATTGTCCTTGTCATTTAAGAGACCAACTTATGTGTCAAACAAATGTTAGAAATGTGAATGATAAATTTTTGAACGGGCTATAAAGGGTTTAAATTAGCAGAGAGTCTCACTTTAATTGGAAGATGAATCCTTAAAACTTTCCTTGATTGGTTGATGCCATATTTCGACCGGGACGTTAATGACATCAACTAACCTGAGGAAGTAATGTACGATGCGCTAGTGCTATATTGAAAGGAGCAACACAAATACGGTGGGCAAGAACTCACAGAGGCTAATCGAAGAAGTGGTAAGGGTGAAGTAGCTACATGCAATGAACTGAAGACTCTTCTAAAGTGTGGTTCTTCCCATGGACTGTCAGCAAAGCTTATTTACGAAATTTCCTAGCCTTCAACAAGGACATGAAAGTGTTCATGAATACACAGAGAAGTTCTCTGTGTTGTCCATGAGAGCAGGGGTGTATGAAGCTGAGGAAGTAGAAAATACAGAGCCAGGCTGCGAATTCCAACCCAGGATGATATGGCTGACTTTAGGCTATGGTCTGTGGAGGAGACTTGCCAAGTCGCTTTATGGTTTTGAAGAGAAGATGAAGAGTCTATATGCTATGTGCAAGCCAACATTAAATCCTTAAGTTCCTGCAGCAAAACCAGCACTGCAGCGTCTTGAAACTTTAGATGAGAAGTCAAAATCCCCATGTTTCAAGTGTGATGATAAAGGTCACATGCCCTAATCGGAGAGTTACTTTAGCAGTGCAAGACAGTGAAGACGAGGAAAGTGCCAATGAAGAAAACAAAGAGGTCAGGCTCATGGCGAGGTTTATGCCGTTATAACCGGGGTGATCCTTTATCAATATCAAAAGCATTTCCCAAGTGCAACTCATGATTGGAAGTGTGATTCTATATTTTGCACCAAAGCTGTGTTTTATGGGCTGTATTGCACATTGGTTCTTGCTAATGGTAGCTCCAAAAGTTTTGTTTCGTGGGATTTTGCTCAAAGGTTGGGACTTAAAGAATTGCCAAATTGCTCAACCGTATTCTATCTCATGGCTGTATCAAGGTAATACACTAAAAGTTAGTGCAAGATGTTGAGATTTCAATAGGAGATTTACTTTGTGACAAAGTTTTGTATGAGGTTGTTTCTGTGTCTACATCTGAAGTTAAATTGGGCGACCATGGATGTATCATGTATGATAAAGCCGACACCTTTGACATGAGGGCAAGTACATATACATATGCGTTTCTACCCACAGTCTTCTGGAAACCTACCTAGGCTGGGGACCATTTGCTGTTTGGTGCTTTTTAAAACATTACTAGTTGATCTGTGTTTGGTTTGAGCTGTGTTCTTTTGGATTAGTAGTTTATGGGTCATGAGAATATTCCATTCATCTTGCTTGCAAATGTGCCTAACCTCAACTTTGCTCTTGTACTGCTTCACAATTTTGTTGAGAGATCTGTATTACCTTAATTAGTGCTTGGTTTATTATTTTTTCGGAGATTTCAGTTTGTCCTACCTGTAATGTTGTTCATAGATCTGGATTGGTTTAATTGATACTATTACAAGAAAGACAGTAGTTTGTCCTCCTCTTCTCTCCCTCTCCCTATTTTCCTGTTGCGACTTTCGTAGTATACTAGCTTGATCCTGAAGATTCTCTGCACATGCAGTGTCCACATGCCACTTATGATTATGTATGTAAAGATTCATTGTTTGCCCAAAAAGCTTCTTTATATGTGGAGTGTTGTTGAGTGATCTGTTTTGGTTTAACCATTTAATTGTTATGCTTTTGAGAAGGACTTCAAGTTTGTCCTACCTCTCATATTTGCCTCTCTGTGTTCTTCTGTCACGAGTTTGATTTTATACTAGCTTGATCCTGAAGACTCATTCTATGCACATGCAGCCTGCACCTACCACTTACGATGACGTATTTAAATCAATATTTGATTACATTGATCATCTATTTTCACTGGTCCGCCCAAGAAAGCTTCTTTACATGGCAATTGGTAAGATTGTTTGTCACCCAAAAGTGCCTTATTCTCATCCTATTTGCACTACATCTAGCTTGACCTAATCTTTAACTTTGTAGATGGGGTTGCCCCAAGAGCTAAAATGAATCAGCAACGTTCCAGGCGCTTCAGAGCAGCAAAAGATGCGGCTGCGGCTGTAGTTTCTCTAACTTTTGAAAGATGGTCATACCATACTTAAATTTAGAGAAAGTAAGTGAATATGCTCCTTTTGTTTCTCTTCTTCAGGAAGCGGAGGAGGAACGATTGAGGAAGGAGTTTGAACTTGAGGGCAAAAATCAGACTCCCACAGAAACATCTGACTCAAATGTCATAACTCCTGGCACTGAGTTCATGGCAGTGCTCTCAGTAGGACTTCAATACCATATACAGTCTAGGTTGAACCATAACCCTGCCTGGTGGAGTACAAAGGTTTGGTAGGCTGATTCCTAGATATTTCTTGTTCTCTTTGTCCCTTCAAGAACGATGATTCCTTTTCTGTGGAGTAATCCCTTCTGGTTCTTTTTGATATATGCTTCTGGCTTCCAGGATGCTTTGTCTGTGTTAGTTTATTTATGGGGCTGCATTGGGTGATTATTTGAAGGTTATACTCTCTGATTCGAATGTTCCTGGTGAGGGTGAACACAAAATCATGTCTTACATACGGCTGCAGCGTAACCTTTCAGGTTTTAATCCGAATACTCGGCATTGTTTGTATGGCCTGGTGAGTGACTTATTGTCCTTGATTTGTTGATAATGAATAACCTCTTTAATCCTGTTCTCTTTTTGCTTTCACATTGTATGCGGTGGCTTAAAAGGGTTATCTGCATACTTATCTTAAGATTGCAAGTTGTGTATTTGGAAAGAATGATGTAGCTTATTAAAAGCAGGATGCAGATCTGATTATGCTGTCTCTAGCGACACATGAGGTTCACTTCTCAATATTAAGGGAGGTGGGTGGCTGCTCTTTACAAATTCCGTTGTATCTCTAACTCGTTGGTATGATCAATGTTACTAGTCTGTTGCCTATTTTACAGGTGATAACCTTGCCTGGGCAGCAAGAAAAATGTTTCCTCTGTGGTCAAGTTGGTCATCTAGCTGCTGACTGTCGTGGTAGGCCAGGTGGCCAAGATGTAGATATGAATGGGAAGGTGGTGGATAACACGCCAATTCACAAAAAGAAATATCAGGTTGGATGCTATCATCTTGGCTTCTGATGCTTCACTCTCTACTTATTATTTTCATTTTGTTTGCCATACCCCATGTTAACTCCTACTTATGAGCGTATTTGGCCTGGGCAGTTCCTTAATATATGGGTGTTGCGAGAATACTTGCAATATGATTTGGAGATCCCCAACCCTCCATTTGAGATTAGCTTTGAGCGATTGGTGGATGACTTTGTGTTTCTCTGTTTTTTTGTTGGAAATGACTTTCTTCCACATATGCCAACACTGGAAATTCGTGAGGTATGTAGCTGGCTGGCAATCCGTCGCTTGAATGTTCTATGATTAAACAAGTGGTTAAAATATCATGTTTGCTAATTGTAGATGCTAGCATATTTTTCGCTATTAAAATGGTTGCAGCATTGTTAAGAATCACAACTTGCTAATGGTTGATGTTATTCTCTCTTTAGTATAATCCTCTGTTCATGCTGCACTAAGAAAAACACACTTTTCTTCTTCAGGGTGCTATTAATCTATTGATGCATGTTTATAGAAAGGAGTTTGTTGCTATGGGTGGTTATCTTACTGATGCTGGTGAGGTAATATTCTTCGTTAGGGGTTCCACTCATCTTTGTTTTTTGCAGATATATTTAGTTGTTTTAAGTGTAGATATATACTACAGCGCACACGTAGAGCCGCCAAAGGTTCACAAGCGTCATTCTAAGATGTTTATGAACTCCAGGCTTGCCCTTCTACATCAACTCAAGGGTTTGTGATTGTGCTTTTGTCCAGGGGCGGACACAGGCAGTGGCATAGGGGGCCCCCGAGCCCCTGCAACTTTTTTTGAAACCCTACCAATAATGCTACAATTTACTTGGTCTCTAATACGAGAATTGGCCCCTGCAAATGAATTGAACTCCCTTCTATAAAACTTTCCTTATCTATCACAAAAATAGAAAACGCTACATTAAAGTTAATCTCCTCACCTTTTTCATTTTTATCTTGTACCCTTCTATCGGTTATGTAGTTAACTGAGCAAAAAATGATCTATTCTTTTCGACTTCTTCTTCTCAGCCTCTCTCTCTTTCATATCCAAACAATGGAACAAACTCAAACCTAATTATTGATTCTCTATGTAACATATCAATTAGCATTTGGTAATACCCATAACGAGATTCTAACGGTTGATTTTTTTTTTGCTACGTGTTGAGTCCCATTTGGTTACAAGTTACTGGATTATATAAATATGGTTTGGCCCCCTCATATTGTAAATCCTGCGGTCGCCTCTGCTTTTGTCTCCCTGCCATCTTCCTTTGCTCCACGTCCCAATATCCTCAAAGTCTCCCATACGTTGCATTAGGCAAAGAGCAGTTAGTTTGAGGCTTCATTTTTCTCTTGCTAGTTCTGCACTCTCGTTGTAGAGGTTTTCTGGCTTCTGCTGACGTTACATGCCATGTTGAAAATGGTTTTGCTATTCTCTCGTATAGTCGTTTTCTGTTGTATTGGCTAATGACCCTCCTGTTTGGTTAAGTAAGTTGTTTCAAGGTCATGTTAGTAATGCTTGACTATGGTTTTCTGATTGCTGTGAAATTTAAATAGTTCCCAAGAGCACCATATCTTCCAAAACCCCATCGTCACCAAAATGTACCAGAGAATGTTTCCGATTCTTATGACTGTAGGCTTTTTCAGTGTCTAGCTTGCAGATAACACCTGGGCCTCCACTCCTCAACCTGAGTCCACGCACTCTTCAGCAATAAGCACTTAATCTAGGATTGTCCTTCGACCATAAAGCATTACACTTTGTTTTTAATTTTTTTTTCTTGCCTATATGCTGATGCCTTGTCACTGAACTAATAGGTGGAAAGCCTTTCAAGTCCTTCATAGTTCCACTGTTTTTTGGAATCAGCCACAAAACTAGGTTTAGGTCTTTTATGAAACCTCTAGATGAGGTTGGTTCTGTAAAATCTAATTCGCACCTGATTTGTCACACGGACTAGATGAAACAATAAAAGACAGTTTTTCGCACCTGATTTGTCGCATGGACTAGATGAAACAATAAAACACGGTTTCTCTCATGCCGGTTTCAGTAACCTTTTGATATTGTGGAAGCTTTCGATTGTTCAACTCTTAGGTGATATATGATGATTTTTTGGCTGCTGAATCATGGATTCATGATTAAACCTGAACGTTTGCAACAACATTGTCTAGAAATGTGGCCAACCATCCAGGATGTGCTCATGCTTCGCTCTAGGTTACCTGATGACAAGATGTGAGTGGTTAGTAATAGTAGAATTAAGAGGGTAACAGGTTCCATAGATATTGTGGGGTGACTTCCAATATACAGAATTGACTCGCTCAAGGCTGGGGTCCAGTTATTTGATATTTGCTCCATGGATCTGTTTCCTCTGGCTCTGGGTGACTATATTCAAAACAAAATTCTTGGTTTAAGGCTCTGTTTGATAAAACTGAAAACTGAAAGCTGAAAACTGAAAATTAAGTGCTGAAATCTGAATGCTGATTTTTTTTAAGTTCAGAAACTGTTTGATATATACTGAATTTTAAGCACTAAATTAAACAAGTTGTTTGATCTGCAGAAGGAACTGAAGTCTTAAATTCACTATTTTTCTGACTTTGCCCTTCAAACCAATACTCCTACTGTGCTTTTCATTATAGATTTGAAGAACGAATATTATGATAGTATTCAAATCAAGAAATATATTCATTGTCGCAATTTGTCTCTTTTTCCTTCTTTTTTGAAACCAACCAGTGAGGCAGAAACCACCGCCACAACCATCACCAAATGAATAGAAGGTTTTAAGACAAATATACAAACGCAAGCAGAAACACGCACCACCAAATGAATTAATTAAGGTTCGATTCTTGATGTTAGATTGCAAGAAAAGAATTTTTTGTGAATTCCTTAATTCCGGCGTGAATGGTATACTTTTAACTGGATCGAGGAGAGGATTAGTTGAGATGCGCAGCCGTCGAATTAGGAAAAAAGAAAAGAAAAGAGAAAGAAAACACATAAACACGAGTCATGACCTTTTAGTTCTAAATTTTGGGAAAATAATATGCTTGCAAACAATTACATTTTTTTTATCTGAAATAATTACCTAAAGCCATTTGTTTATACAGCAGAGCATGAATTGGGGGTAGGTAATCAAATGGGTTTGAACATCGAAACCCCCAAATCCATACAGATGCATGAATCCAGTAAATCCAATCTCGAAATTCCGGTAGCACTACTCCATGTTTCTCAATTGCAATTCAGAGAGAGAGAGAGAGATGGGTCTTATTAGTTGGGGAAGTTTGATAGTTTTGATCAACCTGGGAATTGGACAGAGGCGAGGGTATGGAAGAGACAAGAGGGCAAAGAAGAAGCGAGAAAAAAAAAGGAACCGTGTTGCACTGAGCGTGTTCAGTGATAAGTAATAAGTAGGGGGGAGCTACTTAATTTTTTACTCTTTGCTTTTGCCGTGCTCTGAACATATTCAGCACACACTATTTCGGTTATCAAACCAACTTATTTGATTTTTACTTAATCTACTCAGTTTTAAGTGCTGAATTAGGTTATCAAACAACCCCTAAGTCTGGGACTTATCCATGTTTTTCACTATCTCAAATCAATTTTTTCTTGTTATTTATTCCTTTTGATGCCTTCAACTTCTTAAAAAATCCACTTTAATCAATGCACTAGTATAGGCACCCCACATGGCCAAATGATTTTAAACAATTCTTGCTTCATTTCATTTCCGATGGGTATCCCTCCTGATTTCCACCAGATGCATTTGTTTCTTGATCTTTGTACAAATATCTCCTCTAATCCATCTCAATGGCGTTATTCTTTTTGTAGTTGTAACATCCTTATGTTAGTTACACCATTTTGAACGTGTTTCTTGGAAGCCAACTCTTTTTTTTTCTTCCTATCAGTATATTAGACCTTTAACTTCTGCTGGAGTATAATACCAACCTTACAATCTTGTAACACTCCGGAAGGGCTGTGCTAATCCAAAACCTCAACAATACGGTCCGGAGGTGTTTGGGTTTGTTCACTTCTCAGTTTAGCCTGAGCCCAGTTTTATCCCTCTTGAAACGTGGTAGTGTTCCATTGGATCACTTATTTTGCATTTTGAAGGAAACAAGAAATGCGCAGGGATCATAGAAATCTGTCTTGTTTGAAGATTTTGGTTTAAAAATTATACTTAGTGATTCTGCTATAAAAAGTTTCTTCCATGTTGGACATGTCTTTTTTTATTAATTTTTTGGGGTACTAATCAAATAAACAAATTTTGATGCCTATAGTATATTTATGCAGGTTTTGCTGGATAGAGTGGAACATTTTATCCAGTCAGTTGCTTTCTTTGAGGAGCAAATCTTTTTGAAGCGGGCTCGTATACAGCAGGTATTTTATTATGATTGATTGCCATGACGCACCAGCCTGTCCTCTTCAGGCTAGGGAAAGAAACAAGTTTATTACAAAAAAGATAGAGCTTGTCCCTTAAACCAGGAATAATTATAAAAATACGAATTTTGAATATTATTATTGATCAACGGACTCCAACGGAGTCTACAATTAGTTGTTTAGGTGGGTTTATATTATTATTTGCAGTTAGGGTGAGTTCACTGTATTGTCTAAATGGTATTTTTGGTATTTTTGATGACTTGTCTATACTATATCTTGTCTAAATGGAAGGGTCATAAACACCAAAAATAACATTTAGACACCTTAATATTTTTACCTGAAACAACTTGTATTTTGACGTCGTTTTGAGGATGGAAAATTTAGCATGAACTCACCCTTAGACTTTGATACGTTGCAATGCCATATTGGCATATGATTTTGAAGCTCTCTTTTCTCGCATATTTCCTAGAAGGCTAGAACTTTTGATGATGGAATGCACTGCTAAATTTTGAATCCACAGTTGTGTTTCTGGAATTGCTTTTTCTATTTTCTCCATTTTCCTTTTGGTCAGTTTGTGGTTCCACTTTTACCCTTACAATTAATTTACACTTGTCTTTTCTCTTATGAGATGTATTGCACTTTGAGCCGTACATAATTAGTTCTACTTTGTAATTTCTCTTATGAGATGTATGGCAGGTTCAGTCTCACAGAAATAGGTCTATAGTGGCACGTTTGTTGCCCGGATTAAAGAGGGACATTAGGGATAGGGTGAACTTGGACCCTTGGGATTAGCTGGTCCATCCTTTGGCCTTGGGATAGTTCGGGGACGATTATCTAGGCCTCACTATTTCCTCATATAGTTCCTCATGGGGGATTGGCTAATATGGAGTAATCCCCTATCCATATTACCTCCCTCGTTATTCAAGGCACAAAATTGATACTCCCCTCTTTATTCCACTCTAATGAAAACAAAGCATTACTAATACAGTAATACCCTTGAAGACAAGCCCTCCCATTATTTCGTGGATCCAACGTTTTCCCTCTTGTCAGTCAGCTCAGTTGTTCTAATAAGCTATTGGTTGACTTATATGGGTTTTTTTTTAACTCAAGACATCTAGTAGATATTGGGTGGTTTCTGCACATAAAGTACGAAATACATGATAAACTCTCTTACTGAAGGTATTTTTTTAATCTCTGTCCTTGTGAACGGTACCTGGAGATTTATCCCATGATTTGTCCAATATCATTGAAAGTATCTTTCAGATTGACTAGGTTTGCTTGGGCCATGACCTTCCGTTTTTTGCTTTTTTCTATCTTATCCCATTTGATGTGATTGTTGGGTTGTTTTCATACTTTTTGAGGCCTGTGCATGGCTTTGTTTGGAATTGATTTAGTATTGGTGACATCAAATTGTTGTTAATTACTCTGGTTATTTTGCCTCAGGCTATGGATAATAACGAAGGGATGAAGCTTAAAACTAGAAAAGAGGCTTCTGAAGAGCCGCCAGTGCCCGATAAGGTCCACTTTCCCCTTGGTTGTGTTGAAAAATCTTGGAGCAATAACCACTTAATTTGACCTGTTATAGTTTAGTTAGTTCTGGTGACCCATTTGAATTTTGAAACAAATGACATGCCTTTTCCATTGTCCATTAAATGTTTAATCGGTACTCTCCGGTTCTTCTTGGACTTTTTTTTTGTTGGTCTTGCCATGGGATTTGTATCCGTTCTTGCCTCGTTTTGACGAATGCTCATCAAGAAAGAGAGGTTGATGCAAAGAAAATTTCCTACCTTGGAGACTGGATGATAGTTTTGATTTAATGAAATATTGTTCCTCATAGTGATATTCCTGATGTATTTTAGTAATAATAATGTATCAAAGCTACACTGCAAATAATACAAAAAAGTAATTTTCTTGTAGTTGTTGGACTTGAATCGTTACCTTAGTCAGAAGTATTTGTTGGAGAGAAATTTTGAAGGACATGAAATTCTTAAAGTTGTTTGGATGGAAACATGGAAGTCAAAAGTGGAGCCATCTGGATTAAGGCTTCTCCATGGCAAAAACCTTGCTCTTTCATGTAATATTTTTGACCAATTGTTTGAAACATGGAAGTCAAAAGTGAAGCCATCTGGTTTAAGGCTTATCCATTGCAAAAACCTTACCCTTTCATGTAATATTTTTGACCAATTGTTTGTTGGAAACCAAGTCGATAATGGTAAACGCTAACTTTCACAGCATTAAAAATACAAGAAGCTCTCTAGGCATGCGCTTGCTTGCCGCCTCATTGCTTGTCACCTCGTACTTCGTTGGCACATGTCAAGTCTTAGATGCAAGCTGGAAGGTGCTGCAACGTCTAGCTCCCAATTATTCTTTAATAAATACATCAAAAACTACCTAATGAGGACTCAAGACACCTATTTATAGACTCAAAGAACCGTAATAATACTAAAGACACTAAAACGACAATAATATGCTCAAACCTACTGCATCAGGACTCGCCCTCTAAAAAAACAAATTGTCCTCAAGTTGGACAACAAGACATAAGACAACTAAATAAAGAAAACATGGAACTATTTATTATGCAGCTCCAAAGTAGGCATGTGGCTGCGTTTTCCTGGATCCACGTCACGCTCATGCAATAACCCATCTTCAGTACGAGCTTTCGTTTGTATACATCCCCTGTGTCCATCCTTATGTGCAAATTGACCACCCACTTAGCATGTCTCTTGTGTCCAGTTTCACTTCATAGCCAAGGTTTACTCGAGTAAAGAGCATACCCGAAGGATCCTCAAGCTGTCCCAAGAAACTTTTGTCCTCTTTTGGCATTACTGGTTTAGAAGCAAGAGCCAATGAAGATGCCAATGCGACTTCAAGTGGAGTGTCTTGCACCAAAGAAAACTTGATCTTCAAAACTTGAAAGCAATAATCAAGTTTTGGCTCCATGTCCTCTAGAACTGCCGAGACATGAAAACCAACCTCATTCATCTTTGGCAGCACATCCAATCCAAGATCAATTTCATGACCTTCTTCTTGTACTTGTTCCCTATCTTCCCTTGCAAGAAGAAAAGCTCATTGTTTAGAAGAATAGGAATTTCTTGTTCTTCATCAGTACCATCAATGTCCTCAAATCCTTCTCCTTCGTTGTTACCGTCACTATCCTCATTTGGATACTCTTCATAGACAGGAACGTCTTCAAAGTCACCTTGAAAGTCTTCTTTTGGAGACTTATTAAAGATGGGCAAATCCTCAAACTCATCCTCAATCTCAAATGCACAATCATCTCCAAGAACACCCTCAAGTTCTTCATTAGGATATTCATCAAAGATGAGAAAGTCCTTGAAATAACTGAATTCATACGTCTCTTCAAATCTATCTGGAGTGAGGATCATCTCCTCCCCAAACTCTTTCGGGTTGAAGGGTCCATAAGATGTGACAAGGTCATCATCGATGTTCTTCTTCTCTTTGTAGTCAGAAGTAGATTCAAATTGAATTTGAAAATCATTACTACTTCCACTTGGAGGTAACAACCGGTGCACCTTCTTAATCAAAGGGTTAGGATCAAGCTAAAAGCTCTGATACCAAATGATGCAAACAAAATCAAGAATAGATTTCATAAGAGAGAGATCATCCCAAAATGGGAGACAAGGAGCAAAGGCTCTCAAATATTCTTTAATCAATATACATAAAAAACTACCGAATGAGGACTCAAGACTCGTATATTTATAGACTCAAAGAACCCTACTAACACTAAAGACTAAAATGACAATAATACCCTCAAACCTATTGCATCAAAAAGCCCACTAGCATGAGATATGGTTAAGACAAGAGCCTTAAAGCGCCTATGGCTTTAACATATTCTTCTTGGCTATCTCCTTTGAGTAGCAGTATGATTCTTGAGTATCTCCTCTAAGAATCCAGGAATGTTGGTGTGGAAGCAGCAATATGTTGCCATAAAGCCATGGTCTTCAAGTGTGGACAGCAAAGTGGGGCGTCCCTTACCAGTCCCTCATTACGACATCAACACCAACGCCCCCTCAACTTGCTCTCACTATAGCAACAAATCACCTCTCCCAGCATTTCTCAACATCCGAATTTGATTTTCGATTTATTATATATGTATAAGCGTCCTCAGTAACAATGTCAAACCAATCAAGATCAAAGAAACTCAATACTTGGTCTAAGACTCAAAATAAAATTCAAAATCCTGTACTTTTTAGTGAAAGAGAGAATCTGAAACTGCGAAAATTCGATAAAATGCTATTAGGCTTGTAGAAGATGCAATTGGCTTGTAGAAAGGCAAGGATCGCTTGCTGGGTAAAACTACTTAGCTATATCAACTTTGCAAACGATACATATTTGTTCAGGTAGCGAAATTTGGCCATCCTCGTACACGTTATCACCATGCCTAAAACTCCTACATGTGCATCTCTTATCATTGCAAAGTGCTTTGCCAAGGCTCCTAAAACTCTGTTGGACTTTGGTTTACAAGGAGTCTATATCTTCCAAATTCTATCAATTCGATTTGGATTCCATATACTGATGGAAAGGAAATAATGTTGTTTAAAATACTTAGAAATTACCCCTACTTACCCTCCTCATAGCATGAGAAGTGTCTAAGTTATGATCTCTATGACGTTCCTATGGCTCTCGTAATCTCTATGTCGAGGTTGGTCTCCTGTCACTTGCATGCATTAATCTTGATAGACAAGGTAGTCTCTCATGACATACATGATTGACAACATTATGTTGCATCTCCGATCGAGGATTATCTTGATGTTCGAGTTATTCTTCTATCCCAAACTGTGATAAGCGATTTCCATTGTTGAGGGCTCTATCATTGAAGATAATCTTGATGGTGGATGTAAGGCTTTTCCTTTGACTATAATTATATATACGAGACCAAGAAGAAGAAGTGGCAAGCTAAATTTTGTATATCAATGGAGGAAATAAGTCCACCATCTTGTAAATACCTGCAATGGTTGAGTTATCTCCCGTTGATGTAAGCCACTTAGTGCGTATTAAGGAGGGCAGAACATAGAATACCACTAGAATCTATGATCTGTCCTAACGTGCTATAACACTGCAAGAGCTATAAGAGTTGACACTTTACCTACTACACCCTCAGTCCCATATTGTTTGAATACTTTGTAAAAATGGCTTTCAAAAGATTTAGTCTATGCCTATATTTGTTCCTTTGATTGTGTAAGAAACAGTGATCTTTCACTTTGGTTTTTTATGCCAAATGTTTTAATGTCCTGCATTTGCTTGTGTACGGTGCATGTGAGACTTTTTTGCGTGGCTAGGTTCCTAATCAGTATGCATAAATTTACCATTTATCTCAGGTGAAATTAGGCGAGCCTGGATATAAGGAAAGGTATTATGCGGAGAAATTTGATGCATCAGACCCAGAAAAAATTGATGAAATTAGAAAAGATACTGTAAGTTCCTTCTAGTGTTTGCACTATCTCAATGGATGCATAAGTTTAGTAAAGCTTTTATTTGTGGCAAAATATATTCAGCCTCTACATGTGTTTTCCATGTAACAGTCAACAGGTTTTGGTCCCATTTGAAAAACAGGGATTACTGTATTGAATGTCCAACAGCATACTGTTTGTTGATTCTTCTGAAAGTTCTTAAAATGACTTGCATTGAATCTGCTTTCGTTATGTTTTTATGATATTTGATTCTCTGCATCCTAGTTTTTCAAAGTTTTGATTTTTTTGCCATGCGTATCAAAATTGTTTGTCTCTTTGTAGCTGAGCCAAATTTCTGGGAAGATTTAAGTTGAAGAATGTTATTCAAGTTATAAGTATTGGAAGACGTATTGGTTTTGCCACTTATGCTTCTGGGACTTATGCTGGACTAGTTGATATTGACATTGATAATGAAATCCTAGTAAAATTATTTGTTGATTCATTTTACGGTATTGTTTCTCGTCTAGAATGGTAATTGGTAGTTGTACTTAAGATTGCTTTTTCTGTTCAATTATTAAAGTCCTACGAGATGATCTGTCTCTTTTTCAACAGTGTTAATCTTAGTGAATAGAGGACGGAAACTTGATGTTTGAACTATTGCCTCGTGCAAGTATCTTTAACTACTGTCTTGCTCCACTTGTCTCATTTCCAAAAAAGACTCCGAGACATGTATAAGGAATTGTACTTCACTGTTGGCCCTGATAGACCTGCTCGCTAATTCTGTTGCTTAACTATTTTCCCGTGGTTTCAGAACACTTAGTGGTTTTTGATTCACTGTCTCTTCTCTCATTTCAAGTAATCTATGCTCTGTCTATAAATACGAATTGATGCAGTTTTTCAGCTATCTTATATGTTCTTATTATGTTTGTAAGCTTTAGATTATCTAGTTACTTAATCCAATGGTAACAAGACATGGCTAAACAGTCACATTGCTTAATATTCTTTTTTACATCCTCGGAAAAATGTAATTTTACGAGTCATAAGAATTTGTGTGTAGGGGCACCATTCATTTTTAAGCAACAATATCAGCAGATTAAGATCATTGGAAAGTCATTTAGAATTCAGTTGCATGCCCAGCTAGGCACTTCAGAATCTAGTGGTGTTCTTTGGAGTTTGGTGGCATAAAGTGGTTTCCCAGTCATGCATGGTTAAGAGGGGAGACTCTCTTTTAATTTTTTGTTTGCTTGCATGTTTTACTATGTTAATTTGGATTATTGTGGTTTCTTTGCTTCGGAAAATTTGTTTTCTCTGTGAGTTCATAGCAATAGTCTCTGAAAAGATTCTGGTTCTGTTTTATTCGTTGTACTTGTTGAGAATCAAAAGTGGTTTCTTCGGGATTTCTTTTCTATGGATCTTGAGAAATGGAAGTAGTTTAGCTTTCTGCTCATACTTGCAGTATGGACTGATGCAAAACTGTTTTTTTTTTTTTTTAAAGTGTGTTCCTTTGCTAACTTGTAAGCGAATTTACAAAACTGAGGGAGCACGTTTATATTTCTTAATCATGTTGGCTTCAGGTGTTCATTAGTATGTTACATATGTGCATTAGCTCATATGGAGCAGCATTTTCTTTTCGACCGCAGAAGGTGGGGAGAACTTGAGAGTGTGCGAGTCTGTGTGTTTGCGCGAGCGCGCTCTCGGTGGGTTTATACTTTGTAAGATCATAAGTCCGGTTTGTTAGGAATGAAATATGTTAATAAGTGATAACATTGATGAAACTTATGTGATCCAAATGGTAAAAGTAACCGCATAAGAGGGAGCAGCGTAAAAAAAGGTCAATTATCTCATGCCTACTAGACATAAGACAAATTTTGGGGCAATATTCCTTGTGGATCTTACTTTCTTGTAATTTGGCACAAGTTAGTTCATGTTGTATATGTTAATTTATGGACTACGTAATTGTTACTTCCCTTCTAGTTGTGTTTCTTGCCTTTTTCCCTCTTAACAGTTAACATATATTCCGTGTTAGAAAATCCTTTGTACTTCAGGGTTTACATACCACACAATATGGGGGTGCTGATGATGATTCTAAGCTGTATTGCAGGTTTCGAGGTATGTAGAAGGTTTATGCTGGGTTTGCCGGTATTACTACCAAGGTGTCTGCTCGTGGCTATGGTCAGTTTCTGATTTATTGTGGAAAGCTTCATAATTCATTAACTTGTGTGATCATGGTTCTGTATGTGTGTATTTGTATTTGTATAGATATTGATCATGTTGTAGTAGTGCATGTCTATAGTGAGTTTTGTAAAGACGTTATGGCAAACAAAGAGGTTATGTACCAACATTCTGCACACTGGTCCTTGCAGTTAAGAACGCAAAGCAGGGCAGATTTCTCGCACTTTCTCAGTGCCCTTCCTTTTGTCGAGTATCTGTTATGTGGATGGGAATGGGATGGTCAGTTGTAGGGTTGTCTTAGTGTATGTCAAGGAAAGCAGCTCTAGGTTGTTAGCTTTATAGGATCCAATAGGATCCAAACGGTTCTTTATGATGATAATGGCACCAAAGTTTCTGGATATGAGTAGATGCTAATGTGCATCCCTCCAGACAGATTTTGTGAACACCAGTTTTGTTAAGGATACTTATTATTAATTGTTTCATGTTGGGATGAGTGGTACTCTGCAGATAATTTCTTTTGAATAAACATTTTCTGCTTTTGTTTCAGGTTTTACCCATATCATTATGCTCCATTTGCTTCTGATCTGAAAGGTCTAGCTGATTTAGAAATAACATTTTTCCTTGGAGAGCCTTTTAAGCCCTTTGATCAACTCATGGGAACCCTGCCAGCTGCAAGGTTTTGCCTTCTACTTACCGTTTTTTACAACTGGAGTTGTGCAAACTCAAATACTAAACTTCCCTTTTCTAATGTGGTGCATTTTGTGCTGTGTTACTTATCCCTTTCATGTTATAGTTCTAGTGCTCTTCCTGAAGAGTACAGGAGATTGATGACTGACCCGGCATCACCAATCCTTGAATTCTACCCTCCTGGTAGTTTAACTTGACTGTAATGAGTTTATGTATTTTTTTGAATGTCCTCCTCCTGTTCACTAATATTCAGTTTGCCCATTTGGATAGAATTTGAGATTGACATGAATGGAAAGCGCTTTGCATGGCAGGTATGGTGTTGTCTACCATCATAAAAATGTGTTATATGTTCTTGGATGCTTATTATTAGTCTCGCCTGGATTATGACTAGTACTAGTACCACAGATTTTTTTGGTTCACTTATTGAAGTAAGCTTGGGTTGTTGTGTGAGAATCAGGGTATTGCTAAATTGCCATTTATTGACGAGAAGAAATTGCTTGCTGAAACAAAGAAGCTAGAGGGCACTTTGAAGGTATGGAATATGGGAATTTCTTACCCTTTTTCTCTGCTTATCCGATGCACATATTGGTGGATATGGTAGTTTTGGAACACAAAAGAAGTGTTATTGTGTATAGAAGATGACTATCTAAGGGAAATCCTCAGGCCAAAAATTTCTTAGACACTCATCACTCATATAGAGGTTCCTCTATAGGAACTCATACTCTTTGGTGATTGGGATTTTTGACAATAGGATATGGTGATTGGGATTTTTGTCAAATGTGATTTTTGCAGACCATAACTTAAAATGGTTTTATGCATCATTTAGAGCATTTACACAGTGTTTCCGTGTGTATTTATTGTGCAAGCTTGCGTGTGTTCTCTCACAGTAAGTTTCTTTTGGTCACAATCTTTTTTTGTGAGATGTTGTATTAGAGGATAAAGTAGAGTGCCTGAGCTTAATTTTTTCAGTCATGTAGGAGTTCTGTGCTAAAGTTGTTTGTTTTTGTTTGGCTAACTTATTTTAAAATATGAAAAAGGTCCCACCCTTGGTGAATATGCAGGCAAAGACTTGAATCATTGCATTGCAATATTGCTTAGTAGTAGGATCCTTCTAAAATGGGTGCGCTCCCAAGACGGGAGCTCGAATCAGCTCGGCCAAGATGAGAGCTTGACAGGAGCTCACTTCCAACTAAGATGGGAGCTTATTGGGCGGTTAAGGCAGCTATTCTCTTATTCTTAAGGGAGTTATGCCATCGTAGAAATAAAAATATTAAAATCATATCACTCAAGAAGTTTTGCAAAGTTGAAAATATCTTCCTATTAGTACCCTTTAAGATCGTGAAAATTCTCATAAGTAATCACTTTTCCTCCGGTGGTTAAGTATTTAAAGATACTTTATATACGTATTTATATGTAATCTATATACGCTCCTTAGGTGCTCCCATCCTTAGGAGCTTCTAGGTGTCTCCGCTCCCACGCCCCCGCTCCCGCTTCGTGCTACTAAGCAACAATGTCATGATATTCATGAAAACCAAGTCGAACCTGTAGGCCATAAGAAGAGGAAAACAAAATCTTGACAACTACATTTGTTTTTGTTATTTAATGGGTCCTCATTTTTTAACTTTTAGTGTTTGATTGTTTTGTTTCATGTTTTTGTGTTTAGCAGCTTTAGTCTTTTTACATGTCTAATTGCTGCTGTGATATGTAGCTTCCCAGTTTCCTATATTTCGCCTGCCGTTGTAGGAAAAGGTGTGTGTGGTTTGTGTTTTGTAGTTTGTATAATGCACACAAACATGTATATCCTTAGTAAGTTGTGTTTTTCTTTGGATTATCATTATAGGCTGGTGTTCATTTATGTACACGGGCACTTCGTCGGAGGTCACGTCCCAGCGTTGGACATTGACACTCTCTAGACATGCGTCCATCACTCAAATCAAAAGTGTCCTATCATTTGCTATTGTTTTTGTTTGGACACTTCGGGGACACTCCAAAAAATGCTTCGGACACTCGCAAGACATGTCAGGATTGTTATACGAAATCGTTGCTAGTTTTAGGGAAGTTTTTCTTTTCATGTAAAATTATGGTTTATTAATTATAATATATATTCCAAACCCTTCCCCCCACCACAGACAAAAAAACACACACATAAGTTGCTTGCGTGTGTGTGTGTTGTGAAACGCTTTTGTTTTAAGTACTTTTGTTGACTTAAGTATATATAGAGCTGCATATTCATAATTAGAGTTGTAGTTTTGTTTAATGTAATAGAATGCATAATTATTTTTTTAAAACATGTCCCCAACATCTCGTATCCTATTTTTTGAAATTTACTTGCCGGTGTTATGTTTCGTGTCCACGTTGGTGCTACATAGGTGCTCATCCTATTGCTTGTCTTGAAAATTTTAAGGAATCACATAGTTCTTTGATCGATGAATATTTTTTCATAACACCAGTTTTAGTGCAGATAGTAATCCAATAGCTTAAATTCACAGTATAAAAAGGGTAATTTTCTGTACTACACAAAATATTTTTTTTTCTTTGAAATTTTTATGCATCGTTCCCTAGAATATTATAAGTTTTTATCTTTGGTTCCGAATTATTGTGCGAGTGTCGCGAGAGTGTCTGCATTTTTTAGATCGTCTCTGGAGTGTCCAAACGAAAAATGCTCAGAATGAAAGGACATTTCAGATTTAAGTGTTAAGACACGTGTTCGAAGAGTGCATCTGTGACCTTCGACGAAGTGCCCTTGCTACATAGGGTCTAGGTATTACTCCTAAAGGCCGTAGTCATCACACCTAGGGTTATGTTGCATCATACGTTCCGTTCCGTAAAAGAGGTTTCAAAAGCTCTGAAATTTCTCCATAATATCAATTCTTGGATTTAGATTTTTTATGTAGGCTGTAGGCCTGTAGCTTTATATAGACTTGAGATTTCTGAACCAACTAGAATTAGGACTTTTAGGGGAAAAAAACTTCTAATTTTTCAGACTTCTAAAACCACTCGTACCTGTAACTAAATAGATACCTCGACCATAGTTGTCAGAATCGCACTATTCACTATTCGATTCACGATTCATGCAAAAACGATACAATTGATAGGTGAATCAAGGTTACAACTTCAGAGATTAATGATATTTTTTTGCCTTTCAAAAAAAGATAGGTGAATCAAGGTTTATATAAAATCGGTGCTAAATCATATGATTCACTATTTGATTCGTTATTCACAATAAAACTATAGGAATCGATGGGTGAATCAAGGTTTATCGCAACTGTTTCATTTGACTAATATGAAATCACTTTTGTGGTTTTGCCTTAATTTTTCTTATAGAAAAGCAAGTATATAAGATCATAATACTGTTAAGTACGAAAAACCTTATTCCTATGCAAAATTTTTGAATCATTTGTTGATTGGTATTTCTTCTAATTTGGAGCACGTTGTTAACCCTTTTTTCCTCATTCCTCTTAAACATTTAATAGTCATTCTAAAGATACAGAAACTTTTTGCCATGCTCAACTAAGATACCTTATACTCATGAGTTATCTATTTTTATTGGTTAAATTTTAATATACTTCATCACAATATGAGACAATAGATGTGCTCAACCTACATATGTTGCAATATAAGCTAGTATCATACTTATTAGGCTACATAGTTTTAATTTGTCAAGAGTAAGCGTTCATTTTTATAATGAATCCTTAACATCTACGTGCACATATCCATTTTACTTTAGTATTTAATTTCCTATTATGTACAACTACAAGTGTCTTCCTATTTGACCACGACACCACGTGATCATCAATTGATAATAGAAAACAAACTTCAATATTGATTTAAGCTTAAGTTTTTTAATTTTCCAGTGTATCTTTATCATTTAGGTGCATAGATGCATTTTCAAATGTATTTTTGAAATTTCATGATTTGGAAAAGGGTCAAATCGGATTCTCGATTCGATTCGCGATTTGACAACCTTGACTTCGACCCATATAACAACCCGTGTCTAGAAATTCTTATCTAAATCCCTTTAGTATATAAACTGTCCGGCAGCATACTTACCCTAAAAACTTATAGAACATAAGAAAAACAAGAGTGTTCTCCCTAGCGTCTTAGTCACAAGCTCCCTGCACTATTTTTTAAGAAGAGGACTCTACTAAGCCTTGCAACTCAAATTTAAATACATTGGTGCAAATGATCAGGACTGAATTTCGCTCGAAACCATGTAATTTCCAAACGTGAATCTTTCCTGTATCTTGTTTTTTATTCTTGTTCCTGTTGTGGACTGCATCACAAGATCTATTGGAAGCAGGTCAGATGTTATTGGTTTCTGATTTCCAATGCTATTATCATATTATTTGAATATGAACTCTTACACGAATTTTTTAGTCTCTCTCTCTCTCTCTCTCTCTCTCTCTCTGTTTTTTCCCCCTAGGGTTAATCAATGGTGTATACATGCAGGAGGAAGAACGATTTCGGAATAGTGTGATGCATGATTTGCTATATGTGCATACTTCTCATCCCTTGGCTGCCAAAGTTACTGCATACTACCGTTTTTTTTACCAATCAGCCCCACACCAAAGATATCCTTGGCCAATTGACACAAATTTTAGGTTGGTTTATTATACTTGTTCCTTTGTTAGACGGGTGCACGGAAGTCATAGTATGGTTTCCAACCTTTATGTGACATTGACATTTTGCAGTGGGGAAATGAATGGATATCTTTGGTTAACTGTGAGGAATGGGTACATGAATGTGGTTCCTTCTCCTGTTAGTGGTTTGCAAGATGTTTGCCATAACCAAACTTTGTAAGTATCCTTTTGTTTTTTTGCTCTATTTTTTTTTTTGGCCACCCTCTTTTTATCATTGTGTCAAAGTTTAAGGAGTACTCACCTATGTGTATCCATTTTGCAGAAATGTTACCTATTTGAATCCTCCACCCCATAAACATATCCCTGAACATCCTAAAGGCACACTCTTGCCTGGAAAGGTGACACATGACGTCTCGATGCTTTTAGAGTTGCTTGTAGTAATCCTTTAGTTTTAAAAATAATGCAAGAGGACTCATTAATCAGCTTCAAGATTTCCTCTCCCTCCTGCAAATGATCAGTAGTCTTTTGCTGCTTTCCCAGTTGAATGATCTTGAACCATTAGTCTTGATGGAATTACATGCTAAAATTTGTGGTTAATGGGAGTGCATTATTGGTGCTGGTGCTACTAGGTAGTTCCTTTTTATCCCTATGACCAGCATACTGCTTCTCTGATACATGTTTCCCTCTACAGAATCTTGGTCCTTTGGACATAAAACCCTTCCCTGGATTGTGGCATGAAGATAATGGTGGCCGGCGCCAGCAAAGCAGAGAAAGGTTAGAAATTTATTTTGATGATTTTAGGATTTTGAATCTGCTCAATCTTTGCATTAGTAGGTCCTCTCTTCTTCTCTTTCTGGTCGTTCTCTTGGTTGCAGCTTTTTGTTTGTACAAGAGTGCTACTTTTTCTGTTTTTCTTATTACAGAACTTGGAATATGGTACTGCAAAATGTATATGTTGATAGACTTTTCATGTGAATATTAACTTGAGTGACTTGGTGAAATATCCCCTCAACATTTTTAAGATTTAGGGCATTTCAAATATAGGATAATAAAGGAATCCAACCAAAATTCAGATCTTGTTGGGACCAAAAGTTACCCCCCTCTAGAAATACTAGTTTCTCCTATACCCCACAACCACCACCAGCCAGCCACCCATCACCGGCAGTCTCCACCTCTAACAAGTGACCAGATTTTCTCCGGTCTCGGGATGGCGACTTTCTCCAGTGAGCCATCTCCAGTCATCAAGTTTCTGTGACAGACCTACACGTAATTAAAAGTAAAAGTAAGAGGAAGGGAGACAGTCTCACAATCTCACTTCAAGGCAGGAATGCCAAATAACACTGAAATTTTATCCTATAAGCTCCCTTCATTGCGATTTCTCTTATTATGCATTGGGTTTGGCATTAAAACAACCAGATAAGAATTAATTAACATACTTAACCCAACATCCTAATTTATAGGACCTGAACTAGGTAGCAACCCATGAAAATAGAACCACTAGTCCACCACTTAAACTGATTCCTAAAATTTAGTATGGGAGACTTAGCCAAAAATCCCTCATATTTACATTTTTTAAGCTCAAGGACAAGCACATTTTGCCATTAAACATAAGGACAAATGTGCCTATGAAAGTGCCTAAAACCCTAGGGTACTATGAAAGTGCCTAAACCCTAGGGTACCCTATATATGAAAGTGCCTAAAATCTAGGGTACCCTATGAAAGTGCCTAAACTACTAAAATCCTATAGTAGGAAAGTGCATCCTAAAACCCTATGAAAGTGCTTAAACATGTTTTGGCCATATGGCTAAAAAACTTAAAAAGTTGAAGTACCTTCACTGAAAACTATTTTGCTGGTGTCCTTCCCCAAAATGAAAACTATTTTACCATCCTTATGGCTAATTTTCCCATTTAGTATTTAGGAAAGTTTTAGGAAACACCATTTTGGCCATGCCAGTTGAGTTACTACTTGAGTAGTTGGCTAGAATTTCTTTTTACTCCTTACTTTGTTAAATGCAGTGGTAATTATGAATTTATGATTTAAAGTGCACCTTTATCTTACAGATATTGTTGTCAACATCAGGATTACCAACTTTGTTTTGTTACTGCTTTTTCACTGACAAGTTACTTATGTTTTGTTCCTAATGACGGCACATCTTGACATAGCGAACTTTTTCTTTTGATGGCTTTTGTTTCCCTCAGGCCACGTGTACCCGGGGCAATGTCTATTCCTCAGTTGGGAGAAGCAGCACATCGTCTGCTCAAGAACACATTGAATCTCAAATCCAATCACAATAATTTTGGATCAGGAGAACAAACTTCGTACAGGAATGCTGCTAGCAATCAAGTACATAATAGGCCACGAGGGACTGGATCCTCTGGGTATGGAAGGAGGTTCATTGAGGACAGAAATTCCTACTGTGGAAATTATGACAAAGGCAACGGAATTGCAGGTTCTCCTAGACCTGCATTTTCTCCCTTTGAATTGAAAGCAAGCCAACAGAGTTTAAGGACACAAGATAGATACTTAAATCAAGAGCAGCAGACGGTCTCTCCCTATGTGGTGCAAGGCAACACACAGAAGTTTAGAAGACAAGATGGGTACTTGCATCAAGAAGAGCAGCGCCACAGCCTACAGGATGGAATGTCCGCTTTGACAATTGAAGAAATCAGTACAAAGCCACCGGCATTGATGTCCCCAAGGATACCCAATTCAGGACAGTTTCCAAGTAATCAGAACCAGTTTGTGCAGAACATTGGTCCACTTCCATCACCACCTCCCAAGTGGATCATTAGACGGCCTGCTGGAAATAGTGGAACGTGTTATAAACAACAAACGTCATCAGCTGCAACACATGACAAGCAAGTGAAGAATGTTTGTCAGGCGAAGAGCCAGGAGCCGCCAGAATTTCTTTGATCGTGGATTTGAGCACCCAAGTGTTGGTAGTACTTTCAGTTCAAGGGAGCCCTTGTTATCTCTACCATTTGAGCAAGTTTGTCCAAATATCAGGTATCCTGCACACATTAGCCTCGTTGGAAAATTTGACATAGAAGCTCCAATCAAGAGATTGAAGACATCATCTTGGAAGAAGAAAGAACCACCTTAGCCTGTTGTACTGTTTCTTTTGAGTGCCGAAATTTCTGGTTCAGAATCGGATATCTGAAATGGGACATGGGTGGGGTCCCCGTCAAATCAGCTGATGATCGGAAAGGGGAAATTGCACAGGTTTTGCTTATGTGTACCATATACGCCGATTTTACAACCCAAGTTTCCCTTGTTGGGTTGTTGAAGAGGAATATAAAGAAGACATGTAGGTGCTCGGATTAGACTTCATGTGGAAAGAGTAATCTTTTGACACATTTTCAAATTACGGGGAAACCGTGAGCAATTACACTCCCTCATGATCCATGTTTTGGACAGTACTTGTTGCGTTGGGACTGTACTGTTGGAGGGGCTTTTCTCTCATTCTTTCTCAGAATCATTCTGAAGGGCAGAAGACACTCGTTATTTACTCGAAAACTGGACATTAAACCCCTTTTTTTATATCACTTGAATTCTCCTCAAGAACCAGATTGTCAATTTCTTTTTTCTGTTCTGTTTCTCGTGATTGGAAATGATTGCCGTGTCGTTTGTGTGCTTTCTTAGTTCTTATAGTTAAGTTGCTTCGTTTAGTTTCTGTTTCTCGTCATTGTAAATGATAACACCTTTTGACCGTTCTTTTCCTTATTAACTAGTGTTGTGCATGTTTGATGCACAATACAACAGGAATAAAACGGATTATTTTTGCTCTCCGTGCATCGACCGATCACAATGTTTTTTTGGACCATGATGTTTTCAACCAATGACAGCAAAGTAAACTCCTGGGTTTAGTTACTACTCCATCCTAGTGAGATTCAATAAAAATTGTCACTAGTTACTAAATATCTATGAGTTGTTTTTAATTTTGTCACTAGTTACTAAATATCAATGAGTTGTTTCAAATGCATATTTTTTAAGACGAAGAATTTTGATACAGTAATTTTTTTGTTATTGGTGACTGCTTTAGGCTCAACTTTTGCCTAAAGTATATAGGATTCAAGCTTCAAGTTTCCCTCCAATCTTCTAATTCAGAATTTTTGGCAGTTTCATCGACACCACCATATGACTAAATATGTATAGTTAATTCATTCATGGCTAAGGCAAAGATTCATAGCGGACCCTTGGTGTAATCATACCTTGGTTGAAAATTTTATTGTTTCCCACTGGAGATTTAATAGTAGCGACGGTATATGAGACATATCCTTAATTACATCAGTATACCATTTGTCACAACCTTTCTGTACAGAATTCAGTTTACAGACAGGAAGTGGGTACAAACACAAAGTAGGTTAGGATCAAAGAAAGAGAATACAAGACACAGGATATATTAGGAAAACACTGTCTTTCATTTACCTGCCTTTTTACAACGGGGAGAGTCTCCTTTTATAGGCGTAAGGAGGGACAACAAACACTGGTGTTTACATCACAGATTACCTATACAAACAGTATCCATGCATAATTGGGTCTTTCGTACACCTGCCATGGACTTTCTTTACACCTACAAAGTATAATTGAACATTACTGTTCAATCATAATTGATTAGTCATTCCTATTTTACCTGCCATGGACTTTTACTACGCTATTTACAAGACTTTCACCTCTTCTGAAAAGACCATTACACTTACACCGATTTGAAAGTCTTGTAAATAGCGTAGTAAAAGTCCATGGCAGGTAAAGTAGGATTGACTAATCAATTATGATTGAACAGTAATGTTCAATTATACTTTGTAGGTGTAAAGAAAGTCCATGGCAGGTGTACGAAAGACCCAATTACGCATGGATACTGTTTGTATAGGTAATTTGTGATGTAAGCACCAGTGTTTGTAGTCCCTCCTTACGCCTATAAAAGGAGGGCTCTCTCCGTTGTAAAAAGCAGGTTAATGAAAGTTAGTGTTTTCCTAATATATCATGTGTCTTGTATTCTCTCTCTTTGGTCCTAACTTATTTTGTGTTTGTACTCACTTCGTATCTGTAAACTTAGTATCAGAGCCATGTCTTCCATTCTAGCTTAAGCCCTCTTTTGGGAACTTCTTTTCCAAAACTATTTCAAATCTTTTCTAAAAGGAAAAAATTGAAGCGTATGCTTTGTGGTTGCCTTTTAAGGATCCTCCACATCAGAAATTTCATTAACTATTTTGATTAAAGAATTTTGTATCAGTGGGTTAAAAGTATCTTGAGACTTTTGGCTATTGAGCGGTGTGTTTTGGTTTATCTACCCTAGTATACAAAATTTTATTAATCAAAATTAGTTAAAAGATTTTACATTGAAAAAGAAAAGATTTGTTGTACTAGGAAATGAGGAATCCAGATTTTTATCCATAAAAATGAATCATCTTTTTTCTACCTATTCTTCTGCCACCTCATCTCTTGTTCCTTCACGCTCTTCCAGCAGTAGAAATTCTTCCACCCCTTCTTCTAACCTTGAGTACTTGTATGAGTTTGAATACCTTCCTGATGATAGTAAGGTTCCTCTTACTGATCTCCCTTTCCTAAATCCCTATAATACTTTTGTCAGACCACAAACCTTTGTAAAAAAGACTGTCACCCAATTTTTCTCTACAAAACGACCAACTTCCGTAAAAGAATATGTTCAAGCCTCTAAGTTTGATCAATGCTTCATAGCAGCTACAGAAGCTGAACAACTTTTATCTTTGGAAATTCCGGTTGATTTGCCTCGCCTTTGGCAACAATAAGGATTTACCCATATTCACTTTGGAGCAATCAGATTGGCTGTCACTTTCCATGGCAGGAAAGGTTTACCTGTAACTTCTAGACTTGCTCTGGTAGACATCAGGTTTATCTAGTACCAGCATGCATGTATTGTTACAGTCCAAGCCACTTTAAATGCTGGAACTGTGATCTTTACCTTCTATCCCAATTTCAACATGCCATTAGCAGATCCTCATCTGCTATCCGCCTTGAAGGTCCAAGTTCAAATTGGTGGTGCCTCCCAAATTTCTACCACATATGCAGCAACCCTTCACTACCAAATGGCATATCGCCTTCAAAACTATGCTTTTGACATGTCCTTACCGTCTTCCACAGATGAAGCCCTTTTCCTAACTGTCAACGCACCTCACCAAGCTTCCTGTGTCCATGTTCCACGACAAATTTCTCGTCCTGAGTTTCTCAACTTCTCCCAGAGTCTTGAGTTACAGCTTATGAGAAAAATCAAAACAAGCCCATACCTATCCAATCCTCAAATCCAACTTTCATTTCAAAACCTGATGGTACAGTGGAGATTTCTTTCCCAAAAGAAACCTCTGCCTCATCCTCCACCCATCCTGTCATTTTTCCCTCTAGAATTACATGTTTGTGGATGGTTCTAGGCCTGGCCCTCCAATTAAATATTTTGATCCCAGTGGCTTTCCAGTCTTCTATTTCAAAAATCCAGAAACAGGTCATTATTATTTTGATGCCTGTGACTGTGATGAGTGTCTAGAAGACAGTCTCCTAGAAGATGACGAGGACTTTGAAGATTCATGTCCATGTTCCATATGTCCTTCATTACCTCCCACTCATTGTAAATCTCCACCTCCTCCTCAACCCCCATCTGATGATGTGTAATACCCATAGTCTTTAATTATGTTTTAAGTTAATTATGTGATGTGTTTTAGGCTTAATATGTGAGTTATTGGGCTTAATTTGCTAGCTACATGAAATTGAAACATAAGTTGGTAAATAGCACACACACACTCAATAATTTTTCCTAAACCTAGCAAAACAAAAACAGGGCCTCTACGTTTTTTTTCCCTTGTTCTTATCGAAACAGAGAGTGAGTGAGAGAGAGAAAGAACCGGTAGAAAAGAAGAAGAAGAAGAGAAAGAAAAAAATTAGGGAAAAACCTTGCTTGGCTTGGAATTGAAGATTTAACTTGGTAATACATGTTTCTTTTACTTGATTTCATGATTTGTATGTTAAATTTCATATCTTAGGGTTTGAATTCATGCTTTAAATGTTTGATTTAAGTAGAATTTGAGTTTTAGGGTTGAATTCTTAAGGAACTCAAGTGCCTAACTTGAAATCCCTTGGATTGAGTGTTTAAAATCTATTTTGGTGCATGAAGTTGACGTTCTTGGAGTATCTCTTCTATATCTATGAGTTTGAGCATGATTAGTGAGGTTTTAATGGGAATTACAAGTAGTTTGGATGGGTTTAAGAGTTGAAAATCGCAAGTAGAACAAGAGGAAAATTTCTGAAAATCTGCAGGGTAGAAATTTCGTATCTGTCTTGATTTTGTGGATTTTGTTTGAGGCAGTTTTTAGGCTCAAAAAATTCTGAGATTTTTATTGAGAGCTCCTCTATGAGTTTTCTATCTATGGTAAAAATTTCGGGATCAGAATCAAAGTATTGAATTCTGTAAAAATTCGTGACCTAGCATCACTCATTTTTGGAACTGTGCAGACTGCACAGACACATGTTACGGAAACGGCCATAATTTTGAGCTCGGGCGATGAAATTCCGATCCGATTTCTGATTTTTAACCTAGACTCGTAGACCTAAAAAAATGCATGAAGATCATGTCTTAGTTATTCTTGTACAAAGTCAGTTTTTGCGTTAAAGTTTATGGAACTGCAGTTTCTGAGATTATTTTCTTGGGCTAGCTATCTAACTTCACATGTCTACCTTAGGACCTTAAAAATAGGCTTGTTTAGCATCATCTAATCATGTTTTTATTGCCTAATTGTTTTAGGAAGCTCCGGTGGTTCGTAGAGCCAAGGTGAGTGATTTAATAACACATGGTTTGAACTTGTTTTCCCTATCGAGCTTAATTGAACATATTTTATAAATTATGTACTCTATGGATAACAATGAAAGGTGGACCTATTTGTGAAATATTTGCGAATCTATTTAATGGCATTCCCAACGTCCAGTCTTGCTAGGGGACGGCTTAATGGCTAGCAAGGGTGTTTGAGGTTGGTGTTTGGGATATTGCATAGACGTTTGGCTTATCCACTACCGGGGACGCCCGGTAGCTTTTGAATTTTGAATAGCAGAATGTGCATTATATTTGGCTTACGGTTTCGAGCTTTTTGTTTTGAAATATTATCGAATTATTTTGCATTGTCCATAGAAGGCATGTGAGTTAAATATTAATCATTCATACGAGCTTTGGCTTATGGATTTTCTTTTCCACCTTTCAGGAAGTGACGCATAGTGTGGTGGCGTGTTTACTTTTGGGACGTGTTGTATTTTTTTTTGTTGGAAACTTGTAGAAAGGAAGTTTTGCTTGTAGACACTTAGCTTTGTATATGGCTTGCTAGCTTTTGGGTTTGTAAATAAGCACAACTCTGAGAGGGTTACCTTTTGGTTTGTAAAACCTAAGTAATACTTTGGTTCGTTATCAATAAAAGTCGTCTTTTACTTCTGCTGTTATGTTTATCCCCTTTTGATTATCGCTTGTTTAGATGATATTTGATTCGTGATTTGGCCTTAGTGAGAAATCACTGGCATTTGTCATGATTAAGACCTCATGGGGCGGGTTAGGGTCGTGACATGATGGTTCTTCTGCTCAATCGAGTGGATGTTTTATGTTCATCTCATCTCCTTCCTAGACTGAAGCAGATTTTCCTCCTTTAGAATTTCATAATTCCTAAGAAAGGATGATCCATCGGCATAAAATTCCAGACTCTACTACCATTTTCCCTGATGGTAGTACCAAAGCAGTTTCAGCAGCAGAAGCAGCAATAAATTGGCAATCAGCAAATTCTCTAGCTCAAAACAAAATTCTCCAGAGAATTGCTAACTCCCAACAAAATTTGGAGAATGTCGTTCATAAGAAATTATCCTCTTTGGAACTTCTTATCAGAGATTTGCAGCAGAAAATTCAAAATGTTCACCAGAAACTTCTCCAGATGGCATATGCCGACCAAGCATTTTCAGCAGCTTTTTCTCAAAAGGATGCTGAAATGAAGCACCTAAAAAACCAACTTCACTCACTTCAAGCTCAGCAGTATTCTCAGAAAAAAAAAGCCCATTTGACATGTTCCCTTCTTCCTCTCAAGAATATTTTTCTGGGTATCCTTAAATGTCTCAACCCTTACCTATAAATCCTGCTTCAGGATTTGGTGAGTTCAATATCTTTGGGAGCTCATCAGCTTTTCTTCCTCCACCAAAAAGACCATCTCCACCAAAACTTCCTTTCCCAAAGCCCCAGATAAAATCTATCCAGCCTCCAACAGTTCCGTCTCTACCATCTACATCTACTCCAACTACCTCTACTCCTTCCAAACCATCTGACCCAAATTTAAAGTCACCTCAGTTAATGGTTCAGTTAACTTCTAACCCTTCCAAAAATCCAATATCTACTCTCCTACATACCTTAGTCACTATACCAGAAGCCCCATCTCCTGAACCAACCATTGAGTCTAAATCGGATACTGAATCCATTGACTCGATGCACATTCCTCATGTTTTCATGATGAATCCAGAAAATACTCCAGATGAACATGTTGATGATCCTATTATTGAAGAAGGTCCTGAGTTTGATACACTTTCAGAAATTTCCACTTTTGATTCCTTCTCACATTCCAATATCCACACCCAAAGTTTCTTCTTTGATAACATTCCCCCATCAAAATGGTTGGATAAACTTTATGAAATTCATGCTTGGTGCACTGCTGCTATGCTTTCTCCAAATGCTACACTGAGTATTGTCATTACTAAGTGTACAACAAAATTCCTTGGCCGTCTTCGTCAATGGTACTTGGCTCTTGGTGAATACCGACAGCTGCAGCTTAAACAATTGCCAATCCTTGATCAATTCATCTCAGTCCTGCATACTGAGTTTCTTGGAGACCATAACAATACAAAAGAGTTTGTTCGAAAGGAATATATCAGCATGAAGTGTTGTTCATTCAAAAGAAAAGATCTTGAGATTCATTATGACCGTATGTCTCATAAATTTTATCTTCTCAACAGCATGGATGATGTCAATCTCAAGCAAGCCTTTCTCAATTCCCTTCCTGGACCATTGGGAAATGAGACAACAAGGTTACTTCAAACAAAAGGATTGACGCTGAATGCAACATCTATTGGTGGTATTTACCAGCACTCTTTGATTGCCTTAGAAAAATTGTGCAATCATCAGAAATTCCTCAGAACTCTTGAAGAACAGGGAAAACTTCTTGATAAAGCATGTGACCGGCCAGACTTATCCATAAAGTGCAAAGACAAGAAGTGCACTTGCCATCCTTCATACCGGAAGTTCAAACATTTTCAGAAATGGAAGTTTCAGTCTCCTGGCAAGTTTTCAAAGTTTCCAAAATCTGGCAAGTTCTCACGCAGGAAAAAATGGAAATTTTTCAAAAAGAAGAAGTTCAGAGGGCAGCGAAAGTCTGATCGTTGCTACATATGCGGAAAGAAAAGGCACTATGCAAAACAGTGTCCAAATAAAGCAACAAAGGACAAAATGGTAAGCTCTTTGGCTCTCATTGATGATGATATTGAAGATGTTGATGTCGAATCTCTGTTTTCTATTGACAATGAAGCAACAGATGAAGCAGTCCTTGCATTCACTTTTGATGATTCAGATGATTCATCAGAATCAGATGACTCTTCTGATGATCCTGACTCATTCCCCTATGAAGTCCGAACATTTGGATTCTCCAATATCATGCTGGCTCAACCTTTAGCCAAGGTCAAAATCTTGCTTGAAAAATATGAGAAACCCATACCAGTTATCGCTTTCTTTGATACTGGTGCAGCAGCCTCTATTCTCAACCCAGCAATCCTTCCCAGATCCTATTGGCAATCATGTTTTAGACCCTTTACAGCAGCCAATGGAGAAACTTTTGTCATCACTTTGATTAGTAAGCCTATTATCATTCAACTTTTCCCCGGATACACCATAAAACACCAAGTTTATGGTTCTGATCTCCCAGGAAAAGATTTATTGTTAAACTTTGATATTCTCCAAAATCTCAACAAAGTCTCCTGGCTCAAAAAAGATTTGAAATACAAAAACTACGTGTTACCTTGGACCACTCAACCAAATCTTTTTTCCATAGAAAATATCTCTTCCATCAAAGAAACCATAATCCAAACTTCCTATGTTGAATCCCATTCTCAGTTTCTCACCAAATGCTCCAACCCACTTTGAAAAAATCCAGATTTCTTTACTTCTCTTCCCTTTAAGAAAAATGAAGACATCAACCCCACCAAAGCTATCCATCATGGAATGAACCCAGAACATTACCAGCTTGCTCTTCAAGAGCTCCAGCAACTTCAGTCAGAAGGTTTGATTGAGCCCATAACCTCTCAGTGGGAATGTGAAGCATTTTATGTGAACAAAAGAACCGAGCAGATAAGAGGAAAGCTTCGCCTGGTTATTAACTACCAGCCTCTTAATCATTTTTTGCAGGATAACAAATTCTCTCTTCCTCGAAGAAGTGTTCTTTTTGCAAATTTGCCTAAAGTAGTTTACAGACACGAAGTGGGTACAAACACAAAGTAGGTTAAGATCAAAGAGAGAGAATACAAGACACATGATATATTAGGAAAATACTGACTTTCATTAACCTGCCTTTTTACAACGGGGAGAGCTCTCCTTTTATAGGCGTAAGGAGGGACTACAAACTGCTTCTGTCGCAACCTAACCTCTTAGAAATAGGTTTGCACCCCAAGCGTAGGGCTAGGTCGTTGAAAGCATAATAACCGGTAAGACCGGAATCATTCCCACAGAGAAATCTTCTTTAGCGAATTTGGATTAGATGTTGCATAGAGAGTTGTGGCATTCAAGCGGCCAACTTTGGTATTTGATTTGAATAACGAAATTTAAACTTCAAATAAACTAGGTTAAGATGGTCGAGTCAAAGGGATTGATTTACCCACGACTTAGCCATCAAACGGTTTCTTCATCTAACTCAAGAATGGACCGAAACCGTCCGGATCCACTAGACGAATTAAAAGCTGAAGACTACTTATAACTTAATTCAAAGCTCTAATTCAAATTGAACTCATTTAACGCAAGTGAGAGACGAAAAAAAGATCGTTCGCACGCGTAGGATTATCAAGCTCGTAGTACAAGGCGATAAACTTCATTGATCAAAGAAGCCACCAACCCCATGATCAAAACTAGAAATCATGGGTTTAATTCATTCAAAACCTTGAGATTAAGCTAAAGTTAAGAGAAACCATTTAATGGACTAATCCATAGGGTGAACCTCACCCCATGACCGAACCGATTATCTACTCACTCATAATAAAAAGACTAGAAAGCATGCTAAGAAAGGTAAACGTAATTAACCGATAAAAACGAAAATAAACTTGATTTATATAGAGATCTATACAATAGCTACAACATTAATAAACGAGAATTTAACATAAGACAATTACCTTAAGGAGTTCTTGAAGGAAACACAAACAAAAGCTTGAAAGACTAACAATGGAGTCCTAGGAAGAAAGAAAAGACTTAGGCCTAAAAAAAACTAACTAATGGCCCATATCTTCCATAAATGGCATACAAGACTATTTATAGGCCTTACAAAATCAGCCTTACAATGGACAAAAAGGCCCCCAAAATATCCCAAAAACATACTAGAAGTATAAACTTTCCATTAATGGAAGGTTGAAATATTCAGCAAAAAAGGTGCTGGCCGAAGGGCATTGGTACCAATACCTAAAAAATGAGGTGTTGGTACCAATTCAACTGTCTTCTAATTCGGCATGATGGTACCAATACCTAAAAAATGAGGTATTGATACCTTTGTGTGAAAACAGCAGAACAGGGTCAGCTTGGGCCATCATGCCTTGTCGTGCCCCGACGGCCTTCCGATGCTTCATTACATGATCAACGGGACTTGGCGGAGGTATGCCTTATGGCCTTGTACTCTTGGATGCCCTCGAGGACTATCTTCGATGCATTAGGCTCGCTTGAACCACTTTGGCACGTTCCTTGCCAACCTTGACCTCCGGCTAATCTCCGAGGCTTCTTGTGGCACCGTTAGGCTTTGGTAACAATGAGATGAGTACCGGCGGGCATTTGGACACTTGGTTCATCCCGGAACGTTAATTGGCATTGAGATGAGTACCGGCGGGCATTTGGACACTTGGTTCATCCCGGAACGTTAATTGGCATCAAAACTGTCTTATTAGCACGTATTACCTGAAATACACAAAAACGTACCTTACGTGCAATATCGCATAAAAACGACAATATATGTACAAACACAACATATTAGAGGACTTAAGCACCAAGAATATGCATTATTGGGTGCTTATCACAAACACTGGCGCTTACATCACAGATTACCTATACAAACAGTATCCATGCATAATTGGGTCTTTCGTACACCTACCATGGACTTTTTTTACACCTACAAAGTATAATTGAACATTACTGTTCAATCTTAATTGATTAGTCAATCCTACTTTACCTGCCATGAACTTTTACTACGTTATTTACAAGACTTTCACTTCTTCTGAAAAGATCATTACACTTATACTGATTAATACTTTTTACAATAGTACACAACAGTAAACTCCAATAATATTACCCTCTCCTGAAAAGGGAAAGAGGGCACCAAAAGAGACAGCTGGCCTTAACACTAGGATATTATTCAGGATTATCTGAACCACTGCTTCCAGAATAGTCTTCAGTTCTGTCGGTCAAGTAATACTGTTCCAAAAGATATTTTGGCGCCATTCTTCCGGATAAGTATCGGTGAATTTCCAGTTTGCAGATTCATAATGGAGGAGAGATGAGGGCACTTCTGCAGGTGTCAACCCATTGAGTGAACACAGTATTTGAGTCATGACCAGATAATTTCCATTGTGGTCTTGGATGCTCTGAGACTCCTGATATGCAGAGAGGAATATAGTGTGATACTCCTTTCGCCAAGTGAAAGAACCATCTGGATTGGGATGACTCATATTGTTGCGACTTGTCCAAAAAGCAATTGGAGATCTCCGCCTACACTGTTGGGGATTTGTCTAATCTTCCGTTGCCAGTAGGGTATATTTCCAAATAGCAGGAGAAATTTTAAAAAGAAATCTTTTGGAGGTTGAACTTGATTGAACGCCGCATGAGCCAGATAGACCAATACTGTTGATCTATTAAAACAGTCACTTATAATATACACATCGACTAAATAACATAAGATGAATAGGTTCTTTTTTTAAATAAAAGACATTGTGGTAAGACACTTCAAACTGGATGAGAAAAGAATAGACAGGATGGAAAGGTAGACCTTTTATGGGACCTTCATCAAGACCATACTTGAAAATACAGAGATGTTGAAGGTTTTGACACATTTGAATACACCTAGAAAGAAGGGTTAACTCTAAAATATGACACTGAAGGTGGACAGAAAAATTAACTGGATGGAAATAGGAAATCATGGAAAAACAACCATGAATAAAGGAATATGATTTTGTTTTTGAAAATTGGTTGATTTCTTTTTTTGAGCCTTGACAGAAAATTAGGGAGGACATTTATTTTTCCTTTTATGTGAATAGCATCAAAACTCCAATTCAAAAACCAATTTGCCCGTCTGAGTAACTTTGCCTTTGGGAGGTGCTTCTGTTTGAATTTGAGCATGCTAGGAAAGCTCATCATATCAATCTCTATTAGAAAATGATGACCGATTAGATGAAATTCAAACTTCTCAATGTTTCTTTTGATTGCCAGAATTTCTTTGTAAGTAGAGTGGTAATGAAGTTCTGCAGGAGAGCATGCACCACTTTTGTATCCACAAATTCTGCGCTTTTGATCTGTGTTTTCTTCCAAAAGAACTGCTCCCCAATATAGATCAGAGGCATCTGTTTGAAGAACTCTCTTCCCATTTGAAGGTATGGTTAATGGAGGAAGAGTTTTGGCTATGGCTTTTGAGGTCTTTTACGACTTTGGTACAAAGGGCTAACCAAGGAGGAGGAGTTTTCTTTAGTAGAGCTGAGAGAGGAGTTCGGTATAGGGTAAGGTTGGGAATAAAATCAGCCATATAGTTAATTCTAAGGAACTATTGAACTTGTTTGACTGTGAGATTTTCATCTGAAAAATGGTCAAGTTGGGAGGCTATATGAGGTTGGAGGGCATATTGACCTTTAGAGATATGCATCCCTAAAAAATCAGTTTCTGGTTGGGCAAGAAGCATCTTTTTCTCCAAGAGCATGATACCATTGGTTTGGATTAGGGAATGAAAAATTTGTAATAGGACAACATGAGACTCAATATCTGAAGAAAAAAGTAGGATGTCATCAATGTAGACAAGTGCTGAGGATAGAATAGGAGCAAATACCCGAATCATGGTCTTTTGAAACAAGGATGTGGCTGTTTTTAATCCAAAAGGCATGACTGACCACTGGAAGTGGTGATCTGGAATGCAAAAACCAATTTTGGGACGATCATCTGGATGGATGCCTAGGTGCCAGAAACCTATTTTCAAGTCCACCATTTAAACACTTTAGTATAGTATATTTTTTCTAAATATCTCAAAATCAGATGAAGGTACTTTTTTGATGAATCTCTAGGTAGATTTATTCCATAATTGATGTAAAAGGCCTAACCTTAAATCAATTCTCAGATACAATCCTCATAACTCAAAATGCTCAACAATTCTTTCTTCTAGCTTCATTATAGGACTCATCAATTCATACCAATATAATCATTGAAACTTTGAATACCCCTTTTATTCATATATGTAGGTACTCATTTGGATGATGAGAAATAGAGAGATAAGAAATGAGAGTCATTTCTCACTAAATCTCACCATTTTGGTGAGATTGCGTCAGAAAGAGGAAGGGCCAATCAACACATTTATTTTTTGTACTTTTCTCTCCATTTTTTCACCAAAATATTCAATCCAAATAAGGGATTTCACAAGAAACCATAACCCTTTCCTTTCTTTTCTCATGAAACCCCTCCATCCAAGTTGTAAGTGTTAGGAATCAAATTACACTTTCAACCCACAATGTCCCTACGGATCTTAAAAAATATTGTTGCAGAAATCAAACAGCAAAACGAAAATAGTGCTTAGTGAACAGAAAAGACAGAATACACAGATTTTCGTGAAAAATTCCAATGCGAGAAAAAACCATGGAAGCTACACTAGTCTACTATAATCGAAGAATATGGAGTACAAGTCTTCTCTCTTCTATGGGGGAACAGTTTTTTTTTCGCCTTCCTCTCTGTTTTTTTCTGAAAACTCTTAACCCTAATTACATGCCAACTGCGTTATAAATAGATAAGGCCAATGACCAAAATTGCCCCTGCCGAATTGCGAAATACTCCCTCCGTTGTTAAATGAGAGTCCACTTTTATTTTTTCTTGTTATTTTTATTTTGTTTATATCTTTCAATTTATGATATTTTTTTTATGATTTTAAAAATGTTGTCCAATAAAACTAATTGGGATCTATCAAACAAGATCCATATTGGATATTTTTAGCATTATAGAATGAAAGATATAAATAATTTTTTTGAAGTATCCGAAATAGTAACATGAACTCTCATTTAGAAACAGATGAAGAACCGTTTTCACTTGTTCCATAAGGGTCCCATCCCCATGTGAAAGTGTTGTGGTTGGAGTTGTGTGGCTAGTTAATCCAGGACTCCCCACTCCTCCCATGCGATTAATCCAAGACACCCCACTCCCTATTTAGAAATTAGTACTCCTATTTTGTTCAAGCCCTACTCTGCACAATTTTCGCTGTCTGTTTTGGCAATTAATAGTCCAGATTTTAAAAAATTATTCTTAAAATCCGAACTGTCTAAAATAATTTTTGATACGCGCAATTGAGCACTGTAAATTTATTTACGGTTGCTCCGTAAAGAAGTTTTTCACATAAGATTGGTTGCCTATAATTCCATATTTAACTACATTTATGTAAATTGAACCTGTCCAACTCCTCCAAAATCTTAATCCAAATCCTACAGAACTTAGGCAACGACGAGAACAGGTACCCCTCTCTATCTACGCTGATGCAGATGCAAGAGTTGCATGTATCCAACTCCTTTGTAAAGGTTTTTGTACGTGGGATTAACTTCTCTTGTTGTTTTGGTGGTTGGTTATAAAATGTGCTAGTTACCAAAAAAAAGTTACGTAGCCTTCCAAAACCATTACCCCCGATATACAGGTGAGATGAAAAATTCCATGTGTATCAGGCAAGTCCCGTTGCGTATCGGCCTATTTCCCTTTCATGGACTGGTTCACGGCTGTTACAGTCGATACTCGACTGTTACGGGTGAGTTGGGCAATCAAATTTTTTTGGGGGGTTAACAATGATTTCTTAAACATTTAGGACTGCCGCAATTGATAACGTCTGACGTCCCATACTTCAGATACCCTTACAAGACGACCGCTACCGTTACTTGTACCAAAAACCATTATTTAGCGATCAACTATAAGTTTATGGGCTTGGTGCACCTTTTTTTAATGTATATTTTTTTGGTAATACAAGTGCCCCGGACTAGCTTACGCACGTCTCAGACTAATCCCTATAATCCCTATAACTCCTCCCACTTATGCATGGGATGAGATAGCCCCAAGAGTTGTTTGCAAGAAGAAGAATTCAACAGCAAACCCCTATGTCTCAGGCCTCAACCACTTGACTATTGGGGATTCGAACGTCCAAACCCACAAGCAAACGCACACAATCGAAGAAGAAACCAAGAACAGAAAACAATATAAAGCAAGAAAAGAATAAAACACAGAGATTACATGGTTCCGACTTAAACTAATTGCTTAATCGTACGTTCACGAGGTGCTGGGGTGTTTCACAATGATGAAAATATCTCAGAGTTACCAAAGGAGGCAGCCCTAACTTTGCTTTTATATGTGCAAGCAATCTAATACTAGAAAATCCTAAAAAACACTAAAACCTGCGTTGGGCGGAATCCAAAATCTTCCGGGTCATTTTTTACTGCAACTCTAAAATTATCTTCACATCTCAACAATCTCCCACTTGAAGACATGATCAGACATCCAGCCAATCATCAACTATCATCAACACCATCGGCACCCAACCTCCCACTCAAGCTTGGAGACCTACAGAAGCTGAACAAGACTTCAGCTTCTCCACAATAACCACCTTCGTAAACATGTCTGCCGGATTATCCCTTGTGTGAATCTTCTCCAAAGTGAACTGTCCATCCTCCAACAAAGAGCAAATAAAGTGATACTTTATGTCAATATGCTTGGTCCTCGAATGAAAAGGTGCGTTCTTTGCAAGATGCATTGCACTCTGACTGTTGCTGAACAATTTGCAATTGTCCTGTTCCTTACCTAACTCTTTCATGAAGCTCCTTAGCCATATCGTCTCCTTGCACGCCTCCGTGGCTGCAACATACTCCGCCTCTGTTGTGGAAATAGTCACTATTTTCTGTAGCCGCGAGACCCAATCAACTGCTGCACTCCCCAATGTAAAAACATACCCAGTAGAGCTCTTCCTGCTGTCAATGTCCCCTGCTAAATCCGAATCTACATATCCTTGCAAACAAATATCAGAACTTCCAAAACACAAAGCCAAATCAAAAGTACCTCTCAGATACCGCAAAATCCACTTGATTGCCTCCCAATGCTCCCTGCTTGGATTTTCCATAAACCTGCTAACAACTCCCACTGCTTGAGCAATGTCTGGCCTTGTGCTAATCATAGCATACATCAAGCTGCCTACCGCCGAGGCATATGGAACTTTGGCCATGTAGTTCTTTTCTTCATCAGTTACTGCCCCTTTTTTCCCTCGAAAGCTTGAAGTGACTTGCCAACGGTGTGCTAACAGGCTTAGCACCTTCCATGTTGAACCTTTTGAGCACCTTTTCAACATATTCCTCCTGTGACGACTTCAACTTCCGGTTCACCCTGTCCCTATTGATTCGCATCCCAAGGATTTTCTTCGCAGAACCTAATCCTTTATTGCAAACTCCCTGGACAGCTGTGCCTTGAGATTAGCAATCTCATCCATGCTTGAACCTGCAACAAGCATATCATCTACATACAACAAAAGTATGAGATACGATTTACCAAGCTTCTTAAAATAACAACAGTGATCCCCATGACATCTACTGAACTCCGTATTTGTTATAAAAGTATCAAACCTTTTATACCACTGCCTAGGCGCCTGTTTCAACCCATACAGACTCCTTCGAAGCTTACATACCTGATCTTCATTCCCTTTGACAACATAACCCTCTGGCTGATGCATATAAATATCCTCCTCCAAATCCCCATGAAGGAAAGCAGTTTTAACATCTAACTGCTCTAAGTGCAAGTTCTCAACAGCTACAATATTAAGGACACATCTGATAGTACAAATCTTTACCACAGGAGAAAAGATTTCGGTGTAGTCAATACCTGGTTTCTGCTCAAAACCCTTTACTACCAACCTCGCCTTGTACCGTTTGTTCCCATCAGATTCTTCCTTAAGCGTGTATACCCATTTGTTGTGCAAAGCTCTCTTTCCCTTGGGCAACTGAACCAAGTCCCAAGTTTGGTTTGATAAGAGAGAATCCATCTCATCATCCATTGCTCGCTCCCACTCTCCCTTGGTCTCCACCTGTAATGCTTCCTTAAAACATTCTGGTTCACCACTATCAGTTAACCACAAATAGTGTAAAGCAGGAGAATAACGCATTGGTGGTTTAAGGGTACGTATAGACCTCCTGAGTGGAGGAGTCTGAGAATCTGCCTGTGGAGTAGGTTGTATATTAATATCCTGAGGCTGTAAGACATTACTGTCAGGGATCCCCTCAAACTCTACAAAGTCTGAATTTTCATTAGCCTCATCAGGTTGATTCTGTCTATTTCTATACAAAACAGACTCATTAAATACCACATCCATACTCCTGTGTATTTTTCGATTTTCAAAATCATATAGCCTATACCCATAGCTATCAGTACCATAGCCTATGAACATGCAGTTTCGAGACTTAGCATCAAGTTTACCCCTTTCACTCGATTCAATATGCATATAGGCCATGCAACCAAATACTCGTAAATGAGATAAATTTACCTCTTTACCTGACCAAGTCTCCTCCGGCAATCCAATGTTCAAAGGAACTAAAGGTCCCCTATTGATCAAATACGCTGATGTATTTACTGCGTTAGCCCATAATTGCTTAGGTAACCCAGCATGTAGCCTCATGCTCCTTGCGCGCTCTAGGATCGTCCTATTCATGCGCTCAGCAACTCCATTCTGCCTTGGCTTCTTTGGGATCGTTTTCAACCTTCGAATCCCATTTGCAGCACAGTAAGCCTCAAACTCACCATCACAATACTCGCCGCCATTATTAGATTTCAGACACTTCAATTTCTTTTCTGTTTCATTCTCAACTAATGCTTCCCAATTCTTGAAAACACCAAATACATCAGATTTATACTTGAGAAAATAAACCGATAATTTTCTAGTAGCGTCATCAATGAAAGTAACAAAATAACATGAGCCACTAAGAGAAGATAACTGAGATGGTCCCCACACGTCTGTATGAACCAGCTCCAACTTCTCTGATTTTAGAGTTCTTGCCACCTTTGTAAAGCTAACTTTCCTCTGTTTTCCGAAGATGCAATCCTTACAGAAGTCCAAGTCTAGCGACTTACAACCCGACAATTTCCCTTTTGACAACATTACTTTCATCCCCTTTTCGCTTATGTGACCCAGCCTACGATGCCACGTAGTACAATTAACCGCTGATGCTGCCACTGCGATGCTACGATAAGTACCCGAAGATACATATAGGGTTCCTTCCTTTTTACCACGAGCCACAACCAGTGCCCCTTTGCTCATCTTCCAAACGTCTGATGTAAACGATGTGACCACTCCACCCTTTGACCACTGACCCACCGCAATAAGATTCTTTGTTAGACTAGGTACATGTCTAACATCCTTCAATTTCAGTACTGTCCCGTCTGTCTGAGTCATATACACATCCCCTTTCCCAATTATGTTGCAAGTTTCATCATCACCCAGATAAACCTTTCCAAAGTTTTCCTGCACATAATTCTGTTGCACATTCATGCGTTAAGTAGCATGAAATGAGGCTCCCGAGTCTACAATCCAAGACTCATTATGAGAATCCAGCGAACAAATCAAGGATTCATTATCCGATTCCTCGGAAACATTGACGGTGTTCTTACCCCCCCTGATAATTCCTGTTTTGCTGCTTTTTCGGTGGTGCCTTACAGTCTCGCTTCCAATGCCCCATCTGACCACAGTTCCAACAACCTTCAGGTTTCACTTCTCTACTATGAGATTTACTCCTGCCCCTGTTCTTTGAACCCCCTCTTTCCTTGCCCTTGTTGCCTCCCCTATTCGTAGACCTGCCTCTGTCCTCTGTACTAAGTGCTAAACTCGAAGCAACATCCTCACCCGATAATCTCCTCCTAGCCTCTTCTCCTAATATCAATCCAGTAACATCCTCCAATTTAATTGTTACAGACCCGGAGGAATTACTCACTGCCACGATAAGTCCATTCCAACTTTCTGGCAAACTCAATAGTAGAACAAGAGCTCTAATCTCATCAGCAAAATTAATACCCACGGATTCTAACTGATTCGTGACCGTACTAAATTCATTCAGATGTTCAGCAACAATAGAGTTTTCAGGCATCTTTAGGTTAAACAATTTTTTCATAAGATATACCTTGTTCACCGCAGAAGGTTTCTCGTACATCTTTTCTAGGGTTTTGAACAAATCTGTTGTAGTCTTTTCTTTGGCAATATTCGACGCAACCAACAGCGCGAGGCTCAATCGCACAGTCCCCAAAGCTTTGCGATCCAAAATATCCCAATCTGCTTGTTTTATGCTTTCTGGTTTTGTGCCACTGATCGGATGATATAGATCCTTCTGATACAAAATATCCTGCATTCGCATCTTTCAGAAAGCATAATTCATACTAGGGCTGTTACGAACCCGACCGGACCGAAAAAACTGACCGATCAGTTCGGTCTTCGGTCGGGGTGGTTGCGGGATTTTCTCGGTTCGGTCCACCCCGAACCGACCGAACCAAATTCGGTTCGGTCTCAGTTTTGTTGCATGTTAGTCAGACCGAACCGAACCGAACTGCCCGAAAACCCCGAACCGAACCGAACACCCCGAACCGAACCGACTTAATTTATTATATATATATATATATAAATATATTTATGTAAATCGATTTAATCTGGACCGTCAATTAAATTTTGTGCTTATCTACACCATTCATCACCCAAACCCTACTTCAGAACTTCTTTTACTCTCATCTCCTTACATTTCACTGCAGCAGGCCAGCAGCCACAATTTCTCCCTTTCATCCTCTCGTTCTCTCTGCTCTCAGCTTCTCTCTCGCCGATCGGCGAGGCTGCGTGTATCTCTCACCCTCTCTGGCTCACTGCTCACAGCCGCCAAGCCCACCAGGCCACCACGCCTCCCTCACCTTCTCGGAAACGGTGGAACCCTCCGGCCTTCTTCTCAGCTCCTTTGGACAGAGAGAACGAAAAATCCTTTCATAGATCGGGCTTCTCTTGATCGAGTAAGGTAGTAAGCTCTAGCTCTCTCTCTCTCTCTCTCTCTCTCTCTCTCTCTCTCTCTCTCACATCTTAGATCCGTTAGCCAGCATTCTCTAATTGATTCTTGTGGGTTTAATTTGGTCGAAATTTCTATTAGAAGCATGTGTACCAAAACATCCTCTCTCTCTTTTTAAGTTTCTGCAATATGAAAATAAGAACATAATATTTACCCCAAAAAAAAAAGAAAGAACATAATTATGTTTTCATCGGACCAAACCTTTTAAGCATTTTTTCAGTTGACGAGTCTCTGCATCTTTTTTCATTTCATTGCCAAAATGTTATTGCAGGTTCGCAGTCTAGTGGTAGTATTATGTTTTTGAGCTTTCTGCAAATAGATTATACAGAACATCTATGTCAGTTACTTGTTAATAAGCTTAAAACTTTACAACAGACTAAGCAACCTATGCACTCACAATGCTAGCTTTTGCTTCATCAGATTTAGCAGAAGCCATTGCTTTGTTGTGCTCAGCCATACCCTGAGTTAATTTCTTGATAGTAGCCCTAGCTAGCTCTTCAACGCTACTTAACCTGTCTCACCAGCACACTTACAAATGTTAACTAATATCTCCAAATGCAAATAAACAGTAAAATGATTTCTAAGTTAGGGCTTTTGTTTTGCTTTCACTTCTCAGGTTCATCTCTCGTCCCTCATCTCCACCAGAACCTCCTTGATAACGCCGGTGAAATGTCTGACCGTGAGCATGAGGTATTCAATCTCAAAACTCTATATTTTTGTTGAAAATAAGATTTTTGTTAAATAGTTTAATGGGTTTAGTGTTTACAATTTACATACTGAGAATTTTTGCATGAACATGAGGTGATGGACTGAAAATTAGATTAGTGTACGAACAACATGAAAATCAGATTGTGATTATGTTGGTTTTAATTTTCTACTGTGTTAGATGGATGATATGGATGATGATGACATTATGGATGAAGGTGCTGAGTTTGATATCCCTCAAAATGCTGAACTAAATGATGATTTGATGCCTGAAATTAACAATGAGTCTGAAAAAAAGAAGGTTGTTGGTCTAAAAAAAAGGGCTCCATGCTGGAAGCATTTTACAACTATTACACCGGAAGGTCATCCGAAACCTAGGGCTGCATGCAATTGGTGTGGTGTCGATTATGCTTGTCACTCGAAGTTAAATGGTACTAAATCACTAACTCATCATCTAGCGTATCAGTGTACCAAATATCCACCAAGTAAGAAATTTGCAGGTTCTAGGCAAAAACTCCTTAGTTTTCAAAAGAAAGAACACAATGGTGAAACAAGTGCAAACCTTTTGCCTGTGGCCTTTAGTGTTGATGCTTGTAAAAGGGCACTAGCGAGGATGATAACAATTGATGAGTTGCCTTTTTCATTTGTTGAGGGTGAAGGATTCAAAGATTTTATTAGTGTCGTTCAACCAATGTGGAATCCTCCTCGTAGGCTTGTGATGGCAAAAAAAATCATGGTCATGTATGAGGAGGAGAAAAAAACATTGAAACATACACTCAAGCATCAAAGGGTTTGTCTTACAACGGACACTTGGACTTCGGTCCAAAATCTGAATTACTTGTGTCTTACGGGTCATTTTATTGATGAGAATTGGAGGTACCAAAAGAAAATTCTGAATTTTTGTGTTGTTCCTAATCACAAAGGTGATACTCTTGTAATTGTTTTGTTTGGATTGAGAAGTTCTACCATGGGTACACAAATGTAATTGTTTTGTTTGTCTACAAATTCTTGTTTTAATTTATCGAGTTGATTTTGAACTCCCTTAATTTCTTTCTTATGTTTTCCTTGGCAGGGTATGGCTTGATGTGTTGAGGTGGTGACGGCGAAATGTTTTGAATTGGTGATGTTTTGGTAGTGAATTTGAAATGTTTTGTAAACTTTTAATGTTAATTTCGTGTTGTATTTTGTAATGAAACTAACGTAGTGAAGTGAATGGTGACTCCGTGACTGTGATTGTGACTGTGAAGGGTGATTGGTCAAAAAAAATTAGTGAAGGCCTGAAGGGTGACTGTGTTTTATTTGGGTGACTGTGTTTTATTTGGGTAGATCATCGTGAAAATTGACATCAATGGGGTTTCTGCTTTTGTTATTTGATTTTGTTTCTTATGTTTGCTCGGGTGTTTGGGAATACCCATCATAGGGATTCATATTGCCGAAATTAGCATGCTTGGGTGATTGTTATTTTGTCATTTTGTTTCTTATTCCAGCTTCAATCAGCAACTTCTTTTCAAGGCAAATAGAAAGAAACACAGGTGGATTGTTTGCTTTGGAGAAAATGGCCCATATAAAAATGGCCCAAAACTAAGTGAAAAGAATGCTAAAAATGGCCTATATATAAATAGGTGAAAATGGACTCTTATAAAAATGGGCCCACAATGGCCTAACAGTCCATTATTTTCAAAATGGCCCAAACGGCCCAATTAAGGCCCAATTAAGGCCCATTTCGGGGTGGACCGAACTCCCCGACCTCACCCCGAACCGAACCGAACGGAAATTAATACCGGTCGGTATCGGTCCCGGAATAAAGTACCCCAAACCCGATCGGTTTCCGGCAAAATCACCCCGAACCGAACCGAACCGAACCGACCGAATAACACCCCTAATTCATACCATTGAACTTCTCGATCTTGTATTTTTCTTCAACCATTGTGTAAACCCTCGACCTCCTAACTCGGAGCTCTGATACCAGTTGTTGGGGATTCGAACGTCCAAACCCACAAGCAAACGCACACAATCGAAGAACAAACCAAGAACAGAAAATAATATAAAACAAGAAAAGAATAAAACACAGAGATTACGTGGTTCCGATTTAAGCTGATTGCTTAATTGTACGTCCACGGGGGTGCTGGGATGTTTCACTATAATGAAAATAAGTCAGAGTTACAAAAGGAGGCAGCCCTAGCTTTGCTTTTATATGTGCAAGCAAGCTAATACTAGAAAACCCTAAAAAACGCTAAAACCTGCGTTGGACGGGACCCAAAACCTTCCGGGTCATTTTTTACTGTAACTCTAAAATTGTCTTCACATCTCAACAATACCACCCCCGGGTTGGGCTCAGTGCACCTTGTTACGTTCTATTGTTTTATACGTAGGTCTCATGTATGGGGGTTTCTTATTGGTGTGGACCTATTTAAGTGGTATCCTATTTGTATCAGGGTTACACTCCTCTATGGCTTTGGACTTGTGTAAAGGTTATAAATACAATGGGTTGGTCTCAACTCTCGCTCACCAATTCTGCAGTCTCTTGATTAGACTTAGCAACTAAAGGCGAGAGAGTAAGAGAGTAGAAGGCCACCCCACCCACGGTTGATATCTTTGAACTGGCATACTCTGATTGCCATAATGGGGATAATAAATATTGGGCGCGGAAAAGTTAAAAGGTATTGGCCTGGCAAAGCTCCTGAATGGGCAACTTTTGCGGATGAAGATGTGGGAATTAGGATGACTGGAGCAGTTGCCCTGGAGAATGCTTTCCATAGTCAGGAAGATTCACATATTGTTAGGCGGGATGATGATCGTAGGCTGATTCGTCTGGCTGAGAGTAGAATGAATAGCCGCGGAGATATAATAGCTGATCATAAGAGGATTCGACTAGCTGATGATACTGTGTCGACAATAAGAGGAGGAAAAGATAACAAAAGAAGGATCGACTAGTTTAGATGAAGATGCCTTGGAGGAAAGGAGAAGGACACTTGGGGAGAAGTTGCTTAAGAGGCAGCAGGAAGAAGAAGCTGCGTTTATTCCAGAAGAAGAAGAGGAGTTTGAATATGAGACCGACTCTGAGAATGAAATGACGGGGCTGGTGTTGGTGAAGCCAGTCTTTGTTTCAACATCAGAAAATGGCACCATAGCTGAGCGTGAGAGACTTGAGGCACGAAAACGAGCACATGAGGAAATAACATAGAAGCGAATGGAAGGACGAAAGTTGGAGACGAAGTGGATTCTGGCTCAGGAGATCTGGAAGGATGAACAATTTCAGAAGAATATAGAATTAAGGGAGGCTAATTTTGCCGATATAGACACTGATGAGGAAGTAAAAAAGGAAGAGGAACTTGAAGCATGGATGGTGAGAGTGATTGCAGGGATCAAGAGGGATAAGGAGGAGCCAGGGGCAATGTCGAAGTGGAAGGAAGAGACGGAGAAGGTGAGAAATATGGCCGAGGAAGAAGAGATGGAAAATGTGAAACTTGAGCTCCCACGAAAGAAGAGATGGAGATTTATGCAGAAGTATCAGCACAAAGGTGTTTTCTTCCAGTCGGGTGCCAATGATTGTGCTTCTACCACTGTCGTTGGGAAAGATGAGATATACAAATGTGATTTCTCTGATCCAACCAGAGAAGGTAAGATGGACAAGACAATACTACCCAAGGTCATGCAGGTGAAGCACTTTGGTCATAGAGGGAGGACAAAATGGACCCATCTAGCCAATGAGGACACAACTGATTTGAGCAATCTGTAAGTCCAACATCTATGCTTTTTACTTTTTGTTAATTTTTTTTGCACTTCTCTACCTTTAATTACTCTAGTATCTTAGCAAATGTTGATGTGCTTCAGCTTGTTCCTGGAATAAATCTGAAAATAAAAGAGACTTGCTCGTGCAGTTTGGTCAACTTGTACGCTGTAAACCTGTTATAAGGCTGTTTCAAAATGATGTATTTTCTGGCTTCTATATGGGGCTGAAAAGTTCCCGCTCATTCTCAATGGGAAGTAGTCAAAATAATGAAAAGGTATCCTGTTGAAACTTAATTTATTGTCATGGTTAAGTTATATTTAGAGCACTGATGTAGGACAGCCGGAGGACTTAAGGGGAACAAAGAACTGGGGTTTTGGAGATGTGAGTAGGGGATGTTTTAGTGCCAATTTAGGTTGTTTGGGGCTGTGAATAGTAATCTGAACAGTAGCAAAGCTGTTAATAACTAAAAACAAGAATAAAAGAGACGAATAGAAGAAGTCAAGAAGATAAGCCTAGGAATCACTCCAACAAGCATTAGGCATCACACCTAGGGTTTGATTGCATTGCACAATCCATCAAAGAGGCTGTAAAGCTCTGAATTTTCTGTAATATTAATCTCCCTCCTTATTGAAGCATAACATGATTATATATAGACTAGAGGTTTCCTTATCTAAATAAGGAAACTACAAGAGACTTCATAATTTCAATAAGGAAACTACTAATTGACTCCCAAATAAAACATAACGAAAATACCAAATAAATAACTTGACCCACGAGACGACCCTTGGGTGACCCCTACAAAACTAACCAGTGACATAGGATATAAAAATAGAAGTGAAACAAGACTCTATAAGATTAAAACATAATTATGCTAACTCCCAAGTAGGTTGAGCATCATCGAATGCATGCTAAATTAAAGCTTGAGTCTTGGAGACATCTCGTCCACGCCTCTTTTACACTTTGAGAGGTTGCTGCTACTTGTCTCCATCAAGCACTCCCTTACTAATTATTGTTTCTTGTAATACAGGTGGACATATCCTCTTTGGGCCAAATAAAGTTCAAAATTGGCGGGAATCAATGCACCTATTGCAAAACCTAGAGGAAGCAAATAGCTCAAGGCTGGGCCTGGGGAGTGTCTGTGAAATATAACTGCAGGAGTCTGCTTCATCTTCATCTCTCTCTGTTGGGTATACGAAGGCTATCCGATGCATGCACGTCTTGGCGATTTAGGAGGTTGGACATGATTTAACATCTTGAACTTTGTGGTTGGATGGTAGGAAAATTGGATGAAGTTATTTTTTCTAGTTGTATCAAAGAACAGCATCTTCCACTTGCGTGAAACATTGTTTTTAGTTAAATGAGATCCATTTTAGTAGCAACTCTTTTTTTTTTTTGAACAGCCATTTTAGTAGCAACTCAACCAGAGCACTATGACAATAAGCTGTAATCAACAGGAACTCAGGAAGAAATAGAATGCGAGAGAGAGAGAGAGAGAGAGAGAGAGAGAGAGAAACGCGGTTTCTTTTCTCTCCTAATTTGTTTGTCGTTTGAGATGGAGAGTTGTACTCTATATGTTTGATTTTTTGTCTACAGAGGAAATAGGTTGCAGGATTTTGGCATTGAGCAGACCAAGAGCTGGGCATTCCTTAGAAACAGCAGCGCACAGGTCTATTGGACTTCCTTTCTCTTTCTCCATGCAGTAACAAGCTTTAAGAACATTTGAAAATGCGCTTAAGGTCTTTAGGATAATTAGAAACTTAGAATCAACTGTCAAGTAACAATACCCATATGATAAGCATTGCATCCAAGAGCCTTAGATACAGCTATATAATACGTAGTATGATTATAAGGAAGATATTCAGATGAGGCTAGAAAAGCTTGCTTTGTTCGTTGGGATAACAATGGGTCCAAAGGTTGTTTTCTGTTGGGGCTGCTGTTTTTTCTGAAGCAGCAGAGAAAGCTTCATTGGCGTGTACAGAGCACTGACCGGTCCATAACCTCATCTCATTTCTTGCTTATATATCTCTGACATCGACTCTTCTTCTGTTTACCTTTGAGAGATTGGACTGCACTGCTGTTAGCGTTAGCTAGAATTTAGTGATGCATATGCTGACATTAGCTAGCATTCTCATTTCCTCTTGTATTACATCTATGGGTAGTGTTGGGGAAGCATGTTTTTTGTGTATTCACATCTGGTAGTAAATACGTTTTCTTGTCCTTCTCATTTCTACTTGACGGAAAGTTATACATAAGAAATCTCTAATATGTAATGCTACTGGCTGATGTAGTCTCTATTAAGCTGCATTATTTGTATGATTTCACAAGTATATTTACAGTCTCATGGTGGTATTCTTGCAAGCATACCAGCATATCAGGTAGTTCAAGAAAATCATTTTGGCGCCTTTGTTATGCTCTTATTATCAATGGAAACAGTTGAAGTTTGATCCACCAAATCCCGGTGATCTAGGTTATGCTGATTCATTGCTCAAGAAGCATGAGATAGTGCCACAACGTTGCTTGTTAGCAGCATTCTGAGAAGCCTTCCCTTTCCCCATAGCTCTTCTGTTGTCCTTGGCCCCCAATCAATTGGCCCTTGGACGAGGGTGTTGGGTCCCCAACTTTTGGGTTTGCCATTACCTTGGGACTGTTCACATCCCCTATTCTTGCTATGGGAGCCAGCGTCCCTCTGCTTAGCTTCAGCATAGTCCGTTAGGCACTCGGCTGGCCCTTGGACGAGGGTGTCGGTTCCCCCACTTTTGGGTTGCCATTACCTTGGGACTGTCCACCTCTCCTATTCTTGCTTTGGGAGCCAGCGTTCCTCTGCTCAGGTTCAGCATAGTCCGTAAGGCACTCGATTCTAGCCCATGCTTAAAAGCCTCCAAGAAAAAGAAGAGCTCATCCTTCCCAGACATATCCTTGATGCCAAGCATAAGAGCCGAGAATTTCTTGCCTTAATCAAGGATAGTGCCAGTATGCTTCAGATCCCGTAAAGCACGACGGGCATTATTCTCCATGTTCTCGGGGAAGAATTGTAACTTCAACTTTTCCTTAAGCTTATCCGAGAGCCAAGAAAGCTGTTTTCTTGGGCTTTACGAGTGTTACGGGATACATGCTTTGGTGGCCCGAGTCAAAGAAGGTCATTATCGGCAGGAATGTAACATCCAAGGAATTAGCTATATGCTACAACAGGTTCCTTACAAGGAGAATTAGAGCCAAGGGCTCAGCAGCAGGTGAAGCATGCAAAGCACTCAGAATAGGCGGAGGTTTGAGACTCCCCTTGTTCGAGCAAGAACAGTTCAAACTGTCAACCGTCCTCAGGATCAAACTGTTGATCAGGACACCATTACTGAGGAGGAGGCTCTATATGCTCAGGAAGTTCCACGACAACCAGAGTCCATGTTTGAGCGCTACCCTTGGGTAACAATCTTGATTTGAATATGACTTTCTTCCCTCCTTCGCATAGACCCATTGAGTCATTGACTACAACGATGTGTTCTCCCTTGTCGTCAAACATTGCTAGCATTGCTCACCCAGTTTGACACTGAATTAGCTCAACTTGATGCCAAAACCGCTTTTCTATATAGAGAGCTACATGGCTCAACTAAATGATTTCAGAATAGCAGGGAAGGAAAACTGAGCTTTTGATGAACAGGGCCTGGCTGCCCTATATAAGTAGAGATCTGGATATTGCTTTTGCACGAGAGAGTGAGAAACAATACAAAAGTCAAGACGAGTGTGGGAGAGTGATTGGTAATCCTCCACAGAAATACAAATCTGTTGCCCCCCGTGGATGTACCCGTTCATTGCAGAACGGCGTAAATCTTGTCTTGTGTTTGTTGTTTGGTTCAGATCTTTTTGCGTAACATTTTTCTCCAATTGTGTTAAATCCAATATTCCTCTTATGGCAACCCTAAAATACATCTCTAACTAGCTTCATCAAGGAAGAAACTTCACCTAGTTATCTGTGAACAAGTAAAACAAAGAAAAGAAAATTCCAAAGAAACAGAGATAAGGGACTCTAAAACCAGAAAAAATTGGTAATTGGCACTCTGGAATTATAGGCTGCCAAACACAGTATGATATTCCTCTTATGTCACTCATCTGCCAATCCATTATCAATATTCATAAACAGAACTTCACCAATCCAAAAAGCTACTAGCAAAGATGAAATGAAGGCAATAATAGCCCATGATTATTGAAGAAAGTAACCAGACAAGAAAAGCGCAAAGCTCAGCAACAAGCCACCGTATATGAGGACAGCCTTCTGGCCAGAGGTAAGAGTATTACCACCCAACCCAAACTGCTGGTTCTGAGCAAAACCAGCAATCTCCACACTCTTGCTCTCGAAGAAAGTCTTGGCAGCCCCGCACGTGGGGCAACGCCAGTCCTCCGGCAGCTTGCTGAACTGCATCCCCGGCGGGACCGGGTACGCCGGGTCCCCGGCCGCCTCGTCGTACTTGTACCCGCACGACTTGCACTCGTATATGCCCGTGTTCAGCACGGCAAACTTCTCTTCCAGCCTCCGCCTCTCGTCGAACGGGAGCTCTTGTTGCTGTGGAGGATAATCATCGGAGGCGGGTGGTGTTTCTGGGTTATCAGGGGCTTGTTCTGAAATGGGTTTGTCCTCTTTGGATACGTCGATGGATTTTGCAGTGAAAATATTGAGGTTTGCGTGTTGTTTGCGAATAGTAGCAGAGATAAAGTGGGTTTTGCTGCCGAGGAGGAGAGGTGGGAATGGGAGGTTAGGTGTTGGTTTGGGAGGAGATGAGGAGGAGAGGTGGAAACTGAAGGTGGGTCTAGTTGTTGCAGAAGCCATCAGTGGGTATTAATGGATGTTTGTATACTCTCTCTCTCTCCCTCCCTCTCTCTCTCTCTCTAGGAAATGGTAAGTGACTGTGTGTGTGTGTTTCTGCTAAATTGTGCTGGTGCTACTGTGACTGTGGGTGGAGGAGAAATCCAAGGGATCCATCTGGAAGGGACATAGGCATATGCTGCTTGAGGAAAGAGAGGTTCAGGATAGGGTGGGTTAGGGAAAATTATTGAGTAGTCCTCCCAGAATAATAGGTCAGCATATCCCAATGGTTTCGGTTAAATTTTACTTTTGTCCCCTCAACTATCCAATTTTTCCCAGTTTTATCATTCATCAATTGATTGAACCTATTGAGTCCTTAAACTTTTCAAATTGATATCCTCTTAATCAAAAATTTTGTATTTACAATCTATTTATTGAACGACGGCTACTGTTTCTTTACTGGCATCAACCTTAAGGCTCATTAGAGTCACTCAGTCCGGTGATTAGTGGAGGAAATTTATCACAAACTGTGAGGTCCATATACACCTTGTATGTATGAACAAGATGTCAAGAAAAAAATATTCTTTTTCCTTTTATAATACGGTTAAGAACATTGCATGCCCATAAAGCGTCGTTTAGAACTCTGCATGCCTATTTTCAAGTCAAACTGTTTCTATTTCTCATCTAAAAGATTTCATGAGGTAGTCTGAATGACATGTATAATCCAAAATCAGATACAAATAACCCAATGATGATGCCCCCCATTCGTTACCTTAGCCCAAGATCTATCAATAGTGACACAAAGATCGAGCGTATCTATGGAGTCAAATGTATTGTTTTTGGACCTAAATCAGACTCCGAGTTTGTCGGTGCTTGGGGTTGTTCTTTTTGCCGGGTATAGATTGCTGGAGGCTTTCGTGCCACAAGTATTCGATAGCTCCAATTTGTACTCGATCAGTATCGAGTGAACCCCAATTGGCTAGGAACTGAATCCCGTGCTTCTATGGGTCCTGGTCACAATGGCGACACTATGGACTAGTTAAGGGAGCTAGACACCAAAGTGTTATTGATTCATTTGTTTTGGTTAGTTAACATTTTCTGCATTTTTTTTCTTTGTTAAGCAGCTTTGCAAACAAATAGGCACCTTGCAAGCCAAGTTTCAGTTGGTTAGAGCATCCCCAACGGGGGATGGAAACCAGGTTATACCTATAATACAATCCGGATGCAAAAAACATATGCTCCAATGGGGATGCAAAATGTTACAAATCGGGTTGCAAAATGGCACAGATGGAAAAAGAAATAGATATTTCCATCCCCATTTGACTACAACTATAATTGACAGGTCATCAATCCAACTGATTTTACCAGATTTTTGGACAGCCGGAGTTACCTGAATTCGTCAGAAAGACGCCGCAATTTGCAAGAACACGCAAAAATCCGCAAGAACACGCCGGAAGGTCTCCGGAAACTGATTTCAAAGAGGGATTCGATTTTTGTCGCCGTCGGATTCAGGATTGACGACAAGGCTAGGGAGCTGGCGGCGGATTCAGCTTTCCGAAACTCTTGTCGAGTCCCTTCCCTTCTCTTCTCTACTGGGGGATTCACAATCAAACCAGAGGAGTGAGCTCTGGTTCGGAGAGAGAGAGATGAGAGTAAATGACTGAAGTAAATTGTATAGATTGTATAGTTGACAGTGGATGAGAGTAAATGACTGGAATAAAATGGTGTAGATGAGAGTGGATGGGAGTTGGGAGTAAATGACTAAAGTAAATGATGTGGTTGAGAGTTGATGAGAGTAAATGAATGAAGTGTAATTGAAGTGGATGAGAGTTGGTGTCCAAATTGCTCCTATTTTTGGATGGAAGTTTGATTTTTTTTTTTTTGCGGAATTAATTTTTTTTTAAAAGTCCTCGATTACCAGATACCATAATTATTTTTTAACGGAAGTAGTACTTGAATTAGGGTTGAGAAAGTTGGGGAAAATTAAGGTGGAGGGAAAGTTAGTTAATTATCCATCCCTTTTTTACATCTCACCATTGGAGATGTGTGAGTTATATTTGACATCCAATTAATTTTTAACCACTTTTTTCATCTAAAATAACTATCCATCTGGATGCAAAATACATCACCATTGGAGTTGCTCTTATATTGCAAGGGTGTAAAATCCTAGCTTGAGGTAGACCAATTGAGACTAGTACCCAAGCATGTAGTTTGGGACTCGGCTCTGGTCCGATCCAGTTCCTCCCCTTCAGTTCGCTCTCCAGTTTTTGAGCTTGTTGAGAACACTGGCCATGTCAAAAATCACTTCAATCCGATACCGATTGATAGGATTTTCTAAAAAGCGTTAGTTCCGAAAAATTTGTCAAATAGGTTGCAATCCGGTGTTGCACACCTCTTTTATTACAAGATTAATGCATTTCGAAGTCATATCAAACGGTATCCGATCTATGTGATTTTTCATGTGGCTTAAGTTTTCGACGAGCTCTAAAAAATGAACGGTTCCGATCATTGCTGTTCAGGCCCACAAATTGTCGAAACTGGACAACGGACTTGAGGGGAAGAACTGACCAGAGCCGAGCCAAGTCCGTTCCTCCCCTCCAGTCCGCTGGGATTAGAATGTATCCTATAGGACAAGGATCCTGTTAAGGTATTTTGTCATGCTTGTTAATAGGTTAAATCACCCACCGTGACTTATGGTAGGCATTAATCCCAAATTTTAGGGACACTCCAATATTTTTACTACTTGGATTTGAGTAGGACATTTTTTAAGCCCAATAGAATGAAAAAAAGAGAGCCCAATTTGCGGTAATGAGTTAGTCTAACACATCATCTCATAAGCTCAAGTGCCCAACTCCAATATTGTGATTGTTCTGTAAAAATTGTTAAGTATTAGTAACTCTTTAAGGACACTCTTTTTTTTTTTTTTTTTAATCAGGCCTTGAGTACTAAAAACCTTTGGGCTGACCCTGCATATGCTAAGAATTCACTAAGATTAAAAATCTCCCTAAAAGTCCAAGAAGTTTTAAGATATCAGTGTAGGCATGTGAAATTTCTAGCCTATCACAAATCGCCACATGTTGCTAGGGCATACAAATTGACCAATCAAATGTCGCCAAGTGCTTATAAGTCAAAGTCAAAGTTTCATGGACGGGCCAATCAAGTGATGCCAAGTGTCAGTGGTCAAAAGTCAGAGACATGTAAATGGACCAATCAAATGGTGCCACGTGTCAAAATGACACAGTTATTATTTTATCAAGTCCGGCCAATCAAATTAGGGTAATTGGTAAATAATAATATATCTCTTTATATATAATTACCTTTTCTAAAATAAAAAGAAAGGAAAGATAATTATCAAATTATTATTATTCCTTTTTCAATAAAGGAAATAATTAAAGAGATCAATATGGAAGGTTAGGGTTGGAGTCTCCACCCAAACCCTTATAAATAGAGGTGTTTCCTCTCATATTTTTTCCATCTGCACATTGAAGCAAAAAGCTCCAGAGCTCTGAAGATCGAAGCCTTCAAATCCTTCAGAATTCTTCAAGTGTGCATCCAACAAGAAGGTTCTTCGAATCGAAGCCTCGAAGAACATTCAATCCAAGTTATCAACTTCTTTGCAAATCACGGAGAAGATTCCGCCGTTTGATTCGAGATCAAGCACAAAGCCCTCGTTTCAACAATCGAAGAGAAGAATCAGAAGACTTTATTTTCTTTGATTAGAAAATAGATCAGAGATTGTAAACCCTAATATCATACATCAATAAAATTGACTCTTGTTCAACATTTTTCCGTCTTTTTCGCAGACTCGAAATTTGTGTTCAACAGATTTTGGCACGCCCGGTGGGACTTTCTCTGCTTCTCATCTCTTCTCTTCAACAAATCAAGCAAACTCTCAATGGCCGCTAAGAAGAACAGTTCCAAGGCTTCAAAGGCTCCTAAGAACAACAGTTCAAAGGCCCTTCAAGCTAAGGTTGTACGTTTCAAGTCTTCAACCATTGCAAATCCTGGCTCTGGATCTCATGCTAGAAGTGGTGGTCCAATAACTCGAAGCAAGTCAAAGGCTGCAGCACAAGCATATGCACAAGCCTCGCTTCTACCTAAACCAAACTCTGCCGTTGGTGCTGATCTACAGAAAGCATCGCTAACCTTCACAAGCTCACCAAAAGGGAAGGAAGGCGTCTCTACCATGGAGGCAGCAAAAGACATGGCAGCCATCATTGACAATCCCTTTGTTTATCCTCCCATGCTTCTTGAGTCTGCTTCAGAAATTCAGAAGAACACGGAAGAAGGCTATTCATGCAGTTCTGACTCCACCTCTTCTCGAAGCACTCCTCTGTCAAACCTCAATGCCTTCACCAAGTCTGTCAGTTCTTCAATCATGGATGTTATGACGATAAATGCGGTCAATCTAGAAGAGCAGGTTGCTTCCTTGGCCAAAGCAATTGAGGGCTTGTCAAAAACCGTAGAAGAGCGCGATTCAGAAATTGCCTTCCTCAAGAACAAAATAGAAACTATGGGGGATTCAAGTCAAATTGGGTCTTCAAACAAACATAAGGAGGTACCAAAAGAATTTTCGCTTTCTGGTGATGGTACAATTCCCATGGATCAGCTGAAGGATTTCATTTTAGGCACTATCAAGCAAAAGTATGAGGAGGCACCGAAGTCTTCTTCTACTTATGCTAAGCCTTATACTCGAAGGATCGACCTTTTGAGGATGCATGTTGGCTACCAGCCACCAAAGTTTCAACAATTCGAGGGCAAAGGCAACCCAAAGCAGCACATTGCTCACTTTGTGGAAACATGCAACAATGCTGGAACTGATGGTGATCTTCTCGTCAAGCAGTTTGTTCGAACGCTCAAGGGCAATGCTTTCGACTGGTATTGCGACCTTGAACCCGGCACGATTGACAATTGGGAGCAGCTGGAACAAGAATTTCTTAACCGTTTCTACAGCACTCGTCGTATTGTTAGTATGTTCGAGCTTACGAATGCTCGCCAATGGAAGGATGAGCCTGTCATTGATTACATCAATAGATGGCGACACTTGAGTCTAAACTGCAAGGATAGGCTGTCTGAAACTTCTGGAATCGAGATGTGCATCAAAGGCATGCAGTGGGATCTACAATACATTCTTCAAGGAATCCTACCTAAAACTTTCGAAGAATTGGCTACTAGAGCTCATGACATGGAGCTCACCATCACGGCAAATGGAAGGCAAGGGCTACCAGTGCAAGACTCTCGCAGAGCGCAAGATTCTCGCACCGTAGGAAGCAAGCCAGATATTCGCAAAGGGGGCAAATTTCTAGTCAAAGAAGGAAAAAAAAGAATCCATGGCTGTGAATGCTGCACCATTCAAGATCTCTACTAAACCCAAAGAAAAGCAAGTAGAGAGGTCCACTCCGCCGCAAATGAAGGAGAGGAAAAGACTCACATTGAAGGAGATGCAAGAAAAGGTGTATCCTTTCCCCGATTCAGAGGTCCCTTCAATGTTTGATCAACTGTTAGATCTGAAACTCATTGAGCTCCCGGAGATGAAGCGACCCGAGGAAGCTAACAAAGTTAATGATCCAAACTACTGCAAATACCATCGTTTGGTTAGTCACCCAACCCAACGATGCTTTGTCTTCAAAGAAAAGGTAGTGGAGCTCGCTAGCCAAGGAAAGATCGTCTTGGAGGAAGAAAAAGAAACCGTAGCTACAAATCAAATTGTGGCTGTTCTACAAGACGAAACTCAACAGCTTGAAGCGCCACAGAGTGTGAAGATTCAATTTGGGTCGTCCGATCCAATTGAGGTAGTGCGATGTCATTCTGTTCAACAGCTTGAGGGCAGCATCTGTGCCAAGGCAAAAGTAGATGACAAGGATGGCGAAGGATGGACCCTTGTTACTCGCAGAAAGAAGAAGTACGAGCTAAAAGTGAAGCATCCTCAATCCGTGGCCCCAAAGCCTAGTCTCAGAAGGAGGCATACAAGAAGGCAACAAAGAAGGAAGAAGCTGAAGAAAATAGCTTCAAACTTGCAAGAAGACATCCCTGTCCAAAGACTACGCACTCCGTTTACTTTATGGGACTTCTTACCCGAATCAATTCGCAACACCAGTCTTTTTGAAGCTTCATGCAATACTGTGAGTTGTGAAGAAACTGAAGAGATGGAACTAGAGTCGCCTCTTGCATATAAGCACTCTCCAATCCATCTTGGCTCTACCATCTGTGCCAAAGATTGCTCTGCTTGCGTTGGAGCCATTACACTCTCCGACGAAGATTTATTGCTTGGCGCAACTCCACATAATCGTCCGCTTTTTGTCTCTGGATACCTATGCGAACAAAGAGTCAATAGGATGCTCCTGGATGGTGGATCTGCGGTCAACATCTTGCCTCTTCATACTCTGAAGGAACTCAATATCTCTATGGAAGATCTAGCACCTAGTCGTCTCATGATCCAAGGATTCAATCAAGGCGGGCAAAGAGCTGTTGGCGTCATTCGTCTGGATCTAGTCATCGATGATATGACTTCAAGCGCACTGCTCCATGTCATTGATGCCAAAACCTCTTACAATGTATTGCTAGGGCGGCCGTGGCTCCATGAGAATGGCGTTGTCCCATCAACCCTCCATCAATGCTTCAAGTACTGCAAAGATGGTGTGACAAAGAAGGTGGTAGCCGATGACAAACCCTTTAGCGAGACTGAATCCCATTTTGCTGATGCTAAATTTTATTTGGCAAACATGGTGTTGACGGAATTAGTGCCAGCTGCCTCTTCATCAAGTTACAAACCCTCTGAAGTTAATGACCTTCAAATTGGTAAAACCAACATTCTTACTAAGGCAAAGAAGGAAACTGGTCAAGGTGGCAAGCATCACGTGGAAGATCCATCAAAGAAGAAAGGCACGCCAACACTTCGATATGTACCAAAGTTGCAAAAAAATGAAGAGTCGGCCTTGAAAGGATTAACACTCCCAGCCACTGACCTTGACGAAGCAAAGGTTGCTCCACCCCTAAAAGGATTCATTCATGCCACACATGGCCCTCAAATGGAGCATGAATACCTGCCTTCACAGAGGACAAATGGCTTCGATCCTAATGCCTACAAGCTGTTCGCAAATGCTGGACATAATCCAAAAGGTTCAACCACTCTAGGGAGACTTTTGCCTGAAGTGACTGGCGAAAAAATACATGGCTTGAACCCGACTCAGAAAATGCTCAAGCAAAAGGGATATTCTATCAAGGAGTCCCAAGCAGGCCTTGGATACACTGCACCTGCTCCTGCTCGCATCTTCATAAAGAAGTCGAGCAACAACCACATTACGGCAGAAGAATGTACTTCAACACCAAAGGCATCGGTCTTCGACCGCTTAAGTGCTCTGAAATCAAAAAGGTCAGTCTTTGACAGATTGACTCCTCAAGAAGAAGTTGTCTCACCAACCCCCACTAGAGGACCCATTCAAGACAGATTAGGGCCACAAAGCAAAAGCTCCACACATTCTGTCTTGTGCAAGTCTATCCAAAGTAGATTGGGTTTACCAAATGAGATATCTTTAACAAATGCTCCACGAAAGTCTGTCCAAAGTCGATTGGGTGTTTCAAGCAGTGCCATCGAGAAGGCTTCAAAACGGAGGACTGCTCTTTTGTCAGAAGATGGCAAGAAATTAAAGAGTAAAATACCCTCTCGCATGAAGCGCCAAACTACTCTCATTGTGGCAATTGATGATGCATTGCTAAGAGTAAGGCGGCAAACTGTGGTGCTGACCAGAGTACCTTCTAAGGAATTGGATCGTTGTCTTGATGAAGAATCTGCCATTTCCTCCTTCCATATCACGGCAACTTGTAATGAAATTCAAGTAGAAGAAGATGCTGAAGATGCTCCACCAGAGTTAGAAGAAGGAGTGAGGTCCACTATCGACGATCTAAAGGAGATCAATTTAGGGACTGAAGATGACCCGCGACCAACTTACATCAGCGCTTTGCTCACCCTTGAAGAAGAAATTGCCTACACCGAGCTTCTACGTGAGTATAGGGACGTCTTCGCTTGGAGTTATAAGGAGATGCCTGGATTAGACCCAAGAGTCGCAGTCCATCATCTAGCGGTAAAGCATGGCGTCCGACCTATCAAGCAATCTCAAAGACGCTTCCGACCAGATTTGGTCCCTAAAATCGAAGCAGAGATCAATAAACTCATCGAAGCTGGTTTCATTCGAGAAGTCAAATACCCTACTTGGATTTCAAGCATCGTTCCAGTGAAGAAGAAGAATGGGCAAATCCGAGTATGTGTGGACTTTCGTGATTTGAACAACGCATGTCCGAAAGATGACTTTCCACTCCCTATACCAGAGCTCATGGTTGATGCTACTACTGGACATGAGGTCTTATCATTCATGGATGGTTCATCCGGATATAATCAAATTCGCATGGCTCCGCAAGATGAAGAGCTCACAGCTTTTCGTACACCAAAAGGCATCTACTGTTACAAAGTTATGCCTTTTGGCTTGAAGAACGCAGGTGCCACATACCAAAGAGCAATGCAAAAGATCTTCGATGACGTGCTTCACAAAAATGTGGAGTGTTATGTCGATGATTTAGTCGTGAAGACCAAGAAACGAGCCGACCATCTTCATGATCTGAGGCAAGTGTTTGAGCGGCTGCGAAGGTACCAACTTAGGATGAATCCCTTGAAGTGTGCTTTTGGGGTTACGTCTGGAAAATTTCTTGGGTTCATTGTGCGCCATCGTGGCATAGAGATTGAACAAGCTAAAATTGACGCTATTTTGAAAATGCCTGAACCTCGAAACATTCACGAGTTGAAGAGTCTTCAAGGACGATTGGCTTACCTTCGTCGCTTCATATCAAATTTGGCTGGGCGTTGTCAACCATTCAGCCGCCTCATGAAGAAAGGGACTCCTTTTGATTGGGATGAAGCATGCGATAATGCCTTCAAGAGCATTAAATCATATTTGACGAGACCACCTGTTCTCACCGCTCCTAAACCTGGACGACCTTTAATCTTGTATGTTGCAGCCCAAGAGCGTTCAGTGGGGGCCTTGCTTGCTCAAGAGAATGATGAAGGGAAAGAAGGCGCCTTGTACTACTTGAGTAGAATGATGCTGCCTCATGAATTGAACTATTCTACAATTGAGAAGATGTGCTTAGCTCTAGTGTTCGCGATTGAAAAGATGCGACACTATTTTCAAGCTCACACTGTGCATCTCATCTCCAAGGCTAACCCAATCAAATACGTCATGACAAAGCCGGTCCTCACCGATCGATTGGCAAGATGGTCTCTTCTTTTTCAACAATATGAGATCATCTATGTACCTCAAAAGGCTGTTAAGGGGCAGGCTCTAGCTGATTTTTTGGCGGATCATCCTATACCAGCCGAGTGGGAGTTGTCCGAAGAATTGCCTGATGAAGACGTCATGGTGGTAGAAGTTCGTCCCCCATGGATAATGTACTTTGATGGCGCGTCACATCGAAATGGCGCAGGCGCTGGCATAGTATTTGTTTCCCCAGAAGGAGATGTATTGCCTTATGCTTTCACCCTCACACAAAATTGTTCAAACATTGAGGCTGAGTACCAAGCTCTCATTCTTGGACTGGAGATGGCAGTTGAAGCAAAACATCTGCAACTCAAGGTATATGGAGACTCAATGTTGATCATCAACCAACTCCTCAACATCTATGAAGTGAGGAAGCCTGAACTCATGCCTTTCAATAACTACGCACGTCACTTGATTGCATGGCTTGGTGGTGTCACTCTGGAACATGTACCGCGAGCCGAAAATAGGCAGGCTGACGCACTTGCAAAGCTTGCTTCTACACTTGCTTTCCCTGACCAAGAGACGCACGTTCCAATATGCCGAAGTTGGGTCATACCTCCAATCTTTGACGATGAAGACAATGGTGAAAGAGAAGTGAATGTTGTCTCAGTGCTTGAAATTGAAACAGAGGATTGGCGCCAACCCCTTATCGATTATCTGCAACATGGGAAACTGCCTGATGATCCACATAGGAGAGCGGATGTGAAGCGTCGAGCCCCTCGATTCATTTACTATAAAGACACGCTTTACCGCCGATCTTTTGAAGGGTTATTCCTCCGTTGCCTTGAAGAAAATGAAGCCAAAAAAGCTCTGGAAGAAGCTCATTCTGGCATATGTGGCGCTCATCAATCTGGCCCCAAACTTCATTTTCGCATCAAAAGAATGGGCTACTATTGGCTAACCATGGTCAAGGATTGCATGGAGTACGCCAAGAGATGTCATGCTTGCCAAATCCACGCCAATTTTATACATCAACCGCCAGAACTGCTCCATCCAACTGTCACTTCTTGGCCTTTTGATGCATGGGGGATGGATGTCGTGGGGCCCTTGCCGAAGTCTTCTGATGGTCACTTGTACATCTTGGCTGCGACTGACTACTTCTCCAAATGGGCGGAGGCAATCGCGCTGAAAGAGGTAAAGAAGGAAAACGTCGTCAACTTCATCCGTACTCACCTCATCTTTAGATATGGTGTACCGCGTTGCATCATCACGGACAACGGAAAGAATTTCTACAACAGTGCCATGACCAGACTTTGCCAAAAATTTGGCTTCAAGCAGCATACCTCTACTATGTACAACCCGCCTGCAAATGGTCTTGCGGAAGCATTCAACAAGACTCTTGGAAACTTATTGAAGAAAGCAGTTGCCAAAGCAAATAGGGATTGGCCTGAGAGAATGGAAGAAGCTCTTTGGGCATATCGAACCACATATCGAACACCTACACAAGCCACTCCATATGCGCTAGTGTACGGTGTGGAAGCTGTTTTGCCGCTCGAACGTCAAATCCCATCTTTAAGGATGGCTGTTCAAGAAGGTCTCACTCATGAAGACAACGCTCGCTTGCGCCTATAAGAACTAGAAGCACTTGATGAAAAGAGACTTGAGGCACAACAACGTCTTGAGTGTTATCAAGCCCGCATGTCAAAATCATTCAACAAGAAGGTTCGTCTTCGTTCTTTCCAGAAAGGGGATTTGGTTCTTGCTGTAAGAAGGCCCATCAATACCACCCATAAAATCGGTGGCAAATTCATCTCCAAGTGGGATGGACCATATGTGGTGCAAGAAGTTTACTCAAGTGGCGCCTACAAAGTGGTTGCTGAAGATGGCTTAAGAGTTGGCCCCATAAATGGCAAATTCTTGAAGCGCTACTACCCTTGAAGAGCAAGTACTACTCCATGACGCATGAGCCTAAACTGCATGTTGCTCCTGGCCCGCATGAGCTAAAACTGTGCACGGCCCAAAAAAACAAAAATTCAAAATATGAACTACGTTTTGACTTGATCCCTTCCAAGGGTACGTAGGCAACTTGAGAATTTTTCTTAAGTTCAGTCAATCCATCAAAAAAATATATATATGTTCAACCACAACTATGCTATTCATGGCTCGCAAGAGAATAAATTGTGAATGACTAAAAGTATGAGAAAAACTTTATTTAAATAATAAAGTGATTGTCTTATGCTAAAACATCATAAATGCTAAGGCATGGTTTGCTAAAAATGGAACATCCATTTAGTAAACCAAACAAGCCTAAATAAAAGAAATATGACAAAGGAAAACTAGTCCAGCCAAGCCAAATTCTGGATCTCTTCCAGCTCGGACTTTAGAAGTTGCTCCAAATTGTTAGCCACTTCCATGTCTGCCGGCTCCATCACCTCAGTCGGTTCTATAATGGCCTGCTCTTCTTGTAAAGTTGAGACACCGTGCTGCTTCTGAGCTCTTTGTGCATCAATCCCTTCGAGGGATTCTCTAAGCTTTTTCGCCTCTAAGTCCAACAAATCTAGCTCCTTCATCAGTTGACCTCTCTTGGTATCAACATCTGCCAATCGTTGCTCCTTCACCTCTGAAGTCATCCCGCTAGCAAAATTCGATCTCATGGAAACATAGTTGGTGGTATTCTGTATATATTTCTCCACTTGAATTTGGAGTGGGGAATAATCCAATTCAAGCTTCGAAAATTCAGCGTAAATCACTTGCAGTTTTGGTCTTAAAGATGTTAGCTTCTCAAAAGGAGTTCTTCCCAAGATACTCTTAATATTGCTATCATAAATCTTCGCGGCCAAAAGACGACCGCAACTGATCATACTCCCCGTATCAAATGCAGTAACAGTCGACGGCGCTGCACGACCTAACATAGGAGGCTTGGAAGTAGAAGGCTTGGAAGTAGATGGAAGATGGATTGCCCCAGATACAAAATTATGTTTTGGTCGCAAAGCAAGATCAAAAGGGTCTAGACCATCAACAGAACCTTCACGCTCATCTGATGCAAACTGGTTTTCCAACTGCAGAGGGAAATAACTCATTAAGAAATTTGATGAGAAAATTCCAAACTTCTTTAAAGAATAAACAAAGTAAAGAACAAAAGAAGGCAGTGATTAAAGCTTACTCGTATACCCAATACCTCAACATGGTTTGAAGTGTCTGGCAAATCATCAAGAATGCCATCCAAATTATAGTCCAATTTCGCCAAATCAGAAACCGTCACTTTCTCTTTCAATCGGGAATCAGAGTCTGTTGCTTTCTTTTTCGAACGTTTCCAATGGTGCTCACCTTTGTCGGAACTACTCCCTTCTGAAAGAACTAAGGTGGTCCTCTTCTTGTTTTCACCCGTTGGTTCTGAAGTCTGGCCAACAATAGGCTTTGGTTTAGACGTTGGAATAATCAAAGGAGTCTTTGGATTGACTTCTGCGGCCTTCTTATTTTCTTTGGTTACTGCTTTGGTCACTTCCTTTTCTTTAGATTTTGAAGAAGGTGGAGTAACTTCTGTAGCCAACTTTGACTTCATTGTGTGAAGTGTGATGACGTTCTTCCCTTTTGGAGCAACAAGAGGTGACTTTGGCTTCTCACATGCAAGTTTATCTCTACAGAAGTTGCTCGAAGATTTTTCCCACCACTCGACATACTCTTTGGTGGCTAGGCCTTCAGATGAATGCGACGGAATCATAAAATCAGCCCTTGTGTTTAATCTCGTGCAAGACTCCCAAAGTTGGTATATTGCCTCCAAAGTGCCGGTTGAGAGCTCTTCTCTTAACTTTCCAGGAGTGTCTTGACAAAATCGAAATTGTCTAGCAAATCGGTGAGGGCTATATGGCTCAACAATATGCTCATTACTACGACGAAGAGTTAAGTAGCTTGATCTGAGACTGATGACGTAATCATTCCAAGAGTCCGAATGCTTTCCATGGTCAGTGACAATTCCTTGTTGTGGTTTACCCAAGGCTAAAAGCGATAGAGTCGATGGCATGATGCTCTTCAAAAGATCACAAGCTTCTTGAAAACTAAAGTGTTTAGCCTTCTTTTCCCCGGCAAGTTTCACCATCCGGGCACCATAATCAAATTTTGTGGAAGCAGACAAGAAGTAACTGTCATAATAACGACCGAGCCACCCATAAACATAATGGATGGGAAACGCTGCGCCACATTTGCTTGGATTAGGTGAAGATGTGATTTCTCTCAAACCATGGTATATGCTCGCAAGGACAGGTACTGCCAAAGAAAACCTCTTTCCTTGAGCCATCATACTTGCTACTTTGAAGACGCCTGGACAAATTTGATCAACTTCCTTGTTAGGCAGCACAAAAACACATAGCCAACAAGATAGAAGAGCAGCCAAATTGGTTTCTTCTTTCACGTCCTTCTCAACACCCAAGTCGTAAAAAACCTTTTCTGTATCTTTGGAGCGCGGCTTTTTCTCTCCAACAAAGCCGGTTGGATTGTTGGATGTCCTGGGCTCGCCCAACCTTTTCTTCTGAACTCTAGCAGGCGGCTGTTTGTAACGGGAATCCTCTTTAAACCAGAACTTTACCCAATCATGCACAGTAACGTTTGAAGCCTCGCTTGCACAATAAATTTTTTTTATATGCCAAAAATAAGTACTTGCAACTTGGAGGAAGAAGCGGCACATTCTTTTTGTCAACACCAGTGAGTTCTCTAGCAGAAGGCACAACCTCGTCATAGAAGATTCCATCAATTGAAAGTCCCCCAGTTAGGCGTAGGTCCCATAGGGAAATAGACACCTCTCCGATTGGTACGTGTAGACTATTTGTTGAGGGACACCAAAGCTCACAAAATGAGCGAATAAGGTTTGTGTTGCGAACATAAGTAAATAAGGATGCAAAGACAGCGTCATATATCTTTGCGCTAGTTAGCATGTCTTTATTCCATGCAAGCACATCTTCTAACCACTCCCAATATCCATCAATGAAAGAAATTTCCCCAAACTGAGGAGTCGTGTTACCCCATTTAGCATCTCCATTGATGATTCGATCGCCTAACAAAAGGAAGTGCTCAGAATCATTGTTCTTCTTGTGTAGAGATGATCGCAGTAATAGTGCATCGTTGGAGATAAAAGTGGACTTCCCATGATTAAATAGTTCTCGAGATGATTCAGTATACCATCGTGAGAGATGGTGTGAATCGGGAGAAAGATCCCAATCTAGTGCAAGAGCTCCAATGGCTGGATCATGAACCCAGAGGTCAACTTGAGTTGCTGGGGCAGCGCCTTCGTAACTGATGGACATAAATTGATGATCATCTATCGAATGATCGTTGAACAAGGCCATCTCTTCACGGAGCAGAGCTCGAAGAAACTGCGGAGCAAAGCTCGAAGAAGCTACGGAGCAGAGCTCGAAGAAATAACAGCAACGGAGCCTTAAAGCTCGAAGAACCGGCGGAGCAGAGCTCGAAGATGCTGCGGAGCAGAGCTCGAAGATGCTGTGCAGCAGAGCTCGAAGAAACGGCGGAGCAGAGCTCGAAGATGCTGCGGAGCAGAGCTCGAAGAAACTGCGGACCAGAGCTTGAAGATGCTGCGGAGCAGAGCTCGAAGAATTAACAGCAACGGAACCTTAAAGCTCGAAGAGGGCAATAGCTGCGGAGTTTAAAACTCGAAGAGACAGTGGTCACGGAGCTTGAAACTCGAAGAAGCAAGCTGCGAAGCACCAAATCTGCAAAAGAAAGACACACGGGAAATTCAGAACATTGTTAAAGGTTAAAGCAGCGTTCAAAGAAAGTAACAGTGTACAAATTCCATGTCAGGCAAATAATTGGGAGTACTGAAAGTGCCTGCGAGGTTTGAAACGTGGAGGCCCGAACCGTTCTGTGTCCAACGCAAAGATTTTCAAAAAACCTGAAGGAGGATATTTGTTAACATTAAATAGGTCCTACAGATCCTTGAACAAATATAGGGTCTGTTCACCTGTTAACAAAGCAAGGCAAAAGCAAGGTACATACTATTGTGAAGTTATGCATGACAACTTACTGTTTCTATTGAAGGAGAAAAGATACAGTTTGTATTGCGCAAAGCAAACATGGGAGAGCAAGATTCAGTGAGTTAAGCTAATTGGAGTATCAAGACTTCAAATTCTGAATTGTCAAAATTAAAGGAGCAACACATCGTTAAAAGAAAGGGGCGCTTGCAAATATTAAAAGACAGCGCATGCTTCCATCGTAATCAAGTCAGGACTTTCAAAAAAAAATATTCGCGATCATGTGGATGTCAAGTCCATATATACTGAATAAATTGCAGTCATTAAAATATGTTTTGATCACTTGAAAACTCATGCCTAGAAGTGACCAAGTCAGGGGAAACAAAATTGGTATTGGCCAAAAGCTAAAGACGAGCACATGCCATGATAAGAAAACGAGGTTTTTGTTTGCCATGCATTCGGTGGAACAAAGCAAGTCAAAAATACAGTGGACAAAATTATTACCAATTGTCCTACTGTGTGTGTGCAAAATTATTAGCTGCATGAGTACATATCTAGTATTTTTGGCTAAGTCACAGTCAGGAGGTCAAGTGCCAGAAGCAAAGTAATTTTAAGCCGAGTGCGCTAAATCGAAACGCACAAGGGATTAAAACAGGGCAACAATGCTCTATTCTGGTCATTCCGAGAAAAAAAAAAAAAAAAAGGACTGGTACCTTCTAATGGGACCAAGTCGATCTCTGAGCGTCTGCAAAAGGACTCACAATCCAAAGATTTTGGTACCTACAAAATAGGAGGCAAAAAAAAAGGATTATGGGTCCGGAAAATCACAAAACGGATAAAGTCATGATATCGTATGCTAAAAAAAAAAAAAACAACAGTGCAAGCGAAACCATGCAAAACCAAAGACCGGAGGACCCATTGGTCGGAGACTATCCTACTACTCCCGCAAAGTTATGAGTTGCACAAGTACATGCCTAGTTTGGACTGGTCATGATCAAAAAGATGAAGGAAAAGCTCTCTGTTGCATGTGCAAAAAAAAATATGGGCCATATATCACAAAAGGAAGGTGCTGGAAAAAGTTCAGAGCAAAGCCATGCTCGTGACGATACAATAAAAAGTACAAGAAGCCAAAGACAGAGAAGAGGGCTTACTGTGTTGACTCAGAAATTCCTTCTTGAAGTATGCACTCGGTTGTGGGGATTTGGTGGTGTTATTCTCCTTAATTTATAGGGCCAGTTCAAGCACACAAAAGGAAATTAAGATCTTGTCAAAGTTCACAAGTTTCCTAATTGAAATTAATTTCTGTCCAAGTAAAAGAAGAGTGAGGCGGTGAAAGGTTAGATGGGATTTGGCTTCGCTAGGTCGTCCCGAACATGAGTTTCTCTGAGTTTGACTCATCAACATGAATTCATTGTGGGTTTGATTCATTGGGCTATCAAATTTTAGTCCACAAATAAGTTGGGCTATCAAAATTTTATCCGCTAAAAAAATTCAAAGTCGTGCAAGACTATGCATGGAGTTTAAGTTCGGCCTACGAGTTCAACTTTTGAAATTCAACTTGACACCAAATGTCAAGCAAAAAAAAACCTCTATTGCCGCGTACACAAATTTTCGGCATCAAATCAAGTCAAGTCAACATTTCGAGACCTACTCACTTTCATACATGAGCAAGTCTCGAGGGGGCATCTGTAGGCATGTGAAATTTCTAGCCTATCACAAATCGCCACGTGTTGCTAGGGCATACAAATTGGCCAATCAAATGTCGCCAAGTGCTTATAAGTCAAAGTCAAAGTTTCATGGACGGGCCAATCAAGTGATGCCAAGTGTCAGTGGTCAAAAGTCAGAGACATGTAAATGGACCAATCAAATGGTGCCACGTGTCAAAATGACACAGTTATTATTTTATCAAGTCCGGCCAATCAAATTAGGGTAATTGGTAAATAATAATATATCTCTTTATATATAATTACCTTTTCTAAAATAAAAAGAAAGGAAAGATAATTATCAAATTATTATTATTCCTTTTTCAATAAAGGAAATAATTAAAGAGATCAATATGGAAGGTTAGGGTTGGAGTCTCCACCCAAACCCTTATAAATAGAGGTGTTTCCTCTCATATTTTTTCCATCTGCACATTGAAGCAAAAAGCTCCAGAGCTCTGAAGATCGAAGCCTTCAAATCCTTCAGAATTCTTCAAGTGTGCATCCAACAAGAAGGTTCTTCGAATCGAAGCCTCGAAGAACATTCAATCCAAGTTATCAACTTCTTTGCAAATCACGGAGAAGATTCCGCCGTTTGATTCGAGATCAAGCACAAAGCCCTCGTTTCAACAATCGAAGAGAAGAATCAGAAGACTTTATTTTCTTTGATTAGAAAATAGATCAGAGATTGTAAACCCTAATATCATACATCAATAAAATTGACTCTTGTTCAACATTTTTCCGTCTTTTTCGCAGACTCGAAATTTGTGTTCAACAATCAGGCATCAACAATTTTGATGGTGCCCAGACCCTATAATGCACTTGGGGATATTTGTGTGTTCTCTAGAACCCATGGGATTAGGCGATGAAATATAAGGACAACTATGCCCAAGGACACCTTTCTGGTATCACTATCCTATTATTGATGAAATTCAACAATTCCAAAACCCGTATTTGGGAGGTAGGATATTGGAAATGCTTTCGCGGCCAAATACTCCTATAGTCAGTAGTTGGACGAAAACACACGAGATGCGTAAACAATATGCCAGAACGAGACTCTCGAGTTCCTAACAAGATGGAGGAGTGAGGACAATTGTTAGAGCCTGCAACGACACCTAAAGAAACATCTGACAATCGGAGTGACTGATTTAATCATCGTCATTAAAAAAAAAAAAGGTTAAAGATAATTGGTTTTCAGCTCTTAAGATGCAAAAGGAAAAAGTCGTCCTACGGTGACAGAAGCTCATGAATTGCTGCCATTGTTTTATCCTCAGAAGAAAATAAAAGAAGATAAAAACCCAGACTTTCGCATCTGAAATAAATGTCAACTCTGTGATTCATCTCAAAACTAGAGTCACATTCCCCATTCTAAAGATAAACAAGGATAGTGATAATGAAAAGAGACCATAGTCCAAATGTTCTGGCTGTAAGCAGAAATGATACTCCTACAAGAAAATAAAAAGTACAGACAAAACCAGTAAGGTACAGAAGCGCACTCACTATGAACTTTCGTGGGCCAAAAATGAGGTACAATTACAATTAAAAGAGACATAGGTTTCGATTCATAATGAACACTATTTCCTGGTGAGTATACAAAAAATTACATTGTAATCAACCTGGCAGAAGTGAGCAATATACAGGGTTTCCACTTCTTACCAAGCCTACTTCTGATCCTAAAAGCAGTTTTTGGCCATACACCTCTTCCTGAAAACCCGTAAGCAAGCAACTAAATCACAGAGGCCGCAAGAGTGGGTAATCTTCAAGCAGTTCTCGCTCCGACAATGTGTCATTTTCATTCTGGGGAGTCCACAAAACCTCAACAGCCTGCATGGAAATCAATTTGATTTAGACAGGGAAGAAAAACACAATCCAGGTGTAACATGAGTCTGGGATTATATAGATCGATTCTCACAAGTGTTCTGCTTGCAGGGATAGAGGCAAGCTTTTGCAAGGCTTCTTTCAAGTCTCGACTGCCATTTACAGCAGGCAGTTTATGCACTCCTTGAGCAGCCACCAAGATTGTTATCTGAAATTTGTTTATCTCCCAAATGATAATTAGAAAGTAACCCTAACTTAAAAAAAACAAAAACAAAAACAAAACAAGACAAAACCTTGGTAGCTGAAAAGAGGAAAAAATTCAATTCTACCACAGAATTATCTAAATCTCTAATGCAAAATATTCTACACAGTAAAAGCAGTAATGGTCCAGTATCTTTAGTGTACACGCCATGTAAAAACCCTAAATGAGGTAGGTTGCCCCACTAAGAACGCAGGCATGGTTTTGAGGACTCGCAGACACCAGGAAAAAGAATGAAAACAAACCTATGAAACCCTAAAAGCTTCATATCTTAAGAAATGTGAAGATTGCAGAGCCCTAAAAGCCTTGGGTCAAAGAAGTTTTTCAATAGACGTGTTTGATCCGAAGTCCTCATTTTGTGAATTTTGTTCAAAGCACATGAAGGCATTGTGCATAGAAAAGTTTTGTTTAGAACGTGTTGTGTATATACTGACTATTATGTATACAACTAACATTTTATAAATGCAATGAAGTCCTGCTTTGGAAATAGGTTGTGTTATGATTTGAATTCAAAAGAGAATGCGATAAAGGCTAATTTACATAACCTAGCCCACTGACTTTGAAAATTAAACAAACACTTTGGGACATGCTATAAAGCAGAAAGGTGTACAAACAAATTGGGCTGGAGGGAGTATAATGCAAAAAAAAGAAAAAGAAAAAGAAAAATCAGTATCACTATCACTATCACATAAGCCAATGCCCTACTAGAAACATGCCATGACTGAAAATTATTGGTAGGAGTTGTTAAGGGGGGAAAACAAAATCAGGAGTTGAGATGCATTTATCAATGCTCACGGATCCAGTAAATATGAAAGAACAAGCTTTGAAAAACAGCATATACAGAAGGGAAAATAAGGAATAACGGTACTTTTTTGTTATTTAAAAACAGAATCTACATAAGCTTTGAAAATAAGGAATAACGCTACTAGTACAACAAGCAATTTGCAACAGGGACAACGTCCAGCTTAAAATCCATTGTCGAACGAGAGAGGCCTCCAATACTAATATACTAACTCGGAGGTCCTATTTTACAAGTCTGGGACAAGCTCTAACAATCCCACATATGAGCAGATCCGAGTACTATTTTACCAATGTAGAACAAGCTCTAACAATGCCACAAATGAGCCGGCCCACCTCACACAAGGTTCAGTAAACATAAGAGTCAGACATAATTTGAGATATAAGATGGTGCACATGTGAAGGAAATAATCATTGCAAAACGAATGTCTAGCCCAAGGCCACTTGAACCCTAGCTTTGACACTATGTTCCAGTATTAACTCAATGATGAAGGGATCAAAAGGTTCGTATACTAGTTTGGGAGGTGTTATTTACTAAAGTGGGAAGAAATCTAACATTCCTACGCATGCAACTCACACACGTGGGGAGGTAAATGGTGGATCCATAATATAGGTATCATAATGAACCAAAAGTTCATGCATGGTGCATTAAAAGGGGATTCGGGGGAAACAATAGTCTTTCCTAACTCTAATATTACATGAAAGCCCATCAAACTCACACCAAACTTGCTAATGAGTGGAGAGGTCATCATGCTCAAATATAAACTTGAGAGGTGCTATTCTTACAAAGATAGTTTAAGCTAACAATAACAATAAACTGGAACGAGTTTAGGTTCTTTTATGAATTGACCTCACTGACCAAGTCAATATCAAGGAATTCCAGAAGAACCATCTCCAAGTCGTACTTACCACAATATACTCGTTGCTGAATCCACTAGCTCTTTGGTTTGTTGTGCTTTTCCTTTTTATGTTGTTCACATTGACTAATGTCTCTTCGTCAAATTTACCACGTTCTTCAATTGAAAGTTGATTGAACCGCTTCTCACCTTCATCTATGCTTCGTTTTACATCCACCTGCACCGCATGTGATTAGCACATGATGCATGTGTATTATTGTGTAATGTGTTCAATACTCCTGATGCATGTGTAAGCAAAAATTTGCAGTCCTGGGAGAATAGAATAACAGATCAAAATGAATGTTTGAGAAAGATTAAAGGGAAAATTTCATTTCAGCCAATGAACTTTCAGCCAAATGCTCATAAGCACCAATACTTCACTTTATTTCAATTAGACACATGTAGATTACAAAACCCCTTGAATTCAGCACCCGCCGTTAAATGCCATCCAGATGAAATGGCACTATTTTCACATGAATTGACATTTTTTACCTTACATTTCTTTATTTTAAGGAAACACCCCCTCCTCTCTCACACGCACAACTCCCCTCTTCGTGCCTCTCTCTCCTCCTCCTCCTCCAAACATCACCATACTCCAAACCCCTCCAAATACCCCATCACAATCAAATCCTAACAACAAACCCACCTCAACCCCGAACCCAAGACCAAAAGATAAATTTGAAGAAGGAGAAGGGAGAGGGAGGGCGGATTGGTTAATTTGAATTGATTACAGCAAATCCTTTCAATTTAATTTAGGATTTTTTTATTTTAGATAGAGAGAGGGTTGGACTGATCCTTGCAAACTTTAGGGTTTTTGGTTGGAGTGAGGAAAATGGAGAGAATAAAGCTATATATGTTGGAAAATGTAATGAATTCGGGCAATTTGATGTAGGTGTACTTTGCCCATGCGATGTGGGACTTCGCTCATCATATGCTCTTCAATATGTGGAATTTAGAAATAAGACTATGTCAGTAGACAGAGAGATAAGCAAAAAAGGAGGAGATTCTCTTAAAAACCATCAGAACCCGGGAAATAAGTACCACAAGAAAAAACTAAGAAATTCTTTGCTACTTGCAAGAAAATCAACCTCAGCTTTGGCGTGTCTAGAATTCCTATGTATGGCATTGTCCTCTTCCCTTATCAAATCTACAGCCTCAATACACAACGTAGGTTCAAACTCCTTTGACCTCTACCTATAGCACTGCATCTTTTCTAGACAGGAATAGCACCCAGCAATCATAGAAAAGAACATGTAATTACGTAAACTTCCAAACCATGCCAAGTCTATCAATTCACAAGCATCCAGGGTTACCTGTAGCTGAATGATATACATGAATACTTATACTGTGCCACCAATCCAAAGGATTAAAAGGATAAAAAGCAGCAGAAAGAAAATGAAGCAGCTGAATTATGAAAAATTGCAATATCAAACTACTCGCGGAAACATCGAGAATATTCTCATGACTTCCCAAACAGTTGAAAAGATGTGTCATCAACGTTCTTCTGTCAATTTATCTCCGTTGAATTAAATAATACTAGAGAAAAGTAACATAAACAAAATAAGGAGGGGGAAAAGGGGGGAAGTCTGCCAGGGCAAGGGGTGTATCTATAAAACTGCAGTATTAAGTGGAAGAAGGCAGACGTGCTCACAACATTTAATCCAGTTACGTTCATACAAGGGAAAAGCGAAGCATCGTTTCAGACTTCTCAAGGCTAGGATCTACCTTAACATTTTTTTTTTGATCAGCAAAGAAAGGAACTGCCTCAACTTGATAACAGGCTTCCAAGGATTTTGAGGGTCCCCACGTCACGTCATTTTGGAGAAAATATGTCCTATTCCAAATTAAGTTACCATTTTGACTCATCATTTCGTTCCCCTTTCCAGACCTGAAGACTGTCAACGAAACACCTCATTTTACCCCAAAACATCAATCCCCTTGAACCATCAGAAACTTACACAAAGAAGAATGCGCATAACAAAGACTGACAAAACCATTCGACCAAAAACCAACGTCTCCATCAACCATGACGTCGTGATTTACACAAGACAATCCTGTATTCTCACAAACCACTCTATTAGAGTGCATTCCAACAATCCCAGTTCATTGGAAGATGCTTTTACTGAAACGTATTTAAACACCAATCCCTCTTACACAACTTCCAATTCCGTTCCACCAAGTCAAAAGTTAGCTAAGAATGAACCAATGTATTTGCTTTCATTAGGTAATGCCTACCAAGGAGATTAATCTCATTACCAATCATATAAACTTTGACCTACCTAACTATCTCGAGGAACCCCTCTACTCCAAAATTCAAATATGGCCTTGCAAGGGAAGCAGAAAGGGCATAGAACAAGAAGTAAATAGTCAGAAACCGCATAGATCAAAGACAACAGACATCGCCATAGCATCAATGGGAATTACAAACAACATACCAAACAGTTTATTTGAGTTACATCCTGCCAGGCATAGATAATTATTTGATGTATATCGACAATAATTAAGAGTTCATTTTCACCTTGGATACTTCCAAGCATTTCATATGTAGCAATGCTAAATCAGGAATAGAGTAACTCCTAGTTTTTGATCAGCACAGACATGCAAGTACAAATCAAATGCATTTTAGTAGGTCAGTACCATGCCACCATGTTGTCAAATGAGTATGTCAGCATCAGTGGACAACCATAAGCAACCCAACATGTCCATATGGACCATATGTTTCTTTAGAAAGCTAGGGAACAATTTTTTTTTTTATACATATATCAGCTATAAAAATCCAAAAAAAAAAAAAAAATGATGGGAGGGTTTGCTAGTTAAGAGATTGAAAATAGACAAATAGTACTTCAAAACCTTGTAGTTAGATGGTTTTGAAATCTTGACAGACTATTAAAATAAAAAAATCTGGAACTGACTACAAAGTTAAAAATGCCAAAAAGGAATGGTGTTTACTTACAGATGAATAACCAGATATACAATAGTCAGGATGCCGAAGCAAAGCAAGTGTTGTCTCTGCAACAACAGTGAAATAATAAGAACCACCTTGTTGGGGCAATCAATTAAGAGAATATAAGTGGCTTGACATATTACATCTTGTAACAAAAATTGATGAAGCCAAACAAGAAAACTAAAGACAAAAACCCATTGAGATTATGTTGTCACACACAATTCAGTGTTGCTATTGTTACCCTTCAACTCATCTGAAAGGTTAAGTGGTCCGATAGAGGGTCAACGAGCGTTCTCATTTGTGACTAAACGTTCCTCCATATGTGGGTATGGTACAAACACATTCAATCTTTGAAAAGCATGGATACCAATATAGGACAGACAAGAAAATCTTTAAAAAGTAGAGTATGGTCGTGGTGAGGATAAGTTTGATTGTAAAATACTTTTACGATTTTATAAAATTGTATTACACGTAAGAACATGAACGGTGCGAAACAGAATTATTTTTCTTATGTCAAAATGCTAATCTTCGGACAATGGGCATTACTTTAGGCCTTAGGGTGCATTTGGTAATGTTCTTGCTTTCTGTTTCTATTTTTACTTTTTTCAAAACAAACGACAAAACATCTATGGTAATTTGTTTTTGTTGTTTATTCGCTCTACACATTTATATAATTTCCATAAATCGTGAAAACAAATAAAAGGTGTTTTGCCTTGCTTCAAAAACAAGGATCGACAGGTCCAAGAGGTAAAACATGCTAATTTCAAAGACAACCTCTCTCTGAAAACGATGCAAACGCCCTCCCCATCTTATATGGTACTCTCTCTGACGATATCCATAAGCAAACCTTCTTTGAGTGTAATTTTTTGTTGAACAACCCATTCTGAGTGTAATTTTTTACCTATCCAAAGAAATAACTAATCTTGTGAAGAATTTTGTTATAACATTTCTACCAAATCACATGCAAGAAACTACAGTATGTGCATAATACATTTTCTTGTATAACAGAAGAAGATGAAAAGAGGTTATATGTAAATTAAACTAAGGCTTGACAGAACCTTTCCAACTTCTATTAAACATCTGTCTCCAAATTACCACACGCACAGAACATGTTAAACTTCAATAACTACAACAGCAGCACTTTTAAGAAGTTTTACCTGTCAATACATAACTCAAACCCTCTGTAGTGGATGTATCAGCACTTTCCGCAATCTTATTCAGATCCCTTTGAAGTGACCGCCCCATACCCAACAACCCAACCTAAAAACAGACAAATGTAAGATGGATTTCAAAGAAATGGCGCTGTTAATTTTAAACATATTGCGATACTGCAAACAAATGATAGTGCTGTCAACACAAGTTATATTTCATAATTTACAGATATTGACTACATCGAAAACATTCAAGCGTTGTCCAATACAGAAACTAACATACTAGAATTCCTCAATAACTGGTAGCCAATATGGCTGAGGAAAGCTGAAAACACTAGGCAGTACCCAAACAAAGGAATAATTCCAAAGTCCAGACTCTAACCTTCCTTCAATACAAAATAACAAGCCCTCAAAACTTTTATTTACGAAACCAATCCCTATAAGAACTGTTATTTCATTCATTTAACCACTACCCTGCTAGGGTTTCCAAATAGGACGTCTGAGATCTGTGAATGACCGAGGAAGATTGTAGAGGTCTAAGGAGGAGTGAAACAGAATACGAAAGGGAGAAACAAAATGCAAATAGTGAAGAAAAATGCAAACAAAGACTTGAACCTAAGAACTCTCACAACCTGAGCTCTAATACCATGTTAAGTTACCAGCAATTTCAAAAGCTTAAGCCCTTGTTCGGTTGCAAACTTGAATTTTTTTTTCCAACTCAAAAAAAACTCATTATCTCTACTTCCAATCATCCCTCAAATTTCTCTCTCCACTCTCCAATCATTATTCTCATCTCTCTATCTCTCTCCACTCATTACTCCTATCTACAATTATTACCCTAATTTCTCTCTCCACTCATTACTCCTATCTACAATTATTACCCCAATTTCTCTCTCCACTCATTACTCAAAAATTTTCAAAACACCATCCAAACAAGGCATAAGCTATTAGGAAATGGGTCCAACAATGTGTATCAAGCTATTCAACATTTTTAAGTCTAGTGAGTCTATGGAAAGCACAAACAGAGGCCGGAGAACGAAGAAGAGAAACAGAGATCGATCTACAGCAGCTATAGTTCTGGTATACGTAGATCTACAGGTGCTTGGAGGGACGTCAACTATACATCTGGGGAGGAGAAGACATAGGGCTGCTACTCCGGAGACCTTCACCGGCTTTCATACCATGTCAACAGAGAGAGTATTACTAAAGAGCTTGTCTACATGATGAACAATGAGGTTACATCTACTAATCTTAACAAAAACCCTAGTAAGGTAAAAAGACTATACTATCCCTGGTATAAAAGATGGATAACAAGACATCATTGAACCTCTAATTTCAAGTCTCCCAAACTTATTGAATAAAAAAGAACTTCAAGAACAAGCTAAGTAAAATTTGAAATACCTACTCCTAATAAGAAACAAAATAACTTAACTCCAAAAGACTTCTTTGAGGGCATGAGGACCTTGGGCTTCCCTTGAGGTTTATAAAAGGGGTAACTATGCTCCATCAACGGTTGCACCATCAGGTAATCCATGCAAACAAATTTCTTCCAACTCTTTCTCCCTAGACACACACATGCCCTAAAAAAAAAATCACACTCCAACCAAGGATGAAGGCAGGATTCCTCCAAAAGAAAATCACCTTTAAGAAATTGATAACCTCTTACATAAGCGCTATAAAAGCTAATAAAACACCATCAATCATTTGATGGCTTAATCTTATTTAGATTATGCTTGGGTTGTGGTTAGGGGGAGAAGATGAAAAACCCTATATACGTTTTCAACGCATACCATATTATCCATCACCAATTGGGTAGCGGTTAGTATTTCATCACATATACCCATATATGTTCTCCATAGGGTTTTATAGATTACGGAAAATCAATTCTTGCTTGTGAAATCAATGGTTCTTTGAAATTCACTCCCGCAATATCATTTCTTCAACGAGAAACTTTTTGGTATACCGGGGATACCAATACCCTTGGTATCCCCTCCGGTCTATTTCTTATTTTCTAGCCATTTTCCGATCACACTTGGATGATCGATTCTGTTCATTTTGTAGAGTTTGGCGAGAACCTGAAACATACCAAAAATCATGTTCATCGTATTTTTGTAGATACACATGATCGGCACACGTGAAAATTGAAGAAAACCCAAACTAGATCCAAAACTACACTGAATTAGAACCCAGTTTTAATTTTTTTTGCAATTTTACTTGTGCCGATCTCGTATCTATTAAAATCCGGTGAACATGATTTTTGATATGAATAAGGTTCTTGTTGAACTCTACAAAATGAACGGAGCCGATCAACCAAATGTGATCGGAAAATGACCGAAAATTTGAAAACAGGCCGGAGGGGATACCAAGGGTGTTGGTATCCCTGGTATACAAAAAAGTTTCTCTTCTTCAACTCCAACATGTTCTATTGTCACATTTTTCTCAGCCAATAACGTTTCTATATCACCCTCACCACCAATCGACGCAAGAAGCAATACTCATCTGCATTGCTACTCACCATTCACCAATAGCTCACTCGCAAGAGAAAGATAATGCAGATTTATGAAATATGCAGAGTAAACAAATCAAATCCCAGCAAGAAGCACTACGTGTCTAAATTGGTACTCATACACTTTCAAGTAAAAAAGTACTGGTAATCAAAATAACTAACATTTATGGCAATAAAAAGCTAATAATGCCACTGAAGGTGATTTATTTCAAAACTTTGATTTTATATTGTAAGTGAAATAGTTGATCTTCAAAGTTTTGAATCTAGAATTGAACACCGACAAGATAAATAGATACCAGCAACAGCAAGTTAAGAAATACAGTCCAACCAAATCAAATTTTATTAAAGCTAGCAATTGGCAAACAACTATGCAAACTAATTCAATCAACTAGGAGATATAGGAGGTAATCGGCCTGAGAAGTATTTATGGTGAGCATTATCCTGCGGGAGAGAATTCTTGCTGGAATTCAATCTTAGTCCAATAAGCTTTTGTCCTATGGTGGGATAATGCAGCTGATCAATTATGTTCTATGGAGTATCCAAGTATGTTGGAGCTTCATATTTATCATGCATCAGAAGATTCTCATAGATGCTGAAGGTATGCTTAGGGTTGTCCTGTGGAAGGGGTCTACGTTAGCCAAACCAGGAGGCAGGAACCAAAGTTCAGTGGGAAGGCTACATGGGTGTCCCAAAAACGGATGGTCGCCTTTGGTTTAGACTGTTGAAAGACTGGAACAGAGCTTCTTTGATGAGACATTTGTGGGCAATATGCAACAAACCTGAAATATATGGGTTAGGTGGGTTCTTTACTTCTTTTGTATGTCATAAGACAGCACTGTGTTTGGCATATGGATATTCCAAGATGCTTCGTGGGCGATAAATAAGATTCTCAGACTTAGAAGGCTTGTCAGCACCTTATTACCTATGACATCGGGGACAACCAATCTACTTTTCTATGTCTACATAACTTGCACCCCTCAGGTCCATTATATGTCAGATATGGGAATAGGGTTGTATATAATATGGGCAGGTCTCTCATTGCTAAGGTATCTTCAATCATTGATAATGCTTGGTGGAAATGGACTAGAAGCAGAAACCAAGTCACTGAGGAAATAATTGACCAAACATCTTCAAGTTTGGTTCCTCAAGTGGAAAGGGAAGACAGAGTTGAATGGATACCTTCAGCTTCAGGTACATATTCCTTGAAGTCTGCTTGGGAGGCAAGTAGAACAGTAAGACCAATGGTACCATGGTATATAGAGGTGGTGTTTTCAAAGCATGTCCAAAGATGGTGCTTCGTAGTGAGAATGGTTGTTCTGGGAAAACTTACAACAAGAGATAGACTAGTTGTCTGGGGAATCACTGCATATGGGTTGCTCTCTGTGTTCACAGGGCATGAAGACTCACATCTTCTTTGAATGCCCTTTTCCTAATTGGCTATTGGAAGGTGAGGTGGTTAGGAGGCCTCGAACTCTGTCGGTTGAGAATGGTTGGATCCATCAGCATTGCAAAGGCTCTAGGGCGAGTCACACAGTGGTAAAGCTGGCCTCCCTTACAGCTGCTGTAAATCAAACTTAGGCGAGAAAGGATTATGAGAACTTTCCAAAGTAAGAGTCTTAATGCTGAGAGAGCCTTGGCAATGATTGGGATGGACTTGAGGGCTTGTATGGCTGCTGGGAGTAATGTTTCACCAAATGCATGGAATATGTAGATTAGAGACTCTTGGGCATTGCACAGCAGGTTCTTGGATGCAAGTCCCCAGGCTGGGCTGCTTTTGTACTCTGGGCATGTAGTAAGTAGTGGCTTAGTTGCTGGTGTTTTGGGTTTGATTGCGTGTCTTTTGTGTTGTCTGTTGTTGTGCTTAGCATTTGCTTGTATTGATCTTTTCCTTGAATGGTTGGGCTCTCAAGGATATTCCCCTTGGCCTTTAGTTTTGGAGTTTTTCGTTGAACGGTTCTGCTATCCACAACTCACTGGGTGCTAAAAAGGTAAAGACTTACAATGCACTTTTTCACAAATATCAATATACCTACAGAGACATCTAAACACCTCTTACAGATTTCGATGCACTTTTTGCCCATTAATCACGTCCCGCTGGGAGGTGATTAGAATTTTCCTTTTATTGAATAAGAACAAACCAACAAGAAAATACTGATAAAATCAAGCAATTAGGTCATGCTCAAGAAACAGTACAGTACCTGCAGCTTGAGAACACTTGTATTCTCAGTAGCAGTGAGAACACTCCCCTCAGACCTGTCCGACAAAAACCCCGAAACCAAAATAAATGCGGCGAAACCCGCCAAAACAAACAAGAAACTCGACCCAGCACCCACCCCAACACCCACTGCCGGCCCCAAAAAAAACCCACCACCTCCACCACTGAACCCAAACGGGGAAGGCGCATAATAGGAAAAAGAATCAGAAAAACCCCGGCGTGGGCCCGCCTCCCGCGTCGTGTAGCTCCTCGACGACGATGAAGAGGACGAAGACGACGACCGAGAGGACGAAAAGGACTTTCCGCCCATCCTCCCACCAGAAGCGGCCAAGGCTGAATTGACGGGATCGTACATGAGCAGCAAGCCCACCAGAACCGCGGCCACGGCGGGCTTGCGGAGGGCTTTCAGAATCGAATTGGAAACAATTTCAAAGTGGTTGTTAGCAGTAGCACGTTGTTTATCCGAAAACAATTGTATAGAACTACTCGTCTTGTTTGAGACGTCGTTATTATTAGCCGGGAACAAGAAGGAGCATTTGACGGTTAGTTTAGAAGAGGCGGTGGTGCGAAATTTGGCTGGAATCTTTGAGGGTTGGAGAGGGGGCGATGAGGGGCGAATTGGGTATGGGTGCAATAGAGGAGGAGTGCATTTGATGGTATTTGTTTGGAGCAAGAAAGGGGTCGTCGCCATGGATTTTGGAAACTGAATCCTTCCTTGGGTTGTTGTGAGATTGGGTTTTGGTTTGCAGAGGATTTGAGGTTGAGATGGGTGAGGATGGGAATGGGAATGGGAATGGGAATATGAATATGAATGTGGAAGGAACCAGAGAAGGAAGGAAGATCTCTCACCTGGGTGTGGCCCCAAGACAGGCTCTGGCCAATCATCTAGCCGTTATTTTCTGGCTTAATAACATCTTGTTCCCTTAAATTATCGCTTTCTTTTTTGTTTAAATTACTCCCTAAGCTATGAAATCGTACACTTTTAGGGATTGTTCCGTTAAATAATTCAAATGGTTTATTTTTTGGTTTTTATTTAAATTTTTTTTTTGCATTTATTAGTTTTTTGTCAACTTTTTGTAGATTAATCCTTCTTCATGACAGGAGGAATTTAAAAAGTATAAAGTTATGATCGAAATCTAAATTATTTTGAATAAAAACAAAAAAATTAGCTTATTTTTATCTTTATTCAAAAAATTTAACTTTCGATCGTAACTTTTCAACTTGGGCCCTTATTCATCTTCGGTCGCTTAATTGCTATTAAAGATATTAGAATATTTTCTGAATGTTATTTCCCTGCAAACATGGATGAGAATGTCTAGATTAATTATTTCCCCGCAAACATGGATGAGAATGTCTAGATTAATATTCCATCCGTCCCAATTTAAGCATCCAGTACGGTTCTACGTGTCATTTTTATTTACTTATATCTTTCAATGTATATTGCTAAAAATATACAATATGAATCTTATTTGATAGATCTCAATTATTTCTATAAAGCAATGATTTTAAAAATATAAAACATAATATATGTTGAGAGATATAAGAGCATCCGCAATGGGAATAATCAAAATCGACAACCAAAATGTGTCACGTCAGCATTTGATTATCCATTTAGTTCATAATCAAACCTAACAAACTTGATCTCCACATTGGTTATTTTTGTATCTCTATAAAAAAAAAACCCCCCATAATATGCACCTATGTCCAATTGCAAACGAGTTCCAATCACGCACCCGACCACACCAAATTAGACGATTCTAATATGAGGTGTTTTTTAATTTTTTAGTTATGAATTTGGTTATTGAGTTTGATTATTGAGTTTTGGTTATTGGTAAAAGTTGTTAAGTTTGGTTATTCAAAGGTCAAAATTTGATCAGTTGCTAAGAGGTTGCTAAGTTTAGTTATTACAATGTGAGCATTTTTTTGAGCAAATATTACTAACTTTAGCAACCTTTTGGTTTTGATTATTACATTGTGGATAAGTCATTGAAAATGACACATAAAATCATAGTGGACATTTAAATTGGGAGGGAGGGAATATTTGTAGACCTGCATTTCTACTAAAATAAGACACTAGGACAGTTTTGATGGTGCAGAGGTACGTATGTAGAGGTATTAACGGGGATAAAAGAGAGGGGCTGAGCCATAAATGACTATCCCTCCAGATGAAGATCTCATCTTGGAGGTAAGAAAACGAGATTAACAACCAGAAATCTTATACTCCCTTTGTTCCATATTGAGAGTCCACCATGAAAAGTCGTATTATTTTTCAAATCAAAAAATCAACTACTTCCGTGTATAATATTTTGAATTTTTTGGTACCAAATTAAAGTACTAATCGAGATCTTTAATACAGTGGGAAATTTTTTTGAAAAATTATGCACGGAAGTTATTAATTTTTTGATTTGAAAAGAAATAAGAAAAAGAAAGTGAGACTATCATTGTGAAACGAAGGTAGTATTAAAAAAAAGAAGTCCTTACAAACGAAATGAAGATCTAAGCTCAAAGTACAATAACTTACAGACTTTCTAAAAAGGAGTAGAGAGAGAAAGTAGAAGGCTAAAGTATGATATAAAATACTCAAACGTACTTTCTATTTATAGAAAATATCCCAAGAGTTTCCCTAGGTTTTCCTTGGAAAACGTCAAACTTGGTAGTCTCAGGCAGGTCAAGCTCTGTCAATACAAAATGGTTTTTTATCAAATTTGGCATTTTAGCTTCTATAGAGGGTAAAACTTATACAGACATGTGTCACGTGGTTCGAAACACCACATGGCATGCCACTCGGGAGGACACATGGGATGAATTCCGAGGTGACAAGTAGAATCACAATGGCGGGACATGTGCCCGAGCTACCAAGCCCGGGTGGCCAAGAAATCGGGTGCCCAAGGATGTGCCAAAATCGGGTGGCCTAGCTTGGGTGACCGAGGGCATGCCAAGCCCGAAGGTACCCCTATCCGCATAACCACCCACAATATGTGACGGCTTACATCAACAAAGTCGAGTTGACGCGAGCTTTCAGCGATGGAGGGGCATTCACAAGCATTATGCCGACATCAACTTTTCAAAAGTTGGGGTTACCCACGAGAAGTCTAGTAAAATAACCCATCACAATAGCGGGCTTCACGGGAGACAAGAAGCAGTCTCTCGGCCATGTCACTGTAGATCTGACAGTGGGGGACATTTGCTCGGCCACAAAGTTTCATGTGATCAAAGGGCTGACCAACTACCATGTTATACTGGGGAGGTCCAACACATGGTCGTTCCTTCGAGCTAACGTCAATGCTTGAAGGGGATTTATGGAGGAAATATAGTGATGGTTAGAGCGTCGAAAAACGCCTTTCGCAGGCCATGAAGCCCATTACCTTGATGCGGTTTTCTTCCCCAACTCACAGAAGGAGGGACGATGATAACCGCAAAGTTTGTCGGTGTAAAGATGCTGCGCTGGGGGCAACATACTCCATAATTAAGCCGCAGATGGAAAACATGTTCCCCGATGCATTAGCCATGATGGGGGCAAATATCAAAGTGCCATAAAAAGAGGTCCTTGGTAAGTATCACCAAGAGGACAGACGGGCCCGTGTGTGTTTGGCGCGAATTATCCCGAGGATGAAACAAAGATTGGCTTGCTCCCATTGCAAAACCAACGAAAACCGGGGAGGAGATCTTATCGCTCTCAACTCTCTCACAATATTGCCTCATCCATGGTGATCTCTACTACCACAGGTCCCAAGGATGGATGAGTCGATTTTGGGACCGATAGAGACGGAGGTAAAACCGAGGCAAGTCCATGAAGACATGCAGTTAAGGGGAGATAGCACTTTATCGAAGGGTCCAAGTGTCCAACACCATGGCTATTGCTGGCCCGAAATGGCCGTGAGCCTTGGCCTGTCCATGATTTATGGTTTTGCCGCGAAGGACAGGCCACGAAGCAATGACCGCAAAGCTAAAGCCACGAGCCATGGCACCATGTTGGGAAATTCTAAGGACAATTTTCCACTGAATCTACATGGGGAGCTATGATGCAAAGGGGTGAGAAAATTCCTCGGGCTCCTATTTGTCTGGTTCCATAGGAATGTTCCTAAATGGGCTTTTATACACTAGTTGGCTTATTTGGGGAAATTGGCAACTAAGGAGAGACTCAGGAGGCGGGGTTAGTATATTGATGCAGGATTTGTGTTATGTTCTCAGAGCGAGGAGTCTCTGTAGCTTATATGGAACTACATAAGCAGATTTAGTATTCAAAGAAGACCAGGGGTTTGGACTTATGAACTTAACAGGGCTTCTGGGTACTGCCATGTTAACTCCTTCAGAATCAATATGTACTAGATCTCCCTGCTGTAGCTCTTTATCAGGTTTGGTTAGACAGGAATGCTAGGATATTTGGGAGAAGCACAACACACTCAGGGGCTGATATCAGCTGTTGAAATCAATGTGAGATTAAGAGCTAGTCCTTGGAAGATGTTTTTCAAAAGAGAGAAACTTATTTACCGCTCCTCGCAATCTCAGCCGTTCAAAAGTGTTTTGGACGATCCGGATTAAAAACAATCTATTAACGGTAATAGATAAAACTACCGTTAATAGATTGTTTTTAATCCGAATCATCCACAACACTTTTGGAAGGCCAAGATTGAGCGCCATAAACCTTATTCATGGCTCATTCGTGAATAAGATTTTCTCTTTCCGAAAATAAGAGGATCAAACCTAGCCAATCTGTTGATTGTTTGCTTGTATTGTTCTAGTAGGGAGTCTAGTTCTGTATGTTGCAAGACGTGTAAGTCCTACCCCTTTGTGATGTTTGCTACTTGCATTTGCTTCTTGTCACAAAATGATTCATTTACCAAAAGAAGGAAAACTATAATTTCTTATGCTAAATAAAATTAAGAAGTACTAAATGTGAACCAAAAATCTTCCGCAAAATGAAAATAAACAAAAATCATTTTAATAGACATATAAAACTTTTTTTTCCCCGCAAAATACAATGTATCAATGAGTTCTTTCAATTTATGAAAAGTTTAAACTTTTTTTTAGCAACAATTCATATCCTTCAAATTCTCATTATGCAAATGGAACAATCTTTTTGGAACGGAAGAAGTACTTCCCAAGTCTTCGTTGAAAGCTCTACTAATGACAATTCCCATGGTGAAGGAGGCAGATTAGGTTTTCCAGGGAATGCTACTGTCTTTCCTTTCATCCTTCCTGTTTTCTGAACTTGATCTTTTTCATTTTTCCTCCCCGTTATGCAAGGTTGGTGACCCTTGGTCCTCTCTGATACAATTTCTCTTTGGCAATCAAGAAAAAAATCTCAATCCTAGTTGTAGTTGCTGAACGGGTGAATATGGCACTAATATTTCACTACTCCTGATAGACCTCCTAACCAACTTGAGACCAGACATTTTTCTTGTACATTTAGTCTAATCGACAAACAACCACAAATCAAAACAAGTGCAAGAACATATTGCCAGTAGGTACTTGCATATATATATTTCCATGACACGATATTCACAATATTGTCTGCTACAGAATTCTATAAAGGAGATCCACAAGGTTATAGCCAAGTAATTCTAAAATAGCAGCAGTCACTAATATGAGTCTGAAAACTGCGAAGAATCAGTGTCAACTTGGAATTGTTGATCTTCTGCAGTATCAAGTATTAACTTGGTCTTGTGAAACTTCCAGGAAGTAAGGGGGGAGACAATTATTACCGATGCACTAGAAAGCTTGGTGTAAATATCTGGCCAATTGCTTGAAGGGCGGAAATGTCCCAACTCTCGGCGTGCCTAACAATCTGTTGAGTACATGGAGTGCATAAGCAATCACCCAAATCCGAGTGAATGTTCTTGAATAAAACAGAGACCGAAGCAAGGGTGGATTCATATTTCTTACTCTGAAATTGTCATCTAATTCGTATACCGTACTCCCATTAACTGAAATAAGTGGCCTCCATGGAAGTCTGAGAAAGGTCCTGCCAATTGAATTTGACAAAATTGAGGGTCTCTCTCACCACGACCTATAGAGTTGTGGTTAAGGAATATATAGGGCAAAATTAGAGATTATTTTAATGCCTATTTGACAAATTTCAAAAATATTTTAAATTATACCAATACACTTTTCACCTTTTTAACTGCAAAATTTTCTGTACAAGTTGAATTCTTCTATCAATTGGTGATGCACACAAATATGAATAGTTCCACAACAGAATAAAGATTTCAACTACATTGATCAAACATTCGTATGCTCCAAGCAGTACCCTTTTGCTATTACCATTGATCAATCATTTCAAATAACAAATGATTTTTTTTCTCTCCTTTGCCTTCCCCTTTTGTGTATTTCATCGTCTTACCTCATTCAATGACTCTAACTTCACGTGTATCCTAGCATCTGATACATGCAATGTGCAACCTAAGCATGTAAAAAAGGTCTCGTTTGTTAACTATAAAAAGAAAAAAGGAGAGTTGGACTAGCTAACGAAAAAGAAAACAAGAAAATCATTCTGTCAAAGTCCTTAAAACATGAAATGAGATATGAGAATACTCCACCAAGTGTTCCTATAATCTAATTCTCTTGGCAACAACTGTGCATAATTTTCTTACTCAGCTATGTTGTGGTACTTTTAGCCTTACTGTCATTCACCAGAAAAAAGTCTCTTACTATAACAGAAACTAGACAAATATAACTTAACTAAGCTACATCAAGTAAAATTGATGTCGAAATATTCAGCTACTTAATCAGGAATATTATGGACTTGTTTCAATCTTAAATATGTTCCTTCATCAAAAGCACGAATGTTAGAGCAAGCCTTCCAACTGTTCTGCATTAGCACATTTCCTTTGCATCTTTGCACGTTCAAAGTAATTTCATCGACGTTTTGGTGTTTCATCAAAACCAACATGTAGAACAACCCACCAACTTATCACCTTATAGCCCCATAAAATTATATAGAAATAGGCAACATGAAGCTGATCTCAAATCAGAAAATAGACTCCAGAACTAGTTACGCACCTTAGTTTCCAGGTTGCTGATACAAAACTTGTTTCAGAATTGCAATCCTGCATATGGAAATGCCCATTGTTAGGCATGATAACGAGCTAGTACTGCATCTGTTCAAGCAAATAACAGCTTTCATAAATAAGACATACACGCCCAGAATGTGCAGAAAAAAAGGTATGCATTGGAAGAGCTCAGCTTTCATACAAGTCCATGGAATGTACTTCAAGAAAAACTTCAGCACAAGAACAAAAGGCAATGAGATGATTGCCCTTCGTCTTATTCAAAAACCTGTCTTGAAAACAAGCTGACTTTTTTCCTTCCAGATCACCCAAAAACTGCGTAAATACTCACCACCCATTGCTTTTATCATCATCCATCACGCTTGGAGTCACATCAAAGGATAACTAAGTCGTCAGTCAAGGAGATTATCTCCTTCCAGATCATAAGGATTGTTTACCATCAGAATGTTTGTCCAGTAGATGTTGAGGCCACCAGTCAGTTTGTTATAATGTGCAACACCTGACCAAATGAACCCATCAACCTTTCCACTTAAATTAGATCTCAACCAAATGAACATTACTTGCCAATTTCTGCATTCATTAATAGCTTTACAGAAAGCTGTTAATGCACCCTCGACTGTTGAAATAGTATAGTTCAACAATGGTCATGATATAACAAGAGCAAGAACGTCGTCTTCCAGAAGAATAAGATGAGGGGGTTGTGAAGTGAAGTCCCACATTGCTCGATCAAATTTTGAAAATCCGAACCGTTCAATGTGTGCAGAACGTAATTTTAAGAGTCCCCGCAAGAAATCAGCAAAAAAAATGACCGGGAAGGGCGTCATCCGAGCAGTTTTTTTTGAACCGTTCAATGAAAACTGCTCGGATGAAGCCCTTCCCGGTCATTTTTTTTTGCTGATTTCTCACGGGGACCCTTAAAATCACGTTCTGATCACTTTGAGCGGCTCGGATCATCGAAATTCAATCGGGAAGGGGAGTCCTGCATTTCAATAAAATGAGGGATCCCTCACCGGAACCTAACTCTATATATATATATATCGGGATGGTTCAAGAGACACCCAAAAAAACACCTAAAAAAATACCCAAAATCTTAATCTCATAGTTTCTGATCAAATTTTTATGATCCGAACAGTTCAATGTGTGCAGAATGTGATTTTAAGGGTGCCCGCGAGAAATTAGCAAAAAAAATGACCGGGAAAGGCTTCATTTGAGCAGTTTTTATTTGAACCGTTCAATAAAAAACTGTTCGGATCAAGCCCTTCCCGGTCATTTTTTTTGCTGATTTCTCACAAGTACCCTTAAAATCATGTTCTGATCACATTGAGCGGCTCGGATCATCAAAATTTGATCGGGAACTACGAGGTGTTTTTTTAGGTGTTTTTTTGGGTGTCGCCGGAACCGCCCCGTATATATATATATATATATATATATATATATATATATATATAGGGGCCGGTTCCCCTCACCCATTTGCAGCTGCTAGTTGTTGTGCTAAAGTTTTTTTTGTAACTGATACTTTACAATGAGATCGCAACAAATGCACCCTCTTTGGCATTGGTGTTGTAAGAGGGTGGTTATGACCCTCGACAAATTCGGAGACAACAAACTTTTCCCTTGACTGGTATTTCACAACAAACAGCTTTGCACCGCAATCCTCTCTAGTTATCCCTTGACGCCGTTCAGTGGGTTCAGTATTTTTTTGGACCCTCGCACCTTCTTTGCAACAAACATACTCCTTCCTAATGATTTAACCGTCCCTGCTCCTCTTGGTAGAATGCATTCATGTACCAAATCCAGATTCTTTAGCATAATTGTTGTAAAAATTATGAACGTCCTCTAAATTGTTAAACTGTTGTGCAATTTTTGGTATCAAATCATATTTAATTTGAGGACTGTAAAATACTTCAGAAGAATTAGCAGATGATTCACACGGTTGAGATGCTTACGGTGAGAATAGGTCTATATCTTCCAAACGCTGCATTCTAAAAACCAAAAGAGAAAACACTAACTAAAAACACCATGTTAAGAGAAAAATAACAGTATGTTTATTTTCCAATCAATCAATATGCATATATATAACCCTAATTTTGTGTGAATAAACCCCAATTTCACAAACCCTAACCCTAATTTCTGTATCATCGAATGAGAGAGAGACCTTGGTGGTGGTCGGGCGTCGATCTTCTTCTGGTTCAATCTCCAGTCTTCGTCGTTCTCTTCTCTCTTTGTCTGGAACGTGAAATGAGAAAGGGGGAAGGAGGGCTGCGGCCTGCGCGTTTTGACCCGTGTTGGATCTTGACTCGGAATAAATTTTTTGAAAAAGTAACTACACTATGCTGTGAAGAACTTTATGAAGAGTTTAGAAAATATATATGGAATTGAGTCCTGAAGAGTTTGAAGCAAGATGGGTAGATGTAGAAAAAGCTAACTTATCCAGCAATGAATGTTTACATGCTGTGTACAAAATTCGTGAGAGATGGATTCATGTACATATGAAACACATTTTCTCTCCCCACATAACTAGTAGTCAAAGAAGTATGATTCCCCAAATAATTCTCTGTGGGATTTTGTGACCTGATTTGATAGGGCACTTTCACGTGTACGGCTTGACGAATTGAATTTGGATCATAAAGATCTCAATGAGAAGCCACTCTTGAAAACATTGTGGGTCATGGAGTCAACAATGAGTGAATTGTATACACAGACAATATTTTACAAGTTTTAAGACGAACTCTTTCAAAATATGACGTCTACGATAACACATGAGAATGAACATCGCTGTTTGTGCAATGTTCAAAGGGTAAAGGAGAGTGGTTCGATGGTTCGTGAGGTTTTCGTAGAGAAGTCATCAAACTATGTCAGTTGCAGTTGTAAAAAATTCGAATGTGATGGAATTTCATGTCGGCACATGTTGGCGTACTTCACTAGAATGCAGATTCTAGATCTCCCTAATTAGTACATGTTGAAGAGGTCGACTAAATCAGCAAAAACTAAGTGAGTTATAGATGATTTGGGTGGGGGCGTGAAAGAAATATGTAACACTTCTTTGTATGTGAGGGGCAATAGTCTCTTCCAATTTGCTTCTAATGTAATTGACGACGTAGTATTAACTAAAGACGAAACTCAACTTTAGCGAGAAAATTTGGAATCAACTTGAAAGAAGCTACTTTTCATGAAGCTTGGAAGGGAAGAAGGCGAAGGGAGTGTTATCCAAGTGCCTATTCTTCTTGAACATAGTTTTACAGAACCACTTCAAGTTAGGGCAAAGGGTTGTGATAAACGATTGAAGGGAGAAAAAGAAAAGGCTGCCAAGAATAGGCGTTGTAATGGTTGTGGGTTAACAAGACAGTTGCATGACAAAAGAAATTGTTCAAAACTTCTCAACATTTAGTGCATGCATCTAAATATCTTCATTTATAAATTAAATGTAGATGGAAAATTGCCAAAAAAGGGGAGTGGAACAAGTAACTGAAGAAGCTTACAGGATCACAAGGGCATTTATAGCAGTACTGGCTAGGGTTTTTGGCATGAGGGCCAGACTTGGTGGGGATGCACAGACCAAATCCACAAGGGCATTTATAGCAGTACTGGCTAGGGTTTTTGGCATGAGGGCCAGACTTGGTGGGGATGCACAAACCAAATCCGCAATCACAAGGCCTCCTCAGCCATCCATATGTGGCATTTGAAAAAGCGGAAGCCATTCAACTGTACATGATATTCCAATGCTACATCTGGATGGCCGAGGAGGCCTTGTGCTTGCAGAAGCCATGTCCATTGTACAATTGACATGGCTTCCACTTTTTCAATCGACACTTTACGATAAAATAGCAACAAATGCACCCTCTTTGATCATTTTTTCACAACAGCCAGTTTTGCACCACAACTCTCTCTAGTTATCCCCTGATGCCGCATAGTGGGTTTATAATTTTTTTCAGTATTTTTTTGGACCTTCACCCATTCTTTGCAACAAACGTACTCCTTCCTAATAATTTCACCGTCCCTACTCCTCTTGCTAGAATGCATTCGTGTACCAAATCCAAATTCTTTAGCATAACTGTTGTAAAAATTATGAACGTCCTCTAAATTGTGAAATTGTAGTGCAATTTTCGGTATCAAGTCAATTTTAACTTGAGGAGTGTAAAGTAGTTTAGAAAAATTAGCAGATGACCTTAGCACAAAGAAGTGTAGAACCCGAACCAATGTTACACAAAAGGTCCTTCTAGCTGAGGGAGTCTCCTCTGTTTTCCACCCCGCTACAGCCCCTAAGTTGTCCGATCCAGGGACTCCCACAATTTCTTATTTCTTCCGCAATCACCTCATAGAAAGGTTGCTCTTGGATCTTGGGGCCAATGTTAACCTTATGCCATAGTCTATGTATGACCAATTTGGGCTAGGGGAGTTGAAGTCCACCTCGGTGAATTTGCAGCTAGCTACCAATCCATTAAGGTCCCGAAGGGTATCATAGAGGATGTGTTGGTCAAGGTTGACCAATTTTCTCTTTCTTGCAGACTTTATCATCCTTGATACAAAGCCTGGCCAAACGTGTACACAATCAACCACCATCATTCTTGGCTGTCCTTTCTTGGCTACGGCCAATGCGGTGATGGATATGTTTTTTGCAAATATGAATGTTAGGCTTAACATTTACAACTCCTTCAAGCACCCTTCCACGGATGAACAATGAGGTGGTGGAGGAAGCCCGTCCCAACATTCTCACCAAGGACCCTTAGAGGCGTGTTTGGCCAATTATGGCCATGAAGAGTACGATTTAGGGCAAAACATTGTGGAGGTCGACTTTTAGTGCTTGATTCTGCACCTCCAACATGGCAAGCAATGTTTGAGCCATTGCCAGCCTTGGCGCACGAGCCTGCGCTTCCTTCCATCGAAGAGCCTCCAAAACTTGAGTTGAAGCCACTTCTGCCAATGAAGATTACGACTTTGGGAAAACCTTTGTGGTTGTCAACTTTTAGTGCTTGAGCCATTGCTGACCTTGGCGCATGAGCCCACACTCCCTTCCATTGAAGAGCCTCCGAAACTTGAGTTGAAGCCACTCCTTGTCAACCTCAAGTATATCTTCTTAGGGCCTGAGGACACCCTACCTGCGATTATTGTGTCTGACAACCGTGCCAGAGGGTCAACTTGTTGAAGTGCTTAGACGACACAAGAGTGCCTTAGGATGGTCAGTAGCGGACCTCAAGGGGATAGATCCCTTCATTTGCATGCATTGTATACATCGTGAAGAAGATGTCAAACCATCTCTTGAGATGCAAAGGAGGTTAAACCCCAACATGAAAGAGGTGGTCATGAAGGAAGTGGTAAAACTGTTAGATGCGGATATTATATATTCCATATTGATAGTAAGTGGGTGTGTCTCCACTCGCATGACCACGAGGTGGCAAGTGTGCATAGATTACTGGAAGTTGAATTCCATGATAATATTCATTGATCAAATCCTAGAATGGTTGGCGGGACAGAGTACCTTTTGCTTTCTTAACGGCTATACTGCCTACAATCAAGTGCTCGTCGACTCCGCGAACCAAGAAAATACCACTTTCACATATTTGTTTGGTACCTTCGCTTATCGGCGGATGCTATTCAGTTTGTTTAATGCGCTTGCAACCTTCCAATGGTGCATGATGGCAATCTTCTCTAACATGGTGGAGAAGTTTCTTGAAGTCCACATGGATGACTTCTTGGTTTTTGGGACATCCTTTGAGAGTTGTCTCCATAATCTAGAGAGGCTTAGAGAGGGAACTTAAACGTAGTATGGAGACTAACTTGGTTCTAAGTTGGGAGAAGAGCCATTTTATGGCTCAAGAGGGGATTGTGCTAGGGAATGTCGTGTCTAAGAGTGGGATTGAAGTTGACCTTATCTCTACGCTTCCTCCCCCCTCTTCGGTTAAGCAAATCTGCTCATTCTTAGGGCATGCGGGGCTTTTTTGCCGCTTCATTTGAGACTTTAGCAAACCTTCTAAAATCCCTTGTGCATCCTCGCCAAGGATGCTCCCTTTGTCTCTGATGAGGCGTGCGAGAGTGCCTTCGTAAAGCTTTGCAATGCGTTGTCTTCTGCCCCGATCATGCAATCACCCATCTGTGGGACTTCCTCGATAAGGTGCCTCACGCCATCTATCTCTATTGAATTACACCACTACGGAGAAGGAGATGCTCGCGGTAGTATTTGCGTTGGACAAGTTTCAATCCTACCTCATTGGGTGGAAGGTTATCGTGTTCTACAGCTACACCGCGTTGCAGTACTTGCTTTTGAAGGACACGAACCTAGGTTGATTAAGAATTTGACTTAGAAATTCAGGACAAGGGTTTTGAAAACTTTGTAGCCGACCACCTCTCGAGGATCTTAATTGACTCCTTACCCTTAAAAGACTTGTTCCCGGACAAGCAATTGGTTGCGTGTCACATAGTCAACCCCCATGGTACGCTTACATTAACAATTACCATGCCACTGGCGTTATCCCCTCCCATTAGTCCAAGCAAGACAAGGACATTTCTTTCGCAGGTTGGAAATTATTTTTGGAAGCATCTGGAATTGTTCAAATATTGCCTTGATTAAGTGATTCGGTGATGTGTCCCCCAGAAGTGAGCAACATAGAATATTGACTTTTTGTCATACTCTTGAGTGTGAGGGACACCTATGAAGCACCGACAATCCTAGAGGCCAGCGTGTCCATGTGTCGGACACGGGGGCACGGAAAAATACGTATGCGACGTGGCGTGTCTAATAAATTTAATTAATTTTTTAGGGGGACACGGGAGGGACATGGCGGGGACATGGGAGGCACACATATGGGACGCGAAAGGGGTTCAATATGCAATTTTTTAAACTTTTGGGGGATAAATGTGTATTACTTCAAATTTTTCCAGTTGAAAGTTAACAAGATATACACACAGTCCGGATCAAGTAAGGACCCCCACATTTTACCTTAAAATGCGGTCCTAGCTGCTGGCCGTTGGATCGTGTTTTCAATGGTCCGGATCTGCGGATGGTTTATGACCGGTCACAATTAACTTTTCCCCAGAAAAAAAATTCCATTAAAATCTGGACCATTGAAAACACGATTCAACGGCCAGCAGCAGGTCCACATTTTAAGATAAAATGCGGGGGTTCGGACTATAACACACACACACACACACACACACTCCAGATCCTATGAGGGATCCTAGATTTTTCGCTTCATGCGGGCCTTTCATCTAAACCGTTGGATCTAATCCAACGGCTCACAAAAGAAACCAGCTCTCGCAGGTAAAAAAAGGGGGCGGGTATGGATAAAAATCAGCTCGTGGGTCATGGGTCACACAAAAACGGATCCCTTTCTTTACCCTTTCATTTCACGCAAGAGAGAGAAGACGAAGAGGTGATTCTAGAACGAAAAAGAAGATCGAAGAAGAAGAACTGGACTGGAGAGAAGAATGAACGATGAAAGACTGGTATCTTTCTCTCTCGATCTGGTTCAAACAAAAATTAGGGCCAAACGGTTCAAACCAGATGGGGCATTTTACTCTATATAGGTCGTCGATTTTAGGCAATAGAAGTAAATTATATACTTTTTCCCCGATCCCGATTTCAATTAGGGTTTGAATGCACTAATTTAAATTTTCCCGCGATTTAGGGCTTGGAATGAGATTGATTTTGGGCTTCAGAAGCTTTAGGTCTCGATTTCGTTTTGACAAACCCAAAAATTAGGTCTTCAAAGCAACATTTTCAAGTTCCCCATTTCGACTATTTTGAATTTGTAATAGTTCAATAAGATACCAGAATGTATATAAAACCCTAATTCTAATTTTGGTTTTAAAAAAACCCTAATTACAATACAAATTCGATTTCATTGTATCTATTGTTTCTAGTTACACATTCTTGAAAAGGGTTCGAACTAGACCAAAGAAGAAACAAAGAAGAAGAAATGGAACAAGAAGATATTTCCAGCGTCAATCCAACCCCCTTGTTTTGACCACCACCACAAAGGTATCTATCTCTGTGTAGTTACCAAACTATGGTGTAGTTATTGTTTTGTCTTTGGATGGTTAGAATGCAGTTTTCGAATGATATACTCACCGTCACCATCTCAACCGTGTGAAGAGTCTGCTAATTCTTCTCAATTACTTTATACTCGTCAAGTTAAAAACGAAGTGATACCAAAAACTAAACAACAATTTGACAACTTAGAGGAGGTTCAAAAGTTTTACAACAATTACGCTAGAGAAGCTGGATTTAGTACGCGAATCCATTCTAGCAAGACGGATAAGAACGGTCAAACCATTAGGAATGAGTATGTTTGTTACAAAGAAGGGGTGATGAAAAATTCTGAGGCCACTACATGGCATCGGGGTTTCACAGGGCGAAGGGTTTGTTGTCTCCCAATTTGTCAAGGGTCATAGCCACCCTCTTACCACGCCAAGGAACGTGCATCTGTTGAAATCTCATCGTCGAGTGTCAGATGCATAAAAGCCCTAACACAACAACTAGCAGTTGCAAATGTGTCCCTGTCAACAAATGAATATTTTAGAGTTGCAAGCCGGGGGTCTTGAAAATGTTAGATAGAATTCATAACCCCTATTTGACAGAATTCATATCATATTAGATAGAATTCACATGCACTATTTGACAGAATTCACACCCCTTAAAAATAGAATTCACCCCCTTATTTGACGGAATTCACATGCCCTATTTTATAGAATTTGTTGTCAGAGATGAGAAAAAGTGTATAGGGTGTTGATGAACCCTAACACAAATAACTATTATTTATATTAAGAGATAACTTGTTACAAGACTTATTTAACCAATGTGGGACAAGACTCATAACAACTACTTAAATATTCCAACACTCCCCCTCAAGCTGGAGAATAGATATCACAAAGTCCCAGCTTGCTACATAACAACTCTAACCGGGGCTTGAACAATGACTTAGTAAATATGTCAGCTAACTGAGCACTTGTAGACACGAAGGGAGTAGCTATCACACCACCAACTAACTTCTCACGCACCAGATGACAATCAACTTCAATATGCTTAGTCCTCTCATGAAATACCGGATTGGATGCAATGTGAATTGCTGCCTGATTATCACAATACATATTCATTGGCAATCGTACGCTAAATCCTATCTCCTCAAGAAAAGATCGCACCCATACAATCTCACATGTCGTGTGGGCCATAGCTCTATACTCTACCTCTGCACTAGACCGTGCAACCACTGTTTGTTTCTTACTCTTCCAGTTGACAAGGTTTCCACCGAGAAAAACACAATATCCTGTAGTGGATCTCCTGTCAGAAGGTCCTCCTGCCCAATCAGAGTCAGTAAAAGCCTCAATACGTAAGTGACTATTAGCTCGATAAAACAAACCACGTCCTGGATGAGCCTTGAGATACTTTACAATTCTAAGAACGGCCTCCTAATGTGGAAAACGAGGAGCAGACATAAACTGACTCACAATACTAACTGCAAACGAGATATCTGGACGTGTAATAGTAAGATAGTTCAATTTACCAACCAAGCGACGATATTGGTCAGGGCTAGAAAACTGCTCCCCCTGATCAACACACAGTTTGACAGTAGGATCCATAGGAGTATCGACAGGCTTTGACCCCAATAAACCAGTCTCATCTAGAATATCGAGCACGTATTTTCTCTGTGATAAACTAATGCCATCTTTAGATCGTGCAACCTCAATACCCAAAAAATATCGCAACCTTCCCAGATCTTTGGTATGAAACTGACTCTGCAGAAATACCTTCAACTCATCAATACCTTTTTGATCATCGCCCGTAATAATAATATCATCCACATAAACAATCAATAATACTTTCCCTCGGTCAGATGAGAGAGAGAGAAAACCGAATGATCAGACTGACAGCGACTCATCCCAAATTTCAAAACTGCATCACTGAACTTGCCAAACCAGGCCCGAGGAGACTGCTTAAGACCATATAGTGCTTTGCGAAGACGACATACCTGATTACACTCCCCCTGAGCAACAAACCCAGGTGGTTGCTCCATATAAACTTCCTCTTGGAGATCCCCATGAAGAAAGGCATTTTTAACATCCAACTGGAATAAAGGCCAACCAAGATTGGCTGCAAGGGAGATAAGAAGGCGGACAAAACCAAGCTTGGCAACTGAAGAAAAAGTTTCAGCATAATCAACACCATAAGTCTGAGTATATCCCTTAGCAACAAGACGAGCTTTGTAACGCTCAACAGACCCATCAGGATGATATTTGACCGTAAAGACCCACCTACAACCAACAGTAGACTTTCCTAGCGGAAGAGGAACCAACTCCCAAGTGCCACTATCATGTAGAGCAGACATCTCAACCTCCATAGCTGTCCGCCACTCGGAAATAGATAAGGCCTCCCGAACAGTATTAGGAACAAAAATAGACGAAACAGAAGTAGTAAAAGCACGAAGGGACGGCGACAAGTGAGCATAAGACACAAAACGATCAATAGGGTGAGAAGTGCAAGACCGAATACCTTTGCGAAGAGCTATAGGAAGACCAGGTGATGATAAAGGTGGAGGTGGAGGTGGAGGTGGAGGCGGAGGCGGAGGTGGTGGTGGCGGTGGTGGAGGTGTCGGTGGTTGTGGAACTAGATCTTGAGACGGAGGAGGCGCGGCGGAAGGTACTGGTGGGGCTGTTAATACTTTCTGCCGACGAACATACACCTGCAAGGGTGGCACAGATGGTACGCAAATAGGAAACACAGACTCAGTCTCAGCAGGAAGGTCAACTGGAGTACGGTGACCTGAGTAAAAGGGTAATGACTCATTAAACGTGACATCAGCACAAACAAAATGACGACATAGAGACGGTGAGTAACACTTATACCCTTTCTGAGTGCGCGAGTATCCCAGGAAAATACACCGAATTGACCGTGGATCAAGTTTGTCCCGGTCAGGATCAAGAGTATGAACATAACAGGTGCACCCGAACACTCGTAGGGGTAATGAGTGGAGAGGCCGACCAGGAAATAAAACCGTATGGGGTATCTGACCGCCTAGGACTCTAGATGGCATACGATTGATCAAATAACATGCTATAAGAACAGCATAACTCCAATAAGACTTAGGAACTTGCATTTGGAATAGCAGAGCACGCATAACCTCTGATAAATGCCTAATCTTGCGTTCGGCAACTCCATTTTGTTGTGGAGTCCGAGCACAAGAGGATTGGTGAATTATACCATGATCATCAAAAAACTTAGAAAGAGAATTATGAAAATATTCACCCGCATTGTCAGAACGAAATATACGAATGCAAGTATCAAACTGAGTTTTGATCTCCGTATAAAATGATTTAAAAATAGAAGACAACTCTGACCTTTCTTTCATGAGATAAAGATACGTGACACGAGAGTAATCATCGACAAAGATAACATAATATTGGAAGCCAAAAACATTAGGGACACGCATTGGGCCCCAAATATCAGAATGAACTAATTGAAAAGGACGGGACACACGACTCTCAACCCTAGGATAAAAAGACACTCTATGATGTTTACTAAACTCACAGATTTCACAGGGCAAAACATCAACACGGCTACATGAAGGTACTAGCAGTTTAAGGTTTTGAAGGGATGGATGACCAAGACGACAATGATGTTGATAGGGTGACACCGAAGACTGTAGGGCAACAGAGCTAGGGTGAACATCGTCGGTAAAGTAATACCGGCCACCACGTTCAATACCACTACCAATTTTCCGCCCCGTCTTGAGATCCTGAAACACACAACCATTGGGAAGGAATGTGACAGAGCAAATTAAAGATTTGGTAAGTTTACTGACAGACATAAGATTTAATGGAAAACGAGGAACATGCAATACGGAATTCAAAGTTAGAGAGGAAGTAACAGAAACAGAACCCAAACCAATAATATCAGTGGTAGACCCATCGGCTAAGGTAACATGAGATGGTTTATCAATAGATTGATGGTCAGAAAAAATAGTAGAAGTACCCGTCATATGATCAAATGCACCAGAATCAATAACCCAAGGAATAGAAAAACGGGAAGATGCAATACAAGCACTAGAAGAACCTGTCTGAGATAGCGTAGCAATGGAGGAACTTGTCTGATGTGACACAAGGCGTTGGTACTCCTCCACAGAAATAGTCACCATAGCAGTAGAGTGAGTAACCTGCCGAACATCTTTGAAATGAGTAACCCGATGAGCCTGAGGAAAACCATGTAGGTCATAGCAGTACTCCACTGTATGATTTGTTCCCCCACAATGAGTACACAGTCTGAAAACACGGCCTCGACTATGGCCACCTCCCCCTGACATGCGGCCCCTAGGACGAAAGCCACAACCACCATGACTAGAATCACGACCACCAAAAACATGGTCAAAAACCCGATCACTGTACCCAGAATCACGACCACAACTACGGCCATGACTGAATGAAGAACTAAAAGCACCAGAAACAGCGGAAGTAGAATCAGATTTCATTGCAAAAATATCTCATACAATGAGAGGCAACTAGTCAACTATCAATAGATCAACCAACCAAATATGTCACCAACTACCGACCAATAAATAATCAACCCACCAATCTAGCAACCGACGAAGAACCACCGAACAACTAATAAGCAATAAAATAGGTCACCAAGCAATGAACATCATCAACTCACAAGACAAGATGATGGCCCAAATAAACAGGATCCGATAGCATTAAAGTCGAGAGAAACAACCACCCAACAACGAATCAGTAACCAATCTCCAATACGAACGAAATAATCAACACTAAACCAACACAACTAAACGGTACCGCAGACCATCCATGAACACCAACCCGCATCGAGAACAACTTGGCACAACCAAGGACGAAGGAGGAACAGATTGTATCTCAGAAAATCACCTTAAATCATATCGCCAAGAGACAAACAGATTGAATAGGGGTTTCTGATCGAAAATGGCAAGATCGACGTGAACAGATGCCGCAATGAACAGTGCGCGTGAACAGTATCTGATGAACAGTATCCGTGAACAGCACGATGAACAGTGACGTGAACAGTGCTGCGATGAACAGTCGCATGAACAGTGTCGTTTTAGGGTTTTGATGAGTGTGGGTAGGTTGTTTTAGGATTCCAAAGGGTTTGGGCAGGTCTCTTCTTTTTTTTTCTTTTTTTTTTTTTTTTGCGTCAAGATGATAGCGGAGGTAGCGGTGATGGTGGGTGGCGTAGGGCGGCAGTGGCTATGGTGGTAGGTTAAGATTAAGCTCTGATACCATGTTGTCAGAGATGAGAAAAAGTGTATAGGGTGTTGATGAACCCTAACACAAATAACTATTATTTATATTAAGAGATAACTTGTTACAAGACTTGTTTAACCAATGTGGGACAAGACTCATAACAACTACTTAAATATTCCAACAGAATTCACACCCCCTAAAAACAAAATTCACACCACCTAAAAATAGAATTCACCCCCTATTTAACAAAATTCACATGCCCTAAAAATCTAAAAATAGAATTCAAAACCCGTATTGGACACAATTCACCCCCTATAAACAGAGTTCACCCCCTTATTTGAAAGAATTCATACTTTTTAAAAATAGAATTCACCTTCTATTTGATAGAATTCGCATGCTCTATTTGACAGAATTCACACCCCTTAAAAAAAAAGAATTCACCCCTATTTGACAGAATTCACACCCTAAAAACATAATTTAACCTCCTAAAAACAAAATTCACATGCCCTATTTGACAGAATTCACACCCCCCTAAAAACCCCCCCTAAAGGCAGAATTCACCTCTTATTTCACACCTAATTTGGAGAATTCACTTGGAATTTTATGAGACCCACGAGGACTTGGAACTTGAGAACCATGGGGACTTCCAACTTCCATTCCACCAGGACTTCCAACTTGAGATCCATCAGAACTTCCAACATGAGATACATGGAACTAATTGAGATTGAGCAACAGTAATGATTTGAACCACAACTCGATGATTTGAATCGCAATCACTGTTTCAATTGTGGTCGATCAACTCCTCTCGCTGCAATCCTTGCTACCGTCGTAAATGAAGTGATCAACTAGTTGTCAGCCGTCATAAACGACGAGCTGAAGAAAAATATTAAAACAAGGGCAAACTTGTAAAAGCACCTTTAAAAAGGGGTCGGACAGGATACCGCTACAAAACAGGGTCCGCAAGGAACAACAACAAGAAAATAGGACCGGCCGGTAATTTCCCGTAAAAATAAATCCTAAGACACCCCAATAAAAAAGCCCAAAATAAAAGATATTATGGAATGAGATACAATTATCTAGTTTCTAGAAGATCTTAAATATCTAGCTTGTAGAAGAGTTCTAGAATATCCTTGGAAAATATCTAGATATTTTGTAAGTAGAAAATCACAAGTAAATCTAGAAACTACCTAGATATTATCTTGTAAGAAAATATCTAGAACCTTCAATGGAGTAGTATTATATGGATGGGTTTTAGCCAATTGGTATTAAGCCACAAAGTTTGAGTTCAAGTGATTCCTTCCCCACTCTTGTCTCAAGTATTCTTCCCTTTTGCAGAAGTCTACTCTAACATAAATACTAAATAATACTTCTCTTCCGACATTCCTCACACTACGCAAAATGTTTTACGCTGCCCTGAAGATTTTTGGTAGTAAGGACGTTGACACTACTGTAAATGATGTGAGTTGCTTTATCGGTTGTGATAGGTCCAAGTTGAATATTATAGTTGCAAATAATGGACTGGTTGCTGGTAATTTGAAATACATATTGTTAGGGAAAGGGTGATTGATTGTTCAAATGTTGGAACTATGATAGATATTACTAGAATGGATAGGATTACAAAAATGACTAGTGAAGCGAAGTTCATTCTGATAGTTGAAAAATTCACCATTTTTATGAAATCGGTTGATGCAAAATTTATTAGGACATACCTTGTATTATAACGGGAAAATGTCAACCGGATTGTGTCTCTAGATGGTTTATCCACAAAATGATATATACGTTGTTGCTACTCAAATTTGGATTATTTTATTATAACCCCTCCGATCTAGGAATATTGTGTATAAACATGGTTCTAAGAAGTTGGTTGTTCACAGTGCGACATTAGTTTCGCATGATATGAAATGGATAGGGCTTATGCCTGCAGATTTGGAGGAGCTTGAGATTTTAGAGGAAGCCACGATGAAACTTACTAATTTTATAACAAAAGACTCCCTAACTTATTGGAGGAGGACTTGACGGAAGGTTGCTAAAGGAGTTGAAACGAATGAGAAATACCGAAAAGAAAGCCGAGATTGAAGTCTTGAGTAGTTTGAGCCACCATTATTTATCTTTTTCCTTTAAGGAAAAAAATAGACACGAAGGATTGGATATAGAGGAGACAATTTCGTCGTTTAAATTTTGCCCCATTCTACATCCAATCCTTAGTGGTAATCGCTTTCTTCAAGAAGAAACATAAACAATGGTGGCTCGATCTTAAGACTTCAATCTCGACTTTCTTTCCGGTATTTCTCATTCGTCTTAACTTCTTAAGCAACCTCTAATGCCTTTCACAAAGTCCTTCTCCAACAAGTTAGAGAGTCTTTTGTTATCAAACTTAGTAAGTTCCATCATGGCTTCCTCTAAAACCACAAGCTCCTCCAAATTTTTAGGCATAAGCCATATCCACTTCATATCATGCGTGACTGTTGTCGTACTGTCAAAAGCCAACTTCTTAGAACCATGTTTAGACCCAAAAAAAAAAAATATTCCTAAACCGGAGGGGCTACAATCAAATAATCCAAAAACGGGTGCAATAACTTACATCTCATTTTGTGAAGAAATCATCTAGAGGCACAATCTAGTTAACCTTTTCCCGTGATAATACTACAAGTTATATCCTCGTAAAATTTTGCAATAACCAATTTCATAAAAATAGTGTAATTTTCAACTACTAGAAAGAACTTCGGCTCAATGGTAATTTTTGAAATCCTATCCATTCTAATGGGAATAGTTATCCTAGTTCCAATGTCTAAGCAATCAATAACCCTTCGCTGATGAACATACATTTCAAATTACCGGCAACCAGTCTTTTATCCGCAGCTAACATATTCAATGTGGACCTATCGCAACCGATAAAGCAACACACATCATTTACAGTAGTGTCAACCACGTCCTTATTACCAAAAATCTTGGGGCAGCGTAAAAGGTTACGCGTAGTGTGATCTTACAATCATTGCGCAAGGCTTTGTAGATTTCAGTTAAAGCATTAGCTACTTGGTCATACTTCTCCAAGGGAAATCTATAATTGTGTGCAAAAAATTTTGAACAATGCAAAAATTTTTGAACAAGGCAAAAAAGCATTCAAGTTGTGGAATATACCTCATATTGGTCGCGCGATGGTAGATTTTGGTCAAAATCCAATTCAATGTAAAAGTTTTCCATCAAATTTGTAACTCTTTAAGAAACCACTAAACAATCGAGAGAAATTACTCTGAAGAGTGCAAATCCATCAATAGGCATATCAGATGGTGGTCTTTTAGTTAGACCCAATTTTTGTTCATAAAGAGCCTCTAGAAACTGGATATTTAAAACTGCTATGGTGAGGAAGGTGAGAAGAGAGATAAGCCCTGTGAATTGAACGAGAGAGGAAGGAGAAAGAGCTGTCAGGATTTCTGAGTGCGACAGTAGCAGTTTAAAGGTTAAATCGGCCACTGGGCTAAAGATTGATTGGGCTCAACAATTATTTATTCACTATACTAAAGAATCATTGGGCTAACAACTATTTATTTATCTGGTAAAGGGTAACAACCATTTATATAATGGGTCAAACACCAATTTATTTGATGAGGAAGAGGGTTCCTCATCTGGTAAAGTGTAACAACCATTTAAATAATGGGTCAAACACCATTTAAATAGTACACGTGTTTATGTGAAATTCCATGAAAGTCAAGTATCACTATGTGATTTTTGAGGAAGGTCAGGGGTTATTTTGAAATTCTCCCATATTGTAATGGAAGACTACCTTCTCAATCTTTTTTAACACAATTGATGGACTGTCAAAGAAAGGCACGAGCAATTTCAAGTTACGGGAATACAATTTTGTACCTGCATTGTCATAACATCAACTTTAATAAATTACTATCCTTTTTATGGGCAACATTACACAATAAAGTTATGAACCTTAGAAACACGCAAATTAGTAAAGGCAAATCTAAGAGCAGGAATCACAAAGAGAACAAAGAAGCTGAGCAAAAAAAGAAGAAGGATTATATGGGATGGATCCCAAACCTTAAGCGTTGGCACTCTGCCGCTCCCATTCCTCAACCTCACTTAGCCATGAAAATTAGACCCTCTTAGCCATTGTTCATCATCCCTAACCTCATAAACTGCTCTCTTCTCACCGATTTTGAGTTTGAGATAGAGAGAGAATCATAAAAAGAGAAGAACGCTTAGAATTGAATCTGCAACCTGAGTGGTTGTCCGGGAAGCCATCCAGCATTCCCTTGAAATAAGGTTTCGACAATTCGACTTAATTTCTCTTAGGTAGTTCCCTCATTTCCTTATTACCCTAGTCATGTACTCCCTCCATCCCAACTTCCTTGCCCCTTTTGGGGAATCTAAATTTTAACGAGACAATGATAGGACATTCATTTGGTATTTACTTTCCCAATTTGCCCTTCCTACTTCAATGCTCCTTTTTTTAAATATTGCCCATAATTTTATCAACATGTTCTATATATCTAACAAGTCATAAGAGAATTTTTCTCTAAAAATCTGGTGCCATATTGAACTGAAAGAGAATTTTCCTCCTAAAATTTTGGTACCAAATCTCAATCTTTTTCTCCTGCATATGAATTAAAAAAATGCACAAATCTCATCCTAAAAATCTGGCACCATATTAAACTGAGAGAATTTTTCTCCTAAAATTTTGGTACCAAATCTCAATATTTTCTCCCTGCATATGAATTCAAAAAATGCACAAATCTCAACCTAAAAAACTAGCACTTTCCATTCAGTTTGAGAAATTCCCTCCTAAAATTTTGGCACCCAATCAAATTCAACCAAAATTAACTTGGCGGGATTGTTTTCAAAGTTTCTCCTATGTATGTACACACACACACCCCACACACAAATAAAGCTTGTGTTGGCCTGTTAGTTATATGTAGAAAAGAGAAGGTAAAATAGTAACGTTATACACAAATTTCCTAGCTGACTTTTCAAAATGGACATTTAATTTAGAACATCCAAAAAAGGAAAGGACCAACAATTTGGGACAGAGGGAGTATTAGGTTTCTGCGTTTTAATGGCTTGATATGCGAAGGACCATGATTATGCATTCTCCCTCCATCGCCGACATATGCTTCCCCCTCTCGAGTTGTCAACGAATGTGAGACTAAAATTTAAAATCCAAACTAATTAGTAGGGCTAACCATAAACTTGAGAGAGATGAGGTGCCTAAGTTCCCGCACTAGGTTCTTTGGTAATGACCTGAGCCTTGAAATCAAACTGCTATTGGTTTGTGAAGTATCCATGTTGTAGACTCGATACACAGGTAATGGTATTGGACATGAGGTCGTTATGCATACTCAGTGTTTTTACAGTGAAAAGGTTTTGGTCTATTCAAAAATTTGGAAGATGACCTTTAAGTTCATTAGCATGGAGAAAGAAGGACAAAGTTCAAGAAATTAAATTTAATTACTCCCCCAATATAAGTAAAACTAAGAACAAACTAACCATTTGACGGGCAAAGTTTGCCATTAGCATGATCAGTCTCTTACCCCGAAACTTTATAGTTGGATCTTCGAACAGACAATCTTCTAAATAAATTGCTGACGTGAAAATTCCTAAACATCGTGAAAATCATCGTGTCACAGTTCACATCAACTTAGTAACTTTAATGACCCCTATGAAAACAAGTTATTAATTTAAGTGCAAAAGAAAGGGCTCCCTTCCAAATAGTCAGACTGTCAAAGTGTATATCACAAAAGAAAATATTTCAAGCCAAGCATTCGACAATACATGAACCATAAAAGGAGTCAGCTATGTAGTACAAACACGGACAAGACACAGACAACATGGCACGGAAATTTTCAAAAAAAATGGGGGAAGCAACATTATTCTCTTCTTCTCTGTATCTATGTGTGTGAGCGTAATGTTATCCTTTTATGCCTTGGATATTTTTTTATTACACTTTGATCCATTTTAAAGTTTTAGTTATTACAATCCTACCACATTTAAAATGTTCTCATAATTGCATTTTTACCCCAGACCGGAGGGTCCCTAAAGTATTCTGAGCGTGTCCATAAAGTGTCGGACCCCAAATATTGCAAAAAAAAAAAAAAACACTTCGAGAGAGAAGTGTCGGACACTTGTCGGGAGCGTGTCCAGGGCGTGTCCATGTCCACTACGTGTCCGACCTGGTATGTTACTTCCAGCGGAGTGTCGGTGCTACATAGGGAGTCAGATATTGATATGTAGAAAACGAGAAAGAAGCGCGAGATGAAAAACAATTGCAATTGTCTGATTGGGTATGTCAGTTTCTACTTTTTCACACAACCAACAAAGGGGGTATATCAGTTTCTACATTTTCCTTTTCAAATCAAAATGCCTTGGAGTTTTATTGCAGTCCGCATTAGTTAAAATCAATTTTGCAATATGCAGGGTGTTACTTGTGTATCTCATTTTTTTAACCACTCTATTAGTGGTATTAATAAACAGATCATGGATCCTCTCATACATTATAATGGTATGAATAGGGTGCCAAAATTAATCATCAATAGGATGTGTTACATACTAGATATCATTCGCGAATGACACAAACAGAATTTATCTGATCCAAAAGTCTGACAGGTTGTCTGTACAACAAATTCATAAACTTCGAGAAATTTTCTTTGATTCCGTGTGAAGAGGAGCTTTAATAATTTAATGCACCTCATCGACCAGAATGCAAATTGTCTTGTACCACAGAAATTATGTCTAAAACTTACCATCTTCTTACTGTTACAGAGTCACACAAGTTTGCAGTACAGAGTTACACAAGTTTTCAGTCTTGAAGATATTGTTACATACAGCTCATCTTAAAGAACATGAAAATATACGCAAGTACCTGTAACAAAATATGAATTTTCATAGTCTAACTTGAGGGTCATCACAACATCATCAATGTTTGAAACTGGAACTTCATTTTCCTCCACAGAGTACTCCGTGTCCAATCTGGAACAGTAACATAAATACATCACAAGGACACAAATCTGCAAAATTGAATACTAGTGCTTTGTATATCGTAGCACGAAAGCAAAGGAACGGTGTCTACTAGTTGCCCAACAGAAGCATTCACCCTCTGGAAATTACTATAGGCAACACAAGACGGTTGCCTGTACAATTGCGATGTATGATAACTTTTCTGAAAGTGGAGTTCTTCCACAAGACATGAAACACAATCCTCAAAAATATGCTATATAGGCTAATAAAGGCGAGAAAGAATGTGGCTGGGGGAGGAGGGTAGGTAAATAACAACTCTCCTAGATGAAACCTTGTAACATTTCTCTAATGCAGGTGCTATCCATTTTTTGTAACAGCAATTCCAGCACCTTATGAATACAACAGGTACATGCTTGTGAATTGCATAATAAAATTCAGAAACAACATGAGAATTCCACCCAACAGTGGGCCACCCGCTACAATTGCAAAGTCATTCACTACATTGAAGGAGTTGCCTCTTGATTTAAGGCTCAAGTCTGTCCGTACCAAAGCACTTTGTTCGGAAGCTAAAGCGTAGATAGAAGGTGTTAGACACCAATCTCAACCAACGGTTCAGTCAGCCTCTACTGGCACTTGTGGGAGTTTCGATTAACTTTTACAGTAGCTAACACAATAGGAAGGGAACAAATAAAGGGGGCTAAGATAAACAACAATCCAAAAGCAAAGAATCAGGCACAAAAAGATGTGATAAATAAGAAAATCATGCTTTCATAAAAACGTATAGAATGCATACATCGGTGCTTCCTTGCGTTAGCACAAATAACATGATATGGAGAACCAGAATCCTAAGACCATGCTTGACAAATTCACAGACAAAAAAAGCAACTAGAAGAATTCTGAACCATGTAGGAAACTCATGAAAAAGAGACAAAAAGAATCCTAAATATGCTCCTACATGCATCAATAATTCAACAACAAATTGTTATTTTGCATTCTTCACGACTTACTTCATTTTTCAAGTTGGATATGGAAGTGATGATAATAACAACAAAAGTCTCATGAGGATTTAAGAGTTTTGGACCCAGTCTGTTTCCTTCATTTTCAGAGACTTTGCCTAGTAATTATCGAGTATATTAGTTGTCTGATTTGTCAAGAGGGATCTCTGTTAAATACAATCTCTTACTTGGTTTAAAATTCAAGTTGATACTTGTACAAAGTGACAGATAATGCAAGAAAATTAAGGAAGAATTACAGAAGGATATGATGTGGATACTGATTTCATTGAGATAATTTCAGAACTTAAATGTGTCGACGATAAACTGGTAAATCATAGACAATCCGAGGACACACAACCAACTTGAGGTCTTGCTTTCTCCCCTTAAAAGGGCCATACAAGTAATGGACTCTAAAGACTGGAGAATTCCTCGATTTTCTTTAAGTATATACACAACCAAGGTTTCGTGCTACATCGGCATGATGAAAAACCAGGAATTTACTGAGTAACTCATCCTTTTTCCTAAAAACTATGTACCAATCGGGAATAATTAGACAATGAAAGACTTTCTGTTCCCTTATTTGTCTAAAAATACAGCTCACCCGCACAAACAGTTTGAACAGAACAATAAAACTTAATCTGGGAATTGCTAAAGCTCATGACGACAGATAGATAAACCTCTTTTGATTGCTAAAAGGCGGAAGTAGGGGCGGATGGAAGAGGGTTCTCGGGCCTGCACAACTCCAAAAATTGTCTTTAATTGCACTAATTTTTCAGGTTAATTTTAAAAAGTTCTATATGATTGGCCCCTACAAATCCCTTGTATATAATAAAAAAAAATCTTAAAACAAGTATATATGTATGGAAACAATTCCCTATAGTTCTAAGTTATCAACAAATTTTTGGTTGCGTATGAAAAATGAAAGGGTGATTCTAAATACAACCAAAAATTTACTGCATACCACCCTTGCTAAATAAAGCACAGATCTTATAAGATTTGGCTACATACAACCCAAAAACTATTCCTAAATTTCCAAGTTTGCCCTTCTATACCTATTCTCCCCCTTCTTCAAAGCAGCAGCCCACCACCACCTCCATAACCGGTGCACAACCACCACCACCACTCTCCTGTTCTCCCCCTTCTTTGTTCTCCCTCCTGTCCCTCTACGTTCTTCTCCACCATGGCACCACCGGTTTGCTCTCTCTGTTCTCCTTTCTTCTCTATCTTCTTCTCCAATCACCCACCGTCGGCAACCTGTTCGAACAATCCATCCCGACATTGTCGGATTCATATGTCTAAAGTTAGATGGATTTTCGGATTCATATATCTGAAAAGTACACATATTTTTGGATTTATATATGTGAAAGATGGATAGATTTTCAGATTCATATATCTGAAAATTGCACATATTTTCGGATTTATATATCTGAAAGTAGTTGGATGGATTTTCAGATTCCTATATCCGAAAATTGCACATATTTTTGAATTTATATATCTGAAAGTTGGACATATTTTCGTATTTATATATCCGAAGAATTTTTGAACTATGTGCGGGAAGCATATACAATGTTCGGATTTTTAAATCGCGAAGTATGTCCACCTTTCATATTTTAAAATCCGAAAATGTGTAATTTTAATATTTTAAAATCCAAACATTGTACATACTTCCTGCACATAGTTCAAAAATTCTATTGATATATAAATCCAAAAATATGTGTGACTTTCAGATATATAAATCCGAAAATATGTGCAATTTTCAGATATATGAATCCAAAATCCATCCAACTTTCGGACATATGAATCCGACAATGTCAGGACAAATGTGCGAACAGGTTGCCGAAGGTGAGTGATGGGAGAAGAAGATGAATAAGGAAGGAGAACATACACACACACATATAGAGAGAGAGAGAGGGAGAGAGAGAGAGAAGGGAGAATGAACTGGTGGTGCCGTGGTAGAGAAGAACATAGAGGGAGGAGAGGGTGAAAAGAGAAAGGGAGAATAGGAGTGGTGGTGGTGGTGGTGTGGCGGTTATGGAGGTGGTGGTGGTGGTGGTGTTGGGTTGCTGCTGTGAAGAACGGGATGTGGTTGTATGTAGAGGAGTGGGTAGTGGTTGTATGGATGTGATTGTTTGGAGTAATTTTAGGGGTATTTTTTTTCAATCCAAATGAGGGCACATATAAACTACTTTAAAACAGGTTGCATTTAGCAAATTCATGGTTGTATTTAGCAATACTCAAATAAAATAACAACTACGTATACACACACACACACACACAAACATAGACCTCCAAAGTAGCAACATGGTAAGTGTGGAATATACTTTTTGTTATCATTGTAGAACTACACGCGGTTCGGCCCCCACTAAAGAAAAATCATGCGTCCGCCACTGCCGCCGAAGTACCCCAAACATGAGGGATTTATTCCTAAAAGCCCCTTTGGATGGAGGGGTTTCATGAGAAAAGAAAAGAAACGATTGTGGTTTCTTATCCAATAACTCATTTGGATTGAACATTTTGATGAGAAATTGAGAGAAAAGTACAAAAAAGAAATATTTTGATTGGTCATTCCCCTTCCTCACCAAATCTCACAAAAAATGTTGAGATTGAGCGAGAAAGGGTTTCCCTTTCTTATGTCATCTTTTTTCACCACCCAAAGAGGCTGTAATATCACGAGTAGTATATCCACCATCTATATACAAATACACTATGTAAAAAGACTGGAAAAATAAGAAACGCGAGTAAATTACATACGGAAAAGTTAAGCTACATGTGTACCTCCCACTGCCGGAGGAGAATATCCTAAGGAGCTCCGTAAGTCCGGTAACAGCAAGTTTCAAGAGCGGTGGAGTTGGATTGGGTCTCTTGCTGTTGCTGTTGGTGGGTGCAGTGGAGCGGCATTGTAAGCTAAGGACTCTCTGCAAAATATCAAATATGATCATTGAGGAAACTACTGGTTGTGCATAACAAGGAAGCATTTACTTGGGCCCCACGCACAACCCTCTGAACACAAAACCAAACACAACCCCGCATGTACCCGTAAGTCCCACGCACACGCACATTTAACACGCGGGATCCACATGTACGTGAGGGATTATGTTTGGTGTCGAAGTTCGAATGGTTGTGCACCTAGCATTTTTTGTATTTATATGTGTATCTTCATATATAGAAAACTTCTAGCGAGGAATCTCACGGGCTATTTGCCATCGAATCTCATCCGATGACCAAGATGCAATCGGATAAGATCCAACGATTGAGATTAGTAGTCTGCGCGCAAGAACGTGCGGATCCCTCACTAGAAGCCTGAGTATATTATTATATATTATTACCTTCTCTCTCTTTTTTTGCTTTTTTTTTTTTTACAACTTTTGTGAGCATGAATGTAGGAGTATAAATTATCCTTAGCGAAGAGAAACATTGATCGAAATGGAGAAACGAGAAACCTTTTTGTGGAAATCTGACTTCATACTGTGCCCTAGGGTTGGATGTGTGCTTCCATAGCAACAGATGCCTGCCATTTCCCCTTCGTCTTCGTGGTCGCTCCCTTCCTCTCGCTTTCTTTCTCTCTCACCCACACGTACGTACACACAACTTAAAAGATCATCCTTCCTTACACCCACGCCCACTTTCTCTATGGCTTATTTTATTTTTCTATAAAATTGTAAATGTTAATAAATTTTTTTTACCTATTTTTTTTAATAAATTATATATTTTTAAAATCTACCCAACAAAATCTATTAAACAAACCTAATATTAATGGTGAAATAATGTAAAACAAAAAAACTATATTTTTGTGGTAGTTTAAACTATCTAAAAATGTTGAAAAATTATTGTTCCAAATTTCAATCTGTTTGAACCGATGGAAAGATTTTAGTTTTCTGATCATTTTATCTTAAATTGTCATGATTAAATTTTGACTATAGGACTCTCGTTGATTAATCCTAAGTCATAGAATCAAATATCTCTTAGGGTTAATCAACGAGAGCTCTAGAGTCAAAATTTAATCATGACCATTTAGGATAAAATGATCAGAAAAATAAAATCTTTTCACCCGTTCAAACGGATTGAAATTTGAAATACTTAATTTTTTAACTATATTTTTGTAATATATAAACTGTCCGAAGAGGTTGAAATCACGTATTTTTTTAAATAAATTTTATATATTTGAAATCTACTCAACGAAACCTATCAAACAAGTCTAATATTGAATATGAAATGATGTGTTTAAATTAAATGATTTTTTTGGGTCCAATATATTATCTCTTTGTTTTTATTTTTTTATTCGTCATTTTTTTTAAACTTCTATATATGAGTTTTCAAGTAAATTATGTATATTAAATCCATTTAAATTTATTTTGTATTTCTCTGAACAGTCAATAATGCAAACTGAAATCAAACTTCATTTAATTATAATAGAGTATATAGAACCAATACATGAACATAAATAAATACAAAAATTTAGTCAATATTTCCGCCAAATTGTGGTCATTGTCCCGGCAGATCTATCTGCATTATTTCGTACCACAATTGGAGGCGTACTTCATAAGGATGAGCCCATCCGTGTGCTTCATTTGATGCATTTGCCCTCCACCATATGATGATGGGTGGTACAGCGTAATGATGGTATAGGAAAACTTACACGAAATGATTGCCATTAACACGGCCAATAGCTATATGTGTGCGCGTTGCGAATAAAACTGGATGTGAGCTCAACGGCAAGTGAGTGAGACAACTCGAAGCAATCATATCAAATGTATGCAGTACAATGTTGTACGTTAATGCGATGACAAGTCTCAATAATATAAAATCTATCCAATGATCCTCTGGTGCCGATGGCTGAAAGCCACGAAGTCTTTATAGCACCTGGGATACATAATTACGTTATGGATAAAGCTGATCGTACAGGACCCAATTTTGTTCAATCTCTTGGATAAGGTCATGTCGTATTTGAGCCCATTCATCTTCAGAATCATAAAGTTGCGCGGCTAACGCCCTGAAGCCACAATAACCGTCGGGTCGAATGTCAACACAGTGAGAAATATAACGCTGATACTGCTGAGGAAATTTCTCAACGAGGTGATCCCTCCCATTGCTCCTTCGCAATGTTGGAATATGTGAGGCCCGAGATTTCTGAAGTGGATACTGTGAAGAAAAGATTCTGTTCATCTCTGCCTGTAGGTCGACCCCTATGTTCTGTGTTGTATGCTGGGGATCGAACTGTGCAACGAGATAGATCCGCCATATCGAGAAACCTGTCCATCATAGACTCTCGACTGTCGGAATCCATTTCATTTAATCTTTCAATAAGCTGAGCTACCCTGTCAGATCGTGGTCCCTCGTCAGTATGCCTCTAGGCGTGCATGGACAACGTACTCCAATGAGGGTAGATAGAGCTTAGCGGAATTGGTCTGTCCACAAAACGGTAAAGTGCAATATCATGAAAGCATGACAATCCGTGTGTCCTTTTGATCTTACAAAAGCAAAGGCCTGCTTTGTTATCAGTGCGTTGTGCCTGCTTATGGATCAAATCCATTGCCTATAATGAAATGCGACCTCTGATTTCACTATAAAGGCCTTCATGTAGATATATGTGTCGTGGAATGTTGAGAGATTTCTGGAACGACTCCTGAATATCCCCGAACTGACTGGTCAACATCCTTTCTATTTTCTGAAAAGATGTTTGAAGCGAGGACATGGTGTCTCCCAAGTATCGTTTGAGCCTCTCTGACCTGCAATTTAATAATACACTATGTTAAATAGGAAAGTTACATAAAGTATTTTTTAATGCAGGACAGTAAATATACAATGACTATAGGAAAATTACCTTTAGCTTGAATTGCTCCCGAGGTGCATAAACTGGTTTATATATGCTGCAACAAATCGCTCTTTGTAAGAACCTAACCATGTATCCCAAAGGTATTGTATGGCATTGGAGTATTGCTCAAACTCTCTACACATGGCATTCCACCTCTGTTGCAAAGACATAGGTGTCGATGAATGAATAAGCAACTGCCATTAGGGGTGTGCACGGGTCGAACGGATCAGGTTCGGCCCCGAACCCGACACCGACGCCAACTGGTCGGTTATCGAATTTTTGGGCCCCGAACCCGAACCGAAGGAGGGGGAATAACCGTCCGCGTAACCAATTTTTTTTGTCGGGTCGGGTCCGACCAAAACCGAAGTAATCTATATAAATTGGTCGGGTTTGGTCGGGTAAGAAAAACATCACCCTAAGCCCTGAACCAAAAATTGATTTTTTTCAAAAAATGAACCTGTACCCGACCGAACCACATGTTCGGCCCCGCCCGAAACCCTTCGGGTCGGGTCCGTCGGGACTCGGATTTTTTGCACACCCCTAACTGCCATGCCTCGGAAAACTCGTCTCACCTCGTACCAAGCATAGGGCAGCACTTCTTCATTACACACTGGTTTATGTGCCAAATACAAAGAATGTGTTGTGCGAAGGGGAAACATATTCCAATGGCGCCAAGAAGTGCCAAATCCCTATCTGAAACAACCACCGATGGCAACGTTGCCCTTTTTTCAACCATCCATCTCTTTAAGGTATCCAACGCCCATATCAGTCGCTCTTTTGTCTCATTATTCAAATATGCAAACATAAGATAGTAAGTTTTCATTATGGATATGATACCCACAACTTCTAAGAGTGGAATCCGATACTCATTACTCTTGTACATCGCATCAATAATCAACACAGACGGAAAATTGACAGATAACTTTAGGCTTTTAGGATGAATCCAAAGAATATCTGTAATTTCGTTGGTGTGTTGATTTATAAGATAGTCATAAATGTATTTTTTTTTGTTTAATTCTTTCAAGATGTACCCAATATGACATAGACCCCCAGTTGCTCTTTTCTTATACAGTGCCTTCATATTGTAAATACTTCTGATTCCTGTACTAATTGACAAGTCTTGTTATATCAAGAAACTAAGAATTTCTCGAGGCGCGGTGCTGCTAGACATGTCACGAACTAATTGCTGTTGGATTGGGGTCAGCCTTGACGGGTACTCATGTCCCTCAAAACTTTCAGCTGGTTCATGATTATGAAAACATTTAACAACCTTCAAACTCCACATGACACCGTCTAGAGGTTGTGGTACACCTCGCAGCTTAAATGGGCAATCACATTTTTTAGTTCCAGTATTCCTTTGCATTGAATGCCCTTCCAGTGGCGGTCTGTACAATCCTCCTCTTTCACAAATAAGAATGTACTTCGGCATCTTTTGCTCTTTATACTAGCAGATTTACCTATGACAATCACAAAATCATTTTCCTTACCAACTCTTCACACCCAATTTACCATGACAGCTCTAGTTTCAAATATCTATAAAAAAAAATGAATACATATAAGCACAATGTTATATCCCGTATATTAAAAATATTTATTCTTGCATTTAAGTTTTAGGTGGCATATAAGTGAGGGTGCGTGCACGTGGAAAGCTGGTATGCTTGAAACATGACAAAATAAGTAACAAATGTAACACCCATAAAATACATTCTATTAATTAAAAGAATTAAATTTTCTACATTCTTGGTTGTGCTACAAGATATGATAATGATTGCTGTTTTGGTATAAAAGTTAATTTACAGGGAAAAAAACACACTCTTCCAAAAAGGATGTGTGTTGTGTAGAACAGCAACATTTCTGATACACTTCCAAAAATGTTCCAATACTACTACAATATGGCTGGTTTAAATATTTCAATTCAGTGTGGCGGATACTTTTTCTGCACTTTTCAGACACTTCTTTAACCCTCCCAATATGTCTTCTGTGATGAAATCTATCATATTCAATTTCCATTGCACCAAAACAAAAAAACAGATAAACTCTGTCATATTATTCCTCTTTTGCATTCTCCAGAACACACAACTTTAAATTTTTCGATTTTCTAATTTAATCAAAGGTACGTTGTCTGTATTTGTATTTTATTATCTTTGAACTAATTAATCAACCATTATCGAATAGTATATGCTCTAATGTGTCCTGCATTTTTAAACTGGATGGGTCCACTTGTCATGTCTGCATGCTACTTAGCTTGGGGGCTTCCGATTGATATTTTCTATCGAGATGCATACAACATTAACAAAAATAAGTAACAAATATGTATAATAACAACAGTAATAACTAACCTGCTCAGTCGTAAATTCAGCTGTATAATCACGCCCAACGTAGGAGCTGCTCTCCCCACAAAGAACATCATTCGCAACATCGTTCCCAACTGACCAACTTTCCGAAAATGAAAAATTGTACTGATCCATAATGTTCTTTTATGACTTACGAAAATGAAATAAAAGTAGAGGAAATTGTGAAAATGTGGTGAATGAGAGTAAGTGTGAATATATAAACCAAGGCATACACAAGTGAATATATAGGCAACTGAATATATAGGCCAATGCTCTGTCGAGTTGTTGCAACAGGCAACAATCCTATCAATGTTGCAGGTTCAACTTTGAACCAAGCACCTGCAACCTTTCTTTGAACCAATGACCTACAATTTTGAACCAAGCACTTGCAAGCAACTTTGAACCAATTATCCGAACCTTTTTTTTTTTTGCTTTATTTAATTAACAATGTTTATACTCTATATTTTTTTCTTTTTTATTTATTTAAAATTATTTTAGTGTTTCGATTTTCAATCCGGTTGAATCAGTGGAAAGATCTTATTTTTTATCATTTTATCTTCAATGGTCATAATAAATTTTTGGCCTCATAGAATCAAATATCTCTTAGGGCTAATCAACGAGAGCCCTAGAGTCAAAATTTAATTATGGTCATTTAGGATAACATAATCAGGAAACTAAAATCTTTCCACAAGTTCAAATGGATTGAAATTTGGAACACTTTTAATTTTTTAACTATATTTTTAAATATATAAACTAGCTAAAAAGGTTAAAAAAAATTAAGTGTTCCAAATTTCAATCCGTTTGAACCGGTGGAGAGATTTTAGTTTCCTGATCATTTTATCCTAAATGGCCATAATTAAATTTTGACTTTAGGGTTCTCGTTGATTAGCCCTAAGAGATATTTGATTCTATGACTTTCTTAGGAGTAATCAACGAGAGCCCTAGAGTCAAAATTTAATTATGACCATTTAGGTTAAAATAATCAGAAAACTAAAATCTTTCCACCAGTTCAAACGGATTGAAATTTGGAACACTTAATTTTTTTAACATTTTTAGACAGTTTATATATTTAAAAATATAGTTAAAAAATTAAGTGTTCCAAATTTCAATCCGTTTGAACTTGTGGAAAGATTTTAGTTTCCTGATCATGTTATCCTAAATGACCATAATTAAATTTTGACTCTAGGGCTCTCGTTGATTAGCTCTAAGAGATATTTGATTCTACGAGGCCAAAAATTCATCAGGACCATTGAAGATAAAATGATAAAAAAATAAGATATTTTCACCAATTCAACCGGATTGAAAATCGAAACATTAAAATAATTTTAAATAAATAAAAAAGAAAAAAGATACATATTATAAACATTATAAATTAAATAAAGAAAAAATAACAGAAAATGGGTTTAGATATTTTTTTGGCCCAAGCAGGGTAATTTTCAGTTTAAGGGGAGGTGGGGTCGGGGGTAAAAGGGAGAAGCAGTCGACCCGGGCGATTAGTAATCTCCTTACCTTAAACAATAAAAATGTGTCATGTCATGCATACGAGAAGTTTTTGGGTGTCATGCGGGCAGTGCCTGCCAGCGATCCGGACCTTCCGAGCGTATTTTGGATGGCTTAGATGTATTCTCTCTCACCCCTCACCCAACCACTCTCTCTCCTCCTTTTTTCTCTCTAAAATCCAGATCTGTGTTTCGGACGAGCCGGATCGCCAACAGAGTATCACGTGTGTGGTACCCAACTGACATCCAAAAAATTTCTCCATACTTAGATAGACATTCAGTTTTGTATTAGTTTGCTTTTGTCCGTTCAAGGATGCCCCGGTGTTATTGTAATTTGCTGTTTTTTTTTTTGAAATGAAATTACTTACAAAAATAAAATTTTAAACCAATCTATCTATCTATCAATATCCTAAAGGAATGTAATTGAACCTCCCAAAGCCTCCAAACTCCAATCCCTAAATTCCTACAATTTTTAGTTTTTAAAAAACAAATAAAACCCCAAGTTACCTTGATTTCCCATTCTCTTTGACAAAAAAAAAAACCCACGTTCCTTTGATTTCCTATTTTCTTTATAAAAAAAAAACACTCAAGCATCCATACCCATTACCCACGTTCACCACAAAATCAGAAGTTCAGAACACCCCCAACTCCGGCATCTAGCTCTCTCTCTCTCTCTCTTAACTCCTCAACTGCCACCACCCCATGCCTCTCTCCCACAACCCCACCTCTCTCTCTCTCTCTCACTCACTCTCATGGGCTATAAATACTTCTCTTCACTACTCCCTCAATTTTTCACAGATCTGCTTCGCTGCCAACCGCCGCCCCACCCCCGCTCTCTCCATCTAGTAGGTCAACTACCCCTCCTTCACTTCTTTTCTCCCTCTTTTCCGCCTTCCCTCATCTAAAATTCTCTCTCTCATATGCGCCTTCCAGGTTCAGAGGCGAGGTTTATAGGTGAGGAGTCAATTGCTGATCACTGGCCTTTAGGGATTTCTTGAATTCAACCAAGTAATTTGATTCAAGAGAATTGATAGATTGGACCCATTCAATTTTTTTCCCCCCAATTTCATTTTCTCTTCAAATTTTCTCCTAAAACTATAGATATAATTGATTGCCTTTTTCGTGTTCGACAGAATGCTTCACTCATCCATTATGTGTGAATTCATTTGGCAGGTTTAAGGTTTTGAGCGAGTTCGGAGGCGAGGGGTCAATTTTAGGCCGGAGTGACCGACTGAAACGATCCCCACAGGTACGATTTCTAGGTTTGTTTTCTCACTCTTTATGATCTCTTGATTCGTTGTATACCACTGTTAAAATGCATAAGAACAGTGAGTTTGTGTGCCGAACAATTCATGTTTATGCATGTTTGGTATTCCTTTGTTTATATTTGTGATACTCATCCAATGGTCGTGTATAGTAGTAGACACTATAAATTGCTCTGTCTTTCTAACTCAATCAGTGTTTAATGATCATTATGGATAGTTTTGTACGTAATTGCCAACAATAAGATAACTTTCGAGAAAGGAAATTGATTCATCCTCTTTGCGAGAAAGAAACGGGTTGAACACTAAAAAATCAGTTTATGTATATATAACAGTCTAATTGAACTAATCATTAGCTCAATTAAAAATGCAACTAAAAGCAATGCAAAAATTATGATTAAAAACCCCGTAAGTAAATACACAATTAAACTGATCATAATTATAAATTAATATATATACGTGTTAATATTGACAATTTATATATAAATTAATATTCGTTAAAACTAACGTTTTTTAGCAACTGATCATAATTATGATCTAAATGGGTATAGCATTCACTATATCATGTCAATTACCTTAATTGACTAATGGGTCATAATCATTGAGTTTTAGCGTTTAGATTAGTACATATCGTGGATTTAATATTTGATATTTGATTGATAGATTGGACCCCAATTCCATTTTTCGGCATTCTGTTTTTTTTTTCCCTTTTTGATTTCATTGTTTAGTTTCGAATTTTAGAGCAGGGTAAGCCATAAAAAAAGGTAGATAGTAGATAGTAAGGTTGAATAAATTGACCATAGCTATCGCAAGAAGTTAAATTGCTTCTTAAACTGGATATTTTTTTTTTAAAGGTTTGGTTAGTTGGAAAATTGTAGGTCATACAGTTACAATTGACTGACTTTTTGTGTTCGACAAAATGATTCACTCATCCTTTATGTGCTAATTCATTTGACAAGTTTAAGGTTTTGACAATTGAAAGCATTTCGGATCTCGCACAGCTCGTTTATGCTAACCTCTACGTATGATTTTCTCTTCATAAATGCTTTATATACCTGTCTTTTGTTGGGTGTTAATTTGTCCTCTCGATTTTAGTTGGCATCACTCCCCCTATTTCAAACAAGAAATGATACAGAAAAAAAATCTATTATGGAGTTTTTTAACCCACTTAGAATCGATACTGAAAACACAAAATGTCATATGGGTTCTTCAACCCCCTTAGAATTGAATAATTGATACAGAAAGTACAATATTTGATATGGGGAAATACAAAATGTGATATAGTTTTTCAAAATGTGATTGTATTGTGGTGTTTACTTTCTGAAAGTATGAATACAGAATAGAAATAATTTTTATTTGTTCTTCAACGCCTTTAGAATTGAATAATAGATACAGAAAGTATAATATCTGATATGGGGAAATACAAATGTGATATAGTTTTTCAAAATGTGATTGTATTGTGGTGTCTACTGCATGATTGTATTGTGGTGTCTACTTTCTGAAAGTAAGAATATAGAATAAAAATAATTTATGTTTGTAGGAATATAGAATAGGAATAATCAAGTGTCCATGGTCCATTGTGCATTTTATAATGTGAGTATTTTACTAAGGCACCAATTTGAAGAACCAAATCACATGCAATGAGCAGTTTCAAACTTTAGTTCATGGTGTGTTCTGCGATTGATAATTGGTAATCAAGGATTGAGGGACAATTGGCCGTAGAACACACCAGTTTCTCAGCAGTTTTTTGATTTGCCACTAAATTTTTGTATGTGTTTGTTTTGCTCCATATTTGTTGAGCCTTGGTATCAGAACTTTAGGTTCAAACCCTTAGCCTTGGGTAGATTGGGTAGCACTAGGTTTCATGAGTATAGGTATTTAATCGTATTGTAAATATACAGCCCTCTCATGCACCAAATTATTATTGTCATTTTTTTTAGTATGAAGATTATACCATTTAAACATTAAATTTTAAAATGTAGGATGTCGAGCTCTTCTTCATCAGGATCATATGGGACGAGTTTCGATACGTATGGCCACTATGCTCAGCGAGGACGTCAGACCAAACCCTGGGATGAACGTGAACACCAAGGGAAACTTAAATGTCAAGCTGAAAAAAGTATCAAGCACGACATGAAGAAGGTAATTGGCGACTCTGCGGTTGTCGAGGAAGGGAAATAGAAGCAACTGGTGTGTCACAGCATAAAGAATCATATCCGGAAGTACCAGAAAGCATATCGGATTCTGAAGGATGATGTGAAGTACAATAAATTGAGAGCATAGATTTTGGCTCAGCCATATATGTGGCCCGTGATCCTCGATCTTCTCCTCCGCTGGTGGCTTGATGGTTATTGAGTCTTCTCCTAGCCTGCATAGGGAGCGCACGACTAAGACCTGGCAGGGGGTTGTCCCGGCAAGGCCCTCCGGCGAGAGGATAAGTATTATGCAAAGAGAGGAGGCAGAAGACAATGAGTGTGAGTATGTAGTCGCATGTACATGTTTAGGGTTACCATCGCTAGGTATTTATAGAGCTCCCTGACTTGCCCTCCAAGCACGGGCACGTGCCAGGCGACGTTACCGTGACATCATCGAACAGATCTGGTAATCGCCTTTGGGAGTGAGCTGGCACTCCCATGTGCGCTCATGATTATCCCTTGGCATAACCGCCTCTGCACATGGGTGGGCACGTGACCGAGCCCAAAAGAACCTGTCGGTTGCCAAGCTTGAGGGGTAGCCGAGCCCGAAGGATATTCGAGCTAGGCGAACCTGACGGTTGCCAAGCTTGAGGGGAAGCCGAGCCCGAAGAGTATTCGGGCTAGGCAAACATCATCCGCGTGGTCGAGCTTGACATAAATCTATTCGTCGTCGGATGGGATGGACAAAGTCAAAGCCGACAACCGGCTCGTGTCACACCCTCGATTTTCAACATAAATATAAAGGGGTTTTCCACAATAAAACCTCACGATTAACCGTACCATGCCCCAAAGAGGGTTTCACGTTTCCATTCTCATAAATTACATTTCTTTGTCCAAATGTTTACGGAAATTACATCATTGGCTCAACGGCCCCCAAAATATACAAAAGTATCAAATGGAGTTACAAATACATCTTCCAAAAATAGGTTTACAAAGATGACTAAGTAACTCTTCAATGTTAGCTTTCAAAACCGTGTCCACATCCAAGCACTCCAAACATGTTGCTACTGCCCTGTGTTAGTACCTGAAAATGATGGAGGGTCTGAGCTACACTAGCCCAGTAGAAAGCTCTAATCTAACAACGTATGCATATGAAATGTAGGAATAGTCACAAAATGAACAATGGCAGCAAGATCAAACGAATGGGTAATAATAGCAGTTTGAATCCAACACTCCATTTTCAAAACCAAACGTGAGTCTTACCGAACGAACTTTGAAAAAAACACCATATGTCAAGACGTGTCTCGTACATGTGTCATGAGCCGAAGCTCTAACTGGGCCAATTAAAGGACCCCAATGTCCTCTGCCAGGCTCTTTACCCTTTCGGGATGTCCTGAAATATCAATTATGAGCTTATAACTCATACCGGGCCAATTAAAGGACCCCGATGTCCTCTGCCAGGCTCTTTACCCTTTCGGAATGTCCTGATATGTTCTCGTCGTGTCCGCAAGATTTTAAAATCCAGTTTCCATCACGTTTATACCGTTCAACCCAACTTTGATTCATAAAACAATTTTAGTAAAATCATGTCCAAACGAACATTTGAGTCATGGGAACGTTCAATGAGGCCTATGAATACAAAAGATCAAGTTAGGGATCGTTTGGGAGGTGTTTGAATGGGTTGGAAGTGATTGAAAACCAAAACGGTGAAGTTTGAAGTAAAACAGTAAAAGCTGGAGATAAGCCAAAGGTATCGATGTCATGGAAAATGGTATCGATACCATTTGGTCCAGAATCATTCCAGACGCAAGGGTATCGATTACAAGGGCCAAAGGTATCGATAACAATAGATTTTCTGGGTTTTGGAGTTCAAAGGTATCGATACCTATGAAGATGGTATCGATAACAACGGGTTTTCTGGGCTTGGTAACGTAAAGGTATCGATAACGATTACAAAAGGTATCGATAACATAGCTGTTCGAGCAGATTTTCTGCAAATTTCAATGGGTTTCTCAACAACAACAACCACAACAATATCAACGACGATCAATGGCAAGAATCAAGCTACAAGAAACAAGTCATAAACATATATTGATTGTTAGAACTCCCTACCTCAAAGATTGAAGAACGAATTCAAAGAATTTCCAAGCCCTAGCCTCAAAATTTGAAACCGAATGGAATACGCCTCCACCAAGCTCGAACCAGCGAAGGACGGGCCACAATCCGCGTAGGAGAGAAGGATTAAAGGCTGGTTTGTAAGGATTTTGGATGATTTGGGTGGAATTTGAATGAGAGTGAAAGTGAGAGATGAGAGCCGAGAGAGGGAGGAGTCGGGAGAGTGAGAGAGTGGAGAATGGAAAAGTTATTCCCTACACCCTCACAATATACACATTACACACACATCACACTTTCACCCCTCCATTGCAACACCTTATCACATTAGCCCCAATTCTCGATAATTCAAATCAATTTCCTCCTTTTATTCCTTATAGAACATTTAAATCAATTTTATAAATTTACGGGTCTTTACAGCTCGTCTCGGCTATCGTCGAGCCTATTGGAGTGTTTGCTGCCCCTTGCGGCAGCTGACGGTGGCAGAAGAGTGGAGGTGGTCCCTGGTGCGATCTCAGTTGTGCTCGGCCTACTACAATAGCCCATCAATCTCAGCCGTCGCCGAGTGCGCGGTTGGGATTGATTTCAAACTTTGGCCGAGTCTTCCAGACGCCGAACATGAGTAACGGTTGCTTGGGCAGAATTTGGCCGAGCCTGAATCACCTTCGACAAACTGCCATGGACAAGAACCAATGGAGGTGCGCCAGGTGTCAATCTCTGGTCGAGTACGGCTGATAGGGGACTGCTGGCACGCGTGCAGCTCTGCAAAGCTAACCTGTCATCACCACGTGTCGAGCGCTTACTAGCTGTTGGTTCGGCGGTGTAATGATGGGCGGGAGATTCGAACTCCCAAACCCTAGCTCTATATATAGCGCTGGGGGTAGAGAGAGAAGTCACGGTCACTTTCTCTCTCTAAACCTCCATTGCCAGAGCTCCACCACGCCTGTTCATCTTCCAGTTTCAATTTCCCAGCAGATTTTCATCAACTCTCGTTGAAATCTTCAGGTATGTGTTCGATATGTCGCTTTTTCTTCATTCCTGCATTCTTTTACGCCCTTTTTCGTTCTTTCCTGGGTTTTTTGGGAGTTTTCTGTTCTAAGTGAACAGTGTGAGGTTTGGAGATGAACGGACTGTTCATCTTCATCTTCAACCTGTTCTTCCGAGCACAAGTCTATAACGACGCCCGTGCTTGGCCATTGTTGGGATTTGCCGAGCCCAGCCTAGGGCGCTGATAGGCCGAGCCCCGTTTCGAGTCTTAGTATCTCCCGAGCTTGAATCTCGAAGAGACAAATAGGGTGGGCCAATAGGGTAGCCGAGCATAGAGATCCCTTGCCTTCTGGCCGACGACGAGGTTTCTCATTATTTTCTTCTTGTTTTTGTTAGGTCTGGCTCACCCAACCATTGTCATCTCTTCCGACTCTGAAAGCTCGGGGGGAGATTCTGGAGATTCATTTTTTCGCGAGTGGTTGGAAAAACACAGACGCCGACACCAAATATCGTCCATTGCCTCAAACATGTCTTCCGACTCCAATGACTCGAATGCCGAACGTGTTTTTGAGTACGGTGCCGACGAGTTCGTAACCGAGCCTGAGATATCGTTCACAACATCGACCCACTCTGAAGCCGAGCCTCATTTGGGGCCAGAGGCAGAATCCAGATTCGTCCCACAGGCCGACACCCCAACCTCTATCCGTTCAGGGCACAGTGAATCCCAATCCAAGGGTAGAGTGGTTGATGATCTCTATGAGAGGGGACAAGTTTGCCCCCATGCCCATTATTTCAGTGGAAATCCTAGGGAGTACCAAAATTTTTGCCGAGAGTACAGTATCCCTGACGATGTTGTAATTAGTCAAGTGGCGAGCAACAGAATAAAGGAGACAAGAGGAGACCATCCCGAGCACATCACCGTCCCTTTGATGGCGATATGTGAGGCTGGGTTAAGGTTTCCTCTCCACCCCTTCTTAAGGGAACTTCTGGTTCGGTTCAACATCGTCCCACATTTCTTTGCCATCAACAGCTACCGGATAGTAATGTCGGTGATTAAGTTGAAGGAGCTTCACAACCTTGAGTTCACTGTCACCGACCTTTTCCATACTTACATTATGTCTAGGCACGGCCAAACCGAGCGTCGGTACTTGTCGACACGTAGCAAGAAGCAACCACTAGTAAATGGTTTGCCCGACACTGACAAATGGGCAAATTTTTATGTTGAAGTGAGTGGTAATTTTGAGTTCGGTGACCAAACCGTACGTAAGTATATGGTGCCGAAGACAAAAGACTTTCGAGGTAACCACACTTCTTTTGCTTTTGCCGACGTCAACTTTTGTCAATGCAGTTGATTTCCTTAATAGTTGATTTCTCCTGCAGATCACCAAGCCATAACAAAGACTCAACAATCTTTGTCTGTTAAGGCGCACGTTGACATCCTTCTGTCTCAGGCTTGTAGAGACGCGCCGACGCTGCTTGGCTACGAACCGTCTTACAAGGGAAAGCTAAGGAGGAGGGGAAAGGAGACTGGTCCGAGCAGAGAGGGTCAGAGCCGAGGGAAGAAGACCGGGCCGTTAGGAGGCAGCAAGCAGCCTAGAGTAAAGTTGCCGACGTTCAGAAAGCCGGCCGAGTTTTGGTTCGGAGAAAGTCAGCAAGCCGAACACCCAGGCATTAACGTTCCATTAAAAACACTTGTGCCCGATCATACCAGTGAAATGGGCCGACGGAACGTCGTCCGTGTCAATATAAGGGATGGCAAAGCGGTCCGCCAGGAATCCGGGTTCGCCGAGCCTGCTGAAAAGAGGCAAAAAGTCACCCATGACTTTTTCCCGACCAAGCCGCCGAGTTCTCATCCGAGCGAGCAGGAGAAGACCGAGTCGTCAGCCGCTGGTGGCTTAAAGGTAGCCGAACAACCTATAGGTTCGGCTGGCCGTGTCGTTGCACAGGAGTTCGCTCCCTCATATGCCTTGGCCGAAGGCAGAATCGTGACGATGGAGGACTCTGTGAAAGTTGAACCAGGGCTGGCCACTGCCATTCTTCAAGGTCTGGCATTGCCGAAGGATATGCAAAAAATTCCTGAGGGCCTCCAGCCGAGCTTGATTCATGCTGGAGCTTACTTTGTTCAGGTATTATCCGACCTTGGACCTTTTACTTCACCATCATTTTTATCCTTCTTTCCATGCCGACGTTCTCTTTGTTTATCAGGCTGGACAGGCCTTGCTCCGCTCATCAAAAGACGCCGAGCTCGTCCTCGCCGAGCGCGCTCGCTTTCATGATGACTTGAAGGTCGAGCGAGAGAAAGTGAGAAGCTACAAGGGAAGTCTTAAGGTGGTGAAGGCGCAGGTCGCCGAGCTGGAGAAGGAAAGAGATGAGATGGAGGAGAGAATGACGAACGCCGAACGCGAGGTGTCCAAAGTTCTGAGGAGGGAGAAGAGAAAAATGAAGGAGGTTGATGGGGCTGCTTATCAAGCTGGCTTTGATAGAGCTGGGGCCGAGTACATGCGGGAGGCTCGGTCCATGGTAAATGATGCCATCAGGATGAGGATCCCCATCGCCTTCCGAACGGGATACAAGGATGGTGTGAAGGCCGCTTGTGGAGTGATGCAGCTAGAGGCGGACATGAACTTGACGAAGTCTATTCCAGCCCCAGTCACTCCCGAGCTCGTCCTTCCTTATACCGAAGAAGAGTGTGCACCTCTCCCTCCCGAGGAATTTCCCGAGAGAAGATGATGTCGAAGATCTTACCGACGACGTTGTTGCAGAAGACTTGATAGGCTTGGAAAAAGATGGTGACGGTGGAAAGAAAACTGCTGCTCAAGCTGAGCAGGAGCCTGTGAACGTTGACAAAGATGCTCTTGCCGAAGGTGGCGCTAAGAGTGGTGGTGCTGATGTCGATGTGGACGCAGCTGGGATTGGAGTTAATAATGAAGAGGCTGCCCAAGGTTGAGGAAAGTTGCACGCGGGTGCCGTTTTTGAGGTAGCCGGTCGCCGTAGATGACTACCTTTTATTTTTCATACTTTTTTTAATTGTGTTTGTTGAACTTTTGGACTGGGCGGATCCGAGTTTGGATTTTGCCGTGCCAGATGTAATGAAGGCAAGAACATTTCGCCGAGCTCGAATGAAATGTCCTTTTTAATGAATGACTTTATCTTTTTGCAATGCTTTCTTGAATTTGTCACTTGCTCGTTTCAAATTTGTTTGAGATTATAGTTATCCGTGGCCCCCACTTTGGTTTGGGTTCGGCTTAGTTTTTAAGGGTGTCGGCCAATCGTTGAAGTTGGCAGCTGTAGGTTGTTGCCGAGCCTGGACCAAAGTAGAGTAGTAGAATGGTGTGGATAGTTTGCCGAGCGTGTTGTTGTTCTCGGTCATTTTGCTAGTTTAGTGGACGATACTTAGGTTTAGTCCGCCAAAGTTTGTTGAGTGCTCTTGCCTGTGGTTTTGGGGCTCGGTCGAGGCGCCAGCCCCTAGCCAAGGTGATTTAAGTGTTGTAATGTTTGTGGGTGGTTTGCTCACCAAAATGTGAGTGTAACCAGGCTGTGGCCAACCTCAGAGTCTTGCCAAGCCGAACCAGAGCCCAAATTCCAGCCATATTGTGTGTCTTTGGGCTCGGTGGACCTGATGTCCGTTTTGCTTCTTTTGGGCAATAATAGTGGCCGAAGCAGAGGCATATGAACCGTTGTGGGTGTGACCGAGGTCAACGTTTGTGGTTGGCTAAGTAAGCCGAGATAGAATAGAAAGGAATTTGGAAGTGTAAATGACAGCCAGATAAAATTTCTTTGATTCCACAAACATGAAGTACAGGTTAAAATGTAAAGACTTGGGCCGAAGCCAAATAAAGAAAAATAGGATAGGCAGTGGCCGAACATGAGGCACACTGTAAGGGTTTCGGCTACATGTATGCCTTCTTGAGGTTCTGTGCGTTCCATGGGTTAGTTAGAACGTTCCCATTCATGTCCTCCAGCACGTAGGCGCCTTCTCCAGCAATCTTGATGACACGAAAAGGGCCCTCCCAGTTGGGTTTGAACTTCTGCTTCTTGCTAGCTTGCACCACCTTTCGCCAGACCAAGTCGTCTGGTTTGAAGGTCTTGGTTCGAACACTTCGGTTGTAGCCTCTTGCCACTTGTTGTTGGTATTCGGCGAGCTTTTAGCTGAGCATCGTCGCGTTTTTCTTCTGCCAGGATCAATTCTTGTTGTACGGCTTCTTCGTTAGTCTTTGGATCGAAGTTCTCAGTCCGCAGAGTGGGGAACTTGGACTCCAGCGGGATTACCGCCTCCATGCCGAATGCCATTGAAAAGGGCGTTTGTCCGGTTGAACGCCGGGGAGTAGAACGGTAAGCCCAGAGGACACGTGGTAATTCCTCAGCCCATTTTCCTCTCTTGGAGTTTAACCGGCGCTTGATCCCGGCGCAGACGGTCTTGTTTGTTGCCTCGGCTTGTCCATTCCCTTGTGGGTATGCAGGAGTAGAGTTGAAGAAGCGTATCCCAAATTCGTCACAGAGGCTAGTCAGGTCTTTACCGACGAATTGGCTTCCGTTGTCTGATACGATAGCGTATGGAACTCCAAATCTGGTAACAATGTTCCGCCAAACAAATCTGCGAACGTCAGCCTCTGTGATTGTTACAAGAGGCTCGGCTTCCACCCATTTGGAGAAGTAGTCTGTTGCGGTGATCAAGAACTTGAATCCACCTGGAGCTGTTGGTAGTTTTCTGACAATATCGAGGCCCCATTGTGCAAAGGGCCAAGGGCTGGTGATGGGAGAGAGGTTTTGGGCAGGCTGCTTTGGAATGGGTGAAAAAAGTTGGCATGGTCGACATTTGCGAACTGTATCTTCGCAGTCTTTCTTCATATTCTTCCAAAAGTATCCCTGGCTTAGTGCTCTTTGGCAAAGTGAACGGCCGCCGGAGTGGCAACCACAACTCCCTGAGTGAAGTTCGGCGAGAATTTCGGGTACCTGTGTTGGGTGGACCACGAGTAGGTATGGGCCGGAGATAGATTTCCTGTAAAGTTGGCCGCTTTCAGAGAGCCAGTAGTGAGCAACTTTGTTCCTGATACGATAAGCTTCCTTCTTGTCTGCCGGCAGAGTATCATTTTTGAGGAACGCAATGATCTCGTCCATCCAGCTTGGGCCCAGTTCAACGTTGAGAACCTTAGGAGTGGTATCAAAGCTTGGGTGGTCCATGTAGCCGAAGCTGATTGTCCGAAATTCGGTTGCTTTCGAAGCTGAGGCAAGGCTAGCGAGTGCGTCGGCATGCGCGTTGTGCTCGCGGTTGATCTGTTCGATTTTGAAATTGGGGAAGTGGGTGATTAGTTTGGCTGCGGTGGCCTGATATTTTGACATCCGCAGATCCCGGGCCTCATAATCGCCCAATATTTGGTTAACGATGAGTTGGGAGTCACAGTAAACAACAAGGTTGGAAATTTCCATCGCAACCGCAGAGCGTAAGCCAGCTAAGAGCGCTTCATATTCAGCTTCGTTGTTGGTGGCGGGGAAGTTGATGCTGATAGCACTTTCGTGTAGTGTTCCACAGGGGGAGACTAGGACGACCCCGGCCCCTGCTCCGTTGCTGTTGGACGCTCCGTCAACATGTAGACGCCACGTGTCACCTTGAAAAAGGTGCTAAGGTTTCGGCAACGATTGATGCTCGTCAATGTTGTGGGTTGGGATGGGTGTGTTGAGAAGTTCAGCGTCTTGTGGAGTAAGCTCAGCAATGAAGTCAGCAAGTACTTGTCCTTTGATTGCCGTCCGTGGTTCAAAACGGATATCGTAGTTTGCTAGCTCAACCGCCCATTTGGAGATCCTATTAGACAAATCAGCCTTTCGGAAGAGGCTTTTAAGGGGATGTTCTGTTAAGACGACGATAGGGTGGGATTGGAAGTAGGGCAGGAGCTTCCTGGCCGCTGAAACAAGAGCAAGGGCTAACTTTTCAAGTGGTAGGTAGTGACTTTGAGTTGGGAGGAGCGTCTTGCTTGTGAAATAGATGGGCTTGTCATCGGCGCCTTCCCGCCGTACAAGTGCAGAACTGGTTGCGCGGGTGGAGACGGCGAGATAGAGGTATAAAGTTTCGAACTCCTTAGGTTTTACCAACAATGGGGCCGAATTTAAGTAATCTTTTAGTTCGGCCAAAGCTGAGTCACAATTCGGGGTCCATTCGAAGTTTCGTCCACTTTTTCCCTTCAAGGCGTTGAAGAATGCGTGGCATTTGTCTGAGGATTTGCTGATGAATCGGTTTAGGGCCACTGCCATCCCGGTGAGCCTTTGTACTTCCTTGATCGTCCTTGGTGGGCGCAAATCTTTAACAGCCTTGATTTGGTTGGGGTCGGCCTCAATACCTCTTCGAGTGACCAGGTGTCCAAGGAATTTCCCAGCGATCACCCCGAACGCGCATTTTTCAGGATTTAGCCGTAGCTTGTGGAGTTTGAGGATGTCGAAGACTTCCGCCAAGTCTCGGAGGTGGTTGGATTCCTTCTTGCTTTTGACGACAAGGTCATCAATGTAGGCCTCCACGGTATGGCTGATTTGTTCATCCAACATCTTGAATATTGCTCTGTTGAACGTTGCCCCTGAATTCTTGAGCCCAAAGGGCATGACGCGGTAGCAAAAGATGCCATGTGGCGTGATAAAAGCAGTTTTCTCCATGTCGTCGGGGTCCATGGCAATTTGGTGGTAGCCACGGTAGGCGTCCAGGAAACTTAGCCGAGCATGGCCTGCCGTTGCGTCCACAAGTTGATCAATCTTTGGCAGTGGGAATCAATCTTTTGGACAAGCGTCGTTGAGATTGGTGTAATCCACCCAGACTCGCCATTTGCCGTTTTTCTTTTTAACGACCACAGTGTTGGACAGCCATGTTGGGTATTGTACTTCTTGGATGGCGTTGGCCTCCAGCAGGCGCTTCACCTCTTCGACGACAGCGTCAGCGTGCTCAGCTGCAGAACGTCGTGCTTTCTGGATGACAAGCTTGGCGTCTTTCTTGATGTTGAGTGAGTGACTGATGAAATTGGGATCGACCCCCGGCATTTCGTTGGGGGTCCAGACAAAAACTTCTACATTCTTCATGAGGTATTGGAACATTTCTTCGCGATCAGTCTCACTGATGGAAGAACTGATCAAGAAGAATCGGGAGCCATCCTCATTGATTGGCATTTGGACGAGATCCTCCTCTGCTTTGTCTTCGGCTTTCTGGCCGACGTCGTCGATTACGGCCACATCGGGGACTTCAACCCATTGTACTTGTTTGGCTTTGGCGGAATTGTGGACGACAGAGACGTAGCATTTTTTGGAGGCTACTTGGTCACCTCGCAAATCTTCTTGTCTTCCTGTGGCGCCGATGAAGCGGACGACCTGGTGGTAGGTGGAAGCAATGGCTTGCATTCCGTGGAGCCAAGTTCGGCCAAGGATGGCGTTGTATGGGCTCGGAACGTTGACGACGATGAATTCGACGGTCAGAGTTTTTGAGCCGACGACGACTGGGAGGAAGATTCGGCCAAGTGGCCAGACAGGTGCACCGTTGAAGCCGATGAGGGGTACGTCGGTAGGTTGTAGGGCTGACTCTGGTAGATCCAACTTCTTGAAAAGGTCGTAATACATGACCTCTGCTGAACTTCCTTGATCGATGAGGACGTGCTTTACGTCGTGGACGCCTATTTGGATGGTGACAACAAGGGCGTCCGAGTGTGGAGTTTGAACATGTTCAAGGTCACGCTCAGTAAAGCTTATCGTCCACTTGGGTACGTCCTGTGGTCGTTGACGCTTGGATCCGTAACCAACTGAGAGTATCTTTTTGGATGTTGAGGCGTGATCGATGTCGGCCTTGAGGGCGGTTTCGGATGCCTTCGTCATTGGACCGTGGATGACGTGTATCAGTGGGCGCTGTTCGTTGGGGTTGGGATTTGTCTGCCGGGCGGGCATTTTTGATCGGTCAATGTATTGATCGAGATGGCCTTGAGCCACCAAACGTTCCAACAAAGCCTTGTAGGGAGCACATGCCGTTGTGTAGTGGCCGAGCTCATTGTGATACGAGCACTTCTTTCTCGGGTTCTGATCCGCTTGGCCGTTGTCCGTGCCGAGCTTGCCTTGCGGCCACTCGAACCATGGTTGCCTCATGATTTCCTTTAGGAAGGACCAGATAGGTTCCTTGAAGTGGGTGGTTTCGGCCACGTAGTCGTGCTCTTTTGGCTGGCGTTTCTTCCCTTCTTTGATGTTGTGTACCTGCTTCTTTGGCTGGGATTGTTGAGTTATGACTGGTGTCTGCAGCTGAGGAACCGTCATCGGCAGACAGGTTGTTAAACTTGGGATCCCCTGAGCGGCTCGGTCCGCGTAGAATTCCTCAAGGGCACAAAATCGTTCTACGACACGCATCGACTCTCCCATGCCGTGTGGAGGTCGAATAGCCAGCTCGTCGAGTATTTTGCTGCCAGATTCTAACACATTTTTGAAGGTGCGCGCGGCCCAGTACTCGTCGATTATGGGGATTTCGTTGAAAAGTTGCTAATAACGCTCGGCGTAGTGTCTGAGTGTTTCGTTTGGCAGCTTCCTCATCTGGGACAAGGACTCAGGTTCTTTGGCTGTCCTGTTACTGGTGATGAAGCGAGTGTTGAATGCGCGTTCTAGGTCGGCCAGGTTCCGTATGGATCCAGCGGGCAGTTTGTTGAACCACTGGAGTCCAAGGGAGCCGAGGCTGGATGGGAACGCTTTGCATTTGATTTCGTCCCTCGTGGTGCATAGCTCAATGGTTTGACGGAAGTGGATAAGGTGGGTGTAGGCTTCGCATGTGGTAGGATCAAACTTCGTAAACTTTGGCAGGTGGAAGTTGGGTTCGGCCGTTGTGTTGATTATGTGGGGTGTGAAGGGAGAAACGCCGAGATCCTTCAGCTGCCGCTCAAAACCAGGGCGTGGTGGCCTGCCGTGCTCATCCGTCTTTGTTCTCTTGGACTCTCTATCTGGAGACTTTTCGCGGTTTCGATGCCGGAGTTTGTCTCGTAAATCAGCTGTCAGCCGGCGATGTTCGTCAACCATTTCTCCTCTGTCCTTACGGGATTTGGTCTCGTTGTTTGGCTCGTCAATACGCACGCCCTTTCCGTTCCGTCGAGCCTGGTTGCTATTGTCGAACTTTTCTGCAGGGATTTCCTCGAGTCATTCAGATACATGGCGTCTGGTCTCCACAGAATCTCGGCTACGGTGGAAAACCGTTGTGCGAGAGAATTCTGCGCGACCAGTCGAGTATGTGCTTGTAAATGACTCGGTATCCCTAGTGGTGGTTCGATCGTGGTGTTCTTTTGAGCGGTATGTTCTAGATGCGGTGGGTTGCTTGTAAAGGATTATCTCTCTGGCGTCCCCCGGTGCCGGGGTGAAGCCTAGGCGGTCTTTTACGGATCCGCGTTGGCCTCCCTCGTTCTGACGCCTTTGTGGTGGTGGTGGAGGTGGCGTTCGCTTTCTCCTACCCCCTCCACCAGATCTGGATGCGGAGGGGGTGGTCTCTTGCTGCATGCGCTGTTTCATTTGGGCCACCTCTGCCCTTAGCGCAGCCAACTCGTTATCGCGTTTGTCGTCGCGACGCTGTAGCAAACGGATATAAGCCGCCTTTACGTCGTCCGCGATTGGTGAGAGACCGGATCCTGGGGCGAGGGACATGGACATGTGCCTCTCATGGGGTGTTGTGGGGATGACATTTCCGCTAGCATCTTTGGTCCCTGAGATGGCTACATCCGTCTGATCTCCGCCCATGGTGAGTGGTTTGGTCATTTTTTCACGGAGGAGTGGGGGGGGGGGTTTGGAGGATGTGAGAGCCGTTTGAATCAGAAGCAATTCACGTCGGGTTCACCAATTGTGTGGCCCGTGATCCTCGATCTTCTCCTCCGCTGGTGGCTTGATGGTTATTGAGTCTTCTCCTAGCCTGCACAAAGAGCGCACGACTAAGACCTGGCCGGGGGTTGTCCCGGTAAGGCCCTCCGGCGAGAGGATAAGTATTATGCAAAGAGAGGAGGCAGAAGACAATGAGTGTGAGTATGTAGTCGCATGTACATGTTTAGGGTTACCATCGCTAGGTATTTATAGAGCTCCCTGACTTGCCCTCCAAGCACGGGCATGTGCCAGGCGACGTTACCGTGACGTCACCGAACAGATCTGGTAACGGCTTTTGGGAGTGAGCTGGCACTCCCATGTGCGCTCATGATTATCCCTTGGCATAACCGCCTCTGCACATGGGTGGGCACGTGACCGAGCCCGGAAGAACCTGTCGATTGCCAAGCTTGAGGGGTAGCCGAGCCCGAAGGATATTCGGGCTAGGCAAACCTGACGGTTGCCAAGCTTGAGGGGAAGCCGAGCTCGAAGAGTATTCGGGCTAGGCAAACATCATCCGCATGGCCGAGCTTGACATAAATCTATTCGTCGTCGGATGGGATGGACAAAGTCAAAGCCGACAACCGGCTCTTCTCGGCTATCGCCGAGCCTATTGGAGTGTTTGCTGCCCCATGCGGCAGCTGACGGTGGCAGAAGAGTGGAGGTGGTCCCTAGTGCGATCTCAGTTGTGCTCGGCCTACTACACCATATGTTTCCTACCGCCAAGCTTTACCTGAGAGCGTGAGATCTCATTATCCGGACCATCGACACCACCCCCGGTCTAAATTGACATATCTTCAGATTCGGAGGACGAAGATCCAGAGGAACCACCATTCGATGAATAGAATCAGGTTGTCTTAGAGCCGGAGGGTAGGATGAAAAATGTCTAGAACTATTGTGTAGCATGACATAGTAGTTTGACTTTATTGTTATTTAATCAGTGAAAGAAAAATTCAAACCATGTTTGCCTTCTTTGAGTTATACATTTTTGTTGTTGTTTACTTGCGTTCTACCCGTTCTATGCATGGGCAAAACTAACCCGTTCTAGCGTTGTGCCCATTCGAACATACTTTTATTAATTGTCCCGTGCATCAAACGTGCACAACGTTAGAACGGGTTAGTTTTGCCCGTGCATAGAACGGGTTGAACGCTAGTAAACAACAACAAAATGTACAACTCAAAGAAAGCAAACATGGTTTGAATTTTTCCTTCACCGATTAAATAACAATAAAGTCAAACTACTATGCCATGCTACACAATAGTTCTAGACATTTTTCATCCTACCCTCCGGCTCTAAGACAACCCAATTCTATTCATCGAATGGTGGTTCCTCTGGATCTTCGTCCTCCGAATCTGAAGATATAGATATGTCAATGTAGACCAAGGGTGGTGCCGATGGTCCGAAGTAATGAGATATCACGCTCTCAGGTGAAGCTTGGCGATAGGAAACATATGGCTGAGCCAAAACCTTTTCTCTCAATTTATTGTACTTCACATTATCCTTCAGAATCCGATATGCTTCTTCGTACTTCCGGATATGATTCTGTTTCCCTTCCTCGATAACCGCGGAGTCCTCAATCACCTTCTTCATGTCGTGCTTGATGCTTTTTTTAGCTTGCCATTTGAGTCTCCCTCGGTGTTCACGTTCATCCCAGGGTTTGATCTGACGTCCTCGCTGAGCATAGCGGTCATACATATCGAAACTTGTACCATATGATCTTGACGAAGAAGAGCACGACATCCTACATTTTAAAATTTAATGTTTAAATGGTATAATCTTCATACTAAAAAAAATGACAATAATAATTTGGTGCATGAGAGGGTTGTATATTTGCAATATGATTAAATACCTATACTCATGAAACCTAGTACTACCTAATCTCCCCAAGGCCGAGGGTTTGAATCTAAAGCTCTGATACCAAGGCTCAACAAATATGGAGCAAAACAAACACACACACAAATTTAGTGGCAATCAAAAAACTGCTGAGAAACTGGTGTGTTTTACGACCAATTATCCCCCAATCCTTAATTACCAATTATCAATCGTAGAACACACCATGAACTAAAGTTTGAAATTGCTCATTGCGTGTGATTTGGTTCTTCAAACTGGTGTCTTAGTAAAATACTCACATTTTTAAAATGCACAATGGACCATGGACACTTGATTATTCCTATTCTCTATTCCTACAAACATAAATTATTTTTATTCTATATTCCTACTTTCAGAAAGTAGACACCACAATACAATCATGCAGTAGACACCACAATACAATCTCATTTTGAAAAACTATATCACATTTTGTATTTCCCCATATCAGATATTGTACTTTATGTATCTATTATTCAATTCTAAGGGGGTTGAAGAACAAACAAAAATTATTTCTATTCTATATTCATACTTTCGGAAAGTAGACACCACAATACAATCATGCAGTAGACACCACAATACAATCACATTTTGAAAAACTATATCACATTTTGTATTTCCCCATATCAGATATTGTACTTTCTGTATCAATTATTCAATTCTAAGGAGGTTGGAGAACCCAAAGATTTTGTTTTTTTCTGTATCATTTCTTGTGTGAAATAAGGGGAGTGATGCCAACTAAAATCGAAAGGACAAATTAACACACAACAAAAGACATGTATATAAAGCATTTATGAAGAGAAAATCATACCTAGAGGTTAGCAGAAATGAGCTGTGCGAGATCCTAAATGCTTTCAATTGTCAAAACCTTAAACTTGTCAAATGAATTCGCACATAAAGGATGAGTGAAGCATTCTCTCGAACATGAAAAGTCAGTCAATTGTAACTGTATGACCTACAATTTTCCAACTAACCAAACCTTTAAAAAAAAATCCAGATTAAGAAGCAATTTAACTTCATGTGATAGTTATGGTCAATTTATTCAACCTTACTATCTACTATCTACCTTTTTTTATGGCTTACCTTGCTCTAAAATTTGAAACTGAACATCGAAATCAAAAAGGGAAAAAAAACAGAATGCCGAAAAATGGATTTGGATCCAATTTATCAACCAAATATCAAATATTAAATCCATGATATGAACTAATCTAAACGCTAAAACTCAATGATTATGACCCGTTAGTCAATTAAGGTAACTGACATGATACAGTGAACCCTATACCCGTTTAGATCATAATTATGATTAGTTGCTTAAAAATGTTAGTTTTAACAGATAATAATTTATATTTAAACTGTCAATATTAACACGTATATATATTAATTTATAATTATGATCAGTTTAATTGTGCATTTACTTACGGGTTTTTTAATCATAATTTTTGCATTGCTTTTAGTTGCATTTTTAATTGAGCTAATGATTAGTTCAATTAGATTGTTATATATACATAAACTGATTTTTTAGCGTTCAACCCGTTTCTTTCTCGTACGAATCAATTTCCTTTCTCGAAAGTTATCTTCTTGTTGGCAATTACGTACAAAACTATCCATAATGATCATTAAACACTGGCTGAGTTAGAAAGATAGAGCAATTTATAGTGTCTACTACTACCCGCGACCATTGGATGAGTATCACAAATATAAACAAAGGAATACCAAACACGCATAAACATGAATTGTTTGGCACACAGACTCACTTTTCTTATGCATTTTAACAATGGTATACAACAAGTCAAGAGATCATAAAGAGTGCGAAAAAAAACCTTAGAAATCGAGCCTGTGAGGGATCGTTTCAATCGGTCACTCCGGCCTAAAATTGACCCCTCGCCTCCGAACTCGCTCAAAACCTTAAACCTGCCAAATGAATTCACACATAATGGATGAGTGAAGCATTCTGTCAAACACGAAAAAGGCAGTCAATTATATTTACAATTTTAGGGAAAAAATTGAAGAGAAAATGGAATTGGGGGGAAAAAAATTGAATGGGTCCAATCTATCAATTCTCTTGAATCAACTTACTTGGTTGAATTCAAGAAATCCCTAAAGACCTGTGATTAGCAATTGACTCCTCATCTTTGAACTTCACCTATGAGATTGTGGGAGAGAGGCGTGGGGTGGTGGCGGTTGAGGAGTTGGGAGAGAGAGAGACAGAGAGAGAGAGAGAGAGAGAGAGAGAGAGAGAGAGAGAGATGCCGGAGTTGGGGGTGTTCTGAACTTCTGATTTTGTGGTGAACGTGGGTAATGGGTTTGGATGCGTGAATGTTTTTTTTTTCAAAGAAAATAGGAAATCAAGGGAACGTGGGGTTTTTTTTTTCCAAAGAGAATGGGAAATCAAGGTAACGTGGGGTTTTATTTGTTTTTTAAAAACTAAAAATCGAAGGAATTTAAGGATTGGAGTTTGGAGGCTTTGGAAGGTCAACTACATTCCCTTAGGATATAGATAGATAGATGCCATCTCTCTCTCGCTCTCTCTTACATACACACAACTTAAAAGATCATCCTTCCTTACTATTGGGTTATTTTCACGTTTATTTCCTTAAACAATAAAAATGTGTCATGTCATGCATACGAGAAGTTTTTGGGTGTCACGCAGGCAGTGCCTGTCAGTGATCCGGACCTTCCGTATTTTGGATGGCTTAGATGTATATTCGCTCTCCCCTCGCTCCACCACTCTCTCTCCTCTTTTTTTCTCTCTAAAATCCAAACCGTCCAAAATACATTTGGACGGTCCGGATCGCCAACAAGTATCACGTGTGTGGTACCCAATCGACACCCAAAAATTTTCTCCATACTTAGACATTCAGTTTTATATTAGTTTGCTTTTGTCCGTTCAAGGATGCCCTGGTGTTATTGTAGTTTGCTTTTTTTTTTTCCGAAATGAAATTACTTACAAAAATTAAACTTTTAAACCAATCTATCTATATGCAAATGTAGCTGAGGTCAAAAGCCACTCAACCCTCAATCTTAAATTCTTAGAATTTTGGGTTTTTTAAAAATAAATTGAGAGAGACAGAGAGAAACGTGAGGGGTGGAGAGAGTAGAAAAAAAACGTGGGGGAGGGGGAGAGATTTTAGGGGAAGGAGTTGAGTTTTTCTAGTACTTTTAAGTATTAGATAAGTAATGATAATTTAAAAATCATATTAGTTTTTCAAGACCTATATTGATTTTTTTAAATTATATTTTTGATCAATTAGAGTTGTGTCCGTTCAACGCACAAGACAATAAAAAATTCACATTGACGTTTTTTTATCAACAAATGGTGTGTCCGGGAATGAATAAAATAACAATGTGATTTTTTTTTCCATACATCGAACGAGGCACACCGCTAGTTCATAAACTAATGAGAGGGTTGCAATGAAGTCCAATTGAAGACAACTACCAAGACGGGGGATGAGGGTTTTTTTTTTTTTTTTTTAACCAGCAGGGGATGAGGTTGAATGGCCTCTTCCACAAGCTGATTTCTTGGGATATAAATTGAGTTTGTTGGGAGTAATTTTTTTTTCCTTTGAAAATGCCATAATTGAAAAGCTTCCAAGCATTTGCCTTCACCCAATATGATTATTGTACCCGCGCGATGCACAAAAAGATATATGTACCTTATAATTGGGTTTTTTTTAATTTCTTCTTTCTTGAATTTTAATTAATTGTCACATGCTCTCAACCCACTATCCCAGGTCTCTCTCTCTCTCTCTCTCTCTCTCTCTCTCTCTCTCTCTCTCTCTCTCTCTCTCTCTCCCTCCCTTAATCTCCTCCCCCTATCTCTTAGTTTCAAAAGATTAACAAAAAGCAAAATTCTTAGAAATAGCAAGAGATTGGGAGTTTGAGGCTTAAGAAGCCCCACTACAATTGCCAATAGAATATATGGAGTGAATTAAAGCAAGCATACGAGGTGGGAAACTGGCTAGCAACAAAAAATTACTCCATCCATCTCAAAATATTTGTTTATTCCACAACACGAGAACTTAAAAATACTATTACAAAATTCTTAAGAAAAATTCAAGATATCAATGAGTTCTTCTAATTCATGAGAAATGTTTGAATATTTTCTCGAAAAAAGTGTAATATTGGTAAATCCTATTTTGCGGACCAAACAAATGTTTTGGGAGGGAGATAGTAAAAGACTTCAGAGAGATAGAACACCTCTAAAGACAAATACCCTCTCACTGTCTCTAGCAAGCAACACCCTTGTTTCTGCTAGGGGTAAGAGCATCCGCATTTGAACTCTTCAAAAATGTTTATATGACAAAAAATGTTGAAAGTGAGACCCAAAAATAGTGTGTTTGTTAGGTAAAGAAATGAAAAATGGGTTCATTTGAGATGGTTAAGGTATTTTTAGAGTGTTGCTAAAGTGTACCAATATATATATATATATCAGTCGGGTTCCGGTAAGGGATCCCGCATTTTTTTAAAATGCGGGACTCCCCTTCCCGATTGAATTTCGATGATCCGAGCCGCTCAAAGTGATCAGAACGTGATTTTAAGGGTCCCCGCGAGAAATCAGCAAAAAAAATGACCGGGAAGGGCTTCATCCGAGCAGTTTTCATTGAACGGTTCAAAAAAAACTGCTCGGATGAAGCCCTTCCCGGTCATTTTTTTTGCTGATTTCTCGCGGGGACCCTTAAAATCACGTTCTGCACACATTGAACGGTTCGGATTTTCAAAATTTGATCGGGAAATGAAAGTCCCTCATTTTAAAAAAATGAGGGATCCCTCACTTGATAATTTGTGATATATATATATATATATATATATATATATATATATATATATATTTGTCTTGTCTGCCACCCATTTATACTTCCCACAGAGCATGGTCGATCTGAGATTTTGACTTTTTCCATTATGGCCCTACATTTTTCCACCATATTACCCTGACCTCAGTTCACTCATATATATATATATATATATATATATATATATTTGTCTTGTCTGCCACCCATTTATACTCCACGCAGACTCGCAGAGCATGGTCGATCTGAGATTTTGCCTTTTTCCATTATGGCCCTACATTTTTCCACCATATTACCCTGACCTCAATTCACTCAGTCACAATAATTCCACCTAAAGTGAGCTAAAGATTCAAATCAATTGATAAAGAGTTTTAGTCCGTTTGGTCCCTCATTCCATTTTGGGATGCTTCAAAATACTAGTCCTATTTGAAACGTCAACGAAAAAGATGGGTGGATCTTCAAATTTACCCTTCATAAATAAGTAAAAATATTACTTTATAAGCGGGATTCAAGGGATAGAAGTAAAAATCAATGCACATTCTGAAAGGAGACATGCATATAATGTTTATCCCCTTAAAAAGTTGAAATTCCCCAAAAAGGACCAACAATGTGGGGCGGAGGGACTAACTCACATTAGCGGGTTCTTCTAGCTCAACGATTGTCTATGTGGTTAGAAACTTCTGGTTTCCCTTGTTAAGTCATCAGTTTTTACAAAAACTTGAGGTGCTGAGAAGTGAGTTCAACATTATATGTCATACTATCAACGGCCTACTGTCACATACAATCGCGTATGGCATGTGGAGATGCAAACATACAGAGAAACACAATGCAAAGGCGCCACAATATGGACACATCAATGCTAGTGATTGACATCAAACGGGATGAGATCTAACATCTAACTACACATGTTACAATCATATGTGGAAATTAAACACGTCATGCATACATATTCCGCCGTATCTGTCCTCTGACTCATCAATTTGAGGCCGTCTGCTAGGGGCTGTACAAAGGAATTGGAATTTATCATACAAGACTCAACTCGTCAGTCATATAAGAAGCCTCTCCTCCGGTAAGCCGTCTGGATTCAGCATCGGCAGCAGCAAGCTTCTTTCGTAATGCCAACAATTCCTCCCCAGCATCACATATGTAAGCAGAGGCTTGTCTGCCAGATAGGGTGGCTCCTTCCATGCTATCTATGTAATCCTGCAGGGAGTAAGCATTTAAAATGTAAGAGAGAGAGAGAGAGAGAGAGAGAGAGAGAGAGAGAGAGAGAGAGAGAGAGAGAGAGAGAGAGAGAGAGAGAGTTTTAAGCATTATAAAGAAAGAAACAAACTATTTTCCACAAAACACTTCTAGTTCAGCATCAATGTATGTTTTCACGAGACCAAAATACAATACATAAGAGTACACCAAAAAGATGTCTCTATCACCAACTACATTTACAAGTACAATGCTATGGTGCCCTAGAAAAGATGGGGTATTTTTACTTGCACGTGCATGATTACAAGACTAATGAAGAATTTTCCCACACAAACAAATAAAAATAGAAAATAGAAACAAGTTTATATTCATAAGCATTTAACATCAGCTGAGAATTGAGATCAGTTTTTTCTAATTGAATTGTAATGTACAGGTTTGATATGTAATATTAGCCATTATCACTATAGCAAGAAGAGGCAGGCAAACATTACCTGCTTTGTATATGAGCCAGCAAGGAAAAAATTCCTCACGGGTGTCTTCTGATCAGGTCTAAATGGATCTTTACCAGGCGCCTCACGGTATAAAGATTGCCCAATTTTGACGACAGACGACCAAGTAATTTCCAAACCTTGGGAAGATGGGAATAAAGCCAAGACCTGATATGGAGTTCATATCCGAAGAAAGATACACACTTAGCTAGTGAATAAATCTAGACAAAAGCTCTTCAAGATTACATGTTGGATTGGTTTCTAACAAAGATTGGGAATCTCATCGTACAAGCTAATGCTTCATGGAACTGAGAGTAATGTCTGTTTGTTAAGCTTAACAAAATCAGCTGAAGTTGTCCATGCTTTTAAAGTAAATGACGGTAATCTCACCCATTTTACTTTGTGCAAATGAAATAAACAGAAAAACGGGAGGCAAATAAGAAATAACCAATCCATATTACATAGATACTTATATTTCAGCCAGTGGACCTATATCCACCTCGGACAAGGTAGTATAAGATACATGTCCGACCCCGTGCCCAGAGTAGACTTTTGGATTTACCATTTTTCAACAATGTAGGAAGCAGCAGCAGCTACAAAATTCAAGAATGATACTAAAGAAAAGCTTCAAGCCTGTTAGGTAGATAGAAATACCCTTCTAGCTCGCACCCTGGGCAAGGTTCATGGTTCGTGCCTCACGCATATGGTTTTTCTTCTTTCTTTTTTTCCACACTCAAGAACCTAATACTAAGGTTCATTTGCGTATCCCAAAATTTATGGGTTTTCAAATTGAATAACTGTTGTCTCTCGGGAATGTAGTTCATCTTTTAGTCCTTCATTCTCTATTTCTCGCTTGTCATGAATAGAACAAGAAGTTCATATTTGAAAAAAGTCCATAAAGGACTAAATTAGGAACACACAAAAAAACTCAAAGTGGCTTAATTGGGGTCTTAGTGGGCTTTTTAACAAATATGAATATTGCGTTTACATTTCCAATTTCTCCATTCCAAATGAACCTGAAAAGTTAAAAAAATATATATATTATTACCATAAATCAATGGATTTCTTCATCCTGACATGGGACACAATACGGACAAAAGACAAATTGACTTCTGTCTTTAGCCCATATCGCTCGTAGCCTTTCTCTTTCCTTCCTTTTTAGCCTACCTCTAAAGTTCTCTGCTGTCACCTAGGCTCGAGACGTGCCTCCTATCGTGCTTTCCTCTCCCTTTGAAGCATAGTTAAGTGTAATACAAAAATAAGCTGATAATGTAGTGTAGTGTCTTTAAATTGGATATCGATGTACTTTAATTTAACCATTTATGTCATAAACTGATAAAAGTTCATCTACCTTTATCTTACACCTACCAAGTTTGCATCACATACTGCACCCTATATTTATTCTACTTCAATCATCAAAAAACTCAGTGCCAGCCTGACTTATAGTTTGTTTCTTCCAAATGCCAAAGTGAAATTATTACCAAAAGAAACGTCGAAGTGGAAAGCACCAACCTAAAGCAATACCATGGAGGGAAAAAAGATTGAGGCGCTCCTTAGATGAAAGTTACCTGTTTTGCAACTCTTTTTATGATTTCATCATTTGGTAATGGCATGTAGGGATCACCAGGTGTAAGCACACATCTGCAAGCAAGAAATTAAGGAAAAGGATAGTGGCTTTTTGCAGGAAAGAAAAAGAATATATAAGAAAGCCCCAAATGCACAGAAGTGGCCCCGGATTATTTATATCAAGTATATGTTTGACACAACTTTGTACTTATTAACCATGAGAGTATTGCTTATCCAACATCTGAAGGATTATAATAGCCGGGTATAGAATAAGAATCAAGATGACCATGTAGGGAGCCACAAAGTATAAGACTCTTGTCAAGGTCAACCTCCTATATTCTGCCTAAGCAAACTAGACCTTCGTCAAAGATAAATAAAAGATATTTCATCTATTCCATTCAGCAGGTGTATCACATGATTAGTTCGTGTTATCTTTCTCTATAGATATAACAGCGGTAGAACAATAACAGAAAGAAAGGAACATGATTTTTCTTACTGGAGCAAAGATCCTTGCCCCTCAATGTAATAGTCTTCTGGGGATGCAAGTGCAAGGTCTGCAAAACATGAGAAATCTGCATCTGGGGTGTAAAGAAGATTATCCAACCCTGCAGCTTGCCTTAGTTGCCTAACAGTTATGAAGGGGGAAATAAACATCAGTCATCAGCAGACATGCAAGCAAGGTAATTCATTTTCCATGATCATGATAAGCCAAGTAAAGCATATTTAATTCCTAAATCCAGGATTCAGAGAATCCCTTTCACAAAACAACTCGTGCAACATGAGAGAATCACCTGGACCGTTCTAAATCCTGCAACTCTGTTACCCAGCCATTATATCTCAGTTGCACTGTTACCACAGGCACTCCAACTAGTTCATAGATATTATCAAAGAATTCCCACTCCCTCCACTTGGGTGGAACTAATCTTTTTATTCCAGGAACATCACATGCTGCCATCAGATGCAGCAGTTCAGTAAGTATGCACTTACATAGTATAGAGTTGAATTATGGAAGGAGAGCCAACCACAAACCTGCAATATAAGCATCAGCTTTCACAATTTTCTTTTGGGTAGCCTGAAAGTTTAAAAAACATACAGTATAAAGTCAATGAGTAAAATAGATCTCCAAAAAACCATCATGTCAAGCCTACCCGTGTCGGAAAGTCAACATGCAAATGCAATGTATCGAATTAACCAGTTACTACACCTTGCGGCCCTGCTTTAATCATAGTATCACCTCTCATATTTTATACATCCCTAGCTGTATTGAGCTCAAATTGATAGATAGTTAATGCTTGTGAAAGGGGACTGCAGAATTGTACCTATTTTAAAGATAAATACTTCAACTATGATTCTTCTCCCTGTTTGTTATTTCATCAAATTATGAGCAAAGCCAGGCCTCGTAGCAAGGTTACACCAACGTGCAAAAAAAAGGTTTCATAGTTCAAAATCAGTCAGAAGGGATGAATTATATTTGCGATACTTTTGTTAACTATGATGATAAGAGGTAAAAAAATGTGAGGTTCTGAATGACTTTTGACATGGATTTATTTAAGTCGAATTTCTGGGATTTTTGTGGGAGGAGAGAGTATCTGGGATTTCCGTGGGAGGAGAGAGAGTTTCTGGGATTTTTGTGTAGAGTTTTCTCCATCTAGGATATTTCCAGATGTCCTTGAACAAGGCATACCGAGAGCTAATTATATAGACCAAGCGGGGAAGTTGGCGCATCAATACATGCGGCCAAGGGGGTCTCGCCAATTGCTCCAATATTTAGACTTCCAATTGAATGTTATTCTTCTCCACTGACATTTGAGTATTAAACTCTCAATTCCACCATTGGCATTTGAACATTGATCTCTCAATTCCTCATTTGAGTCATTTGACTATTCAACTTTCCAATTCCTCCACTGATATTTGAATATCGAACTTTCAAAAGACATTCAAATCTGCACGTACAGGTGAGGCGAGGGCTTCCCTGAACCGGCCCTTGTTGGGTTGCAATGCTCTTGACTGATCTTTTGCGATGTTAACGTGTACGATTGGGGCCCAAAGACAATCAAAATTCTTGTTTCGACGGGAACATAAATATGGTGTGGTACATGACTTTGTTTTTTTCTAATAGTTGATTTGCTGAGTGGTGGGGCGAAATTGGGCGTCAACAGACTTAGAAAAAGCTTATGATAAGGTGTCTAGGTCAGTATATGGTGGGTCTTGGAGAGAAAGGGCACAGAAAAACCGTAAATTGATGTAGTTAAGTACATGTATGAAGGCGATGCCACTCCTATTAGATCCCTAGAAAGTGAAACAAGCAAATTCCCAATGACAAGTAGGATCATACCCAGGGTCCGCTTTGAGTCCTTACCTTTTTGTCTTAATTATGGAAGAATTGACTATACATATTTAAATGATAACCCATTGTATATGCTGTTTACACAGAATATTGTCTTATAGATGAAATTACAAGAGGTGTTAATACTTAATTAGGAACTTGGAGAGAAGCATTTGAGTCAAAATGATTCAGGATCTGTACGAGTAAAATGGACTGTTTGGAATGTAGGTTTAGTGCAGATCAACAAAAAAATAATGTAGGTTTAGTGGCATTCAAAGTGCTAGTGTTGACAAAGTGATCTTCCAAAACCAGGAATTACTAACAATTGAGCATTTTAGTTATTTACATTGTATAGATGGAAAGATTATAGTGCAAGTTGGATATATCAAAAGACGGAGCATTTCAAGAATGTTTTGCGACCACAAGATACCCGCAAAGTTCAAGGGAAATTTCCATCATTCTGCTATCATGCCAACCATGTAATACGGCACGGAGTGTTGGGCTACTAGGAAGCAACATGTGAGTATGATTAGTGTACCACCATGGGTGGTAGCCTAGCGGCTATGGCTCACTCCCACAGGGTTTGCGTGGCCAAGAGGTCACGGGTTCGAGTCGTGCTAACGACGCCCTCTAGAACTTGGTCCTCCTACAAAGCCCGGCTATGGTCCACTAGCCATTGGAGGGGCGGCAGTTGCTATGGCTCTTTAGTCCCTTCTAGGGCTCACCACGGGTCTAGAGTCCCTATGGTCACGCGTAGGGGAGGGTTGCTATGCCCGGTCACCCCCTCCTCCACCCTTTTGACTTAGCACACACAAAAAAAGTATGATTAGTATAGCTAAAATGAGAATATTGGAATGGATGTGTGGTAAGACATTGAGAAAGAGCATTAGAAACAAAAACCTTCACAGAATATTAGGGGTAGAACCGATAGAAGATAGGATGAGAGACAACAGATTAATCATTACGGTGGTGTCAACATGTCCATCCTAGATCGGCCAATGGGGCAGTTAGGAGGAGTGATATCGTTATGGTGGAAGGTAACACCAACTAGAGGGATAGACCAAAATGGACATTAGATGCAGTAGTTCGAAAGGACATATGTTTTTGATGCCCTAGACAAAGCTCAAAGAAAAAAATCCAATTCACGAAACCAAACCCAATTGATGTCTCAGGCTCGGTTTGATTTGGTTATAAGAGGCTAAAAAATGTGAGCTTTCTAATGGACTTGCACATTGATTTGTGTAAGTTGAAATGAATTACATAATATTTTGAAATCGTACAAGCACATGTTAGCAAAATGGTTGGTGACTAAACTGCAATCCGGGGGTTTGATAAGATAGTATAGCAATTCAACTGCATTTGGAGAGCCCAAATGCTCCCGTAATAATAAATTTAGTTCCAAAATACATACAGATATAAAAATGAATAGTTTAGTAACAATAAGTTTACCTTGGACATAGCAATTCCTGTTACATACGTCTCTCCATCAGTAGATCTCTCATGTAGTATCTCTCTGCAACCCCACCTCAGATGGAACCTGTTCTAGCAAAGAAATAGTTTCAGGGGGAGAAATAAGTCAACTACATTGTCCGGAAGAAAAACTGAACAGAAACCTTGTCCTATCATGTCACGTTAAGTTTCTATAGTCACACCTTCCTCCTTTTTCTTCAATATACTTTCTGATGGGGCCACTTAAATAAATGTCCGGAGAACCTTTAAGCATGCGTAATAAGGAAGCCTCTGTTTTGGTAGCAAACAATCCAAATATAGTGAGCATACAACGGGCGCTGATATTATCGCAATCGATAAACCCGAGAGCATAAGCAACAGGATCCCACATTCTCGTTATACTTGCACGGGTGCCACCTTTAGACAAGAACCAATCCGAGAAGCTTATCTGTATTATATGGAGTGTTGTCATTAACAGTATGGACCCCTTAAAAAAATAAGTAACGGAGGAAGCCAGAAGTGATGACCAAATGTTCTAGTAGGAGATTATTCTTACACTATCCAGATTCCGTATATCTCTCATTGCTCCATCTGGATCAACAAGTGCTCGCACCACTGGACTTAAGGCAAGAGCCAAGGCATTTCTTGCTTTATCATAAGGCTGCAGTTGTACAACATGAGGTGGAAATGAGATTCAATGGGAAGATAATCAGTTAATGTTTCCTTCAACATTTGCACATATCCATGACATCAACTGTTCCTCATTTTCATTTTTTTTGCATTTCACATTAAAGCACAACACTAATATCATGTTATGTAGAATGCAGAGGAAAAATGTTAAGGTAGAAAACTTAGCCTAGGATACCAGTAGGGCAAAGATCTCTTATCGGGCTCACTGCCAGTAGCTTCTCATGGCTAAAGGTTAATGAAGATGGGCAAAGCCGAGTTGCAGCTAGTTAGGGGTGTCAAACGGGTGGGTTTGGGTAAACTTGGGCAGGTTATATGGTTTGGGTCTCAATGTGCCATTGACCCTTTTATAACCCAACTAGCTGCATAATTATTATCTTACTTATGACTTATGAGTGAAACTCAGCCTGTCCATTAACCCAATAACACATTAGTACAAAGAATTACATACCAAATACATGGTTACACATGGAAAAAAATGGCCTGGTATTAGTAATTTGGTGTGCAATAGTACTTTTTGAAGTGGCAAAATTAAATTTGGATGTGGCGCAAGTAAATTTGGCGTGCCATTAGTTACTTTGTTGCGCCAGAGATTTATATAGTAACAATAGTGAAGACGGTGTGGTGGTAATAGTTTGTGGTATTGTTGAATAACTTATTGGGAAATATTGTTTTACCCACTAGACCCGTGTAACCACCCATTTCGAAGTTATTTGATTTGAGGCAAATTGGGTAGGACCATTATGACCCAGCTCATAAAATGGTTAGGTTTAACTAAATTTATAGTGGATGGATTTGGGTGGGTTCACAAGTTTGGGTTAAAATTGATGCTACTACAGCTAGTGACCATTGTTTGCAAATTATGGAACAAAATCAGAGTCCAAAAAGTAGCAGGGGCTAGAAAACAATTTATGACTATTCAGTCATGGTTTCAATCTAATGATAGGTGGGGCATTGTCTTTGGATTTTACACTAGTAGCAAAGTATTTGGGTAAAAGTTGAGTCGCCATTTTGATGATGGATTACAAGATCCATGTTTATTTCACGTTAGTTTTAGAAAGAGCCCCTTAGGACTTTCTCTCTGGCTACCGCCCACTCGTATATGTGCACTATTATAGCCGTCTTCTTTTCACTAATTCAATTTCTTATTATCGTTCAAGCCCATTCTCCCATACACAAACTTTGCCGCACCAAGATGTGTGGTGCAAGGTTTCCAAGGGGTTTTAATTATGCAAGGAAAGCTCATGCTCTTTGTGACTGTCAAAGAGCCACAAAGTTTGGTTGGTGGTGCCAGTTGGATAATTAATTCCATGCTGATAGTTTTCTAAAGGATAGTTGTTGACAATGCCGGCCTTTTTAGAGTTTTGGAAGTCAGACAAAAAGCTTACAGTTGGAAAGTTGGGAAAAATAACAAGATTTAAGTTCACAAGTGGAAATTTTCCATGCAGGGAATCAAAGAAAAATAACAAGATTTAAGTTCACAAGTGGAAATTTTCCATGCAGGGAATCAAAGAAAGAAAAAGACAAGCATAACTAGAAGCACAAGAAGATCTAGACATTACATCACCTTAAAATACACAAACAGGATAAGCTGTTGGAAATTTGGAATTGGGAAATTTTCAAAATAGCACCTAACCTTTCGCACAAATCGCACACAGGCACCTGACCTTTTAAAATTATCAAAAAAACACCTGACCTATTTAAAAACCCATCAATTTTACACCCGCCGTTAACTTCCCATCCAAAACAAACGGAAATCCTGAAAATGTGAATTTTGGCACAAACATTGGCAAAACAAGATTAAGGCTCGATTTGGCTTACAAAGTCAATTAATAACTTAATTTTTATCTTTATTCAAAAGAAAAAAACGCATTTGTTAGTTTTGCGTCAAGACAAATCAATAAATCACAAAAATTACTTAATTTTTCAATCCAAACCCATCCTAAATAAGGAATCAAGCGTAATTTAGTAATTAAATACCCATAACTATGCAGCCAAATAAGATTACTCTGTATTAAATAGACAAAGGAAAAGGCAAAAACAAAAAACATATAATAGTCATGAGTAGGTGCGAAAAGTGACAAGTCATGGGTATTTAATTACTAAATTAAGCTTGACTATTCTATATTTTTTGATTTTGCATTTTCCTTTGTTTAATACAGAGTAATCTTATTTGGTTGCATAGTTATGAGTATTTAATTATTAAATTAAGCTTGATTCCTTATTTAGGGTGGATTTGGATTGAAAAGTTAAGTAATTTTTGTGACTTATTGATTCGTCTTGACGCAAAACTAACAAATGTGTTTTTTTTCTTTTGAATAAAGACAAAAATTAAGTTATTAATTGACTTTTAAAGCCAAATCGAGCCTTAATCTTGTTTATGAGTATAATATTGTGTTTTGCAAAAATGAGCCTTAATCTTGTTTTGCCAATAGTCATGCCAAAATATACATTTTCAGCATTTCCGTTTATTTTGGATGGAAAGTTAACGGCGGGTGTAAAATTGATGGGTTTTTAAATAGGTCATGTGTTTTTTTGATAATTTTAAAAGGTCAGGTGCCTGTATGTGATTTGTGCAAAAGGTTAGGTGCTATTTTGAAATTTTCCCTTTGGAATTTTCTATAGAACTTGTTCTCTATTGAATTTCTAAGAGTTCTCAAGCTAATTCAGACAAATAGGAAATCTCAAGTCGTGACTCTTCAAGACTGTTGCCACTAAACACATACAAAAATAAAAATACCCATCAAAATAAGGAACAAACATTAGAAGGAAGACCCTTCTCTTTTCCTCAGACCCTTCAAAATAAGGCACACACCCATGTCCCAACCACAATATAAACCAGGAATCCCTTTTGGGGAGGCGAGATGTTCTCTAGTTAATAGCTAGTAGTCATAAACAAAATGACAATTTGACTCAGAATAGGGCCTGTGGACGACTAATAGAGCCTGCTTCATAACTTTGGGTCAAGAAATACGAGTCAATCCTGAACAATCAAACAATGAAACACACTGAACCAGCTGCTTACCAAATTAAGAAGAAACAGAATAAGACTCAAAAGTTAATTGTTCAAAGCCCATGTTTTCTAGTTAACAGCTAGTGGTCACAAACAAAATGACAATTTGATGCAGAATAGGGCCCGTGGGTGGAATACTACTAAAGCCTGTTTCAGAACTTAGAGGTCAAGAATACATGTGCATGCTAAACTGCCAAACAATGATACATAGCTGAACCAGCTGCTTACCAAATTAAGAAGAAAACAGAATAGGACTCAAAAGTTAATTGTGCAAAGCCCCAAGTGGGCCCAGCCTTTAATGAACTTGAACTTCAACAAGCTCTAGAAATAAAACAAGGCTCGTACACCACACAAAAAATGCTAAATGGGCTCGACACAATTAAATTGGAACACCACTCAAGATTCAGTATCGAATAGAACCAAAATAGTAGACATTACCTTGAGCTGATTTGTAGACAAAAAAGCACGAATTCCATGTATTGGTGCTCCAATTGGAAACCTAAAATCAAGTTCTGCAGCAGGAATTTAAGTTGCATAAGCAATGCTAAAACAACATGGTTTGTCTGGTTGGTACGCAAGACAGGTAGTAGTGTATTACTTTGGTCATTACAAGAAGTTTTAAGATTAAGTCAAAAGGACTGAATAAAAGACTTAAAGGATATAAGAGATGGGGGAACAAATGTCGAGCAACCATCACATCATACCTCCAATTTCACCCCCTTTATTAACAAAAGTGTGAGTATGATCCTTCACAAGCAGATTTTTATCAGCACCAACCTACGTCAAACCACAGAAAAACAATCAAAGATCATTTCTCAAGAAAATCAAAGTGAACTTTAATTTTATAAAGTGAATCAGTAGAGACCACAAGCAGGCTTATTTTGATGTAGAAAAAGTTCCATGGAATCAGCCGGAATGACAACAAATGCAGTGATAATTTTGAACCAGCATATTGACTGCATTGAGGGAATTTACGACTTCCAATACTACAATGCAGATGCTTTTTTTGTTTGAACGCCCTATATTCAAAAGATTCAAAGGGAAACATCCAGATTTCTTACATAGATGGCATCAATAGGGCATTCTGAACACCTTTATTGGAGAATCACCAGCACAACTAATCACTTATGACTTAATATAATCCACGGCCATTAGGATTTACATACCACAAATAAACAAGGAATTGATTTTTTGGAACACCTAGGTCATTAGAGGAGTAAAGCATTTAAAAAGGCTAGTACATGTCAGGGTTCAATTTAAGCTAAGCACCCGTAACAAATGCACTAAATTTCATGCGACAAGTTCCATCTTAAAGCTATATAGTCCAAACTCAAGTAATGGGAGTAACCAACCAAATAATGTGTTTTTTAAATCTTATAAGCTTAGTAGCTGCAGTGGCCTAGGGAATGGGGCTAGGTCCCTTACCGAGGTGCACAGTGCCGGGCTAGACCAAGCTGGTTCCCTAGGTCCGCGACAGGTGCGACCCTACGTAGCATCTAGGAGATCCCTCGGTACGCCGCTTGAATTTACGAGTTGAACCGGGGTCCTTGGCTTCAGGGCCATTCCGGAGTCAAGCATACCCCCCGGTGCCCGAAGGACTGTACTTCGCGTACACCAACATGACGAGGACCCAAACAGTTAGCGGGGTAATCATCATTGGAGCTGACCTGGCCATGTGCTCCGTAACCGCCTTATCCGGTGCGTCACCTATGACGTCACTACCCGAGCGTCTGCAACACGCGCCTTACTTGGGGACCAAGTCAGGTGAGGCCTATAAAAGGGAAGAGAGATCCACCTAAGGAGGTACGCCGTCCTTCTCTACCCTAACCTACTCTCCTTCCTCGACCTGGTTACTGACTCGATCGTCAGAGGGTTACTGGGCTACCCTAGCCCTAGTAACTTGTTGCAGGTGCGGCAGAAAAGAGTGGAGCTATCACGGTGGTAACCAGAGCTCATCAACAGTACAAATCCCAACAAACCGAACCCCGACAGTAACTATAGAGCATGCATCTACATTTTTATGTTCTATAGCCGCTACTAAGCACGGAATCTAATTGTGTACGCACATTGGGATACATTGAAGGCATTAGTAGATATGTAAAGCAGTGACCCACTATTTCAATATCTTAAGGTATGTAAAGCAACCTATACAATGCAAATTTTCTTACCAACAAACAAGATTACGTTATTTACTGATAATCAAAAGAAGATAAAAAATGAACATTAGAATCAGGCACAAGACGAAAAACAAGCACATTGCCTTCACCTTTTTCAACAATCGGAAAAGATTATTGTAGCAACCAAAGAAAACATGAAGTCCCATTTCGATGTGATTTCCACGTTTATCAACAAAAGAACCAACTTTCCCACCAATGAAAGATCTTGACTCGTATATGTCCACCTGAAAAGCCGACGCATTTAGGTAGCATGGTGTTATCAGAAGTCAATAGACTAAGAAATTAGCCAACAAAGCAATTTTGCAAAAGGCGATGTACGTGGACCAGGCAACAACCAATGCATAATGTGCTCAGATTTCCAAAGTTCAAGTTTTTTTTCTTCATATTAGAAGTAATTCCTCAAAACCCCAAGCAAATATTTTCTTCATGCCCATGGCAAGACTAATGTGCTTTATAATGTTGTAAGAATAGATACATGTCACTCAAATGTCCACGGTGTGCCCTGGCCTAATTTTATTTTCCCTCCTTAAACGTCAAGGAGAATTCACCTCCTGGCAAGGGGTGAGTGAGTGATGATTGAGTGGGGTCCAGCCAAGATCGTGACACGATCTAAACGTGGACTTGAGCGTAGGGTCCAAATGGTTTCTTCTATCTATGGACCATGCTACAACTTATTGGGAAAGCTGTAGTATTGGTTCATGTTTTTGCCTAGCTGCTAAGGACTCATAATTTGAAGAACACAGTAATTGTTAGTAGGGACAGCAATGTTCTATTGGAAGAAAAAGATAGGGCAATAACATAAAGAACCACAAGTAAATGAAATTGAACTTATATTGATGGACACAAGTTATACAAACTGTTTGAAGTGAAGGAACAAAAGTAGGCTATGCTACAAAGAAAGAAAAGCTTGCTAATTGTAGGAATCAGGAGCAAATGCAAAGTAATTGAAGTTGGAACTTGAAAGCTGGGAAGCTTGAATATGAAAGTTAGACTCTGAGATGTATGGCGTGGAGCCCTAAGCCTGCCATGAATTCCGTTTTTTATAGCTAATGTACAACTGCTTTTCCCCTGAAACTGGGCGTACTTGGACTCTAAATAGAAGACACCTGTTCCATGTCTCCAGACCACTTCCTTTTTATTTCTGGAGGCTCTCAATATCCGTAGACTTTGGTAAAAATCTGAATTTCCCTTATGGCTGGTACATGACTGTTGGATCCATCAAGAGCTAATTGTTTCTATTTACAAAGGCCTTTCCCCTGGTTTTTTTCCTCCCCCACTAACCACACACAGCTGAAAATAGGTCTCCGGTGACGTGAATGACTTGGTCTAGATACATATTACTGTCGTAATCGCTAAGTTTTCACAACACAAAGAAATATAAAGCATATTCCTTAGAGATATCATGAAAGTCTACCAGGAAGCAATGCATGTCCCTGAGATCTCAACCACCGTGAAATATAGGAGCTTGTTACTGAATATAAGGCATGGCAAATTTGGTGTATCCATGCCCTCTTACAAGTGGTTTCTTGGCCATTTGATCAAATCAATCATATTTAGACCTGACTAAACTTGACTCTCTGTTGACCCACAATTTTGCCCCACATGCCACCACAAGTCATTCTACAATTAATTTTTCACATTATGCCAAAAATAGGTATAAGCAGTTAGCAAATAATATTTGACTACATTGGTGATACATATCAAGGCAGATCCCTTCTGCCATAAATAAACATGTCACCTTCCAAGATGTGTTTGTACATATTACATCTTAGAAAGTCAGAGAATTTCGTGCAATTTGTTGAGTAGCATAATTGCACATATATTTGGTTGACATCACTAATTAAAATTCTAAAAGAGAGAAGAAAGAAAAAGTGCCAGTTTGGTCAAGTAATGACCCAACAGGTCAAAAACATCGCATCAAATGAAAGTTAATGCCTGGACGTGAGCATGCGTCAAATTAGTTAGAAATACAAAGGTTGAACCTCATGGCCTTGATCCAATAGCTCAACTGCAGTTGACATAGCCGCAAGACCAGCTCCAATAATAGCCACTTTCAGTTTTGGTCCCCGATAGTGTTCAGGTTCGGGTGGAAATAACCCTTTTGGAGCTGACAGACAAAACAAAAACATAATTGATACCCCGAATTTTGCACGTCAAGCTAACAATATTCATAGACTTAAAGATGAAACAAGGACATCAAAAGATTCAAAACTTAAGAAACTAGATTTGCTAAACAGAATAGTTGTTACATGACGTCCTTTCAAAAAACATGGACTACTATCCAGTACCCAACTATCGGTGTCATATCTTTCTGGATAGACATTCACAATCAAGGTCCAGAGACCAAGTAGAATATCAGCAGTAAGAAGTTCATTTTTGTATCTTGTCTTCAATCAATACCTATCAAGTTCCCTCCTTCCTATTTTATTGCTTGGTACTTGAATGAATTAGCAATCAAATGCATCACAACTTCCAATACACAACTTTACTACCTAGTAAAACTCCAATTTGCTTCAGTTAGAAACGCACAAACGAATTTCCAACTACAAAAGCCCTACACCCAGATGCAAAATAAACAAAATTAGCAATCACACGCATCACAACTTCTATGCAGAGTTAAAAATAGAATTCTGGATAAAAACTCTAGCAAAAAGCATACAACCATTATACTACTATTAATCTTAAGTAAAAATTGAATAGTAGGTACCATTGACCCTCATGTCCGAGACATTCTGGTCCAAAGAGCAACGAACAACAATCCTCCTCCGAGACTTGTTGAATTGAGTGGTCCCACAAGGACGGAGACCACCAGAGAGCACGGGTCCGGCGACGTCGGCTCGGAGACAGGTTCGGGCTCCGGCGGACGGAAAGCAAAAGGAAGTAGAAGAAGAAGAAGAAGAGGCCATAGAGGGCTGGGAAACAAGACAGTATTCAGTATGCGAAAGATATGATAATTCTGTTGGTGTTAACCAATTGCCGAGATGAGAAGTAGAACATCAATATCCAGCAGCATCAGCACAGAGAGAGAGAGAGTAGAAGAATTTGTCAGGGCATCAACAGTGAGTGAGTGAGGTTAGGCCAGGGAGGAGATGGAAGAAGTTGAGGCTAATTATAGTGCGCCTTTTTATTCAACTCCAGGAGGTTGTTAGTGGTAGTGGAGGGAGAGTTTTCTGAAAATGGACTGGACCGTCCTGTTTTCAAGGGTTTTGGCTCACGACCCCTTTTAATAATCAAAATGGTTCACATTTTAGATTTCGTTTCAGGCATTGATCATCGCAAATATCACGTTGATCAAATACTGGTTGATATAATTTCGAAAGCATTTATTAAGAGACAAAAGAGTCAGTGGGCTTTGATCTGGTGGTGTTGACATTTTTTTGGCCAAGACAATTGCTTTACGAAACCATATCAATTGGAGTTCAATCAACTTGATTTGTATTGTAGTTAATGTTCTTGACGATGTTTAAGAAATGAACAATTTGGATCATTAAAGTTAGCCCAAAAATTGGACCGCCCAATTCATTTTATGGACTAGAGAGGATTTAGTTCCTTTCCGAAACACCAAAAATTAAGGTAGCAAGGGCGGAGCGGCTCCAATGAACAAAATGCACTAATATTTTTCTTAAATATAATTTGATTTTTTTTATCAATATAGTCAGTGTTGAATCAGACATAGCCAAAGTAAACAAAAATTTACTTAAATTTGTGAGTAAATAGATACTATAATTATAATTTAACAAAACAAAATAAATAATGCTCAATAAATTTTTAACCAAAATAAAATGTGTTTATTTTACATAGAGCTTTGTATACAAATATATTTCTTTACAATTTGTCACCAATGAATTAAAATTTTGGAGCCGCCTCAGGTAGAAAGAGAGGGCTGAGGGCTGAACCACACTCATTTTGTACACACTCGCATAAATGTTGGGTGTGGGATCCCAACACTTATGTTTGTATGTGTGCACTTGAGTGTGTAATTAGTTAATCATGGGGGTAGTTATAGATTAATGGGGTTCTTCCAGGCTTATGCTTCTAACTCCAACAAGTCTCACACGGTCCCAACCCAATTAGTTCAGCAAAACCCATGTCCCACGGGTCCTGTCCATATATTTTGTCCAAAATACCCTTAAAACACACGCATTTAATACGCTCCACTCGCGCACCTTAACGTTCCACAATATAAAAATTAATTGTTGCAGTAAACGCAAGTGGAGTGAAGTACAGTTAGTGTTTCATTTATACAAACTTATGCGCTCTTCGAAAGCTTTTCCGATTTGACACGGAATGGTAGTTTTCAATCTCCTTTGAGAGTAGGTGAGAAGTATGAATCGTATGACTCTGAGGCTTTCATGCGATTTCTTGTGGATTGGATGATGAATAAAGCATCAAGAAGTAGGTAGGGTCTTGCCTAGGTTGAAGATGGCGTTCCGCCTATCTATTGAGGGGCTTGAATCGGTGTACTCATCTAGCTTTAAGAAGCAATTCCCTACTTCGGTAGCTCAGTCTTAATCAGTATAGGGGTGAGTCTAGTCCTTAATCAAGCGCTTTCTATCTATTTTTCATATTGAGTGCTCTCAGGGGTGCATGCCTTGACCCCTTTGCGGATGTTCATGCACATAGGTAGGGTTCGATTCCTGTAAACACCCATTTTCTTCTGCAAGTTCTCTAGGATAGAGTAGATTAGGTCTAACGAACAGCAAAAAAAAAAAACATGGTTAAACAATTAACTATATTGTCCAGATTTGATGCGCGCATATGCGTACACATAGGTTGTGCCAACCTATCCGCTTCTCTCTCTCTCACACATGCGGTACTTTTCCTAAACTTGAGGTGTCATTTCTTTTTCTCTCTCCTCTCTCTTCCGTTACTTCTCTCTATCTTTCTTTTTGGGTGTGAGTGTGGGTACAATGGCTCGAACCCTGGACATGGCAAATGACACCACAAGAGTGCCACCACAAGGGAAATCAAAGCTTTGGTGCTCTCTCTCTCTCTCTTTCTCTCTCTCTCTCCAAAATTTCAAATGTTTATAATTTTTATTATAAATGTTTGATTTGAAATATGTGTGCTTTGTTTGATTTGTGATTTGAGTAATGTTTTTGAAAAATGAGTGGAGAGAGAAATGATTGGAGAGAGAGGTAAAAAGTGGAGAGAGATAGAGCGAGAAAGGGAGTAATGATTGAAAAGTTAGAGAGAGAAATGAGAGTAATGATTGAGTTGAGAAATATTTTTGAATAGAGTTGTAATATATGTACTTAAAACCTACTCAACGATATCTATCAAACAAGCCTAATATTCAATGTGAATTTACGTGTAAAAAAATCGCTTTTTAGGTCTAGGATCTTTTTTGTAGTTTTTTTTTTTTTTTTTTGCATTATAAACTTCAAAATCCTATAACTTTCATTAAATATGTATGTTTACCCTGTGAGTTGTTAATTGGCGCTGTGAATTGTTAGTTTAACATGAATAATTTAGAATTTATAGTATTAATTAGGAATTTAGATTGTTCATTGTTAATCTTAACACTATTAATTGCTAAATAACCATTGCTAATTGTTAATGTTCCAGGTACAATACAAAAATTCACTTTTGTGCTTGGAAAATAAGCAATTGAAACATGCAAAAATTTACAATATAAAATTCAGTCACAACAAATTAAAACAAACATTAAAAAACTAAAAAAGTACATAATTTTATATTCAATATTGGTCTCATTAGATAGGTATCTACGAGTAGATTTCAAACATATAAATTGTATAAAAATGAATATATTAAACAAAAGTTACAAACATTTTAAAATTATAAGTTTTGAAATAAAAAGGAGGGGAGAGAGAGAGAGAGAGAGAGAGAGAGAGAAGCGAACGGGTTGGCACAACTCATGTGTGCGCATCATTTCTAGACAATATTGTAAAATTATACTTCACAGGACCTTTAAAGCATTACACTTATAGGGCAACTCATAAACCATAAACTCAAAAAGTAGGACCGGCTGGCCATTATACCTATTGAAAATGACTCTACATCCTCTAAGGAAGAGTCCTCCATTTTGAGTGCTAACCAATAACTTTTCAACCAAGCACGTGTTGTAACTACCCAAATGTGATTTATATTGTAAAATTCACATAATTTTGTCAAACCCGAAAGTAGTAATTTTGTCCTCTCTGACTAAACGGGTATTTTTGTTTAGAGTGTTGGTTAAATTGAAAAGAAAGTTAAACAAAAAACAAAGGCTGTTGATTTTGCCACTCCCTTTTTTGTTAACGTCACTCCCCTGTAAGTGTATTTTTGGTGCAAAAATACACTTGCAGAGGACTGGCGTTAATAAAAAAGGGATTTACAAAATCATTTCCCAAAACAAAATATATACACAATATATCAGCCCCAATCACACACACTCTTTCCTCTTCATGATGTATAATTCAGCACACTCAGCAAGGAATAAATGGTGCGGTCCCCCTCTCGCTCTTCTCTTTATCTCTACCCGTTCAGCCGTAGGTAACAAAAGCTCTCAAATCGAGATGGTGCGTTTTTATCTAATATAGTCTCTAAAGTGTTTGATGGAGCAACAAAATACCAAAGTTTTCATCCCCCTTCTCCTCTCGTCGGCCGCCCCCCGGTCTTTTCCACTTGGGGTAGCTGGTTCGACCTAATGGCAAGGGCGTCCGATGAGGGAGGTGATGATGAGTCCCATGTGGTCACCCATCGTGATTCTACTCTTGGGTAATCACGGGTTAGGCTTAACAGTAAGTGGTGGCTCACGTCTAGTGCATGGATTTAGATCGAGGCTTGATGCTTGGGCGTTCGAGGGTGGTGATGGTTGGCGGCGATTGGTACAATCGTGGTTGGTTTCTTAGGTCGTTTGTGGGAGTCGAATTGACGGTGTCTTAGCGGCCATTGATGGGATTTCGGCTACACACGGGGGCACTTGCCGATGAGGTTGCTTGTTGGCACTATGGTGGTTGGGTCGATATGGGGTGGGTTTTTGGTGGGGTTCTGTGGCGCCGGAGAAGCTGGATGGCGACTTGTGTTGCTGTGAGCATTTTCTGTTTTTGGCTGATTTGGGTTAGGGTTTGGGTACTTTGGTTGGGCTTGCTCCTATGTGGGCTTGCTGATTTGGGCTGATTTGAGCTTATTGTTTTTAATCTGGGCATTTTAGGCCCATAGGGGTTGGGGCTTGTCCCGGTTTTAGGCATCGCCCCATAGGTGTTCGGGCCTTGGACCAATAGGTGTTTTATTTTATCCAACTCTTGGTTGGATTCCCCTCTCCTCTCCCCCAAACTTGATGTACCATTTGTATTTGTCAAGTTCTCTTAATAGTAAAACTTTGTTGCCTATCAAAAAAAAAAGAAAAAGAAAGAAAGATTAGAAGTAAAATCCGACAACTACATCTTGCGCTTTTTTTTTTTGTTAAAAAAGAATATATAGGCCTGGTTCAACTATCTTGTGGATTTTAATGAAAGTCATTGAGATATTTATCTTTATGATCCAAAGCATTTATTGTTCAAATGGCTATTTTACCATCAATTGTGTAAAAGATAAAGGCAACTAAATATAGGTCATGAACCATGGACTTAATTAAGTCCTACTCCTAGATGGTTTAAATCATTAAGTTTTCATCCTCATTTTCAAATAATCTTCAAACTAACCTCCTATTTATTACCTTTCATTTATTACTCCTCATTTATTATCTTACCTACCAATTTTCAAACATGATAAATTTAACTAAGGAACATTTGTTAGCTGGTATGATAAATATTGTTATATTTTTCCTTTGCATTTATGTTGAATTTATCGTATATAATAAATTTACGATAAACGTACAAAAAAAATATCAAATTTATTATATAAGCAAACAAATGTCCCTCACACTAAATTTACCATAAAACACAAAATACACAAGTCGCAAAAATACACAAGTTATGATACACTTAATAACTGAATCTGCCACAATCAAATGTAATAAATTTAAAATATATATATACAGTCCATTTCATATGAGGGGATCCTCATTTCTCCCATTTTCCCATCGAATTTCAATGATCTGAGCCGCTCAATGTGATCAGAATGTGATTTTAAAGATATCCGTGAGAAATGGGGACAAAATGACCGGGAAAGACTTGATTTGAGCAATTTTTATTTAAACCGTTCAATAAAAAATTATTCGAAACTGTTCAAATGAAGCCCTTCCCGGTCATTTTTTTTGCCGATTTCTCGCAAGTATCCTTAAAATCACATTCTAAACACATTGAACGGCTCGCATCATCGAAATTTGATCAGGAAAGGAGGGGTCTGCATTTTAACTGAAATGAGGACCACCTCATTTGAAATAGACCGTATTTATTTTTTGTCGATTTCAAGCCCTTTCCAGTTATGTTTTTGCTGATTTCTCGCGGATACCCTTAAAATCATGTTCTGATCACATTGAGTGGCTCGAATCATTAAAATTTAATTGAGAACTATGAAATATTTTTTTAGATTTTTATATAAATGTTTCTGGAACCGCCCCGATATATATATACACACACACACGCACAAAGATGCGAAATTTAGAAAAAAGATTTTTAACACTTTCCTGATATAAAACTAAGATAACATCAAAAGAACAGAACATAAAATAAGGACAATAATAGCACTACATATGTTAAATATAGTTCTTCTGGAACTATCAGAAACACAATTGATCAGCAGGATCAATCAGATACTTCTGATTCTTACCTTTCATTGCAATTTCCCTTCAGTCTTTATAGGGATGAAATATCAAACGTATAATTAATACGCTATTGTTACAACTGCGTTTCTTATTCATAAACTTAATTCGCTGAAGAATTAATGGCTTCAATCATTGTGAACCTTTTGTCATACATCAGTTTCACAACACTCCCCCTTGGATGACAAAAACTAAACGTATGCCTCGTTAAAACCTTGCCAAGGAAAACCCAATGGGAAAAACCTCTGGCCAAGGAAAAAGAGTACACACGGTATATAATCTTCAAGTCGTTGACTCCCCCTCAACACTGTATGATAAATCTTTGAGTCAACGCATTCCGATATTGGCTACCAGCTTCTTGAACGTTGTAGTTGGTAATGCCTTAAAGAATAAGTCTGCCAGATTGTCGCTAAAGCGTATTTGATGAACATCAATATCACCGTTTTTCTGGAGGTCATGAGTGTAAAAGAATTTTGGCGATATGTGCTTAGTTCTGTCTCCTTTGATATAACCACCTTTGATTTGTGTGATACCTACGGCATTATATTCATACAAAATTGTTGGACAATCCTTGATTGAAGACAATCCGCATTTCTCCCGAATGTGTTGAATCATTGATCTCAACCAAACACATTCACGACTTGTTTCATGAATTGCAATGATTTCAAAGTGATTAGAAGAAGTAGCAGTCAACGTTTGCTTCACAAAATGCCATGAAATGGCAGCACCGCCGCAAGTAAACACATATCCTGTTTGTGATCGGGCTTTATGTGAATCCGATAAATAACCAGCATCTGCATATCCGATTAATTGAAATGTCGATCCTTTTGAATAAAATAAGCCCTAGTCAACCGTTCCTCGAAGGTAACGGAATATGTGTTTAATTCCTTTCCAATGCCGCTGAGTTGGAGCAGAACTGTATTGAGCCAATAAATTGATCGAGAATGCTATATCTGGTCGTGTACAATTTGTCAAATACATAAGTGCACCAATTGCACTCATATATGGTACTTCAGGATCAAGAATATCTTCTCCCTCTTCAAGAGGACGAAAGGGATCCTTGTTAACATCAAGTGATCGAACTACCATGGGAGTACTCAATGGATGCGCTTTATCCATGTAAAATTGCTTCAGGACTTTTTCCGTGTATGCCGACTGATGTACTAGGATACCATTTGGCAAATGCTCGATCTGTAGGCCGAGACAAAATTTCGTTTTGCCAAGATCTTTCATTTCAAACTTCCCTTTTAAATATTCTGCAGTTTTTATAAGCTCTTTCGGAGTTCCTACGAGATTTAAGTCATCGACATAAACCGCAATAATCGCAAATCCAAAGTTTGATTTCTTAGTAAAAATACATGGACAAATTAGATCATTTTCATATCCCTCCCTTAGCAAATAATCACTGAGTCGTTTGTACCACATACGACCAGACTGTTTCAACCCATACAATGATTTTTATAGCTTAAGAGAATAAACACTTCAGGGTTTTGAATTGCATACTTTAGGCATAACATATCCTTCGAGGATCTTCATTGTGCAACAAGTCGTGATTTGTATCGCACAACTTCATTCTTCTCATTGCGCTTTCGTACGAACACCCATTTATATCCTACGGGCTGTATCCCTTCAGGGGTTTGGACTATAGGTCCAAATACTTCCCTTTTTGCAAGAGAATTTAGTTTTGCTTGAATTGCTCCTTTCCACATTAGCCAATCATTCCTATGTCGATGTGGGAAAACGGTGGATCGATGAGCACGTTTTTATGGCAGACGAGTGCTCAATTCAGAGTTGCCACTTGGGTTTGAAGGTCCGACACCCAAGGAATCGAACTTGAAACGCTCGTTGCACTGTTTGATTTTTGAAAAAGGTGAAGGCACCAGTCCATCATAACCATATCTGGGTTCGGGAGCCAGGTTACGAGAGGAGAAGGGTTTTAAGGCACCTCTCTCGCCCAATCCGGAGATCGGTCTCTACTTAGGCATTTGCGATTTTGTTTGATTAATCAATTCTTTAGCCAATTAGGGGCGGGGGAACAGTTTAATGAGATTAAAGCTGTAACAATTTTGCAAGATATGATTACATAGCATGGATGGATGACATGTTAGAAAATAAATGAGATAAAATTCAACACTGTGACTGGCTATTAAAACAATGCCTTTGTATGAATTTGACACGAACAGTGGCCAACTTGCATGCGTGGATCTATGTGCATGCAAGTCTACCATCACGCGACAAACCCATACAATCACGCGCGAGTTGATTCCCCTTCAACAGGTTGAGCTTTATCCCCTTCTGGGTTCTGGAAGGACCAGTGCACACCCAGAACAAACCAAGCAGTTATAAGCAGTTGAAAGCAATTATAATATGCAGTTTAAAGATTGAAAAAGCCCTACAAATTAACAAAACACCCCATAAACAGTGTGAGGACAAAATAATGGCCTAAAGCCAAGCTACCTGTACAAGGCCAACCACTGGTCAGAGGCGCTCTGGCGCGCAAGTGTGGCGCTCCGGCGCGCGATGGTCACGCCTTGGTGCGCGATTGTCGCGCCCTGGCGCAACCAGACCAGTGCTTGGTTTGCATGTTTCTGGGTTCTGGGATAGGTCCAGAATGATCTCAGGGGGAACTCCATAATAGCAGAAACTCATATTGAACTAAGACTAGTAGTTTATACTAAGGAAAGTAGTAAACTAGTTATTAGCATGCTTGCAGAGTGATCTATATAAACAAAAAGACATAAAATAGTAGAAAACCAATCCCCACGCGGTCCTGTGCGTGCAGCAACGGAGTGTAGTGCGTGAGAGTGGGACCGTCGCGCACTGGTCCTACCATGACGATTTTTGAAACCTTGCCAGCTTTAGAGCCAGGACTGGTATTGATTACCAGCCTTGACCCTGCCAGCCCCCCTCAGGGATCAGAATAGAAAACAGTAGGTATGCTATACCTAGATTGGGTTTGAAAGAGAACTTGAACTTTAAGGCTTGATTGAATGGTTGGATGTTTGATAATTAAGGAACAAGGAGATTGTGCTTGATTGGGGTGTGAAAATGGTTGTGGGATGTTGTAACCCTTTTGAAAAACTTGAACCCTTTCAATGGAAGAAGGAGATGGGTATTTATAGGGAGATATGGTGGTAAATTTGGTTGGTGCAAGGAGAGGAGCTCAGCCAATCCACGAGGCTGGTTGAGGGTGCTTGGTGGTTAAGCTTCCTAGCTGATAAAGGTGATAGGGACAGGCTGGACCATCGCGCGTGGGAGTCAGTCTGGCACGCGATGGTTGCGCCCTGGCGCGCGATGATCAACGGTCAAAGCTTGACCGTTGACCACCACCTGGCAGTTTGACCGGCGCGCGCGGGAGTCAGTCTGGCGCGCGATGGTTGCGCCCTGACGCGCATGGTTGTGGCTTGGCATGCGTGTACCACCTACTCACGTGTTGGTCAACGGTCAAGCTTTGACCATTGACCAACACCTGTCAAGTTGACCTACGGGCGCAGGCTTCAAATCAGCTCACGTCATCAGGGTTTTTGGCTTTTGAAGTGGCTTAGGCTTGGTTAGGTTCAAATGGGGTGTCAAACACTCAAAGCTCAAATACATATCATTCCCGAGGTGTTCGTGATCTGTTTCATTATCGGGGAATCAAAAATCGAAAGTAAACTAATCTGGAAGCCCAGATTGGGGTGTCTACAGTCGACATTCCTCGACAGTTTGTGGTTCACTTTCTTCATTACTTCCAGTAATGTTCTCATTACTTCTGGTAATGTCAAGAGCAACTTTAAACGAAAATACGTTATTGACAATGGTTTTGTTTCTATCCAATATTTCTCTCGTATTCATATAGTGTATTGAGATCTCATTATTTGCAAGTACCTGTTTGTAATACCCACCCCGGATATTTCGGTATTTCAATCACTTTTAATTGAACTATGTGTTTTAGGGGTTTAAATCGTAAACAATAGAACTTAAGAGGGTCCTGTATGTGATTAGTGATTGAGCATAAGTTATAACGTGGTTCCGCTAGCATGTGATAAATTTCCTTGTACCCTTATATAGCAAAACATCCTAGGGATATTTATCTTTCTCCATACGTATCTTATTTCTACGTAGAGAGAGAGAGAGAGAGAGAGAGAGAGAGAGGCGGCAGAGGGAAGGAGAAAAAGAAAAAAAACTAAAGTATAGGGCTGTTCTTCACGAAATTATTCAAGGTACCTAAAAAGCTTGTTATGTCACACCCTCGATTTTTAACATAATAATAATAATAACTTTTAAAAGAAAAACCACCGCGGTATACTTATAATAACCCAAAAGACTTTCTCATATTCATTTATTGAGTACGATCCAGTTCGAAAGATTACAACAATGGCACTCCGGCCCCAAAGTTTCAAATTTTAGACAAAGATAAGTTAAATAATTACAATACTTTTAAATCAAGGATTTAAATGAAAATTACAATTTATGTCTTCTCAAAAGAGTTTACAATGATATCTGAGTTGTTTCCTTGATGTTCACTTTCAAAAGGATGAGATGATATGCACGCCAAGTACTCCATGCTAATGCTCTTGAGTTGTACCTGAAAGAATGATAGGTTTGAGCAAAACAGATGCCCAGTAGGAAAATCTCTACAAACTTTATATGCAAATGTGAAGATTTGAACATAAAAGGATGGAGTCGGAGACTATGATAGAGAATGCAACCAACGTAACTTCATGAAGGGAATTTAGGATTCAAGGGACACTTCACTGGTCATTCATCGATCTATTAGCCATCTTTTTCGTGTTCTTATTGACCAATTTCATTTTGTACACTTCTGCGGTTATTAGCTTACATTCCAGGTCTTAAGGACCCCGTACATCTCTTACTGACTTCCAACATGAGCTCAAGTAGTCCTTCCTCAATTAACATACCGAATAGTGAGCTTAAGAACTCTTCTGGGTCTTAGGGCCCCATATATCCACAATACCTTTCCGGGTGCTTGAGACCCCGTACATCCGTTCTACAATCCGGGTACTCATGACCCCGTACGCCAATTCAAGTTCCGGGTATCAAGACCCCGTATGCCAATTCAAGTTCCGGGTATCAAGACCCCGTATGCCAATTACCACTCATCTGTATTACCTTTCATCATATGTGTTTCTCATACTCTGATTTCACGACTGTAGATAAAGGGAGATTGATTTTAAGTGACAATCCACATGCCAATTCATATTTCCATTTTGTTTCCAAACTTGTTATCTTAACTCACTCCTCATACTACACGGCATCAAGTGTCAAGTTCTTGCGTGCGTTTGTGATCTATCCATCCTCCTATCTAACAATCAACTCTATTTCAAAACACACCTTTAGTTTTAACGGGTTCACTCCGTCTATCTTAACATCTTACAATACAACTAGTAGTTAAACGGGCACACCAATAAAGCATTAGGACGGTAACTCACTCCACATGACACTTGTGTTCAACGCAACGAGAGCCTACGAACGAGGATGACCAAGGAATAATTGGAGTGCGAATAACTATGTTTAGAAGTCATTTAGAATGGCTAGAAGTGATCGAAAACCAAAACAGTGAAAAATATAGCAAAACAGGGAAAGCTGAAGATAACCAACATGTATCGATACCAAGGGAAATGGTATCGATACCATTTGGTCCAGAATCATTCCAGACGCAAGGGTATCGATAACAAAGGCTGAAGGTATCGATAACAAATGGTTTTTTGGCTTTTGGAACACAGAGGTATCGATAACAGTGCTATGGGTATCGATAACAATGGGTTTTCTGGGCTTTGGAACACGAAGGTATCGATGACAATTACAAAAGGTATCGATAACATTGTTGTTTGAGCAAATTCTCAGCAGATTTTCATGGGGTTTTCAATAACAAACACATCAACAACCACAACAACGATCAAAAGCACGATTTCATGCACAAAACCAACTTAAGAACATATAAAGAGTGAGAGAAATCCCTACCTCGAGGGTTAAAGCTGAAATCAAAAGATCACCCAAACCCTAGAACTTCAAACTCCGAACCAAGCCGAATACGAACCACCGAGCTCCTACAAACGCGATTTGAGCTTCAATACACGAAGAGATGAAGGTTTGGAGGTTGATTGATGAAGGGAAGGAGTTGATTTGTTGAGTTTTGAGTGAAAATGGGAGAGATAAAGAGAGCGCCGAGAGATATAGAGAGAGTGTGGAGTTGGGATTTTAATCCCCTATTCCTCCACACACCTATATATACTCACACACACACAACTCATATTTGCACTCCCTCCGCTAACAATCCTTGCACATTGAACCCAAATCTCATAAATACATTTTTCACATATTTCTCAATTTCTAATATTAATAAACCCTTTTTATTTTATTTTTATTTTTTTGAAATTACGGGTCTATACATGTTAATTTCTGGTATTTTTTACTGAAGGTTCATTAGTGTGTCTATTGTATCGTGCTAAATTTTCAGAATTTTATAAGAAGTGTAGAAAAAGATAAAAATCATAAACCTAGCTGTGGTTAGGATCCTATTTTTTTAGTAGACAGTTTACAGAGCTGCATCTTTTATCAATTTTTTATAGTTAAGAGATCCTCCTGATTATGGGTTCTTATGAGTCTGAAACATTGATAAGTTGGTGATGTTTTGGTGTTAGAATTACTAAAAAGTATTAAGTATTCGATTTTTAATAAATTTTCGAACACAGACTGTTCTGCTGGAAATTGTGCTTCGCTGCACAGAATTTCTGAGTTTGGAGGTGATTTTGACTAGATTTCTTTATTGTGAAAAATCTAGAAAACATCAGGGATGAACGTTGATGTGTGGTAATGGTGTGTACCAAATTTAGGATTTATTAGATGCATATTCTAAATTTGGCGGATTTTACAAGTTGGTGTGTCCCTGCTGAGTTTTGTATTTGCTGCACTGACACATTTTAGAAAAATAATCATATATTTTAGCTCGGGTATCGGGTTAGCGCACGGGTTGTTGATTCTGAAACTAGACTTGTATGTCTTTTGAAATATGTGAAGTTTGTGGCTTAGTTTATACCAGGTTAAATCAGTTTTTGATTTGAAATTGATAGACTTGTAGAATCTGTGATTTTAGACAGATTTTTGTGTAATTTTAGACGAGCATAACTTTATCGTTTGGACTCCATTTTTAACAAATTTTATATCAAAATTCATGCACCGGAGGTGTAGTTTATAATGGTGGTGGTTTTATGATCTGGTTTTAACCTTATAAGAAGTTATAGGCAGAATACGACAGGTTGGTTGTAGATTTCAAACAAAATATAGGGGTGATATGGTGTTTGAGTGTTACACTTGTTTAGGGACACTTCTAAACCTTTGAGATGGACATGCTAGTATGCGTTAAGCATTTTTAATCTATTGTTGGTGTTATAGATTGTTGTTAGGAGTTAGTTTTGACGTTTAAACGTTCAATAAACTGATATGGTTAACTTGTGGTTAGGTATCAAGCCAATTAATTGGGAGGGGCCGAAACCGTAAGTTTGGCGTACCTCGGTTGATACGAAGGTGAATGTGTTTGATATGGTTCTCCTTAATATAATATTGTTGTGGTGGTGAGTATATATCTTGCTAATCGTAGTTAGTTTTTGATATGGTTATCTTTTATGAAGTATTGTTGTGGTGGTGAGTGTATATCTTACTAATCGTAGTTAGCTTTCGATGTGATTATCTTTTATGAGATATTGTTGTGATGATGAGTGTATATCTTACTAATCGTAGTTAACTTTTGATATGATTATTTTTATGGGATGTTGCTATAGTGGTGGGTGTATATCATGCTAACAGATGATTTAGCAGTTGATATACATGCATGATGATATGTATGCTTGGAGGTTGTATATCATGCTAACTGAGGTTTAGTTATTGATATTCATGTTGTGGGGTGTTGATTGTACCCGCTTAAGGATTGTGGAGAGAGTCACACTATGTCGTGGGTCGTGCCGTCTAATTAACGGGTGAATGGGAATATGGTGTGCGGGACACAATACCTTGGGTACATGGGATGTGGCAGACGTGTCACTGCATGTGATGTAATTACATTCATATTGTTGTGCATTGATTATTATTGCTCAGTTGGGTGGATATGTTGGTTATAACTGTTGTATACATTCAAGTATTTCAGTTATGTTGGTGATGTGCATCCTGGTTGATATTCCTTCGGGTATTTGTGGTATTATGTTGAGCATTTCTATGTCTCACACACTCTGGCTTTTCTTTTTGGTCTGTCAGGTAGCAGGTTGCTTAGAGTGGGTCCATTACCGGTCATTGTGTTAAGGTGTTTTGCTAGCGTCAGGTGAGATTTTGGTTACGTTGTTGTGGAGTGCCTTAACTGGTGCAGAACTTAATTTGTATGAAGTTGTAGCTAAGGATAATCAAAGATTTTAAATTGTATAAGTTGTAATTAACTTTGGTCGATGGCTGGTGTTCTATTTGAGGTTAGCCTTAGCGGTGTGAATGGTCAAGTTTGTTGTAGGTGGTTGATGAAGAAGTTGGTTTATGCAAGTTGTAAGTAAGTTATCGGTAGATGTGTTGAAGTATAGAATTTTTAAAGTACTATAATGCAGATATTATTTTTTGGCTGTGCGATGTCATGGTTGATTGGTCAATACGTTGATTCATTTTATGTTAAGGTGTTAAGTCTTCCGCTGAATGTTTGTTTCTGATAGGTTGTGAGGTGTAGTTTGGTCTTCTGTGTGGAATGCCACGTGGTCGCGCTGACTCAGGCCCACTTTGGGTGCTGTTTGTGGGGCGGGGCGTGACACTGTTCCTCTTCAGGAAACACCTCTTTAGGAGATTCAAACTTACTAGAAAATATTGATAGATTCATTTTTTCATTTGCGTGTCCTATAGGTTTAGCTTCTTCGGGAGCGCTTGCGTTTGTTAGGTTGGTCTCTTTGAGAGTGTCAGCTACTTCTGGGGCATCAATCTCTTTGCCTTGGATTTTTCTCTTTCGGGAAAATTTATCTTTTGCACTGACTGGTCTCCCACGCTTTTGGCGTGTCTTAGATTCATCACCTGTTGTACAAGTGGTCTGTCTAGCAGGAACTTCAATCCGTGCAGGAACGTTAGCAGCTAGTATATGGGATTTAGTTACCCTCTTTGTGTCGGTAAATGCATCCGGTAACCGATTTGCAACACTTTCCCTCTTTCAGTCGGTAAATGCATCCGGTAATCGATTTGCAATACTTTGCAAATGAATGATCCTTTGAACTTCTAGTTCACATTGATTAGTACGCGGATCAAGATGAGATAACATCGAAGCATTCCAGATAATTTCTCGTTGAGCTTCTGGCTGCAACTTATCTCCCCCTGATGGTGGGAATATTAATTCATCAAAATGACAATCCTCAAATCGTGCCTTAAAAACATCACCTGCTAAGGGTTCAAGGTATCTAATGATAGAAGGAGAGTCAAAACCAACATATATACCAAGTCTACGTTGAAGACCCATTTTTGTGCATTGGGGAGGTGTAATGAGCACATACACAGCACAACCAAAAACCCTTAAGTGAGAGATATTCGGTTGTTGACCAAGTACAAGTTGTGTATGCGAATATTTGTGATATGAAGTTGGTCTAACACGGATTAGAGATGCAGCATGTAAGATAGCATGTCCCCAAGTAGAAACTGGTAATTTTATTTTCATAAGTAATGGTCGAGCAATCAACTGAAGTCTTTTAATAAAAGATTCAGCAAAACCCATTTTGGGTATGAATGTGTGCAACAAGATGCTTAACATCAATACCAATTGACATGCAGTAATCATTAAATATTTGAGATGTGAATTCTCTAGCATTGTCAAGACGAATTGTTTTGATTGGGTAGTTTGAAAACTGTAATCACAATCTAATTATTTGGGTTAGTAATTTAGCAAATGTAATATTTCTTGTAGATAATAAACAAGTATGTGACCATCTGGTTGAGGTATCAACTAGAATCATGAAATAGCGAAATGGTCCAGATGGTGGGTGTATCGGGCCACAAATATCCCCTTGAATTCTTTGTAAAAATGATGGGGATTCAACAATGACTTTTGAGATGGATGGTCTAGTTATTAGTTTTTCTTGTGAACAAGCAGTACAGGGATAATTACTGGGCAAAAGAATCTTTTGGTTCTTCAACGAATGCCCTTGTGAATTTTCAACAATACGACGCATCATTATTGAACCTGGATGCCCAAAGCGATCATGCCATAGCATGAAAAGTTTTGGATTAGTACACTTCTGGTGCATAACAGCATACGATTGAATTATTATAATTGTCATATAATATTACCCATAAGAGAATGCAGAAAGTTTTTCCAGTACTAGCTTCTAGCCAGATACGTAAGAAGTGATACGCAAATACTCTTCTTTACCTTCGCTGATGGTTTCAATATGATAACCATTACAACATATATCTTTGAAACTTAACAGATTTCTTCTGCATCTGGTAGAGTACAAAGCATTATCAATACTTAGATTTGTTCCATTTATTAACACAATATTTGCTCTTCCAGAGCTTTCAATTAGGTTTGCAGAACCTGATATTGTATTGACATTCGCTTGTACCTTTGTCAATTGTTTGAAATATTTGTTATCTCAGAGAATAGTATGTATTGTACCATTGTCTACTAAACAAATATCTTCACCAGTTATCTTCGTGTTTGATAGTGCACGATTAGTATCCATGTCCCTATTATATACTCCTTCCGTCCCTTTTTAAATGTTCTGCTTCGTAACTCCAACTTATTAATAAAACATTATCATTAAACCTTACCTCCACTTTTTCCTATTTACCCTCTATGGAGACATCATCATTACACTTTTACTCACTAACTTTTCAAAATTGAATTTACTTTTAGGGACAAAATGAAAAATATACCAACTTTTACCCACTAACTTTACAAAATGGACACTTATTAAGGGATAACTCAAAATAGAATACTGAACCTTAAAAAGGGGACGGAGGGAGTACAAAACACAATTTCAAAAGTTTCACGAATAAATAAAAAAAACACTTTAAAATATTATTATCGAATAAGTGCATCTTGATTAATTTATTACATCATAACATTATTGAGATATAACCTTAGTATGTCTTTATTTTGGATATAAATAGAAACACGAGGTATGCTATAAGCACATAATTATTCTTGTGACCATTCAGAATAGTCACCTTCATCACCAAAGAAATCATCTTTGATTCCACTTGGTCTTGCAATGTACTCAAAAATGTCGAAAGACGGAATGTCAATGGGTTCAAAAGCGTCAACAGATTGGTTCTGACTAATTTGATCGGTAAAGTTTGTTTCAATTTCTTTTCCTTTTTCCTTAAGCGATGCTTGGTAAAGCTCTATCAAATACTTTGGAGTATGACAGGTACGCGACCAATGACCCTTCCCACCGCACCTGTAGCAAGAATCCTCAGAGTTCTTAGAAGGTTTATTCAGCACCCTCTTGCCCTTTTCTTTGGACACTTCCGACCTATTCCACTTATTCCACTTCTGGGGATACTCCGATTTCTTGCCTGATTTCTGAATATATCCTCCACGAACTTGGTAATTATGGCTACCCCGACCACGTCTATGTCCATGACCACGACCTTGTCCATTACTCAGAAAATAGACTCTATTCGTTTCAGGGAATGGTAGAGCACCAGTTGGACGAGACTTGTGATTTCTCAGTAATAGCTCATTGTTTTGTTCAGCGACCAGAAGGCAAGAGATATCTGAGTATTTCTCAAACCCATGCTCTTTGTATTGCTACGGCAGGAGCAAATTATTGGCATGAAAAGTGGAAAAAGTATTTTCAAACATATCTTTTTCAGTAATCTGTTCTCCACATAATTTCAAAATTAAAACTATCTTGAACAGAGTAGAGTTATACTCACTAATAGATTTATAATCTTGCAGCCGTAGATTCAACCAGCGATAACGAGCATTTGGTAGGATTACAGCCTTCTGGTGCCCATACCTTTCCTTCAGATTATTCCACAAACTTAGTGGGTCTTTCACTATAAGGTATTCAGACTTCAAATCCTTGTGGAGATGGTGCCGAATGAAGATCATGGCTTTTGCACGATCCTTCGAGGATGCGTCGTTACCATCGGTAATTGTATTTCCAAGTTCCATAGCATCGAAATGGATTTCCACATCAAGTATCCATGACAAATAATTCCTTCCAGAAATGTCTAGTACCGCGAAATCCAATTTTGTGTAGTTCGACATCGTCTATAAAATTAGAAATATTAATTTAGATGGATGTTGAAATAAAAGACAATCAAGTTAATGGTACAAGTGCAACTAATTAGGAAAAAATGTTTGGCAATAATAAAATGCACAATGCATAATGTGACTTTCACTAATTTGCAAATGAAAAAATTTCTAGCCTCCAACATCTGTAAATTTACATATGCAAAGCAATATAAAAAGGTGGCTGATAATGCCACGATGCATTTGTTTAATGCCACGACTGTGTGCTTTGTCTGACAATTATACCCTCATTTCCTCTTCTGAGTTCTCTCACTGTCTCTCTTACAAAAATTTCTCAAAACTCATACGCAGAGAACCCGATTGTTCCCCTCTCTCATAAGTTCTCTTGCCTTCTTCTATCATCATCGTCAACTCAACAATTATACTAGACTGTACTATAAATTTCTAGGAACCATTGCCTCTACACTCCTCCCATCTCTCATTGTCCCTCTCTGCCGCCACCACAAGACCCATTTTTATCTCATCCTTCATCCCCCAACAGCCCTAACCTCCTTTCCACACTTGTAGATCATATTAAAAATTTCACTCTCCGAACCCTCAATTAAGCTTACAACATATAATCGACCGAGAGATTTTGATTATTTAGAAGCAAATCGAAAAACATAATCCTCCCTCTCCACATTTGAGTGTTTGGTATGGTGGTTCACTAAAGAGGGAGATAAAATTGAGACAACCACTCTGTCCCACTGCCGCCGCCCTATCGGCTGTACAAGACTAGATCGAAGCATTGAATTGAAATGAGAAAGGGAAAAAAAAGAGCCGAGGATAGGAGATGTAAGTGGGTTTGGTAGTGGGAGTATGGGAGAGTAGTATTAGTATAGAGAGAGAAAGGTTAAGATAGTCAGAATGCTGAAAATGTCGTGGCAATAAAAAATAATGTCGTGGCATTATCCCCTTCCTATAAAAATATGTCGATGAAAAAAATTTCTAGCCTCCAACATCTGTAAGTTCACATATGCAAAGCAATATAAAAATATGTCGATGTTAATTTATCACAGATAATGAATGAGATATTAAATGCACATTCTCCACTTAATATAAATTCATTTCGTAGTATAAGTATTACATGTGCTCATAAATAAGTACTTCGAGTACTTTTGTTTTTGATAGTAAATACTTCAGGTATTTATTGTTGTCAAAATTCAATTGACTTCAAGAATTTATTAATAGCAAGAATACTTTGTATATTTATCAGGGAACTACTTCTGGTAAAACATTTTTTCTTTGTTAATAATTTACTTGTAATTTACATATCTTTGTACGCATGTAATAGACAAACATAAATAGTGATAAATACCAACGTGAAATGTAACCAATTACCTTCTCAGTCGGGTAGAGGCTCGTGCTGATAATGTGATATAAAACAAAGATAATAGCAAAAGAACAGAACATAAAATAAGGACAATAATAGCACAACATATGTTAAATATAGTTCTTCTGGAAATATCAGAAACACAATTAATCAGCAGAATCAATCAGATACTTCTGATTCTTACCTTTCATTACAATTTTCCTTCAGTCTTTATAAAGATGAAATATCAAACATATAATTAATACGCTATGTTACAACTGTGTTTCTTATTCGTAAACTTAATTCGCTGAAAAATTAATGACTTCAATCACTGTGAACCTTTTGTCATCCATCAGTTTCACAACATTTCCATTATATTCATTTGCACCACCTTTTTTGTCTTTATTCATGTGAAAATACTAAATTGCCCTTCATATGAAAAGAGTGACTCAAAAGCTAAGAGTAACTTAGTAATTTCACATGGACAAATGACAAAAAGTGCTAACAAAAAAATAGAAGAGTGTGACAATGATTGTTCTAAATTTATCAGAATCAAAGCAACAAAGTGGTAAAAACAAAGGTCGGTCAACCATCAAAAAATCGAGTCAAACGTCACCAACTGAACTCAATCGTCGCTTTATGCGGAGGCGTTTGAACCGATCAATATTTTCCCTACTGCACCAGAAATTCATGGCCAAAACGTCAAAAACCTAGTGAAGCAAGCAACCAAATAATCATTTATTTATTATATACATTAGAGAAAAGAAAAAGTAGCAAGTCGAGTCAAACGTCAGTTGCCGTTGCCGAAGCAGTCGCGGAGAGGTTTTGCATGTTAACCTTAAGTACAAATTGCTTGAGATTAAGCATCCAACGTGCTACAAATCACGAGAATCATCCAGCGAAAGGCCATAAATTTTGGCATCCCATGAATTACTCCATAATCGAATAGCACACGATAAAGAAGCTCATTTACGAACTCCCATAGTAGTAAAGTTCAAAAAACAAAAATCGCTTTAAACATGCATCAAACCAACCAAATGAAAGAAGTCACATGTAAAATGAAATCCTTGATCTCATCCAAAGTGTACAGAACAAAGTGCTTTGTTTGCTCAGGGTCAATTATTACTAATTTACTACGTTGCTCTTATTTTGAAAGTTTTGGTTACCAATAGCGGAAATCCAATCTGAAAAGGCTCTTTTGATATCAAAGTGAGGCAGCCGAACATAAGTGTTTCCTACTATTTCCTGCATGCCAACTCTTGCACAGCTTCTGCTAGATGTTTCTCAGTCTGAATGCTCTGAACCCACTTGGCATTAATGTGAACCCGCTCAAGGCTCTGCTTCAGGGTCCTTGTGATTGAAGGCTTACTACGGCTTGCAAAAAACTCCTCCACTTCTTTTGCTTTCTCATAAGAAGAAAACTAAGAACACAAGGGGGAAAAAAAGCATTTGTGAGGAATCAAACATCAAAATTCTCCCTATAGACCACAAGATGAGTGGTGATGTGACACGGGAATGGCGAAAGGCAATACAAGGAACTGAGAGAGAGAGAGAGAGAGAGAGAGAGAGAGAGAGAGAGAGAGAGAGAGAGAGAACCGGTGACACGATGACGCTGACAAAGCGGGTGATCAGAAATCCAGAACCCCAAGTTTTTGAGATATGATCCCAATTTTCCTGCATCACAATCATTAGGACGAATTACAAGGTAAGTAACAAATTCTAATATTTTTGTAGAACTAATTATCGAATTGGGATGTACTAGTGGTTAGTGGTAACCATCATCTCTAATACACACTTTGTAGCAAGAAGAGCAACAAAGTGAGAAGGAAAACAACGAAAGGGGCAACAAAGTGAGAGGGAAAACAACGAAAGAGTTCAATATGCATCAAAGGTGTTCACATAAAAGCTTTCATTATTTTCTCTTCTATAGTTCTTAATCTTTGTCTTCAAGAAAAGGGTACTTGAGCCCTGACCACTAAGTTGAGAAAACAACCAGGTAATCAGTCTATTAGACCAACAGCGATCTAAGAAGTACGGAAACGGAAACCGACACAGCACACTATTACACACGAACACAACAAAGTTCAACTCAGTTTTGTCCAACGCCAACTATTTCAAACTCTGATTCGCTCCATTATGAGAAAAAATCGAATGTTTATGCTTTTGTTCCTTTTCTTCTTCTTTTGTAACACCAAATCTGATTTCTCTCCAAAAATACATACAAAAAACTCAGCCGTGTGGTGGTTCACTGCACCTTATCTCTTCAGAATGAAAGATGTCTCCATACTCCAGTGACATGTCTAGTTGTGTCAGGCGACAAGTTTGAAATTAACAACCAAAATAAAATCGGACATTTTTGTCGACTAATATACATGCTCAGAGACCTGTCTGGACATATCCGTGTCCCAGCTCGACAATGATAGATGACCTCTTCCAGTGTGTTGGTGTTTCTAAGATGATAAAACCAATCAACATACCAGGTCTAACCATAGCTGCATTTATTCTTGTGGAAAGTGATATGGCTGGATGTGAGCCTCCAAAAATATAGTGGGCACATGGATGGTTGAAGTTCACTATTATGGATTTAAAAGGGTACCAGTCGGCTTAACAATCAGTCAAGCAATAAGTATACTATCGCCAGTATTGGCCACTTTTTAATGGGAGCCAGAAACTGAGCTCATAGTCATAAATCATTTCAATTACTTACAAATACCCAAAAAAAAAAAAAACTCATTGGTAAACATGTTCTAACCTTGTGCATTATGGAATACAATTGATTGTTTGTAGTGGTTTTAATCAATTTTAACATTTCAAACATGATTTATGAAATACTAATAGTCCCCAAACGAAAAAAATGAAGTTATGAATAGAGTTAGAACCTACAACAAATTAAAACCAAATAGCTAACCAAAGACACAAAATAATTACACTTAAACAACTGCAAAAAGTCTCGAGGAGGGTGTACTTCATATTTGCAGATGATTATAATGTTGTGTAAGCTTGTGGTCAGTTGTGATATTGTGCTTGGCTTGGTGCAAGATCCTATAAAGTCTCAGAACAACATGAATATTTGAACGTTTAGAACTAATTCGTGCTCACTTTGTGAAGCTCTCTTTTGGAGTTTTGAAATAATTCATTAAAATGTTATCGGTCCACAATACTGTTACACGGTCTTGGGTAGAACTCAAACCCAAAAGCTACCTATTGAAATGACGGTGCCCTCACGCTTATATTCTTCATATTACTTTGGTACACAAGCGATGTGGGACTTAGCTTCACACCCTCCCTCACGCCCAGCGTTCTCACTTGGCAGTACCTTCAGCGTGCAGGCCAAGGACACGCACCCTACCCATCCTTGGCATACCCGGCTCTGATACCATGTTACACGGTCTTGGGTAGAACTCAACCCCAAAAGCTAGCTATTGAAGTGAGGGTGCCCTCACACTTATATTCTTCATATTACTTTGGTACACAAGCAATGTGGGACTTCGCTTAACAAATACGACAATTTTATTAAGGTTTTGAGACTCGGATATTTTGGGTTAGTGTTTCCTCATGTAAAATCTGGGATCAAGACTACCTTTAACCACCTCCAAGCTGTTTCACGCCCTTCTATACCAACATGAATTCCAAAGACAGCATCTTGGCTGCGAACCTAAATGAAGAAGAAACAACCTCGACACCATCAGGATTCAAGAAATGATGGATTACAATATAAAATTTCAAAATTCCACACTACTTTTGTGAAAATAACGGAGAACAAAAAGAAAGATACCTCAGAGGACAACAAAAAGTTGAGAACTTCAAGCACAACATCTGGATCTGGACAGGATGCTAAAGAACCTACAAACATATGAGAGACCCCAAGTATTAACAAGTCTCTCCCATAATTTTCTGTTTAATTTGTATAACTAAACTGTTATTACCGAGAATTCGAGTTTTCTCCTGACTCTGGTCAGTTTCTCTATAGATCTTTAAAAGCGATTCATAACCTGATCGATTTAATGTGCTGACATTTTGCATCACAGCCACATATGCTGCCTGCCAAAAAAAAAAGGTGCATAAGGGACGTACAACAGAACCATAAATGGAAATAGATGAATTAAACAAATACTGCCTTTAAGTACCCTTCTTGTGTCAGGAGGGAGAAGGGGTGTATGTCTGTCATTCAAGAATGCATCAAAACGCCTCCTTGCTTCATGTTGTGTAACATCATGTCCAAACTGGGCCAGGGCTGTCAAGATCTCACCCCTCAACATGGCATCTAAGTGGCTCTCACCTTGCTTAGGATCCCATCCAAGTTTTCTGGAAAAGAACTTAACTCGTGAGGAGGTTAACAAAGAAAAGAAATAGAAGGTAGAAAAGGATGCAATCGCATTTGAAAATTGCCGAGTTCTTGCCAAATTAAGTCTCAAAAAACAAATTGGATGACTAAGATAATCCATAGAATGCAGCCATCAGACGCATAGTTCAGTCCCTAAATGCATCATAGCAGTCCTGTCAACTACAAAACGTGATAAGAGAAACTGATACAATGAATTTCATAGCAGTTTGTTGATTTCTTTCCAAAATCTGGTGAGGACTTGAGGCTCTTCCTAATATCTTCTATCCATTTCCGTCAACCCTCTACTAAGTCGCACATTTGTCAGTTTACTACTCCAAAATGGTAGCCTGTCATTAAAACATTTCTAGTTAACTAGAACACATACATATAATGGGGATCTTCTCCTCTATTGCCAATGGATCAATAGGCGATTTATCCTTCTCTCTTGGCCCGTGATGTTACGAACGCTGCTACCCACACAGATGATTCATGCACAGATTTTGATGTGGGGCCCACCACAGATCCCACACGAATAATCCGAGCCGTTCATTAAATGTAGAACATTTTTTCAAGGGTTCTTGCAAAAGATCAGCTCAATTTGATACTTATAGGTGCTCGATCCAATCATCTAACTTTTCATTCCGATTACAGGATAATGAAAAGTTAGATAATTGGATCGAGCACCAATAGGTATCGGAATGAGCTGATTTTTCATGTGTGCCCTTGAAAAAATGTTACATTTGAACGACTCGGATCGTTTGTGTCAAAATCTGTGCACGAATCGTCTGCGTAGACAGACTTTCCGGTTTTAGTTATGGTCATGAATTGTACTTCCATATGTTTTCAAAAAAGCTTTTCGGAAATAGACACAAACTAATAATTCACGGAACAGCAATACGCAAATAAGTTTTGTTATTGTGGCCATCATAACTTTAAATGGGACAGGTGTCACCCCTAACCCTCAGCTGGAGGAGATACATCTCTCGTGTATAGCCGGCATGCGGAATATGACATGGAACTATTATCTTTCACCAAAGAAATTCAAATCACCAAACAAATACACAGAAACATAACTCGAAACGGGAACAAAACATGGCTAGAACAGGTGTTGGGCTCCAATCTAACTGACAGAAGGCATGAGTATGACAATCAGTTGATAAATTTGAAGAAACAGAAGGCTAACATAAAATTCAAGGTGTAAAAGAACCATTACACTCCTATCCCCCATGTGACAGGCTCTAATAAATGTACGAAGTACCACTGTAGGACACCCGACACTCAGATAAGAGTAACATTACGCATAAACTCCTTCAGGCAGCTTGTAAACACCAACATCCCAGAATGAGGGATACATACCAGAAATATGAATATCAGGGTGTGTCCCTATGACCTGGACATAGATAATATAAAAATCCAACATTCTGGCATGAAATATGTACCCGAATCCATCTAACATAACTTTTCTCATATGCATGAAAACTATGGTAATTTGTGGAGACATTAATACAACTACCGTCCGGATAACAATGATCCACTAGGCAGCGCAGAATTGCATGGAATTAAACTACTTTGTGTCTTTAGAATCTTAGATTGCCATAAATTCCAAGACGAAACTCATCTAGAAGTTCTTAATTTAAGGAACTAACTCTGCAGGATACTGGAATAAGTTAATAAAGAATAGTTTGACGTCATCCAGCAGTTCAGGAGCTGCATCAGCTGCAATTCTTGCAATTTTGTTACTTATCTGTGGAAGAAAAAATGGAAATTAGGACCTAACTCCCAAGAGATTGTTGAAGGTTTGAAAGAAAAAGACCCTGCATAAGAAGGTGATCATTACACTAATCAAGTTCGACAGAACAGTGTATTCAAGTTCCCCTTTGTAGGCACCCATCAAAGTAAGTAAGGAGGCCAAAGGCAACTGGCAAGCCATACACAAGGCATATGAATCATCCAAAATTCCTGTAGAAAATAATAACTGAATGTTAACAACTCGCCTTGAATGTCAACACAATTTTAAGTACAAGTAATAGCAACAAAATTACCAAATCTATCTGTCGCAGACAAACATTTGGTCTCTATTGCGTATCTAAGTCTGCTCGCAAGTTCATCATCGTATTTCACCCTATAGAAACCCGTCTGGTCGACATTCAGTTTTACCCAAGTTCCTGTCTCTGCAAGCCTGCCTTTGGAAATTGAGCAAACAAGGAAGTCCTTAGTATCTAGACTTTCATATGTTCCTTGCAATAGAAAATTCTTGCGAACATCATATGAGCCACAACATAACGTCATTGGCACAATCCACTGCCCATCACCATGACAACCACTCAACAAGAATTGTGACTGCAATTAAATAGATGCATATCGTCAGAATGTTTTCAAGATTTCTATATATAAAAAATACAGTTGACAAACAAGGTACAAGATCACAGTCAAGAGCAGTCACGTTAAATTATTTTAAACATCAGTAGACAAGCGTAAAAAGTTAGTATAAGGAACCTGCTCAAACTCCAAGTTTTCATCATTGACTTTGACAGTGACAACAGGGTAACCTTTTTGCTTTGTCCATGAATTCATCAGCTGGTTCACAGGTTCACCAGATTCCTCCTCAAGGACAGCCCACAAATCTTCTGTCTTTGCATTTGAACAGGAATATTGCTTTATGTACGAAGCAAGTGCCCTCTAATTGCATCAAGAAATCACCAAAAAAAAAAAAAGATTACTGTCATGAACCATAAATAACAAGAAGATACCAGATTAGACTCAGTAATTCAAGGCCGAAATACAATAAGGGAGAACAACAGAAAAGCGCAGTGAAATTAGCAATAGTTAGCAGTAGTATCACCATTTTCTTCTTCATCAACAGGTGCTCTTACCAGTGTGTGAAACTACCATGATCACCTAAGTCACATGGACTTGGTATCCAAGTCAGCTGCAGGTATACGTCTATCCCAGTCCAGTACTTTAAGTAGCCAAAACTTCGCACACAAAGCATAGCGTAACAGTTTAAGTGCATAAAATGGTTTGCACAAAGTGAAGGAAATAACTAATGAGGAAAGTGCGAACCCTCAAGTCTTCCTCAAACCTGTGGGCAAATATACTATGTGTTGCGGTCGAGAGAGAGCATAAACACATATAGTAAGCGCCTTTGCCTTTTCTATTATTCCTTTGAACTTAAGTTGCTTACCAATCCCTTCAAGCCTGAGGTCAATTGTGTGGGTTGTACATGAGGTCCAAAAAATTTTAGGTCCACATTGATTTTTAACAAATCCATCACGGCCATGTTATTGGAAGCATTGTCCGTGCCTACTTGAATTAAATTTTGCAGCTCAATATCTTCAATAAACTAATAACGTATTCAAAGATACACTCTCCCATGTTCGATGCCTCAGAATCTTCCTTAGAAGAAAGAAAGAAGTCTCATCCTTACAATTAACCCACTAGTTCATTATGCTTCTCCATTTTCGGTCGGTCCAAGCATTGGTCATGATAGAGCAACCCGTTAAAGCCCACTCCTGCTTCAGCAATGGCTCCCTTAGTTGTTATCAGGGTTACCATAATTCGCTCCCAATCGAGGATCGCACACGATCCAGAACGCCCATGGCAGCGATCCAATAACGGAGAAGAAAAGGAGAAACGATGTACATATGATTGGGCAAAAGAAAAAAGATTTAATTACCAAAAAATAATAATAAAGATATATTTATCAAAATTGTTTTCCTTTTTTAAATGTGCAGACGTGAACTTTTTTCCTTTTCTTTTGAATCCAATTTCCAGTGATGCATATCAAGAGGTGGGACTTGGGAGTAATCTGCTGTAGGCGTGGAGAACACTTAATAAGAAAAGTTCAATTTTAAAGGCCAAAGATATATGCTAGAAACAGGTGTCGCAATATGATGAGACTAAAAAAGAGGTTCCACAAGTTGTGGCCACAGGAGAAAGAATCCTCCATTAGGTCTTTTATACGAGTATAGTAAAGTTGTTGTCGTTGTCTTCCTCAAGTCAGAAGACAGACCGAACAAGAAGAAAGTAGGGAACAAAACACGCAGAGAAACGAAGTCGACGAGCGAGATGAAGCGAGAAGACATCAGTTTCGTTGACAGTGACTCGACGGGTAACTTTCCAACCATTACAGCACATCGTTTCTCATTTTCTTCTCCGTTTTTGGATCGCTTCCATGGGCGTTTTGGGAACAGACGTTCCAGATTGCAAATCGCGTGGGGGGGAGTTGGTGTTAAGTGTATAAAAGAGAAGAGAATGAGTACAAAAGAAAAGAGAGAGCTCCTCTAACATGTTTATCCTAACAAAGCAAAACAGAAAATCGTTTCTCCTTTTCTTCTCCGTTATTGGATAGCTGCCATGGGCGTTTTGGGAACGGACTCCAGATTGCAAATCGGGGGGGGGGGGGGGGGGGGGGGGGGGAAGTGTATAAAAGAGAAGAGAATGAGTACAAAAGAAAAGAGAGAGCTCCTCTAACATGTTTATCCTAACAAAGCAAAACAGAAGTACCAGCTGAAGGACCATCTGTGAAAACATTAAGCACAAAGGCAAAGAAACTGAAGGACAAACCTGAAAGCATTCCGGACCAAGATAGCTTTGCAGCATGCGGATAAGAGATGCACCTTTCCTATAGCTAATAGCATCAAATATTTCATCAATCTCGCAAGCATGATTAATCTCCACCTGGAACAAAAAATATGCTCCATATCAAGCTTTTGGATACACAACATTCTGAAGAATAAGTAAAATGCCGAATTCCGGAGTAGAAACAGTGCCTCAATGGGATGCGATTCGGCAAGCCCATCCAACCGAAGACCCTCAGTAATTTCGTCAAGAAACTGTGTCCAAATTTTCCATTCTGGAAACAAGCTATCAGTTGCCAAATAGCTCACCTGGACAAAAAAAAAAACCACTTATACGTGACTTAAGCACAAGAAAAATACACAATGAATCAAAGTAAAATACCCATGTTGCAAAGCCCTCATTCAGCCAAAGATGAGTCCACCATTCCATTGTCACCAGGTTGCCAAACCATTGGTGTGCAAGTTCATGAGCCACAACAGTAGCAACCTAAGCCAGTGGCATTAGAAAGCCAAAATGAATGCACGCCAAATTGGAAAAAAAAAACCACCAATCCAAACTACTTCAGCAATGAAAATACCCTTTGCTTGTTCGAAGCTGCCGAGTGTTTGTCATCATATAGCAAAGCCGTTTCACGATATGTAACTAGACCATAATTTTCCATGGCTCCAGCAGCAAAATCAGGGATTGCAACCATATCTAATTTGGGTAGTGAATATGGCTCAGCAAAGTACCTTCACCACTTTAAATAATGAGCAAAAAATTGGATATATGCAGACATTACCGAAGCACCCCAACAGATAATAACCAAGAAAAACATAATATTGAAGAGCACAGAAAATACTCCTGCAAATGAATAACTACTTTTGATGCAATGAACAGCTAATGCCACATACTTTTTGTAAAAGTCAAGTGTCTTGACAGCAACATCTAAAGCGAATTTCCCTTGATTTTCCTTACCAACTTGGCAGTAAACCCGAACTTTGATCCCTGCGCACCAGAAAATTGTGATAAGGATTACACTGTGCAACACACACACACATAAGAGAGACTGAAAGATGGAGTATGGTACCATCAGATGTATGATCTTCCACATAATCGAACAAACCAATGACAACTGCCACCAAATACGTAGACATGATAGGTGATTCCTCATAGTGAACAGTCTTAATAACGCCATCCCTTTTTTCTTCAACAATTGGCATATTGGAAAGAGCTACAAGCTCAGTTGGCACTTCCAATGTGATCTTGAATGTAGCCTGAGCAACAAGATAAAATATTAAGGGCAAGTATCGCGACATTCACTTCATTTTCCCACAGATGAAAGCACCTGGGGTGAAAGAAACACATTTCAAGCTTCTGTTGTCCTAAAACTGTGTTCTCTTCAACATACTTCCTTCGCAAAGGTTCAGCGTGAAAAGCAGTGTGGAAGTGAAATATCTCACATCTATATATAAAACACAGCAGATTTCTAGAATTGCATAGACACAAACTTTATTTTGCCGATAAAACAAACAACCCAACTATTTGATGCTTTTAATGGCTGAGATTAAATAGGGATTTTGATTCGATGGTCAAGATTAGTTCTCACTGTCCAAAATTCTGCCCAAAGGGTCAAATCACTGTTGACGTTATGTATCATAGATCTCAGCCATTAGATTTTGCAATAACAGCCGTTAGATCTGCTGTGACTGTGTCTGACTAGGAGACGCATTTGAATCTTCTCTTTCTTTGAATGGTCCAGACATTCAGCGGATTAAGTGAATCAGATTAGACTCTGTTTCCACGCTATTATCTCAGGCCTCACGAGACCATTTTCCTTTATGCCGTACCAGTCAATACCGGTCTACGTCTAAATTTATTTTTTCCTTCCAATATCGATCAATACCAGAAATTCCGGACTATTTTAAATTTATTTTTATTTTTAATAAATGAATATAATAATATATTATACAATATTCTTTGATGTGGGTAACTAACACGAATAGCGATAAATTGGAAACAATACACGGTATCTCACCGATACTAGTACGTACGGTAGCAGTAGAAAAATCAGTACTCCAGCCAGTACAATAAACAAAACCTTGGCGTGGAAGATTATCGGCGGTGGGCCCCTGAAGCATTTTTTAGCCTTTGGAAAGGTATAAAGGTCAGTGGCAGGAGCAATTCCTCTAACTTCCGTGGCTATTCACAATCACTTAAAGTCAACAAAAAGTCCATGACTTTGGCTTACATCTTCTAAGTAACCCAATTTAACTTATATAGTTTTTGCATGAGATCATCCTTGGGAAGCTGATCTCCCTTTACTTGGCTTGAGTAAGATTTTAGAGACTGGTTGTTTATGTGCATTCCTTTTGTACATACCCTCCTCACCTAAGTGACCTGACGCTCCTGACCAAGTTTAGTTCGAGACTATTTGCGCATTTTTTTCCTTCTTAATATTTTTTACTCTCTTTGAAGGATTTTGCAGCATAACTTTTATAAGCATGAATGGTGAATCTTCTTCGAAGGCATGATGAACAGAAAAATTCAGAAAATAAGTAGATTGATTTTGCCTATGTAGCACAGACATGAACATACAACACAAAATGGACACGACAATAATGTTCGACCCCGAAATTTCCAAAACTTGGGCAACACAAGGCACATTGAGGACACTCTTAGGAAAATAGATGTGCAATATAAGGGCGGTTACTCACTGAACATGTTTGAAACCTTCTATGTATTTCTTAGTAACAAAAGGGAGATGTTGCTTGATATTTCAAGGATATTTCATTCCACTATTAATATCATGTTGTTCGGAGGTAGGAGCACAAAGGGAGGGAACTTGATATATAACGGTGTTTTGACAACTTACAAGTTGATCAGCTCATCTCTGAGTACCATTGTTGGTATTAAGTTAGTGCTATATGCTTAACATTACTATCGTTCTAACTGCCCTCAAATATATCTAAAGATACATTTAACGGAGAGATGTTCTAATTGCCCATATGTATTTCATTTAAAGCTCTAGGAGTTCTAATGTATGAGTCATACTTTTTGCCTTATCATAGAACAAGGATAACCTGTCTTGACGAGGGAGCTTGAGCTATTTAGAAACAAAGCTTCCTCATGGCTGCAGAAGATAACCTACTAATGATGTTTTCATGTCATCTCCTGATAATAAAAAGGTTATGTAATTTCCATCTTTGTATAGCTCAAAAAATGCAATGCACAGTTCAAGTACTTTGTTGGTTTTTAAGCAGCATGTTGTCTACTAGAGTATGGATTGATCATGACTTCCAAAAAACAAGGGAAAAAAGAGCGTGGTTTGAATGCGTGCAGTCCTTATATGGCTTGATTAGAATTTTATGGTGGTGTAATATTGGCAAGTTCTACAAATGCTGAGCAAGAACATAAAGTGTCCATGTCGGATAGGATTCAACTGAGGACAAACACAGCAGCAAACTCCTATTGGCACTCATTTTCACCACCCATTTGACAGGTTACGAATAACAAATTTGATTTGAGAAAACAAAAATTTCAGTATTCATGCAAAATAGAAAAATAAAAGAGTTCATCTTTCCATGATTTGTTGGTGCTCCGAGATATGAAGTGTGAATGCATGATGTTAGACTTTTTTTCCCCTTGTTGAGGGTAGAGACTATTTTAGTGAAACCCAACGACAAAATTTTGACATTTGAATGATTGTTTTTCGCCCGAGGTGTAATGGAGCTATTTCAGGGAGGTCAATAAGGTAATGGACACTTCTTCTTCTTTTTTACTCTTTTGGGGTTTCTTTTACAGTTTACTGTTTATGGTTTCTTTTTTCTTTCTTTTGAAATGACTTGAGTAATTGCAGTGGCTTGGTCGTGGCTCTGTTTTGATTTCTCATCATCATCCATTCATATTATTCTGAATGTATTATGGTATGTAACTTGGTTTTTAACTATCAGGTTTTGGAAATTTTGCACAAAAATGGCATTGTCCGTCTCTTTATATGTACATTTGGAGTGCAAATTCTTTTGTGAAGCTTTAGTAGTTGCAAAATTAATACAGTGTTTTGTTCTCGGTAATTTAGCAAAGTGTTGATGCTAGTAATGCATTGGCAGCATTGACTCGATTAGTCGATTAAAAAAATAGTACTTTTAATAAGCCTTCAGAAATGGATGATGCGTCTATTTCACTTAGTTGCTTTCTACGGCATCTAGTACCGAATGTTGGGGAGGCTTGTTTTAATCCAACACTTCCCTTACTGACAAGTGGATAAAGATCTGAAGTAAATATCATATCCTTGCTTGAAGCCAAACTACAAAAAATATACTAGAAGGCAACTATTTTTTTTCTCTAGTCTAGATGCACTTGCCAATGTACCTACCCTTGGTGTTGTATATCAGAAAGGTTATTGTTACGGGTCATGTTGTGGTTAGGGGCTAAGAACCCTGTCTTGGTTTTTGTTTGGTTTGGGCTCCAGCAATTATTACTACATATAATTTCCAGAACAAAATTGTTTGTTTGAAACTAATCAAGAAATATAATGCTAGTCTTTTTTAAGTTAATTAGCACTCTTAAGTTTTCTCAGCCTCGGGGTAAGTGGAATGGGTATTTCCTCCCTATGAATCCACTGGGATATTACCCTATGGGATCACATATCCCCTCATCATTAATCTCACTAATTAAACATGGCCTTAGCAATTAACATTACTGTAATTTTGGAGGTCAAGATATTTTAGTGTCTTCTAATATCTGGTGGATTCGAAGTGGCTTTCTTGGGGACATATCGAACAGTATGCCTCTGGCTCTGGCCATCACATCAGATTCTATTGAAGAAGTCAACCAACAGATGAGAAATTCTGCCAAATCCTCCAATCAAGAAATTCGATGAATAGACAACAGCACCCTGGTAGGGTGACTACTACATGAATTGGCATTTATAAAGCTTTTCAATGATGACTTCTTAGAGTCTGACGTTGCGGACTAAGATAAAACAAAACAATAGCTTAACTGGTTGACCATGGGGGACGATGAGATTTTTTGAATCTCTTCTAATTCTCTGTTCATGGAATTTATCCCCCAAGAAGTGAGAAATTAATCATAATGGGTATCCCAAATCCCAATTTTTCTTTAACCACATACACAAACCTTAGTTTGTTCCTTTGGCTTAGGTATTCACATTATTTAGCGTGGGATATTCTCGTCGTACATAACTGTTTGTCTTGGTAAGATAGTGCTTTGATTTGTGTGGTATTAGACAGGTGGTATAGCGTTTACATTCTAATTGCACCGCATTGTTAGGACTATGCCTTGTTCGGTTGTGGGTTTGGAAAATTTTTGGGTTTGGTTTTTGAGTAATGAGTGAGGAGAGAAAATAGGGTAACAATTGGGGATAGAGGTAATGAGTGGAGAGAGATAGAGAGAGAAATGAGATTAATGATTGGATATAGGGGTAATGAGTGGAGAGAGAAATGAAAGTAACGATTGAAAATATAGGTAATGAATGGATTTGGGTTGGAAATTTTTTTCAAACCCACAACCGAACAAGGGCTAAATTTCCATACTTATGTTTGGCTCACAATATGTTGCCATGTGCCTCTAGGCATGGGCATTTGCTAGTCCTTTAATAGTACAAGTCAGGTTCTCGCCATTGGAAATGTATATTGTGTCATTTTATCCAATCTGGTTTTCAGAATAATAACAGTTGCGATGGTAATTAGAAAGTGTGGTTCCTAAAAATCAATTACAGTCATGTTGGGTGCTTTAAGCAATAGAGAGAGAGAGAGAGAGAGAGAGAGTGTGTGTAATAGTAACGGCGGGAGTGAGCTCCCTCATCGTACAATGATGTTTTTAGCCATAAAATCAAATGATGGTTGTGCAAAAAAAGGAAAGGAATTTTTTCTCCGGATCTATGCATCAGGAGATGCCCACAAGTGTGCGCAAGGATAAAAAAAGTATGGAAATAGTATTGAATGAATTGGCACCTTACAAGCAGGTTCATCCCAGCAAGGAAAGCACCTCCTAGCATCAGCTGGTTCAAACTGCGTCACTGCCATGTTCTTCTTCACCGCATTATGCTCATAAGTGCTACAAATGAAGAATTAACATAAAATAAAGGGACATAAAGAGTCAAGTAATACAACATAAAATAAACCATAAACCCTGTGTCTTGTGCGTGCAATTGTGTATGCGCCAAGGTGTCCTTGACCCATTTTCTATTGAGGTGGCAATCACCTGCAAGCAAATGAATATTATAATGACAACATTGCCAACTACCTACGTGGAATTCTCCCTGTATATAACAGAACAAAAAGCACATAATACTGTTATCTGTGTTGTGTGTGTGTGTAAGAAGGATAAACAAACTCCTTAGCTGTTGGCATATAAATTAAAGAACGACCAAAAAACTGATAATGTCGTGTAGATTCTAAAGATATCTGCAAGCCAGTTAAGAGATACCGACTCACTGTGGGGAAAATATAACAAATATCACCAAAAGAAACTTGATTCAAGTGAAGCAAGCAACTCGTCCTTACTTCTTGTCAAGTATACAAAACACTGACTGCAATCATCAACAAAAGTACTAAAGTTTTCACTTTGCCTCCTCTAATTTCAAACAAACTTCAACTCACAAAAATATCAGAGCCTATGAATACCAGAATTTCTGTACTTCGGTCAATTGTTTAAAATGATGTCATGGTCACATCACATGCAACACACATCAGAAAATGACGCATGAGCATATCATGACAATAGACACACACACACACACACACACACACATATATATATATATGATATTATCTATTATACATTCTACCTATAAACACACACAAACACGTATAGGGAAAGAGGCTTTTTACCTTCTGTAGAAGCCTTTCATTTTGTCATTTAAGGTTCCTTCAAAGGCAATGCACAAAACCCCGACTCCAAGCGGGAGATACTCGGAAAACTCCACCACCATGATCTCATCCGCCTCGAACAGCTGAACCTCCAATACCTAATCACAAAAAAAAAAAAAAAAAAAAACTTCTTCTTCTTCAACAACTAATGAATCCATTAAACACAAGATTGCATTAATTCTTAACATGACACATCGATTGGGTGATACCTTGGCGCCGCTGCTGAAGCGCACGCCGTCGCGGCTGACGGTGAGATCCGCCGCGTTGAGGACGATGAACTTGGTTTCGGCGACGACGTCGACTGAGATTTCGACGGTGCCGGCGAATGTGCAACTGGCGAGGTCCGGCTTGAGCTTGATTTCGTAGCGTTTCGGGACCACGGATGTGGGGAGTCTCGGCTGGCCTTTGAACTGCTCGTACTTTTGCTCCATTTTTCGACTCGCTCAACTCGTCTGTCTACGGCGATCGATTAGAACTCTCTCTGTCTATCTGGGAGCGTTGAAGAACAAAAGGAACCTTGAAGTGTTGGAATATAGAGAGGTTGCTTGATTAGAGGTCCATTGTGCATAATTTTTTTTTATAAGCACTCAATTTGGAATATAATCCGTATGAAATACTTTCCACAGTGACAGAACAAAAGGAATCTTAAAGCGTTGGAATATTGAGAGGTTGTTGAGTGTAATTTTGTTCTCATTCTTATTAGTTAAAATGGCGTGAATCCCATCACAAAATACCATCATGACATCACTTCATGGGGAATCCACATCATTTCAATCAATACGGAGGAGGCTAATGTTCATCCTCTTAAGTGAAGATCCACACCATTTCCATTTCAACAACTAATATGGAGGAGAGTAATGTTTACCCTCTTAAGTGAAGATCCACATTATTTCAACCAATAGGTGAGAAGGTAATCTTCACCCTTTTAAGTGGAGAGTGAACAAAACTCAACTCGAGATTGCTTGATTAGTGGTCCACGGTACACAATTCTTTTTTATGGTACCCAAAAAAATCACTTTATGTATTTTATACTGAGGAGTAAGTATTTCAAATGATTTCATATAAAGTGCATCCAATATAGAAATACTTACGACTCCATACGAAATACCTTTCACACTGACTGATAGTAATTATTATACTTACCATTCCTTATAAAAGACTTATTACTGGAATACTTATCACCACATATGAAATACTTTTCATATTGAGTGATAAATATTATACATCTAGAATACTAATGAGCGAATGTATCGGTGGTTGTGCTCCTGATTCGTGGCCCGCCATTTTCTGCTACAACTAATAAAATGAATCTTGAAGCATTGGAATATAGAGATGTTGCTTGATTAGAGGTCTATGGTGCACAATTTCTTTTTTATGGGTACTCAACGTGGAATATATTCCGTACGAAATACTTTTCACTGTGATAAAACAAAAAGAATCTTGAAGCGTTGGAATATAGAGAGGTTGCTTGATTAGAGGTCCATGGTGCACAATTTTTTTTGGGCGCTGCTATTCGCAGCCCTCTATTTACTCCCATAGCCCGTTAAAAATTTTCAATTATACTCGATAGTTAGTTACCGAAATTGAGATATATTTTCAGCGTCCAATTACCGAAATATAATATTTTTTTCAACAGATGTTTACCGAAAATGCATGTTCGGCAGTTGTTTACCGAAAGTTGAACATATTTTCAACATGTAGTTACTGAAATATAATCTTGTTTTCAACAGCAATTTACCGAAATGTTATTTATGATTTTCAACAATCATTTACCGAAATTTAGTGGGCTACGGAAGTAAATAGAGGGCTGCGAATAGCGGCGCCCTTTTTTTTTATGGGCACTCAATGTGGAATATATTCCATACGAAATACTTTTCACTGTGATAGAACAACATGAATCTTGAAGCGTTGGAATATAAAGAGGTTACTTAGTGCAATTTTGTTCTCATTCTAATTGATTGAAATTGCATGAATCCTACTACAAAGTAATATTATACTTACCATGCAATACACTTTTAGGTAAGCATAATGTTCACCCTCTTAAGTGGAGATCTACACTATTTCAACCAATAGAGAGGAGAGTAATGTTCACCCTCTTAAGTGGAGAGTGAACAAAACTCAACTCGACCTTGCTTGATTAGAGGTCCAAGGTAAACAATTTTTTTTTATGGTACCCAAAAAAATCACTTTATGTATTTTATATTGAGGGGTAAGTATTTCAAATGATTTCATACAGAGTGCATTCAATATAGAAATACTTACGACTCCATACGAAATACCTTTCACATTGACTGATAGTAAGTATTATACTTACCGCTCCTTATAAAATACTTATTACTGGAATACTTACCACCACATATGAAATATTTTTCATATTGAGTGATAAATATTATACATCTGAAATACTAATGAGCGCATGTAGATGTGGTTGTGCTCCTGATTCATGGCCCGCCATTTTCTGCTACAACTAATCAAATGAATCTTGAAGCGTTGGAATATAGAGAGGTTGCTTGATTAGAGGTCCATGGTGCACAATTTTTTTATGAGCACTCAATGTGGATTATATTCCATACGAAATACTTTTCACTGTGATAGAACAAAAGGAATCTTGAAGCGTTGGAATATAGAGAGGTTGTTGAGTGCAATTTTGTTCACCCTCCTTAAAAAAAGGTGAACTTTATCATCATTTTTATTGGTTGAAATTGTGTAAATTTCATTACAAAGTAATGTCATACTTACCATGCAATACACTTTTTGGTAACCATGACATCACTTTATGGTGGAATCCACACCATTTTAACCAATAGGGAAGAGGGAAATGTTCACCCTCTTAAGTGGAGATCCACATCATTTCAACCAATAGAGAGAAGGATAATGTTCACCCTCTTAAATGGAGAGTGAACAAAATTCAACTCGAGATTGCTTGATTAAAGGTCCATGGTATGCAAATTTTTTTTATGGTACCCAAAAAAATCACTTTATGTATTTTATATTGACAGGTAAGTATTTCAAATGATTTCATATAGAGTGCACTCAATCTAGAAATACCTTTCACATTGACTGATAGCAAGTATTATACATATACTTACCATTTCTTATAAAATACTTACTACTGGAATATTTACCACCACATATGAAATACTTTTCACATTGAGTGATAAATATTATACATCTGGAATATTTATGAACGCAGGTAGTTGTGGCTGTGCTGCTCCTGATTCGTGGACCGCCATTTTCTGCTACATCTAATCAACTTCCGCTGCCCTATATGCGTAATATCTATATAATAAGACAGGACTGGGTTTGAATCCAAAAGACAACCAATGATCCAAATTTGTCCCATCTATAAATCTAGACCGTTAGTTGTTCAAAATGGCAGCTTGGTAAATACCAAATCCATCCAAGGGTTATCATCATCGCATTTTGGTAACTGGCTAATAAAAAAAAAATCCTACCGATATATTATGATGAAGGAAACAATATGCGGATTTACAACTACAATTCCACATTTTCATCCACAGTATCCGGATGCAATTAACAGGGAATTTGAAGGTTTTTAAAGGAAACATTTCTGGAAATATATAAACCGTGGGATTACTGATTAGAAGGATAAACCACAATTTCTGTCACAATAACAGGAAATTAGAAGGAAACATTTCCGGCTCCTATTTAGGCATTAGGTAAAATATATAAGGAGTCCACAACCTAAAAGGAATATACATTCTATTTAGGAATATGTGAGTGATTGGTTTCCTGTGACTTCTTTATCACATAAGATTTAAATTTTAGAAGATTTAAATTTATCACTACGTTTTAAAAGTCCCCGTTTCTTAGAAGACCAACCTACTGTGTGCAATTGATACCTTCTATTTAGAAGTCCACATTTTTTGGGTTTGTTTGTCGCATGCATAGGTTTTCCATGTCCTCCAACTTTTAAACGACCATTACCAATAGTCAGGTAAGTTTGATGTTTTTTAGTACTCACTAAAGTTCAATTTCTTTCTTGAACGATTTTTAATCATATTGGGTTTCTTTTGCCAAAAACAACATCCTGAACGACCATTACCGATAGTGATGTAAGTTTGATTTTTTCAGTTCTCATGCAAGTTTGATTTTTTTCATGGACGATTTTTACTCATATTGGGTTTCTTTTGCCGTAAATTAGGAGTTTCTTGAATGATTTTTTTCAGTTTTCATGCAAAGGATTCAAACATCGAAGGATTTTTTTCATTTCTCATGCAAGTTCGATTTTCATATTGGGTTTCTTTTGTCGAAAATTGAAAGAAAAAATATGAGTGTGAGAGAATAGTTTTTTTTTTTGACAACCTTGCATGGTCTTTTACGTTAATCCTAACTTTGTTGTTTATTCTACCATCTTCCTACTTTCTATTATTTTGTGTTGGGATGAAATCTATTTAAGCTGAGCGCAAACCGAGATGCGCGCGGGCCAGTCTTTTTAGGATTTCAATCTATTGTATGCTTATGATATAAAAGCAAAGATAGGGCCGCCTCCTTTTGTAACTCTGACATATTTTCATCATAGTGAAACACCTCAGCACCCTGTGGACGTACGCTTAAGCAATCAGCTTAAGTCGAAACCACGTAATCTCTATGTCTTGTTCTTTTCTTGCTTTAGAGCATCCCCAATGGGGATGTATTTTAGAAGAGGTTGTATAGTTATTTTAGATGTAAAAAGTGGTTGAAAGTTGGTTAGATGTAAAATAGAACCCATCCCTATCCAATGGTGAGATGTAAAAAAAAGATGGATAATTAACTAACTTTCAATCCTTCTTAATTTTTCTCAACTTTCTTAATCCTAATTTAAGTACTACTTCCGTTGAAAAATAATTTTGGTATTCGGTAATCGAGAACTTAAAAAAAAAAAAATTCCGGAAAACAAAAAATTACTTCCGTCCCATATTTTTGTTTTTACTTCTCATCTACTTCAGTTACACAATTTACTTCATCCATTTACTCCCATCAATTCTCAACCACGTCATTTAATTGATCCATTTACTCCCCACTCTCAACTACACCATTTACTATAGTCATTTACTCATATCTACTCTCAACTACATCATTTACTTTCACCTACATCATTTACTCTCATCTACTCTCACCTACACCATTTACTTCATTCATTTACTCTTATCTACTCTCAACTACACCATTTACTTACCATCTATATATACTATCCTCCCCATTATTCATTCTCACACTCAAATCTATATACAGTCTCCTCTTTCCAAAAAAATCATCATGAACAGTTTAACCCATAGAATATTACTGGGAGAATTTGACGGATCTTCCTCCGGTGATGATGAGATTGCAATGGTGCAATTGATCATGGCCAGGCAATACCAAAAATTTCAAAGAAGACGCCAACAAGGAGGTCATGTTGGTTCTACAAGCGGTTGAGCCTGGATCCCCCGTGACAGAGTTGCTGCCAACCAACGACTCAATGCTGATTACTTTTGTGAGTATCTGCTCTATGACGAAAAGTTGTTTCAGCAACGTTTTCGAATGAGTCGACCCTTATTTCACAAGATCTTGGGCAAACTCCAACAACATGACGTGACGTTCGTCCAAAGGAATGATGCAACGGGAGCTACAGGTCTTTCTGGTATCCAAAAGATGACAGCAGCTATGAGGATGATGGCATACGGGATGCCTGTTGATAGTGTTGATGAGTATCTCAAGATTGGGGGAAGTACAGCAGTTGAGTCTCTTCAAAGCTTCTGTAGAGGCGTTATCTCTATTTTTGAAGCAGAATACCTGAGAAAACCAAATGAAGCAGATACTGCAAGGCTCCTATATGTGGGCAATCAACGTGGTTTTCCTGGAATGCTAGGCAGCTTGGATTGTATGCATTGGCAGTGGGACAAATGTCCAACTGCTTACCATGGCTTCTTCAGTGGCCGCAGCGGAAAACCCACTATCGTACTTGAAGCAGTTGCATCGTATGATTTGTAGATTTGGCATGCCTGGGTCATTCAACGATATCAACGCGCTTGATCAATCTCATCTCTTTGATGATCTCAATGCCGGTCGTGCCCCTCCAGCCCATTTTGTTGTTAATGGGAGTCAGTACGACACGGGGTACTACCTTGCTGATGGTATCTATCCAAAATGGGCGACTCTCGTCCAAACCATTTCTCAACCACAAAGAAGAAAGAAGCAACACTTTGCGAGGATGCAGGAGGCATGTCGCAAGGATGTTGAAAGGGCATTTGGTGTACTAAAAGCACGTTGGGCAATTGTGAGTGGACCGGCACGATTCTGGAGTGAGGAGGATCTAGGCTACATCATGAAAACATGTGTCATTTTGCATAACATGATAATTGAAGACCAACGTGATCATGATGCTAGTGATGAAATTACTAAACTTCTTTCTTCCAACCCAATTCAAGTATCGAGAGATATCACTCCTGCATTGGTTGATTTCTTTAAAAATAACCGCAGGATTCGATCAAATGAGGCACATCATTTGCTCCGCAATGATCTTATTGAACTCCTATGGGCCCGTAATGGAGATGAAGAATGAGGTTCCCGTGTCTTGTATTTCATTATCGAGTCTTGTATTTCATTTTCGAGTCTTGTATTTCATTATCAAGTCTTGTATTTCATTTTCGAGTCTTGTATTTCATTATCGAGTCTTGTATTTCATTATTGAGTCTTGTACTTCATTAGCTAAACAAAATGCATTTTATTATCGAATAGTACTCAATGATTACATCAAAGTCAAGATTATTACATAATTGCTAAAGACTATTACATATGACAATAAAAAATTATTACAATCAATAATCAGGAAAACCAGGAAAATAACCGTTCGGACTTGAGCTAGCCGTCCATTTAGCCAAGATTTCACCCTTGCGATACTGGTAATAAGCCTTCATTTGGGGGTCTTGAACCAAATCCAAGTCCATTTGCATAATCCTATCTTCCATCTCTTTTTCCTTTATTGCTGCCTTCCTCTCCTCAAGCGCCACCCTTCTCTCATCATTTGTTGTAGTCCTTTCCAAAGCCGCGACTCTTCTTGCTTCCATTTCAGCTCTCCTACTTTCCTTGTCAGATGTAGTTTGGTTGAATTTTTCCATCAAGTTTATCCATTCACGTTCCTCATTTTCTGATTTTTTGGTCTTCAATAATTTTGCCTTTGATGCTTTACATCCCGGAGGCCTCTTTCTTGGAGACTGAACACTACCTCCACTCGTAGGATTGCTATCTTCCAATGTAGTCGCTGTGTTTGGAACTTGAGAGAAATCAGGAGAGTCTAAGTTTGGATTTTGAGAGAAATCAGGAGATAGCGAGACCGAACTTGTATCCATTTGTGAAGATCTTGGGTCGGATCGGGGTGGGGTTAAATCCACCCACTTCATACTGTGTTCTAAGATTGCCCAACAACAATCCAAATTTGCGAAAGGTTTAGTCTCAGTATCTTTGTAATGTCTCTTCACTAGATCAATCTATACAAATAATAACAAAATAATTTAATTAATCATCAAAATAATAATATTAACAAATTCTTATGAAAACAAAATAATATTATTAACAAAATAATAATACCTCATTTTGTTCTGTCATTCCACTTTGATGTTGCCTTTGAATTTGCCTTAAATGTCCACGATATTTGTTGCAAGCTTGCTGGATGACTTGCCATCGAGACTTGATAGAAGCATCCGATCGTACATCGCCTCCTGTGAATTTGGTATATTTTTTTGCAACCCGATCCCATAATTTAGATCTTGGTTGGTTGGTACCAATAATCGGGTCTTGACTAACGCACAAGTAAGCATTACAAATTGCTTCATCTTGATCGGAGTTGAACGATTTTCCTCTCGCACTACGACTTCCTTCTGCCATAATTAATACATGATTTTTTTGGAGGGTGTTTGTGGAGAATGAATAAAATTTTTGTTGTCTAAAATCCTATTAAGACACATTTATAGGCAGGGGAAAAAAATGTACCGTTGCAAATTTTTTTCATCACCAAAACAGCCGTTGGGTCACCAACGATCGGATTTTAATCAAAAATAAAAAATAAAAAAAAGAACCAACGGTCGGATTGGCTAAATTCCAACCCAACCCAACTTTACTCTTTCTCTGCTTTCTCATCTGTTCTTTCTCTCTCTCTCTCTCTCTCTCTCTCTCTTTCTCTCTCTACGAACACAGACGCCTCCCCTCCTCTCAAACTAGACGACCCTTCTCTCTCTCTCTCTCTGGCGTAGAACCCAGCCCTCCTTTCCTTTTCTCTGAACCGAGGGGAAAACATAGACGGAAAGGCACAGCCGGCGGCATGCATATGCGCCGTCCATGGATCGTCAAGAATCGGGGTACGAGACGGTCATCTCCGGATTCCGGCGTGTTCTACCAAATTCCGGCGTGTTCTTCCAATTTCCGACGCCTTTCCGACGAAATCAGGTAACCTCCGGCCGTCCAAAATTCTGGTATTTCAATTGGATTGGATGATGTTTGATGACCTGTAATTTATAGCTGCAGCCAAAAGGAGATGTAAATATACATCTTCCTTTCCATTTGTGCTATTTTCCATCTCCAAAATTGCTATTTTACATCCCCATTGGAGCAGTTTTTTTTACATCTGGGTTGTATTATAAGTATAGCACCTGGTTTTACATCCCCATTGGGGATGCTCGTATATTATTTTTTGTTCTTGGTTTGTTCTTCGATTGTGTGCATTTACTTGTGGGTTTGGACGTTCGAATCCCCAACAACTGGTACCAGGGCTCCGTGTTAGGAGATCTAGGGTTTCACACAATGGTAGAAGGCAAAGTCAAGATCGAAAAGTTCAGTGGTACGAACTATGCCTTCTGAAAGATGTAGATGGAGGATATTCTATATCAGAAGGATCTATATCATCCGATCAGTGGCGTTAAGCCAAAAAGCATAAAGCAAGCAAATTGGAATATTTTGGATCGCAAAGCTTTAGGGACTGTGCGATTAACCCTCGCGCCGTCTGTCGCGTCAAATATTTCCAAAGAAAAGACTACATCAGATTTGTTCAAAGCCCTAGAAAGGATGTACGAAAAGCCTTCAGCAGTGAATAAGGTATATCTTATGAAAAAGTTGTTTAACCTAAAGATGCCTGAAAATTCTAATGTTGCTGAACATCTCAACGAATTTAATATGGTCACGAATCAGCTAGAATCCATGGGTATTAATTTCGATGATGAAATTAGAGCTCTTGTTTTACTATCAAGTTTGCCAGAAAGTTGGAACAGACTTGTCGTGGTTGTAAGCAATTCTTCCGGGACGGAAAAGATAAAACAGGAGGATATTGCTGGTTTGATATTAGGCGAAGAGGCTCGGAGGGAGGGTATCGGGTGAGGATACTACTTCGGGTTCAACGTTGAGTACAGAGGATAGGGGCAGGTCTGCGAATAGGGGAAACAACAAGAACAAAAAATAAGGATAGAGCGGCTTCAAAGAACAGGGGTCGTAATAAATCTCGGGGAGGAGTTTCGAAGACTGAGGAGTGCTTCAATTGTGGTCAAAAAGGGCACTGGAGGCGAGATTGTAAGGCACCGGCAAAACAGCAGAACGGGAAAAATCAAGGGGGTAAGAACACTACCTATGTATCTGATGAGTCTGATAATGATTGCTTGATTTGTTTGCTGGATTCTCGCAGTGAGTCTTGGATTATAGACTCGGGAGCTTCATTCCATGCTACTTCATGCATGGATGTGCTACAGAATTATGTGCAGGAAAACTTTGGAAAGTTTATCTGGGTGATGATGAAGCTTACAACATAATTGGGAAAGGGGATATGTATATGACTCAGACAGACGGGGCAGTACTAAAATTAAAGGATGTTAGATATGTGTCTAGTCTAACAAGGAATCTTATTTCGGTGGGTCAGTTGTCAGAGGGTGGAATGGTCATATCATTTACATCAGACGCTTGGAAGATGAGAAAAGGGGCATTAGTTGTGGCTCGCGGTAAAAAGGAAGGAACCCTATATGTATCTTCAGGTACTTACTGTAGCATCGCAGTGGCAGCATCAACGGTTGATTGTACTACGTGGCATCGTAGGCTGGGTCACATGAGTTAAAAGGGAATGAAAATAATGTTGTCGAAGGGGAAATTGTCGGGTTGTAAGGCACTAGACTTGGACTTCTGTGAGGATTGCATCTTTGGGAAACAAAGGAAAGTTAGCTTTACAAAGGTGGCAAGGACTCTAAAATCAGAGAAGTTTGAGCTGGTTCATACAGACGTGTCGAGACCATCTCAAGTATCTTCTCTTGGTGGCTCACGTTATTTTGTTACTTTCATTAATGACCCTACAAGAAAATTATGGGTTTATTTTCTCAAGCATAAATCTGATGTGTTTGGTGTTTTCAAGAATTGGAAAGCATTAGTTGAGAATGAAATAGGAAAGAAATTGAAGTGTCTGAAATCTGATAATGACGGCGAGTATTGTGATGGTGAGTTTTAGGTTTACTGTGCTACAAATGGGATTCGAAGGTTGAAAACGATCCTAAAGAAGCCAAGGCAGAATGGAGTTGATAAGCGCATGAATAAGACGATCCTAGAGTGCGCAAGGAGCATGAGACTACATGCTGGGTTACCTAAGCAATTCTGGGCTGATGCAGTAAATACAGCGGCGTATTTGATCAATAGGGGACCTTCAGTTCCTTTGAATAATGGATTGCTGGAAGAGGCTTGGACAGATAAAGAGGTAAATTTATTCCATTTACGAGTTTTTGGTTGCATTGCTTATATGCATATAGAACTGGCAGAAATGGGTAAATTTGATGCTAAGTCTCATAAGTGCGTTTTCATAGGCTATGGTATTGATAGCTATGGTTATAGGCTGTATGATTTTGAAAATCAGAAAACACGTAGGAGTGTGGATATGGTATTTAATGAATCTGCCCTGTATAGAAACATGAACAGTCAACTCGAGGAGGTTGAGGAAAATTCAGACCTTGTAGAGTTTGAAGGGATCCTAGACAGCAAAGTCCTGCAGCCTCAGGATATTAATATTGAATCCATTCCACAGGAAAATCCACAGACTCCCCCTCCCAGGAGGTTTACACGTGTTGCTAAACCTCCAATATGTTATTATCCATCTTTATATTATTTGTTGCTAACAGATAATGGTGAACCAGAATGTTTTAAAGAAGCATTGCAAGTTGAGACTAGGGAGGAGTGTGAGCACGCCATGGATGATGAGATGGATTCTCTCTCATCAAACCAGACTTGGGAATTAGTTCAGTTGCCCAAGGGAAAAAGAGCTTTGCACAACAAGTGGGTTTACAAGATTAAGGAAGAATTTGATGGTAGCAAACGGTTCAAGGCAAGGTTGGTAATGATGGGTTTTGAGCAGAAACCAGGTATCGATTTCACTGATTTTTTTTCACCTGTTGTGAAGATTTGTACTATCAGATGTGTTCTTAATATTGCGATTGTTGATAACTTGCACTTAGAGCAGTTAGATGTCAAAACTGCTTTCCTTCATGGGGACTTGGAGGAGGACATCTATATGCATCAGCCAAAAGGTTATGATGTGGAAGAAAAAGAGAATTAAGTGTGCAAGCTTAAGAAGAGCCTATATGGGTTGAAACAGGTTCCAAGACAATGGTATAAAAAGTTTGATACTTTTATGACTAATAGGGATTTCAGTAGGTGTCATGGGGATCACTGTTGTTACTTTAAAACGTTTGGTACATCGTATCTCATACTTTTATTGTATGTAAATGATATGCTTGTTGCAGGTTCAAGCATGGATGAGATTGTGAATCTCAAGGCACAATTGTCCAAAGAATTTGCAATGAAGGATTTGGGTTCTGCGAAGAAAATCCTTGGGATGTGAATTAGTAGGGACAGAGTAAAGGGAAAGTTGAAGTTGTCACAGGAAGAGTATGTTAAAAAGATGCTGAAACGTTTTAACATGGAGAATGCTAAGCCAGTTAGCACACCTTTGACAAGTCACTTCAAGCTTTTGAGGGAAAAATGGGCGGTAACTGATGAAGAAAAGAGCTACATGGCCAAAGTTCCATATGCCTCAGCGGTAGGCAGCTTGATGTATGCTATGGTTAGCACGAGGCCAGACATTGCTCAAGCAGTGGGAGTTGTCACCAGATTTATGGCAAATCCAGGCAAGGAGCATTTGGAGGCAGTCAAGTGGATTTTGTGGTATCTGAGAGGTACTTCTGATTTGGCTTTGTGTTTTGGGGGTTCTGATATTTGTTTGTAAGGATATGTGGATTCGGATATACCAGAGGACATTGACAGCAGAAAGAGCACTACTGGATATGTTTTTACATTGGGGAGTGCAACAGTTGATTGGGTCTCGCAATTACAAAAAATAGTGACTATTTCCACAATAGAGGCGAAGTATGTTGCAGCCACGGAGGCATGCAAGGAGATGGTATAGCTAAGGAGCTTCAAGAAAGAGTTGGGTAAGGAACAAGACAATTGCAAATTGTTCAGCAATAGTTAGAGTGCAATACATCTGGCGAAGAACGCAGCTTTTCATTCGAGGACTAAGCATATTGACATAAAGTATCACTTTATTCGCTCTTTGTTAGAGGATGGACAGTTCACTTTGGAGAAGATTTACACAAGAGATAATCCGGCAGACATGTTTACAAAGATGGTTACTGTGGAGAAGCTGAAATCTTGTTCAGCTTTTATGGGTCTCCAAGCTTGAGTGGGAGGCTGGGTGCTGATGGTGGTAATGATAGTTGATGATTAGCTGAATATCTGAATATGTCTTCAAGTGGGAGATGATCAAGTACATGGCCAGTTGTTTAGGAAAGATCAAAAGAAATATATTTAGAGAATTCTTACGTTGAGCTTAAATTCGAGGTACTGCAAATTTTTTTGGATTGCTATCCTTTTTCACATAGAGCACTCATAATGATTTTGTTATTAAACTTATAAACATTTTAATTAGGTTCATGGCCAATTTTATTTGTTGTTTGGAACATGCATGCTGACTCCTTTATCATTCTTTACAAAATCGATCAGTTAAAAAAGATGTACCACAAAGTTGTTTATATTTAATTAAATACTGTTAGGTGGGATGATATTCGGATTTGTCGCTTCGAATACTGGTTGAGAACTACCAAGTGCTTGATTTCTCTCCGTTTGTAGACGCATGCCAAGGACATAGAGGCTCAACTAAAAAACCTTAAGAAAAAACTAAAACTATTGGAGACGTGGATCTCCCAATATTGCAAACACCACTCCAGTTTTTTTAGGCTAGGAACGTTTTTTTATGTCTTTTAATATCTACCGACATAGGAAAAGAAAGAGTGCAAAACTAATTAACACCCTATTCTTTTTTTTTTTAACGGCAACACCCCATTCTTTTTTTCCTTGATAGTTGTCGAAACAACATTTTTTTTGCATAATTAACATATGGAGTAATTGTAAACCTTTTTTTTAGAACATATGTAGTTATTGACACTCTTTTAAACGTTACCATATATGCATCGATGAAAATATTATGATGTTAATCAAACACACCGCAAACTGGAGTTTTGTGTTCTCTTTTTTTTTTTTTTTTGTTGCCACTCATTTAATATTAAGGGTTTCGATATATATTTTTAAAATGTTTTCTATTGTTATTCTCATGATAACTTTTGACTATTACTCTCTTTTAAATTTCAGATAATTTCTTGGGACTTTAACTAATCATGGACAATCTAAGCGTCTATGACCCTGTGAGTTGAGCCGTTTTATTTTATACCATAGTCGTAATAATCAAATTAATTGTTTCCTATGTATTCGGTGAATTCTTCATTTTCTTATGCAGCTCGACGGTACTTGAAAAAAATATAAGAACTATTTACTCAATTGCATTGCTTAATCTGAATTTATATATTTGATTCATATTTGCTTTATTTTATTTTTTCAGTACAAAAGTTACGTGTCTTCGAGAAAAAAAATGTAATTGTGGTGATTCATGATAAGCAAGAAGTTAATCGTATTGTTATACATGGAGTATGCCTACCAATGCCATTATTACTTTACTCCCTCTGTACTGTAAGGGGTCAACGAATTGATAAAAGGAATGTGGTGCCATACAATACATACCTTTCGAGAAAATATAATTCTCATATCAATGTGGAAGTTTGTGTTGGAATAAGATCTGTTAAGTATATCTACAAGTACATATACAAAGGTCATGATCGTTACATGGTGGTGTTGAAAGATGAATAAACGAGATATAGAATTAAGGTAACTATTATTAGTCACCATTTTACTTTTACAAGAAGGAATTATTGCTCATTAATTATTTTCTTAGGCTATTATTCATGTTCCTAATTGTGCTTTTTAGATGATGTAGATATGCGTTGGTACAAAAACTCTTGGGAGGCAGATAGAGAGACAAATTTCAAGACAATAAGACCTATGTTGAACACCCTTTCCCCCCTACATTTATGTATCAGATTTGACTTTATATAGATTTTTAGATTTTTTATGCATGTTAAAATTGGATTCTATGAATTCAACATGGTATTGGTTTTGAGTTTTATGGTTTGGATTAATATAGTCCAGTGTGTATCCTATCAATGCAATTAACTCAGTATACAGGTAGGAGCTTAACAAATAAAACTTTTTTTGTTGCGAAGTGCTGCAGGCATAGGTAATTAGCATATCAAAGTTTTGCAACAACAAAAATATATTGCATTGAGACTAACATTTTACCTATAGTGTAGCATGTTGTTTGATGAGCTGTACTTGGGTTCTGACTAAGTGTACAATTGATTTTAGGCTGAGTATTCATTTCATTTTTGGGCTAGGTGTTCCAAACAACTAGAATTGGGTGTTCATATATATTTTGGTTGGGTATTCAAAGAAAGGCTAATCAAAAAATATTTAAGCAAAAACATTTTTTTTTTGGGTGTTCATGTGACAATTTTTCTTAAGCTATACAGCTGTCTCTATCAATGTATATATTGCGTTATTATTTGTCGCATAGTTGAATTTGTTGGACAGGCGTTGGTATATTGCACGCAAGTTTAGTATTAATTTGCGTGTGCTGATTGTTTGAGCCGTATATTGCACGTGAGTTTAGTACTATTTGTTTTCGTGTGCTGATTGTTCAAACCGTCCGAATCGATGCCCATGCCTGAACTGTGGTACACTTAAATTTTTGACCTGCTTGAATATTTTTTGCACCTCGATTTGACCTGCACATATATCATATTTTACTTTGTTCCTACCCATTTTTTTCAACATGTCATCCCTTTGCTCATTGTTCGACCTGTAGCTTTAGTTATCTTCAAAATGTGTTGCGTCGTGCCTTCAGGCACGAGCATTCGCTAGTATAAGATATGACTACTTTTGAATCCAATACATAACCAACGGTCCAGATTTATACTCTGCATAAATCTTCACCCTTCAGTCTACAAAATGACATTTTGGTAATTGCCAAATCCGTCCAAGGTTATCATCATCGCATTTTGGTAACCGGCTAATAAAAAAAAAAAATTTTCCTTTTCCGCTTCTCCTCCCTTCCTCTAGATTTACCTCCTCTCTCTTCCTCTTCTTTCTTGCTCTTCCCCTCAAAGGAAACCCATAGTGAAAGCATTTAAGTAAAGTTTTCAAGTCCTTTTATGCATTCATTGACCCTAATTTTTTCCTGTGCAATTAAAGATTGATTAGGGGTTTTTTCGAAAGATTGAAGGAACAGAGAAACTTGAAAACAACCGACTCATACCAGATGTTCACACGCAGCTCCTCGCTCCCCATTACTACTAACCACAAGTCGGACCATTGTACGCCGCCGCAACCACTGACCATTATCCTTTTGTCCCCAGAAAACAACGACGCAGACCCTCTCTCCCTTGCGATCCCCTTTTTCCTAGTGCACCAATTCAGAAACTCGTTGCTTACTCCCAAGGTTTATATTGATTTTGTCGAATCGATTTTAACAATTTGCCTTACAATAGTTTTACCTATACTACTTTCTAGTGGATCGTGAAGAAAGTATTATCGATTGTACTGCCTTTTCCCTGTATTTAAGGTGTTTGAAAAAATGTCTTCCACATGGCAATGGTGCTTTGTCATTGTATGCTTTTTGTTACTACATGATCATGAGTCAGTAGGACTAATATACGTAAGTAAAATTATATAATTTGAAAGTTACAAAAAGTAACAAGATAGAACGTATTTCATTTCGATTGTTCCATGAAGATATTTTTATATTAATTAAATTATCTAAAATTCAAGAGCTCCTAGGTGAACATTATTTTAAGTTAAAAGACAGGTTTCAAAAAGAGTTAGACTGGGTTTAGGCGATTAATGTCTATATGTGTTGATTAGTTTAAGGGTAATGATTTTTTCCATACATTGGAAGCATTGTCTCAACTCACAGTGCTAACACAAAAAATGCCCCTGCATTTTTGTCATGTTTTGTTTTGTTTTCTTCCTCTTTGTCTTGCTTGGTCTCTTGGAGAACTATGTATGTTTTTGTAGTATGAACTGAAAAAAGTGAAGTTATTCTTTCTAACCACTCCCACCCCATAAGAAAAATGAATGGCTGATATTTATTTTCATTCTTGATCTAATTGGGTTTAATGCAAAAGAGTAAGATTATTTTTGGTGGTATATTTTCATAGTTTGTCGCATTTGAACTATTTAAGCCTTAACTTTACATTACATATATCCAAACATAATTATGCATCGAATGAGTCTATTAACGTGTATGGTAGGAGCTAGCTAGTTTGGAGAGTGTTAAACGAAGTTGGGATGGGCAAATTTCACATGTTAGTGAGATTCTTGAGACATAATTTTTCAATACCCTCTCTATTCAGTAAATGTCATGCTCTCCAAATTCAACTTAATAATAATACAAACTTTAAATGATAAACCACCGCAATATACATAATAATACCCGAAAAGGCTTCCCATAAACCATTCATGAGAGTACTATCAAGTTTAAAAGATTATAACCTTGGTGCTTCGGCCCCAAATTCGTCAAAAGAAAGAGAGTTTAGTGATTTACATCGTCCCAAGTCAAAGAATATATTTGAAATTACAATTACATCTTAAAAGAATTTTACAAAAGAAGTCATGGTAATTCCTCCGTGTGAGCTTTCAAAAAAGGATGATCAAATATGTACGTCAAGAACATCATATCAATGTCCCTGTGGTATACCTGAAAATAATGATAGGGTGAGCTACACTAGCCTAGTAGAAAAATCTATGCTCAAACTATATACCAATGAGATGGTTAATGCACCAGAGAGAACATGGACAACAACCAAACTTCCCATATGATCAAGAGTAAAAAATATGCAAGAATATAGGACTAGAAAATCAACACCATTCATATACAAGTAGCTTAATCATCACTAAAGTTCTCCATTTTCATTATGTCACATGTTTTGGTTTTAATTACAAGCATTAGGAACCCTGTGCGTCTCATTTTCGGCATCACACTTTATGGTGGATCTGTGGCTTTCTTCGCATTCGATCTATCGTTCTCAACTATGTTTTTCATCTCACATTACTTAACAACATAATGCTCAATATATAACACATCCATTTCGTTCCTATCAACACACCATAATATCCACATAATTATTCTAATGCATAGACGACAACGGGATACCATGCTCATAAGAATCGACATGTTTCAACGAGATGGATGGAACAACGAATCATTTGAGGTACAAACAATCGAGTTTGGGTTGCTTCGTAGATGTTGGCAGTGGGGTGTGTTGGCGGGTTAGGGTGATGGTGATTTAGGGTAGGCTTAGGGTTTTGTTTTACAGGTTTCTGGCTGTTTTTTTGCAGTGGTGAGGGTTGTGGTTGTGCGGAAGTTTGAGGGTGATTCAGCAAAATGTTTGCAGGTGGGTGCAGGTGGATGATGGAGGCATTTAGGGCTTGGATCTGGTGCTCCCCTTGACTGTTGCAGTTTTTGTTCTATGGTCATCCGATGCTTTGGTTGTTTGGTGGAGGGTGCGAGCGTGCATTGCCATTTTTTAGCTTTGGTGGTTGCCGATGGAGGTGGCTTGTAGTTTTGGGTTCTTGGACGATGGTGGGTTGCGGAGGCGGCGGTAGTGGTTTAGAGTTGTGGATGAAGCTATTAGGATTAAGGTTTTAGGGGTTTGGTGTGGGCTCCGTCGCCCGGCGCTCGCTCGAAGAGTCGCCACCCGGATTTTTGAGATGGATGATTTGAGAAATCGAGAGTTCGTTTGAGAGAAAAAGGCTTTTGATCTAGCGAAAGCATCGAGACTTTGGGTCCGGGGGCCACGTTACGAGCGGGGAAGGTTTTGTTGAAAAAGCACGCCACTCGCCTGGTAAAAATTGGTCTCTACTTAGCATTTTAAATGGGAGATTTAATATCATTTGAAAGACTTAACTTTGATTAAAACATGTACGAGAAAGGGACATGGGGTTTAATATAACACATTGGCGTGCTTGTGGTGTGAGCCGTACAGTATGAAATGGATGAGCAATGTACAGAAAGTGAAATAACAACATTACAACAGTCTGCCAATAGCATGTGAAACACTGTGCGACGAACCGGATACACCGCACGGTGTAACTAAAACACCATGCGGTTCACCTGTCTATGCATTCCAGAATCAGTTTGCTTTTACATGACAAAACAAACCATAGGTCCGCAAAATAGTTTGTTATATTTTTCGAATCTCTGAAAAATGATTTACGAAACCATTTTGTTCATCTTATTATGTAAAACAATGTTAAAAGCTTTTCGAAATTTTGAAAGATTTAATAAAGTCAAAAAGATAACTTTTAACATGAAACTTGATTCAGGAATGTACCCGCATAGAAAAGCAGTAAACAGACTAAACAGAATAACATAAGAAGGAATATGTACAAGAAATAAAATACTGCACAGTGTAAGACACTACGCCGTGCGGAGTTGTAAAACGCCGCACGGTGCAGTGTATCCGGTACAGAAACTATTTTTTTCGTGCTTTTTGAATATAAAGCTCGTTTGAGACCCAAACTTGGTATAGAAAGACCGAGAAGGGCCTCGATCGGCTCCCCCTCAAAGCTAAACGTGGTTTACCCCAAGGAATTTGTTTGTACCTTTTGATTGAAGCTTGGATGTGCTTGAAGATGGAGGAATGGAAGTTGATTTGGACTTGAAATGCTTGAATAAGGGATTGAAGGATGTGAGGTTGTTTGGATGCTTTGAGGTGAAGGTCTTTCTAAGTTAGTAGTTTACTGAACTTAAGAGGAGAAGAAGAATAGGGATATTTTTAGAGAGAGAGTGTGAGAGTCTAGAAAATGGCAGAGTAACTTTATTTGGAGTTGAAGGGGGTACTTCTCAACTAAAGGGGGGTGTATTTATAGGAAAGAGAGCCAAGGATGAACACTAAAAAGAGGAGAGGTGGCTTCTGGGCCGAATAAAACTCATTCTCTACAGGTGCAGGCATGGCCGACAACTTTCTGCAACTGTCAAAACTTTTTCCCGAAACGACGCGCGACATAAAGAGAAATGCCGTTCTGTATATTGAAATGTCGTGCGGTGGAGTGATTTTTTCAGAATTTTCTGAAATGTCGTGCTGCGTTTCTGAAATGTCGCGCGACACTTTGAAACGCCGCGCAATATTTTTAGATAGCTCAGCACACTGAACTTCGCGGGGGCGCCCCGAACACTCCCGAACTCAGATTTGGGCATGGTTTCGAAGCGTTAGAAAGCTTGTCGAGTCCTCTTTCTAACCCAATTGGTTTCACTTAAAGACGTTTTATACATTGAAATGTGTGCCCATTTTACCATCAGTGTGTCATGGAAAAAGTTATTTTTGATCAAGCAAACGCATCTTTCTCTTTTGCAATTGAACTGGGGGCCGCCCTACATGTTTAGAAAAGGGGTTTTCTTGAGATTTAGAGAAGTAGCAGCAAAGGAGCAACAATCCAAGCCTTGAAGGTATATTTTTCCTTATTCATCATCGGAAAACTTAAAGATTATTCGGAGGCCCAGATTAGGGTGTCTACATTTGGTTAGGCTATTGTTTTGGTTTGGGTTGGTTCCTTACCAACCGTTAGGGTTTTTTTTTAGGGTTTTCCTCCTGGTTTGGGCTCAGTAGGCCTAAATCATTTTCTTCATGTGGTTTGGAGAAGAGGGTCTTGGGTGGTCAAGCCGGTGTACCCAAGCCCCTATTATCTCTGTATTTCGTGTTATGAGTTAATGAAATTTTTTTGCTAATAAAAAAATAACAACTTGTGGTTATTGATAATAGTGATTGAAGTTCACATTCTTCCAGGTATTGGAGTTCATGAAGCAAAGGAATAGTAGTAAAGTATCCTAAAAAAATGAGGAAGAAGACTCATAACTATAAATATTATGGAAAGAAATGAAACTTTGCATGCAATCAAACAAATGCTATGAATACGCCAATCACACACGGATGTTGCACGCACACACAATAAAGAACAACATTGGATATTGATTAGTGGAAAGATTTTCCAAGCATTGAAGTTCATGGAGCAAAGGGATAGTAGTGAAGTACCCTAAAAAAATGTGGAAGAAGACTCAGAACTAGAGATGTTATGGAAGGAAATGAAACTTTGCATGCAATCAAATAGAAATGCTCTGAGTACACCAACCATACACGGATGTTGCACGCATACACAATAAAGAATAACTAGTGGTTATTGACCAGTGGAAAGACTTTCATGCATTGAAGTTCATGGAGCAAATGGATAGTAGTGAAGTACCCTCAAAAAATGAGGAAGAAGACTCAGAATTAGAGATGTTATGAAAGGAAATGAAAATTTTTGTCTGCAATCAAACAGAAATGCTATAAGTATGCCAACCATGCACGGATGTTGGGCACACACACAATAATGAACAACCAGTGGTTATTGATCAGTGGAAAGACTTCCAAGCATTGAAGTTCATGGAGCAAATGGATAGTAATGGAGTACCCTCAAAAAATGAGGAAGAAGACTCAGAACTAGAGATATTATGAAAGAAAATGAAACTTTGCATGTAATCAAACAGATATGCTATGAATATACCAATCATGCACGAATGTTGCACGCACATACAATGAAGAACAACCAGTGGTCATTGATCAGTGGAAAGACTTCCAGGTGTTGAAGTTCATGAAACAAATAGATAGTAGTGGAGCACCCTAAAAAATGAGGAAGAAGACTCAGAACTAGAGATGTTATGGAAAGAAATTAAACTTTGCATACAATCAAACAGAAATACTAAGAGTATGCCAACCATGCATGGATGTTGCACGCACACACAATTAGGAACAAATAGTGGTTATTGATCAGTGGAAAGACTTCCAGGCATTAAAGTTTATGAAGCAAATGGATAGTAGTGGAGTACCCTAAAAAAATGGGGATGAAGACTCAGAACTAGAGATGTTATGAAAAGAAATGAAACTTTGCATGCAATAAAACAAATGCTATGAATAAGCCAATCATGCACGGATGTTGCATGGACACAATAAAGAACAACCATTCGTTATTGATAAAGACTTCAAGACATTGAAGTTTATAGAGCAAAGGGATAGTAGTGGAGTAACCTAAAAAAATGAGGAAGAAGATTCAGAACTAGAAATGTTATGAAAAGAAATGAAACTTTGCATGCAATCAAACAAATGTTATAAGTATGCCAACCATGCACGGATGTTGTATGCACACATAACAACCATTGGTTATTGATAAAGACTTCCAAACATTGAAGTTCATAGAGCAAAGGGATAGCAGTGAAGTACCCTCAAAAAATGAGAAAGAAGACTCAGAACTAGAGATGTTATGGAAGGTAATGGAACTTTGCATTCAATCAAACTGAAATTCTATGAGTACCCCAACCACGCACGAATGTTGCATGCATACATAATTGGCAGTACACGTGGAAAACAAAATTGGGCACAAGGTGGTTTCCACTTTCCACCCTCTCTCCTGTTTTGAATCGGCGAAAAAAAATTCTAAAAATACAAAATCTTGGACTTGAAAAACATTAGAGCTAAAAAAAAAAGGTTCTCTTTGGTCTCTCATTGAAAGTCTCAGAATTAAAAATTAATTATGACCCTTTAGGATAAAATGATTAGAAAAATAAAATTTTCATATCGGTTCAAACAAATTGAAAATTGAAATACTTAATTTTTTTAGATGTTTTTATATTAAAATTTTAAATATTCTAATTTTCAATTTGTTTGAACTGATGTGAAAATCTTATTTTTCTAATCATTTTATCGTAAAGGGTCATGATTAACTTTCAACTCTAAGGTTTTCAATGAGAGCCTTAAGAGAACCATAGAATCAAATGAAGAGCAGATATTTAATTCTAAAAGCCCTATAGACAAATGTTAATTATGACCCTTTAGGATAAAATGATAAAAAAAATAAGACACTAGTCCGAACATTTTGAAAATTGGAACACTTAATTTTTTAATTATATTTTTAATATATAAACGGTCTAAAAAAGTTAAATATTCTAATTTTTAATTCATTTGAACCGATGCGAAAATTTTATTTTTCTAATCATTTTATCCTAGAGAGTGATAATTAATTTTTAAATCTAAGGCTCTTTCCTTAAGAGAACCTTTTTTTTAAGCTCTAAGGCTTTCCAACTCCAAGATTTTAAAATTTCTGAATTTTTTCCGCTGATTCAAAATAAGAGAGAGAGTGGAAAGTGGGAATGTAACGCCCCGATTTTTTGTGAGCAATATAAAATAATTTCTTAAGAAAATCTTGCTAAATAAATATAATTTTCCAAAATAGAGGTTTAACTATTACAATCCCAAGATAGATTTACTGATTCAAAATATATTAACTTCAGAGCCGACTCTAGTTTTGATACATATATCCCAAGCATACTCGATCTCTGCCATTGGTATTCCTCCTGTGTCCAACTGCTCCTCTATTGAATCTTGTACTTTCTAGCAAATTGATCGCCAAAGCAACCAATTTACCAAAATACAGACGTATTCGTGAGTGATAAATCACCTAGTAGAATAATCCAACCAAACTACCCATCTTATTTTACAACTAGCAAACAAATAATATAATATCGATGCAGAAGAATTAAATAGAAATTTCACACATAACCAATTTATTACTATCCATTAATTAGCCTGACGTGTGATCTAAGATCTCAACCGCGAGATCTTTCCTCCCCAACCACTAGTCATGTCCTGTCTCATGAGATCACTTCCTTTTGCTGTCGCAGATAAATATAAGTTATATACTAAACGTGCATCCCAATAACTATAGACAAAGGGAAAGCTTATCATGTCATGACATAACTAGGGGTCGCCTATCTTAATCATCACTGGACTTCCGCTGGTTTCAAATCATCACTGGACTTCCTGCCAGTTTGGAGACTGGGCCTCCGTTAGTACCTATCTCAATTCATATCTCAAAAACCCCCCTACAGGTAATCTCTAACATCATAAAACTTTTCAATTTATCCATTACCTAGCACCGTCTAGGTGAATTCTATTTGCATACCACCCCATGTCTCTAGGGTTCAATCTAGCATATAAATTCAGAGTCGGAGCAATATACAAATAATCGCAATGATAATTGAAATAAATAATAAGCATAGAAATCATGTAACTTTTTATGAATGGACCGTTGCCCTTAATATTGTATGGCCAAGAAATAAATATTATTAACGGAAATCTTTATTAATAAAGAAAAATAATTTTATTCAATTACTAATAAGTCTAGGCTTGTATTAGTATCTTTGTAAAATACTTTCTTATAATACTAATATAATAGATAAGGGTCAAATAATACTTTACATTATAATGACAGTATCATTTTTTTTTTTGGTAACAATACCCATTTAACATTTAAGTTGCAAAAATAAAAGTAAAACTATTATCACTATCGAGCGCTTTTATACAAATAAGACATTTAATAAAATATATTTAACAAAAACAAAACAAAACGTTTTTTTTGCTAAAGCATAGACTTGAGTAAACTCAGGGGCTTAATCATAATATGTTATGAATTCCAAAATTAATACACTAGATAAGCTAAGGAGGTTAACTCTAGTTTCAGTGTTATTTTTTTTTAAATACCCATGATTATGTACAGTGGGTTTTCGAAACAGGAGCCGAGAAACACCATTTTCAGCCGCGCGACGTCGGGTTGGATTAGTACGTAATCACATACTCCGTACCATACTTAGGAGAAGGTATGGGAGGAATTATAATACCTCGAATTCGATCGAAAAATACAGCGAACGGTTTCGGTGAATTTTAGCCGAATGGAGAAGACGACCGGAACGATAGACTTTAATTCGGGACTAACTTCGGACAAGTGGGTTACGTTGCTGGAATGTATCAAAACTTGGTGGGCGCGGTGTGAACCGAATTCGGGTTTGGGTGAATGCGAACCGAAAATCCACCTCACTTTTTTTTTTTCTTTCTCGACCTCCATGGGCAGAGCTCGGCGGTGGTTTTGTGTGTTGTTATTTCTGGAGGGAGGGAGAGGTATTTATAGAGATGAAGTGGAGTAGGGTGCAAGGAACGAGAGAGGATAAGGTGGCAATCAGGGACAGAGCCAGAAATTTCATCACGCAGGGGCGACCGTGCATGCGAGAAAAAAATATAAATACATATGTATAATCACATAAATACATTAAAACTCAAAATAACATAAATACATAAATCGGTTTAACTAATAGGATCAATCTTGATGAATGTGTCTTGTTTTTCTTTATTATTCATCTTCTTATTTTTTATTCATCACAACTGGACGAATTCGGTACATGGGCTCTCATGTTATTTGATTTTACCAGTCAAAAAATAAAGAATTAGTAGAAGTCTAGAATAACAATTGTGGAAAGACATACTTAACATTTAAATTTCACCAAAATTACTTAGGGTTTTCAAAATATCTTCTCCGTCGCTACTTTCTCGAAATTGCCTTTGAAGTCTTAACAATTGGCCAATTGGGGATGTTTGTGCCAAGAGAGAGATGGGGGATTTGGTGTGCCATTAAGATTTTAGGGCAAAAAGAAATAAAACTGTAAAACACTAAAGCCATCTAACGAAAGATGATGGAAGTTTATTACTTCAATATTCACAATATTAACCCTATAGTTTTATTTTTTTTGTTATATTTTAGCATTTAGTAATTAATGTTGGTATCCTCGTATTTCAAAAGTTACTATTAAATTTTTTTTTCAAAATTCTACATAGGGGCGAGCTTATATACTTTCATAGATTATTATTATTTTTACGTATAATAGTAGTGTTTCTTTTTCTTTTTGCAGGGACGATTGCCCCTACTGGCCCCTCCCTGGCTCCATCCCTGGTGGCAATTGAATTGTTAGAAAAGACAAAAAAGTTAGCTGAAAAATAGAAACGGTCTTGCTATTGTCAACCCACTGAGCTGACGATAAACACACTAGAGATAAGAAAAATATGTATTTCTGTGTACTTTAAATATCCTTTAATACACATTCACACACTTACTATTGTCAGTCCATTGGGCTGATTTTAGAATTTTCCAAATAGAAATAGAGGAATGTTTGGCTTGGTGTGGGGAGGGAGAGAGAGAGAGAGAGAGAGAGAGAGAGAGAGAGAGAGAGAGAGAGAGAGAGAGAGAGAGAGAGAGAGAGAGAGAGAGAGAGAGAGAGAGAGAGAGAGAGAGAGAGAGAGAGATGAGAGAGTAAAAAAAAATTGTTTTGGAAAAAGTTATGGTGCATGTGGCACACAATACACACATGAAATTTATACTATCGTAAAATCTTTATAACTAATTTACAAAAAATAATCATACCAGAATAAAATTTGTAAACCTTATAAAAAAAATTGGGTTGAAAATCTGGGTTGTTAAGGGGAACCACTTTGTGTCCAATTTTGTTTTCCATGTGTACTGCCAATTGTGTGTGCGTGCAACATACGTGCGTGGTTGGCGTACTCATAGCATTTGTGGCAATCAAACTATCTCAATGAAGATAGTGAGGTATGATTTCTTTCTTCTTCTGGATCTTGTTCCCATTATTGATGTGATTATCTCTATTGTTTTTATGCTTGCCATTTACTGTAGCAAACTTTTATTTTTTGATTATTAATTTCCAGATCAGGAGTATATCGTCAAAAGCTATCCTTTCTCTTTCAAAGAAAACTCCATTCCCAAATCCCAATAGGTCAATGTGGTACCCGGTCGTGTGTTTTTCAATATTTTTTCTTACCCCCGAGGTCTTGTTTGTTTGGCCAATAGGAGCAGGATTCACAGCTCCCATGTGCTGTTGGTAATTCTGTTCCATGGGTTTGCCACATCATCTGATCCAAAGGTCCAAATTTATACCGTGCGTTTAATCACATGCAATATCCTTCGTAAGCAAACCTTGAACATACTTTTTTTTTGATCGACAAAAATAACATTTGATTAGGGGGAGGAGAAAGGCTTCCAACCAAAAGTTGGAAACCTATAGTTAGAGGGACAAAGCCCAATAGTTGGTTCTATACAGATTTGATGATTGTTCAAATTTAAAGTTTTTCAGGGTTCAATGTTGAAGTCCCCCATGAGAATGCGCATAATTCAAGTAAGCACCGTGGACAAGCTTGTCGACATGAATACAAACTAAATGAAGAAATATGAATTCTATGTCACTTATGTAACTTTGTGCTCACCGATATAAGAGATGTCTCACCATCCTTTATAAATTGAGTTTGGATCAAGGAGACCAAGAGATTGATTTGCTTATGCTTAGTTGCCATATGACCTGTTTTTGTTTATCTTTACTAGTGTAATGTTCGTGCTTCGCATATTTTCGTGTGCTCATTGGTTTAATTGACAGTCAAGAAGTTAATATAAGTAAAGAGTTATGGGAATAATTTTATAGAAATTTACGAAATGAATGTCAACTCGTAATTCTTGAAAATTTTATATTTGCTCTAACATGACCAGAGACATAATAAATGGATTTTACTCCACCACAAAGTTTTTAAAATTTATAATTCACTTTGTCGTGTTCCCGACTTGTGCCACCATTAAAAATATTTCCTTATTCATTTTTTTTTGCGTACGTTAATTTTCAGCTTTTTGGGCTTTATCTGGGATATTTAAAAAAATATTTAGGTAGAAGTCATAATCTTTTATTTTTAAAAAATTAGGCGGAAAACTAACAAATGAATTTTTTTTTGAATAAAGACATAATAAGAAGAAAATCCAAAAAAGTGAATCTTGATTAGCCTAGTAGGCAATTTTATTGTTGATAGTGCTAAAAACTTTTATATTAGGTTAATGTCTTTTAATATCAGGCACAAGCTCATTTGTTGAGTACGTGTTGCGTTGTGTGTTCAGACACGAGCACAATCTCTAGAGATTGAGAACTTGTTTGTTCTTTATTTGCTGATTCAGGTAAATAGGTCAATGAATACGCTTGGGTAATTTTTTTTGTGTAGTTGAATTCGTTGGGGAATGGTTGATATATTGCACTCGAGTTTAGAATTTATTTGTGTGTGGTAATCATTTGAGCCATGTCTTCAAGCACAGACATGTACTAGTATACAAACGTACATCTTAGGACATACATAAGTCTAGAGAATAGAGAATAAAGTTGGGTATATGGGTTCTTTCTTCAATTATTACCATATTTATCCAATTATTACTTTCTCATTTCTCTTTATCTCTCTCTAATTATTACCCATCTCTTCAATCATTATCCTATTTCTCTCTCCACCCATTACCAAAACTAAACTAAATTAAACTCCCAACCAAATAAAGCCTCATTCATATCTTAGATACTGTAAAAAAATATTTATCTCGTAAGAAATTATCTTGCTCAATACCAACCGTTAAGTTTGTGAAAGACAAAATAAATCGTCTAAATTATCGCTGTCTATGTCGTACTTCTGAGATGGCTATGATATCCGACCATGCCAATTATTTTATAGGACAGTTACTTCATACAAGATCTAAAAGATAAACAATTTCGATCATTATTACGGCCGGAGCCGGAGCAATTTCGATCATTGTTACCTAGCAAAGCTGAACCAAAATGGAGGATAAAGAAGAAAAAAATATCCTATGCCCCAGGGGCACCCAGGCCTCTTTACTATCATACATTATGGTGGTGGGGTCAAAAAAAAGTGCATAGACTTTATCATAATGTGTGTTTGATAAAAATTTAGAACAGTATTTGGCGGTGGTCCAAAGACACTGAGTAATTTCTCATAAAAGAAGTGGACGGGAGCACGGTCGTGGTACTTGCGCTGGAGCTGATGAGGCGAAGCAACAGGGCCAGAGGGGATTTATGAGGTTTTTCATTTCATATCCTCGTTGTCGCAATAAATATAAGCAGCAGCTGCTGCTGATACAGACATACACACACATTTATATATATATATATATATATATATATATATATATATATATATATATATATATATATAGAAAGAGAGAGAGAGAGAGAGAGAGAGAGAGAGAGAGTGAGAGTGAAAAGGAGTTCTAGAGAGAGAGAGAGAGAGAGATGGAGGAAGAAGAGAAGGGGGAGGAGGAGGAGGTGCTGGGTTCGAGCTTGACGATGGATCGGGTGGCGGCGGCCAAGCAATACATAGAGAATCACTACAGAGCTCAGATGAAGAACATCCAAGAGCGAAAAGAGAGGTACGATGTGTTTAAACTCAAAGCAAACAGTAGATGGAATTCCTTGGACAAGATCTAGTTTATATCATTGATTTTTCCTTCTATGCTGCGTTTGTTTTGATGAGAAACTGTTAAGAGCATGTCCAGCCCTTACTCTTTTAGTTGACTCAGAACCGAATTCTGAGTAAAACCCACTAAACTTTGATTCTTTCGGTTATTGTTGTGATTGCTAGACAACCCATTGTGGGTTGCGGGGGGCTCCCAAAGGAGAACAACCAACCTTCGGGGACATCAGATAAAACCTACTAAATTTAGCTCAGTTATTGACTCAAATTCATACGGAATTGAGTTTTACTCAATTTTTTTAATCAAATCAGGGGGGACTTGAGACTCGAATTTCTGAAGGCTTGTTTTGCTCCTCACAATTTGGAAATCAATTGACATTATGAATCTTTGGTTTTGTGTAGTTATTGGGAATATTGTTAATTGCAGGGTTCCCCATTTTCTGTATTTAGAGCAACAGGGAACTTGTTGATTCTTCCATTTTCTTTTACTCCTGGACCAAACAGAGGCATTATAAATTCTGATCAAAGCTCAATGAGCTATAGCCGATGTTATATTGTATAGATTTTTTACTCACCAGAATTACACAAGATTAACTCCCCTACATATTCCATGATACCACAATGATGTATGTAGCTTATATAGGATAAGCCATGCTTATAGTGATTTTTATATCTTGAAATTTAAGTAAGGTATATGATGGTACTTTAATAAGAAATCACCAATGTGAGCAGGGGCGGAGTCAGGAGTTTTGGTTAGTGGGGTTTCATATGCAATGTATTTTTCTATGTACTAGTCCAAGAAATAACTAAATTAAGAGGTTAATTATACTATAGATATACAATAATAATCTAATTTTGCCTTATAATTGGTCTGAAAGACTTATTACATTTGTCAAACAATGCATGATAGCCTCATTCGTAGGACTATTAACTGTCAAAAAGAATGCTTGAAATTTCTATCCATTTGAAGCAATTGGGGGCAATTTAGATGTTTTTTGTGGTGTCTAAAAAAGCAAAATTTGGTTGCAAACTATCAAATGTTATTGTGAAAAATCAAAGTGAGTGGGTCAATTGACCCAAATTGAACCTTAGTGCCTCCGCCCGTGTATGTGAGCATGAATTAGGTCATTTCAATGTGAATTTTGAGGCAGAATTCCTCAATACTCTAAAAAGCCAGGTAGTGTTTGGTTCCAAAATGAGATCTTGTGTGAATTTTATCGTCTTGGTTAGCACATAGCTGAGCAGTTCAAGACAAGACATCACTTGCTTTGATTGGTGAAGAAATCCGATAGTCTTACACTAGGGAAATTTCAAGGCAAAGCTACTTGTCTTTTGTAAGGAATTTTCATTTCTAGACTTATAGTCCCTTTGCCCCGGGCATTGTTTTTTGTATCGTTAATCCATATAATTTCATTCACGTGGGGATTTGCTCGGAAAAATGGTTTCTGAAAGTATATTTGACATGTTCAAAACAGTTAAGGAGTGAATGTGACATCAATCCAATGGTTTCCATTTAATATTGGTTATTTAAAGTCAATTAAGGCTAGTAACTTTTTGAATTTTATTGGTTTATGTGGATAGTTACAAAGTAGTGTGTGTTTGTTGGGACTTGTTTGGGTGAAGAGTTACAATAAGTATAGAGGTACTAAATTGTATAAGCCATACAACGAATCTAGAAAAGAGTTATTGATCATCGCTTTAGAATGATGACCATGATATCTTGAAAATCAGTTAACCAATTTGGGTTTATGCCAGGTAGAGTAACTATTGAAGCAATCTACTTGTTAAGGAGACGTATAAAGAGAAAAGAAAGACCATCACATGGTTTTATAGACTTAGAAAAAGCTTGATAAGTTGCTTACAGATGTTATAGGTGGGTCTTGGAGAGAAGGTTTTTAGAAAAGGGTATATTGATGTGGTCAATGACATGGATGAAGGTGTTGACATTGCTATTAGATCTTACTTGTCCGCTCTTGGTCCTTACCTCTATGCCTTAGTTATTTGATGAATTTGACAATAAATATTCAGGGTACTTGTGAAGCGAGCTCCCATATCGCCTGGGTACCAAAGTAATATAAAATATATAAGCTTGAGGGTACCCTCACTTTAACAGCTAGCTTTTGAGGTTGAGTTCTACCCAAAACTGGGTAACAGTACTATCCCATGGTGTATGTTGCTTAGCGGATGATATAATTTTAGCAGATGAAACTATAAGAGGTTTTAATGCTAAATTAGAAACTTGAAGAGGACCATTGGAGTCAAAAGTATTTAGGATCAGTAAGAGTAAAACGGAGTACATGGAATGTATGTTTAGTGGTAGTCAAAGTGCAAGTATTGACAGAGTGTCCCACAAATTCAGGAATTGCTAAGAAGCGAGCGGTTTAAGTATCTTGGCCTAATTACTAGTATGGATGAAAAGATTGTGGATGATGTAACACATTGTGTACGTTGGATGAATCAAGTGGTAGATTGCTTCGGGAGTGTTGTTATGACCACAGGGTACCCGCAAAGTTGAAGGGAAAATTCTATTGTACTGCTATAAGGCTAGTAGCCATGTTATACGACAAAGTGTTGGGTACTGAGAAATAAAATGCGAGTAAAATGAGTTTGGCTGAAATGGGAATGTTGAAATGGATATGTGTGGTAAGACTTTGCGAGGTAGAATTAGAAACGAAAATCTTCATGAAATAGTAGGGGTAGCTTCGATAGAAGATAAAATAAGAGAAAATAGTTAAGGTAGTTTGAACATGTCTATCATAGATCCGTAGATGCGGTAGTTAAGTGGCGTAATAGGATTAAGGTAGATGGTAACACTAATGGGCGGGGTGGACTGAAATTGACTGAGGCATTAGTTCGGAAGGATCTAGGTCATTGGATATCAGGGAACATGATGCCCTCAACATTGCTCAATGGAGAAAACGGATTTATGTGGCAGACACCAATGGACCAGGACTTAAAGGCTCAGTTTGGTTTCTTTTTGTTCGTTTTGGTTTGTGAAATGTATGTGTGTGTGTGTGTATACATACATAAGTAATTTCTTTTTGCTATGTCGGCCGTCGGGTGTGTGTCCTCATCTTTTATAATTGGTGTGTTTCTTGTCTGTATCTGTTTGTGCTTCTTAGGGCTCTTATAAAACACAAAACTTGAATAGATATAATCATGAAGTAATGTAAACTAAATAAACTTAAGAAGGCACAATGAGTGTACTTTGATTAAGATACTTCATGCATGACACCTACAGTTTTCTTTGTTTTTCTTTCAGTAAGTGCTTTAATTTGTGTATCTTTAACCTTTTGTCATCCGCTCTCAACTTCAAGTTGTATTGCAAATGAATAGAGGTGTGATTTAGTGGAATTTTATCGCACTCATAGCTTGTGCACAGCTTCTTGCTATTACTCTGATACTTCTTCTTGTTTCTGTCATGATTCTTATGAGTTGTTGAGATTATGCAGTCTTCCTACAATCTATGTTCACGATTTATGTACTAAAGTGGAAATTTATTTAGGCGCTTAAGGTGCAGATTTGGAATTTTGAAATGCGAGTATCATATTTTGCTTTGATTGCAGGCGATGGGTGTTAGAGAGGAAGTTGGCTTCTTCAGATGTGCCCAAGGAGGAACAGTTAAATCTGATCAAGGATTTAGAGCGGAAAGAGACCGAGTTTATGAGGCTTAAAAGGCACAAGATATGTGTTGAGGATTTTGAGCTTCTGACCATCATTGGAAGAGGCGCGTTTGGTGAGGTGAGGTGATGTGCATGGGATGCTTGTAATGCAATTTTGTAGCCCATGTTTCAAAAGGTTACATTTCCAAAGGATATGGACTGGTTTAACCTACAAACTGAAAAAAGATACATCTTTGAATTCTGGTATAGGGTTGACTGGTTTAGAAATGTTACTTTCTTATTGCATATCAAACTGTGGGAATGGGATGTTGGCCAAATTTCCTATGGAAGCGAAGACAATTGTAGAAGTGTTTTTGCTTTGGAACCAAGAAAACCTGACACTCGAATTGAGAGTGACCATTTCTGATTGGCTTGGTTTGGTTGGTTCGGTTCTCTCGTGTTTTGTTTAGCATATGCTTGATGCTCGGTTTGCCATAACCAAGCCGAGAATGTACCGTTTACCTGCATTATTTTGATAAGATTTATTGTGTAAGGAATTCTACTAAAAGATAAATCTCCCTGACTTCTGTGGGAACTATCTCTCGGAAGTCTACTTGCTTCTAAGATGTAAGGCCTTGTCCAGCTATTATTACCACTATCTATTCCATATAATTTCCTTTATCCTACAGGTTCGGTTGTGTCGGGAAAAAAAATCCGGCCATATATATGCAATGAAGAAGCTGAAGAAATCTGAAATGCTCAGCAGAGGACAGGTGAGATGAGATACGATACGTTTCTCATATTTAAAGTGTACCAAGTGAGTTAAGCAGGTTTATTAGGTGTTACTTTCTAGCTTATTTCTTTGGTTTAAGACATGCACGTTACCTTTATGCTTGTATGTGACTATGCTGTGGTCTGTGATCTGCTAGCATGCACTCCAGCCCTTAACCAATGCTGGTTTGCATTCAAATTGAAAAACTTAGCCACTTTCTATGATAGCTTGTCATATTGTTTTTGCAGAAGTGCTATCTATGCGCACAGCAAAGTAAGGACAGATCATGCACATACCATTTTCTGGGCCCACCTCGGGTCCCGCAAAGATGATCCAAACCGTTCATTTTTAAAAAAAATTACTTTTTATGAGTTCCTGTAAAAAATTAGCTCAATCGAAAACCGGTAAGGGCTTTTTCAAAATTCGTACGGCGAAACCTACGAACCAGTTTCGCCTTGGAAATTCTGAAAAAGCTCTTGCTGATATCCTACTAAGTTGATTTTTTTATAGGAACCCATAAAAAGATGTTTTAAGAACATTGAGCAGTTCGGATTATCTTTGTGGGATCTAAAGTCGGACCAACAAAATGGTATGATCTGTTCCTAAAAATGTGTGTAAAGAGACTTTTTGTTGTTTTTATGGGGGCACCATTCCCGCAATAAATCAACCTGGTATAGTGGTATGCTCTCGGGACTTAGCTGCAATTTTCTTTGGATTTCTCCATCCAACTCTTAAAGATATGAGTATAGGACCTGTAAATCCATGGTGGCAGTTGGTGACATATGTGCTCTATTGAGGCGGTGTAAAATTCTCTCCCCCTTTCTAAATTTCTATCTCATTATTTTGATGCTTCTGAAGAAAGCAGAACATGATTTTAATAGATATCTCATTGCAGTTGGCTATAATTGCTGCTTCTAAATTTTTGGGTGTTGATATGTATTGTTGTCTTCTCTAAGTCTCCTTTGAACTTATGATGTAACTGAATTTTTTGATTACTGATGGCACTTTGATTACTTAATTCAGAAGGCTAAAAATTTATTTATTTGTTTCTTTTTCGGGGACTAGGGGAGTAATATGAAAGGAACTTATAGGTGTAGGGATGAGCTGTTTGGTTGCTTCTATATATGCTCACGATGCTACTGGAATTCAGTTCTACACATGCAATGTATATGTATTCTCTGTATGAGGAACTTAAAGGGTTCTTGACTCCCTTATATGCTCTGTCCATTAAGTGATTCTAAGTATTATCTCTTTCACAATTTGCATTGTTTGTGACTTGCTGCTTTTATTCAGTATTCAGTACTCACTTTCCCCCCCGTAGGTGGAACATGTCAGAGCTGAGCGAAACTTGCTGGCAGAAGTGGCCAGTCACTGCATAGTAAAACTGTACTACTCATTCCAAGATGCAGAGTACTTGTATCTAGTTATGGAATATCTGCCTGGTGGTGACATAATGACCCTGCTGATGAGAGAAGACACATTAACTGAAAATGTTGCTAAGTTTTATATTGCTCAAAGTGTCCTGGCTATAGAGTCCATTCACAGACACAACTACATTCACAGGTTGGTGTTTGCAATACCTGCTGACGTGTTAACAGTGCGCCAGATGTTTTAATCTTCTGGTGACATCAGTTTATTCTGTTATCTGCTGTGAGGATGTAGACAATTGTTGACCTTTGTTCATTTTTTTTTCCAGAGATATTAAACCTGATAACCTTCTCCTGGACATTAATGGTCACATGAAACTCTCAGATTTTGGTCTTTGCAAGCCACTCGATTGTAGAACTTTATCGACTCTCAAAGAAAATGAACCCATGGATGATGAAAATTTGAGGGAACCGATGGACATTGATTCATGTATTCCTGATGCGGATAATGGAAGTCATTGGAGAAGTCCTCGTGAACAGCTTCAACATTGGCAGATGAACAGGAGGACTCTGGTATGCCATTATAGAAATTGAAGTATTATTGTAGCTGATCTTTTATGAAGTACGGAGCTAGGTTTGAGAGTGATGCAGCCGTGAATTCATGAAGAATATAGTAATTATTTAATTAGCTCTTGATTAGGAAATTTTGTGATTTCATATTCTTAGTCTAGAATTATTTATTTCCGTACTTAGGTAGGTTGATGTGATTTTCTTTTTATTTAGTATCTTAGTTAACAAGGAAGTAGTTTCTTAATTTCAATTTACCTTTTTAGTATTACTAGGATTGATTATAAGTAGAGTTGTAAGTCCTAGGATTATTGAGTTTTTGATGATTAATGAAATTATAAAGAGTGTTCTCTTTTATGTCAAATTCTTTGGTATTCTACGGAATCAACAAAGTGTTTGATGCCTTTATTCCTGGGTATTCTTTGACTAAACAGGTTTAGAGAAGGATTTCGATTTCCGGGTATTCGTTACGAATCAACGGATTCGGACTCAATTTAGTAGTTCTGTGTTTCAATTGGCCCGATCTCCTTTTTCAACACGCCTCCCTGCATCAGAGAGCATATTTGTAGGCATGCTAATTAATTCCTTCACAATATTTGTATTGTTGGCTGGTTGTAGGAAAAGTAGAAACATGACTGTCTAACTATTATGACATTGCACTTCAAACAAGATGACTTCATATGTCTCCCTGTCATTGAACTTTCGTGCCGTAGTTCTATTGGGTTTTACTTTTAGAGCTGTACTACTATAATTACCAAGTCTCTTTGAATTTGAGATCTAAGAGATCTCTAACTAGGGATTCATTCTCCCATCACTATGATTTTGTGGATTTAATATCTTTATTACGGATTACCTTTATCTTTCTTATATCTAATCTTGTGCTTTTTACGTCCTTAAAGTTTTATTATTCAGGGTTTTCATTTTGATCAAGATTATGTACTGATTGAAATCCTTCTCTTGTTAAATATGTTTCTCAAAGTTAATTATGTTGTATATCTGTATACATATTTCTCTTGCTAATAGGTTCTTCTTTTGTCCCTATTTTAGAAGGCCCTCTGGACTAGAGGAAGTCCTTGTTAATTCTTGGAAAAATAGGGTTTAATAAAGCAAATCAAATGAATAGATAGAGTCGAAGTTACGACACAGATAGGGGTGCCGACTCGGAAATTAGTTACTGAGGTTGAGCAGTCTTAATTTTAATACAGAATTTGCAAATGAATACGGGGGTGGGCCACCTTGAAGAAACCCCTCGGTTTTTAGGGGGGTCTGGTTGAAAGACTGGCTGGCCCTCACCCGACTAGAGGGCTGAGACATTGATCTTCAAGCTTTACCTTATTCTGATCATTCGGAGGGTGATCGCAGGGTCACTGAATGAAGTCCTCCATTTGTTTCAGAGGTGCTGACCTTGAGCGATGCAGAGATGATATTTTCCTAAAATTTAGATGCCCCAAAATTTAAAATCAATCCACATAGAACTTTTGTACTCCACCAAGTTTGACTAATTTTTTCAATCCCTTTTTGCAATGAAACAAAAAACTCAGCACCAGGAGTTAGAAATTTTCGAAGAACCCCACGTGTAGAAGCTAGTATTCTACATATTCTTTCTTGTACTAGATAGTGGTCCTATACGCATTTACTTGATATATGTGCTGAGCTACTTTAAGTTGTCAATCCCTTAATTCTTTTTGTTCTTTTGTTCACTCCACCAACTTTCTGGTTCTTTCTTTTGGTTTTGGAGGCATTTTCAACAGTGGGCACACCAGACTATATTGCCCCGGAGGTACTTCTGAAGAAGGGATATGGAATGGAGTGTGACTGGTTAGTTCTTTTTGTTTGGTTTCATCTTTACTTCTTTTGTTATTAATTACTCCTTCAAGAACAACCCGAGCCAACACCTAAATCCGCCATGCTCTACAACCAAAGCCATGTTCAAACTCTGCAACGGGGTTGTTCCCTGGATCATGGAGCTAAAGGACTATGCTTCAAGACGTTGAATCAGATTTTGTGCTAGTGGTTCATGAGGCGATTGAGATTAAATCAGTGTGTGTACTGACGGGGAACTTGGCGGTGTTTCTGTGTCTCTGGATTGTGAAGTGTATATGGGTTTTGGGTTATTTGATGGCGGAGTAGGTTAAGAGAAGATGAAGGCAATTGGATTACTGTCTTTTGTAGTTTGACTTTGACTTGAAAAGTTTTATCCATGCCAACACTCAAGGTAAAGTGCACAATGGTAAAAAAACACATGCAAACAAAATGCCTTTTCCAAGCAAGATGGGTTGGAGTGCTCGAAGTCCGAGCTACAAGAGAGTAAAGTGGATTTTGCCCTCAAAAGAAATGTTACACAATGTTTGCATCACGTAAATTCTTCTTGATTTTATATTTTGCAGGTGGTCCTTAGGCGCAATCATGTATGAGATGCTCGTTGGCTACCCCCCATTTTACTCTGATGACCCTATAACAACTTGTCGGAAGGTAATAGTCTCTGCTCGTTGGTCTGGTTTAGTTTTGTAGTTTTTATCATCAGTGAAGGATGTGACATTCACTTCCATAGTTTATCTTGGGTGGAGAATGGATTGTGCTGTATGTAGTCCAATGTTGTTGTTTATTGAGCTAGATGCATGCTTGGTCAAAGGGGATTGTATTGTTTGTTTTCTATTTGATCTAATTGCTAGATTTTCTTGTAATAAGGTTAAATTCCAGATAATTTTCTGAGTGTCACAAGTAAATAGTGGGGAGTGATGTAGGACAAGGTGGGAATTTTGGGGTTCATATGGGTTAATAAAAGGGTAATGGTCAATGCATGAAAGAGGGGAGGGTAATGGTCAAAGCATGGAAGATGGGGTTTTTAGGGCTAAGAACTGTAATCTTGAATAGCAACCGGGGTGTTTTTTGCCAAATTGGGAGATGAATGACAAAAGTAACAAACTCAAATAAAGCTTCGATGGTTGTCAACAATTTCATGTTATCTTGCTAAACAGTATCTGTAATGATGGAAAATGATATGCAAATGCAGTTTGACTTCTCAATTTGTGGGTTGACTTAGGTAGCACTCTTGAATTGCATTTCCATGGATGGAATAGAAGTCTTCCCCGTTAGCAATGGTTGGGTTTTCTGGGATTTATATGTCTGTGATGAATGCTGTGAAAATTGTAGCCTCTTTCTATTAGTCTGTTCTTAGCTGCGTGTGCATCTTAAATTTCATTGTCAGTTTGATTTGCTGTAAGGATAGGCGAAACATATCTTGACACCTTGTCTACGAATAAATTGGCAGATTGTTCACTGGAGAAACCATGTAAAATTTCCAGAAGATGCAAAGTTGACACCTGAGGCAAAGGATCTCATCTGTCGGTTGCTATGTGATGTTGAGCACAGACTTGGTACTGGAGGAGCAAACCAGATCAAGGTATGCTTTGCCATACCTTAATTTGGTACCTATTTATGTTTCTTTTGGTTTAATTCGCATTTACTTTGGATAGAAGTGCTTTCTTTTAGGCTCATTCTTGGTTTTTATTTTTTCTTATGTTTTTGTACGTCAGGCGCATCCTTGGTTCAAGGATATTGTATGGGATCAACTATACGAAATGGAGGCAGCATTTAAACCAGAAGTTAATGGGGAATTAGACACCCAGAACTTTATGAAGTTTGATGAAGTAATCCCAAACTCACCCCTTCTCTTATTGATTATAGTGTTTCTCTCACTATTTATTTGCTATAATGTTAGTTATCCGAAATCCAAGTCTGCTGGAGGGTCTTATGCTTCTACATAAGCTAGCCTTTTAGAGACAGTTGTGCAATACTTGAGTAATTAATGTGGATTTTGCTTACTCTTAAAGGTTGAAGATCCATTAAATTTCTGGTGATCAGAAATTTTTTGTGAGATTTTGATGTCCCAACACTTTTCCAGGTTTTGTTTAACCTTTATTTGCCACTTTAACTACAAAAACCTGGCCCTGCCCTGCCCTGCCCTACCCAGTCTAGTATTGTTTGCTTTGCCCCATGTGTCCAACACAGGGCTTTATTCACCCAAGTTTCCATGAAAGAAGGCTTATACTAGGAAGGTCCAAAGCATTGATTTACATGGCATTAGACATTCTCCTTCCCTGCCAAAGTGGGATGTGTCATCACAAAAATCTATCCTCTTAAATGCTTGATGTCCCGATCACCTTGCCCAGCTCTGTTCTGTGGTTAGCATTCTGGCATAGCAGGTCATAAGCGACCACAAAGTAGCATATAAGCGGAGTGGGCTGAGTGGACCCAACAATTTTTCAATCCGGGGGACCAGAGTTGGCTATTGATAGCACAAATTTTTGCACTGGTCTGCTCAGTATGATAGTGTTGGCTTTACCCACCATGCCCGAAGCATGCGTACCCAACGTACATCCACGTTGCTCACATATAGCTTTGTTCTTCCCAAGTTTCTCTCTCACCCGACATGGGGCATCAGATTAACAATATCCAGAAAACTCTTACCTTAATTCATATCCTAACCTTGATATTTTAGCCCTATGATCCCCTTGTTATCCAGAAAGCCTAGATTTTCTCATCAAACAATACACCCCTGCAATTTTTTTTTGACCCAGAACAATATCAAATCTTAACAATTTTGTTCACTATTCTAGCCTCCAACCCTGTAGCCGACTTTCAATTCATTAAACTCTCTATGAAGCAGTTATACGGGTACAAGAAAAGATAGTGGTACAATAGGGGTATGCCATTACGAAAAAAAAGATATGACTAATGTTGATAGTTCATAAATTTTATGTTTTTATATTTTGTTTTTGCCGAGCGTATGATTTTATAGTAATAGTGCATTATATGAAGTACTTGGAAATTTATGTGCGAAAATACTTAAATGCCTTAGTTGATTAAGGATCCAATCTACAAACCATTGCTGAATTTCAAAAGTAAGTTATGTTTGATGTGAGAGGTTAATATAAAGCACAAACCAAGTGTGCACAGACTAGAGCTTGCTGCATTTCAATGATGTAATAACACAGTTCAATGTCAGTGGGAGCTACTCGTATTTGTCATATCCTTGTCACCTTTGGCAGTTATCTACTATTACTACTTAGTATCTCAGAGAATGTATTACTACACTCCTTCAATTGATGGAGAGACGTTGATGTTTGCGTTTCTTTTTGCTATTTCAATTCTTAGATTCTTCTCTGCATTTTTATTTTGCGCTACTGACTGACTTAGTTCTCTGGGTTTGTTATCAGTTGGATACTCATATACCACCAAGAATTGGCTCGGGACCCTCACGTAAGGTATGTAACTGGGCATGCTAATATATTTCGATTTGTGCACTCATGGGATGAGGAATAAGACCTCAGAAATCATCATCTTTTTGTTCATACATTTAAAGGAATGTCTAACTAATACTTGCATAATATAAGTAGTACCACATTACTCAAAGCCAATAGACATTTCCACTATAAAGGGTGGGTGATTCTAATTGGGGAAGATTGAAACAAGTAACAAATATCAATGGTCTTCCAGATGACGCTTTCCCGCTGCTTAGGTACCTATGGCTTTTAGTTCTGTCATCTAGGTGTCCAACAGTTAAACTGCTGGGATGGAGGAAGAAAACATCTTCCGTGTGAGAAAGGAATATATGACCTTGTGAATTTTCCCGTTTTGCTTTTTTGAAGTACTTTCTAGTGAGAAACGGATACTACCTTTTGCTTTTGTTTACTTGAGGAACAGAAGTATCCAAAACTCCATGTTTGGAATTATTGCCGCAGTTAGCTCTTAGGAAATGTAGATATTATATCTTGTTTCACCGGTTCTTAATGCAAGTACAATAACATGGCAAAATCTCTGAAGTATCCTTTTCCAGTTTAATTGTTTTTTATTTTTACTTTTATGAAGACCTTCATATTGTTATAAATATTATGATTTACGTCGGGAAATGGCTCGGATATAGGTTATGGTGGTGGACTATTTGTGAAGCTCATATTGGGTGCAAGTTTGGATCTGATAGGGTTGTTGCATATGCATAGAGGTTTGTCGCACCCATGGGGTAAGTACTTGGGAAGTGTTCATGAAATAGGAGGCTGACTTGGTTAGGCGTATTTATATCCAAAACATTTTCATAACTATTACATATAAAACGGAAGCCATGCTAAGTCTTTCATAATACATGTGGCTTATAGATTGAGGGTCCATTTTGGAATATCATTTGGTAGGGCATTTGGGGATTGCGAATTGGATGTTGATAAGCACTTTTGGGGCAGCTCTATATTATTTAGGATTATTGACTTGAAGCAACCAACTCGAAAACTGTTGGCAATCAGTGGAGAGGCCACAAAATTCATATGCTAGTTTTGGAAGTGATAAGTAAGTAGTGTGGTAAAAGCTCTAATTCCTTGCAGGTTTGAACCCTGGCTTGGATGTTTAGGTAACTAGTGAGCGAGAATGTAGGGGCCACTACAATACAAAGTGCATTTATGGCACAAAATATGCATTGAGAGTTTGAAGTATAAAGCGAGGTCCGTCATTGTACAAAAATACTCTGGAACTGGCTACCCAAGCCGAGCTGGAAGACCAGAGCTGTTCCATGTTGCCGGTGGCATCTCGTTTTCTGGTATAGTTCGTCTATACGAAGAAGATATTGAATCTCGTCCTCTCGCTCGGCATTTGTTGATTGTACGAGATATATCAAATTGCAGAAGCGAAAAACAGATTGCAAACTTGATCTTTATGTGTCTTTGGTCGAGTTGGTCTTTGTTTAGTGAACCTTCCTTTATCCGAGATGTCGTGACCTCTGCTTCCACTATGGAAAGATACTGGAAGGGATTCTTCTGGCTCTCAATCCATAAGGGGTAGTGTGCCTGGGGTCTGTCATCAGGGTTGAAATCAGATAACGCGAAAATGAAATGCGCAATAAACGAAATGCGTAATAAGAGCAACGATTGCTCGCTCTTAGCTTCTTTTTGAGTGACAGCTCTTTAGATTCAGCGAATTATCAGCAAATATTAGGAAGAATCCAGTAGTCTCCTCCCCTTGCAATATTTAAGTCTAAAGGCAGCCAGCCTCACCTCAATTGCTAGCTTTTGGGTATCCAAGACCGTGTAACGTGGCATCAGAGGCCAGAGTACCAGAGAGGATAGGGTGTATCCCTGCTTGCATGCGCAGGTGCTGCCGAGGGAACACTCTGTGTGTGGCGGAGGGCGTGAAGCGAAGTCCCACATTGCATGGATACAAAAACATCATGAGCAAAATGGAGATGGGAGGGGAGTCTCACCTTAGTAGCAGGCTTTTTGGGTTGAGTTCTACCCAGGACCGTGTTATGGTAGTGCCATTTCTTCTAATGACGGCTTTGGTGCAATCCTGAGTACCAATAATTGGGAAAAGGGAGGTTTCTTCCAGTTCAAGTGGTGTTTTATATTGGTGATGCATGCACAAGCGACTTTAAGGTGTCAGTGGATCGTATATTGTTGCAGTTTAATGATAGTGCCATTTCTTCTGATGACTGCTTTGGTGCAATCCTGAGTACCAATAATTAGGAAAAGGGAGGTTTCTTCCAGTTCAAGTGGTTTTTATATTGGTGATGCATGTACAAGCGATTTTAAGGTGTCAGTGGATCGTATATTGCATTGGGATATGCCAGAGAGTTGGCTTCATCAATTTTGGGATCATGGGTGTCATGTGAAGATGGAAAGGTCTGGAGGGTGGCTCACCTATGTGTAACTTGAAGGTTTTGTGGAGAAAGAAATTGGAGTATTTTTGAAGGAGTACTACAGATTACTATACATAGACTTTAGTTGACTCGTCTGTTGTATTCACGTTTGGTGGAAGGAGGGGTTTTGTAAATCCTTTCTTTTGTAGTGAATTTTGTTGGAGATATTTACATTCTGGGGAAAGACTGGCGTTTTGCTTTCTTTTACCTCTCTCCTTTTCTTTCGGTGACACGCTCTTGTCACTCCTTTAACGCATTTAAGTCAATAATAACAAAAAAAAGCCTGGTTGAAAGCTAATTTTAAAATCAATATCATCTCGAAAGCAGCTAGCAGGCAGGCTTATTTGTATAATTTTCACAATTTAGCAAACAAAGAAAAAGTACTGATCATGAAATATTAAAGCAATCAGAAAATTGATCTATAGAAATTAAGTACTACTTGAGAAGTGCTGCCAAACAGTAATGCTTTATTATGCAATCCCTGAAAGTTCCCCGATCATTTCATGGGTATCTTTTGATGCTGTGTTGAGCTATATATTGTTGAACTTCTCCAATATTTTTTTTTGAATGGCAAAAAGAAATTTTATTGATCTCTGAAATTGTTACAAAAATTAAAAGGACAAGGGAACTTCTCCAATATTGCCGCAATAGTAATTACAGAGTTATCCTTATAACTGTAAGAGGCATATATCACAAGTTGATGTTATTGTAGTGTCCCCCGTACTACTATTCTACTTTTCTTACTGGATAAATTGGGCGCTGTCATAAATAATTCTGCTGAGCTCAGTTCATTGTTTTTACTTGGATTGCAATAATGCAGCTACTATTATGCATATTTGCAGTTTAAAACAAGTTAATGAAGTGATATCTGTATCAAATGTACTTGTATACTACGTTCTTCAACCTTTCTAGCAAATATTCCAATTTTGTTTCATTATTTTGTATTCTAATGTAACTCAATGGCTTATGCTAGCACCCAGAGTTAGATATTCCAGGCATTAGATGATTCTTTGATATAGAAAAGCCTCCAATCTTTTCCTCGTCACTTTTGTAGATGCTATTAACTCCAAGAGATTTAAGTTTTGTGGGTTATACATACAAGAACTTTGATGCTGTCAAAGCACTACGTAATTCACCAGGTATGTTATTCTGTTCTTCTCGAGTACTTGGAATATCTATCATTTGTACACATGCATGTATTGCAGCTCCATAGCATGTGGATTTTTGTTACTAGTTTGGGATGTTTGTTTTCATAAAAAAGACTATCCCGTTGCCAGCTCGCCACTCTCAGGCCACCTTATATGACTGCTCCCTTGATGAGCTGTTATAGACTATTTTGGATGAGCTTGAGGCCTACCACATACAGGTGGGATCAAAGCACTGTATTAATGAGCTTGAGTTTGGGATGTTTATTTTTGCACAAGTGAATGACAGTACCAATTTAAGCTTCAAAGGAAAGAGTCCCTTTAATTATGGACTTTTAGGCATGCAAATTTGTTGGACAGTTGAGAAGGATTTTGGAAATCGGAACATGGAAGCATATTCAGTTCTTTTGTTTTCTGTTGCTTAAAGATGGTAAAAGTCATCATGTCAAAGAACATCATCTATTCTAATATATAAAGGGAGAACCCTTTTTGGTGTAAATATTTTGTGAAGCCATGTCACAAAAGTAATTTCCAATTTTGTCCCCCCAAAAAAAGGATGTTCCCTTTCTTCGGAGCATGCAATAAACTAACTGCTTGGGTAAAATTGTAAAAGCACCTCACCCCAACCACCATACGTTCTCGAACTAACTACTTCGGTCAATTATATCTTCACCCTTATCCATAAACAATCTATACCCCCATCTCAAACAAAGTGTCTCGAGTGAATTATACGTAATTAGGAATAGAGTTCGAAAGGGTACCAGAATTTGGGTATGTAGAACATCAATTATGACATCTCTTTCAAGACTTGGTTGATTATTGGCCCCTGAAGATCCAAATAACTCAATCGGTGAGAACTTTAGTATACCTTATAGTTGAGTTGAAGATTCTATATTTTTTGTTACAATGCTTCGATTAGCATTTATCAATCCTTTTCCATTCGCAGTGACTTTTCTTTTTCGTATGTAAATTGTAGTATGCTTTGTCCATCTTTTATGTTCCTGTTTTTTATTGACCAAGAGGTCGAGGCGCATACGATGCGTGTGCAAGTCGAACTTTATATATTTTGTCAAAATTCGATCAAACAACAAACGAGAAGCTATTGTGTATATTTTGTCGAAATTTGACTTGCACACGTATCGCGTGTGCCCCGGTCTCTAGTCTAATAAGCAAAGACAGTGAATTATCAAGAATATTAAGCAAATAGCTTTCTTAGGCGTGTTTGAAATGTACTCTGGGCAAACTATTTTTCACTTCAATGCTGTTTATGCATGCTCATTCTAATTAAATGGTAGATCTTAGACATTGTGGATTTCATCCTTTTTATTCTTGCAGATGTTACAAGAAGTACATCCCCAAACCGGCCATCATCCCCTGATGTTATATTCAGTAATAGATTCTCTTCCATGACGACCACATTTCTCTCATTTTTCGCGAGTAGTATTCTTAATTACAAATGTGTCTTCAGGTGATCCCAAGGCAGACTATACAACAAGAGGGAGATCCGAGGAAACAGATGTGGAGATGTACTGTGATGCAGTGTTGCCATAAACATAAACCGGACATCTGGATGGTTGCACAACCCCTTTTATTTTATGGTGGGTTGGCATGCATCTTCCAGATACTGTAACCTAAGTGTATAGAAGTTTTGGGACACTTCATAATAGCTCGATGACGATCGGGTGGTTAGAAATGTGATACTTTTCAGTTCCCCGGTAGAAACTATTGGTGTAATAGAACGTAGAGCAAGGAAATGTGGGATTTGTGTCCTGGCTGCCCAGGTTGGCAGGAGAGAGCTTGCCTTCTCTCGTGGCAGTTTCTGGTCAGACTTTTAATGGGTGAACTACTGATATATTTGATGCCTGTTTCCATAGGAGAGACCCTTTGTCGTGTGAGATTTTGCAGGCAGAACTCTAGAAACAATTTCTAATTCTGGAAGCATTTTTACCGAAGTATTTTTAAGTGGATTCATTTTAATTTGTGACAATTAAATTATGTGTATTGATGGAAAATTTTAGGAGCTATTTTTGATATTTTAGCTTTTAAGAAGTTGAGTGTTTGTTAAAATTCTTATCAACAGAATATGGAATTATAGGGATTACTGGGAGTTGGAAAAGGGTGTAAAATTTGATTTTGATTATATTTTAAAATTTAATCGTTCTAAAAGTTAGTAATTTTTAACTTTGTTGCAGTAGTATATTTAGAATCCATAATCTATTCTTGCATGTATTCCTTCTCAAACGAGAAAAATCTATTCTTCTATTATCTATTGTAATATATAAAGAGAGCCCCTTTTGGTGGGGTCCCTTTGAAGCTGACTCACATTTTAGCCTTTCAAAATTGCCACAGCCAAAGCATTAAATATAATCAAAGGAACACAGATTGGGCCTAATGGAGTTATCCTATCTAATCTACAATTTGCGAATTTGCGGATGATAAGATTCTCTTTTGCAAAACAACGATAGAGTGGAGTTGGCTAATATAAAAAGGGTTCTAAGATGTTTCCAGCTTATGTCAGGCTTGAAATTTAATTTTTCCAAAAGTTGTGTGTGTGGTGTTAAGATTTATAATCAGGATGTGAAAGATTTTGCTCATGTGATGGAGTGTAAAATCGAGACATAGCCGATCAAATACTTGGGATTGCCTTTGGGTGCTAATCCGAAAAGGATTAAAACTTGGGAACCAGTCTGGGACAGGATGGGTAAGAAGCTGAGTGCATGGAGCAGGAGATTTAATTCAACGGGAGGTCGACTCACTCTGTTAAATTATAATTTTGGTCATCTACCTATTTATTACATGTCTATTTTCAAAATGCCTGTGGCTATAGCACAGTTAATTGAGAAATTACAAAGACAATTTTTCTGGGGTGATTCGGTTGATAAGAAGAAACTGCACTTGGTGAAATGGGATGTGATCGCTAAGAGGAAAGAGAATGGAGGTTTGGGAGTGTAGAATCTGAAGACTCAAAACCTAGCGTTGCTTGCAAAGTGATGGTGGAGGTTTAGTAACGACAAGGATTCCCTATGGATGAAGGTTATCCGAGGAAAGCACAATCTTGTCCAGGGCTGTTGGCTGCCCCATCTCCCTGCTTCTGGACAGATCATGAATATATGGAGAGATATTTGCTCCATAGGGAATGCCTCTTCGTCTATTGGTCCTATAATTCAAGAGGGATTTAAAGTGCAAGTGGGCTCTAGACAGAAAACTTTGTTTTGGGACCTCGTTTGGCTAGGGGATGTAGCACTCAAGGAAGTATACCCCAGACTTTATTTAATTTCTACTCAAAAAGGGCAAGTGGTCAGCGCTATGAAGGAAGAGGGTGGGGCTGGCAAATGGAATTTAATTTTTGGAAGGCATTTGTATGATTGGGAAAAATGCCAAGAGGAGGAGTTGCAACAAAGATTGCATAGTATAGTATTGGACCCATCCAAACAGGACTCGCTGCAATGGAAATGGACAACAGATAAATGTTTCTCAGTGAAATATGTGTATGGACAGTGGAAGCAAGAAGTCCAGGTTGGAGATGAGGTGTTAGGGTCATTATGGAAGAACCTAAGTCCACCAAAGGTGGAAATCTTCTCTTGGTTGGCTTTACAAGGTATGGTGGCTACTAGATCAGTACTTGCCAGCAGAAATATGATTCAAGAGGGTCAATTGCCACTCTGCCCTCTATGTTCTCTCTTTGAGAAAACCCAGTGGCGGACCCAAGAATTTGAAATAGTGGGGGCACCAATTTTTTGTATAACCGTAATATATGAGTTTTAGTTAAGTACATTCACACCAAATAATTTTAGCATTCATAATAAAGTGACAATTTTAAAGTATATATGTATTTTAATAATCAGCTACTTGGGCAAACTTGTGCACCCCAATTATATGCGTCAAAACAAAATTAACACATGTTCTCCATTTATTTTTCTATTATTAACTCTACATGTACAAGTTTCATGGACCAAAAATATACAAAAGCAATGTAAGGATGCATATTTTGTACTACACAAATGATTGGAGACGTTAGGAGAGTGGAGGAAAACCTTGGTTAGGTTACTGTTAGAATTTTGAGGAAAAAAACAAAGAAATGCATGAGGGTGAAGGAGACTCAAACTCACCCTCTCTTGGTCACAATCCCAACACCTTACCAACACACCAAACAATGCTACTTGCATTTATCCCAACATATATAACATATATTATATGTATACAAAACAGGAACTTTTTTTTTAAAGGGCGTGGGGGCACATGACCCCACGTGTCCCAAGGTGGGTCCACCCCTGAGGAAACCCATGAGCATCTATTTTTGCATTGTTTGTCTTCTTGGAACACATGGTCGATTATTATGCAGTGGTGACAATTGGTATGGGTTTGTCCTTCTTTGGCAGACTTAGCAAATTGGTAGTTTGGCAATAGTTTTTGAAATTTGGAAAGGCACATTTGGGTGGTGACGTTCTTTGCTACTTTGTGGTCTTTGTGGCTTGAGAGGATTGACCTCATATTCAACAATGTAATAAGGTTAGCGAGTGAGGTTGGGGATCTAGTCAAGACAAGGGTAGCTATGCGGATGAAAACAAAGTTCGACATCAAAGTATATTCGGTGGAGGATTTTAAGAGCTTTCTCGGTGGAATCCACAAACTAAAGCTTTAAGTTTGGGCTTGAGGTGTTGTATCATCCAACTTTCGGTTGGATGCTCTTTCTATGTTTTTGTTCGTTGTTGTGTGGGTGAGTAAGGGTTGACTCACTCTTGTTTTTACCCCTTTCGAGTTAATAAAATCGTTTCGTTTGCCGAGAAAAAAAAAATAATTGCCACAGTCAGAGTATATTACAGTGTACTTCACCACTACATCCAATAACCGTATGGGCAAAATAGTAAAATACCATGGACACAACACACCCATGTACAAACCTTTAGTGGTTATCAAACTGCGGAACAATTTACCATACTCCAGAACTGTTCATCCACAAAATTTCTATGATGCCCCAATGTGATATTGGGGCATCATGCCCCTATTTAATAAGGACCATTAGATCAGGTTTTAGGTTAATCTAGGCCTTTGGATCAAAACCACTTTTAAAAAGTAAGGTGGTTTTGAATTTTTTCAGTCAAAAAAAGTCATTATATTTATCATGAACATTGGCTCTTCTTACCATATTTTATGTTGATATTTACCACAAAATAAGGCATACTTACCACAACTAAAAGCTGTACTTTAACGTTTTTGGGTGTTTTCAAAATGATTTTTAACTGGTATATAGTAGGTTAACAGAGGAGAGGGGGATGGATCCAAGAATTGAGATTAAAAGAGAACATCCAAGGATTTAAAAAAAACGGGGGCATGATGACCCAATACTGCTTTGGGGCATGGTAGCGTTCATTCTCCATTCTCTGTTTTTGTCCCGTAGTGAACTGTTTCTCTGTCTCATTGGAAGCTTTGTCATTGCAATATTGTGGATTAAGTGATTCCGTATAAAACCTCTGTGTACACTTTTGGGTAAAAAAGGTACTCTCTCTCTCTTCTCTCTCTCTCTCTCTCTCTCCGCATCACGTGTTCATTCAAAGTGTTCATCTGTGCAATTGACCACTTTTTCCATATGTGTCCATTACCAAGTTTTTCCTGCCCGTTCAGGAAAAGGAAAACACTTTTAAGATGTTCGAGTTTTTTTAAAAGAGATTTCCTAATTTTAAATTATTAATTGTTCAGTTTTCCAATTTTTACCATCCAACACATTTTCCACATAGGTCGAGTTTTAGTTTTCCTAATTTTAAATCAGTAAAAAAAAGGGACAAATTTAAGCTGTCAATTTTTTTGTTCAATTTTCCTAATTTTACCATGCAACACATTTCCACATTTAGGATGTTGGATTTTTTTAAGTTTTCCTAATTTTTGATTAGTAAAAATAAGACACATTTAAGCCGTTGATTTTTTGTTCAACATATGTTGAGTTTTTGTTTACATTTCCTAATTTCTTTTTTAGTTTTTTAAGGTTACCACATGTGTTTGTCTACTTTTCCCGAGAAATCAATACATATGTATCTGTGGGACCAATGCATTTTCCATCCTTTGCTATTGCAAGGGATAAACAAAGACTAGGGGCCGGGTATAGATGATGCATATGCAAGTCGATTTTTGACATTCAGTCAAACAATAAACGGGAAGTTTTTGTCAAAATTTGAAAAAATTCGATCAAACAATAAATGGGAAGCTATTGTCAAGTGATTTCAGTGCAACCAATTTTTGAAGCCCTGATATAAAAGTAATTTCTGTAATTGCCCCTTCAAAAATTTAACTAAGGGAATTTGCACCTACACACTCTGTACGTTTTTTATTTGCAGAGACATCCCATTACTTCATTTTTAGTCACTTATTACACCTGCTGTACGTTCATGTAAAGTGCAACTGTTAACAAACCTGTTAATATTGACGGAAAAGTGAGTGGCAGGAGTTTTCCCCCCAAAACCACTTTTGTAATGCCTAAAATAACCTTGCAAGCCATTTATAAGGCTTATGAACTTCCCTTTGCCAAAAAACAGGCAATGTTTGTTTACCCTCAACCCAATCTCCCTCTTTCTTCCCTTTCAAGATGGCATCTCCTCCCTGACAACCACTGCTTAGTGCAGTTGGTCAGTCATTGTCTCCCCTTTGTGGAAGGTCTTGGGTTCGAGCCCCATAGAGGGCAGGCTCTTAGGGAACCAAGGCTATGGATAGCTTCTGGTTTTCCCGTGCTAACTCTAACACCCCCATTAACTCCGGCTGATGTATATCGCCGTGGCAAAAAAAAAAAAAAAAAAGATGGCATCTCCTCAAATATCAAGAAGCCCATCAAATGCAACCCCAAAGATGTTCTACACTATCTTTACGGTCCAGTTGCCCTTGTGTGGATTTCCATACTTTTTTTTTGAATAAAATAAACAAAAATAAAATAAAAGCCCCATTTTTTTTAATCGATTTTCCATACCAACGCTACCTTAAAATCCCTAATTTTTAATCGGTTATTCATATTTTAATATACATATCAGCAAAGCCCTAGGTCCTTCATTATCGTGATTGTCTTCAAACTTCTTCAGTATATGAACAAACAATGTCGATGAGAGCACCAAACTTTTCACGTCAATTGATTCATCAATTGGGAGAGAGACCCCTAAATTATCGAGATCGGGAGAGAGAGAGAGAGAGAGAGATGCATGGGGTCTTTTCGTTTGATTCTCAAACATCCATCCACCGATCCATGTGCCATTGTCAAGCAACGGGGAAAGAGAGGATCGATGAAGAGATCAAGCTAGAGCCTATAACGGAGATCTAAAGTTCCATGGATCACTCACACCTCGTAGTGAAAAAAATGTTCAGAGTTTAGGTGATCCAAGTCACCCTTTTAAGTTGCTCATAAGAAAGATACCTTGCGTTGTTTTCAAATTGAAAATAACGGGGTTGATACCATTACGTGGAAGCCCAAAATCTTTTGTAGCAGTCTCTGCGAAGGGGTAAGATAATGCACCCTAAACGTCAGACTACTAGTACTATTAGATTTCTACTATTTGAATGACCAATTTTCTATACTGATGGTCCCATTCCTCGGGTTTTGTCACCGAAAGCAAGGATTTCGTTGCCTATATGATTCCACGACAAGATACCATGTTGTTGCGGTATTGGTGTCACAGAAAAGCCAACGGTGACAAACTAGTATAAGTTGTTGCGGAATGTTGCTTAACAGCGACACCAATGTAGTGTCGCCGAATTAATGTTAGCCAAGTCATGTTACTAGTCAGTGTGCCGCCGAAGAGAGATTTTCTACGACAACAACTTATCGCCAGAAGTACTAATTAATCACCGATAACTACATGTTGGCAAAGAGAGAATTTCTGCGAAAACAACTTGTCGTTATGATTGTCGCCAATACTTCTACAAATAATTGATGTATTCTATCTAATATACCAAAAGAGCTGCCCTGTAGCGATTCATACCAATGTCTCAAAACATTCAAAAGACTAATCAACATCCATAGAAATTTAAAAGCTAATCAAATATCGATTCATATCAATGTCTCAAAACATTCAACATCCATTGACCACCATTCAAAACATAAAACTGATCAACATCCATAGAATTTTACATACTAAGCAAAGCTCATATAAAGTGTATGTAATGATGTCAAATTCCCAAAATAAAGCAAGTAGCTGTGTAGATCAAAGCTTCCAATGCCCACATGACCAAAAAAAGTCTGCGCACGTCCATCTCGTCACTCACCTGTAAGAAAAACATAAAAAAAACAGCAACAATTCATAATGTTATTAGAAAGTAGTTCTTAAAAAAGAAAAAGAAAAAAGACATACATAATGAAGTATACGTTTTGATTCAACATGTAGCTTAAAACTCTGATCGATGCACAATGTGTACACACAACAAGTTTGTTAAACCAACAAGAAAATGTTCGTACTTTTTTCGGGTCGTTAGGGTGATTTTCAGCAGCATTTCTGATTTGTAAGCATTATTTTTACTAATTCTGCAAACTTAAAAAAACTGTACTTACCCAGAGAGAGCAATCCCCGGCCGGTACTACCTCCGAAATTGAATTGATGCATGAAGGCCTCAAACTTCTTTTCTTGGTTCTCAAACTTCTTATGATATATAAGATAACCCTAATATTTGATGGGGTTCATGTCCTCGTGGAGGAGTTCTAATTAAGGCTATTCCAATGACCTGCAGCTTGGGTGTTCAAGATAGCGAGCTAGCACTGTTTGCTTGACCATCAATGGCACAAACCTGCAAACTCATGTCCAATACCAATACTTTGTGTGTGACATGTTAAACTTTGGCCAGGTCTGGAAATGTGGAGAAAAAGTTATGGGAAGCTTCTTTTTATGCTACACTCAGGTTCTTGTGGTTAGTTCGGAATGTCAACAACGCTACAACTAGTGTCGAGGAGGTGGGGGAGATTGTTAAAACCAGAGTAGCAATGTGAATGAAGCCCAAGTTAGAGATTAAGTTTTACTCGGTGGAGGACTTTAGGCTGTTTTTGGATGGTATCCGAAAGCTCAAATTGTAGTTCTTTTCTTTAGGCATTGTAACTGTCCAACTTTTTGTTGGATGGTCTTGCGTTGTTTGTTTGTCTTTGTTTTCTCCCCTCGATGTACCCCTTCGAGTTTTTAATAAATTTCGTTTGCCGAGAAAAAAAAAAAAAAAGATCTAGTTCAAGTTGTAGACCTCTCCTATGATTCTTCAAAAAAAAAAAAAAAAAAAAGTTTGTTAACACTAAGTATGGTCCAATTTCGAAACACTCCCACTCCGATTGTGCACTATATAGTTGCCCTAATTTATCCTATGTTGTTTCAATACCTTGTACTTTTTGAAGTCAAGTAGGAACGTACTTAATTTTTATTAAAAGTGGGGGGTTTTTTTTGGGAGATATTTTAATAAAAACGATAAAATGAGAAACAAGAAATGAGTTGCCAGTTTGGTAAAGCTGCCAGTTTTTTGTTTCTCGTTTATGAGAAATAAGAAATGAGTTTTATTTATTTATTAAAAAATAAAAAAAAAACATGTTTGGTGGTGAACATAATAGTTTTTGTTTATTTATTTTTTGGGCTACAGAAAGTGTTTTCAAAACAAATAAAAATGTAATTTTTGTGTTTCTAGAATTTTCGTAAACTAGTGGAATTAATTATGTATTTTGTAAACAAAAACAGTAACACAAGGATGTTTATGTGTGCCTGTTTCAAAAAAAAAAATTGAATTTTTTTTTTCTGAACAGAGCCTTATTGTTCCACTATTTATCGATCCTATCATTATCTGCCGTTACAATTATCCTATCGTTACTAATTGGTGAATACTAAATTATTGTCCATTACAAAAATAGATTAAAGAGATTTATTACTACCATTACGTATAAATAATGAATGAGATCGACTTTAATCGAATGATTTCTGTATATTGGGGTTTTAATTGGACTAGGGTGAAAAGAGTGGAAAAAGAGGAGAAGATATATATACACACACATACATACTTGCATGTTTTAGGTAAGAGATTTACATGCCAGAGGACTTGTTTAAATTCTCCTAATGGTAGTGATCCAGACGAAAACTTGTCAACGCATGGGTTGGATTTTGGGACTAGTTGATTCAGGTTGAACCTTCACGATGAGAGAAAAACCACCTTAAGACAGAACTCTTACCACGTCTCTCGTTCTCACAAGTTAACAACCATGATATTATTGTCATCAATATAATAAGCATTTTCATTGGGATATCTAGAGTCTCTAGATAAATTAAGTTCCTTCAAAATCATACTATATATCTATATATGTTTTATCAGAAAAATCATGTATGCTATATTTTGTTATTTACCGAACTTGTTTCTCTTATGTTCTGTGACTACATATGTATATGGGAAAAAAAAATTACGTCAATGAAGAGAGAAAAAAGAATTCAGACCCATTAGAGTAGAATTCTAAAATTATCTTCTAGAGAGAGAGAGAGAGATATGGGGATGACAGATAGAGCAGTGAGCACGCATAGCTTCCAGCATAGAGAGGAACATGATAATGCAAGAAAAGAGACCATATGTGCTCACTCTCTTCTGTCATCCTCCCTTACCCTTAATTCAAAGACAGCCCTCGCAGTCGCAGGCTAGCTTAGCTCAAACAGATCATCGATCGAACCTTGATCGGATCTCCATAGTCCATTGCATGCATGGAGCTGTAATTGGAGGAGTACTATAACACAACAAGAAGTAATTAACATCGCTATAGCTAGCTAGCTAGCTAGTACTGTTCCATTAGATTGGCCGGAAAAGTACTAGCTAGCTCTCTAGTTCGATCGATCTAGACTTGTAGTTCTAGCTAGCTAGTTGCTTTGCTTTGTATTGTATTGTATTGTATGAAGAAGAAGTGAAGGTGTGCTGTGCTTTATATAGTGGGAGGAAGATGTGAAAAAGCCGGTTCCACCATCTAGCTAGCTGCGCGCATGCGGAATAAATCTGATTCTTATGTTCTCTAGCTCCTTCTATTTTATTGCAGTCCAATTCCCCATATCCATCTTCCGGCTAGAATGGGATTCCTAATGTATATTCTCGATCGTGTATAAACAAACAAAACATATAACTTTTTGTAAGAATTTGTATCTAGCAGGTGTCCTCCCGAATCGCCTGTATTTTCATATTGATGATAAAAGATATATATTTTATAAATATATATTGCAGCGAGATCCGAAGGAAAAAAAAGAGAAAAAAAGGTAAAGAGAAGGAGGCACAAAGAATGTCCCTGAAGGGTTTTCCTTTGTATAGTAGCACTCCGTATATGGTAAGCAAAAGCTCAATGGCTTTTCCTTCCTATAGTAGTATATGGTAAGCAAAACTAAGCCAATATTGTTGTTAGGATAATCTTGCATATATTCACTTCGTTATGTAGTTTAGTTGAGCAAAAGAAATCTTTACGTTTACCATAGAAACTAGGATTATTTTGGGTGAGTTCACCCTATATATTTTTTTACTAGAAATTAGTTTTCATAATTTTGTTTAGCTTCACTTCGTAATTTTGGGTATTAATCGTTCCTCTCAACGAGAGAAATAGAAAAAAATATTCAAATGTGGACTGCAATTGAAAAAAGTTCATACAAGACAACACTGTAGACAAAAAAAACCTGATGTTTGGAATTTTTCGCCTTTTTTTTTTTTTGGATTACTTTTGCTTCTTCATAATTTTTTACTTTTTAGACTCCTCTCGTCGAGACGGATGATTAATCAAAAATAATAAAACGTAAATTCAACAAAATTTAAAAAAGACGACAAAAATACCAAGACGAAAAATACCATAAATATAAGCGTGATCTATTTTTTTTTCTTTCTCGGCAATAAGCGTGATCTATTATTCTAAAACGAAATGGCCGTAATAACTCGGTTAGTGCATGACTGACTGAAATGACTCCAATCTCGCAACTTCCGTTTTGGATTAATTGATGAAATTACTTCATGGTTTTCATATACTTCTTACGCAATAAAAGTTGAATGAATTTTTTTCCCTTTCAAAATGGTACTCCAATAGCAGGGACGGAACCAGGATTTTACCCTAGCTGTAACGATCCTGATTTTCGATTAATAAAAATTTCGTTAAAAATTTAAATTTTATTTTAATTACTTAGATTTCTTTTAAAAAAATTCGTTTTAATTTCTAATAATCCATCATAATTAGATTTGAGATATATAAAATTATATCTTTTCGTCCTGGACAATTTAGTCATTTTCTAAAGACAAGTATACTTGTAGAAGCACTTGTATATTTTCTTAGTAAGTTAAATAAAATCCTAAAATTATATTTCTTGGTTAGAAATTTTACATGGCAACTAGAATTAGTTTTCAACCGACTAGTTGGAGGAATCGAAATACCAATTCACCTAGTTACAATTCCCTAATCCTAGATGGACCTTTTTGACTATCTTTGAACCTTATGAATACCTCCCAACCCTAATTGAACCTTTAGGCCATTAGAGGTAATCATTTTACTTCATGACTAGTCTTTTCAAGACCATACCTAGCTTATTTTCCCTTTTATCCTTTGGTTTATAATTGTTAGAGAAATTTGTGACTCTTGGATAATAAAAATTTGGTTTGCCAATGAAGCATTGATTTGACAAGTTATGTAAGAATCTTGGACCATCCCATTACTTTACTTCCAAAAGAAGTAAGCCTAGTCTTGTCACCCTTACTTGTCATTATTACACCTTTGACCATTGGACAATAATTATTGGGGAGAATTTTACCCCATGGATAATGGAGACTAGGCTTACCAGTGTGTATATATATTTGACAAGACCAGTCATATTAAAAGAAGTCATTATTTTGCTTCTCAAAGAAGCAACCTAAGTCTTGTCACTCATCACCTCCCATCCTAGACTACTTGGTACCTAAGTGTGCATATATATATATATGGTTATCTATATATATAATTATAAGTAGTACATAGTAGAGAGAGAGAGAGAGAGAGAGAGAGAGAGAGAGAGAGAGAGAGAGAGAGAGAGAGAGAGAGAGAGAGAGAGAGAGAGAGAGAGAGAGAGAGCCGAATGGGAGAGAGAGGGAGGAGTGAAGTGTGTGCTAGTGTTTTGAGTACTTACACAAGCTATTTCTTTAGCCCTTTCCACACTCAAGCCTAGTACTTCATAACAACCCATGACTAGACTACTTTAAGTATGATCCTAGCATATTATTTTGTTCTTTCTTGCAAGCAACCTTTCTTAGGACAAGACAAGGCCATACTTATCATAATTGTCCCTTTACCCATTGAACAATAATTGCTAGAAATTTTTTTATTCCTTGGGTAATAGCTAAGACTTTTGCTATAAATAGCACACCATCCTTGCCATTTAACACACACCTTCCAATCTTTCAACTTCTCTCTCTAGAAATTTTTGAGTTCTTACTTTATTCTTTCTTGTTCTTGGTGTTCTTGAGTTTTTCTTAAAGTTCTTCTTGAAACTTATCCAAAACGGCCACTAAACCACCACTCGACCACCCTTTCGATCCAAAAAGTTTAAGTAGTTTGGTCAAGAACTAGTTTCGAAATAAACCTTTCTCTTTCGAAGCTATCTGAAGTTCACCGTAGGAAGTTACTCCGTCCGACGTACTTACTTTTTCCGTAGCCATACCTACCGCCAAGAAGAACGGTAGAATGTCCTTACTCTCTAATCCTAAGTATACGTAGAATGACCATACTTTCTAATCCTAAGTATAAGTAGAATGATCTTATTCCTTAACTCAAAGTATAAAAGTAAAATTGTTTGATGCTTGTATTGTGTGAAATGTATGTGACTATGTTGAATAACTTGATTTATTTTTCAGAAAAACACATGTTGTTTTAAACTTTCTTAAAAGGAAGAAAGAACGAATTTTTAAAACATAAACTTGATTGAAGGTATTCGTATTTTGATCTTTAAGATGGTTATGAACATGTATACATAATTACTTGAATTACTTATTTTAATGTGTGACAAAGCATATGTGATTTTCCACTCTAAAGGCGTTCGTACATGTGGCGTTATGCTTTAAGTGGAAATTTGAGCATAACTTGTGATATAGAGTTGGTTGATCTTGCTAGTTTAGTTTCAAGATTACAATGAATGATTTATGTTCACTTTTGTAAAAAGTTCTACTGCGGAGTCTATGCATGAAAATGAAACACAAAAATTGAGAAAGTTAGAGACATGACACCTAGGGTGTGTTAATGGCAAGGTATGTTTTGAAACCGCAACGTGGCCGGACGTGGTAACCCATTGTATGTAAGAAAATCTGTAATGTGGCCGGACTTGGTAGCTCATTGTGTAGATTTGCGAAAACCGCAACGTGGCCGGACTTGGTAGGCCGTTGTGTGAATGAAAACTCGCAATGTGGCCGGACTTGGTAGCCCATTGAGTGGATTGTGAAAACCACAATGTGGCCGGACTTAGTAGTTCATTGTGAAGATTGCCAATGGGACCGGACGTGGTAGCATATTTGGTAATATGGTTTGGTTATCCGCGGAGAGGAGCTAATGCAAAGTTTTGTGTGCCAATGGGAATCCGGTGCGGCGGAACCATTGTGAGGATACTCGGGAAACTGAAACGGCGGAACCGAGGTTAGGTGTGTTAAAACGATTTTGAAAATGTTGATTTAATAAGTGATAAATGGATACATGGTCCACGACGAGTCGCGAAGGAGAAACTCAGAAAATCATGGACACCAACGTTAATTTGAATAGTGAATGTGAATGTGTCATTGTTAACCGTTTTGTTAGTGATAAGCACCCGACAATGCCATTAAGGGTGCGCTAAGTCCTTAGTTTAGTTTAATTATGTCGTTAAATTAGTTGTTTTCTTTTATATTTGCACATAAGGTGTTTTTAAGATATTTCAGGAAAAACTCGTGCAAATAAGCTGTTGTCAATGCTATAGATAACCCTTAAGGGTAGTCGAGCCCCAAATGCTAAAGTCGGAAAGACCCGAAGAGGACCCGACAGCACGAAAGGCCAAGACATGAACCAAAAGTCAAGTGCTGGATTTAAGCTCTTCGGTATCGGTATCATGTATTACTTGGTATCGGTACCGAGCACCTTTCAAAGCGACAGCCCTAACGCCTTCGGTATTGATACCAAGCAATTTAGTCTATCGGTACCGATTGGCTTAGAGGCAACTCCTTAACTGGTTCGGTATTAATACCATTTATTTTATCCTATCGGTACCGAGCCCTTATCACAGCAACTTAAGGCTTTCGCGATCGGTACCGAATGGCTTAGCGACAGTAGCTTAAGCTGATTGCTATCGATACCGAAGGCCTCCAAGATGGATTTTTGGATTTTCTGAAGAATATTCCATGCGCGTACCTTGGAGTATAAAAGCCCGTGATGTCATTGTACAACCAAGTAGAATAGATTTGCTTGCATAATTTTAGATCTAGATCTAGATTTTGAATTGTTCTTGAATATTCTTCAATTTCCAACTTTGAATCTTTATTTTCTGTTTTCATTAATTAGTTTTTGATATTGTCATCTTCATTAAAGTTGTAGTAAATCTTTCGATCTATCTTTTAATCCAATTTTCTTCTAGTGTTGTTAATTCAATTATGTTAAGTAGATTTTTGCTTGCTCCTATCTCAATAGATATGGGTGAGTAGTGTTCCAAGGTTAGGTCATGGGGTGATTAGCACCTCATGGCTCAAGTAAAATTGCGTTTTTCACCATAAAGTTTAAACCTTTGGTTTCGATCATCGATGTGGGGTTCGGGTTTATTTGTCAAATCGCTAAGGTGTTAATCTCCTTGATCATGTGTAGGTAGGAGCATCGTCTACCTACCACACATGATACTTGGAGCTCTGACGCACAAGGCATTTGCTAAATAAATTCTAGAGCTAGCTTGATAATCGAACCATTCTATTTTTCGATTCGGGAGCCTTAACTGTGTACCTTGAACCGTGTAATCGGGTGAGAAATGCAATTTAACTTGAGTCGTGAGTGTTAGTAATTTCTAGATCTAACCTGCCTTTTATATTAGTTTATTCGCTTTTCAGTTTAGCCCCTTTTAATTTCCAATACACATATAAAACCAAGTTGGCTGTCTAAAAGCCGAAAGCCCTTACTTGCATCTACAAATCCAGCAAAACCGTATTAATTATTCCCTTGGGTACGATCCCGGATTTTCGAATTATCATGCTTCAATTGATGTATTAGGCCCTACGCTTGGGGCGTTATCGGATATATCGAAGCAAACAAAGCAGTTAGATATGCATGTACTATGTGAAAATCGTTAATATTATGATCTAATGGTTATATGTTAAGGGTTAGTGGGTACGGATTTTTCTATTGAACTCCTGTAGCTTATGATGTTATCTTTGGTGACCTTGACATATTATATCGGTGGCGAAGCTGGTATAATGTGTCAGATTTTGTAAATGAACAATGTGAACTCTACACCTTGGAGGCTTTCTGAGCCGAGGAGCTGGTTAGGATGGAGGAGCAGGCAGAGCAGGAGTTAGAAACCCTAGTTATTCCCCCTATGTTGAATAAATGTACTATTGTGAGAGTTATGATGTAATAATGCGTCAGACTTTATTTACGTTTTCAATAAAAATATTTATTTAATGTTTCCAAAATTAGGGGCGTTACACTAGCAGTGGTGAAATGTATACTAAAAACATAAAAAAGATGCATTACACTATTAATAGTCATCGGCTCTAGAAAAAATTAAAATAACATAATAAAAACTATAGTAAATAATGTTTCTCATTTGCACACGGAGTATGAAAAAAGACGAACTTTAATTTTGGGTATCGATAATGCCACTCTCCAAATTCCTATATGGATTTCAAAAATTGATAACCGCACTCCCTTTTGGGAGTTGTAGTGGCTCCGGAACTGGGACTCGAGCATCCCACCAAGCCAAGCTGCACTGAACGAGTATGGGGTGCCCGTCCCCCATTCAGTATGAAAGTCTGGAAAATTACAGCGCCACCCTTGGAATGTCGCTTAGTAAGGGGGTTCGGTCGGGGCTTAGTCTGCCAAGAGACGCGGGGTTTACCTGACCCCGACTTCCCGAAGCCGCCTAAAGGGAAACAATTACTCCAGGAGGGTCCCATGAAGTTACGCCACAAGAGTAATCATTGGGGTCTGACCTAGTCATATGCTCCATAACTGCCTTATTCCCTACGTCACATATGGCGTCGCTCGAGGCTGTTACCGAAGCGGTGAAAGAAGGAACCAGACCCGACCCACGGTCAAGGTCCCGTTAAATCGAACTCCTACAGGAATGACATTATAAATTTGGGGATTGACATTATAATTAAATTTCCTTAATTTTTTAGGTTAACTTGTTTTACAATTAGAATGTGGAGTTTTTTTTTCTTAATCACACATCATCAATTATTTCACTTTGGCCCAGTAAATTTAGTTTTAGAATACCTTTTTGGGTTTCATTTTTTGAAAAAAAAGTAGAAGATATATGACTAGTATATAATAAAAAATAAAGAAAAAAACCTAGCAGCGGCCCATGGTGAGCAAAAAGTCCGTCAAACCGCAAAGGTTTGGTTCGATTTTTTAGTAATATGGTTTGGTCATAGTTTAAAAAAATTAAAAACTGCGTTATATGGTTTGGTTTATGGATTAATGTTCACGGTTATGGTTCCAAACTGATCCAAACCGTATAATGCGCGCGCGCGTGCGCGCACACACACACACACACACACACACACACATATATATATATATATATTTATTTATTTATTTATAGTTATACAAAATTTCAAGTAAGGGCACTATTACCTTATTAAGTTAAGGACATCCCTTTCCCGATCAATTTGCGATGATCTGAACCGCTCAATATGTTCAGAACGTGATTTTAGAGATACCCGAGAGATATCAGCAAAAAAAAAGATCAAAAAGGGCTAGATTCGAGCAGTTTTTGTTTGTGTTTTATCGAAAGGTTCAAATAAAAATTACTCAAATCAAGTCCTTCCTGGCCATTTTTTTGCCGATTTCTCGCAAGTACCCTTAAAATCACGTTCTGAACACATTAATCGGCTCGGATTATCGAAATTTGATCGAAAATGGGAGAAAAGGGGACATCCTCATTTTATTTAAAATGAGGACGCCCTTACTTGAAGGGGACTCAGTTATAGTTATATATGTATATGTAATTTAATTTTTATTCACCAAATAAATATGGGAGCCTTAGTCAATTACTTTTCTAATTTATTGATCATATTAAATCCACCACAATATTTAGTTTTCCTTCTCTGCCAAGATAATTTAGACTAAGTTTCTATATATCACAACTTATTCCTAATTTTTTATAATTATTAATTTATTATACACGAAAAGCACACGGGATCACCAGATTAGTTAACTTCCACTATCTAATTCTTAAATTTCCATACATGAAAATCAATTTCATTCTTATTCCTATAATTCTTTCACTACCAAGACTAATTACGCTTACTTTTTATATAGGATATAGGAAAACCTATTCCTATTCTATATAAAGTTAACGTGGTAAACCTAAAGGGCATTCATATCTTGCCCATCCAACAATAAGTCCTCTATCTTCTCCAAATCGTATGTGGTTTAAAACCAAAACCAAACCGTACTTAAATGGTTTGGATTGATTTGGTTTAATGGCTTTTGTGGGTTGGTTTGGTTCTCCAAATTCATAATCCGTTGATATTGATTTGGTTCTTGGTTTATGTAGTGACCCGAATAAATGGGGCTCCGTATTGACTCCGAAGACATACCACCGAGCTTCATACCGACCCCGGAGACATATTACCGAGGGCTCTGTACCGACCACGGAGACATATTACCGACGGCACCTGAGGGCTCCGTACCAACCCCGGAGACATACCACCGAGGGCTCCGTACCGACCTCGGAAGCATATTACCGAGAGCTCCGTACCGACCCCGGAGACATATTACCAACGGCACCCAAGGGCTCCATATCAACCCCGGAGACATACCACCGAGGGCTCCGTACCGACCCCCGAAATGCAGCACCAAGGGCTCCCGAGCAAGCCCTGATGAGACACAGCATTGAGAATAATCCTCACAAAGGGCTGACCTGGCCATGTGCTCTGTAACCGCTTTATCCGGTGCGTCATCTATGATGTCACCTGAGGCGGTTACCCGAGCGTACCCTTCACGCGCTAGCTTGGAGGCCAAGCAAATCTAGGTCTATAAATACAAAGGGATACTCATTTTTGAGAGGTATGCCATTCATCCCAAAACCCTAGATCTACACTTTGCCCTGAGATCTAACTTGATCGTCGGAGGATCACTGGGCTTTCCCAGCCCTAGTGACTTCTTGCAGGTCAAGAGGCAGGAGAACGGATCAGCAGAGGGAGAAACCTAGTCCAGGTCAAGGTCCCGTCAAATTGAACCCCTACAGTTTACTATAAAATCGAACCAATCCGGACCATGCTTACCCCTAGCAGTGGCAAGACTATATAAGTTGGGGATAATTTTTTTTTTACATATAAAAATTGCATTTTCTAAAATTCTTGTCGTGGTGGTCGCCGCCACTAGATCTCCCTTTCGTTCCATAGCTTCAATATTGATAAGAAACAAAAGTACACAATGAAGTACGTAGTAATATCCGTCCGTAATTAAATGACTAAAAAGTCATGAAAGATGGTAGCCTTCCCATGTACAAGTACCTAGACCACTACTAGCTCTCCTAGCCTAAGACCTCTTCTACCTAGCCAAAGAATGGGCCAACTAGTTCGTACTGTTACGCTCAAAAGAAAACTCACACCGATTAAAAACCCAAATATCCGTAGCAGCGAGGTTGGCAAGCCAAATCAATTTGATTCATTTGACTGCTACCACCACCGCCTTCCTTTGTCAGAAATCCACCATCACCACTACTGTGGGAATCTAAACCGGCACCAAGAAAGAAAAAAAGATCGAGGATAATACGAAGAAACTCTTATATTTGAGATCGAGAAAGAAAACCTTCATTGAATGTTTTGCAACGTAATAAAAGCAAATAATTGAACTTGAAGGTGGCCCCCTCCTTCCAAATTAAAGACTTTGAAGAAATCTATACTATTGGACAATGATCAGCCAGTGGAAGCTCAACAGAACTTTTGATATGAGTCGAGCGAAGAACTTGGGGCTAGCTATGGCGGCTATAACTAAAGCAACTTGAAGTATATGCTTTTGTTAATGTCAAAAATCAGATGTCTGAGCTAGTTTGCGCGCATCTTGACAAATTCCGAAGTCCTAAAGTTAACGACCGGACAAACGTTCAATAGCCCCAAGATATTGAATGATCGGCTTCCATGGAATTTAAACTTGCAACTTCTTAAGGGTAAGCCATTTAGTTGTTTTTTTACGCCAACTCGACCGAATCCCTTGGGATTAAGGATATATGCTTTACTTTTATGCTGATTATTAATCATAAAATATGTAGCGAATCATTGACAATGTTAGAATAGAACCAATAGGTTTGGGTTATGTCACGCCTTTTCTACATTCTGTATTGGGTAGTGCAAAATGCAAATTTGGAGAGATTTGATACCCAGTGTAAAGTAACCAAAAGGAAGATTAAGCAAGCTTATGTTGCTGATTCGTTGAAACAAATACGTTTCAACTACATCATGCTGCAGTCATCCTTTTTCCATAATTCTTCCAAGAAAAAATTATTTGGTGGTATTGCGACATGTATTATTCTGAATGTGAAGTAACAGAGAAATAATACTAAATTTTAAATAACTTTTCGTTGGATGGGGGGAGTCTTTTGTGGGCTTAACATTCAGCTTCATGAACATGGTGGTAATATTTTACCTTGTTTCATCTTTTCCTCGATGCATGTATCGTTATCGAGTTTAATATTTATTTATTTTTGCTAAAAAAAAAAAAACTTGCAAAGAGGTCAAATCTTTACAGAGGTGTTATTGACACAGATTTTTACCGCACAGATTATGCACATATCGCAATGATCCGAGACATTCTTGAAATATTTTTTTGAGTTTCCCTATGAAAAATCAGCTGAATCCGATAACTGTAAGTGCTCGATCCAATCTTTTAACTTCTCATTCAGAGTTTAGACGGCTCCGATAATTTGTGTGGGACCCATAGTGGGCTCCACATTGCGATATGTGCACAGAAAGTTTGTGTGGACAGACTTTTCGTAATACTTGAAATATTTTTCTCAATTAGAGGAATGAAAAAAGAAAGAAAAATATGAACCAAACCTGAAAATTTTTCAAAAAAAAGAAAAAAAAACTCTCTATTTTGAATTATTTTTTGCTGTAGCGAACTTTTTTTTAATGATTTTGGACATAATTTTTTACTTTTTTCATTCCTCTTGTCGAGATGAATAAATAATCTAAAAAATTGAGTCAAGACTACCACAAGTAAAAATAAAAAATAAACAAGAACAAAAAAGAATTATGGTAATTTGTGATCTAGTTATGTTGATTAGAGATTCAATTAGTATCTTCAACTATATGTTATAAAATTATACATTAACCGCATGTGTTTACATTTGTACAAGAGAGGAAAGATAAAAAGAATAACATAAGAAGGGTAATATGGTCTTTTTACATTTATCATTAACGCATGTAAGCAAACACTTTAGTTCATAAATTACATGGGCTCGTGTGCTAGTAATTTCTAAATGACAATAGGTCAATTTGCACCAAACCAAAACTATATAGGGTGTCAAATGTAATTTGTTCAATGGATTCTCTTAGTGGGAGCTAACGGAAGTTACTGTATCTATTATTCTTAATTGGCAGAAAATCGCAACTACATGGTTAAAATCAAGTCAATTGAAAGAGCAAGGACTAAAGTGATACAAAAATCAAACTACATGAACCATTTAAGTAATTAATCCTTTTTCGATATATATATATATTTTTTAAATCTTGTCTAGTCACATGATCATAAACTTAATAGTGTAAGAAGTAAGAACAACTACACGCAAGGGCGAAGGGAAGGAAGGCCTAGCGGGTCACGTGTTCTCTGGAATTTTATCAGCTACAGTCGTGTTATTTTATTTTATTTTTAAGAAGGCTACTCAAAAATTTTATTTATTGTTTTTTCGTTGGGGGGGGTGGTTTGGGTTTGGTTTGGGGCTGGGCCCTTTTGGTTAATTAAAAGAATGTCATCCATATGAATCAGCTTAAGTCCAAAGCCCATCCCAACTATTTCTATTTCTCTCTCTAGAGAACGATTGTTTTCTTCCCCACAGATGCTACCATCAGCATCCCCACCGCACGCCATTCCGATCGCTGGAGATTGGAAAAAGAAGCCCAGATCAAACGTCAACGACTTCCCTCTCCTCTCCCTTTAGAACTCTTGATAAAAAGGTGCCCCTCTGTATAGAATTTATGGGTTCGCCACTTACTACAGACACTACTGTTGCTAACAAATTATGTTTATGAAAACCCCTTTGTATTTTACTCCTTCCGTCCCAGTTTGTTTGTTCAATTTCGACATACGTGCCTCTTAAAAAATTATTTATATCTCACAATTTAAAATGTTTTACATATTTCAAAAACGTCATATATATTTTAGATCTAATGAGATCTATTAAACAAAATCTATATTACATATCAAAAATATTATAAATTGAAAAATATAGACAATTTTGTAAGAGGTCCCAAATATGGACAAACAAATCGGGACGGAGGGAGTATTGTTTAGAAGTTTCAATACAAAATTTAGAAAGAAAAAGGCAGAAGAAGATTAAAGATATTATGTGGTTGGGGTATTGCCAACAAACCATTGTATTTTATTGTTTAGAAGTTTTAATACAAAATTTAGAAAGAAAAGGCAGAAGAATATTAAAGATATTTATGTGGTTGGGGTATTCTTGGGGAATGCAACGTGGTTCTTTGGGAGCTTAACATCATGTTGCCCATCTTGAGTCAAAATTGCCGAAAGTAGTATGAGAACATGCTACCATTATGGCAACCAGAAGAGAAAGACCAAAGGCGCTCCGGACTAGCTTGAAGATGCTTATGGAAGTGAGGTATATACCCGTGACGGAGTACCACTTCGTCACACCACACAACTATTTGTAGTTTGTTGGGATGCTATTGCACTTAGAGCATCAGCAGTGAAATAAGCAAATATGAATAATCAAAATATGCCACATCAACTTTTGATTATCGATTTAGATGTTGTTAAAGTTAGCAATGTCAAATCACACATTGGTTATTTTTTGCCCATAATCAAAATTAATGTGCCCTCCAAACTTTTTTCCTTCATTTCACGCATATTTTTTGAAAAAGCGATTTTTGAAAGAAAAAAAAACTCTTTATATGTTAGAAACAGTTAAAAAAAATTAGTTTTTCGAAATAAAAAACAGTTTTTCAAAATACACACTTTGTTCACTTAAAAACTGTAAATACAATTTTGAGAAATTTTGAAGAATTATATTTACACAAATAGTTTTAAAATTTTAAAAACTATAAATACAGTTTTTTAAAAACATATTTTGTGTAAAAAACAATTTTCTATAAAAGAGTTTTGAAATTTCAAAAACAGATTTTTGAAAAACACACTTTATTTACTTATAGTTTTTAAAATTTTTGAAAAAAATATTTTTTGTAAAAAATAAAGTTTTTAAAAAAAAATCTGAAAGTTATAGTTTTTTAAAATTATTTTTTGAAAACATTGTTGAGAGAGAGAGAATGGAAGAGAGAAGGTTTTTGTATAATGTTGGTGTACTTAATTGAGAGATAAAATTTGGTTATTGACAAAATATTACTAGCTTTGATTATTGAAAAGCCAAAATTTAATGAGTTGTTAAGAGGTTGATAGGTTTGATTATTCCAATGTGAGCATTTTTTTGTTCTAACGCTGTTAACTTTAACAAATTTTTATTTTGCTTATTCCACTGGGAATGCTCTTATGTGAGGATCAAAGCTAAAGTCTCACCGCGTGCATATGGGTGGTGTTAGTAGCATGATAAGTCTCAATAAGGTGCTTATGTGCTATGGAGACTTCAACGTTGGCTTTTGTCCAACCAAGTCTAAGTTTTCAAGTACTGAACCAACCCCTCGTAATGAGTGCCTCATTGGTGATGCTTATCGATATCGACCGCGTATTGTGCACTGTTATTGTGGTTACATTTGATGCAGAAGCCTCTAACTTGTAATACTTTGATTATACTTTATGTAATTTAACTAATATAATTCATGAATACATGCAACGAAATATATATTTTCGTAACGAGTGAAAGTAATTCATGATATTTTGATGTGTACCACTTCGTACGCATTAAAATATCATGAATTATTGGTACACACTTATCCGCGAAGAACCATATAATACGCAATGAATACCATAAGAAACCGTAAAAAATGAGCCAAACACTTGGTGACATGCATGTCCAACCATACTATATGCATATACAAGACCGGAGTCATAAAATTAGTAACCAACTATTAAATTCGTACGAATGATCACTAATATAAATCTTTTATTTTGCGGTACAGAACTATCCGTAACTACACCAAAAGTACATAATATGAATCAAGAATTAAATTCATAATACTTTGAATAAAAATACATATAATTTACGGAGACCTTCTGTTTGGTTGGGATTTTTGGCTTACTTCAGAAATATGATTGTGTGCGAGCGTGCCAGGAAATGCTTGTAAGCATCCTTTTCAAATTTAACTTATAAAAGCCAAACTTAATCAGGCGATTGTGGGGTTTGTTTGATGATTTGTCTGGGGTTTTTCCTTCTTTCATTTCTTTTATTTATAGGCAAACTCTTGAGTTTTCTTCCCGGCTTTCATTTTCCCGCTTAGCTGCCTTCGAAGACACCTCAACTTTAAATTCAAACTTTCCTTTCATGATTCCTGCTTATAGTTATCCGTGGTGATTCAATTAATTCATCACCCCACTTGCCCTTAACTGCATTGTGTTGGAAATGGGCAATTACATGCTTAGATCTCAACTCCTTTGACTGTGTCAACTTGGTGTAACCCCTTCTTGTTTGAATATACGATTCGCAACTTTGAGCTTTGAATTGCTCATATTCTGAGCTACTATTTAAGTGACATCTGGCAACGATTGTCATTACCTATAAAAAGACATTAAGTTAATCAAAATGTCATCATTCTTTAAATTGTGTGATTCCATGCATTTCAATCTATGCATACTCTGTTTTGTCCAACATGAATGGCCACTTGCCATTCTTTGATTGGGCCAATAAATTCTCATGCAAACACCTTTCATAATATCAACCTTGAATTCATTACATTAATTTTGTGTTATGAGTTTTGGTCCTAGTGTTAGAATTTTTTTAACAATGTTATGAATATTTCGAGATTTACATACAAAATGATGTCACCTCGAATAATACGTACCAACGGACTTGTAGCCCAATGGTTATCTCCTGGTCTTTCCACAAGGGAAGCCAGAGTTCGAGCCTCTTCAAAGGCATTTGGCGTTCAGAACTACGGTCGACATATACAATATTGGCAAAAAAGATTGAAAGAATACTACGTAATCCGTTGCGTAAATATCTTCACATAGCACTATTGTCGTTGGGTGAGGCATGTAGCTTTTTTTTTGGTAAGTAAGTGAGGCATGTAGGTAGATGCCATTGAACAAATTAGTTTTCTAATGAAGGACATGGGGAATCAACATGTACGTAAGCTCCCCCTAATCGATCCCCACTCCTAAAGGGGAAGAAAGTTCAAACCACATTAAACAATTACCCACTTCCCAAGGGAATTTCATTTACTTTTGCCTCACATCTTGAATTATTAAGCAAGATATACTTGTTATAATTAGGTTTCACTATAAACACTTAAAAATTTCTTCCCATCCTTAAGGAGGAGAATGCACTGTATAAGTCTAAATAAAAGTGTGTATTGTAGCATTTCTCGAGATTTACATACAAAATGACAGTCGTCTCAAATAATACATAAAACATTGTGTAAATATATTCACCATAACATTATTGTTGTTGGGTTAGGCATGTAGCAGAGACGAAACAAAGATATCACATACTTCCTCTGTCCCAATTTATTTATTTTTGATAGGCCGTCCCAATTTATTTAAATCTTTCAATATAAATCTCATTAGATATGCAATATGGATTTTGTTTAAAGTTCTCAATGAATTCGATTATATAAAGTTTTCAAAATTAAGAAAAATAATATACATTGAAAATTGAAAAATGGAACGAATATAAAAAATGAATAAACAAATGGGGACGGAGGAAGTATGAGAGAGCCAATTTTGAATTGAGTTATTAAATGCCTCTGTAAGATCCATAGGCCGATCGAGCTCTTTTTTGGTTGAAACTTTCATGCCCGAAACTCACATTTGCATGTATTCTTTATTATCGAGTTGTACGTTTATTTAATTAATTTCTAGAGCGTTCTATACTAAGTTGTGGAAATGAATCTCATTTGGGTGTATAATTTTTTTTTTTTTGAGTGCGGTAGTTGTGCGTGCAGTAGTTGTGTGGAAATGAATCTCATTTGCTCTTTTGTGAAACGGGTGTATTTTTTACACTTTCTAAGAAGAGGATTTGGCTCAAGCAAAACTGTTTTCCTCAAGGGTGCGTTCTTGACATTTTGGAAGAAGAGGATTTGGCCGGCTCAAGCAAAATGGGCGGTTTTGTACACAAAAATTTGCTCTATAAATACTACTCTCATTAGGTCATTAATGGGCAGCGCTTTGCCAAAATGAAGTCTAGAGCTTATATTTTTCATCTCCTAACACTTTTAGCGGCTAGAATTTGTGCACCTCGAAGATTAGTGAAGGTTTTTCAATACCTTGTGCGAATTAAAGAATCATCTTCAAGGGTTTTTTTTTTACTTCAACACATTCAATCTCTATGTAAAGCCCTTTCGTGGAGTTCAAAAGACAGTTCGTTTGGAGGCTTGAGGATTCAAGATTCGGCGATCATGTAGAGGTACAATGAACGTAGATTTGGTAAGTAGGTCTTAGGATTCGAGGTGAGGATACGTGAACAATGAGTGAGAACTACTTGGAATCGTACCATGCATGCATGGTTTTACTGTTAGAAAGTTTCCCAACATTTAGTACATGATTCTTTCACGTGATTTTTTCCCCAATCAGGGCCGGCCATACACTTTTCGGGGCCCTAGGCCGGCTCAAATTTTGGGGCCCTTTATAATTTTGTTGTAATTTTTTTAAGAGGTATTACGTACAGAAATTTTGAAAATAATTGTACAATCTTTTTTCTGATTTATGAAAGGGGACAATTTTAAACAATGATAGCTTGCCGTGTTTTTTGATTTAATTTATAATGGTGGAAAAATGTAAACCCATCACATGAAATATATCTGACAAAGAGGTTGTCATCTCTGTTATTTAACTGAAAATTACTGATTAAATGGGTAATCAAACTAATCAAATATCTATTGTACTCTCAAATAAATAACATACTTACCAACAAAAAGTATTGTTTGAAAGCTCCAAAAAAAATATAATTGTTCTTGCCGACGAAAAGAATTTTTTGAAAGCTCAAAAAATTAATTTTCTTGATGTAATTCAAGTTAACAGTAGGACTAAGGGAAACTTTTGTAGAGTTAGAAGGAAAAATAATTAAGGTTTGAAATAAAAAAATTTAATATGACGCGAGAGAAACCAATTCACATTCACAAGAAAAAAAGGTTTAAAAAATATATAATTGTTCTTGCCAACGAATTTTTTTTTTTGAAAGCTCAAAAAGTTAATTTTCTTGATGTAATTCAAGTTAACAGTAGGACTAAGGGAAACTTTTGTAGAGTTAGAAGGAAAAATAATTAAGGTTTGAAATAAAAAAAATTTAATATGACGCAAGAGAAACCAATTCACATTCACAAGAAAAAAAGGTTTGGGCCAAGTTTAAAAATGCACGTACAGAGGTTTGAACCATGGACCACAAATACTTAATGATGAAAGAATTAATTGCCTCTAGACCATTCAGATTGTGCTGTACAAATCCCACTAACTATATTTATATATACAAACTTAATCCTAAAAGGGGCCCCCATTTTCGACCTTTTTTTGGAGGCCCGAGGCCCAGGCCTCTTGGGCCTTGCCCAAGGGCCGGCCCTGTCCCCAATTAAGGTTTTTCACGCATGTCTTTTGGTATTCTTTTGTTTTTTTGCTTTCCGTTGTGTGATTGGGTTGATGTATCAATTGTGGGTTAATTATTGAAAATTTTCGGAACATAGCAAATCTAGGCAAGCTAGAGTTTTTTTTTTCCCGGCCTCCAACTAATAAAAATTAACCAAAAACTTGTGAAACCATGAGGCACTGGGTCTGGGTGAGGTTTTATGGGTCTGGGTGAGGTTTTACGAGCTGTGCGGCGTGGTTGGGGGGGAGGGTGGGGGGTGGCGGCTAAAAATAAAATAATTAGGGAGTTTTCCAGATGGGGGAGGCCGGGGCCCCGTAAGCCCGCCAATAGATCCGTATTTGCATGTAGGTGCGCTTTGATCGATCCCCACTCCTAAAGGGGGAAGTTAAAACTTCAAACCACATTAAACAATTGCCCAACTTTCCTTAAAGGGAACTTTCACTTTTGCCTCCCTATATATCATTTTAGAATCACTATTAAGCAAGAGATTCTAGTTACTCATTATCCTTTCTTTATACGGAACGTTTCCGGGGATATTTAAAAAAATATTTAAAAAAACACTTCAAATCTCAATCTTATAGTTTCTGATCAAATTTTGATGATCTGAGTCGCTCAATGTGTTCAGAATGTGATTTTAATAGTACTTAAGAGAAATCGGCAAAAAAAATTATCGGAAAGGATACCCTTAAAATCACGTTCTAATTATATTGAGCGGCTCGGATCATCGAAATTCGATCGGGAACTTTGGGGTATTTTTTTAGATTTTTTTTAGGTGTCCCCAGAACCGCCTAGTTCTTTATAATTAACCTCTTTCTTCCCATCATTCAACCATCAAATGTTCAACTTTTCTAACCACCGCCTTCTTCTGTCCCAGTAAGGCTTCTTTTTTTTTTTTTTTTTTTTATAACTCAAGTGTATGGGTCAACTATTTTTTTCTGTCTGACCAGCGAAAAAGATTTTATTAATTAAGTATAAGAATACAATAATTAAACGGGACAAGAGGTAAGCATCACGTCAAAAGGATGGCACCCCAACCCAAGACGATCAATTGCCACTCGAGACCCAAGAGGCAAGAGGTGATTACAAGTTGGCAAGATACCAACCGAAATCAAAACAGAAGGAAAGAAAGCTCAAACATGAGCAGCGGTTCAAAACAATCTCATTAGGTCTTGCAAAGTTTGAAACCAAAAAGGTAATCCCACACCTTGACTTATCCTGGAAGATCAATCCGACCGCCCACTTGCAGAGGTCCCAATTAAAGTCCACAAGTCATTACAAAGCTTTATATAGACTGATCCAAAAAGAATTGATAGCACTTAAGAGGTTGGTTACACATTAACTTGACGTCTTCTTACAATGTTACTTCCTCTCCCTCTTCATGTGTTCATTTAGGAAATTTTAATTTTTTTGAGGGATAAAAAAATATTGAATTTTAAATCTTATAAACTTTCTAAAAGTGCTTCTCAAGTTGACATTAAGGGTATTCACAATGCTATAATCAAAAATTGATAACCAAAAGTTATCACATCAGCTTTTGATTATTCATTTAAGAGGTTGTTAAGGTTAGCAATATAGATGTCTACAGTGACATAATCAAAATTAGATAACCAAAACTTATCATATCATATTTCAAATCACAAAAAACTAAAAACTATGAACAGTAGAAAATAGTTTTTCTAAAAATAGTTTTGAAACTAATAAAAACTATTGACTAGAAATAGAAAATAGTTTTTGAAACTTTTTTTTTGGAAAAAAATTATATTTTAAAACTGTTTTCTAAAAAAACATTTTTTTAGTAAAACATTTTTTTTTCGAAATTATTGTTTGAAAAGAAAGAGAGAGGAAAAAGGAAGAGAGATAAAATATTTTTGTATAATGATTGGTGTATTTGATTGAGAATATTTAGGGTTTATTAAATTTGGTTATTATCAAAAGGTTGTTACTTTTGATTATTCAAAGCCCAAAATTTGATTATTTCTAAGGAGATTGTTAACTTTAAAAATATTTTACTTTTGATTATAGCATTGTGGATACTCTAAGAAGGCGTTCGTTATCAATGGAGTCGTACTCACGTCAGTTAATGAAGAACAAAAGTGTAATGTCACAAAATTTTGCTCTATGGCCCTTCAAGGTGGATGTTTTTGTTGGCTAACAAATGTAAAAAATGAAGCAGTAATGAGAGACGGAAGATATATATATATATATATATATATATATATATATATATATATATATATATATATATATATATATATATATATGTGTGTGTGTGTGTGTGTGTGTGTGTGTGTGTTCAATTCCTAGTTTAGCTTTCATGTATGGAAGTTACCATTTAATTGACTATGATGCTCCAAATACATTGAGTTGAGCGGGATGTTTCTGGATACAGCTGGTTAATGGCGGAAGTGTGTATGGGCTGAAGCCCAGGTGGGCTTTGAAAAACACAAAAAAAAAATATGTATATTTAAAATTTCAGTCCATTTATGTTTAGCCCAATCCATTTGTTTTTAGCCCAGCCCAATTGCCGAGAGAAAAAAAAAAAAACACAACGCCTCAGCCCCTTACATCGTTTTCCTCCCTTGTACGTTCGTTTCCCTCCCTCGCACAAACGCCTTGAACCTGGAGCGATGATTTCAACGGGTGAGTAAGAGGCTTCCTTTGATCTATTGAGGTCTTTAGCCAGACCTTTCTCCAAAAGTCTCTTTGGCCAGAAGAAGGAAATTGATTGGGCAAAAGGGGTGATCTGATACTCCAAAATCGGTGAGTAATGGCTAATAGTAAACTCCTATTAACAACTCGGGTTCAAAAACCACCGCCCTTACCCGAGGACTCGTGTAAAAAACCCCAATTCTTGCTGTCAAAAGCCCAGGGCATCTTTTCCACCGTTTTGAGTATTCTTTTGGAATTTGGAGAATGCATAAGAGTCCAAGACAATAATTTATTCTCTTGCCCTTATTATTGTTGTTTATTCTCCGGTTGGCAATCCACTTGATAGTCTTGATTTGAAAATATTTATTAGTGCTTTGTAATTAGGGCTTTTTGATACTAAGTTTAGGGTTTTTTAATTTGTGTTTAATCTTATTGAAAATTGAAATGCAGGACCCCATGACCAGTATATACTACACAGTGTTGTCTCCCATTCGCTTGCGAGGTTTAATATTTGTAAGTATTCACTTATTATGTAGAGCACTGGCGGGTATGCTTAAATTTGTTCTTATGTTGTTAAATGCAGAGCGCTGGCTGGTGTGTTTAGATTTTTACTGATTTAGTTGATTCAGAGCACTGGCTGGTGTGCTTATATTGGTTTAAATTGTTGGTTCTTACAATATTACTCTTTTAGGTTTAAATTATAATGGAACAACAACAAAAAAGGGAGGAAAAACTCTTTTATCGTTCTTCAAACGAAGAGTGAATATATCAGAAGATGATGCTCCTTCTCAGTTCAATGTTGATACTTCAATTAACGATGAGCAACCACATCCTAAAATTCAAAGAGTTGAATTTGATGATACTTCTCTTGTACGGGAGCCGGGGTTACGTTTTCCGATATGGGAACATCCTGTTAATCAACATGATGAGATTAGACGAGCTTATATCAAAGCAGGGCTATATCAACCTAATTATCCGGAGTTTCCATGGTCCAAGTTTGGAATTCAATATCGTCGATTTCAATCCTCTTGGTTTAGCAAATTTCCTTGGTTAGAGTATTCCCCTCAAAAAGATGCAACATTTTGTTTTCCATGCTTCATTTTTGAAAAGTAGACAGCAAACCGTTCTACATTAACTGGTGAGGGATTTACAAATTGGAAGGTGGTTTTCGATGCCTTTACGATGCATGTAGGAGGTCCTAATTCACCACATTCCAATGCTGTGAATTATTGTGATGATTTAATGAATGTTGGTCGGCATATTGACAAAGTAATGAATGCACAATCTAGAGAAGACATTCAGAAAAATAGGTTGCGGCTTATGGCAACGATTGAAAGTATTCGATGGCTTACTTTGCAAGGATGTGCTCTTAGAGGTCATGATGAATCTCTTGATTCAAAAAACCGTGGTAATTTCATTGAATTGATAAAGTTTGAGGGAAAATTGGATAGTAATATTGATATGTTGTCTTAGAAAAAGCTCCAAAAAATGCAAAGTATACCTCACCATTTATTCAAAAGGAGATTTTGTATATTTTCGGTAACAAAGTGAGAAACAAGATTCGCGAGGAAGTTGGAGATGCCAAATTTTGTATTTTGGTAGATGAAGCAAAGGATGCATCTAATAGAGATTGAGCAAATGGTAATTGTTTTGAGATTTGTTGATGTTCAAGGGTTTTTACGAGAGCGCTTTTTTCATATTGTGCATGTTAAGGATACTACTGCATTAACTCTAAAGAAAGAGATATCCGATGTCCTCACTCGTTACAATAATATGCGTGATCAAGGATGTGATGGTGCTAGCAATATGCGTGGTGCATGGAATGTATTACAAGCCTTATTTCTTAATAATTGTCTGTATGCTTATTATATACATTGTTTTGCCCACCGACTACAACTAGCATTAGTTGCAGCTGCTGAAATTGAGAGCTCTATCTGGTTGTTCTTTTCAAAGTTGACTTCCATTGTCACTCTTATTGATGCTTCTCCAAAACGACATACCGAGTTACAATCTGCCCAAGCCATTGAAATTGAACATATGTTAGATACTGGTGAACGTGAGACGGGTAGAGGGGCTAATCAAATTGGTACTTTGCATCGACCTGGAAAAACTCGTTGGAGGTCTAATTTTGGCAGCTTGGTTGACATGTTTACTGCAACTACTAAAGTTCTTGAAATGATGTTTGAGAAGGGATCCTCTAACTCTATACGTGGGGAAGCTAAAGGTGCTTTGCTTGCAATGAAATCATTTGAGTTCATATATATTTTGCATTTGATGTATAGAATTATGGGAATCATTGATTTGCTTTGTCGAGCCTTGCAACACAAATCTCTGGACATCATAAATGCCATGGACTTGGTCTCTACTACAAAAGCACTCCTTCGCACCTTGAGAGAAGAAGGTTTTGACCCTCTTATGATGCATGTGAAATGAATTTGCACAGAGTACAACATTGATATGCCCGACATGAGTACTCGTTACAAAACAGCTACGGGTCGTACTTGTCAGCAAAAAGATGTCCTCACAATTGAGCATCATTATCTCATTGATATATTCAACGCCGCAATAGATTTTCAGTTGGCGGAGTTGAATGACAGATTCAACGAGGGGGTAGTGGAACTCCTTGTCCTTAGCTCGGCTTTAGAACCTAAGGATGACTTTAAATCATTCAACGTTGATCATATTTGCACTCTTGCCGAGAAATTTTATCCTGATGATTTCACAAATCAGGAGAGACATTATTTGAGATTACAGTTGGAACATTATAAACTTGATGTACCTCATCAATAGAAATTTCAGAATATGACCACCATTTCTGAATTCTGTCGAGGGTTAGTTGAGACAAAAAAGTCGGAGAGCTATCATTTGATCGAAAAGTTGATTCGCCTTGTTGAAACTCTTCCAGTTACCACGGCAACAGCGGAAAGAGCATTTTCAGCTATGAAGCATGTGAAAACTGATCTGCGCAACAAAATGAATGATGATTTTCTAGCGGATTCTATAATTATGTACATCGAAAGAGATCTTGTCCAAGACATCGATGCAGATTCAATAATAGATGATTTCTATTCTTTGAAACATCGTAGGGTACAACTCGATAGTGTACATTTTTTTGTACTTCTCTTTTATTTATTTTTGAACATTTACGTATTTATGTATAAGTTTGCCTCTTTTTGATTTATATATATGTAATCTGGATTAGCCCAGGGTAAATTTAATTCCTGGTTTCGCCTTTGGCTGGTTTCGAAGATTTTTCCTACTATTTTTTTAGGGTAAATTTTCGTAGTCGTCCCTCTAGTTTTACGGTTGTCTCAATTTTGTCCGTCTAGTTTCAATAAAAAACTGTTCGGATCAAGCCCTTCCTGATTTTTTTTTTGCTGATGTCTTGCGAGTACTCTTAAAATCACGTTCTGATCACTTTGAGTGGCTTGGATCGTCGCAATTTGATCGGGAAAGGGGAGTCCCGCACGGTAGCACCGTGCGGGATCCCTCATTGGATCCGAACTGTGTGTGTATATATATATATGTGTGTGTGTGTGTTCAATTCCTAGTTTAGTTTTCATGTATGGAAGCTACCATTTAATTGACTATGATGCTCCAAATACATTGGGCTGAGCGGGATGTTTCTGGATACAGCTGGTTTCGAAGATTTTTCCTACTATTTTTTTAACCAAACGATAGAATGTTAATATGTTAGCATTTGTTAGATTACTACAAGGGCCTGTCCATATGAGTTGAATCTTAGACCTCATGCTCCAAAGGGTACACGAACACTAGGGCCAAACCTCAAGGTAAAGATTTTTCCTACGTACTTAAACATTGCTTTTCTTATAACACGAGATTCTGTTTAAAAACTTATGACGCGAGATGGAAGCTCTTCCAACCAACGATTTGAGTGAAAATGTTTACATTTTCTGATCAGCAATTTTCTTTTTTCTGTCTTTTTAACGGAATTTTTTTTTAATAATCTTTGAAATTGTTACAAAAACTAAAAGAACAAGGATTTGATGGCATCATATCCCTAAATTTAAAAATAATCTTGCGTCCAAGAATCCAAGACCCAACCCCTAGATTGACAAGAGGTCAATCGAGAAAACACCTATTGAGTCAAGCCCACACTCATAGGGCCAAGTCCAGAACACCTATTGGACCAAGCCCAAAAACCTAGAAGAAAAAAAACCCTAATCTACAGACAGCAGCCGCGGCCACCCCCTCAGTTTTCAGTATGCTTTTGTTCAAAGTGGTTGTTAAATCATGAGTTTTTGGCAATTTAGAGCTCAAATATTAGCTGAACCCAAATAGCATTCGAGATGAGTCAAAATGGAAATGGATTGTCTTAGATAAGAGGTAATCCCATGCAAAGATTAACAAAAAAGCACAGAGAGGTGACTGAGAAATCAACTAACCAAATGTGGTGGTATATGAGGAAGGAGAAAAATCACACGTCCCACTTCGGCTATTGAAGTTCCCGATGGTGGGCGTATATGTTTGTTGATAACTCAGGTTTTACGGGCCAACATACATGCACCTCGATCGGCTAATTTCTGGGGATCAATTCCATCATCTACTACTAGCCGGCGGCATAGTTAAAGCCAGAACAAAGTATAAATTGACCGCTATATTAGAGTTTACTCTGAGAACTTTACAAGAAAAGAAACTAATCATCTTTACTAATTGTGAATCTGTTGTAACCACAACCTCAGCAGAGGGACATACCGAACCTGTTACTGCTTAAGAGTTAAGACCAATCTTTTCCCGTTCAAAATGAAAATCCACTTCAACATGCTTTGTGCAAGCATGGAACACAGGATTAGTGGCCAAAGAAATTGCAGAAATGTTATCGCACTAAAGGATTGGAGGAGAAAGATGAGAAGCAATACCCAAGTCCTTGAATAACTGAAGTAACCACACAACCTCAGCAGCAGCATTAGCCAAAGCTTTATACTCGGCCTCAATGGATGAGCGTGCAACTGTGACTCATTTCTTGGCAGACCAAGAATTGAGATTAGGACCAAGATACATACAATAGCCTCCAGTGGAGCGACAATCTAAGGCATCCCCTACCCAATCAGCATCCAAGAAGGCTGACAAGGACGTCAGAGATCCTTTAGAAAAACAACAAACCATGGTGCAAAGTTCTCTTAACTGCAGTAAAATGCTTGTCTAAAGGACAATGCATATACTGGCAAACAGAATTCACAGCGAAGGATAACTCTGGTCTAGTAGGGGTGAGGCATTGAAGGGATCCAACTAAGGATCTATAAAGTTCAGGATTAGGCATGGGAGTATTATGTTCCATAGGAGCAGGTTTGAGAGAAGAGGGGGAAGGAACTGCAGGGTCTACAATCAACCATTCCAGCTTTGTGGAGAAGGTAGAGGGCATATTTGGCTTGAGACAGGAGTATGCCATTTGCTAGGGTATTAGCGTTTTCTAGTAACTTAGATCCAAAGTTTGACGGACGTGGCGACATATTGGCAAGACAGTACACTCTATATTACAGATATCACAATATTTACATAAGCATCTAAAACATGCCTTAAAATTCAATGTGTATTGAATACACATCCAGTTCTTTATGTTATACACATAAATATGCGTCTCTAGAGTCTTTACTTTCAGCAATAGAGATATTATTTCTTTGGGGTTGCAGCAACTGGAGATTTTTTCCAGAAAATCGCGCCTTTATTCTCTCTCCTCCCCCCTTTCTCAGAAGCCACAGCATTCTTCCCCGGATTTGGCGATGCCGGCCATTGACCGCACGTAACAGCCATGTCTGTGAGTTTTTGCAAGCTTTCAAGAGTTTCAATAATAACTGGCATTTTCGGCCTGTCTTTGGGGATGAGACTCACGCATTGAAGCGCAAGAAGAGCCATTTCCTTTGCCCCTTTGACGGAATACTGGCCAGAAAGTCTCGGGTCCATTATGCAGCGCAACCTCCGGCTACTTGTCAAGTAAGGCTTCGACCAATCAACGAGGTTTTGCTCACTCTTTGGCCTTGTTTTGTCCAATGCTCTCCTTCCAGTGAGTAGTTCTAGAAGCACCACCCCAAAGCTGTAAATATCACTCCTTGTGGTCAAATGCCCTGCAACACATATATAAATGTACAATAATCAAAATGCATGATTTGCCAAGCACTTTAAAACTCTAATAACAGATGGACTAGTCAGGTGTTCTTTCAATTTTTATTAAAACTTTGACTACATCGTATCTATAGAGGCTGATTCATGGACACGAAAACGTACTAAAATGGTTGGGACATGTGCGATTATCTATCACACGAAGTCGAGAATTCAAGTGTTCTTCAAGGTAGCTTCATTTTAGTCGGTGAATGACCACTGAATAACTGTTTAACTCTGGCCTCATTTTGTAGATTTTGTGCTGGGAATTGTAAATATGTTCGAGCAAGGATACAAAAATTGTGGCTAGCTACTACCTTATAATATGTGATTTCGTAAGTTTGTTATGCGATAAAAATCCTAATTTTGAAGCTTAGATATGTTTACCTGTATTGACATATTCAGGAGCAGCGTATCCATAGGTACCCATAACCCTTGTAGTGACATGGGTGTTTGATCCTTCAGGGCCCATCTTTGCAAGTCCAAAGTCCGACAGTTTAGCGTTGAACTCCTAGAAAGAACAAGAGAACTTGATCAAACTTGTAACCAAAATGCACGGTAACTTGATTTCGTTATGGTCTTGCTGTGTTATGTTTTCCGCTGTTCTATGTTTTGTATTCGCAAAACAAAAACAAACGAAAGCTATCTGGTTCTTTATGCAAATTAAACCGGGTAGTTTTCAGAAATTTAACAGTTTCCATTCTGAAGAACAAATATATAAAAGCAAACGACACTGGCAGAAAGAACGCATACAGAATCCAGCAAGATGTTGGAAGTTTTGAAGTCCCGGTATATGACTGGGCTCTCAGCACCGTGCAGGAACGCGAGGCCTTTGGCTGAACCGATGGCAATCTTCAATCTCGTGCCCCACGGCAGCGAAACTGACTTCCCTGCAATCGATTAGGTGACCAAATAAGCGAGACATTCGAGTTGTTTGATTGTGAAATTTCCATGTGTTTCTAACTGTAAATGAGAGCTTACTCTTGAAAAGATGATTTTCCAGGCTGCCTCTCGGCATGAACTCATACACCAGAAGCCGCTCTTCTTCTTCGCAGCAATAGCCAATCAATTTTACCAAGTTTTGGTGCCGAAGTTGGCCCAGAAATATTACCTCCGCCTTCATGGAGACACATATGATTACATATGATTAGAAGGAGTATGAGCAGCTCAACTGAATTACCTGTTTGTGTTCTTACAGGCAAATTACTGAATTACCTGTTTGTGTTCTTACAGACACATCGAAAGTCTACATAGATGATCTTGGGCAGAACAAACCTTGTGGGACAAGAGTTGGGGTCTCACAATCACACCAGGCTAATACCACGTTCTAGTGGTGGCTCCCACCATATAGTTTTAAAAGTATTTTGCAAGGTATGTAGTATTGCTAATGTTGTTTTTTATTTTTGTTTATTTGTCTGATTGTTTGTGAGTTTTCAATCTGACAATTAATCTGCAGGACTATATAACTCCATTAACAGGGGCGGAGCTACATATGGTCAAGTGAAGTCATTTGACCCCACTGACTTCTACATTAATCTATTAATTTTTATAAATTTGACCCCATAATCTTAATTGAATTTCCTCAAGTATGAAGGAATCCTACTAAAATAATCAATTTGCCCTCCTTTTAACACTAGAATTTGGCTAACTCTTAGTAATAAAGCATAAGGATAAATACTCTATGAATGCTAAAGAAATTAAAATTTGCGACACACATTTGTAAACTCTTGTGCAAGCAGCAACTAATATTAAGCCATAGATCAGCAAATACGAATAGGAACAAGTGCGTTTCTATATACACTCGACTGTCCCAAATTCCTGGCTCCGTCCCGACTCCATACATGTGGAAAGAAAAGTATTAAGCACAAGTTTGAGGTGTAGGACAACTAAACTGCAGTGTGGCCAAGCAAGATGCTAAATATTTAAGACTTCACCAACTATAAACTAGTCCACTTGCTATTTGATTTAGGGAATTTTGATCATCATCTAGTTGGAGCACCACAAGCAGACGTCAGTGGTCTAGGGGATTTGGTAAACATTTGTGGTTAGTCCAAGCCTTTGGTAGGGTACGGTTTTTTTTGTAATTGTCTGACGAAAATAGATAAAAAAAAGAAAAACAATTTTTTATAACGTTGGTCATTTTCATTTAGGTTTGGGGCCACATGTTGATGGGTGCTGTGTGGACCCTGTTGGTGTTATAATCTTTTTCGGCTTTTTATTTTTACTTTTCGCAATTTTTTTTTGTTGAGGCTTTCGTCGTAAGTTTGGGGGTTAATCATTCGTCTCGATAAGAGAAATCAGAAAAGTATAAAATCGTGAACTAATGTTTTTTTTTATATGAGACGACACTTTAGACAAAAAAGACAGCTGGTTAATATTTTGTTTGTCTTTAGTAAATTTTTGTTTTTTGCTTTTGATCATAATTTTTTACTTTTTAGACTCCTCTTATCGAGATGAATAATTAATAATAAAAAACACCAATCTAACAAAAATTCTGAAAAGACGAACAAAACACAAAAAAAAAGAAAAGTTTAAAGCCTTATTGTACCCATCCTATTAGTCTACAATCTAGTATATTTTATAAAATTGTGGAACTATCAACTATACATCACGTGGAGGGAGACATTTTTGGCTCACGAAGTTAGTGTGAGGCGATTCAAGCATTAATCAACCATTAGCCACGTCCATTCCACCTAAGTTGTACTCCTATTTGATAACTTCCTTTAAGTGTCGATAGAGCTGTAAATGAACCGAGCAACTCGCGAACTCAGCTCGTTTACTAAATGAGCTGAGTGGAGCTCGGCTCGTTCAACAAAAAGTCGGCTCGTTAAGAGTGGCTCGGCTCGATTAAAGATACTCGTTTAGTAAAAGAATAAGCTCAATTCGTTAAGGGCTAATCGGCTCATTAAGGCTCGAACTCGAATTTTTGACTTGTTCTCGAGCTCGAACTCAACAAAACTTGACTCGACTCGACTTGTTTACATCCTTAACTGTCAAGAACTTAATAAGTAGCCTCTCCATCTCTTTCTAGGAGTCTCTTAAGAAAATTATACTTGGTTTGTACCTCTTTGTTTCACGGGGGAGGTTTGAAGTTCGAGCTCATGGTAGAGGAGCTTTGAAGGCTCAGTTGTAATTTAGATTTTTTAGTAATCACCAACACTACCTACGCCAAAAAAGTTGTATTCCTCGTTGTGAAACAAAGGTGGACATCCCTCCATTCTAAAAATAATCAACGCTGAAAATAATCAACGCTGCTACAGGTGCCGACGGATACCGTATCGATGGGGTGCTGACCGGATTTTCCATGCAGGACCCTTAGTGGGTCCAGCGTGGCCGTCAGTATCTGTCGGTTTCTTTAGCTTTTTCTGAAAAATAATGGTAATTAGGAAATAGCAGTAATATCAAAATTCGAGGTGCGCAAAAATTGGAGCAAGCAATTTTAAAACATGTTTGTTTCTTACAAGCCATTCGCGGTGTCCTTGCAAGCCTTCAATATCAAGAAGCTTAACAGCAACAGCCTGAGCCTTCAAACCAGGCCTCAGGTTATCATCCGCATAGCCTTTGTGCACCGTCCCGAACCCGCCTTCCCCCAGCAAGAAACTGCTCGAGAAATTCTGCGTTATCGCACGCAACTCGCTGAGTTGAAAGTCGTACAAGTCCGAGCCAAAAGACTGGGCCAAGTCCTCGTTGATACGAATAGACGAAGAGTGACTGAGGTCCGAAAAGGACACGCGTCTGAAAGAAGGGAGCGGGGCTATGTTTTTGGAGAATTCGGACTTGGATGGCCTGCAACGGCTGATATTGCCGAAGATCGTTTGGTCTTCGGCCGAACAGCAATTTGTTGTGAAGGGTCTCCATGGCTTCGAGTTCGAGTTCGAGTCCTTCATTTTTGCAGGAAACAGGATGAGAGAATTGAGAAGAGGAGTGGAGTGGGGGATGATGATTAATGGAATAACCCATGGGGATTACTTAAGAACCAAATTTCTTATCCAAAAGAGAGAGAGAGAGAGAGAGAGAGAGAGAGAGAGAGAGAGAGAGAGAGAGAGAGAGAGAGAGAGAGAGATCAGGACATTGTTTCTATAACTGCTCCAACCACTCAACTAAATAGGGGTACTTTGTGCTAATCCTTTTTCATGGACATTGTTGTAGTTTCTTGATTTGTCTCATACGTCATGTCTTCATGCAAAAAGGATGAGGGGAATTGTGGATTGGGGGCAGGCCAAATGTCTCTTTCAGGAGATTAGAGCTAAAACAGACATTGTTACTAGTAAGAAAGATATATATTAACTACCGGCGGAGCCGGGACTTTAACTTTAGGGGTCGATTTAGTAGACATATATTTTTTATATCAGAACGTATACTTAAGTATATCATAAAGTTTTTGATTTCCAATTCATTATATTATTGAAATAATTCTATAAGCTACATCAACTATCACGTGGTTATTTTTTATTTATGAAAAAAATTGAAAAATGTGAATGTCAAATAACTGATTTTTTATCAAATTGAACCAAAATTATTAAGATCATAAGTAGCTATACACGAATAATTATCAATAATATTCAAAATCAGGTATATACAAAATAAAAATTTTAAAACTCGGATGCTCAGGTAGCCGGAGCCGCAAACCCCCACCCCCCCCCCCCCCCCCCCCCCCCCCCCCAGCTCCACTCTAAAATCAATACTGAGAGCATCTCCAACCCCGCGCCACCCCCCCCCCCCCCCCCACACAGCTCCACTCTAAAATCAATACTAAGAGCATCTCCAATGAACCCTACAAAATACTCAATAGTGTAAATATGGCTAAAAATTTAGCAACTAAATGTGTAAAAATCAACTCCAATGGACTAGATAAATTGGTCCATAAACCTATCACTCAATAAATTGGTCGAATGGCCAGAAAAAATAGGGTATTTTGAGCCAACTTACGTGCACCTCGTAGTAATCCCTACAGTTTTCCACAGACTTTTACACGCTTATGCGTGAAGTGATGTGGCCCCAAGAATTATCGAGTAAGAAGAATCGAACCTGAGACATTAGGAGAAAGCAATCTCCTAAGTCTAGGCCAAGACTCCTAGGCCAATCCATAGGGTTTAGTTTGATCAAATGATTCTATATACTAATATAAATAAACTCCAACCTAAAATCAATCCAAAGAGTATTTGGTAAGAAACCAACAGCGAAAGTGCCGTGCAATCAAAACCCAAGTACAAGAAACCAAATATTTTCTCTTGATCACCCTTGTACTTTTAAATCCCTTGACAAGAAAGAGTCCACTTGAAGCCATCAACAACTTGTACTCGGTTGGAAGACTACTTTCCAATAGCTATCAACAAAGGGAAAAATTATTCAATGTCCCTGGGTACCGCCATGTGGTGCCTTAGGCCTCTCTTCAACCACTCATTTCTGTGGAGTCCGAGACTAAGTATAAGGACACCACAACAATGAGGAGAGGCGCCGCCACTAGCCCAAGGGCACTGAATAATCTCTCAAAACAAAGGAGTCCACTTTAGAATGATATTCATCTCCATGCTGGATTTTCCACAGCCACTGAACCTCTGGTTCTTCATTTCAGCCTTGCCCAAACCCATGACCTAATAAGACGATAGCGTCCAAAGACGATCATGCACCGTCCAAGATTTTCCTATTCTGCAACTGGTCAGAATTTGAGACTTCTAGATCAACAAAGTTGTTACTTGTGTCATCATCTCCTCCTTAAAATACAATTCTCAAAACCTTCCCAACCTCTACCATTGATTCTTTTTTCTACAATGATAAATCGATTTCTAATGCAAACATTGCAGGAGGAAATCGAAGCACAAGCCGTCGGTTTTGCTAAATTATGGTCAACGGGATCTCTAAAAATGCTCTTCAAATGGTTGCAATCAATCGATTTTTCAATTGATTACCATGATGCTTACTTGATGCCGACAGCCTTTGACTTGTGCATAAGTTGTTGGAAAAATGTGTTTACTATTTGTGAGGAAACCAATATGAGTGCAACAAAATCGGAACCCAAAACTTGAAAATCAATGGAAACAAATTGGTGATCAAGGCGAGTGTTTGTGTGTGACACTCTATACTTAAGATAGCCCCCGCTACGATGCTCACGGTTTGCATTGGACGATTGTCCAGCACTACTTGATCGAAATCCCCCCAAAGCAACACTTCAATTGAAGGGTTTGACGAACCATCTTGTGTTTGTAACTCTCTTATATGAATGGACTTGAATGAAGGAAAAATCAACCTCTAAAAATGAATTAGGGAAATAATATTTATAGGTCAACTTGTAACTCTACGAAAAGTCACCAAGGAAGGAGACATCTGTTCGTGAAGGACGCATCCGTTCACGGCGAACATGTGCCAATGAAAAGATGCAATTCCAAAATAACTCAATTTTCATTCACTTAAAAATAAAATATTATATCCTGTAATATTTTCCAACATAAGTTAACCCAATACAGGAAAAACAATTCCGGCTATGAAAGTAAGCTGGTGATTGAACCCAATTCATGAACAACAAATGTTTAACAACAGCAATAGGCCGCACATCTGGATCCACATGATGAAAGCCCTACTCAGAATTAACTCAATGCACAACCATATCTCTAAACATTAACATTGCCCCTCTCAAGTCACTGCCGCGACTCTAGATCAGAATCATTCACCAGTGCATCGCACAGGCCACTGTTATTAACAAGAGCCAAAAGAATATTTAGCTAGCAGCACACTCAACCTCATTCTACCTTGGTTACAAGCTTTATAACAGAGAATGGAAAAGGTATAAATGGATAAATGTTGCTTTGAAACAAGTGTTACACATAGAAGTCGTACAGGGAACTTGAAAAGAAATGATGAAGCTATAATAACCTCTCCAACCTTAGCAAATGCTATTTTAGCAACAGCACAGATATCTGGCCATAAGAGACACTTCACCCAGAACATGCTGAGTAATTAGACTTCAATATAAAGCCTCTCAAAGCCTCATTAAGATACCAAAAGGACTTAAACGGCCACCACAGTTTTTATCTAAAAACAGGTAACATCAAGTTACCTTTGGCTGCATTTGACCACATTGTTTGAATCATGGAGACAATAGAATGCCCCATTCTATGTACCAAACCATGACGAGGTTTATGCATACTTGAGATTAACCACTGGTAATCGTCCACAGCAGCATCTGATAATGGCTCCAGAAACTCACAACGAGCCAGAATCTCTGTGGGGGGCACTCCAGCAATGAGATTTGTGTCCAGATTGGGCTTTCCCTTGGTAAGTTCTTTAGGCTCTTCAACAGCGCCCTTCTCCAGGGAAGAGGGAGAGGCACCTGGTATGACCTCCTGCTGGAAAGGCATTGCCCTTGCAGCCTGTAAACAGAACTCGATCCATTGATGGACCAGAGGAGACCGTCCCCTATTCCATCCACCAATTCTATTTGTAGCAAATCTTGAGGTGGCTGGTATTGCCTGCAAATAAGAATGCGAACATGATTTCTAAGAGGAAACCTGGTAGGGAACAGGAAAGATTTTGTTTTTCTTTTGATAAGCACAAACAGGAACGATCACCCCACCGGCTATTTCTATTTGACAAGGATGTTCTATTTGTGAACTTGTCAAACATATGAGCCTATCATTGAGTAAATTTGGTGGTAACATAGTTGGGTAATCTTATCCTTATCTTGTATAGAGGAATCTATTTAAGGGACTCTACAGCTACAGTCTGCAATAAAGAATGCGATGGAATATGTTCTTTGGTATCGGTATAGAATCAGTGAATATGTCATAAAGTACAGATCAATAGGAATTACTCCCCTTAGTTCTCCTCCCAAGGTTTGTTTCTTCTTTTCTTCTTTTTTTCCATGGTTTCCGACATTAAGGTGTAGAAGCTGCCAGTAAAGGTTCTACTTCTACAGTGGTTCTTAATCGTATTTCCTTCAGCACCAAGAAATGCAGGGCAATTGACTTCTAAACTCCAGACAACAATAGCATGACCTGATCGTATACCCTCTACTTTCTATGCAATAAAGGGTAGTTAGAGCATCTTTTGGGTGTGTTATCTATTGGATTAGTGTTGTGTTGTATGCTCAGAACTAGCAAATGCATGTATGTGCTAATTTAGTTGTATGCTACGTGTGAGAAGTTAGGGTAACCACTTGGCACACATAAAGAGTAAGGGAGAGAAGAGGGAGAAAGGGGGAAGAGTGGTGGGGACCATCATTAACATAATATGTCTATATACATATGTATGTTGTGTTATATGTACCCTAACACAAATACACACAAACGCGCGTGTACATATAACTCTTAACACTCACTCTCAAGCTGGGTAGTAGATATCCCATAAGACCTAGCTTGTTACATAGTAACTCTAAGCATGGCTTGCACAGCGTTTTGGGGAAAATATCAGCTTATTGAGAACCAGTGGACACAAATAGAATAGCTACCACACCCAATTACTACAGTGTATATATATATATATGTCTGTGTGTGTGTGTGTGTGTGTGTGTGTGCGTGTGCGCGCATGGGTAATGACACACCAAAACTCCCTCTTGAAGGAAGGACCGTACCCAAACAATCTCACATGAGCCATAGCTCTGCATTCTGCTTCTACACTAGACCTTGCAGCAACTGTCTACTTCTTGCTCTTCCAAGTAACAAGATTTCCACTGAGGAATAAACCTCCAGTGGTCGATCTCCTATTATATGGTCCTCCTGCCCCATCTAGATTACTAAAGGCCTCAACAAGCAAATGACCACTTGCATTGTATAATAGACCACGTCCTGGATAGTTCACAACCCTAAGAATTGCTTTCCAATGCAGAAGTTGACTTGCTGAAATAAATTGCCTCACGTACTAACGGCAAACAAGATATTAGGACTCCTAATGGTAAGGCAATGCAACTCCTCTACAAAGCGACCATATGGGTTTGGATTAGGAAGCAACTCCCCATAGTCAATACAAAGTTTGACATTGGGGACACATGGGTGTATCCACCGGCCTAAATCCCAGCAAACCAATCTTCTCTAAAATATCCAACAGATGCTTCCTTTGAGACAATCTGATTCCATCATTTTACCTTGCCACCTCAATACAATACCCAAGAAATAACGCAACCTGCTCAATTCTTTGGGACAAAACTGACGTTGTAGCAATTCCTTCAACTTATCACCGTAACAATATATCATCCACATAGACAACAATATTTTACCCAAGACCACATCAGACTTGGCAAACCAAGCTCTAGGAGATTGCTTAAGACTATAAAGAGCTTTCCGAAAGCAACACACCAGAATACTCTCCCCCTAAGCAACAAACCCTAGTGGTTGCTCCATGTAGACCTCTTCATAGAGATCACCATGTAATGGATGATTTATCAGGATACAAAAGAGAACGAAAAGTACTAGCAGCAACAGTAGACATAGAAGTATAGAACTAGAAGCCATTACAAACAAGTCAATGCACAATGAGGAGCAAAAACCAAACAACTAGAAACAAATCAACAACCAACAACTGAGAAAGTAACTACCAACCAACCACCAAGCAATATTGGCATAAAAAAGTCAACTAATGAGAACAAAATGAACACCCAAACAAGCAAACTCAACATAGCACAACAAGAGTGAGAACTGAGAACCATGTTGAATAGCTTTATATACATTGTCGAGCCCATTTCCTAACAGCTTAAGCTTTTGGGACAATTGGTAACTTACCCTAATTAAGAAAAATCAAAGGCAGACGTTCCAATATGACATGCAGGACCAACAAGCAATGAGTGTCAACAACTGACAATCAACGAAGGACAGTGATGGCCAGAGTTCTCCAAAGGTCAGGAGCAGGGTCAGAGATCTGTATAGGTCAACGACGAGTTTCAGAGATCAGCGGCGAGGGTTGTCACCCAAAGATCATGCAAAGATGGAAAGGTAATAGGTGACGCTGCCTCAGCGAGGGTGGTAGGGTGCCACAAAAAGTGGCGAAACCTGGGTTGTGAACGATGAAGATTAGAGTTAGAGGCAGGGTTAACAATGCTTTGATATCCCAATGTTGGAGAGAAGGAAAAGTGTTTAGACTGTCCCTTCACCCTAACAGGCTAACACACAAACATAAGACGTGTGTGCGTGCGCGCGCGCGAGTGAGTGCAAACTAACAAAGATTAAAGTACGCCACTCACTAATATTAGCGTATAACTCCTAACAATTTTAATACACCTAACCTATCCTAACTCACACTTAACCACACCATTGGAATACATACTCAGTCCCTAAACTAACACATTCATAGCCCACATAAATGGGTCCTGCTTTTAACATTTTTTACACACACTGTTTCACACATTTTTGAAGAGCCCATTTTAGATGCTCTTGTAATCTAAGATAACAAAAGAGAAGAATAGGTAAATAAGCCTTGTGAGAGGTCTAGGTCTAAGTTCTGACCATTACAAACAGATCCAATATTGGCCCACTAATTATGTGTACATCTTGTCTGCATTGTCTTTCTACTCCAAAAAGATCTAAAAGTCAGGTTTCAGTTCAACTGACACAGAAACGCATTAGATTTTGGGTCTACCCAAAGATCATCGCTTCTGATGATTACAGTATAGGATCTTTTGTATACCCTTGCAGATTTACCGATAGCTTGAACTTTTTCGGTCAGGAGATACCTAATTGTGTCATGCAATTAGGTAAATATCTTTAAAGAAAGTCTTCAAGGTTGAAATGTTTTAAGAACTTCATCCCATACATGCAGGGAAGCATCGTCATGAGTGTCAAAATGCCACAACTAGATTTTCAATTAGAGAAACAACTTCAAATTCTTAGGAAATCAATTAACTGAAAGAAATTGTAGACATACCCATAGATCAGCCCACAAACTAGCTCCAGATTTGGGAACAACAACTGCAACATTTGTCATACGTTTGGCAGCAGGAAGAACATCACTACTCCACCCAACTGTCACCCATACATCTCCCACTCCAAATGCTTTCAGATACTGCACACTGTCGAATAGTCGAACCTACAAAAAGCCATCTAACACGTATAAGGACACACCAAACATTGCTATAATGAAAATTATATAACTATAATGGTATTATAAAATGCACGACACAGTCAGCAACAACTTGTCCATGCTAGCATCAGTCAGGACTCTTGCTTTTCACCAGTCCAAATCTAGGAAAGATCAAGCGTGTAGTAGTAGTTTATGGAAGTCAGAATTTCAAAGGCTGCTTAAATAGAAAGGATCGACTAATCTACGTCCACTCAACAACTGGATAACATTTATTAAAGCAGCATCAGCAAGACCTTGGTCAAGTTTTGAGTGGTGCCAGCTTATTTGCAGCATTTTCTTACCATGTCACCACTACCAAGTGAACTATTGTCTTGCCTACTGCAACAAATTCATCCCACTTCCTTATTTCTGGTTGGTTTTGTATCCCCTATCCATCCATCTTACAACCAGTTAGAGGAACATCTATCAACCGCATACTTTATAAATATTAATAGCTCGACATCGTGTATAACATTCAAATATACCAGTCGGTTTTTCCACGGTTAGCACAACAAATTCACTCACAGGCCAAAGACCCCAGCTTGCACGTGTCTACTATTATCCTAGGATGGCTTCACCATGCATTTATATACCTGTTTTTGGAGCTGTGCAAGCTTCGCCCGCACAGCATTTCTCCCTCCAGCAACCTCAGAGTCAACGTTGCTTGTATTGTATGATGCCCCCATAGACTTCAATACAGCACCGACAACCTCTCTAGGGTCATCAACCATGGAAATTTTCCCCGCAAGTTCAGGTCGCCATATGTCAGCCCAGTCCTGTGAATGGGAAAAAATAGTAATAAGTACTCCCGAAATATAATATTCGCAAATTCGACAATCAGATATTTTTTTCATAAGCAAAGAAGAAGTTCTGGGGTTTAGAATCCTAACAATATTAAGTGGAACTGCTTTTCTAGTTGAATCTTTTGGTTATTTACACTTTGTGGCCCTAAAGCTTCACAGAATTTCACTTCCAATCCTAGAATCGAGTTGCAAACTCACCCTCTCGTCCACTTGGAGTTAGGGGGTTTACGGAAACTGGCATGAGGCTCACTCATTGAATAAGGGCTTTTATATGATTGCAACCTTCTCAAGCCAAAACAAAAGCTCCACGCTAAATAAGTAACGAAAAGCCAAATAACTGAATTTAAGCCAACAACCGTTTTTTCATCAAAACGGAGAAACTACAATATATAAAAAAGGAAAAAAAAAAAAGAACAAAGAAAAAGTGACATGAGAGCTGAAATAGCAATTCCAACAAGCAAGTTCTTATTGCCACTAAAGAACGTATTAAGTGTCTTTTCTCTTGAAAAAAGGCTTGCTAATAGGCTGACCAACATTAATTTTATGGAGAGCTCAAATCACGACCCACCAAGACATGCACTCATCAGGTCATCTTCACATTCATTTTTCTCTTTGATCTCCTCCTTCGATCCAAACCCTCGCTTCATCAGAAATTTCAACCTGAAAGTTTCAGACACCCTATCCAGTGGTTGCTGAAATCTAACTGAACGCCTCCAATATTATCTTTAACCTCGGTTCAATTATGGTTTTTTCACGCTTGCTGCTGATTCTTTGACTTGGTTTGCTAGTGTTCAAACCACAAGTAGGTAGATACAAAATTATCCTCGTAATTACTTCAGCACAGTGCACTTTGCAGATTTGACCGATATTGAAGATATTAAACTTGACTTTTCTGTGATCTTGTTCTTGGAAGTTTGGCTAGTAGAAGTTCAGATTCGTTTCAAGCTATCGGTGTAAAGTTGGTACATGAGATATACAATAATGGGATAAGTGACAGAAAAGTTCATGTTTCTGGGGATGTAACAAAGTCTACTGATGCCAATGCTGCAAATTACAAGGAATCATGTTCCGCTTGGTGCACCAACACTTCCAAAATTATAACTTGGATAAATAGTTCTGTGGATCAGTCTATCCTCTATCAACTATCAGCAAAGGAAATTTGGGACTACCTTTCCAGATTGTACTTCCAAAGTTCCAATCGAACTTTGCAAAGAGATATCAGTTAAAACATGAAATTCAAGCAACCTTCCAAGGAAATAGGCCAATACAAGAGTTCTACTCTGCTATGACTACTTTGGGGATCAGTTGGCTTTCAAAGAGCTTAAAGAACTGAGTGACAATATGGTTTATTGCTTACAGAGAAGAGCAAAGACTTGTACAATTTCTAATGGGTCTTGGAGTATGAAGCATGGCAACTGATGCAGACAATTAGATACAAGAGAGTCTAAAAAATAGGAGACGGGCACAGCTAGGATACATCAAGCCTTTTCACCAGTATTTTATGTATAACTACAAGAATGGTCCAAAATCATTGTATTCTTTCGTATGCAAAAGTGGTGTACCAAATTTTCCTTGGTTACTTGTTGAAATTCAATTTCATGGAACACATCTATGACACAATAAGGACATTGAAAAACTTTTAAAATAAAGGATGAAACTATTTTCAACTCATTCTCTCAGTAATAAATAAGTACTAGAAATTTCTACTTCACTGTATTCCTACCAATTTTGCTATACTACTATTAAAAATGTTACACAATCTTAATTTCATAAAGGATCTGATATGTGACCTATAGTATTAAAAAGTATCTGAAATTTTAAAAGTAAACCATACGAAATTATATTTTTGATCCTTCTGGGATACGTATCCACAAGTTTCAGAGGAGTATCAGTCTCCAATACAGATAACATACAGACGCGACTCAGTGGCACTATTCTTCGCCGTAGTCCACTTCCTTGGTCTTAGAGATGATACTAGACCATCTTGTTGACACTTGTGACTTCATCTCTTGGGTTGGTGTAATCACAAGTTCAGGTTTAAGTTGCATGAGTGTTGATTTATTTAAGTTGCGCCATACAGAGAAGGGTGAGACACCCAAAGCAAGACTAACTTAAACTAAGACATATATGCAAGGAAGAGTATTTCAGTGACTGTAGCTCATACAACGAAAGAGAGTAGGGATCAGACACCGCAAGCTTGTTCACTTTCTGACTAAGAACTCAAAGAGCGAGCCCCAACCCAGAGCGTTCATGCGCAATGACTTGTACATGCAGGATATATGAACTTGTAGGAATAACATAAAATATTTTCCTCAAATATGTAAGTAGCATATTAAATCTGGATAGGGAAATTATGTAAGCCCTTATGGTACCGCAACACTCTCGTACAATGATCCCATTCTCGATTGTGCTCAGCGTACCAGAAGAAACATTTATCCTTTGGATGAATACAAAATATTCACAGAAGTACTCTAGTAAACCCGAATTGTGTAATACACACAAGTGCCCTTATGATACCACAACATTCTTGTACCACTTGCCCATTCTTGATTATGTTCTCATACCAGAAGAACCCTGAATCCTTGGGATTAATCCAAACAAGTCTCTAAGAGTGTTATGCCACTATTTTATTTTTCATTTGGCCACACTGGAAACAAATATTAGCAGAATCGCGAAAGAGATAGACATCAAAAGAAGTGATGATGAGAGTAGAACATGTCAAGACAAACCAACTGACAGCTCAATTATGATCATTAATTCTAGCTGAATGGAGTCAATTATCAGACGTCCTTTTTAGAACAAAAGTAATGAACCACATCCAAAACAATCCATAACTAACTAAGGAGTAGGAAATCATCGTTTGGCCTCAAGATATACTATATTGTAACCATTTACAGCCTGGAAAACAAATTACCTTTATTGGAGCCAAATTATGCTTTTGAAACTTGTTTTTCTTGTAAGCGACTACTACACTTCCCCATCTATATGGAGCAGCCCATATTGTCCCCTTAGGATCTAACCTTCCCTCACTGTTCCTGCGTAAATATACCTGAGAGTATTTAAGAAGCAGCACAATGATACAGTGATACAGGTTCATTTTGGAAAACATAAAACGTACTTCATTTAAATATCAATAACCAACACCGGCCACTGTCATTTAGATTCAATAAACATTGATCCGGGACTATCATTCTCAGCACTACCAGGGTATAGAAGTTTTTCTGTTTTGAATTTCATTACCATAGTTACATAATACTGGTTCCTGTTTTCTTTCTTACAATAGTTACATAATATGGGTTTATAGTCTATGCATAAGCAATTTAACTCTTAAAAGTGAATATTAAGACATGAAAATATAGATTCATTTGAAATATCCAGATTTAACTGATTCTGAAGATTGTCTGTTATGCATGATTCATAAAAAATCAAAGAAGCATGATAAACAGGTTAAGCTATACAACTGATAAACTTCTGAAGCTTTTCCACATCACAGATCAAAGTATCAAACATTGTGAAGGTTTTCAAAACTAATTAATTCTCTCAGATTAGTAGAGACATTGGAGAAATAGCAGTCAAAAGTCAAAACTTGTATAACTAGTGATCCGGATCCTAGTTTTCGATGCCTGGAAACTAGGAAGGACTTCAATTGACTGGTTTCAAATAAATTTTAAACCTATAAAGTGCTTATTTGTTTATGGGCTTCATGGTTGGCCGTGTGCATACTCGAATTCAATTTATACAAGGAAGGTTCTGGTTCTACCAATTATCACGTTGACTCACAGTTAAGTGATTACACTATATCAGTATTTTTCCTATATTAGTCGTCACCGGTTTTCCTGGAAGAGTCCCAAATCTTCAACTGTTGGACCTCAATAAAGTCAACCATTATGTGACATTTGAGAAAAGAAGTCATGGTCCAGCCTCGGGTTGGAACCCATATTATGTCAACTCAGGTATGAGCATCCAGTGCTGAAGTGTGTCAATGTGGTGTTAGATCTCCCAAAACCTTATAGCCTAGGATAGTGGATATGTACCACAAAGAAAATGCCAGCAAACCTCTAATTGAATGCATAAGAATTCGACCATTTCCAGATTCTCAAAGGGAGCACCAAACATTAGAACGGTGCCCCACTAGATTGATTTTACATGGCATAGTTGTTAAGTTACTTGTAATCCCAAAAGCTTAAGTCGTTAGGAAATGGGCCAAACATTGTACATCAAGCTATCTAACACTCTCCCTGACGTGCAACCCCGTCTTGCACATGGAGATGCAAGTTTTACTGTATATATGTTGCTTATACGTATTTTATATGGTTTTGTCTTGCATGACTGGAAGTTAAAAGATAAAGATAAGAATTGGAAGAGGAAAAAGGTAATTGGTGGGAGATTCTGTACATGGGTGTGTGCATGTGAGGTGCAAACTTAATATCTATAATCTATTGTGTGAAAATGACAATTGAAACAAATAAATGGTGGATGGACAAGTGCCTTATTTAGACACCTCGTGAGCTTACTTAACAGGAGCTATAAAAACATGAACAAAGGATTTCTTTAAGGACAAATAAGTTTTCGGTGTTTTACAAAGAGCTAGAAGGTGAGTACGTAGGAATCGGAATTGAAGGTTTTAGGGTGTTGCATGCAATCTCGGTGCACAGGGGCTAAAGGTCTGAGGTAGATTAAGGTACCGAAGCCAGGAAGTATACAATATGCTCTAAATTAATCTCCGGAGTATTCCTTTGGCATGTTTTTGTATTCGGCTCGATTGTTATGCTATTTATTGAAATCCATGAATTCTTTGGTGAAGTCGAGTTACGTTATATAAATGGGGGCTTGGTGCCATGGAACTGTTTAGTATGTGACCGAGTGAATTTGCCTACTGTGTTAACGGCCTGAGAAGTCTCATATGGCAGGCGAGCAGTAACCGGTCATATACTGAGGAGGACCTGATATGAGGTCATATTATGTGAATTGTCGTTGACTCCGTGTCGCAAATTGGTTGGTCTCATTTATTGTGAGCATAACTACTCTCGTCATATTGTATATTTCCTGGGGGTTTATGAAGAAATTCATTATGGCACAATAGGAGAGTCCACAACTGCAGGTTAGCTGCTGATGCGAGAGCGAAAGCACAGGACAGGCATATGGAGTTTAGGCCAGCTAGTTGTTTTATTTATTTTAGAACACAGCTGTAAATGTTATTCTTTTCAGAATAAGATGATTAAAAATCCATTATTTCTACATTGTGGTGCTTGAGGATCCGGTTGTCACAATACCCTGATGCACGAAAAATGAACGCAAGGGTCAATTCTGAGATCTCTCACTAAATTTAGAAGCGTCATTTGAAATAGCAATTCATCAGACAATGATTTATTCATTTAAGTTTTCTTTCCTGCACAATTTACTCATAGCCCTTCGATGTTAGAACATATAGGCCAATCTGGAAAACCGTAGCAATGGAATGTTTGTGTACATAGCAAGGATTGGAGTATAAAAAGGACCATATAAATCAGATTGTATCCTTACCTTCCATTTGTCATCTAAGCCTCTAAACCAATCATAGTCCTCCACCCCTTGAAGGGCCACGATTAAACCCTTTCTAATAGCCAAACTAAGCCAGGAATCACCAACACTAACAATATCAGCCGCCACGGCAGATTTAGGGCCAATGTTTCCTTCGGTAAAAGATTTAGAAAGATCAGAAAAGATGTTGTCGAGACTTCCGCGGAGCTCTAAACGTAACTTTGCTCTCCTTCCTTGAGATTGAATGAAATCCTGTTCGCAAAAAAGTGCATTATGAGGATAACAAAAACTAGGAATGAATACGCAAACACTGAGAACTTCTTGCACGGACACTTCTACATGTAACAACACGTGGGGGACACTTGACGTTTGGGTATAGGTATCGGATATGTGACTGCTACTGGTGGTTGATATCGACCTAACAAGGATCTTAAGTGTTTCCAGTTTACCATACAAAATATATAGAACTCTCAGAATTTAAATCATGCATGGAAAGTCTATTCTACCTCGTAAACACCACTCTATACCTTAAAATAAATTAGTCCTTTATATATAGTTTATATAGTGTCATGTTGTATACATGATTAGATGGATCTGACAACTAGAAACATTGCCCGAACTTGATACCCGTAACTGCATACACATAACGAAGGTTATCATTGTGAGAGTCGAACCATGCAAAGATGAATAATATACGTGGCCTATGACAACTATTGTTGGTGCTGCTGCTGCGGCGGTGAATTTTTGTGTAAAGGTTGTAGTTATAAGCTTTTCTTTGAACTTTTTTCCCCCTAGAGTCTTTAAACAGGAAGAATATCAGTTCCCTACTGAATCATTTAGATGATGAGAAAATAACACTAATGTGAAATAAAATAAGCGCTCAACGTCACATTAGTTTACCTTAACTTTGTATCACACTTTTCCCTCCCGAGTTGCATATTTTAGTATTCTCAAGTCCAACTTTTTCAAAATTTGACAAGACATACAAGCTAACAGAAGCTAAGGGTCATGCTTTGCATGTGTATTTGTATTTATTTGTATGAACAAAATTTGAGAAGTATACTCAGAGGTATCAATATCACACAAACGGAAATGCAGAACAAGTTATAAAGATGACCTGGACCCAAGAAGGAGGTATGGAGCCGCGTATAGCAACAATTCTTAAGGGAACTGTCAAGGCATATGTTCTAGACTTCCTCTTTTCAAATGTTGCTTTTAGATCCTTATCTTCCAGGTTTTCCATGGTTCTCGATCCTTTCATATCATCATTGTCTGTGTTCAGAAAATAGCTGAATGATTAATCCATGACAGCTATTTCATAAAACTATAAATCAAAGAAACAAAAATGCAAATAAAATCGAAAATAAACAGTTTGTTCTGCTTGTAAATTTTAAAGCATATCATGGAATCGCCCTAAACCACAAAGCAGTACATAAAACATGTGGCATTTTGTCCAATGCGTTTGGGCTAGAAAAAACATGTCCTTTGGCACTCGCATCCACGAGAAGATTCCAAAATACCAAATTGTACTTGCAGATCTAATTGAATGTTATTTCTATAATTTTGATAGAACTTCAAAGAGAAGTTATGCAGTAATGCTACACGCACAGCAAATGTGCACAGATTTTGTGCACAGATTTTTTGTGGGGCCCACTACGGGTCCCACACAAATAATCCGAGCCGTTCATTAAATGTAAAACATTTTTTCAAGGGCCCTCGCAAAATATCAGCTCAATCCGATACTCATAGATGCTTGATTCAATCATTTAACTTTTCATTCGAATCTCAGGATAATGAAAAGTTAAATGATTGAATCAAGCACTTATAGATATCGGATTGAGCTGATTTTTTGCGGGGACCCTTGAAAAAATGTTTTACATTTAATGAACGGCTCGGATTATTTGTGTGGGACCCGTAGTGGGCCCCATAAAAAATCTGTGCACATTTGCTGTGCGTGTAGCATTACTGGAAGTTATGTCCTGCTGAAAATTCACTGTATTTATTATCACAAAGCTTTGAAATCAATATATCAAATTTCGTAGATCTTGACACAAGGATTCAAAAACTACCCATTTTTAATACTAATGGACATCCAAATGATATTGCAAAGTTGTATACGTGAACTTCCTAAATAGTGGTTGCGGTCATACTGCATTGGTGGCAATGATGCGGTTGCAAGGATAACAGCCATAGCGTAATTGTGGCAGCAACCGCAGGTGTGAATTTTCTTCTTCTCAGCACTGTTGTGGGGTGTAATGATTGTAGTGTAACAGTTGGCCGTAACCCATACAGCTAGTAAGGGTGTTGTGTAACATTTGCGGCCCTTTTTAAAACCAGGGGCGATTAATTACAGAGTCGCGTATGGAGCTTTTTCTACTGACTGCAAAACATATTGGCAAGTCCTTAATGCATGGAAAATCTATTACGAGAGGGTCCAAGTTGTTAAAGTGAAACTCACTGTACCAGATTTTTATCTTGAATTAAGCAATTGAAAAACTCAACAACAGATAATAGAATATATATTTTATACAGACACAGACACAAACCACAATGGAATCGCCTCAGGATAATTCCCCAATTTTATTAGATAGTTTTTGACATTCAGATTTTGCATATAGTAATCATCGTATGGGTTACTGAGTACTAGTATAGTACCCTAATTTTCTGAGTGGCAGATACATATGCCGAAACTATTCATACCCTAATACACAATGTACGTATGTCGAAGAACTCGAATTAGTCAATCCATCATGTAGGCAGAGGCAAATGGAAATTAACTCCCCTTCATTTTATAGAACACCAAAATAGGAGCAGGTATATACTCAAAATTGGGTCCCAGACGATTCCAAATACTCAACTGTAGATGCTCTTACCACGGTTTTGCACATTTTCCGCATGATCTGAACCACTAGTAGAATAGAACTAGTATATAAAATCCTAGAAATAGCATAAGTGCATAACCATACCAAACCAAACCGAACCTTAAATCCCAAACAATTGGGTCAGCTGGATAAATCTATTCTCCATTGACCTCTTTCGAGGGCATTGTGTTCCGAGATATTAAAAAAACTTAGATCCTTTCCAACTACCACCTCTAAATTCAATTGTGGTCTATCCACTCTCTTAGTGTTATCCTCCAATGTACTTTATCACTCCTTCTAACTATCACATCTCCTAACTACCACATCACCATGATCAAAAATAAAAAAAACTACCGCATCGGCCAATCTACAATAGTCCATACCACCTTAATCTTTTTTTCTCTCATTCTATCTTCTATCGGTGCTTCCCCTACCATTTTGGAAAGGTTTTCATTTCTAATTATCTCGCAAAATCTTACCACAGTCCACAGATCCATCGCAACATTCTCCGTTTCAGCTACACTTATCTTACTTGCAGTTTTTTTCTTAGTAGTACAAACATTCAGTGCGCCATGTAACATGACGGCTCATAGCATTAGGATAGAATTTTCATTTCAGTTTTGCAGGTATTCTGTAGACACACAACTTTCAAACCACTCTGCCACTTGATCATCCGCAATCTCTCCATCCAACACCATAATATCAACATAACAGATCAACAAGGATTGTTTATCTCCTATAAAATTGAGCCTTTTCTATGAACTGTCTTGTAAGGATATGATAAGATACAATATGTTGAATGATTCAGCCATGCAGCATACACACCATGATTATCAACCTTGAGCACACAAAACCCGCTATATAGCTTAAGCTTCTAAATGGCTTCTCTTTGTATTAGATTCCATCAAGCCAACAACGTTCTTCCCTACGTACCCAACAGGACATGGTTGGCATTTTAGGGATGGCAATTTGCCGCACCCCGAACCTACCCCGACCAGGTCGGGTTCCCGCCAATTTTTTGGGTGCAGGGGCAGATTTGGGGGAAATTAGAAAAACCTGATTGGGTCGTGTAGGGTTTGGGTTGAAAATACCCCACCCCCGTTACCCGCCCCAAAATATTTTTACAATGTAACATTATAGTTTTACCCTAATATTTTATCATTGTACTTAAAAAAGTTATAGTTGTACCCTGATATTTTTATCATTATACCACAATTAATATTTTTACCCTTATATTTTCGCCATTATACTAAAATACCACCTTATATATAACTATTCCCTTCTATTTTGCTTTTAGGTTAACCAATTTTTTTCTCATTTTTTACGGAGCGGAGCGGGAACTGGAGCACCCACGAATTACCCGGTTAGGGTTAGGGTTCGGGGCAGGGGCAGGGTCATGTTGTACTTTTCGGGTCAGGGTACGGCATAACCACCCCCATTCAGCCCCGTTGCCATCCCTAGTTGGCAAGAAATTACATGGAAGAGTAGATTGTTTCGCATTGGCTTTGAATCTTGATAACAGTATCCTTTACTTGTAGAGCCACTAACAGAGGCAGTAACAATGACGGTGATTCCAGGGTGGAGTTGACTCCAAGGCAAAGTTTCCTTGTGCTAGTGACTGAGGCAATAAAGTGGTTGGAGAAGCAGAGTGCAGAGTTAGAGGCGAGCCAAAATATGGCTGAGAGTCTTGAGACTACAACATCCTCATAGCATTTGCAACGTCCTTCACTCAAACTCTAGTAGGTTGAAAGGAAGCAGGTATTCCCCCGAAGGGGACCAACAAACTGAAAACCAACTTGATTTTTGCAAGAGAAAACAATGCCTCATGGTGAACACGAATGATTTCGCCTCGTGAGTGCATAGGGCTAGTTGAAATCAAGTAGTGGCAGTGCTAAACCACAAAGCAAATGAGTTCAAGGTTATGGATGAAGAGAGAGTCAATTTTCTGCTGTCATGGCCAAACATTGAAATCACAAGGCGGAGTCCAGATGGCCAGGGCAAAAAGGGTGTTGTCCCGCAGAGATAGAGCAAGTTCACTGGCTCTTATACCATGTTCCATATATGTTGGCTTGGCATGATAGAATTTGGTACAAAGAGAAACAATTTATGGGCGAAATAGGAAGAAAAAGATTTTTATGTGAAAGGAAACAAACGAGTCAAGCATTGTGGGTTGTGTTTGCTCTAGTGTTCTAAAACAAGGAATTAATCGCTAGGATCTATCCGAATAGGTCCTACGAACGATTAATTGCCGATTACAAATCAATATGCACCAATTAATCCAATTAATTGCTCGAAGGTGGCCGACCGCCCGAATAGCACCTAGCGTCTTTTAGAACATTGGTTTGCTCGACGTATATAATCAAGGTGCACAGGTTACATCAAATTTTCAACACTATGAGCCCACATCCAAGAAATTCAAATTATTTTCCGCTGAAATGGATTTACTATGTATGTCCAATGGTTTCGCCTTTCCATATCATCATTTACCACATTAACTGAAATCCAGTAAATAGGTCCGTACTCGAGTTTTCAAGCTATCAACTTTAATTCACAAGAAAAGTCACAAGCTTAGTCAAAACCCTTCACTGGCGATCTCAATTCTCACTATCGCGAATTTTAATGGTACCAACGCTTCAATGCTCGCACTCCTGCTTATGCATGCGCACACGCATTATGTGACTTAGGTCAAAAGTACCTGGGATTCTCTGCTCTTCAACCACTGTTGGCCGATTGGCCGCAGGGACGGGCGGAATCCGGGCGGAGGCAGCTGCCGCCGAGCAGATACTAATGCCAAGGCCGAGAAAGAGGACGGCAGAGGCCGCCGCGAGCTGCCGGAGCGGTTCGGGCTGGCCGGAGGCGGGCAAGGGTGGGTTCGGGTTCTGGTGGTGGGATTTGGAAGATGCCGATGCTGATAATTTGAGATTGCGACGATAACGGAAGAATAGGGGGTTTGGGCAGTGGCTCAAAGGAAAGTTAGGGTTAGAATTGGGGTTTAGGAAACGGTTGATTGCGCTGGACAGATACGGTGGTGAGAGCAACGCCATACCGAAATTTTTTTAGACCACCATGTAGCTTAGAAATGCCAGGCCGTCCTTTCTATCGAGTTTTCCGAGCTAGTGTGCGGTGGCTAAATTATTGTGGATGGGGGGCCGCGGCCATTCAAATAAATTTCGAGTTTGTTAATTTTGAGGTAAGCTTTCTTGAAAGAGTAATATTAAGATAAAAATATTCAAGAAAAACTATGGTAATTTTTTAATTTATTGATTTTTCTAGACGAACCAATAATTCATTAAAGTTAACAAACATGAATTTTTTTAAATAAAGACAAAACAAAAAAAATCAAGTACTATAACTCTTAGTTTAGTGGAAACAAATTATGTTAGATAAATTTGAAAAATTATTCAATGCCCATGAGATACTGTCACGTGATATCTTTAAGCTCTTTCTTCACTACAAAATGCGTAGAGTCCATATAAATGTATAATATGGAAGAATTTGGGGTAAAGCCACGTGGTGCCAAAAAAAACTGAATAATTACTAGCTAAAGACAACCAAGAAGACAAAGTGCGTAGAGTCTACATCAGAAATTTTACTTTTTGACTATGGCTATTATTGCTAGTACATGTTAAAAATTGGTTATTTCTCAAAATACTTGGGTAAAAGTTAAAAAATATACTTTTTTAATTCCGCTCGTCGAGACGAATAAATAACTCACAAAAGTTTGACACAAAACTAACAAATGCGAAAAAAATTCAAATAAGGAAAAAACTCCCAAATTTAAGTTAAGTTTATAAGAACGCAGCCTAATTAGCTATTTAAAACTTAAAAGCATGTACTAGCAATAATAGCCATAGTCAAAATGTAAAATGTCTAATGTACCTAGTCAGAGCAAGTCTGGTCTGGAAAATAGCTGAGCCATTGCCAAAAACTGGTGCGCCTTTTTTTGGCTCCAGTCATTTCTGTTACCATTTTCTCCCAGAAAAAAATGGCAGCATGGCAAAAGCCACATCACCAAACTCAATCATCTAATTACTCTGGGAATCATCCGAGTCATACTGTTGAAACAAAACTCGGTAGGTTAGGTGGTCTCTGTCTCTATCATCCGTTTCCCATTGTGCGAAATCCTATAGGATCATGAATATGAAATCCTATAGTACCATGACATAGTTGGGGTTTGCTCGGGAAAAAATCTTCCATAAGAAAACTCCATAGGTTGGGTTGTCTCTGTCTCTATCATTCATTTCCCATTGTGCGAAATCCTATAGGATCATGAATATGAAATCCAATAATACCATGACATAGTTGGGGTTTGCTCGGAAAAAAATCTTCCATAAGAAACATGGTATGATATGTTTTATGCCCTCCCTCTTTGTTCCTAGGAAAGGCAAATCAGTGTGTCTGTGGGAGAGAGAGTACTTGTTACCGGAGCTGTCAATCTCACTGTTGCTGGAACACTTTCTGGTCAATCTCACCTCTGTTGCAAGTTGAGGAGAAACCATGCACATAGAGAGATGGTGCGGAGAAGTGAACATTTCGGGCACGAAAATAGTGTACTGTTGTGTACTATTGTAAAAAGTATTAATCGGTATAAGTGTAATGGTCTTTTCAGAAGGTGTGAAAGACTTGTGAATAGTGTGATAGGATTGACTAATCAATTATGATTGAACAGTAATGTCTAATTATATGTATCACTTTGTAGGTGTAAAGAAAGTCTATGGTAGGTGTACGAAAGATCCAATTATGCATGGATACTATTTGTGTAGGTAATCTATGATGTAAGCACCAGAGTGTCTGTAGTCCCTCCTTACGCCTATAAAAGGAGGGCTCTCCCCGTTGTAAAAACCAAGCAAGTGAGAATCAGTACTTTCCTATTATATCTTGTGTACTTCACATAGTCTTTGTCTTGTGTTCTCTTTTGATCCTAACCTACTTTGTGTTTGTACTCACTTCGTGTTTGCAAACTTGGTATCAAAGCCATGTTTTCCATTCTAGCTTAAACCCCATATCTGGGAACTTCTTTTCCAAAACTACTTCAAATCTTTTCTAAAAGAAAAAATTGAAGCGTATGCTTTGTGGTTGGCTTTTAAGGATCCTCCACATCAGAAACTTTATTAACTATTTTGATTAAAGAATTTTATATTAGTGGGTTAAAAGTACCTTGAGACTTTTGGCTTTTGAGCGGTGTGTCTCGGTTTATCTACCATAGTATACAGAATTTTATTAATCAAAATTGGTTGAAGATCTTATGTTGAAAAAGAATAGACTTGTTGTACGAGGAAAAAAAAGAACCCAGATTTTTACTTCATGAAATGAATCATCTTTTTTCTACCTATTCCTCTGCCACCTCATCTCTTGTTCCTTCACGCTCTTCCACCAGTAGAAATTCCTCCACCTCTTCTTTTAACCTTGAGTACTTGTATGAGTTTGAATATCTTCCTGATGATAGTAAGGTTCCCCTTACTGATCTTCCTTTCTTAAATCCCTATAATGCTTTTGTCAAACCACAAACCTCTGTAAAAAAGACCGTCACCCAACTCTTCTCTACAAAACGCCTAACTTTCGTAAAATAGTATGTTTAAGCCTTTAAGTTTGATCAATGTTTCATAGCAGCTACAGAAGCTGAACAACTTTTACCCCTGGAAATCCCGGTTGATTTGCCTCGCCTTTGGCAACAATAAGGATTTACTCATCTTCAATTTGGAGCAATCAGACTGGCTGTCACTTTCCATGGCAGAAAAGGTTTACCTGTTACTTCCAGACTTGCTCTGGTAGACACCAGGTTTCTACAGTACTAGCACGCATGTATTGTTACTGTCCAAACCACGTTAAATGCTGGAACTGTGATATTTACCTTTTACCCTAATTTCAACATGCCACTAGCAGATCCTCATTTGCTATCAGCCTTGAAAGTCCAAGTTCAAATTGGTGGTGCCTCCCAAATCTCTACCAAATATGCAGCAACCCATCACTACCAAATGGCCTATCGTCTTCAAAACCATGCTTTCGACATGTCCTTACCGTCCTCCACAGATGAAGCCCTTTTCCTAACACTTAACGCACCTCACCAAGCTTCCTGTGTCCATGTTCCACGACAGATTTCTCGTCCTGAGCTTCTTAAGCTTCTCCCAGAGTCTTGGGTTACAGCTTATGAGAAAAATCAAAACAAGCCCATACCTGTCCAATCTTCAAATCCAACTTTCATCTCAAAATCTGATGGTACAGTAGAGATTTCTTTTTTAAAAGAAACTTCTGCATCATCTTCCACCCATCATGTTATTTTCCTCTCAAGAATTGACATGTTTGTGGATGGTTCTAGGCCTGGCCCTCCAATTAAATATTTTGATCCCAGTGGCCTTCCAGTCTTCTATTTCAAAAATTCAGAAACAGGTCATTGTTATTTTGATGTCTATGACTATGATGAGTGTCTAGAAGACAGTCTCCAAGAAGATGATGAGGACTTTGAAGATTCATGTCCATGTTCTATATGTCCTTCGTTACCTCCCACACCTTGTAAATCTCCACCTTCTCCTCAACCTCCATCTGATGATGGTTCGTTGAGTCAACCGAGTGGATGTTTTATGTTCACCTCATTTTCTTCCTGGACTGAAGCAGATTTTCCTCCTTTGGAGTTTCATAATTCTCAAGAAATGACGACCCACCGGCACAAAATTCCAGACTCAGCTACCATTCTCCCAGATGGTAGTACCAAAGCAGTGTCAGCAGCAGAAGCAGCAATAAATTGGCAGTCAGCAAATTCTCTAGCTCAAAACAAAATTCTCCAGAGAATTGCTAACTCCCAGCAAAATTTGGAGAATGTTGTTCATAAGAAGTTATCCTCTTTGGAACTCTTATCAGAGATTTGCAGCAGAAAATTTAAAATGTTCACCAGGAACTTCTCCAGATAGTATATGCCAACCAAGCATTTTCAGCAGCTTTTACCCAAAAGGATGCGAAAATGAAGCATCTAAAAAACCAGCTTCACTCACTTCAAGCTCACCAGTATTCTCAGCAAAAATGCCTTTTTGACATGTTCGCATCTTCCTCTCAACAAAATTTGTTGGGTACCTCAAATGTCTCAACCTTTACCTATAAACCCTACCTCAGAATTTGGTGAGTCAAGCTCCATCTTTGGAAGCTCATCAACTTTCCTTCCTCCACCAAAAAGACCATCTCCACCAAAACTTTCTTTCCCAAAGCCCCAGATAAAACCTATCCAACCACCAACAATTCCATCTCCACCATCTACCTCTATTTCAACTACCTCCACTCCTTCTAAACCAGCTGATTCAAATTCAAAATCACCCCAGTTAATGGTTCAGCCAACTTCTAACCCTTCCAAAAATACAATCTCCACTCTCCTACATATCTTATCCACTATACCAGAAACCCCATCTTCTGAACCAACCATTGAGTTTGATTCGGATTCTGAATCTACTCATTCTATTCCAATTCCTCATGTTTTCATGATGAACCTAGATCTTCCTGAAGAACATGTTGAAGATCCTATTATTGAAGAAGGTCCTGAGTTTGATACACCTCCAGAAATTTCAACCTTTGATTCCTTCTCACATTCCAACATCTACACCCAAGGTTTCTCCTTTGATAACATTCCTCCATCAAAATGGTTGGATATACTTTATGAAATTCATGCTTGGTGCACTGCTGCTATGCTCTCTCCCAATGCTACACTAAGTATCGTCATTACTAAGTGTACAGCAAAATTCCTTGGCCGTCTTCGTCAATGGTACTTGGCTCTTGGTGAATACCGACAGTTACAGCTTAAACAATTGTCAACCCTTGATCAATTCATCTCAGTCCTGCATACTGAGTTTCTTGGAGACCATAACAACACAAAAGAGTTCGTTCGAGAGGAATATCTCAGCATGAAGTGTTGTTCATTCAAAAGAAAAGATCTGGAGACTCATTATGATCGTATGTCTCAGAGATTTTATCTTCTCAATGGCATGATGATGTCAATTTCAAGCAAGCCTTTCTCAATTCCCTTCCTGAACCATTGGAAAATGAGACAACAAGGTTACTTCAGACAAAAGGATTAACGCTGAATGCAACATCTCTTGGTAGTATTTACCAGCACTCTTTGATTGCCTTAGAAAAATTGTGCAATCACCAAAAATTCCTCAGAACTCTTGAAGAACAGGGAAAACTTCTTGGCAAAGCATGTGATCGACCAGATTTATCCATAAAGTGCAAAGACAAGAAGTGCACTTGCCGCATTTCATATCGAAAGTCCAAACACTTTCAGAAATGGAAGTTTCAATCTCCTGGCAAGTGTTCAAGGTTTTCTAAATCTGGCAAGTTCTCACGCCGGAAAAAATGGAAATTTTTCAAAAAGAAAAAGTTCAGAGGACAGCGAAAATCTGATCGTTGCTACATATGCAGAAAGAAAGGGCACTATGCAAAACAGTGTCCAAATAAAGCAGCAATAGACAAAATGGTGAGCTCTTTGGCTCTCATTGACGATGATATTGAAGATGCTGATGTTGAATCACTATTTTCTATCGATGATGAAGCAACAGATGAAGCAGTCCTTGCATTTACTTTTGATGATTCAGATGATTCATCAGAATCAGATGACTCTTCTGATGATCCTGATTTATTCCCCTATGAAGTCCAAACATTTGGGTTCTCCAACATCATGCTGGCTCAACCTTTAGCCAATGTCAAAATCTTGCTTGGAAAATATGAGAAGCCTATACCAGTTATCGCTTTCTTTGATACTGGTGCAGCAGCCTCCATTCTCAACCCAGCAATCCTCCTCAGGTCCTACTAGCAGTCATGTTTCAGACCCTTTAAAACAGCCAATGGAGAAACTTTTGTCATCACTCTAATCAGTAAGCCTATAATCATCCAACTTTTCCCAGGATACACCGTAAAACACCAAGTCTATGGTTCTGATCTCCCAGGAAAAGATTTATTGTTAGGCTTTGATATTCTCCAAAATCTCAGCAAAGTCTCCTGGCTCAAAAAAGGTTTGAAATACAAAAACTACCTGTTACCTCGGACCACCCAACCAAATCTCTTTTCCATAGAAAATTTCTTCTCCATCAAAGAAGCCATAATCCAAACTTCCTGTGCTGAATCCCATTCCCAATTCCTCACCAAATGCTCCAACCCATTTTGGAAAAATTTAGATTTCTTTATTTCTCTTCCCTTTAAGAAAAATGAAGATATCAACCCCACAAAAGCTAGCCATCATGGAATGAACCCAGAACACTACCAGCTTGTTCTTCAAGAGCTCCAACAACTCCAGTCAGAAGGTTTGATTGAGCCCACAACCTCTCAGTGGGCATGTGAAGCATTTTATGTAAACAAAAGGATCGAGCAGATAAGAGGAAAGCTTCGCCTAGTTATCAATTACCAGCCTCTTAATCATTTTTTGTAGGATAACAAGTTCATCCTTCCTCGGAGAAGTGTTCTTTTTGCAAACTTGCCTAAAGCTAAAATTTTCTCAAAGTTTGACTTGAAAGCAGGTTTTTAGCAGCTGGACATCCATCTAGATGATCGTCCCAAAACTGATTTTTGCATTCCAGATCACCACTTCCAGTGGTCAATCATGCCTTTTGGATTGAAAACAGCTCCATCTTTATTTCAAAAGGCCATGATTCGGGTATTTGCTCTCATTCTGTCCTCAGCCCTCGTCTACATTGATGATATCCTACTCTTTTCCCCAGATATAGAGTCCCATGCTGTATTACTACAAGCCTTCCATTCCTTGGTCCAAACCCATGGTATCATGCTCTCGGAGAAAAAGATGCTCCTTGCTCAACCGGAAATTGATTTTTTAGGGATGCATATCTCTAAAGGTCAATATACCCTTCAACCTCATATAGCCTCCCAACTTGACCATTTTTCAGATGAAAATCTCACAGTCAAACAACTTCAACAGTTCCTTGGAATTGTTAATTATATGGCTGATTTCATTCCCAACCTTGCCCAATACCGTACTCCATTTTCAGCTCTACTAAAGAAAAACCCTCCTCCTTGGTCAACCCATTGTACCAAAGCTGTCATAGACCTCAAAGCCATATCCAAAACCCTTCCTCCACTAACCATACCTTCAGATGGGAAAAGAGTTCTTCAGATAGATGCCTCTGATCTATATTTGGGAGCAATTCTTTTGGAAGAAAATTAAAATCAAAAGTGCAAAATTTGTGGATACAAGAGTGGTGCTTTCTCTCTAGTAGAACTTTATTACCACTCTACTTACAAAGAAATTCTGGCAATCAAAAGGAGTATTGAGAAGTTTGAATTTCATCTAATTGGTCATCATTTCTTAATTGAGACTGATATGATGAGTTTTCCCAGCATGCTCAAGTTCAAACAGAAGCACCTCCCAAAGGCACAGTTACTCAGATGGGCAAATTGGTTTTCCAATTGCAGTTTTGATGTTGTTCACATAAAAGGAAAAACAAATGTCCTTCCTGATTTTCTGTCAAGGCTCAAAAAAGAAATCATCCAGTTTTCAAAATCAAAACCATATTCATTTGTTCCTGGTTGTTTTCCAATGATTTCTTGTTTCCACCCAGTCAATTTTCCTGTCCACCTTCAGTGTCACATTTTAGAGTTAACCCTTCTTTCCAGGTGTGTCCAAATGTGTCAAAACCTTCAACATCTTTGTATTTTCAAATATGGTCTTGATGAAGGTCCCATAAAAGGTCTACCTTTCCATCATGTCTATCCTTTTCTCACCTAGTTTGAAGTATCTTACGATAATGTCTTTTATTTCAAAAAAGAAGCCTATCTCCTCTTATGGTATTTAGTTGATGTGTATACTATAAGTGTCTGTTTTAATAAATCAGTAGTATTGGTCTATCTGGCTCATGTGGCGTTCAATCAAGTGCAACCTCCAGAAGATTTCTTTTTAAAATTTCTTTTGCTCTTTGGAAGCATACCTTACTGGCAACAGAAGATCAGACAAATCTCCAACAGTGCAAGCGGAGATCTCTAATTTGCTTTTTGGACAAGTCGCAACAACAGGAGTCATCCCAATCTAGATGGTTCTATCACATGGAGAAAGGAGTATCACACTATATTCCTTTCGGCATATCAGGAGTCTCAGAGCATCCAGGACCATAATGGAAATTATCTGGTCATGACTCAAACACTGTGTTCACTCAATGGATTGACACCTGCAGAAGTACCCACATCTCTCCTCCATTAAGAAACTGCAAATTGGAAATTCAATGATACTTATTCGGAAGAATGGCGCCAAAATATTCGCTATCTTTTGGAACAATATTACTTGATCGACAGAACTGAAGACTATTTTGGAAGCAGTGGTTCAGATAATCCTAAATAATATTCCAGTGTTCAGGACAGCTGTCAGACACGAAGTGGGTACAAACACAAAGTAGGTTAGGATCAAAAGAGAACACAAGACACAGACTATGTGAAGTACACAGGATATAATAGCAAAGTACTGATTCTCACTTGCTTAGTTTTTACAACGGGGAGAACCCTCCTTTTATAGGCGTAAGGAGGGACTACAGACGCTGGTGCTTACATCATAGATTACCTACACAAATAGTATCCATGCATAATTGGATCTTTCGTACACCTACCATGGACTTTCTTTACACCTACAAAGTGATACATATAATTGGACATTACTGTTCAATCATAATTGATTAGTCAATCCTACCACACTATTCATAAGACTTTCACCCCTTCTGAAAAAACTATTACACTTATACCGATTAATACTTTTTACAATAGTACACAACAGTAAACCCCAATAATATTACCCTCTCCTGGAAAGGGAAAGAGACAGCTGTCCTGAACACTGGAATATTATTTAGGATTATCTGAACCATTACTTCCAGAATAGTCTTCAGTTCTGTCGGTCAAGTAATACTGTTCCAAAAGATAGCGAATATTTTGGCGCCATTCTTCCAGATAAGTATCATTGAATTTTCAATTTGCAGTTTCTTAATGGAGGAGAGATGAGGGTACTTCTGCAGGTGTCAATCCATTGAGTGAACACAGTGTTTGAGTCATGACCAGATAATTTCCATTATGGTCCTGGATGCTCTGAGACTCCTGATATGTTGAGAGGAATATAGTGTGATACTCCTTTCTCCATGTGATAGAACCATCTGGATTGGGATGACTCATGTTGTTGCGACTTGTCCAAAAAGCAAATTGGAGATCTCCGCCTGCACTGTTGGGGATTTGTCTAATCTTCTGTTGCCAGTAAGGTATGCTTCCAAAAGGCAAGAGAAATTTCAAAAAGAAATCTTCTAGAGGTTGAACTTGATTGAACGCCGCATGAGCCAGATAGACCAATACTGCTGATTTATTAAAATAGACACTTATAGTATACATATCAACTAAATACCATAAGAGGAGATAGGCTTCTTTTTTGAAATAAAAGACATTATGGTAATATACTTCAAACTGGGTGAGAAAAAGATAGACAGGATGGAAAGGTAGACTTTTTATGGGACCTTCATCAAGACCATATTTGAAAATACAGCGATGTTGAAGGTTTTGACACATTTGGACACACCTGGAAAGAAGGGTTAACACTAAAATGTGACACTGAAGGTGGACAGGAAAATTGACGGGGTGGAAACAAGAAATCATTGGAAAACAACCAGGAACAAATGAATGTGGTTTTGGTTTTGAAAACTGGATGATTTCTTTTTTGAGCCTTGACAGAAAATCAGGGAGGACATTTGTTTTTCCTTTTATGTGAACAACATCAAAACTCCAATTGAAAAACCAATTTGCCCATCTGAGTAACTGTGCCTTTGGAAGGTGCTTCTGTTTGAACTTGAGCATGCTAGAAAAGCTCATCATATCAGTCTCAATTAAGAAATGATGACCGATTAGATGAAATTCAAACTTCTCAATGCTCCTTTTGATTGTCAGAATTTCTTTGTAAGTAGAGTGGTAATGAAGTTCTGCTGGAGAAAAAGCACCACTCTTGTATCCACAAATTCTGTGCTTTTAATCTGAATTTTCTTCCAAAAGAACTGCTCCCCAATATAGATCAGAGGCATCTATCTGAAGAACTCTTTTCCCATCTGAAGGTATGGTTAATGGAGGAAGGGTTTTGGATATGGCTTTGAGGTTTGTGACAGCTTTGGTACAATGGGTTGACCAAGGAGGGGGGTTTTTCTTTAGTAGAGCTGAAAGAGGAGTACGATATTGGGCAAGGTTGGAAATGAAATCAGCCATATAATTAACAATTCCAAGGAATTGTTGAACTTGTTTGACTATGAGATTTTCATCTGAAAAATGGTCAAGTTGGGAGGCTATATGAGGTTGAAGGGTATATTGACCTTTAGAGATATGCATCCTTAAAAATCAATTTCCGGTCGAGCAAAGAGCATCTTTTTCTCCGAGAGCATGATACCATGGGTTTGGACCAAGGAATGGAAGGCTTGTAGTAATACAGCATGGGACTCTATATCTGGGGAAAAGAGTAGGATATCATCAATGTAGACGAGGGCTGAGGATAGAATAGGAGCAAATACCCGAATCATGGCCTTTTGAAATAAAGATGGAGCTGTTTTCAATCTAAAAGGCATGATTGACCACTAGAAGTGGTGGTCTGGAATGCAAAAACCAGTTTTGGGACGATCATCTGGATGGATGCCCAGCTGCCAGAAACCTGCTTTCAAGTCAAACTTTGAGAAAATTTGAGCTTTAGGCAAGTTTGCAAAAAGAACACTGTAGGGAGGTATTCCCGAAACAGATACATCTAGTTGCCGAACACGTGATGTATAAGAGCACGTGAAAGATTGGACAGGACTTATCGCCGAGCAGTGCGTTGAACGACGATAAGGGCCAATAACATGAGAAGTCATTGGTGTAAACTAACTGTTTGGCAGATAGAGACATTCCGATTACATTGGACCAAGTCACATGTGAAGTAGCTGGTCCAAGCAGACTGTTCGGCTACGATACAGCCAAACAAGGAAAGAGCTCCAATCAAGAGCAAGAGCAAAGGGAGTACTCTGGAAGATTCCAGAATAGTCATGGATGAGATCCCAAGAATATAGGATCTAAGAAAGATACCCAACGAGAATGGGATGTTCGGCTTTTAAAGGAAAAGAATCCTAAAAGGACTCTTTTATAATGAATTGATAAGGAAAACGAGAATCCTTGATATGCAGGGTTTCCTATACGAGATAGGAATCCTAGGGCAACAGGGATGCTTGGGCAGCAAGCATACGCAAATCTATAAATACGAGGTAAACCCAGAGGAAAAAGGTACGCAGTATGTTGCATTCTTATATTCTCCTACTGATAATTAGAGTTTATTGACTAGTACGTGATACTAACTTTGCCATCGGAGGGCCTTTGCCATGAGAGGCAGAGGTGCACTCACCCCCTGTCTATTTTGCAGATTAGGGTTCCGACGACGATTTAGGGTTCCAGTGAAAAGGCACGAATAAGCCGTTGCAATCCAAGGTGATCCGAAGCATCAATTGTTTTCATCCCCCTACAAACACTTCTCTGATGAAGGGGGAACTGGTTATCCTACAAAAAAATGATTTAAAGGCTGGTAATTGATAACTAAGCGAAGCTTTCCTCTTATCTGCTCGGTCCTTTTGTTTACATAAAATGCTTCACATGCCCATTGAGAGGTTATGGGCTCAATCAAACCTTCTGACTGGAGTTGTTGGAGCTCTTGAAGAGCAAGTTGGTAGTGTTCTGGGTTCATTCCATGATGGGCGGCTTTTGTGGGGTTGATATCTTCATTTTTCTTAAAGGGAAGAGAAATGAAGAAATCTAGATTTTTCCAAAATGGGTTGGAGCATTTGATGAGGAATTGGGAATGGGATTCAGCACAGGAAGTTTGGATTATGGCTTCTTTAATGGAGGAAAAATTTTCTAGGGAAAAGAGATTTGGTTGGGTGGTCCGAGGTAACAGGTAGTTTTTGTATTTCAAACCTTTTTTGTGCCAAGAGACTTTGCTGAGATTTTGGAGAATATCAAAGCCTAACAATGAATCTTTTCCTGGGAGATCAGAACCATAGACTTGGTGTTTTACGGTGTATCCTGGGAAAAGTTGGATGATTATAGGCTTACTGATTAGAGCGATGACAAAAGTTTCTCCATTGGCTGCTGTAAAGGGTCTGAAACATGACTGCTAGTAGGACCTGGGGAGGATTGTTGAGTTGAGAATGGAGGCTGCTGCACCAGTATCAAAGAAAGCGATAACTGGTATAGGCTTCTTATATTTTCCAAGCAAGATTTTGACATTGGCTAAAGGTTGAGCTAGCATGATGTTGGAGAACCCAAATGTTTGGACTTCATAGGGGAATAAGTCAGGATCATCAGAAGAGTCATCTGATTCTAATAAATCATCTGAATCATCAAAAGTAAATGCAAGGACTGCTTCATCTGTTGCTTCATCGTCGATAGAAAACAGTGATTCAACATCAGCATCTTCAATATCATCGTCAATGAGAGCCAAAGAGCTCACCATTTTGTCCTTTGCTGCTTTATTTGGACACTGTTTTGCATAGTGCCCTTTCTTTCTGCATATGTAGCAACGATCAGATTTTCGCTGCCCTCTGAACTTCTTCTTTTTGAAAAATTTCCATTTTTTCCTGCGTGAGAACTTGCCAAATTTAGAAAACCTTGAAAACTTGCCAGGAGATTGAAACTTTCATTTCTGAAAGTGTTTGGACTTTGATATGAAGGGTGGCAAGTGCACTTCTTGTCTTTGCACTTTATGGATAAATCTGGTCGATCACATGCTTTGCCAAGAAGTTTTCCCTGTTCTTCAAGAGTTCTGAGGAATTTTTGGTGATTGCATAATTTTTCCAAGGCAATCAAAGAGTGCTGGTAAATACTACCAAGAGATGTTACATTCAGCGTTAATCCATTTGTCTGAAGTAACCATGTTGTCTCATTTCCCAATGGTTCAGGAAGGGAATTGAGAAAGGCTTGTTTGAGATTGACATCATCCATGCTGTTGAGAAGATAAAATCTCTGAGACATATGATCATAATCAGTCTCCAGATCTTTTCTTTTGAATGAACAGCACTTCATGCTGAGATATTCCTCTCGAACGAACTCTTTTGTGTTGTTATGGTCTCCAAGAAACTCAGTATGCAGGACTGAGATGAATTGATCAAGGGTTGGCAAATGTTTAAGCTACAACTGTCGGTATTCACCAAGAGCCAAGTACCATTGATGAAGACGGCCAAGGAATTTTGCTGTACACTTAGTAATGACGATACTTAGTGTAGCGTTGGGAGAGAGCATAGCAGCAGTGCACCAAGCATGAATTTCATAAAGTTTATCCAACCATTTTGATGGGGGAATGTTATCAAAGGAGAAACCTTAGGTGTAGATGTTGGAATGTGAAAAGGAATCAAAGGTTGGAATTTCTGGAGGTGTATCAAACTCAGGACCTTCTTCAATAATAGGATCTTCAACATGTTCTTCAGGAAGATCTGGGTTCATCATGAAAACATGAGGAATTGGAATAGAATGAGTAGATTCAGAATCCGAATCAAACTCAATGGTTGGTTCAGGAGATGGGGTTTCTGGTATAGTAGATAAGGTATATAAGAGAGTGGAGATTGTATTTTTGGAAGGGTTAGAAGTTGGCTAAACCATTAACTGGGGTGATTTTGAATTTGGATCAACTGGTTTAGAAGGAGTGGAGGTAGTTGAAGTAGAGGTAGATGGTGGAGACGGAGTTGTTGGTGGTTGGATAGGCTTTATCTAGGGCTTTGGGAAAGGAAGTTTTGGTGGAGATGGTCTTTTTGGTGGAGGAAGGTAAGTTGATAAGCTTCCAAAGATGGAGCTTGACTCACCAAATTCTGAGGTAGGGTTTATAGGTAAAGGTTAAGACATTTTAGGATACCCAAACAAATTTTGTTGAGAAGAAGATGTGAACATGTCAAAAGGGCTTTTTTGCTGAGAATACTGGTAAGCTTGAAGTGAGTGAAGCTGGTTTTTTAGATGCTTCATTTCCGCATCCTTTTGGGTAAAAGCTGCTGAAAATGTTTGGTTGACATATGCCATCTGGAGAAGTTCCTGGTGAACACTTTGAATTTTTTGCTGCAAATCTCTAATAAGAAGTTCAAAAGAGGATAACTTCTTATGAACAACATTCTTCAAATTTTGCTCGGAGTTAGCAATTCTCTGGAGAATTTTGTTTTGAGCTAGAGAATTTGCTGACTGCCAATTTATTGCTGCTTCTGCTGCTGACACTGCTTTGGTACTTCCATCAGGGAGAATGGTAGTTGAGTCTGGAATTTTGTGCCGGTGGGTTGTCCTTTCTTGAGAATTATGAAACTCCAAAGGAGGAAAATCTACTTCAGTCTAAGAAGAAGATGAGGTGAACATAAAACATCCACTCGGTTGACTCGATGAACCATCATCAGATGGAGGTGTAGGAGAAGGTGGAGATTTACAAGGTGTGGGAGGTAACGAAGGACATATAGAACATGGACATGAATCTTCAAAGTCCTCGTCATCTTCTAGGAGACTGTCTTCTAGACACTCATCACAATCACAAGCATCAAAATAACAATGACCTGTTTCTGAATTTTTGAAATAAAAGACTGGAAGGCCATTGGGATCAAAATATTTAATTGGAGGGCTAGGCCTAGAACCATCCACAAACATGTCAATTCTTGAGGGGAAAATAACACGATGGGTGGAAGATGATGCAGAAGTTTCTTTTGGAAAAGAAATCTCTACTGTACCATCAGGTTTTGAGATAAAAGTTGGATTTGAGGATTGGACAGGTATGGGCTTGTTTTGATTTTTCTCATAAGTTGTAACCCAAGACTCTGGGAGAAGATTAAGAAACTCAGGACGAGAAATCTGTCGTAGAACATGAACACAGGAAGCTTGGTGAGGTGCGTTAAGTGTTAGGAAAAGGGCTTCATCTGTGGAGGACGGTAAGGACATGTCGAAAGCATGATTTTGAAGACGATAGGCCATTTGGTAGTGATGGGTTGCTGCATATATGGTAGAGATTTAGGAGGCACCACCAATTTGAACTTGGACCTTCAAGGCTGATAGCAAATGAGGATCTGCTAGTGGCATGTTGAAATTAGGGTAAAAGGTAAATATCACAGTTCCAGCATTTAACGTGGTTTGGACAGTAACAATACATGCGTGCTAGTACTGTAGAAACCTAGTGTCTACCAGAGCAAGTCTGGAAGTAACAGGTAAACCTTTGCTGCCATGGAAAGTGACAGCCAGTCTGATTGCTCCAAATTGAAGATGAGTAAATCCTTGTTGTTGCCAAAGGCGAGGCAAATCAACCGGGATTTCTAGGGGTAAAAGTTGTTCAGCTTCTGTAGCTGCTATGAAACATTGATCAAACTTAAAGGCTTAAACATACTATTTTACGGAAGTTAGGCATTTTGTAGAGAAGAGTTGGGTGACGGTCTTTTTTATAGAGGTTTGTGGTCTGACAAAAGCATTATAGGGATTTAAGAAAGAAAGATCAGTAAGGGGAACCTTACTATCATCAGGAAGATATTCAAACTCATACAAGTACTCAAGGTTAGAAGAAGAGGTGGAGGAATTTCTACTGGTGGAAGAGCGTGAAGGAACAAGAGATGAGGTGGCAGAGGAATAGGTAGAAAAAAGATGATTCATTTCATGAAGTAAAAATCTGGGTTCTTTTTTTTCCTCGTACAACATGTCTATTCTTTTTCAACATAAGATCTTCAACCAATTTTGATTAATAAAATTCTGTATACTATGGTAGATAAACCGAGACACACCGCTCAAAAGCCAAAAGTCTCAAGGTACTTTTAACCCACTAATATAAAATTCTTTAATCAAAATAGTTAATAAAGTTTCTGATGTGGAGGATCCTTCAAAGCCAACCACAAAGTATACGCTTCAATTTTTTCTTTTAGAAAAGATTTGAAGTAGTTTTGGAAAAGAAGTTTCCAAAAAGGGGGTTTAAGCTAGAATGGAAAACATGGCTTTGATACCAAGTTTGCAGACACGAAATGGGTACAAACACAAAGTAGGTTAGGATCAAAAGAGAACACAAGACAAAGACTATGTGAAGTACACAAGATATAATAGGAAAGTACTGATTCTCACTTGCTTGGTTTTTACAACGGGGAGAACCCTCCTTTTATAGGCGTAAGGAGGGACTACAGACACTCTGGTGCTTACATCATAGATTACCTACACAAATAGTATCCATGCATAATTGGATCTTTCGTACACCTACCATGGACTTTCTTTACACCTACAAAGTGATACATATAATTGGACATTATTGTTCAATCATAATTGATTAGTCAATCCTACCACACTATTCACAAGACTTTCACCCCTTCTGAAAGACCATTATACTTATACCGATTAATACTTTTTACAATAGTACACAACAGTAAACCCCAATAATATGTATGCAAAGTTGGCAATGCCTTCTATTTGGCAACCCTATTTCCGGCTTCTGAATTGTATATTATTATGTTTATGAGCAATAGTTTTAATATGCACTTTTGGGCCTCAGATGCTAGTTGGCATTGCCTACCTTTTGAAACTTTATCCTGAGCTTTGGGAATGTGCATATTCGTTTTTTTTTTTTTTTTTGCAAAAATATAAAGATGAACAACAATGAAACTGATTAATTTTATTGAATTGCAGGAAGAATCTCTGTGGATAAATGTAACATTTCTCACCATTTGCTGGGATTACAATGGCAATATCAATTGTATTAGTGTTAACAGTGCTACATACACTATTCCAAACAAATTGAATGCTTTCCATACAGAACTTTTCATATGCTAAGATCTTTTCTATGGGGGTTGTTGGTAGAGTTTCGGAGTTGGGGGTTTGATCTTGCGCAAAGTTTCCTACCCTTTGTTCCTCTTTCGATTTTCCTTTGGAAGTTTTTCTCCCAAAGGTTTTCGATGTCTTGAATGCTAAGGGGTCCTTGGCCTTTTTATATGCAGACTTCTGAAGCCAACACGTGTCCCCGTCGGATCTATAGATTCGAAAAACCATGTGTCATGGTACATAGCTCAAGGCACCAATTTTCTAGGGTTCTGAGCTTGGTTCCTGCCTCACTGCAATGTTCCGGGCCGACTTTTCCACTGCAAAAATTGCCAATGGTGTTCTACGGATTCCCGAGGGGCGTCAATCTTCTCATTTCGGCGTGAAGAATACAATGGTGAGGTCTCCATGGCTTGATTTCATCTTTTTGTGAAGTGTGCTTCATGGATCATTGTTTACCAAGGGTGAAACTATCCTTTCTCCCGTGAAATTCTCAAAGGTTTTTAATGACGACTATTTTTGTTTCTGATTTTAGGGAGTGATGGGGGGTTATCTAACACTAAATGCCATAAACTCCTTGCTACGAATTTACTGTGTAATAAATTCCATAATGGTGATGATAATACATCTGCTGCCTAGGTGATGCAATTCATGCATCGGCTTCGCAATGTTCATCTCAGTACGTGCAAATGTAGCTCGGTATTACCTACACCCTTCTTAGGAATACCAGGACGATTCAAAATATATAGCCACCACGGGGGGAGGCACTGCCTCTCTCCCTCCTCCCCCGGGCCACCTCCTTCCCCCTCCTATCCTCTCATCTCTTCTCTTCCTCCCTCCTTTCGCCCTTTTTTCTCTCCTTCGCTACTTTTATTCTGTTTTCACTTTCTTTTACAGATGCAAACCATGGCGGGCTGTGGTTCCCGGTGGTCTTCGTCGGAGCTTAGCCTCGTTTTCTCATTCCGATCGTTTTTGGGATCTGCTTGTTCACAGATCCACGACGGTTCTCATGGATGCAGGTTTCAAGCTTTCGCAGCAATGAGGGCTCTCAGAGACCTACCTTTTCTGTCTTCCTCCTTGCTCATGGCAGCGAGGGCCTCTGTTATCCTCCCCTCGCCTCCTCTGCCGCCTCCCATGATAGAATGGGAGGGCCTTCATCCAGTGCCTAATAAGCTAGCAATTGATGACGTTGAAGAAGCAGCAACACACATCCTCGTTCTCAGTGGCAAGGTTTATTGCCTGGGTGGTTCGACCAAGAAGAGGCGGCGGAAGGGGGAGAAGCTGCGCTCACCCTGGGCCATGGCTTACGACCCGAGCCTGGACGTCTGAGAGTCTCTACCTAACCCTCCACATCTTCCTGAAGGCGGTCGGGTCAATGATATTTTCTCCGTAGGCTTCCCCACCCCAAGCAGCCCATGTATTGTGGTGGGTTTACCCGTGGTTGGTGTCATCCAATTCTACGATGTGGATACCAAGACTTGGCGGCAGGAAGAGTTTATTTGCGACATCTTTTCCCCGGAAGACCTGAGGGGAAAAGCCATGACTGTTGGCGGCAACTTGTTGTATTGGTATGCGGTGGGTAAGCAGTGCTTCGTTGGATATGATGTAACGTGGTTCGTGGGCTACGTCCCCATGCATGACCTTTCGAACTACTGGGTGACTGAGGAGAGGCAGGTTGATGCTCCTCCATCCTTGGCTCATCTAGGCGGCAACATGTTATGCTTGTTCTAGATTCATGGATGGTGCCACAACCTCCAATACTTCGCAGGGCCACGTTCTTTCCGGGGGGATACTCATCGTATTCACTGCATGAAAATTCGAGTTACTCCTCCTACTTGCCCAGGTGATTGAGGAATTATTCTGTTGGAGCCCACTGTTATGTCGTGCCAATCTTACATAGTTCATGGGACAAAGGCATTTTGCGATGGATTGGTCGTGTAACTTACTCTGCAGATTCGACATGGTGAACAAAAATGACAGTTGAAGAATCACATGGAAAGATTACAAGCCTTCTGAAGACTCTCACAAGGGACATTGCTCTCAATGGAATTTCCTTTAATAGACTTTGCCTACTTTAACTGCACTTCAAAACAATTTCTATTAGTTTTTCTTGATTATATTTTATTTACTTCAGAGTGCAACGCTAACAATGTTTCTAAAAAAAACATATCAAAAAAGAGAAGAAAAAGACAGAAGTACGGTCCAATGTTATGGTGCGTCATGACGCATTTCACTGGAAGAATGTGGGTTTACAAATTGGGCTAGCTTTTGCTTCATTGATGTTGATCCAAAGCATCACATCATTGCGACATGACAAATGATAGACGCGTAAATGTTCACATATGCACCTCCTAATTTATCATTGTTAAGTCCAATTATATTGTTACACAGAATTTAATACTTTATTTTTGTGTTCTAGGTTTTTGGATGGTTTGATGCAAAAAACGCAGAGGTGGAATATTAAACGGTATTCGAAGTTTAGCACGGGCCACGGCATGAGTACTAAGGAAAAGGAGTGGATCCAATGGTAGGTAATTATCTTGGACTAAATGATGGGCCATGGAGGTGAAGTCGGCTAGGAATAATAAGAAAAGAAAATAGGGTTTTTATAGGCCTCTGTAGCCATCCATAAAAACCCTATTTTCTTTTCTTATTATTCCCAGCCAACTTCACCTCCATGGCCCACCATTTAGTCCAAGATAATTACCTACCATTGGACCCACTCCTTTTCCTTAGTACTCATGCTGTGGCCCGTGCTAAACTTCGAATACCGTTTAATATTCCACCTCTGCATTTTTTGCATCAAACCATCCAAAAACCTAGAACACAAAAATAAAGTATTAAATTCCGTGTAACAATATAATTGGACTTAACAATGATAAATTAGGAGGCGCGTATGTGAACATTTACGCGTCTATCACACCCCTCAACTTACACTTTGCTAGTCCCGAGCAAAGAAAATAAAATGCAACTAAAGAAAACTAATTAAAAACGATAGTTCTTTTAAACCCCCAGGCAGCCTCGGTAGGACGAGTGAAGTCTCGTGAGGGTTTTCAGCAGTGATTACCCACAAAACACAGTGAACCTTCCACATGGAATCCAAAATCTGTCATACAACTTATTGGTTCATCAAGCAAAGAATATGCAACTGCCAAAATGATATAAGAAGGCGAAATAGTTCCAAACGCTATCAAGTCAAGAAATAAACCATGGCACCTAGGCTTAGCGTGTGTGATATGGGCAACAACCACAAGTATGCAATGACTAACCGCTCTCTCCGGACCGAGTTTCGACTTCAATTCTCATCATGTCATGCACTCACAAAGAAAAACACTCGAAACAAGGTGCATAGTATGAACTCTCAAATGTGCGGTTAGAAGTAATATAAATGAAAGCAAAGCACTCGCACACTATGACACGAAAAGAACGCTTTTTATGGTGGACACTCGATCTCATGAACGGAACACCAAGCATTGGAAGTCACTTTCACATCCATCAATCCACTTTCCATCACCCCTAGGATCAAATAGGACTTTATTCGAGGTTGTAATGCGGGGTAAGGAGAAATATTTCAAGGTTAGGGTAAAACATCACGTGTCCGAGAATAGGCAAACAACTTAGGGCTAATTTAACAATATGAGCCCAATTTTTTTTACTTTTTCAACTCCACCTTATCTTTCCTTCTAACCTTTCAACATTTTTCAACCATAAAGCATGATTCCTCCTTTTCAAACATATTGGTGCCCCTTTCTTTCTTTTTTCCCTTTTTTTTGTGTGTTGTGTGTTTCTTTTTTTTTTTAAAGGGGTATCATCAATTCAAGCACAAATTTCTCAATCTATCCAAAAATTACACCTTTTGCCTTTCTCCAAACACAATATGGAAGGTGGAGCTAACCAAGAAAAGGCTAAGTATACAAGGCTCAAAGTGGCTCGCAAGGGATAAATGTGAACACAAAGGAACGAACTGGCTCAAGCATCAAGAAAATGCCTATAATCCTCTCCCAGGGGTGTAACATCCACATGACTAACCAAAATCGAGAGATAGTATTATGCGTTCAAATTCCAACACTCAGCAATCAAGAATAATAAGACCTCAATAAGTTGACTCTTTCCAGGACAAACTAAGAGTTTACTTGACACCGCTCCAACAAAAAGATAAGGCACGAAAGCTCACTAGGGCATAAGTCTCCACTAATCTAGCCATCAAGAACAATCAATTCACAACTCACTAGTGATCAAAGCCCAACTATACGTGAAGTGCAAGAGTGCTAAACCAAAGTGTCATAATCAACTTCTTAAGACAAGCTAGCAAGTAGAACTACCATGCCAAAAACAGATATCATTACGGTAGACAATACACCTCAACTTAGTTTTCCAACAAATAATCACAACTGGTTCAAACCGCATGCAAATGGGTCCCACTATTTTTAATTTTTCAAATTTTTATTTTTTTTGGATTTTTAAGAGCAAACTACAAAGTAGTCCATCTCCCCCAACTTAAACCATTCGATGCCCTCATTGAAAGCATAAAAATAAAAAGATAGGACAGAAACGTAAAAGAGAGGAAAGGTATCACCTCGAAAAGGAGGAACATAATAGACTATTATAGCAAGAGGGGGACTCCCAACTTGGATCGAACAACCTGCAAAATGTAAGCCTCCAAAATAACAAAATATATACAAGGAAAACAACTAAAGAATGTAAAAAAAAAGAAAAAAAAAGAAGTACAAATAAAATAAAATAAAATAAAAATCCATCCACTTTCTTCACGCGAAAGACACGGGTACTACTTTTCTCCCTTGCCAAAAACTGTGGTTCCTTACTTGTTGGCAGAGCAATATGTGTAGGATTCAACGATATCTTGAGAAGTGGTGCCATCATCTAATAGGCTGTCACTCCCTCTGGGGCTGCCAGATTCCTTACCCACCACTCGGCTTATAAAGCAATCTCCGCCAAGTTTGACACTAAAGTCGGATGGTTCAAATAGATTTCTCACTGCTAACTACGCGCCTGCCGCCAAACCCATCCTCCTAAGTACTACATACGTAGCTTTGACAAGGTGGCTATACCAGACCGTTGGAAACCGTTCGAGCATGGCAAACACTGGAGGTATCATAAACTCCATGGATTTTAAGTCTCCTAGACTTCCAATGAAAGCTCTAATCTATATAAATTGGGTCCATCAAAGTAATGGACTCCACTGTGGCACAATCCACCACGCCATCACCAATTCCTTCCACGTAAGGTTTAAGCAATTGGCCATTGATCTTGAAAACATTACCAACACGTGGATCCTTAATCTCTACAGCTCCGTGGGGGAAAACACGAATGACAACATATGGACCGTCCCACCGTGACCTCAACTTACCCGGAAAAAGTTTAAGTCTAGAATTAAAAAGCCACACTTTTTGACCAACTTCAAAGGACTTTCTAACAATGTCTTTATCATGAAATGCCTTAGTCCTGTCCTTATAAATTCGTGCACTCTCATATGCTTCATTGCGCAACTCTTCCAGTTCAACAAGCTGGAGCTTACGATTTAACCAGGCAGCGGCCATATCGAAGTTAAACTTCTTAATGGCCCACATAGCTCTATGCTCCAACTCAATGGGCAAATGACATACCTTACCAAAAACTAACCGGTAAGGAGACATGCCAATAGAGGTCTTATAAGCTGTACGGTAGGCCCATAAAGCATCATTGAGCCTTAAAGACCAATCTTTTCGATCGGGCCTAACCGTCTTTTCAAGTATGCGTTTAATCTCCCTATTTGACGCTTCAACCTGCCCACTAGTCTAAGGGAGATAAGGTGTTGCCACCTTATGAGTGATAGAATACTTTCACACAAGGGCGGCAAAGTATTTATTGAGAAAATGGGTGCCCTCATCACTAATAATCGCCCGCGGATAGCCAAAATGAGTAAAAAATATTACTTTGAAGAAACTTGACCACAACTTTGTGGTCATTGGTCTTGGTGGCTACCGTTTCCACCCACTTGGACACGTAGTCCACTGCCACAAAAATATACGCGTTCCCATGCGAACATGGAAACGGACCCATGAAGTCTATCCCCCAAACATTAAACATCTCCACAACAAGGATGGAGGACAATGGCATCATATCACGGTACAAAATATTGCCGATTTTCTGGTACTTAAGGCATGCCTTGCAAAACACATATGCATCCTTAAACAGAGTAGGCCAATAAAAACCGCTTTGTAAGACCTTCGCCGCCGTCTTCTTCCCACTAAAATGCCTTCCGCACTCAAGTGAATGACAGAAGGTGAGAATGCTATGGTACTCAGTCTCAAGAACGCACCTCATAATCACCTGGTCCGAACACAACTTAAAGAGTTCTGGATCCTCCTAAAAATAGTGCCTAACCTGCGCAAAAAAATGGTCCTTCTCATGCTTGGACCAATGAGGGGGAAGCGCGCCTGTGGCTAGGTAGTTGACTATGTGTGCATACCATGGGGGTCGCACTTGTGACACCTCAAAGAGTTGCTCATCGGGGAATGAGTCCTTAAGGGGCAAGGTGTCACCAGAGGCATCCACTAGGATCCTTGATAAGTGGTCTGCTACAGAATTTTCAGATCCTTTCTTGTCTCGAATCTCCACATCAAACTCTTGGAGGCGCAGAATCCACCTAATCAACCTAGGTTTGGTCTCCTTCTTAGAAAGCAAATGCCGCAAAGTGGCATGATCAGTGTATACTACGACCTTTGACCCTAAAAGGTAGGACCGGAACTTGTCAAGGGAAAAGACCACATCAAGTAATTCCTTCTCTGTCGTGGTATAGTTCAATTGCGCATCAGAGAGGGTCTTACTCGCATAAGAAATGGTGCGAGGGACCTTGTCAACCCGCTGGCCCAAAACAGTACTGACTGCGTAGTCGGATGCATCACACATAATTTCAAAGGGTAGAGACTAGTTGAGGGACTGCATGATAGGTGCTGTGGACAACGTCTCACGGAGCTTCGCAAAAGCTCTCATACAAGCCTCATAAAAAATGAAGGGGGCGTCCTTAGCCAAAAGATCACACAAAGGCTTGGCGATTTTAGAAAAATCCTTGATAAAACGCCTATAGAACCCAGCATGTCCCAAGAAAAAGCGAATTTGCTTAACTGATGAGGGGGGAGGAAGTCGAGAAATTAAGTCAACTTTTGCCTTGTCAACTTCAATACCCCTCTTGGACACTATGTGGCCTAAAACAATCCCCTCCTGAACCATGAAGTGGCTCTTTTCCCAACTTAGAACCAGGTTAGTCTCCTCGCACCGTTTAAGCACCTTTGCAAAATTTTGGAGACATGAATCAAAGGAGGCCCCAAAGACTGAGAAGTCATCCATGAATACTTCTAGAAATTCCTCCACCATGTCATAGAAGATAGCCATCATACACCTTTGAAAGGTCGCAGGTGCATTGCACAAGCCAAAAGGCATGCGCCGATAAGCATAAGTACCGTAGGGACAGGTGAAGGTAGTCTTCTCTTGATCCACTGGGTCAACGGCCACTTGGTTATATCCGGAATAGCCATCCAGAAAACAATAATAGCTCTGGCCCGCCAACCTCTCTAGGATTTGATCAATAAATGGAAGTGGAAAATGATCTTTCCTAGTCATGGAATTGAGCTTCCTATAATCAATACACACACGCCAACCAATCGTCATGCATGTGGGCATAAGCTCTCCCTTATCATTCTCAACGACAGTAATGCCTGACTTCTTGGGCACTACTTGAGTGGGACTCACCCACTTGCTATCAAAGATGGGGTATATGATACCCGCATCCAGCAGTTTGACCACCTCCTTCATAACGGCCTCCTTCATGTTAGGGTTCAACCTCCTTTGCATCTCTCTTGATGGTTTTGCATTTTCCTCACAATGAATGCGATGCATGCAAATGGAAGGATCAATACCCTTGAGGTCGGCCACTGACCACCCTATCGCACTCTTGTGCTTTTTAAGCACTTTAAGTAATTGACCGTCTTACTCAGAAGAAAGGTCAGAGGCAATGATCACGGGCAAGGTGTCATCAGAGCCAAGAAAAACATACTTCAGAGAAGCCGGGAGAGACTTCAACTCAAGCTTCGCTGGGGCTTCTATGGAGGGAAGAGCTGGAGTGCTAGACAAAACAGGTAAAGGCTCGAAAGGAGTTCGCCAGGTAGGTTTGGTCATACAAGGTGCAAGGTCTAACAAAGAATTGACCTCAACAATGGATTGGTCAATATCAAACTCCTCATAGCCAAAATGGGCAAGACATGCCTCAAGAGGATCCTGAACCAAAATGTACGGCAATGCTGTAGGGAGGTATTCCCGAGCAGATACATTTAGTTACCAAACACGTGATGTTTGGGAAACACGTGGTAAATACGACTGGACTTATCGCCGGGCAGTATAAAGAACAGCGATATGGAACAATGACATGTGAAGTCCTTGGTCCATGTAATCTGTTCGGCTGAATAAAGGCCAATGACATGACAAGTCAATGGTGTAAACTATCTGTTCGGCAGATAGGAGGCATTTTGATTACGTTTGGACAAAGTTACATGTGAAGTCCCTGGTCCAGGTAGTCTGTTCGGCTATGAGACAGTCGAACAAAGAAGGAGCTCCAATCAAGAGCAGGAGCAAAGGGAATACTCTAGAAGATTCCAGAGTAGTCATGTCCCATAAAGGGATAAAGATCCCAAGAATATAGGATCTGAGAAAGATACCCAACGAGTATGGGATGTTCGGCTCTTAAAGGAAAAGAATCCTAAAAAGACTCTTTTCCATAAACTGATAAAGGAAACGAGACTCCTTGATATCCTGGGTTTCCTATACGAGTTAGGAATCCTATGGCAACAATGATGCTTGGACAGCAAGCATTCATAAATCTATAAATATGAGGAAAACCTAGAGGTGAAAGGTACGCAATACATTGCATTATTATTGCTTTCCTACTGATAATTAGGGTTTAATTGCTAGTACGTGATACTAACAAAGGCATCGGAGGGCCTTTGCCACGAGAGGCAAAGGTGCACTCACCCCCTGTCTATTTTGCAGATTAGGGTTCAGACGTCGAGCTAGGGTTCCGGTGAAGAGGCACGAATAAGCCGTTGCAATCCAGTTGATCCGAGGCATCAATTGTTTTCATCCCCCTACAATTGGCGCCGTCTGTGGGAAACGAAAGAATTCCCTTTTGAAATACGACCATGGTGGAAGTAACTCCAGCAACACCGCATGAACCAAAAGATGTGTTAGATGAGGGGAGGGACAAATCTCCACCTGGGGCTCCGAGAAAGCCCCAGGGTGGGCACAGGAGGAACACGAGTAAGGACCGCCCCCTTACCGTGCATCATAACTCCAAAAATAGAGGGGATGGAGAGACGGCTTCGAGATCCACGAGAAGGAGTAAATCCCATCACAGGGATGAATCGATCGCACACTCCAGGAGTGTGCACCATAGTGACGACGTTCTTGATAGGAAGAGGCAAGAAGTCGAAGAGTATGCTCGTCTGATTAAAAAACGAGAGCATGAGATCAGAGAATTGGAAAGAATTAGGGAGCATCCGGAGGATTCTGGACTGTCTCGAAGAAATTCTAGAGGCAGTAGGTATGCTATGGTACAATACAGAAAAGCTCCTTCACGAGGAAGAAGGAGCAGAAGCAAGAGCAGAAGTCCTGTTATAGGGCATCATGAGGCTTCTCTACGAAAAAGGGGAAGAAAAAGTAGAAGCCGAACACCAGAGAGAAGGACTTCTTCACGAAAAAGGAGGAGCAGAGACCGAAGTTCTACCCCCGAGGAAGAGGATACGAGAAAGCATCATCGAGACAGGTACGAGAGGCCTGATGCTGATTGGGTCAAGGCTTCGGCCCACAAGTCAAAGGAGCAAGAGGATGGGACAGTGACTGCACGAGAAGCAGCACGCAAGGCCCTGAGTAATATTGCAGCCTCCCCCTTTACAAAGAGGCTACAAGAAGCAAGGTTGCCGAGCAGAGTGAAGCACGGTGCATTCGTACTTTACGAGACAAATACGGATCCCGTAGCTCACATACAACATTATCAATAGGCCATGTTTATGCATGAGGGGGATGATTCCATCTTGTGCAAGATGTTTCCCTCCAGTCTTGGCAAGGTAGCATTATCCTGGTTTCATAAATTGGCCCCACGATCCATACGAGGATGGAGGCAGCTAGCAGAGGAATTTACTGCTCGGTTCTTAACGAGCAGAAAGGCCCCAAAGACTTTTGAGAGTCTTTCCACCATGAAGCAGGAGGAGAACGAGCAGATTAGAGATTATGCAAAGAAGTACTGGGAAACTTTCAACGAGATTGAAAGTTGCAGTGAGGAGTACGCAATTGCTACGTTCAAAACTGGTTTGCCTGTTCGGGGAGAGCTGCGCCGTTCATTGAATAAACATCCAGTAGCCACCTTGGCTAAATTGATGGAACGGATAAAGCAACATGCCAGAATGGAGGATGACATACTCCGTGAGGATGGCAGGACGGTTGCCGAACAGCCGAAGGCACCTGCCAAAAAGTGGATAAGCCAGAACCCAAGTCTTACAAAGACAGAAGGGAGTACGGGCAGGCTAAGAAAGAGCCATACAAGGACAAGCAAGCTCCTGACCCCAAGTCCTTCTTTTCTATCACTACGGTTTGGAAGGAGCCAATATACAGGATTCTTTATCGAATAAAGAATCAGCCATATTTTAAATGGCCCCCAAGTCTAGGCGGAGACAAAGATGCAAAACGTGCTACGAATCAGCACTGCAGTTATCACAAAGATTGGGGCCATATGACCGAGGATTGTGAGGTATACAAGAGGCACTTTGATGATTTGGTCTCTCGGGGCTATCTGAAGGAGTTTATCCAGGAGGACCCTAAAAAGAAAGGGAAGGCTATGGAGCTGGGTTACGAGCAACACCCTAAAGGCGTGATCCATATGATACATGGGTTGGCTGCACCTTATACGAGGAGTGAGGTGAGGCTGTTGCAAAGACAGGTCAAACACGATCAGCACGTGATGCGATTGGGAAACAAGAGAGGGAGAGAGACTGATGTATGCAAAGAGAGCATGGCATTCAGTGATGATGATTTGGGGGAGGTCCAAATACCCCACAATGATGCATTGGTCGTAACCCTACGAGTTGGGGAATACGACATCGAAAGAATTCTAGTGGACTCGGGCAGTTGTACAGAGGTATTGTACTATGATGCATTCAAAAAGATGGGGCTGGCCCAATCAGACTTAGAACAGTCCACAACGCCTCTTATTGGGTTCGGTGCAGGAGCAGTCTGGCCCCTTGGAAAGGTGACGTTACCTGTTCGGGCCGGATCAGTAGTGTTGAGAACGGACTTTTTGGTGGTCGATGTCCCATCTTCCTACAACACGATTATAGGGAGGACGTGGTTGCACAAAATGAGAGCAGTCTCCTCGACTTATCACCAGATGGTAAAATTCCCAGGTTCAAATGGGATTGAAATCCTTAAAGGAAACCAGAAGGTGGCACAGCAATGCTTGATTTCCATCATTAAAACAGCCCCGAAGGTCCACCATGTTCACACATTAGAAGTACCAGACCAACCAACCATCGAGGATGTTGGAAGAAGCCCGGCTGAAAAAGTGGTTGAGGGCCTGGAGAAGATTCAGATCAACGAGATTGATCCTGAAAGATATTTTTTGATTGGGGAATCATTACCAGCAAATGAAAAGGCTGAGTCGATAAGATTTCTGAAAGAATATATAGATGTTTTTGCATGGGTACCTAAGGAAATGCCTGGGGTGGATGCAGATGTGATCTGTCACCATTTAAACATTGATCCTCTGCATAAGCCGATCATTCAGAAGAAACGAAGGGCAGCCGTACAGCATGTAGATGCTGTGATCGAAGAGGTCGATCGTTTATTGGAGGCCAAGGCAATACGTGAAGTCTATTACCCAGAGTGGTTATCCAACACTGTTGTGGTAAAGAAGAAGAATGGAAAGTGGCGTGTCCGTGTGGACTTCACAGACCTGAACAAAGCATGTTCTAAGGACAGTTTTCCTTTGCCTAGGATCGACCAATTGGTTGATGCAACCTCTGGTTACGAGCGAATGAGTTTTCTCGATGCATATCGAGGATATCATCAGATTGCTATGTTTGAACCTGATCAAGAGAAGACTTCGTTCATCACACCACGAGGGTTATACTGTTACAGTGTTATACCCTTTGGACTGAGGAATGCTGGGGCTACATACCAAAGACTTGCAACCATTATGTTCAAAAAGCTCATCGGGAAGACTTTGGAAGTTTACATAGATGATATGGTGGTAAAGAGTCGAGAAAAGGGAGGGCATATTTCTGATCTGAAGGAAGTGTTCGAAATCCTGAGGAAGTATAAATTAAAACTCAACGCCTCGAAGTGTGCGTTTGGAGTTGGCTCAGGAAAATTCCTGGGCCATTTGGTAACTTTGAGAGGGATAGAGGCAAATCCCGATCAGATTGATGCCTTACAAAGACTACAGAGTCCCAAAACTACCAAGGAAGTCCAGAGGCTGAATGGGATGGCAGCAGCACTTAACAGATTCATCAGCAGGTCAAGCGACAAATGCAGACCCTTTTTTCAGTTATTGAAAAAAAGGGAGGGATTTGAATGGGGAGCAGGATGTGAGCAAGCTTTCCAGGATCTGAAGAAATACCTGGCCGAACCCCCACTGTTATCAACTCCACAGCCAGGTGAGTCTTTAATTCTGTACTTAGCTGTTTCCGAGCACGCAGTAAGTGCAGTCTTATTGAGGGATTTGGGGATTTGGGGATTGAGCAAATCCCCATTTATTATGTTAGCAAGACATTGTTGGACGCAGAGACGAGATATCTGCCTTTAGAAAAACTTGTCCTAGCACTTAGGACAGCAACCAGGAAATTGCCACACTACTTCCAAAGCCATAAGGTTGTGGTTTATACTGAGTATCCATTAAAGTCACTGCTTCGAAAGGCAGATTTTTCGGGAAGGATCTCGACGTGGTCCGTGGAGTTAAGTCAGTATGATCTCGAGTATCAGCCACGCATAGCAATTAAAGGCCAGGTGTTGGCTGATTTTGTGGCAGAGTTTTCCCCCACTGTTGCTCCCTTGCCTCCTACGAGAAAGGAACAGGCAGCTAAGACATCATCCTTGAAGGATCAACCCATAGCCGAACAGGATCCCAAAGAATGGAAGTTATTCGTTGATGGATCAGCGTGTAATACTGGTTCTGGAATTGGAGTTGTCCTCTTTCCTCCTCAAGGAGTTCTGATTGAACTCTCTATTCGGCTTGGATTCAGTGCATCGAATAATGTGGCTGAATATGAAGCACTCTTGGCAGGATTGAGAAGTGCAAAGACCCTTAAGGCAAAACGGGTCAGGGTGTATTGTGATTCCCAGCTTGTTGTGAATCAGCTGTCCGGCGAGTACGAGACTCGAAATGAAAAGATGGTGGCCTACGTGCAGGCAGCCAAGGACTTGCTTGATACCTTCGAGAGGGTATATATTGAGCAAATAAGTTCGGGACAGAATGCTCATGCGGATTCCTTAGCTTGGTTGGCTGCAGCTGTACCAACAGAGTTCAAAAGAAGGGTGGCAGTAGAATATCTAAATGAGCCGAGCATTGGGAGGAGTATAGATTTGGTCTTGGACGTGAACCAAGGACCAAGTTGGATGGACCCGATCATGGAGTACTTACGAGACGAGATACTCCCTTCCGACAAAAAGGAGGCCCACAAGATAAGGGTCAAATCTGCTAGGTTTTGGCTGTCCCCAGAGGGAAAGTTATATAGGAAATCCTTCACGGGTCCCTATTTGCTATGTGTACATCCTGAGATGGTACAGAAGTTCCTTCATGAGATCTACGAGGGAACCTGTGGGAGCCATGCTGGAGGGAGATCCATTGCCCACCGAGCAATTACTCAAGGCTATTGGTGGCCACACATGCAAGAAGATGCAAAAGTGTATGTAAAGATTTGTGAGAAGTGTCAAAAATTCTCACCAATGATTCGAACACCCGCCGAAGATCTGGTGCCTTTGACAAGTCCCTGGCCTTTTGCTCAATGGGGGATGGATATCGTGGGTCCATTGCATAAAGCAACTGGGAATCGAAAATTCCTGCTTGTTGCAACTGACTATTTTACAAAGTGGATTGAGGCAGAACCACTGGCCAAAATCACTGAGCCTATGATAGAAAGGTTCGTGTGGAAAAGCATCATCACTCGTTTCGGGGTCCCTTATTCATTGATCACAGACAATGGATCCCAATTTCAGAAGAAATTCAAGGCTTTTTGTGCCCAATATGGAATAAGAAATTTTTATTCCACCCCAGCCTACCCTCAGAGTAATGGGCAAGCAGAGGCATCTAATAAAACTATCCTAGATGGGATAAAGAAAAGACTTGACAAAGCTAAAGGAAAATGGCCAGATGAGTTGTCATTAGTCTTGTGGGCTCATCGAACAACGCCTAGGAGGTCTACGGGAGAGACCCCCTATTCATTGGCTTATGGAACAGAGGCTGTCATACCTCTGGAGGTAGGCCTGCCGACCAACAGGACAGTTTTGGTTGAAAGTGGAGGCAATGATAGGGCTCTTGAAATCGAGCTTGACCTCGCCGAGGAGAGGAGAGAAAAAGCCTTGGTTCATCTTGCTTCTTACCAAGAACAGCTGATGAAAAGCTACAACAAACATGTTCATCCTCGAGAATTTGGTGTTGGGGACCTCGTGCTACGGAAAGTGCTCGGCAACACCAAGGTGGCCAACGAAGGCAAGCTGGGGGCCAACTGGGAGGGCCCGTATAGAGTAACTGAGATTGTGGGCATAGGAGCCTATAGATTGGCAGATCTGGATGGTGATCCAATTCCCAGGCCTTGGAATGTTCATAATTTACGAAAGTTCTTTGTTTAGAAGTATTAAAATCTGTTTTGGATTTACACTACGTGATTGTGTGGGAATTACGAATATAATTCCTTTGTTCTAGTTTTGATTATTTTTGCAAAGGGTACGAGTAACGCCCTCTTGCGTTTTACAGATTATGAATACAATCACTTCTTTCGCATAACTGTTGTGGTATTTAAATACGAACTACGAGTTTGGTTCTCCTTATTCGTATTGGGGAGCAGGGTATACCTTTTGAGTATGTAAAACTTAAAAGTATTATACATTTTTAAGTACGTGACACTTAACGAATACAAGTACGAAACACTTGTATAGAATTTCAAGTATGTGAAACTTGGGTATACATTTGAACGCAAGTATGAAAACACTTGTATGTATTTTCTTAAAATATGTGATACTTAGCAAGTATGAAAACACTTGTGTGTTTTCTTTTAAAAAGTACAAGTACGAAATACTTGTATGGACGTTCAAAGTACGAGATACTTATATGGTATTTTAAGTACGTGATACTTGAGAAACTATATTGGCTTGACTTATATGTAAGCCACATTTAGTTTAAGTACGTGAAACTGATGTTCCTAAGTATGTGAAACTTGAGGAAAACCTTTATGATCAAGTGTTTGTATGACAACACTTGAAAGACTTTTAAAACATAACGAGTATATGTTAGCCACATTTGTTCAAGTACGAGAAACTTAAAAACATTAAGTACGTGATACTTAAACACAAGTATGAAACACTTGTGTGATTTCCAAACGGTTGAGTACGTGACACTTAAACACAAGTATGAAACACTTGTGTGATTAAGTATGAGCACACTTATATGCCTTAAAAACCATTTAAGGTGGAACGCTTTTAAGTACGTGAAACTTAGAATTCAGAACAGAAAATCTTGTGTGAAAGATTTGCTAAAAGTACGACATACTTATGCAAACAAATGATGCTTAAACAGTACGAACTACTTAGATTGAAAATTGCATACGAACAGATGCAGCAAACATGGAAGCCGAGCAAAACATAAAAGTTATGCCACGAAGGGCCGAATACCTGTTTTAACAGTAAAGTATTGATAGTACTGGTACCACGCAGGGTAAAAAAGGCTATGGTCATGCAAGACCAGCCGGATGATTTTTAAAAAACTACCTGTTTACTATCTTAATCCAGGTTCTGAACCTCAGAAGGGACATCAGCCTCATCAACAGCAGTAGCAGTTTGTACCTCTGGGATAACGATCTCAGTGGTCACTTCCAGAACAGATGATTGCACAACGTCATTTTGTGCTTCAACTTGTATTTCTTCATCAACATCTGTAAAATCATCAATCTGTTGATCAACATCGTCTGCTGGAGCTGCAACTTGGCGACTTGGTAGATCATTCTCAACCCATAGGGGAGAATCCTCAGCAACTCCTGCCTTTGTAAGGCACGCCTCCCAGCAAGCAACCCAGATTTGGTCTTGAATATCAGGCATCTGCTCGACATAACTTGATGTTGTGGCGTCAAAACCCTTCTGATAACCATCTTCAAAGGATGCCTTTTTGGTGCTGTCCATCTCGGCCAGAACTTGATGCAGACTCTCCTCCGTGGTCACAAGCTTGCCCTTTGTCTCAGACAAGTCAGCTTTAGCTTTATCTCTCTCTCTCTAATCTCGTGACTGTTCGGATCAACCTGGTGTTGTCATTTAAAAGCCTGATCCTCTCGGCTTCAGCTTCCTGGAATTTTTGGCCCAGTACGACCATTTTTTGGATAAACTATAGCAAATACCAAAACGTGAGTAACTTTTTTCTTAAAACTTATAAAGATGAAGCTTTAAAGAAGAGAAGGTTTTATTACCTTGATTCCACTGACGAGACCAGTGGACACAAGCCGATCAGGGGGAGACAAAGACTCTTTCTGTAAGTCAACAGGGAGTAGCAACCCTTGGGCCAGAGCAAGTGCTGTCTCCGACGAACTAGCACTATCCCCGACGTGAACGGGACGGTCTCCTCTAGTGAATAGAGGAGTCCATGTTTGAGGAAGTACTTGGGTAGTTGGTGAAACGGGGTGATGTGTTTCGGTGTCTGCTTGAGAAGCAGTACCAGTAGGGTCTTCTGATCTAGGCCGTTTGTCTCTGTGAGCATCACTGGCCTCTATGGTAGTCTTCACTTCACGAGATGAAGTGGAGCGGTTCGAACCTCCTCTGTTACGACGGGGTGCAGGAGGGGCGTTCCCTGTGGAAGCTACCCGACCAGATCCCCGTCCCCGAGAAGAGACGGTGAGGAGAGAGCTGAGGTCTAAAGGCTGACGTGTCATAGTGCTCGAGATTGGAGGAGATAGAGAATAACCTGAGGATGAGGATTGGCTGGTTACACAGATGGGAGCTGGCTGTTCGGGTAATGGTTGAGAGGAGGCCTGACTCCGTGAGGATCTTCGAACTCTTATTCGTGGTAACGGAATTCCTTCGGAAATTGGGACTTCACCCGGTTGACCAGCTACAGTTACTCCTGCGTTGGCTCTTGTGCTCCTAGGCTGAGGAGCAGTTGATGTGGAGGCAGCACTGGTGCTGGGGTGAGCAAGCCTCCTGTCGATAACGCCTCTGTACGAAGGATCGTATCCCAGAAGCACGTCAGCGTCACGACCCCGACCAGCTGTTCGGGTACCAGGCACGCCTTTATATTTTAGGACTTTGTTAATATCCTCTGTTCGGATGTTGCTTGGTGTACGTCTGGGACGATGATTAACGTTTTCAGCTGCAAGTTTCAAATTGAAAAACCAAATTTAGTTCATGAGAAAGCTACGAGAAAGCAGTAAATGAAGAATTGTAAAAGAGGAAAATCAAGAGCATACGTGGGTAGCCCCATATGTGGGGACAATGGAGCCCCAGCACTTGGCCATCTTCCCCTAAAGGCTCGAATGCTCCAGTCACATAGAGGAAGTCGATCTCATGGTCACGAGCAGAGTCTGGCAGATTGAGCACGAAGCGCTTCTCTGCTCTCCTAACTTTGAAGTAATAAGTATTGTACTCAGGGTTTAGTACTATACTATACCACCACTGGATGTCCCAGATTCCTAAATTGGTCTCTAGAATCCCATTTAGGGCTATAGTCCCCATTATCAGTCTAAAAACGTTCGTAGAAACTTGCATGGGTGTAAGACGGTACCAGCTCAAAATCTGGCGAAGTAATGGATGAAGGGGGAAACGGACCCCTCCTTCGACAATGGATACGATTGGGATACACATTCTATCCCATGATCCAGCATCCCTATCCACTCCTAAAGGGGCAAGTTCAAGCCCTACGTTTTCAGGAATATTGTATTTTTCTCTAAATGCCGCCATGGCAGCAGGGGTATCACAAAGCTTCCTAAACTTACTGGGTCTAGGAGGGTTGTCATCCGCCATGAGTATATTCAGAAACGGAGAAATAATGGAAATGGATACGAATCGAAACCCTAGAAACGACCCACGAATCTGAGAAATAAGATCTCAGATGGAAAACTGAGCAGGTGAAATGAAGTGAGAACGAGAAATCTTACAAGAGTACTGCGACGATTTCCCGGTTTGCAATCAAGTTTGCAGAAGGCGGCGATGGCGGAAAGCTTAGGACTGAAAGTTCGAATGTTTTGGATAAACAACCAAAAAGAGACCTTCTAGCGGTTTAAAGGTGAGAGACGGAGACGAAACGTCTCCTCTCACACCGTTACAGGAAAAAGTAACGGAAAGAAGAAACCGTTCTGACGCCGTTTCATAGAACGTCAGTTCGAAATTAATGCTAGGCATACGAAACGTGCCACGTAGAGTCATTACCTCGAGATGGTATAATGACAAAGGCGCCAAAAGGCATCAAAGAGATATTGAAATTATGACTGCACGGGATCAAAAGGGTTTGGTCTAGATAAAATTATGTTTCTAAGCATCATATATTGCCCCCGAACAGTGGTAAATACATGAAGCTGGGGAGCAATTGTAGGGAGGTATTCCCGAGCAGATACATTTAGTTACCGAACACGTGATGTTTGGGAAACACGTGGTAAATACGACTGGACTTATCCGGTGAAGAGGCACGAATAAGCCGTTGCAATCCAGTTGATCCGAGGCATCAATTGTTTTCATCCCCCTACAAACGCCTCTTCTACTAACTCATGAACGACATCGACTGCAAAGCAATCTTCCTCCTCGTGAGGCTGTCGAGCGGCCGAATACATATTCAAACTCAGTTTCATATTGCCGAATGATACCTCCATCACTCCACTCCTCACAGAAATCTGTGCATTGGCCGTGGCTAGAAAGGGACGACCCAATATGACAAGCGTTTGAGATTTAAGGGCTGTGGGGTGGACTGGCTCTGTGTCAAGGACAATGAAATCAACAGGAAAGTAGAAATTATTCACCTTGACGAGGACATCCTCTAACATGCCCCATGGGGCTTTCACAGAACGATCGGCTAACTGCAGAGTAACCGATGTGGGCTTTAACTCACCAAGCCCCAACTCCTCGTACACAGAGTATGGTAAAAGATTGACACTTGCCCCTAAATCTAAGAGTGCCCTACTAATAAAGTGATTGCCTATGACAAAAGAGATTGTGGGCACACCAGGATCAGCAAGCTTGGGGTCAGTGTTAGATTGAAGAACAGAGCTAACTTGGTGAGGAATGGGGATGGGCTCTAAAAACTTGGCTCGAGCCTTCCGCTTGTGAGTGCACAAGTCCTTGAAGAACTTGGCATAAGATGGGATTTGCTCAATGGCATCGAGCAATGGGATGTTCATCTTAACTTGCTTGAACACCTCCATGATATTATCAGTGGATACTCCCTTCTTGCGAAAGGGTGAAGATGCATTCAGGCAAATCGGGAAAGGTGCCTTAAGAATATAAGATGGGGTCTCAGATGACCCCGGAACAACTGTAGACACTAGATCGGTCTCCTTCTCCTTAGACCTCTTATCAACCCTAGACCTCTCAGCGACAGGTGGAGACACTTTCTCATTCGCTTTGACCTCCTCCGGTCGGGTCTCTACATCTCTCCCATTTCTGAGGGTGACAACTAATTTCGCTTGTTCATGCCCTTGCGAATTGTCAATATTGGTGCATCCCTCGTGGGTTGGCCACTGGCTGACTTGGTAATCTACCCTCATCCCGATGGTTAAGAGCATTAGCTAGCTGACCCACTTGGGTTTCCATCTTGGCAATGGATTGAGAGTGGAAGTAAAGCAATTGAGAGTCAGCTTTCATTTATTGGCAATCGGCTCTCGTTTCAGCCATGGCCTTCAACATTTGCTCCTCAAAAGCTGGTGTCCTTTGGGAGGACGTAGGAAGAGCATGAGGTTGTTGGTACTAGGGTGGTGCAGGTGGTGGACAATAGGCCTGTGTGTTGGAAGTATTAGGAAATGAAGGCCTCATAGGTTGGGCAAATGGTTGCCTTTGGTCTGGCTGTCGCCATCCAAAGTTGGGATGCTTCTTCCAGCCGAGGTTGTAAGTATGAGAATAGGGATCATTTGCTGGCCTACCAAACCCTTGGGCAGCGTTCACATGCTCTTAAAGAAATTCTGGAAATTGAGATGCCATGTGGCACTCATTTATTTGATGGCACGGACTGGAGCACAACTGACAGACCTCCGCAACAGCAGCAAGAGGTGAAGAATGTGAAGGACTATGACCCAAAGATAAGAAAGTGTCAAACTTGCAGGTCAATGCATCTACCTTATAGGAAAGATCATCAGAGCGGCCCACCTCATAAAGGCCACTATGTTTTGAAGAGGTAGAAGTTGTCCTATTTTTGTGAGATGATGCGGCTCGGTGTCGTGAATTCTCCGCTAACTGCCCAAACAAGTCCCACCCTGATTCTCATTTTTAAGCATAAATGTGCCTCCACATGAGGCATCCACCATATATCGGTGTTGTTCGCATAGTCCATCTTAGAAACATTGGACTAACTGCCATTTAGGAACTTGGTGGTGTGGACAACTTCTAATGATATCATTAAGCCTCTCCCATGCTTGGTGAAATTGTTCGCCTTCTTTTTGATATAAACTAGTGAGTTCTTGGCGAATTTCTTTTGTTTTGCCTATGGAAAAGTACTTTTTCAAAAACTCATTCTTCATTTGATCCCAAGAATTGATGCAATTCGGTGTCAAAGTATTAAGCCAGTATTTGGCTTTATCTTTAAATGAGAACGGGAATAACTTCAACCTAAGGGCATTATCAGTGAAGTGCTGAATTTTAACAGTGGAGCAAATCTCTTCAAAGTCCCCTAAATGCCGATATGGGTCCTCATTATCAAGTCCATAGAATGATGGGAGTGTTTGTAACAAACTGGACTTGATTTCAAATTGTGTTGAGGTAGTGGTTGGCAATGCTATGCACGATGGTGAGGTGTATGCGGATGGGAGAAAGTACTCTCCGATCGCAGGTGGAACCTCAGCCTCTATTTTTTCAGTCATTGTAACAATTGAAGTGGGTGGAGGCCGAGGGTTACGAGAGACTGCTCGATTATCTCTAAAGGTCTGTTTGATCTCTGGGTCAAAATTATCAAATAAAGGGTCAAGTGATCGACGACCAAACATACAAAGCAAAATGTCTCCAACTCAAATAAAAACAAACAAACAAAACACTAAAACTCAGAAAAATAAGAAAACTCACAGCGCCAAGAAATGCCAATTGTATTGCACTATTAAGCTGCAATGTTGCCACTTACGTCTTGCTCATGTGCGCTACAGTTTCTCGATTCCTGTGCTTGACATAATAAAATGCTAACAAAGAGAGAATGCAATTAAACAACTATGAGGAATAATAATAAAGTAAAAAAAATACCTAAACTAGGAATTAAAATAAAAATCAACTAAAACAACGCAACCGTGCTTGTAATCCCCGGCAACGGCGCCAAAATTTGATCGAGTCGTTTCCGTATCAAAAATAATTAATAAAACAGAATAATTACTACTACCTAAAAGATAGCGGTAAGTACTCCGAGTATCATCCTCAGGGATTACGAAGGCTAAATTGCGATTGCTTTAATTGATTTCTAACTTAATTCGAAAAGAGATTTGATTGTTGATTTCTAAAATATTTAAAGCTGAATAAAAATAAGCAATAAAAAGTGAGAGTTTATGAGAGAAAAAATCTAGGGTTTCGAATCCACTCGACCCGTTGTAACAATTTATATACGATGATAAAGGTCTATTATTCGAACAATCCAGATATCGTTAGGGTTCGCAGGCCCTCACGGTATCGCCAAAAGATTTCTATGAATCGCCGAATAGCATGGGGTATCGCCGCCTAGCATGAACTGTCTTACTAGTACGATCCGTCTCTATGGCACAGATCGTCTAATAGCACGGCGCGTCTTACGGAGTATAACCCATCTTACTCAGCTATCACAAAACAATAAAGAGCTGCTGTATGAACGTGCATGAAAATCTAGAAAATCATACACAAGATTTGATAGAGAAAATTAAAACCGCAAATAAATCCTCAAGTCATACAACCACGATTCGAATAATAAAAACACTAAATCAAAACATAAAAATCGCTACTCAAAGTTCGAGTTTCATCTATACCCTAGAAACGAGTTTAGCCGGACAGCGGAAGAGAAATCATTGCGCTATTGTTGTTCTGTCCGTGACATCCAGCGCTCTGTTTATTTCCGAAATCTCTCAATGTCTGCGCAACTCCTCCTTTCTCTGTAATGTGTCAAAAGTCTAAAACCCCTTTTTTTTAATCCAAGCCGTGCTCACTGTTTTTATAGGCCTCTGTAGCCATCCATAAAAACCCTATTTTCTTTTCTTATTATTTCAAGCCGACTTCACCTCCATGGCCCACCATTTAGTCCAAGATAATTACCTACCATTGGACCCACTCCTTTTCCTTAGTACTCATGCTGTGGCCCGTGCTAAACTTCGAATACCGTTTAATATTCCACCTCTGCATTTTTCTATACAATGATAAAGGTCTATTATTCGAATCAATCCAGATATCGTTCGGGTTCGCGGGCCCTCACGGTATCTGGATTGATTCGAATAATAGACCTTTATCATCGAATAGAAATTGTTACAACGGGTCGAGTGGATTCGAAACCCTAGATCTTTTCTCTCATAAACTCTCACTTTTTATTGCTTATTTTTATTCAACTTTAAATATTTTAGAAATCAACAATCAAATCTCTTTTCGAATTAAGTTAGAAATCAATTGAAGCAATTGCAATTTAGCCTTCGTAATCCATGAGGATGATACTCGGAGTACTTACCGCTATCTTTTAGGTAGTGTGGGCACGCGCCTGAAAATTTTCATTTTTGCCTAAAAATCGGGTGCGCCCCTTATTGGAAAGCGTGGCGAAAAGCTTGCAGTTCAAAGTCGCCACTCAGGTTTTAGTGGTGAAACACCCAAAGAACCGAACTTGAAACGTTTGCTACATTGTTTGATTTTGAAAGGCGTAAACTGGTCCATCGTCACCTTCGATATCTGAGGTTCGGGAGCCAGGTTACGAGAGGGGGAAGGGTTTTATGGCACCCCTCTCGCCCAATCCGGAGATCGGTCTCTACTCGGGCATTTTTGTAAAAATATTTGCATTTTTATCTCATTAATCATTTTTAGCCAATTAGGGTGGGGGAACAGTTAAAGGGGATTAAAATTGTAACAAGTTGCATTGATGTGGCAAAATGGCATGGGTGATTTGCTTTAATGAAACAAATAACATAGATTGAGAACAAGCATCTGTGAGCGTTATAGACAAACTGGAACACATTGATCTGAAATGATGCACGCAAGAAGAAATCTGCATGCGCTGGCGATGCCACTGCATGCAGAGATGACCTGCGTACGTCAGTCCAATACTGGCATGCGTCGGTAAGCCTAAACTCATAGCTTCCATTCTCAACCCTCTGGGCTCTGGAATGGACCAGTGCACACCCAGGACAAACCACGCAGATAATAGGACATAATAAATACAGTTACAGACCATGGAAACAACTTTAAAGAAACAAAATGGACAGTACACCCCATAAACAGTGTGGAGAAGTAAATAGAGGCCAAGATTGAACTACCATGCAAGGGCCACCCAGTGGATCGTGACATAACTGTCGTAAGCCTGTCTTAAGAGACTGTACGCTAGTTACTTCATTTGTCCAGTGCTTGGCTTTGCATCATCTGGGCTCTGGAACATGACCAGAAGAATCTCAGAGGCCTTCCCAAAGCAGAAGAAACAAATAACAACTAACAGTCCTAAAATATAAAAAGCTGTAAACTGGTTATTAGGCATGCTTACAGTGATGAATAGACAAGAAATAAAGCATAAAACAAAGATTCAGACCCCAGTTCACAACTGGAGTACGCCAGTTGTGAAGGGCTCCGAACTAGAGTACGCCAGTTCTAGACAGATCCCCGACAGACCAAGTTATAAAACTGTACGTAATGTCACGGATCGGCTTATGCGTGCTTATGACTGGCGCACGCCGATTATAGTCAGAAACGATTTTTTTGAAAACTTGCTAGCTTTAGGGTCAGGACTGGTATTGATTACCAGCCTTGACCCTGCTAGAAACCCCCCCCCCCCCCCCTCAGGGATCAGAACAGAAAGTTTACAAAGATTGGTATACCTTTGATTTAGAGCTTGATGGAATGTTTGAGCTTTGAACTTGGAGTTTGAGGGATGGATGATGAACAAAAAAGGGTATAGATAGTGTGTGGGAGAGTGTCTTTTGCTTATTCTTTCAATAAATGAAAGAAGAAGGAGAAAAGACCAAGGAAGAAGAAAGAAAGAACTTGAAAGCTCTTTATGAGTGTAACCTTTTTTTTTGTGAACCCTTTATAAGGATAAAGAGACGGGGTATATATAGGGGAAAAGAGGGGGGGGGAGGTTAGGGCCAGTCAAAGGGACTGGTGCCTTAGCCCTTAAGACTTTTTTCTCATTGGATGTGAAGAAAAGGTGATGGGATGGGTGTAAGAAATGTCCTCTAGCAAAGACAGCTTTTTCGATGGATTAAAAGGTTCCCATGTGCTGTAGACCCCTAGCCATGGCTTCTGCATGCTGAAAAACACAAGTTTGACCAGAGGTTTGACTGGCGTACTCTGGTTAGTAACTGGCGTACTCCAGTTCGAGCTTGGTCAACGGTCAAAATTGATCGATGACTGACACGTGGCAGAGGACCAGCGTATGCAAGTTGGTTTTTGCTAAGGCCTTTTGGTTCTAGTTTAGAGAGTTTGAAAGGGATCTGAAAGGGTTTTGGAAGGCCAAAGCTCAAACATAATAACATTTCCGGGGTGTTCTTGATCCATTTCATCATCGGAGAATCAAATACCATAAGTAAACTAATTTGGAAAGTCCAAAATAGCGTGTCTACAGTAGCCCCCCTTTGACGGCACTTGGAGCACCATTGACTTGGTACAAGTAACGTCAAAAGTTTTCTAAACACCCTCTCAAGGCTATCCAGAACAGAACAGGCTAGTAAAGCAGACACGAATACTTGAAGAACCTGATTGAAGGATTAAACTGAACAGGCAGGCTGTCGCCGATTGAATTGGTGGTAGGACAGACCGCCGCGTTGTTGATTGAATGGACAGGAAGACCGTCGCTTGTTGATTTTGAAAACGGACGGGCGAACCGTCGTTGAGTTAAAATTGGACGGGCGAACCAACGTTGATTTGAAATTGGACGGGCGAACCGTCGTTTGATTTGAACTGGTGGACGGGACAAACTGCGGCGTTGTTGATTGAATGGACTGGCCGCCATTTGGGGAATAACTAGCTGCAGATGGAATTATCACTGCATGGGGACCAAACCTTTTCGGCACACAAAGAACCCCAACAATCACGGGTAGGTCACGTCAGGGAGGTTAAATTCCATCTATTGGGAATCAGAGCCAATCTCCTTATCAAAGACCATCCGAGACAGAGCAATAAGACTATTGGAAGATGTGTTAATGGTTGGATCACTGTAGACCAGGACAGAGTGATGCTGCAAATGGATTGGACAGGACAGGCTGTCATTGACTTTGGATAGGACTGGCTGTCATTGAATTGGAACTTGGACAGGCAAACCGTCGTTGCTTAGAAATTGGACGGGCGAACCGTCGTTGCTTGGAAATTAGACGGGCGAACCGTCATTGATTTGAAAGTGGATGGGCAAACGATCGTTGATTTGAAATTGGACGGGCGAACCGTCGTTGATTTGAAAATGGACGGGGGAACCGTCGTTGATTTGAAGTTGGACGGCAAACCGTCGTTGATTTGAAGTTGGACAGGCAAACCATCGTTGATTTGATAATGGACGGGCAAACCATTGTTGATTTGAAATTGGACGGGTGAACCGCCATTGATTTGAAGTTGGACGGGCAAATCGTCGTTGATTTGAAATTGGACGGGCGAACCATCGTTGAGGGGATCAAGCTATCTTTGGCACACATAATTTCCAACAAACACGGGTAGGTCATGTCAGGTAGGTTAAATTCCAAATGTTGGGAATCAGAGCCAATCTCCTTATCAAAGCCCATCCGAGACAGAGCAATAAGGCTGCTGGAAGATGTGTTTGAAGCTAGACTGAAGTAGAGGTATTCGTTCGGGGCAGGCCGAGGTGGACTCTCATGGGGAACAATTAGTTGCAGACAGATAGACTGTGGGACAATATTCGGATCACCGTTGATGGATTGAAACGGACGACATGGCTGATCGTCGTTGATTGATTGAAAAGGACGACATGATTGATCGTCGCTTATTGATTGAAGCAGACAATATCCTGATCGTCGTTGAATGATTGAAATGGACCACATGACTGATCGCCATTGATTGATTGAAAGGGATGACATGGCTGATCGTCGTTGATTAAATTGAAACGGACGACATGGCTGATCGTCGTTGAAAGATTGAAACGGATAACATGACTGATTGTCGTTGAAAGATTGAAAAAGATGACATGGCTGATTGTCGTTGATTGAATTGAAACGGACGACATGGCTGATCATCGTTGATTGATTGAAAAGGACGACATGGCTGATCGTCGTTGATTTGATTGAGAAGGGACGACATGGCTAATCGTCGTTAATTTGATTGAGAAGTACGACATGGTTGATTGTCGTTGATTTGATTGAGAAGGGACGACATGGCTGATTGTCATTAATTTGATTGAGAAGGACGACATGGCTGATCGTCGTTGATTTGATTGAGAAGGACGATAGACGACATGGCTGATCGTCATTGATTTGATTGAGAAGGACGATATGGCTGATCGTCGTTGATTTGGTTAAGAAGGACGACATGGCTGATCGTCGTTGATTTGATTGAGAAGGGACGACATGGCTGATCGTCGTTAATTTGATTGAGAAGGATGATAGACGACATGGTTGATCATCGTTGATTTGATTGAGACGGACGACATGGCTGATCGTCGTTGATTTGATTGAGACAGACGACATGGCTGATCGTCGTTGATTTGATTGAGAAAAATGACATGGCTGATCGTCGTTGATTTGATTGAGAAGGACGATATGGCTGATCGTTGTTGATTTGATTGAGATGGGTAGCACAAGCCATTGCTGCTTTGAATTATATTCTGATTGCCAAAGTGTGCTCCAGGTGCTAGTGGAGTGGGACAGTGAGGTTGTGTGCTTGACATTTGCCATGGAGAAATGGATAGGGAGAACAACATGTGGCACCCCCCTTACAATTGCACTTTCCCAGAGCAGCGGCTCCGGCTCCAGTTCCAGTAGTGACTAGATCCTAGGTATGAACCCCCAAAATCCAAACTACTTGCCATTTTCGATATTGGATAAGCATGTTTTGGCACTTGATAGGCTTATCCTGTTTTCAACAGTTGATATAGAGTATGCAATGATATGCACTAAATTGAATACATAAATTGAAAATGTAAGGGCAGACTAGGGCGGCTTCTAGAGGATGATTGCCTAGGATGGCCACATAAACAAGAGTTACACAAAGCGATACTGTCACCTTAGCCACAGCTCAGAGATACGAGAGCAATAGATAACCAGCGGCTAAAGGTGTGCAGTTGAAAGAAAGGCCCATAGAAAGGGTGGCTCGCGCCAAAGAGTTTTCAGAGGTTCAAAGAGAGTAGTCTGAGAGATTAAGAGAGAGTGAGAGATAGTCTGAGAGATTGAGAGAGAGTGAGAGAGAAAGAGCCCATCAGTGAAAGCCTCCTCAGAAGAGGCGGATGGGATAGGAGCCCCAGATACTTCAAGGAGATCAAGAGTGACGACAACGACGAGAACGAGGCCGAGCTCTACCACTGAGGACTACCACTGAGCCTCTTTACTTTACTGTCCTTTGCTTCTGAGATGCGCTCCCAGATAAATAAACGTTGAGCGGGCCGACATGCCCCAGTTGACATTTAGGAGTGGCATTGGGTCGACATGCCCCGTTTCTTCGACACTTGGGTGGATGAGACACATAGATAAGCTTTGCTTGACCTTGAGCTGACATGCCGTCGCTGCTCACAAGATTCCACTACTTGCGGACCACAGATGGTAGGGTAGCAATTTAATCTTCATTTTCCAATTTATTTGACTCTCTTTTGAGAATGTCTAAAAGAATGCATAAACCAATCACTAATATCTAATTTGCATTGATAAGTGAACTGAATTGACAAACAGACACATATATGTACAGACTCGCCTGGCTCAAATGAGAAAGGAAGAAGAGCCCCGGATATGTCACGGACTCCTAGACATATGGAAAATAATGAAATTTTGGGCATTAATGTTCCAAAATTCACAACATCCCTTAGACAGGTGAAACTGACACTTGCATAAGGTTCAATAAATGTACAATGACCTGTACAAATTGGTAAAGTCAGGAAAAACATCCCGATATGACAATGGATTGAAAAACTTGAAAAGTGTTGCAAAGATGGACAAAAGACGCAAATGATGACTCATATAGGCTCGAACTGGAACCGACACCCCCGTGCAGTCATATTAGGACCATATGACCTGCACAGCATGACAAAACTTGGCAAAAGCCCCTTGAACGAGACTCGAGGTGCTTTGAATTTGAAATGTGCCCCCGAGTGTCCAAAAATCTTTGTTAGGCGTGATGGCTGCCTGCTGCTGTCTAATGCAGGAAATGAAAAAGCGCGCGCAGGCTTGAGATCAACGCGCATCACTTTTGTACAAGTGCGTGTGAGCCTCAAACTAGCGCGTGAGATTGCAAAGCTACTGCAGCCGCTTAAACTAGATGTTGCTGAACTTAGAATAAGCTATGAGCCGTTACGCCTCATAAGCATTTCGTTCTATTTTTTATGCTTCAAAATATTTTAAGACTTTTGCTCAGCTTTGAAATCGAAATAGCAGCTTGCATTAAACTTGAAAGACGAATGGTTTCCCCCGTCTGTTTCTCCAATGAAGCTTGTCTTGTTCTCGACTTTTCTTGACCCTTGATGTGCACCAAAATGTCAACCATGGATCCAATTGATAGAGTATGACCGAGCCTCGAATAGAGACTGCCTACGTATCCCTTCCTGAGAATCAGGTCAAAACGTAGTTCAGGCAAAGGTTCACTCGTGTGTTCTACCTCTCCTTTTATGCTTTAACTTTTACCTAGTACCGCCTTTTCAGGTTTTTGGTCTAGCGAGCTTTCGACTTTTTGCCAATTCATTTTTTCCTAGACCGTCTTCATTGGTTTTCGGTCTAGCAGGCTGCTCTAACTTTTGCTTGGAACCAAAGTTGTCAATACCGTACCGGCCAGCGTACCGTTTTCACTACTGGAATGGTACGTACCGGTACCGGGCTGTATCCCGGTACCGTTCCGGATTTACCGCAATTAATATTTTATATATATATTTAATATATATCTACCATATTTTAAGTATAAACATAAATAAAATGTAAAAAAAAAAAAAAAAAAAAAAGAGGGTAATTTTGTACCGGCCGGAATATGTCCGGAACAGGCCGGTATTGTCCGGTACACCCGGTATTGGCCGGAACAGGCCGGTATTTCAACCGGAACGGAACATGACTTTTTGCGTTCCGTTTACGCACCGGTACGGTACGTACCGGCCGGTACCGGCCAGTACGGAACGGATTTGACAACTTTGCTTGGAACTGCCCACCCTTGGGATTTTCAGCCCAACGAGCTTCTCGCAACACTTGTGTTGATCCATGTTGACCGAGGTATTAATTTGCTGCCGCCGAGGTCGGTGATTTTTTACTGCAACCCTAGATGAAATGACTTTGACAGTGAAGGGTAGGGCTGGCCACGGGCGGATTTTTTCGGGTTCGGGTCGGGTTGGACCCGACCCGACAGTTTTCGGATTGATGTAGTGTCCACCCGAACCTGACCGAACAATTTGTCGGGCTTGGACCGAAACGTTTTCGGGTTGAGTTGGTCGGGTTCGGTCGGGTAATCGGATTGGGCCAGTTTTTGGGTCAGTTTTGTTGGACCAGTTTTTGGGCTAGTTTTATTTTTCTAGGCCGTTATTTTTTTTCTTCTTTAGTTATTTTAGACTAGTTTTCCATCATTTCAGCAGGCCAAATGGTCCAAGGATTAAGGCAAAAAATTTTGGGCCAAGCCCCATAGCTCAATCCAAGGCTCCAAGCCCTGTTTTCCAGTTTCTAGTTTCTACATTTCCCAATCCAAATTTCAAACACAGTTTCCATTGCACTGAGCCACTGATTGCAGGCTAGAAAACCACATTTCCATATTACAATCAAGCAAGATTAAGTAGTAAGCGATCAGGAAAAAAAAAACCCTTGTGCAACTGTGCAAGACTAAAATACGAATGAAAGCACACCCACATAACCAAAAAAAAAACAGTGACTGGAAATGTTTTCCGGAGAGCAGCTAGCTCTTAGCTCTCTCCTTCCCTGTTTTTTCAGTAGTGACTCAATGAGCACCGAGCAGTCATACGACTCATACACATTTCCATTTTCCACCACCACCACATAGCAAAAAATTAAAAAAAATTAGGGAGAGAGCAGCCAACTCTCTAGTCTCTACTCGGCTACTCCTCTATTTTTTCAGCAGTCATACACAACCAATCAACCACAAGTCAAAACAGTTTCAGTTTTCCACCACTATATTACAAGTTTAGACGACCACCAATACAAGTCCATAATAATTTAAATTAGTCAAACACACAAGTCCATAATAAAAATAAAGTAATCAATACTCCATAGTCCCTACTCCATAGTATTGTTGCCTGCTACTCCCAATCTCCATATTTCCCATGTCCGTTCAAACCTGTTACATAGAAAGAAAACTAGAAAACAATTAAAAACTTCAAAGATTTTGTTTTTTTGATAAGTAAAAACTTCAAAGATCATCAAATAACATCTGCTGTTATGTTTTACCAAGGTCCAAAGCCCCATCAATCCCTAGGAACTTGCATCATCAGTTTCAGTTTGTAAGAGTTCTGGAAAAAAAAACACTTATCAATACAATACTAAAAAATATTTTGACTGAATAGACTAGATCAATTAAATTAAATTACCTCGTTCAAGATCTTCAACTTTATCTATAGCCTGTCGAAGAGAGATTGGAACAGTGCTTAGAAGCCAATTTTGAGTGCATACAAGAGTCTCAACCATTGACGGTGAGAGTGAACTCCGAAATGGATCAAGTACGCGACCACCCGTACTAAAGGCCGACTCGGAAGCAATGGTAAACACGGACATAGCTAATACATCACGCGCCATTTTTGACAAGATTGGATACTTGTTGGAATTGTTCTTCCACCATACCAAGATATCAAAATCCGGATTGTCCCTACGTTCACACAAATCCCCCAAGTACTTGTCTACCTCCGAGGAACAAACACTAGAATACTCCCCCTCCAAGTAAGTGTCAAATTCAAGAGCTAAATTCAAGCGATGATCACAATCCTCATTCTCCTCCATTACTCTCGGAATTGGACTTGCACTAGGCATATTTTGTCTACCTTCACCCTCTTTCGCATAAGAATCATACAACCGGTTCAAAACATCCTTCACTTGTTTCTCCATTTTCTCACCCTCCGCCTTTCCTTTTGATTTTGTATAACAAAACTTCACCAACCGTAACTTAAATCGGGGATCCATTGCCACTGCCACATAAAATAGGGGATTGAATTTCTCTCCATCCCCCCAATATCTCTCAAATTTTCATTTCATTTCAATTGCCATTGAAGACATAAAAGGATCTCGGTTGGCAATTAATTCATCTATACGGGTTTGAACCTCATACAACTCATGAAAGAACACATTGGATGTGACAAAAAGGGAAGCCGAAAATTTCTTGGTTGCATCATAGAAAAGTTTCAAAAATGTAACAAACAACCCACACTTCTTCCAATCAAGCTTGTTTGGGACAATTGGTTGTCTTGGAGTTGGGACACTAATCCTATGGCTCCCACTTTGGCCACCCTCCAACTCTAATGAAAAATCCTCCTCGCCTTCCTTTATGCCAAAAATTTTTATGAAACTACTATCTTCCTCCCCCATTCTTTGGAATGCCTTCTCAAACTTGATGGCTACTTTTAACATCAAGTAAGTGGAATTCCATCGAGTACACACATCAAGACACACAGTTTGTTTCGATTTAATTTTCTCCTTCTCCACACACTTGTTGAAAGTCTCCATTCTTTGTGGAGAAGATCTCACATACCTCACAACATCACGAACACGGAGAATAGACTCACTCGTATCTTTCAACCCCTCAACAACAATAAGATTCAAAATGTGTGCACAACATCGCATATGTATGTACTCATGCTCCAAGATAGTCCTTTTCCAATCCATTGTTTTCCTTTTCAAGTACTCAATAGCGGTGGCGTTCGAACTTGCATTATCTACCGTTCAAAGTAAAAATACCATCAATATTCCACTCAAGCAACAATGACTCAATTTTCTTGCCTATGGTAACTCCCTTATGATCTTCAATTTGACAAAAGTTTAAGATTCTCTTTTGCAACTTCCAATCATCATCAATGAAGTGTGCAGTGAGACACATGTAGTTAAGATTTTGAATTGATGTCCATGTATCGTCGTGAGGCAAATCCTACGACCCTTCAAGAATTTTTTCAGTTTTCCCCTCTCATTTTTATAAATTGCACCAACCTCTCTAGTTATCGTTTGGCGAGAAACCGGTGAGAACTTCGGTTGCATGGCCTTACAAAACTTTCTGAACCCAATCCCCTCAACGAACCTAAAGGGTAGTTCATCAATGATGACCATTTCGGCAAGAGCTCTCTTACAATCGTCAAAAGAAAAGACATGAGTCACAACGTTGACACCACCCCCGTCTGTGGGTCGAAATGAAAGGTTTTGTTGTCCATGTTGGTCTCTATTAGGATATAATGGGCAAACAGGGATGTGAGCTTTTAAATTACTAACGCCATGTTTTTTACTTTCAGCTGCATATCGTTTCTGGCAATACTTACACTCAGCCCATTTGGTTTCCCCACCCTCTTTAATATCGTTGAAGTGATCCCAGGCAAGAGATCTATATCTTTTTCCAGGCTCTTTTTTAGGTTTAGGCGCTTGTGGTGGAACCTTTCTTTTCAATCTATTTTGACCAACTTCAGCTACTGTATCATCTTGAATATCAATAACATTGGCATTCGTAGACACAAGAGGATTAGAATTACCTCCAAGTTCAACTTCTTCAACATCTACAACATCATCCTCAAGTTCCCGATCAAGCGTGAAATCAAAATTGTCTAGATCCATCACCTACTACAAATAAGTGTAATCAAGATCAATAAACTGCAATGCATATAGATATAGTGCTACACCAGTCAAAATAAGAGAAAAAAGTAGCTTTACTATTTTCTTTTGTTTTACCAGTCGAAGACTCGAAATACAATCATAAAATTAGCTTTAGTGCTACACCGGTCGAAATAGAATCATAAGCTGTTTTCTTTTGCTGTAAAGCCTTTACCAGTCTAAAAATTAGCTACAACAGTCGAAAAAACCAGCCAAGAGCTTACTGATTTACGGCCATAAAAGGGAAGAGGGGGAATTAAACAAGGGAGTTTGATCGATCAAGCCCTATCCATTCCAATCCAATACTCTATCCATTTGTATCGAAAAAACTAGGCAAAACCTCACTGATAAACAACCAAAAAGGGGGAAAAAATTAAACAAGGGGGTTTGATCAATTCAAGCCCTATCTATCCCAATCCAATACTCTATCCATTCATCAAATCAAAATCACAGAAAAAATATTTTTGTAAAGCCCTATCAATCCACCCAGATCAACTGTCTAAGCTCAAAGAAAAACAGAAAAGCAAAACCCAATTAGATAATGGGTCAAACCCAGCCAGAAGCCCAATTAGAAAACCCGCCGCCACCGACATCAGTTGACCGCCGGGCGGCCACCACCCCAAGCGAAAACCATACCACCACCAGAAGACCCATCTGGAACGTGGAAAACTACAGCCACCAGACGTCGAAAACCATATTCTAACCATGTGACTTAAAAACAATACTATGAGTCCATGACCGGTTGAGGTTAATTTCAAAATTGGGGGCTCAATAAAACTAAAAGAGCCGCAGTACAGTCGTAGAGAAAATCAGAGAGAGAGGCGTACTGACGTACCACTGTAGAGGGGCTCGATTGCTGATTTAGGGTTCTTGGCTTCTTGCCTTCTTCACTTCTTCGGGGATCGATTGAGAGAGAACGGGGACTGATCGATTAAGAGAGAAAGGGGGGAATAGTTGCGTCGAAAAACGTGGGGTTCGGCGTTGATGGTGGTGGCCGGTGGCGGTGGGCATGGACGTTGGTGGTGGTGGTACTGGTGAGGGCTGAGGAGAGAAATAGCATATCTAAGGGAGTAAGGGGTGAGGAAGAGGAGACTGGACTCTGGACTGGAGAGTGAAGAGGCCGAGAGGGGCAGAGGGCTGAGGAGTGAACTGAGGGCTGCGCGAAATGAATAAAGATCGTAGGGTTTTTTTTCATTTTATACGTGTAAGTTTCGGTCGGGTTCGGGTCAACCCGACAATTTATATGGGTACCCAAAACCCGACCGAAGGTGTTCAAAATCTGACCGAGTGAACCCGAACCCGACCGAAAAGAGAAATCAGATCCGCTCGTTAGTCATTTTCGGGTCGGGTCGGGTCGGGTCTCTGGACATCCCTAGTGAAGGGTTCTGACTGCTTCGGTTGGAAATGCCCCGCTCCAGGCCACTTTTGTACCTCTTTAATGTGCGCTTGATGGAACGCTGCTGTTACTGTTTTGAGCATGGTACGAGGCCTGGAGCCTTCTGAGTTTCTGCTTTCTGACTTGGCATCCGGTAGTAGGGGAATTGATACTTCTTTATCCCATGATCAATGCCAGGCATGTCTTTGTGAGACCATGCCAAGATATTATTGAATTCTTTGAACAAGTCTGAATGGGCGCAATGCTCTTATGGGGACACCGCTGAACCAATTTGAACCATCCGGGGGTCTACTCCATCTTTCAAATTTATTTAAAATTACTTCTTCTTTTAGAGGCTGAGCATGTCTTTCGTCTTCCCTTTCGGCGAGGGAATACATTTCCTTGGGGATATTCCCATCGAAATCTATCCCTTCGTCGTCAAGGTCGACACAGTTTATTCAAAAGCCAGCAAAGTACTTAAAAGTAAGATAATGCATATCATAAGAACCCTCGGGGTTGCCACGTACAGCAAAAAGACTCGAATTGAGAATAGAAGCTACGACATGGAGGGCCAAGAGGCACAAACTCCGACTCAGAGCTAGACTTAGACAACTTGACAGACACTGGGTCAGACTCATACTCGAATCAGAGCTAGACTTAGACAACTTGACAGACACTGGGTCAGACTCAGACTCGAAAGTGTTAATGCAAAATAGACGCAATTTGAAAATACAACTTTTATAGTTACCCTTGACTTCCTCGCAGAGAGGTGGGAGCTAGATGACAACAGGCTCAAGTAATAGCACTTTGGCTTCCTCAGCTTTTTCGACCAGACCCACTTGAGAGAACTCCTTGAACAACAGCCCCAAACTCTCATGATTGAAGGATCTCTACCAGCCCATTTTCTCATTTGATTGATTAAGCTTCCTCTTGAGTTCTTCCTTTGTAGATTGTTCATCACTGTCAAACCAGGTGTCGGCAGTGAGGACCTCGACTACACCTATGGCCATCAGGTTAACCTCGGGTTCGGATGGGAGAGACAAAATTGGCTTGGTTTGATTTTCTGGGATAATGAAAAAGGTTGGGTTGAATATGATGGAGCTAGGTTTGATTTGAGAGGAGCTTGAGTTGAGTTGATTTGAGAGGAGTTGACGGATAGCTAGCTAACACATGGGTTGGAACCGTGTTGAGTCATGAAGTTGGATATGACATTAGGCTTTGATGGGAGTGGAGCTTGAATGGTGCCATTATCGATGAGATTTTGAATTTCATGTCGAAGGCGGAAGCAGGCATCGGTGGGATGGCCAGGCATTTGATGGAAAGTACAATAGGCGTTTGGACTGTAGGATGCCGGGAATGTTCGCGGTGAAGGAGTTGGAAGGAGTGGCTTGAGGAAGCCAGCTTCGAGAAGCTTCTCATAAACCGAGGACAAAGGCGTGGAGAAACGGGAGAAGGTCCTTGGTGGGTTCCGGCGATTGGATTGGGGGTTCAAGGTGGAGCCCTTGCTTGCTTGTAGCTGCACAACATTGCACCATCGACAGGGTGCACTCTTTTGCCTTTGGGATTGATTCCTTTGTCGTGCATATCTTCCCTTTGGGCGTTGGCTTTGAACAAGGATTCAACATTCTCCTTCGGGTGAGTCCTGGCTTCATGAAACTCAGCCAGGTCTTTGAACATATCTTTCGAGCATAGCTTGGTTCCGACAGTAGGAGTGTGGTGGGCCTGAGGAGGTTCTTTGACTAGTCCCGAATCTGACTTTGACATGACAGAGGTAAAAAGGTCAACCAGCCCCTGAACCATAACCATTTGTTTGTCCATTTTCTGGTTCATTTCTTGTAAAGTCCTCTTCAGCTCAGCCAGCTCTGTTTGTGCTGCCATTTTGGATTGATGATTGAGGAGGGTGATATGGCTTTGGAAGTGATGGTGAAATAACCCTGGCAGACGCTCCCAAGTAGGTTTGGCTCTTTCCTTCAGTGAAATGGCCTAGAGCTTTTGACAATAAAGTAAATGAGAACTCAGTGGCGTTCCTGCAACAAGCTTTTGAAAGAATTTGAAGGAATACAATGCGCATGTCATCGTCGTCGGTGTCCTCCTAGACTCTTTGACTAAAGAGAGTCTATCTTATGACATTTGGATGTTGCCAAGAATCCTCGGATATTCTTTTTTGACAATGTATCCTTATTTGAATCGACTCGTGCTAAGAGATGTCAAAATAGACTAAGCCTTTGACAATTCCGCTCTCAAAGTTTCAACTTTTGGAATCAAAACAACTCGGTATAGATGACGTGATACCAGAGCCGAGGCGGAGTAAGCAGCACTGTGCCAAAGCCTGAGCGATGTAAGTATCACGGCATTCGCTCCGTTGTTCCTAGTTTTCTATTTGAAACTTCGATCGGACTTTGGACAAGGATTTAGAAAGTATTGATTTCCCAAAGTCTCGCTGATCCAAGGATTTTGAAAATTGAAAACATGCACCATCAAGATGCATGACTCGTCATCGGGCCATAGCATCGTCCTAATTGGCATAAGACAGATTCGAAAGAGACTACCTAAAAGCCGCCCTAGCATGCTCCTACGCAAAATGGTATGAATGTATGTACAGGCATGCGATAGGGAAAGCAATAACACATAGACAGTATATGGGGTTAGATGCAAGTACTCCTACCCTGCAGGTTCCTGTCCTAGGTTGAAAGGTTCTAGTGCTTTGTACACATGTAGAGGCCGGTTTTGGCTTAAAGGGGTTCCTCTGACTAGAGTCGCGATATACCTCCCGTTGCAACGCGTATAGCAAGGCAACGGTCGAACGGTAGTACGACTCATCATCGTCCAAAGTTGTTGGGCATTCGAGAACCCCGAGCTCCAGTAAACTGTGTCGGTTACCCAATATACCTCAACGGGGCTGACCAACATCGATGCAAATGGAAGAATGCCAAAGGATGATCGAAGGAGAGAGAAACGCAATGTGTTGAAAAATGCCTTTTAAAGCTTGGCTCACTTTTATTAACCAACACTTGGAGAAAACTACACAAGCGAACGATAGTAAAAAGCCCCAGTTCGGATTGGTTGGATGCGGAGATCCTGTTACATTACCACTCTGTTCTTTAGCAGCGCGGAGCATACTGTTATGACAGACTTTTGAAAAATCGTCCATTTATGTATTAATCGCCAAATTTTGATTAATGCAATGAGTTCCCCAGCAGAGTCGCCACTGTGGGCACGCGCCCGAAAATTTTCATTTTTGCCTAAAAATCGGGTGCACCCCTTTTTGGAAAGCGCGGCGAAACGCTTACAGTTCAGAGTTGCCACTCGGGTTTTAGTGGTGAAACACCCAAGGAACCGAACTTGAAACGTTTGCTACGTTGTTTGATTTTGAAAGGCGTAGACTGGTCCGTCGTCACCTTCGATATCTGAGGTTCGGGAGCCAGGTTACGAGAGGGGAAGGGTTTTATGGCACTCATCTCGCCCAATCCGGAGATCGGTCTCTACTCAGGCATTTTTGTAACAATATTTGCATTTTTATCTCATTAATCATTTTTAGCCAATTAGGGCGGGAGAACAGTTAAAGGGGATTAAAATTGTAACAAGTTGCATTGATGTGGCAAAATGGCATGGGTGATTTGCTTTATTGAAACAAGTAACATAGATTGAGAACAAGCATCTGTGAGCGTTTTAGACAAACTGGAACACACTGATCTGAAATGATGCACGCAAGAAGAAATCTGCATGCGCTGGCGATGCCACTGCATGCAGAGATGACCTGCGTACGTCAGTCTAATACTGGCGTGCGCTAGTAAGCCTAAACTCACAGCTTCCATTCTCAACCCTCTGGGCTCTGGAATGGACCAGTGCACACCCAGGACAAACTACGCAGATAATAGGACATAATAAATACAGTTACAGACCGTGGAAACAACTTTAAAGAAACAAAATGGACAGTACACCCCATAAACAGTGTGGAGAAGTAAATAGAGGCCAAGATTGAACTACCATGCAAAGGCCACCCAGTGGATCATGACATAACTGCCGTACGCCCGTCTTAAGAGACCGTACACTAGTTACTTCATTTGTCCAATGCTTGGCTTTGCATCATCTGGGCTCTGGAACATGACCAGAAGGATCCCAGAGGCCTTCCCAAAGCAGAAGAAACAAATAACAACTAACAGTCCTAAAATATAGAAAGCTGTAAACTGGTTATTAGGCATGCTTACAGTGATGAATAGACAAGAAATAAAGCATAAAACAAAGATTCAGACCCCAGTTCACAACTGGAGTACGCCAGTTGTGAAGGGCTCCGAACTGGAGTACGCTAGTTACTAACTGGAGTACGCCAGTTCCAGACAGATCCCTGACAGACCAAGTTAAAAAACTGTACGTAATGCCACGGATCGGCATACGCGTGCTTATGACTGGCGCACGCTAGAGGTGTCAAACGTGCGTGTCGTGCCGTGTCGTGCCATTCAACTTCTGTGCCAACCGTGCTTCGTGTCGTGCCGTGTCGTGCCGTGCCCGTTTACTTAAATTGTGTCGTGCCGTGCCATGGTATTTTCAATCGTGTCGTGCCGTGCCCATTTACTTAAATCGTGTCGTGTCGTGCCATGCTGTTTTTCAATCGTGTCGTGCCGGGCCGGGGCCATTTACTTAAATCGTGTCGTGCTGTGCCGACCCGTTTTTTAATCGTGTCTTGTCGTGCCGTTTTTCAATCATGTCGTGCCGGGCTGAGCCCGTTTACTTAAATCGTGTCGTGCCGTGCTGGCCCGTTTTTTAATCTTGTAGTGCCATTTTCAATCGTGCCGGCTGGGCCCATTTACTTAAATCGTGTCGTGCCATATTGGCCCATTTTTTAATCGTGACGTGCCCATTTTACTTGATTGCCGTTTTTAATCGTGTCGTGCCCATTTAGAGGTGTCAAATAGGCCGTGCTTCAAACCCAAGGTCCATAGGACTTGGGTTTGAATCACATGGAGGTTTTTTTTTCTTTAAAATTAGTTTTTTCCTTATTTATTTTTAGTTGTTCCAATTTAAAAGCTTATTTTTTATAAATTATGAAACTAAAATGCCTTGTTTTGTAATTAAAATTATTGTCATTTAATCACATTATATTCATGAGTCACAAGTCAAATTAATAACTTTTTTCCAGTGCCTTGTGTTGTGCCCGGCTAGAACCGTGTCATGTCGTGCCCAGCCAAAACCATGTCGTGCCATGCCCATTCAACTACCGTGTCGGGCCCGTGCTCGGCTAGAACCGTGTCGTGCCATGCCCATTCAACTACCGTGCTGTGCTGTGCCGTGCCAGGCCAACTTCCGTGCCATGCCCGTGTCGTGCCTGCCCACTTCCGTGCCCCGTGCCAGTCCGCGTGCCCACTAAAACCGTGCCGTGTCGTGCCATGCCACATTTAACCGTGTCGTGCCGTGTCGGCCCGACCTGTTTGACACCCCTAGTGCACGCCGATTATAGTCAGAAACGATTTTTTTGAAAACTTGCTAGCTTTAGGGTCAGGACTGGTATTGATTCCAGCCTTGACCCTGCTAGCCCCCTTCCTCAGGGATCAGAACAGAAAGTTTACAAAGATTGGTATACCTTTGATTTAGAGCTTGATGGAATGTTTGAGCTTTGAACTTAGAGTTTGAAGGATGGATGATGAACAAAAAGGGTATAGATAGTGTGTGGGAGAGTGTCTTTTGCTTATTCTTTCAATGAATGAAAGAATAAGGAGAAAAAACCAAGGAAGAAGAAAGAAAGAACTTGAAAGCTCCTTATGAGTGTAACCTTTTTTTTTGTGAACCCTTTACAAGGATGAAGAGAGGGGGTATATATATAGGGGAAAAGAGAGAGAGAGCGGGGGGTTAAGGCCAATCAAAGGGACCGGTGCCTTAGCCCTTAAGACTTTCTTCTCATTGGATGAGAAGAAAATGTGATGGGATGGGTGTAAGAAATGTCCCCTGGCGAAGACAGCTTTTTCGACGGATTAAAAGGTTTCCATGTGTTGTAGACCCCTAGCCATGGCTTCTGCATGCTGAAAAACACAAATTTGACCAGAGGTTTGACTGGCGTACTCCAGTTCGGACTTGGTCAACGGTCAAAGTTAACCGATGACTGACACGTGGCAGAGGACTAGCGCACGCAAGTTGAGTACCAGCGTATGCAAGTTGGTTTTTGCTAAGGCCTTTTGGTTCTGGTTTAGAGAGTTTGAAAGGGATCTGAAAGGATTTTGGAATGCCAAAGCTCAAACATAATAACATTTCAGGAATGTTCTTGATCCATTTCATCATCGGGGAATCAAATACCATAAGTAAACTAATTTGGAAAGTCCAAAATAGGGTGTCTACAGGTAGTAGTAATTATTCTGTTTTATTAATTATTTTGATACGGAAATGACTCGATCAACAAGGGACCAGAGAAATACGTTTTAGAACACACATTTCAAAATATAACACACCCATGTTCAGGGATGTTAATTTTTTTTTAATTTTTTTTTCCATCAGCGGGCCGTTAAATTTGTTGATCCTTCAAACTTTTACAGGAGGAAAAATAACAATCCAACAAACAAGAAACCGATGTTAACCACCTACTCCAGCAACCTAGAATAACTATTAACCAATAATCAAAATCAAGCTTGGGGAAAAAAATCCACTGACCTTCTCATGCTAGATTCAAAAGAAATCAGTTTGAACTCTAAGGGTTTCATGAAATCCATCCCCTTGGGAGATTAAGCTAAACATCAGCACGGTTTTGATTGGTATCCAATGCTTGTCATCGAGTGTCCCAGAAGGAAATGAAACAGCAGATTGCATCTATGTACTTCTACAAATGTGTACATATATTGACAGAAACTGTATATAACCATCTCAAATTGCATATGTTCAGACAATAAATCTCGGATCTTTTCTGCGTGTCTATTATTGTGATTGCGATAGATTAATAGAAAAATGACCATGAACAACAAAGGATCTTTTGGAAAGGGCAGTGTGAAACTATTATACAAGAATAGGGAGAAAAAAAGAAGGGGAACAGATCACTCGCGTGGAATTTCATTCAAGGCTAGGAAGAAAACCCTGGATGCACCAACCCAAACCAAGTTCCCTTGATGACCGACCAACTCTATTGACTACGAGGATATCGGGCGCAGATGAATGGAGGCATTTCTATCATTGAACTCCAGAAAAAAATTCAATACATCCAAGGGGAAAGACCGAAACTTTGCAGATTGTGGGCCCCTTTTACTGCTCAGTTCCCTGTCTCTAGGGAGAATCAGCAGCGGCAACTGACAAGAAGGATGATTCTTCATTGCCTCCTTAAGGCTTCAATCCGAGTTGGAATCATAAAAGTCACTTGGGCAAGGGGTCATGACCTCAGATTCAAGTATTTGGAATACCCTGTTCATCGTAGGCCTATCCTCTGGCGTTGAAGATACACATTGGATTGCTACCGATAGAAGAGCATCCAGGCTTTCTTCCTGAACTCCTTCACAGTTTGGATCCACAATCTCCCGTTGTCTATTTTCTGAAACAAGAAAATTCAACTGCAAGGGATAAAAGGCATATCAGCATTTTGTTTATTGATCAACAAAATAAATATATTAATTCAAAAATACGTTAGTAGGGTGCAAACAAGGGGAGAAAAATTAGTCTGCCGAAGACGGTGCAAAACTGAATCGCCCAAAAAAAAGTTCCTTGTAATCCCATGGTGCCATAGGTGGGTCCATATCGGGATCCCGACACTCGGGAATAGGTATCCCAAAAGTATCCAGAATATAAATTTTAATATCATTATTTTCGAAGTATCAAATACTTTTTGGATACTATAATACATGTATCCAAACTTTTATGAAATTAAGATTGTGGCAATTGCATATATTTTGAGTTGAAATAGTTAGGAACAAAGACTGTATTTCCAGTATCTTTTGGTTACTCTTCATAGATGAGAATAATAGTGAGATGAAAATAGCTATCTCCATTTTCATAATTTTCGAAACTGACATACTTATTGTAGTATATGTGTGTTTCATAAAATTTCATTTGAACAATTAAATAAGCAAATAAGTAACATATGTACAACAATTTCACATATACATTATACAACTTGAGTGCAAAAAGTAAAAGCACGTGGGGGAAAATAGACTACGTTTTTGTTTTGGTATAAACAGATCATAGCTGACAGCAATATAAAATATTCTCAGCATCTACTTAAAATTAAAAAGTAAGAATCTTAAATAATAAATGACTTTCTGAAAAGACCAGTATTGTGTATGAGAAAATAAAATGATTCTAACCATTCTTATGGTTATACGTAGTAGGATGCTTCTCTCTTATTGTTAAACATAGATTTATCTAACGTATCCTATCTATCAGTCCCCTTCCTACAAGGGCGACCTTATTCAGCAAAATGCGGGCCTCCACTTTCCCGATCAAATTTCGATGATCCAAGCCATTCAATATGATCAGAACGTGATTTTAAGGGTTCTCGCGAGAAATCAGCAAAAAATATGACCGGGAAGTGTTTCATCCGAGCAGTTTTTATTGAACGATTCAATAAAAAACTGCTCAAATCAAGCCCTTCCCGGTGATATTTTTTGCCGATTTCTCGCGGGGACCCTTAAAATCACGTTCTGGACACATTGAATGACTCGGATCATCAAAATTTGATCAGGAAAGAGGAAGTCCGCATTTTAACAAGTTAAGGGCACTCTTATGTGAAAGGCTGGTGACCTATCTATACCTGTATCCTATTTTTGTAGATTTTTTAATATCGTATTATTTGTATGTACTGTATTATATCCCGTTGTAGCATTCATGCATCATTGCTTTAGAGAGAGGAGAAACCCAAGACAAGCACTATCCCATATTGAGTCAATATCCTCAGACTTATCATCAAACACCATAGCATTACGTACTCACCAAACCCAAAATAGACATATCAGCAGTCATACAGAAAAAATATGTAATGCATGGAACTAAAACAGATACACAAATTCGAGATCTAGCTTTATAACTGAAGTTGGACAGTTTTCGAAGTATTTGTCCAATGATCTATTTTTGTTTTAGAGTGGCGAAATCCAAGCTCAGATTGTACTCAACCTTGATTTCAGGTAGTTACTGGAAAGGGTTTGGCATCTACTGGATGAGCAATGGAACTGTTTCATTTCTACAAGAGCTTTCCCGTATTGTCAAAGAAGAAAAAGGACTGGGGGAGGGGGGTTACAACCATAACGTAACTGCTCAAAATAAACAAAATCCAAAGTTCATAGACAACAACATATACCATATACAGCAGTATGTACTAGTAATCAATCAGAGAATAACCACTTCTGGAAGTTTTGAGGGTTAGCATGCATTTCCTCATGATGTAACACTCGCCTTGTCCAACTTGTAACCTTACTATGCTCCAAGATCGCTGCATCTACAAGTGCTCTCATATTCTATGGTATCCAGTTTAGATTAAACATCCAACGTGTACAAATTCGCAGGATACATGAATATAACCTTAACTGCTTACATGATTGTAGCTAAAGCAAATTCGAAACAGCAGCACACGGTGATGGACATTTTGTGGAGTCAAATTCTTAACAATCTTGTATAAGATCCTCCTCTTAGTAATTTTGAAATGAGATCACGTCAATTTCCCAAATTTCAGCAATGTATCAATAACAAAAAGGCTCAAATGATCCACCAAAAGATAAAGGAAGTAATAAATAAAAGTAGTGGAAACAAGTGCAGGGGGAAGAGACATACCCAGCCAACAATATTAAAACCCTTCTCAATGAATGATGCATCAGTTGGCCGCTTCCCGCAGACTACTTCGAGCATCAAAACCCCAAAACTATAAACATCAGTCTTTTCTGTTGCTCTACCACTTTGCATATATTCTGTAAATGAAGTGTATACAAAAGCAATTCAGGAAACATGATGTTGGATGCTTACACCAAAATCACAGTAGCAATGGAACCAATTCTAAAACAGCACTTCCCCTGTACGTGCCCACGCTTTTCCAGTTTGATCGACAGTAAAAGAACTGACATACCATAATTGTTACGACAGCACTTAATGTTTCGGGGGCGCCGCACGGCTATTTACGTAAAGTTCATAAATCACTATCTAAAAGTCAGACTGAATTTCAAATTTATAAAAAAAATTAAGAGGACCCACTTTACAAGATAGGGTCTGCATCAGGTTCTCTCTCTCTAGTATTCCTTTACTTCTCGAAATAAACAATAAATTCTTCCTAATTCTCTAAAAACAAAGTTAAGATAAGCGAACATTTTCTTGAGTATTCTATGCCATTACCTTAGAGATCACCTAACTAGACTCATTCTATAGATAAGTCGGCACGTATGAGAGAACTTTTTGTGACTACATACCAAACAAACACATCCCGATCTCACCAGTTAGTTGAATTTTAGTTTAACTGGAGTCCTATTGAATATAGGATATCCATTCTGCATTCAAACCATAATCTCTAATGAGGTAGGGACTTGTCATCATCTATTTTACCTGTACCCAAGAAAGAGTATGGGGTGTGGTATGTGTCTACTTCATCTAATGCCCATGTAACCGATACTGGGACGCAACAAAATACTTCAATTTATCAGTATGTTTCCTATTATCTATGTAAATAATGTTTACAAGGTGTCATAGAGTATTTGACGCATAACATAATAATATAACGCCTTATCCGAGGTAAATGTCCAAGTAAATGACGAACTCAGGTCTAATTCCCTTACCCGACGATCAAATGTCTTGCCTGCCCATGAAAAGTAGGTCCTAATCCCAAAATTTCCTGGACATGGACTTCTTTTGTAATCACGATTAGAACTTCTTTTTCCCTTGTGACGCTTTTTGGTTGAAGTCAAATAGATTTCAAAGTCAAAACTTAGTGCAGAGTCTGAGTTTATCGTCTGCACTCTCTTCTGTGTCATGTAAGTTGCAACCCTCGCCCCAAGGTGTGATGCATTGGATGTCAGGACAGAAGAAAAAGTCATCGAAATCACTGTTCTTGGGCCTTCGTCACCAGCCTCAAGAAGGACCAGAACAGCCCCTTCACATTGTTCATCAACATGAATGTCAGTCACCTAATCCACACAAAAGGGTGGATGAATCGCGCTTTGGAACGAGAATTCATAATTTAGCGCAAAAAAAGTGCCAACTTTTTATTATGCAAATTCGCTGATCTCTAACGAATTCTATCACTCTCAATATTTTTTGAAATGTGCACTACTCTTCATAGCAGAAATAGTGTTCAGGGCAATGTGGCACTGGCAGACTTGGAAAGACATGAGCTTAAATTCATGCACAGCGGTAGTTCCGAAGATAGGCTGTTATAGAAACAGAGAAGACCTTCAGGCCATGTTTTGCAACCGATGTGGGATCAGATGCAAGATAAATTAGATGCATGACAAACCACCGCCAGTGCTCTAACTATTCTCCGATGTGGAACTAGAAATAATTAATGCCTACAGCTAATACAACTAAAGGTTCTAAATCGTGCTATCAGGATACGTACCGGAATACGTGATAGTGCCATATATTGTTTTCTATCAAAAAGTATAGAGCCATTCATGGGTAAATATTGGTACTGAAGGTCCAAAATCTTCCAAATCCCATTATGTAAAGGCCTATACAACACACAATGGCTCATGTCTAGAACCTTAAGTCACACTAAGAATTTACAAAAGATGATCTCATGCTCCCTCCTGCTTTGCAAATCGGTTATTTAGGCCTGGACACTATTTCACAACCCTGGCCACCTGTTACCACTTAAAACCATACCCAAAAAAAAAAAAAGAAACCCAACTGTTTACCCCTTGCTCCGCAGACTACAAACACGTCCCCAACTTCCGTTCTGGAATGATGATATCAACATTGCAGGAGACCTCCCCTCGCACACTTCATATAAGAACTTTAGACAAAAGAAAATAAAAGAACTATTTCTGTTGCTCAAGGGCATCAAGCGCTATATTCTCCATTCAAATGTCTCAATACAAACCGAGTCCTGGCTGTAATTACATTGCATACCTGGAGCTAGATAACCAAAAGTTCCAGCTACAATAGTCGTAATGTGAGATTCCTCATCCTCCAACAACTTGGCTAGTCCAAAATCAGCAACTCGAGCCTCCAAATTGCCATCAAGCAAAATGTTGCTTGACTTTATGTCACGATGTATAATTCGCGGAGAACAGTCATGGTGCAAGTAGGCCAGCCCTTTAGCGGCTCCCATAATGATATTTAGCCGTGTATCCCAATCCAGTTGCTCAGTTCTTTCTGCACATACCATCGGAATAGAACATTGTTTCTCATATATTCATGCAGCAAACTGGAGCTGTGCAATTGTAAAGAGACAGCCAATCGTACTGAAAATTGCACATCTCAAAAACACAAACACAAAAATAAGTGTCATGATTCTGCTAGGGTGACAGTCAAATCAAACAGAAAGTGAATAACGACCTATATTTTTTGGCAAATCTTGAACTAGAATGCACCTCATGTGACAAGTGCAACTGAGTGGGGCCGTTGAGCAAAAGAGAGGGTATGAAGTGAAGTATGAAGTGAAGTCCCACTCGCCTAGGTTCAGGTATCGTATGCAATACATAAGCGCAAGGGCACCCTCACCTAGTAGCTACTTTTGCGGGTTGATTTCTACCCAAGACCAGGTAAAACCTGGTACTACCCAGTATATACGCAAGCTGCACCTCAGCCAGAATATATTTTCCATCCAGAAATTCAGTTAGCTTTGGAACAGTATTTGGAAGTATACACAAGCTTTGGTTTGTAAAATCTTTTATGCAATCCAATAAGCATGGTTTGGACCTTACTTTTGATATTACCCTGTAATTTGCACATTGGATCCATAATCAACAAAGCCATATAACTCATTGTTTAATTTTGTTTTCCTACTGCATCCTCCGAATCACACAAAACTATCTGTTTCTGTACATATCTCAGCTGTACTCAAACCTTTTTTATTTGAAAGGCGCCTGATAATGCCATGACTAATTAGTTTAGTGCCATGAACCTTTTCTGTAGTCTCCCAATTATACCCTTAACTCCCCACTCTCTCTCTCTCTGCCCCACTTCAATCTCTTCCCCCAACTCGACTTGTCTGCATATTTTCTCTCAATCCACACCCCTTCCTCTCTCTTCACATTTGCTCCTCTTTTTATTCTCACTTAAATTTGCCCCATTCGTGGACCAACCATCAAGGAGAACGCTACTACAGTTCTCAGATAGACACCCAGTCATATGACTCATACCGTCGGTTGCACACAACCAGGTCGACACCCTTTTTCTGTTGTTGATGACGTAATTGTCGTTCATCTTTGAATTAACTGATGCATCATATCCATCATGTAATTTCTATCCTGATCTAAACAAATGAAGGGGAAGATTTGCAACTTGTCAACGTCAAATGGACACACACACACACACTCACAGAGAGAGAGAGAGAGAGAGAGAGAGGGTCGTGTGTGTTTTCAGTTTCTTCAGGTCACAAAATGTATTAGTGCTTTGAGTTATTTTGCTCTGTTTGCATGTGTAATTGTGAGTTTCAAGAGAAGAATCGAAGGAGATTCAGTGGCATTGGAAGAGGGAGAGAAGGAGATGAGATGGATATATGAGATGCCGGGGTTTTTTCCCTGTTAATGGTGATGATAATTGAAAGCAAAGGGAAGAAGCAAGAGACAAAGGACATTTGGATTGCTCTGGATCTAATAACTAAAAAGTCAGGGAAGAAAAGAAGTAGGTAGCTTGACTTGCTTTGTTGTTGAAGGGTAGAGTAGTCAATCAGATTAAAACATCGTGGCACTAAAAGAACCAGTCACGGCATTATCGGTACCCTATTTGAAATACCCATTAATTATTCAATCATATTGACATTCCCATGTCGTACCAGTACCCATTTATGTTCTTCACAACAACAGATGACTTCATTTCCAAACTACCCACCTAAATGCTTGCTAAGAGTTTTTCATAATTTTGACAGACCTTAAAAATTCCACTTTCCCTGAAATCTTTTAAAGATGAGACACCAAAGGTGAAATTGATCTCTTTAAAGGGGTTTTGCAAAGACATTAGTGTTCTCAAAATTGATCGTAGCACTTGACCTCTTGCTAGAATTAGAAACAAAGTAGTAAGCCAGTAATCATCCTCCGGGAAATCGATTCATGGGTCTAAAGGATGACAATCCCAAGCGAATCTTATAATGAATCCAGATGAGCAAAAATTATCTAAGAGACAGAAATTTCAATTTTCAAGATTTTCACAGAAATAGAAAAAGCCAGGTACTTGGTGCTCAAAGCTTTATTCCAAACAATCATTGCAAAACTCTCATGGTCTGCCCTTACTGATAGAATGGGCAACTGGTAATCCTGGGACCGGCTATTTCCATGTTCCAATTACTTTATATCACAAGTGACTCACATGCCTATGACCCTTAAGTTCCATATTCCACAAAATTCTAAACAACTGAGACATTTATTTATATGCACAACAATGTGCATGCACACATAAAAGCGCATCCTCATTCCATTAAATAACAATATCACTAAGATCAAACAATGAGAAAACAAATCTTACCATGGAGAGCTTCATCTAGGCTACCATTAGATAAGAAATCATAGATTAAAAGTTTTGATGTCGAAGAATTGCAATATCCTCGCAAGTTCACTAGGTACCGGTGTTTTATGCTTCCAAGAATCTCAAGCTCCCTCTCAAAGAAACGATCAAAGCCATCGTTCATCTTTATAATTTTTTTCAAAGCGAATACGTTGCCATCCTCCATTGCAAGCCTGTATACTGTCCCAAAGCCCCCTGAACCAATTATGTGCTCCTCATTCAAAGTCTCCAATTTCTTAATGATATCCTTTGAAGAATATGGCAAGTCTCCATGAAACATTACAATTGATGCCCCTGAAGCAACAGGATATCATAAAAACAAGCACAAAGATGGAACTAAAAGCAGCTAGAGTGTTCTTTCAAATCATAATTCAAGCAGTAGTAATAAGAGAAATCACCTCCACCAGCATCCATTGCAAGACCTCTGCCATCCTTTTTACCAAGTCTCTTATAAAGAAAACAGCCCCAAAAACACATCAGTGCCACTAAAAGTAGTGCACCAACAGTAGCAGACGTACTTACAAGTAGCCGCCCCGAGTACTTCTTCTTTCCACCTTGGTTTTCTGCTCCATAAAGGAATTAATAGTATCATAAATCTGGACATTACATTAACTGGAGAGAAAAGGGGAGAGGAAACACTGCCAGTTCCCAACTGATGACCAATGTCTTCATAAATAACTAAAGTCAACGAGAACGACAAGAGAGTAAATCAAGGGGGTATTGCGGGTTTCGTGACTTTGTTAAAACAGCACGTGTATGGTGTAACTGCCCAAATAGAAGTTCTCGCATGCATTTTATATGGGTTGATGCTAACAAAAATACTTGTTCATTTAGAGTTATCTCTTCATTTCCGTATGTGCTTGCCATCAGTTTGCAAAGCACAAGTTTGTTGTCTTGATTTTCCATCTATTAGCTACAGAGAGGGCTCTGATGTGTATCAGTTGTTTGCAATAATTCAGTTATCTTAATCAAGGTGCTTAAATGTCCTAAGATAATGTTGACCACAATAAAGGATTGCACAAGTAGTTACGACCACGTGAGTGTAGTGTGATTAATTACACTAATCACCATTGTTATGAGCTTGAGTTTTATTATTGATAGAGGGTAGTTTAGTCTTTCATAGTTGTCAATCTCTCAATATACATAAGTGTCACACATGTTTAGTTGGATTAAAAATTATTTCAGACAAAATAGATCTAAAGTTTGCTGCTAGTTCAAAAACCCCCTGTTTACTAGATATGATTGTCCACCCTCTTTGTGCTTGCAGGAAGTCGGCAAATCCTATGGAGAAGGGAGGAAAATATAGAAGAAGATTAGGTGCATTGCAGGCCGAACCGCTAGTAATCGCCTACTATACTTGTGCTATTACCGGCACTACTACCCTTTGTATTGTCACTATTTCTTCCTCCAAATATTCGTGCTGAACATGTGAACATGTATTTCTGTAGTATATATACTAAGGTGGATATGTCTGAGCCTCTGAGGAACGTTCAAAACATTTCAAGGTGTGTTTGGAAGACCATCATACTAACATAGAACGCCTCTTCTATGAGTCAGTAGGACAGGAGTCACAATGCAATCATATAAAGAAAAACTTCAATTCCCTTAATCATAAAACCGAGGTTTCTATAGTCATTGATTGAACACATAAAACTTCAACATCTTATAGTGTATGGAACGTAACACAAACTATTATTAATTTATGTATGTTTACCTGAACTAGGAGTCTGGGGGTCTGTTGAAGGACCTCCGGCATCATCGCATCTCTTGTTGACTTGTTTCCCACATAAACCAAGATTTCCCAAAAAGCTGCAAATTAGTGCTTCAAATCAAAATTCCATAGGCCGACAATATCTTTCAGCTTTTTAAGCATCAAGATTGATGATGTTAAAAATCACAACCACAAAGCATAACACAAGTATCAATTCTTGAATATTAAAAAAATAAAAACAAACAAACAAATTAACAATGTCCTCAAATTATGGAGTCCATGGAATAGATATTAAACAAATCGACATGTGCCGCTGAAAAGATGTTTTCATCAACATGTAAGCTAGCATTACAAGGAACTAAAGTATAAATCAACACTTAGTACTTAACACTTAGTACTTACGAGCTCTCTGTGAAGTTCTCAAGCACACCATCGGATGGGATAGGCCCACGCAGAAAATTGTTTGACACATTCCTACATACATTAAATATTGTGGCCATCAATGTTGAGCCAAAAAACTCACATCATCAACATGAAGTTCGATGTCAAACTCACAGATTTATTAGCTTGTACAATTTCCCAAGGGATTCTGGAATTGAACCACTGAGAGAGTTGCTAGAGATATCCCTGCGAAATCAGACATGAAAGTACATTAGTTGTTAGGTCCATGTTGGCATGCAACGTCAAATCATGTGATGCTTTCTAACTGGATAATGATTATTATTAGTATTTCTATAGTTGTTTGTATTTTTATTACATGTGCAGGACACTTGGCTTAACCCTATGCACTTGAAAGTTATAAAGACACGTGGTGTGCTCCTACACATTTGGAAGTTAAAGAGAATGTTTGGAAGCAAAAGATTTGAAGAAGATGAAAAGTAGTTAATGGAAGTTATTTCCTACACTTTTTTGCTTACTAAAAATAGCATCTTTAGGCTTCATTGTAAAGTCTCTCCAACAAATCAAAGAACTAATCGTTCTCTGTCTTTAAATTTTTGTCCTTCCTAACCCAACTTTTGGGTTAGGAGTTTATTTTCCAAGTCATTTACTTTTCATGTCATTTACATTTATTACCCTTTAAATTTCTGTCTTTCAATTACCAGTTTTAGGAGTAGGAGTAATTTAGAATCTTATGTATCAATTTCGTTCTTGAAGATTGGTGTTTGCCTTGAATCACCGATTTTCTTTTATGTGTCGATACACCATTGCCAATTGGTTTTGAGTTGGATGTTTTAACATGGTATCAGAACTAAGTTTTTGGAGGCTTTTTCCCTTTATTTGTGCCGTAGTTGCACCTTATTTAATTGTAATCCATATGTATTGCATCCTTTGTTAACCTCTCCATGTGCGAGTCGGGAGTTGAACGTGCAAGGGAATGTTGGAATTTGTCTCACATTGGTTATTTATAACCTTCAAAACTAGTATATGAGCCTGGGAGGCCTCTCCACTCATTGCCAATTGGTTTTAAGTTGGATGCTTTAACATGGTATCAGAGCTAGGTTTTCGGAGGCTTTTCCCCTTTGTTTGTGCTATAGTTGCACTTTGTTTGGTTGGGATCCGTGTGTTATCCCACATCTATTAACATCTATTAATTATCTCCTCCAAAACTAGTATATGAGCCTTGACTGCCTCTCCACTCATTGCCAATTGGCTTTGAGTTGGATGCTTTAACATATACCTGTCTATGATATGAAGTAAGTGACAATCAGAATCCATAATGCACTTAAGGGACATAAAAATCATGACAAGCGATAGAATCATCAGCCCAAAATTACACTTTCATGTCATTCATTGTAAATTTGTAACAGCGTAGAGAGTCTTTGCTATATCATAGCTCCACAAGATATTAAACACCGACATACATAAACATTCCTCCGAGCCATATAGATTTTGCAATATATTTAGATTTAAATTGGAAAAGAGAGGACCTGAGATTATGCAAAACCTCCTACCGCTGGGATAAAAACAGGAAAAGAAAAGAATATGCACAACCTTACCTGTTGAATATTTGTCAAACAATTACAAAAATCATTAACATGGAAAATAGTAACACTAGTAACTAAAAGAAAACACTTACAGATTTTCAAGCACCGAAAGGTTGCCAAGCGCACTAGGAATTGGTCCACTCAAGTAGTTACCCTGCATAGATCTGTGAACTAAGATGGGTTAGAATGTTGATTCAAAAAGGGAACCTCAGAAAGGTCATCGAGAATTAAAGGAAAACTTGATAAGATAATTTTTTTTGGTTCATCTACCTACCCTTGTCAATACTGTTCACTTACAAGAAAAGATTTACTCAAAGACAGTTTTTTTTAAAGCAACTTGAGGACAGATCAAATCATATACCACCTTGGTTCAGCCAAAACACCTCAAACCATGAGGCGCAACCTATCAGTTTCCATAATCATGTGGTTACATTGACTCCTACCGTGTCGTTCAGCGACCGTTAATAGCTAAGGGTATTGGATTTCAGATTCTATACATGAAGTTGGGCAGTCACAAAAAAACTCTAAAAGTTTCAGTGACTCCATTTCCTCGCAGATGAATAAGCCAGTATGGCGCAAAGGTTCTGGTAACTTCAACGCCCCTGGTAAGTTCAACCGAGGCAACAAAAAATCCATAACCCTTGTATTCTTGATCAAGATATCTTGAAAGCATGATCCACGAGTTGAAGTTAAATTTTTAATCAAATCTATTACGTGTGGGAAAAGATATTCTACAAGTAATTATGGGAACTCGAGGGTCTGGGTTTAAAATCTTAACTCTCACTACTTCACAGATTCCCAATGTGCAAGTGCCACTGTCAAAACATTGGCACAGAACCAAACCCCAGCAAACTGGAAGTAGCTTAATTTTTGCTTCATCTTGCATAACAAAACAATTAGCACATTTTCACAGTAAACTCCGTTTCACTTCTCTTTGGAGCATTACTGGGCTTTCATCTCCACATTCTTCCTCTATTATATTTCTCATACAATGCATGTTTCACATCAAATTTCAGAGATACCTAGGTCACTCCATTTCACTTCACTTTGGAGCATTACTGGGCTTTCATCTCCACATTCTTCCTCTATTATATATCTCATACGATGCATGTTTCACATCAAATTTCAGAGCTACCTAGGTCAGATTCACACTCCAAACCGACTTTCAGTTGGTTTTGGGTTGGATGCCTAAAAACGTGTAACATGGTAACATCGTCTTGTTCACCTCTCAGGCCAAAGTCTTAGCCCTGGATTCTATTTCTATCCTCATATTAATCTCATTAACACCTGCATGTGCAACCAGACGCATATGCGGCGTACATTAGCTTGGGTCACGTAGTCTAGATTCATCCACCTACTGCAATTGGTTTTCGGTTCAAAAATGGTGACATTTGAACACCAAACAAGCACCATATTCATTATAATCTCAAGCTATTAGAGATGGTTTACTTTGGAAACTTATATAATCACTAATACCTTCTCCAACATCTACAACAAGATGCTTTCCAATACACCAAAACACTCATGCTCAATACACATGCACGTAGTGAAAATTTGTGTAGTACATCAGAATTCAGATTCAGCATATGTCAGAAGCTCAAAACTTAAAATTGTTTGGGATAAATACAATACTTCAAACTTTCACAAAGAAGAACCTGGAGAAAAGTCAATGTATATTCCAAATTCAGCTATTTGCTATTTGAGTTACATTATATCATTATTAATTCTGAGATGATGTGAAAACTTCCGTTGCTCTTTTTCTCCTCTCGTCCGTTCATATTCATAAGACTTATTCATATACAAAACTTGACGCCCGCGTTTTTTCAAGTTTTTCCTCTTCCCTTCCAATTAAAATGACTAAACAATTAATACGTGTAATTACTAAAGATAACTTCACAGAAATTTTACAAATCTTACTCGTTTAGCAGCTTTAGCTAATGCCAAGTTGAAGTAGCTAAAATGAGTAGCTTTCCAGCATAATTGACAGTATTCTTCAGTCAATGAAAAGTTGGGTCTTGACGATTCTCAATTGTGTAATCACCTTAAGCTGCTTGGTAAGCTGCTATTTTTCTTCTCTATGTACAAGCTATGTGATGACACTATAAAGGTTCAACCAAGAGTGCTTCCTTGTGTTTAGTAGTGATATAAACTCTCTCTCTCTCTCTCTCTCTCTCTCTCTCTCTCTCTCTCTCTCTCTCTCTCTCTCTCTCTCTCTCTCCATGCAAATCATGAAGTTCGTATCTAATCAAATTGCCAAAATATTTTCTTCAACTGTGTGCAGTAGTGATGAAAGCAATCATATGTTCCTCGTTAGAGATCAAGTACTTACAATGCGCGTAACTCCGTACAATTTCCCAATTCTGGAGGAATTGTCCCGAAGAAGTTGTTATTATGGAGAGCCCTACAATATGCCACATATAAAGCACAGCATCAGTAACAGCAGCATACTTTCTTTCAAAGGGATGTGCATCAACTAACTTCAAAAACAAAAATCTCCACACAACTACATACAGGAACTGCAAATGCTCTAGCCTCCCAATATCTGGTGATATCGGTCCAATGAGTTTGTGAAACGGAAGGCTCCTGCATGATTAAATATAGATAACTCGTTCAGCATCACAATTGTTTTTCAATCATTATTTGCAGAAGTTCGACAGTCATACAACAAATTAAGGACAAAAAATGTTACTAAAACCGAGCTACAGGATCTTGAATGGCCTAAGGATCTCAAGGGATACCCAAAAGAAGGAGCAAAATGTAAAGGTTTCTAAAATGAATCATAGAATGAACTTTAGGGCCTTAAAAAGTGTTTCAGCCTTAGTGTACGACCTCTGGAATGGATTTCTTTCAATCCACTTTTCGTTGAACAAACATCGTAATTTTTTTAAGGTTGGCTACCACCATCTTTCCGTACTTTGCATATGTTTTTCAGCAATACAAAAGGGGTCTTGATACAATTTATAATGTGGTAGCCGTGAGCATTTCACTAAAACAACTTGTTTTTAGACCTATTGGGGGTAAAATAGTAATATCTTTAAATGTATAAGTTATGTTGGATCCAAACCACTAGGTTTCGAAAGTAGACTCAACCAGCTTTCCAACGGTTCAAACCATGCCTAAACAGGAGCTCAAGAGTGGCCGGGGCAAACAAGTGAAGTTTGTCCTGCTGTGCAATCTTGAAGTAGCGCCTGCTCTGCAAGAAACAAAGTGGCGGCTAAGACTTCAAAGTTGCAGCCACAACTTCTACTTTTGCAGATTTTGTGGCCGTTCATTCATTCGCATGGCCACGCCTTTCAAAGTGGATTTCCTTTTGTGAGCCTTCCATGTGTTGTAGTTCATTCGGAAAACCTCAAGATCGATCCTTTTATCACTTAAACGGCTTTTTGTTTTTCGAACAAATATAAGCTTAATCATTGTTCGGAAAATTACTTTTGAGTAATTGTTTTCATGAAATCCAAACGCCTATAAATGGGGCCCTACCTTTGCAATATTTTTCACTCAACAATCAGCAACAATGAAACTCGGGGGTGTTATCATGGTTTGTTGTGGTCTGAGTTTAGGCAAGAGAGGGATGCTTCTTTAACTCTATCATGGGTTATTACAAGGAAAGTACCTTTGAATTGTTGGAATTCCCTAATTAATCCAGTAACAGAATTGGGAAAATATGGCCGCCTTGAAACATATAAATGGGGATAAAAGGCCCCAGGGTATAACTCATCTTTCAACTCAAGAACTGAGAAATGGTGGGAGCATACTCCACTCAACGTATGAAATATTTCGTTGGGAGTGGTATAATGCTATGTCTATTGTGTCAAAGTCAAATGATCCTTCTACCATTACGGACTGATAGGCCTATTGCCTGTTGCAATGTCCCCTAAAAGTGTATCACCAATATTCTACTCACTAGGGTCCAGAGTATACACCCTAATTTGATAGGGCCAAATCAATCTGCATATATCAAAGGGAGATCTATCATGGACAATATTTTGTTAATGACTGGATTGGTCAAAGGATATCACAAGGGGGAAGGGAAGGCTGAACTAGATGTGCTTTGATGTTAAATCTAAAAAAAGCGTATGATTCAGTTGACTTGGCTTTTCTTTTTGACATCATGAAAGTGATAGATTTTTCAGAATTATACATCCAGTGGGTCAAGCAGTGCGTCACTTGACTCACTTCCCCTAGATACTCAAGTGGAAGTGACAAGGGGACCCATCTACCCATATCTCTTCTTATTAGGGATGGAAGGCTTTTCTGTTGTGCTTAAAGTAAAGATAATAGGGATAACTTTGTCATCACAAGTGTGCAGAAACCAATCTGCCCCATTTGGTTTTTGCAGATGATCTTATGTGGTGCTGACTATGGTTCCTTCAGCATAATAAAAGAAGCTTTGGAACAACTCTATAGTTTTTCAGGGTTGCAACCTAACCTTGCAAAGAGTGCTGCGTCTTCTCTTTTCTCTTCAGTTAAAGAAGAGGACAACCTGATCCTGGATATCCATGAAGCCTTCTTACCTGTCAAGTCCTTGGCTGTCCCCCTAATATCTATCAGGTTCAAATATGATGATTGGTCCTCTCTACAATACATTCTTGGTCTAACAAAAAGCACTCTGATCAAATCAGTCTTGTTTAGCATTCAAGTCTATTGGATTTCTGTCTTCATCCTTGGTCATAACTCATAAGATGTTACAAGAAATTGAAAGGATTATGGGGGCCTTCTTATGAAATGGACCTGAGTTGAAGTCAGGTGGGGCTGTAAACAGTTGGGTAAATGTCTGCACACATAAGAAAGAGAGCTTCCATGCTCAGAGACCTGAAGCTGTAGAGTTATAAGGCTGATACTGTTTGGGTGAACTGCACACATATGTTTGTGATAAAACACCGTAGCTTCTGGTTTGTCTACTCCTCAAGACACTCAATAGACCCAGTTGGAAGTCATATAGATTATGTATGATAAGGCTTACCAGTGATACAACTTGGAAAAGTTCAATTTACTAGGAAAGCAACTGGAACAGATCTTGGATGAAAACCCCCTAGAGATCCACGTGTCAAAAGAGTAGACTTATGGTTCAGACTCATTGGTCTCCATATTCTTTAGAACCGAAGAATTTCCTTTCTCCCAGGACTTGTGTAGACGAACAACCAGCATCTCTAGTTAAATCACAAGGTGAGCTGTTAAGGCTACAACAATGTTCTAAAACAAGGAATTAATCAGCGATTAATTGTCGGTGCGGCCTATCCGATTAGGTCCGACTAATGATTAATCGCCGATTATTAATTAATATGCACCGATTAATCCAATTAATCGCTCGAAGGCGGCCGACTGCTCGACTAGCGCCTCGCGACTTTTATAACTTTGCTACAAATCACGGCCAAGAGACCATTTAAAACCCGTCAAAGAGAAGCAGTGTGTAATCCACTGTCATTGATGCTAAACAACAGATGTTCACTAACAAGTGTTCATTAATTGGATTTGCGAGAGGATTCAGGGGGGATTTCAGGTTAAGTCAAACAAGTGAAATCCTAGAAATTCATTCTCGATACGATTTACACACAAAACACACAAACACACACACACACACACACAACATACATATATATATATATATATGTATATATATATATATGTATGTGTGTGTGTGTGTGTGTATATATATATATATATATGTATATATATATAAAAGGACACCATTGCTTGCTTTGCAAAACTATACATTTGCAAAGAATTGAGGACACTCCTATAAGAGTTAATAAATCTCATAGTCATCAAATGAAAAAGAAAAGACCCTAATTATTGTCACTTCTTCCTCAAAAACATAATAGTATACGTTCGGTGACAAGGTAATGGCAACCCCAAAATCATAATGTGCTATATAACTGAAAAGTAAATCAACTTTTTATTTTGAAGGTGATAAATGCATATACAATAGCATGCAATCAAATATTCTCATCCAAAAGGTCTAAAACATTGTGGCTTCAAACTCACAAAGATATAACTCTCTGTGTTTTTGGATCGCATTGTACTCCTTTCCATCCACAGGGATCAGGATCCTCAGGTCTCCACTGAAGTAGAACACCATCAGAACTGAGAATGGCTGTTCTAAAGCTTATGAGAGCGTCACCTACAAATCAAGATAAAGGTTTTCAAATACCACCACAGTAATACCACAGAGAGAGATGAATTCGTATCTGAAGCCACATGGCATGGAGTAATGAAGTTGGACCGAGAAAACTTATTTAGCCTAACCCAGTCCAATGCTTGCAACCACCACTCACTGAGATTCAGAGTGATTCTAACATAATACTCCGTACAAATATAACGAATCAAGCTCTGAAATATGACATCGACTTTGTAGGTCTGAAGTTTTGATCGTGGCACATACAAGTGCCAGCAGCAAAGTTAGCAAACTTAGGAATCATCTCCAGCATAAATATGTGGGTACGAAAGCAAAATATTCAGGACTGACTTCCCCACTAACTACCACCAACAATGCAGGAGAATAAAGTGAGGATAAAAGGAAAGAAAAACACACACACAAAAACAGACACACATAGTATATCACTGTACCATCAAGACTGAGAGCTCTAGTATTGTCCATAACAACTGAAAGCACAAGCACACAAAGAATCAAAGGCCTTTGACAATTCATTGGAAAGCTTCCAATCGTGGCACTGGTCAATTACGAAGCCACTAAAAATCATCTAGCTTCTCCCTTGAACATAAGTTATCCAGTGGATGATGCCATCCAGCAGCCGAAGAACAAACAAAAACGGACAAATTCCTGGAAGATAAAAAAGAATTAAACTCAAATCACAGTGATTCCAGCAATAGTGGAACAAAACAATTAGAATAGCAAGGGGTTTCTTCAAGGCCCACCTGCTCCATCATTACGTTACCCGTATTATAAACACATTCTAGCAACACTTTATACAAAGGATTTGTAACAAAGAAATATACGAGTTGATCCTTTTCAGCAAAACTTGACCTAGCACTCGTTACACACCCCAAGTTTCTCATGAATCGTGATAGAAATACCATATTACCCACCATTTATCAGAAGATCCAATAGTTCTTTTTGTATCAGCAACCAAGAGTTTCTATAAAAACAGCAAAAAAAATACAGGACGTGAAGAAGGAAAACAAGTCTACCACCATGTGTCTGGATGAACCTACTAGTGATTAAACACTTAATTTATCAGTGTAAACTTGACACAACATGAAACTAGAACAATAACTCGTGCCAAAAGCACATCTTAACAAATAAGTCAGTTGCTACTTGATTTCAAGCAGTCCAAAATTGATAGCCACGTAATGACAAATCTAAAAAGAACAACGAACTTTACAAGGAAGCAACATACAAAATGTTAACTCATCTATTTTGAGATAGGTTCTGTCTTCGCTGGGTCACAAGTGTTAAAGCATCCAACTCAAAACCAATTGGCAATCAGTGGAGAGGCTGCCCAGGCTCATATACTTGTTTTGAAGGTTATAATAAACCAATGTGGGACAAGCTCAAACACTCTCCCGCACGTGGAGAGGTAAACAAAAGGATCCCTAACATTGGGATCATAATGAAACAAGGTGCACTTATGGCATAGACAAATGGGCAATCAATCAACAAAGTCTTGTCCAAAAGCCTCCTAAAGCCTAGCTCTGATACCACAACTCAAAACCAATTGACAATGAGTGAAGAGACCATCAAGGCTCATATACTAGTTTTGGAGGTTATAGTTAACCAATGTGGGACAAGCTCTAACAATAAGGATAAAACTGCAATATGCTACCTATAACACAAAAGGCATTTGGATTTTAGGGGCGGAAAACAACAGATGGGCTATCTGATGCTCCAACAATTCCAAACTACTTAAGAAAATATCTCCAGTTGAAGTTAATAAGAAGCCAACCTAATTCAAGAGCAGCACAAAAATGGCCCAAAGAGGTTTTCATCAAACAGAAATGCACCTTTTAGTAAACTAAATAATATCCTTCCACCAAACTATTTAACTAGCATAGTGACTCAAGTAGTAGCTATTTCCGGTCTCAAGAGTAGTTAATGCAAGGATGTGCAACTTTATAGTTCCCTACACAGTGTATAAGGGGAGGCATATACAAAGATGTGTAAACATGTAGACTAGAGAAATCCAAACCACTGTAACTTGGGAAACTCAAGTAAAGACTATCTCACTTTCAGTTAACAAGAATGGAGAGGATGGTCAGGCTTGCCAAAAGAACAGAAACCTTATCCAAGTTTTGCCTTCTTGAATTCCATTTTCCGTCCTATGTTCGGTTAAATACTCACATAACAGAGAACAAAAGATATTAAGGGGAAGAAAATGCTACAAACTGTATCTCCAATCTTCAATTTGTTAAGATTGTGATATTCATGACTTGTGACACACTGATGCCGTGCGTGACAACTGCAGGGGACAGCACATGATTAAAGACATTAAAAGATACTGGGTTTCTACTCCAAATGTGGTGTATAATGATTCCATAAGGCAGTGTTATTCATGGCATATGGTAAAGTGTTATTCCTATTGCCTAAAAACTAGAGCTCTGACAAACCAGAAAGCTTCTTTGTTAATATGACTAAAATTTACAACTGGGGCCTTGGGTCTCTAAAGGGGTCCATGACCTATCCCTGGGCAGTTCCTGCACTTCTAAACCCAACCAAGAACCTCACGCAACAATGAGGAACTTTTCAAGTGATTTTGACTGAAGAATGCCTGTTTAGGCTTCAATTTCCCATTTTCCACTTCACCCTCACAAAATGACAGCCATAATCACCAATCGCAGATTTGCCGATCATTTCACTGAACAAAAAAAAAATACAAGTACCCAATTGTGTGAACTAGCTCCAATCAAAACCTCAGAACCAGCTTCCGCACACCTTGATAGTGAGTCACTGGGACCAATCCCATCATCCAAAGCCCCGTATGAACTGACCCCACACGACCCTTATTCCAAGTCAATTGGTAACCAAATCCAGTCTTTCAGCTTCCCTCAAAGATTTGATCACAAAATACAGGAATATTCAAAACGACCAAAATCTAGACGCGAGCACATACACTAGCAAGCTCAATAACACATACTGCAGAAGCAGACCAACAACGAGGTCAGGCTTTTGAAATGAAATTGCCTCTCGTTCAAAAAAAACAAGAAGAAGAAGAAGCAGCAGCAGCACTTCCCTCAACTCAATTACAATTGAACATCCAACTCACTGCCCCAATACCCTCCAAAGGTTTAAAACAATTGTAGGCCCAAATCGATGCACGCATGTACACATTGTTACACGGATTTAATCATAATTTTTTCAGGAACAACAGAATGCAGCATTTCAAAATGAATCAGTGACAAAATCAAAACTAGAAAATTACGAAAATCCATCGGACTCCGTGGTTATTTGTTCAATCTTCAGCTAAATTTTGATTAGTAATTTAGTTAAAGAAAGAAGAGGAAAGAAACTGGTGAGAATCAGGGAAGGAATAGTATTACAAACCTTGATCCAATTCTGTGGTTACAGCTCAGAGTGAATGGAGTGAAGTTGAGCTGTAAAGTGATAACTATAAACACGCCTAAAAAAATGTTTGTGGGTTAGATTTGCTAGTAGCTTGGAGAGAGAGAGAGAGAGAGATGTGTGTGATGAGTGAGAGACGGAGGAGAGATGAGAGAGAGAGGAATAGATGCTCGAATTAAAGGGGCAACGCACCAGCCAATGAGAGAGGAGTGGGTTCGCACGTGCCAACCGCGACCTTACGCACGGGGGAACACTGCGACCGACGCTTCACAGAGAGAGAGAGAGAGAGAGAGGAGGGGGGGGGGGGGGGGGGGGGGGAGGAGCGAGAGAGTTCACTCTAGCGGAGTACAATATGTATATGTTGTTTTTTTTTAGAGAGGGCAAGATGGTAATTTCACCTATCAAACTCACCTAGGCAATTGCTGATTAGGGAGTTGGGTTTGTGTGTGTGTGTTTAAAGGATTCACTCTACCTCTCCCTAATATGTATATGTGGTTATTAACCCGAAAACAAAGAGTTCACACTTTCCAAATCCGACACACCATTGATGTATCCGAAGTCCAAAACTTGCACCTCCCCTCAGGCTCTAAGCTTCTTGATATTCCTAAATTCTTATTTTGTATTTATTTGAATCTTTTTCGCATTTGTTAATTTTATATTAAAATTTTTTGGATTATTGATTTTTCTCAATGAGAGTATGCCTATTTATACTAGATAGGTAAAGAGTTCTAGCATGTTCTAATCTTATCCAAATAAATCTTTGGGAAAATTCAAAATGACACCTGAACTTTGCACCAAATGTCACAAAGACATCTGAACTTAAGTTTATTTCAATTAGACACTTGTACTAACAAAATCCCCAAATTTAGACACATGAACTTAAGTTTATTTCAATTAAACACCTGTACTAATAAAATCCCCAAATTTAGACCTCCGCCGTTATATTTCGTCCCAAAAATTGCTGACACGGCATCTCCAACCTGTTTAAGTTGCCCAATTGCACTGTTTTCAACAGGGGACGATGAAGTTTGCCTATGGGTTTCGATTGGATGCATCGTTCCTTGTTAGAAACATGTGCAATGGGGCAACTTAAACGGGTTGGAGATGCCATGTCAGCAATTTTTGGGACGAAATATAACGGCGGGGGTCTAAATTTGAGGATTTTGTTAGTACATGTGTTTAATTGAAATAAACGTAAGTTCAGGTGTCTAAATTTGGGGATTTTGTTAGTACAAGTGTTTAATTGAAATAAACTTAAATTCAGGTGTCTCTGTGACATTTGGTGCAAAGTTCAGGTGCCATTTTGAAAAATTTCCTAAATCTTTCAATATCTAGTAATATCTAATAAAATCTAAATAAATCTTTTATTATCTAGGAATATCCAATAATATCTAGACTAAATCTAAAAAAAATCCAACTATATCTATTGAGTATCTTATCCAATTCTTTCCGGATTATTCCTTACGCGTTGCGAGAGTACGTACCGCGTTATTATTAACAGGGTTGGAGCGATATAAAAATTGATAGATCTATATACTGAAAATACTCTAATTTTTTATAAATCTTGAGTCACGACTTAGTATACTCTCTAAATTCTAACGATAAGTGTCTTGTTAAATGTTAGCTCCTTATTACTATTATTATTTTCTTCTAATTCTTTCTAACATTATCTAATAATATCAAGAGAAAATCTTATCCATTCATATATTAATATTCCTAGTATATACCTTTGATACTTAGGATATTCCTAGAATTATACTCATTTGATACTTAGAATATTCTTAAATTATCTAGAATGCTCTTTCATAAAATCTAGGGATATTGTAGAGCAATAACATTAAGATAGTTTACTCTAAAATAGAGTACTGACTCATTTTTTGTTTATAAGAGTTGGGGTGTTACATCCTCTCCACCTTAAAAAGTTTGGTTCCCAAAACTTGGTAAAACTTAAAAGTTAAATTATGGTAGTACATTCGTCAAATAATTCAGGATAACGTTGACACATGTAATCCTCTTTTTCCCAAGTTGCCTTGCCACCTGAGTGGATTTCCCACCAAACTTTAACTAGAGGAATGGCTTTACTCCATAATTGTTTGACTCATCGATCCATAATACGAATGGGATGCTCTTCATAAGTTAGATTCTCTTGTAGCTCAATCGGAGGCCGAGTGAGTACATGCGAAGCGTCTGCTACGTAGGGTTTGAGCATAGAAACATGGAAAACATCATGAACATTAGTGAGTTCAGACGTCAACGCAAGACGATAAACAATAGGCCCGACCCTTTCGATAATTTCAAAGGGTCCCACATATCGAGGATTCAATTTACCATTTTTCCCGAAACATATAACTCCTTTCATTGGCGATATCTTCAGAAAAACCCAATCGCCTACTTGGAATTCTAATTCTCTCCTTTCAGCATTTGCATAACTCTTTTGACGATCTTGTGCGGTATTCAGCTTTTCTTGAATCAACTTGATTTTTCTCCGTAGTTTGAAAGATCATATCTGGACCTGATAGTTGACCAATGCCAACCTCTATCCAACACGATGGGGATCTATATTGCCTCCCGTACAAGGCTTCAAACGGGGACATTCCGATACTTGCTTGATAACTATTATTATAAGCGAATTCTGCAAGAGGTAGGTGTTTTTAAAATTTAACTGAGTTCCTAGTGCCTTCTGGAAACTCGTGAAGTAAATCTTGTATCCTGATCTGATGTGATTGATACTGGCACCCCATGAAGTCGAACAATTTTTTGAACGTAGAGAGCTACCAATTGGTCCATGGTGTGCGACGTTTTTATTGGCAAGAAATGTGCTGTCTTGGTCAACTGGTCAACAATCACCCAAATCGAGTTATTTCCTTTAGAGGTACGTGGCAAACCAATGATGAAATCCGTAGTGAGGGGCTCCCACTTCCATTCGGCTATCGCTAATGGTTGTAACAATCCCGCTAGCTTTTGTCGTTCTGCCTTGACTTACTGACATTGTAGGCATCAATTAACATAATCAACGACGCTCTTTTTTAATCCCATCCACCAATAAACTTTCCTCAAATCCTTATACATTTTCATCTGTCTTGGATGAACTACAAGCTTGGATTTGTAACACTCCTCCAAAATTCGTTGCTGAATGTTTGATACGTTGGGAACGCAAATTTATCCTCAGAACTTCATTAGGCCATCAACAATCTTAAAGTCTGGGTGTGGTGCGCTTTCGACCTCTTTGCGAATTTCCTGCAACTTAGGATCCTCCATTTGTTTCTGCTTAATCTCTTCTATGATTGCTGGTAGAGCCACAATAGTTGCAAGTACACTGTTTGGCCCATGGATTTTCACTTCCAACTCCATCTGGTCTATCTTGTTAAGTAGATATCGTTGCTCCGTGAGTAAGCAATTCAAGTTACTCGTTGCCTTCCTACTGAGGGCATCTGCTACGATATTCGCCTTCTTAGGATGATACTAAATATTGACATCGTAGTCCTTGATCAGCTCTAACCACCGTCGTTGCCTCATGTTTAGCTCCTTTTGCGTGAAGATGTATTTCAAACTTTTGTGATCGGTATAGACATCACAAGAGACTCCATACAAATAGTGTCGCCAAATCTTTAGTGCAAAGATCACAGCCGCTAGCTCGAGATCGTGAACAGGATAATTTTTTTCATGTGACTTCAATTGTTGCGAGGTGTAAGCAATAACTTTGCCGTGCAACATTAGTACGCAACCCAAACCCTCTCGTGACGCATCACTATAAATGGAAAAACCTTCAAGTCCATTGGGAAGTGTAAGGATCAGGTAAGTCTCCGTTTCAACTCCTGAAAACTTTGCTTGCATTTTTCGGTTCAGACAAATGGTTCCCCCTTTCGAGTCAACTCAATCAATGGCACTGCAATCTTGGAGAAGTTCTGAACGAATCTTCGATAATAGCCTGCGAGACCTAAGAAACTCCTTACTTCTGTCACGGTAGTAGGTCTCAGCCAGTTCACGATAGCCTCAACCTTCTGAGGGTCCACCGAGATACCTTCGCCACCGATAACATGTCCCAAAAACACCACCTTGTTCAGCCAGAATTCACACTTTTTGAATTTAGCGTATAGCTTCTGCTCCTGTAATGTCTGCAAAACCTTCCGCAAGTGTACCGCATGTTGAGCCTCATCTTTAGATTATACAAGGATGTCGTTGATGAAGACAATCACAAACTCGTCCATGTAATTCTTGAAGACGCGATTCATCAGGTCCATGAATGCTGTTGCTTCGTTCGCTCCGATATAAGAGATAACGCCCCAAGCGTAGGGCCTAATATGTCAATTGAAGTATGATAATCCAGAAATTCAGGATCGTACCCAATGGAATAATTAATATGGCTTTGCTGGATTTATAGATGCAAGCAAGGGCTTTCGGCTTTTAGACAGCCAACTTGGTTTTATGTGCGTAGTGGAAATGAAAAGGGCTAAATTGAAAAGCAAATAAATTAAGATAAAAGGTAGGTTAGGTCTAGAAATTATTAACACTCACGACTCAAATTAAACTGCATTTCTCACTTAAATATGCGGTTCAGGATACACAATCAAGGTTCCCGAGTCGGAAAATAAAATGGCTCGATTACCAAGCTAGCTCTAGAATTTATTTAGCAATTGCCTCATGCGTCAGAGCTCCAAGTATCATGTGTGGTAGGTAGGCGATGCTCCTACCTACACATGATCAAGGAGATTAACACCTTAGCTATTTGACAAATAAACCCGAACCCCACATCGATTATCGAACCAAAGGTTTAGACTTTATGGTGAAAAACGCAATTCTACTTGAGCCATGAGGTGTTAATCACCCCATGACCTAACCTTGGTAAACTACTCGCACATATCTATTGAGATAGGGGCAAGCGAAAATTTACTTAACATAATTGAATTAACAATACTAGAAGAAAATTGGATTGAAAGATAGATCGGAAGATTCACTACAACTTTAATAAATAAGACAATACCAAAAACTAATTAATGAAAACAAAAAATAAAGATTCAAGACTGGAAATGAAGAACATTCAAGAACAAAAACAAATCTAGATCTAGATCTAAATGATGTAAGCAAAAATCTAAATCTACTTCGTACGCCCCAGATTCTTCAGGAGATGCTTCAAAATTCCCTTCCTAGAGCCCTCGGCATCGATGGCAACAGGCTTAAGCTGCTGTGATAAGAGCTTCGGCATCGATGTAACTTATTTCTCTCCATCGATGCCGAGCTCATTAGCTGCCTCCCTAGGTAAGCCCCTCGGCATCGATGTAACTTCATTTATCCCATCGATGCCGAGCTCGATAGCTCCAGCCGCTGAGCTTTGCCTTGCTTCTTTGCCTTGCCTTGGCGAGCCGTCGGGTCACCATCAAGCCATTCTTGCCTAGGCTTCGGACTTTAAAACTCCTTTATTTGGATGATTTCCTACAAAACAGAAATAGCAAACTCTACGAGCAAAAGCAGTTAAAACACTATTTAACGATTAAATTAAACTTAAACTAGAAAACTAGCGCACCCTTAATGGCATTATCGGGTGCTTATCACACCCCCCAACTTGAGGTTTGCTAGTCCCTAGCAAATAAAGTACGAAAAATTGGAAAACTAACATCCTTGCAATCCTATCCACTATCATAATTTAGAACATGCTCAACATTGTAAATTAGCAAGAGTTCAATCAATTCGGCTTTTTATTTCATTTCTCCAATTTACAATTTCAGCATCCAACTAAACAGGTCAAGCGTCAAGCAAGCATAAGAGCAAGCATAAAAAGGTTTGTGTCCTCAAACAATGGGAGGATACGGGACACAAAACTTGCGAATTCAAACTAAACCATATCCACCGACGAAGTGCTAGACTAACAAGCAACAGCGAACAAGAATTACTATGCCTCAAACAACTAAAGCACTTTATTCAACAGATTTGACAAACTAGCAGATGATAATTGGATAATCGAAAGGAAAGCATGCCATACTACTAACTATGCAAATATCAGAAAATCAATCATAAAGGAATCCATGCACGCAAAGGATCAACTAAGGACTTTTTTAGCTTTTAACGGCCTTGGTTACAAAGAACAGGTTAGCCAAAATGGGTGACTGTCTATTTCTAGCTTGGTTAACTATCCGAATGACCGTCGCCAACACAGAATAAACCAAGTCAATGGCCAAACCGGCCAAACCAATAAACCAACTACTAATAATGTGCAATACTAAACTACGAAATGAAAAGCAACAACACAAAATAAAGGATAGGATAGTTGGCATGTCAACCAACCTAGACCCCGACCAAGTAAAGGGATTTTCTAGAGCCACCGACTCTCTAACTCATCACATCATCGCACCACATTGCATAGTCACCAAATTACCCTATCAGTCAGCCAACTCCTCACTTTCGTGCCCTGCAAAGTCATCACTCACTTCCCTCTCATCAACCGGCTCGGGGACATACTTCACCCCGTGCTGGTACTTTAGGATCGATGTTTGCCAGGTTATCTCTCTCCTCTGCCTCTCTTGTTCCCTCATCATCTTTCTTCTTTCAGCCTTCTCCTTCCTTTGAGAGTTAATGATTGAAACCCCTTGGCAGAAAAGCTTCTTAATCCATGACCCCTGTTTTTTCCTTCTTTGATGGCATCGTAGTCAAATAATCCCCCTTTTTTGCCTGTTTACCCTTAGCAATGTGAATCTGAGATGAGCTCTTCACATCAAACGTATCATCCAATGGTCCCGGGGAAAGTTCCTCCAATTTCTCGTAAGCCGCCGCCCTAACTCCTTTCTCTTTACACAAACTGGTGATCATACAAGGAAAAGGCATGCTGGCAGTAGGCAAAGTGTTAGCCCTGAAATCTCGCAGCTGAGTAAAAATAAACAACGCCCAATCTACTACCAAATCATTAGCAATGAATGCAAACATAATTTCTCCACTTTTCCTTGTTGGTCTGCTCTCTGAGCCTCGGGGGTAAAGATTAAAATGAATCACTTTGTTCAGGAACCTAAAGCTTGCTTTAAAATTTTCGGCCACATGGGGTAACGAAGCCAATGTGGGATCATTATAAAGTGTCTCATTCACAACCTGCAAATCAATCAATTCATCCTTCCTAGGGTAATTCACAGACTCAGGAGGGGGGCGCTAAATTTTCAAATACTTGGCATTATCATCCGAAGTAATCTCAATATTAATGCCTCCTACCCTTGAAACAATTTTCACAGTCGGATCACTCAACCAATCACCTTCCGGAATTATCATAAACTTATAAAATTCAATCACAGCATTCTTATTATACCCAAGTAATTGCTCAGTCCAGAAATTCAAACCTTTACGCAAGATGTATCGAAGCCCCGTATGACCATCGGGCAATGCCTCAGCATCCACTTGCCGCTCGTTTTTGAACTTCCTGCCTACAAAACTATCCTCCCAATTCCTCCTTTTGTCTGCTGCAATCTCGGCCGGAGTCCGTCTCCTTCTCTTACTCCTAGACCCCGAAGCCTCCGCGGGCTGATTTTCCTCCTCACTTTCGGCTATAAAATCATCCTCCTCGATTTCTGATTGAGAAGGAGGAGCACAGTGCGCGGTCTGTTTAATTCTTGGCATTGGGGGGTAAAAAGGGATTTTTTTGGTTTTATTTTTGGGATTTTCGGATTTTTGAGGGGATTTTTTCTAGGGTTTGATTTTTGGTGGAACAATGGAATGTAAGGTAGGTTTTATGGTGGGAAATGGTTATATAAGTGGAAAATAAGGAAGAAATTCAAATTTTTGGGGTAAAAGATGAAAATTTCGGATTTGAGAGAGGGAAAGTGGGTTTATCTCATTTTTGGTGAAAATCCTTGAAATTGATGGAGGATACTTGAATATTGTTGAAGGGAATGAAGGAATTGGGGATTTCCTGGAAAAATATGGGAGATTTGGTGGAGGGATTGAAGGTTGAGGTTAGGGTTTTTTTAGGTTTAATGGAGGAATGAGAGGGGGCAGTCGGCTTCAGAAGATGGAGTGAATTTGTTTTGGTTTCTAACAAGACTGGAACTGATCTGTTACTGAAAACCCAATCAGCATCGATGTAAATTTCTGCATCCCATCGATGCCGATGCCTTTACTGTGCAATTCGAGATAACCCCTTCGGCATCGATGTAAAGCGTTGAATCCCATCGATGCCGAAGCCTTTAATTCCAAACGTTTTGCTTTGCTTCAATTTGGTCTCCAGATCTTCAAATAAATCATTCAATAATCCCCCAAAACACCTTTTAAGCAATGAACACACATCCCAACAACCCTCCAATCAATCGGTTGCCTAGGTTAAGCAAGTGAATGGAAGAATAACAGGATGCAACGTAGGACAAGGGGACACATATGTGGTATGATCATGCAAAGAATGCCTTGTTTCCTTTCCTAAGTGCGCTTTGGAATCCAAAATGATTGAAAATTGACATTTAAACACGATTAGAAATGGACATGCGATTACACCTAACTACAAGCAATTTATTGGAAAGGTGGGGATATGGGCCAAAGCTTGCTCAAAAACTTGCTCAAAACTTAAACCGTTCAATTTTTAGCTAAGCATGCAAATCAAGAAGCACAAAATTCTTAGGAATGCTATGAACTCTTGCCAACTAACAATTATTGAGCGTGTAACAAGTCATGAACAAAACTAAAAACTATGACAAAAGGAAAGAATTGCAAGTAAAAAGCTTTACTTATTTTTGAAAATTTTCAATTTTCTCATTTTTTTGGATTTTTAATTTCCAATTGTTTTTAAATTTTCCAATTTTCCACAAAAATGCAAACAAATAGCACATAAGCTAACCCCTCCCCCCAACTTAAAGCGATGCTATGCCCTCATAACATGAAGAACAAGAACGAAGAGAGGAAGAGTGTGCGAATGTACCATCCAAGGGGAATGTCAACCCCTAAATACCTCGACCAAGTTGGAGGTTTTCATGTCAATGCTTTGCTCCAGCCAGATTAGATGCTTCTAGGGTTTACTCCTTCGGTTCTGCCAACTCGGAACCACAGCTAGTCACACAGGGCCATATCCAAAGCTTTATTGGACTAACAACCGCTGCTCGTAGCCGCACCCATGCTTAGGGCTCCTGAACGCCTCACTCACTCCGGCTTTAAACCCAAACTACCAAGGCTGGTGTGGTAGCAAATAAACCCTGCAGAAGACTTAAGAGGACGACTTTCCACAAAACAATTGACATTAGAACCACCGACCCGTGTTATCCGGCTTCCAAACAAAATAAAAAGTGAAAAGACAAAAGGTAAAGAAAACACGAAGAAAAACACACAAAACAATTGAACACGTGCAAAACAAAGTGAAATGCAATGCACCACCCGATCATCATGCGATCACACGAGTCATACTTTTCTTCCCATCCCTTATCGTTGGGGTAAGAAATGGGTGGCTATACTAGACCATCGAAAATTTGTTATGCTAGCGCCCGTAATAAAATTTATCGCTTGATCTCGCCAAACAACTAAGTTCAGCGTCCCCTAGGATAAAAACAAAGCAAGATGCAATACAACCTAGCGTGCACTCCAGGCAATATCAAACCTCACTCACAGACCTAAGTTGCCTCCGATTAGGGGCAATCGCGGAGAGCATGGATCATTAACGATAAACTATTACCAAGAAGAACTAATGAAAGCCCTTTTTACACTAACACTTTGGTGAAATCTTTTGCATGTGAGGTGTCTCCAAGACTTTATTCAAAACAAGAAAAACATAACATAACCAAACAAAATATGCATATGAAACTAAATATGGCAAAACAAGAAGAAAAACAAATATGTACAATATATACAATTTAATATCAGAACTCGGAGCGTCAAAGTCACAGCTAGACTCCGCCAAACAATGAAGTCCAGCGTCCCCTAAGATCGTAACCAGGCAAGCAAACAAGATAGAGCCAAGTGCGTTAGCACGGGAATATCAAGGCCTAACCTATGGATCTATACCGCCCCCGTTGGGGCTAATCTGGAAGACATGAGTGTTTTACTGTGAATTACTCCTATCAGAAAAGCTAATTAAAGCCCTATGTCACTGATATCAAATGATTTGCCCTTCGAACCGGAGCTGGGCACACGATCCTTCTTTTAGTAGCGGCGTGCGAAGTTACATATACCCAAGTCAATGGAGGGTACCCCCTACCCGAGGGCCGGGTCTGACAAACAGTTAAGTTCAAAGGTTACGCTTTCGCTCCCCGTGCAATTTTAAGTACCAAACTAATCAAACGTGTAAACTAGATCGATTAACTCCTCATCCGGCTCTCCAACCTCAAAAGTACCAAGAAACGGTTTAAGCTTTTGGCCATTAACTTTAAAAGATTTACCATTTAACGGATTCACAACATCAACAGCACCATGAGGATAAACATGTTCAACAACATAAGGGCCCGCCCAACGAGAACGTAATTTACCAGGAAACAAATGAAGCTTAGAATTGTATAGGAGTACCTTTTGTCCAACCTCAAACTCTTTCCGGTGAATTCGCTTATTGTGGAAGGCCTTGACTTTTGCTTCGTAAATGGAAGTGTTGTCATAAGCATCTCTCCGAAATTTCTTCAAGCTCGTTGATTTGGAGCTTTCTGTGTGCTCCGGCGGCCGGTAAACGATAATTTAGGGTCTTGATTGCCGAATATGCTTTGTGCTCGAGCTCTACCGGAAGATGGCATGCTTTTCCAAAAACCAAACGATACGGCGAAGCTCCCAAGATGATCTTGTATGCTGTGCGATAAGCCCAAAGTGCATCGGTCAAACAAAGACTCCAATCTTTCCAGTTCAGATTCACCGTCTTCTCCAAAATGTGCTTGATTTCCCTATTCGCCAACTCCGCTTGCCCATTCATCTGAGGATGATAAGCAGTAGAGACTTGTGGGTGATACCGTACTTCTTCATCAAAGCCCCAAAAATGCGAATGCAAAAATGAGTTCCTTGATCGTTTATGATTGCTCTCGGCATCCCAAAACGTGAAAGAATGTTGTCCTTGAGAAACTCTACCACTACCTTGGCATCATTGGTACGTGTTGCGATGGCTTCTACCCATTTTGAAACATAATCAATTGCCAATAAGATGTACAAGTTGCCAAAAGAAACGGGGAACGGTCCCATGAAGTCTATGTCCTAGCAGTCAAAGATCTCAACCACCATAATGTTAGTCAATGGCATTTCGTCCCTCTGAGACACACTCCCAAGCTTTTGACAACGTTCACAAGCGACACAGAAGTGATGAGCATCCCTGTGCAAGGTTGGCCAATAAAATCCACATTGTAGCACCTTAGCAGAAGTCTTCTTAGAAGAGAAATGGCCTCCACAAGCTTCTGAGTGACAAAACTCAAGAATTCTTCGTTGATCTGAATCTGGAACACAATGGCGCACTATTTGATCCTGACAATACTTAAAAATGTAAGGGTCATCATACGAGAACATTCGTACTTCAAGGAACCGATGACGTTCTTGAGGAGTCCAATGTGGCGGTAAGAGTCCCGTAGCCAAATAATTCACTATATCCGCAAACCATGGGGTACTCGAAACAGCAAACAATTGTTTGTCCGGGAACGTGTCCACAATAGGTAAACTCGGAGTAGGATCCTCGAACTGTAACCTTGATAAATGATCGGCTACCACATTCTCGACACCCTTTTTGTCCTTGATAGTCAAATTGAACTCTTGGAGAAGTAGAATCCATCGTATCAAACGAGCTTTGGCGTCTTGCTTGGTAAGTACGTATTTGAGAGCAGAGTGGTCCGTGTACACAACAATAGGGGTGCCACCAATGAGATAAGACCGGAATTTATCAAGAGCAAACACTACCGCAAGTAACTCTTTCTCCGTGGTAGTGTAATTTGTCTGCGCATCATTCAATGTCTTGCTTGCATAATGGATCACATAAGGATGCTTGTCCTTCCGTTGTCCCAAGACAGCACCTACAGCATAATCACTTGCATCACACATAAGCTCGAACGGGAGGCTCCAATCCGGTGGTTGCACAATAGGAGGAGTGGTGAGACTAGCCTTTAACTTTACAAATGCTTGCTCACACGCGGGGGTCCATTCAAACGGTACATCCTTGGCAAGAAGATGGCACAAGGGTCGAGAGATAGCACTAAAATCTTTGATGAACCAACGATAGAATCCGGCATGCCCGAGAAATGAACGAATATCCTTCACGCATTTTGGAGTCGGGAGATTGGAAATAAGATCGATCTTGGCCTTATCTACCGCGATACCATCCGACGATATAATATGCCCCAAGACAATCCCTTGAGTGACCATGAAGTGACACTTTTCCCAATTCAGAACCAAAATTTTCTCTTCACACTTTGTTAAAACCTTCTCCAAATTGGCCAAGCATGAATCGAATGAATCTCCAAAAACAGAGAAATCACCCATGAAAACCTCTACTATCTTCTCAACCATATCACTAAAAATCCCCCTCATGCATCGTGAAAAAGTCCCCGGAGCATTGCACAACCCGAAAGGCATACGACGATAAGCGAACGTTCTGAAGGGGCAAGTGAATGTCGTTTTCTCTTGATCCTCTAGAGCAACTTCAATTTGATTGTAACTGGAATAACCATCTAAGAAACAATAGAATGCATGGCCGGCTATCCTTTCCAAGATCTGATCAATAAATGGTAAGGGAAAATGATCCTTTCTAGTACTTGCGTTGAGCTTCCGATAATCGATACAAACTCTCCATCTTGTCTGAATACGAGTAGGCACAAGCTCATTTTCCTCATTTCACACAACTATCACTCCGGATTTCTTTGGTACAACTTGAATCGGGCTCACCCATTTACTATCGACGATAGGATAAATGATTCCCACATTCAAAAGCTTCAAAACTTTAGCACGAACTACATCCTTCATAATAGGGTTCAAGCGATGTTGAGGTTGGCGAGATGGCTTGACATTATCCTCCAAAGCAATATGGTGAGAGTAAAGAGTAGCATCAATCCCTTTAATATCAGCAATTGTCCACCCAATAGCCTTCATATGCCTCCTTAATGAATTGATTAACTTCATCTCTTGGAGATTCCCAAGAGAGGAAGAAATAACCACAGGATAAGTGTCGTTGTCTCCAAGGAATGCATACTTCAAAGTATCGGGTAAAGGTTTTAACTCCAATTTTGGTGGCTCAACACTAGATGGGAGAACCTTCTTCTCGATTAGTGGTAGCTCCTCAAACTTTGGAGTCCAAGAATCTATAGCACAAGCTTCATCTTCCTCATCAAGCAATGAACTCAAATAACTCACTTCAGAAGACTCGAGGAAGTCGACCTCTTCGGCTGTAAGAGCAACTTCCAAAGGATCACTATAAAGTAGCTCATCCACGTGTTCTTCTACAAGAGTATCAATAAAGCTCACTTCATTCACGTTCTCGTCATCTCCCATTTGACTACCCACATTAAAAACATTGACCTCCATCTTCATGTTACCGAAGGTCATATTGAGAAGTCCATTTCGACAGTTGATAACTGCATCCGCCGTGGCTAAGAAGGGTCTTCCAAGAATCACTGGAGTAGAAGCAGCAGAAGAATCAGTCGGATTTGTGTCAAGAATTACAAAATCCATCGGATAGAAAAACTGATCAACTTGGACTAGAACATTTTCCACTACTCCTCTTGGTACATGAACACTTCGATCTGCTAATTGGAGTGTGACACGAGTAGGCTTCATCTCCCCCAACCCAAGCTCTTGATAAACAGAGTATGGAAGTAGATTAACGCTTGCACCAAGATCAAGTAAGGCTTGTTCGATACACTTTCCTCCAATTGTGACAGCGATAGTAGGGCTCCCCGGATCTTTTTACTTAGGCGCGATATTCGTTTGAATGATAGAACTCACTTGCTCAGTATGGAATATCTTCTTTTGAACATTAAGCTTGTGCTTCCGAGTACACAAATCCTTAAAAAACTTGGCATATGAAGGAAGTTGCTTGACTGCATCCATGAGAGGAATGTTGATCTTCACTTGATTGAATAATTCATGCAACTCCGCATTGTAATTTGGTTTCGCCAAAGCCTTCAAACGATTAGGATACGGAGCCGGTGTTGTAATAACTTGAGGTTCCGGTACACTTCCATTGTTCTTGCCTTTATCTTTTTCTTCTTCTTCTACAAGAGTCTCCTTGCTTATTTCCTTGGGAGATTCCCCAAGGATTGGAACTAAACGTTCGATAGGTAAGGGTAATAAGGTAGGTTCCGGAGGCATCACCACTTGGTTATCCACCGTCTTGCCACTTCGAAGAGAAATAATAGCCTTTGCTTGCTCGGGGAAAGTCACCGAAGAGCTAGCAAAGTGAAGACCTTGAGAAGACGGATTAGAATTCTGTTGCGGATTAGGTTGAGGTTGAATAGGAAACTTCCCTTTCTCTTGTTGTAACAAACCCACTGTAGTTGTCAACGTGCCCAACTGATTTCTCATATCATTCATCGTCTGAGTTTGTTGCTCATTAATGGCAGTTTGACCTTGCAAAAGAGCATTGAATTGATCTTCCCAAGAATGCTTTGGTGGTTGTTGGAACTGCGCAAGTGGTTGTTGAAATTGATTTGCATGTGGGAACGGAGCAGAAGGAGCAAAACCAGGGGGACCTTGAGCTTGAGGGAAACGGAAAGCATTCTGAGGTTATTTCCAAGGTAATTGAGGAGCGGGGGGTGGAACTTGAGAAGAACTCCCTTCATTAGATTGATTCCAACGGAAAGCTAGGTGTTGCCTTGTCCCTAGATTATACGATTGAGAATAAGGGTCAAAACGTTTCACGACATGTACTTCTTCTGGAGCAATCCCATTAATCACGTTCTTAAGAGCAGGAATATTGGGGCACGCTTTGGTAGAATGGCCCACAATCTCACAAATAACACAAACTTCCTCCACTTGGCGCACTGCTTTCACTTCTTGGGATTGAGCACTCTTTAATTCTAACTTGTCATGTTTTCGAGCAATCTCCTCCAATCGAGTTTCAAAAGCTGTATGCTCCGCAATAGAGAATTTTCCTGAACCTATAGGACTTTGATTGAACATCACTCTATCTCTTGGGTCTGTAAATTGCCAAGACTGGATCTTCTCAGCTAGTGACTCATAGTAATCCCAAGCATCCTCCGGTGTCTTTCCCATAAAATCGCCTCCACCCATAGTATCCAAAAGCTATTTACTCTCTTGAGAACATCCTGTGTAGAAATAGTTGACTCTGAGATACAATGGAAGATTATGATGAGGAACCGACATAAGTAAGTCCTTGTATCGCTCCCAATACTTGTGGTAAGTCTCTCCATCCCTTTGCTTGAAACATTGAATCTGATCGATAAGTAACTTCGTCCTGCTTGCTGGAAAGAATTTAGTGGTGAAAGCATCCTGAACATCTCCCCAGTTACGCAAAGATTGTGGCTTCAAAGAATTGAACCATTGTTTCGCCTTGTCTTTGAAAGTAAATGGGAACAACTTCAGGCGGGCTTGATCAAGTTGCCCCGGAACTGTAATGAACGAATGCAGAATTTTCTCGAACTCCCGAATATGCAAATAAGGATCCTCCAATTCTCGCCCTTGAAATTCTGGAATTATACGAAGATACTCAGCCTTAAATTCAAATGCATTCCCAGTGGTCGGAGTCGGAATAACTATAGGAGATACTTAAGGAGCCCGTTCTGGATTCAGATAATCACGTAGAGTACGAACTGAAACTTCTTCGGCCATTGGGCCTTTGCGATTGCGATTTAATTTGCGAGGCGGAGAGTGGGCAGGATACGCCCTGGCAATGCTACTGATTCTTGGCGGCGAAGAAGAACGATGAAGCCGATTGGAAATTGGGCTTCGATAAACAAGCATAAACTAGCACAAATACTAACTAACTACCAACAAACTACTAGACAGGAGGGGCTATGCCGCCACCTCAACTCAACAAACAGAATATGCGAGGGGTTATGCCACCACCTCAGCTAAGCAATGCAATCAAATTTAAGCTAACTAACTAAATTAACTACGACACTAACTAAGAACAAACTCGATATTTAGCCTGGCTTCGTTACACCTCAAGTTTAGTATAACTAAGTTAGAGGTATCCACCAAACTAAATACGAACTACTAACACATAAACTACTAAACTACTACTAGACGAAAGCGGGATACTTACAGTGGTTTGTTGAACCTCCAAGAAAGCCATAATAAGAGATCCCCGGCAACGGCGCTAAAAATGCTTCGTTCGCTCTGATATAAGAGATAACGCCCCAAGCGTAGGGCCTAATATGTCAGTTGAAGCATGATAATCCGAAAATCTGGGATCGTACCCAAGGGAATAATTAATACGGCTTTGCTGGATTTGTAGATGCAAGCAAGGGCTTTCGGCTTTTAGACAGCCAACTTGGTTTTACGTGCGTAGTGGAAATGAAAAGGGCTAAATTGAAAAGCAAATAAGCTAAGATAAAAGGCAGGTTAGGTCTAGGAATTACTAACACTCATGACTCAAATTAAACTGCATTTCTCACCTAAATACGCAGTTCAGGATACACCATCAAGGTTCCCGAATTGGAAAATAAAATGGCTCGATTACTAAGCTAGCTCTAGAATTTATTTAGCAAATGCCTCGTGCGTCAGAGCTCCAAGTATCATGTGTGGTAGGTAGGCGATGCTCCTACCTATACATGATCGAGGAGATTAACACCTTAGCGATTTGACAAATAAACCCGAACCCCATATCGATTCTCGAACCAAAGGTTTAGACTTTATGGTGAAAAACGCAATTCTACTTGAGCCATGAGGTATTAATCACCCCATGACCTAACCTTGGTAAACTACTCGCACATATCTATTAAGATAGGGGCAAGCGAAAATTTACTTAACATAATTGAATTAACAACACTAGAAGAAAATTGGATTGAAAGATAGATCGGAAGATTCACTACAACTTTAATAAAGAAGACAATACCAAAAACTAATTAATGAAAACAGAAAATAAAGATTCAAGACTGGAAATGAAGAACATTCAAGAACAAAAATAAATCTAGATCTAGATCTACAATGATGTAAGCAAAAATCTAAATCTACTTCGTACGCCCCAGATTCTTCAGGAGATGCTTCAAAATTCCCTTCCTAGAGCCCTCGGCATCGATGGCAACAGGCTTATGCTGCCGTGATAAGAGCTTCGGCATCGATGTAACTTATTCCTCTCCATCGATGCCGAGCTCATTAGCTGCCTCCCTAGGTAAGCCCCTCGGCATCGATGTAACTTCCTTTATCCCATCGATGCTGAGCTCAATAGCTCCAGCCGCTGAGCTTTGCCTTGCCTTGGCGAGCCGTCAGGTCACCATCAAGCCATTCCTGCCTAGGCTTCGGACTTTAAAACTCCTTTATTTGGACGATTTCCTACAAAACAGAAATAGCAAACTCTACGAGCAAAAGCAGTTAAAACACTATTTAACGATTAAATTGAACTTAAACTAAAAAACTAGCGCACCCTTAATGGCATTATCGGGTGCTTATCAGTTGTAGGGGCATTTGTAACGCCAAATGGCATTACAAGGTACTCATAATGACAGTAGCGAGTCCAAAATGCCGTCTTCTCCACATCTTCAGCCTTCACTTTCAGTTGATGTTATCCCGATCATAAGTCAATTTTGGAGAATACTCGAGCTCCTTGTAACTGGTCGAAAAGGTCATCAATTCTTGGTAACGAATACTTATTCTTGATTGTCAATTATTTAGCTCTCTGTAGTCGATGCATAGTCTCATTGTTCCATCCTTCTTCTTGACGAAAAGGACAGAGGCACCCCATGGTGAGGTACTTGGCCTTATAAATCCTTTGTCAAGTAACTCATACAACTGAATCTTTAGTTCCTTTAACTCAATTTGAGCCATATGATATAGAGCCTTTGAAACTGGTTGAGTCCCTGGGGCTACCTCTATTGTGAATTCAATCTCTCGATCCACCAGTGTCCCAGGTAGATCCTCAGGAAAGACGTCTAGAAATTCTCAAACTATGGGAATATCAGAAGGTTTTAACTCCTCTACTGGAGTTGATAAAACACTACAAAGGAATCCCTGACAACCCTTGTTAAGTAGTCGTCGGGCTCGAGCAACAGATACTAAATACGGGGGTGAAGTTACTCTCATACCTTTGAAGTAGAATTCATAATCATGGCTTTTGATGATAACGCTTTTGTTGGCGCAATCAATGGAGACATGATTAGTGGATAGCCAGTCCATACCGAGGATGATGTCAAAGTGATTCATCTTTAGGGGTATGAGATCCACAGAGAGACAAATATCGCCAAAACGTAAGTCACAGTCCCTATGCACTGTTGTGCAAATCGTACTGCTACTCATAGGTTGCGAGACTAAGAGTTCAAACCCAAGGGGCTCGGGTTGAGTGGGGAGTTTCATGGAAAATTTTGATGACACAAAGGAATGCGAAGACCCAGAGTCTATCAATACATAAGCTGGTAAAGAATATATCAGCACCACATTCTCATTGTTACGTGGGTCCCTTGGTACCAAGGCAAAAGCTCTACCCTGGACTCGAGTATTGGGCTTCCCGACTCTTATAGTCTTGTTGACTGGTACTACATTTGCTCCGGTTGGAATACTAGGACATTCGCTTTTGTGGTGCCCCTGGCGGCCACAAGCATAACAAGTAATGTTTACACGACAGGCTCCAAAATATTCTCTTCCACAGGTTCGACACTTTGGTGCTATCTGATTTCCACCTTGTCTATTATTTTTCATTGGTTCGGTGTTTTGTTTCTTGTTTGCTCCTCCTCCATTGTTGTTTCCAATGCCAAAATTTTGTCTTTTGCAATTCTCAGTGGATCTCCTTGATTCTTCAATCTCTTGTTCCACCAATAGAGCTCGATCTGCCACATCAACATACGTTGGTAGCCTCATTGGTCGCACAACTTTCCTAATTTCGTACTTCAATCCATCCTTAAACTTCCGAGCCTTCTTATTTTCATCAGCGACTATGTGCGGCGCATACTCGGCGAGATTAGTAAATTTGGCTTCATATGCGGCTACCGACATAAATCCACCTTGCTTCAATTGTTGAAACTCTGTAGACTTCGCATCTTGGACCGATTGAAGGAGACTTTCCTTTGAACAACTCGAGAAACTGCCTCCAGTTGATTCCTTGATTCTGAGGCTCAATTATTTCCCACCATCGTTCTGCTTCGCCTTGCAACTGATAGGCTGCTAATGCCATCTTTTGTTGATCATTGCAGCGCATTACCTTGAAGATCTTTTTAAGGGCTGAAATCCAGGATTTGACAATTCTAGCATCCATCCCTCAAGTAAAAGTTGAGGGCTTCAGTTTGAGGTTGTCTTGGAATCACTGGTGGAGGTGGTGGAGGAATTTCTATTCCCGCTGGAGGTGGGGGAGGCGGCTGTAGCATTCACTGCTGTAAATTCTGAATGACGCCAGCCAAGTTGGCCATCATTCCCTCCAACCTTATTAGCCGTTGTTGTCCTCGGTTTGGTAAGGTTGTTGACCCCGAGTCGTCATTGTTGGCCATTCTGATAACTAAACAACAAAAACAAGCATAACACTTTATCAAAAAAGCATATGTTATACCTATTTTATTGCATCGCACACGTTAATTTTATCAAATTCTTATGCAAATTTATACACGTCCATATAAGGTCGTCCCTGAGACTAGTAGATTGGGTACCCTTAAGTGTTACTATATGACAGTGAATAAGCACGTATCGAATTTGTCTATAGCATGCCCAAGGTGTATGCAACCTATAGCTCTGAGTTTTAGAAAAAAAAATATTTTACGACCTGGCTCTGATACCAACTCTGTCACGATCCAAATTTAAAGGGTAAAATCCGTGACATGGCCAGTGATTTAAAAATCACCACAGGCCTTGATATCAACAACCATAAAATTTTATTCTAAAAACTCTCAGGTCTATAATTTAAAATATATTACAACAGAGCTTGTTAATGTCCGAACTTAGTACAAACTTTGAACTTCAATAAGTAAAATACATCATTATGGTCAACACACACGTGCCACCTATCATCACATCCTTTTATTATTTAGTCATAACTACTAGAATCTTCCACATATAATGACAACCTTCCTTAACCTTGAATACCTGAAAAGGTTTTATGAAAACACAAAACAAATTCAGTAAGTTACAATATATTGGGGTTGCATAAGAAAACATAGGATAATTTGAATAAAGCATGCAGAGCATAATCTCAATCACCATAAAACATGGCATCAACACAAATCCTGGCATAATCAAAATAATACATCCCATAGGCATAAAATCAACAATATTTTTTAACAACTTCTAGGCTCGAATCCGTAATGGGCGTAATACCAGTGGTAGCATGGGTAGTGACCCCAGCAAAACAAGGGAAATGATATCAATTCCAAAGGGATACCTAGCTGTATCCATCGATAGGCGCCAACAGCAACTCACTGCCCATAATAACTCACTACCCACAAATAACTCGCTGCCCAGATGTTACCATAGAACTTTTTATTTCCTTTTCAAAATTAATTCCATGTTCCGTTTAAAATTCCTTTTTGCAAAAAGTCGTGCTTAATATGCACTATCTATAAAATGTCTATTTTTAATATATTCGAACATAATATTTTATAAAAACAAACAAACAATCCAAAAGAATTATGAAGCCAGAGTATATTCGTAACTCACCTTGCCCCCGAAGCACAAATTATCGTACAAACAATCATTGATTAGTTAACGGCACCAATTTCTTTTCCTCCTCCCTCTCTTTCTTTTCTTTCTTTCCTTCTCTCTTTTGTTTCTTTCTTGCTAGTGTCATGTGTGTGTGCGCTTATGGTGTGAAATGAATGTGAAGGGAGTATGCCTATTTATACTAGGTAGGTAAAGAGTTCTAGCATGTTCTAATCTTATCCAAATAAATCTTTCAATATCTAGTAATATCTAATGATATCTAATAAAATCTAAACAAATCTTTTATTATCTAGGAATATCCAATAATATCTAGACTAAATCTAAAAAAAAATCCAACTATATCTATTAAGTATCTTATCCAATTCTTTCCGGGTTATTCCTTACACCTTGCGAGAGTACATACCGCGTTGTTGTTAACAGGGTTGGGGCGATATAAAAATTGATAGATCTATATACTGAAAATACTCTAATTTTTTATAAATCTTGAGTCACGACTTAGTATACCCTCTAAATTCTAACGGTAAGTGACTTGCTAAATGTTAGCTCCTTATTACTATTATTATTTTCTTCTAATTCTTTCTAACATTATCTAATAATATATAGAGAAAATCTTATCTTATCCATTCATATCTTAATATTCCAAGTATATACTTTTGATACTTAGGATATTCCTAGAATTATACTCATTTGATACCTAGAATATTCTTAAATTATCTAGAATACTCTTTCATAAAATCTAGGGATATTGTAGAGCAATAACATTAAGGTAGTTTACTCTAAAATAGAGTACTAACTCATTTTTTGTTTATAAAAGTTGAGGTGTTACAAAAGGCCTACATGAGCGATCTAAATCCACTCAATCGAGGGGCGCCGCATGTTTTGATAGGATAGCCAAAGAAAGCCTCTATTAGGTCTAAGCCTCATCATTTAGCCCAAAGGCCCACGCCCCACCCTTAGCCCGACCGGCCCATCAGCCTTTTACCCGGCCCGAGCTCGTGAAACGGGCGGGCTAGCCCAGCCCGTAATTTGTAATGGGCGGGCTCGGGCCTATGAATTTTTAGGCAGCCCACCCGTAGGCCCGGTCCGTTAGCCCACCCGTGGTACCCACCCAATAGCCCGTAGTTCTGTTCTGTCTTGCTGGTTCAGTGGTTCTACCCGTTATAATTTCTAACGGCTCCTTCTGGAATCTGGTTCTGCCCGTTAGTAAAGATCAACGGCTCCAACACATTGATGAACTTTGGCTAGCAACCACACAGGATAAAATTCTTTTTCCAACCCTAGGTATAAATACTCTTTTCTGCAGCTGAGATCAGACGCAAACTCATTTGCCCTCTCTCGCCTCTCAGATCCAAAAACTCATCTGCTCTTTTTCGCCTCTCAGAGTCTCAGATCCAAAGCACAACGGCAAAACTCATCTGCTCTCTCTCGCCTCTCAATCTCTCCGCATTTCTCCGCTCCACAGTCTTCCGCCTCTCCGCTCTCCGCCGATCTCAACCACAATCTTCCGTCGCTCCGCTCTCAACCAATCTCGACCACAGTCCTCCGCCGCTCCACTCTCCGCCGATCTCAACCATAGTCCTTCGCCTCTCCTCTCTCCGCCTCTCTGCACACAACTCTCAAGCACTCAACAGTCAACTCTCCAATTTCCATTCTTCTCTCCCGATCTGTAACAGATTTTTTTTCTTTCAATTTTGTTTGCATTTTCGTACTTATTAGTTGATATTTACTTGTTATTTTGTCTTTTTTATTTATTACGGTTGGTCATCAAATTTTCGTGAACCTAGAGGAAGAAAATGAGATACTTGAAATTGCATCTATAGGATAGCCAACATCTCCCACTTTTTCTGCTCTCTGCCTGGTTCATCTTCTGCAAATCCTAAAGAAAAATCTGAAATGTGGAAGTTTTTTAAAAAAGAAAAAATTGTTGTTGATGGGGATGGTGTTACATTGGAGAAAGCCAAACATTTTTTATGTGGTAAATTGTTTGCTGGTAGTGCAAACGATGGAACTACTCATTTGAAAAGGCACCATCTATCTTGTCTTAAAAAACATGGAAATCAAGTAGACATTAGAACACAAATGCAATTAGGTAAAGACACTGAAGGAAAATTGGCATGTTTTAATTTTGACCAGTCAGTTGCTCGTCAAGAAGTCGTAGATTACATGGTTAGAGCAGAATTTCCTTTTCCTTTTGTTGAAAACCATGATTTTACTGGAATGGTACAAAGAGGTTTAAATCTCCAATATTACTACTAAAAGAGATGTTATGAAACATTTTTAGCAAAATCGTGATAATTTGTTATCTTATTTTAAAAATTATAATGGAAAAATCTGTTTAACTTCTGATTTGTGGACTTCAAGATCTCATATGGGATTTTTATGCTTAACTGCACACTTTATTGATGAGCAATGGAGATTGAACAAAAAAATAATATCTTTCAAAATGATTGAGACACCACACACTGGTCTTACTATTGCAAATGTTATTCATGAAGAATTGATTGCATGGGGTATTTCTAAAAAGATATTTTCAATAACTTTAGATAACGCCACAAATAATGATGTAGCTGAAAAATCTTTGAAAGGATTGCTTGATGTTCCTGTTGGTTCAGTTCTATATGATGTATTTCATGTGCGTTGTTGTGCTCATATTTTAAATTTGGTTGTACAAGATGGTTTAAGTTTGCTAGCTTTTTCTATTGAAAAAATAAAAAACATTGTGTGCAATATTAATTCTTCTGTTCACAGGTATGAACTCTATTTGACGTGCTTAAAACATTATGGTTTTAGAAAAAAGAATATTAATTTGGATATGCCTATTAGGTGGAATTCAACTTATGAACTTTTAAGACTTGTTGTTATATACAAAAAGTTTTACATTATTATACTTTGCAAATTCAAGGTGCTGCAAAAATTGAAACACCTACTGAACAAGATTGGCTTGTTGCTGAAATTGTAAGAGATTTCTTTGAAGTTTTTGATAGTTCAACTAGAGTTTTTTGTTGTGTTTATACTCCTACGGTACCTCGTGTTATTATTCAATTAGTTAACATTTGTCTAACTTTTCAAAAAAATTCTGCACTTGATCAATTTAAAGATGTATTAACTGTAATGAGATCAAAATTTGATAAGTATTTTAAAACTTTACCACTTATTTTTTGTTTTGCTATTATTGTAGGTCCTCGTTTGAAAATGGATGCATTGGAACAATGGTTGAGAGGACTTAATGACAATGAATCAGAAGTTGTAGATACAATGATTTTGGCAAGGACTAAATTAGCTAATTTATTTGAGCACTACAGAACACAAGTGGGAGTTGTAGATAGGACACCAATAGTGCAGACCACGAGCCCGGCCACATCGGCAATTGGAGGGGGGGCAATGTCATTGCTTAAAATTAAAAGAATGTCTCATACTTCTACTGTTAGTGGTGTTGAGTCCGAATTAACACGTTATCTTAACCAACCAGCTTTGGAAACTAATGATGATGAACCATTTGATTTATTATCTTGGTGGAAATCAAAAGAGTCTAGGAACCCCATACTAATTGTTATGGCTCGTGATATACTAACAGTTCCGGTTTCTACTGTTGCATCCGAAGCTGCTTTTAGCGCAGGTGATCGAGTAATTTCTAAAAAGAGGGCCAGTTTAAGCCCAGAGACCGTGAAAGCATTGATTTGCTTAAAAGATTGGCAATTGGCTGAGTGGAGATTGTAACAAGCTGAATAAGAAAGAGAACTTGCAGATTTAATGAGAGATCTCAAGATATCAAGACCGTCATTTATTGAAGAAAGTGATACCGAATCAGTGGCCGAATCACTTGATTGACTGGTATGCCTTTTTGGAAATCCTTCCTTTTTTTTGATAAGTAGCAATTTGTGTGAGTTTAAAGTTGTGAAATTGCTCTCTGACAATGGGTACTGGGTACTTCACAATAATGATATAGTTGATTGATCTAAAAAACCATTTCTTGTTAAGCTCTTGCTACACACTCTCTTTATGAAATAGATATGAGGTTCATGTGTATGGCAAAGAACTTCTTTGGCATGTTCTGGGTACTTCAAAAGAAGGATATAGTTGACTGATCTGGAAAATCATTTCCTGTTAAGCTCTTGCTACACACTCTTTATGAAATAGATAGAAGCTCTATTATTCACACAAAATTCTCTTGCTTCGCAATGGCCCTATTCAAAAATTTGTTCTTTGCCCCTTCCAGTACTACAATTTAGTTGCCACTCAGATATTGATGATTGGATACTCTTCCTGTCAAGGAATGGTATGAAGGATTTCACACTTGACAATTCAACCAATTCCCCTTATGCGATACTTCAACAGTCACATTTGAAAACAACATGCTTATGACCCTATTATGCAGGTCCAGGCTGCTTCAGCGATTGAGTATTTTTGTTGTTATGCCTATTTCTGTATTTCTGGACTTTTGGACTCCGAAATTTCTGGACTTTTGGACTTCTGTACATTCCCTCACATTAAATACGATCTTATCCATTCTTTACTTCCAAACTTGCACCCACTCTTTCTCCTCCGACACTCCCCTATAAAAACCACGCCCTCACCTCCAAATTTGACACACAAAACACACCACACTACGGCAAAAAACAATAGAGAAATAGAGAGAGAATTTGAGCTCCATTAATGGAAGTCTAGAAAGAGAAACCAGGAGGGATTCGATTCCACATTAGTCGGACACCAATTTCGGTTACCCATCTACAGCCCAGTCGTTGAGCATCTCAGAATCGTACCCCACTTACCCGAGCCATCCCCGAGGTCCCGCACTTCGTCGTCTTCTCCAATTGTCCGAAAATCGTCCGGAACCATTACCCGCTTTTTTGGCCAAAACCGAGGTATTATAATCCTCTTCTACCTCTCCCTAAGTGTATTAATGTACTAATATGTTAGTTTTTATGATTAGAATTGAAATTGGAATCGAATGAATGAAACCAGGTTTTTCAAAAATTCATTGTTCATTGTTCATTGTTCATTGTTCATAGACATGGTTACTATTCACGTTTTTAGTGCTGTTCATACCGGTTGGTTTTTTAAAAGTAGACACCTAAATTACAGCTTTTCCCTTTATCTATTTAAGGGAAGGATTCGGGCCCTCATGCATTGATAACATATTAAAATTAGCCTCTGAAATTTATTAAGGTTATGTTTCGGCCCTAAAAGTTAATAATATGTTTTGGACAGTAATATCCTAAATTAGTCAATGTCCTCATTTTAATCTAATGAGTTATGAAAGCTACTAAATTACTATTTTACCTAGTCCGGAAAAGAGAACTAGGTAAATAGTGTTTCCAATGTATAAAATTGCACCTTTAGATTTTTATACTATAAGTTACTGAATGGATTCAAATTAAGTGAAAGCTATTCGAAACCAACCCAAGAACCTAGGTCCAAACTAGCATCTATGTACAACAATAATAAATCCATAACAGTTTAATCAACAAACAAAATATAGTTCAATGCGAAACCAAGCATAGCAATTGATATTGTGCGAGTAAGTAAAACACGTAGTGTTTTATGATTAGGCCAACACCCTTAAGGTTTGTTGAACAAGTAAATTAGTTATAGTTTTTACCAAGCATTGCAATTCAATGAGATACTCTTTTTAATTCCAAAAATTTAAAGCAAAACTAACAAATACGGAATAAAAAATTTAACAAAGAAAGGAAAAAAAAAAAAAAGTCAGCTAGCTACTTCTTTTTTTAATTCAAACCCACCCAATCAGTCTATTATCCTTGGGGAGATGTGCGCTTTAAGTGGATTCTTCATGATCATGGTGAAGTCTTGTTTCTCACTCAAATCAACATCCTCCCCATCCTCAACTTCCCACTTGAAATCCCTCACCAGATTTGCCACAAAATACTGCTGATGCAACAGAGCCATGGTAATGGCCGGGCAAACCCTCCTCCCAGCTCCAAAAGGCATCATCTTGATCCCTTTCACTCCTTTCATATCAAACTCTACCTCCCCACTCTCATCGCTCAAAAACCTCTCGGGTCGGAACTCCATCGGATCCTCCCACTCGCTCGGGTCCCACCCCATCTCCGCCACGGTGAAGTTCACCATCGCGTTCGTGGGTATGCGGTACCCGTCCAGCACCGTGTCCTCGGTGACTGCCCGAGGCAGTATGAAGTGCCCGGGCGGATGCCGCCTCAGGGTCTCCAGCACTATGGCCTTCAGGTAAGGCATCTTCTCTAGATCCCCCGTCTTGATCTCTTCATTGCCTTTCACCACTAGACTGATTTCCCTAGCTAGCTTTTCTTGTATCTCTTGTTGCTTCACTAGGTTAGCCATGGCCCACTGCAATGTGGTCATGGATGTGTCCGTACCGCCGTTCAAAAACTCCGAACACAGACTCACCATCTCTCCGTCCGTAAACTTTCTCCCTCCGTGCTCTTCAGGAAGCCGAATTTCAAAAAGGGTATCGACGTATGGCACAATATTCTCAACGTCATCTTGGTGGGTTTTTTTGGTTCGAGGGTCGGGGGTGTCTTCTTGGTGGGTTTTTTTGGTTCGAGGGTCAGGGGTGTCTTCTTGGTGGTTTTCGATCTTCTTGTTGTTCATCCTCTCTTGACGTTGTCTTATAAGCGGAAGGATGACATTTTCTTGATTACGCCGGATCTCGAAAAGCTCTCTCCAAAGCTTTCGAAACACAATCTTTCCCAGCCTCGGCATGAAATTTAGCACGTTGAACCTAATAAAATTCGTAAGAATCGGACGTTGTGCCGCCTCGATCTCTCTAACGGCCGTTTCTTCAAGCTTTTCTCCGAAACATATATAAACAAGTAAGCAGAACACAGCATGCTGGAAGTGATCTTGGACTAGGATGGCTTTTCCCTTTGCCGATTCGGCTTCCGCCTGGAGTTTCTCCCTCAACACACTGTATGCCCATTTACGGCCGTTCGCGAACAAATGTAACCTAGACGGGTGCAAAAAGGACGCTAGGTTTTGGCGAAGCACCCTCCAGAGGGGGCCGTAAGCTGCGGAGCTCACGGTGTGTTGGTTGCTGAAGAATATCTTGGTCGCCTCGAGGGCGGGCGGGCGGCTGGCAAAAACAGCGGCGTTCTGGACAAGGGCGCGGTGGGCGGCGCCGTGGCTGGTTATGAAGATGGCGGGGCGGGAGCCGATGTGGAGGGTGACGATGGGGCCGTACTTGGCGCGGAGGCGGCGGAGGACGGGCTCTAGGTTGGAGAAATCTTGGGAGGACTTGAGGAGCCACAGCAAGTTTCCTAAGAAAGGTATGGTGGGAGGGCTTGGGGGGAGTTTTAGTTTGGTGCGGAAAAGATTGAGGAGGGAGTGGAGAGAAATGCAAATACAAAGAGATACAAAGAGTAGAAACAAAATCCCCATCAACGCTCGATTAAGGGTTCTGGTTCTATGGACAGGGTGTTGAAAGAAGGAGCATTTGAAGGTCTGTTGCTTGTTTTGCATGAGAGAGAGAGAGAGAGAGAGAGAGAGAGAGAGAGAGAGAGAGAGAAACGCTTGGTTTATTCCTCAAGAACATAAATCTGTTTAGTTTTTTCACTAGGAAACGTCACATTTATTGTGAAAGTTAAACTAAGGGTAGTTTTGGACCAATAAGTCATTTTTATTTTTATTAAAAAAAATTGCATTTGTTATTTTTGTGTTAAATTTTTGTGGATTATTGATTCGTCCCTACGAAAGAAATCGGAGAAGTAAAAAACTATAAATTTTTGTAGTTTTTCGTTTTTTTAGTCGAAAAGAATCAATAATTCACAAAAGTTTGACGCAAAACTAATAAATACAAAAAAAAAACAAGCATTGTGCCTATATATTCTACGCACGGGACAAAGAAAATCATAGGTGTTTTCTTTTAGCTTCGTGTATGTAATGGGTAGAACGCTAGTCGATAAAAAAGTTTGTTTTGTTTTGTTTCCAGCCCCGTGTTTGATAGGGATGACAATTTGGACCGAACCGATGGGTATCCTAACCGATAACCGAAATTTTTTCCGAACCATAACCCAAAATTTCCCCATGGATATGGGTATGGTTGAGGCCTTACATAACCGAACGGGTATCGGTTCGGTTATGGTTCATTTGCTACCCGAATCGAACTAAAAATACCCTCAATATCTCACACACAAAAACACTGTTTGATGCACGCTAGCTTTGTTCCTATTATATGCATTGAAAGACATATGTGTGGTGGGTAATGAGTTTGGAACACCATTTAGCAGTGCTCTAGGAGTATAGAATAATTTTTTTTCATATTCACACCTCCTCTCCATCTCACTCTCTCTCCCCCTCACAAACATTCCTCTCTCTCTACCACTTTCCCACGCTTCTCTCTCTATTTCTTTATTTTTTATAAACGAAAAAAATAAAAAATGTAGAAAATTAAGATTGAAGGTTTGGAAGCTTTTGAAGAAAAAATACATTTGCTTATAGTATACACTAGCGTTTGAGTCTGTTCGATGTACTGGGCTAAAAAAAAACCAATGTGATTTTTTTATTTCGTGCATTAAACGGGCTCAAACGCTAGTTTAAAGTGTAATTAATAGAATGAATGTAGGGCAGAGAGAGAGAGTGATCAAAGCTGCCCCCTGTCAAAGTAGAGATCTAGAATGACCACTGTGGCTGTTTTTGGGCAGCCATAATTTGCCCCATTTTCTTGTTTCTCTTTGGTATTCAAACTATGCATAACAATTAAAGAAACAACTCTTGTTATGACAATAATAAATACTCTCAATAATCTCTAATGCTCATATAAACTGAACACCTAAAATAAAACAAAGTGACATATTCACAAAATAGATAGCATTAGCATGCTACTCGAAATGCTGTAGAAGTATATTTCATCAAATTCAATCTTTGCTTCAGTACCATAGCTACCTGCAAAACAAGACATAAGAGAATTTAATAGTTTGTTAGTATAGTATTAAATTGAACTAAAAAATAGTTGAATTGGTACGAGTGAACTAAATCAACAGCCCACCACATATGTAAGAAAATGACGGTTGAGGACATATTTTGATAATTAATACCCGTCAATGACATTTTCAGCATTAACAAATGTTCTTAGTTTGTCCTTGAAGGGTATTAATTATCAAAACACGTCCTGAGCCGTCATTTTCCCTAAATTTTTATATAGAAATTGGGGAGGGAAAAAAAAGCAATTGCCGACATAATAACCGCACTGAAATAAGGAATTCCACTGAAAATTGAAAACAAATAATTGCACCGAAAACAAAACAAATCTAAAAGAATTTACTTTGCAAACCTTTTTAAAGAAAACTAAACAGTACAAAAGTAGTGTCTTGCATGCGCTAATTCTTTCTTCACTCCTTTAATGATGTCTGTGCCAATTATGAAAACAAAAAGTCGAAACAATTCCGTTAATTAGGAGAGAGAGACTGTGGTATTAAAGAAAGAGGCAAGAAAAGTGCATGAATACAATTTTTTAATTTAACCTTTGAACAGTTGATGAGAACTTAAATCCAACGTTGCAGTGAATTGAGCAATCGCTTAATTCAGTGGAGTTCTTGAACACAGCCTCTTACTTTCAAAATCTGGATAACAAAAAAATCGAAAACAATACTGTTAATTAGGAAAGGGACTGTGGGGGGAAGTGAAGTTACATGACAAAGATAGAGCGGTGGACTTACATTCACGTATGGATTGATGTGTAAACTTCCCCTTTTGGCTTCATAGCGCCCAATTGGGGGCAACTTTTAAAAGTTTTTGTTGGGTACAAATTAAAATTGTGAGGACTACAGAAAAGGAGAAGTGAGGAATTCATGGAAAAAGTGGGGAGAGGTTGCATGAGAAGGAGAAGTTTTTCAGTGCCGAGTGGGCATGGGTCACGTGGTGCCGAGCACCATCTTGGCTGTCTAAACGTGTTTTGGACTGTTTAAATCTGTTTAGGTAACTTTTTAGTGTAAAATTATCAAAATACTCTCTCAAGTTCAAACAGATCTGAGCCGTCCAGAACATGTTTGGATGACCGAGATGCGTACTCGGCACCACGTGGCCCTTACCCGGTCGGCACTGAAAAATTTCTCCATGAGAACTCGGCACCACGTGGATGAATTTTTTTTTATTTTTCCTCTGTTTTGTTTTCGTTTGTTTCCGAAACTGTCTTGTGAGTCTTGAACGCGCATGGGAGGTGGGATTTTTGGTTTTGGGTGGTGGAACAAGTGTAAAGGGGTGGTTTTATTTTTATTTTTACTGTTTTAAATACAAAATTCAGGAACTGTCTTGTGAGCAAGGTTATGAATACCGTATCGGACATAGTACCGATTTTGTTATTGGTACAGTACGTACCAATACCGATGTCTTATCGGTTACCGTTTCGAATTTATCGCTAATGTATATATTTTCCAAAAAAGTTATACTTCTACACTAAAATTTCATTTACATAATCCAACATTATACTACCCAAGGAAAATTACAGTGCAATAATTGTTTAAATCTCACAATTTTTAGCAATAAAAACATGTTATTTAAAGGGAACATAAAATACTCCGTCCTTAATAATGTAGAGATATCACGCTTATTATAATCGACCATCCTTTATTCAAGAAGATCACAGCCGTCCAAATTTTGCACGGTTGCCAAGCTCCCTCTGACTAAAGCACGTGAAGTCGTTCTCATTCTCTAAGAGCATCCACAGTGGAATAAACAAAACAAAAAATTGTTAAAGTTAGCAATATTGGATTAAAAAAGTGCTCACATTGGAATAACCAAACCTAACAACCTCTTAACAACTCATCAAATTTTGGCTCTTCAATAATCAAAACTAGCAATATTTTGTCAATAACCAAATTTTATCTTTCAATCAAGTACACCAATATTACACAAAAATCTTTTGTCTTTCATTCTCTCTCTCTCTCTCTCTCAACAATGTTTTCAAAAAATAATTTTAAAAAACTGTAACTTTCAGATTTTTTTTTCTGTTTTTTTCAGAATTTTTTTTTTACAAAAAATAATTTTTTCAAAAATAATAAAAACTATAGGTAAAGAAAGTTTGTTTTTCAAAATTCTGTTTTTGAAATTTCAAAACTCTTTTATAGAAAACTGTTTTTTACAAAAAAATCTGTTTTTAAAAAATTGTATTTATAATTTTTTAAATTTCAAAACTATTTGTGTAAATATAATTCTTTCAAAATTTCTCAAAATTGTATTTACAATTTTTAAGTGAACAAAGTGTGTTTTTTGAAAAACTTTTTTTTTAACTGTTTCTAACATAAATTATTTTTTTTCCTTCAAAAATCACGTTTTCAAAAATATGCATGAAATAAAGAGAAAAAGTTTGGAGGACCCATTGGTTTTGATTATGGGCAAAAAATAACCAATGTGGGATTTGACATTGCTAACTTTAGCAACTTCTAAATGGATAATCAAAATCTAATGTGACATGTTTTGATTATTCATATGGGGAATTTGGAGGCCAATCCCAAAAAGTAGGTTTGGACTTAATTTAGTCTTGACAAAAATATTCCTTCTTTATTTTAGTCATTTTTCTTAACTTTTCATGCATTTTTACTATTTTGCCCATTCTTCTCAACTTTTTGTGTACATGTCAATTTTTAGTAAAATTTATTTTTTAGAATCAACTCCTGAGTCTTGACCCATATTATTTCAGACAAAAATACCCTTGGCTATGAGAACTGTCAATTCTCATAGCTAGCTAACCTAATATTTCGAACAAAAATATCCCCGTCAGTTCACATAACCCGAGTTAACATATTATTTTGGACGAAAATACCCCTGAATTATGATTATGAGAATTGGGACTATGAGAGCCATATTTTTAGAATCAATTCCTGAATCATATTATTTCGAACAAAAATACCATTGGTTATGAGAACTGCCAAGTCTCATAATCAGTTCTATGAGAACTACTCAGTTCTCATAGAGAATTGGCTATGTGAACTGAGTTATGAGAACTGTCAATTTTCATAGTCAGTTCTATGAGAATTGGCTATGAGAATGTTCTCATAAAAAACTACCTTTGTGAACTGGTTATGAGAATTGGACTATATGAACTGGCTATATGAACTGAAAAATACACAGTTCATATAGTTTTACCATATACTAAAATGCACAATTCTCATACAACATATATAGTTCTCATAGAAATTATACGATTCTAATTGATTGTTCTCATGGACAATACACAGTTCAAATAGCCTCACCATACACTAAAATACACAGTTCTCATAGACAAAATATAGTTCTCATAAACACTTTTCACAAAAAAATACTTAATTCTCACAGAAAATACACAATTCTCATAGAAAATACATAATTCTTATAGATAGTTTACATGGACGATACACAGTTGTCATAGAAAATACACAATTCTTATATAAAATACACAGTTCTCATAGAAAATACACAATTCTCATAGAAAATACTTAGTTCTTATAGATAATTTCTATAAAAAAAACACACAGTTCTCATAGAAAATTTACACACGAACAAAAATTGAACAAAAACAAAAAAGTAATCAAAATCAAATATAGTTATAAATATTCCCACCGCACACACTGAAATACACAGTTCTCCATGAGAATTGTCAATTCTCATAATTAGTTCTATGAGAACTATCTATTCATAGAACTGGATATGTGAATTAGTTATGAGAATTGCCAATTTTCATAGTCAGTTCTATGAGAACTATCAATTCTCATAATCAGTTCTATGAGAACTACCAATTCTCATAACCAATTCACATGACCAAAAATACACAGTTCGCATATCTCACCCCACACCAAAAAACAAATGCATGTGCCATTCAGGAAAATGCAAGAGTTATTGGAGGATCAAACTCAATCAAATAAACCATCCTTGAAATTCAGGAAAATGCCATGTATTAGAGGATCGGTGAAAGCAAAAAGTTGAGAAACGTCTAAAATGTTGGATCAAGGTGACGAGCCATGTAGCTTTGAAGTTGTCACTGTAACTATCCCACGACCACTTGTGATCTCACCTCCCACACGGCCATAGGCCCACAAGGTTGGAGAAGTCTTCAGAATGCCGCTGCCGCCGATGAAGTCTTTAGAATTCCATTGAAGCACTTCTTCAAGCGCGATTTCAGCACGGGCTTGGCCGACGATTCCGTGTGCCGGTGCTAGCCATGGCCACCATCGTCGACGATTCTCAAGATCACCACCGCTCGTGCTGTCGTACAGTCGCCGGTGTCGTCCTCAGTGAAGGAGAGGAGCTGGCGCTGCTTGATGTAGTGGACCTCGGCGTCGGTAAGTCTGCCATTTTTGAACGAGGATGGTGCTGGTGGAGAGAAAGAGAGAGAAAGGAGGTTAGGTGGAGAGAGGAGGAGGAAGAAGAGGATGAGGGGAGAGAGAGAGAGAGAGGAGGTTAGGTGGAAAGAGAGAGTTCTTCCTCTTCATCTCAGATTTGACTGAGATCGATATTTGGATAGGGGAGGGGTGGGGTGGGGTGGGGTGGGGCAAAAAAGGTACACGCAACTTAACCGAGCCAATATTGGATGGGTAAATTATTTAGGGTTGTGATGAAACCGAACCTAAAAATTAGGAGTTGCCTCTAATTTTCTATATTCATAGTTGTTTATTCCACTGCTGATGCTCTAAAGCCCTGTTCGGCCAAAAAATTGAGCCAGGCTTATTGGCTTATCCAACAAAAAGCCATTTGCTTACCCCTCCTAACACACAACCCCACCCCCCGACCCCACCCCTTCTTCCCGAAAATACCCCCGGCCCAGAAATACCCCTCTTGCAACATTTTAACTTATTTCTATTTTATTTTACTTGGATGTCTGTATTTCATTTTTCTCTTGTATTTATTTAATATTATTTTATTGTTCCGAGTTTCAATCCGGTTAAATCAGTGGAGAGATCTTGTTTTGTTTATCATTTTATCTTTAATGGTCATAATGAATTTGTGGCTCTAAGGCCTTTTAACGAGCACCCTAAGGCTCTTTTTTTAGTTCCAAATTTCTCTTAGGGTGCTCATTGAAAGACCTTACAAACTTTAATTATGAATCAAAATTTAAGATAAAATGATTAGAAAAAGTATTTCTTTGCACCAGTGTAGACAGATTGAAAATTGAAATACTTCATTTCTTAACGAATTTTTGGAAATCGGAACACATAAATAATGTAAGAAAATAAACAAGGAAAAAGATATCAACAACATTATTTTAAAGTAAAAAATGTAGAAATCAGAGAAAATGGGAACCGATGTTATCGGCTTCTTGATTGTTTTGACTCCCCTTCACATACCAACAAGATTATAATGCCCTTACACAACAACTGCAATACAATCGAAGGGAAACAAAATGAATGTTTCCATTTTCGAAACAAAGGGAAACCCACCAACCCGCTGAAAAAAGAAAAGAAAAGAAACCCACCGACCCCACTCCGCACTTGGCGCATACACCATACCAATTTCCATACACACATTAACATTTCAACATTTGAACTGAAGGCCAACCAGAAGTTCATTGCCACTCACATTTGTTGCCTTGTCACTATTGACAATTTTGGTTATCCAACTCCATTACCACGTCTTCGTAGTCTACGCAGTGCTCTCCTAATATTATTCCTCACGTCATTCATTTCTGGAACATTATCTTCGTCAACAATGTCGTCCCTTTCGTCCAATCTATCTTCCAACTCCGGGTCCTCATCTGGCAAGTCCTCGAACGCATATTCATAGGCCGAGCTTACAAGAGAGAAGAAGTTATCAGGTTCTCTATCCCTACGGATGTAATTATGAATTGCCATCGACGCCGACACAGGGTCCACCTGTGTTGACATTTCATACCACGGCATGAGGGCTAGGAAACCAAACCTATTTTTCCAAACGCCAAACGTCCTTTCAATGATACTCCTCAGCGATGAGTGTGCCCTATTAAAGTGCTTTCCATCATCGCGAGGTTGTCGCTGACCCCGTCTAAATTCAGCTTGGTGGTACCTAAACCCTTTGTAGGGAGCAAGATAGCTCGGCCTGTTGGGATAACCAGCATACACTAGGTAGTATTTTCCTGTACAAGTCGTACACCAACATTTTTAGAAAATTGAACAATGTAATAATATATAAAAAAAATCATGCCAAACTCCTATGCGGCGTAAATGGAGCTACATTATTACCTGGTTCTGGTTTAGGGAAACGATATCTTGGATTCAAGACACATCGCTTGAAGATGCTATAATCATGATAGATCCCCTCCCATCCAGCTGATGCAAACACGAAAGTAAGGTCGAAATCGCAGATGGTCATTATATTTTGGGTTGCATAACCCTTTCGTGAAAAGAACCTCTTCTCGTCTTCCTTCTTCTTGCATCTTATCATAACATGGGTCTCATCTATGGCCCCAATACAATTTCCCTGCAGCAATAAAAGAAAGTGTAAACCGATTCACGAACCCTCTGTGCAAAGACACGGTATCATAACATTACCCAAACAAAATGGAACACGAAAGATAACTCACCTTGAATGGTTTATAGAAGTCGCGTCTATCCAAGTACTCATGAGTCTCATGTTGGTTTCTCGTTGGCTTTAACTTATCAGCAGTGAAACCTCTCCTCATGCACGCCAATATTTTGTGCACATGTCTGCTCACAGTGTCGCCCGAGTGTTGAAACCTCTCATGTGTTCTCCGGTTTGAGTGGCCCCTCAGTAGATGCATGAACATTGCAAAACTCTCGAAGCAGTCAACTCCATCCTGTTTCATTCGAGAAGAACTCCAACCATAGGTTTGTTGAAGTTCTATGACTATTTTTGCAAAAGTGTCTTTGGGCATGCAAAGCTCAAGTTGAAACCTCTCATCACGAGCATTAATTAGCTCATGCAAATAAGCTTTACCCGACAAGGGGCACGTGTGGAACCGTAGCCTCTGCGGCCTACGTAGGATTTATATGGCATGCAACAATGCTACGGTCAAAAGGTCAACCAACAATTCGTCCTCGCCAAATTCGGCATAAAACTCGTCGGCCAGGATCGAGTACTCAGAGTTAGCGTCATCTTCAAGCACATTAGTACTTGAACCGGCATTTCCATTGTTGTTGTTCATCCACTCCCAATTGTAATATCCGGCCTGCGGCTCGGTTCCATGACCTCCAATGTTGTGACTTTGCCGAAAGTCAGAAGATGCATACAAGTGAGGCGAAGAAATGTACTCTGCCACAACTTCTTGAACACGTGAAACATTGTCACTTGGTCCTGCGTCGCCTTGCCCGGTATTGGCAAACCTGTTCACCCATGACATGTTTTCGTACCCCTCACAATTTTCGTATACCTCGTTCGATTGTTGATGTGCTATAGGATAATTGTGGTTGGGAAGTTCATTCCCTCCGTTCCCGGAGTAAAAGTTGGGATAATTTTCTTGGTAAACTCCAGTTTCCAATAACCTCATAAAACTACCAAGGTCGAATGTCCCCCTTCCAATGTCGTCTGCACTCCCACAGTTTCCTCAACTTGGATTATCCATAACCCCTACGAACAAAGACAATCCGTTGTTGAAGAACAAAATTTAAATTTAATTGTTGTTGGGAAATGATGGTACAATTTTGTTAACCTAAGAAAAAAGATGATTTGCAGGAAAAGTAGGACAACGGCTGTGACCTGAAACAAGATCAATGCATCAATTGCTTGATCACTAGCCAATTGAAGGGGGAAAAAAAGCGTAAAACATAAATAACTTGCGTTAACAGTGACCAATATTTTTTAAACTGCCAATTATGAAACACACAAAGTGGGCCGTTTCTTTGGCTGTTTTAAAATAGTGAAGGGAATCTTATACATCAGTAATCCCATTGGAAGATAATGACAGGGATTAAAATAGGGAGATTTTTGCAAAGGTCCACTATAGCACTTTCCAAACCCTTTAAGTCCACTTCTAAATTCTAAAACCCCTTAAGTCCACTAATCTATTAGTAAGGATATAATAACCCTGCTTAGTCTAATATACCCCTGCTTTCAAAGCCCGTTTTTTCCTCCATTTCAAAAAGATTCATTTTTATCCCATTACAAAACCCATCCCCACTCCCCCACCCCCCCTCCTTTTCAAAACGAACCAGACTCTTCGGGAGAAACCCTAGGCGATTTGCTCCTCCACCTCACTAGATCGTCGTCGCCCTTCTTCATCGTCGTCAGCCCTTCTTCGTGGTCAGCCTTCTTCGTTGTCAGCGTCAGTCGCGTTCGTTCACCAACGATACCAACGATCGCACCCATCGCTGTCATCATCACCACCACCCACCTTCCGTCACCATCGCATCCCGTCCTGCCTCCCCAATCTCACATCGGCTTCATTCCCACCGCCCTTTCCCACCGTCGACTTTGTTGCCACCGTCACCGTTGTTTTCAACACAAACAAGTAAGTCAAGTTTAGTTTAGGGTTGAACATATAAGGTTATTTGTTCCTATTTGTGCATATTTGGTTCGGTTAGGGTCTTGGATGAACTTATGGAATCATATAATGTTATATATGAGCTTTTGAAATTATTTCATTGCAGTGGAAGAACATATGATACTATATGTTTACATCGGATTCTTTAACATATAACCCTAATTACGTACAGATTGTAATATAATTAGGTCAAGTTCTATGTGCCGTGGGGGCTCCGCCCCCATACCCCCGGGCTGAACCACTGCTGAAGGTTGTCTGCACCCTTAACAGTGGAATCATCATATATGGTTATATGTACATATCTATGTAATTTATATTTTTACTCGATTAATTTGTGTGTTTAACTGACATATATGGTTATATATCTAAACTTGTTCTCTACATGTTATAGAAGCTAGTCAATGAGGCCGCTGCGCAGACCAATTCAATATAGGTAATGGACAATGGAGTAGGGTTTTGATTGTTTAAGTGACACATATGGTTATATGTGAGTCTCTGTACTTTGTAAATTCAAAAATAGAGAACATATAAAGTTTAGTATTTGGATTGTTTAACATATGTGATTATTTATCTATAGAATGACTAGAGTCGTTTGAAGTGGAGTTAGGTGCTTTATTAATAACTTCCTATTTCAAAAATGGTAGTCCAATTGCACTGAAACTGATTTTTTGCTGGCTTTGGAATGTTTTTTGTACTTTTTTTAAGCTACTGTTGAGTAACATATATGGTTATATGTTTATAACATATAACATTGTAATGTTACATGTTATCGCGTAATATTATATGACGTTATATATTCTCATTTTGGTTGTTAATATATATCATTTGTTCTGGTTGTCATTTTATTCTGTGAATATATATGGTTATATATCCAATGTTGTACCCTATATCATGTTATCATATGGTTACATGTGGACTACTTTAATATGATTATATGGTTATATATTCAGATCTATTAGACCGCTGCGCGGACCAATTCAAGAAGATAAATTTAGTAGTTTTACTAGTTTTCATGTATAAATGTATTAGTTTTATTTGTACATATAATTATATTTTAAGAAAATATAGTTTGTTCTCTGTATATGAGACACATATGATTATATATCCAATTATGTACCCTGTATTATGCCATCATTCCTAATATATATGGTTATATGTGATTTTTTCTGTTATAGTATATCATGAGACATATAACATTTAGATTTTCGTTTGACAGCCGATATCATGAAACATATATGATAATATACGAATTCTTGAATCCTTTTTTTAACATATAAAGCTATATGTTTCCATTTGTTTAACTTTTTTCTTAAATGTGCAGAAATGACGAATTCAAACGAAATAGGAGTATGGTTTCATGAAGTTCCTAATCCAATTTATTGCAAATTGGAGTATCACCACAATGACACCGTGATAATGGAGTTTAGGATGAACTCCAACCTCAGAAGAGCCCTTCACATCAAATCTTTCTACCAAAGGTACCTAATTGTGTTGAAGGGGCACATTAGGATCGTTGAGCCTGACAAGATAGCCAAGAACATTAGATTTAGAATTTTAATTTGGTTAAAGTCTTTTGGTGTAATTTCTTTATCGTATTTTCATATTGCTATTCAGAAAACTCTGAATCCATTTTGTAGATCAATCGATCAAATTTATAACTATGTAGTTGAACAATAGCAGACCCTGAATCCATTTTTTATTTATTTTGAACACGGATGTTTTGATTGGCGGATGTAATTGTTTCAATGATTGTTACTAATTGTTAAAACTCAAACATGTATATACATGAACATATAACCATATATGTTACCATAACCATATATAACTATAGACAATCTTATATGAATTGGTCCGCGCAGCGGCCTAACAAATCTGAACATATAATGTTAACACTTGAACATGTATATGCATGAACATATAACCATATATGTTACCATAACCATAGACAACCTTATATGAATTGGTCCGCGCAACAGCCTAACAGATTTGAACATATAATGTTATCTATGCAACGGCAGAGCAGGTGAGATCTAGAATGTAGAGAGAGAGAGAGAGAGAGCGCGCGCGCTGTCAAAATTCAAAAAAATAAAAAAAATTGAAAAAACGTCGGCAAGGACATTTTTGTCTTGTATTAATTCCTTTTTAGCTTGACAAGGGCCCAGTTTGGCAATACAAAAAATGAAAGAGAATAAAAATATATTTTTTAGTCTAAACCAAACAAGACCTTTGTCTGAGTGGACTTAGTGGATTACAAACTTGAGAGGTGGACTTGGTGGGTTACAAACATGCTATAGTGGACCTTAGACCAATTTTTTAATTAAAATATGACATTCCTCCAAGTTGGGTATCCCACATTTTCGTCAGACTATAGCAATTATGAAACAAACATACTGGAAAACGAGACCCTAAATTAGATGGAATTGCAAGGTAATGCGTCGATCATCAGATTGTTGTGCAGGTGTGATGTGAAGCAACGTGGAAATGAAATTGAAGAAAAAAATTGGTAGTTCCAATCTTGAATTGCATGTGATAGTTTAACCATAACAAGAAAAGAAAAATGTATACCAAGTCGAACGCAATTAAAAGGCCCAGTTCTGATCTTCACCTGTACGGTTGACGATATCCGTGGATGTGTGGACAAATGTCCTCTGAAAATATATTACCAAACACAATTTACAATGAACCATCGAATGTAGCAAACCATAGAACACATACTGCCAACATAAATCATAACAATCCAAGTTAACAATCCTAATTTATGAAGTCCAACACCACCAACATAAAAAAAATTCTCAAACATAGTTTCAGGACAAATTAAAAACAAACACAGATAATTATTAGTCATGTTTCCAGTAAGGAATTTTTAAATATAAGGGGGCGGGTGCCAAGGAGGGAGAGTCTTAGTTGGGTTGCCTTGTCTGCGTGACTGTTGTAACATTGCCTTTGTATGCTCCCGTTGAGCGAAAGAAATCCTCTGTTCATCATTTGGCAAGCCGTAGAACACATCCATCTTCATGGGATTAGCGGACAAGTAGTCAACAAGCCACTAATAGACCGGGGGAACGGGTTGTTGTTGGAAATACTCCATTCCACCAAGGATCTTCATTATGTCAACCATGTTACATCCATGCTTAATGACGGATCTGAACTGATTCTGCCTCGAAACCATGGTCTTCAAAATGTTAGCCATGGACTGCGACAGAGCATCTGTTGCGGAACTTGAGGTGCTTCTCCGTTTCGTTCCACTTGAGTTACAACCCGGATATATGGCCATAGCTCTCGGGAAAGGGGGGTGTTTGTACCATGTTCAGATAAAGGGGGGAGCATCTGATTTCGGGTTGAGGGCAAGGGGGGGTAGTTGTTGTACCACGGTTCGAAAAAGGTACAGAAGATGTACCATGTTCATGTTGGGGAAAAGGTGGGGGACTTATTCTAATAGGTTGAGAGAAAGGTGGGGGACTTATTCTACGATGTTGATGGAAAAAGGTTGTGTTTGTGGCAGCATGGTGAGGGAAATGAGGGGTGTTTGTGCCACCATGGTGAGGGACAAATGGGATGCTATGGTTGCCATGTTGAGGGGAAAAGGGATTGGTTATACCACCATATTGAGGGAAAAGGGGGTTGCTAGTACCCTATTGACTGCAAAAGGGGGTCCCCCTACCAGGTCCAGGGCTTGTGCTAGTAGATTCACTACCAATTTCCTCTATGTTATCTAGTCCAACTGTGTTGCCCAGCCCATCCGTATTAGTCCGGTCGTCATTGCTGGTAGCCAACGCTCGACGACCATCTGCATCCATACCAAGGTCCCCCTCCGCTCCGGGAGTGCATTGCATTGAGCCAGTGGCTGTAACTTCTTCAAATACCCTTTGCATCAAGTCCTCGTGGTCCAATGGACGGTCACGAAACTTTGCCACAGATTCATTTTGCTAGGGAGATACACAAAAACAAACAAACATATAGCATGACATAGACAAGTTACCCGAAAAACATCACTGTTGTCAATGTAATGCAGTGGCAAAAAAGGCAGTGGCAAACATGTAAACCATAACAAGAATAATGCACTGACAATATTTTTTAATGCATTGGCACATAAAGCAATAAATAGTTCAGCATACTGGCAAGGTAACTTCATGATAGAGTTCACATACGACATTCACACAACTACAGTCAAAAATGCTAAGGAGAAGTATAATTCTACGGTGAAACAGAAATATGTAGGATAGAGTCTAACCTGGTCAATGACTTCAACTTGTGGGTGAATAAAATTGCATGCATTTTACCATGTTTTATAACCCTGGTGTAAATGTGAGATGAGAAACCAAATGACACTATTGGAAGCCTAAAAAGGCTGCAAAAGGTGAAATGGGGGCAGGGTAATCCAATTGGCATGTGATTTCTGATCCTTGAATGTCATTATTGGTCTAAAATATGTAAGGCATGGCATGGTTCACTGTTTGGCAGGCCAGTTCTGATCCTTCAATGGCATTATTGGTCAAAAACACTAAAGGCATGGCAGGGTTCACTGTTTGGCAGGTCAGTTCTGATCCTTCAATGGCATTATTGGTCAAAAACACTAAAGGCATGGCAGGGTTCACTGTTTCCATGTGAAGACTGGGCAAAAGTAGCAAACTTGAAAGGGTTCTTGTCAACGAACGCCATTGAAAGTGAAGCAAAAGGAACCAAAATATGCACAAACACTGCAAATTACTTTCGCAAAAATAAGCTGCCCTAATTAGTAGTAAGACTTTTTTTGCCAGTTTTGTTTGTCAAATATGAACCTTGGATTGAAATATTTTAAAGGCGATCACATAGTCAGTATTTGATAAGATATTTACGACTCATATTAAATATGCCTCAGTTGTGAAGATTATTCATGCTCAAAGTGTGGGATATGCAATATGATGATCAGAGTTTTTATCCAATGATCGCTATTTAATCTAGTGGGATTATATTTTCCTTGATCACTAGTTCTGTCGAACATACAGGTCCTCAAAGTACATGGAGACAAAACTAAGATGGACCAATGCTTATAAGTATCCCCAAAAAATGACAATTGACAACACACAGCTATGGATAAAATCTAAAATGTAAAGGCCATTTTGTAAAACAATTAAGCAGTGCAAAATATACTCCGCCAAATTATTTTCAAAGCCGCCGTGAGCCACGAAAAAAAGAATTATGGAAAGTGAACAAATACGAGTGGTTCATCAATAAATGCCCTAAATATGAACTGATCGATGCAATGAGTTACAAAAACAAGAACATGAGTTGTTCGCCTTTTGTCATGCACATATGTTATGCAAGCAAAATAAATGAATAAAAGCTTTTGGATTGGAGAAAGTGCTTACCGCAATTAGGTTAGCCCAAAAATGGTCAAGTGCTGTAAAAGTACCCGTGACTGGATTCATACCTAGGCCTGTTGCACTTCTTCTCGAATCAGCTAGTAATATCCATGCCTACCAATCCCGCTTCAAGACGCCATATCGATTCTTACATTGCTTCAGATTGATCACTTCTCCAGTCCTAGCACTGATCTCATTAGAAATGTTGCACAGCGAATTGTTCAAAGTTGTGTCGTTCCTCTACCCTCAGCTTCAATCTCCTTTATGGCTAGCTGTAAGAATAGCCTTGTCATTTATGAATCCTAATTGGCTCTGCCGGGTCTGTATGGTCCGAAAGGCACAACCCCAAGGCGATGACTGCCAGTTGGTGCTACCTTCTCCCTAGGTTCATCCTCTTACGAGGGGACACCATGTCTTCACGTATATTAACGAAGCAAATAATATAACATTATTAGAGTTGAACATGTGCTATAAATCCAATTTAGCCTACAAAATTAAAAGGTAAGGAAGATAGGAGACATAAAACATCAGAAAAAGTATTAACATTTTCGTACTATACACCTTAAGTCACAAGTCGATTACATTAATTTACATCTGGCACATTTACGTAAGACACACTAACATACGGCACATTACAAGGCAAAAGTTGATTACCAATATTAAAACAAAAGGATAACAACTCCATCTATGGAACTACGTGAACAAGTCAGGTTCATCTAGGCGAACTTAAGACAGAGCAACAACACTTAGTCAACACCTATGGCAATCATGACTGTCTGAAGTGTCCTCACTGAGTTGAGAATCTCCCGATTTTTAGCCCTGAGGTTTGCGATGTCTACAATCAACGTAGGGGTGACAGTTGAAAGTTCAAAAGGAACACCATGTGTCTCATTCGGACGTGGGACAGAAGCGTTGCTTGGAAGAGACTCGTCACACCACCCATTCCATTTGTCGCAAGGCTGGTTGTTGTAGTAGAATGTTAGGTTTAATAAAAAGTATTTGTAGGGAACTACTACATTTATGCTGAATTTAACAATGCAAATTTGAATATATTATATGTACACTTACTGGGTTCATCGGACACTTAAAGTAACGACGTCCAGGATTCTCCAATGATCGCGAGATTTTGACAACGCAAGGTCCGGATCCACACCGACCACACACTCGATGCATCCAACCAGAATTGGAGGAGGACATGTTCGAAGCCATTGATTCTGATTTATGTTGGCTCTAACATTTATACAGAAACAAAATTTATAGAATTTTTAGATACTTAATTTTATTTTTCTCTCCACACCCCTTTTGCATTTGATGAAACTACTAACACATCAAATGTTGTAAGTGTCATTTTAGCATCGCTCTGACAAGGGAAAAAATTTGGCAACTCATGTCAAATATTTCCCTGTGGGTCATTTTTTGGAGTGACACCTTCATTCTTTGCCAAAACTTGCTAAATTTACTAAACAATTAAAGAAATACCTAAGTTTCACATAATGGTTGCAGCCTACATCTGAAAATATGTAATTTTCATATGCCAAATTATCACATAAGCCTAGAGACAAAATTTGACATTCCCATTTGTTAAGCCAAGATTGAAGATGCACCCTCGAACAAAGTTTTAGGTTCAGTTTGCATGATTAGTTTTCAAATCGATTTATAACCCAAGGCAGAAAAGGAAAGAAGAAGATTAAAAAACAAAATAAAGTGCTGATTTGTCTACCATTTTCTTTTCACATGGTCAAAAGGGACATAACCCAGAAAAAAAACAACATCATACAAATAAAGTAGGACATCAATAGAGCGTAACCAACCCTTCCACTATTCTGGAATCAAAACAGCAAACTACTAGTCAAACCGTATGAGTCCATTTGTGGAAATTAATTGAAGACAGCCTAAGAAAGAATCTTGAGATTGTGTACCTAGAAACATGATGGGAATGAAATTGTTCCTGTTCTATTCAAAGAATTATGAGGTCCCTAAGAACGGAAATTTAAAAAACATAAAAAATACTATGCTCCAGTAATGAAATATTTGTAGAAATTATGCGTAACAAACAAGGGTTTCGCATAGCGAGTGATATCAACAGCAGAACCAATGGTTTATACACAGATCCAACAAACTATTCCAGAGAGAGTACATAAATTTGCTAGTTTTCATACAAAAACTCTTCAATGCCAGCAAATAATGTAAAATTGCAATTGTGTAGACGGCAAAAATAGAGTTCCAAAAAGGAAAAAAAATAAGTGTTGAATGGAGTCTGGCCTCGGATCGGACATACAATTTTCCCAAAACAATTTTCCAATCATTTTGGTATTAGCTTAGATTCTGAATGAATATCCGTCAGAGTATTCTGAAAAAACTGCGAAGGTCGCAATCATCCTTTCGGAAATACAAACAAACACAAACATTACAGACATCAACTCGGACGAGGGTTTGAGAACTCACTATCGTGTGTGAAAGAGAAGGGGCGTAGGTTGGACGAATACGATCTGCCTCCGAAAAACTCGAAGGTGGAAATTCTTGCTGCTATGTAGGGTTCGCGATCGGAGGGGGGTGATGCCGGAGTTACTGCGCCTGAAGGGATTTGGAGATGGACGGAGGATTTGCTGGGCGGAGGAGATCTGGGTTTTGTGGAGAGTTGGTGAGGGGATCGGAGGGGGTTGATGCTGGACGAGGCGTCTGACGGGATTTGGAAAGTTCCCCCAACTTGGATGTTCTGGGGAGAGTCGGTGATGACTGATGAGGCTTCGAAAGGGTTTGGACTATGTGTGGCTACGGTGAGGAGTAGAGAAGGATAGGGTTCTGTTGGGAAGGCATATAAGACGAATAGCCAGGGTATTTTGGTCATTTTCGTGGTCTACAGTGTGGCTTTTTCAGATTGGCTTTTTTAGCTGAACCAGTGGTGGCTTTTTTTGACAGAAATGCCGGGAAAGCCGGCTCAATTTTTTGTCCGAACAGGGCCTTACTTTCCTCTTCTCTGGTATTAACTTCTCACAAAATACACAACTTCTCACAAAATACACAGTGGAACATGACCTCCATACAAGGTGATGTTGGAAGTTTTCTAGTGACGACGATCTGAAGATGGAGACGAGACGAGGTCATCGGAGAGTACACAAGGTCGCTGGATACGCAGATCTCGAGGATTTTGGGCTACACCAGTGCATACAAGTGTCGTTGAGGCTTGGTTTGGGAAGTAAAATTGCAGAGATTAGGCGGTGAAATTTTCCGGACGAAATCAGCGGTATCGTCATCTTGGCCGAGATTCACCGGAAAACATAGTACACTCCGGTAAGCGCTGGTATTGACGCTGGAACGGAATTTGGAGGCTAGGTTATTGGTTTCAGGCTAATCCGGAAACCAGCCGGTATGAAACGAAATTTACTGCCTTGCTTGTGAGTTGAGAGTCTTAAACATGGGGATTTTTTATTTTGGGTGGAAAACACATGTAAGTTGGTAGTTTTTTTACTGTTTTAAAAAAATAAAAAATTTAGGAACTTGGGAATGAGGATTTGAAGATTTGTAGGACTAAAAACATTCCTATAGGATATAAATAAAATAAAATAGATAGATAGATTGAATTAAATAAAAACATTCCTATTGGTCCAAAACCACTCTAAAGCAAGTGGATATAACTTTTTGAAAAAAAAAACTCCACTCTTTTTGGAGTTCACTGTTCCATTTTGGGTTGTCTATTTTGCAAAGGAAACCAGGGGCCATGTTGTGCCCTCCAAGGGAACCAGGGGTCATGTTGTCTCAGCTTTGTGAGGCCCGTTTAGATCTCGTTCCAATGATCAAAAACGTTCACATTGTAGAGTTCGTCGAGTAGAATAACCTTGCAAACAAAAAGCTCGATCGGATATCATTAAGTGCCTAATTCGAACACATACGACTTTCCAATAATGGAATCTAGTGGATTTGATCCAGTGTTTCGGATCCATTCTTTCAAAATAAAAATGTTTCAATCAAACACTTAATGATATTCGATCGAGCTAATTTTTTACATGGTTATTATACTCGACAAGCTTTACGAAGTGAACGTTTTTGATCATCAGAGCGAGACCGAAGCGGGCCCCGCAAGGCCGGGACAGCACAGCACTGTGTTGTCCCTTAAGGGCACAACATGGCCCCTCGATCTTTTGCAAAGTTAGTGGGTAAAAATTAATATATTTTTTATTTTATTCCTGAAAGTAGATTTTATTTGAAAAATTAGTGGGTAAAACTATAATGATAATGTCTCTATGGTAGTTAGTATGAAAAATTATAATGAGGATATTTCATTAATAAGTTGGATTTACGAAATGTGACACTTTAAAAGAGACGAAGGGAGTAACTTATAGTGTCACGTATTCATCACAAAATCTCAAACCCTTTGACAAAATCTCATTAGTTTTTGCATTTGTTAATTTTGCATTGAGTACTTTTTTTAAAAAGATTATTAGATTATCTCGACAAAAGGAATCAAAATAATAAAAATATATATGTACCAAACTAATTCTTTTTTAAATGATAATAATAAAAATAATCAAAAAGTCTGTCTTTTTACTTTTTAGATTTCTCTCATCGAGACATTCAATAATCAACACATAATTGATGTAAAACCAACAAAGACGATTTTTTTTTGAACATAAAAAAAAAAATCCAATGGGAATATTAAGCCAAAACGGGCCTAAGTTATATATTTTAGATTTTTTAACTGTTGTTATTTTACCAAAGAAAAAGGCGATTTGTTTGTTTGGTTACCGATATTTAATTGACCTAATTTTTGGGAAGTTGTTGCTCGCATCTAAGAGCATCCACATCAAAAACGCGACTTCTCCTTCAAAGTTAGAATAAAGAGGAAGTCGTCAAAATCTCACTTGCATCAGCCTCTTCCACTCCATCGCTACTTTGCAATTTCCCTTAACTTTGTTACAGTGCCTCGTTTTTTACTATTCATCCAACTATCTATTGTTTTACTTACTCCGTCCGGATTTAATTGTCCATAAGTCTATTCTAACCGGCTAAAAAATAGGTTATATCTTTGAATCCGTAATGAATTTCATATCGAATATGGATTTTGTTTGATAGATCTCGATTAGTTCTATAATACAATATTTTCGAAATCACGTAAAACATTATAAATTGAAAGATATAATCTATTGAAAAATGACACGAACTCCAAAAAAGGACCATTAAATCCGGACAGAGGGAGTATTATTTATTTAGGATCTGCAGAGTAGAAACTTGATTATGAAAGTTTTAAAGACAAAAATTAATTATGACATTTTAAGATAAAATAATCAGAAACATAAGATCTTCACATGTTCAAACGGATTACAAATTGGAGTACTTAATTTTTTGAAACTGTTTATATAGTAAACAATATGGTTAAAAAATTAAGTGCTCCACTTTTAATTTTTTTGAACCAGTACAAAGATTGTATTTTTTTAATCATTTTATCGTAAAGGGTCATAATTAATTTTTAGTTTTAGGGCTCTTATAATCAAGTTTTTGTTCTACAGGGTCCCAAATAAAGAGCAGATACTTAATTATGAGAGCTCTAGAGACAAAATTTAATTATAACCCTTTAGAATAATATGATTAGAAAAATAAAATTTTTGCACCGATTCAAAAAGATAAAAAATTGGAGCTCTTAATTTTTTTAATAGACCGCTATAGAGTATTACATTTGAGAAAAAAAAAAAAATAACATCTCAATATTATTTTGGTAGAAGAAGGAAATAATATTAAATAGACACAAATTAGAATAGAGAGTTTGATACATTATGCATTTTAAAAGTAACTAACTAAAATAATTAAATGACATTTTAAAATATAATTTAGTTTGAAATTTGTAGAGACCGGTGCGGATGCACTACTTATCTCCAAAGGGCAAATGGGGAGCACAGTAGACTGCTATGCAGGGCCCGGTCCGTAATTTCAAACCCCACCCACCCACCCACCCACCCGACCAACCCACCCATCCCTCAAATTAGAGTAGAGTAGTTTATATTTTTCGTGCTATTTCTAAAAATAAAAGAAAAAACTCCAAAATAAAATAGCCCTAGCAAAGGGCGCCGGAGCCGGAGAGAGAGAGAGAGAGAGAGAGAGAGAGAGAGAGAGAGATGACGAGGGGAAAGCAGAAAATCGAAGCGCAGAGAAGAAACGAGGAGAAGAATCAGAAATCGAAAGGGTCTCAGTTTGAGGCTCGTGCGGTCGCCCTCAAAGTCAGTTGTCCCATCTGTAAGGTTGCGTCTATGATTCTACCCGCTTTCCTTCTGTAGCATATATGTATTCGTTGAATTTTATTTGATTTGGCTATATGATTATTCAGATCGGGCTATATGATATCTAGGGCATCGAAATTTGCCAATCTATTTTGTGTGTGCGTATCAGGATTTCTCTAGGATTCCTAATTAAAGCGGCAAACTTTTTTTGATAACTCAGGCGCCCAGGCCAACTTACGCACACGCCTTGACTAATCTTGGGGGTCCAATCCCACCGTCCACTCACGGGGAGCCCAATTAAAAGCCGGAGCTCCGTGTGGACTGGCCCCTGGGTTTCAAACCTATAAAAGTGGCAAAATTGTTCTTAATGGTTCGATATTTAGGTTCCGTGGAGGGTTCTTCACTTCTTTGAGGATAATAACTGAGAAGATGGAGATTGCAAATGGTGTAGTAATGGGAGTTGTAGAGGCCGTCGTAGGGTGAAGAGCGAGGCTGGGGTTGGCTGTTTTAGAGTGGATGGCAGTGAAAGCGCTAGGGTCTTTGTGTCAAGAGTGAAGGAATCAATACTAGCATAGCAACTCTTCCTTTATAGGACTGAGAGGGACCTGTTGGGATAGGGTCAGGACTCTCCTAAGGCTGATCTGATAAGCTTCATATTAATTCCAACATATTCTAAAGCTTACCTTGTATTTCTCGAGATTAGTGTCCTGCCAGGTTAAGCCCAAGAATGTAGCCAATGCAAGTTATGTTGAGTGGCTCACACTGACCTATCCTCAAAACCCAACGATCCCCTGTGCTTAGCCACCAAACCACATGTGTCCCAATGTCCTGGAGTAGGTTCCCGTGGCACTGCCATCTTGGACAAGGGACTGTGTTCGAGCCGGATCGACACAAGAGTTTCTTTGATAATTGATTTTCTCCAGGAGGGCTTAACAGACGAGCTCTTGAGACCATATTGGGTCGAGCAGCCAATTCGATGTGACTTGAGCCCATCTCCAAGCGGGCTTTAGACTTTAGAGTTGGGCTCACGAGACCATATCGGGTTGAGCAGCCAATTTGATGCGACTTGGGCCCATCCAGGTTGGCCCATCCCTCAAGTTTAGACCACGATCTAATAACAGCTTTTAACATCGTCATTCTTGATTTTTACCTCTTCTACAGGTTCAAGAGCGAATTTAGGTCTAAGACAGGCTGGCCATGCCAGTTGAATTGAAGCTTCTTGTTGGAAAAAATGTTGATAATAATCTTGTTTTATTTATTAGGAACTGAAATACATACACTACTTATATGCTTCAATTACTTTTTCGTTGTTTAAGCGCTTTATATTTTGGAATTTCTATATCGTATTGTTGACTGTGGAAGATGGAGCTCAACAGTTGTTTGTATGCATACAATTACAATTACTCCCTTGTCAGTTTCCCTAACGATTATGTTATAGACCAGGTGCATAATTCACATTTAAGTGGGTTGTAACAGATATAGTAGCTTTTGGAAAGTGTGTGAGCACATTTCTATTTATCTATTCTGATATATAAAGAGAGCATAAATAGATGTATACTTTTTTTAGAGGCTGGCTCACAGTTTTGATTTCAAAAATTTCTACAAGTTTCAACTGCCAGCATTCGTAGACAGTTAGTAAATTATTTGAGTAGATAAGGACACATATAAACTAACTACAATACACTATCTTCCCAACATCTCACAGTTTTTTTCCAAAATTCAAGTGCCCCTCGATTCTTACTGCCAATGCATGACCGCTTTCCCACCTCTTCCTCCATGCTCAATGTAGCCATATAGGTATACTGAAGAAACAATAGATATAGAAAGAAAATATGCATTTGAATGCAGAAAGAATGAGATTACGAAGGAGAGTTATAAGAACAAGAAAGTACAATTTGCTTGCACTCTTCCGTGATGGAAGTATTCATTTTTGCAGGTTATCATGGACATTCATAATTCATTGTCTTCTACTAAGTGTCTTCCGTAAGACTTGATCTCATCTGATAGTAAATGTTATGCCATATGCAAATTATCTTTGCATCAGGATATCGATTTATTTATATATGTGATTTGGATACTGTTGTTTCCATTTGTCAGAACCAAGCATTACTGCTATAAATTTTGCCCTCGCATCGCCTATGCCCCGACTTCCAGTGTGCATTACGTATTCGTGTGCCGTGAGTTCTGCAAGGACGCATCTCCTTGCAATTGTGGCTGGTACTTGGCTCTAAAATCCATATCTTCCATACTCATTATGAGCCCTAAGGTACTTTAAAATTCGTTTCAACATCCCTAAAAGCTAAGAAGCACAATTACGGATACGGACACAAAAATGACACGATACAGAAACGCGAATACGCAGGACACGCGCATGTTGGACATACGTTCAATTACATGCATCCTTATATTGTTACACATGTATACCACCACAAGTCTACGTCCCATATTATATCGTAGATAAGATACCGTAGGATATGAAGAATCTAAACTGATATGTGGCCCAGCCGCTCTAGAAATTCTGAATAAATAGGGCATGAGTATGGTTTGGAATCCCCAATAAATCCTTACAAATTATTATTTTTCCAACTTTGTATATCATTGGGTTTATGTCAATTCTAAATTTTTTAATAAACACATGTCAGCATGTATCCAAGAAGTGTTGATCACATATTTTTTTCTTAGAATAATTATTTAAGGCTAGAACGCACCTAGGTGCAAAAGTCTGTTGGGGTCTAGGTGTGAGGCGCAAGGTGAGACACACCTTGATGAGAAAAGAATAGGGAAAATAGTATAAATAACTAAAACAAGTACTTTGAATAAAAAACAATATGGCAGTTTGGTGAACTTTATGTTACCATGTTATAGGAGAGATTTTAAGATAAGAGATTCATATATAATCATTAAAACATGAATACAAATCTGGCAATACGTCTCGTATATAGAATCCATATATGTAAGTGGAATACAAATAATTCATACCGCTTTCTTAACTACTAGTGAGTAATGCTAATTGTTATATTTTCGCCCCAATATATCATTCTAGAGAGAGAGAGAGAGAGAGAGAGATGTCGATTCAGGTTAGGTCAAAGTCAGCTGGTTCTGTGCACTCCAGAAATGTCGATTAGGGAGGTTACTCGATTAGGGTTTTCATGTTTTTACCCCTATTTTATTGTACTTCTCTTAGCTGGTAAAGAGGCGCGCCTTTCTTGTGCCTTTTGCCTTCAATTGATGCGTGAGCCTCTGAGCCTTAGCTGCACCTATGCATTGTTGCCCCGCCCAACCTTCTTGAAGCACCAGTCACGCACCTAGGTGCACATTTGATAACTATGGTTCTCAGTCAATGAAACCAATGAATTCGAATGAAGATTGTTATTGTCGAGGTATGGACAAAAGATAGTATCGAACACGTTTCCGAGAGTGTTTGAGGAGTGTCGAGGTTGGACACGGACACCTACATTCTTTTGAGAGATCTTGCGTCTTAGATTAAAAGGATATGATGTCTGGATTGACCAGTAATATCTCCATGTTGGATCTGTTTTTAAGGGACGACCTACTTGGTCCATCCTGTTCAGGTTAATGCTTCTGTGATCTTACTTCCAAATTTTCAATAACTGCAAATTGTCTTCAATTGACAACATATTGGACATAGCCAGTTAGAATGTATGTTCATAGAACCCAAGTTGAAAACACTCTTGGAATTAAAGAATTGGAGTCTGATTGGGTTTAGAAGCGTTACTGTACCTTTCTAGACTCGTCCCAAAAAAAGTACTGTTCTATTTGGGAAGGACCTTTCATAAGCACACTGGTCCAACCTAGCTTGTCAAGTGGTTAGACATGAATGTTTGAGCTTAATGTTAGCTCGTGCAATGCTCAAATTAAGTAAATTAAGTAGGATCCAACCTTGTGGAGCTACGTGTGTAAAGCACTATACATGGCTCGTCCTGGCTGTTTGCAGCCTCACAAGCGTTTGCATTTTGTATAGTGCAGATGGAGTGAAATGTGTAACGTTTTTTAATTTTTTTATATCTGAAATGTGTTAACTCTATGCAACTATTATTGTATGATGCTTCTTGCCACCATCAAAGTCATATTGAATTCAAAGCAAAAAGAGACAATAAAGAAACAAAAAAAACATAAGTAAACATGGTAATTAAGTAATAAAAAATTAAGGATGATATCGTAATTTTGAGGGGCACCCCTTGAATTTGAGTTTTTTGGAATTGCAATTACTGTATCTCCTTATAAAGTTAAAGTTCCCCAAAAAGGGGCTCTGTTTTTTTGGTGCTATTTAGATAGACTTATTGGAGATTAATACTCATTGAAGAAGTCAGGTGTGTTTCGTTGAAACCTTATAAAGGGTCTTGGCTAGTGTTGGAGATGCAATGTTTTCTGGTCAACGCTTTTGTTCCATTACTTCTCCTTTTCTGCTTTTTATAAAACACGCTCACTATTGTAATCAGCCAGTTATGCTGCAAGTTTTCCTTCATTGATGCCGCACAATAATTCTATATTCTCGTGTGTTCTATCATTTTTTAGAGCTTTCGCATGCTCCTGCCTTCATTTGCTGCTCTTGTTAGTTGCATAAAACTATGAGTAAGCTCTGGAAATGTAATGGTTTTCAGGCACAGCTAGCTAATCAAAATCAGCTTGTTGATCACTATGCCTCCAAGCATCCAAGAGAGAATCCTCCTGCTAGCAGTTCACAATGACCTTTCAGTTCACTGGTAAAGCTGCTTCCATGTGTTTCTCTGTGTGTCATAATGTATAATGAAAGGTCATATATCTGTACCTAGATCACCAGAGAATCTCTTCCCGAAGAATAGATTCTTGCTTTGACTCCTTTCAAGGGATTGTGATGGCATGGCCTTCGTAGAGTACTTGTTCATGCAAATTCTGTCTGCTTTTGAATCCCGGACTTCTTTGAGGATTTACCAAGTGAAGGAAGTTTAAATGAAAACGAAAGAAATAAATTTAGCTCCTTCACGTCATTATCTTCTTCTCGGTTCCTTCACCTTTTCCATTCCCTCCATAAAACTCTCTAAAAGTACATGATCCAAGCACAATTTAAGTCGATTTCGCAAGAGGAAGGTTTGCATTCCGCATGGATTGTCCCCTGCGATGCAGAATCAAATGTCAACTTTTGCTATGGTGCTATGTCATTAACATGTTCTCCCTTGTGTTATCCAGAGTCAAATTTCATGGGTCTGGATGGATCATTGATTCTGTACAGTGGGTCTGTTTGATCATGGGTTGAACGAGAGATTTATGGAGGATAAAAAAGAGTAAAATGTTAATGAATAAGAAGATTCTCTACAAATCCAGGATGGCACAGCCTAAAGGTGCCATGAGGGGGGTGGGTGGGGGGTGGGGCGGGGGCGCAAGTCATTGTATGGTTCCTAGTGGTGCTTGAGGTTTGTTTGGAACTTAGGGAAAAAAAATTGAGAGGAAACAAAGGAGAAAATTAAAATATAAAAAATAAAATTAGAACTTTAAGAATCAGGCACAGTGAATTTTTCCTTCACAGTATCTTCGAAGTTTCCTTTTCCATTCCTTTCGTTTCTTTTCCCTTCTTTTCCTTAATTTCCAAACAGGCCGTAAATCATATTTATGGATATCTGGAAGAATTTACAGAGCAAAAGAAAAAATAACGGGCAAAGTGAAGAATGATTCTTATCGTTTTCCTTATCTGGTTATCATTGTATTCCTTTTTATATTCCTTGTTCATTTTTTTTGCCCCTTAACCATATCTCTCCACAAATTATGAATCACACATAACCTTCAAAGAAAAGAAGAAAAAAAAAACCCTTAGCTGGTTGAATGTACCAAACTTTGCTATTGTGGTTTGGAGAATATTTTTGTTGCTTGTCTGTATTTATATAGCTTCTTAATTGTTACTAGTTTTTTATTTTTTCAAATGAAATGATTTTACTATAGAGCATGGTTGCATCATTTCCGGGCGAAGGCGAAAGCCACACTTTGGTCAGAACAGCGCTGCATGGCCTGTGTGGTTTTTGTTGGACTCTTATTTAAAAAGTGATAAAATTGATTTTTGTAATCTATTTTTTAAAGGGAATTGATTTTTTCACTCCCTTTTTGTTAATGTCACTCCCTTCTCTCACAAAACAATTCATCTAATAAGACACAAAGGAGAGTGACATTAACAAAAATGAGAGTGGCAAAATCATTCCCCTTTTTAAATTCATTTGAATTTACAATATTGCCTTCTGAGTGTGAAAATTTGAACTAAGGAAAGGATGATATTTGTTAAAAAAAAGGTAACATGGTAAATTGATATGAATAAATATAATAAAAAAAAGTGCAGATATAGAAGAGGAGAGTGTGAGGATCACATATCACTTTCCTAACTGTGAATGGATTTTGAAATGGGGAATCAAATTGAAATTTGAAAAACAGAAAATGAAAAGGAAAAAAGTTGGTAACCAAACATTTGGGACCATTCGGATCAAAAAAAAAAAAACATTTGGGACCATGGTTTACTTTCCTTTGAAGCATAAAATACTCACATGCAAACTCTTTATTCACTTTCTAAGACAGGAGTACTATAGTAGGTGTAGTATCTCTGCATAGGAAAAGTATAAATTTCAATGGAGCATTAAATGCGGCCGCCATTCTGCCATCCATTACAGGTTCAACTTTCTAAAAGTAGGAGTAGAACCACAAGAAACGAGGGATTAGGAGTAATGCCGTGTGTTACAAACTATGCTCTTTGCGGATAAAAAAAAAAAAATTTATGCTCTTTTTTTCAGAAAGACTAGGTACACCGCATGGAATGTGGTGACCGGTCCACAGCACGGCTATTGGGGTTCATTTCGGGTTCTATAAAAATATAAAAAAATATTTATAAATTTTAAGATAATATTTTATAGGACCCTGTAAAAAATCAACTTCAACGGATATCGGTAGATATACTTTTTGAATTTATAAGGGTGAAAACTGCGAAACTGAACAGTTTCGTTCCTACAAATTTAAAAAACATATCTACCGATATCTGTTGAAATTGATTTTTTACAAAGCCCTATAAAATAGTATTATTTTAAAATTTATGAATATTTTTCTGTATATTTGTGAGGTCTGGAATGGGCTCCAATAGCTGTGCGGTGGACGGTCACCGCACCACACATGCGGTGGTCGTAGTCTGGCTCATTTTTTTTCTGCCATCCATTACAGGTTCAACTTTCTAAAAGTAGGAGTAGAACCACAAGAAACGAGGGATTAGGAGTAATGCCGTGTGTTACAAACTATGCTCTTTGCGGATCAAAAAAAAAAAAATTTATGCTCTTTTTTTCAGAAAGACTAGGTACACCGCATGGAATGTGGTGACCGGTCCACAGCACGGCTATTGGGGTTCATTTCGGGTTCTATAAAAATATAAAAAAATATTTATAAATTTTAAGATAATATTTTATGGGACCCTGTAAAAAATCAACTTCAACGGATATCGGTAGATATACTTTTTGAATTTATAAGGGTGAAAACTGCGAAACTGAACAGTTTCGTTCCTACAAATTTAAAAAACATATCTACCGATATCTGTTGAAATTGATTTTTTACAAAGCCCTATAAAATAGTATTATTTTAAAATTTATGAATATTTTTCTGTATATTTGTGAGGTCTGGAATGGGCTCCAATAGCTGTGCGGTGGACGGTCACCGCACCACACATGCGGTGGTCGTAGTCTGGCTCATTTTTTTTTGGTAATGCATGGTGTGTCTAGCCAATTTATACGCATCTCAGACTAATTTTTACACCCTCTTCCACAGTCATTTCACATGTTTTTTTGCATGAATTGAAGTGATCTCAGTAATCATTGACAAAAAAAAAATCAAACCTGAAATTTTAAAATTCAACAAACACCTAAATTTCAAGTTAAAACCATGTCAACCCTTGGTTCATGAGTCACAAACGTACAAATTAAAGAAGGAGAAATCTACCTCCCTGTAAGTGGGTCCTTACCTTTTTACTACTTTTGTACGTTTCTGAAAGCATTTTGGCAGGTAAACGGTCTCCTTTTTAAATGACGGAAACAACCCTCCTTTCAGTCATTTACCTTCCCTCATTTTCCTCCGAAGTTGCTAGGATTTATATTTAAGGGCCTGTTTGGACGGAGTGAAAACAGGGGGGTAAAAATAAGAGGGGGTGAATGGGGTGGGGCTCACCGTTAAGCCGGTGTTTGGAAACGAAAATTGCAGGGGTCTTAGTTTTCACCCCTTCTTCTTTTTCACTCATTTCAGGGATTCTCGGGTATAATTTTTGGGCACCCTTTGACCTCCCCAAATTTAATCCGGCTTTAGAGGGAGGAATTTGGACGAAATTACCCTTGCTTATCCCCTTTCTCCAACCCGAAAAACTCCTTATTTAATTTCAGGACTCTCTTAGGGTGCTCATTAAAAGGTCTTAGAACAAAAAATCCATTATGACCATTTAAGATAAAATGATCAGAAAAATAAGATCTTCGCACCGGTTCAAATGGATTGAAAATTAGAACACCTATTTTTTTTACACTATTTATATATTAAAAAATATAGTTAAAAAAATTAAGTGTTTCAATTTTCAATCCGTTTGAGCAGGTGCGAAAATCATATTTTTTAATCATTTTATCTTAAATAGTCATAATGGATTTTGGGCTCTAAGGCCTTTCAACGAGCACCCAAAAACTCCTTATTTAGTTTCAAAGCTCTCTTAGGGTGCTCATTGAAAGGCTTAGAACCAAAAATTCATAATGACCATCTAAGATAAAATTATCAGAAAAATAAGATATTCGCACTGGTTCAAACGGATTGAAAATCGGAACACTTAATTTTTTAACTATATTTTTTAATATATAAATGGTGTAAAAATGTTTTTTATTATAAAATTTTTAGAATAGACATTTTTTAATATTGAAAATTGAATTTATATACTTATTTTAATACGTAATCAAACTTAACACTGCACATGGACAAAATAGTCATTTGATAGCTTTTCCCACCATCCACCCTTCTTATCCCCCCCATTCTATAAACCATCCAAACAAAGTCAAATTTTATCCCCCTATTTAATACTCCATCCAAACCACATACTATTTTATCCTCCCTTCATAAACCATCAAAATTAATATTCCCTACTATTTTATCCCCCCTTCATATTTTTTACCCTTAATTTTTTACCTGCATCCAAACGGGCCCTAAGGGGTGTTTCCACTAATAAAAAAAGGGTATAAATTTAAAGCATTTTACCATTTTATTTTTACTAACAAAAAAGTTTCAGGATTTTACCATCTCGTTTTTACCAACAAAAAATATTGTCAATTTTTTTTTTGCTACAGTAACTTTACTCGTAAACTCATCAACAATTTATTTACTACTGGAAGCACCTACCAACTTCTCAACTATAAATAAAAATCTACTACAAATTTTTTACTACTTGAAACACCCCTATATTTTGTTTTTGAAGGATCTGAGTTCAATTTGAAAGACTTTTGCACAAAATGATGGCAGGAATGGCTAGTTGGGGATTAACTTTATTTTGTTTTCAAAGATCACAACTCAATTAAGTTGTAGATTTTTGCAAAAATAGTAATAATATGGGTAGTTGAGAAGTAATTTTATAAAGGAATTAAGGTAAACTGTTTATGCATATTGAGGGTTGTTTTGGATATCCAATTGTAAGTTGAATTTGATTATATTTTTCTTTTTATATTTGTATGTGCCTTGCTGCTGATGTCGGAAACATGAGATTTTTGTATGGATTTAAAACCTTTGATTAGTATAAGATTTGGTGGTTGTTCATATTTTATGCATTTTTTGATTTAGTTTTGAAAGAATCACTCTTAAGGGCAAAAAGCAGCCGATAAATACAAAGAGAAAAGGATAAAAGTAAACCCCGAGGGGTTGGCATAGTGGGTAAAGTCTAAGACGGTTTGTTACCTCCAAAGGTCTCGAGTTCGAATCTTCACAAGTGCTATCAATTTTTCTGAGGCGGTGAGATTAGGCTCCCAGAATTAATTGAAATGCGCATAAGGTAACATAGACACTTGAGTTATTAAAAAAAGGGACAAAAAGTAGCCATGAATATTTTTAAAAAAAGATAAGAAGTAGCCATGAACTTGCAAACAACAAAAAGTAGAGGTGAACAACGACGGGCAACGCAGGCATTTAAGAAAAGTAGAAAGTACATCTGACATGTAAAAACACAAAAGTTTAGTAAGGGAATAAGAATGTGACATGTGGATTTTATATTATAAAGTAATAAACATTTGTATTTTTTATTGTCAACTCAATGAGTTATAGAGGGGCCGATTAAAGAAACAGAAGACAATGAAAAATCATGTTAAAGTTGAGGTCCCATTGATGTTGGAAAGACTAGAATAAAATATGGAAGAAGACTAAGAGCAAGTACACCAGCCTAGCAAAATCACCTTTTGTAGCTATTTTACCGAAGACAGACACGAGAACAAGGATACAGCAGCTTTGGCAAACAGGGAGGTATTTTCCCTTTGTGCACTGTAGCTCTCCAGGTTTACCGGAGACTGTTCACAAGGTATCCACTAAAGTATTTTTTTTTTCTCTCCTCCCTACCACTCTCTCGTTCTTTCTCTCTACCACACAGTATGCCAACGATCGACGATGAAGAAAAGTTTGGGATTTGGGTTTGAAGTGATGATCGGTGTCGATCTTCACCGGCAAGGTCCGGCGACCTCAATCTCACCTGGCTTGCTCCGGCGACCTCCACCGCGACGACGGCAGTATAGACAGGCTGAACGAAGCATATCCATAGCCATAGGGGTGTGTGTGTAGAAGTATATGTATCTATCGATAGGGTGTGTGTGTGTGTATATACGTATGTATGTATGCTTGTATAATATTTTACGAGTTTTAGGTGGATTGAGGGAAGATGATAGAGAGACTGGTGAAGGGTGAGAGGAAAAAGTAGGTAGGTAGGTAAAACATAAATTTGTACTTTTTGAGTAGGTATTTTTGCTATTCTCTGTGTACATGCTCTATGAAAAGTGCATCGGTTTCTTCCTATTCCGTGTGACACTCCGCTTTCCGATGGCCGACGGTACTGCAAGATGGCAGGCTCCGTCCGGACGGGAGGGGGCAAGTCCTGGTTTATAAGAAAAGATTCCTCTTACTTGTAGAAGGTGTTTTAAAATCGTGAGGATGAGCCAAAGCGCATAAAAACTTTACAGTTAAGCGTACTCATCCTGGGGTAGTTCAGGGATGGGTGACTTACTGGGAAGTCTATGAACTTTGGACATCCAAAGCCGGATAATATTGTACAAAGATGGAGCGGGTCGTTACATTTCGGGCGGCTCATCCCTAGGAAAATGCTACACAAGAAGTTTTACTTACTATTTTCTTTTTAATATAGGATAGGAAAATGCCAAAACTAGCCTACTTGGCTTTTGTTAATGTTGGAAAAGTATGTGGAAATGTTTATGAAAAGTTACTAATTTGGATTGTGTAAAAATGTACTTAAAAGTGTAAAGAAATGTCACTTTCTTAGCTTATAGATAACTCAACAAGCAGTCAATAGAAGAATCCTTTCATATAAACTCTCTCCATCCAAATTTGTTTGTCTATTATATTATATTCCAATCTATAATGGCGTTTAGGATGTTGAAAACTTTGCATAGTAGAATTAATCAATAACTATTAAACGAGATTCATATTACATATGTTGGAGATTCGTATGAGAAGATGTAAGCAATTGAAAATTGGCAAAATCAACAAATATTAAGAGCATCATCAATGGCCTAATCAAAATCAAACAGTTGCTAAGGATATGAGTGTTTGCTCAAATAAATACTCATATTGGAATAACTAAACTTAACAAGCTCCTAGCAATGAACCATTTTTTGACCATTAGATAACCAAAATTAGCAATTTTTTGTCAATAATCATTTAGTGAACCCCACATATTTTCAATCAAGTACATCCATCATTACAGAAAAACCTTCTCTCTTTTCAACAAGGTTTTCAAAATTTTAAAAAACTGTTTTCATTGAAAAGAAAAAACAGTTTTAAGAAGAAAAAAGAAGGCTATTTACAAAAACACTTTTTGAAAAAACTATATATACACAAAACTGTTTTTTTAAATGTTTTTACAAAAAACAGCTTCTTTTTTTTCAAATTTTATTCTATTTTTAAAATTGTTTTTTCAAAAAACTGTTCTTTTTTAAAGAACTGTTTTTTCAGAAACCGTTTTCCTTTTAAAACTTTAAAAAAAATTCAAAAACTTTTTCTATTTCAAATAAATCGTTTTTACTAGTTTGAAAACTATGTTTAAAAAAACTATTTTCTATGTTCAAAATTTTTAGTTTTTTTGTAGTTTGAAAAGGTAATGTAGCAAATTTTGATTATTTAACTTTGATTATGTCACTATAAATCTCTATATTGCTTAACCTTAGCAATCCCTTACAAAGAACAAAAAAATTGTTAACATAATATTTTCCAATATTATGTTGTGAAGAAAAACGAAAGATGTATTATTTATTGTATTCAAATCATAACCTAGCACGCCTTTACATAGACTACAAGACGCATAAAAAGAAAATACGCATAATAAGGAAACTTATACTAACTAGGAGACATAATAATAAAGCTTAGAAAATAATATTTTTTAATATTATGTTAACATCCCACCTCAAACTCAAGTAGATCTACCAACTTGAATTTGACAAAGCCAAAAGAAACCAGGAGCAGCCAAGCCAAGAGAAATAAGAAGCAGCCAGGGAAGAGAAACGGCCAGAAGAGCCAAAAACAGCCATGATAGTAGAGATTTGAAGTAAAATCCGAGTGCAAGAGCCAATTACATATTACTACGTGTGCCCGGCGGACTGCAATGAAGTATAGCCTGCCCGCTGAAAGCGAAAATTCTACAAGGCCTAGATCTTATAGCTCTAATACCATGTGAAGAAAAAACAATATAGATGTTTTATTGATTGTATTCAAACCATAACCCAGCACGCCTTTATATAGGCTACAAGACGCATAATAAGAAAACTTAGACTAACTACGAAACATAATAATAAAACTTAGAAAATATGTCAACATAATTTTTTTTAATATTATGTTAACAAAAAATAATGTGACAATTTTTGGTTAACGAAAGAAACGAAAAATGCCGTGAGTTACAATCAACGTTCTGGTCAACACCCCAAAAGACAAAAAAATACTACTCCAACAAAGAAAAATCACATTAAAGGTGAGGTCCCATTTGATGCGGAAAGAATAGAATAAAACACTGGAGAAAAGTTCGAATCTCGAACCGGTTCCATCTCAATCCGGCCGGCTCATCCTCGGCAAGACATGAACCGCCACCGCCTGAAACCCAACCGGCACATCCAAAACTCCACACACTCTTGCCGGCGACGCAACCACATCCACCACCACAATCCCGCCGCCGCTTTCGACGACGCACACCCTGCCGCCGCCTGCCGCCATCTGCTCCGCCCCAACCAGCCTCTCCTCCGCTAGTATCTCCTCCCACCCATCCGCGCCCGCGTCGTACTTCCTCAGCACCCCCTTGGTCTCGTCCACCGCGTACAGCGTTTCCTCGTCCATCGCCGCCGCCGGACCCCGCCACCCGGATATCATCCCGTCTGGCATCTCGGACCAGTCGTCGGCCGCCACGTCGTAAATTACACCTTGTTTGGCCGAACCGCCTTTCACGTTCACCATACAGAGCTTGCCTCTCCAGCCGACAGCGTCGATTGCTTCTCGACTGAATTTCGCGTCCCTCATTGGTTCCAGTTTCTCCCATTTCCAATTTCTTCCTGTTTCATCAAAAATAAAAATTAGAAAAATAATTCCCGTAAAACGTTTTTTTTTTTTTTCAGAAACAAAAAAGAAAATTGTAGATTAAGGATTGTTCTTCCTAGATTATCTAGTATTTTGGGCAATACCATACAAGGGTATTTGCTTTGGTTTTAATTGGGCTTTAACCGGTAGACAACGAGACTGATTCAGGATTGGTTGAGCTGCGTGTAAGCTGGACACGATACCTAAGCTACGCATGCTGTGCACGTAGCACAGCTCATACCTATGCTATTGAAATAAATTAACAAAAATTCTGAAACCACACTACACAATCAGTTCCTGTGGGTGTGTAAATAAGTGCAAGAGTTGGTGTGGTTCAAAACTTATTGAAAAATTAATTTGTTTGATGCTTTATTCTTTTATGACGAAGGAATCATCCCACTAACTAGACCATCCATAGAACGTAAACCTCTGAGCGATCCGAAGCAAATCATCGCCTCGAGCCACCAGGTAATTCGTGGTTCCAACCCTGTTGAGGAGTCGAACCCTGCCCAATACCCGGCAAGAGCCCTTCCCTGGGGCAAGGGAAAAAAAAAAAACACTAATAAAACGAGAGGATCCTGTTTCGCAGAAATACGCACCGTTACTTCTGTGGCGGACGGAATTGTTACTTCCAAGGTCCCACTTCTCAACGGATCGAGCAACATCCGGAGCGTAGTGGGACCCGATCCCACTCGCCACGAACACCGTGCTGCGCGATGTGCCGGCGGCGCACCACCGGCGCGGCGTATCAATAGGGGGACCGAACCCCCAACTCCGCGAAACCGGGTCGAACACGAGCGGGCGGGGGAGTGCCGGAACGAGGTTGTCGGCGGTGGCGGCGAGGAGGACCAAGTTGCCCGAAACCGACACGGATTGGATGGGCAAGTTTCGGGACAAGAAGGAAGGGTGGCGAAGCACCGGGCGGAGAGGCGGGTGGGGAGGTGGGGGCAGGGCTTGCCAATTATCCGACGATGAGACGGGATCGAGGGTGTATATTTCAAGCGGGCGGTGGGATTGGGATTGGTCGGGCAACACGAGAGCGTAGAGAGAGAGGAAGGGAAGGAAAGAAGGGGAGTAGAGGAGGCGGCGCCACGAGCGGCAGACGGAGTAGAGAGTGGCGGGGCGGTGGACTAGAGACAGGATGAGTTGGGCTATGTGGTCGGGAAGGCCCGGTAACAACGGCTGGTGGTCAGGCTCACATCGGTCTGTTGTTTTATGGCGCTTCGTCGTGGGTGTGGAAGAAACTGTAATTGCTGTGCTTGGAATGGGGGCTTGGGCCATCTCTTCCATTGGGAGGGAAATGGAGAGAGATGTAGGCTTTTTAGGAGTTCCTTTAAGAGGAGGAGAGTTGTTAAAAATGGAAAGGGTTGTGTGGCGTTATCTTATATTGGGAGGTTTGAAAGCGTACATGAAACTCATCCATAAAGATGTACATAAAAAGAGAATGGATGGCTCATCTTCACAATGCTTCGATTCTGAACCGTCCATTGTAATTTTATGTATACTTTCATGGATGAGTTTCGTGTACCTTACCATTTTCGTTGTCTTGGGGTTAGCTTCCCCTCGTACCTCAATCCACCATACCGCTCCATACTCTCTTTCTGTGGGCCTCCTTTCCTTACCCGTGTTAAGAGTCCAAACCGTTGATCTTGAACATTCTGCAGAGAAAAAACATTTGTGTAAAAAATAAGTTGGATTTGATACCGATAGATGTGCAAAGAACTCGTATAAAATGAACAGAATAAATTAAAATTGTTTTTGGTCGTCGATTTTATACAAGTGGTTCATGTATCTATTGAGCTTCAATCAAACTGATTTTTAATGGGGATTCCTCTCATCTAGGAAATGTTCGAGATTAGCGATTAGGATTAGTATTTATTTGGGTCCTAAATGGGCCCGAAAATAAAAAAGAGAACATGGTGGAGTATGGTGGATTGAGGCATGAAGGCCCCTTATCTTTTTCTGAGTGTGTAGTTTTTTTATTTTTGGGAAAATGACGGTCAATGACGTGTTTTGATAATTAATACCTGTCAATGACATTTTCTGCATTAACAAATGTTCTCAGCATGTCTTTGGCGGGTATTAATTATCAAAACACGTTCTGGGCCGTCATTTTCCCCTTTTTTTATGTTGATTATGTCTGTGTAGTTAACAGAAAGTCTGTCCACACATACATTTTATGCACAGATTTTGCATAGGTTTTTTTTTTGCGGGACCCACCAGAGCCCAACACGGGTTCCGCACGAATAATCCAAGTCGTTCATTAAATGTAAAACACTTTTTCAAGGGTTCTTGTGAAAAATCAGCTCAATCCGATACCTATAAGTTTTCGATCCAATCAACTAACTTTTCATTGAGATTTCAGAATAATGAAAAGTTAAATGATTGAATCGAGCACTTATAAGCATCGAATTGAGTTAATTTTTCATGGAGACTCTTGAAAAAAATCATTGCATAATCTATGCACTTTTATCTAGCAGCTTTCTTTAGTTTCAATTGTTTCTTTATTGGCTAGGAAATGATGTCAACTGGGAGGATAATAAGTGACACATGTTGAGATTTTTTTCGGATCTCTTTTGGTCGGGCACAAGCTGGTGATGAGAGGCCACCCAATGTCAAGTCTAAAAAGGCAACCATTATCTTTTAGGACATAAGCAAACAAACAAAGGCCACAACTTTTTTTAGGTTTGGTACGATACATAAAGTGAATCTGGACTGTCCATATTGAGTCATGCTAAGAAAAACTTGATGAGAATTCAAGGTCCTCTGTAAAATCACTTGTGTGGATAAAAGAAGGGGCTCGATGTTTGAGGTCTGGCCGAATTCTGTAGTCTCAACGTAAATAGATTGTCTTTGACTCAATCGGAGAGGAGATTGGTTGATATATGCGTAAACCAATCCGAACACATCTGATTGTCCAAAAAAAAAGAAAGGTTCGTTTTAGTACAAGAGATAAATGGGCAAGGACAGATGAATGTAGGCAATAAAGGATGGGGACACCACCCAACTTTTCGAAATTATGGGAACAACTGGGACATCTGTTCAAAAGGCCCTTGCCTTTCCGAAAGGGTACCCTTATCCCGTGGTCCAAATTGGTATTGTTCGAGGCATTAATTGGTGGTTCTTTTTTACTTCATTGCAAATCTGCAACGATCAAATCAAATCATTCATTTTTCAAACTCTTCAAAGATATTAATTACGCCTAAAATAACAAACATCTATCCTGGTTGGTTTAAATTTTGAAAGAATTTAAAAAAAAAATTAATTCAAGGGAGATACATAGAAAAAAAAAAATTAATGAAAACCGTGCATAGGGATATTGAGACCTCAAAATGAACAATATCTATCGCGCGATATATGATTGGTACATTTTTATGTTGAAAAAATAGGGAAAAAAAATGGTAGGAACAATGAATTTGAACCCATTGTGACGAATAAATGTATTTCAAAAACATATCAATTGACATTTTTAACACGGTTGATATTTTTGACGAGTTGTAAAAATTAGATAGTTCTTTTTATCAAATTAATTAAGCTCGGAAAGGTTCTACGAATACCTTGGACATAACCCTTCAGTTCCATCAGCGAATCGGGGAGACTTCTTTTCCTAGTTTGAGCTTAATGAGTTATTGTTAAGGTTCAAAAAGTGTATTGAAATATGTGAAAATTCTATAAAAACGTATTAAAATGTACTATCGAAGAGTACGAAAAATTTAATAAAAGTATGTGTTGTTCTAGTAGGAGTAGATTTCTTTTTTTCTCACGGCCGCCGTCAAATGAAGGATCCATACCTAATACATAGAAGTAATTATATGGTTGTAATTGCACCCCAAAGCCATGAGTCCCCAACCAATCAATACAACTTTCCCCTCACCTAAAAGGCTTTGAATGCCAACACCTAGACTTTCATTAATTTTAATTTTTAATAATGGGTGGTGGCACTGGCACTCCACCGTTATGGGAGACTTGGCCCACCGACTGTCGATGCTGCGACTTCTCCGCTATGAGATTAATGTTTCGTTTAGTTTGGTTTGTGATTTGAGTAGTATTTTTAGATAATAAATGGAGAAAAAAATGAGAGTAATAATTAGAGAGAGAGAGGTGAAAAATGGAGAAAGATAGAGTGAGAAATGATAGTAATGATTAAAAAATTAAAGAAAGAAATAAGAGTAATGATTGAGTTGAGAAATATTTTTTGAGTAAAGTTATAAAGTGACCAAGGTATAAATTCTTTCTACCAGCGGTGGAAAATCTCACTTTTCCACCACCACCACCATCTTTATTAGTCCTATCATGTATTTATTATTGATTAGAACTGTTCATTTTGTAGATTCCACATAATAGTGTATTCATGCAAAAAATAAACTTGATCGGACATTGATAAGAGTATCAAAAATTGAAATTTGTTTTGTAAAATGAATAGTTTATCTTTATTATTATTGACAGAAATCAAATCATCCATTTTATAAAACCAAAATTTAAATTTTGATATATCTATCGACTTCCGATCAAGTTGATTTCATCACCGCCTATTATGGGACATTACATTTATAGAAAAGCGTGTTGTTTTCTGTTTTACACTAAAAGTTGGGGGTCAATATTTTAATTGGATTGAAATCTCAAATTTCTGGTAATGCCATTGTTTCTAAAATGGGAGGTACTTCCTCATTTTCATTAAATAAATTAAAGTAAAGAAAAGGTAAAAGAAAGGTTTAAAATGTAATATTTACTTAAGCTTAAAGAATGAATTAAGATGCTGTGAAAGCTGCTGGGAGCTGAAGTTAAAGGTCTCGGTACCGATATCATGTCAACAGAGGTATCAATACTGAGAGGGTTAGAGGAGCCAGCTTGTTGAGCTCTGTATCGATACCAACTCAGTGAAGGTATCGATACCGAAGGCCTTCGGAGTAGAATTTTTAGGGCATCTTTGAGAATATTCTGTACGAGAATGAGACTTGTATAAATTGCTGTGATGTCACCAAATCCAAACAAGTAGATTTTATTGCATTTCTAGATCTAGGATAGGAATTGAATTACTTTTTGAATTATTCTTGGTGCTCTTCATTTTTTCAGCACTTAAATTTTAATTTTCTGCTTTAAGTAATTTAGTTTTGCTATTATCGCCTTCATTAAAGTTGTAGCTACTCTTTCGATCTATCATAATCTCTAGTTTATTTCAAGTTTTACTATTTCAATATGTTAGCCAGATTTTTGCTTGTTTTTATCTCTCTAGATATGAGTAGTAGTCTTTTAGGGCTTGTCATAGGATGACTAGCACCTTAGAGCATCCACATTGTAATAAGCAAATTAGTATGGATAAGCAAACTTAACAACAATACTAAAAAAATACCTCACATTGTAATAAGCAAAGTTACAAGTCTTTTAGCAAATAACCAAATTCCACCCATTCCATAACCAAACTTAACAACTTTTACCAATAACCAAAACTCAATAATCAAACCCAATAACCAAATTCAAAACTAAAAAACTAAAAAACACCACACATTAGAATCGTCTCATCGAGAAGAACAATTTGGTGTGGTCGGGTGCATGATTAGAACTCGTATGTAATTAGATATAGGTGTATTGTGTATTATGGGAATTTTTTTTATAGGGATGCAAAAATAATCAATGTGGAGGTAAAGTTTGTTAAGTTTTATTATGAACTAAATGGATAATCAAATGCTGACGTGACACATTTTGGTTATTGATTTTGATTATCTCCATTGCGGATGCTCTTATGGCTTGAGTTGACATTATTTTTCTCATCATAAAGTTTGAATATTTGGTTCGAAAATCAATGTTTAGTTCGGGTTTGTTTGTCAAATTGCTAAGGTGTTAGCCTCCTTGATCATGTATAGGCAAGAGCGAGTCTACTTGCTACACATAATGCTTGGAGCTCTATCGCATGAGGTGTTTGCCAAATGAACTATAGAGCTCGCTTGGTAATCAAACCATATATCTTCCAGATTAAGAACCTTAGTTGTGTATCTTAACCCGAGTAAATGAATGAGAAAAGTGATTTGACGTGAGTTATGAGTGTTAGGATCTCCTAGACCTAGCCATCCGTTTTATCATAGTTTAATCTAAGTTGAATTTAACCATTTATTTTTCTACCACTTAAAGTAAAACAAAGTTGGCTGTCTAAAGGCCGAAAACCTTGCTTACATCTACAAATCCATTCAAGCCGTAACAAATATTCCCTTCGGTACGATACTCAGTCTTTCGGATTATTATGCTTATCTCAACGTATTAAACCCTACGCTTTGGGTGCTATTCCATTATACTGTGGAGCTACGAAGCACCTCCACATTAATACCTATCTCATCACACTCTTGTTCTGAAGAACCACTCGATACCTCTTCTTCTTCTTGTTCACTGTCTCCACTCGATTGAGGAGGCAGTGTCGACAAAACAAAATCCGACGACATCTCCTACATGTTCAAGATGGCATCAGAACTCACATAAGGAATGTTCATTAATAGTTCCAGCCGACCAAAAATAAACAAATAAATACTTCACAATTCTTCTATCTCTAAATACTAAAAAGTTGTTCTTAGTTGGGTGAATTGGGAATCTTGAAATCTATGTTCGAAGAACAAAATCAACTAGAAAAACCAATTAGCACAAAATCAACTACTATAATGTAAACAGTGAATGCAGAATAATCGTAGCAACAAAAAGGAATACGTGTAAATTTGGTTAAAACAAATTAAACCCTTAATAACTGAGATAGTGATTTCACTTAGGAATCTAATCAAACAAGAATCACTCAGGAATCTAATCAAACAAGAAATGTTAATGTTTTAAAGCCCTACTATGAAATTTGGGAATTTTAAAAATCTAGGATAAACTGATTTTGAAAAATTTCTCAGCCGTGGCTTAGAATATGAATCGGAGAAACATAAAAGGAAAAACATGACAAAACCAAGAAGATCTTTAGTACACATTATGGCTTAATACTGTATTGGGCAAATTCAGAGAGAGAGAGAGAGGAGGAAGAGAGACCTTGGCGGTTAAGATGGTCGCTGGAGATTTAGTAGCTGACGTGGTGGTCGGAGGTGGTGATTGGGGTCGGCAGCGGGTGGTCGTCAACGCTGGTGGTGACCGGTCTCTCCATCTCCCCCCCCCCCCCCGAGAAACACCGGACGCGCGTTTTTTGTTTCAGACTAATCCTTATTCACACGCTTACGCTTGTGGGTGACCAGCTTATGTGCACCTCGGTCTAATCCCTATTTCCAGACGAGGCCAGCTTATAAGTTTTAGAGGCCGGAAGCGAATCTCTTGAATGAGCATCCCTATATTTTTCATACAAAAGTTGGTCTACACAAAGTTTCATAATAAAAAAATTCATTACCAAAGATTTACCATTACAAATATAAGCATATAGTTGTCCAAAAAATACTATTACAATACCTCAAAATCCATCATTTGAACATTAGTCTTAATTGCATTTTTTTCTGCAAACATACTAGTTAAGTCTCTATAGTTAAGCTGCTTCACCAACATTAGTCTCCTCGCACTTTTTGTGTAAAGGAGACTTGGTGCAAAAAAAAATTGGGCCACAAATACATACATATCTATAGGGGGCTTAGAATTTTGGAAGACCTCATTTTTAGCCTTTTTTGGGAGGCTCGAAGCCCATGCTTCTCTTGCCTATCCTCTCAGGTGGCCCGCTTCCTGTTTACATACTTACGCTTTTGGGTGAGGTAGTCCTGAGAGTTGCTGGCAAAAAGAATCGAACCTAGGACTTTAAGTTGGAGCAAATACCTAAGTTCCCAAATCAAGACTATCAGGCCAATCCTTTCGGGTTGACACATCTTCTAGGGAGAATGGCACGTACATGTTATTTGATTCGCACTTTTTTAAAATACTTTTTTAAGTGGCCTCATAAAAATCAACTTAAATAAATATGTATAAGTACTTGATCCAATCTTCTAACTTTTTATTCAGAAGGTAGGTCAAACTTATGAATGAAATGCTCTAACTTCTGAATGAAAAATTAGAAGATTGACTTTTTACGAGACTATTTAAAAAATTATTTTGAAATTGATCACGATTCCAATCATTTGTGATTTGAGGATCCTACATATATCTGAAAATCCTAACCCCTAATCCACAGCCACAGTCTGACAATTGCACAAAGGTTAGTAGTAGTTTGGCCCCGTTTCAGAAATTTTTTAAAAAAATAAACAGCTTATTTCATACTTTCAAATTCAAAAATAAAGTAAATGAAAAATAATTTTTAAATTTTTTTTGCATCGTACAAAAGATCTCATCGAGATCTTCCAAATAAGATCCATATTGCACATTTTTAGATTTCAATAAGACCATAAGTTTTGAGCTTGAAATTGCTTTTTTAAAAAATAAAGACTTAGGCCCCGTTCCAAAACTAGAAATAAGTACTTATTTTTTAAGAAGGCAATTTCAAGCTAAAAAATTATGTGCTTACATAAATAATTTTCCTACCACTATGGATCTTGTTTGATAGATCTCATTAATATCTTTAATACGGTGCAAAAAAAATTAAAAAATTATTTTTCATTTATATTATTTTTGAGTTTGAAAATATGAAATAAGTACTTATTTTTTAAGAAGGTGTTCTGAAACGGGGCCTTATTTTGGTTTCCGGAACGGAGAATTGATGGAAACCTCTTTTTAAAAATAAAAAAAAAATTGATGGGAACCTTAAGGCATGGAAAGAGTCTTTAATTCGAGAAACTTTTATTGGGCGTGATGTGGATCAAATTCTTAAGATGCAGTTGAGTACAACGGGACAATGAGATAAGCTAATTTGGAAGGCCAATCCGAATGGTAGATTCTCGGTGAAGACTAGTCAATTACACTCAGAGCTAGCGTTGAGTTAAAACTAGCGTTGCAGCCGCTTTAGACCTCTCAAAAATTTTGAATTTGAAGGGCCGCTCCTTTTCATTTTACCCCTCACAATAGTCCAATAAAAGGGCCTCATTTTTAATTTTCGTTTTAGGCCCCTAAAAAGTCAGGAACAACTCTGCTTACACTTTTGCGAAAAAGGGTTTGTAAATCGTAATGATGAAGGGAAGTGGAAAAGGATTTGGCATGCTAATTTAAGACCCCAATGAAGATCAGATTTTTCTTATGGAGATGCTTATAGGACATTCTTCCAGTTAATATGGTGCCTTGGCCTATGGAAAAGTTCCGGTGGATAGTAATATATCCCCAATTTATGGATTGGAGCCAGAAACCGCATCCCATACAATCCTGAATTGCGATCCTGGCGACTAGAGTTCGGCTGCCGTCCCCCTTCCGATTTCATCCGGAAAACATGGCTACGATTCAGTTTGGTGAGATGTGGTCTAATATAGGGTTGCTGAAAATTGTTGGGTCTCTTCGCAACTATCTGTTGGCACGTAAGGACAAGCTCGGAATGCATTGGTTTTCAAAGGTGAGTGGATTTGCGAAACTGTGATAGTGGCTACTGGCTACCGCGTTAGAAGAGTTCTGTTAGTTAACGTACAGCAAGTGAAACCAGGGGCATAAGAGCATCTCCAGCAATATAAGCATAATTCTAGCCATTTACCATAGGATTTCTCTCTTGGCTAGCCACAAAACATGTCCACCACCCAACAGCCTCAATAAGAACCTCAACAAAGTGAAAAAAAAAATAATAATTCAGATGGGCGCGTGTTAGACACGCACGAGAGTAGATCTCACTCTCTCTCACGCGCGGCCTTTGATCGGCGCGTGAGAGCTCCAGTGACCTCAGTTGCCGACGGGATCGGTGGCGTTGGAATCGTCTCGACGGTATCTACAATCCTCTGGGCTCAAAACGATTTTAGGATTAAGTCTCCATTGAAGCTGCTGTTGCCGGAAAACGGAGAGTAGCCACCGTCTCCGATCTGTCTGGCCAAGCGAGCCTCCGTACTCGCTCAGACGAGCGAGGGGCTGGAGCGAGGGGAGCAACTGGCGAGTTCGTTGCGAGGTTGCTGGGAACTCGATTTTGATGGTTTCGCTCGGGAATCTGTCTCGCCGGAGGAAATGGCGACCTTGCTGGAGATGCTCTAAGGCAGGTCCCCACAGTTGTCGTCAAATGAAGGAATTTAATCTCATTTTTTTCCCCAGATCGGAGTACAAAATGATGGTGGTAGAAAACTCAATTTCCACCGCTCGAGAAAGGAATTTAATTTAATTTTTTTTTCTCATAGTCGTCGTCAAATGAAGGACCCACATCTCACACATAGAAGTAATAATAAATTGCAGAGATTTTTATATGGCTGTAATTGCACCCCAAAACCATGAGTCCCCAACCAATCAATACAACTTTTCCCTCACCTAAAGCTTTGAATGCCATCACTTCGCTTTTCATCGATTAATTTAATAATGGGAGGTGGCACTCCATGTTTACAACGCTGCTATCCACACATACAAATCGCGCAAAGATTGTGCACAAATTTTGTTAGGGATTTATCACGAATCTCATACAAACGATCTGAACATAAATATTTTTTTCTCGCTAAAAATCAGCTCAATCCAATAGCTAAAGGTGCTCGATCCAATCATTAAGTTTTTTGTTTATATTTTTGAATAATGAAAAGTTAAATGATTAGATCAAGCACTTATAGGTATCGAATTGAGCTAAATTTTTGCGTGAACCCTTATAAAAATATTTTACATTTAATGAACAGTTTGAATTATTTGTGTGAAATCCATGATAGATTCCACAATAAAATCTGTGCATAATATGTGTGGACAGATTTATTGCCACCTTTATGGGAGACTTGGCCGACCCAACTGTAGATGCGACGCAACTCATAAAATGTCTTTACGGAGGACGCAAAGGCCAAAGCTATGTTAATGCTTCCACATAAATTATCCAGTCCTACCTAGGCCAAGCGGATACAACTCCTCATCCCGATAACTCACACAAAATTCTCGTGACACATTTTTTTTATTTCTTTATTTTTTTATTTTTTGATAAGGCAAAGTGTCTCGGGTCAGCTTGCGCGCACTTCAGAATAATCTTTACAGCCCCTCCCATAACCGCTTCACACGCTTACGCGCGTGGGTGAAGTGGCCCCATGATTGCTAATAAGAATCGAATCTAAAATCTTAAGAGGAAGTAAACACCTAAGTCTCGAGTTTGTGACACATCTTCTAGGGAGAATGCCTCAAGTTATTTGATTCGCATTGTTTATTTGCAAATCATACTGGTAATTATAGGGAATGACTTCGGTGTTTTCGGTCATTATAACTTTTGACATAATTTCGCTATTATGAGCATAACCAAAACTCATTACAAGCATAATAGAACCATAACAAGGCATAACTTGTTTGTTATGCCTCGGTTGGATTTGGTTATGTCTTGGGTGGTTTTTTAGATATTCCTTAGTTATGCCTTGTTTTATTTTATTTTTTTTGACCGGCAATAGATGAATTTTATTTAAAAAAAAAATATGGGGAAAGGGGAAGGGAATATAACAAACAGTAATACACCACAAAGCAAAGCCCAAAACACTCATAGGTTTACCAAGGTCCACGTCAAATAATACAATAAAACTCAACCCAGCATCCAAATAAATTAAAGAAAGCCCAAACACCTAAATCCGGCCGAAGCCTCAACTGGCCCACCCAAACCATCCCACAAAACCCTAACTACACCAGCAGCCACTGTTGTACAAACCACCAAACCCCAGCCTCGCCGTTAAGCCAAGCCGGTCTCTCCTAGATGTAGAGACCGGCGGCGAGAACTAGCCTACGAGAGTGAAAGACGAGGCAGTCAAGGCTTGAGGGCCACCACCACCACCACCAGCAACCAAAACTCCGAACAATCCCCTGCAAAAAACAGTCTTCATCAGCGAGATCACCATCCTAGGACGACGAAATGCCAGCCCCACGCCTGACTGAGAGCTCAAAAGGTCGTCGACCGAACTTTGGCACACAAAAGACGACCAAAGCAATACAACCACGGGAGCCACATCCACCTCACCACCACCGGACTGGAAACATCACAGATCGAAACTGCCATCTTCACCGATCGATTTTGAAATGAAGGAGAGCCTCAACGAAATCCAGTTTGCCAACCAGATTTGAAAGACCTGCAAAAAAATTAGAAAACAACAAAAAAACAAAACTCTCCTCCAAACTTCACACCAGATCATGCACCCCACACCACAACCGCCAACTGCTAGCACAACGCCTGAAGTACCTGAAGCCGCTAGGCACACTGGAGGAACCAAGAAACCTCCGGCCGGGGGCAAAGGGACGCAGGTCACCATCGCCACACCCTCCTACACGGCGGAGGGCGAAGTCCAAAACCAGATCCGAAAGGCAAGCCGCCCGGCGAAGGGTGGAAAGCCAAAGACCAAATTGTTGAAGCAGGAAGCGAAGAGGGAAGAGGCATGAGCAGAGAGAAGAGAGGAGAGGGCGGTGGTGCCCCCCCCCCCCCCCCCCGAGAAAACCCTAGGCTGCTGAAACAAGTCTGAGAGAGAGAGAGAGAGAACTTTTTCTTAAGTTATTAACTACGTGATAATACGGTCATTGCAGAGTTAGTATTTGAACTAAGTTATGCCTTGTTTGGATTCTGTTATGCTTATAATGAGTTTTAGTTATACTCATAATGGTGAAATTATGTCAAAACTTACGGTGTTTTCAAAATGACCGGGGACACCATAACATCATCCGTAATTATAATACGCAAAAAGTGAAAGTGGCGTCTTCTCATCATTTCATGTTTTTTGGTGGAAGAATAAGAAATGCACTAATAATAAAAGGGATAAAAAGTACAACTATACTGTCGCTGTTACAATAAAGAAGACTCCCCGACAACGAGAGAAGACCAAAACTAGAGCCTAAGAAGCAAAACACAGCGTACTTCCACAAAATACACAACACCTATGCTATCACCAAAAGATAAAAGGCCAACATGAGGCCTAGGGACACCGAAGAAGTTTCCACGAAGAAGGTTTTTTTTAAAAATCTGCAAAAGTAACATTTTATTAAGAAACTTGATAAAGAATACACCAAGTTGGGAGAAGGGGGTGACAATCCAACCGAAATTTGAATGAAAATAAAAAACAAAAATAGTTGGGACAAAGCCCACAGCACCCCATGGGCCAAGTCCCATGAAAATAAAAAACAAAAATAGTTGGGACAAAGCCCACAGCACCCCATGGGCCAAGTCCAAACACCTAAAAAGGCTCAGGCCATGCACAGATGGGCCATGCCCAGCCTAAGAACCCAAACCTAACCCTAATATGTGCCGCTTCAACCACCGCCACCCCCTCACTGCCACCACCTCAAACCACCATTGTGTTTGCAGCTTGTGATTGGCTCACTATACGCATGTAAGAAAATAGATTTTTATTGTGTGAATTTGTGTATTTTGACTATCTTAATGATGTGGGTATCGACTAATTTTGATACATACGATGTACATACGCCATGTGCGGCCCACTACGAGTCTTAAACAAATGATCTGATTTGTTGATAAATTTTAAAATATTTTTTAAAGTGACCCTTAAAAAATCAGCTCAATTAAGTCTATGTAAATACTTGATCCAATCTTCTAACTTTTCATTTAGAACGTAGACCTAACTTCTGAATGAAAATTTAGAAGATTGATTTTGATTTTTTACGGGGTTACTTAGAAAAATATTTAAAAATTTATTAACGAATCTGATTATTTGTGATTTGAGGGTCCAAATCCTAACCCCTAACCCACAGACTGACAATTGCACAAAGGTTAGTGATTTTAATTGATGGGAAACACGTGGGCATGGAAAGAGTCTTTAATTCAAGACAGGGCCAGCCTCGAGGTAAGCCTAATAAGTCCCTGGACTCAGGCAATCCTGCACCACATGGCAACCCAAAAAAAAAATTAACCACCGAGCAAGTAATAAATATTAAGTTAGCGCACAGTTGGTTTCTTTAGCCTAATGGAAAAGTTATTTCGTTCCGTAGCATTTGCGCAGGTTCAAGTGCTTCTCATGGCACAATTCCTCGATTCCCCTTTGTCCTTTTTATCTCCTCCAAGAGGGGGGGGGCGGGCTTTGTTTTTTTTCCTCTCTAGAATATCTTCTCTTTTTTTTTTCCGTTTAAGCCTCATACTATTACTTTTTCGTATTTTATTTTTTTATGTGACCTCTACTATTAAAAGTTAGGCCTCATTTTGTTAAGGTTCTTATTTTTTAAGTACGTATTTTATGTTTTATGAGACATGTCATTCTCTTACAATACATCACCTTTAATTCAAAAAATAAGTACTTTGTTGAATCCACCCTAAGAGTTTGTTTAGTAAATATACTTTGTTGTAATATATCTTTATTTTTGTTTTGGTCAAACTATTTTACTTTCATAGTTCTTTTGATTGCAATAATTGATAGACGTTAAATTGTCTCTAGTGGTAAATATTACTCACTTAATTTTAACGTTATATAGTAGGTTTTTTTGCTAAAACGAATTTGTAAAAAGTAAAAACAGTTACTTCGGTGGAGAGTAGTTTTTCTTAGTTGAAGTCGCATAAAAAATTTACCTTCGGATTACTATATCACATGAGAGATTAAGTGAATTGACTATGATCTTAATTGAAAATGAGTACATGGATAAGCTAAAGTACGATAACTTAATTGAAAATTTTACTTTAAGAAAAGCAAGGAGAAGTCGTTTTATTTGAATTGGATCGTGAAAATCATAAAGTAATATAACCGGAGTTACATTTTGATTTTTAATTCAAGCTAAAAGCACAATGTAATGTTGATTTTTAGTTTTTGATTTGTATGTCATTCTATTTTTTATGACTTAATAGTATGTGGGCAACCAAGCTTGGGGTCGGGTTTGGGCAACCCAAGCTTGGGGTCGGGTTTGGGCAACCCAAACATCGGGGCCGACACTGATTCGAGAAACTTTTATTGGGCGTGATGTGGATCAAATTCTTAAGATGCAGTTGAGTACAACGGGACAATCAGATAAGCGAATTTGAAAGGCCAATCCGAATGGTAGATTCTCAGTGAAGACTGCTTAATTACACTCAGAGCTAGCGCTGAGCTAAAACTAGCATTGCGATCGCTTTAGGCCTCCAAAAAATTTTGAATTTGAAGGGCCGCTCCTTTTCTTTTTACCTCTCACAATAGTCCAATAAAAGGGCCTCATTTTTTATTTTTGCTTTAGGCTCCTGAAAAGTCAGGACTGACTCTGCTTACACTTTTGCGAAAAAGGTTGGTACATTGTAATGGAGGTTCAAATGCGGAGCAAAGACAGTCAAGTGGAAGTGCTGCTGATGAGGGGAAGTGGAAAGGATTTGGCATGCTAATTTAAGACCCCAATGAAGATCAGATTTTTCTTATGGAAGATGCTTATAGGGTTCTGATAAAAAAGAAAAGAAGATGCTTATAGGACATTCTTCCAGTTAATATGGTGCCTTGGCCTATCGAAAAGTTCCGGTGGATAGTAATATATGCCCAATTTATGGATTGGAGCCAGAAACCGCATCCCATACAATCCTGAATTGAGATCCTGGCGACTAGAGTTCGGCTGCCGTCCCCCTTCCGATTTCGTCCGGAAAACATGGCTACGAGGGTTGCTGAAAATTGTTGGGTCTCTTCGCAACTATCTGTTGGCACATAAGGACAAGCTCGGAATGCATTGGTTTTCAAACGTGAGTGGATTTGCGAAACTGTGATAGTGGCTACCGCGTTAAAAGAGTTCTGTCAGTTAACGTACAGCAAGTGAAAGCAGGGGCGCAAGGCAGGTCCCCAAGGGCAGCTCTACTATGTTTTTATGGGGGTTCAAGCGAATTCGTTGGATTCAAAAAAGATGTACTAAAATTTTGTAATTTTTTTAAGAACATTTTAATTTTTTTAAATATTGTCAGCATTGGATTGATCAGACATAGTCAAAGTAAGTGAAAGTTCACTTAAGTTTTTGATTAAGTAGGTAGTATAGCCCAACAAAATAAAATAAACTTGGCCAAATTTAATTTGAAACAAATGTAAATATATTCATTTTACATAGAGTTATGCATACAAAAATTTTCTTGAGAGATTTGTCATCACTGAACTAAAATTATGGAGCCAATCTTACAGGTCCCTGATCCTAGTGTAACCAGTTTGGAGCGGGGGCGGACCTACCTTGGGGCATGTGAGGTCACGTGCCCCCATGCCCTTTTAAATTTTTTTTTTTGATTTTGTATATATATTATCTATGTCGAATATGTGCAAGAATGCAATGTTTGGTGCAGTGATAAAGTGCTCGCTTTGCGTGTGTTCAATTCTCCCCCTACCCGCTTAAGTTTTTTTATTTGTTTTTTTCAAAATCCTGGCACTAGAAAAGTGCCCACCTTGGAGGAAAAACAAAAAAATTGAAATCTATCCTCCCATAGCCAGAACAAGGTTTTCCCCCACTCTCCTAACGTCTCCGATCATTTGTGTAGTACTCAATATGAACTAGCACATTGCATTTGTACACTTTTGGTCCTCGAAACTTGTACTCGTAGAGTTAATAATAGAAAAATAGATGATAAACATGTGATAATTTTGTTTTAACACATATAGTCGATGTGTTCAAGTTTATCCAAATAGCTGGTTATTAAAATACATATATACTTTAAAGTTGTTACTTTATTATGAATGCTAAAATTATTTTGGTATAAATGTACTTAACTATAACTCATATATTACGATTACAAAGAAAATTGATGCCCCATTTTATCAAATTTCTTAGTCCACCACCGATAGGAGCCTAAAAGTCAGGGATCCATGTTTCAAGATCAACGTGGACGGGGGCTTTAGATGTGGCTAGGTGTAAAGGGGGTGTGGGCCGTGTGATAAAGGATCAGGCGGGTCGAATTCTAAGGATGGAGGCCATTCCAGTTCCAAATGTAACAACAGCTGAGAAAGTTGAAGCCTTGTGGTTCAGATAAGGGTCATCATCGGGCTGGGCCAGCCCGGCTCAGTCCACCAAGTCACTATTCAAGTCCGTCCACGGGCTGGGTCGAGCGAACTTTTTCTTTTTTGCAGGTCGGAATACCTACCATAAATTGAAGCACAGGCCCAGCCCACGGGCTAGCCCAATTGACGGACTAGCAGGCCAACGGGTGGGCTGGAATACTACTTTCCTTGGGCTACTGCTGAGCAATAAAATTTTGTTGGGCTTAAATTTCCTTGGGCTACTACTGGACAATATCTAGAAAGTTGGGCATAAACTAAACCAAAGGAAAAAAGAAAGGGTTTTGTGGAATTTCGGGCTAATGGGCGGGCCCGTGGGCGGGTACCACAGGCGAGCTTGTGGGCGAGCTCACGGGCCTATGGGCGGGCTGAGTAAAAATTCATAGGCCCAAGCCGGCCCATTACAAACTACGGGCTAGGCTAGCCCGCCCGTTTCACGGGCTCAAACTGGGCAAAAGCCCGATGGGCGAGGCGGGCTTAGGGCGGGTCACAGGTCTTCGGGCTAAATGATGACCCTTAGGTTCATAAATGCATCAAATATAGGGAAGAATTTGATTTGAAGGGGACAACTTTGTTATTGAGGGAGATATGTGCTCGGCCTTGTTTGATTCACGGACTGAAAATGATGGGAGTAACAGTCCTGGGATTAATAGTCCCTGGACTATTTGTCCTAGATTAATTTCATCCATAATTTCATCAAATCCCATGTTCGATTCGCGTGAGATTATGGGATAAGGAATAGTATTTTTTTTAAATAATTGAAAAACATTTTTTGAAAAAGAAACATTTAAAAAATAATAATTTTGGGAAATATTTTTATTACAAAACAATTTGGGAAAAGTTTTTTTTTTGAACTAATTTTTGAAAAAAAAAACAATTTCCTCAAAAAATTTGAAAATCGTTTTTTGGAAAGGAAAAAAAAACTAGTTTGAAAGTTTTTTGATATCATTTTTCAAACAAAATAGTTATTGAAATAAAAAAAACTAGTTTGAAAAAGGTTTTTTGAAATTTTCAAACAAAATAGTTTTTGAAATCATTTTTTGAGAAAAGAAAGTTTTAAAAAACATTTTTTTGTATTTTTTTTAGCAAAAAAAAATTTTGAAAACATATTTGAAAAACAAGAAAGTTTTGAAAATAGTTTTTTTTTTTTAACTTTTTGTAGAACAATTTGAAAAATAAGAAAGTTTTGAAAAAATATATTTTAAAAAAATTTTTAAAACATTTTCTGAAATTAATATTAAAGAAAATAATTCTGAAAATACTTTTTGAAATCAATCTCCATGTCATCGAATTTTTTTTTATAACATTCCCTTCTTTGTTAATCCTAGGGATAAAATTAATCTTGGGATTAACAATCCCGACAGTCATTTCGGGAATCAAAAGTAGGATAACTCAGGATTAGGTTCAATTAGTCCTATCCCAGGCAGTTAAACTGCTAATCAAACGAGGCCAAGAGTATTGTGAAGATGCTACAGGAGTTCTTGTGGCCAAGTCTAACCTGGCCGTCATCATCAACTATATAATTTTGTTTCTTCTAAATACTTCTTTTGCTTTTATTCCTTGAAATTGTAATAGGGTGGCGCATGATATTGCCAAATAGCTAGGCCCTATCGGTGGAGCTCTCCGCAACCTGAGATCGAGAATAGTTTTCCGAACTGGACTTGTTGAGATGCTCTGTTAGACTTTCCTTCTTTGCAATTATCAATAATATGGCTGTCGATTGAAAAAAAAAAAAAAAGGATGTTTGGTATATAATCATTCAGGTAGTTAGATGAATCACTTCGACAAGTATTGAAGACCGTTCGAAAAGGGTTGGCATTTCGGGTTTCGACCCCACAAATACTGGAAGTTCATACGCTTCTTAATTAACTAATCCAAAAAACATCAAGGGTGGCGGTAATGCCACGATGCTTTTCTTTAGGGCCATGACAGTTTTTGTTTCCTGACAATTGTGCCCATTAATCCTTTTCGTTTGACTTACTTTTACTTCCCCCCCCTCTAAACTGCACGCTTAGTACTGTATTTTTGTAATCACAATTGATGACTGGAGGAGGAGACTACAACAGAGGTGAAAGATTCGAGGTCACCGTTCTGGATTCACTTGGCGATCATTGCCGTTGACCTTCACATCTCTATCCACTCCTCAGTTTCTATCAATGAAAAGGGACAATCTACACTTTCGAACAAAGCGTGGAGAGAGAAGATCAATAATGGAACAATTGGATTTCCTGATATTTTCAATTTTCTATTCTATTCATCATTTTTTAGGAACAGGTTCTCCATTTCTTTTCATAGAAAGATATGTTATCTGCAATTCTGTATTGATTTAAGGTTGGAAGTACTAATTTACTTGAATGGGTTTCCCACAAGGGGGATGCATTTTTTTTTTTTGATCCGCTCGAAAGTCATTCATAATAAAAAACGCCATACGGCATCTACAGATTTCAATCAAAACCACAAAAGGGTACAATAGGAATAACCGGAAGGACTAATTCAAGTCTAAGAGCAAAGACCTCTTCACACCGCCACATACTCAAAGGCAGGGTCGGGACACGTGGAGTATGCATCTAGACAAACAATTCCCTTCGAGAATCAAAACCCCAATCGAAGTGATCAATGCAGCACAGAGAAATCTGTCTTCCCCAATACAGTAATCCAAAAGCCTAATCGCCGGCGAGACCGCAAAGCAAAACTCAGAGTTTACCTTTGCCGGTGAGGACGCCACTCCAAAGAGCAAACTCCCGCTGGCACGCGGAGTTCTGGCCACGGAAGGGCAACGGTTGACAGTCCAACGCAGCTCTGAAGCCACGGTGGGCAGACCACTGATCAGAGGTAGCAACCAAACTAAATCAGCCACGAAAAAACTGGATTTAACCAGAATAGAACCACCGTTATTACCCACCACTCGTCGGATCTTGGGGGAGGCCCAGACCGGCCACCCACCGGATCTGGGGGAAACCCAGACCGGTAACACAACTGGAACTCGCCAGAGGAAAAGAAAACATAAAAAAAGAAAAAAAAAACCGCAACCCGCACCCCCACACCTACACCACTGTTATTGCACCCACCCCCCGCCGCACCACTTCCTGAGACCAAGCACCTCCACTGCCGAACGCAATCCAACAGATCTGGAAACCCAGAGGGACCCAAGGTCGAGAGAGAAACGGAGGCCACCGGCCAAGGTCCCTCCCGCCGGCCACACAACAAAGAACTCAAGACTGAGGGGCGAAACAGAAAGCAGAGGACTAGAGGAGAAGAGCGAGAGAGGGGCGGGAGAGATGGAGGAGAAGGGAGGGGGAACGGCGGCGGAGGCCTCCCCCCTAAACCCTAGAACTGGCGGCGCTGGAGGCTAGGTTAGAGAGAGAGAGAGAGCAGTAGGTTAGGGGGATGCATTGAATACGAATTTGGTATGGGCGCTTGTGCCTGGTTTGTAGTGAGAGTGGACAGAGGAGAAGCAGAGGTGGGTTTCTTGTGGGGGCCGAAGAGGAGAGGGAAAGAGAGGACAGGAATCCATTCGGCTGGTCGTTGTGGGACGGTATTAAATTATTAATGGTTGGAGCGGTGAGCCACCCGATGGGAGAAAGAGGGAGAGAGGCAAAGGGGTTGCAAAGTGGACAAGTGAGAGAAGGAGAGAGATGAGTTCTCAATTGCTTTGACTCGGGGGTCAAATTGTCAGGAAATAAAAATTGTTGTGGCCCTAAAAAAAAAAGCATCGTGGCATTAGCACCACCCTATGTAAATGTATATAGTGGTAGAAATCTGTATGTGTTGAGAAGTTTCTTTATTAACATAAAATTTTTTTGCTCCATTTGATTGTCTGCAGTTTTGTTTGGAAGATTAGTCATTTTTTTTGTCTTTATTTAAAAAAATTAGATTTCGATCGTAACTTTTTACTTTTTAGATTCCTCTCATCATAAAGAAGCAATAATTTTCAAAAAATCGATGAAAAACAAACAAATGCAAAAATAATAATAATAATAAACAAGGACAAAAAAAAGAAAAAGAAAAGCCATTTGGCTTATTACGCCAAAAGACCCATATCAAAGGATGACTGGATGGTGTTGTATGAATGAATTACAAAGTACAAATTCAAGATACAACATCAATTGTGAGAGTTTATGAGATAATCAAATCCAACAGTTAAGCCATTACAAGAAATAAGCGCAGCATAGGGAAGAAACAAAGAATGAAAGGAAAAACCTCTCTAAAGGAAGAATACTTTCACGCAGATGAAGAGATTCGAACTCTTGACCTCCATCTGAGACATAAGAGTCCTAATCAACTGGGCTAAACCCCCATAAAGTTCATTGTAAGTGTTTTGTACACCGTGGAGAAGGAAAAAGGAAAAAATCTGCACAAGGTCATGTATGAATTACAAAGTACAAATCCGAGACATTACATCACTTGTGAGAACTCACGAGATAATCAAACCCAACAAATAAGCCAATGCAAGAAATAAGCTCAGCATAGGAAAGAAACAAAGAACGAAAGGAAAAACTTCTCTAAGGGAATAACACTCTCACACATGTGAAGAGATTCAATCTCTTAATCTTCTTGTGAAATAAAAGAGTCCTAGCCAAATGAGCTAACTCCATGTAGTTCATTGTAAGTGTTTTGTACTCCATCAATAAGTGCAGACACTTCCAAAATTGTTGCTTCCTTGTTGAATCTTCTAAGGTATATCATCATTTTTAAGGCTGGACAAAAGTACAGTAATCTAACATGTCATAATATAGTCACTTTTCACATAGTATTAAATAAACAAATTACAATTAGGATTGTGATTGTGATTGTGATTTTGGCACTCCAAAAATTGATGGAGGGGCTCCAAAACTGAATTGTGTTGATACACAAAACGACATCGTTTTGGACCCCTCCATCAATTTTTGGAGTGCTAAAATCAATTTCCTTAGAATTATTCACTTTTATCTCATTGACAGAACTAATGAGTTATATAGTCAATGACTACGAAGTATAGATTGCAAACATGGAACAATTATACAATTATACAAATATACGACATGGCAGGCAAATGTTCTAAAAGTCGCTAAGCGCTAGTCAGGAGGTCGGCCATCTTTGAGGGATTAATCTGAGAATTAATCGGTGCATATTAATTAGTAATCAATGATTAATCGTTAGTTGGACCTAATTGGGTAGGCTTACAAGCGATTAATTGCCGATTAATTTCTTGTTTTAGAACACTAGGTATATAGTATTTGCACGAAAATTGTTAACGTGATATTAGGAAATATTATATCACAATATTTTGTAGGTTCTGTTATTCATATCTCCTTGTTAGTTTATTATTCGTGTTTGTTATCTCCTGTTACTTTCTTTTTGCTTTAAAATATTATTTACAATAACTAGTATCAAAATTTAATATGTCGAATGTGATTTTGATCAGTAAACTGAAAAATCAAAAGATGGAAAGGATAATTAAGAGGTAAAAAAATCTAATGTCATCTCATTGATGCTTGTTTTCTCCTCCTCGATGTACCCTATCGGGTTTTCTTAATAAAAATTTCTTTGCAGATCAAAAAAAAATCTTCTTATATAACCCTACGTCAGGTTATTTTTTCTCCCGAGTTTTTATTTTTATTTTGATTCTTGGTACTGTCTAGCATAAATTCTTGGAAGTCTATACATGCTTCTTAATTAACTAATCGCAAACATTATGAGAAAGTATAATTTAATTATGCAATAATACCTGCATTTGTCTGGAACTGTCCAAGATGTTGGTTGTGATGCCTTTACATTATCTGGCAAGGCCAAGAATTTCCTCCAATCCTCAAGCATAGCCTTAAGATCATGGATTTTTTTATGCAAACCAACACAACAATTGGCATGCATTGTACAAACTTTGTTGAAATCATGGCTTGGCTGACAAAATCCACCAAAGTATTGTGTATCCAAGAACTTGATTGTGACTCCAATCTCGCCCAAGATTGGATCCATTTTAATCCTATTAAGCACATCTTGATCATGAAGTTGTGGATAGGTCAATCTTGAGCTGTACCAAAATTCGTAAAACTTGATTGTATGGTTGTTTGATTTTACATAGTTAAAACCCCCGTTGGGGTTATTCATCATATGTGAAGGATCTCCAAAAAAATAGTCGCATGCGATTTGGAAATCAGCGTCTGGATAAAATCGTGGAAATGGATCGCGAAACCACATTATGTCAGTATCCTGGAAGAACAAGAAAAAGAAATAGTTAAAGGGAAACAATCTTAACATGTCCAATGGATTCCTCAAACCCCTCAAATGTCAGAAAATTTAAGGGATCAGGCATGAAATAAGTCAGATCCAAATTTGAATACACCCCTCAAATTTTCTCTCTCTTTTCAAATTTTGTGAATGTCCCACACCCCTCAAATCTCAAAAGATGATTATTTTATTACTTTCTTTTAAAATGTTGTACCAACTAATATATAAAAAAGTGCTTCATTATTTATTTTATCCAATTTTTCTAAAAATATATATGTACATGCATTTTTCACTTGTACGTTTTGCAACAAAAATGTATTTTCGTCTCAAAGGCGTATCATTTTTACGTTAAGACCAATAAAACTAGAAACATATCAAATGTCATAACTCCCTTTGTCCCATTAAATATAGTCTTTTCTATTATTCACATCTCTCATAAAATTTTCTAGATTTTTTAATTTGTAGTATATTTCATATCCAATATAAATATTGTTTGGTAGATTTTACTTAACTCTACTAGAATTGTTTTTATAATCATAAAAAGACTACGAATTGCAAAATATTGCCATTTTTTAAGAGATGTGAGTATTGAAGATGGACAATTTCTGTGGGACGTACAAAGTAAAATATTATACTCCATCCGTCCCATAAAGAATTTCCACTTTCACTATTTATATCTTTCATAAATTTGTCCATATTTATCAATGTGTAATATCTTTTATGTGCAATATGGATCTTGTTAGATAGATCTTTTTTAATTTTATCAAATAAAATCGTAAAATATATTATATATTATAAATATATAATTTTTTAATTTTTTGAAATGTGTGAGTAGTGAAAATGGCAGTCTTTGTGAGATCAAGGGAGTAGTTTGAAAGGACTCATGGGGAGCACTTGTGACGACACAATTTTTTGCATTGCCTTAAAGGGTCATCATCGAGCCGGGCTGGGGCGGCCCAGCCTGCCAAGTCACTACTCAAGCTCGCCTGGAGGATCGGTTGAGCAGGTTTTTTTCTTTTTGCGGGCCAGTCGGGCTAGACTGTGTTTCTTAAGTTGAAGCCCAAGCTCGCCCACGGGCTAGCTCAATTGTCGGGCTAGCGGGCCAAAGTTCGGATGGGCTCACAGGCTGGGCCTCACAAAAAAATGTACATTATATTAGTACGATAAAAAAATGTATATAATGTTAGCACCCCAGACTCAATACAGTCATACACATTATATATTGTATGTATATATTATATATTATAGCATGGGAAATGATAATGCCAAAATCGTTTTTGTTGGTTCCAAAACTCTAGTGAACAAAGGTTTGTACTATTTGCAATGTATAAGACTTTTATGCACTGGAGTTTTGGCACCAACAAAAACGGTTTTGGCATTATCACTACCCTATAGCATTAGGAGCATAAAAAGAACTCCTTCGGCCCACAAGGCTTCTACAGCCAACCACAAATGCATAGAGCACCCCACGCACCTCACCTCTCTAGTCTTTTAAGAAGACTTTTGTTTCTTTTTCTCAATAAGTGAACTTCTTCTTTTCTTTATTCGCTTAGTGGAGCATAATAAATTAGTATAATGGGCGGGTTGTCGGGCGGGCCTCAAGGGCGAGTCAAGCAAAAATACTTAGGTCCAAGCCCGCTCATTGAAAACTACGGACTGGACTAGCCCGCCCTTGAACGGGCTCGGGCCGGATAAAAGCCAGACGGGCTTCGGGCTAAAGGATGACCCTTTGACTTCAAAGTAAATAATGCATCACAATATTACAAACGGTGGGCCTTGATTTCTAAAAATAATAAATGCAAAATGTACTAATGTCTTAAATATCTTCAAATTACATAAATCTTCTCTAATTGCTCCAACTCGGTCGCCACCAATATCGTCATTTGCCTGTAACCACAAATTATGCGAGAAGTATACAATGATTTTCCAATCTCCGAAGCATTTCCTTTATTATTCTCGTCTACTCTTTTTGATACCCTGCTTTTTATGGGTTTGAGTCATATTACTTGACTACATAAAAGTTAATCGTTGAAATTACTTGTTGAATATGATAACAAGGCTGAATGTCGCGGATTTGATTGGTCTATGTACAAGTTCACCTGAGCTCACCGAGTGAGGTCATAAGTATACAATGCTTTCCTAATCTCCGGAGCATTTCATTCATTATTGTCATCTTGTACTCTTTTTGATATCCTGCTTTTTATTGAATTCATGTTCTATTATTTGACTCTATAAAAGTTAATTGTTGATATTAATCGTTGAATATGATTACGAGGATTTGATTGTTCTATATATAAGCTTACCCGAGCTCACTGAATAATTATGAACTGAACTTAATTAGTACAGTATATTTTTATGTGGCTAGTTGTATGATTAGATCCTGGGTGGGGTTTGGCATTGTACCGAGATGATTCGAAAACGAGGTCCCATATGATTAATCTGTTATGTCGTTAATTAAGCTAATTCCTTAATTTGTTTTTATTTATTTTGAGCCATTGTTCTTCGTATTGTATACTTCTCACGTAATTTGTGGTTACACGCACAGGACGAGATTAGTGGCGGTGAGTTGGAGCAATTATAGGACACTTAAGTACTTTGAAGTTTTTTGAAGTTTTTGTACAGTTTACATGTATTTGGAAAAAGAGCATTGCTATGGGTAAAAATGGTAATGTACATACCATGCAAATTCGTATTGACGAAATTGAGCAGTTAAGTAGTTTTGTTTCTACTTGGGTTCTTCCAAGTCGGCCCAATTTTGTCTTCCTCCAGCTATTCAGACCCACCTTGTGTCAAACCCTACCTACATAAGCCCTGTTTTAAGTGATCTTTCCAAAATACCCCTACTCTCATCTTCACCCCAGTTCCTCTCAACGAACTCGCTGATGTCCCCAAAACAACAAAGCACTTCTCATTGATCTCCGGCAACCGCGAGTACTGCCCGTCATCGTCGTGGTTCAGCCCTGAGGAGACTTCGAAGTGATCGTAGTTCTCGATCCCAATTTCAGCAGCTAGAGTGTTTGCCTGAGCGAGGCCGCAATATTAGCCGATGGCGGACACAAGTACATCACCAGCTTCCGCTTCTATGTTGTCGTTCCGAACAGGTTGCTAACAGCGAGAGATTGCTCGGCGGGGACAGTGTTGCCTTCCTCTCTGGACGACTCGATCTCGAGTCCAATCGGCACGACGTTCTCCTCTCCCGGCATCCGCCGGGGTCGACACGACCAGTCCTCCGTCACCAGGGACGCCACCCCAATTCCGCCGCAAAAATGTGATTGAGGTTTTTGAGGAATTACAAGACTGAGGGGAAGTAAAGAGGGCCATTCATTATGTGGTTGAGGTTGAAGGACAGAGTCTTGATCTTGATGCGCACAACGTGTTAGATTAATGTACTGATTTGTATACGAAGATGGTTAGGTATGTAAGAATTTAGCTCCAATTTGGCTGCCTATTATTGTATACTATTTATTTTAATTACCACAATTGATTAGGAATTTTGAGAGATTAACCGATCAAGAAATATGACATTGAACGGATGAACGAAGATATTAATGAATTGTTAATTTGGGAGTGTGAATTTTATGTGATTCATACCAAGAATTCACATCTCTAAAAATTTATTGTCGATTTGTGGGGTGTGAATTCTTGTAAATAAGTGTGAATATCTGCAAAGGGATGTGAATTCTTAAATTGGATGTGAATTATGCAATGAGATGTGAATTTTGGGGGTGTGAATTCTGAAAAGAAATGCAAATTCTGAGGGTATAAATAGTTACAGGGGCAAAATAGTAAGAATATCTTTAAAAAGAGTATGGATGGAATAACACTACAAAAAATGGTTTGGATGAGATAGCAGACAAAAAATGGGATCGGCCAAGAATTTCTCTTAAAAATAAAAGACGGTTCAAATCATCTTCGTGGGACTCGAGATGGGCTGTACATGTTCATATGTACTTATAACTTTTCCGCATATGCAAACCATGTCTACAAGGGTAAATTTCACAGACCTTCTCCTAAGGTTTTTGACAAATGTAGAAACCTCCCTTTTGATTTTTGAAAATGCTCCCTTACTTTTGAAAATATTCTCTTGATTACCCCTTACTTCACAGAAATAGATGACGTCACAAATTTCTCCCCTCTAAATACAAATACCAAAATGATACACCCACCGCACACCAACCACCACTCCGTCCACCGTACGCTCGCTAAGCCTATTCCGGCCACCGGACGGCCGATCCAAACCGTTCAAAAATTCTAAAAAAAAAACCGAGTGGGTCTATGCAAGAATCAACGGCATCCAAAGTGCGTAAGTGCTCGAACCAATCTTTCATTTTTTAATGGCTCGGATCATCTAATTTTTGAAAGTTTGGATCGGGCACTTACACACGTCGGATGCCATTTATTCTTGCAAGTGCCCACTCGGTTTTTTTTTTTAGAATTTTTGGACGGTTCGGATCGGCCGTCCGGTGACCGGAGTGGGCCCGGCGAACGTGCAGTGGACGGAGCGGTGGGTGGTGGGTATATCATTGTCCATACAAATAATGCCCGAAAGTGCCTGTTAATCCAGTCGGTGCCGTTTGCTCAGTGTCAGTTGCTGTCTGCTCAGTGTCGGTAGAAGGTGGGCTCAGGTATTCTGCATTCTTATCTTGCATTTTTTTGAAATGATTTGTCACTCATTTTTTGTTAACGCCACTCTCTTGTAAGTATATTTTTGCACAAAAAATACACTTGCAGGAGAGTGACATTCACAAAAAAAAAAGTGGCAAAATTAACAGCATTTTTTTAACTATTTTGAAATTATGGTTTTTTACTACACCATGTGGTTAGTTCCTCTCTCTCTCTCTCTCTCTCTCTCGCAAGAGAGAGGTCTTGAGTTCAAACCTCATGGAAGAGGTACTTAACTCCAGTTGTAATTACTAACAACTAATTTCTAACATCCTACCGTATGACAAAAAAATTAAATTAAAAGATTATAATTAATCCAATTATCCAAGGTACTTTATTTTTCATTTCGTTAACTTCTTCAAGTAGGACATGCCATCGTCAACCAGACATATTTTTGTATGACGGTTTTTTGTTGTCTAATTTAGTTTTGACTATCTTATCAAATCCCTCTTTGGGGTGGTTTGGCATAGTTTTTTTGCATTATTTTTTTCCGTACTCTCTTTCCTATTTTTTTGAATTGTTTATTTGTCCCAGGAATAAAATATTAAAAATTTATGACCAAAAACTTTAAAGAGTTTACTAAGAGCGACAACAAAAGTAATTCCAACGGACAATTTTTCCTGGCCTCCGGTAACTGAGTGTCCTCAATGATATCGCATGTTTGAATCTGTGAGGCCAAACATTCTGAATCTTAGGATTACCGGAGGGTTTGTCCGGTCGTTAACTTCAAAATTTGAAATTAGTTGAAGTGCGCGCAAACTAACTGAAACATCTAATCATAAAAGAGAGAGAGAGAGAGAGAGAGAGAGAGAGAGAGAGAGAGAGAGTACCGTGAAAACAAAGTTGTAACCCAACTCAAGAACAGATTGGAGGAAGAGAATCCTTCTCCACATCATATCCAAGTACTCGGCAGACATGAAGACTGCCACAGCAGAGAAGTTCTTGCCGCTGGTTCTGAGGAAATAGCAATGAGGGTGCAGGCCCAAGCAACGGTTGTAGGCCTTTTGGTCCAACGCTACCACCACCAAATGATTCAGAAGCCTTTCGGTTCCATTCCCTATTTTGAAGCTCTCGAGAAACACATCAAATACTGAATTTGGAGCTGCCCATGCCTCATTCAGAGTTGTTAGTATCACTGTCTTGTCTCCCATGGCTGCCTTCTTTAAAACACCATTCAACTTGGACCGTTCTCCCTTGTCCTGAAAACGCAACAAAATTCAGAACTTCGCGTGAGTCTAGAAAAATAGATTAACTTCACTTAACTAAAATTAAACTAAATTGAGCCTTGTGTTCTAATTAATTGAGATCGGCTACATGAATCTTTATAAAAATCTAACTAGGTTTTCGTGCTGACTATCAACTATTTAACTCTCAATTTTCTAAAACGATATGATCATTAACTACAATTAAATATCATAACCCATAAACCCTTCGATTCTACCGTAATGATTAACATAGTTAGATATGAACTCGATGACAAACCGTCACTGCTTATCTAAACCTTTCTCTATTTCTTTTTCTTTATCTCGTGGTACTTGTTTGAAGAAGTTATAACACTTTTTTCCACACTTTCAAGTAGTAGCGGACCCAAATAAAATGTCCCAGATAAAATATATGTTGACCAAACTCTTCGAAACCACTACATTGAATTACTTTTATTCAGAAAATACATCATACATGGTTTAACTATTTTTTGCAAATTAATTGTGCATTTAACATTTTAGAGTTCTTGAGTGGGAGAGGATAGGAAGCAATTCATTCATGTTAGGATTTGTATTTTGTAAGCAATCGCTTGCAATCACCCAAATAATTCCTTTTCGGCTTATTAGCCTTTTGGTCCCCAAAGTATTCATAAAAACCCAATTTAGTACCCAATGTAATAGTTGGAGTGATTTCTTCCCTAGCGTTTCAATGTAGTCCTCAGTTGAACGCTGTTACAGCATACCGTCAAATTGGGATTTTATGAATACTTTGGGAACCAAAAAACTAATAAGCCATTCCTTTTCAATCAAAATTTTGATGGAAGATATATACATGGATGAGAATCATTCCTAATCCCTAAAACATTATCAAAATTATATCTATATTGTATCAAACACAACGGTTGTGCGCATAGTATTTTTTTATATTGTGTTAGTAATCAAATTGCATATCGCTCAGGAAATCATTCCCTTTAGGAAAAAGTACCACATTAACCTGTATATATATATATTTATATATAGAATTTAGTGGAAATACTTCAGAAAATCAAAGTTATTTTTCAGAAATATTTTCACATAAAATATTTTTTTAAACGGTCCTCTTCCTAAAATAAAAAGAGGGTAAGTAGAAAATAATCATCCGAATGAAATGTAGTTGTGGACCAATGGTTTGTCTTTATTCAAATTTTTTTTTGCATTTGTTAGTGTTGCGTCAAATATTTGTGGATATTGATTTTTTCGGCTAGAGGAATCGCTAAAGTCAAAAATTATGATCAAATATTAATTTTTTAAATAAACTTTTTGACTTATTTTTTTCTTTATTCAAAAAATTATGAGGTTCGATCATAATTTTGAATAAAGACAAATCTATAATAGCAAAAAGTTTGATGCAAAACGGTTAAATAAAAAAAATATAGTAAATAAAGACAAATTAATTACTCCGTAAGTCACTTTAACTTAGTGATCCAAAACCGGTGACGATCTTCATGTTCGACTGAAGCGTCAGCCAAAGATTTTTTGAAAAGTCAGCTAAACATTGGCTGCTGGCTAAATATCTCTCATGCGTTAATTTGTCATATTACTAGTAGTACTGTAGTACTATGTAGGATGATCCATCAAAGTCAAAACACATGGGGGCAGAAGCATCTATCTAGAAAACTTCTAAAGAAAAGTTCCATATCCTGACGTGTGCAGGCATTATTATTTTAAGAAATTTCTTATTGACACATCAACTGCTATTGACTACGAAACTTCTACTATTTAAATACTCCTACCATTTAAATAGCAAATTAAACCGGTTGGACCTAGCTTAGTTGGCCTAGGAAGTTGGGAGTTCGAATTCAAAGACGCCACTGATCTGCATCAACTCGAACATATAAAAAAAGTTGGAATCCGCAACCCATACATACCAAAAACACGAAACATTAGGTTAAAATTATGGAACGCGTTGTTGAGTCACTGAAAATTAATCTTTCCGAAGAAAGAAAAACAAAATGATCAAAATAAGTTGATAAAGGGGTCCTAAATTATGGGTGGTTTCCTAAATTGATTTGGATTTCCTTTTCTTTTCCTTTTTGTCTTAAATCTCCAATAAACTGATAGGATTCTTTTTTATTGTGTCCTTTGAAATTCTCACGATCCCAAAATTCATGGGATGTGTTAACGAAAATAAGTATTTTTCAAGTCGCAAGGAAAAATGATATGCACAACAAATCTCAGTGGGTATTTTCCAAAACTAATAGAATTTTCTTTATTATTGAAAGAATACTAATATTTGCTGGGTGTATAGTGAATTTTAAGTATGAAATCTTAATTTTAATTAGGTGCAATGTGTCGTTCTTAAAGCAAAGGCTTAGAGCATCTCTAGTTTTCACCCATTTTTTTTCCAAATGTGAGCCAAATTTTGGGTAAAAACCCATTTTGGATAGGCACGTCTCCAACCATATTTCTAGAATCAGAATTTTTAGTACATTAATTATTATTAATGACTTGTATTTCTATTACTACTTAGGAATTCTTCAGAATCGACGGAGTTTATTTCAAAAGGGTTGAATGACTGTTTGGCTTTTCAGAGATACCTCACACTTTCTTTGACGCCTAGTAATAATATTCGTCTCTATTTAAGTCTAAATAAATGCATGGCATACAACTACTACTACTAGGCTGCTAGAAGAAAGCGCACATGCTAGCGGTTCGAAAATTCTCAGCCATTATCAATTCCTTCGGAGTCAGTTCATACGGAGTTTGACAGAATCACGTTCTCAAAATTATTCGAGATGCGCGTAAACTGACACGAACACCTGAATTATTTAAAAAAAAAAAGGAGAGAGTATGTACTACTTGGTTCGGATTCTATCTGATGATAAGACAAGTATAAGGACCCAAAGAAAAAAAAAAGCATAAGGACCCATATTATTATTACACCATTGCTTTTAAGTTTCAAGGGGCCTGCCTTGACGCGACGTTGTAATTTCCTAAAGCCATTCATCCAAATTGCCATCCCTTCTCGTCTCCAACTGGCAGTGTCTTCTAGTCCACTAAAATGTCCATGTTGGATCCACTAATAATTTGGCGTGTATGAGTTGGGTTAGGATTGGCGGATACTGGAAAATCTAATGCGAGGGATTCAGTGAGGGCTTATATGTAAGCCTAGACATTTGCTCATATGACAGCAGGGACGGAACTAGGATGCTCAATTGGTGGAGTCAGAAATCAAGATCGATCTTGAACTATTTGCAACTTATCTTTTGATTATTAGATTCCATTCTGTTAAGGTTCTAATTTTTGAAAAATTTATTTTTCGTTTTACGAAACAGATCATTCGTCATCTTTAATTCAAAAAATAAACACTTATTTGAAAATAAGTATTTATTTATTTTAGCGGTAACGGGGGAGGAACCAAAATTTTGTGAGGTCAAAATTACAAAATCTATGTGCAAATTTTAAAAGATCATAGTGAGAAATCAAGATAGTTACGCCCTTCTACGGGAGTATCAACCGATGACATTCATGTAGAGAAAAGAGATACGAGTTAACTTACCGTCGAAGAGGAGGAGAAGTTAAAAAACGAAGAAGAAGACCACCGTGGGAAAACTTCGAAAGGATAGGCGGAACGATAAAGAACGACGAGCATCACCAAAACAACCCCCAGAAACATCGCAACCCGGGTAGCCTGCCCGAAGAAATGGCGGTGGTGGTGATTTTGGTTGCTCTTCTGGACGTTGTCCGGCTTATGGCCTTCGGGCTCAGGCGCACCGCCACCGGCTTCCATGATTTCCTGGGTATATATGAAAATCTATATGTATTCACATACGGACTTCCCAACTAATCTTACTTTTCTGTTATCCCTTGTATTTAACAGTGAAAGAAGAAAGGAACAAAGAAAGAGAGGAAGGGGGAGGGCGGGAGGGAGAGAGACAGAGCGAGGAGAGAGAGAGAGAGAGAGCAGGAAGTCAACTTAATTGGTCTTTGCATAGCAACCAATAGCACAATTGCCGTTTTACGTTATTTTGGCAGTACTAACTGGTCATAGTAATAACTAATAAAGAAAGAAAGGAAGTTTCTTTTTTCGGGGAAAAATTACCAAAAGTGGTGTTGACTAGCAATATTCACAAGATAGTGCCAAGTTTGGGAATCACCAAAACATGGTAACAACTATTATAATGACCATCACATAGTATCTATGGGCTAACCATTTTGCCCTTGTATCTTACACACTTTGCGTTTCGGACCAAGTCACTTATCATTATAGACTAAGTCAATTAAGGTTTACGATGCAAGTCATGTATAATTTCAGGCCAAGTGCTAAAATGATGTATCATTTTGAACCAAGTAACCAAATCAAATGAAGTTAACAGTGCAAGTCATGTATCTTTTCGAACCAAGTCAATTAAATTCACAGTGCAAATCATGTATATATTTCAACCAAGTACTAAAATGATGTATACAATATTTTACTTACAGTGCACTTGGTCCACAAGTGTACATGACTTGGTCCAAAATGATAAGTGACTTGCACTATAACTAATTGACTTGGTTCGGAAGCTAAGGCTTCTAAGGTGTATTAAAAGGACAAAATCGTAATCTAACATGAGCTCACCATGTGCTGGTAAATACTTTTTGGGAATGTCATAATATTGGTAATTTTGCTACTAAAGGACAATTGAAGTAATAAATAATGCTAGTCAACATCGCTTCTTGGTAATTTTCGGATAAGTAAATAAAGAAAGGAAGTTCGAAAAGGTTTACTCTTATTTATTTATTATCAAGAAAAGGTTTACTCTTATTAAATGAATAGAATTATTGATCAGGATCCCTCTTCTCACGGTGACATACTGACATGCACTTGCATGCTCTTATAATATAAGCGATCGTTTGCTTCGATGTTGGAAGAAATCTTTTTCCCTTTGTTTTTCCCGGTGTTTGGTTGTCATTTATCTTTACAATTTTGATCATTGTATTTTCAAAGTTGAGTCATCCCACACATCCAGGAGTTGTCCCAGTGGTTCAAACAGATACCCAAGCTTGAGCAAACTCCTTAAGGTCTTGGGTTCGATTTCCTACAGGGTGAGTACTTTGCAGTAAGTAGGGGACTGTGACTAGTGTGGTCGCGCTAGCTCTTCCGAAAGTTTGGAATGCACAATCAAGTCTATTTAGTGGTTTGGCTGTAGGTCTATTCTTTCGATACCAAAAAAAAAAGTTGAGTCATCCCTGGCAATGATAATAAAAAAACTGACATTCGAATAAGTTTTTCAATTCATTAATGCTTCAAGAATTTGAACTCCGCAAACAAAAGATTTTAATGATTTGGCCACAAAGTACGGTGTTACAGCCAGAGGTGAAGGCACATGCTGCTGTGTTCTTTTTAGTTTTCAAAAAGAATTTTTCAAAAGATTCTCTCTACTTCTAACATTTCTCTTTCTATCTTTTTCTACTCATTATCCGTATTATACTATTATGTTTTTATCAAAATTTGCCATTTGACCCCTTTTAAATTTTCTATCTATCTCACCTTCTCTCAAATTAGCGAATTCCCGTGTCTAAAGTCCCGTCCAAATGAAATACAGTTTCGACTTAAATAAGTTATCTACTCTACCCGTCCAATATAACTTCCTCACTCTCTGCCTCATTTAAACAAGCTCATGCCAAGGTAGAGAGAATAAATGAAAAAAGATAATAATTTACAGGTTAATTATTAACCCTCTTGAAATAATATCAATTTAAAATGGCCGAGCAAAAAAAAAATCAATTTAAAATGGAAAAACCAAAAGGTAATAAATTAGAAAGGAAAGTGTATATATTACTAGAACAGCAGGTCAAAGTATAACTTAAGGAAACATTCATCAGACGGGTACGATCTTAGCTTGAAGGCGATCAACGACTGTAAAAGTGCTCATGTTTGTATGTATAAACCAAAAACCGTTTTGTTTTATACTAAGTTGAGCCACAAAAAAAAAATCAATTTAAAATGGAAAAACCAAAAGGTAATAAATTAGAAAGGAAAGTGTATATATTACTAGAACAGCAGGTCAAAGTATAACTTAAGGAAACATTCATCAGACGGGTACGATCTTAGCTTGAAGGCGATCAACGACTGTAAAAGTGCTCATATTTGTATGTGTAAACCAAAAACCGTTTTGTTTTATACTAAGTTGAGCCACACGCACCATATGCCTTGATTGCTAGCTTAAAACACGTGCGCCGTGACCGGTCAACGAGTCTAACTCACTACAGCCTACTCATGGGTAAATTAACATTTAAATATATATAGCTGAAGCATGAATATGATATCCCCAGAGCTATGTGTAACATTATAATTAAAGATATTACAGCAATCCAACGAATATAGACTTACTAGAGCATGATTTTTACCTGACATAACCTGGCTCAACTGTCAATCAATTTAACGACGCACAATTATACTGTAGTACATAAGATTTTACTAGATCACAACAAAATTAGTGATCCATAGCAATGCCACTCCCTAGCTAACTGTACGATCATACCCCATATATAGTCTTGTTCACCTGAAATGTTATAGTATTTAGACACGGATGATGCTATGGTGTATCCGGTCATTTCGGGGACACCAAAATTTTTGGCATAACTTTACTATTAGGAGCATAACTAAAATCAATTACAAGCATAACATAACCCAAACGGGGCATAACCAAGGAAAATCCAAAAAACCAACCAAGGTGTAACTAAACCCAATCAAGGCATAACAAATAAGCTATGCCTTGCTATGGTTTTGGTTATGCCTTACTATGGTTCTGTTATGTTTGTAATGGGTTTTGGTTATACTCATAAGATTTTGTTATGCTAAAAGTTACGGTGTCCTCAAAATGACCGGGGACACCGTAATCATTCCCTTTACACAATGTCCTAATTAGCAGTAGGCAAATGTGAGTCAAAATATGCCAAATTTACTACTAATTTTCATGAAATATCGAGCCATCAGTTCCATTTCAGAAAAATTTAAAAAAATACTTCTCAAGACATAACAATGCTATCCAGCATTTTAGGATTAATTTATGTTGAAGTTATAAATTTTCTGTTGTCAAATAATGGCTCATCTAGGCCTGTTTCAAGGAATCTTATAGTATCAATTACATAAGAATCCATCAATAACTATATATTCAATGTGCAACGGCCACCAGTGAATTACAAGTCATTCCCCTAATTTTGAATAATCGGCGTGACGTTACCCGCGATCATCTGACTATAATCCCCTTATTCCTTCAGACTCGCTATTGTCATTCTCCTAGAAGATGGGGTACCATTCCAACTATGTGTCATCAATAAATATATTGTTGGGAAAATTTCGGCAATAACAGAAAATTCTAGAGAACAATTTCATTGATACTTTAACAATTACATAATCGAAGCATAATACAATAACAAAACAGAATGGAACAGTCGAGATATGAAACGATTTTTCCAAGAAAACAAACCGAGTCCTGTGTGATACCACAGTCTCCTTAAGAAAGATTCGCCGCCTACCGTCGGTGTTGTAGGTTCGTGTTCGACGTCTTCTTCCCAGGGTTGGCTCGGCTAAACCGCAAGCCGTCGGAACACCGACGTCGACCGCCTTGGCGAACTGACTACCGCCTGCCTCTCTCTCTCAAGAACGAATTTCAGAATTTGCTGGAAAGTTGTGAGTTTGCTTGTGCTCCTCCAAAACGTGGAGCCTCAATTTATAGGGTGGAGGAGGGCTGAATAACTCCTGCAATGAATTCTGCCCATTGAATTCTGAATTGATTTCTGCCATCAAGAGGGAGGAGTAATGCTGCCATCAAGGTGGAGGGGTAACGGGAGTTACGATTACACACATCAATACGTCTATTGATTGTGGTGCGTCCAGATTCAACGAACCCGGGACCGGTTGCCTCGGAAGACTCTCCAAAATCCCGGTTCCATTCACCCGAAATTCCGTAAATTTCCAACATATAGTACTTTCCAAAATAGTCCTCCTACATTAAATCCATGGTATCATTCAACGGAATGCATTTACATTAAAGCCCGATTTGCTCTAACTCTGTAGTTGTCGCTGCCTTCCTCGACGTCGCTGATGACCTCCTCTCCCTCGTCCAAACCTGGACTCCTGCCTTCGACAACAAGCCCATCGCTACCTACCTCGACTACGCCGACAACCTCCTCCAACAGTCCATGTTCTAGAGAGAGAGAGAGAGAGAGAGAGAGAGAGAGGGGTGGTGTTTGGTGGTGGTCGGATGGGGAGTGGATACTGGCATCCATGGCTTTCAAAACAGAGAGAGAGAGAGAGAGAGAGAGAGAGAGAGAGAGAGAGAGGGAGGGTTTGGTGGTGGTCAGAGTGGTTACTAGCATCCATGGCTTTTAGTTTTGTGCAGAGTGCATAAGTGTGTTTTAGGGGTACCTTTGTCCACTAATTTAAATGGAGTGGACCTTAACCCTTACAAAAGTGTAAAAGTGGAAAATTATTCTCCCCCTTTTTTTCAATTACTCATGCACTTTTTTTTGTGTTTGGAACTGATGAAAAATGAGAGAAGAAAAATTGGTGGAAATTTTTACTGTGCACAAAACTTTAAATATATTACTATTATATCTCTCATCTTTTTCTCCAAACCAATCCATGGAAGAGAAATTTTTTAAAGTTTGCTCTCTTTCCTTTTCTTTTTCTTAAGTTTCTATAAATAAAGCCTTCATCTCCTGGAATATTTCTAGATATTAACATGTTCAGTTTGGAATGAAAGATGAAAGATAATACACAGAGTATATTTAAGTTTTGTACATGTGAATGACTCATTGAATAGCCAAGTATAAGGCTCTTTGCGCTCCAATGACTTGGGAGGGGGATTTTACCATCTGAGCTTAGTCGGAAGGTTCGTTGAATGTTTCGTCAGTTATGCAATAAATAAAGCCAACCGATTGAAAAAGAAATAATAAGTTTTGTGCACAGTAAAAAACATGTCTTCCTACTCCATTTGGGAAGGTTATTATTGTTTCACAAAAATAAAATACTGGAGTAGTAAATATTTTCTGAGTCCTCGTTTTATGTACCTGGACCTCGACATTAATGTTAAATTATTATTAATGCTTAAAGGGATTTGAACTGGAAAAAAATACAATTACGGGCAGTAACTACTACTACAGTACTAACAAGGATCAAATTCTAGGGTTTTTGTAGTAGTATTAATTTCTACACTCCAGAATCAGAGATTCAGAACCCGCCCAAAATCTTAAATCGAGCAGGTACGTCCTTCTCTCTCTCTCTCTCTCTCTCTCCGATCCACACGCGCCAGGAGGGATGCCGGAGTTCCATACATATACGGAGTATATATTTTATTATGGGGCCCTTCTGTTTTAGCATTTTGTTATTTGGTGGCCCGAAGCAGTGGCTTCCTAGGCTTCTGCCCGGGGCCGGCGCTACTGGGATCGTAGCGTATTTGGCTGCGTATAATGCATTGGGAGTCACGATCTCTCCTGCTCCCGTTTGCTTCTATTAGCTTGTTGTATGGGGTTTAAAGTACCAACACTGGTGTGACGGTTATGGCCTATCGGGGTTTAGCTAGGGTTGCAAACGAGCCGAGCCGAGCCGAGCTTTGTAGTGTTCGAGCTCGGCTCGTTTATTAAACGTGCCTAAAACTTGGGCTCAAGCTCGGCTCGTATGTAAATGAGCCCGGCCGGATTCATTCACTGGACAAGCCTCTACAAAAACGAGCCCAACCTGACTCATTTACTAAACGAGCCTCTATAAACAAGCCGAGTGTCTATAAAAACGAGACAAGTTTTACCGAGCCGAGCTTTAGAGCGTTGAGCTCGGTTTGTTTACTACACAAGCCTAGAATCCGAACTCGAGCTCGGCTCAATTACCCAATGAGTCATGCATAGCCTCAAGGAGCTCGGTTCGTTTGCAACCCTAGGTTTAGCAATTGCTCTGTTGCAACGGAAGTAGAAACCTTCACGTTTGGCATGTATTATCTGAGTCATGTGAATTTTTTCACTGAATACTGGAGCTAAAATGCTTATTGATTCTTGTTATTTGCTGAAGGATTCCATGTCTTGGTGGGAAGGTGTCGATGAAACTCGTCTTCTTGTTGCACCAGGTAAGTGTGAAGTCTGAACCTTTTTGATAGTATTGTTTATTCTTTGACCTTGGATTTTGTACACCTCATGACGTTGGAAATTCTCTGTATTTTTCAGTATCAGAGAGCAGAAATGTTCTAAAAAATTGATGAGGCAGGAAACGAAATATTATTGGAAATCAGAGTCATCAGACTATACCAAACTCTTATCTATATATGTTGCACGGACTACTTGTATGACGTATCCGCATAATGAGACATGAAAAATTGAAGAGCGTCTTCCTTTCCTTAAGTTGCATTTGCTGGGGAAACTTTTGAACTACAAATATATGAGTTTATTATGACTGGGAAATGCTGTAAATAATGCTATGCAAGTATCTGCATTGCATCTTCAAAATTGTCTCCCCTAACACAGTGGTCATGCTTGGAATTTCGTCTTCCCCATCCTTGTCTTACTAGTTACGGGTTATCTTTTTCTTTGGAAGTTAGATTATGTTAAGCAACCATAAGGAATCAAAGTGAATGGCCTTGAAATCCCACAAACACCACAACAGAGCAAAGAACTAACCAAAAAGGCCCCAAGGCAAACAAAATGTTGCCAAAGCAGAGAAAACACTGCGTCAGCTTTTGAGGAAGCTTTTAGTTAGAACTTGGATCCCACATGTCACAAATCAGCTTGTCATGACTCATGCATGGATGGCTCAACATTCTTTGAAGAGCATAGGCTACTCCCTCCATAATCCTCTTGGACCTTAGTCAATCTAGCAATATCCATGTCGTTCCTGTGCAAAATTTGCAGTTCCTCTCTCCATAAGTGGTGCATGGAAGCTGCAAAAGCAAGTTTACAGCCTGTTATTTATCTTCTTTTTGAGGGTTTTTGTTGTGCTCATATCTTATTTCCAGCGTCCCACATATTCTACATTTGACAAAACATGCTTTCTCTTTTTCTGTTATGGAGAGAATTGTCAATGAGCACTGTATCTTTTCAACGAGAAGAGTTTCTACTGTCGGGAATCACTTAAGTATGAAGTCCTCGATTGAAGTGTTCACAACATGGACACTTTAGTGAGTTACATGACTCTAGTTTGGTAGGAATTTACTTGTAGGTGACTGGAAGCATTGAAGATGTTTCCTGTATTTGTTGCAACGTGAATATGTACTCTTTTAATGTGGTTCTGGCTGTGCCGTTGTAAATTCAAACTCTAGAGGCAAGTAGCAGGTCAAACACCTGGGTAACATGTGCACCTGATAGAATAGCTAAAAGAAGTTTCATGTAATTTATGCAACAAACAAATGAATGCTTCATATTTCCTTCATTCCTTGTTTTGCTTACCCTTTGTTTGAGTTGTTCTTTATGATACATGGTAATATATTTTCTACGTTGAACACAATTTTCTTTGTTTTTCGGTTTGTTTGCTCAATCTAATTTAATTGTCTGAATTTTTTGGTTTTCCAGTTAGATTATATCTAAGCTACTGACCTCAATGTTGCAGAACCTAGTGCGACTGGAAAATGTGGGGGACAATTGCTGTCGCTTCGGCATCCAAAATCTGGTAATGTCCAACAACTAGGTTCCCATTTTTATGATCTCATAATTCCTCCGATTATCAGTTAGTTAAATTTTAATGTTGTGCATACCTTCTATATTTTTTATATTGCAATTATGATTTACATTTCCATTCATTGCCCTGAGTCAATTCATCAACCAATTTCCAAATAACATCTTTTACTTTTTATTTGGAAGAATGTGAGCATTTGTTGTTCATACCTATCAGTTTACAACAAATTCCATTATGCTTTGTTGTCAATAATAATGTCAAACATCGTCTTTTGTCTGTTAAAATTTGGTACAATGTGATTAGATTGGGTTATTGCTGTTGATTTGTTTCGTAATGAATTGGACCTGTTTAATAATGTAATTAGGGGCTCAAACCATTAGGTGGCTGCAATAATGCATTAGCACCTATCGCTTAATCTTAAAGTTGACTGAAAATGGGTTTCAAATTTTAAGGTGGAGAGAGAGAGAGAGAGAGAGAGAGAGAGAGAGAGAGATTTGACTTGTCACCTAATACTTTCATGGTGGAAGATAGTTTTACTTTCACACGGATGTTTATCAAATAGAGAGAGAGAGAGAGAGAGAGAGAGAGAGAGAGAGAGAGAGAGAGAGAGAGAGAGAGAGAGAGAGAGAGAGAGAGAGAGAGAGAGAGAGAGAGAGAGAGAGAGAGAGAGAGAGAGATTTGACTTGTCATTTACTTTCACACGGATGTTTATCAAATATAATTGCTTAATACTTCAAATTTTCAGCAGTAAAAAGCAGTTGTTTAATTTTTTGTTCTGCAAGCTTTGATAATTCTTCATATATGATATATGTGACAGGTAACAGTACATGCTTCCTCTTGATCAATGGTGGTCTTCAAGAAATTCACTGGTTTAAGCAATCCTACGGATCTTGGTTTGTGGGAGATTACGTTTGCGAAGGTCTCACATTTACGTGGTCTCATGAGTTATAAGTATTGCTCCCTTGCATTGACATAAACAATGTATGTTGGTGTCTCCTGGAATAAGAGAGTTCCCATGCATAATGCATGAACGTGGTATATGCATATAGTCCAAATAATTAGGCTCTTCACTTCTCCATGCAAACTAAAGAAAAAGAGAGCTAGGAAAACCTCAACTAATTGAAATGTGTGGGACTTACAGTCAAATCTAAAGGGATTTTTTATTGACTAAGGAAAGAAGGTATCTAATGTCCTTGCTAACTACTTTTTCTTACTATCTCTTCGAGCCACCAGAAAGTTTCTTTACTTTTTTGACAACACAATTTAGGTATTTTTCCTTGGTTGCCTTGAAAGATGGAATAAAGATTGACAATGGTGGTGCTCAATTTATATACCTTTTCACTATCATGTCTTGTCCAAACTGTTTGGCAGATCGAAGAACCTTCCCTTTTTCATGTTCCCTTTCATAGGGCATATAAACTGTTGGATAGCGTGGTTTTTTGCAGGATAAGTAAGAAAAGAAGCAAAATACACTATTTTTCTAGGATAATTAGCAAACATTGTTCATGTCTTTCCGCTTGATCAAGTTGTGCTCAGTTTCAGCAAATGCATGTTATTCCTATCCGTGGAGGCGGTGTGTGAGGTTTTCGACTAATTAAATGGGATGGAGCCTGTAACATGCAGGGATGATTTGATAAAGTGGGGAAGTGGCAGTGGTAGATTCTCAATTGGATCTTTGCACTAGCTTCTTTAGGGAGGTACAATGACTCATTCCCGTGAAGCCTATTTGGAAGTTGGGAGTTCCCACCAAAATATCTTTCATTGTTGAGAGGTCAGCTTTAGACTTAATTGATGGAAACTTGGGGTCTTTCCTTGTGCACTTGAGTGTGATGTTCTGAAGGCAGGGAAGTTTGTATGGTTCACCTCTTCATTGTGAGGTGCTTCAGGAGCTTAGATATTATGCTATGCTGAGAGAGGGTGAAGAAGTGTGGATATTGGCTCCTCTATATTTAATGCAGTGCATGCGGAGGTAGGCACTTGGCAGCAATGCTGAACGTGGATGAACCCTGTGATTTCTGGGTACGATGGAGAAATCTGGGAAACAACGCTAAATAGGCAACACAATGTCTTATGCTGCATTTGGAACACTTTTTGAAATTTGTTTTGAAAAAGTAGTAGGGGTAATAAGCGGGGAGAGATAGAGAGAGAAATGATTGGAAGTAGGGGGAATCTTTTGAAAAATACTTTTCAAAAAATGTTCCAAACAAGGCATTAATTAGTGACATGGTTGTGGTGAAGCTAACATCATTTGGAGTGGTTGAGGTGGGGTCCCCATGCTGAAATTGCCAAACATTATAACTGAACTTATTTGCCCCTTTAAAAGCTAGGTTTTATTTTAGAGTCACATCCAAACGAAATAGGTTTCGTTTTATTCCAAGTGTGCTCTTTACCTCTTTTGTCTGGTAACAATGTTGCTGTCGATTAGGGAAAAAAAACCAAGCTGAGGTCATGTTTTGGTTTCTGTGTCCTGGCCGGAGGTGGATATAGGATAGACATAGAGAGATTTAGTCGGCCGATGATAGTAATACGATGATCTAAGAGTGAAGGCTATGAATCAGCAAAGTGAATAAAGTAACAAAATAGTGGGGTTTGTTTAGCCCTTGTTTGGTTGTGGGTTTGGAAAAAATTTTCCGAACCCAAATCCACTCATTACCTATATTTCCAATCATTACTTTCATTTCTCTCTCCACTCATTACCCCTATATCCAATCATTAATCTCATTTCTCTCTCTATTTCTCTCCACTCATTAACCCTATCTCCAATTATTATCCTATTTTCTCTCCTCACTCATTACCTAAAAATCAAACCCAAAATTTTTTCAAATCCACAACGGAACAAGGCACTTAACAATTTGAATCTTGTCAACACAGGCTCACATGACTTTGAATCCTATACTAAATTGGTTGCCAAAAAGGGCCGTGCAGCTCAGTAATGACAGCCCTGTGGGTTGTCTTTAGCTTTTGCCCTTTATCCTTCTCCTTTGTTGGTTTGATAATGAAGGTTACTCTTGTTGATTGCATTTAGTCTTGACTTCTTGTACTCCAATTATAGGCATTGCATCCTTTGGTGTTTTTCTCAAACACTTGACCGATGGAAAATATGTTTGTAGCTTTTTTTGCCCAAATATGCATGTGTGAAACGAAGTTCCACATTGTCTAGTTACCTTACCACTTACGATTCATGTGCAATGCATAAGCGTGAGGGACCCCTCACTTGAAGGGCTAGTTCGATGGCTTCAGTTCTATTGAATACTGTATAACACGGTATCATAGCAAGGTATCAAGGATAGATAGGGTGTGACTTTGGGTAGGTGCTGCCAAGTGAGCATGGTGTGCGAGAGGACAGGTGTGGAACAATGTCCCACATGCCGCTTCCATCCCATGAAAACTAAAAACCTGGACAATCCCGTGGTGCAATTTCTCGAAGAAAGGAGCAAGAGCCATTGGCATAAATCATTCTTAAGAAACTGGTGACCCATCTAAATAATAAGCAATCATTGGAAAATCCTGTCTTAAGAAACTGGTGACCCATCTAAATAATAAGCAATCATTGGAAAATCCTGGTCCGGAGCTGGTAACACTACACCCGCCTCGATTTTTACAGCAGCCTCGTTCGTAGTAAGTAGAAAGACCTCAAGCTCCTCCTACTCCTCAGGAGGCTGAGTGAGAGGACTACAAGAAGTTATTCTCCAAGATGTCTGACGAGCTTGAGAATCTACGGCTTGAGAACGCAAAGTTACAGAGGCAAGTCGAAATACAAGAAATGGAAGCGGCAGATTAAGTGGAAGGCCAGAAGAGTAGGTATGGCCATGGATGATGGTCGAGTGCTACGGATAAACCAGAATGATCTGGTCTTCGACATACTCTTGCTCCGTCTGCAGATTTTGGAGGTGTAGGACAAGACGCACAGTGCAAGTCGAGTGAGGTAGATCATCATTCATAGGCGAACAGGCGAGTTTTGTCCCATGTCTAGTCTAGTGTCCGAATGTTATATACAAATGGTATGGACCAGTAGATGAGGGGACTGGGCTAGTCGAGTATGCGAGCGGGATAGTTGAGTGAATGGATGGCAGCACGGTGAAGGAGACTAGCGAGGGAGAGGAAAGGGCGTTAACCTATATAGTAGGGTTCCTTGGCTGGCAAGTAAAAAAGGTATGGGCAATATGTAAGTGTGACGGAACCTACACTTCAAAAACTAGCTTTTGTGCATGCTGTTCCCATTCCATTATAGTAACGCTTGTCTGTATTCATCTCTAGGTGCATACTGCATATGCACCTAACTGTTTCTATGTACATGAATGTAAGCATGCATCATTATTTTTTTTTTTGATCATTTTAAAACAAACGTAATTCATTCCATGTACATAGGTGTATGCCGATGTATAGTCTCGTCAAGATAAGAATAAAAAACAAAAAAAGTCATTGGTGTTTTGCCTTGATGAATACTTAACGATGTGCCAGTTTAGTCAATTTATCATAATTTCCTAGGTTTTCTACATCAGCTTTAATCAGAAAAACAAGGATTTACATTTAAGTACTTTGAAGATATGGTACCAAACAGTGCATGACTTTTCGCTGGATTTGTAAGTTATGAGCACCTCCGGTGGTTCAATATCTAAATGACTAGCTATTGCTATATTATAGTAATGAATAATGTCAAACTGTTAGGAATGTTGCTCCTACGGTACAAATGTTTTTTCTTCTATTTTTCTCGCAAACTGCCAAATAGATTTGCCATGCGGGTCCCATCATGAGTGAGTTAGAAATTAAAAGGCTTGCTAGATTTTAGCGATAACTTGACCTTATGCCATATTTGGCGGAAGGTATTGCTATAGGTAAATGTGTTTTGCCTCATCATTGGAGAAGAAAAATGGGAACTTCGTGTTACAATAGCTGTCCCTATATCACGTTAGTGGAGGAGCTTTGTATGTCACTTGTGTAAGCCTTTGACAGCTATTCTGAATCTCATCGACAATATGTTTTTTTACTTGGTTATTTATCTATGTTTGTGACAGATGGCCGCCTATATACTGCAACTCCAGTTGATCCCGTGTTCATCCTGTTGCCCATTTTTGAGGAAGCACGAATGAAGGTATACCCAGCTTTTTAGTAGCTTATATCCTACTTACGTGCGGGATTGTGCATTATTTGTGTAACCTTTGATATGAATGCAGAAGGGAGATGACCCAGGGAAGTTCAGGCAACTAGATGAGATGATTTTTGTCAACGGCTATCCAGGATATCAATATTTACTTTCCATTGCGGAGACATCTATGCAAGTAGTTTGTGATGTTAAAGGTACTTCACTGCCTGTAAGGTTCTGATGCTGATATGCTATATTGTGTTTCTGAAATTAAGTGTCTGGTGACATTTTCATCTGTGGATATATGAAGTTTTTGTTGATATTGTCCTTGGGGAAGCTTCAGTAAAACCAGGTACAACATTGGCCAAGCTGATTGTGTTTCCATAAGAGGGATCGACTTGGGATTGCCTATTTGCAATATGGGAATGCCATTTTGAGGTTCCTACTAAATCTTTGACTCCTGGGACTGGGAAGATTATCTGCTATAGGTTGAAAAATCAAAATTACAAGTCATCCGATCTCTCCGAAGCGAAAGATTGTCTTTAGAGCCATTTCTGACTTTTACCTTAGGCAGCTTATGTGGGTTTTTTCTCATGTTGAAGAATACTTAGACTGCTTATTACAGTTCTCATATGAACCTAAGAAGTGAAGTCATTTGCTTTTATGATGTCCTGTAATTATCTTTAATCACTGTATGGTTGTCCTAGAAAGTAGATGACGATAGAGTTGGAAGCTCATAATTCGTACTTTTTGACTTGGTAAAATTTCATGAATAACACTCCCTCCTTTTTTATAAGTGACAATTTTATTGAAATTTTTTTTATTGAAAAGGCATCAAGGGATGCCACCCATGTACAAAAGAAAGAGAGGAACTAAAAGAAAATGCCAAATTATAAAGGGACCTATACACCCCTTTGAACTCCAAAAATATCTAACACTAGTGTTTGCCCGTGCCTACGGCACTTGCTAGCAAGTGGCTCAAACACTAAATCGATTCATTAGTATGTAGTATGTGATATTCTTCTTAGTGGCACGAAAGAGAATTACCCGTGCTTACGGCACTCTCCAAACTAAATTTTTAAGCTAGCTACAAAGAACATTTCTAACACCAAAAACTGCCAACGATGATCCCAATAGAGCATTGCCTTTGCTTTTAGACACCAAAACTCCAAAAAAAAAAGAACAGAGACAAAAAATCCAAAAAAATCCCAATCCCTATAAACTCCAAAAATTTCCAAATACCTTTGCTTTTAGGGAGCTTTCTTTACCCACCGTCCACGCAGCTCATAGGCTTTCTTCCAAATGGATATGGTTTCTTTGTTAGACACCCTTTGCTGCCACCAAAACTTTAAAAAAAACAGAGACCAAAAATCCAAAAAAAATCCCAATAAACTCCAAAAATTTCCAAATACATTTGCTTTCACGAAGCTTTCTTGGCCTAGCTCCCACCGTCCACGAAACTTGACAGATTTGAGAGAGAGAGAGAGAGAGAGAGAGAGAGAGAGAGAGAGAGAGAGAGACCCAAACGCCAATAGAAGCAGGGTTTTTTTTTATATGCTTCCGACAAAATCTGATTTGGGTAAAAAGAACTGATGGCATTTTTGTAATATATTTGTAAGAGTGGGGGTGTTTTTTTAAGAGAGCACATATCAGCCATTGGATCAAATGAATCTCAGTCCTCCTTTCAACTTGTGTTTGTATGGTCCCCACACCTTTGTGTTTTATTGGGTAGATGTCAAAGAATCGATTCAATGCTGGGTTGCAGTTGCTCTCCCTCGACTCCCAACTAAACAAAGTGGAAATCAAATGACTCTTAATTTTCTTTTTTTGTCCTTGTATGTGCAGAAATTGGATCGATAAAGTTTTTTCGGCTTAATGATTCTAAAGTGTTAGCTTGGTTGAACTACAAGGTCTGTCTTATCGATTTAAGCTTTCAAACATTTGTCATATGATGCTTTGTGATATTTTGTAATCACTTTTTCTTTTCTTTTTTAATCTCCCCTCCTACATATATGGTGCTAGGTTTTTATTCTATTTTTTTTGTTCACTTTTTCTTGATCTTTCAAATGTCTTCCAAGGATGGGTATGGCCACCCTAGCACCAAAGCAATAGGATGTTAGAAGCAAGTAGGTTGAAAAAAAAAACCCTATAGGTAGGCTCATAGGCTGTAGCTTTTGTGGATTAGGACATCACTACAACTTCTTTGTTGGTGACCATCTCAGTATGGAGTGGCTCATCATTCATTTGTTGTTCAACAACTATAGGAACAATAATTTCTTTCAAAGTTATGGGCGAGAGAACTTGTACCCTAACTTTTGTGGATTAGGATAATCACCTCCTGTGGTTCGTTACTCCCTCTAATTTCACCATTCTCAATGAATTTGGCATTTCCAGTTTCTACAGTTCTTGTACTATTATTGGGCCAGTAAAACCTATACCATTTGAATTTTTCATGATAACCAATAAAATAAACATTCATTATCCCGGAACAGAAAGTTTTCATTTGGATTTATGTTCTGGATTACGAGTTATCCGTGCAATCGTATCGAAACATGAGCAGTTGCACCAGAATCAAGCCACCGAGTATTAGAAGGAACTTAATTGAGGTTTGATTTGAAACATGCAGAAGTAAGATGCATACCTTTCTTTTTGAACCATGCCTTGCGTTTATGACAGTTCTTCTGATAGTGTCCCGTCTTTTTACAGAAGTGACACCTATCACTGCCTTTTCCCTTCTTGGGAATCCCAGAATTGTTAGCAACTCATTAGCCTTAAATGGTGTTCTCTTTGTGCCCTTTTGAGCTTCTTTCCATTCTTTTGGACTTAATGACTTATGAAATGACGTGATATGATGTTTCATTTGCTTCAATCTTGCCATCTCATTCCTAATCCACTTGTACTTCATAGTAAGGGAGAGCAAAAAACCCACGGACCAGACGGAACACCCCCCCCCCCCCCCCCCCCCCCCCCCACTCCAAACCTATCCAAAGCCCATCGGTCGAGTTGGACAGGTGCATCGGTCGGCTGCGGGCGAAAAAAAGTGCTACCCGATTTAATTTCTGTCAGTTGGTTTTTTATGCATCTACCCATGGAAACCTGATCTGACCAACATGTTATGCTATGTGGCCATATTCCCTTGGGTTTTGACAGAGAACATGTTACTTTGATTCAGTCTTTCCCCTTTAACTTTACACTTGTCTCAATTCCATTTGTTTTGGGGATAACCCCTTTATCCTCTTGCAATGTGTATCCATTCAAATCTACTCCCAATATAGTGTATTTCTCATTTTCTCCTCCCTACACAGTAATAAAGCTCTTGTAAGTCTGTAAGCAAAAAGAAAAAAGCCCACTTTACTCCACCACCCCCCACCCCCCGCCCAAACCCAAATCCCTGCCACTGATTTTATGCGATTCACATTCTCACCCCACTGTAGCCCCTCCAATCTCCAAAGAGTGCTGCATGTCCGTCGACTCCTCTTTCCTCTCCTTCATCGATTCTTCTCTCCCCCATCTTTTACTGCTTCAGTTAATCTTTCCCTATCTGGGAAGGTTTGTTGTGATTTAATTTCCTATTTTTGGTTTGGTTGCACCCCAAAGGGTGAAAGACTTTAGCCGGAGGGGAAAAAAAGAGTTTACCCAACCATCTGGTCGAAATCAGGTTTCCTAATCTTCAACCCGACGTTACCGGGTCGGGTGGCGGGCCGAGATCAAACCCAATCCGCCCTGACTCGTGCTCACCCCTACATCATAGTGTCATAGTACTTAAAATTAAATGGCTCAAATTGAGGAGACAAATAAAAAATTCAGGACAAGTTAGAGGAGAGAACTGATCCACGTTCCTTCTCAAATTCTTTCTTTGAGCAATTAAATTAGTCATTTCAAGGACATGCTAATGCATCCCACGCGGCTGTCAGTCCAAGGGACTTGTCTGCAGTTTTGAACGTTCTTCCACATTTTTGGGGAATTCCCTCACATTTTCAGTTTGAGAAAGGTTTGGTTAGATGTTGTTCGCTATGGTCATTCACATACATGCAAGGCAATGTCTGTTTGAACTTGCCAATCAAAAAAATAAGTCTGTTCGAACTTTTCCATGCTCTTAACATAGTTTGTTTATGTACCGCTGGAAACAGTAATGGTAGGGGTCGCACTGCTTGGATAAGTAATAGCGTCGACCCTTACTGCTTAACTCTCAAATGTGAAATTCCACACGTTCTTTCCAATCCGGAAAATTCAATCCAGTCAAGAGCAGAACAGATGAAGCATGCGAATGTGGCGAAACGGGAACTGAAGCTGCAATACATAATTCATGCTCAGTACATTAGTGCTTTGAATTATAAAAAACATGCGAAACACAATAAATAATAGGACTACTGTGATCTACCTTTGGGAATAATCTAATGGCATACTATCAACCATTATAGTGATTCTCTATAGCCAATAGGAATAACTGATGAATATCCGTAATCAAGTAAGACTCACCTTTGGAATTAAGTCCAATCTTAACTGTGAATACCCACTAATTATCCTGTTCCGATTTAGTAACCACTTATATGGGCATGAATTATGTATTGGAGCTTCACTTCCTACTTCGCTACATTAGCATGCTTCATCTGTTTCGCTCTTGACGGAAATGGAAATTTTCAGATTGGAAAGAATGGATGGAATTTTACCGTGGAGTGTTGTTAGATCTTAATTTGGCACCTGTTGGTATGATTGACTCGAACAGTAAGGTCACTGCTATTACTAATCCTAGCTGTGCAACCCCTACTATTACTGGTTTCAACTGTACAGAAACAAACCTTGTGCATGAAGCATAAAAAAGGTTGAACATACTTTGTCATGTTTATCTGCATGACCATTGCGAACAACATCAAATTAGCCTTTCCTAAAACTGAAAATGCAAGGGAATTCCTGAAAAATGTGGAAGAACGTTTCAAAATTGCAGTCTAGTCCCTCGGAGGGAGACTTATGGCAAAGCTTACTACCATGAAGTACCATGGTATGCGTGAGATGCATGAACATGTCCTTGAAATGACTAATTTGGTTGCTCAACTATTGGAAATGAATGTGGATGAGTTCTTTCATCAAAATTGTCTTGAATTATTTATCCTTGTCTACTGAATTCGAGCCATTTTTTAGTAACTAGAACACTATGAAAGTCAAGTGGAATATGAATAAGTTGGCTAGTATGCTTGTTCAGGAGCATACTAGAGAGAAAGAGTGGAAAGAAACATCATTCACTTCATTTCATAAGTCATGAAGCCTGAAAGGATGGAAAGAAGCTCAAAAAAGGCACACATAGAGGACCATTTAAGGCTAATGAGTCTACTAGCAGTTCTGGGACTCGCAAGAAGGGAAAATACAGCGATAGGTGTCACTTTCATAAAAAGACGGGACACTATCAGAAGGACTGTCATAAATGTAGGGCATGGTTTGAAAATAAAAGTACGAATTTTATTTCTGTATGTTTCAAATCAAACCTAACTGAAGTTCCTTCTAATACTAGGTGGCTTGATTATGGTGCAACCTTAAAGCTTTATGTCGAGCCTATTATACTCTGGTGGAAGATGGCTAAAACCATTTATTTAGTCCTAGGCAGAGAGGGGACTTATCCTCGTATATACTTGTAGTTCACTTACCCCTCATGGTGAGAGTGAAGAAAGATGATCCAACCCAGATCTCATCCATTTGCATCTACCTACTGTAAGAGTGAAAATAGAGAAAGACGATGGAACCCCTCTCAGTTATCAAGTGGGCAATTGGAGAAAATAATGCTTGCAAATCCTTGTAGTATCTCTGTAGTTTTTACTTGCTATTGACCAGATGACTTCCTTTCGTTTTGTAGCTTCTAGTAATGTGGCCATAAACATCTCTAGTGTAATGTTATGTGTGCTTGCTCGTTCTTTTTCTTCTTTCTGTTTATCTCGCACTTCGAATATCTAGTTATTTTCTTATGAACAAAATCATGGAACATCTCATTTTCTAGTAAAAGGCCTCTCTCATGTTTTGGAACCTGTCTTTGCAGGTAGACCAACTAAAGCGGACTCTACTCACATTGGATAAAAACTATGCTGCACAGGATGAAAAGGACACATGTATGGTTTTAGATGAAAATATATTTCTTGAACCTTTTCTTTTCCACATGTTAGCTATCAGTTTTTGTTTGTGAATTCATGAGACTACGAAAATTTGGAACAGATTTGGTTAGGGGGTTATATGACTCTTTTGGTTAGGCTAGGAAGATGGAATTGAGGACAGCGGTGTGCACACAGCGTGTATCTTTGACTCTTTGTACTTTACTTGTAATACTATGTACTTTTAAACATGCTGCATAAGGTTTGGTGCATTGGCCTCATACTGGAAAATGTTGAGAAGGTTGACTAAAGCGCAAGAAATCATACTCTGGTTGAGAGATTCCATCTAATTAAGAAGGCAGGAGCTCTGAAACCTCAAACGAAAGCTATTATTAGACCCCATGTGCTTGACTCTGATCCCTTTTGACTAGCTTGAGTTTAAACTTGTGAAGTAAGGAACGTGTATAATTGTGGCCATTATATGGGAGTTCTGCCAAAGTATGAACACATTAGTCTACCAACCAGGCCTAACATCATTGCGACTGTATCCCCTTTTATGAAAGTGTGAATGTGTGATGATCTGTACCAACAGGCCAACATATTTCAATTTGCTATAATTCCCTCTCTCAATATATGAAACTTAGTAAAGCATATGATTCCTCATCCTCACACACATGCGTGGACCTACATATAGAAGCGTTATACAGTGAGAGAGGGTGAGGCTGGTGGGACAGAGAAATAGGGAAAAATATGTGAAGGCTAAATTTCTGACTTTGGTCTGGAACTGCCAAAGTATAAATATTTTATGAACGAAGGGTACTGAACTGAAGTGGAAGGAATTTTCAGCAAATGGTGGCAATATTGCACATATCATAAATCACTTTTCTGCTGAGCTTGCAATGGCTTGTGAAGAGAACTCTTTTGCTGTCTTGCGCAATTTTTGCAACGATCGTCATCAGATGAGGAGTCTCTTGACTATGAGTAACAAACATCTTTCGATGGTGCAGTAACTGATGCAGTTTCAGTATTGGGCGAGTATTTGAAGGAAGAGCCATGGTTGGAGCTCCTATGCAGCAATCTAAAGTAATTTGTTGTCATTAACTGTTTTATTTACAATTAATTTCCATATTGGATTATGTTCCATTTATAAACAGAAGGCTGCTTGTTAGTTTAAAAAAAGAAGTTATAAACAGAAGATTAATATTATTTTTACAGGCTTGGAATATAATGCATTGCAGATCCAATGACATCTTTAAATTGTCATGTCCAGGTTAGATTTACAAGCAGCTAAGACAGCAGATATTGAAGTGCTCCCAATTGCAATGGAAAACGGTCCTGCGTCTTTTGAGCCTGGACAGGTGTAAATAATAAGTATTAACTGCTCCGCTATGTAAACAAAAGCTCATCTCCGACTTGCAATGTCAAAACCCTAAGTTACCTGTTCTTGTGAAGTGTCTTATTTGTTTTCCATCTTTTCCTATTCCTTTGCTTTGTGCCCTTGGAAGTGCTATGCAGTTTCAGATGAGGTTTTAATTCGGGGTTTTGTAGAATGATGTTTTGCTTATTGATTGAGTTTTTTTGGGGGAGGGGGTTGCTCTAAAGTTGTTAATTTTCATGTTTGAGATTTATAATTTCCTCTGCTTTTCGCTCTTCGCCAGGAAAAGAATGGGAGCGACAAGAAAACTACCAGGAATGCTAGGCAAATTAAAAAGGCAAAAGTGGAGACAGATTCAAGAAATATCAGAGACATGTTTACAAGGGCCTCAAGAAGGAAATGATTACTGTTTTCACTTGATCAACTAGAGGCATTCGATGTTTCAATGGAGCCTTGTTCTATCTTGGCACACTGAATCGGTGAATCCCTTTGTCCAAGGGTGCTGCCCGTCACAGCACAAGTTGTCAAACCAACATTGGGTAATGGCCGTTATGAACTTGTTCTGGGCTGCTTTTCCATACGACACTAGGAAACCCAACTTTAAAGCGTCAATTTTTGATGAAAGAATTAGAATTCCTTCCGACCAATTGAAATGTTGTCATTCAAGCGCGTGCTAAAATGTGCCATCAGTTGGAATGCGCTAGGTAGTGGTTAGTTCTATGTTGTGCTATTAATTGGATGCTTTTTATGGTATTGCTGTTTAATCTATGGAACACCAAATTTGCTAGCAACTTTGTTCGTATGGACTGCTCGGTTGACTTGGGAAAGAACTGTCAGTGGTGCATTTTGAATCCTTACAATAGCATTGGTACTGGCTGTTGTACTGCTCTTTGGCTCTGATTTCCAAATTGCTGTATCTATCATTTTAGAGAGAATGTAGATAAGAACTAGCCATCCTCTTTGACAAATATCAAATACATTGTGTCGGTTTCTACTTTTCAGCTATCTGATTCATTTTGTGACTGCAAACCTTTTGTTTTTTAGGACAAACAGATGTAGTTATATATGAATAAAAACCAGGGCCACGAGCCTTACAAACCAAAAATCTAAAACAAGGAAAAGTATGAATCAGAGCAACTACAGACCTTATTCGTATTCAATTTGAGACATGTCAAATATTTAGAATAACTGTGTCAAGTTAAAATGAAAATTGCCGATGCAATTCCTTTGGCAGCAGTACTCAATTTGAGACACGTCAAATATTTAGAATAACTGGACCACAAATGCACTTCGGCTCGCTTTTCTCTATAAAATTTCGGCCCATTGGCACACAAGAAGCAAAGTAGTTTCCAGAATTCTTATTCACGGGTAAACTGTAGTACAAACAATCCCATTGAATTTAACTCATGTTTATCTAGATAAGAAATTCATCTAAAATCGGTTGGTTACTATACCAAGCATATATTAGAAATTCTCAGTACAATTTTTGCATTGGCTTGCACTTGCCAATGACATACCAAGCTGTTCGAGCTCTGCTTTTGGTTGACACAATCGAAGGTCTTTTGATACTAGTTAGTAGTGGTTCCACAAATAATCAAAATCAAATTGGAATAGACATTACGCTAGTAATTGTTTTCAATATAATACCCTGAAAAAATTGTTAAATCCAACAGAAGCATTTCTTGAAGTTCGGAAGCTTCATATCCACCGTTTGCGACCACGTGAGCCATGGGCACCTTGGAACCACCGGTCCCAACCAACCACTGCTGGACCTTTTGTCCTGTGTAAACAAACGCAAGCTAGTAATACAAAACAAAACAGAAATGTTTGTAACTTATAGAAATAACATGTACTTAATTCTTAGAAAACTGGACCGCATTGTTGCGAATAATTATTGAATGCCCTAGGGACATTGGTCCTCTCGCACACTTTTGTCCACCTCAGCCCCTCTTGTGAATGAGAAAGACAATGCCTCGGGGCCCCTAATAATACATCATGTATTGTTCAGCAATAAATCTTCTTGCAAATTAAGGAAGTTTACTCAACAATGTAGTCTAAACCATGGGCTCACCATGCACTTCTTTGATGATTTGAAAGTTCTATTCTGTAAATTACAAGTGGAATTCTTACCTATTCAAAAATTCTCAAAATATTTACCTTAAAATTTGTATATAGCTTATAGATTGTCTTGTTTTTGTCTTAAAAAAAATGGTTTCATTCCTGCTAGATTAATCATCGATAACATTTCAATTTTCCAGGATTCAACTCACTTCATTCGATCAAAAACTTTCTCCAATACTTTTTATGCCTCTTTCAATTGGATATTAGCAAGACCTTTGACAGAATTCATCGGGTTTTATTGGAGAAGGTGCTTCAGCGTTATGGTTTCCTCCCAACTAGATTAGGCAGGGTGATCCTCTTTATCCTTAGTCATTTGATTCTCTTTCACAGGCATGGTTCTCTTAAAGGCATTAAAACGTCTAGAGAAGCTCTCCCAATCATATGCATCTTTTGATTACCTAATGATAGCTTTCTTTTGATCAAGTTGATTCCTTAACCTTAAAAAGTCAAGTCTCTTCATCAGCACCAAAAATCCGCCTTCTTTCGTCACTTTTTTTTGAACTGCATTCTTCTTTGGTCACTTCTCTTACTTCCTCATTCCTGTCCCCAATGAGATTGGTATATATTTGCGGGTGAATCAAGGCATTGTGAGCAACAAAAAAGAGATCTTTGACACCAGTCAGTTGGGAGTTCCAAAAAAGGTGGCAAGGTTGGATGGCTTGTTTTTTGAATAAAGCTGGTATGTTCACTCTTATCAATTAAATTCTCTCCTCTTCGCTCATTTTCTATATCTCCATTTACGAATTCCTAAGACACGTGGGTAATAAACTATGTAGCACAGACACGGACATGGACACAGGACACGAGAATTCTAAAAAAATGGGGACACGGACACAGGACACGAGAATTATAAAAAAAATGGGGATACGGACACAACGGGAATATGCCACGTGGGTGTGTGTGTGTATATATACACATTTATTTATTTTTTCCAAGTTTAAATTGCAAAATGTAAACAAAATGAAATGGATAGGACCAAATGCCAATACCATTCAAACAAAAGGAAGACATGTCCTATATGAGTGATATATTTAAATTGACACATACAAGCTATACCACAAAATATAAGATATACAAGCTATAGAAACTACCAGTACATATACATTACTACCATAAGACTATCAATATTATACATAACATATAAACTGATACTTTTTTTTGTATAGGCATATAAAGTTATATAAACTGTCGCTGTGGTAATTGATACATCAATTATACATGTAACATGTTTATACATACCTACCTACCTACCACGAGAGAGAGAGAGAGAGAGAGGTCAATTGTTGACAGTATGATGTTAGGGTTTCTCCTGTTAAGGATTAATTACATTTAAACCACTCTTTTTGAGTAATAACATAATTACCCCAAAAAAATAAAAAAATACATTTACACCCTCACTGTGTCCCCTAATGTGTCCCAGAAGTGTCCTCTCATGTCCCCCAAGTGTCCCCCACAAAAAATTAACTTAATTATTGGACACGCCACGTGGCGTGTCGGACACGTTTCTAGCAGTGCCCCTGGCGTGTTCCTGTGTCCGACACGGCGATACAACGACCTTTAGAGTTGTTGGTGCATCATAGGTAAACTTTCCTCCATGTTCTCCACTTTCGTTTGGCCATGGAACCGTAATAAAAAATCCATCCATTCGGTAATCTTGGGATCGCTTATGTCCTTTTTAAAACTTGGGGCCTGGGCATGAGATATCTGAGTTTCTAAAACAAGCTCTTCTGGTTAACCAGGGCTGGAGAATTATTTTTCATAGTGATTCTCTTTTTCTTCTCTCAGTTTTTCAGGGTAGATTCCAACTCTACTTTCCCGCAAGTTACCCCTGCTGCAGTGCTGCTAATTGTTCATGGAATTCGAGAAACATCCTATTTGGTGGGGCCCGTGGGTAAGCTTTAAAATTGGGTCTTAGATGGCAAGTGAACAACGGTTATAACAATCTCCTCTGGTCAGACACCTGGTTTCCATCGTCCATCTTAGCCGATCTAGCAGTGATGATATAAATCTTCAATCTTCTGGATTTGGCACTTAAATGCTCTAGTGAATTGTCTTTTCCTCTGAAATCTTAATCTTTGGAATGAAAATCTGGTGAGAGAAGTACTTCCCTTCTAGAAGCCATCCTTACTTATATCACTATTTGGCTTTCCAGATAGACTCATTTGGAGTGATACTGGAATGAGCATTTCACTTTAGTTTCTGCATACCAGCTCTTAATCAGGGAATTGCGAACTCTTTTATGTTCCCTTGCTCTCTCATGCATAGTCCCTCGCTTTCACCCTCCATTAGCCATGATCGGTCTTCTTCCATGTGGACCTTTGGAAACTTAAATTACCTCATAACTGCTTGTTCTCTCTCTGACAAGTGTGCAGCAACTTCTTCTCCTGAGGACTTAGGAGATCGTTTGTCTTCTAGGAGATGTAGAGGGGATCCTTCACTTTTCCAATAGATGGAAGGCTCTAAAGATCTTACGGCTATGGCTTCTCCTTGGTAGTTTGATTTTCGTTTCTTGGCTGACTCCAATCACCGTTGTAATTTTTCTTTAGTTCAGGATGGAGTTGTGAAGAGAGCTATTTCTACGGAAACTTTTGCTGCAGCTTTCTCACAAACTCATCCCAAACCTCACTTCTCTTTTCCTTCTGATACCGGATAAGTCTTGAAGTAGAGATCAAACCCAAGCATTGAAGCCGCTGCTGTCATTTTGATTCAATTTCGGCATGGTGTAGAGTTTAGACAAGCTCTTTCAAGTAATTTTCAGCATAGTATCTGTATGTTTTGTTATTTGTTCTAATTCGAATTTCGTTGCTTTAGTTTACGTGGTTAGTATTTCTTCCGGGTATGTTAATATGTTACTTATTCTACTGTGCTTTGTTGTCAATGAAGTTTTTATGTTTCTGAAGATAGATATGTACAACTGTTGTACTTAATCATGAATTTTGAAACCAAGTGAGATAAAATCATGGGGTAATGAGTATGATATCATGTTTTCATTGTGTTCACACCAAATTTACATAGGAACCTTACTAAATGAACAAATCATATTATCAACATGGGACTCATGGTGAGCAACATATCGATTTGCACGGTCCAATCCACCAAGATATGATATCAGGTTTTCATTGTGTTCACAACGAATTTACACAGGAACCTTACTAAATGAACAAATCATGTGATCAACATAGGACTCATGGTGAGCAACATATCCATTTGCACGGTCCAATCCACCGAGATAAGCTTAGCCCAACATAATCTACATGATTATTCCACGAGAAATACACAATCTCTCTAGCAATAAGTTTGTCGCAACAACCAATTAATAGTACAACAGTTGGTGTTGATAGAGAATTTCTTTATATAGATCCAATGCGCGATGATGTGGATTGTGGCTTTTGTTGTTCTTTCATTTCTAATTAAAACAAAAACCTAAATAATTAAAACAAAAACCTTAGTTATTCACAATTTCAAAAATTAACACCACCACCATAAGTTTTCTACGAAAATATAAACCTAAAACAAATTATTTTCTTGAGTGAGTAGTAAGTATTCTTACACAGGAAGCAGAGCATCGGGGACGGACTCAACTGCTGACACAAGTCTGGAGTGATGAGAGAGAGGGGTTAATTATAAATGAGCACTACAACTGATGATGAAAATTGAAAAAAAAAAAAGGCCAAGCAAGACAGGGCTGATAAACGAACTGAAAGAGTTGATTGTTCAAGCTTGGTTTGAAAACTTAACGAGCTTTAAAATATGTTCGAGTTTGGCTTGCTTATGAGACGAACCAATTTTAAACGAGCTTTAATCGAGCCAATCACCAACTGAACTCATGTAGTTTGAATTTTTTAAACAGCACAGGACATAAGTCGAATGAGCCAAGCGGTAATATGATCGATATTGGTTTAAGCTTAACGAGCTTCAAAAAGATGTACAAGCTTTTATTTGTCATGTTACAAACCGATCTCAAACAAGCTTTTAGTGAATGAAAACGAGCTCGAACTCGAGTGGTTTGTTTATCGGCCCTACAAGCAGACAAAGTAATTAAGTACTGTATAACTTAGTGATCTTGGTTTGTTTTGCCCTAATAAGATGATAAATTACCACACACACAAAAAAAAAACCTTACTCTTTGCAAACAATAGATGATTCCCCCAATGTTTCAAGCTCCTCCAGCTCTTCCTGAATGATTTGGATTTGCTGATGAAGTTGGGCAACTGCAGCTACCATTCGATGTTTCCCCATGAAACTGGGACTTGCTGTTTCTTTTGGAATAGCAGCAGCCCTAACGGTAATTGCTGCTGCTGCTGCATCTTGCACTGTGGTACTCTCTCCTCCTCCCGATTGTAATGATGGTGAAAGTTGTGGTCGTTGGTCCTCATCACCTCCTTCCGTAACTGGTTCCATCGGATCGGAGACCCAATAAAAGCAAGCAGATCTAGAGAGAGAGAGAAAGACAGGGAAAGGCAACAATTAAAAGTTGATGTCAAGCAGCAGCACACTCACACACACACACAGAGACCAAGAATCAGGAAGAAAATGGTTGGACTGCACCGTGCAATTGCCACTTTCTGTGCGCGAAGGGAAAATTATTCAATACTCGTGGTGTATACTTCCTCATCTCACATAACATGTGAGGTCCACGCAGAATCCATATGTAGGCTCCACATATTATGTGAGGGGAGGGAGTATACACCGGAAGTACTCAATAATTACCTGTGCACAAGCTGGGTTCACTTTAATGTCGGCGACTGCACCGCGTAGTTGCCATTTTCAAGGCACAGGTTGAGTTTATTGTAATGATTGGAACTGTTTATTTTGTAGTGCTTGTCAAGAATTGTTTCCGCTTTAACAATCATGGAAATCGGATGCCGATCAACACCTGTTTAGAATGAATACGTGTTTTATAAAATGGGTTCGGCCACACCAAATCAAATACATCATACATTTTCTTACAACAGGTAAATTCATGCGAAACTAGCATTAATGTGCATCCGATTTTTATAATTTTTGGCATGGTTAACAGTTTTGATTTTTAAAATGAATCCAACATGTGCCCAGAAAGTGGCTGACTGCATGATGCACTCCCCAACGAGAAGCCATCTTCAGCAAGAGAATGAGCAGAGGGGAGTGATTTTTGCATATCCTTCCATCCAAATAAAAAATGCTAGAAAAGGATCCCACATGTACGTGAGATGTTGTATTTGGTATTTTGTTTGAATTATTGTGTATGTAACACTTTTGCACAAATACCTTGACTACAATTCTATAAGAGCATCTCCAATTAAACATCCTCTATTTTTTCCATTTTAGATGATCAAATTAATATTTGCATAATTAAAAAGTGAATATAGACAATGTTCTAAATGGCGCTTGGCGCTAGTAGGGCGGAGACCCACCTCCAAGCGCCAAGCCGCCTAGGCGCCGCCAAGCAATTCGGCGTTTTTTTTTTTTTTTAACAAACCATTATCCAATCAAACTATATTCTATGTATCCATAATACAAGATCAAAGTTCTACATAACCATAATGCAAAGTTTAATGTACAAACCCAAATGAAATTAAGTAGTAGCAACTAGCAAATAAGTTGAATAAGACAATAAGTAGAAATAAACGAGATCGGAGATCCCTAATACCAAGTTAAAAGTTCATCTCCTTTCTTTAACTCTTCTCCTCCATACCCTTCCAAAACTTGATCTACATTAGTTTAATACTATACATTTTAGGCCGCCAAAGGCCTCCAAAGACGTTGATGATGCCGCCAAGCCCCGCCAAGGCCCGCCAAGACCGCCTAGGCGGCCGCCAAACCTCCCTGGGCGCCAAATCGCCGAGACCGCCAAGACCGCCAAGGCCGCCTAGGCGGCCGCCAAACACCGCCAAACCTCCCTGGGCTCCAAATCAAACGCCAAGGGGTATTGGCGTGGTGGCAGGGTACCTCCAAGCGCCTAGGCGGCGCCTAGGCGGCCTCGGCGGCCGCCATTTAGAACAGAGAATATAGAGGATTTTACTATCCATATAAATTCCAATCACAATCCTCTATATCTCACTTTCCGCTTGACCAAAAAAAAAAATCCTCTATATCTCTATATTCAAACTCTATTTGAAATACTTTCTCACTCTTCCTCCCATCATTTTTTCAACTCACTCAAAATTTAATATTGTTTGCATTGTATATTCAAAAAACAATTTTAGAGGATCCTCCAAAACTTTTTTCCATCTACATAATATGGGAGAGCTGTTTTTGAATCCGTATATTTTGGACCCTAGGATCGGTACATATATTTTTTCTACAGCTGAGATCTACGGGTAGATAAGCTAATGATATATTTGGAAAGAATAAATATTTGGGAGAAGCATAAAAGGAAACCTAAATGAGGGTACAAATCTTCCACTGACTTTTATCTAAAGGTATACAACAACATACCTTTAATACAGCAACATACCTCATATAGATTCTAAATCCATATCTATACTATAGTAAACTTTGGTTTCCCTGACTTTCCCATATGCTGTGTGTCACGCCCCGTCCCGGATAGCACCTGAGTGGTCCATCGTGGTACGATGCGTGACGAGCAACCTGACATCCACAATTATAGTCCAACAAATACCCTAAACTGAGATCTAAACCACATCATTTTCCCTTTAATATTTCAAGGATCTACACCAACTACAACATAGCACAGCGGAGGTCTGAACAAGTTAAAACTGAATATGAACAACTGCGATATACACCAAACTGTACAAACACTAGCTACCGGTCAGGAGACAAAACTCCTTCAGACCTACCGGTCATCCACCGTTATCATTGCTAGTGACTTTGGCCACACTGCCCGACCATTTACTGTTAAACATCACACATGGCCACAATTGCCACAATTCAATATGAACGGCATATAAACCACAGTTCAACGACACAACGGTTCCAAATAAAGAACATCTATGTAACCAACACTCACAGTGGTTTCCAAAAAGGAATGTACAACTATGGTTTCGGCACCTCCAATGTGCCCGTATCTGCACCTGAAATTTGTTTTCATGTTAGCGTTTCATCCATCAATCAAAACAATCCTCTCAATGCTTTTCTTTAAAAAAATACACACTTATGGTCCTACATGCAGCAAATAAAACCAGTTTTCTTTTGCGCTTGGAACTCAGTTTCAGCATCTCAGGGTCCAATTCCAGCAATTAGGGCCAATTTCCAGCACTTAGAGCTTAGTTTCAGCAAATCAAAGTCAATTTCCAGCATATAACCATCAAAATACTGCACTTAAATACAGTTCCAGCACATAGAGATCACAGTCTACACATATATCCTGCACCTAAGCTACACTTTTCAGTGCTTAGTTCTCAGGTTCAACATGTAACAGCACTTGAACACTCAATTATAATGACTAAGTTACCAAAATCAACTATTACTATTAAATTCTATTGCTTCTAATCACAACTTTCAGTTCCAATAGGAAAAAGCAACAAAGAAAAGCCCTAATTAGGGTGCTAAAACCCAACTGATTCCAAAACCCCAAAATAAATCAATTCATGAACTTGTAAATTGATTACCGTAAAAAGAGATATGGAGTTACCAAGATTAATGTTCCAATCCCCCTCTCCCTTCCTGCCGCTGCTCTCTCTCTCTCTCTCTCTCTCTCTCTCTCCTCCTCTATCTCTATCGTTTTCTCTCTCTCTCTCTCTTTCTCTCTCTCTCAAACAGTACAGTGATGATATGAACATCAGGAAACTAACGTGGAACGTACAAGAGTTACCTAGGAATTATCCAGTGTGGACATCTCCGCTAAATCCTATTTTGTTTTATATGAACGTATGAAGCACAAACGGCACACATGCACATTTGAGAAATTCACACTTTGGCCCTTTAAGTTATTAAAGTGTAACATTATAGCACCTCAAATATGAAGGGTGTTACACTGTGATTGTTTTTTTACTCGGCACCCAGGGCTGAGATTGACTTTGGGGTATGATCTACTCCCTGAACAATGACCTCTCACATTCCAAAATCCATTTCTCCACCCGTTTTCTTTCGGGCCCTGCTATGAGCAGGGACAATCCGCAGAGACAAACGCGTTTAGTCTCATTTGGATCCCGAAAAAATCTAGAAAAATATCCATAAATTTTTGAATATTATTTTATGGGGCCCTGTAAAAAATCAGCTCCAGCGGATATCAGTTCGCCCCTACGAATACAAAAGTAATACTTACCGATATCCGCTGGAGCTGATTTTTTACAGGGCCCCATAAAATAATATTCAAAAATTTATGAATATTTTTCTAGATTTATTCGAGATCCAAATGAGGCCAAACACGTTTGTCTCTGCGGATTATCCCTGCTCATGGCTTTTTTGTTTTCTTTTATAGCTAGCGAATGGGTGTTTGGAGCTATCCCTATGCAATATATATATACATTCTTTGAATGGGTGTTAAAAAAAACTCCAAAACTTATGTAAATAGATGTTTGGATCTATCTCTCTGCATGATTGGCAATGCATTTTTAAGATAGAATGACATAGAGGACTAACTAAATGAAAAACAAAACTAGCCTGCTTTCATTGCTTAAGTAGCATACTTAAATTGGACTAGACATAGCAAACAATTCTCAAGCCTTATTTCATAATTCGGTTAAGTCACATGTGACCAATATTACGTCATGACTGTTTGTGAAATGGTATCCTTTATGTTTATGTGATCACTACGTGTTTGGTAAAAAGCCTTAATGAACAATCAAATTTGACTGATTATTCTTAGTCCTTAATTAAATGGTTAGTCTAGGCATCCAAGTCATTGACTTTTATAGTTTTATAGTATTTTTTTTCTCTATTACCTTTCTTATATTATCTTTTTGCAATTTTCAGAGCAAAAGAACAGGTGTCTACTTTTGCAATGCATTATTAGCTGGGTTCCCATTACCTAAAAACCAAATCTCTCCAATATTATGTGCAGATGGTAAGGGTAAGTAGTTTATGGGTACGTAATTTGAAAGTGGGGGTTGGAGCTTAGGGATTAATGATATTTGAAAACAATAGATTTTTGTGATTTAGTTATTGAGTAGACCTATTTTTTTCCCTTTCTAGAAGATTGCAGGCATCAAACTTTCACACAAGCTAAGGACCAAAATTTAATTTGAGGGGATACAAACCCAAGTAAAGTAAAAAAAAGTTTCAGCTTGAATTCTATTCTTTTTGTAATCATATCATAGTTGTTTATGTGTTCCTTTTGTTAGATTTCAGTTTCATTTAATTCGCTTTCTCCTTTTTGTATTAACTATTATGGGCAGTGCTTCTCCTCTTGTAACAACCCGATATTTTCTTTTAATAATAATATCATATAATTAATTTTATTGATAATAAAAATTAATTAATTAGTTTTACTGATAATAAAATTAATTAATGCCTTAATAGGATTTATTTTACAAACACAATTATCCTATTCTAATTATCTTATTTTAATTTCTTTTTAATTGCATGCATGCATGATTATAATTCCTTCTATCTCTCCCTCTCCTACTCTGTCTCAACTTCCTTTCCCTGATCGTATCTCCGCCCTTATTTTCGTCCATCTCAAGCCAAGAGTTTGAATCCCATTGAAACACAATTTTATTCTCCTTATCAAAAGAATCTCTTATATATACCCTACAACCCCGACCCTAGTGTAGGGAGGTATTCCCGAACACATACATTTAGTTGCCGAACACGTGATAATCGGGAGCACGTGGTAAGCATGACAGGACTTACCGCCGGGCAATATAGTGAACAGCAATATGGACCAATGATATGAGAAGTCATTGATCCATGCTGTTTGTTCGGCAAACTAAGGGCCAAGTTACATGTGAAGTAGATGGTCCAAAACAGACTGTTCGGTTATAAACAGCCGAACAGATGAAGCAAAGAACCAAGCACGTGATACGAGGGATCACGGGTTAAAAAGAAATGCAAATGGTATGTGGGACCATAGTTTGAATATAGGCAGGATAGTCGTCATGCTAAACAAATGTTCGGCAAGATGGACCAGTGACATGAGAAGTCAATGATCCAAGCCGTCTGTTCGGCAACGAGATGGCCGAACAAAAGAAAGAACTTCAGTCAAGTATTGGAGCATAAGGAACATTCTGGAAGAGTTCAGAAACAATAGTATTCCGTTAAGGAATAAGATCCCGAGAATATAGAATCTGATAAAGATACCCAACGAGTATGGGATGTTCAGCTTGTTATGGAAAAGAGTCCTACAAGGATTAAGGTAATGAACTGATAAAGGAAACGAGAATCCTTGATATCCTGAGATTCCTATACGAGTTAGGAATCCTAGGGCAACACGGATGCTTAGCTAGCAAGCATACGCAAATCTATAAATAAGAGGTAAACCTAGAGGTAAAAGGTACGCAATACTTTGCATTCTTGTTTTCCTACTGATAATTAGGGTTTAACTGCTAGTACGTGATACTAACTTTGGCATCGGAGGGCCTTTGCCACGAGAGGCAGAGGTGCGCTCACCCCCTGTCTATTTTGCAGATTAGGGTTCCGATGACGAATTAGGGTTCCGGTGAAGAGGCACGAACAAGCCGTTGCAATCCAGTTGATCCGAAGCATCAATTGTTTTCATCCCCCTACAATTGGCGCCGTCTGTGGGAAACGAACCAACTTTTTTGAAAAAGTAATCATGACGGAAGAAAATCTAGTCACTCCGTTTAGTCCAAAGGACCAGTTGGGTGGGGGAAAGGATAAATCCCCACCAGGCGCTCCGAGAAAGCCCACTGGAAGACATGACAGAGATAACTCCAAAGAAAAAGGAGACAAAACAGCTACTGGCTCCACGAGAAGGAGTAGGTCTCATCGAAGAGAGGAGTCAATTACTCATTCGAAGAGTATACACAATGATGATGATGTCCTTGATAAAAAGAGAAGAGAAATCGAGGAGTATGCTCGTTTAATTAGAAAACGCGAGTACGAGATACGGGAGCTGCAGCAGGTACGAGAGCACCCAGAAGATTCTGGACTCTCTCGAAGGAATTCCCAGAGAGACCGACGGGCTCTGGTGGTTCATAAGCAGACTCATTCACGTAGAAGAAGGAGCAGAAGTCCTGTTATAGGGTGTCACGAGGTTTCTCCACGAAAAAGGGGAAGAAGAAGTAGAAGCCAAACACCTGAGAGAAGGGCTTCTTCACGAAAAAGGAGAAGCAGAGACCGAAGTTCTACTCCCGAGGAAGAGGAAACAAGAAAACATCATCGAGATAGGTACGAGAGACCTGATGCTGATTGGGTCAAAGCTTCGGCCCACAAGTCAAAAGAGCAAGAGGATGGGACAGTGACTGCACGAGAAGCAGCACGCAAGGCCCTGAGTAATATTGCAGCCTCCCCCTTTACAAAGAGGCTACAAGAAGCAAGGTTGTCGAATAGAGTGAAGCACGGTGCATTCGTACTTTACGAGACAAATACGGATCCCGTGGCTCACATACAGCATTATCAACAGGCTATGTTTTTCATGAAGGGGATGATTCCATCTTGTGCAAGATGTTTCCCTCCAGTCTTGGCAAAGTGGCCTTATCCTGGTTTCATAAACTGGCCCCGCGATCCATACGTGGGTGGAGGCAGTTGGCCGAGGAATTCACTGCTCGGTTCTTGACGAGCAGAAAGGCCCCAAAGACCTTTGAGAGTCTTTCCACCATGAAACAGGAGGAGAACGAGCAAATCAGAGATTATGCAAAGAAGTACTGGGAAACTTTCAACGAGATTGAAAGTTGCAGTGAGGAGTGTAGACAACCCAATCTGGGCTTCCAGATTAGTTTACTTACGGTATTTGATTCCCCGATGATGAAACGGATCAAGAACACCCTGGGAATGTCGAGTGTTTGAGCTTTGAGTGTTTGAAAAACCTTTGAACCTAACCTAGCCTAAGCCACTTCAAAAACCAAAAACCCCGCTGATGCGAGCCAGGGCGCAACCATCCCGCGCCAGGGCGCACCATCGCGCGCCCGACTCACTCCATCGCGCGACAGTGCGCCAGGGCGCACCATCGCGCGACAGACTCAAACCATCGCGTGATGGTCAAAGCTGTCCCCATCACCTTTATCAGCTGGGATGCTTAGCCACCAAGCAAACCTCAGCAGGCCTCGTGGACTGACTGAACTCCTCTGCTTTCACCAACCAGATTCACCTCCATCCTTCTCTATATATATCCCCCTTTGTTTCTCTTTCAAAGGGTTCAAGAATTTCAAAAGAGTACACTTTGGGTCACCATCCTCCATTTTCACACCTCAACCTTCCAAGAACAAAGCTTGTTCTTTGCTTCTATCACTTAAACTCCTCAATCAAGCCTTCAAACATCAAAGTTCAAACACCTTTCAAACTCAAAACCGAAGGTATAGCTTACCTTTGTTCTGTTTTCTGTTCTGATCTCTGAGGGGGGCTGGCAGGGCCAAGGCTGGTAATCAATACCAGTCCTGGTCCTAAAGCTAGCAAGGTTTCAAAAACCGTCGAGGTAGGAACCAACGCGCGATGGTCCCACTCTCGCGTGCGACACTTCGGTGCTGCATGCGATGGACCGCGTGGGGATTGGTGTCCTACTATTTCATGCTTTATTTTGTATATAGATCACTGTTAAGCATGTTAAAAACCAGTTTACTGCTTTCCTTTGTTAGAAATTGTTAGCGGTAGTTCAATATGCTTATCTGTTGTTTTGGAGTACCCCTGGGATCATTCTGGACCTGTCCCAGAACCCAGAAATGTGTAAACCAAACACTGGTCCGCGCCAGGGCGCACCATCGCGCGCCAGACTCACTCAGTCGCGCGACAGTGCGCCAGGGCGCATCCTCGCGCGCCAGACGGGCTCTGTCGCGCGATAGTATGCCTCTGATCAGTGAGTGGCCTTGCACGGGTAGCTTAGTTTTAGGTCATTATTTTGTCCCCACACTGTTTATGGGGTGTTTTATTAATTTATAGGGCTTTACAACCTTTAAACTGTATATTATGCTGCCTATAAACTGTTTGGTTTGCACCTGGGTGAGCACTGGTCCTTCCAGAGCCCAGAAGGGGATGAAATTCAAACCATTGGTGAAGCATCAATACTCGCGCGAGTATATGGTTATGTCGCGCGATGGTTTGCTTGCATGCGGATGAACTCACGCATGCAAGCTGGCTGTTTGTTTGTGCCAAAATCATACACAGCGCTGTCTTGATGTATGATCGATGTTTTGAACTTCATTCCATTTATTTCTTGTCATCTCATTCATCCATGCTATCTATCACATCTTGCAAACATGTTACAGTTTTAAATCCCCGATTAATTGTTCCCCTGCCCTAATTGGCTAAAAATTGATTAATCAAACAGAATCGCAAATAAACATCTTTCGCAAATGCCTAAGTAGAGACCGATCTCCGGATTGGGCAAGAGGGGTGCCATAAAACCCTTCCCCTCTCGTAACCTGGCTCCCAAACCCAGATATGGTTATGACGGACTGGTTCTTTAACTTTTTCAAATCAAACAGCGCAGCAAGTGCTTCGAAATACGGTTCCTTGGGTGTCGGACCTTCAAACCCGAGTGGCGACTCTGTATTTTGCGAGCGCTCGCTTTCCCCGCACGCGCTCCCTCGACCCGGGCCCCTTGCCTCGCGTCTCGGAATCCGAAAATTTCAAAAACGGGCACGCATGCGCACAAGGAGTACGCAATTGCTACCTTCAAGACTGGTTTGCCTGTTCGGGGAGAGCTGCGCCGATCATTGAATAAACATCCAGTAGCCACTTTGGCTAAATTGATGGAACGAATAGAGCAACATGCCAGAATGGAGGATGACATACTCCGTGAGGATGGCAGGACAGTTGCCGAACAGCCGAAGGTGCCGGCCAAAAAGGTGGAGAAGCCAGAGCCCAAAACTTATAGAGAGAGAAGGGAATATGGGCAGGCTAAGAAAGAGCCGTATAAAGATAAGCAAGCTCCTGATCCAAAAGCTTTCTTTTCTATCACTACGGTTTGGAAGGAACCAATATACAGGATTCTTTATCGAATAAAGAATCAGCCATATTTCAAGTGGCCCCCGAGTCTAGGCGGAGACAAGGATGCAAAACGTGCTACGAATCAGCACTGCAGTTATCACAAAGATTGGGGCCATATGACCGAGGATTGTGAGATGTACAAAAGGCACCTTGATGATTTGGTCTCTCTGGGCTATCTCAAGAAATTTATCCAGGAGGATCCTAAGGAGAAAGGGAAAGCAATGGAGCTGGGTTACGAGCAAAACCCTAAAGGTGTGATCCATATGATACATGGGTTGGCTACACCTTATACGAGGAATGAGGTGAGGCTGTTGCAAAGGCAAGTTAGACACGATCAGCATGTGATGCGTTTGGGAAATAAGAGAGGACGAGAGAATGATGTGTGTAACGAGAGCATAGCATTCACTGACGATGACTTGGGGGAGGTTCAAATACCCCACAACGATGCATTGGTCGTAACCCTACGAGTTGGAGAGTATGACATCGAGAGAATTCTAGTGGACTCAGGAAGTTGTACAGAGGTGTTGTACTACGATGCGTTCAAGAAGTTGGGGCTGGCACAAACAGACTTAGAGCAGTCTACAACGCCTCTCATTGGGTTTGGTGCAGGAGCAGTCTGGCCCCTTGGGAAGGTAACGTTACCTGTTCGGGCTGGGTCAGTAGTGTTGAGAACAGATTTTCTGGTGGTCGATGTCCCTTTTTCCTATAACGCGATTATAGGGAGGACGTGGTTGCACAAAATGAGAGCAGTCTCCTCGACTTATCACCAGATGGTGAAATTCCCAGGTTCAAATGGGATTGAAGTCCTTAAAGGCAACCAGAAGGTGGCACAACAATGTTTGATTTCTATCATCAAAACAGCTCCAAAGGCCTTCCATGTTCATACATTAGAAGTACCAGATCAACTAACCATCGAGGATGTTGGAAGAAGCCCGGCTGAAAAAGTGGTTGAAGGATTGGAGAAGATTCAGATCAACGAGACTGATCCTGAAAGATATTTTTTAATTGGGGAATCACTACCAGCAAACGAAAAGGCTGAGTCGATAAGATTTCTAAAGGAGTATATTGATGTTTTTGCATGGGTGCTAGAGGAAATGCCCGGGGTGGATGTAGATGTGATCTGTCACCATTTAAACATTGACCCTCAGCACAAGCCGATCATTCAGAAAAAACGAAGGGCAGCCGTGCAGCGTGTAGATGCAGTGATTGAGGAGGTCGATCGTTTACTGGAGGCCAAGGCAATACGTGAAGTCTATTACCCAGAATGGTTATCCAACACTGTTGTGGTAAAGAAGAAGAATGGGAAGTGACGTGTCTGTGTGGACTTCACAGACCTAAACAAAGCGTGTCCTAAGGACAGTTTTCCTTTGCCCAGGATTGACCAATTGGTTGATGCAACCTTTGGTTACGAGCGAATGAGTTTTCTCGATGCATATCGAGGATATCAGCAGATTGCTATGTTTGAACCTGATCAAGAAAAGACTTCGTTCATCACACCACGAGGATTATACTGCTACAGTGTCATGCCGTTTGGGCTGAAGAATGATGGGGCTACATACCAAAGACTTGCAACCATTATGTTCAAAAAGCTCATTGGGAAAACTTTGGAAGTTTACATAGATGATATGGTGGTAAAGAGTCGAGAAAAAAGTGGGCATATTACTGATTTAAAAGAAGTATTCGAAATCCTGAGGAAGTATAAACTAAAACTCAACGCCTCGAAGTGTGCGTTTGGAGTTGGTTCAGGAAAGTTCCTGGGCCATTTGGTGACTATGAGAGGGATAGAGGCAAATCCCGATCAGATTGATGCCTTACAGAGACTACAGAGTCCCAAAACTACCAAGGAAGTCCAGAGGCTGACTGGAATGGCAACGGCACTTAACAGATTCATCAGCAGGTTAAGCGACAAGTGCAGACCCTTTTTTCAGCTATTGAAAAAGAGGGAGGGATTTGAATGGGGAGCAGAATGTGAGCAAGCTTTCCAGGACCTGAAGAAGTACCTGGCCGAGGCCCCACTGTTGTCAACTCCACAGCCAGGTGAGTCTTTAATCCTGTACTTAGCTTTTTCCGAGCATGCAGTGAGTGCAGTCCTGTTGAGGGATTTGGGGACCGAACAAATCCCTATTTATTATGTTAGCAAGACATTGTTGGATGCAGAGATGAGATATCTGCCTTTAGAAAAACTTGTCCTGGCACTTAGGACAGCCACAAGGAAATTGCCACACTACTTCCAAAGCCATAAGGTTGTGATTTATACTGAGTTTCCATTAAAATCGTTGCTACGAAAGGTAGACTTTTCGGGAAGGATCTCGACTTGATCCATGGAGTTAAGCCAGTATGATCTTGAATATCAGCCACGCACAGCAATCAAAGGCCAAGTGTTAGCTGATTTTGTGGCAGAATTTTCACCCACTATGGCTCCCCTACCTCCTACGAGAAAGGAACAGGTGACTGAAACATCATCCATGAAGGATCAACCATCAGTCGAACAGGATCCCACGGAGTGGAAGCTATTCGTTGACGGATCAGCATGTAATACTGGTTCTGGAATTGGGGTAGTCCTGTTTCCTCCTCAAGGAGTTCTGATTGAACTATCTGTTCGGCTTGGATTCAGTGCAACAAATAATGTAGCAGAATATGAGGCACTCCTGGCTGGATTGAGGAGTGCAAAAACCCTTAAAGCAGAACGGGTTAGGGTGTATTGTGATTCCCAGCTTGTGGTAAATCAGCTGTCCGGCGAGTATGAAACTCGAAATAAAAAGATGTTGGCTTACGTACAGGTAGCCAAGGACTTGCTTGATACCTTCGAAAGAGTATACATCGAGCAAATTAGTTCTGGACAGAATGCTCATGCAGATTCTTTAGCTTGGTTGGCTGCAGCTGTACCAACCGAGTTCAAACGAAAGGCGTCAGTCGAATATATGAATAAGCCGAGCATTGGGAGGAGTGAAGACTTAGTCTTGGACGTGAACCAAGGACCAAGTTGGATGGACCCAATCATGGAGTTCTTACGAGACGAGATACTCCCTTCTGACAAAAAGGAGGCCCACAAGATAAGGGTCAAATCTGCTAGGTTTTGGCTGTCTCCAAAGGGTAAGTTATACAGGAAATCCTTTACAGGCCCATATTTACTATGTGTACATCCTGAGATGGTACAAAGGTTCCTTCATGAAATCCACGAGGGAACATGTGGGAGCCATGCTGGAGGTAGATCAATTGCCCACAGAGCAATTACTCAAGGATACTGGTGGCTACACATGCAAGAAGATGCAAAGGTGTATGTCAAGATTTGTGAGAAGTGTCAAAAATTCTCACCAATGATTCGAACACCCGCCGAGGATCTGGTGCCTTTGACAAGTCCCTGGCCTTTTGCTCAATGGGGGATGGATATCATGGGTCCATTGCACAAAGCAACTGGGAATCGAAAATTCCTGCTTGTAGCAACTGACTATTTTACAAAGTGGATTGAGGCAGAACCACTGGCCAAAATCACTGAACCTATGATAGAAAGGTTCGTGTGGAAAAGCATCATCACTCGCTTTGAGGTCCCTTATTCATTGATCACAGACAATGGATCCCAATTTCAGAAGAAATTCAAGGCTTTTTGTGCCCAGTATGGAATAAGAAATTATTATTCCACCCCAGCCTACCCTCAGAGTAATGGGCAAGCAGAGGCGTCTAATAAAACTATCCTTGATGGAATCAAGAAACGACTGGACAAAGCTAAGGGAAAGTGGCCTGATGAGTTACCTTTAGTTCTGTGGGCTCACCGAACAACGCCTAGGAGGTCTACGGGAAAGACCCCCTATTCATTGGCCTATGGAACAGAGGTTGTCATACCTCTGGAAGTGGGTCTGCTAACCAACATGACCGTTTTGGTTGAAAGTGGAGGCAATGACAGGGCCCTTCAAATTGAGCTTGATCTCGCCGAGGAGAGGAGAGAAAAGGCCTTGGTACATCTTGCTTCTTACCAAGAACAGCTGATGAAAAGCTACAACAAGCATGTTCATCCTCGGGAATTTGGTGTTGGGGACCTCGTGCTGCGAAAAGTGCTCGGCAACACCAAAGTGGCCAACAAAGGCAAGCTGGGGGCCAACTGGGAAGGCCCGTATAGAGTAACTGAGATTGTAGGCATAGGAGCCTATAGATTGGCAGATTTGGATGGTGATCCAATCCCAAGGCCTTGGAATGTTCATAATCTACGAAAGTTCTTTGTTTAGAAGTATTAAAATCTGTCTTAGATTTGCATTACGTGATTGTGTGGGAATTACGAATATAATTCCCTTGGTCTAGTTTTGATTATTTTTGTTGCAAGGGGTACGAATAACACCCTCTTGAGTTTTGCAGATTATGAATAAAATCGCTTTCTTAGTATAACTGTTGTGGTATTTGTTTTTAATATGAACTACGAGTTTAGTTTCCCTCATTCGTATTGGGGAGCAGGGTATACAGTTCAGTACGTGAAACTGAAACACAAGTATGAAACACTTGTAAGATTTTCAAAACTTTAAGTACGTGATACTTAGGCGTTTTTGTGTGAATACATTCAATACACGAGTAGTTTTTTTTTTGGCTCGGCAAAACGAAAACTTTATTGGCTCGAAAAGGGAACATCGAGAGAGTACTCAATAAGCAACAAAACGCTTAATGAGCATCAGATACAACATAAAACAAAAGAAAGATGGGAATGACCATCCAACAGAAGATTGGATCGCATCTATCCTCACGAAAAAAGAGCTTACACTTTGACCTTCCTCATACCATCAAGGTAACTCTAAAAATCCTCCACCCCAATACACGAGTAGTTCTAAGTACGTGATACTTAGAAGTTGTTGTGTGAGTACGTGAAACTTAACGAATGCAAGTACGAGACTCTTGTAAACGTTTATTGGCATGGCTTGAAAACATAACGAGTATATGTTAGCCACATTTGTTCAAGTACGAGAAACTTAAAAACATTAAGTACGTGAAACTTATAAATATCTGTTCTTAAGTATGTGAAACTTAAACGAACACCTATATGATTATATGAACCTTACAAGTGTTTGTACGAAAAAACTTAAAAGATTTGAAGACGAATACAAGTATGAATACACTTGTATGTACTACACTTGCAAACAGTACGAAAAACTGAGAAAACAAATGTTTCTAAGTACGTGAAACTTAGATTCAATACAACGAAGTCATGTTTGTAGGATCTGTAGGATCTGCTAGAGTACGAAATACTTATGCAAACAACGAGTACGAAATACTTATGCAAACAACGAGTACGAAATACTTATGCAAACAACGAGTACGAAATACTTACGATTAAACTATTTGCATCCGAACAAATGCAAATACGAGGGTAGCCGAACAAAACGTAAAAGGTTATGCCACGAATGGCCGAATAGCTGTGTTAATAAAGTATTGATAGTACTGGTGCCTCACAGGGCCAAAATATGTTCATAGTCACGCAGGACTGGCAATCAAATTCAAACAGTTTAACTCCTTACCAACTCAGTCCACATTTTGGACCTCTGGAGTGTTAGTGTTGATCTCAATATCAGCACCATCTTCGACTACATTCTCTTCCAAGTTAATGGGCTCAATGGATACATCCCGAGCAGGAGTTTCAGTAGGGTGCACATCCGTGGGAGTATCTTCCTCAGCATTGGCAAATTCTTCAATTTGCTGTTCAAAGTCTTCCTCTGGATGTCCTGCTGGCTCTTGAATGTCTTCAATGTTCTGAGCACGGGTGCTAGGCAGCTCATTGTCAACCCAGAAGGGTGAATCCTCTGCAACCCCTAGTTTTGTCAGACAGGCTTCCCAGCTGGCAATCCAGATCTGGTCCTGTATAGTTGGCATCTGTTCCACATAACTAGCTGTTGTGGCATCATAGCCTTTCTGGTAGCCGTCATCATATGATGCTTTCTTGGTGCTGTCGATTTCAGATAAAGCCTGGTTTAGGCTCTCTTCGGCAATTTGCAGCTTGCCCTTAGCACCATTAAAATCCGCCTTGGCTTTGTCTCTTTCTCTTTCAAGACGAGCAACTGTCCGAAGAAGTCGAGTGTTGTCATTTAGCAATCTGATCTGTTCGGCCTCAGCTTCTTGGTACTTTTGAGGGTTACCATTTTTTGAATGAACTGGTAAAAACACCGAGTGGTAAGCGACAGGTGTAGCAGTATATGATATGTGGTATACGAAATATACATAAAGACTTATATGAAAAGATTAAGTCACATTATCTTGATACCACTGACGAGTCCAGTGGAGACAAGCCGATCAGGTGTAGCCTCAGATTCCTTCTGCATGTCTACAGGAAGAAGTAGACCTTGGGCAAGGGCGAGTGCTGTTTCCGAAGAGCTGGCACTGTCCCCAATGTGAACAGGCCGATCACCCCTAATGAGATTGGGGGTCCAGCTTTCAGGAAGCACTGGAGTACTCGAAGAAGGGGGTTGTTGGACTAAAGTAGTGGATTGGGTAAGGGCGTCTCCAGTTTCTTCGCTCCTGGGACGTTTGTCCCGATGAGCATCGGTAGCCTCGACGGGACTATCTTGTTCCCGAGGAGAAGATGACGATCTAGCAGATCCCCCCCTATTGCGACGTGAACGTGGGGGATGGGCGCCAGTTGATGCTACCCTATTGGTAGCACCACGTCCTCGTGAGGAGACAGTAAGTAAAGAACTGAGGTTAATGGGTTGGTGCGTCATCGTACTTGAGGTTGAAGGTGATCGAGAATATCCGGATGAGGACGACTGACTGGTAATTTGGAGAGGAACGGGTTGTTGTTAGGCAATAACTTGCCTATGACCAGATCTTCTGAGTACCACCCGTGTTTGAGGTATACCGTCAGGAATAGCAATTTCGCCTGACTGACCGGCAAGAGTGACACCAGCTTGAAGCCTTGAATTGTGTGGTTGGGGAGCCGTGGATGTAGACGCAGCACTAGTGCTAGGGTGGGCAAGTCTTCTGTCGATGACCCCTCTGTACGAAGGATCGTATCCCAGCAGTATATCAGCGTCTCGACCCCGACCAGCAGTTCGGGTACCTGGTTCTCCTTTGTATTTTAGGATCCTGTTTATATCCTCTGTTCGGACGTAGCTCGGCTCACGTCTAGGACGTTTGTTAACGTTCTCAGCTACAAGATTGGAGTTATAAAACCAAAATTAGGCACATGGAAAGCTACGAGAAAGCAGTAAATGAAGAAATTGCAAAAGATAAAAAGCAAGAGCATACGTGGATAACCCCATATGTGGGGGCAATGGAGCCCTAGCACTTGGCCATCCTCTCCTAGTGGCTCAAAGGCTCCAGTGACATAGAGAAAATCAATCTCATGATCCCGAGCGGAGTCTGGCAGGTTGAGCACGAGACGCTTTTCCGCCCTTCTAACTTTGAAATAGTAGGTATTGTATTCAGGGTTTAGTACAATACTGTACCACCACTGAATATCCCAAATTCCTAACTGGGTCCCCAGAATCCTATTTAAAGCTATTACACCCATTATCAGCCTAAAGACGTTTGTCGATACTTGCATGGGAGTCAGACGATACCAGTTTAGGATCTGGCGGAGTAATGGGTGAAGAGGAAATCGGACTCCACCTTCGACAATGGCCACAATTAGGATACACATTCTATCCCAAGAGCCACCGTCCCTATCTGCTCCTAAGGGGGCGAGTTCGAGCCCAACATTATCAGGAATGCTATACTCAAACCTAAATGCCGTCATGGCAGTTGAGGTTTCGCAGAGTCTCCTAAACTTACTGGGTCTAGGAGGGTTTTCGTTGTCATCCGCCATGGATATATTCGAAGAAAAAACTTAAAGATGGAAATGGGGGCGACTGAAACCCTAGAAAGCGACCCACGAAACTGAGAATGGAGATCTCAGATAGAAACCTAAACAGAAGAAATGGAGTAAGAACGAGGATCTTACAAAGATGTTGTGACGATTTCCTGGAAAGTAATCGGATTTGCAGATGGCAGCGATGGCGGATAGCGGGATGCTTTCGCCTGGTTTCTAGAGAGAGAAGGAGCGCGTTTAAATTTTGGGTAAAAAACCAAAAAGAGCCCTTTCAGGGGTTTAAGGGTAAGAGACGGAGACGAAACGTCTCCTCTCACGCCGTTGCTGGTTAAAGCAACGGAAAGCAGAAACCGTTCTGACGCCGTTACATAGAACGTCAATTCGAAATTAATGCTAGGCATACGAAACGTGCCACGTGGAGTCATTCACCCCGAAATGGTATAATGACAGAGGTGCCAAAAGGCATCAATGAAATATTGAAAATATGACTGCACGGGATCAGAAGAGTCTGGTCTAAATAAAATTATGTTTCTAAGCATCATATATTGCCCCCGAACAGTGGTAAATAGATGAAGCTGGGGAGCAATTGTAGGGAGGTATTCCCGAACACATACATTTAGTTGCCGAACACGTGATAATCGGGAGCACGTGATAAGCATGACAGGACTTACCGCCGGGCAATATAGTGAACAGCAATATGGACCAATGATATGAGAAGTCATTGATCCATGCTGTTTGTTCGGCAAACTAAGGGTCAAGTTACATGTGAAGTAGATGGTCCAAAACAGACTGTTCGGTTATAAACAGCCGAACAGATGAAGCAAAGAACCAAGCACGTGATACGAGGGATCACGAGTTAAAAAGCAATGCAAATGGTACGTGGGACCATAGTTTGAATATAGGCAGGACAATCGTCATGCTAAACAAATGTTCAGCAAGATGTACCAGTGACATGAGAAGTCAATGATCCAAGCCGTCTGTTCGGCAACGAGATGGCCGAACAAAAGAAAGAACTTCAGTCAAGTATTGGAGCATAAAGAACATTCTGGAAGAGTCCAGAAACAATAGTATTCCGTTAAGGAATAAGATCCCGAGAATATAGAATCTGATAAAGATACCCAACGAGTATGGGATGTTCGGCTTGTTATGGAAAAGAGTCCTACAAGGATTAAGGTAATGAACTGATAAAGGAAACGAGAATCCTTGATATCCTGAGATTCCTATACGAGTTAGGAATCCTAGGGCAACACGGATGCTTAGCTAGCAAGCATACGCAAATCTATAAATAAGAGGTAAACCTAGAGGTAAAAGGTACGCAATACTTTGCATTCTTGCTTTCCTACTGATAATTAGGGTTTAACTGCTAGTACGTGATACTAACTTTGGCATCGGAGGGCCTTTGCCACGAGAGGCAGAGGTACGCTCACCCCTTGTCTATTTTGCAGATTAGGGTTCCGACGACGAATTAGGGTTCCGGTGAAAAGGCACGAATAAGCCGTTGCAATCCAGTTGATCCGAAGCATCAATTGTTTTCATCCCCCTACACCTAGGGCACACCACGCCTCTCCCCATATTCCACCAGTCCAGAAGAGAGAGAGAATTCGGAGAAAACGGAGCTCCAATCAATGGAGTTCTAGAGAGAGAAAGAAAGAGAGAGAAAAGTGGGTTTGCATTCCAAAGCCACCCGAAACCCGAATTGATCATTCCAATCACTTCCCTCAACCCTAAGCACCCCCGAGCATCGTTCAATTCGAGCCCAAGGTCCCCCGATCGCCAAAACCGAAGTCATCTTCCCCAAAAGTTCAAGTTTCGGTTTTTAAATCAATTCAATCCAATTCAAGGTATTATAATCCCTTCCAAACACTCCTCTAAGTATATTTATTGTTTTTATGCGTAACCCAATAGCCCGAACGAACCCATGCATCAAAACCGAGACCAAAAACCAAAAAAATCGAATCTGACCCGAACCTTGCGGCCGCAACCTGCGGACCGCAAGAACCAGTCGCTGAGTTCGCGGTAGAGGTCCTAGCCGCAAGGTCAAACCGGTCCAACCTTGCAGTTTTCACTGTTATCGTTCGAAACGACTTTTCGACCTTCCGAACATTGTTTTCGACCCCCAAACTATTTTTCCTAGGCTTTTCACACTTCAAAGATCATAACTTGTTAAGATCATATTTTTTTTATTTAATTATCTATTTATTAAATTATTTGTTCGTTATCCATCAAAGTTTACAAACGAAAAACATTTGCGACCTTTCAAATAATATTTTTAACACCCAAACTATTTTTCCTTGATTCCTCACACCTCAAAGATGTTATCTTGTTAATTGCATATTTTTTTATTTAATTTACTATTTATTATTATTTCTATAGCGTTTCCAATCAAAAAATTCTTTACGACCTTATAACCTTATTATAAATGCCCGAATAATTTTATTTAGACTCTCTATATTCTAAAGATGAAATTTTGTTAGCAGTAGCATATTTTAAATTTATAAATTATTTATTATCTATTTACTTCACTTTCGGCCACTTTATTTAAACGTCTTTATGTAAATTAATCCCGTGACCTTCCGAACCGAACTTTTGACACTCAACTGGTTGCATAGGACCTGTAGGACTCTTATTAAGGTCATGATAAATATTTCAATATTTTATTCAATTAATGTATTTAATTAGTTTTGAATTAATCTATTATCTTAGAATTAATTAATAAGAGCCCAGAAAATTTTCCTTTTAATTTCTTTTAAATATCTTACTTTATTATTGACAGTGTGACCATACAAGATTAAGGGCAACGGCCCGTCCATAATGAGTTGCGTGATTACTTTGTTTAGTAATTGTTTTAATTATTATTGATTTGTTGTATATTGCATCACTGCTTAATTGAATGCTAGATTGGACCCTAGAGACATGGGTTGGTATGCGAATAGAGTTCGCTTAGACGATGCTAGGTAATGGATGAATTGAAAAGTTTTGTTTTCTTTAGAATGCCTGCAGGCGGGATTTTGAGATGTTATGAGTTGGATGTGATGGTTTGAAACTGGCAAAGTAAGCCCAGTGTTGATTGATGAATGATGATTGGCAAAGTAAGCCTAATGATGAATGATGTATTGATACTGGCAAAGTAAGCCCAGTGATGATTGTGAAGTGGTATATAAGATAAGCGAACCCTAGTTATGATTCGGGCATGATAAGCTTTCTTTTGTTGTAATGAGAGGGATACACGCTAGGTACATAACTGAAGTGCAATCCGCGACAACAAAAGAAAGTGAGCTCATGGGACAGGGCATAGCTAGCGGTTGGGGAGGAAAGATCCCGCGGAGGAGATCTTAGATTACACGTCAAGTTAATGGATAGTAATAAACTAATTTATGTGGAACAAACTCTGTATTACTTTTCGCACTATTATTATTCTGTTACATGCTAACTGTAAAGTAAGAAGGGTAGTTGGGTTGGATTATACTACGGGGTGAACTTGTTCACTCAGGTACGGATTGCCTGGCTTCCGTGCCAGATTTTGCAGATAATCAAGAAGAGACACCAAATCCTGAAGGTGAACAGTTTTATGCTGAAGAGAACCCAGAGGTGGGAGCTGAGCCAGAATATGCTTGAGATCCGTATCAAACTTAGAAGATGGCTCTGTTATTTTGTTTAGTTTATGACCACAAAGACTATTTTCAGTATTTCTACGATAATTTGTAATAGACGAAACTTTAGGATATTATCCGTTTTGGATTTTGAATTTTAATTCATTAAATTTTTAGAAATCAATATTTAAAACCTCCGATTTTATTTTCAAAAATCGGGGCGTTACAACTTGGTATCAGAGCTTTAGGTTCAACCCGCGGCCTTGGGTAGTTTGGGTAGATCAGATCAAATTGAGTATTTCACTACAAGTTCAAAATGACACTGTTTGAAATATACCGAAACCTAACGATAAATATATTTTTCTTGCTTTTATAGATGGACCCCACGTTTGCAGACCGACTAGCCGATGAATGGAGCAGATTGCAGGATTTCTTGGAAAACACCGTAGGATCCGACTTCTCTTTTCGAGACCCTTACGTGCCAGCTGAGTTCCCTATTATGTACGGCCAGTATTAGCAGTTAAGGGCGAATTCGCCAAACCAGAGAGAGGTATACACGGCTCAACATCCAAGCTCATGGAGAAGGGCTAATCTCGAGAGGGAAATTCGTGACATACTAGAAAGTATACCAGGCTTTGACATCAGGAGCGAACCCTATTACTCACATTATAGGGATATGGATAACCAGCCCCCGATTCCTACCCCAGACCAGAGCCATAGCCATAGCCCTCCCCCCACTCAGGAAGAGGATGAGATGGCCCAGCTAATGGCCCAGCTGACTACGGAAGTAGCAAACCTAAGAGCATTCATGACAGCCACCCCAGATTTTCCGATGGGAGATGATGATTTGGCAGGAATGTTCCCTACCCTCTATCGAATGAGATAGGCCCACCGAAGGATTTCAGCTCTCGCCGACGCCGTCACCTGCTCCATCGTTGAAGACCCCGAGATACGAGGCATACTAACCTACATCCTCGGAGTACAAGTGGGACCGCGAGAGAATCCCGAAGAACCCCCTGAGGAAGAAGAAGATCCTGAAGAACCCCCTGAGGAAGAAGAAGATCCCGAAGAACCCCTCGAGGAGGAAGAAGATCCAGAAGGGCAAAATCAGGATGAAGAGATGGACGATGATGAGCCGGAATTAGAAGAAGATGCGGGAAACAGCACTGACAGTGAAGACGGATTCTTGGCAGAGCCGGAGATGGATGATTATGGCTGGCTTCTACCCATAGATGCACCAAGAGATATGGATGCCGAGCTGCAGTGGTGGCTGACTAGCCAACGGCTCGAAATGCAGGAACCTTTACCTCCTCCAGCTCCCGTACCAATGGTCTTCAGATAGTGAGTGTGAAGTCATAGATGCTGACCCTCCACCTCGTCCTAAGATGACTCGACCCGCAGGAATCCCATGGGTAGGACACCATTCTGACTATGATCCAAACACTTGGGTCTATATACAGCTGGAACCGCTATACCCTTGCCCATTCAAGATCCGATCCCAGTCCGCCTACCTAGGGCCAGTAAAGATCCTAGCCCCATACTATAATGGATACTATCTCATCGCCGTACCCCCAGGATTTCGGGAACACTACACCGACCGCATCCATTATTCACGAGTCGCAAGGTCCCGCCCCGAGCAGGAACATCGCATCATTACAGAAAATGCCGACTTCACCGATCACGTTACCTATGTAGAGGTACCCATCCGCCTAGAACCTTATAACTACCCCAACCAGCAGGAACCACTATGGCGAGTAACATGGCGTTGCTACGGGCTCACAAAGGACACAGTCGAGAAACAGAGTGTTCTGGCGGAAAACTTTCCTATGCTTTTCGATTGATCGTTTTCTTTAACTTTTTTTAGTTAGTTCACGCACAGTTCATTTTTTTTAGGAAAACAATTGTAGTAGTAGGAATTTTCTGGACATTTTTTTAGGAAAATAATTGTGGTAGTAGGATTTATCTCGACTTTTGGTAGCTACACATCTAAGTAGTGTGTTTTGTCATGATTGATGTGTTTAATTCGTTTTGTTAATAAAATAAAAGTTTCTTATGATGTTTTGTTTCCATGTATTTAGTAAATATACAAATATATATGTTCTCATAATAAATCCCCCCTTACTAAATTATAACACAACGATATCTAGATGGAGGAAACGAGAGACAACCAGAATAACGAGCAAAACAACGGACAAAATGGAGCCCCTCAACTCAACAATCAAATTGGGGCTACCGAACTAGTCCAACTCATGCAAGCGTTCATTACCGCTGCGACCGCGAATAACCAGAATCAGCGCGGAGCCCCGCACACACCTCGAGGACCAATGACTAGAAGTCAGGCACTAAATGAATTCTGCAAGCGCCGCTCGCCCTACTTTCAAGGAGAACCTAACCCCACAGCTGCGGAAGCTTGGCTAGCAGAAACCAAGAAAATTCTTGAAACCCTAGACATTCAAGAGGCCAGCAATCGAATTGCCCTAGCTACCTATCAGATGCAGAGTGAAGCTCAGCATTGGTGGGACCTGATGAAGAACACCCATGATGTGGCAACAATGACTTGGGACAGGTTCGAAGAAATTTTCCTTGACAAGTATTTTCCAGCACCTGTCAAACAAGCACTGGCCTCGGAATTCATGAATCTCGAGCAAGGCACAATGACTGTGACCCAGTACGCAGCACGGTTTGAAGAACTGTCTCGCTATGGCACAAAAATCATACCTACTGATGACGACAAGGCGAGAAAATTTGAGTGGGGACTCAATGAGACACGCCGAGCGGTAGTGGCGCAGATGCTTCCCACCTACTCACAAGTGGTGCAATGCGCACTTAAGATGGAGAGAGAAAGCTTGGATTTCAAGACAAGACGTGAGCAGAAAAAGACAATACCTGCAATTGGAGGACCTATCCGCACCAACCCTACCAACCGGGGTACCTTAACCTCCCAACCCTACCACCAAAACTACCCTCGCCTGCAACCGATACAACCCAACCCAGCTTGGAGAAATCCCAACCCAGGGCTCAAACCGAAACCCTAACCCTAATCCAAACCAGATCCAAGTATTAAACCGAGGTCCAAACCCTAATCCTGGACCAAACCACAACCTCTTTCCCCAGAACCAATACCCAGTCCGCCGTTGTTATTTCTGCCATGAAGAAGGACATATCCAGATCAACTGTCCCAAGTTGATCGGAGTTGGAAGCCAGGGGGGATAGTCGTCGCAAAACCAAGTCAGGGCTGCAGGAATTGGGAATCAGAATCAAGTTAGACCGGCTTGGAATGGTAACCAACCCGGAGGACAGAACTAGCCTCGTAGTGGGTGGAACCAACCACCAATTCAGAACAAAGGATCGAACGGGCCAATCCAGCCCAATGCTGGAAGGGTGTTTGCGCTACAAGGGACGGAAGAGGAGATGGACCCTGCAGTAATCCAAGGTACCCTCACTCTTTTTACTACATGCGTTCAAGCACTATTTGATTCTGGAGCTTCGCACTCATTTATATCTGCCACATGTGTATCTACACTTGGGTTAGAAACTGAACCTCTAAAGACAACTATGCACGTGACCTCACCATTAGGGGGTAAGATTTCGGTAGTACTAATTTGTAAAGGGTGTGAACTAGAGGTATCGAACTTACGGTTAACATGTGACTTACGAGTAATCAAAATGACGGACTTTGACGTCATACTCGGAATGGACTGGTTGACTGCGCATCGAGCTGTCATAGACTGCCATCGAAAGGTGGTGACAGCCTATGCACCAGATGGAACGAGCTTCAAGTTTAAGGGGGATAGACAAGACCCTTCTGCACCCCACGCATACAAAACGAAGTGGCATAGGAAGCTTGCTGGATGGTTAGCGAGTCTCACATTGGAGGAAACAGACCGAATGGAGTTGGGCCTCCCTCACGTTGTCCGCGAGTACGAGGACGTATTTCCAGAGGAATTACCGGGATTACTGCCACCAAGGGAATTGGATTTCACCATCGAGCTACAACCCGGCACGGCTCCAATCTCGATGGCCCCGTATCGAATGGCTCCAGCAGAACTACGAGAGTTGAAAACACAATTGCAGGAACTCTTAGAGAAGGGTTTTATCCGACCTAGTACCTCACCATGGGGAGCTCCAGCGCTTTTCGTCAAAAAGAAAGAAGGAACGCTCCGACTTTGTATCGACTACCGCCAACTCAACAAAGTCACCATCAAGAACCGATATCCTCTACCGAGAATAGACGACTTGTTTGACCAACTGAGAGGGTCGACTTGTTTCTCAAAGATTGATCTGAGATCTGGATATCACCAATTGAGAATTCGGGATTGCGATATACTCAAGACGGCGTTCCGCACGCGTTACAGACACTATGAGTTCATAGTCATGCCGTTTGGTCTAACCAATGCCCCTGCTGTTTTCATGTGCCTGATGAACCAAATTTTCATGCCGTACTTGGACAAATTTGTGGTAGTGTTCATCGATGACATCCTTATATACTCTCCAACGGAGAAAGAACATGAAGACCACTTGAGAATTGTCCTCCAAGTACTTCGAGACAACCATTTGTATGCAAAGGCCAGCAAGTGCGAATTCTGGATGAAAGAAGTCAAATTCCTGGGACACGTAATGTCAGAAAAAGGAATCTCAGTCGACGACAGCAAAGTAGAAGCCGTCATGGACTGGAAAAGACCTTCTACGGTATTCGAGATTAGAAGTTTCTTGGGATTAGCCGGTTACTACAGAAGATTCATTCAGGATTTCTCCATCTTAGGAAAACCATTGACACGATTGACCCAAAAAGGGGTTAAGTTTGAATGGAATGAAGCATGTGAGAGATCATTCCAAGAACTTAAGAAGAGGCTGACTAGCGCTCCTATATTGATCATACCTGAACGGGACGCAGGGTATACCGTGTACTGCGACGCATCCAGAGATGGATTGGGAGCTGTACTCATGCAAAATGGAAAAGTAGTTGCTTACGGATCCCGACAGTTGAAGCCGCATGAAAGGAACTATCCAACTCACGATTTGGAACTAGTAGCAGTAGTATTCGCCCTAAAATCTTGGCGACACTATCTATACGGAGAGCAGTTCGAGGTATTTACGGACCACAAAAGTTTGAAATACTTATTTACCCAAAAAGAGCTAAACATGAGACAAAGGAGATGGGTGGAATACTTGGAGGATTTCAACTTCACAATGTCCTATCATCCTGGAAAAGCAAACGTAGTCGCTGATGCGCTGAGTCGCAAGAACCGAGGACAAGTGGCTAGTTTAGCTATAAGAGAATGGAAGATGATGGAAGATCTTAACAGATTCAAACTGCAGCCTACCATAGAGGGCACCGACGCGTGTCTCTTCGCTGTAGTCGCCACCCCAGCCTTACACCGAGAAATCCTGTTAGCCCAAACCTTTGAACAAGAGTGTGATTTCATCCGACACCAATTCTCAATTGGGAAAGCAGCAGTTGGGTGGGAAATTCACGCTGACAAGAGCCTCCGCTTCCAGGGAAGAATCTTTGTACCGGACATCGGTACCCTCTGAGAAGCAGTACTTAAGGAATTCCACCATTCCAACTTCGCCGTCCACCCAGGGAGCACCAAGATGTACCAAGACCTCCGCCGACAGTACTGGTGGGCTGGAATCAAGAGAGATGTGGCAAAATACGTCTCATCCTGCCTCACCTGCCAGCAAGTAAAAGCGAAACATCAGAAACCCGGTGGGACCCTGCAACCATTACCTATACCTGGATGGAAGTGGGAACATATTGCCATGGATTTTGTGACAGGATTGCCAAGGTCTCCACAATCAAACACCGCCATTTGGGTGATAGTTGACCGTTTAACCAAATCCGCCCACTTTTTACCCATGAAGATGACGGATTCGATGGACTCTCTCAGCACACTCTACATCCGAGAAATCGTGCGATTACATAGTGTACCAGTATCCATCGTGAGTGATCGTGATTCACGATTCACATCGACCTTTTGGAGTAGCTTGCAGAAGGCTTTGGGAACCGACCTTCGTCTCAGCACCGCATTTCACCCACAGATGGATGGACAATCCGAAAGAACAATCCAAATCTTAGAAGACATGCTCCGCGCCTGCGTTTTGGACTTTAAAGGAAGTTGGGAACGACACTTATCCCTAGTTGAGTTTGCCTACAATAACAGCTATCAATCCAGCATAGACATGGCACCATACGAAGCTCTGTATGGGCGACCTTGTCGATCGCCAGTTTGTTGGGCTGAATTGGGAGAAGCAAGCTTACTAGGACCAGAGTTAGTCCGAGAGACGACAGAAAAGATCCAAATCATTCGCCAACGGCTCCTAACCACACAGAGTCGACAAAAGAGCTACGCTAACAAGAGGACCAGACCATTGACCTTTCAGGTTGGAGAACATGTGTTCTTGAAGATTAGACCACGAAAAGGAGTTATCCGATTTAGAAAGAAAGGAAAACTGTCACCACGATACATTGGCCCTTTTGAGATCCTCGAGAAAATTGGAGAAGTGGCGTACCGCTTAGCACTACCGCCACAACTGGATCGAGTTCACAATGTATTCCACGTGTCAATGCTCCGAAAGTACATGGCGCATCCTTCCCACATCATCAATTGGGAAAACATCGAACTCAACGAGGACGTCGCTCTCGAGGAACAGCCAGTGGAAATCCAAGACTATAGTGAGAAGTGCATTCAAGGAAAAACCATTCAACTCGTCCGAATCCTTTGGCGACATTGAGGAATTGAGGAATCAACCTGGGAACGAAAGGATACTATGCGCGCCAACTACCCGAATCTGTTTCCTCCTAAAGGTATACTCTAATTTCGAGGACGAAATTTTGTTAAGGGGGATAGGTTGTAACAACCTGATATTTTCTTTTAATAATAATATCATATAATTAATTTTATTGATAATAAAAATTAATTAATTAGTTTTACTGATAATAAAATTAATTAATGCCTTAATAGGATTTATTTTACAAACACAATTATCCTATTCTAATTATCTTATTTTAATTTCTTTTTAATTGCATGCATGCATGATTATAATTCCTTCTATCTCTCCCTCTCCTACTCTGTCTCAACTTCCTTTCCCTGATCGTATCTCCGCCCTTATTTTCGTCCATCTCAAGCCAAGAGTTTGAATCCCATTAAAACACAATTTTATTCTCCTTATCAAAAGAATTCTCTTATATATACCCTATAACCCCGACCCTAGGGCACACTACGCCACTCCCCATATTCCACCAGTCCAGAAGAGAGAGAGAATTCGGAGAAAACGGAGCTCCAATCAATGGAGTTCTAGAGAGAGAAAGAAAGAGAGAGAAAAGTGGGTTTGCATTCCAAAGCCACCCGAAACCCGAATTGATCATTCCAATCACTTCCCTCAACCCCAAGCACCCCCGAGCATCGTTCAATTCGAGCCCAAGGTCCCCCGATCGCCAAAACCGAAGTCATCTTCCCCAAAAGTTCAAGTTTCGGTTTTTAAATCAATTCAATCCAATTCAAGGTATTATAATCCCTTCCAAACACTCCTCTAAGTATATTTATTGTTTTTATGCGTAACCCAATAGCCCGAACGAACCCATGCATCAAAACCGTGACCAAAAACCAAAAAAATCGAATCTGACCCGAACCTTGCGGCCGCAACCTGCGGACCGCAAGAACTAGTCGCCGAGTTCGCGGCAGAGGTCCCAGCCGCAAGGTCAAACCTGTCCAACCTTGCGGTTTTCACTGTTTTGGTTCGAAACGACTTTTCGACCTTCCAAACATCGTTTTCGACCCCCGAACTATTTTTTCTAGACTTTTCATACTTCAAAGATCATAACTTGTTAAGATCATATTTTTTTTATTTAATTATCTATTTATTAAATTATTTGTTCGTTATCCATCAAAGTTTACAAACGAAAAACATTTGCGACCTTTCAATTAATATTTTTAACACCAAAACTATTTTTCCTTGATTCCTCACACCTCAAAGATGTTATCTTGTTAATTGCATATTTTTTTTATTTAATTTACTATTTATTATTATTTCTATAGCGTTTCCAATCAAAAAATTCTTTACGACCTTATAACCTTATTATAAATGCCCGAATAATTTTATTTAGACTCTCTATATTCTGAAGATGAAATTTTGTTAGCAGTAGCATATTTTAAATTTATAAATTATTTATTATCTATTTACTTCACTTTCGGCCACTTTATTTAAACGTCTTTATGTAAATCAATCCCGTGACCTTCCGAACCCAACTTTTGACACTCAACTGGTTGCATAGGACCTGTAGGACTCTTATTAAGGTCATGATAAATATTTAAATATTTTATTCAATTAATGTATTTAATTAGTTTTGAATTAATCTATTATCTTAGAATTAATTAATAAGAGCCCAGAAAATTTTCCTTTTAATTTCTTTTAAATATCTTACTTTATTATTGACAGTGTGACCATACAAGATTAAGGGCAACGGCCCGTCCATAATGAGTTGCGTGATTACTTTGTTTAGTAATTGTTTTAATTATTATTGATTTGTTGTATATTGCATCACTGCTTAATTGAATGCTAGATTGGACCCTAGAAACATGGGTTGGTATGCGAATAGAATTCGCTTAGACGATGCTAGGTAATGGATGAATTGAAAAGTTTTGTTTTCTTTAGAATGCCTGCAGGCGGGATTTTGAGATGTTATGAGTTGGATGTGATGGTTTGAAACTGGCAAAGTAAGCCCAGTGTTGATTGATGAATGATGATTGGCAAAGTAAGCCTAATGATGAATGATGTATTGATACTGGCAAAGTAAGCCCAGTGATGATTGTGAAGTGGTATATAAGATAAGCGAACCCTAGTTATGATTCGGGCATGATAAGCTTTCTTTTGTTGTAATGAGAGGGATACACGCTAGGTACATAACTGAAGTGCAATCCGCGACAACAAAAGAAAGTGAGCTCATGGGACAGGGCATAGCTAGCGGTTGGGGAGGAAAGATCCCGCGGAGGAGATCTTAGATTACACGTCAAGTTAATGGATAGTAATAAACTAATTTATGTGGAACAAACTCTGTATTACTTTTCGCACTATTATTATTCTGTTACATGCTAACTGTAAAGTAAGAAGGGTAGTTGGGTTGGATTATACTACGGGGTGAACTTGTTCACTCAGGTACGGATTGCCTGGCTTCCGTGCCAGATTTTGCAGATAATCAAGAAGAGACACCAAATCCTGAAGGTGAACAGTTTTATGCTGAAGAGAACCCAGAGGTGGGAGCTGAGCCAGAATATGCTTGGGATCCGTATCAAACTTAGAAGATGGCTCTGTTATTTTGTTTAGTTTATTACCACAAAGACTATTTTCAGTATTTCTACGATAATTTGTAATAGACGAAACTTTAGGGTATTATCCGGTTTGGATTTTGAATTTTAATTCATTAAATTTTTAGAAATCAATATTTAAAACCTCTGATTTTATTTTCAAAAATCGGGGCGTTACACCTCTTTTTACCTGTTCTCAGCTTCATATCTGGTTTTTTTTTTGGTCTACTTACGGCTGTTAATCGTTGATTGTTGTGGTGGATGGGCATGTCGACGAGGCATTTCACTTGTGGGGTGATTGAATATGCATACCCAAGATAGTTATGATTTTAGTTTGGTCCTTTTCTAAAACCAGCTTCCGCAAATTGTACATGATGTAGTTTGGTGCATTGTTGTAACTCTGATTTTTTTTTTTCTAGGTGTGAGTGATCTTGAGTTACTGTTTTGTTTAAGTGGTTCGAATGTGTTAAGTTTATGTAGTGAAGTAGTGGGGTCAATCTTAAGTAAGAATAGAAAATGAACCTTTTGGTGAAGGGCGAGCCTGGCTTAACGGTAAAGTTGCTCCATTGTGACCTGGAGGTCACAGGTTTGAGTCGCGGAAACAATCTCTCTACTTGCAGAGATAAGGCTGCGTACATCAATTCTTCCCCAGACCCAGCAATGGAGGGAGCCTCGTGCATTTAGTTTGCCCTTTTTAGAAAATGAACCTCTTGGTGACCTTATCGTACCCATCTTGATAAATTACATTTCAAACTTTTGATTTGATCTCTTCTTTTGTGATTTGTTGGGACTCTATGTCATGCCCTCGATTTTCAACATAATTAAGTAATACATTTTAAATAAAGGGCCTTGCCTATCATACATATTACCCAAAAGAGTTCCCACCTGTCTTAAATTACAAATCAAATCCCCACGATCAAAGGTTTACACTTTGGCGCTTTGGCCTCAAAAATACATAAATGCAAGTACGATCCTGTTTAGAATATTACAAACGTTTAGTCAAAAGGATTAAGATAATGAGTTACAGTTACATCTCTGTCAAAATAAAGTTAATACAAAGATGCTAAGTAACTACGAGAGGTTAACTTCCAAAAAGTCTTTCATTCCCAAGCATACATAGCATGCGAGCTATTGTCCAACATTTTGTCCTGAAAAGAAAGATCAGGTTGAGCTACACTAGCCCAGTAGGAAAACCTTTACCAGTTCTATATGTAAACATGACGAAATGTGCAGGTGAAATGAAGGCAAGAGGTACAGCTCAAACAATGGAAACAAGTGATTTAAGGATATTCCCAACGTTCAACATGACCATTCTATCACATGCATATAGCTTAAAATGTCACTAAGTTCACTCAAAGTCAAACGACTCAATAACCTCGATACGATTCACCATTGCCCTAAATCCCCTCCATCGGTATTTCCACCCCTTGCGTTACCGTATAACACCACGAGAATTACTGTGTTACCACCCCTTGCGTCACAGTGATCCCTACAACTCGGGTCACCGTATTACCACCCCTTGCGTTTCGAGACCGTCTAAGTCTTCGCATTACCACCTCTTACCTTACTAGACTTCCTAAATTAACACCCGACACAAACGACCATTTCCTCACTCGACTTACAAGTTATGACTCTCCCAAGACCACAATCCAACATAAAATATGTTACGAAATGCCAACCATATCATGAATATGTCACAAACATTCATAAACATTCAACCGATCAATAATATGCAAAATAACAAGTTTTAATTAATTAGTCCCTTATCATTTCTTACTAACGGAAGGCCTAAGGATCACGAATAACATCAATTAATCATAAGATGTCAATTAGATAAGCAAAAGATGGGCTAAAAGGTATCCATAAGCGTTTAGAATCGATTGGGGTTGAAACGATCGAAGAAAACACAAATAGCATCAAAGCTGTCCAGAACAACGAGGGGAATTGATACCCTGAAATCAGGTATCAATACGTGGCCAGCTAGAAATCCAGAGATACCCCGCTGTTTTGAGGCGATTTTCTACAGTTTTGACAGACATTCAAAACACCAAAGGGGAACGATCCAAGCACGATTTCTACACCATTTCAACATATATACACACAAAAGAGGTAAAGAAGTCCCTACCTCAAGACGATAACAAAGATCTTCAAGATTTGAACAAGCCCTAGCTTTCTTGAGCTCTAAATCTTCGATTCAAGCTTCAAAACACGATCGGAAGGTTGGAAGGTGGTCAATCCTTGAAGGTTTTGCAAGATTGAGTGAGGCTTTGAGTGGGAGGAGAGGAGAGAGAGGGAGGGATGGTGGAGAGTGGGAGGGGGACGGTAGAGAGAGATGAGGAGATGGGAAAATGTTCCCCCACACCACACACACACCCCTCATATACACATGTATCATTTAAACTACACATTCACCCCTCAATTCTCAATTCTTTCACTTTAGTCTTCAATTCAATAAATCACCTAATAAACCATATTCTTCCAATTAGTCATTTAATAAATATTTTAAAATTTTAAAATTATTTGGGTCTCTACATTCTAAGACTAGAAGTGTGGTTTTAGAAACAATAGGGTTGGATCTGCTAAGACAAATTGATTTTTATTAGTTTCAAAATTTTTGAGATGTTTCGTATCTTATAGTTGCTTTAGTAATTTAGTTGTGCATAATGATTTTGGTTTTGCATTACTTATATGCATTTATGGCCCATTATTTGCAGCAATTTTCGGGGAGGATCCTTGGAACTATCCTCATGTCAAAGCATTTATAAAATGCAATGGGTAACTAGTAATGACACATTTAGAAAAAATTGCTACTCACATACTCATTTGCTCTCCTCCCATATCACCATGAGCATTTTATAGTCTGATATAGTGAAACCGAGATAGACAAGTCATTCCTTTTCCAATTACGATTGGTTGTTATATAGGTTAGGGGTTGGACTATAATCACCCACTCTTTAAGGGTACATTTCAACGTGGTTATACTTTCATGTCTTTTATTTCATACTTGCTAATTTGAAGAGATTTCTTTATCATGGATGACATTACAAATTTTGTCCATGGATGACATCCGTTTTTTATAGGTTGCATCGGCTAACCAGTAACAGATACCGCGTTGGTTGGAGTATGAAGCTTAGAAAGTCTACAACTTTGTTATCAGTGATCAATTCAATTAAAATTACATTGCATTTGCTTACGCCACAACCTCGCCTTCAAATATAAGGTTGAAAACCCCAAGTGTAGGGCTAGATTGTCGATAGCATAATAACCGGAAAGTTTGGGATCGTAACCACAAAGAATCGAAAATAGCTTAATCGGATTGTAGGTTTTATATGGTGGATTTCGGCGTTTAAGACGGCCAACTTGATTTTACTTTAAATGGTGGAATTAGTAAGGAAAAAGGCTAGAAATGAGCTTTATAAACTAAATGAGGCAAGTCTAGGGATTGTCTTTCCCTTGACTTAGGCCGTTACCGGTTCTCAATTATAACTCAAGCGAAAGACACGACCGCGTGTTCACACTCGGAAGATTTAGCTTTAAAAACTATGTTTAACGAAAGATGTGATTATTTGGAATTAAACCAACTTATTTTTGCTAATGTATCTAACACGTAAGAGGCCATGAGCCCTCGGTATGTTGCTTGCCAAGATCGCTTGACTAAACGACATATCAAGGAGTTAACACCCCTCACTTAGACCAAAATGGCTAGGTTTATTTAATTCCGAAAACCATGATTTTAAGTCCAAAGGTTTAAGAACCAAATAACCACCTAAGTCATTGGGAAAGAGTAGCCAGAGACTTAGCCAATAACTACTCACACATAGCTAAAGAACTAGAAAGTATGCTAGAAATTATAAACATATTTAACCGATGAAAACGAAAATAAACTTGATATTAAGGAGAATCTGGTCCATAGCTACAACATTAACAAACGAGAAAATAACATACAACGATTACCTTAAGGAGTTCTTGAAAGAAATGACTATAAAGCTTGAAGAACAAAGCTATGGAAAATTAACTAGGAAGAAAGACTTAAAGCATAAATATCTACATCATGAGATAAAGCGGAGAGAAGGGTATTTATACATGTCCACTTCTCTCTCCACGAATATCTAGAAGCATACTAAAAGTAAAAAGTATTCTATAAGTGGAAAGTCCAAAAAGTAGCAAAAATCTGCAGAAAAAAGGTCACCGTATCAATACGACCAAAATGCTTGTATCGATACAGAACTCTTACGACACTTTTTCCAATCTCTCTGTTTCCTTATGGTATCGATACGACAAAAATGACTGTATTGATACCACGCTGTTATGGCAAATTTTGGCTGAACTTCGTGGGCTCGCTTCAGACACTCCCGAACTCAAATTTGGGTGTTCGTTGGACCGTTGGAAAGCTCGTTGAGTCTACTTTCTAACCCAAGTAGTTTGGATCCAAGATCATTTTCACATCAAAAAATATGGCCATTCTACCATTAGTTGGTTGAAAAATGAACAGCTTTGGTAAAGTTCTCACATCTCCTTCAATTTCTTTGACCCTTGGGCTACCCGGGCAACCTCCAAATCATCTCTTCATAACCTTTTGGGCACCACAACAGGGTGGCACATGGCCTTGAGCACTTGGTTGCACCCGGAGCATTCCTTGGCGTTCAAACGCGTCTTATTCACGTGGTTTACCTGAAAACACTAAAAACACATCTTATGTGCAAAATCGCTATAAAACTAAATAAACGCAAGTTAAAACAATACAAAACGAGATTAGTCGCACCAAATATCTATAATATTGGGTGCTCATCAGCATTATGTTTTGCCTTGTCCCCTTGATTTTACTAAACTTGATGAAGAAAAGTTAGATGTTGCTATATTATCATTAAATTCAATTACTGGTTTTGTATTCTGACATTCTGAAGCTTGATTTATTTTTAAATTCATAAAGTGAATTTTGTGATAACAATTGGATTTTGCCAGTTGTGATCAGTAGTTGGTAGCGTGGCCAACATACTATTGCTGACGATAAGTGCCTTCAGACATGAGCTCTACAATTGTTAGTTTGTTGTGTGTGGATTCAATGTTAACTAGTGAATATTATTGAGCTAATGTTTTTTGCGTAGTTCGAATTCCGCGAATGGTGCCTTGGCTTTCAAGATTTTAGAGGAACAAAACTGGATAATTTGTTGAATACTAATTTCAAACAAGCACGGGAATGCACTAGTATTCTATATATGGAGGATGAAACTCAATCATGTTCAAAAAAAAAAAAAACTCAATCCTCCATATATCTCAATCCTTCAAAGCGATATATGATGGAAAAGAGATGGAAGCGTAGCCTACTCCCACTCATGTTTATCAATACTATAATAACTCCAAATTTTAGTAAATAAAAATTTCATTAAATATTTAAAATTCATTAATTAATTCTTGGATTGCTTTATAAATTCCGTTTTACTTTCTAATAGTCCATCATAATTAATTTCAATCTTCGTAAAATTGAATTACTATGCATCGGGCTATCTAGCCATTTTCTAAAGACAAGTGGGCGTATATACACACACACACACATACACACACTTGTATATTTACTTGGTGACAAAAAAATTAATTTATAAAATTACATTTATTGGCTAGAAATCCTACTTGGCAAGTCTAGTTAATTCCTAACTAACTAGTTGGGCCAATCCAGTTACTTTTCATGGCTAGTCTCATCTAGTTGAACCTTATGATTCTTATGAACCCTCCTAATTCTTAAATGAACCTTTTCACCCACCCTTGAACCTTATGAACCTTTCCACCCACCCTTGAACCTTATGAACCTTTCTATACCCTAGTTGAATCTTTTCAACCCTAGACTAGAAAATCATTGCACTTTCATAACTAGTCATTTCAAGACTTTATTACTCATCATTACTTCTTCCAAGAATATCTTTTCTCATCATTACCTCTTTACCCATTAAATAATAGTTCATAGGGTAATTTTTATCCTTTGAGTAATAGAAATAAGACTTCCTATTGTCTAGAAAATAGTGCTGCCATGGACTTGTCTAATCAAGACCAAGACCAAGTTTGTTTTTTCAAACAACCATAATTATGCATTGTCACAACAAGAAGGCCATGATTCATCATCATATCTTTTTCTTCCATAAGTTAAGCCTTGCATAGTGTTGTCTTGTCCAAAGTCCATAATTCATCATCATTCCTTCTTGCATGGTGTTGTTAAATCACATACAAGCTTTGACCAAATAGAGAAAGAGAATTCGAATGGAGAGAGGGAGAAAGAGGTCGAGAGAAGGAGAGTTGTGCTAGCAACCCATCATTCCTAGTTAGTCATCATTCCTGCCCTAACTTGTAAGGCTTGCTATAATCCAATGAGTACCTAGATTTAACAAGACAAGTCATTAGAACCCTTCATCATGACCTAGATTTGACTTAGACTTGAAATGACAAGAGAAGGGAAGACCATGCCTTGTAATGAGTGAGATTTGACTCATCAAAAAACAAGGAAGGAGAGAGGGGGGTGTTTCGGCCATAAGAGAGGGCGGGAAAGCTTCACCTTTTGGCTATAAATAGAACCTCACTCTTGCCTTCTAACTCACACATTCAAGCATTCCCCACCTTCTCCTAGAAATTCTAAGTGTTCTTGCTTTTTCTTGAAGTTCTAGTATTTCTTAAGTTCTTCTTGAGTTATTCAAGAAACTCATCCAAAATCGCCACTATACCACCACCCTCTCGGTGGGACCTGAAATACTTGTTGAGCCAAATTGGAGTGTCTACAGTCAATAGTTTCGTAATTCATTTTAGTTGTGTTAAAAATGAGTTGCGTCGTGTCTTCAGGCACGAGCAAACCCTAGTTATCTAATACTTCCCCTCAAGCTGGAACAGAGAGGTAATTCATGCACCACTTAAAAACCAACTAATAGAAAAAAGAACGAGTTAAGGGCTTCGTAAGAATATCACTCAACCGATTTGAGCAAACATGCAAGGTAAAAATGTACTTGTGCAACAACGAACTCTAAATAACATAACAATAAACTTTAATATGCTTTGTGTAACGTCCCGAATTTTGGAAATGTTAAATAGACAATTTTATTGAAAATCTAAATAGAGTCTGACTCGTTATTACAGCATAACTCCCGTAAGAGTACATTTATTACACAAAGGGATGGGAACTAGGGTTCCTATCTACAGCCCCTCCTGCTCTTTCATCATAGCCAGCTCTTTGGCTCCGAAAGCCTCTAAGGTGTACAACTCACCCTGATCATCTACAAAGTCTGACACATTATACCAGCGTCGCCACCAGTATAATATGTCAAGGTCACCAAAGGTAATACCATGAGCTACGAGAGCTCAGCAAAATAATCACATACCCTCTAACCCATAAATTACAAACAATAGGTCATAGAATTGATATGTCAATTAGAAATTTCAAATAGCACATGCATACTTAACAATGACACATCCACATTCGCTATGCGATTAACGTTGCTTTCTATGATATCTGTGTTTCTCCTACGTGACTCATTGTAGACCGTGTCTCATTTTCTTTACCAAATCGACATTTCGAAAAGTACTTTTTAAACATGTTGCCAATGAAACTACCACGTCCGGCTCCATTGGCAACACACACACAATAGGCTACCAAGTCCGGCCATATTGCGGTTTCCAAATCCATACACACAATAGGCTACCACGTCCGGCCACATTGCGGTTTTCATAATTCATATAATGGGCTACCAAGTCCGGCCACATTGCGGTTTCCAAATCTATACACACATGGGCTACCACGTCCGGCCATATTGCGGTTTTCATAATTCACACAATGGGCTACCAAGTCCGGCCATATTGTGGTTTTCAAATCCATACACACAATGGGCTACCACGTCTGACCACATTGCGGTTTTCATAATTCACATAATGGGCTACGTCCGGCTACATTATGGTTTTTTTTGGCTCCTCTCCATGGACAACCAGAACACACCTCGAATGAGACTACCACTGTAACGACCCTGATTTTTGGTAAATAAAAAAAATTCGTTAAATATTTGAAATTTTATTTTAATTACTTGGATTGCTTTAAAATTTCTTTTTAATTTCTAATAATCCGTCATAATTAGATTTTTGACTTATAAAAATTATATCTTTTCGTACCGGACAATCTAGTCTTTTTCTAAAGACAAGTATGCTTATAGAAGCACTTGTATATTTTCCTAGTGAGTTTAATAAAGTCTTTAAATTATATTTTTTGGCTAGAAATCCTACATGACAAGTAGAATTAGTTTCCAATCGATTAGTTAGAGAAACTGAACTCCCACTTCACCTAGTTACAATCTCCTAAAGCAAGGTGGATCTTTTTGACCATCTTTGAGCCTTGTGAACCTTTTCAACCCTAATTGAACCTCTTCAACCCTAGACTAGGAAATCATTGCCCTTTCGTGACTAGTCATTTCAAGACTTTATTTCCCATCATTACTTCTTCCAAGTGTATCTTTTCTCATTGTCGCCTCTTTACCTATTGGGTAATAGTTCGTAGGGAAATGGTTATCCCTTGAGTAATAGAAGTAAGACTTCCTATTGACTAAGAAAAATAGTACTACCATAGACTTGTCCAATCAAGACCAAGTTGTTCTTCCAAGCAACCATGATTATGTATTGTCACATAATCCATCATTATTTCCTTTCTCCTTCCTACAAGTAACCTTGACATACATGTACATATATGTATGTATATCACCCTAAAAATTTCCTAGAAAGCCTACTTGGAGGCCTTATGCATTCTTTTGCATTAACAAGTCACTTTCCTAGAAAGTGTCTTGTCTTTTCTCTCCAATAAAAGGTCACTTTCAAAAGGATATTTCTTCCAAGAATATTACTTCTCATCATTTACCTCTTTACTCATTGGACAATAGTTGCTAGGGTAATTTTTGTCCAATAAGCCTTAACCATATCTCTCATTGTGTTGTCATTTCAAGGGAAAGACTCACTATATCATCATCTCCTATTTCCTAGACCTAGTGAGACTAACTTCTTATTTAAGCATGTATACTTATATATTCATAGTACTTGGGAAATAGGAGAGAGAGAGAGAGAGAGAGAGAGAGAGAGAGAGAGGCCGAAAGACTTGCCAACCTAGGCTATAATCACCTAGATTTACCCTAGAAAGCATAAGATCCTAGTTAGTTTATAGCCTTAAGCCTAAAAGGATTGGACAAGACAAGTCATGGAAGGCTTGCCCTATTTTCAAGCATGATTTGACAACGCAATGAGAGGTAGAAAGAGAGAGATGGCCAGCCATGAGAGAGGGAGGGAGAGCCCAAACTTTTATAAATAACACCCCATCCTTGCCATTCAACTCACACCTTCATCCTTTCAAATTCTCTCTCTAGAAATCCATGCATTCTTACTTTGTTCTTGCTTAGTTCTTGAGTTCTTCCTAAGTTCTTCAAGAAACTCATCCTAAACCACCCTTTGATCCATAAAGTTAGTAGTTTTAGTCAAGAACTAGTTCCGAGAGAAACCTTTCTCTTTTGAAGCTACCGAAAGCTCACCGTAAGAGGTTACTCCATCCGACGTACTTACTTTTTCCGTAGCCATACCTACTGCCAAGAAGAACGGTAGAATATCTCTACTTACTTTCTCCAAGTATATATAAAATTGTATATTACTTATACGTTTGAAATGCATGATAGTTAGTAAACTTATTTTGCTAATGGAAGCATGAGCATGTTGAATAACCGACTTTTACTTCAATAAACATATGTTGTTTTGAACTTCCCACAAAAGAGGAAAGAACGGATTTTGAAAGATAGAAACTTATCGTTTGTTTAGAAGTATTCGTTTTTGATCTTATGATGGTTATGAGCATGTATACATAATTGTTAGAATTACTTGTCTTGTAGTGTGCTAGAGTATACGTGATTTTCACTCCAAAGGCATCCGTGCATGTGGCGTTATGTTTTTAGTTGTGATTTGAGCATGATAGGTAATATGGAGTTGGATGATCTTGCTAGTTTAATTTCAAGATTACAATGAATGATTTATATTTACTTTTGTGAAAAGTCCTACCGCGGAGTCTATGCATGAAAACGTGACACGAAAATCGAGAAAGTTAGAAACATGACACCTAGGGTGTGGTTAATGAAAATGTGTGTTTTGAAAAGGTGAAATGTTTTGGAAATCGCAATATGGCCGGACGTGGTAGCCGATTGTGTGGTGTGTGTTTTGTGTGCCAATGGGAACCCGATGCGGCGGAACGGCGGAACCAAGGTTGGATGTGTGGCTTGGTTATCCGCGGAGAGGAGCAAATGCAAAGTTTGTGTGCCAATTGGAACCCTATGCGGCGGAACCATTGTGAGGATACTCGGGAGACCGGAAAGGCGGAACCGAGGTTGGGTGTGTAAAAACGATTTTGGAAATGATGATGTGGTATATGAAAAGTGGAATTTTGTGACACGGTCTACGACAAGTAGCGTAGGAGAAACTCAGAAATCACAGACACCAACGTTAATTGAATAGTAAATGTGGATGTGTCATTGTTAACCGTTTTGTCAAATATGCATTGTACTTTGTGGAATTATTAATTTATGATCTATTGTTTGTAAGTTAAGGGTTAGTGGGTATAGATTATTTTATTGAGCTCTTGTAGCTCATGGTGTTACCTTTGGTGACTCTGACATATTATATTGGTGGCGACGCCGGTATAATGTGTCAGACCTCGTAGAAGAACAGAGAGATCTTTACACCTTCGAGGCTTTCGGAGCCGAGGAGCTGGCTAGGATGGAGGAGTAGGCGGAGCTGTAAATAGGAACCCTAGTTTCCCCTCATTTTGTTGAATAAAAGTACTCTTTTGAGAGTTAAGTTGTAATATTGAGCCAGACTCTATTTAGTTTTTTAATGAAATTGTCTATTTAACGTTCCCAAAATTAGGGGCGTTACAACCACGTCCGGTCCCATTGGCAACACACACCACACAATGAGCTACCACGTCCAGTTACATTGCGGTTTCAAAACATTAATCTTGTCCTAGGGTCATGTTTCTACTTTCTCAATTTTTGTGTCTCATTTTCATGTAAGACTCCGCGGTAGGACTTTTCATGTAAGTAATTATAAATCATTCATTGTAATTTTGAAACTAAACTAGCAAGATTATTCAGCTCTATATTACTTTATCATGCCTAAGTTCACAAAATCACATTTATCACACAACGTAAAGCATAGTGTCACATGGACGGACACAATTAGAGTGGAAACCACTTATGCTTTATCACACATCAAACAAGTAATCCAAGTAATCACATATACATGCTCATAACCATCCTTAAGATCAAAATACGAATATTTCCATTCAAGTTTATGTTTCCAAAATCCGTTCTCTCTTCCTTTTTGGGAAGTTCAAAACAACATATGTTTTTTTCAGAAAATAAAGTCGAGTTATTCAATATAGTCATATTTCTTTTCAAGCCTTTAGTAAAATACTTTTCAAGTTCTCATGCATTTCAAACAATACAAATAATATACACTTTTTTGTTTATACTTAGAGATAGTGAGTACGGAAATTCTACTTATGCTTAGAGTTAGAGTGTAAGGATAATCTACATGATCATACAAATTTTATATATTTAGAATTAATGAGTAAGAAAAAATCTACCGTTCTTCTTGGCGGTAGGGTGGCTATGGAAAAGTAAGTTGACTATCGGACGAAGTGACTTCCTATGGTAAGCTTCCGGTAGTTTCGAAAGAGAAAGATTTCTCTCAAAACTAGTTCTTGGCTAAACTACTAAATTTTTTTGGATCGAGAGGGTGGTCGAGTGGTGGTTTAGTGGCAGCCTTTAATGAGTTTCTTGAAGAACTCAAGAACAAAGGAAAAACAAGTAAGAACAAAGCAAGAACACAAGGATTTCTAGAGAGACAAGTTGAAGGGTGAAGGTGTGAGTTGAATGGCAAGTGAGGGGTCCTATTTATAGCAAAACATTGGCTCCCTCCCTCTCTCTCATATGGCCGGCCCTCTCTCTTTCTCCCATGGATTTGTTCCATGGTCTTGTCCAATCAAGCCTTCCAGGCATGCCATGACTTGTCTTTTCCATTTTTAGGCTTAAGGCTATATAAGGCAAATAGGATCTTAAGCTTTTTAAGTAAATCCTAGGTAATTATAGTCTAGGATGCAAGACTTACAAGTCTAATGATGCTAAATGAGTAGACTTTCCATGTTTAGTCAATCCTAGGCTAGGTTATAGTCAAAATCTAGGGTGATTAGGGACTAGGTTCTAGGATGATTGAAGGCTAGATTTTGTGTCTAAAGTAATCTAGGGATGGGTTGTCAAGTTGTAATTAGGCTTAAGGCTAATGGGGTAGCTTGTGTAAGTGTACAAATACAAGCACACACCTCACTCTTTCTCTCTCACTCTTGGCCCCTCTTTCTCTCTCTCTCTCTCTAGTACTATATATATATATATATATATATATATATATATATATATATAGCTATATATGTACACTTAGGTATTAAGTAGTCTAATTAGGCCTAAGAAAGGAAAATGATGAGTGTAAGGCTTTCAAGTGTAATCTATTGACCATTGGTTAAGGCTTTCCTAGAAAGGCTATATATGCATATAGATACGATTATGGTAGGCTCATTTACATACAGCCATGTGTACTTAGGTATAAGTAGTCTTGCTAAGCCTATGGAAAGGGCAATGATTATGGTAAGGTTTTCAATGACAAAAACATTGTCCAATGGTTAATACTTTTCCTAGAAAGTGTATATATGTACATAGTCATGATTTGGGTAGGCTATTATATATATATATATATATATATATATAGAAAAATCTAGGAAATGCTACTTATAGGTCAATAATAAGTTCAAGGCTATTACTTGTGGAAGAAAAGATATGATGATGAATCATGGCCTTCTTGATGTGATAAAACATAATCATGGTTGTTTGGAAGAACAAATTTGGTCTTGGTCTTGATTAGACAAGTCCATGGTAGCACTATTTTCTACTCTCTCCATCCCGATTTGTTTGTCCACTTTTTGACTTTTGTTTGTCCCAAATTGACTGTCCAGTTTCAAAAATTATTGGGTCAGATTATGTACATTTCCTTTTTTGCCCTTTCTCTTTGTTTTTTTGGAGTAAGTTGGAATTCAAGTACGGAGTAATAAAAATTCAAACTTTCTACATAACTAAACAAACTGAAAACTTTTCATTGCATTTTACAAATTAGATACATAGACTCATAGAGCCAAAATATACACCAGATTCTAATAAAAGAGTTCCTATCTATAATGCCTTCATGTGCTTTATCCCTTCACCAACTTAAGGACTTTGGATCAAACACATGCATCCAAAAATTTCTTCGGCCGAAGGCTTTGCAAAAAAGGTGAAGCAAAATGTGGAGAGTCAACTTGGAGAGAGAAACAAAAAAGACAGAGTGAAAACACCTTATTGCACTAACCTAGCCAGTTAAAATTTTTCCTACTTTAAACACTAAAAACAAAAATATAAACAATTGGTTGTTTAACAAAGGGGAAAAAAACTATCCTTCTAGTTCCAAATGAGCCAATGCATTTTCCATAACATCACAATCACATTGAATATGAGATGTAAGATTACCAATTCTAACTAGTTGGCCTTTCCCTAGATGTGGCAACTTGTAATTGTTTCCACCATAAACGTTCATCACCTCAACCATACAAGTTTGTAATGTTAAGAAAACATGATTAAGAGTTTGTGACGACAATTCTTCAAAAGATTTCTCCACGACAGAAACAAGCTGGTCGATTGTCGAAGGTGCATGTTGATGTTGCAAAGATTGAATTGATGTAAAAAACCCTAGATCTAAAACATTCATGTTCGGACTATTGGGAGGTTGAAAAGATAAACAGATATTAAGCCCATCTTCATGTGCAGCTTCAAGAAACTGGGGATCCAACGGATGAATGTGTGCCTTCGCATTATCTTGTTGAATGACTGTTGTTCCATTTCGCCAGAACGCGGCCACTTAGCTCTAATTGCGGGCAGAACCTTCTCAATCAATCATGATTGTAAACATCCCAATCTGGGCTTCCAGATTAGTTTACTTACGGTATTTGATTCCCCAATGATGAATTGGATTAGGAACACCCCGGGAATGATAAGTGTTTGAGCTTTGAGTGTATGTAAAACTCTTGAACCTAATCCTAGCTTAAGCCACTTTAAAAGGCCAAAAACCCTACTGACGCGCGTTGATTTGAAGCCTGCGCGGGTAGATCAACTTGACAAGTGTTGGTCAATGGTCAAAGCCTGACCGTTGACCAACGCATGAGTAGGTGGTACACCCGCACCAGGGCACAACCATCCCACGCCGAGGCGCATCATCGCGCGACGGGCCGACTCCTGCGCGCGACGGTCAAACCGCCAGGTGGTGGTCAATAGTCAAAGCTTGACCGTTGACCATCGCGCGCCAGGGCGCACCATCGCGTGCCAGACTGACTCCGTCACGCGATGGTCCAAGATGTCCCCATCACCTTTATCAGCTGGGAAGCTTAACCACCAAGCAAACCTCAGCCAGCCTCGTGGACTGGCTGAGCTCCTCTCCTTGCACCAACCAGATTCACCTCCCTCTCCTCCCATAAATTCCCCTCTCCTTCTTCCATTAAAAGGGTTAAAAATTTTACACATCTTGTCCATAACCTTGCCTTCTTCTTTGCAAACCAAAGAGATACAAGGGCACCCAAGAACAAAGCTTGTTCTTCCATCTCACCTTTTCACACCTAAATCAAGCCTTCAAACATCAAAGCTCAAACACGTTTCAAACTCAATCTAGGTATAGCTTACTTACTGTTTTCTATTCTGATCCCTGATGGGGGTTGGCAGGGCCAAGGTTGGTAATCAATACCAGTCCTGGTCCTAAAGTTGGCAAAGTTTCAAAAATCGTTGAGGCAAGAACCAGCGTGCGATGGAGCCACTCACGCGCTCGATTGTTCCAGTTTGCGCGCGATGGTCCGCGTGGGGATTGGTGTCTTGCTGTTTTTGTGTATTTATTTACATATAGATCACTGTTAAGCATGTTAATAACCAGTTTACTGCTTTCCTTTGTTAGAATTGTTAGTCTTAGTTCAATATGTGTTTCTGCTGTTTTGGAGTACTCCTGGGATCATTCTGGACATGTACCAGAACCCAGAAACGTGTAAAATATTTAACTGCAGGGCCAGGTCTAGAACCATCCACAAACATGTTAATTCTCGAGGGAAAAATAACAAGATGGGTTGAAGATGAGGCAGTGGTTTCTTTTGGGAAAGTAATTTCCACGGTACCATCAGGTTTGGTGATGAAAGTTGGGTTGGATGTTTGGACAGGTATGGGCTTGTTTTGGTTTTTCTCATAAGCTGTAACCCAAGATTCTGGGAGAAGCTTGAGAAGCTCAGGACGGGAAATTTGTCGGGGTACATGGACACAAGAAGCTTGGTGAGGTGCGTTTATGGTGAGGAAAAGGGCTTCATCTGTGGAGGATGGTAAGGACATGTCAAAGGCATGGTTTTGGAGACGGTAGGCCATTTGGTAGTGAAGGGTTGCGGCATATGTGGAGGAGATTTGGGAGGCACCACCAATTTGGACTTGAACGTTCAAGGCAGATAGCAGATGAGGATCTGCTAATGGCATGTTGAAATTGGGGTAGAAGGTAAAAATCACAGTTCCAGCATTTAGAGTGGTTTGGACTGTAGCGATGCATGCGTGCTGATACTGTAGAAACCTGGTATCGACCAGAGCAAGTCTGGACGTAACAGGCAAACCTTTTCTACCATGGAAAGTGACAGCAAGTCGGATTGCTCCAAAGTGAAGATGGGTAAATCCTTGTTGTTGCCAAAGATGAGACAAATCAACCGGGATTTCCAAAGGTAAAAGTTGTTCAGCTTCAGTGGCTGCTATAAAGCACTGATCAAATTTAGAGGCTTGAACATACTCTTTTACGGAGGTTGGGCGTTTTGTGGAGAAAAGTTGGGTGACGGTCTTTTTTACAGAAGTTTGTGGTCTGACAAAAACATTATAGGGATTTAGGAAAGGGAGATCAGTAAGAGGAACCTTACTATCATCAGGTAGGTATTCAAATTCATACAAATATTCTAAATTAGAAGAAGAAGATGAGGAATTTCTACTGGTGGAGGAACATGAAGGGACTAAGGATGACGAAGCAGAGGAGTGGGTGGTAAACAGGTGATTCATTTTTAAGTAGAAATCTGGGTTCTCCTTTTCCTAAGTACAGCAAACCTTTTTCTTTTTCAACGTAAAAGACTTCAACCAAATTTTGATTAATAAAATTCTGTATACTAGGGTAGATAAACCGAGACACACTGCTCAATAGCCAAAAGCCTCAAGGTACTTTAACCCACTGATACAAAATTCTTTTAACCAAAATAGTTGATGAAGTTTCTGATGTGGAAGATCCTTAGAAGGCAACCACAGAGCATACGCTTCAAGTTTTTCTTTTAGAAAAGATTTGAAGTAGTTTTGGAAAAGAAGTTCCCAGAAGAGGGTTTAAGCTAGAATGGAAGACATGGCTCTGATACCAAGTTTTTCAGACACGAAGTGGGTACAAACACTAAGTAGGTTAGGATCAAAGAGAGAGAATGTAAGACACAGGATATATTAGGAAAATACACTGGCTTTCATTAACTTGGACTAACTTGATTTCATTACGGGGAGAGTCCCCCTTTTATAGGCGTAAAAGGGACCTCCGGTTACATCATGAAGCCTTCCGCTTACATCATAATACAGTGCAACCATTATTATCGGTTACTATTACGTAGGACTATTTCTACAACTTCTGACTACTAAAGTTTACAGACTACTTTTACATTTATTACCATCCTGACTTTTACCCCTCTCCGGAAAGAGGATAATACTACCACACTTTATATTACAGTACACACCAATAATATGATACAGGAACAAACAGTAACCACCAATAATTTACATCACATAAAAGAGACAGCTGGTACGAGCACGTGATTGTCACTCTGGATCATCTGAACTACTTTCTTCATCTCTGTCAGTCAAGTGATACTGGGTCAAAAGATAGCGAATATTTTGGCGTCATTCTTCCGGATAAGCATCATTGAATTTCCAGTTTGCAGACTCATAATGGAGGAGAGATGAGGGAACGTCGGCAGGTGTTAATCCATTGAGTGAACACATTGTTTGAGTCATGACCAGATAATTTCAACTGTGGATCTCAATGCTTGGGGACTCTTGATATGCTGAAAGGAATATAGTGTGATACTCCTTTTTCCAGGTGATAGAACCATCAGGATTAGGAACACATCTGTTGTTACGAGTTGTCCAAAAAGCAAATTGGAGATCTTCATCTGGACCTGTGGGACTTGATTGAACGCCGCATGAGCCAAATAAACCAAGACTGCTGATTTATTAAAACAGACACTTATAGTATACACATCGACTAAATACCATAAGAGGAGGTAAGCTTCTTTTTTAAAATAAAAGGTATTATGGTAAGAAACTTCAAACTGAGTGAGAAAAGGATAGACAGGATGAAATGGTAGACCTTTTATGGGACCTTCATCAAGACCATACTTGAAAATACAGAGATGTTGAAGGTTTTGACACATTTGGACACATCTAGAAAGAAGGGTTAACTCTAAAAGATGACACTGAAGGTGGACAGGAAAATTGACCGGATGGAAACAGGAAATCATGGGAAAACAACCAGGAACATAGGGATGTGGTTTTGTTTTGGAAAACTGGTTGATTTCTTTTTTGAGCCTTGATAAAAAATCAGGGAGGACATTTGTTTTTCCTTTTATGTGAACAGCATCAAAACTCCAATTGGAAAACCAATTTGCCCATCTGAGTAACTGTGCCTTTGGAAGGTGCTTCTGTTTGAACTTGAGCATGCTGGGGAAACTCATCATATCAGTCTCAATTAGGAAATGATGACCGATTAGATGAAATTCAAACTTCTCAATGCTCCTTTTGATTGCCAGAATTTCTTTGTAAGTAGAGTGGTAATGAAGTTCTGGTGGAGAGAATGCACCACTCTTGTATCCACAAATTCTGCGCTTTTGATTTGAATTTTCTTCCAAAAGAACTGCTCCCCAATATAGATCAGAGGCATCTGTCTGAAGGACTCTCTTTCCATCTAAATGTATGGCTAATGGAGGAAGAGTTTTGGTTAGGGCTTTGAGGTCTTTTACAGCTTTGGTACAAAGGGCTGACCAAGGAGGAGGGGTTTTCTTTAGTAGAGCTGAAAGAGGAGTTCGGTATTGGGCCAGGTTGGGAATAAAATCAGCCAGATAGTTAACAATTCCAAGGAACTGTTGGACTTGTTTGATTGTGAGATTTTCATCTGAAAAATGATCCAGTTGGGAGGCTATATGAGGCTGGAGGGTATATTGACCTTTAGAGATATGCATCCCTAAAAAATCAATTTCTGGTTGGGCAAGAAATATCTTTTTCTCTGAAAGCATGATGCCATGGGTTTGGACTAGGGAATGGAAAATTTGTAGTAGGACAACATGAGACTCAATATCTGGAGAAAAAAGTAGGATATCATCTATATAGACAAGGGCTGAGGATAGTATAGGAGCGAATACCCGAATCATGGCCTTTTGAAACAAGGATGGAGCTGTCTTCAATCCAAAAGGCATGACTGACCACTGGAAGTGGTGATGTGGAATGCAAAAACCAGTTTTGGGACGATCATCTGGATGGATGCCCAGCTGCCAAAAACCTGCTTTTAGGTCAAACTTTGAGAAAATTTGAGCTTTAGGCAAGTTTGCAAAAAGAACACTTCTCCGAGGAAGAGGGAATTTGTTATCCTGCAAAAAATGATTAAGAGGCTGGTAATTGATAACCAGGCGAAGCTTTCCTCTTATCTGCTCTGTTCTTTTGTTGACATAAAATGCTTCACATGCCCATTGAGAGATTGTGGGCTCAATCAAACCTTCTGATTGAAGTTGCCGAAGTTCTTGAAGAGCAAGCTGGTAATGTTCTGGGTTCATTCCATGATGGGTAGCTTTGGTAGGGTTGATGTCTTCATTTTTCTTAAAGGGAAGAGAAATGAAGAAGTCTGGATTTTTTCAAAGTGGGTTGGAGCATTTGGTGAGAAACTGGGAATGGGATTCAGCACAGGAAGTTTGGATTATGGCTTCTTTAATGGTGGAGAAAGTTTCTATGGAAAAGAGATTTGGTTGGGTGGTCCAGGGTAACAAATAGTTTTTGTATTTCAAACCTTTTTTGAGCCAGGAAACTTTGCTGAGATTTTGGAGAATATCAAAGCCTAACAATAAATCTTTCCCTGGAAGATCAGAACCATAGACTTGATGTTTTATGGTGTATCCAGGAAAAAGTTGAATGGAAACAGGCTTACTTATCAAAGTGATAACAAATGTTTCTCCATTGGCTGCTGTAAAGGGTCTGAAACAAGACTGCCAGTAAGACCTGGGGAGAATTGCTGGGTTGAGAATGGAGGCTGCTGCACCAGTATCAAAGAAAGCGATAACTGGTATGGGTTTCTCATATTTGCCAAGCAAAATTTTGACCTTGGCTAAAGGCTGAGCCAGCATGATGTTGGAAAACCCAATTGTTTGGACTTCATAAGGGAATGAGTTAGGATCATCAGAAGAGTCACCTGATTCTGAGGAATCATCAAAGGTAAATGCAAGGACTGCTTCATCTGTTGCTTCATCGTCGATGGAAAATAGTGATTCTACATCAGCATTTATTAGATCATCATCAATGAGAGCCAAAGAGTTCACCATTTTGTCTCTTGCTGCTTTATTTGGACACTGTTTTGCATAGTGCCCCTTCTTTCCGCATATGTAGCAGCGATCAGACTTTCGCTGCCCTCTGAACTTTTTCTTCTTGAAAAATTTCCATTTTCTCCGGTGTGGGAACTTGCCAGATTTTGGAAACTTTGAAAACTTGCCAGGAGATTGAAACTTCCATTTCTGAAAGTGTTTAGACTTCCGGTATGAAGGACGGCAAGTGCACTTCTTGTCTTTGCACTTTATAGATAGGTCAGGACGATCACATGCTTTACTAAGAAGTTTTCCCTGTTCTTCAAGAGTTCTGAGGAATTTCTGGTGATTGCACAATTTTTCCAAGGCAATCAAAGAGTGCTGGTAAATACCACCAAGAGATGTTGCATTCAGCGTCAATCCTTTTGTCTGAAGTAATCTTGTTGTCTCATTTCCCAATGGTTCTGGAAGGGAATTGAGAAAGGCTTGCTTGAGATTGACATCATCCATGCCGTTGAGAAGATAAAATCTCTGAGACATACGATCATAGTGAGTCTCAAGATCTTTCCTTTTGAATGAACAGCACTTCATGCTGAGATATTCCTCTCGAACAAACTCTTTTGTGTTGTTGTGGTCACCAAGAAACTGAGTATGCAAGACTGAGATGAATTGATCAAGGGTTGGCAATTATTTGAGCTGTAGCTGTCGGTATTCACCAAGAGCTAAGTACCATTGACGTAGGCGACCAAGAAATTTTGCTGTACACTTAGTAATGACATCACTGAGTGTAGCATTAGGAGAGAGCATAGCAGCTGTGCACCAAGCATGAATTTCATAAAGTTTATCCAACCATTTTGATGGGGGAATGGTGTCAAAAGAGAAACCTTGGGTATGCATATTAGAATGTGAGAAGGAATCAAAGGTTGGAATTTCAGGGGGTGTATCAAACTCAGGACCTTCTTCAATGATGGGATCTTCAACTTCTGGGTTTTCAGGGTTCATCATGAAAACAGTAGGAATTGGCATAGAGTTTGTGGATTCAGTATCTGAATCAAACTCGATGGTTGGTCCAGGAGATGAGGTTTCTGGTATAGTGGCTAAGGTATGTAGGAGAGTGGAGATTGGATTTTTAGTGGGGCTAGATGTTGGTTGAACCATTAACTGAGGTGACTTCGAGTTTGGATCGGATGGGTTAAGAGGAGTGGAGGTAGTTGGAGTAGAGGTCGATGTAGATGGTGGAGATGGAATTGTTGGAGACGGAATGTAGATGGTGGAGATGGAATTGTTGGAGACGGAATTGTTGGAGGCTGGACAGGTTTTATCTGGGGTTTTAGGAAAGGAAGTTTTGGTGGAGATGGTCTTTTTGGTGGAGGAAGAAAAGCTGATGAGCTTCCAAAGATATTGGACTCACCAAATCCTGAAGTAGGATTTATAGGTAAGGGTTGAGACATTTGAGGATACCCAAACAAACTTTGTTGAGAAGAAGATGTGAACATATCAAACGGGCTTTTTTGTTGAAAATTCTGCTGAGCTTGGAGAGAATGAAGCTGGTTCTTGAGATGCTTCATTTCAGCATCCTTGTGGGAAAAGGCTGCTGAAAATGCTTGGTTGGCATAGGCCATCTGGAGAAGTTCCTGGTGAACATTCTGAATTTTCTGCTGCAAATCTCTGATAAGAAGTTCCAAGGTAGATAACTTCTTATGAACTGCATTCTCCAAATTTTGTTGGGAGTTAGCAATTCTCTGAAGAATTTTGTTCTGAGCCAGAGAATTTGCTGACTGCCAATTTATTGCTGCTTCTGCTGCTGACACTGCTTTGGTACTACCATCAGGGAGAATGGTAGTAGAGTCTGGAATTTTATGCCGATGGGTCGTCCTCTCTTGGGAATTATGAAATTCCAAAGGAGGAAAATCTGCTTCTGTCCAGGAAGGGGATGAGGTGAACATGAAACATCCACTCGGTTGACTCGAAGAACCATCATCAGATGAAGGTTGAGGTGGAGGTGGAGATTTACAAGGAGTGGGAGGTGAAGAAGGACATATGGGACATGGTTCTTCAAAATCCTCGTCATCTTCTAGGAGACTGTCTTCTAGACAATCATCACAGTCACAGGTATCAAAATAACAATGACCTGTTTCTGGATTTTTGAAATAGAAGACTGGAAGGCCATAAACCAAACACTGGTTAAAAGGCTCAGACCATCGCGCGCCAGGGCGCACACTCACGCGACAGACTAACTCCATCGCGCGCCAGAGCGCCTCTGACCAGTGAGTGGCCTTGCACGGGTAACTTGGTTTTAGGCCATTATTTTGTCCCCACACTGTTTATGGGGTATTTTGTTAATTTGTAAGGCTTTTCACCCTTTAAACTGCTTAGAACTGTATATTATGCTACCTATAAACTGCTTGGTTTGTCCTGGGTGTGCATTGGTCCTTCCAGAGCCCAGAGGGTTTGAGAATAAGAGTTGTGGGTTTGAGCTCACTGGCGCGCACGTGTCTTAGAGTTGCGCGCGCAGGAGTGAACAGCATGCAGTGACTTGTTCAGTGCATGCTGGTTTCTTCCTGCGCACGTCACTCCAAAACAGGGGCCTCCTAGTTTGTTTAAACTCCCACAACAATTTGTTCTCATCCTATACTAACTGCTCATCCATGCCGTCATTCACATCCTGCAAATTGTTATAGTTTTAATCCCATTAAACTGTTCCCCCGCCCCTAATTAGCTAAAGAATTGATTAATCAAACAGAATCGCAAATATTTTTGCAAATGCCTAAGTAGAGATCGATCTCTGGATTGGGCGAGAAGGATGCCTTAAAACCCTTCCTCTCTCGCAACCTGGCTCCCGAACCCAGATATGGTTATGACAGACTGGTGCCTTCACCTTTTTCAAATCAAACAGCGCAGCGAGCGTTTCAAGTTCGGTTCCTTGGGTGTCAGACCTTCAAAACCCAAGCGGCGACTCTGAATTGAGCGCTCGTCTGCCTAAGAAAGCGCGCTCATCGATCCGCCCTCTTTTTCTGGGCAAGCTGCCCACAACGATCGACTAACATCTTTGGTTACTGTTATAGCCTTTGTTACCAAAGTACCAGCAACTCTATTCTTACTCGTGCGTTTTGCAGGTACCTTACAAGTGAATAGAAAAATTCCAATTTTCCCGGAAAATACCTCATTCCCATTTGCATCAAACTGTGGTCGAGCTACCGCCGCTAGAAACATGACTTTTATGATGAATTTTTTGCTTTTGCAAGTGCAATGCAGTTCTTCCTCTTCTAGTAGTACATAATATCTCTCCGATTCTCTCGTCAAATAAAACCATTTTTCATCAATATGCACATAGTTGTACATATCTTTGAAAAATGGTTGGCTTTCCAAACTACTAGGCTCAAGCATTGATAAACAGAAACGGAGCCTTGATCTCTTACCTTCTTTCGATAAATTTGGCTTCAATGCATTTGTATGTGGCCTCATTAAGCCTTCTTTGATTTGCCTATGCATTGTTGATTTAGGAACTTCCAAGGCTTTTGATAATGAGCGGATATTAGTTCGGCGTTTGAATTCCAAGCTGGAAATTTTGCTGAGCTCGATTTGAACTCGCTTGCGGCCAACTCTCCCGAGCAATTTCGAGGAAACATCAACCACGGACCCATTAGCAATACAAGCCTTCCCTTGTTGCCAAACTCGACTAACTATTTTCGGATGGACAGAGAACAATGCAGCAACCTCACTAATAAAACCCCCTCTTGGTTTTCCATAATCAAATTGTAGCAAAAGAGCATCAAAAATTGCTTGGCGTTGTTCATTGGTGAGATTTCTTTTTGATCGACAATTGCTTGAGGATTTCTCAGACAAAGACTCCATTAGTGACTGGAAATAGTAGTGGACAGAAAAAAAGGATTGGGATATGGAATAGGTGGAGAGGATGCAAATTAAGGAAGGGAAGAAAACGTGTTACCAGAAGAAACAGAGTGCCATGAAAAGCGAAGGATTTTTATTGGATACTTCGAGTTGCAGTGGGAAGCCAGTTCTTTGAGAGGAGTAAGAAAGATTATGACTTTTTAGGTGAGAGTTGAGTTTATTGTGGGAAAATCGCTGTTAGAGAAGGAAGTCTTTAAAATGAGGGAAAGTTTAAAATTAAATTCAAGTTTTGCCCGCCAATTAGTTTAATGGAGTAAAAACAATTTGCTCCACTGATTTTTAGCGCCTATTTTTGAAAATACTCGTACTGTACAATCTTTCTCCTAGACTTATTGTATCTAGAAGATTGCAAATTACACAAAAAAAATTGTAAATTCAGAATGATGAAGGGTATTTTTGGAAATCTAATACATTTTAGTAGCAATCATTTGGTCCCCTTAAAAAGTTGAAATTTCGAGGTCGGACAAACAAATTGGGACGAAGGGAGTAAACAATAGGAAGTCTTATTTCTATTACTCAAAGGATAAAAATTACCCTACAAACTATTATTCAATGGGTACAGAGGTAATGATGAGAAAAGATATTTTTAGAAGAAGTAATGATGAGTAATAAAGTCTTGAAATGACTAGTCATGAAAGTGAAATGATTTCCTAGTCTAGGGTTGAAAAGGTTCAACTAAGGTATAGAAAGGTTCATTAGGTTCATCTAGGGTTAGGAGAATGTAACTAGGTTGAATGGGTACTTAGGTTTCTCTAACTAATCGGTTGGAAACTAATTCTACTTGCCAAATAGGATTTCTAGCCAATAAATATAATTTTAAGATTTTATTTTACTTACTAGAAAAATATACAAGGACTTCTATAACACACTCGTCTTTGGAAAATGACTAAATTGTTCGGGACGAAAAAATATAATTTTATAAGTCTCAAATCTAATTATGACGGATTATTAGAATTTTAAAAGAAATTTTCAAGTAATTAAAAAAATTCAAATATTTAACGAAATTTTTATTTTTCAAAAATCAGGGTCGTTACACTTTGTGCGCTCATGCAAAATGCTATTTTTTTTCATAAAAAGTAGAACAGTCTTGTTAATCCATTCTCTAGGTAGAGGCTAATGCACAAATAATTCCAAACAATTTCTAATATCGATACATATCTCACGAATATTTAATCCACTTTTATAAGTATCAATACACATTTTGTGGATATCAATGTACTTTTTACTTGTTACTCTCACGAATATTAATACACTTTTACAAATATGAATATACATATTTTGCAGATATCAATGTACCTTTTTACCTAAAGGAAATTATATTAAACCCCCTTGAACTATCACACGGTGGCACTTTGTCCCCCTTAACTTTAAATTTAAACACTTAACGTCCTTGAACTATTCATAATTGGAATTCCTTTGACTATGTTAACAGATTGAATGAAGTTACGTAATTACCCTTACCTAAAATCTGTAGGTGTGTGTATACACACACACACACACAGTTGGTTTCAAGTCAGGTCTCCCGAATGGGAGCTTTGGTCCGAACCTCACGTGTAAGCCGTTGGATCTAATCCAACGGTTGGGAAACAAAACTCCATCTCGCGAGTAAAACAAGAGGACGGGTCGGGTATTTCGGATTACCCACGCTCGAATCCACCCCCTTTCCCATTTCGCGTAGAGAGAGAGAGAGAGAGAGAGGAGGTGATTTCCAGAATGGCGACAAAGAGGCAATTGAAGAACGACGACCACTCGAGGTACCTTCTCTCTCTCGAACTTGATAGAACTCTCTCTCCAACTCGATCGATTTTTAGGGTTTCAATGAAATCGAATAGTTTAGGTTTCTCTCGATCTCTCCTTCACCACTGATTTCGATTAGGGAACGTGATCACCATGTCGCTGATTTTGGGGAAATTAAGGCTTTTTTGATTGAATGCGAAATTAGGGCTTGTTTGGGGATCTGATTTTGATTATGCTTTGGGGCAAGAAACGTGGAGATTTAGGTGAGTTTAGAGTGTGTAAAATGTTTTCTTTTTTTTTTTTAGCATCAAGGGCTAGCATTTCCAAATCGTTCACAACAAAATCGTCAATATATTCATGTGTTAAGACTTACAACCAGTTTTGGTGGAATTTTTGAACTTGAGCTCTCAACAATTATTTTGCAATGAGTGAATTTGCAAACTTACCCAGTTAATTTGGTGCTACGACAAAGTTCAATTTACATTCAACTCTCTCGATCCTAACATTTTTTTAGTATGAGTTTCTTGCATTTCTTTGAAAACTCTCAGAGTTCACCAACTCACATTTCAGAGTTCACTAACTCACATTAGGTTTGAATGCTTTCTTGATTGTCTTGTGACACAGCCTCTTATTTTGTTTATTGGTGGCTACACTAGTTGAATGTTTGATGTGGTTTGTCTTTGAGTAGTGAGCTATAATTGAATAGAAATAAGGTCACAACTCTAAGATTTGTTCATTGGGATTGGGCATGGATGAGCCTCCTTTTCCCCTTTAACTATGTTAATTCTTGAATGAACATTTTGTCACCTATTTTGTGCTTTGCAGATTTTTGATTTGTTGGGTTCTGTAGCTTTTTTCTCCCGCCTGGTAGAGATGCTATGGCAGAATAATTAGTTATGGTTTGATTCACAACAATTACCTTTCAAATAGAAGTTTACTTTTGAATTTTGCAAAATGTGCCTTATGTCTTTGTCCCTTCAAAGCAAGCCCTTGGACGACCATGTGGAGTCACAAGACCAGTTACTTTGGTTTGGGGAGATGAATAACAAGAATTTGAAGTTTATCGATGAGAAGAAGTTGATGGACTCAAAGCTCAAAATGATGGCCAAAAGGGAAAAATAGTTTTACGTCACTTTGGTTTGGGATTTTGCGGCTATTGCGATTTCTGTTTATTTGGAACATGTAATGACTTCATTTGGAACATGTAATGACAGAGGACATATGAGCTAGTAAAGTACTCTTAAGTCTCAAAACTTGAAATCTGGTTGCATGCTTTTTTAGCTATTCTCATTTTTTGCTATGAATGTTAACATAAGCTTACAGCAGAGAAGAGAGAGGACTTGCTCCTAAGTTAGTTTTTTGCGAGTAAAGACTACAGAAAATACAATGGTTTGATGAAAAAATGGAGCCAAAAAATGGCTGCCTAATGGTGCTCTCTAAAACAGCAAAAATTGAGCCAAAACTTGTTGCTATTGACGTTTTTAAAACTTCACAAATCCAATTTTTGGAACAATGACACTGTCTATTGCCTTGCCATTTCCTTTTTGGCCACCCAATACATACATACACATTAAAGGAAGGAAATTACTAAATCCAACATACAAACCACTATTAAATGCCGAACTTAAAGTATAAAATACAGTTTGTCATCACACATTTCACACTAAAGAACCTACAAACCACAATCTCAATTCTACAAGTATGCTAGGCAGATAAGTTAAGTTATAACTCCACAATCTCAATTCCAATGAGGAACCTCTCACTTCCTTGAAGCAAATTTACCAAAAGTAGTTAAGTTACAATATGAAGAAAGCTACAAAAACATAAAATTCATCCCCTTTATATCTCTCTCATACAGATTTTCAAGAACCAAAACCCTTCAACATTAAAAGAGGCAAAGTGACAAGCATGCATGAAACAAGTTCTGTCGTTCAAAAAAACAATGAAACTAGTCTACTTTTCCAGCGAGTAACCCATACCTAATACAGTTATCTTTCCAAAATAAATTACAAATCACATCAAATGTATCTAAATTACAGTTCATTGATCTTCCAAATGTTCAAATACAACCTCTCTATTGCCTTGCCATTCCTCCATCTCTATCTCCGCACGTCGCCATCTTGTCAACCTCGCGTTTTCCCATCCTGAAACACAATGAACTCATAATATAAAGAAAGCTACAAAAATGAAGACGACAATTATATTCATAAAAATAGTCAATTACATTCAACCCCCTTTTTTTTTATACACATTTATATTCATCATCATTGTTGGACACCACGTCGTCGTCGTCGTCATTCAACCTAACATCTTGCAAAGAGCTAAGAAAAAAAGACAACAAGTAAAACTTAAACAAATAAACAATTAAATTGAAATTACAAATGAACAAAGTTAGATGCATAGACAATTAAACAATTAAATTGGTGAACTTTGAGAGTTTTCAAAGAAATGCAAGAAACTCATACTAAAAAAATGTTAGGATCGATAGAGTTGAATGTAAATTGAACTTTATCATAGCACCGACTTAATTGGGTAACTTTGCAACGTTTTACCCTCGAGATGGAGTTTTATTTCCAAGCCGTTGGATTAGATCCAATGGCTTACACGCGAGGTCCAAACCAAAGCTCCCATCCGAGAGACCTGACTTGAAACCAACTATGTGTGTGTGCATGTGTGTGTGTGTATATATACACACACACACACATATACATACATACACACACATATTTCTGGCAAGATTTTCCTTCATGGCTACCACAAAAAGCCCAACCTCCGAATCTTACCCCATTCTCAGCTACCTTCTCTCATTCCCCTGCAACCGCCGACCCACCCACCACCTATCCACGACTGGGTCACCCACCTCCTTTCCACCCTCACCCACCCATCCAAGTCAACGACATAATCGGCCTCTCCCACAGCGTCTGCACCGCTGACCCCATCGTCGTCAACCACCTCTTCCGCTCCAATTTCTCCAACATGAGCACCATATGTCAAAAAGAAGTCAACAGCAAAGAATTCTGGTACCAATTCGGGCATCCAAACAGCCATTGCCATCCCCTCATCACCGAAGTCTAGTGGTCAATCGACAGTCATTAAAGCCTTCGAGGCCTTTGAGAAGTCTATAGCAAAGCAAATCAGAGCCAAATTTGTTGACCATCGGAATCGTCAACGAAATTATGTTCATAGAAATCTGACGGCTCCGGACACTGTCCTTTCCGGCCTCTAAAATGTCTTGTGGAGATAGAACCAAAAGAAAATGTAAAGCAGTAGCAACTAACTATGACAATTACATTAAGACAGAACCAGAATGGATATATGCATATATTAGTCTTTATCCCACAAGATATTTTCGAAACGTGTTGTGAACTTTACCATTGGTGCGCTCTCTTTCTCTCTCGCACACACGAGCCCATCTTCCGCAAAAAATCTGCAACTTATAGGAGAGGACCATCCAACGCTACCTAGCTGTTTTAGAGAGAGAGAAAGAAAGAAGGGTTGTCTGGTATGGATAGAAGAGTGAGAGAGGATGTGAGAAGGGAAAAGACAATAATGTCTCTATCCTCCAAATAAGTGAACATGTGACTTGCATGTGCTCATTTCCATCCAAATTCTAACTGAATGCTAACGGAAGTGAGCTAGGAATGGATTTCTAGTAGTTAGAGGGGGTTAAATGTCCAATTTAACAGTTAAAGGAGGTTAAGTGTCTCCGAGTGTTAGTTAAAAGAGGTTAACTGTAATTTACCCCTTTACCTAGGGCGCTGCTATTCGCAGCCCTCTATTTACTCTCATAGCTCGCTAAAAATTTTCAATTATACTCAACAGTTAGTTACCGAAATTAAGATATATTTTCAGCATCCAATTACTGAAATATAATATTTTTTTCAACAGATGTTTACCGAAAATGCATGTTCGGCAGTTGTTTACCGAAAGTTGAACATATTTTCGACATGTAGTTACCGAAATATAATCTTGTTTTCAATAGCAATTTACCTAAATGTTATTTATAATTTTCAACAACCATTTACCGAAATGTAATGGGCTACGGAAGAAAATAATGGGCTGCGAATAGCGGCACCCTTTACCTATTATCCTATGCCTTCCTGGCGTGGGTTAGAATTTTGTGAAAGTCGAAACGATAATGGGCCGGGTATGGATTTGGGTCGACTGCTGTTATCTAGGGCTCGTGTACTTCTATCACTTGACCCAGAAACCAAACCTAGCTGGTCCAACTGGCCATGGCAGCTGCGGTAGCAGCAAGGAAGCTCCTCCTCCTTCGCCCCCAATTTTCTCACCCATCACTGAAAACCTTCTCTAATCGTCATTCTATTCTTTCTGCTGCTACCAATTTCTCAACTCCTACCCGTTCCACCGCCACTACTTCCTCCGCTTCTACCAGTATTCGCAATTGCAATAGCAAACGGAAGAAAGTCAAGGAAAATATCAGAATCAAGGAAGCTGCTGCTGCGGTGGTGAAGAGGCGAACGCGGTCGGACAAGGAGTTCGACGAGGATGCTGTTCTGAGGTACGGAGACAGCGCCACCCATATCCCCGTCATGCTCGGCGAGGTCCTCGACGTCTTCGCTTCGCTCCAGCTTCGTTCCTTCGTCGATTGTACCCTTGGCGCCGCCGGACACTCCTCTGCAGTTAGTACTTTTTCTCGTTTCTCATTCCCCACCCCATTTGGTTTCTTCTTTTCTAGTTGGGTCTCGCTAACCACCGCAACGCATGGCGGGCGGTGGATAATGTGCACGAATAACATAGAAATTTATGCTTTTTCGCAAAAATGATACTCCATTCGTCTCAATTTTTTTACCCATTACAGGAATTCTTGCTTTTTACTATTGACTAAAAGTTTTTGAGTTGAAAAGTGTTTAAATTTTCACAAATACTCTTTTGCTTGGTTTTGAGTTAAACCTTAGTATTTCCTTCACCTTAAAACCAAAGGGGAAAAATTGGAACTTTGGCCTTTTGGTGGTTCCTAATTTTGGAAAATTGCAAACAATTTGGGACGGCTCAAAAAGGAAATGTAAGCAAACAAAATGGGACCGAGGTAGTACATTTTTATGCGCATACAATGGCAAGCATGTTAGGTGTGTCAGCGCTTCACAGCTTATGCTATTGCTAGAAAATCTAATTCTTTTGTATGTTGTGTTTTTCTTATGGCATGTTTTTGTTAATTTGATTTTTTGCGGTTATTGGCCAACTAGTCAGTGATACCACAACTGGATGGCTGTCCTTATCGCGAGATGTGAGTGTTCAATAAGTCGCTTTATAGTCATGTTTACGGCACTTAAATACAACATCTATTGATTCTGCTACATACTTTTCTTTCACTTTGCTACATTACAGAACTAGCAAAAGTCCACCGAAAAGTACAAGCATGGTTATGGATGTGGAATTGATGTCCAAGTTGTGTCTTGTGTTGGTTAATCTCTTCTGTCATTGTTGTCTTCACCTAGTTTCTTTTTAACTAGCATCGGGCATGTGCTTCGCATCTGCTCAATACCAGTCATCATAAGATATTAAAAACACTCACCCTACGCATGATCATATCAGACTAAAAAGGATGTAATCATTGTCTGCAATTGATTTCCGTTGATATCATTGATCATCTCTTTACCATTAAGAGAAAGAAAGATTAAAAATAGAATTTTTTTGTAGCTGTAATCCAACATCACTTGTGATGTCCGGTGTCCACTAACATCGTCTGAAGCACGATAGACACTATTTTCTCTGTAATTATGATATTCTTGTATGTATGAATATTATCATTGTTATGGATCATCTTTGTATATCAAAATAGTTCATTCTTTGTTTATTGTTTGTCGCTTCCATAGAGTTTGAAATTTCTGTTCGCCAAACAATCTATTACATATTTAAATTTAAGCAACACTATATTTGTTTTTTAGTACAACCAATCTTCTCCATCAGCATCGATGGCTTCCATCACTTTTTTTTTTAATTTTACTTTGCCAGTACCTTATTAGAATGTTGTGGGTCAGCCTACCTCGTTAAATACTAAGTAAAAAGGTAGCGTTGTGGAAGGAACCAGGCGTGCACTGTGTGCAAGAACAACCGCAGGTTGAAGTGGTGAGGCGGTGGGCGGAGAGACCACATTTGGGTTTTGTGATTTGGGTTAATTTTGATAAAAGCTTGAAAGAAGAGGGATACTCGTCTTTTAGTGTCTCTGCAGGAGATGCCTCCCACTGTTTCTTTCATATTTGGTGGTAGATTAACCATGTGTTTCTTCACTTTATCTTTCCCTCTTCTCTTTGATTGAAATTACCATTCACTTGTCTTTGAGTCCTGGTGACTAATTAGCCAATCACACTACAGCTGAATGGCTGCTATTCTGTGTGAGTGGTCAGTAAGCTCACCTACAGAAAGGTGTCAGTTGTCTTAAAAAGTGAATGGGTATTTGATTTCACTCATAGACTATTGACTACATTTGTATTATAATGGTTATTCTCAAATAAATCATTTTCTTTTGCTGATTATGTTGAACTTAAAACAAGTGAAAGGTGATATCTTGACTTAGCAGAACAGTAGAAGCTAGTACAATTGGTTAAAGTAATGGAAAACTTAATGGGTTCTGGGTTTGAAAGGATAGGATGAAGGCACCGAACTTGTTGATGTAACCCAGTTGCATGCCTCAACTTGAATCTTACTAGTCACTGTAATTTCAGAAAAATAAGCTTCTGGGTTTGCTTCCTCCTTGAAGAGCAGTGGCTCTCGTGTTTTAAAAGCCTATAGAGAGAAAAAGGGTCGACCTTATTCTTTTCCTACCTACTCATATGGTGTAAAGTTGCTTATCAAGTTCCACCCGCCGCTCATCTATATCTCTCTCTAGATGCTTTTTTTTTTGGGCCTCTCTTTTTCTCACTCTTACGCAGTTGCTTTCTATTATAGAAAAGCAAACCCGGTCACTTAATGGGTCTTGGGTTTTGCAGGTCTACTATTTTTTCTGATGTTTCTAATTTTGGAATTCTTGCTTTAAATGACAGATAATTCAGGCGCATCCAGAAATGCGGCTGTATGTTGGCCTTGATGTTGATCCTGTTGCATTTGACCAGGGTCAAGCTTTGATCAATACAATGTTGCTTAGTAATTCCTGTGGTTCAACTTCAGAACTGAAAGCACATACCTTTCTGAAGAATTATAGGGATATCAAGCATGTGCTGGATGAGGTTGATAAGACATTGTTGACCTCCAACGTTGATGGGATCTTAATGGACCTGGGAATGTCATCCATGCAGGTTTTGGTTTCTAAAACATCCATTCTTATTCTATTTCTTAGCACTTTACTTCATGACGGCGATGTTATTGCTTATTAATGCAATGATTACTTTTGTAGACTTCAATGCATTTTCCCCTCCACTCTTGTGATTCAATTTTAATATGGGGATGAAGGGCAACTCATTTCTTTTTTTTTTCCAGACAAATCCAAATAGATAAGGAATAATGGACTAAAATTCGGGATGGAGGGAGAATGAAAAAACTGCCACGTCCCGTCAGTCCCCACTTTGCCTGTGTCCTCATTTTTTGAGAATTGCCCTGTCGCATGTCCGTGCTACATACAAATTAGTGCTGGCCACAAGCCGACAACACAGATTACTAATGCATATCCTATGTAGTCTAGATGTTCCAACTTCCACCGGTGTTAAATAATGTGGTTCCTTCTGATGTCTCCTCTATTGTTGTACAGGTAAATAATGCGGAAAGGGGATTCAGTGTTCTTAGTAATGGGCCTCTTGATATGCGGATGAATCCTCAGGTATTGTGAACCACAATTCTAGTTTTGCAAAATGTGAATCGAATCAGATTGGAGATCGTAAGATACATATAGACAATGTTAAACAATTCTTATATATGACACATCATTAATTTTATGTAACGAGTCATATTAGGGAAGGCATCTGCCTTTATCTCAACAAATGCATGTCCAAACCACCAACCATATTTCCAATTGAGGATAGGTTATTTCAGTGCTCTGATAATGGTAATGTATGCATGTCTTATTAAATATATTTCGCATAGATGGGTTAGTAGGACTTGCTTTTCTCCCCTATGTTTACTGTTATTTCTGACTCATTAACTTCTTAAATCCTCCTGACAGTTGTTTTGTGTCCTCATGAAGTTTATTCTGACATAGATGTATCTTTTTTCCCTGTATTATATATTTATATTGCTTCATTGTGATATAATTCCCTACTTTCTTCACTTAATTATATGTGTTCCGCCACTTGCTTGCAGCAGAACCTCTATACACCTCTCAATTAACTGATTTGAACAGGAATGTGACAGGCAAGTCTTAAAGCAGAAGACATACTAAATTCTTGGCCAGATAATGAAGTGGGGCGAATACTACGTGATTATGGGGAGGAAAGCAACTGGTATTCTCTTCAGAATAAGATTCTTAAGGCCCGTCTAAAGGGTGGATTGCACTCTACTGGTGATCTAGTACATCTTATTCAGGGTTCAACTTCCAGGTCAAAAGGTGGGCTTCCCTCTCTTTTTTTTTTCCCAATTTTTTTAGTTTTTTGTTCTGCGATTACTGGTATTTATTCGATCTAATATTGAGATACCTATTGCGGACACATTAAAACACCTCATGCTTTATGGGCATTGGATTTCAAGGTGGCTTTATTTTCTTGGCATCTACTCGAGCGCTTTATTTCCGCCTCAACAAATCATCTTTTTGCCACAAGGGCTCATAATGTCTTTCTATGGGATTGCGGGTCTATTTATTAGCGCATATTTGTGGTGCACAATTTTGTGGAATGGAGGTAGTGGTTATGATAGATTTGATTGAAAAGAAGGAATAGTGTGTCTTTTTTGTTGGGGATTTCCTGGAAAAAATTGTCATGTCTTCCTCCAATTTCTTATAAAAAATATTCAGTCCGTCAGAATAGAAGTTAAAGATGGTATTTAGTTATACGATTATACTAAGGAAAATCTCGAATTTGGATCCCAAATAGACGGCTTAGTGTGAGCTTATCTATGTGCTTATGCCTTTAGCCATTCTTTTTCTGAAATATTCGGTCTTTCGTGCTTCCCTCCGAGATCCTTTCGATGACTTCCTCCTTCAGAATTTCGAATAGTATTGTATTGAAGATCCTCTGTATTCGATTATCTAATTTGTTCATTGACTTATTACATTTTAGTAAGCAAAAGTATGAAAATTTGAAATTCTATCACGGTTAATTTGTTTTTGTCAAAATTTTCCTTTCTACCATTTTTGTGACATTGTTTCCATTTGTAATGTTTCATGTTGTTTGTCTTATCCCTAAAATCCTAGGAAAATGTTAGTTTCAAGTAATATATAAAAGTTGTACACCTATTTATTATTGCCTCACTACGATATTTTGTTATTTCCGCTGCGTAATTTTCATATATATGCCCATATGTTTGCGATCTTCTTTAGTAATGTTTTCTATATTTAGGGACTTTCTTTAGTTATGATTTTGGATATTAGGTTGTCAAATAGAGAACTTTCATGTTTATTGTTTGGTTTGGGAAAAAATTCAGAACTTCTGGCTCCGCCCTTGCTGCTTCTATTATACAGTAACAAATTGACGTGGATTATGAATATCTCTGTAAAACAGGAGGAAGGCAAGGCTGGATAAAGACAGCAACGCGAGTATTTCAAGCTCTGCGGATAGCTGTTAATGATGAGCTCAACACGCTAAAAGAAACTCTTTATGCTTGTTTCGATTGCCTTGCACCTGGGGGCAGGCTTGCTGTGATCTCTTTTCACAGTTTGGAGGACAGAATAGTGAAACAGACATTTATCGACATTATTAACAATGGCAGAGGAGGTGGTGATGATGAAGACGACCAGAAATACGAAGGGGAGTCTGGGGTCATCAACGAAGACAACGATGATGATAAAGAAGCATGGATTAGACGGAAAATACAAGGATCGAATGGAACAATCTTGACAAAGAGACCCATAACACCATCGGAAGAGGAAGAAAGATTGAACCGCCGGTGTAGGAGTGCTAAACTGAGGGTGATTCAGAAGCTTTGAAGAATTTTGTGTCTATAGTAAATCAAAACGGAAAACAAACACCTAAGAGAGATGTAGCCTATAACCAACCAACCAAATACATGTAATGTCCCTGAATCTGTGTCCTGTTATTGATGATGATCATCATCATTCTTATTGTTATTTCTTGGATGACATCATTTTACTTGTGGGTTTTTTACCTTTGCCTCATGTAACAATAGCTTGTTGGCTCTTCTCCCTTGGAACTGTTCATCCCTGGGACCTCGAGGCTGTGTTTGGTTGGCAGATTTGAGGAGCGTTTTCCAATGTGATGAATTTCTATGATCCTTTACTGCTGCTTTTCTGCCCACAGACCTTCTACAAATCCAATAACCAGTTTGTTGATTGATTCAGCATCGTCTGTTGGGAAAGAGTCTTTCCCAATGGTAAGTTGGGGGCCATAGTTGTGAAAGGCGCACCTAGGCCTGAGGTGCATCAAGGTGCAGGTGGTTGCCCAGACGAGGAGGTGCAGGTGGGTGCCTGGAGGAGGAGGGCAGGAGATGACGAAGAGGCCCAGCTAAGGTGCACCAGGCGCGCCCTGCATCAGGGGCGCTAAACAGGCGCAAGAGCGTCTTTGAAATCAGCGTGGATGCCTCAATTTTGGATCTCAACCATTGAAAGGGAAGCCAAACGGATCCTCCAAATAAGAAAACAAGGATTGAAATACTAAATAAAACGGCTTGCTTGAACTTTTCTATTGATATCATGCTTAAGGATGAGTTTGGACTTCCGTGGGTATCGAGCGTTTGAGCTTTGGTAGCACCTTTTTGTGATTGGGATGTTTTCATTCTTGGATGTTCTATGAGGTGTCTCATTGACTTTTTTGAATCTCGCGCTCTCTACTATTTGTAGGCATTCTCATGCAACTCGTCTCTTGTGATGTGTAATGTATCTTGATTCATCTTTTGTGGAATTTTTTTGTGATGCTCCACAGTGGTATTAGGGCATGGATGTCCCATAAATATGAACCTTTAGATATTAGGGCATGGATGTCCCATAAATATGAACCTTTAGATTGAAAAATGGATAAATCTCAACCATTAGATCAAAACCACACACAAAAACAAGGTGATTTTATGATTTTTTTTTTCACAAGACTTACCACAAATCTATACTCCAACGGTTGAGGAAAAATGGGGCATGGATGCCCCAAAACCGGATTGGGACATCTTAGCCGGATCCTCTTTTGTGCCAAATGTGAAGCTTTATCTACCCATTAGTGTTAGTATTATCTGTGACACTCATAGTAGAAGGCTTAGCATTGGTGTTGGACACACCAAGACTAGCAGGCATGTCCAACTTGTTTTCAATATTAGTAACTACTAAAGTAGTAATGCTTGTGCCATCCGAAAAATTACGTGGTAGGTCTTGGAACACTGCCACGTGTTGCCCAACACTCTTATTCACCACACATTTTGGGCTCATACCCATTGTATTAGGCCCACAAAAATATGTGGTGGACAAGAGCTGTGGTGCCCCAAAGCCACTGAATGATTACTCGTACCATCCACCACAAACACTATTATTCCTTTCCACCACCAATAACGAAGACATCAACTGCAGTTGTACCAGGTTTATCCAAGGGTATTTGACTAGGATAATATTACAACCCTAACAATAAAGCTCTTGCACGTTGTCAGGAAGAGTGGTCCCAAGTATGATCTTTCGTTTAACCGGAAGGTTTAGTCACTCTTAATCTCTACTGCATCCACACTTTTAACTATCCAATTCGTGAAACACACTTGATGAGCCGTTGCGAGCCGGAAAGCGGACCGGTAGTTTGAGTCGTGAAAGGTCGGATCTATGAAGCTTACCTTATTCGAATTAAATTGATTTTCACCAACATCCACAGACAGATACACTCATACAAATAAATATCCTCATAAACTATTCACACTAATCAATTTGGTAGAAGCAACTCTATATATGTATGTAAGAATCAAAGTCACACATGGAACATCAATAAAGAAGGAGAATAAAGGAAAATAGTAGTGAAGAAGCACTGACCCAAACTTTCTTCTTATGCTCTGCTTTCAAGATACATCTCTAATGTGTTTGTGCTTTATAGAGTATATATACTTACACACTCCACCAGCTTAACACAATTCAAATTCCTTACATGTCTAACCCATTCCTTTTTGATAACTAGATCTTTGGGCCAGTTTGCACGCATCTCGGCTAGTTTCAAGGCCTTAAAGTTAACGACGAGGTAAACCCTGCAGTGGGTTCAAGATTTGAAATGTTTGGCCTCCATGGGATTCAAACATGCGATCTTATGCAAGACAAGCACTTACTTTCTCATGTCCACTCGGCCGTACTTCTCGGTTATATGCTCCTATCCATTTCAATATGGTATATGTATGATGTACATATACAAAAATAGCCACTAGTTCAGCAAAGCAAAATTGCCCAAACATGTACCAGAAATAAAAAAAATATATCATCTTTGCAAGGATAATATTGGTTCCAAGTAAATGTAAATAGGCTTGTTGCAATATCATAAGCTTGCGGGCAATGCACCAGCTGCAGTAATCCTTCTATTTGCACTAATTTGAGATGATTTATAAAAGAATATCATACTCTTACTGTATGTGAACCTCACACACCATGTGAGCATGCGTGAAGTGTACGTGAATACGTGAACCAAACACACCATTGTGAGTGAGTGTGAGTGTGAGTGCTTGTGAGGCGTCAAGTGTTTGTCGATTTAGAGTTTTCGATACTATTCAAATTGCGCCAATAATACTGATAGTCAAATCATGGTCTTCGAAGTACTTCATGCGGTAGACTGAACAGTTCTGTTGCGTCTTTGGCTGTTCTCCTTTTCAATTGCGTAAGTAAGACCGAAGCAAAAAATCCATACGAGGACTGCGTACATCTGGTCATCCCCTCTCATGTACCATTTGAAAGCGAAGTTGTGGATATACGAAGCTTTGCAAGTGTCGCAGTTGTAGCACAATTTTCCATTTTCACTGCTCCACATGACACAATTTGCATCATCAGAATACAGTCCAGATTCCGGGATCACCCAAGTTTGATTCTTTTGTTGGAATCCGCAATAAATGGGTGGAACACAGCAACCTCCCTACAAAGGAAAACATGCAAGAATAAATTTGATTGACGAGATTTTCAACAAATTGCCCATGAACCTTGTTTTTATTTTTTTTATTTTTTTTTATCGGCAAAAATAAATGAACCTTGTTTTTTTTTATTATGAAAAGGCTAAAACATGGTCACATTATGGGCTACAAATCAACTCGTCATTGCTCATAACCTAACTAGAATTGCAGGTGTAACCATGCATCCATTACGTTTAACACACCGTCAAGGCATACATCACATGCAGGAAATTATTAAATACTAAATTATTTGAAATTAAAGAATTGTAACCCGGAAATATGTTCTTAGATGGACGCGATTTGAAAATAAATTCACGATATACAACAAACTTGGTTTAATGCAAAAGTGTAATCAAGACTTATGCGATGATACCTGTAGTGGCCCGGAGTAAGCTGACTCGGGCCGACCCCAAGACGCTTCACACCATGCATCCCGATTCGGATCCTGGTGTCCAACAGCGCATAGGCTCAAGGCAATATTATTAAAGGCTTGGGCAGCCTTTAGGATGTCACCCGGTACATCACGAAGTGACCACGCACGGTGCCTCGGGAACGATCCCCTGTCTCGGTGAACCAAGTCCCTCGGGCAAACGCGTCACCATGACGTAGGCTGAGAGGGTTACTGCACGCGCGAGGTTCATCTTTGGAGCTGACTGGGCCATGTGCTCCGTAACCTCCTTATCCCATACGTCGCCTATGAAGTCACCCGAGGCGGTTACCCCAGCGTACCCTCCACGCGCTGGCTTAGAGACCAAGCAAAGCAAGGTCTCTATAAATACAAAGGGACTCTAACCTAGAGAGGTATGTCATTCTACCCTAACCCTAGACCTACTCACTTCTCCCTACATCTATCTAACTTGATCATCGGAGGGTCACTGGGCTTACACAGCCCTAGTGACTTGTTGCAAGTCCGGCGGCGGGCACGCGGAGCAACGGAGGAAGGAACCAAAACCGACCCACGGTCAAGATCCCGATAATCCGAACCCCCACAATCCCTTTTCTCGCCATATTTGTTCCTGAGTATGTCTATTTTCTCGCGAAAGAATAGTCAAGAAGCCGATGATTTCGAATCAGCAAAGAAAAATTTCAGTCTTCATGGCTCATGAAGTAGTTGAACACATCGTCAAAGACTTGTATCATAGGAATCAGGAAGGACATACAACATAGTCGAAATAAGGATATATGTTGTTAGACGAACGCGATTTGAAAATGCAATCACTATTAACAACAACAAAAATATTAATAACTGAACACTCAAATTTCATAGCAAAAAGATTTAGAGACGAAATATTTGGTCAACAGTTTTCCTCACGTAGAGGTCATCGCAGAAAGATCCTAGCGATGAAAAGTGAATTTCTTGCCCTTTTAAGGATCCTGAAATGACAATTTTTTCTTAATGCAATTTCTCAGCATGCTTATTTCTTTGCTAAAACCAATTGAGAAACTTATGGTTTCAAAATGGGCAGCAGAAAATTTTAGCGCAAATTAGCCTCAAATAGGCGAGGAAATTATTTCGACACAAAATGATTCGCAAATGGATATATGAACAATGATTTCCTCGCAAAAACCTTGCTCGATCTTCCAAATGGAGCTGAAAGAAAGAGAGACGAGGAGAACCTGAAATATCCCTTCCTTGTCAACGTCGTCACAAACTTTTCTTTCGATGATACAGTTTTGGAAGGCACGCCAGTCATTGTCCTTCAACAGAAACTTCTGGGACCATGACGGATAAGTTTCGAGACGATAGTACTCCTCTATCTTTTTGGAATCCTTAGGTTCATTTCCACCGAATAAGACATTCCTACTCACCCCGCCAATCAACGCCATAGTGAGAACCAACAATGCCATGCAAGCTATCTGGAGGGCAGTCACCCTCCATGCAAGGCTAAGCGTTCCCAAGAGGAAAAGAGTAAACAGGAAAAACCCGAATGCCAAATCCCAACCCGAATGTGGATCTGTACAATCGGGTTTTTGGCCAAGGAACGAGACGTTTTTCAATACAAAGTACCCGGAGAGGACCATCGGAATGGCACTCACGGTGACAAAGAATATGTGAACACCTTGCTCTGGAGATATTTCTGTAGCCATGATCCCGTGAGAGAATATGAAAAACAAGGTACGAGAGAAAGCGGATCGAATGGGAATGAGGAATTACATGCAACATTGTGGAGGAATGGTTTTATAGAGTTTTTTGGAGACTTCTTAATTGAGGATGTCCAGAGTTTGCATTGACAGATTTGGAACGCAATTCAAGCTGGACCGATGTCTTATTTCGCTGAAAGTTGAATCTTTTGGTCATGGTCATCGCGCGAAAGCAAGAATAGTATCTTTTGGTCTTGGTCTTGTAAACAACTTTGACATGCTATAAATATCTATGGTCGACGATTAAAATTTAATCGTACCTTTTAAAGTATGCCAACGATTAAAATTTAATCGTACATGCCAACTGCGCATATCTTTGTTTGAGCTTATAGGGATTTTGTTATGGAAGGTTTTTAGCAAACAACGGTGAATTGCCATGGTATATTTTTGGCTAATTACATGCTACCTAATGTAAAATTCCATGTACTACACATATAATGTCAATATATATAAATTTTCGTAGTCACATAATACTCATCAATTTGATCTAATATCAGTACCCATGGGCTTTTTCTCCTCCAGACTAGTTTGCAGTTGAGGTTCCAACCTTCCATCCGTTTTCGCCTGAGTTTATAATTCTTTCTTTGACTCCGTGAGTGCATATGGTATTAGAGGGAGGAAGCTATAGTACACAAAGTATACCGTATGTCTAAATTACGACAATTTGTGATTTTCATTATGCCGATTTTTGGTTTTTGAATGCATATTTATGATTCTAGTTACGACTTGTACATTAAAATTTATCTGTTGAACAGGTCATTAGCAGATTACCCATAATTAAAAAATATTGCTATTATGTAACCATAATTATTCGTACCGAAATCCATAATACTTATACCCTAACCAAATATATGCATACAATATCAAAAATTAAATAATGTTACCCACAAATGTTATAACAATACCATAAATTGGCATTATCTTACCACAATGAATCGTACCAAATTTTATTTGACTCGTATGATATTCCGTAACAAAATCAAAATATGTCGTACCAGAATCAACAATTGTTATACTCAAGCCAAAAATATTTGTAAAATGCCACAAATTTTATAAAATATCCACAATTATTATGACAACACCTAAAATTGTCATTTTCTTAACACAAGGTGTCGTATCAAAAGAAAACATATTTAAATACCACAAATTATATAACAAACCATAATTATTATGACAATACCATAAATATATTGACGTTTTCTTACCACAATGTGTCGTACCAAATGAAATTAATTAAAATATTCCGTAATAACACATGTTTAAAATACCACAAATTTAGTAATATAATCAAATTTGTTATGACAACACCATAAATTGACGATTTCATACCCACAACGTGTCGTATAAAAAAATTCAATCAGAATATTCAATTAACGAGTTATAATCAACAAAATATGATACCATAAATTGGCGTTTTCATACCCACAACGTGTCGTATAAAAAAATTCAATTGAAATGCTCAGTTAACGATAGTTATTATTAACAAAATACCATACCGCAAATTCAATAATATAACCAAATTTGTTGTGACAACACCATAAATTGATGTTTTCATTCCCACAATGTGTCGTATAAAAAAATTCAATCAGAATGTTCAATTAACGATAGTTATAATCAACAAATTCAATTCCCGCCACATTATTTTTTAAAATTTTATTAAAATTTCCACCATATTATCTTAATTTTCGATTCCCTCCATACTATTTTTTCAAATTCTTATTTGTCCCTACACAATACCTCAATAATTTAAACTAAAAATGAAGTTCTCGCATAAAATTTTCATCCAAGAAATTCACCAAAAAGTAAGTACTATACCCAAATTTTTTAATACAACTACAATTTCCTCTCAAAATATTGTCTAAATCAAATTATTTCTCCACAAAATTTAATTCAAAAAATCAAAATTCCTTCGTGGAAAAATGAGAGGTCACTAAAAAAATAATTATCCTACTGTTTCAAATGCATACACTTTCGACACTAAAATGGAATACAAAAAAATAAGTGTGAATATCAAAAAATAGATTGTGAAAATTACTCCCCTTTTTGTAATTGGTGAAATTAATTACTCCCTCCGTCCCTTTTTAAATGTCCTACTTCGTAACTCCAACTTATTAAAAAAAACATCATCATTATACCTTTCACATCAACTTTTTCCTCCACTTTCCCTACTTATCCATCATCATTACACTTTTTACTCACTAACTTTTCAAAATAGAATCTACTTTTAGGGACAAAATAGATAATATACCAACTTTTACCCACTAACTTTACCAAATGGACACTTATTAAAGGACAGCCCAAAATGGAATACTGGACTATAATAAGGGGACGGAGGGAGTACATTAATACCCAATCTTATTAATATTCAGGGCGGTGCACTTAACAATTGGCACTATATATTTGACACATAGATCGGTGTCAAATCTTCACCCTATGCATACCAATCAAAATTTAATGGTGGTCCTTGGAACTAGGTCGTGGAAGTAAAATCTAAATAATTTTGTAAGTTTATTGTCATTGTACTTTCTTTCAAAAAAAATTATTATAGTCGACATATTGATTTACATCAATAACATAGGCTATAATATGATCTACAAGTGTAGGCTTAGCACTAGGACAGAGGCATTTGAGGTCTCTATCTTCTCAAATTTTTAGCCTGAAAATAAAGCTCCTACATACAAGAAAATATTATATAACTAATAGCCTTTAGAATTACAAATTCTAAATTGTATACCATAGTGATAAAGTGTTGGAGTTTGGACATTTATCTAAAAGATCTGGGGTTCATGTCTTACACCCTTCGTTCCTCTTTTTTTTTTTAAAGAATGTTGTTATTTTTTAGAATAAATTACATAGTTAGTCCTTAAATTTTCATACTTCAACAAATCTCGTCGTTCAATTTCAATACAACATTAAAATATAATAATGCACCATCTGAGCCCCACGTAAGGTGTTTATTTTATTTTATCAAAATCGTCTATCTTTTACATAATATTAATTAGGTCATTCGTACCAAGAATGAAGTTGATGGTTTATAGCTAGACACTTAATTGGATGGAAAATATCATTCTATTATTCAATTTGTGTGCCAATGATGGAGCTTTCTAAACCTGATTGAGACAAAAATTTACGTAGGTGACTTAATCAACAAACATAAAAAAATTCAACGGATTTGATCGTTATTATTGTGTCACAGTCGCATGGCTACATTACATTCAACTATAACAGAGGACTAGGTTTCATACCAAATACTATAAATTGACTGTACAATCTAAATGTTGTTAGTGAGTGTATTTTTAAAATGATCAATCAGGATTGTTAGGACGTTAAGTTATACAATATTTAATTTGTGATATTTTAGACATGTATCTTGTTTGGGTATAATAATTATTAATTGTGCTATGATATATTTTGGTCGTGTATCTAATATCTTTTGATCGATTTCTTCTGGTACGGCACATTGTGGTAAGAAAGTGTCAATTTTTTGTATTGTCATAATAACAATTATGGTTATGTTATATAATTTGTAATATTTTACACATGAGGGAAAGGGAGAGAAAGTCAAGGAGGAGTGAACAACCTGTTACTTGCTGAGCCCTTGTTTTATTTTATAAATTGATTTAATAAATGGGTGGTTCGGATTATTTACTTTGAAATCCAATGGTTTAAAATCATGATGCGTACGGTACACCCCCTAATAAGGGATGAGTACCATAGAACTACCCTTGATTATGACTCTTATAGTGTTGTGAGTTGCAGCGTTAGAAGATTCTTGTGTACCCCTTGAAACTCTCTATACAATTTTGCTTTCTTATTGTACTAATTTCATCATTTATCTTTGTGATAATAAAATTTTCTTTTGCCGATAGAAAGAAAACATGAGCATTTTTACAACCAATACATGCAGTACAATACGTTATGAGTGTTAATTGAACTTGGTCACCATCACTTATCTAAAGCTGCCCAAGCTTGAAATACAACCTAGATATGGTACTCCACTCATTTTGGATTTGTTTTAAGTTGCATATGCCTAAGAAATCTCATGGTCTCCCTCTTACTCCTCTAGTTTATTTGTTCCCACTTGTTTTTTCTAAGCCAGTAAGGTTTTTATTTTTTTCCCACTTCGTTTCTAACCTTTAAGCGCTTTGTCTCCCTTGGTTTGTTCAAAACTGTTAGACTTTATCCCACATCCATCGCTTATTTAAAACACCCAAGATTGGTTAACATAATTTAAATGCTACTCCACCTATAGCCAATTGATTTTAGGTTGGAACCCTCAGAAAAATCTAATATGGTATCAAAGCTAGGTCTTTGGTAGCCTCATCAAGTGGTCTCTATCGCCCCCAAGTCAAATCTTCTGGTCTCCTTAATAGCTCAATTTGTATCTCCACGTACATCCGGGCAATACGTGAGAGGGAGCGTTAGACTTTATCCTACATCACTTGTCTAAATCACCTAAGCTTAACATATTCTAAAGGCTTCTCAACCTATAGCCAATTGATTTTAGGTGGGAGGTTGGAACCCTAAAAGAAATATAACAGAAACAATCTAATTTGAATGATGACCCTGCCTATTCTAGTCTCGTGCTCATCTTGTCTCGACCTCGCCACTGTTCCCTCTCATGTCTCTCAGCTCACCCTCCAGCTCTCTCTATTAAGAAGAGAAATCATGAGTTTAAATTCTTTCCACCATTGTGGGCTCCACCGTTCTTTTTTTTTTTTTGGGGGGGTTATAATCTCAACCGTTTATTTAGTAGGACCCGCAAAATAGTATAAACACGCAAAAATCAGCTTCATCAGACATCAATTTACCAAACCAAGCCTTACGTCCCAATCACTTGGAGTCGGCCACATGAATCTATTTCCTCCATTGGACTCTGTCAAGTGCCACTTGTTCACACAGACCCATTATACTCATATCTTTGCGCACTATAGCATCTAATGTCAATTTAGGTCTACCCCTCCCCATAACATTGCTACCTAGAGTTATCCTATCCGCTCTCTTAACTACTGCATCTTCTGGTCTACAGTAGATATGCCTAAACCACCTTAGCCTATTTTCCTTCAACTTTTCCTCTATAGATGCTACACCTACCATCTCACGAACTGTTTCATTTCTAATCTTGTCTCGTCTAATCTTACCACACATCCACCTCAACATTCTTATTTCTACTACACTCATTTTACTCACATGTTGTTTCTTAATAGGCCAACATTCTGTCTCATAAAGCATCGCTAATCTTATGGCAGTTCCATAGAATTTTCCCTTCAATTTTGTAGGTACCCTCTTGTCACATAGTACACCAGTAGCGCTTCTCCACTTGAACCACCCCACTTGGATCCTATGGGTCACATCATCAGTAATCTCTACTAATAATTGAGCATAAATACCTAAAATGATCACTCCTTAGTATCTCCTGGTCTTGGATCATCACTCTTTCTTTATGCGCATTACTGATACCACTAAACTTGCACACCATATACTCAGTGTTACTCCTACTTATCCGAAAACCCTTTGACTCTAATGCTTCTCTCCAAATTTTTAGTTTCGTATTAACACCTCTAGCGGTTTCATCTACGAGGACAATGTCATCTGCAAACATCATACACCATGGAATATCCTTTTGAAATTGTTTAGTCAATTCACCCATAACTAAGACAAAGAGGTATGGGCTCAGGGCTGACCCTTGATGCAATTCTACAGTGATAGAAAATTCACTCGTTTCCCCTACTGGTGATCTAATGGTAGTGACGGCACCTTCATACATGTCTCTAATCACCTCAATATACCCTTTGGTCACTCATTTTCTCTCCAAAACCCACCATATGATGTCCCTAGGCATCCTATCATAAGCCTTTTCTAAGTCTATGAAAATCATATGGAGATCCTTCTTCTTTGCTCTGTATTTTTCTACCAATCTCCTTAATAGGTAGATGGCTTCTATGGTTGATCTTTCTGGCATGAACCCAAACTGTTTCTCTGACACCGTAGTCACTATCCTCAAGCGATGCTCAATAACTCTTTCTCACAACTTCATCATATGACTCATCAATTTAATACCTCTATAGTTGTTGCAGCTTTGAATAGCTCATTTATTCTTATAGATAGGTACTAAGGTGCTCCTTCTCCATTCGTCAGACATCTTCCTAGTTATAATAATCTTGTTGAACAACTTCGTCAACCAAGTCACCCCCAAGTCACCTAGACTTTTCCACACTTCAATAGGGATACCATCTGGTTCTAGGGTCTTACCTGGTTTTATCCTTTTCAAAACTTTAACCACTTCGAACTTTTGTATTCTTCGATAAAACTCATGTTCTATATTCTCACTAAGTACATACACTTCCTCCCCACCAAAGCCTCATTCATATTTCTTGTTTAACAACTTATTGAAATACGACTTCCATCTATCCTTGATCGCCTCGTCTTTCACCAACTCAACCGAATCAATATCTTTTATACACTTAACTTGAGAAATGTCTCCAACTTTCTTTTCTTGTAGCTTAGCAAGTTTATAAATAATCTTTTCTTCATCTTTACTGTCGAGTGTAGCGTAGAAATTTTCATAGGCTTTCAACTTAGCATCCCTAACGGCTTTCTTAGCTTCCTTGTTAGCTTGCTTATACCCCTGAAAATTTTTCACATTTCGGTCCTTTTATCACTTTTTAAAGCACTTCTTCTTTGCTTCTATCGTGGTTTGAACCTCGTCATTCCACCACCATATCTCCTTAGAAATTGGACATTTTCCCTTGGACTCGCCAAGAACTTCTTTTGATATTCTTCTAATACCATCAGCTATCGTATTCCACATATTGTCACTATTTTTAATATATAAATTGATCAGACATCAATTTATATATCAAAAATCGAATTTAATTTTATAAAATCTACGGTCATGGACTGTTTAACTTCAAAATCTATAACCGTCCCTTCTGTAAATCACCAAAATTCAATTTTTGATACATCTATCGACATCTAATAAAAATGATTTTTTACATGGAGATACTATGTAATTACTATGCAGGTTCTACAAGATGACTAGTTCAACTTATAATAAAAAAATCTAGTGGGGCCACAAGTTGTGATGGAGACCATGGGGTTTCCACCTCAAGCGGATAGATTTTTCTTCTTTTTGGCCAAGTGGTATACATCAACGGAAGTTAGAGGGTAGTTAGTAAGTTAGAGGGTAGTTATACAAACACCCTGACCGGGCTCAAACCCTAACCTTCCACAAGGAAAAGACCAAGAAATACCATCGAGCTACATGCCCTCTGGCAGACTTATAGAATTTAACCCCGAGAAACATGTTTGACATGCTATAAATACTACGGTCAACGATTAAAATATAATCGTTCATAGTAAATTACGCCAACTACACATATCTTTGTCTGAGCTTAATGGGTTTTTGTTATGGAATGTTTCGGCAACAATGGTAAATTGCCATGATACATTTTTGGCTACTTACATGCTACCTCGTGCAAAATTCCATTTACTACATGTATAGTTCCTGTCAAAAAGACGAAGTAGACTGCTTATGCATAGCACCAAAGAATACTAACTACTAATTCTCCCACGATAAATGTGAAACCTTTGATAGTTTACGTGCTCCAGCTAGGCACAAGAGAGAGATCTGGCATATCAAAAAGGTAAAAAATGTAATCCTACTTCCAATGAAGAAAAAGGGCAAAACATAAAAAGATTACATTTCGCAAATGGCTTTTATAAGTTAACGAGGATTTTACAATGGTATGCAAAATCTGCAACTCACAACCGCATGACCCACTTTTGGGTACCTAGTGAAATTCTTCTATTGAGAGTCCTAGAGACCAACCCAATACGAACGGCCATTGCTGTTGTGAATAGGAGATGTGCTTGGACAAGTTACACACCATTCATACCAAACCTGTATTCCATTCAGAAACCCAAAATACTGGGTCATATATCAATTGCCAGATACATACATACATAGATATACATACACAGTCCCCTTCTACTAAGGGATCCCTCATTTGTTCACCAAAAAAAAAAATGGATCCTCATTTTGTTAAAATGCGGACTTTCCATTTTCGAGTCATATTGACCCAAACCGTTCAACTTGTTTAGAACATATTTTTAAGGGTACTCGCGAAAAATCATATCAAAATATGACCGGGAAGTGCTTGATCCAAACAGTTTTTCATAAAACTTGACAAGAACTTTCTATGTAAAAACTATTTGGATCAAACACTTCCAGTTTATATTTAGGGCCGATTTCTCAAGGATAACCTTAAAACCATGACAAGTTGAACGGTTTGAATCATCAAAATATGACCCGGAAGGCTCCAAACTATGAGGTTTGCATTTAAGGTTCTTATTAGAAGCTTGCTGATACATATACATATATATATATATATCGGGACGGTTCAAAGAACACCCAAAAAAACACCCCAAATCTCAATCTCATAGTTCCCGATCAAATTTTTATGATTCGAACAGTTCAATGTGTGCAGAATGTGATTTTAAGGGTGCCCGCGAGAAATTAGCAAAAAAAATGACCGGAAAAGGCTTGATTTAAGCAGTTTTTATTTGAACCATTTAATAAAAAACTGTTTGAAACTATGAGGTATTTTTTTAGGTGTTTTTTTGGATATCTTCGGAACTGCCCCGTATAGAGGAATTTTCAAGTGAGGGATCCCTCATTTTGTTAAAATGAAATACTTTTATTTCCCGATCAAATTTTGAAAATCCAAACCGTTCAATGTGTGCAGAACGTAATTTTAAGGGTCCCCACGAGAAATCAGCAAAAAAAATGACCGGGAAGGGCGTCATCCGAGCAGTTTTTTTTGAACCGTTCAATGAAAACTGCTCGGATGAAGCCCTTCCCGGTCATTTTTTTTGCTGATTTCTCACGAGAACCCTTAAAATCACGTTCTAATCACTTTGAGCGGCTCGGATCATCGAAATTCAATCGGGAAGGGGAGTCCCGCATTTTAATAAAATGAGGGATCCCTTACCGGAACCTAACTCTATATATATATATATATATATATGGAGAGAGTTCTTCCAACTCTTCTGTTTTAATGCAGTTCATGGACGAAGCTAATGAATTTTGCACAGCCATGCAACGTGTTTTACCTTGGTTGAACCACAACACCGCCAAAGCTGTAATTCTAAAGGCGAACCTGGTCGTACACACACTGGTGTCCTCAATGGGAAAAATATAGGAAACCTGATTTCAGAGGAAGAGGAAACAACCAAAATCCAGTTATATTCGGGAAAGAGCCATGGTATATCAGTGTAATCTCACAACACCATGGAGATTAATGAAGTAATTGAGCCACACTATGTTCAAATAGAAGCCTACAACTTTGAGCAGAAATTTTTTTTTAGATGTACCTTCTTGCCTACAAACTATACACCACTAATCGCAAATAAGTTCAATAGTTTGGCAATTATAGTGTCATGCAACATTCCCGAGAGAGAGAGAGTCTCTGTTAATCAAGGGTATTGGAAGAGGTGGACTAGGTGCGCTGTGAATACTGGAAATATTAAGCACAGGCATTCTTACACTTAACAGGCTGAGCATTAATGATCCAAACTCACCCAATAACACCCTGTCCGGTACATTATTTTTCTGTTCTCTTTACATTTCTCCACCTCCCCCTCAGCCCCATATGCTGGAAGTGCCTGTAGTCTGCCAAACTGGATTGGGTCAGACCAAATGGGTTGAGCCCATGAATAGTTGGCCAATTGGCCTTGGCCCTTGCCAGAGCCCATGAATAGTTGGCCAAGTGGCCTTAGCCCTTGCCATTGCAGTGGACTATCAATGGGTCAGGCCAGACTCAATCAGGTCCGAACCAGGAGATACACTCCCTACAGGTCGGCGCCATGTGGACATTGAGTGGCATAGCTCGGCCATGTGATAGTGGCCCACGTGTTATTCGGTGTTATTCGGCAATCGTTGCCATGAGGGCACGTGCTCGACACAGAATCACTTGGTGCCCAAGTACAGGTTCTCCATAAAAGGTACACTATAAACCCAAGAGAGACACGTCGTGACTTGCTATCTTAGCACTGCGTACTTTCCTCCCTTCTGGAATGAGAACTGACTTGTGGCTGGAATACCTTGGCACTAAGGCACTAACCAGTTCTCCCGTATTGCAGTTGTACTCAGACAGTGAGAGCAGCCTTCAGCATCATCCAATCAAGAGGAATTGTGAGGAATGAAAATCCGAAACCCCACAGCCTGCCCCCTTAGTTTAGTTTATCTCTTGTTCAATAAAGTTTAACCCCAAATACATCCCATAAGCTCTCGAAGGTGAAAGATCCGGCAACTGAGGTGATTTCAGTATCGGTGGTGGTGGAGGTGAATACAGAGGAGGCGGCAGGGGTCCTAGGAGATATATAACGAGGTCACTGGAAGATTGGGTATAGCAAATCGAGTATTTTCAAGGATCTGGTGAGGTTTGAGAAGAATGCAAGGCGACGGTCGTAAGTGGCGATTAGGATGTCAACGAGCAAGTTATGGAAGCACGCTTTTCTCTAGTAGCTTTTTGTTTTCTTGTTAAAAGCTATGTTACATAAACTCAGGAGCGAGTATCGGGTGCAGGTGCAAGTCCAAGCATCGGACCTTTCTAAACTTAAATCTTAGGATACGTGAATATGTGTCCCCAACTTGGGTACAGGTACAGAAACACGTCCTGAACTCTTGTTTGTATTATATATTGCATAATTTTCTGAGATTATGTACCATAAACTATGTTTACAAATGTATTTAAACAAGAAAGGGTTAAGAAAATTATGTTTTTGTTATTTCCCTATTTTCTGTCTATGTGAAATACTCAAATTATCGGTTTTCTAGCTAATATGATCCCCTTTTCTGTAAGTATCTTAACAAGTAGAGGATCTGAGTGTCCAAAAGGATACAGGTGTCGGACACATCGACACGGGTACTTGAGCCAAAATGAAGGATCCATGTTTAAAAGTCGATTGCTTGAGGGGAAGGTTGAGATTTTACCAGTAGCAGCATTAGAAGCGTTATCTTCTCCCGAAAGCCACTCATGCATTTCTTTGGCTATTGTACCAATTTCAAGTTTCGAAACTTTTGCAATAAAGATACCTTTTTTTTACCATTAAAAAAAATATGTATAGATACAAAACGAAAGAGAAACTAATACCAGCTGAACATGTTGGGCGTCGCAGTTGATGGCTCAATACCAAGATGGACATCTTCGTAAAGTGTTGCATCAAAATACCCCGCAAAACCTATTAATCAGGTACAACATGATAACAATTAAAATCTTTGCATGAGTTTTGAGCATAGTTATGCAACCTAGGTAAACTAAAAAGAGCAGCACAGAGAGAGAAAGAGATAACAGTCTGCTCAGTCCTGCAGTCGATGGCAATAAAGGAGCAGAACAAATGCCACATCACAAGCTGTTTTCAAAATCAACTACTTTAACAATTTGAACTTTGAGGGAAAGTTAAACAAAGGAATCTTTCTTATATAAACTAGTATTTAATTCCATGTGGATTGCAGGGAGATTTTCACATTCACCCATTTAAACTTATTTTCCATAAAGTGGCATTTGCTTCTCATTATGTTGGTCGTGACATTATGGATGTTGAGAAGAAATAAAAAGTAGAGGAATACTCAAACAGGCAGTTCAGTAGCTTTATTCATTGTAATCTGATGAATTTCCTTTGTAGCCAGAATGCTAAAACCATCAAAGAATGGTAGGAATAGACATAAATTCTCGAACGACCAATCGAAAAGATTAAGAAAAGGTACCGATGAAATTAGTAGCACTTATCTGTCAACTTGAGTCACGTGACAGGACTTCTATGGGTGCTTCTTCGAATAATTTCCACAAAGAATAGTAAACCTTATCCATTTTTAACAGAGTTTTAACTCTTGAACCATGAGATGAAATGAGAATTAGGGTTAAACCTTGTCCATTTTTAACAGAATTTTAACTCTTGAACCATGAGATGAAATGAGGATTAGGGTTAAACCTTGTCCATTCTTAACAGAGTTTTAACTCTTGAACCATGAGATGAAATGAGGATTAGGGAAAGGTTTACCTTCCAACTGGATATTGTTGGACAGGATGGAGCACCAAATCTTTGTGTCAATATCAGGGATCCAAACATGGTTTCAAGTATTTTAGTGAAAGCCTTGTGGAACTAACCATCTTGCTGGGTTTATATGGATAAAAAAGAGGTGGCTACCAGTCAAAACCACATTGGAGAAGCAAGAAGCACAACTAGTCTTCTCGTCTATGCACGTTGAGGATAAAACCTAATGTTATGCTTAATGTTACCATCCATAATGTCCTTGGATGTTCAAACAAAAAAAATCCATAATGTCAGTAATATAAGCTAGCCTTGGGTGAAATAGGCAATGGGATGTTGAGAGAAACTACAAGACTAGGTTACCTTGTATGGTAGCTTTAATTAGGGATGTTTTATGGTACTTAACAGCACATTTTCTGCAATTTAACAATGCACTTTTGGGGTGATAATATCGACAACTTATCACAATCGGATAATCAAAAAAAATTAACACATATGGAAGTTACCAAGCATGTTCTCCTGTTTTGGTTAAAATTAGTGCACGCAGACCGTCCTTTTTTATATATGATGAGAAAAAAGTGTTTTGGTGTCTTGTTGTACAAAGATTCTGACACCAAAAGATTACATTACCCAATATTTTGCTCAAGTAGCACTATTTCTCAGGTACGTTATTTTCTCACCCCATTTCAGACGGATTATCTGCACATATATGACTGTTTTCTAATTTTTATTTGTTTATTCTCATTTATTTAATCTGTTCTCCAAGAGTGCAAACAATATAACTTCAGAATTCATCCAATCCCCACTTATCTGTTAGCATGGCAAGATAAAACCTACTTTTGGCTTTGTCTCTCCACTTATCTGTTAGCATGGCAAGATAAAACCTATTTTTGGCTTTGTCAAAATTTCACAGTTGCCATCCTATATTCCTAATCGAAAGAATACCGACATTCAGTCCAGCAGTAACCATGTATCAGTGAGATTAGTATTGAAGTTCCAAATCTTCTGTAGGTGATACAAACATTTTCTTTTAGTAAACTCCTTTTGCATACAGAACAGTGATAAGGCTTAGGCCCGCATACCATGAACCATGACTGATCCAGAATCATGGGGAATCTCAAACTGAAGCTTTTTATAGCGCTGATTGTCTTCTGTGGTTGAGTACTTGGGATGAGTAAATGTAAAGACCTGCATAAGTGCAAGACAAAATGTAATTTGCAGAAACTGGTATCATATGCTACAAACCAAAAACATCTTACAAATTTACAGTGATGTCCTCCAAAAGGAAAACTCACAGGTTGAGAGGGTGCAAGCCTTGCAACACGGTGCAGTTTGACAACATAAGCAGTTTCAAAATGCACAAGATCTTTGTGTGACTTAACCTGTAATATAAATAAAATTAGTGCCTTTGACATGCTTAGAATGAGAGCCGTTGACCAATTACAATACAAAAAGTCAAAGGATTTACATCATTGTACAGTTTTGATGTTGTAACTGGTTGGATGAAACTTGTATAGCTGCAGTGGGCACACCAGCAGAAAAGAAAAACTGTATTAGCAGAGGAGAATATGGCTGGACATCGGGCATTTTGAACAGAAAATCAATCTTCTTTTAGCATGACAATACCACATTAGTAGGTATTTAAACAGAAATCATATGACATGCAAATCGGAAGTGGGAAAGCAGATCCATACAGCAGCTATGCTAATTACTCAACCATTATGTAAGAGAAACATTGACACGTACGATGATGGAATTGAGATCCCGTCCGCCTTCAAAAATCTTTGAGCTCCATCAAGGCACTCAGGTGACAGTTCATTGTCACCAAAAGACCCCAGCAATTCACTAACCTAAATAAGTAGGAAAACGGGAAAAATAAGCAGCTGAAAAAGAAATGAGCAAAAAAGGAAACAAGACAGAGTGTCCACAAGATAATCTAAGTACCAAAATATCAGCTTTCTCAGGAGCATCCCAACAGCGCATGTCGCAAGATACTATTGTAACAATGTTTTCCCAGCCTTCTAGTTTAACCAAGTTCTGTTGCAAAAAATATATATATATCAGTGTCATTTCACCACAAGAATCAGTGGGGGGAAATAACCAAATATGTAATCTTCTGCACTAAAAAAGTGTCTTCAGCATTAAGTAAATAATTCAGCTATCAAGAGAACATGAGGGTTTTAAATGACAGAAAGCCATCAAAGAGCATCAGGTGAGGAAACACAATTTTGACAATCACAGTAACATGTGGACTCACACCAATAGCCAGCAAGACCATGCTAAAATCAATCTGATCTGCCTGGACATTCACAGAAAAGCATCATCGTGGCACCACAAAAAAAGCAGACCATGTTCTTGAAACAATATCTCATGAATGCTTTCTGAAATTTTCTTATGAAGTTCTAATGAATGTAATCAGTACATGTCAAAATGCAACATTGCAGAATACATTTGTTTCTAGACTTTGGTATTGCATTTCTACATACACATGAATGTATATCAATTGGCATTCAGTCATCCAATCACCTTATCTTGACCATTTTTATAGTATGACAAAGTGGGCATCAAGAAGGGGTTGCACCCAATTATAAAAAGGGAAAAGCTATACCGAAAGAGCATAGGAATCTTCCTTTCCGGATGGGCCTGTTTTTCTAAATCCCATAACAGATTCCCTGCCCTCTAGGCTCCAGAACTTAAAAAGGGTGCTGTCTTGATTGGAAAAAATTACTCCCTCCGTCCCAAATTGGATGTCAATTTTTGATATTCGTGCAAATTTTAATTTCTTATATCTTTCAATATGGATCTCAAAAAATATGCAATATGAATCTTGTTTGATTTGGTTTGGTTATGAATCTTGTTTGATAGTTCTCGATTAATTCTATTATAAAGTTTTTAAATTCATGAAACACATTATAGATCGAAAGATATAAGCAATAAAAATGGCACGAATTTCCAAAATTGACATCCTTTTTGGGACAGAGGGAGTACAAGAGAAAGATACAAATAGAGATTCTAAAAGTAGACATATTTTTACTACCCTAAAAAAGAAATGAACATCTTTATTCCTCAACCCATGTAAATTTAACTTCAACTCAATCCCAGGCATAATTAAATCTAAGCACCATCTACCGGATTATTAGATAATAGCCAAACTCATTATCTTTCTATGAAGTTGGTAAACTTACAAATCTTGCTATGAAGTTGGTGGCACACAGCTCGCCGTTAATAGGGGCAAGAGGCACGTATCAAAAGTGTCTCATACAATTCGTACATCTTTAGTAATCGTTAAGTGTCCAATTGCATCATTCCATATTATGTATAATTCTCAAAATAAGAGATATGTCTCGTTTTACGTCTCAACTTTTGCTCCACAATATTGGCTGGTTTACAATATGGTTTATAAAATGTTAGTCCAGTGAGGGCTCTTAATTCTTGATTTTTTTATTTTTTATTTTTGTTTCATAGACAAATATTTTTCAAAAAATCACAAATAGTACCATCTCATACTAGAAACCCTTCAAGGTCAAGTGTATAAATATACTTTAGAAATTGTATTGATGAATGTCTAGGTTTATGTGCTTGTTTTCAGACACTTTTGTAAAAAGTAAGCATTCCAAACTTTCATGGTTAGTAAACATTATCTTGTTGCGGTTGATTATTGAAGCAAGTCCAAGGGTTTGATTAATAGGGTACCCCCATTATGTTAAATTCTTAAATCCACCACACTGGTCATTGACTTAGAGTAGAAGAGAAGGTTTTTGCTATAGAAATGCATAAAGTGTAACTGCATTATCGGAGAAGAGATTGGCGATGTCTTAGTTATGTGAATTGGAAATATATACTTAATGAAATTGAGAGTGTTGTTAGCACGTTACTATCAAAGTTGTCAATCCCGTACCAACAAGCATACCGTTTTCTCTATTGGGACAGTACAAGTGCGTCTCTCGGTACCGTTCCGGAATGACCGCAACATATATTTTTATATTTTTATATATTTTTAATATATTTACGAATAACCAAAAAACAAATCGTAACACTTTGATATATCTTAACATTAGTCCTACTAACAAATTAAGGTAATTACTAATTACTGATTAACATATTATAGAGTCATAGACTCCAAGTTTTGTTGAATTGTCTTAAAACTCAACCTTTTTTTAGCAACAACAACAACATAACATAACCCATCTAGTCCCCAATCATTGGGGGTATGGGCGGGGAATGATTGGAGACAGACCTAACTTTTGGCAATATATGCACAAAGTGGCTGCTCTCAGAATACCACTGAAACAGTGGCCCCCTAAACCTCCTAGAACCGAGGAGCTACAGGGACATTTTGTTGTAGAACCATGCCCCCAAATCAAAGCCAAATGACATCAGAGAGAGCAGGCATAGAAACCCAAATCAATTTATGTGCACATTATCATGCTACCTTCATTGATAGTCCAGAGCATTGGTATGCACATAAATTGATTTTATTTTAGCAAGATAAAATAAAATATACAATTTTTTTTGTACCGGCCGAGATACCGATACAAGCTCGGTATCGGCTGGTACAGCCCAGTATGCCCAAGATTGACTGGAACAGGTCGGTATTTTGGGCACTACGGAACACCGAGGCATGTGTACCGTTTTTCAATTTAGTAACTTACTATACAATAACTTCGTGACAAAATGTAGGCAAGGGCAATTGTAATATTTCTCATCGCATTAATGCCAATACTTTAACCTTTTCCTTGGTTTACCATCTCTAATAAAAGTGAAACTTTTGAGCTTTTAAAAGACTGCAATATCCATAGTTGTCAATGGCGACACCTAGGCGAAAGGCTCCTCAAGGTGATGGATTGTCGCCTTGAAGGGCGCAAGGCAATGGATTGTCGCCTTGAGGGGTGCAAGGCGAGGCAACTTCAACTAAACTCTACCTAGGCGAGAAAGGCGAGACTGGCGATGAGGCGACAAAAGGCTTGCCTTTTTCAAACTCAATCACAGCTGTAGGATTTAAGGGTTTATGTTGTTACCTTTAAGTGATTGAGTCATCAGCTAATCGAACAATAATCTATCTCTGTCGGTATCTCGAACAATAGCAGTCGAGTCAATCTCTGCAGCAAAACTCTCTCTCTCTCTCTCGACTGAAGATTTCATTACAGTCAACTTCATCAGTCGAGACTTCAACAAATTTCTCTCGATCAAAATCCTCCTTAGAATGAATGGAAGGCCAAGTGGGACAATTATTTTTTCTAATTTTAAGTGGGACAATTACTTTTTCTAATTTTATTTCGAAAGTATAATGCTTGCGTTTTGTTGATTTTAACGGTATAGTTCTTCTCTATGTGAGAATTGTTCACTATTTGACATTTGGTGGATGTTTTTATGCATCTCTGGGATGATACACTTTCTAAAATTCATTTGCTTAGTGTTTATTATTTGTAAGTATTAGTGTACGCTATTTTTGCTATTTCCCTCGTTTAGGATCGCCAGCCTTCAAAAAGGCTTTCACCTCGCCTCTCGCCTAAACCCCAGCGGACTTTATTGCCTCAGAGCGCCTTTTGCCCTTGACAACTATTAGGGCTGTTACGAACCCGACCGGACCGAAAAAACCGACCGATCGGTTCGGTCTTCAGTCGGTCCAAGGGAGTTTTTTTTCGGTTCGGGGTGGACCGAACAGAACCGAACTTAGGTCGGTTCGGTCTCGGTTTTTTGGAAATCTATACCGACCGAACCAAACCGAATGTGGACCGAACCGACCGAGGACCAAACCGACCGAACCGACCGAACCATATATATTATATATATTTATATAAATTGTTTTAATCTTCTGGCTCTTATTGTTTTGAATTGTTAACTTCAAACAAAATTTTGAATGGTTAACTTTTGGCTCTTACTTCTTTTTTTTTGGAATTTCATTGCTTGATTTATTTACGTTTTTGCAAAATTTTCCAATCAATTGCTCTCTGTTCTAAATTACTTTAACTCCTCCAAGTTATACACACTAGTGTAGAAAATATTTCCAATCGATTGAAAAAAAAAAAGGTGGAAGAGTACTTGTGAAAGTTGTAATTGTTTGAGCATACTTGTTGTATTTGAAAAAAAAAACAAGTACAAATTACAATGGCCCAAATGTGAAAAAATGGCCCAAACATGGGCGATTGACTTAAGGTTGAAAATTGCCCAAATATGGGTGAGAAACATGTGAAAATGGCCCAAATATGGGTGAAAAATGGCCCAAACATAGCCCATAGTCTATTGTTAGTTTTTAAAAATGGCCCAACTAAGGCCCATTTCGGGCGGACCGAACGCCCCAAAATCCCCGAACCGAACCAAAATTAATACTGGTCGGGATCGGTCTCCGGATTATATACCCCGAACCCGATCGGGGTGCGGCAAATCCACCCCAAACCGAACCGACCGAATAACACCCCTAACAACTATGAGTCTATGACCATGTGGTCCGTCCCCAATTATGATGCATTACCCTCCCTGGATACATGGTGACTGGTCTGACTACATGCATACCGAATGGGGATCGGTATTCAGCGCCCCGTCCTTACCCAATGTCTTGAAGGCTCAAGAGTAATGGTTCAAAGAGCAATCGATAACAAAGAAAACCAACCACCATATTCATCACAATCTTCGGGTTTTGCTCTTGGGTCTTCCCATTTCGATTTGTGTGTACCAAAATTTTTCTGAAATACATCTTTTTCTAATAAAAAAAAGGACATCTTCTCAACTTGAAAAGTCGTGGATGAAATTACTGTTTTCCCGAAAGAGAATTGATTAACCATTTTGGTGTAATTTATTGCAAGATGAATTGATATGAAAGTCAACCCATGGTACCCACCTCTGATGCATTTGATGATCCTGACGATATGTGAAGGGGACAATAGGTTGGCACCCCTCGGGACAAAATCCAAGTTTAGTACCGTGTCGTCATACTAATGAGTCAACAACTAGGTATTTTAAGCTTTTGCCTGGCTGGCCATTCCAGAAATTTTCAAATTCAAGACAAACAGAAAGTTTGGTAATTCATGCCAAAACTATACCACAGTATCTGCGAGCCGCAATGAGAATTACCTCATCTAAGTATCTTATTAAAGTGTTAACATTCCAGAAACATAAATGACGAGAATTAATGACTTACATGTAGTGTGATAACAGCATTTGGATTTTTCTCCACTGCATAAACTCTCAATTTGCGTCCAGTTTCTTCAGCTGCCTATATTACAATTACATAAGAAATATAAGGTAATTAAAATTAAATGACATGCCAAAAAGCGAGCACTGTTCGTCCCTTTTGTAAGTCAAGAGGAGGTGTAACACACAAGTGGCGTGAAGTGGAATTTTGAGTGAACTGGATATTTCCTAGTAGGGGTAGTAGGCAAGTTGTGGGCGTCCCACATGTCCTTGACCAAGTCTCTTTTTCCCTTTACTACGTGTTAAAATAAACAAGAAACCGATATGTGTCCCTTCAACCCCAGCTTCCCGAGCAAATGATGGAATCACACTTCTTCAAATGCCACGTGTCCCAACTCACTCCTTGGCCCCAAACAAAGAAATAACGACTAACATATATACACGCAAACAAGTATCATCCCCATTGACTAAGGAATGTAAAATGGCCATATATACATGCACGAGCAACTCACCCCCACTCCACCAAACGAAGCACACAACCGTGTGGAGAGAAACCTGTAATAACTTCCCGTTTTTAAGGGATGTACGGTTAAGAGATGTCAACGTATCTCATAACATCCCAATCCCTATGAAAGACAATAATTATCTTTATGACCCATAATCCGGTGGAAAGAGAAATTGCAACCACCAAAACAAACCCTAATGACTACTCATGCCACCAGCACCTTCCCAAAACCACAGAACTACCACGCGGCATAAAATCACAGGTGGGTCCAATTTTGGCGTGAACAGAGATGTATGCCAAAAACAGATTCTCAAAAACAAAAACAGTTAAAGTACTGCAAGCACCACTCTCAGGGCTCTAAATATTTTCAGTTTTTTGAACAGCAAGGATTTGAATATTGACATGGGGGTAATTAGGACACCTCTGGCCGTGAACAGAAGAACACCAAGATGTGTAAAATAGCTTGGCTAGAAAAATCAAACACATTAATAGAAACTTTTCCTTTCCACTTTTGGACATCTGTATGCAACATAGACACAAGGGTAAACCTGTAGCGAAGCTCTAACAAGAGGTCCCCTTCCAGCTCCCACAACCATCAATACCTGCAGCAGATGAGAATGGAAAGCCCACAACCTTAGCAGCCGAAGTGCACCATGCCATAATTTGATTCCTACAGAGGAATCCAGGGCTTAAAATCAGAGAATAACACACAGCTTACTGTAGTTTTCGTAGATGCTTCCTCGTCCGAGATCCTGTCCAGCAAAGCTTTAGAGACTGCTCTTTCGTACTACCAGAAGACAAGTAAGATACATGAGAACATAAAAAGTACACTACTAAGAAGTGGTTTCCAAAGTAGCGAATTGACAACTACATCCCTAACACGTAAATTAAAAAAGAACAATTGACTACAGTTTCTGCAAATTACAGAACACAATAGGATGTACCTGGATATATTTAACCGTATCTTTTTCAAATGTTTCATATGTTTGGGCCTCTAGGTTATCCATAAGAGGCTGCATTGAAAAGGTCAGCAAATACATCATGAAACTCATTTTCTATAACAAAAGATTACACAATCCTAGAAAGTATGGCAACAGGAAACTACGATATTCACATATTAACACTTACTTGCAAGGGCGACTGTAAGAAATCTCTGTAACCAAGCTGAGAAAAGAAAAGGAGAGATCATTATAAAGATATAGCAAAGTAAAATTAAAATCAAGCATGAACCATGCAATATCGGGTGGGAACTGGAAGGCTACCTCAAAGCGTTCTTGTTCAGGAAGGGGATCCATCTTTTGATATAGATAAGAAACATAGTCCAAATATGGGCGTAAGGAATGTCTCTGAGTACCTGAATGACAAAGGCAGCTTTATACTGTAATCTACCAGACAACATACCAAAAATAGCAGAACTGGAAAATAGTGGAACATCAGTTAAAATAACTCATTCTTTACACAGTTTGTGCAGTGACAATGAAACGGGAAATAGGCCGACTTTTACGCACACGCGCACACACACTCATGAAGTCTTATCATCTTGTAAAAGGAAAATTGGGCACCATCGCTAACGGCATTCAATCCAGACAGGAAGGAATTAGAAGCATGTGAACCCCACATGTCCCCTCTTTCAAACTTGGTCCCATGTTTGGTGCACAGCAATATTAGGGGGGTCAAAGGTTCTATGAACAATTTAGTCTGTTATAAGACAGATTAGCTAATACCATGGGCAAGGTGGTAAACCTAGCCACTCCCCCCCAGATTATCTTTTCTTCCAGTCCAAGGGTCAAATTAAAAATCTTTTTATCCCAGTTAGGCAATCGTAGTAAAACTAATCCAAAATTAATTTATCCTAAAAACGAGGGATATAGATGCTTAGTGATTCTTTGTTTACCTTTTCGTAGGAGTTTTTGGTTAATTATTTGTCTTGACAAGAGAAATTGGAGAAGTACAAAGATATGCACTAAAATTGAAGAAAATCCAGATAAGACAATTCTTAAGAGTAAAAAAATTGTCTTTGGAAATCTTTTCCATCCTTAGCGAATATTTTGTGACTTTTGGTAATAATTTTTACTTCTGAGATTCTATTTGTCAAGACGAGAATGACTAATCCAAAAACTTTGAGGCAAATGAGACAAACATTCAGAAAAACGACCAAAAATACAGAGAGAATAATAGCAAATAATTTTGTTCAAACACACCTGTACACATGATACTTCAATTCTTATACTCGTAAACATGTCATCAAAAAACATAGAGAAGAACAAAAAGTTGGTAGCTTCCTCCATTCTAACATTTGATTACCTTATACAAAGTGTAGTGCTGCTGCAACAAATATCAACCACAATATATCAACCATCATCAACTCACCGTCTATATGATTATCAGTATGGTCAGCAGCCAACTCCGAATTTCCCATGGGAAGGTTGTGCACTGGTGTTCCAGAAACTACGATCTGAGGAAACCATTATATGGAAGAAGAAAGATCAGCACTGCTGTCGAATGACAACAAAATATTAACAAAAATCATGAACAGCCAATCTCGAAGTCCACATTGGCCACATTTAATTAACTGGTATGATCCAAGTTACAGCTGACAGTATGAACTGATATGAAAAGCAGACAAAGAAACAAAAGAAAAGCAAGAACTACATATTTCACTATCATAAGTAAACGAATAACATAATTACAAATTTCATAATTGTTGCATAATCTCTATAAGATGCTTTTCCAGAAAACAATTTATGTGCGCCGCTTTGAACCACCGATATCAATTTTGGTGCAGTTAAGTAGATGCATATGACTGAAGTGATCCTGCCGGGGTTTGAATAAGAGTCATCTGAACACAATCTGGTGAACCAACCCTTTCAAGAACCGTCATTTTCCTGGCCTTTTATTGCAAGGGTAATACAGGAGTTACTGTAACCCGCCTAATAAAGGTCGTACCAGGCAAATATCTTCCACATCTCAACCTTCAAACCCAAGACAAGATACACAACAAGCCACTTACAACACAGTTGACATGTTCCCGTCTGAACACACTAGACTAACCTGAATAAATTATTTGGCTTTGGTGTTGATGACTAAGAGTCCAAGTCTAAGATGTACTACCTTCCACTAGGCATCTATCAATGGCAATCCTCACAAGGGCTAGAATCTAGATGCATTGCAATTTGGCATCAAACTCTCCTCTGCTCCAAAAATGGCGCCAAAGCTGAACCTTTATACAATTACCTACCAAAATATCACCGGAGCTCGTGCATCTCCTTCTAAGACCATTCCAGAGTCACTCCAAAAGACACATTAACTTCCAAAGGCATCCAATCATAGCTCCACAGTCATTTGTGCAAGAGAGAATGATTGTGTATAAGCTCGAAAGCAAAATCGTGGTCAATGTAAACCTACAACCTTATGAACATTGATGTTATTTTTCCACCGCTTTTAGAACTTTTCCATTCCAAGCATACTGGGCCTTGAAAGTAAATCAAAGGATTCCAAAATAGTCGCAGGGTCATCAAGAATGAGAACATCACACCAACTTCCTGAAATTCACTTTCAAACCAGAGACAGCATAAAAAAAATAAAAAAAGATGGGAGGACGCACGGAAGATAGCCATTTGGAAGGGCTGGCTGTTGGCACAACAAAAACTGATATGTAGTCTGCATACAACAAAAGAGAAATTGATAAAGGGGAGCCTCCAACAGTCACCAGACTCACCACCCCAAAGCCTCCCAAAAACCACCCAAATCTTATCAACCATCTTGGTTAACACTTCCGAAACGGAAATAAACCGAGGTGACTGCCTTATTTTAAACTGATTTTAACTCATTTAGCAACTATTTACCAAAACAGCACGACTTGTATAAACTTGCATCCACCTCCGTCCATCCACTGAGCAGGAGAGAAGCATCGACATGGAACTTGCTAAACCATTTTAAATCTTGTGTCTCCAAAGTCCAACCAGAGTCTTCTCATCTTCTATAGAAGGCCTTTTATGACACTATGATTAGTGCACAAAAAACTAAAATGCTTATCGATTGGTGGCACAAAAATAACAAATCACTTCTATGCCTCCACAACAACTTAAAGAATTACGCAACCATGATACAATAATCTTCATTCTCACACTTAGTCATTCATTATCAATTTATCACCATTCAGTATCCTCTTCTGACTCTCCCACTATCTTTTCCCGTTTGACTCAGGTGACGGATCCAAGGTAGCACTAGTATAGAAGTTTCGTCACATGGGAACTTGCTTCATGGAGAGTGAGAAGCGGTAAACTTGTGATAGACCTTTATTAGAAAAAGGCTCGGAAATATTGCAGCTGGACCAATAATGGTGCGTGCTTGAACCTTGAAACAGAATACAGAACCTGAATCAAAAAAGACGCCAACTTCCAGAAGAGTTGCAAAATCATCCTTTTTTTACTAAACTCCAAGAGTGACTTTATTACCTAGATTGTACTGGTCTTGTAGCAATTGTGCTAAAACAAAAGAAAAAGATAAAAGAAACTATCTTAAGTAGTAGGCTGGATCCTGGAACGACACCTTACTTTTCTTCCTTCCCCCAGCAGACAACAACACTTGTTTATTTTGTTCAGGAAGAGGAAAAAAATAAAAGTTACCGGTAAAAGACTAAACTTCTTAATTTTATGTCCATGTGCATGCGTACCCTCTGTCAAAATGTAGTTCAAATATGAGTCCCCCTCCAGGAAAAATTAGGATAAGCATCCTCAGGTGCTTTCTTTAGGTGTTTAAAACTGAAAATCGGATCCCCACAGGTTCTTTTTCAACAATCGAGACCATGTATCCCACACCTTCCTTCTTCCCTTTCCTTTCTCTTGCTCTGCATACTAATATAAGGACACTAGGAACAACATCCACTGTGGCATGTGAATAGGAATCAGTATGTCATCTTCTGCAATGCTATCCAAAAGTGTGATGGGGCTGGTATAGTGTGCTAAGACCATAGGGATGCAAGAGGAAAGGAAAAAACAATTTGAGTAGACCCTTTTGTGGGGCAGACTTTTTTTAAAAAAAACAGCATTATGTAGCCGCGGAAGCATAAAAGGCTTGTCCAGGATCAGCGGCACCTGCTAGATACGGATACGATAGGTGCCAGTTATGCCATTAGAATCTGAAACAAGCAAAATGGTAATAACCGTAATCGTTATTACATTCAACAATCGCACATGCATTATTTAGTCACTCGAAAAGCATTGTATACAGAAAGGACCAAAAGGTACCTGTATTGAGTGGTTGAAAAATGCAGTCATTAGTCTTTGGTGACGCTTTGACAAACATGGATACCCCCGAGCATTTGTAAGAAAAGACTGAAAAATTAAGTCAGATTCATGAGTGTTCTAGTCACAAAACTCTCATGCAAGCTATGCAACAATATATATTGGAAAGATAAGGTCAATAAACCTAGTTATTTTGCATACATTTGTATGAATTATTGCAGCTCTAACAGGCTCTCCAAACCATCGTCCAAGTGAATTTGCTGAAGGTAGCGAACACCTAATGAATAGAAAGTTTCACTTAAAACCAAAAAGAAATTACTGGCACTGCTGGAGCAGCAATAAATGAAACACTCTCTAACTTGATGACTTAAGCATTAAGAGAAGTAGTACTACAACAAACAGTCTAAGAAAATAAAAAGAACCAAATAACACAGACTATATACTTTTCAAACAAAACAGAGATATTAAAAAAAATGATTTAACTCACAAAACATCAAGGGCAATTGACAACTGGCTGTGATGTTCACAAAGAAGGCGGAAGCAATTCCATGTTTCCCAAGAATCAACCTGTACTTCACTCTGTTAGTAGATATAGAAAACTTTGTAAACATAAAGCTTCTACTAAGTGGTTAATTTAATCATGCTCATACCAGCCACTAGAAAGCTCTTTGAATTAATATAACCAGAGAAACGGGAGAAAAAAAGGGTGATTGTTTAATCAATCAGTCCACAGGTTAAAACGTTACAAGGCCTGTAAGTAGATCATTCAATTGTAGGATTTGTGAACCAAGTTAACCAACAGATATGAAGTACTTGTTTGTTTAACTATTTAAGATCTTTAACTTCAGAAAGCCATTTAAGCAGAGAATTCACACTTTCGATTCAAAGAGAGTTTTAGTTTGGAGTTGGAGTTGGAGAAGAAAGAAAATAATAATTATCCAGCCAGTGATGAGGAAGGCTGTGAGAGAGATGGAGAAGGGTGCACAGTCCCCAATATAGCGCCAAAATCCTCGAAATCAACCCAGATAAGCAAGAATGTAGGATCAACATTGGGTAGCTGCTTAGTCGCATACAGCAAATTCAACGGCAAAAGATGTGGAAAGCAACATATTGAACAGTATAACTCACCAAATCATCAGAGTTCCCATTCATAGCATCGTCATCAGACTTATCCAACGGAATCCTAAGCCACAACTTCAACATGAAAGTAAAATAATCAGAGCAATACAAGAGGAGGGGAAAGAGGTATAGTGGTATGCACGAAGCAATTGCTTAGACTAACATAATGAAAGTGCGGCAATAGACACAAGATTGGCACCTGCATATTATTCAGATTTTGTAGAATCTGATTCACACATCTAGCATAATTAGCACAGGATGCTCCTTTAGGAGTAGGAAGAAGACATGCCTGCAGGAGAAATGCAAACACTAAAAGCAATAAGCTTCTTACGCAACAAGCCTCCAGTTCAATCAGCAAGCACAACAATCAAAACAAAACGTGTCCATCATATATTACAAGAACAATAAGATGTGACATATGTCACATATCTCATTTGCAATGTCCTTATGAACATACTATCATAGTGCCTTATAATAGAAGGCATTTACATAAACAAGTGAAAGAACGCATTAAAAATAAATGGGAATAATGAGTGACTCAAGAGCACAATCAGCCAATCATAACTTTATAATATTGTTTGAGCAAGACATCTCCCAAATTTTCTTTGCATTAGACCATAACATAAGGCTCAACTGGTTGAACTGTCTTGGTTTGGGTACGAGCTTATTTACCTTTTTGGTCCCCAAAGTATTAGCTTCATCTCATTTTCGTCCCTAATGTAAACATTGAAGACATTTAATCCCCAACGTAGCAATTTTGTACCAATCAAGTCCCCATCAAAATGAGGGATATTTTAGTCATTTCACCAACTCCAAATTTTTGTCCAACAAAAATGGAAAAAAAAAAGGGGGGGGGAGGGGGGGAAGGGAAAAGCTGTGGTCGTCAACTGCCCCCACCATCCTCCTCTCCTTTTTCCCCTCTCCTCTTCTCTTCTTTCTTGCACCCCTATGCAAGATTCTACCACCCACAATGCAACTATCATCATACTCCATTAGTGGGAAAAAAAAAAAAGAAGTGAACAATCAACATTACAGTCACCTTTCTACCAATGATCCAGGTGAAAAAACTCAATTATTCAGTTCCTAGCCATAGAGACCAACATCAACAAAACTCAAAAATCAATTTTAACAAAGCAACACGAAGTGGGAAACTCATCTGCTGGTTAGAGATTTTTCTCAGTATTTCCCCACGAAAGGCATAAATTGGTTGGAAGGCATATATGAGCTTTCTGCCATGAATTTTATTGATGTTAGTCTAAAATTAACAAGTGGAAACCCATCCTCCAGCAGCCGACACTCCCTCTTGATCAAGCAATGTAGCCGGACCCAATCGAAGTGCAAACTGGGAAATGATGTCATCGAGGTCAGATTTGGGGAAGTTCAGGTTGTGGCAGTGGAGCTCGACGGTGAAGAGGGATCTGTGGCTTGGCGGTGGGCCAGGAGGCCGGTCGCGGTGGGGGTTTTCAGTCGTGGTGGTAGGAATGGTGGTTTGGCAGAACACCGTTGCTGAAGGGGTTGGTGGTGCGCCTGGGGGTGGTCGGAGGAGGACGGTTGTTGTCCCTTTTTCCTTCTTTTTTTTCTGTTTATGTTGCACATAAAACTTGGGGATGGGTGAAATGGCGAAACTGCCCCTCTTTTTGACGGACGGAGCTGACGGCGTTAGCATTGGGGACTTGATTGGTACAAATTTGATACGTTGGGGACTAAATGTCTTCAATGTTAACATTGGGGACGAAAATGAGATGAAGCTAATACTTTGGGACCAAAAAGGTAAATTAGCCTTCGGATAAACCCACAAAAACACTTCACAGAAAAGAGAGAGAAAAAAAAAAAAAGCAAAGTTCAACAAGCTCCGATAAGCCCATCGTGGATCATCTGATCCGGTTCGGCAAGAGTTGAAAATAGCATCAAGCTTTTGCAGGAAAATCTTGCCGAAACCCTACAAGTTTTGTCTCCTTATTCACTCAGATCTGTTGAATTTTGGCAGACGCCGCAGACCCAACCCCAAACTCGTACCCTACAGGGCCTACACCATATTTTGAACCCAAAACACAACCACAACTTATTTTGGTTAACTCTTAGTTCTTAGAAATTTATTTTTGGTACGGAACGACACGATCACTTAATGATCCAGTTTTCACAACATTAGACCACATTTCTCAAAGGAATAAGAGAGAGAAATCATCCCCAAACATTTTTCTAAAAAAAAAATTTATGCAATAACCTGTAAAGAAAGATGAGAAGCCCAAGATATTTCTTGCTTAAGTACAATTTCTGAATCCTTCCTAAGAATCTCATCTTCCGAATCCAAGTCAATCCATGAGCTAATTTTCCCTGGATAACAAGCAAAGGTTTATTAAAGTGGCATAACAGTGGAGATAAAACTCACAAATCCTGTGAAAAGAGAAACTTGGGATAAAGAATGTGCCAGGCTGCCAGCGTGTTCAACATATATGTGTGGAAGTTTTTAAAATAAACTTCAAATGCTCAAACCATTGACTTCCACAAAATAAAAGCATGAGGTCGACGAAATAATGTCCTTTTGTGTCATTCCAAGATCATGCAGTTGACCAACTATTCCAATTAAAAGAATAGAAGTGAAGATGGTATGACAGTCCATCGTACTTGCATCATTTTTGTGAAGGGAGCACCTAACTTTTTAGTGATCTCTTTGTGCAAGTAGTCATTGTGCATACAACAAGGTCAGCAGAACCCATCATATTTCCATAGCTATGCTCCCATGCCCCACCACCCGTAGTTAAACTCATTCAAATTCCAATGTAAGACAACTAATGCAATGTCCATTTTTATCACTAAATTGATTTATCTAATGGTACCTCATCTAGTCTAGAAGCTAAGCAAAAGTCAAATGGAAGCCATAACATCCAAAAATATACACAACCCACCCACCTTATAAACAAGAACCAGATAAAATGACCCTTTAAGCTATTCACTTACCAACAACATGACTACTCCACTGAGAAGGGCTCAAAACTAAGTCTGACCCAGCGAATGGTGCAATTCCACATCCCTTGTAACCAGTATCCATTAAGCTAGGCCGATAAGACGGATCCATCTGCATCAAATTGAACAAATAAGTAACGAAAGGTGCTCAAGTGAGAAAGAAATTTTGTAGTCTACCTTAATATTGACCAACTAGCTTTGCCAAAAGGTTGACCTCAAGAAATAAAAACTTTACAGGTGTATTCCGAACCAACCACAACTCCACAACCATAAATGCACTATCAACCTAAAGACAACAATCATGTGAACTATTTCTACAGAAGCATGAACCATACCTATTAGTCGATCCATTGTACAGTCTCCATTTTAGCCCCTTACAAATTATATAACATATGACCAATATCCATTGGAGACAATAAAAAAAATTGATTCCAACATTCCCTTTCTTTTCTTGTATCTGCGTTTTAGGCGCAGGGATAAGAAAAAAAAAGCGAAGCATTGCTGGCAGCGTCGGTAATTGTGAAGGGTGGGGTTATTGGATAAAAGAAACAAATTGTAGTCAGATCAACTTTATTTTCAGACTTTACTGATTTGATTTCTTTTAGTTTATCCCTGAAACGAATCTATTCTATTAGGATTTTATCATTCTTCAATAAGAAAGGCGAACATATAAAATCTGCTTTGATCTGGAAGTTCTTTTTACAAGGGTTTGAGACATCGAACCATACCAAAATAATTCTCGAAGGCTAAATGTTCTAAGTTGCAAGCGCGACTTTTATCTCAGTGATAGCCTTACTAGTACACATTTGAAAATTTAAGCCCAAGCAAATCAACTAGCCAACAAGGAAGAAGTCTTCACTCTCTCACCCTCCATTTATACAAACACACATGCATATAACTGTGGACATGAGCTAATCCTGTCAGAAAATAATTAGAATCACTTTTCCGACAATCGTTGAAACTCCTAAAAGTTTTCACAACTCAACTAAATTCTGTTGCCAGTCTACCCTAATTCATAGCAGTTCAAACTCTTTGTCCAACTACAACCAGCCTGCATAGGCCAAAACGGCCCTAACATCGAAATTCCCAAATAGTAACTATCCCACCTTCAAACATCGACCAGCAAACTGTCCACACATTTGATCCATTATTGAGCTTTCAATTTAGTGCAGGATAACAATCAGAGCAGAACAACCTCTACCACCATTTTTCTTTTCATGTAAGCAAATAAATCATTTAGGAAAGGCACAAAAAGGGGCGAAAACTCAATACAATAGGTGTATAGAAAAAGGACAAAAAAGCATCAAAAAAATCAAATTCTCGTACAAAACCAACCAAAGGGAAAGTTTCACAAAACTTCCCATGAAGCCAAATGTAGTCAATAGCCTTTGAGTGAAACCAAAGTCTTCATTCACTCAGCAAGGCAATTGACGCCTTGTTGTAGGTGAACTTACTGACCATTCACACAGAATGACCATTTAGCCCAAGTGTGATTGGCTAATTAGCCACCAAAATCCAAAGAAAACATGCATATCCGTACTGAAAAAGACAAGCTAGACTTCCAACAAAGAAAAAATAGTGAAGGAAAAGCAAAACTACATGCAAGGTGCATGAGGATGGCACCAAAAGAAAATAGTTAATTCAGTATAAATCCCACAAGTCCCATAACCTTGTTGTAGAAACTTTATATCCATCTCAAAGCCAATTGGCAAAGAGCGGAGAGGTCCCAAATGTTATTAAGTGATCACCCATTCCAAACCCAAGCAATGTGGGACTCTATTTCCTTAACATCCCCCTCACGTGCAGCCGCGTTTGAGGTCTGTCACGTATGGCCACTTTTGGGTCGTATCATCGTGCAGCTTTTTTGCTGGTCTGTCATCGCGGGGTGTGGATTGTGAATTTTATAAAATGTGGGATGGAACGGGCCCCTCTCTGATACCATTTTGTTTGGAATGAGAGAGAATAAGAAAGGTGTATAGAGTGTTAACTAACTCTAACACAACTACACAAGTAAACTTTATTTATATTATGTGGTGACTAGTTACATAACATAGACAACCAATGTGGGACAGCAGACATCTCAGCCTCCATTGCTGTCCACCACTCAGAAATAGATAAGGTCTCCTGAACAGTGTTACTTGGGAGTTGGTTTCTCTTCTGCCAGGAAAGTCTACTGTTGGCTATCGGTGGGTATTTACCGTCAAGTATAATCCGGATGGTTCCGTAGAACAGTACAAGGCCCGTCTTGTGGCCAAAGGCTATACTCAAACGTATGGCGTTGATTATGCCAAGACTCTCTCCGGTGGCCAAGATTAACTCTGTTCACATTCTTATTTCTCTGGCTGCCAATCTTGGTTGGCCCTTATTTCAGTTGGATGTCAAGAATGTCTTTCTACACGGTGACCTGCTTGAGGAAGTGTATATGGAGCAACCTCCTGGGTTTGTTGCTCAGGGGGAGCGTTCTCAGGTTTGTCGTCTTCGCAAAGCCCTCTATGGTCTTAAGAAGTCACCTCGAGCTTGGTTTGGCAAATTTAGTGATGTTGTGTTGCAATATGGTATGTGTCGCTCCCATTCTGATCATTCTGTCTTCTCTATTCAGTCAGATCGGGGGAAAGTAGTGTTGATTGTGTATGTGGATGATATCATTATTACTATGGATGATCAGAAAGGTATTGATGAGTTAAAACAGTTTTTACAGCGTCAATTTCACACCAAAGATTTGGGGAAGCTTCGATATTTCTTGGGTATTGAGGTAGCAAGATCCAAGGAAGGGAACAGCTTGTCCCAAAGAAAGTATGCACTGGATATTCTAGAGGAGACTGGTTTATTGGGAGCAAAGCCTATAGAGACCCCTATGAATCCAAACGTCAAATTGTGTGTTGATCCGGGGGAGATATTTCCTCATCCAGACCGTTATCGTCGCTTGGTAGGAAAGTTGAATTATCTCACCAACACACGGCTTGATATCTCATTTGTTGTTAGTATGGTAAGTCAGTTCACGGCAGCCCCTCGTCTTCCACATTGGGAAGCTTGTCTTCGTATTGTGAAGTATCTCAAGGCTCATCGTGGACGCGGTTTCTTTTATCGTTCAAATGGTCATTTGCGTGTTGAGGCCTTTACTGATCCTGATTGGGCGGGATCACCGTATAGACAATCCACAATTGGGTACTATACTTTTGTTGGTGGCAATTTAGTTACCTAAAAGAGGAAGAAACAAACAGTGGTTGCTCGGTCCAGTGCTGAAGCAGAGTATTGTGCCATGGCTCATACTACTTGCGAGGTTGTATGGTTGAGAGCTTTACACGAAGAATTAGGGTTTGACGTACAATTACCTATTCCTATTTATTGTGATAATCAAGCAGCAATACATATCGCTTCGAATCCAGTCTTTCATGAGAGAACCAAACATATCGAGGTAGATTGTCATATTGTTCGTGAGAAGATAGAGAGTGGCGTGTTAGCTACCCCCTTCGTGTCCACAAGAGCTCAGTTGGCTGATATCTTCACCAAACCTTTGTTTAAACCACGTTTAGAGTTGTCATGTAACAAACTGGGATTTTGTGATATTTATTCTCCAGCTTGAGGGGGAGTTTTACAATAGAGTTGGACTAAGTCCCACATTGGTTGTCTATGTTATGTAACTAGTCACCACATAATATAAATAAAGTTTACTTGTGTTAGGGTTAGTTAACACCCTATACACCTTTCTTATTCTCTCTCATTCCAAACAACACTTGTCACAAAATTTTTGCTATTCATCATGAAATACCACCAAACTGAGAGTAAAACCACCACCCAAAAGCCATATCACAGATGCTTTAGATGTACTTGGTAGGTTGCCTCAAACTGAAACTGGAGTCACACAATATGTAGAAGCATTACTTAGCACTTTTTTAGGTGACATACTGACCATTCACATAGGAAAACAGCCATTCAGCTGATGCATGACTAGCTAATTGGCCACCAAAACTGCATAAATACAAATGGAATAACATACAAACGTGGCATCAAGAACATACCGGGAAAGCAAAAGCAGGAAGGCGTCTCAAGCATGAATAGTAGAAAAATGAATCCAAATGCAAATTATTGAGCTCAAACTGATAAGACATATAACTTGGTCAAATATGTAATTGGTAAACTAACCTGCCATGAACAACATCAAAGTTAACAACACTAAAAGTGCGGCTAATATATGCGTGTGTGTACACACACACACACATACACATATCCTTTTTTACTAAGTAAAACCAACATATACACATTTTTTGCAAAATGTCCGGCATACATACAGAGTAGCATTCACACCCATCCAATCACATTTTCATGGTAAGGGTCGTAGCCGGCAGATCACTTTTCTGAGTTTTCTCAAATACATTGAGCATCTCTTACATTTTAGAAATGTATCCCCATATTTCCATATATCTTCCCTACTTGAAAAAGTAACATACGATTTTCTATAAATGTTCTCTCTGTCTCTCTCTCCTTCCAGTAAGAAATGTATCCCTGCATTTCCATATATCTTCATTGAAATGTCCAACAAAACCTACTAAAGGGAAAGAATATTCACAAGCTTACCTTCAAGCCAAATGTAGTCAATAGCCTATGAGTAAAATCAAAGTCTCCATTCACTCTACAAGGCAGCTGACAACTTATTTTAGGTGGACTCACTGACCATTCACACAGAATGACAGCCATTTAGAATGTTGTGTGATTGGCTAATTAGCCACCAGATCACCAGAACTCGAAAGAAAACTTGAAACAAAGAAAAAAAAAGTCAAGGCAAAGAGAATCCAAACAATTGCAACTACATTAAAATAAAATAAAAAAGCAAGTGGATTGTACCATACATGATACAAAAATCACCAATACAATGTATATCCACGAGTCTTGTAGCACAACAATATCTTTTCGTAAGTCATGAACTCCATCCGTCTCAAAATGTTTGTCAGGGCCGCAAAACAAGGACTTAAAACTAATACAGTTTTTCCAAAAAACAATTCAAACTTTTTTCATAAAATAGAAGAAGTGAAGAACCCATTAATATCTAGTAGGAGAAATTGTTAAAATTAGTTTGAATTTTTCTTGAAAATTTACATTATTTGTAAGTTCTTGTTTTGCAAACCGAACAAAAATAATGGGGTGAAGGGAGTAACACCGATGTGAAATAATGCAACTACATAAAAAAAATTCAAGTGGATTGTACCATACATGATACCAAATTACCAATATCTTGCAGCACAACAATATCTTTTTGTAAGTCACGTATTCCCTCCATCATGTTTGCGCGGTTCGCCAAAAGAGTCCTTAAAAATAATACATTTCTTTCGAGAAACAATTCAAACTTTTTTCATACACTAAAAGAACTCATTAATATCTAGTAGGGGAAATTGTTGAAATTTTTTGGATACATTATTTGTAAGTCTTGTTTTGCAGACCGAACAAACATTTCGGGACCGAGGGAGTAAGTAACCATTGTTCTAAAAGTCGGCTGCCTAGGCCCACTAGTCCGTCCAACGCCTAGATTATTTTGCCGACTCCTAATCCCCCCCTCCCCCCCCCCCCCCCACCCCCCAAACACACACACTAGAGCCCTAGCGATTTTTAGAACGTTGGGAGTAACACCGGAGTGAAATAATGTTTATTAATGTTTATTTTCATAAATGTAAATTATGTGTAGATAAGGTGTATGAGAAGTTACTAACCAAAGGGGAGACGACGAAATCGAATCCACCATTGATATTGGTGGAGAGAAGCTGAGGCATGTCATCGTTGAACTCCGTCTCCACCCCACAGTATCGTGAGTCGCTTTTGTCCCCTGACCTTTCTCCGAGCGGCATCTTCGGAAGGCTTTAGAGAGAGAGAGAGAGAGAGAGAGAGAGAGAGGGAGGAGCGGCTCTTGTCTCTGCCCAGTGACCAATGAGGACTTTATTATGAGTGAGACTGAGGCTTTTCTAGGGTTTAAGATTCAAGCGTATTCTCAGTTTACCCCAAAAAGATTCAAGGGTGTAGTTGCAACCAAGTCCATTGCGCACGGTTTGATCGGGTTTCCGTCACACGTGTGTGTATGGCAAAAATGACTTTTCACCAAGCACATTAATAGTTGAGTTCAGCTTAATTTTTAGGACTTTTTGAAAATTTTGTCCTTATTTATTAAAAACTTGTGTTCGTTAGTTTTGCGCAAATTTTTTATAAATTATTAATTCGTCCCGACAAAGCTTACTTTTTACTTGGTAGATAAACATTTACCGTACCACTGAGGTCTAGTAATCTCCTAGTGGATAATCCAAGGCTCCATTGACTCTTGATTTTTTTCAGTTATTCACAAACTTTTTCTCCACCGGAGGTTGGAGCTTCCTTTTCTTTCAAACCTCACCACATTACATAATTAGCTCACTTTATTATGCTTGTTGTTGGTATAAGTAGTTTTGAAATTAACTTTCATGCTATGATTAAGAAATGGCAGGAAAATAAGATTATTGTGTTGTGTTTGTGGGTAAGACCTCCAGTATTTATGAATCTTGGCCAGCTTGTAGCGAACAAGTGTCTGGATTGGCTCGTGTCTATGCATAAACAATATAGCTCTTTGGATGATGCACAGTGCTTGGGTGCAGCACACAACATCAGCTAAGGAAGCACAATTCCCTCCATTATTGGAATTTGTTGAAGGAAGTTCAAGCGAAACAAAAAATAAAGTTTTGTTTTTTGATATGGCAAAATATTATTTGGAAAAACTTGAAAATGGGTATATCGAGTTGGGGGGGAGGAGAGAGGGATCCAACCTAAGTTGGATATACACCTATAGGGACGAAGCCCAAAACACCTAAGGGCTAAAGCCCAAAAGCAAGCCAAGCCCGAACACCTCCGGACCTCAATCCGCCCAGATCGATAGTTTTAGCCCAATAAACAACCCAGAAAGATAATGGGTCAAGCCCAACCCAGAAGCCCAAAGCTAACCCTAACCCTACTCAAACTAAGAAAACAGCCGCCGCCAGCTTCAATAGACCACCGGCCACTGTCCCAAGCATAAAACCAAACCACCACCGGAAACCCATCTGGAATGTGGAAAAATACGTCACATTATTGTGACCAAAAAATAAAGTTGGATGCGGACTGTCCACATGTCACATTATTGTGATTAGTTTTCTCCTTGGTGTTGTATTTGCTGTCGGTTAGATTTATTGTGCTCAAATTCATGGCATAATGTCAGTCATGATATGCTAACATAATGTTTTGACAGTATATAATGATTAAGGTTGAAACTTTTCACTTTATTGGAATATCAAGTTGTGGTATGGTGGCGTAACCATGATTTTCAAAAAGTCTGGAACATACATATGTGGTTGGTGTTGCAATTGTTGCAGATTTTTTGCTTGTAAATTACTCTAGTTATTGGTGTTGCAATTGTTGTCACTGTTTTTGCATGGCATGAGTGCTATAGAATAAAAACCATAGGGAAAGTAAGACAAAGTGACTGATTTTGCATGGCTGCTATAGAATAAAAACCAAAGTTGAGATTTGTACACTTGAAAGAAAGTCAGTTAATGGGAAGGTGAGGAATAGGAACCTTATTTTGCAGACCCCAGACCCCATTCATAGTTTCCTAATTAGCACCCAAACAGGTTTCTCCATGTATGGCCAGTTGTTGTGTCCCCTCAATCTTCCTTTTTATCATCTCTCTTTATTTTTTCCTCCCTGATCCATATAGGCTTGGGCGAACTCCATTTACTAGACAGATTTGTTTTAGGACTGTTTTAGTGCAGAAATGATGTGCAATTGCCATCAACTGACTCAATCATAACATGATTAATAAACCACTAACCTCAGAACTAAACCTGCGTAACCCTTTTTGAAAATGTAGACTTCCCGGAAGCATGCGGATGAGACAAGTAAAAAGGCAACACATGTGGATTTTCCAGAAGCATGTGGATTCTCATCTTAGGTAACCCCAGTGACTAGCAATGCAACACCAGAACACATTGATAGCAACAGAACATTGCCAAGAGCATACTTGATATTACTTCCAACAAAAGATAACACATGTATCCTGCAATTTTTAACTAACGCATCTCATACAATTGGGGCTCATTGATCCAAGAGAAACAAAAAAATCCTAACAGAGTACAATTTCCCCCCATCAATTTTGCTACGCATCAACAAAACAAGTTCTAGAGGACTTGGCAGACTTGGTCTGTGAGCTTTCCAACTCCAGCACCTGCAAATAAGCATTAGACCGAGAACAGTCAGCAAGCATACAAACCACATGGGAATGGAATTTCTTCATGTGCCAAAAACTCAATAGGACACGACACAGATATGGACAAAGCAATGAAGCAAAGCATGGGATAAATACATGGCAATGCAAGCTGCATTCCAACAACAAAAAAACTGCGATTACATCAACAAAAAACTTCAATTTCAGCACCAAAAAACTGCAATTACACTAAAGTTATACATTAGATTTCAAATCAACCAGAGATTCATTAAGGTCTATGCTACACATATCAACATATCCTACACTCCCACGTGATGGCTAAAAAACATAACCAATTGTCATTCGATTAACATGCAAAAAGCAAATAAAAATGGAAGGACAAGATGTAGCATAAATAAAGTCACACTTACATTAACGTTTGCACTCTGTTGTGATAATCTCATAGTGCGAACATTCTGGGCTCAGCCATTTATTGTTTCCTCTTAGCCGGCAGTCGCCCTCTCCGAGGACCTTTACTTGGATCACCCACGGTAGCTTCATATTCGCCCGGTGTTTGCTCCCAAAAAAATTGTGGGAAAACGTCAACGTTTGATAGTAATTCTCCAACCATAGGCATATTGCTTAGACACTCCTCATCGTATAAGTCATTCTCCGCTTTAATTTCTCGCAACCTAGCCGCCATCCTATCAGTCTTGGCAGTGGAATACATGGCCTTGTCGGCGGCCTTATTGAATAACTCCAACAAACTATCATAGCGACCAAATTCAGGCTTGCGTTCCCAATTAACATAACTCACCTTAACCTTTGTGTGACTCCTCGCCAAGTTTTTCCTCCATCTTCGTAGAATGTATTTATCGGGCACTACTTCAAGCTTCTTTTTTGACCAAACTGAGATCATATGTGTGCACACCATCCCCTTACTCTCGAACAACCGACAATTGCAATTAGTTTCTCTTGACTCCTCATTAAAATGAACAAGGAAAGTAACAGTTTTAAATGTATCTTTTCTCTTTCCAACTAGAATGTCTTGTTCAATGTGAAACTGTGAAATACCATTTACTACTAGTCCAATAGTCAAATTGCACCCAATCTTTTCGGCTACTTGCACTCTGAATTGCTTGTATTTCGCAACTGTGTATGCTTGCTGAAATTGGTTCTCAAATCCATAAGGGGACACATTTTGAACTTGAACATTTAAGGAACGGGCGTCTGCCTCTTCTTCTTCTTGCACCTTCTTACGCAAGGCATTCTCATATTGCTCCACAAACTCCTTCAAGGTCGTATTCGAGTGGACATAACCATCAAAGAAGGCATTCATGCTCTCGCCTCTTTGGGTTGTTGACATCCCTGCCCAAAAGGTATCCTTAACAAATGCCGGTACCCATCGGTGCCTCTCCTCGTACAATCCAGCTAACCAATCATTGCCCTGAAGATCATATGCATTGATGAGATCCGCCCAATTTTGTTCAAACTCCTCTAGATTTAAGGAATCATATACAACATTCTTCAATTTGCGTTTAATCTGCTTATACTCGTCGTACCCCTTTAACTTTTCAGAAATTTTTTTCATGATATGCCACAAACACCAACGATGTCGTGCATTTGGAAAAACTTGACTTATCGCGTTTTGCATGGCCCTACATAGGTCTGTGATGATGGCATTAGGGTAGCAATCAAACATGCAAGAAAGCCAAGACTCAAACAACCATACAAATGAAGCCGTGTCCTCCCATGATATCAAACCACATCCAAACAAAATCGACTGTCCATGATGGTTGACCCCTACAAATGATGCAAAAGGCATGTCGTAGTTGTTGACAAGGTAAGTGGTGTCAAAGGTAACCACATCGCCAAATTCTTTGTATAACTCTCTACTCCTAGCATCGGCCCAAAACACGTTTCGTAATCGGTTATCTTCATCAAGATCGATGGCATAAAAGAAGTCCCCGTTGTCTTTTTGCATTTTGACAAAGTACTTATGCAATGCATCGGCATCCCCTTCCTTGAGCCATAAACGCCCGACTTTATCCTCGTAATTCCTTGCATCCTTTTCTAACCACGTCAGATTCTCAGGGGCCCGAGCCTCAATCACACATGAGGCAATGGTTTTGTTTAATTTGATTTCGGCTGCCCCGTTCAATTTCCTCATCGCATGTGATCGGTTAGTCCGATAGCACTTAAGATATTTCACTTTATCTAGGTCCATTTCATGGTTATGCTTCAGTTCAATCGAATTCAACATCCACTTCCCGTCAACTTGCAAAGAGATATTCATTTGGGCTTTACAATCTATTTTTGTTGTTGGATGGGATTTACCAGGATTCAAAGCAGTTGTCCTGGGCTTTCCACTCCGATGACAACCATAAGTTATATTCGACTTTAGCCCACCGTCACGCTTCTTAGAGGTTTTAGTGACCGAACCGAAACCTTTTGCTTTCGCATATCTAGCGTAACATTCATGGGCTTCATATTCAGAATTGAATATTGTTCCAACCTTAGGTTCCAATACGACCTCCAAATTCTGATTTTCCTCCAAATTCATATCTTGTATTTCCATGATTCTACAAATAAGAAATACAAGGACTTAAGAATACACACACACACACTCAAGGTTTTTTAGCAAAAATTAGTGTACAGTTAATACAACCCTTTGCCAATTTACAGTAAATGTGCTTACCGTTGGATTTTGGGTCCCAGCAATTTGTTGAATCAACTGATGGGGATCAGAGAGGAATAGATTCAACTTCTAAATGAGGGCTTTGTTATCTCCATACTTGTCACAGTACTGCAACAAAAAAATCCAAACAAGAACCAGAAATCAATCTTTAATCAAGCATACTATCATATTTATGTCATTGAAGATAGAGAACTCCCAATAATTCTCTATAGAGAACCGATGGAAAATGTAACAACCCACTCCTGCCTTGTACAATACTAGAACGAGAGCATCTCTTCAAGCATACAAAACAATGAGTAAAACAAATCTTTAGGCTTCTTAGTTCAACTCAGAATAGGGATTCATACTTTACCAGACCCCAATCTCCAAGATGACTTTATCATCATCTGTTTTCCATCATGTTTCTAGTATGCTTCCAATCTACAAAGCATAATTCTTTTGGCTTTTCATCCATGTTTAACTTTCAAATTTCAATATTCATAACTTCTGTCTTTAATGAGTCAAGTAGACATCAAACACGCAAAGCCGATCACTCTACAAATTTCTTAAAGCATTGACCCATGTAATACTATAAACTCCACTCCAATCAATCTACCTATATGAATGTGTGTGACCCACCACTTAAACAAAACATGAGTGACCACGAAAATTTATTCCTTAGTTATTTCCTTTCTAAAGAAACTCCAAAATTCCTACGATCCACTAAACAAAAAGCTGTACACATTTAAGTTACTTAGAAATAACAGAAGACAAGTTATTAGAACACACACCAAAGCACAAGTGGCTAAATATGTTGATCCTCCCATTATTTAACACCACTAGAATTTGAAGCCTAAGCCAACTGTTTATGCATAGATATTTTTGGAAAAGAAAACCCGGCCAGATTCAAACTATAATTATTACAATCATAAAACTAGCATAACCGAAATTACTTTACCCTATAAATTTCACTTGGCATCTTTTTGAGTAAATTTTTGTAATATTAAACAACCAATTAAGGTAAACTCAAAATGAACCAATGGCATACAGCATACTTGAACCCATAGTATCAAAATACATACCTACTTATGTTTATTCTTTTTCTTTTTCACACATAAATAAAAGTTTACCACAATAAGTTACCTACCAAAACTCGGTGATGTGTTCCTAAGCCGTAAAGGTATCTATACCAAATCCCAAATATTACTAAATAAACAAAAGGTCTTCTTCCCAAGTTTGATCTTGAGACTATAGGAACCCAACCCAAAGTTTATCAACACAATTGTTTTGCACTATGATTAATTACCCAAAGATCTCATATAAGACCTACAGCCCATGGTCTGGTACCAATTGTAACAACACGCCTCGACAAATTAAGAACTCTACTCAACAAATAATTAAGAAAATCCTATTCCAAATCCTCCTGCAAATCAGAGCTACAAACATAGGTATACCCATACACTAATGGGGCCAACATACCACTTATATTCCCCTTCCTCTCCTCCCCCTCTCCCTTTTCTCCCACTCCTCAAACTAAACCATGCTGGCTCCAAAATGGAATGTGAGAGCACCAAATTAACATTTCCTTTCGTTTCTTATTTAACAAAAGGATAAGATTACTATAAACAACCTCTTTTACATTAAGTAGTACACATACATACAAAAATATTTCATACAGGTGCTTAACAATCTCTTCTTAAAACTTCTTCTTTTTCCTTTTCTTTCACCATGACTCATATTTTCTTCTAGACTCGTAGTGGACTGTCCTATCGCGATCACCAGACAAAAACATAATAACTTTAATGCACAGTCATAAAAAGTGGAACATTATAGTGACCCTCATCTAGATCGAACATTTAACAAAAACTTTTAAAAGGTTGACCTTGTATGCTTATCCCACCCATAATTCAAAGAATAAGCCCTTCCCATTATAACTAACTCTCTGAGTACAGCAGAAACATAATTTCAAGTGTATCCCCTTTGTGACACATGGGTATCACCTCTCTTAAAATGAAGCTAAAACTACACCATATACATAATCATTTAGTCAAATTCGAACCCTGTGGCTATAGCAACCCTATTGGTCATTTCCGACCCTTACGGCCATTCGTGACCCTCTTGGCCATGATGATCCTTACGGCCACGTGCGACCCTTTTTGGTCATTAACTCATTCATAGCATCAAACTCTCGCAAAATATAGCTCCACTCATAATGCTCAACACAAATAACTTGAAAACTAATTACTCCCATCAAAGTTCATCTAGGCAAAACGAATAGTTCATAGTTGTAACTAATGAACCTGTACACTTACCTTGAGGACCAGCAAAACGATATCAACACAAAGTCAACCCGTGCATGAAGTTGTGGCACCCGTCGTCGCGTCTGAACCTTGCACAACACATCAATCCGCACATATGAGTACTAAATCTAGATACTCATGAAACTGAGCAATTGCAACCACTTACTCTATACTCTGTTCTTAACTAATTTCCAACAATGAAACACCAATTCCAACTAAATATAGCGACTGATTTTCACTTTCAGTAACAATGAATAAATATTTTTTCACTTAGATTCATATTTTCAGAAAATACGAGTAGTTTCCATTCCAGCATCTATCACTGAATTTATGCACTTGAACACCCAGTTTAAGCATCCCAATCTCATTTCCAGCAACCAGTTTACAGTTTCAGCAACCCTGAATTTATATTTCAGCAATCAGCATTACCAATACAATTTCAGCTTCCAACAACACAGTTAAAGCATTTAACAGAGGTGATTTTTAGCCTTAGAACATCATTTCCAGCATCTAATTACACCCACAGGAGGTTCAACACTCAAAATTTTAGTTACAGAAATTGTTTCTAGCATAAGAACTGCACTTTAACCAAGCCACCTATAAGAACAAAATCAAGCAACTAGATGTCCAATAGAAGAGAAGGTTTAGCCCTAGCTCTATATTTTTGGCTTCTAATCGCCTTCCAGTAACTATAGAGGAAGGAAACCAACTATAGCTCCTGTTCATTTCTAGGGTCCCTGAAACCCAATTGATTTTCAAATCCCAAATCAACCCCATTTGTGAACATGTGGAATTATTTGAGCAATTCAAGAAAAATATCAAAAATTACCTCACAAGATTCAAGTTCCAACTTCCCTTTCCCGTTTCCCCTCCTCCTTCACAGCGCCTCTCTCTCTCTCTCTCTCTCTCTCTCTCTCTCTCTCTCTGCAGCTTCAAATCCCACTGTTGTTTTTTTTTGTATTTTTCCTTTTCCTTCTCTTTGAACACATATATCCATTATTATTACTGTACATTACGAGTAACCGCGATAGGTATAGAACGAAAGTTTTCGCCCACGGGCCATGGCGAGATTACTTTCTTGCCCTTTCTATAAAACACTCACCTCTATTGCTCTTTGGGTTCTTTTGGTAAAAGAAACTTCATTATTGTCTTCTAATTCGGGCCCGTTCTCAAATAAGTACTTAAAAAATAATAATTTATTTTCAAAGTTAAAAATAACGAGCTTACAAAAAAATTTTTTTTGCAGGGTTTGATATGTCTGTCTCATCGACATCTACCAAACAAGATTTATATTGCATATTTTTTTTATTTCAGTAAGTCTATTATTTTTAAGCTTGAAAATTGTAAATAAATAATTATTTTTTAAGGGGCGAAAGCAAAACACCCCCTGAGAAAATTAGTGGTCTACCCCAACATTGTACTTTCAGTATGCTCCAAGTCCCAAATAATATGGATGCATGAAGCATAATGCTTTCATTAAATATGAACCTTTAGATTGAAAAATAGATAAATCAGAACTGTTAGATCAAAACCATCCAAAAAAAGATGAAGGTGAACTTGCAAAAAAATGATATGATTTTATGAATTTTGGGCCAAAAAATGCAATGTTATTTATCACAGTGACATGTTTTACATATCATTTAATAAGGTAACATATTTTTTTGGCTAAGCTTTAATAAGGTAACACTTACTGTGTTATATGGCTACACTTATTATATAGTATGACCACACTTACTGCAATCAATTCATCAGGTAACAAGTTACCACTTTTTGGCGGAAAATGTTCGAGATTTTGGGAATTAAAAAATTCACACCTTTTAAGCTATATCCATCCTACTTTTTGTCTTTTTGCTAACCATTGGAGAGTGAACAACCTAAAAAATGGAGTGAGATTATAAATACCATGTGGACACTTTTAATGTAGGAAGTATGATGTTTCACAATGTAATTGTAACCTTAATTAGTACTAGTAAGTATAGTCATTGAAATGGTAAATACTCCCAACTCATGGCGTACCGCTGAAATTGTCGGTATTGTAGTTTTTTCGATGTTCGTAGTAAGAGTATTTCCAGTTTTTAGTAAACACACATTGTATAGTCATTCAAATGGTAGGTACTCTCAGTTCAAAAATTCGGGCTTTAGAAGGTAAACAGGTATAACCCTTGACGTTTGAGATGAAATTGTAATATCCAATGACCGGAAACAATTGGGAGCATTAAACCACTCGGGAGCGTCATGTGACAGGTACAGTTTACAATATTATGTTTTTTATTGAGTTCAAAAGAAAAAGATTTATAAATAATGTTCACATAAAATAATAAGGTAGCGATAAATCCAAAACGGTACTGGAAAATGTAACGGTACCGATACGTACCAAACTATACTAGCAATGAAAACGGTATGCTAGCCGACACAAGATTGATAACTTTGGAGTGCATAGGTCCTTTTATATTTTGACATTATCTTTTTTATTCATTGTTTTGTTTTGTACATTGGTGTCATCCCCCTTGATGCGTTTTCAATACAATTCTATTACTTATTAAAAGAAAAATAATGGAAAGAGCATAATAGCCTGATAGGCATCTGTAAAGGAGGGAAATGGATAATCCATCAACTTTTTTTATAGTGCAAGCTCACATGTGACAGTACCTGTGTATTTTGAGAGCAAATATAATATGAATTGGACTTGATTGCAACTATGTCAATTGTTTATTGATGAGAAAACATATTCAAGCTTCATTCCGATAAGGTTCTTATTTTTTACTTTACGAGTCAGGTCATTCTCTCATAATATGTCATCTTTAATTCAACAAATAAGTACTTATTTACGAGACATGTCATTCTCTCACAAATAAAGTGTTTATTTTCATACCCTAAAAAATAGACTGCTTATTTCCATTTTCTTTTAATTTTTGCATTCATGAAAATTCTAATATATATTGGGAAAAAAAGAGAGGTTTTCACCCTCTCTAAATAATCAGTTTCGGTTTGGTTCGATCTGTGGAACCAAATTTACTGGTTTTTAATTTTCCAGGTCCAAAACCTAACCATTAAACCGTAGAACCAATCCATAAAGCACGGTTTGGTTCGGTTTACCGGTTTTCGAATTATTTTGGGCACCCCTCCCAAAACCATGCTGCATCTATTTTGCAAGCAGGATTTTCAGACTTCTAAATAGTTGGCGGCCCGCCTCCTTCGGAAATCCCAATTTCTACGCCCGAGTCAACAGTACAAGCAGTAGGCTAACATCATAACATTTCCATAGAAATTCCATGTCAATATCTATCACAAATAGAACAGCAGATCCACCATAGAGCGGCAGCGATATGCAAAGCAAATGATGTTGGATAAACTTATTTACAATGGAAACACATTCTGTGTATTGCATGGAAAATGGGAAAACCAAATCGATAAGCTAAAGACATGTCAGGTTTTCTGACACAGAAAACCACTTAGGCACTGTTCTTTAAGGCTCCATCTGCAGCATCATAATCAGTCGCATAAGCATGACCGACCTCACCTTTACCATCAACTTCATCAAAGTAGTCCTCTCGCGCATTGTCAGCTAACATTAGGGAAACCAACCAGAAGAGCGAGGCGTCAAGGGATATAAAGGCACCGCCACCAAGGAGCCCAGTCTTAGCAGTTGGGCATTCAGTATCCAAGTTGTGATGGACGTTGCGAATAATGTGAAGTTGCTCCGTAATTGTTGGCCACAACAGAAGTGCTGCTGCCAATCCAGCTGAACCCCTGCGATTTCACCATAAATGGTTACAAATGACATGGAAAAAGAAAAAACAGAAATCAAATAGAGGAAAAAGGTCTTAGAAACTCATCCAGAGGCACACAGTTGCAGGCTAAGCACCAAGTCATCGACATGCCTAAGCCGTCGCCATACTGTGTCCCCAGCATGACACTGGCTGGCCAAGCACCAACATTCCTATTTCGTTGACATACCATGACCCCAGCAAGACGGCGGGATACATACAGGATGCACAACTTTATCAAATTTTAAGCAGGGGAAGCGTCATGAACATGTGGGTACACGCAGACTTATACGAACATGCCAACATGACAGAAGGTCAATTCTTAACGTGACCAATAAATTATGGGGTTAAATTCCAACAAACCTGTTACAACAGGTTGCCAGTACTGTTAATTTCCTTTTATTTTTATTGTGGAGGATCCAATATTCAGATTAATAATATGTGAATTCCATCTCACAACACACACACATTGGCCTTATTCGTGTATCCTTTTTTCCAAAGTTTCCGTGTCTTCTATCAGTATCCCTACTTCTTATCTCTTCTTCTTTTTTTGTCAAAGTTTAGAGGTGCTTTCATTGATACGAAATACATACATCGAGAATGGGTAGCCACCCCCAAGGAGGGAGAAAAGCAACCACAAAGGAGGCCTAAACTCACAAACGAACTCACACAAACAAGACTCCTCTCCAACCACGAAAAGCCATCAAGACGATCACCACAAAAACACCCACAAGGAGTGAGAGAAAGTCCCACGCAGGGAAAGAAAATCAACCAAAAACAGCGAACAAAAACTAAAGCAAACCTGTAAGAAAACAACACAACAAATCCACAACCCCAAGTCCAGCCGCCCAAAAACGCCGACCCTCTCTGTCACCGCCACCGCTGCCACAAGGGTGGCCGAGACACAATAAAGACCACGGAACAGAACTTGATCACCACAGCAGCCACACCCCCACCGTACAGCACCATCAACTGCTACCTCTGTCCCAAGAAACTACGCCCTCATCGGGGCGCGAACCTATGTGAAGCCCAGAACGACAAGAATGGGGCCGGCCTGATAACATCGATGGAACTACAGGACGATCGGAAAGAAGAGCGCACGGTGAGGAAGATCGGCCTGATACCCTACTTCTTAGCTTGCAAGTTTGCTTTTACGAGACTCAAGTAAATGACCTAATTCACTTGCTACAACATACTTTCAAAGTTGGGTTAGTTTAAAAAGGAGACTAAGCCAACTAACTAACGGTCTATGGCCATTATTTATTTCTTGGGTTCTTTTTAACAATTGTATCCTAAGAAAAAAAGGATATGGATATGGATAGAGAACACGGACACGACAAAGATACGCAGACATGTGATTTTACCGAAAACAAGAACATGAAAACAGATACGTAGGGGGATACGTTTATCCTGGGGTTGAAGAAGGTCCCAAGGGTTCAGGTTTTTTTAAGTACATAAATAAATAAATACTTATATATACATATAAAACTCAGATTTCACATCAAAATATCAATTTCTTTCCAAACTAAAGATGAAAAATCCAATGAATGAGAAATAGAAGATTGTGTTTTCATCTATAAGTTCTTTAATATTAGTTTTGAAAATATTACATTTTCCCGCCGTTTCAAGTTTTAAAAATTACATTATGACCCAAAACATGTCTATCTGAGACAAAATAATTCTATACTCGGGCACATATTTTCACGTGTCAGCAACCGTGTCCGACACGTCTACTATACAGATACAAAAGGCCCGGAGACGTGTTTGTGCTTCTTAGATTGCATCAATAAAATTCCACCAGGGACGAAGTGAGTGAGAGTGCTACGGGTTGCCCCGCCCCCCCCCCCCCCCCCCCCCCCCCCCCCCCTCAATTTTCTAACTATCACTAGATTACTCCTAATTTTTTTTATAATATTCATACCATCTCTCTCTCACTCTCTACAAGTACTCCTCCAAATAAATGGCATCACTCCACTTGTTACATTACACAATAGTTTCAATTGGAATTAAAGGATAATTTTCAGAATGTTTTATGCATGAATTATCTTTTACATGTTACCTACTTTTTTCTTTGCCACAATAATCTTCCTCCAAGGGGAAGTCCAACCCCTGGCCTTGTCTCTGTTAGTCACCAAGTCCTGAGATGCCTTGAACAAGATCTTTTCATCTTGTATTTTCCTACTTTTTCCACAATTTTTTGGAAGGTGGAGTTTATTGGAAAGTATTTTTTAAGATACAGACATCATCCACACCTGAAAATACTTTTAAGAAAATATAAGATACAAAAACATCTTTTTGGTCCACTTTCCTCTCATTCCCAGTGGACAATTAAAAATTCCTGAAATATTAATAGGCGCCATTTGAGTTGTTGACCCTCTTCTATAACCCTAATAATATCAATAGTTCCACTCGTTTACTTATCAATTATGAGGCATGGGTACTTCTAAACCAACATAGGAACTGTAACATACTGGGTAACGGTACTTCCAAATACGTACAGGGTTTGTGTATCACGTACCAAAATTTTTCTCTTGTTTTCGCCGTACCCAAAATTATCGCAATATGTATTCAAGCCATACCCAAAACAGAAATGACGCTAAGTTTATAAGGCTTCTTTTTTCAGGTTCAGCATGTCTACATGATAAAGATTTAGGTGTGTAGGTTCCTTAGTGTAACAACATTAAACTCTTTTATACATTAAGTTTGGCATTAAACTATTATTTCATGTTGGATTCTTAATCACCAAGTAATTTTGACTATTTTGTTTATAATAAGAGCAATTAAAAAAGTAGATTGAATACAGTCGCATTACAATGATTCACAGTCCACAGATTTCTTTCGACCATACTCTCTATTAGTATTAATAGAGTATATTCTACAATAATAAAAGCTTAGTATCAAAACCGTACCCGTACCTCATATTTTTTAGGTTTAGTTGTGTCAATGTACTCGTATCATATCAATACCCGTACACGTTCTTATTTTATCCGACATACTAAACAATTCACCGTGGAAAATATTGAACAGTAGAAGAAAACTTCTTTACCCTAGATTTTGCAACCATTTGCTCCTGATATTTTAGTTCACCCAGAAGTACAATACTCCAGGGTGCTTTCCCATTAGAAGGTGTGCTAGAAAATTCATCCCAATTATTCAGTCTGTAGGCACAAGGAAGCAAATTGAACTAAAGAAACAATAAAGAAAGACACCAGAATACCAGATTGAGCAAAACCTCAGATACTTACAAGGCAATGTTGAAGAACACAAGGAAGCTAGTGCTTCGGAACAAAGCAGCTTGTGGAACAGACTTGCCTTTGTAAGGGTAAAACAAAGACAAGTATCCAGCCACAGTCGAGGCCATAAGAAAAGCAACAGACAGATACCCCAAAGCAACCGTAGGGTCAGATGGATACTTGCACACAACAACCCCTTTCCCTGTGATTGCAGTTCCAACTGCAGGCTGCGAAAAAGCAGACAGAGAAATTAGATGGTAGGCTGGGAAGTACTTAGATATTCGAGAAAGGGCATTAAAAGACAGGAAGAATATCACATGCCATGCTTTCCCACTTTCTTTTCCTTTTTATTTTAAAGACCGGGGTGACGGATTAGCATTCTCTGCTCTTTGTTTTTTGCATTTTTATGTCCGCAACATATAATAGTTAAAAGAAACCTCAAACATGTGGTTTAAAACCACAAAACGAAACAAGATAAACAACAGTTGCCTCTATGTAGCTATGGGAGAGGGATAGAGAGACACAAAAATAAGTAGCCATATTAAGTTACGAAAGCGATACCAGATAGAACTATTAGACTCCATTTAGAGTCTTAGACAGATGTGAGATGTGGATTTCAAATGACGGGATTTAGTGTTCAATTTCCCGAGCTTTAGTTATGGGTGGCTTGTGAAACTCAAGGGAAAGATGAAATTAACAGAAGAGAGATGAATTTTATTGGGACCCAGTTTCGAATCCATCATGATGACGCTCCGTGTACTCAAGGTCAACATTAACAATAAAATCCAAGTTTAAGCTATTCTTATAGAATAATAACGTCAATTGCCTAATTTGTTATCCACATCTCTCCAACGGAGCTTACGAGCTTTGTCTACACATTTAACGAGTGTCAAGAAAAATCACCTTTATCATAACTAAATAAACTAAACTGCTGCACTACCCACAGTTTTTATCATATCAACTGACTTGAAAAATGACGAGCAACAAAGCATTTACTTATGAAGACTTTTGTTGGGAATTGGTATTGCATTTAACACAGATATACGAGCAAATGGGACATTATAAAACTGAAGACAGAGAAGCACATTAAGTTTTCCATACAGGTACGGACAGCGTTCAAAAAGTCGGCCGCCTAGGCGCTAGCTCATAGCGGCCAACTAGTCAACGCCCCTTTTCCACCTGACTAGTGCCTAGCAATTTTTAGAACATTGGATACAGAAACAAAAGAAGGCAATAACGATGAGGAAAGCTTTCAATAGAAAATAATCAAGTTGTCATCTTGTTTGGAGCAGAAAATAACCTTCTTGTTTTCAGCAACAACTCCAAAAATGAAGGACAATGCGCCAAAAGTTGCTACAATCAAAGACATCTGTTTGGTAGTAAATGCCATTGCACCCACTTAGTCTCAGCCTGCAAATTAAGCCATGAAAAAATTGGAGATCAGATGGAAAAAAATTACATGGAATTAAAGATTAGAGTTGCAGCAAACTTTTTATGCAGACAAAAACCAAACACAACATAGACATTCCAGTTAATAAATCGATCATTAACTATGACTCATAACAGCACAGCAGAAAAACCACATTGCAAAGCATTTTTTTTTTTTATCAGAACAATAGACTGAGATTTCCTTCACAAGGTGGACTCCACCTGTCTTCTTTTCTTTTTCCATTATTTGAATATTCAATAGGTGTGTGTGCGTGCACACACACTCACACAGTATGTTGTGAACGTAGAATTAGTTGGTGATGGGAAAGTTTTCAAATAATAAATTTGATCATCAGCATATATAATGATACCAAAGCCGCACAACAACATTAGATAAACAAATAAAAAATGGAATATTTCATCAAAGGATATGCAGTGAAAGATCATGTTAACAATCCACCAAATAAGACATTAAACTTATAAGTTATAAAACCCAATTCTAAGCTGTCATAGACTCATAAGATCATATCTCAAGGAAAATACACTACAATTCCAACAGTTTTCACAAGAATAACCTCCGAATAATGGAAGTCCCACCATCAGGTTCCAACCGTTCCTTAAATTTGATGGAGAAAACAAGGGGACTAAAATCGGGTTCCAACCGTTCCTGTAATTGGTACTTCCTCCATCTCAAATTGCTAGTCCGCAATTTTTGGATCAAAAAATAAAAATATACGTTCATAATTTTTCCAATTTCTTTTCACCAAATTAAAGTACTTCACGTGTTCTTCAAATTGGTGTACATTCAAGAAATTTGGCACGGAACTACTATATTTTTTAACCGGAAATTGAGTGACTTTTTGCACAGGACAAGTAATTTGGGACGGGGGAGTATGTTATATTACAAAAAGGGAGAAGTGGAGAACGTTTTTAACCAAATCAAGGGAGAACAAAATTTTCACCAACTTTGAGAAGCTAGCTTTTGAGATACTTGCCAAAACATAATAAAAAATACATTTAATGAAATGTTTAAAAGAGAAATGACTGCAACATTCTATTCATTGATAAAAACTGGTTGAAATGGGTTTTTGAGGGACAAGTCGGAAATTGTGTTAAAAATGATTTGATGAAAAATCATAGTATCAAAATTCAAAACACGCTTTTGACCAAATTTGCACACAACTATGATCTGTGAAAAAGGAATTGGGTCCGGAGGATGGAGGAAATCCTAAATTAACAGTAATCACGAGAAGCCTGAGGAAAAACCTGTTGGTTTCATTGCACATGCAGAGGGACAAACAGAATTCAAACTTAAAAATCATAACCCGTATTAAAATAAAAATACCGAATTTACAAGGAAATCCTTCAAAACCATAACCCATATTAAAATAAAAATACCCAATTTACAAGGAAATTAAAAATAAAAATACCCAATTTACAAGGAGATTAAAAATAAAAATACCCAATTCACAAGGACATTAACAGTAATCACGAGAAGTCTGGGGAAGAATCTATTGGTTTCGTTGCTCATGCAGAGAGAAAAACAGGATTCAAACTTCAAAATCACAACCCATATATTAAAATAAAAACACCCAATTCACAAGGAAAATCAATACAAAAGAGATGAAAGAGCGATACCCAAGATTGATTCTTCAAACGGAGAGAATCGTCGAGACGGGATCTGGGTTCCGGCTCCTTCGCCCTGTGTGTGTGTGTGTGTGTGTGTGGGCGATTGAGTAGTACTCGGTAGTATATCAACGTGTGGAATCTACAAGATATGATGAGCTGTAGTTGCCGTATGCAGACAGGAGTTGTGTTGACTGAGGTAATGGGGCCTGATTTTGCGTTGAAGATATACAATGGGCCTGAATCCAATGGAATCGCGTATGGGTGTATGGGCCCGCTTCGGAATCTTATACAGTTACTTGGGTAATTTCCTTATCTGCCCTTACAGTTACTTGGGCCTGATTTTTTTTTATATAATTTGTTCCTGCTCCGATTTCTTAAAAAGTGAACTTTTAGAAAATGAAGATAATTTCAAGTTCAAAAATTATGTATTTACGCAAATAATTTTTTTATAAATATGGATCTTGTTTCATAGATCTCATTGAGATCTTTTAAACGGTGCAAAAAAAATTGAACTATTATTTTTTATTTTCGTTATATTTGAGTTTAAAATTACATTCTTTTTGAAAAATAAGGTTTAGAAAGAAAATGGAACAGTGTCATCTCATAATCAGCTCCATTGAATAAGGTAAGTGTTTGATTTAACATTTTTTCGATAATTCAAGGGTCTTTCATTTCTTTATTCCGATTTCAGAATCTCAAATTCTGAATGACATTGGAAGAAAATTTATAGAATTTGATTAAAAACTGACAATTATTTGATTGAGCTATTTTTTTTAATGCATAAACGATTATTGTAAAATTATAACGTCTCAGATCATTTATGTAAGACCCATATAGATAATTTGATTAAGCACTTACAATTATTCCATTGAGTTTTTGTTTTAAATGCAATTCAAACTTTCCCTTAAAATATGAACGATTCAAATCATTTTTGTGGAATTCAAGACCGTGGCGCCAGTCTTGGAAAAAATTACTCAATGTCCTTGGGACATTGTCACGTGGTGTTCCAAGGCTTCATTCTGCCACATATTTTGGAATCAATAGGATCCGGCATGTTTGTCTTTCCAGTATGGACGACAGAACACGTGGTACCATGTCTTGATAGTTATAGTTAATGAGTTTTTTTTTGGTAAATTATAGTTAATGAGTTTTTTTTTGGTAAATTATAGTTAATGAGTTTTTTTGGGTAAGTTATAGTTAATGATTTAATATGTCAATAGAAAATTTTATAGGTACGAATTTGACAATAGATTTAGATAATTTCAAATAATTTTTTAAAACCAGATTCATCAATAACAGAGGGCCGAGGGGATCGGTGATTCCTAGTCGTTGCATCGTTGCACCACTTTTGCCTAAATTCACGTGAATTCCTTGTCTTTAGGTTAAAAGTTTTTTTTTTTTTAGGTTAAAAAAATTGAGAGTGACTTTTTTTTTTGGTTTTTATTTAAATTTTTATTGTATTTGTAAGTTTTGAATCAAACTTTTGTGACTTATTAATTCGTCTTGATGAGAGCAATTGAAAAGGTAAAAAAAAAATTATCGAAACTTGTAATTTTTTTAAAAAAGACAAAAATATATTATGTCAAAAAGCTGTCCTTTTATTTTATTTTGTCTTTTTTAAAAAATTTATGAGTTTTAATCAAAATTTTATATTTTTTCGATTTCTCTTGCCAAGACGAATCAATAAGTCACAAAAGTTTGAAGTAAAACTAACAAATGCGAAAAAAATTGAATAAAGATAAAAAAATGTCACTTTAACTTTTTAATCCAAAACCACTCTATTTTTTTTCATGTTTTACCTCCACTCCAAATCCCCAATTTAGTGATATTTTAATTTTAAATTTTTTTAATCGATAGATGTCTAACCTACTCTTAAAGAAATGTGAAAGAAGTACAATTAAGTGGCATATGGGTGGGGCAAGCCCAAATGACATCCACCATCACACTATGCACTTGCGCTTCTAGAGAGACTCGAACCATCACTTTAACACGTTCCATGTGAACGAAGTGAGAAAGTGTCATTGAACTACAAGCCCATTAACACTTAAAGAAATGTGAAAGAAGTACAATTAAGTGGCATATGGGTGGGGCAAGCCCAAAGGACATCCACCATCACACTATGCACTTGCGCTTCTGGAGAGACTCGAACCATCACTTTAACACGTTCCATGTGAACGAAGTGAGAAAGTGTCATTGAACTACAAGCCCGTTGACAGACATTTTTTAATTCAAATACCTATTTTGTTGTATTTGTCAGAGATTTGACCCGACTGATCTCTCAAATGAATATGCCAAATCAAATTAGGTGTACCAAATTTAATTTGATTTGAATCAAAACTTACCCTCTACTATCTATAATTTCTTTTTTGAAGATTTCTGTGATCTAGAAAGAAGATCCCAGTAATGTCCTTTTGACGATCTGAGTTTGATTGTTCCCGTTGTTTTGATTTGATTTGTTCCCGATGTCTTAATTGTTCGTATGAAAATGCTAATTAAAGGTTCTGTTTGGTAAAGTTGCCAAATTTTTATTTTTTGTTTATGAAAAATAAGAAATAATTTTTTGTTTATATATTAAAAAATAAAAACAAAAAACATATTTGGTGACCATAATAGTTTTTGTTTGTTTATTATTTGGGCTGCCGAAAGTATTTTCAAAACAAATGAAAAACGCAATTTTTGTATTTCTAGAATTTCCGTAAACTAGTGGAATTGATTATGTAATTTGTAAACAAAAATAGCAACACAAACATGTTTATGGTACTTGTTTCAAAAAATATTGAAAACAAAAAACTAGAAATAAAAACTTTTCCAAACAGAACCTTAGTAAATCAAAATATTCGAGTCAAAATTGTGATAGTCTAGTTTTTAAAAAACCCATACGATTTGAGCTCATAACTGATAACTCCTTGTGGGGTTTTTTCATATCCCGATCTTAGATTTCGAAGATTTTCTCTTGTTCTCCCTTCACCGCTATCATTCTCCTCCCCAAACCACCATTCGCCGCCCCTCCTCCGCCACTTCCACCATATAGTCCGCCGGAGTGGGAGATTTGGGTTAGTAGATGAAGTTTGCTTCGGTTTCATTACCGGTTTTTCTCTTCTTTTTTTTTCTAGTTCTCTGTGTGGGATTTCTCCCCGTTTGTGGGGCTTCTATCACCTTTGTGTGGGTGTTTCTAGTTGTTTTCTGCAGTGCTCTGTCTACTTGGAGCAGTGGGTTTAGTTGGAGTAGGGTGTCTATGGACTGAGAGTTCTCTCCTGTTTGATTTCTTGATCTCTTGTTTAGGGATGAAGTTTCCTTCTGATGTTCTGGTTCTTGGATCTATAATATTACCTGTTATCATTTTGGCAAAAAAAAAAAAACTGATAACTCTATGAACAATCACGGATACATGAACAATACATGCTCCTTAAGAATGTTGAATTGAAGTCGCCCTATTTGGTATGTCATGTTATTGGCTTATTTGCTTAAAATACGAATGAATCTCGTGAACCAAAAACAAAAATGAATGAAACTGGATACAAATTTGTCTAGATTCATCCAAAATTTAAATAAATAAGCTAACAGGATGGCATACCAAATCATCTACTAATTAACTAATTGTGGCTGGTTTATTAGTTGGCCAGAATTCTTGCATCTCACTAGGAGATCAGGAGTTCGAATTTCTCCACCTACGTGTAAGTGTTCTTCCTGTGGGCTCGATTGGATGCAGGATGATAAAAAAGTACATAGTTGGTTTGGATGATGTATTAAAAAATGAGCATAAAATATTAATATTTAATTTGGATGAGGGATAAAATATGGGGATAAAATTACTTTGTAGTTGAAAAACTCGAAATATTGGAGGTCGAGGGCCTAATTCGCCCTTATTAATTACTAATAGCTAGTCAAAACTCATTAGGAAATAATACCTCAGTCCCAACAGTGACTTGGGATGATTAGTCTGGGTGTCAATTTTATTGCCAAACCAAGTCAAAAGTGTCGCATTAACAGATTAACCCCTCACCCCCTCATTACTTCATCCCCTCCTTCGTCCACCATCCAATCAGGGTCTTAGACGGGTTTTTCCTTTTTATTATTTGTTTCTATTCTATAATCAATTTAAATATTGTATTGGTTGAGTTGTTAGATTTGATTGTTTCGTAAATTCTCAAAATTGATGTAGTTTTTGAGTTTGTTTTGTATTTCATATATGATGTAAATAATTTCTATATTGATTGAAAAACATAATAATTCTAGTAATTAACCATAGTAGAAAATAAGTAGATATGCTTTTATAAAATGTAGTAAAGCTGTATGGCAACCAAGTTCTAAAGTAGTTTCCTTCGCCATTTGCGAACTTTTAGGACAAAATTAAATTTAGTTATTTGTTTGTAAAATTCCAACAATGTGAATGCGAGAAAAAAAGCTCAACATCATTAATTAAGTGGGTCCTGCGGGACCCGCATTGATAAATGATGCAACAGGTTATACATTATCAATTGTATAGACTTACAAAAATTAAATTTCGCGAACGGTTATTAAATTGTGCCCTTACAAATCTATATCTATAAAATAAAACGGTCTTTTGTCTACCCATAAAAGCATGAGCATCCTTCCAACCATTGGATTGCAATTTCAATAGGTTACGGCCGTTGGATTGAATCATTGATTCCAACCTATTTCCCACGCTTGTCTACCCAGCAGTTTTCCTCTTCTCCATCATGTCTCCTCCTCTTCTCCATTGTGTATCCTCTCTTCCTCCATCGTTACTCTCTCTATCTCCCCCGCAAAATCCACCCTTCGGCGCTCCCGGAAAAAAAAAAAAACAGCGCCCACAAAGCTCCTCCACCAGTCAGCCATCCCGCACACCTACCAATCAGCTGTCCACGAAATCGATTTGGTTCTCCCTTTCCAGTATGACTCCCATCATCCTTAGGGTCTTCTTGCAAAAAAAATAATGTGGCCTAAATTGCTGTTTAGGATGAGAATTTTTTTTATGGGAGTCTTACAAGAAAAAAAATTGTTGTTTAGGATGAGAATTTTTTTGCTGTTTAGAAAAAGAAAATCGATTTTGCTGTTTAGGATATAAATTTTTTTGATCTATATATTTTGGTATTTGTCTTTCAAAGATGCTCACTTTGTGTTTGTTAAAATGCATGTTTGACAGAGTGAAAATAGTGGAGAGTGAATTAATTCTTTATGCCCACTTTTGTGTAGCTCTCTTAATTTTTGGATAGATTTTGTGATCCGATACTGCGAGGACAAGCGACATAACGGTAACAACATGTGGAGACATGTTTGGGGAAATGATGGGGACACAGCAAAGTGGATTCAACACTTTTTAAAAAGAATTCCAATTGAGAGTTTATTTGTTGTGGACTTTGTTCCTCTTTCTTTTGAATGGTATTGTTTGATCAAATCAAATAATATTAGGACCAGCACATCCCTTTTTCTAGGTAACAATGTAATCAAATCATTACAGGACCAGCACATTCATTTCCCACGCTCTCTCCCCTATCGCCAAGTGTATGACAAAAACGTGTTGTGCTGTGCCTTCACGCACGGACATGCACCTGTACTGTATTGATAGGCGCGTAAATGTTCACATAAGCGCCCCTTGATTTATCCTTACTAAGTCCGTTTAGATTGTTACTCCGGAGATTAATGCTTGATTTTTGTGTCATAGGTATTTGAAGACTTATCATTTTAATGGACTTTATTATTGCAAAATTGGGTCAACCGATCAACTCCATTGGGGTGATATATGGCCTACCAGGCCAGCATGTGGACTTGGGCTTGCAATCAAGTGTAAGTCAGCAGGACTAAGAAGAGAAACGAAAAGAAAAAGAATTGGCCCATGCCAATATTTCTCGGCAGTGGGCATGGCCCTCATGTTTGGAAAATAAGGCTGTGCTACCGAAGGTCGGTTACGACAACATATATAAAGAGTCGGCTACAGCACTTTAAAGGGGGTATTCGGAAGAGAACAGAGAAGAGGGCAGCGCATATTGGCCAGGATACTTTCCGAACCACGACGCTGCACGTCACAGCTGGAAGCAGTCCATTTACCCATACGTGGTTCCTAGACACGGCAGTCAACAGGAGAATCAGTGCGATGTTCTTCCTTCCGATGTCCGGCTAAACTCGTTTCTAGGGTATAGATGAAACTCGATCTCTGAGTAATAATTTTTATGTTCTGATTTAGTGTTTTTATTATTCGAATCGTGGTTGTATGACTTAAGGATTTATTTGCGGTATTAATTTTCTCTATCAAATCTTGTGTATGATTTTCTAGATTTTCATGCATGTTCATACAACAGTTCTTTATTGTTTTGTGATAGCTGAGTAAGATGAGTTATACTCCGTAAGACGCGCAGTGCTATTAGACGATCCGTGCCATAGAGACGGATCGTACTAGTAAGACGGTTCGTGCTAGGCGGCGATACCCCATGCTATTTGGTAATTCATAAATATCTTTAGGCGATATCGTGAGGGCCCGCGAACCCTAACGATATCTGGATTGATTCGAATAATAGACTTTTATCATCGTATAGAAATTGTTACAACGAGTCGAGTGGATTCGAAACCCTAGATCTTTTCTCTCATAAACTCTCACTTTTTATTGCTTATTTTTATTCAGCTTTAAATATTTTAGAAATCAACAATCAAATCTCTTTTCGAATTAAGTTAGAAATCAATTAAAGCAATCGCAATTTAGCCTTCGTAATCCCTGAGGATGATACTCGGAGTACTTACCGCTATCTTTTAGGTAGTAATAATTATTCTGTTTTATTAATTATTTTTGATACGGAAACGACACGATCAAATTTTGGCGCCGTTGCCGAGGAACCACAGTCTTTGACAAGGGAGAAAAGTAGTACCCGTGTCTTTCGCGTGAAGAAAGTGGATGGAGTTTTATTTTATTTTTACTTCTTGCCTTTATTTATGTTCTTTAGTTGTTTTTCTTGTATATATTTTGTTGTTTTGGAGGCTAACATTTTGCAGGTTGTTCGATCCAAGTTGGGGGGTCTCCCTCTTGCTATAATAGTCTGCTATGTTCCTCCTTTTCGAGGTGATACCTTTCCTCTCTTTTGCGTTTTTGTTCTATCTTTTTATTTTTATACTTTCAATGAGGGCATCGAATGGTTCAAGTTGGGGGGAGGGACTACTTCGTATTTTAAAAATCCAAAAAAAATTAAAAATTTTGAAAAATTAAAAAATAGTGGGACCCTTTTGCATGCGGTTTGAACCAGTTGTGATTATTTGTTGGAAAACTGAGTTGAGGTGTGTTGCCTACCTTAATGATATCTGTTTTTGGCATGGTAGTTCTACTTGCTAGCTTGTCTTAAGAAGTTGATTATGACACTTTGGTTTGGCACTCTTGCACTTCACGTATACTTGGGCTTTGATCACTAGTGAGTTGTGAATTGACTGTTCTTGATGGCTAGATTAGTGGAGACTTATGCCCTAGTGAGCTTTTGTGCCTTATCTTTTTATTGGAGTGGTGTCAAGTAAACTCTTAGTTTGTCATGAAAAAAATCAACTTATTGAGGTCTCATTATTCTTGATTGCTAAGCATTGAAATTTATTGAAAATATCTCTTGGGTTTGTTTTGACATATGGATGATTCACCCTTTGGAGAGGATTATAGGCCGTCTTTGTTATTTGAGCCCGTTCGTTCTTTTGTTTCACATTTATCCCTTGCGAGCCACTTTGAGCCTTTTATGCTTAGTCTTTTCTTGGTTAGCTCCACCTTCCATATTGTTTGGAGAAATACGAAAAACATAGAGGTGTAATTTTTGGATGAATTGTGAAATATTTTGTGCTTGAATTGGTGATACCCCTTTAAAAAAAAGAAACACACAACACAAAAAAGAAAAGAAAAAAAAAAAAGAATGAAAGGGGCACCAATATGTTTGAAAATGAGGAATCATGCTTTATGGTTGGAAAATATTGAAAGGGTAGAAGGAAAGATAAGGTGGAGTTGAAAAAGTGAAAAAATTTGGGCTCACATTGTTAAATTAGCCCTAAGTTGTTTGCCTATTCTCGGACATGTGATATTTTACCCTAACCTTGAACTATTTTTCCTTACCCTGCATTACAACCGAAATTAAAGTCCTATTTGATCCTAGGGGTGATGGAAAGTAGATTGATGGATGAGAGAGAGAGTTCCAATGCTTGGTGTTCCATTCATGAGACCGTGTGTCCACCATATAAAGCGTTCTTTTCGTGTCACAGTGTACGAGTGCTTTGCTTTCATTTATATTACTTCTAACCGCACACTTGAGAGTTCAAAATATGCACCTTTGTTTCGAGTGATTTTTCTTTGTGAGTGCATGACTTGGTAAGAATTGAAGTCGAGACTCGGTCCGGAGAGAGCGGTTAGTCATTACATACTTGTGGTTGAAGCCCATATCACACAAACGCTAAGCCTAGGTGCCATGGTTTATTTTTGGACTTGATAGCGTTTGGAACTATTTGCTGCCTTCTTATATCTTTGTGGTAGCTGCATTCTTTGCTGGATAGATCAATGAATTGCATGGCAAGTTGCGGATTCCATGTGGAAGGGTTCCCTGTGTTTTGTGGGTAATTACTGCTGAAAACCCTCACGAGACTTCACTCGTCCTACCGGGGCCGCCTGGGGGTTTAAAAGAACTACCGGTCTTAATTTGTTTTCTGTAGTTGCATTTGTTTTGGTTTGCTAGGGACTAGCAAAGTGTAAGTTGGGGGGTGTGATAGGCGCGTAAATGTTCACATAAGCGCCCCTTGATTTATCCTTACTAAGTCCATTTATATTGTTACTCCGGAGATTAATGCTTGATTTTTGTGTCATAGGTATTTGAAGGCTTATCATTTTAATGGACTTTATTATTGCAAAATTGGGTCAACCGATCAACTCCATTAGGGTGATATATGGCCTACCAGGCCAGCATGTGGACTTGGGCTTGCAATCAAGTGTAAGTCGGCTGGACTAAGAAGAGAAACGAAAAGAAAAAGAATTGGCCCATGCCAATATTTCTCGGCAGTGGGCATGGCCCTCATGTTTGGAAAATAGGGCTGTGCTACCGAAGGTCGGTTACGACAACATACATAAAGAGTTGGCTACAGCACTTTAAAGGGGGTATTCGGAAGAGAATAGAGAAGAGGGCAGCGCATATTGGCCAAGATACTTTCCGAACCACGACGCTGCACGTCACGGCTGGAAGCAGTCCATTTACCCATACGTGGTTCCTAGACACGGCAGTCAACAGGAGAATCAGTGCGATGTTCTTCCTTCCGATGTCCGGCTAAACTCGTTTCTAGGGTATAGATGAAACTCGATCTCTGAGTAATAATTTTTATGTTCTGATTTAGTGTTTTTATTATTCGAATCGTGGTTGTATGACTTAAGGATTTATTTGCGGTATTAATTTTCTCTATCAAATCTTGTGTATGATTTTCTAGATTTTCATGCACGTTCATACAACAGTTCTTTATTGTTTTGTGATAGCTGAGTAAGATGAGTTATACTCCGTAAGACGCGCAGTGCTATTAGACGATCCGTGCCATAGAGACGGATCGTACTAGTAAGACGGTTCGTGCTAGGCGGCGATACCCCATGCTATTTGGTAATTCATAAATATCTTTAGGCGATATCGTGAGGGCCCGCGAACCCTAACGATATCTGGATTGATTCGAATAATAGACTTTTATCATCGTATAGAAATTGTTACAACGAGTCGAGTGGATTCGAAACCCTAGATCTTTTCTCTCATAAACTCTCACTTTTTATTGCTTATTTTTATTCAGCTTTAAATATTTTAGAAATCAACAATCAAATCTCTTTTCGAATTAAGTTAGAAATCAATTAAAGCAATCGCAATTTAGCCTTCGTAATCACTGAGGATGATACTCGGAGTACTTACCGCTATCTTTTAGGTAGTAATAATTATTCTGTTTTATTAATTATTTTTGATACGGAAACGACACGATCATGTATAAAATAGAACTAGTATTTATGAAGGGGCCTTGTGGAACCCCAATAATAAGAACAAAATATCCTATATATTGTCATTTTGGACCTTAGAAAGGACAAATTTGATAAAGTGTTGAATCATGACTGCATGAACGGATAATTAACATTATTAAAAAGCATAATGACGTTATTGTTATGGGCCCGTGGGCCCCACAACAATGAATAAAACCATTGTATACCATAGAACACAATATGAGACTCGTAAGATACAATTACCATCTAAATGATAGACGACGGTCTCACTTATCAAACTAAAAGAATAATACTTCTAACATGTTTAACAGAACAATACTAGAAAAGTCATAATATGTCTAACTAACTGATCATTGTAAATGAATCAAATAAACTTGAAAAATATATCATGATAAAACTCAAATGTTGTGAATGGAGGTGAATGATATTGATGATTAAAGAAGTGAACTCAAATGATTAGTCTTCAAAAAAAAAAAAACTTTTCTCTCTCCCTCTCTCTCTCTCTCTAGAAAGCGATAAGGGCGACTTACAGGTCGTTTAGATGGAGGGGATTCGAGAGAAGAAAAGAAATTGATGAAATTGGTACTCTCTTCCTTGTTTGGATAGCCAAAAGGGTGAGAAATGGTGAGAGAAGGAGGGGGAGGGTGAGAATGAGGAACCCCTTAAAACCCCAATTTTGTTTCTCACCGATATTGATGAGATTCCGTGAGAAAAGATGCTGGCAGAAGTTCAAATTTTTATGTTTCCAATTTTACCCCTCCTAATTTAGCAAAATTGCATCAACGTTTCATCTTCTCTCATTTCACCTTCCCTCCATTTCTTCCCTCCACTGCTACATACCCTATTTATTCCCTCCACCCGCCATTTTTTCTCCAGCCTTTTTCCCTCCATTGCAAAGAGAGCTCTCACCCTTCTCAGGTTAAACCTCTTTTCTTTTTTGCTTCACTTTTTTTTCCTGATCGGCAATTTTTTTTCCGCAAATTTTTTTAGATCGCCTTTTTGGTTCACTGTTTGTGTTTGTGTATATATCCATATATCTATACATACGCCTATATTCAACAAAGATTCAGTATGTGATTGTGATTGAGTAGTGATTTTTACCTCGACTGTTTTACTATTTTCGATTGACATTCCTCTGTTCGTGTGTGTAAATGTGTGTTTTTGACTGTGTGTGTGGATTTCTCTGCTGGATTCGACTGAAATTGTTCACTTAATTTTTTGGTTGCTTTTCTTAACTTTACATGATGGAGTATCGCAAGGAAACTTTGGAGTACATGATGTTTGATGCCCAACAGAATTTCTAACTGAGCTACGGAGGACATAACCTTGGTGATAATCTAGTAATTGAGACAGTTTACGTTGAAATATTGCAAGTATTTTGTGGAAACATTGCAAGTATTTTGTGGAAACATCGCAAGTATTTTGTGGAATTTTTTTGACTGTTTTGTGGCAACTAGTTTATCTCTACTGAGGTCTGGGGTAATTGCAGACATTATATCAGAGCTTACTTGTGTTATCCTTGGTGATACCAGGATTTTTTGTGGTATCCAATTATATTAGAGCTTGCTCCAGTACTTTTGCTCCTATGTAGTATTGTTGCTTGTTTGTGCCTTATCTTAAAGCAGCTGGTTGTTCGTTGTTACATTTTCACTTTGGTGGAGTGAGAGCAGTGGAAGAGCAATCACCATTTTTGCCTTGCAAAGAAGCAAGGAAGTCGTATTTGAAAAGAAAGGTTATATTGGGAAAATTTTATATGGCACTCTCTTTTCTTTTCTCCCATATTGTCCAGCCAAATAAGATTGGTGTGAAATGATGAGAAACCATTCTCTTTTCTATTTGTCCATCCAAATGAGACGGTGAGAAACCACACTCCTTTCTTTTCTTTTCTCACTAGTAAGGGAGAACACACCTCTTTCTTTTCTTTTCTCACCCCTCCATCCAAAGGGGCTGTTAGGGTTTTTGCTGCTTTGGGGAGGCACCATCTCTCCCCTCTTCCCTCCCGGGCGATTGTCCTCTCTCCTTCTCCTCTGTCTATCCCTTCCGCCCTCCCTCTATTCCTTCCCTCTTCTCCCCTTTCATTTCTCCTTTTCACCTTCTTTTCTTTTCTCTTTTTCTTATTCACAAACTTGATTGGCAATGGCAATGGCAATGAGATTGTGGCGGCAGCAGCTTTTGGTTGACGATGCTAGTGTTATGGATCTCAACATCCGTTTACACATTTTGCCACAAGATACCGATAATGAAGTTTAAGGTTTTTATTTAGTTAGACTTCTTTCGACGCCTCAACTCGAATCCTCAACCTCTTTTATCTTACTTCACATATATATACTAATAATGTGTAGTTCGTGTGTCAACTCTCCACAAATTCTCTCTGTTATACCCCGTCTAATCTAGTATTGAGAGGGCATCGATTGAATTGTAATGTTGAAAGGGGACGAAATGCTGCCTAAGTTGGAACCAACCAGTGTTCATCAATAAAACCCCCTTTTCTATCCAAATCCATTTCACTACTCCAACAAAAAAGGGAAAATATTATGAACCCATCAGAGAAAGTTTGCAAAGCTGTGTCAACAGAAATATAGTTTTATTTAAAAAAAATCTTTTTGAGTGTGTTGCCAATCACATTGCGAAATACACAGGAATTTATTCTTACCTAAGATTATACATTAGCTATGACAAAGTAATGCCGAATCAAATTTATCTTGGTCATGAAACATGGATTGCATTTTTGCAATCACACTGCTGGTAGATACAGATTATGGCTGACACCAAACTTGAGTTCGAAAAGCAGAAGCAGATTTCGAACTTGATTCATTCCAGGGTTTGGAGACTTTGGACTCCGGAGTCATCTCCTCGGTTTGCTTTTCTTTTTTCTTTTTGGTCAAACGGAAATAGATGCATTAATTTAGACGATCAAAGACGTCATCAAGTTAGATACATGGTATACAAAGAGAGTTCAAAAAGGCTACAAATGTCCTTGGTTTGCTTTTCGCCCCCTGAAATCTCAATAGAAACAGACACCAACTAGGCATACTGATGGCCACGCGGGGTCCAGAGTAGATCCCGCACGAATGATTCGAGTCATTCAATAATTTTAAAAAACAAAACCAAGTGGGACTTTGAAAAATCATATCAATCCAATATGTGTAGGAGCCTATATGTCAATTGTACGAGAAACTCTCATATACTTCCTCCATCCCTACATAAATGTCTGGACCGTAAACCTAGGCCTCTAAAAAAATGCATTTTATTCGTTAAAAAATTCAAATTTTTTTCAAAAATCAATAGATATCAATGAGATCTTTCAAGTTATGAAAAAAGTTTCAATTATTTTAACGGAAAAAAAAAATGCATATTTTTAAAGACCTAAGTTTACAACTGAACATTTATTTAGGGACGAAGTATATGATAGACATACACAGACATCCAAACATTCTCGTTCAGTTCCATGAAGTGAATATCAGCACCACCAAAATGACGAGGATGAAGAAACAGAGTATTTTTTCCGACAAAAAAAAAAAAAGAATATTTGTACCAAATCTTGTTCGATACACAAGAACCGAGGTTTAATTCTCGAAAGGCTTATCAAAAAATATTCGAATCTGGAACTGTACTCCGCCGCAACCATTTTACGTTGCTCCAACCAATTAGAGGCCACGCTACAAGCAGATAAATAGTCTAGTGGAGCGCCCGCATCTTTAGACTCAAATATGTAACGAAGCGATCCAGTGAATGCAAATACAAAACAAATTGATACACTGCCAGAATTTAAGAGCATTGTAGGCCAATGTCCACGCACATTTTGGCTTTTCCGGTGGATAGAATGGAACTAACTATAAACTGTTGAGAGGTTACTGCTCATTTCCACTAAAAAATTGGGTAAGAAGGCCTGACTAATACACAAGCAAATATATTGTACAAATGGTAATATACAGGAGGCACATTTATGCTCAAAAAGTATGAGTGCTCGTGTTGAGCTATCATAGGACTCCTCGTCTGCAAAAGTGAAGGGTCATCTTTTCAGTTTGGCGATTATTATGAGATCAAGTGACGATTCTTTACTCCACGCATTAGGTAAGCAGCTACAGATGTTTTAAGATTCATTCTCATACGTCTGGCTCGTCACTGGTAGAAAAGAACCAAAAATATACCTACAAATACCAGGTAGTCCAAAATTTGTTAACGCACCATATCATCCAGCAGATTGATGCTTCCGAAGGTAGTCCCTGGATCTTATATCAGCCTACAATTCAAATAACAAATGGGATTAGGAATAAACATATATCTTCAACATCACAGCAAGAGAAATCGACTTTCGTGCACAAAACTGACCGATTCTAATGGATACGGATCACTAACGGAAAAAATAACCTTGTTGAAGATTCACAGTAGACATGGAGGCAGAAATTGTTTTCAAAAATTTCAGGTGTTATACACGATCTTCAGATCTCATCGAGGTAATAATAGAATGTTATCCCATTTACGATGAATTTGATACAAAATTTTGGGATACTCCAGAATGCCATCATTGATGTCACCAATCAGTTTTCTGTGAAGGAATGTCCATAACCATTGGTGCTGTCACAATGCACATATAGGTTACTTTTCCATGGGCTAAAACAAAAACATGCCCTTCACCTGAGCCTAAACGTTCTAGAGCATTGGCAGTAGAATAAAATCAGATACCCCCAACGTTGATTGGTTAATGAAATAACTGTGCCAACTTCATCTGCAAATAGCGGTCCAAAATATATGCATCATAAAACAAGGGTTGTTCTAAGAGTCCTTAGCACAACTATTTTGTGGTCGACATGCAACAGACAGAAGCATTGGCAGTAGAAGAAAATCAGATACCCCCAATGTTGACAACTAGTTTGTACCTAGCTTCCACTATTGGCTTTAATACATCATCCAATTGGAAACAGTACCAAGGGGAATTTTTCAAGGTTACAAGAAGTACAAAATCCTACCTGCCTGATAGGCTCTGGAACGCGATATTTGCTAGTCATTCGAGCAATTTTAACAGCAGTAGCAAGAGATACACGGTGACCAACTGAGATGTAAATGGGTTTAAATGACCCCGGATTAGACCTCATTGCCTGCATAAGTTTTATTAAGAATTGCATTACTGCTTATAATGTTTGGAACTTAAATAACAAAAAAGATGGTATACAAACAAGAAACCCTAGCAGCAAGGTATACAACTACTCATATTCGAATGCTGCATCCTATGCGGGAGTTTTTTGTAACTACCATCAAGGACCTTTTGTGGCAACTCTAATCAGCAAGACTAGAACTAACTTCATAGTATATTGCTATTAATTTCAACATGTCTAATGCCGACACATTTGTACTTTTTCACCTTCTGTGGCATGACCACTCACAGTGAAGTAAACAGGTTACAGAACACTCATCACAGGCACTATAAGTTAAAAATTTGAGCTGGCATGATGCTAAAAATACTGAGGTTGATTTGACTTTTTTTATACTCAAATTGTTAATGTTCAAAAACCACAGACCCAGTAGGGTCCCGATTGATTATCTTGCAATTTAGCCTGCACAACACAATACATGAAACTACACGGAATGATGGAATGATTCTCATTAGTAATTTAGGATACAAGACCTGACTAAAAAGTATCACCATCCTACTTCAACTTGCCTCTATAAACAAGAAAATAAGAAAGAAAAGAGAAAGAAGAATGAAGGTGTCAGCAAGCTCCACCAGAAGCTTCTTGACTGTGTTGGGCCAGTTGGCACAAGAATTGCTGTTTTCACATGCACCTATATCGTTAGCTATGTCCCTATAGACCTTTTATTGATGTATGAAAGGGAGAAACAGTTCACATTAAATCCTTTACCGCTCCCCATGTGCGCCCAGAGTCACCTCTTAAAGTGAGAATATCGTCATGCGTTCCTTTGGTTTCAAGAAGCTGTCTCACTGTAGATTGCGTAAGACCATCAACATGATGCAACTGAAACATGGTAGAACTTGATATAAAGACAAAATAAAAACAAGTTGCACTGCATGAACAAGAAACATGGTCATGGGAGAAATATATTATGCATACATATACATATTTACATGTATATGTATATATTTAGTAATTGACGTACACACACATAAGGTATTATACCGGGTGATTATAAATTGAGGTCCACTCCAGATCTAAATTCCAATAAAATATAGATGCCTAGATGGTGAAAAAGTTAAAACTCACATTCTTTCCTATCCCAATAGTTGGAAGATTTGCCAGAACACCCAGATGACAGGCCAACCCAAAGCCTACACAAGAAACTTTATGGTTTAGAATTATTCGGGGGTTAAAATCCGTCAAAACCGACAAGATAATTTAGTCTGTGTATGCAATTAATTGTGAAGAATAAATGTTACTGAAGTGCCAGGATACACTACTTGTTTGTTGACTTAACGATCTATTTAAGTTGTATTTTGCGAGGGCTGACTAAATGATTAATTGAACCGGTTGGTCAAATGATAAAAGCCTGACTAAGCATTGAAATGGACCTTATAAATACTAGCAGACTCCTTGCTAACCAATACAAAAGGTTAAACATTTTTAGTTTGGTGCCCTTCAAGGAGGTTCTCTAAAAGTATAGTTCGCATCTTCTTCACAACCAAAGACTAATTAATGAATGAGAACTCATTAGCATTCAAATTTGTTACCAAGAATATTTCTCATTCTTAATAACACGTGTTCTACCCCCATTTCTTAAAACGCGATGAATTTAGAACTCGAAAAAGAGTGCAACCAAGTGTTGAATTTACGACACTAGGAAATTCGCCTAGGCACACCTTTCCTAGTGTTCAATTTACAACTTGAAAAAAGAGCTTCCCAACTAAGGATGGCCATGTATGGTGATTTCACTTTGTAGGGGATCATGACTTCAGTTCAGTTCAGTTCAGTTCATATGCATAATACACCACGTCTTATGATGCCAATGTAATCTTGGCCGTTCCCTTCCCTAGACATTTCGAGCATATAAGTGCAGCTCACTACATTTCTTTATGCATTTTCAATCTTGTGAATGGAGGTTCAGAAAATGGATATTACATACATCAGAAGGGGATCAAGACTTTTCCAGTATGACTGAGAACCTAGAGAGTTTGTCCAGTCAAACGAAAGAGAGAATCCAAGTTAATTTTCCTTTTCGAAGAAGTCCACAAAAAAGAAACATTTGCCATAATTGGGCAGAAGAGATTTAGCTGGTACTCTTGAAGAAAATGAAAAACTATAGATACCATTCAACAAAATTGATGAGCAATATGCAAACACTGGAAAGAAAATCCAGCAAAAGGTTTGCCAATGTGGAGGACACTTGCCTCGAGGATGAAGTATTCCATTGCCATCAACCATCAACATCTGCTCACAGTCGAAAACCATGACAATACCGCTATTACTGCTCAGCAGATTGAACGGAAAATAAATACAGAGGAAAACCTAAAGTGCAAAGAACAACTTCTAACTGACATATTACAAAATCTCCTTCAAAATTGGTCTGCTGAAAAGTACTTTAAATTTAGGGGAAAAAACAAATTACCTCCCTGTGATTTGGCTGTTTGGCACTTCACCTACCTGGGTTTTTCTAACGACCGACTTGCCTCCTCGTGATTTGGAGTCAAATGCTATGTGGTTAACTCTGCTAATAGAAGATTTAAAATTACCTTAGGGTGGTTTTGGCTTAATAAGTCAAAATGCCTCTTCTTCTTTTTTGTCTTTATTTAATTTTTTTCCGTATTTGTTAATTTTGCGTCAAACTTTTGTGACTTATTGATTCATCATGTCGAGAGGAATCAGAAACGTAAAAAAAATTGATCGAAACTCATAATGTTTCTAAAAATACAAAAATAAGTCAAAAAAACAGTCTTTTTTACTTATTTTTGTCTTTATTCAAAAAAAATTGAGTTTCGATCATAATTTTTTATTTTTCCGATTCCTTTCGTTGAGACGAATCAATAAAAAATTACTTAACTTATTATGCCAAAATCACCCTTAATGTCCCCATCTTTTCTTGGCTATTCTTCTCCTATTTTTGTCCCTCCTATCTATGTAAGTTCAACTATGCATACTGTAATCCCTTGTAAGTCAAGAAGACACATATTAGTAACTATGTAAGTTTAACTATGCATACTTTTCAGTTTTCTAATTTCTATCTTTTTCTAAAAAAAGAAAAAAAAGCACCAACCCTGATACTTGCATTCTTGTAGCTCAAAACAAATAAGGTCATCAATGGCATGACCACACACAGCACTCAAAATCCCTCATTTCTACTCCCCAAACTGCCACTACTTCCCTCCCTCGGCAGTTATATTGGGGATGCAATTCTGAAAATCCAGTGAAACCTAATGCATATATGAAAGCAAACAAAATTGAGTCGTGAGAACTGGTATTTTGTCCAGCATTGCAGCTTTGTTTTTGTCAGAAGGCATAGTAGAGGTTCCCCTTTGTAGGTTTTTTGAAGTCTACCACCAGTCTTTCTCCCACATCCACAATACATGGGCAAAAACCTTAAATCAAGTGTTTCCCCAACCCCATGTTGCTTGAAGAAGACATGTGGCAAAGCTAAATTAAAATCAACAAAATAAAATTGTACACTCGAAAAAAATAGGAAACAGTAGAATGGTTAAGTGGGAGAGAAAATATCCTAGAGGAGTTGCTTGGCTTCTACAGGTGCTATTGGAACTTGGAAGTGAATGTAAGGGTTAGCATTTTATAAACCATGGGAGGGGCATTGAGCACATTCAGTCAGAAGTATCATTTGAAGGGAAAACTATTTTTACTCCCACAGACGTGCAGTAAGCATGTAGCACACGCACAGTTAATGTGGATGGAAAAGCTAAAGGAACGTCACTACAAAACAATAGGGAGGCAAGTCAGTCACTACAAAAATGCAGGGAGGTGAAGTGCCATGGGAGCAAACTACAGGGAGGTTATCTGCATTTTGTCTTTAAATTTAATTCAAACTGCATTGTGAAGGGAAGAATTCAGCAGAGCTAAGTTAGTACACTCTAAAGCTTCAAGTGACTAATCAAAACAAACTGATCAAATGAAACCCCAGGGACATTCACATGATTCCACTACATCAAAGAAAAGACAATAAGCGGATCAAAAAAAGAAAAAGAAAAGAAAAGACAATAAGCACCTGGGGATAGAAAGGATGATCACAAGTCTTCATTTTCTCCAAAAGTTGTAGAAGGATTGGTACCTAAGATGAAGATTGAAGAGAGCAATTGAATTCATAAGAAAACAAAAACCGCTCCTCACTTGTATAATTGTTCAACAAAACTAACAGCCAGAATTATCAGATAAATAAATTTACCTAACTGTCGCAATTTGGTAACTTTACTACTAAGATATTATACTCTGCATCATGCGTTTAAACCGATTCTCCGTGTAGCTTGGTATCCTTGTATTAGCAACCTAGTTTCCAAATCTAAGGCCTTGTTTAGTATTGCTTTTTTGTTTTGCTATTTACTCGCGCTTTCAGAAAATTTATAAACTTATTTTGGCAAGCCATTTTCAAAACCTGTTTGCGAAAGAATTTTTTCAACAATTCCTCCACGAAAGCACCAAAAAATAGTTCTGCTCAGAACTGTACAATATACCAAAACTGATTGGTATTTCTAGTTCAAACCTAGTTTCTAAAAACTACTACACAATATTACATTCTAGAAAGATAACCAAACATGCCCAATGGATCGTCGCCTCATTGGTGTCACAAGTAAAGGACCAATAAATTATTGGAGGACCTCCATCAAAGTTATGACAGAAATACACTTTTTGTATCATTAATGGAAGGCACAAAGATGGGGGGGGGGGGGGGGGGGGGGGGGGGAGGTGGAAGAAATTTATGCTACTTGGTTGGTCCCTATTTGCTTGATGTGGCCTCTTTGATGAGAGAGGAGCTGGCCACAGTTTAATGGCCAATTACCTCAATTCTCTTTCAAGCATTTTACTGATATGGTTACATTTTTTATGCACGTGTAGTATGGAGCCTTTTTGTGTATTCTCTTAATGCCTTCTTGGAATAGTAAATTTTTTGAACTAATGGAAAAAAAGCCCGTGGACATAAAAATTAGTAAACTACCTTAATATGTGAGCTAGCACCTAACATACAGAAAATATCCGGAAAATGGGAGAAAGAAAGCAACGATACATTTTGGTAGGGCTGATAAAAGAACCAAGCTACTCAAGTTCAAGCTCGTGATCGTTCATTAAAAAGCTCATTAAGCTCTCAATCCAAGCTTGAACAAACTACTACTTTGCACGTTCGGCTTATTATTTGTAAAAAAATTAAAGCTACTAGAGACCGGCTGATTAAAGCTCGTTCAAGATCGACTCGTTTGATAAACAAGCCGAGCTTGAACATGTTTCAAAGCTCGCTAAGTATTCAAACCAAGCTTGAACAACTAATTGCGTGTTTATCACCACTGCATTTTGGGGATCAAACAGATTTAATAAATAAAAGAGGGGAAGGGTTTTACCTCTCTGAATGCAAGAAAGCCAGGAACATATGGGATATGGAGGGTAACAGCAGAGTAATCCTCATACACAACTTCAAGAGTCTGAAGATCCAAAACAACGAGCGTGCCACAAGCAACGGATGGGTCATCCTTTGCGAAGCTAATGTCAACCCCACCCACGTACTTCAATACTTCACACTCCCCTCCTCCTCCTACTAAGGTGGTCGCGGCCGCGGTGGTTGTCGGCAATTGCCATCTGAAATCATCTTCTGTGACTAATCTTGTCTTCAGTGAATCTTGAGCCCTAAATGAAATTTGTATTCTTACGTCGTTTGTGCAAGCCTTGGGAATGAAGTACAAATTGAAGACTGTGAAAAAAAACCCATGAATGATGTACATACTCGACCCAACTGTTTTGAATCTCTGCGCTAGATGATGCTTCCTTCGAATCGCCTGTGTCTCTCTCCAATGTCTCCATTGCCTACACCTTCTGGTTAAGTCAAACGGTTGACCTTACAAAGAGTTATTTCAGGCCATCGGTATAATCAAAAGCGAATTGTTTTTAAAGTTAACAATATTTGTGCAAAAGGTAGCTCACAACTAGGGCTGCAAATGAGCTGAGCCGAGCCGAGTTTAAGAGTGTTCGAGCTCGGCTCGCCAAAAATTTAGTTGGCTCGAGCTCGTGACGAGCTGCAGAACTCGAGCTCAAGCTCGGCTCGAAAAGTATTTACAGAGCTCGAGCTCGGCTCGTTTATGAAACAAATATATATAAATATATATATAAATAAATATATATATATATATATATATATATATACACACACTCAAGAGTTAACTCAAAGATATTTTAGATACTCTTCTACAAAGTTATTAGAGTTCTGAATATACTCTTCTATCCCAGTTAATTGTTGAGTATCAATCTACTCCAGCTTCCTTTGTAAACCGGTAAACCATTCATGTACTGTTTTAATTCAGCAATTGAATTACAGTTCCAGTAATAGTAATTACTTTTGTTCATACTTTGTTCATTTTATTCTATACTCAGTTATATAACTGCACTATTCATCCGAATTACTATTTATTACTGTTCATAGTACTATTCACCCACAGATTTACTATTCATAATTGATTCCTTTTTAATTAAACGTATCATTCAACTTTTGCTTTTACTATTGTTGATTAACTGATTTTTTTAGTCACTTTCTATAAATATCTCAGTCACCTCCTCCTTTTGGATCACCCCCCACTCTGTATCTCTCCCCTACTCTGATAATACCCATGTTCCTCTATTGTGTCTGTGCTTCCGCCCCCTTTTGGTATCAAAGCCAAGTAGGAAATTGTTGAAGGATTAACCCTGAGTAAACTGTAAGTTGATTTGTTCCTCTTGATTTTTCGTTTAGTTCTTATATTCCTGCTGTATTTTAAATTGGTAGATTAATTCTAGTTGCCTTCAGTCGAGCACCTTGCACTGGCCACCCACTTTGAGCCACCCTGTAGTAATCCGTAAAAGTCCCCGTGAGTAAGTCCCAGGTGGGCAGTTAGGGGTTGGGAAAAAACTTAGGGTATGTGTTCAGTAGGCTATGGGTATGTGTTAAGTGGGGTATGTCTTTATCATGGTAATTTAGGATTAAAATACTAAAAGAGAAGATTTTAGGAATAAATTACTAAAAGAAGAATCTTTAGGAATAAACACAATGAACAGATTATTCAAGTGTAGTTCTTCAGCCAGTTCTTCAATGGCTAATTTATCTGAGTTGTCGGACATAGTCAACCAAAACGAACATGAGTATCAAGATCTAGATACAGGATTAACTAATTGGAATATTCCCAAAATCCCAGTAAAAGAGATTTACAAGTCAAGTTTCCTTGATGATACTTTTCGTACGGATCAAGTATCAAAAACTGCAGAACATGTTTATGCTATTACTAAACAAGAAGAACGATGTTCTCTTCTCAATCAACAATCAATTAAAAGACATCTCGAAAGAGGATATAAATATATTCATGTAGGATTAATACAAGTAGCTATTAAACCACTTACAAGAAAATGATTAAATTCCTCAGTATTACTGTCTCTAAGAGATAGCAGATTCATAGTCTATAGTGATAGTTTGTTAGGATTAATGGAGTCAAGCCTACATAATGGTCCAGTCTACTCCAACTGTTACCTCGATTTACCCCTTAGTTTAAATGACAAGAATATTTTAAAAGCATTAACTTTAAATATCCAAACTGCTGGCGCAATCACTCAAATGCTTGAAGGAAGTCAGTCCATTGCATTAATCTACCGTCTTTATTACAAATGTATGAAAACTAATTTAAATATTCACGCATTAGTCAAAAGTCCAAAAGACAAAACTGTCCTTATTCAAAGTAGTACAAATGCCAATATTCAAGTACCCAAAACCATTTCTTGGAATGACATTCAGTTACCAGCTAGTTGGCTTAGTGAAAATGAGAGTTTCCCACAGAAACTCCAGAATGACACGATTGATCTAGATTATATTCAACAATACCTAGATGGTACGGTTAGGATAAGTTTTGATCAACAAATAACAAACCCTCCTCTGAGAATCAAAGAATTAAGTCGGTCAAATAGCTCAGTTACTATTGACAGATCAGTCACCAAGCCTAGGAAAGACAAAAATTTGCTTGACCCTAACATTAAACTAAAAGGTGTTGAGTCAAGCTCACAAATTAGTAAACCCTGTTATTCTACCCAGTCAAAATTTGAAGATGAAGACACCTCCCAAAGGTCTCCAACTCAAACAGATTTTGAAGAAATAGTTGACCAAAGTTTACTCGTTTTACATAAAAATTTTGAAATTAATTTTGATAAATTATACAAAAAATTTAAGTCTAAGAGAAATAAACAAAAAAGGAAAGACTATGCTACTAAATATTCACAATCTAGACAAACAAAGATAATTGCTCAATGGGAGAATTTCATGAACGAAATAAGAACCGAAATCTATTTTTTTCATTACCTAGAAAAATATTACAAAAAAGTTAATACAGTTACAACAGTCACAAAGAAAACAACGAATTGTATTCCCCATAGCACCCCTGGTCAATCCCCTACTAAAATAAAATCAAATCAAACTATTAAACAAACTACTGTACCAAATCTCAGACAAGAAGTTAATCTTATTAAAAAAGAAATTACCAAATTAAAAGAATCTGACAATCAGTTAAAGGCTCAGAATGAAGAAGATACTAATTACCAGGATTGCTACCAAAAATGGTATACTAAAGTTAAATTAGTAGTACATGATTTCCAAATAGAAGTTAGTGCTCTTATTGACACAGGAGCAGACCTTAATTGTATACAAGAAGGTTTGGTTCCTACTATGTATTTTCACAAAACAACTGAACAATTGAGTTCTGTAAATGGTAGTAAAATGTAAATTAATTATAAATTACCCAAAGTACATATTTGTCAAGATGAAGTTTGCTTTAGAACTTCTTTTGTGTTAGTCCAAGACTTAACTGATAGGGTGATTTTAGGAACACCTTTTATTTGTTTACTTTATCCTTTCACAACTAATCATGAAGGAATTACCACTAAACCTTTTGATCAACAAGTATTGTTTAAATTTTTAACGAAACCAGAATTTCGTGAATTAAAGCAAATTAAAAACTACCCTGTACCTTCTTTAGATCAGAAAGAAAATCAACTAAGATTCCTACAGAATAAAATCAGATATAAATTAGTTGAACAACACCTTACTGATACAAATCTTATTCAACAAATTGAAAAATTCAAAGAAAAATTAGTAAAAGAAGTTTGTTCTAGCCTCCCTAGTGACTTTTGGCATCGGAAAAAACATATAGTAACTCTACCATATGTAAAAGAATTTAATGAAAATCAGATCCCTACAAAATCTAGACCTATTCAAATGAACCCTGAAGTAATGGAAACCTGTAAGAAAGAAATTAATGAATTACTAAGTAATAACATCATTCAAAAAAGTAAATCACCATGGTCATGTCCAGCTTTCTATGTCAATAAAAATGCAGAAAAAGAAAGAGGTGTACCACGACTAGTTATTAATTACAAATCATTAAATGAAGTACTAGAATGGATCAGATACCCAATACCTAATAAAAAAGATTTAATCAACCGATTAAGCAATGCAGTAATCTTCTCAAAGTTTGATTTAAAAAGTGGATTTTGGCAGATCAAGTTACATCCCAATGATAGGTACAAAATAGCATTTACTACACCTTTTGGACATTACGAATGGAATGTAATGCCTTTTGGATTAAAAAATGCACTAAGTGAATTCCAAAATATCATGAATGAAATATTTAACCCATTCAGTCAATTCATCCTTGTTTACATAGATGATGTTCTCATCTTTTCCAATTCTATTGATGAACATTGGAAACACTTAAATACATTTGTCAATACCATTAAAAATAATGGTTTAGTCATATCTGCCCCTAAAATTAAATTATTTCAAACTAAAATAAGGTTTTTAGGATACGACATTCATCAGTCTACCATAGTACCAATTAGTAGAGCAATTCAATTTGCTGATAAATTTCCTGATGAAATTACTGACAAAAATCAATTACAAAGATTTTTAGGATCTTTAAATTACATAGCAGAATTCTATAAAGATCTTAGGAAGACATGTCAACCACTATTTGAAAGATTAAAAGACAAATTCCCTCCTTGGTCATCTCTACACACTTCCATAGTCCAGCAAGTCAAAAAATATGTTAAGACATTACCATGTCTAGGTATTCCTACAGTCAATTCTTTTAAAGTTATCCAAACTGATGCCTCAGATATTGATTATGGTGGCATCCTCCTCCAAAAAGTCAATCCTAGTACCCCTGAACAAATTGTTCGCTTTCATTCTGGTCTTTGGAATAAAGCACAAGGCAATTATAGTACTATTAAAAAAGAAATTTTAGCACTAGTCTTATGTATTTCCAAATTTCAAGATGATATATTAAACCAAAAGTTTTTAGTCAAAATTGATTGTAAAAGTGCAAAATATGTTCTGGAACAAGATGTTAAGAACATAGCTAGTAAACAGATCTTTGCCAGATGGCAGTCAATTTTAAGTATTTTTGATTTTGATATTGAATATATTAAGGGAGACCAAAATTCTATCCTTGATTTTCTCACTAGAGAATTTTTATTTAACAAATAATAATAGTATCTCATTCATCAAAAAGTACTTCTCAGCTATTTAAAGCCATTTTCTAGCAGCATTCATTATTCATCATACTTACAAACAACCCAAATTTAGTCTTACAATGACAGACAAAAGCAAGAATCCAGCTTTACCTACAAAAAATCAGCTTGCACTTCCTCCAGCAGATTGCGGCAACAGGTACCAAGTTCTTGGGCAAATCCCCAAGACCAGTTACAGTTCTGCGCTTGCATACACTCCTTCCTCTAGTCACACTATTATACCATCCATAATGAATCCCTTTTCTTCAAACCAGTCCATCCAACTAAGTCAACTAAAATTCACTTACCCAGCAAGCACCACTGAATATGTTCTCAAACCAGTTGCAACCAATTTATTTTCTATTGAACCAGTCCACAAAAATATTCACAGCCCCCTCGAATTAGTCAAAGCCTTTTTTCTTCCAGGTTGGCATTTCATTCCTGCTCACCCAGATAAAACCCTTTTTTTTTACAAAGACATTCTTCTCCACCACAAGTCAATTGTAATCAAACCTATTACTGATAGAGTCAATCCAAATAAAGTCATTTACCATTCTCTCTACATCCACAATATAGTCAGTCTTGATGAATGGGGACACCCATCTTTGCTCAGAAATCTTCCTGGTCACCCAATTCAATATAATTACTATGATTATATTGATTCTTGGTTCAAAGTCATCCTCCATGAAAATGAATCATTTACCCACTCCTGGTTTTTCTCATTTGATCACAAATTCAAATCAGTAATTCCATCTTGGTTCTCCAGATGGTGGCACCAAAATGGAGCCATTCCTGAATTATTACCAATTGAACTTATGGATTAAGTCAATTATATTTCCACTTTATACCCAACCAACCATCACACTGGTCAATTTCCTATTCTCCTACTATTCATGGCAAAATACAAGGTACCATGGATCTTCAAATGGAGATACAGCATCAATAATAAAACAGTTACTCGCCAGTATTTGGTAAAATGGTGGAGTGCATACAAGCATCACCGCATCATTGAACAAGTCAAAGAATTCCCAGTCAAAGTCCCAACTCCAGTCAAAGCTCCAATTCCAATTACACAGGTTCACCCGAATAAACAGAAGCCAGTTCTTCCTGAACCAAGTTCACCGACATTTTCTACAATTAGACTTGGAAGTCCAACTCTAAGTTCTCTCGTACAGTCAAAATCCAAGTCAAAAACCAAGTGCTCACAGTTATTGATGTTAGCTCAACAATTAATTGCTCAAGCCAGTCAAGAAGAAGAAGACAATTCATCTGAAGAATCAGCCACAGCAACATCTTGCAAAAACCCATATGGGTCTGCTTTTCAAGATGCTCAAGACCCATTTGCCTAAACATAATGGCATAGTCAATTATTCAACAGTCAATTATTGCCCACCGAAAGCATCAATAGTCAGCAGCCAATTATTCCTTATTGGCCATTCTCCACCAACTGTCAACAGTCAACAATTGCTTTTGGCCATCTGCACCGAAAGTAGCAACAGTCATCAATTATTTCTACTTTTGGTCCCACCAGCACCGAAAGCAGTCACCTACTTTAGTCATCATTTCTCCACCGAAAGGGAAAAAATCACATGCTAGTACTATTTGTAATACTCGGGACCTTAGTCTATAAAAGGATCCAAGAGTAATGTAGTCGACAGAGGCAATTAGAGGCAAATTAGTTGCATACTTGCTCTCAAGAGTTAACCCAGAGATATTTTAGATACTCTTCTACAAAGTTATTAGAGTTCTGAATATACTCTTCTATCCCAGTTAATTGCTGAGTATCAATCTACTCCAGCTTCCTTTGTAAACCGGTAAACCATTCATGTACTGTTTTAATTCAGCAATTGAATTACAGTTCCAGTAATAGTAATTACTTTTTGTTCATACTTTGTTCATTTTATTCTATACTTAGTTATATAACTGCATTATTCATCCGAATTATTATTCATTACTGTTCATAGTACTATTCACCCACGGATTTACTATTCATTCTCAGTCAACAATCAATTAAAAGACATCTCGAAAGAGGATATAAATATATTCATGTAGGATTAATACAAGTAGCTATTAAACCACTTACAAGAAAAGGATTAAATTCCTCAGTATTACTGTCTCTAAGAGATAGCAGATTCACAGTCTATAGTGATAGTTTGTTAGGATTAATGGAGTCAAGCCTACATAATGGTCCAGTCTACTTCAACTGTTACAGTACTATTCACCCACGGATTTACTATTCATAATTGATTCCTTTTCAATTAAACGTTTTATTCAACCTTCACCTTTTGCTTTTACTATTGTTGATTAACTGATTGATTTCTTTAAGTCACAGTCAAAAGGGGGCGGAAGCACAGACACAGTAGAGGAACATGGGTATTATCAGAGTAGAGGAGAGATACAGAGTGGGGGGTGATCCAAAAGGAGGAGGTGACTGAGATATTTTATAGGGGCGGAAGCACAGACACAGTAGAGGAACATGGGTATTATCAGAGTAGAGGAGAGATACAGAGTGGGGGGTGATCCAAAAGGAGGAGGTGACTGAGATATTTTATAGAAAGTGACTTAAAGAAATCAATCAGTTAATCAACAATAGTAAAAGCAAAAGGTGAAGGTTGAATAAAACGTTTAATTGAAAAGGAATCAATTATGAATAGTAAATCCGTGGGTGAATAGTACTGTGAACAGTAATGAATAGTAATTCGGATGAATAGTGCAATTACTAGAACTTGTAATTGAGTATAGAATAACTTAAAAAGTATGCACCAAATGTAATTACTGGAACTGTAATTCAATTGCTGAATTTAAACAGTACATGAATGGGTTACCGGTTTACAAAGGAAGCTGGAGTAGATTGATACTCAGCAATTAACTAGGATAGAAGAGTATATTCAGAACTCTAATAACTTTGTAGAAGAGTATCTAAAATATCTCTGGGTTAACTCTTGAGAGCAAGTATGCAACTAATTTGCCTCTAATTGCCTCTGTCGACTACATTACTCTTGGATCCTTTTATAGACTAAGGACCCGAGTATTACAAATAGTACTAGCATGTGACTTTTTCCCTTTCGGTGGAAAGTAGGTGACTGCTTTCGGTGCTGGTGGGACCAAAAGTAAAAATAATTGATGACTGTTGCTGCTTTCGGTGCAGATGGCCAAAAGCAATTGTTGACTGTTGATAGTTGGTGGAGAACGGCCAATAAGGAATAATTGGATGCTGACTAGGACTCCATCATGTTGTCCAAATTCTGCAATTCTTCATTGGGAAGATTATCCCAATAATCTTGCCCATCGTCTTCATTATTGATGTCTGGGCCGGATTCGAGATCATCTTCAGACATTGGGTTCATATTGTGATCCCAATAGAATTTGTAGTCTTTGACTAGATTTTGGAATTTTGTATAAAAAATGAATGGAATTTCTTGGAGAGGATCAGTGGACTTGATTTTTTGAATAAGGTCTTCACAAATTAAATGGTACTTGCCTTCTTGGAAATAATCTTCATTTCCAAGATTGCTTGCAATTGACTTGGCCCTGTGATGTCTGATTTGTGCTCTAATAGGAGCAGAACACAGCCACGGGCATTCATCTTCAATAAGATCAATAGGTGCATGTATTCTGCTAAAAGGCCAATTAGTGGAGAGATACATGATATGTTGTGCTAGTATCACATTCCCTGTGTTGGTCCAATCAGGCATTTTACTAGAGATTAGAACTTGGCATTTCATTGCCCTATGTTTATTGAAAACATTGTTGACACGTATGGCTAACTTTCTCGTGACTCGGTCAGTTTGGTCTGGGTTGGTAAAAATGAGTTGCTTAAGAAAACCATGGTCTAATAGGGTCATTGGGCTGATTTGAATGTCTTGGCCTTTGTATGGAAGGACAAGGTCTTGGAAGTGTTGCATATGGATGCAGGCTTGGGGAATGCTAAATATTAACTGGCAGGGACAATCATACCTTTCTAAAGGTATTTCTAAACATAGAGGATTAGTTTTGGGGCAGGTAACTCGGTCTTGGTTTTCATTATAGTGAGTTTCCCAAGTGATTGATAATCCTGGGGTTGGTTGACTGGCTAATTTAGTAAGGGTTTCAAATAGGAATTCTTGAAAATGGTGACCAGATTGCCTGGCCAAATGTTGAATGTGGCTGACTACATCTAATGGTAGGGATTGGGATTGTGGTAAAGCTATGGTTTTGAAAGCTTTTTCTTGAAAAGTTTTAAATACACTTACGCTTTCACCATCATCCAGTAGGGATGACTGCACATGTACACCTTTACTACCATCCAGTGGGGATGATAGTTTTTTCTCTTCTTTTACCAGTGGGGTAAAAGAGGTCTTCTTGGCTTCAATTGACTGATTCTTCAATGCAGTGAGTTCTGCTTTGAGCTGATTATTTTCAGTTGACTGCTAGTAATACCTACAGTTTAAATCAAAATATTTGCAAGCCATTGAATCACAATGCTTACAAGAAAGGAGGTTAGTAGATGAACTAGTGCTGACTAAAGATGGGTTAATTGAAACTCCATCAAGAAAATTAGGGAAAACAACTCCACTAGTTTGCTGATTAAAATAAATACTTAAATAATTTAAGCTGTCTAATAATTTACGGTGATCCCCTCTCGTATTCCAGAGGTTATCTAAAAGACATTGTTGAGTTCCATCCATGCTCTTTAAGTAATTTAGCTTCCTAAATTTTGTGCTTGCTCCTTCAGGGAATACAGGCAGAAGGAGTTTTCCAAAGGGAATTGTTTTCTGTTGACTTTGAGCCATCTGTAAAATAATCAAATGAATCATTAGTAGGATAAATAGAGCAATTTTGCAATTGACTTAATTCATTTTTTTCTGGTGTTGATAAAAATTCAAAAGTGACTTGTTGATCACAAAACATGATGTTGTTACTAGTGACTGTGAATGGATAGAGTAAATAAATGAAGGGCATTCCTAGAATTACTTTGTCAGTTAAATTTTTGACTAAAACAAAAGAGGTTTTGAAACCAATTTTATTTTGGCAAATATTGACTTCGGGTAATTTGTATTTAATTATCATTTTACTTCCATTTGCAGAACTTAATCGTTCAGTTGTTTCTTGATAATATTTAACAGGTATCAAACTTTCTTGAATACAATTTAAATCTGCTCCTGTATCAATGAGAGCAGTAACTTGTAACTTATAATCGCCTATTATTAATTTAATACGGGCATGCCATTTCTGTATGTTTATTTGATTGATTATATTTAATCTGTGACTATTTTGGTTAATGTTTGGGTGGTCAATATCTTGATCACCATTTGGGTCGTCAATATCTTGATTTTGCCTGGGATTTTGGTCTTGACTATCATCTTCGAAGATTTCTTCAGAAGATGAACTGTCTTTCTTTTTTCTGTGGAATTTGTTAGTTAGTGCTGATGTCTGAAGTTGGTTTTTAATCTTTATAATTTCTATTTTAATAAGTTTTATTTCATGCTGTAAATCATGCAGAGTGACTTCTTTATTAATTTTATTAAAACGTTCTATAGTAGCATTGAGGCTTACTGTTGGTTTATTGTATTGGGGTTGTTTCCCTTGTTGTAACAAGAGCTGTTTGAGTTTTTTAATATATTGTTGTTTTAATTCTAAATCATCTATTCTGCTGATTAGATCAATTAATAATTCTTCTTCTGGTAATTCTTTAGTAAGTACATTTAATTTTTTACAACAATTATCAGTACAACCGATTTTAATTTGATCTTCACTTGGACTATCACTAAGGGAATGGTAATCAGAGGATGAACTAATATCTTCTTCATCGTCAGAATTGTCCAGATTTGCAATTCTGAAAATCTCCAAGATATGCTGTTTATCAGTATCAGATATATTAAGTTGACTGATTTTAGCTTGGACTTTACATTCAGTTTTGTAATGTCCCTTTTTACCACAGTTATAACACGTAATGTTACTTTTGTCATCATTCTTCTTTTTATTCTTTTGATTCTTGGGTTTTTCGTAATATTTTTCTTTGGATGATTTGGGTTTACTATTTTTTGAGTATCGGTGACTTTTCTTATTGTAGGTTGGTTTAGTATGATGTTTGGGTTTCCTTCGTGATGGTGCTATTGGCGGTAGACCATATTGTTCACAAAAGTTTCCTAACTCATACTTGGCTTTATTTTTATCTTTTTGGGCTTGTTTACTAATTTTCATATCAATGCACATCTTTAGACCTTCTTTTTGAATGGTACTAATAATGTCACCGTATGTTAATTTATCATATTCAATGACGCCTGTTGGTTGACTAAGAACATCTCTTATTTTGTGAGCAAATAAATTAGGAAGTCCGTTAATAAATTTTTCCTTCCAAAATGATTTTGTACAATCATCTCTAAGCATGACTCTAGATGTAAAAATATCTTTGTACCATCTAAAATCACTTAATGTTGGACAATGCAAATTACTTAGTTGATCATGTATTCTAGAAGTAATATTACTAGGTTGTCCAATAAAATGTTTAATGATGGTATAAATTAAAGTATTTATTCCATCTGGTGCTCCCATTCCAATTTCATTGTCAAAAATTGGGAGACCATTTTCATCCAGTTGGACAGCATGTTTAATTTCTTCTCGTGACTCATGGGTGAGATATTTGTCCCACCATGCTTTTAACATTCCAGTAAAACCAGAAGTTAGTAGATCAACTATTTGTAGTTGATTAAGATCTGTATTACCTAAGTAGCTGTTAGCAGCCATTGACATGTGGTTTAATTTTTTTAATATTTGGTGTTCACTCAAGCCATCAATATTCCATTCATATAATTTATTAGAAGAAACAGAAAATTGATTAGATAGATTATTCTCTTCATATTGTAAATCAGGAGGAGTTGGTCTAGAATACCAATTTTTGGTAAGAGTGGTATGATTAATTGAGAGATTAATAAGACGGTTGATTCCTTGACTGGAGAACTGGTTTTGGAGTTGTGTGATTTCTTCATCAGAAGAAGATTCTTCTTTTTGACTAGAAGTACTAGTGTCATAATTTTTTGTGATCGTAGAAACTTGGGGTGACTCTTGTTCAGATTTAATCGTTAATTTTGTTAGTATGTCATCAATCATTTGAATATTTTGATTCTGGTTGATGTTAATTTTTTCTCTTTTTTCTGGAAGACGTATAAGGGGTACTTCTATTTGTTTACTAGAGGATGGGAAACTGCAAAAAGATCTTTCATCAATTTTGGTTTCTATTTTATCTAATTGATTACCTATGATTTTGAGACATTGATTGGTGTAATTAATTTGTTCAACAATTTGTTTGCATTCTATTCTTTCACTGGGTAATTTGAATGGAGATGCAGTAATAAATGCATTTTTGTAATCACTAATAATGGGTTCTAAGGGAGGATGACTAGAGTTTGTAGTGGTGTTATCTGATTTTCTCCATCTCGTTTTTGTAATGGTGTTGACTTTTTTATAAAATCCTTCTAAGTAATTGAAAAAGTGGCTTTCAGTCCTTGTATTTTTCATGAAATCTTCCCATTGAGTAATTATCTTTGCTTGTCTAGATTGTGAGTATTTATTAGCATGGTCTTTTTTTTTTGTTTATTTTCTTTTGACTTAAATTCTTTGTATAATTTAACAAAATTAATTTCAAAGTCTTTGTGTAAAACAAGTAGAATTGGTTGTGTAGAGTAACTAGGTTTACTAACTTGTGATCTATATTCGTGAGCTTCTTTTACTGGGATTTTGGAAATATTTCAATTAGTTAATCCTGTATCTAGATCTTGATATTTATGTTCGTATTGGTTGACTATGTCCGACAACTCAGATAAATTAGCCATTGAAGAACTGGCTGAAGAACTACACTTGAATAATCTGTTCATTGTGTTTATTCCTAAAGATTCTTCTTTTAGTAATTTATTCCTAAAGTCTTCTCTTTTAGTATTTTAATCCTAAATTACCATGATAAAGACATACCCCACTTAACACATACCCATAGCCTATTGAACACATACCCTAAGTTTTTTCCCAACCCCTAACTGCCCACCTGGGACTTACTCACGGGGACTTTTACGGATTACTACAGGGTGGTTCAAAGTGGGTGGCCAGTGCAAGGTGCTCGACCGAAGGTAACTAGAATTAATTTACCAATTGAAAATACAGCAGGAATAAAAGAACTAAACGAAAGATCAAAAGGGACAAATCAACTTACAGTTTACTCAGTGTTTAATCCTTCAATAATTTCCTACTTGGCTCTGATACCAAAAGGGGGCGGAAGCACAGACACAGTAGAGGAACATGGGTATTATCAGAGTAGGGGAGAGATACAGAGTGGGGGGTGATCCAAAAGGAGGAGGTGACTGAGATATTTATAGAAAGTGACTAAAGAAATCAATCAGTTAATCAACAATAGTAAAAGCAAAAGGTGAAAGTTGAATAAAACGTTTAATTGAAAATGAATCAATTATGAATAGTAAATCCGTGGGTGAATAGTACTATGAACAGTAATGAATAATAATTCGGATGAATAGTGCAGTTATATAACTGAGTATAGAATAAAATGAACAAAGTATGAACAAAAAGTAATTACTATTACTGGAACTGTAATTCAATTGCTGAATTAAAACAGTACATGAATGGTTTACCGGTTTACAAAGGAAGCTGGAGTAGATTGATACTCAGCAATTAACTGGGATAGAAGAGTATATTCAGAACTCTAATAACTTTGTAGAAGAGTATCTAAAATATCTCTGGGTTAACTCTTGAGAGCAAGTATGCAACTAATTTGCCTCTAATTGCCTTTGTCGACTACATTACTCTTGGATCCTTTTATAGACTAAGGTCCCGAGTATTACAAATAGTACTAGCATGTGATTTTTCCTCTTTCGGTGGAAAAATGATGACTAAAGTAGGTGACTGCTTTCGGTGCTGGTGGGACCAAAAGTAGAAATAATTGATGACTGTTGCTGCTTTCGGTGCAGATGGCCAAAAGCAATTATTGACTGTTGAGAGTTGATGGAGAATGGCCAATAAGGAATAATTGGCTGCTGACTATTGATGCTTTCGGTGGGCAATAATTGACTGTTGAATAATTGACTATGCCATTATGTTTAGGCAAATGGGTCTTGAGCATCTTGAAAAGCAGACCCATATGGGTTTTTGCAAGATGTTGCTGTAGCTGATTCTTCAGATGAATTGTCTTCTTCTTCTTGACTGGCTTGAGCAATTAATTGTTGAGCTAACATCAATAACTGTGAGCACTTGGTTTTTGACTTGGATTTTGACTGTACGAGAGAAATTGGAGTTGGACTTCCAAGTCTAATTGTAGAAAATGTCGGTGAACTTGGTTCAGGAAGAACTGGCTTCTGTTTATTCGGGTGAACCTGTGTAATTGGAACTGGAGCTTTGACTGGAGTTGGGACTTTGACTGGGAATTCTTCTTTGACTTGTTCAATGATGCGGTGATGCTTGTATGCACTCCACCATTTTACCAAATACTGGCGAGTAACTGTTTTGTTATTGATGCTGTATCTCCATTTGAAGATCCATGGTACCTTGTATTTTGCCATGAATAGTAGGAGAATAGGAAATTGACCAGCGTGATGGTTGGTTGGGTATAAAGTTGAAAAATAATTGACTTGATCCATAAGTTCAATTGGTAATAATTCAGGAATGGCTCTATTTTGGTGCCACCATCTGGAGAACCAAGATGGAATTACTGATTTGAATTTGTGATCAAATGAGAAAAATCAAGAGTGGGTAAATGATTCATTTTCATGGAGGATGACTTTGAACCAAGAATCAATATAATCATAGTAATTATATTGAATTAGGTGACCAGGAAGATTTCTGAGCAAAGATGGGTGTCCCCATTCATCAAGACTGACTATATTGTGGATGTAGAGAGAATGGTAAATGACTTTATTTGGATTGACTCTATCAGTAATAGGTTTGATTACAATTAACTTGTGGTGGAGAAGAATGTCTTTGTAAAAAAGAAGGGTTTTATCTGGGTGAGCAGGAATGAAATGCCAACCTGGAGGAAAAAAGGCTTTGACTAATTCGAGGGGGCTGTGAATATTTTTGTGGACTGGTTCAATAGAAAATAAATTGGTTGCAACTGGTTTGAGAACATATTCAGTGGTGCTTACTGGGTAAGTAAATTTTGGTTGACTTAGTTGGATGGACTGGTTTGAAGAAAATGGATCCATTGTGGATGGTGTAATAGTGTGACTAGAGGAAGGAGTGTATGCAAGCCCAGAACTGTAACTGGTCTTGGGGATTTGCCCAAGAACTTGGTACCTGTTGCCGCAATCTGCTGGAGAAAGTGCAAGCTGATTTTTTGTAGGTAAAGCTGGATTCTTGCTTTTGTCTGTCATTGTAAGACTAAATTTGGGTTGTTTGTAAGTATGATGAATAATGAATGCTGCTACAAAATGGCTTTAAATAGCTGAGAAGTACTTTTTGATGAATGAGATACTATTATGATTTGTTAAATAAAAATTCTCTGGTGAGAAAATCAGGGATAGAATTTTGGTCTCCCTTAATATATTCAATATCAAAATCAAAAATACTTAAAATTGACTGCCATCTGGCAAAGATCTGTTTACTAGCTATGTTCTTAACATCTTGTTCCAGAACATATTTTGCACTTTTACAATCAATTTTGACTAAAAACTTTTGGTTTAATATATCATCTTGAAATTTGGAAATACATAAGACTAGTGCTAAAATTTCTTTTTTAATAGTACTATAATTGCCTTGTGCTTTATTCCAAAGACCAGAATGAAAGCGAACAATTTGTTCAGGGGAACTAGGATTGACTTTTTGGAGGAGGATGCCACCATAACCAATATCTGAGGCATCAGTTTGGATAACTTTAAAAGAATTGACTGTAGGAATACCTAGACATGGTAATGTCTTAACATATTTTTTAACTTGTTGGACTATGAAAGTGTGTAGAGATGACCAAGGAGGGGGTTTGTCTTTTAATCTTTCAAATAGTGGTTGACATGTCTTCCTAAGATCTTTATAGAATTCTGCTATGTAATTTAAAGATCCTAAAAATCTTTGTAATTGATTTTTGTCAGTAATTTCATCAGGAAATTTATCAGCAAATTGAATTGCTCTACTAATTGGTACTATGGTAAACTGATGAATGTCGTATCCTAAAAATCTTATTTTAGTTTGAAATAATTTAATTTTAGGGGCAGATATGACTAAACCATTATTTTTAATGGTATTGACAAATGTATTTAAGTGTTTCCAATGTTCATCAATAGAATTGAAAAAGATGAGAACATCATCTATGTAAACAAGGATGAATTGACTGAATGGGTTAAATATTTCATTCATGATATTTTGGAATTCACTTGGTGCATTTTTTAATCGAAAAGGCATTACATTCCATTCGTAATGTCCAAAAGGTGTAGTAAATGCTGTTTTGTACCTATCATTGGGATGTAACTGGATCTGCCAAAATCTACTTTTTAAATCAAACTTTGAAAAGATTACTGCATTGCTTAATCGGTTGATTAAATCTTTTTTATTAGGTATTGGGTATCTGATCCATTCTAGTACTTCGTTTAATGGTTTGTAATTAATAACTAATCGTGGTACACCTCTTTCTTTTTCTGCATTTTTATTGACATAAAAAGCTGGACATGACCATGGTGATTTATTTTTTTGAATGATGTTATTACTTAGTAATTCATTAATTTCTTTTCTTACAGGTTTCCATTACTTCAGGGTTCATTTGAATAGGTCTAGATTTTGTTGGGATCTGATTTTCATTAAATTCTTTTACATATGGTAGAGTTACTATATGCTTTTTCCGATGCCAAAAGGCACTAGGGAGGCTAGAACAAACTTTTTTTACTAATTTTTCTTTGAATTTTTCAATTTGTTGAATAAGATTTGTATCAATAAGGTGTTGTTCAACTAATTTTTATCTGATTTCATTCTGTAGGAATCTTAGTTGATTTTCTTTCTGATCTAAAGAAGGTACAGGGTAGTTTTTAATTTGCTTTAATTCACGAAATTCTGGTTTCGTTAAAAAATTAAACGTTACTTGTTGATCAAAAGGTTTAGTGGTAATTCCTTCATGATTAGTTGTGAAAGGATAAAGTAAACAAATAAAAGGTGTTCCTAAAATCACCCTATCAGTTAAGTCTTGGACTAACACAAAAGAAGTTCTAAAGCAAACTTCATCTTGACAAATATGTACTTTGGGTAATTTATAATTAATTTGCATTTTACTACCATTTGCAGAACTCAATTGTTCAGTTGTTTTGTGAAAATACATAGTAGGAACCAAACCTTCTTGTATACAATTAAGGTCTGCTCCTGTGTCAATAAGAGCACTGACTTCTATTTGGAAATCATGTACTACTAATTTAACTTTAGTATACCACTTTTGGTAGCAATCCTGGTAATTAGTATCTTTTTCATTCTGAGCCTTTAACTGATTGTCAGATTTTTTTAATTTGGTAATTTCTTTTTTAATAAGATTAACTTCTTGTCTGAGATTTGGTACAGTAGTTTGTTTAATAGTTTGATTTTATTTTATTTTAGTAGGGGATTGACCAGGGGTGCTATGGAGAATAAAATTCGTTGTTTTCTTTGTGACTGTTGTAACTGTATTAACTTTTTTGTAATATTTTTCTAGGTAATGAAAAAAATAGATTTCGGTTCTTATTTCGTTCATGAAATTCTCCCATTGAGCAATTATCTTTGTTTGTCTAGATTGTGAATATTTAGTAGCATAGTCTTTCCTTTTTTGTTTATTTCTCTTAGACTTAAATTCTTTGTATAATTTATCAAAATTAATTTCAAAATCTTTATGTAAAACGAGTAAACTTTGGTCAACTATTTCTTCAAAATCTGTTTGAGTTGGAGACCCTTGGGAGGTGTCTTCATCTTCAAATTTTGACTGGGTAGAATAACATGGTTTACTAATTTGTGAGCTTGACTCAACACCTTTTAGTTTAATGTTAGGGTCAAGCAAATTTTTGTCTTTCCTAGGCTTGGTGACTGATCTGTCAATAGTAACTGAGCTATTTGACCGACTTAATTCTTTGATTCTCAGAGGAGGGTTTGTTCTTTGTTGATCAAAACTTATCCTAACCGTACCATCTAGGTATTGTTGAATATAATCTAGATCAATCGTGTCATTCTGGAGTTTCTGTGGGAAACTCTCATTTTCACTAAGCCAACTAGCTGGTAACTGGATGTCATTCCAAGAAATGGTTTTGGATACTTGAATATTGGCATTTGTACTACTTTGAATAAGGACAGTTTTGTCTTTTGGACTTTTGACTAATGCGTGGATATTTAAATTAGTTTTCATACATTTGTAATAAAGACGGTAGATTAATGCAATGGACTGACTTCCTTCAAGCATTTGAGTGATTGCGCCAGCAGTTTGGATATTTAAAGTTAATGCTTTTAAAATATTCTTGTCATTTAAACTAAGGGGTAAATCGGGGTAATAGTTGAAGTAGACTGGACCATTATGTAGGCTTGACTCCATTAATCCTAACAAACTATCACTATAGACTGTGAATCTGCTATCTCTTAGAGACAGTAATACTGAGGAATTTAATCATTTTCTTGTAAGTGGTTTAATAGCTACTTGTATTAATCCTACATGAATATATTTATATCCTCTTTCGAGATGTCTTTTAATTGATTGTTGACTGAGAAGAGAACATCGTTCTTCTTGTTTAGTAATAGCATAAACATGTTCTGCAGTTTTTGCTACTTGATCCGTACGAAAAGTATCATCAAGGAAACTTGACTTGTAAATCTCTTTTACTGGGATTTTGGGAATATTTCAATTAGTTAATCCTGTATCTAGATCTTGATACTCATGTTCGTCTTGGTTGACTATGTCCGACAACTCAGATAAATTAGCCAATGAAGAACTGGCTGAAGAACTACACTTGAATAATCTGTTCATTGTGTTTATTCCTAAAGATTCTTCTTTTAGTAATTTATTCCTAAAGTCTTCTCTTTTAGTATTTTAATCCTAAATTACCATGATAAAGACATACCCCACTTAACACATACCCATAGCCTACTGAACACATACCCTAAGTTTTTTTCCAACCCCTAACTGCCCACCTGGGACTTACTCACGGGGACTTTTACGGATTACTACAGGGTGGCTCAAAGTGGGTGGCCAGTGCAAAGTGCTCGACCGAAGGCAACTAAAATTAATCTACCAATTGAAAATACAGCAGGAATATAAGAACTAAACGAAAAATCAAGAGGAACAAATCAACTTACAGTTTACTCAGGGTTAATCCTTCAACAATTTCCTACTTGGCTCTGATACCAAAAGGGGGCGGAAGCACAGACACAGTAGAGGAACATGGGTATTATCAGAGTAAGGGAGAGATACAGAGTGGAAGGTGATACAAAAGGAGGAGGTGACTGAGATATTTATAGAAAGTGACTTAAAGAAATCAATCAGTTAATCAACAATAGTAAAAGCAAAAGGTGAAGGTTGAATAAAACGTTTAATTGAAAATGAATCAATTATGAATAGTAAATCCGTGGGTGAATAGTACTATGAACAGTAATGAATAGTATTTCGGATGAATAGTGCAGTTATATAATTGAGTATAGAATAAAATGAACAAAGTATGAACAAAAGTAATTACTATTACTGGAACTGTAATTCAATTGCTGAATTAAAACAGTACATGAATGGTTTACCGGTTTACAAAGGAAGCTGGAGTAGATTGATACTCAGCAATTAACTGGGATAGAAGAGTATATTCAGAACTCTAATAACTTTGTAGAAGAGTATCTAAAATATCTCTGGGTTAACTCTTGAGAGCAAGTATGCAACTAATTTGCCTCTAATTGCCTTTGTCGACTACATTACTCTTGGATCCTTTTATAGACTAAGGTATATTTATATAATATAATTGAGCTCGCGAGCCAATTCGAGCCGAGTTTCGACTAGCTCGAGCTCGGCTCTTTTACGAAACGAGCCCAGGACTCAAGCTCGAGCTCGTTCGTTTGTGTCTCGAGCCGAGCCGAGTCCAGCCGTTGTCGAGCCGAGCTCCGAGCCGCTCGCGAGCCGCTCGGATCGTTTGCAGCCCTACTCACAACGGTATAATTAAATTTAGCAACATCCTTATAAATAATATTAAATTTTAGGCTTTGAATAACCGAAACTAGCAATATTTTTCAATAATCAAAATTTGTCGATCCCACATTAAATAAGTTAATTAGTTTCAAAATTTGGATACACGCATGTTTCAATTGGTATTTTCTTCTTCTCTTCTTCGCCAACTCTATATCTTCTCCATTTTACCCATTAATTATTTCTTTCTTTCCCTCCAAAAGTGAAGTTCATATCACTCGATCATCTACAATTCAACCCATTGTCACCGAATTAAAGTATTTCACTCTTCTTTCCCGTTTTTATTTTTTTTCAAAAAAAAAAAATAATAGGAGGAAAGAAGTCACCGATTTTTTTCCAAAATTAAGAGAGGGAGTCGATACATTTTTACCCAAAAAAAATGTAAATGAAGAGAAGTGAAAGATGGAAAACTGAGGGGAAGAGAGAGTGAAATTATTATGGACCCATTTTTTTGGTTATGAACTAGAAGCAATCATTGTGAACCTCAACATTGGTAAGCTTAGCAACCTCTTAAATGAATAATCAAAAGCTGATGTGTCAACTTTTGATTATTCATTTTTTATTATACCACTGTGGATGGCCTTATGGGGAAAATTCATTTACTATTTGTTATTTGGATGGTGAGAAACGAATAGATAAGAAAATGGACTATTTTTCTCCAAATCTCACTTTTTTTCTCCATTTAGAGGGATTTGGTGAGGAAGGAGTTTCAAGGAGAAGGCCAATCAAAATAGTTGAAATAGTTGTTGCGTTTAGATGAGTTTTTGAGAATTTTTTAGTTTAGTTTTTGGGTAATGAGTGGAGAGAGAAATATGATAATGATTGAAAATAGTGGTAATGAGTGGAGATAGAAATATGATAATGATTGAAAATAGTGGTAATGAGTGGAGAGAAATGAGAATAATGATTGGAGAGTAAAGAGAGAAATGAGAGTAATAATTAGAAATAAGGGTAATGAGTATTTTTTGAGTTAAATTTTTTTTTTCAAGCTCCCATCCAAACAAAGCAACGTACTATTTATTTTTATTTTTTATAATTTTTTCTTTATTTCTCACTATAATGTTCAATCCAAATGAGAAATTTCACGATAAATCATAACCCTTTCCTTCATTTCATTTTCTCATGAAACCCTCCATCAGGGCTGTTAAGTGGGAAAATGGGCAACACTTTTTTTCTTCCGGGGTACATAAGGGCAACATTTTTTATTGTCACGGTAAATGCATTTGGACATAGGAATAACAAGTACTTCTGACCCGTCTCCCCCTCCGACCTCCCCACCCTAATCGAAGTGGAAATTTTCCAACTCAATAAGCAAATGGCCTTGCCCTAATCGAAGTGGGAATTTTCCAACTCGATAAGCAAATGGGGTAGGGGATGGTATTTGTGTTCCCTGCCCTGTTTTAACCCGATCCAACTCCGATTATAGTTATTATTATTATTTTTTGTATATTCTTCTTAGATTTCATTGTCCAGATATTATAAGAGTAATATACCAATTAATAAATTACTAGTTTATGTCTTTGTTTTCTTTATTTATGTTTTTTAAACTCTCATCAATTATCAATATATTGTTTTCTTGTCAAAATTGTAATGCCCCGAATTTTGAGAACATTAAATAGACAATTTCATTTCAAAATAAATGGAGTCTGGCTCAATATTATATCATAAATCTCAAAGGAGTATTCTTATTCAACAAAAGGAGGGTAAACTAGGGTTCCTATCTACTGCTCCACTTCTTCCTCCATCCTGGCCAGCTCCTCGGCTCCAAAAGCCTCCAAGGTGTAGAGTTCACCCTGTTCATCTATAAGATCTGACACATGATACCGGCGTCGCCACCAATATAATATGTCAGGGTCACCAAAGGTAACATCGTGAGCTACGAAGGCTCAATAAAATAACCCATACCCTCTAACCCTTAACTTACATACAATTGTCATAAAATTCAACAATTTCCACTTAGAACATGCATATCTAACAAAATAGTAAACAATGACACATCCGTATTCATTATCCGAACTAACGTTGGTGTCCAAGATTTCTGAGTTTTTCTCCTACGCGACATCTCGTAAACCGTGTCACCGTTTCACTTTTCGATTTCCAAATCAACATTTTCAAAATCCGTTTTACACATCCAACATCGGTTCTGCCGTTCCGGTCTCCCGAGTATCCTCACAATGGTTCCGCCGCACCAGGTTCCCATTGGCACACAATTTGCATTGGCTCCTCTCCGCGGATAACCAAGCCATACCTCACCATGGTTTCGCCGATCCGAGTTCCCATGGGAACGCACACAACCTCACAATGGTTCCGCTATTCCGGATTTCCATTGGAACACACACAAAACTTACACCACACAATGGACTACCATGTCCGGCCACATTGCGGTTTCCAAAATATTTCACATTTTCAAAACACGCCTTTTCGTTAACCACACCCTAGGTGCCATGTTTCTACTTTTTCGATTTTTGTGTCTCGTTTTCATGCATAGACTCCACGATAGGACTTTTCACAAGCACGAATCATTCATGGAAATTGTGAAACTAAACTAACAATATCATCCAACTCAATATTGCTAATCATGCTCATAACCATTCTAAGATCAAAATATGAATACTTCTAATCAAGCGTTAAAGTCTTATCTTTCGAAAGTCGTTCTATCTTACTTTTTGAGAAATTCTAAACAACATATGTTTATTCAAAGTTATAAGTCGATTATTCCAACATGCTTACACTTCCATTAGCGAAAATAAGTTCATTAATAATCATGCATTCCAACCTTTATAACCGATAGATAACCTTATCTACTTAGAGAAAACGTTTAAGAAAGTTATATTAGACATTCTACTTTTCAACATACGATTCTATTATACGTAGAGCTAGTGGACTAGGGATTCTACTTATACTTAGAGATAGAAGTAAGAATATCCTACCTTTCTTCTTGGCGGTAGTGACGACTACGGAGAGAAAAGTACGCCGGGCGGAGTAACTTCTTACGGTATGTCTCCGGAAGTTTCGAGAGAGAAAGGTTTCTCTCGAAACTTGATATTGACTAAACTACTTAAACTTTATGGATCGAAAAAGGTGTTTTAGGAGAGTTTCTTGAAGAACTTGGGAAGAACTTCAAGAACAACAAAAACAAAGCAATAATAAAGCAAGAATACAAGACTTTCTTAGAGAGAGAAGTTGCTAGGTGAATGTGTGAGTTGAATGGCAAACATGGGGTGCTATTTATAGCCAAAACTTGGCCTCCTCCTCTCCCTCCATAGTCGGCCATATCTCTCTCTCTCTCTCCCCCATGGATTTTGCTCCATTGTCTTGTCATTTCAAGCCTTTCAATCAAGTCATAGCCTTCCATGACTTGTCACTTCCGTTTGTAGGCCAAATCTTAGGCCATCATGAAAGGTTTTTGACTAGTCTAGTCCTAAAAAGAGGTTGCTTATAAGAAAGAACATAATCATGGGCTAGCTTTGTACTTTGGAAGACTAGAATGGGTTGGCATGTAGTAAATAGGCTTATGGCTATTAAGGTTTGCTTGTGTAAGTGTCCAAAACACACCACACACTCCCCCTCTCTCCCCTTTTCTCGGCCTCCCTCTCCCTCTCTCCCTCTCGGCTTTTCTCTCTCTCTCTCTCTTGCACTATGCACAAACATATATATGTATATATATAAGTACATGTATATATTCATCTAGGAAAGTAAAACCTAAGATAGTTAGGCTTAAGGTTGGAACATAGGTGTGCATGCATGGCAAGGCTAGTCTTGCTTCATTTGGAAGCAAAATGATGACTTCCTTAGTATGACTTGTCTTGTCATGCTTATTGGCAAGTTAAAGGTCTATTAACCAAGGGATAAAAATTCCCCTAACAATTATGGACCAAGAGGTAAAGGAATATTGGTAATAATTAGGGTTTGAAATGACTTGTCATGGGAGTAAAAATGATTACTCCTATGGTCTAATGGTCCTATAGGGTTTGGAGGGGTTCATAAGGTTCAAAGATAGTCTAAAAGGTCCAATTAGGGTTAGGGTAATATAACTAGGTGAATCGGTGGTCCGGCTCTACTAACTAATCGGTTGAAAACTAACTTTACTAGCCAAGTAGGGCTTTTAATCAAGAAATAAATTTTTAAAGGACTAAAACCTAATTATGACGGATTATAGAAATTAAAAGGGAATTTTAAAAGCAATCCAAGTAATAATAAATATAAAATTCAAATATTTAACGAAATTTTTATTTACCGAAAATCAGGATCGTTACAAAAATACTCTAAAAAGGACAAATTAATCAAATTATTACAGTGATTGGGGATCCGATTATTCCCTGACCCCAACACCTACATGATTCCCTCGGCTCCGACTCCACTCCGGTAAAGAATGGGGCAAAGTTGGTAGATGCTAAGGCACCGCGTCAATTTTTTTTTTATGTAAAATGTTTTTTTTCAGAAAATAAATTTCAAATTTTTATTTTTTGGTATTTGGTTGAAATATTTTCAGAAATCGACAAAATAGTGTAGAGAGAGGGGGGCTTAAACTGTGGAGAGATATGAGAATATTGGAATTGAACATGGGTCAGGACTGACAATCGAAGAAACTAAGCAGTGAGAATTGCAATAGAAGGTAGTGAGTTAATTTTGAAAAATAACTTGCGGAAGATTTCAGAGTAAATCATTTACATCTAATTAATGGAAAATGTTTTACACATAAAATATTTTTTTCATTTTTTACACAACCAAACACCGAAAATAGGTAAAATATTTTACGCCTAAAAAACGGAGCCTAAATCCGATCCGACACATTGCCATCCCTATTTAGTCATGTAAAGTCCAAGCGCACATTTTGGGCCGTCAAGCAAAAAAGGCCCAACTTTTCAGATAGCCCAAGGACTGCACAAACCCAAACAATAAAAACACAAACCGGGCCAAACTCAAAGTGGGTAATCCGTAATCGGGTTCCGCTAATGATTTCCCCTTTTTATTTATTTTATTTAAAAAAATCTAAATTGTTAAGGGTTTGTTCCCCTTGTGTTTTTTTGATCCTTCTCGATACGCGATTCTCCCCCAACAGTAGTAGAAAAGGTTACGGTAGGGGCGGGCACCCAGGAGCTTCTTCTTCCTTGCCCTCTCTCAACTCTCCCACAACAAGAAGCAAACACAACCCAGTGACCCACCAACAACAACACGCGAAAAATTCTCTCTCCTCCCCCCCCCCCCTTCTCTCTCTACATATACACACAGACATATATATACCACCATCTCTCTGTCTCTCTAGTGTTAATTTGGCTCAGAGATGGAGACTGCCGCCGACGAATCGCGATTGGTGATAGCGGGCGGTGGAGCTCCGCCGCCGCCTCCTCCGCCGCCGACCCCAGCGGCTCTGCCGGTTGAGGAGGAGGATGAGGAGGGAGAGGAGGAGGAGGAACAAGAGGAGGAGGAAATAAGCGAGGACGAGAGTTTGATGGTGAAAGCGCAGGCCCTCATGGAGAAGATTACGTCCTCCCCTGATAACCCTAACCCCAATGTCCTCCACGCCCTTTCTTCCATTTTCGAAACCCAAGAATCCAGGTCTCCGTCATTCCTCTCTCTCTCTCTCTCTCCCTATATATATATATATATCTATCTATATATATGTGTGTATCTATCTATGTGGGTGTAGTATCCCCAAGGGATTGGCCTATTGGTCAGCGTTTGAGACTTAGGGGTTTGCTTGCCCCTCAAGATTAGTTTACGTGTGCGTAAGCTGGCCCATCACCTGAGTTATTAAAAAAAAGGGTTTAGTCTACTATCTAGTGTATTGGTATTGTGTGACTATGTGCTATCTAATTGATTGTGTTATTTAATGAGAGAGTGTTAATTTAGGTGTGTGCTTGTAAGTGTGCCAAGTTTGGAACCTCTTAGCACACTAAAAAGTGAGGGAGAGGAGAGAGAAAGGGGGAGAGAGCAAAGTTGTCTATCCCGTACCGGTCAGCGTACCGTTTTCACTACTGGAATGGTACGTACAAGTACCGGGCTATATCTCGGTACCATTCCGGATTTACCGCAATTAATATTTTATATATATCTACCAGGTTGCAAAACCATTTCCGTGAAACAAATGGCAGCAAAAAATTATCCAATAAGACTCAAAACAAAGTTATGAAATAGATCAAGATTCCATCGTGATCTTAATCAAAGAAAATCATATATAAGCCCATAAGTTTCTTTTAATTAGTTTAAAGCCCACAACTTATGTCATAAAAAAGAAGAAGAAGAGAGAAGGTAATTTTGTACTGTCCGGAACACCAGAAAATGACCGGAACAGACCGCTATCGTCCGGTACATCCGGTATTGGCCGGAACAGGACGGTATTTCAACCGGAACGGATCTTGAGTCTTTGTGTTCCGTTGAAGCACCAGTATGTACGTACCGTACGGAACGGATTTCACAACTTTGGGAGAGAGGAGACTGAAAAGACCATCATTATGTAATGAATATATATGTATGTATACATACATGCATATTTGTATGTTTTAAAATTAACGCATCTAACTTGCTCTAGCAGTCTAGGGCACACTTTAAATCTCTAAACTAACAAATGCCTAACAAACACAAATGGTCCTATTTTTAACATATTTTATAACTTAGCACACATTTTAGCACACATTTTATAAGTATGTATGTATCCGTGTTAGAGCATCTGCAACCCTTTTGTGTAAAAACAAATTGGCACACTAAATTGGCAGACCTAAATGTAAGAACAAATTTGAGTAGAAGCTTCATTAATGGCATTACTGTAAATTGTGGAGCAAAGCAAGCCTTCAATTTTTTGAGTGAAAGTTTGGCAAAATATTTGAGTAAAACTCAATTTGGTATGAGTTTGAGTCGATGACTAGAGCGAGTTTAGCGGGTTTTACCCAAAATTTGGTTTGAATCAGTTCATATGAAGGTGCTGTTGGTTCGAGTTAGTTAAAAAGTAAGGATTGGTCCTCCAGGATTAGTTGAAGTGTGCGAAAGCTGGCTCGGACTCTTTGACAACAATTGGTTTTTAGGTGAGGTGGTGAAAGCTGGGACCAACACTAAGACATTTTAAGTGGCAAAACTAGCTGATATTCCTTTTCACCACTGCGGACCATACTCGAAAAGATATTTTGGTTCAGTTTACACTTAGAACACGTTTGCTTTGCTAACATTTCTTGATTGGGTTTTTGAGTGTTCATGCCACTATATGGATGTATTCTGTGGCAACATGTAATGCTGTCATCTGCCTTGGATAAAGGATACATTCTTGACTTGGATTAAACAGAAAATTATCCGAAGAAAATAAAGATATTTGGATCATGCTATATATTGGCTAATCCAATTCGACCCGCTTCATTTCGAAACTTTTGGCTAAGTCTCATGTTAGATCTAGTATAAATGAATCTCTCAGATCTATCTGCGTATACTACGATTCACAATTTCGGCACAGCTTAAGTAGTATTTCCAATTCGACAATCATAAGAACTCCTTTCTTCCAATTGTTTCCCTCCTTCAAAATAAGATTCCCAAATTCTTTCCCTTATAGTACTAATTTTCTCTACTGTCAATTTAGAGTTCGGAAACTCAGATTTTCTGGTTGTTTGGAACTCCGGAAAATCAGTTTTTATGTGTTTTGGCATGCAAAGAGATTTTTTTTTGATGTTCTCTTTGCCATTCTTTTAAAAAGGCGTGTTTTGGATTACGTGAAGTCGCGAACAACTATTAGGGAGGGTTCTGTAATTGGGTGGATACCATGGATTGTTGTGGAGAATAGTAGAACGTTGGTATAATAGAATGATTGTAGAAGTTGATGTTACCAAAAAAAAGTTTGGAAACCTATATAAAGAAAATATAATAAGAAGTGCTTGGTTCTATACATAAAACAACGATGAATAGGGCGATACTAACCCCAATTTCAGGAAAAGATTGAGACAGGCAGTGGCTTTTCATTTCATACCAAAATCAGCGTCCAACTTCAATGTGTAAAGTGTTAAACATTGGAACATTGGAGAAGAGAATCACTCTCATTCATCTGAAAAACAGATTCTTTTCATGCTCAATGTGAAGCAAGTTGAACCGTCCCTCGTAGGGTACCTTTGGGCGGAAACTACTTGAATATGAGACTTGGATACAATCCTACTCTCAGATATGCTGGGCAAGATGGGTAAAAAAATTGGAAAGATCGGAACAACTCCGAGATATATGGCTTACGTACCCAGCTCAACATGCTTGGGAAACAATTGAATTGAAGGTCTGGAGGAGAATTGGCCGTTCAATCTTGTGAGCTAAACGAGACCGGAATTTCCAATTTTTGTTATTAAAAGTCATGTTTTGGGGTTTGCGAAAAGATTTTGGATTGACGAAGTGATGAGGGAAAAATGGACAACGATACGAATGTGAGAGGATAATGTCCCTGTGCAATGAAGGTCAACCATTGCCGTAATAAAGTAGCACAATGTTTTCTGAAGCGAGCATATGCTAAAATGAGATGATAGTGAAATAATGCTAATAAGAGGAAGATCAAACTCAATGTGCTGTTGGAGTTTGATGGATGGTATGGTTTCTTACAGTTCAATTGACGCTTGAGTGGTTGAGCCCTTAAGCCTTAGTAGGGTGGAGTGGAAAAATAGGATACATAGCCAATCTCAAATAGATAGTGTTTTGCACATAATGAAAGAGGGAGGTTTTTTAATCGTTTCAAGAAAAAAAAAAGGATGAATTTGGTAGTTAATGATTTTTGCAATTTTATATGTCTAGGAGACTGATCTCATCAATTTTTAAGTGACTATGCAACAGTGTGCCCTAGTCAAGGATGAATTGACTACAATAATTTCCACAACTTGTGTTGTTCGCCTGAGAAGCAAAAACACTTCTAGAAGGTGGCATGTTTGTTTCAGGCATGTACACTCACGAGATACACTTCGTCGTATGTCGCTTGTATAATAAACGACATTGTAATTTGATATATTTTTAGAATTGGACCTTCTTGGAACACGGGTGTCCATCACTTAGACGCAAAGAATTGCTTCGCATCACAAGCTTGAGAAAAAAATGATTTTGATTGAATGTTAAAAACAACATCAATTCTCCTTTGGGTATTTTAATTTTTTGAATTCTTCATCTTAAAACTTTCAATTTCCAGTGAAGCAAATATTCGAAAAAGATATTTGGCCTGTTTGTTCGCACTTCGTTTCAAGTGTATTGAGTGTCAAAATGATTACTTGCAACTTCAACAAAGTAGCATTATGTTTTGAAATGAAGAAACAAACGGTTACTAACGCTGTTTATTTGTATGAAAATGTGGGTTTCCATTAACATGTCCACCGTATCATGTTCTAATTTTTCTGTTAAATGTTGATTCAATTCTTGGTTTTTGAAAATACAAAATGCTAACTTAGTGACAATTGAAGTAGAAATTGCAGATAATTGCAAATGAAAACTAGGAGATACCATAGAATTCAGACTTGTTCGGGCTTAAATTGCTACAGTTTTGTTTAATTGGTTTCATGGATAAGTCCAATGGCAGCTCATGTTCTACTATAGCAGTACTAATCTCGGGCATGTCTTGATACAACTAGTTAAACACATCTTGGTAGGATGTTAGGAAGCTGGTGAATTCCTCTTTCCAGTGTCCCATATTTTGATTGTGGTATTCGAGTTTGGTGCAGATCTCATGCCGCTCTACATTTTGTTAGCTCCTCAATGATTGGTTCAGGATAATTGGTGTCCATTCGACGTACAGCTCAGTGTCAAACTGATACTCTGGTTTGGATGAGACCGTGATATCAGAAGAATTGAAAGGAGAAATTTTCATTCTTGCATACATTTTCCTAATTATGGAGTGCAAAAGCGTTCGCAATCTAGGTTCGATAAATAACACGTATGATGTGACCCATAGAAGTAAAGTTACTTGGCTCAAGTAGAGGGTTACTGTAGTATGCAATAGACTGGTACAAGATAATAACAGAAAAATCTGTAAAACAACAATAAGGCTGATGATTCTTTTACACTACACAATGCTAAACAACTAAGACACCACAGTAATAAATGCATGCAGTTCAGATGTGATGCTAATGTGGATGCTTGCTTGATAAGATCAGCGAAAAGTGGATTGACCATTAATACGTACATGAAAGGGTAGGAGTAGCACCGGTTGAAGATAATTTGCGAGAGAATTACTACAATGGAAATGCAACAGTTAGGAAGACTGATGTTATCACTCTTAATGGTATAACACTGGGGAGAGGGGAATATCCAAGTTAGCATGGGAACTTGTACGAGGAAGGAAAGAATGGTTTATTACATTGGTTATATGGTCGTCGACTGTGCGGAATGCTGGCAAATGATTCCTGTAGCAGACTTGAATTGATTTGTCAAAAGAGTTAGTTTGGTTGTATGTTTTATTCTGCATTACTCCAACGTCTTAAATGTCTATGTCAGCATGATTTTCTTTTACTCTCTTAAAATTGTCTCCAAGGCTTTTGATTCACAAATCAAATCTTATTTAAAATTTTGATCTAGGCTGATGAGATGTATTCTGGTGAGATAAAATTATGTTATCTGCTTTTGCTAATTAAATGTGTACGTAGTTGTTGCTTTCATACTTGAACAAGTGACAAGGATCACTCAGTTTCTGCATTTCTGGTGTTTTTGTAGTGAAATAATGGAACGGACATGTCCTATTGCCTCTTTCAGTTGTTTTGTCATAGTTTGAACTTTGATGCTTATTTGTCAATCTCCTTTATCCATCTTTTCCTTTTGAAATTGTAGATACATGGAAGAAACAGGTCATTCCTCCTTGAACAATGCTCGAGCTTCTCACAGTGTTGGACGGTTGGGGAACTTGGTTCGGGTAATTGATCCTATATAGCCTTGTTCACATCATGGCTTTGCCCTTCGTTAAGTATTTTATGTTAGCCACTTTTGGTTTCCTCATTATGATAAATTATATTTTGAGAAGGTTGTTTGTGTTTGGTTGTGTTTCCTTTCTGAAATTTTCCCTACTTTGTTCAGGACAATGATGAATTTTTCGAATTGATATCTTCAACGTTTCTGTCTGAAACTAGATACCCGGTGTCTGTTCAGGCGGCTGCAGCAAGGCTTCTTTTCAGCTGTTCACTCACTTGGATGGTACACTTGTTGTTTTAGTTTCTTCAATCACCCATTGCTATGTTTGGATGCCCGGAATCTTGGAGGGAGTGGGGATATGAATACTAGGCATTATCAAATGCTTAGTATTGTAATGCCTAGGGCAAACACATTTGAATATTTTGGATGAGAAGTACATTACCATTTCCTCTCAAGATTCCCACCAGCCAAACTGAGCCTTAAGTAATATCTTCTAGTTATCTATATTGATTAATTTGCTGGGCTCTGTGGTATTCAGTATCCCCATGTTTTTGAAGAAACTGTTTTGGAGAACATAAAGGGATGGGTAATGGATGAGACAGCAAAATCTGCTGGTGAAGATCACAACAGGAAGCACGAATCAGGGAGGAAGAAATCTTCAAACTCTGAGATGTTGAGGACGTATTCTACTGGCCTGCTTGCTGTATGTCTGTTAGGGTAGGTACTTAAAAAGCAGGTTGTCTGATGTTTTTTACTCCTATATATTTAGTTGGTTGACAAATTTCCCGTTTTCTCAAATTTATTACTTCAGTGGTGGTCAAGTAGTGGAAGATGTGTTAACATCTGGGTTGTCAGCTAAGCTTATGCGATATCTTCGCATACGGGCTTTAGGGGAGACAAGTTTGAATCAAAAAGATGCTCCTTATACGGCAGAGAGCAAAAACACAACTTCTGCTAATTGCATACGAGGTAGAGAAGACAGTCGAAGTAGGTTCCGGCAAGTTTCTGAAACTTCCCATTTGGATGCTCCTAAGATAATGGAGGAAGGATCATTGGATGACCAAACTGCAGAACAGGATCATGATAGAAGACTGGCACGTGGGAACCGTGGATGGGCACGTTCTAAAGGAAAGGGAAGGGTTAATGAAGGAGATGTAGAGAATGAACAGGGTTTGATATCTCCGGGTTCTGGTAGTGGATTGGGTGCCGATGGGAGGAGCCTGAAGGACAGAGTTATAAATAGAAGTTTAGAGCTTAGAAGACTCCCAGATCCCAAGAAGGGATTGGGGAGGATAGGTGGCGATAGTCTTGTCATAGAAAGAGAGGATAACGATGATTGTTTCCAAGAATGTAAAGTTGGCACCAAGGATATTTCTGATCTAGTGAAAAAGGCAGTCCGAGCAGCTGAAGCTGAAGCCAGAGCAGCCAATGCACCAGCAGAAGCAGTCAAAGCAGCTGGTGATGCTGCAGCTGAAGCTGTCAAAAGTGCTAGTTTGGAGGTTCTCTCTCTCTCTCTCTCTAGTCTCTACTATGTTACATACTTACATGAACTGTTTGAAACCTATAAAGTAAGAATGTATTGGACACGCGGATGAGGGCAGGTTTTTTTTGTCCGACATGTTTAGCTGGACATTCACCTAGCAGGCATATTTTTTAATGCCAATTTATCATAATCTACGCTTAAAACTCCCTTATTATGCGTGGAAGTAAACACCATTTCTTTCTTCGTGTCATTGAGATGGAATTGGATGCATGCATCATTTGCGTACCCTGACCGAACGCCCATACCCAAGTCTATGTAACGTAGTATCCTAATTGATTTATTCTTTATATTGTTTTTTACTCCTCAGGAATATAGAAAGACAAATGATGAAGAAGCTGCAGTTTTGGTAGCTTCAAGAACTGCATCTACAGTTATTGATGCTGCTAATGCAGTAGAAGTTTCAAGGTTGGTCTTTTTCTTTGTGTACGATTTCTTACAGTATGTTGTGTTTATGGTACTAATGTTTGGTACAAAGGATTATTTTATATTAGAACCAATTAGTGAGTTCACTTGGTCTGGGTGCTAATATGTCTCGTGGGGTGGTCATAGAAGTTCGAGCGGTATGCTTTCTGATTCAATGAATTCAAGGGGAACCATACCAGAACCAAACGAAGAAGTTGAAGAATTTTTCATTCCTGATACTGACTCCCTGGCAAAGCTGAGAGAGAAATTCTGCATTCAGTGTCTTGTGACACTGGGAGAATATGTTGAAGTCCTTGGGCCTGTGTTGCATGAAAAGGGGGTGGATGTTTCTCTTGCCCTGTTGCAACGAAGTTCAAAACATAAAGAGACATTGAAGATGGCAGTGCTCTTGCCTGATGTATTGAAGCTTATCTGTACTTTGGCTGCTCACCGGAAATTCGCTGCATTATTTGTGGATCGTGGTGGCATGCAAAGACTACTTGCTGTGCCAAGAGTTTCCCAGACCTTCTTTGGTCTTTCTTCATGCTTATTCACAATTGGTTCACTTCAGGTATTATGTGTAATGGTTTTACAGAAAGCTGTACTTGTTCATTTATTTACGTAATCAATAGCTTGCATCTTTCTTTTCTTTTTCTTCTTTTTTTCTTTTTCATTTTTTGTGTAATTATCACTCCATCTGTTCTATATTAGTGGTTCTTCTTTCCTATTTAGAATGTTCCTAAACAAATTCTCTTTTGAAAAGTCAAAGCAAAAAGTTTGCAACTTTCCAACGCTGTCTGCATAGCTATAAGGCTATATATGTGTTTGAAAGTGGGAAAAAGTAGGGGGCAAATTAAAAAATAATTCCATACACTTGATATCAAATGTAGGAATTCATGCCCCCTAGTAGAGTTAAAATTCGTATAATCATCGGGTTTGATTGGTTGGCTTGATATAATGCTCTTCAGGGAATTATGGAACGTGTATGCGCTCTTCCTTCAGATGCTGTACAACAGGTGGTTGAGTTAGCTCTTCAACTTCTTGAGTGCCCTCAGGACCAAGCCAGAAAAAATGCTGCTTTATTTTTCTCTAATGCATTTGTCTTCAAAGCAGTCCTAGATTCCTTTGATGCTCAGGATGGCCCACAGAAATCTCTCTCTCTTTTACTGGATGCCGCCTCGGTAAGGTCTGGGGTTAATTCTGCAGCATTGGGATTGTCTAGTAGTTCTGGTTCAGTTCGAAATGATCGATCTCATTCGGAAGTATTGACCTCGTTGGAGAAGCAGATAACTTATCACACCTGCATCGCATTGAGACAATATTTTAGAGCACATCTTCTCTTGTTAGTGGACTCAATCCGTCCAAATAAAAGCAATCGAAGTGCAGTCCGGAATATACAAAATGTTAGGGCTGCCTATAAGCCTCTTGACATTGGTAATGAGGCTATGGATGCAATATGTCGACTGCTACAGAAGGATAGGAAGCTTGGCCCTGCATTTGTGAGGACTCGTTGGCCTGCAGTTGACAAGTTCTTAGCTTCTAATGGGCATATAATCATGTTGGAATTGTGTCAGGTTTGGTGTTTCTACTTTTGCAATAGTTTCCCTGTTTTGTTGCTTGTCTCAGCCATGTTAATGTGTTTTTTTTTAACCTTCATCTGTAGGCCCCAACTGTGGATCGTTATTTGCATGATCTGCTTCAATATGCGTTGGGTGTTTTGCACATTGTGACTTTGGTACCTTACAGCCGCAAACCAATTTTGAATGCAATGTTAAGCAGTGATCGTGTGGGTATAGCAGTCATTTTGGATGCAGCAAATGGTGCTGGTTATCCTGACCCTGAGGTAAACACTTCTTTTATTGGAATTGTCTTTTCTTTTTGGGTGCCGGGGGCAGCAGACCCTTGATGCTAATACCTAAAATGCTAATTTACATTTGGTAATTCTGTATCTTTCTTTTCTCAGATAATTCATCCGGCATTGAATGTGTTAGTCAATCTTGTTTGCCCTCCTCCTTCAATCAGTAATAAACCACCTCCTATTACACAAGTTCAGCAATCTGCTTCTGGTCAAACCTCGAATGGTTCTGCTGTGGAGTCTAGCGTGGTAGATCGAGGCAGCTTAGCAGCACTTGGCACACCATCTGTCAGCAGTACTTCTCAAGCACCTGCAATTTCTGGGTTAGTGGGAGATCGGAGGATATCTTTGGGTGCTGGAGCAGGTTGTGCTGGCCTTGCTGCTCAATTGGAACAAGGATACCATCAAGCAAGAGAGGCTGTCCGTGCTAACAATGGCATAAAGGTTCTGCTTCAGCTTCTCCAACCGCGTATAGTCACACCTCCTTCTGCCCTTGACTGTCTTCGTGCTCTTGCATGCCGAGTTCTTCTTGGTTTAGCCAGAGATGATACAATTGCACACATATTGACAAAGCTCCAGGTAAATGACTGATATCTAGCAGTTCTTTCAAATAACAGCCATGATTTTAATATTTTAAAAATTACTTTTTAGTGTGGAGACTGGCAGAGGCTCAACACATTGCATCGCATATGCCTAATATGGTCTAGACTCTTGAACAACTTTATTCATGCAGCACTTAGATTACTTAGTTAGCTAGCTGATACTTGGAAAAAGGATCAGTTGAATTTGTGTTCTCTTGCCGTCATCACTTAGTGGTGGTGATTCATGATCGGCTTGAGTACTGATTGCTGAGAAGTGTTCTGTATGCCACTTTACAAGAGTTGTGCAGGATTAAATATATTTCATTACTTTAAGGTTGTATGAGTTGGCAACATGGAGTCACTCACCTTTTCCATCTTCCAGAAGGAACATCTATATGTGACTTTCATTAATTCCTCTCTGAATAAGCCTCTATTCTTGATCAGTTGAGAGAATGCTAGGCTTTTGGGTTAATATACTTTTGTAAGCTGATCAAGTCTTGGGGCTAACCTCTAAGTACTTATAAACACCTAAATTCATACGTACATACATGCATACATACATACCTAAGTTCGTACAATATTACACACATACATATTCTATGCATATGATCATAATCAGATGATGGATAGCAAATTTAATCCTTTGACAGACCTGGTGGGCAGTTATTTTGGAAGAAAATGCTTTATACCATGATCTTGCAGTAGGCTATGCTCGGTAAAACCTACTGGATTTTGTGTGCATCGAGTCTTTTATGGCTTTCGTAATCTAAATACGGTGGTAAATTGGGCAAAGGTTAAATAAATCGCATGCAGGTGGGTGGTTTCTGTTCGGTATTCTCTAATCCCTTTAGAGGCAAAAAGGTTTTTCACTTGTAGAATAAGGTTGAGAGGCCTGAAAGGCAATTACTGTATACAAACTGCTCAATACTTCTATTTATTTTCAGTAGACTATGCTTCGTAAATCCACTAGCTTTTTGTTTGCAAGTAGGCATTCATGATTTCTGCACCCTCTACGGTAATAGAGATAATAAGGTGTGATTTAACACCATGAAGATGAATATGTTGAGTGATTAGCTGGCTTAGACATTATACTTTAATCCACCTACATGAGTTTTTGGTGCCTCTGTCTTTAATGTGGTCTATCTGTGTGGGAGGCTTGGAGGTTATCCCTGGGCTTTTGATGGCTGGGAAGCTTCTATCAGAAGTAGATGTTTTGCCATTTTTGGATAGTTGACTTCTGGGTGGAGTTGATCTACCAATATCCAGATTCCAGACTTTATAGTGATTTATTAGTAGATATGTTACCAAACTTGTATCACTCTCAATTGGGGGTCCGCTACATGAACCATTTCCTCCATTCTGCTCTGTCAAGGGCAATATAATCTGTCAAATTTACTAAGTCCATATCGTTTTCTGTTCATTGTGCTGTCATGGCCTCGAGGGGGATATAATCCATATCCTTTTTCACCATATAAACTATATCCTTTTTCATGCAAGTAGTAGGAAATGCTTCTTGAAACCTGGTATCATTTGCACTGCCTGTACCATTCGTGGTCTGCCTGTGCTGTTAAATAAATGATTTAAAGGTGCTGTTAGATGAGAAGCAGCGGGTAAGGATCAGTATAAATTGTCTGGAGGAATAAAAAATGATTCCTTGGATGTTTGGAGTAGCTTTGTATGATTTTCTATTCTTTCCGTTTTCCTAGTCTTTAAAGATTGACATCAACAATTCTTGTTGCTGCCATCTTTGTGATTCCTTGTGACATTAAATGGAAGGATTATTGTGGCCTAAATTTTTATTTTTGATAAGTAATTAATTATATTAGAAACGAGGCATTAAGGGAATGTCGCCCGAATATAGAAAGGCCACCACCACAAAAAAGCCCTATACATCGCTCCTACTTGACCAAAAAAAGCTCGAACCAATCTAAAAACTGATCAATAGCGGGATTACAATCTCCCTTGTCCTAATTTATAGCTAGCGTGATGCAAAGGTGGCTCTTACACTGTTTTTGGACTTTGAAATTGGTTCTCTGTGATCCTACCTTGGGTGGAAAAATTGCTTAGTGTTGTGTAAGAAGACATTCATTATAAGTATTGGTGCCCTATGCTAAGGCTTCTGTATTGGCACTCCAGTAAATTTGATTATCTGCTGTGATCTGGTCTCTACAGAGAAGCCGCATCGTAAATCTAAATATGATTGTTGATTGTAAGCAGTCGGTGGAAAAATTATGGACTGCTTTAAAGTAACTTCGATTTTCATTGTCATCGTTTCATTGGTTTTAGAGGAGGTACTGTAAAGTATTTCATGCTTTGTTGCTCATAGACATTTCAGTCTTTGATTATTGTTAAAGCATCCTACTCAAAACCAATTGGCAATGAGTGGAGAGGCCGTCTAGGCTCAATACTAATTTTGGAGGAGATAATTAACCAATGTGGGACAAACTCCAACAATTACTATTGGTTTCCTTTGCAAATTTCCACGGGAGTTCTGTGGAATATAAGCTATCAATGATTTTACTTTTTTACCGAGGTCCATTTCAAGGAAATGATTGTGCATTTTTCCTCCTGTATTTGTTATTGCTCTACTGTCTGGCGTAATTCGAATAGTCTTGATGCTATTGCGGGTGGATTAACTATATGGGTGAATGAACTTGTGTTCTAGGTAGGGAAAAAATTATCAGAACTAATCCGAGATCCAGGCAGCCAGACTTCAGGAAATGAGCACAGCAGGTGGCAAGCTGAACTAGCCCAGGTGGCAATTGAGCTGATTGCGGTGAGTTGTTGAAATGATTTTACTTGCTGTAGATATATTACATCCTTGTCTCTTGCAAAACCTGAAATCTGAAAGGTAGACAAGAAACATGGGCGGGGACATTCTTTTGAAATTCATTGGCATGCTATCTCTGGCCTCTAGGCTTAATGCTCTTATGGTGTACTTTTCATTATCCTAATTAATGTTATTCGTTTTAATTGCATTGAATTAACTTGTGCAGTGCACAACTGCACAAAGTAAACGCTGATTTGAGGGGATTCCTTAGAGTGACCTTTTTCAATGCTTTGAGACACTTTTTCATACTGCCGAAGAGGTCAAGGATGTAGCCTGTAGGATTAGAGCTTGATGGATGAAATGTAGAGTGCATTAGAACTCTTGTCTGATCATAATAATTTAAGTTTAAAGTGATCTTTTATAGGACTATCATGCGCCCTACTATGATGTATGGGGCAAATGTTGGCAGGTTAGAGAGAACATTATGCTTACCGGAAAATATATTGTAGCTGTGAAAATGTTGGACTGGACGAGTTTCTTTAAAAAGGGATAGAATTGGAGATAAATAGATCAGTGCAGGTGTCACCGACTCACCAGGTGGACTAATTAGTGCGCTAAGGAAGAGGTGTTATTTAATACACGCTGAGGGTGGCAAAGAAATAGAGAAAGGTTAAGTCTCAACAATATAGGACATGATTGCCTTAGATGTAATAGAATCCGTGTAGCCAACCTGAACATTTGGGAGAAAACCTTATTGAGTTAGTTGAGTTGGTAACTTGGTATTATCCAAGAAGCTCCCTCACATTGCACTATTGTGTATATTGCAGGTCGTTACTAATTCTGGGCGTGCAAGTACATTAGCAGCTACTGATGCGGCGACCCCTACTTTGAGGCGAATAGAGAGGGCTGCAATAGCTGCCGCCACCCCTATTACTTACCATTCCAGGTACTTTGTGCTTGCTTTTTGCTGGGGATGTGGGAAAAATAATTTTTCGTTTTTATATTGTTTTTGTTTTTTTGTAAACAGGTTTTTTGTTTTGTTTTTGTTTTACATTGAATATAGTGAACAAAATATGTTTAGTGCACACTATTTTGTTCGAAAAACTGTTTGGAAAACAAGTGAGGGTATCTTTGGGTTTTTTATTATTGTTTTTGGTTTTGTTTTTGTTTTACATTGAAGATAGCGAACACAAATATGTTTATTGCACACTTTTTTGTTCGAAAAACTCTTTGGAAAACAAGTGAGGGTATCTTTGGAGGTTTGTCCAGAGGTGAGGGGCTTCCACATAGGGCGGAGGGAGGTGGGGGCTAGGGGTGCTCAGTGGTGGTCGAAGGTGATGGAGGGAGGAAAGAATGGAAAGCGGTTTTCAAAATAGTGAAACCATTTTTTTCTACTACAACAATTTTGATAGTTCGGAAAGGTGAATATTTTGACAGCAAAGATTGTTGCAAAACACACTTGGGTTTACAAATTTTAAATTCTTGTGAAAATGGAAACAGAAAACAAAAACAGAAGTGTTACCAATCATAGCAAGTCTTTTAAGTTTTGTTTTTCTTTTGTTTTTGATTGCATGTAAATTGCAGGGAACTTCTTCTACTTATTCATGAACACCTTCAAGCATCTGGTCTGTCTGCAACTGCGGACACACTTCTGAAAGAGGGTCAGTTGAATCCTTTGCCTTCTTCGGCAGCCCCATCATCTCTTGTGCATCAATCCTCAGTCCAGGACACCCCATCAATACAAATTCAATGGCCATCCGGACATACTCCTGGTGGATTTCTATCTGATAGACCGAAAATATCTTTACAGGATGAAGCTTCAAGAGCAAAGTGTGATTTAGATGTGGCTTCTGCAAAAAAGCCTGTGTCGTTCTCATCAACCTTGAATTGTCGGTCAAAAATTCAGCCTCCATCACAGGATTGGCTGGCATCAAGTAGCAAAATCAGCAGTACTTCAAAAAAGTTTTCTGCACCCATAGGTCCCCCGGAAACACCTTCCGTTTCTGCAGTGAAGCCCAGCTTGGATAATGACGTGCAATTTAAAACTCCAATTGTATTGCCAATGAAACGCAAGTTAACTGAGTTAAAGGACACTGGAGTGGCATTAGCAGGGAAACGACTCCAAACCCGTGAACCGGGCCTTCGGTCCCCTGTTTTCCCCTCACCTAATAATACTTCCCGTAAAGGCACTCTACTGACCGAGGCTAATGCGTATTGTACACCAAGTTCTACTACAAAAGATCATTATGGGCGATTCAAACTGAATGCCACTCTGGGTGATAATTCGGATGATAACCCAAGCACCCATGTTGGTCAAATGACCCTTTCATCCCAGTTTGGATTTCCAAGTGATCCACAACCTATCAACACCGAAAGGGTAACTCTGGACTCTCTTGTTGTTCAGTATCTGAAACACCAGCATCGCCAGTGCCCAGCTCCTATTACTACATTACCACCTCTATCTCTTTCGCACCCGCATGTGTGTCCCGAACCAAGACGAAGCCTTGATGCTCCATCAAACGTAACAGCCCGACTTTGTACGCGCGAGTTTAGAAGTAGGTATGGTGGGATCCACGGAAACCGTAGGGATCGTCAATTTGTCTATAACAGGTTTAGACTGTGGAGAACTTACCGCGATGATGCTGGTGATGGTGGTGGCCTTTTGACATGCATTACTTTTTTGGGAGATTCCTCTCAAATTGCTGCTGGCAGCCATTCTGGAGAGCTCAAAATTTTTGACTCCAGCAGCAATAATGTGGTGGAGAGCTGTGCTGGCCACCAGTATCCTTTGACAGTTGTCCAGTCGTATTATTCCGGCGGGGCCCAATTGGTTCTATCTTCTAGTGCCCATGACGTACGATTGTGGGACGCGTCTTCAGTTTCGGCGGGACCAAGCCATTCATTTGAAGGGTGCAAGGCTGCAAGGTTAAGCAATTCTGGGACCACATTTGCGGCATTATCAACTGAGCCATCCCAAAAGGAAATTATGTTGTATGATGTACAGACATGCCAGTTAGATCTGAAGCTGATGGACACATCGGCAACTTCTTCGGTCCGGGGCCATGGTTATTCCCTTGTTCACTTTAGCCCGTCAGACACAATGCTGCTTTGGAATGGAGTCTTGTGGGATAGGCGTGGCTCTGGTCCAATACATCGGTTTGATCAGTTTACGGACTACGGTGGTGGTGGCTTTCATCCGGCTGGAAATGAGGTATGGAGAGCTTGCCCTGTAGATTGATAATTATACTTCTTTGGCTCATGCTAACTTCACTGTATAGAAACATGATCCTTTTCTTTTTTGCTCTTTGAGATGTTAGTATTTGCAATGATATAAAACTTTGTGTAGTTTTTCTCGGTAGCAGATTTGCCATAGGTAGTTGTGGACCTGGTGGTATACTTGCTTTGAATTTTTTAATTCCAAGTGTATGCCATTAGTGTTCTTGGTTAAGAATGGGAGTCTGGTGGGCTGGACTTTAGGGATCAAGTCACTTTTGCAATTTTTTGAGGATAACAAGGAATCCCAACTGATAATGTAGGACACTGTAACTTCGTGGCGAGTGCAAATGCCCTCTACAAAATATGTGCATCATGTTACGCCTAGCATAAGCTCTTGTGGCTGGCCTTAGGAAATTGCGAGTTTGGTGACTTGATATGTTTGCTGGGTTTGTTTTGGAGCTAATTTACCAGATTTATCACCCTAGCGTTGATTCCGGTCCTGATTGTTTGACTGGAGTTACTGGAATAGTGAAGAGATATATAATTTCATAGGATAGTGATCTTGTCAGATTGATAGAGGGGATTAACAATATGTAGCATGGGCACGGACATAGAATAGAAAGGACACGGGGCGCACATATTCTTAGAAAATTGGGAATTATACTACATATCCTGATTTGATACTGTTAAAGCATCCAACTCAAGATCAATTGGCAATGGGTGGAGAGGCCACCCAGGCTCATATACTAGTTTTGGAGGAGATAATTAACCAATGTGGGACAAGCTCCAACACTCCCTTGCACGTGCGACCCCGGATTCGCACGTTTAGAGTTAAAATAAATGATCCGTAACACATGGATCACAACAAATAACGGTGCACTTATGGCACAAACAAGGGGGACAAATTCTCCGAAACCCTAGCTCTGATACCATGTTAAAGCATCCAACTCAAGACCAATTGACAATAAGTGGAGAGGTTGCCCATGCTCATATACTAGTTTTGGAGGAGATAATTAACCAATGTGGGAGTGGGACAAACTTCAACAGATATCAAGGAAAAAATGTTTTCTAGAAAGAAAACCATTTTCAGAAATTCATTTTACGAGTCTTTCATTACTAAAAATTTCTTTCATAACCAGTATTAGATATTTTGGAGGACCCTAATAGGGTTAGTGTCTTTCACTGGAAAAGAAAGCAGGTCAGAATAGGGAAATGGGGTGATTCAGATTTTTTGCGTCTATCCAACCAAGCCAAGAGTTTCAATAAAAATATAGATAGAAAAACATTTTTGATATATTTATTCATAAATATTTTTTCTCACGTACATGGTTAAAACTAAGACTTGGACACACACACACATATATGTATATATATGCTGGTATATATTTTGGAGATGTAATAATGACTTCGTGACTTTTTTTTGGCTTAGTGACATTGTGACATATGTTTTAAACAAATTGAACGGCTTCGGTAAATGCGTGGAGAGAGAGAGGCTCTGCAATTTTTTCCTTTTTGTCCTTCTTGGATGGATGTATTGATTGGTTTAAGGTTTCATTTTAATTACAGATCAGCCGGCGTATTTGAGGTAATAACATATTTATCTTTCCAAAATTAAAAAAACCCATATCTAACCCTTGTGTTCCTCTCCCTGCCCCGTTCCCCTTCCAAAAGTAAATTAAATTTAATGGATGTGTCCCATACGTTTTTAGGCACGTCCCCGGCGTGTCGGACACGGGTACCGCAACCTAGAGGAGTGCCAGTGCTTTGACATATAATACGGTACCACATCCCTTGGTGTGGTACATTCCACGTTTTCTGGGATATATGATTCGGCCGATAATTAATTTGCCCCCAAAAGTTCCAACTGAACATGGGATATGCGGTCCCCTTGAATTTATGTTCCAATCAAATGCTTTAATCTGGGCGGAAATAAGGCACGGAGAGCTTGTTCTGTCAATTGACAACAATACACCTTGCCTCATGCTACTATTTATGTACTCTATCTACTCTTTGAAACATAATTTTGTAATTCTGTATGGGCTGCCATTGGATTTTGCAAGCGTGGTGACTTGAAATGTTTGTTGGGTCTGTTTTGGAGCTAAGTCGCTAGATATATCATCCTAGCAGTTATACCCTTAAGTGTACTTTGATATTAACATCGCCAGATTGACATCTTCTAAAAATTATGTATTCTCTTACACAGGTGATTATAAATTCCGAAGTCTGGGATATGCGGAAGTTCAGGCTCCTCCGAAGTGTACCTTCCTTGGATCAGACTGTAATAAAATTCAATGCCAGTGGGGATGTTATATATGCAATTCTAAGGAGAAATCTTGAGGATGTTACTTCGGCATTTCACACTCGTCGTGTCAAGCATCCACTTTTTTCTGCTTTCCGCACGGTGGACGCTATCAACTACTATGACATTGCCACCATTCCAGTAGATCGTTGTGTCCTTGATTTGGCAACGGAACCAACCGATTCTTTTGTGGGGTTGGTTTCAATGGACGATCAAGACGAGATGTATTCTTCTGCGAGGGTGTATGAAATCGGCCGTCGGAGGTCCACCGATGACGACTCCGATCCTGATGATGTTGAGAGCGAAGAAGAGGAGGACGACGACGACGAGGATGGTGATGATGACTCGTTGATGGGACCGGATATTGATGGGGATGGTGAGAGTGATGGTGATGATATGAGCAATGATGACGATGATGATAGTCTCAGTGAGTTTGACGACGACGACGATGATGATGGAGAAGATGGTAATTTTATGATGGATGGTTTAGACTTTAACGGGGGTGGTGGAATCTTCGAGATCGTAACCGAGGGCGATGAAGACGATGACAGTCAGGTGGTTGAATCTCCGAGTAGTGGGGACGATGAAGATTTTGTAGGTTTTGGCTTCTAAATGGGGGTATATAATTACCTGAATGGGAAAAGAAGTTGCTAATTTAGGTGATTTGATGGAAAAAGGAGTTGAATCTATGGGAGAGGCGTTTCTTTTAAATTGAGGAAATTTTGTAAGTTTTTTAATGGTTTCTTTCTTTTTTTTTTTTTTTTTTTCAATTGACGCCGGCAAACTTGTCCATAATTATTTGAAAGGAAATTTTCGATTGGCTCAAGATTACCGCTGCCTTGCTTATTTGCAGTGAAAATGTTTCGAGGTGGTTTTTGCGGTTGATGAGAATGTTTTGGATGTTGCAGACTGCAGAGGTTGATGGATGCCTCCATCGATGAGGTGGAGATTGTTGGGCTTGGCATCCCTTTTCGTGGTAGCCAGCACATCCAAAATCTAAAGAACGCATGCACAGCACTGTCATTGAGATTAAGGTAAACCCACCATTTATATAGAAGTAATAGTAGGAAATAGGAATACCATTGGCAGAGGTGAATCAACCCAGCAAGGAGAACAAAACAATTATCCCAGTTGGCTCCCCAAGGGCTCTAGGCATGGGCTGAGGATATATGGCCCAACTTGACATGGGCCTTTCTTTCTAGTGGACCCTTTTGTATGACATGAAAATTGTGGATCTACTGGACCTACAACGAGTGATAATAATGGGCACTTTCTATGTTCAAAGGTTATGATCATTATGGTTGATCTTCACGGTTTGGCTTAGCATGTTCCTTGCCTTGCGGGTTGTGAAGGCATTAGATACATGTACTTATTTCGCTTAATCTCTTTTGTATTTCAAGTTGATTTACCAAAAAAAAATAAAATTATGTGGATATGACATTCATACGATCAAAATGCAGCTGATATTACATTGAATGTAGGCATGATTTAAACGCCACTTGGGTTTAGGAACCAAGAAACCGAAGGAACGAGATTCTGAGTTCCAGATTCATGGGTATGGTGAAGGAAAGGTGTTAGGCACTCATTTTTGCCCAACCAAAAGGTTGGCCTCTACTTGTTTGACATAAAACAGTTTGACGCACTTTAAGTGATTCTACAAGTATCAGTTAATTAAGCCATTAATAGATATGGGTAGGAGTAGGAAGTACCATTATTATCAACATCATGTTATTGGGGTGGAGCATTGAGGGGCATATGAAGTTCAAAACAATGAGGTCTGAGTGTGACCCTCAACCCCAAACAACGACAAATAGAAATAAACTTGTGATAATCATGAGAGCGCACCAATTGTTCGCAAGAAAATTGTGGATATTCTCACGCACATTCATATTAGGTCAAAACATGAAGATTGCGGATATTTATAGCTTCTGGGTCTGACCAAAGTCGCTCAAGAAAAAACTTTCAAGTAGGGTGCACTTGACAAGTCGTCAGAGCTTAGCTTGAGCAAAAACAGTCGCTTGAGTGAAATAAAGTCGCTTGAGCGACTTCCTATTTCTCCACAAAAAGTGCAAAACCAAATTGGCTAGTGTTGCGGGCGTGCCAGGACTGAATTGCAGTCCAAATTCGTATCAAGGCCTGGATGCCTCATGCCAGGACTGGATTGTAGTCCAAATTCGTACTAAGGCCTGAATGTCTCAGATTTGACTTCTAATAGAACGATTGCGTACGACCTAAGGGGTGAGGTCATATATGGTTCGTGGTTTTCCTTATCGGGATAAGGACTTAGAATTTTCCAACCGTGTGAAAAATGGAAAGAAAAGAAAACAGGACTGAACGATAAGGTAAATGAACTTCATTAACGGTTTAACGAAGTTTAGGCACAAGGAAATGAAAGAAAATAAAAATCTAGGCCGGGCTAGATTGGACTGAAAGATAAAAATACTTTGCGGGAAAGTAAAGATAATTGAAAGATAATTTGCATAAGCGTTGGGCTTGTATGGTCAGGGACCTTCGCCAAGGCCTTTAATTCTGATATTTATAGCCAAAGGTTACAGGCCTTTAGTTGTTTCTGAATGCTTCAATGGGAAGCTATCACCTGTCCAAGCCTGCAGGTCTGAAAAGCTTTATTTTTGCCTAAAAACCAGTTAAAGCAAAAGGAATTTGCAACAACACAGCATCCTTAGGCCCTTGGAGCTGCTTGTGAGCAGCTTGTGTGCATGAGATGCTTGTAAAGAGGGATATTTGGGCTCACCAAGGCCAAAAACGTGACCTTTATATGCCTTTTGGCCATTCTAGATTCTTCCCCCACTTGTTATTTAAAGTATTCATACAGCAGGCCTGGGTGAGCTGCTTGTGAGTAGCTTGTGTTGGCAACTTTGTTTGCATGCCACACGTTCTTGGCCTGACTGAGCTGCTTGGGCCACATGGGTTGCATGAATGCCATGTGTCCTTGCTTCATGCTGAAGGAAAATGGCTGCAAGCCTTAAGTTGCTTGTGAGCTGCTTGCTAGAGAGAACCTTTTAGACCTTTGAGATGCTTGTGAGCAGCTTGCTAGGGAGAAGCTTCTAGGCCCTTGAGCTGCTCTACTTGTGAGCAGCTTGCTAGGGAGAAGCTTCTAGGCCTTTGAGCTGCTTGTGAGCAGCTTGCTTCTCAAGCATGACTAAGCAGCTTATGGCCTTTTTGATTTCTCTATTTTCAGGCCTGGTTGGGCTAAATAGGCCCGAAAAACTAATCTGAGCTTTGACTCAATTGGGCCGAACAAACCTAAGAATAGGCCCACTACATATTCGACCAAAGGCCTAAATCTATCGAGGCCTAATTCAACCAAGGCCCAAAATGTTAATTTAGGCCATTAATCCATTAAGAAATTTCTTTTTAGAATTTGGCCAAAAATGCGTGTAAACACTTCCTAAGTGACTAAGCATGAGCTTGCAGACCCATTTTGACCAAGCAAATGTTCTAATGGAGAAATTTGTAAATTGTAAAAGGAGTTCTTTAAATCTGCGTTCCAACCCAATTTGAATCACCTCAAGTGAATCATTGAGAAGAAAGTTATGATCAAAATACTATAGATTGTACTTATCAAAAAATAAAAAATAAAAAATAAAAAATACTAAGATTGTGCACTTGTGCATGACTGCTCTGTTTTTTACGATCAAGTTCGATTGATACTTGGTGATGCCCTGGATGATAATGCAACTATACTACTGCACTCAAACACTCAATACATGTTCAAAATGATTCCTTTCCATATAAATTCTAAATAGACGCTATAATAAGATAAGTAAAAAGAAATGAGTTTCACACTCCCTTTTTTTTATCCACTTTTTTTTTAGTGAAAAATACACACTTTCAACAATAAAAAAACTAAGAAGGGAGTGTGGATATCGAAAAGGGGAGTGTGAAAATCACTCCCCTAAATAAAATAAAATACAACTTGATAAACGGGATACCAAAAAATGTGTGTTTTGTCAATGAAATCGGCAACACATATGAGCTCGACTTTTTAGAGCCTAGAATAATAAATAACATGTATAATTATAAATTTGGTGGCTGAAAACCTTCTTGATAGAGACAATAATTAAGCTCATGTCCATTCATTCAACATCAATGTGAGAAAAGCAAAAGGCAACAAACAAAAGAGATACTATTGCAATTACATATGTAACACAAACAATATAAACATCCATACTATCTTGAATGGAGAGAGAGCCTTTAATGGTACAAGGTCAAATGATAGAAAATTCATTGTCTAAAGCGAAATTTTGTAACGTGTTAGGACATCCCATGAGTAAGCCAGTTTGAACCGCTTTATTAAATTCTGTGTCATTCAATGACTTCTCCCATGTGAACTTCAATGTCTTCTCTCTCCTTGTTATCCTCATTCGAAACCTTACTAGTGCTTGTACCTCTCTGCGCTATTGGCCTGTACTTGTACCTCTGAGCCAAGAACAAATACACAAGGAAATCGAGAAAGCTCAATATAGACAGAAGCCAATAGAAAAGATTCAAGTGGTTCGTATTAAGGTTGTTTCCTGCCAACCAACCTCTGCTACTAGTTATTCCCTTAGTTGCACTATTCACTATATTAACAATGACGGAGCTCAAGTAATACCCAAGTGCAAAGGAGAACCAAAGGAAGCAAGTGGAGAGGGATTTAATGCCTCTTGGTACTTGTGAGTAGTAAAACTCAAGGAGGCCAACGTATGAAAATACGTCAGCCACGACGGCAATGAAGTACTGAAACGATAGCCAAAAGACGCTGATGGGCAACGGTTGGATCAGTGGAATTGCGTCGACCATGTTGTGCTTTCGCGCAACCTCTTTCCGCTTCACTTCAACGATTCCGGCAACTGCCATAGACAGACTATTGAGGACTATACCGATGCCAATGCGTTGGAGGTGAGTGATGCCGAAGGGGTGGCCCGTGATCCTACGGAGAAAGGGTACGACAATACGATCGTAAATTGGGACAAGTCCGATGATGAATATGATAGGGATGATACCGAGGGAAGCTGGGGGTATGTGAAAATGTTTGGTAATCCTCGTGTCCATTGTTACGGCTTGTTCGATGGAGAAAGTTTGGAGTTGAGCTAGGCAAACGGTCATAATAATTGCACAACAAAATATTGGAAGCACACCAAGGATAATCTTTGCATTTTCGACTTGTGTTACCCTGCAAAGTTTCCACGGATTTGGGGTTCTTTGTTGGGTGATTGGAGTTGTTTGGATGGCTGCTTTGTCAAGGAACCTACAAATAATTCACAAAAAAGGTACTTTTTTTTGAACGGCAAAAATGAATTTCATTAATCATTGAAAAGAGAGTTACAAAGTTGGACAACATAGTTATTGAAAAAAGAAAAAGATTAAAAGGCAACACGTGAGAACAACATCACAACAAGACGAAAACATCTCAACTATTTTAGCACCTAGACCCTTGACAATCACATGCCCAATCACGGGCCCAAAAAAAAAACAGAACAAGTTGACCTTAATGTGGTACTTGTATTATAAAAAATGTTATATGTCAAGATTGTATATGGAGTACTCCTCATTTTACCTTTCTTTCACATGCATTATGTACCCACATCATGATACATAGGTGGAGGCACATTGAGTCAAGTTGGGCATCAAGGAAATTGATCTCTATGAAGGTATTGATGAGTTGAATAATGGCGTGTAGCTGATATCTTCATCAAATTGTTGTTCAAACCGCATCTAGAGTTTTTGTGTAACAAGTTGGATTTTTATGATATCTATGTTCCAGCTTGAGGGGAGTGCTAGAATTTAGTGAGGGGTAGTTTGGTCTTTGTATCGTATCACTCATCACTATATATTAATAATGTTATATGTGTATAAGGGTAAGTTACAAACCCTAAATACTTCTCTCTCTTAATCACACATAATATCGAAAAATGTATATTGGTGGCCTTTTAAATGAGCTATCACACTCTGCAATGCAAATATGAATTAGTTTGATCGTTCGTTGGCAAATAAAATTCCAATACAAGCATTGAATATCAAACATTTTGGGTTTTGCTTTGAAAAATACTTTCCACTTACAGTATGCCCAAAAAAACATCTTGCGTGGGACTCCAAATTAAAATTTTCTCACTAAACAAAAATTCTGGGATAAAAAAGAGAAGAAAAGAATTTGCTTCCCTTCTATGTAAATATATTATCTTTTGCCCCTGGAATATTTCATTCTTGAAGTCCTTGTCCTACATTGTCAAAGTCATTGTACTTCTGCACAATGTGTTTCTTTTTTTTTTTTTTTTTTTGTGGTAAATTTGGACGATTTGTTTTCGTACTAAAAATTAAAATTTTTTTTTTTATGAAAAACTATACAAAAATTTTACTTAATATGTGATTGACAGATGCATGATACGAACTAATTAAGATACACATAAATTAAAAATTATCGGGATAGACAATCACAGCTTTGATCCACAGTTTCTGCACTTTGATTTTGAGTTAGAAGAGAATGGAAGAAAAATTACTTGTAAATATCTCTATGGGGTAAGAACTCTGTTTCTGGTGCAGCTTCCATGTCTCTATTGATTTCATACAACTCTTCAGGATCCTCAGGGAGTTTAAGATTTCTGTTGCGAAAAGCAACTACATATACCTGCGAAGAACACAAACAGCACACCTTAACTATTTATTGATTATACCGGTCATATGTAACTACATTTGTGGCAACAAAATATTTCTACCTCAACAGCACAATGCGCGTATTTCGTATTAGCAGTGCTACATTTGTTGTTCTAGGGACCGCAGTAAGTTTGTCATTTCTTTTGTGTTGGTACACTTGGTTTTATTTTTTCGCGAAAAGTTGAGCCAAAATAAGATGTGTGCGATTATGAGGTACTACTAGTGATATCAAAGATATATGAGATGGTATACTTTAGTACTGTATGAGGAGATGGTAAGCAGATTCATATAGCTAGTATGGAGATATACAGACCTGTAAGATCTCAATGAGGGGATTAACTTTTTGAATAATATGAATCCTGTATCGAGGCAATCCTAAGATAAACAAGAGGGCACCCGCGATCATTGCGAAGGTCGAGGTCCCAAATCCCAAATCCCAACCCTTGTTGTCTTGGATCCACACTACGAGCGTTAAACTAGCTGCAGTGCCAACTCCTCCGACGAATAAGTACCAGTTGAAGAAGCTAGCCATTTGCCTTGCCTCTTTAGGATCTTTTTCCTCAAGCTGATCGGAACCATGTGGCGGCACTGTGGCTTTTATTCCGGCACTCCCGGTCGCCACCAAGTAGAGTCCCAGAAAGAGAAGTCCGGCTTGGCCACCTCCAACTTTGATGCAATGTGCAGTTGGATCGTATAAGTTGCAAAGAGGAGGCTTGAGATTGTTGGAGTGAGCTTGTATTGCTAGCAATCCAAGTCCCTATGGAGCAAATCAATGAGGAAGGAAATAAGTTAGTGTGTCCTTTCTCATCTGTATGACTTGAATAGTTCAATATATTTATGCACCCACTGTGTAGATCAACTATACAAATGAAGTCAGTGTGATCGGATATCGATATTCGCATGATTGAGTCGCATTTTTACTAAGAATTGTTGTTGCGCTTACGTGGTCTATTTTCTAAGGCTCCGTTCCGCTAAGAAAAATAAGTACTTATTTTTTGAATTAATTGTGATGTATTTATTGTAAGAGAATGACGTGCCCCGTAAAACAGGAAATAAGTACTTACAAAATAAGAACCTTAACGGAACGGGAACAACTATACGCCAAGTATTTAAATAGATAGATAGGATACATCTACATACCACAATCTCAAAACAAGCCGATAAGAGTACAGATTTGGGGCGTCCGAGGTACATGTCGGCGAGGGCGGCTATGGGAATGGAGAGAATGTAACCCGTACCCAAGAAGTTTGTTACCTGATTGGCCGCATCAGATATGCCAAAGTGCATCACCTGAGTCAAGTAAGTCACTAAGTTCGATACGAGTGCTACGGTCGCCATGTTTTCAAAACCAGCCGTGCCTGCACAAATTTCGTAACCAAAAACGATAAACAACAATGCTACGAGCGCAACTTTAAAACACCACACATAACCAAATCAATATCATTGACGATCTAGCTAGTTACGGTGATCCTAAACTAAAACAATGTGTAACAACTCATGCTTCTTCTCTTTTTTTGGTAAATGCCATAAAGTATAAAGAAAAATTAGATTAATCAGTTATTTTTGAAAATTTCTTAACCAAATTGCATGGTCCATTTATATCATTGGCTCCCATTGCGAATTGAAGTTAGTTATTGACCAGTAATACATACTTCTTTTACCGGTAAAAGTTATTTTTAATCCGAACCGTTGATTGTCGACCGATAATACATACTTATTTTACCGGTAAAAGTTATTTTTAATCCGGACCGTTGATTGTCGAAATTAACGGTCCGGATACGCACAACACGGTGCTGTGTACCCCTTGCACAGCACCATCCCCAGTTCTGTCGATCATATAGTGCTTTTCATTAAAAGATCATCTCCAATACTATATACTCTAGATAACATCAGTCTTTAATTCATTGATAACTTTCCCAGTAGTTTTTAATATTTGGATATTATAAATTTAGTCATTCGCCCAACGTCAATCATTCTATATTATATGCGAAAAATGTAGTTATTCTTATTCTAGTTTTAGTTTTTGTTTGTTTGCTTTTCTTCTATATTTTTCAAAATTGTAGATTAATTTGAATTAATCTATTGACACTTTAAAACTTCAATTTATAAAAAGTAGATATAAGTCTTTTCATGCATAAAACGCAAACAACACTTTGGTCCCTACTGGCATGGTTCAACCAATTTATTTTGAAAAAAGCGTTTGTACCCGTTCGATGCATGAAAACGGAAAAAAGATCAATGTGATTTTTTTTTTTCATTTTTTCATAAATCAAACGGGTACAACACTAGTATACCTAATAAGAAGATGAGCTTTGGTTGAGCAGGTGATGTTATAGTCTCTATTTATGTACTAACTAAAAAGGGAGCTGGAATAAGGTCTGATTCAATTAATTATTTCGTTGAGTACAGACGTTACTACAAATTTGACGATTTATTGTCATCATTTTTAGCCAATTATCTTATCTTGCTGATTTAAATTAAATTTTGTGCTTGGAGATGGTTAGATGGCCAGATGTAAATGGATTAGGTATTTAGAGAATTTTTTGAGCCATGTATGAATTTGAGGGTTTTTGGAAACTACTGTAGTGGATGATTTTGTAGAAAAAGATTGCTTGGATTCTTTTTTGTGAGTTCAGAAATTTTGGGTCGCCACAGAACATGTCCACAGGAGTAGTTTATAAATTTGTATTTAAGAGATTGATATTTTTTTACCAAATTAGTGAGAAGCCTAAAAAGGAGAAAAAAATAAAAAATAAAAAAAAAAACTAAAAGAAAACGAAGGCCATAGTTAAAAAAAAAATTTATTTTTACTAATTATAATTACTAAAACAGCCAGTAAAAAAAGCAAGGAAAACACTAGCTCGCAATATATTATATAATCCTCTTAGTAGTTCGAAAATTATATATATAATATGAATGAGTTAAGTTTGTGAAATCTTACATAGTGATAGCATTGCGAAAAACATTCCTCCATGTTTTCCCTTAATAGCTGGTCTGCCCTTCCAATCCACCTTACCCTCAATAATTTCGCCTTTATCCTGCAAGTCATAACAAGCACAAATATTCAAAAAAATATTTTAATATCTATATATATGTATTTACACACACCTGCGTGCGCGGATATGTGAAGGGAAATAAAAGGAAAATGCCCAAAAACGTACCATAAACAGCTGCTAATTCAGGTTTTTTGAACCAGTTGAAAAGAGAGAGAATGGTGATCAGGGATATAGTAGCTAAAGCTATGTGCGTGTAGATGTATATATAGAGACAAGAGTTGACAAAGAAACAAATTAAAAAAAGAATATGAGTGTATATAAATACAAAAATACGCTTATATATTTATGGAGACAGTGGCAGAATCAAGATATTTGTTTGGGGGAGGCAAAATATTTTTCAAGCTTACACTAAAATTTCAAAGAAAAATATAGACGGTTTTGATTCAAGCTTCAAAAGCATACATAAAAAAGACGTCAAAATAAACAATAAAGCTATAGGTACATGTGAGTTTGTACATACCATGTACATATGAGCTTTGTGGGACCTACTTCGGGTCCCACAAAGATGATTTGAACCGCCTATTATTACCTAGAAAAATAAAACTAGGTGTTCTTTGATGTCACGAAAGTTATCAATATTGTGTCTATGTTAATCTCTTTTTCAATGCGCAGAATTAATGTAGTAAAAAATCTAAATTTATTGGGTAACACCCAAAATAAAAGTCCCAACTTAATACTATGTGAATGGAGTAAGAGTGTGTTCCACTAACTAAAATAAGTAATCAGAACGACCAAAATTCAAAATGATTTTTATAATTCCATTTACATACTAATTGGTATCCAATTAATATGATTTTAAACCACACTTATGTGTATCGACGAGATCTACAATCGACAATATGAACAGCGCCGACCATTGAATTTGGTTCAGAAAGTGACCGGAAGAAACTCAACTCCATAGAGTTTGGGAGATGCATATATATATATATATATATATATATATATATATATATATAAATTTAAAAGTAAAGTGTGTCCGCCTCTCCATTCTAAATATACATATATATAAATTTACATACACGTGTTTACATAGGCATATATAGATATATAGGTTAGATAAGAGCTGACAATGCTATTCAACATTCATAAATATTTTATTGAGTAGCGATGATGACCATTTCTACCAAACTTGAATAAATGCAACTGCAAGAGAATTTTGTGAATTGAAAACGAGATTGAAAAAAAAAAAAAACCAATCTTAACTGAAGTCAATGTTCAAGAGAGATTTTTTAAATTGGAGAAATTGTTGGGTATCAATAGAGTACCATGTTGGGAGTCAGACTGAGTACCAACCTGACCGATTCAAATATTTTGGAGGTGTAAGATGAAACTTAGAAGAAAGAGCCTTAAATTCTTTATTGGATATATGTTGGCTGTTATACTTTTTGTTTGGGATCTGCTCCTTTCCCCTTTTTTTCTTTCCAGTCCCTATCCGATTTGCAATTTTGCGGGCAAACAATAACGATTGAGACCGTTCATGTTGTAGATTTTGTCGAGAACTTCAGCCACGCCAAAAATCATCTTGATCAGAAACTGTTTGATACTTAATTGGCACACATTTAGATTGTAAAACACACACAAATAGGTTCAACTACAGTATGAACGATGAATTTTTCTCATATAAAGGTTTGCCGATCAAGATGAATTTTGGTGTGTTTGAAGTTCTCATCGAGATTTACAACATGAACGGTCTCAATTGTTGTTGTGGGTCTAGATGGGCCCACAAAATTGACGCACTAAGTGAAGTGTGTAGATAGGCATATATAGATATATAGGTTAGATAATGATTGACAATGCTATTCAATATTCATAAATATTTTATTGAGTAGCGACGACGAGCGTTACTTATACCAAACTTGAATAAATGCAACTACAAGAGAATTTTGTGAATTGAAAAAGAGATTGAATTTTTGGAAAAATGACCGGATAATGGCTTTGGTGAATAATTTTGCTTGTGTCATGAGAGTGGTGATTTGGAGAGTGGAGACCATTAGGTGGTAATTTTCTTTGGTTTCCTCCATTGTCCCGTAATTCTCCAAAAAAAAAAAAAGGTCTTAACAAAAGTCAAAGGTCAAAAGAGAATTTAAATTGGAGACATTGTTGGGTATCAATAGAATACCATTTTGGGAGCCAGACAAAGTATCAACTTGGCCGGTTCAAATATTTTGGAGGTCTAAGACAAAATTAGAAGAAAGAGCCTTAAATTCTTTATCGGATATATGTAGGCTACTATGCTTCTTATTTGGTATCGGCTCCTCTCCTGTTTTTCTCTTTTCAGTCTGTGGGCAGCATGTCCTGAAAAAAGGCGGATCGATGAGGGTGCTTTTTTGGCAGACGAGCGCTCAATTCAGAGTCGCCACTTGGGTTTGAAGGTTTGACACCCAAGGAACCGAACTTGAAACGCTCGTTGCGTTGTTTGATTTTTGAAAAAGGTGAAGGCACCAGTCCGTCATAACCATATCTGGGTTCGGGAGCCAGGTTAAGAGAAAGGAAGGGTTTTAAGGCACCCCTCTTACCCAATCCGGAGATTGGTCTCTACTTAGGCATTTGCGAAAACATTTGCGATTCTGTTTAATTAATTAATTCTTTTAGCCATTTAGAGCGGGGGAATAGTTAATCGGGAGTTAAAACTGTAACAATTTGCAAGTTGAGATAAAATGGCATGGATGAGCGATGTACTAGAAAGTAAATGAGAGAAAACCTAACACTGTGATTGGATATCAAAACAGTTCGTTGGATATAAATTTGACACAAACAATGGCCAATTTGTATGCATGGATCTGCCAGCATACAAGTCCACCATCGCGCATCAGACCCATTCCATCGCGCGAGGGTCAATATCCTCCCAGCAGGTTAAGTTTTGCCTCCCTCTAGGCTCTGGAAGGACCAGTGCACATCCAGAGCAAACCAAGCAGTCTATATAGCAGTTAATATACAATTTAAAGGCTGAAAAAGCCCTACAAATTAACAAAACACACCATAAACAGTGTGGGGACAAAATAATGGCATAAGGCCAAGTTATCCGTGCAAGGCCACTCACTGGTCAGAAGCAGTCTGGCGCGCGATGGCTTGCGCTTTGGCGCGCGATGGCTTGCGCTTTGGCGCGCGATTGTCGCGCCCTAGCGCGTGTGGGACTGAACCAGATCAGTGCTTGGTTTACATGTTTCTAGGTTCTGGAACATACAAAGAATTATCCCAGGGGTACTCCACAGGAGTAGAAACTCATATTGAACTAAGACTAGTAGTTTATACTAAGGAAAGCAGTATACTGGTTGTTAGCATGCTTGCAGAGTGGTCTATATAAACAAAAAGACATAAAAATAGTAGGAAACCAATCCCCACACGGTCCTGTGCGCGAGGCCACGGAGTGTCGCGCGCGAGACCGGGACAGTTGCGCGCTGGTTCCTACCACAACGGCTTTTGAAACCCTGCTAGCTTTAGGACCAGAACTGGTATTGATTACCAGCCTTGGCCCTGCCAGCCCCCCTCAGGGATCAAAACAGAAAACAATAGGTATGCTATACCTAGATTAAGTTTGAAAGAGGTTGAGTTTTGAGGTTTGAAGTTGATTGGGGTGCTTGTGTTGAGTATTTTAAGGAATGTGAATTTGGATGAAAAACACAAGAGCTTATGTGCTTACTCTTTTTTGAATTTTTGTAACCCTTTGAAAGAGCAACAATGGGGGCAATATATAGGAGGAGATGGAGGCAGGTATGAGCTGCAAAGAGGGGAGTTCAGCCAGTCCACGAGGCTGGCTGAGGTTGCATTGATGGCCAAGTTTCCACCTCAAGAAAAGTTGGTGGGAACAAGCATTGCGCTCCGGCGTGCAATGGAGCCAGTCCGGCGCGCGAGGGAGTCCGTCTGGCGTGCGAGGGTTGCGCCCTGGCGCGATGGTCAACGGTCAAACTTTGACTGTTGACCACCACCTGGCAGTTTGACCAGCGCGCGATAGTTTGGGAGCAACGCGCGCGTGTACTACCTACTCGCGCGTTGGTCAACGGTCAAGCTTTGACCATTGACCAACACCTGTCAAGTTGATGTTGATCTGCGGGTGCGGGCTCTCAACCAACGCGTGCTAGTAGGGTTTTTGGCTCTTTTGAAGTGGCTTAGGCTTGGTTAGGTTCAAAAAGGTGTCAAACACTCAAAGCTCAAGCATTTATTATTCCCGAAGTGTTCTTGATCCGTTTCATCATCGGGGAATCAAATACCGTAAGTAAACTAATCTGGAAGCCCAGATTGGGGTGTCTACAGTAGCCCATCTTTGACGGCACTTGAAGCACCATCGACTTGGTACAAGTAACGTCAAAGATTTCTAAACACCCTCAAGGCAATTCAGAGCAAAGCATACTAGCAAAGTTGACAAGTAAACTTAAGGAACCTGATTTGTGGAATGGACAGGCTGGTCCATTGCCAGGGATGGAAATAGAGGTGGACGAGTGAATCGTCGCTTGTTGATCGAATTTGGACAGGACAGGCTATCGCTGCAGATGTGGATGGGACAGGCCGTTGTTGCTGGGGATCAAGCTATCCTCGGCACGAAGCATTCCAACAAACACGGGTAGGTCGTGTCAGGTAGGTTGAATTCCATCTGTTGGGAATCTGAGCCAATCTCCTTATCAAAGACCATTCGAGGCAGAGCAATAAGGCTGCTAGAAGATGCGCGTGAAGCTAGACTGAAGTAAAGGTAATCGTTCGGGGTAGGCCGAGGCGGGTTTTCTTGGGGAACAATTAGTTACGGATGAACAGACCATCAAACGATATTATGATCGTCGTTGGGGCCTGAAAGGACGACATTTTTATCGTCTTTGTTGGATTGATCGGACGATATGGCTGATCGTCGTTGACGGATCGAAAAGGACGATATGGTTGGTCGTCGTTGATGAATCGAGACGGACGATATGGCTGACCGTCGTTGATCATATGGCTGACCATCGCTGAATGACTAAGATGGACGATATGGCTAACCGTCGTTGATGATATGGCGGACCATCGTTGAATGACTGAGATGAACGATATGGCTAACCGTCGTTGATGATATGGCGGATCACTATACAAAATGATTGAGCCATTGAAAATTGGACAGGACCGGTTGTCGTTGATTTGAACAGGTGGATCACTATTCAAAGTGATCGAGCAATTGGAAATTGGACAGGACCGGCTATCGTTGAATTGGATGGGTGGATCACTATACAAAGTGATCGAGCCATTGAAAATTGGATAGGACCCGCTGTCGTTGATTTGGAGACGGGAACATCAATGTGCAGAATGATCAAGCCGCTGAGAAATTTGACAGGATCGCTGTCGTTGATTTGGAAACGGGAAGATTAGTGTGCAGAATGATCAAACCGTTGAGAAATTTGACAGGACCGGCAGTCGTTGATTTGAAAGGGCGGATCACTATACAAAATGATCGAGCCGTTGGAAGTAGGACAGGACTGGCTTTCGATGATTTGGTTCCGCAGGAGATTGCATCGTAGCCCTTTGGTAGACAAATCGCATGATGGCTACCATTCTAGCATAACTCCCACAAACTGGCCACCTTCCTGTTTTCAACAGTTGATATACATAATATGCAAAGATGTATACTAACAAAATGTACAAATTAAATTTGCAGACCCTAGCTAAGGGCGGCTCCTAGGAGGACAACAATGCTTAAGGACTATCATTGAGCCCTAGTACTTTACTACCTTTGCTTCTGAGATGCGCACCTAAACAAATAGACATTGAGTGGGCCAACGTGCCCAATTGATATAGTAACGACATTGGGCCTGCCCACCCTTTCTTCGATGCTTGGGCGGATGAGCCCCATAGATGCTTTGCTTGGCCTTGGACTGACGTGCCTCTGCCGTTCACGAGATTTCCACAGCTTGTGGATTACAGATACTAGGGTAGCAATGTAAAAACTGCATTTTCCAATTTATTAACTCTCTTTTGCAAGTGTTAAGAGAATACAAAAACCAACCACTAATATCTAATTTGCATTGACAAGCGAACTAAGTCAACATATAGACACACATATATGTACAGACTCGCCTAGCTCAAACGAAAAGGGAGAAAGAGCCCCAGGATACAACATGGATTCTTAGACATATGGAAATTAAAGAAATTTTGGGCATTAATGCACCAAAACTCACAATAGCCCTAACAGGTAAAAACTGACACTTGCGTAAGGTAAGACTGATGTACAATGACCTGTACGAACTGACAACACTGGAAAAAGCATCCCAAAACAACAATGGATTGAAAAACTAGAAAAATGTTACAAAATGGATATAAGACGCAAATGATAACTCATATAGGCCCGGATTGAAACCAACATCCCCATGTAATCACATTAGGTCTGCACGGTATGACAAAAACTTGGCAAAAGATCCTTGAACAGGACTCAAAGGCAGTAGCTGACTATTATTGATTGTTGCTCGAATTGAAGCAGCGCGCGTAGGTTTGACACCAACGCACATCATATTGAACGAAAGCGCATGAGTATCGAACTAGCGCGCATGACTACAAAGCTGTTGCAGCTGCTCAAAATAGACTTCATTGAACTTAGAACAAACTGTGAGCCGTTAGGCCTCGCAAGCATTTCGTTCTATTTTTTATGCTTAAAATCTTTTAAGGCTTTTGCTTAGTTTTGAAATTGAAGTAGTAGTTTGAAACAAAATTGAAAGATGAAAGGTTTCCCCCCTTTTGCATAGATTAAGCTTGTCTTCTTCTCGACCTTTCTTAACCACGGTGATGCATTAAAGCCTTGGATCAAATTGATAGATTGTGACCGAGTCTCAAAGAGAGACTGCCTACGTATCCCATTTGGGAATCAGGCTAAAACGTAGTTCAGGCTAAGGTTCACTCGAGTATTTTACCTCACCTTTTACGCTCTAACTTTTGCCTAGAACCGTCCATTCAGGTCTTTGGTCTAGCGAGCTTTCAAATATTGCCTATTTATTTTTGCCTAGACCGCCTTCATAGGTTTTTGGTGTAGCAGGCTGCTCTAACTTTTGCTTGGAACTGCCCACCCTTGGGGTTTTCAGCCCAACGAGCTTCTCTCAGGGAAAAGGCTTTTGAATTGATCAATGCTGACCAAGGTATTGAATTGTTGCAGTGAAGATTGATGATCTTTGGCTGTAGCCCTAGATAATACAACTTTGATAACATAGGGTCCAGAGTGCTTTAGTTGACATGCCTCACTCCAGGCCAATTTTGAACGTTCTGACTTGTGCTTGGCGGAACGCTGTTCCTGCAAACTTGAACATGGTATGAGGCGCTGGACCTTCTGAGCTTCTGTTTTTTAGCTTGGCATCCGGTAGCAGGGGGATTTGATATTCCTTTATCTCAAGATCAACGTCAGGCATGTCTTTGTAAGACCATGCCAAGATGTCAATGAACTCTTCGAGCATGTCTGACCAGGCACAATGCTCCTTTGGGGACAGCGTTGAACCAATTTGAACCATTCGGAGGGGTCTACCTCATCTTTCAAGTTTATTGAAAACTACAATTTCAATTAATAGGCTGAGCATGCCTTTCGTCTTCCCTTTCGGCGAGTGAACACATTTCCTTGGGGATGATCCCATCAAAATCTATCCCTTCGTCGTTAGGGTCAACATAGTTTATTCAAAAGTCAGCGAAGTACTTAGAAGCAAGATAATGCATATCATAAAGAAAGCCCTTCGGGGTTACCAAGTACAACAAAAGACTTGAATAGAAGCTACGACATGGAGGGCCAAGTGGCACAAACTTTGACTTAGAGCTAGACTTGACAGACAATGTGTCAGACTCAGACTCAGATATGTCAATGCAAAATAGACGCGATTTGAAAATGTAACTTTTATAAGCTACCCTTAGTTTCCTCACAGAGAGGTAGCTAGGATCTAGTGGATGTCCGGCCCAAGCAACAGCACTTCGGCCTCCTCAGCTTCTTTGACCAAACCTACTCGGTGTTCCCATGAACAATGGACCTTAGCCCGTTAGTCCGCTCCTTTGTAAGCTCTTCATTACTGTCAATCCAGGTGTCGGCAGTAAAGACCTTAATTGCCCAACCTACAGCCATCATGTTAATCTCCGATTCAAACATGATGGATATGATTGGTTTGGGTTGGCTTTCTAGGACAATATAATGGCTAGGGTTGAATATGGTGGGGTTAGGGTTGATTTGAGTGGAGGTGATGGATATCTGACCAACCAGAGGGTCAGAGTTGTGTTGAGGCAAGGAGTTGGAGATGACATTGGGCTTTGGTGGAACTTGAACCGTGCCATTATCAATGAGATCTTGAATCTCATGTCGAAGACAATAGCACGCATCAGTAGGATGGCCAGACATTTGGTGGAAAACACAGAACAAGTGAGGCTTATAACCAGCAGGTAGGCCTTTTGGTGGGGAGGTTGGGGTCAAAGGCTTGAGATGCCCATATTTGACAAGTTTCTCCATCACTGCGGATAGAGGTGTGTCGAAGACAGAGAAGCTCCGAGGTTGGGTTTGGGCCTGGTAGCTTTGGGCGTTTTGAACCTGATTAACATCGGCAGCGCGATTGGAGTTAAAAGCCAAAGCATCGCTCCCACTTCTAGCTGTATTCGAGTAGTTGCTATTACCAAGCAGCGCACTACTATTTCCAGAATAAGCCTTCGGTTTAGCTTTTTGTGAGGAGGACTCTCCCCTAGGTAGAATTTTACTCTACAGTGCATCCTCAATGGTTAAGCCAGACTCGAAGAAAGTCTCAAAGTTGGCAGATGCTTGAACCAGCAAGAGGTGCTTGGCATAGTCAGGTTGGAGATTGTGGGAGATGATGCGAAATTGATCCCTCTCGCTCGGGCGATCAGTCATTAGAGCAGCTTTGGCTCTCCACCTCTTAACAAAATCCGCAAAGGACTCCTTTGCTTTCATTTTGGTGGACTCTAACTCACGAGTAGTCATCTTGAGATAAGAGTTGTAATTGTACTGTGCAACAAAGGCAGCCCTAATGTCTTCCCAAGTTCTTCATTTAGAGATGTTGAGCGACGGAAACCAATGGAAAGCAGGCCAGGAGAGAGTCTGTGGAAACAGCTGAGACATAGCCTCACTTTCCACACCTAGCAACTTCATTGCAGCATGGTAGCCAAAGAGATAAGTCTTGGGATCACTGCTCCCGTTGAACTTAACCAAGTTGGGCATCTTGAATTTGTCGGGAAGTCTAGCATTAGGGTACATGCAAAGACGATCCAGGTCAACTCCTTCTGTGCTGGTCTTCTCGGATTTTGAGACAGCTTCTTCCAGCTTAGCCATCTTGGCCAAAAGAGCGGCCATGTCAGGGTTTTGAATAGGCCTAACAGCAGCAAGGTTCGGGTTTGGAGCAGGCGCACGAGCCTCTGTAGGAGTGAGCTGAACAACGAGACGCCCTGCATGATTTGGATCCTCGACAAAGACAAGTTCTGCATGAACATCCTCATCGTCCTCGTCCTCCTCTCTGGTGCTTGTGGAAGACGAGTGTTGATAAGGTCATTCAAATGAGTGATGTTAGCATCTGTCTGAGTAGCCCTTTGCTGCATAGCAGTGATACTATTCTGGAGGTTCATGAACATGGCTTCCAGAGTGAGCGTTTGCGGCTAATCTGTCATTGCAGGTTTTTCAGAAGAGCTTGTGAAGAAGCTGAAGATGGGGAAGTCGGCAGTGTGGTTTTTTGCAAAATCGATGGCGAATCTGACTGTAGGGCAGCCAACAGTGAACCTGGAGAAGCCTCCATTGCGACTGACAGGGAATCTAGCCTAACAAGTCTTTGAAACGGATTCTGAAGACGTTCCCAAGTAGGTTTGGCTCTTCCTTTCGGTACTCTCTTGTTTGGTGCAATGGTTCCAAACTAGACAGTAAAGTAATTGAAAGCTCAGTGACGTTCATGCACCAAGTTATGTACAAGAATAATGCAATGTACACGTTGTCGTTGTCGGTGTCCTCTTAGACCCTACAACTAAAAACGAGTCTGTCTCATGACATTCGGACACTGCCAGAATCCTTGGAAATCTTTTCGAGGTGTATCCTTTGAATAGATCGACTAACACTAAGAGATGTCAAAATAGTCTAAGTCTTTGACTATTCCGTTCTCGAAGTTTCAACTTTGAACTTGGAATAACTCGGTGTAGATGACGTGATACCAGAACTGGGGCGGCGTAGGCGACATAGTGCCATAGCCTAAACGGTGTATGTGCTACGCATGATAACCAAGGTGGTATAAGCATCACGACATTCTCTTCGTTGTTTCTTGTTTTCTATTTGAAACCATGATCGGGTATTTAGACAAGGACTTAGAAAGTCTTGATTTCCCAAAGTTTTGTTAATCTAAGGACTTTGAAAATTGATAACATGCACCATCAAGATGCATGACTCTTCATCGGGCCATGCAGCATCCTAATAAGCATAAGATAGACTCGAAAGAGAGAAAACCTAAAAGCCGCCCTAAACATGCTCCTACGCAAAACGGTATGTATGTACACTGCATGCGATAGGGAAAACAATAACACATAGACAGTATATGGGGGTTGGATGCAAGTAGATCTTACCCTGTAGGTACCTGTCTTAGCTTGGAGAGTTCTAGTGCTTTGTATATGCAAAGGCTGGTTTTGGCTTGTAACAGGTTCCTCGGACTAAAGCCAAGATATACCTCCCGCTCCCCGCGTAATCGTAGAGCAACAGTCAAATGGTAGAATGACTCATCATCGTCGAAGGTTGTTGGTCATTCGGGGTACCCGGGCTTCGGTAAACCGTGTCGGATTGCCAAAACGATCCAACGAGGCTTATCCCACATCGATGCAAATGAAGAGATGCTAAGAAGTTTGATTAATGGAACGGAATCGCAAATTCGCAAATGCCTTTTCAAATTTGGCTCTCTTTATTAATCAATACTTAGAAGAAATAACACGAGAGAACAATCGGAAAAGCCCCAGTCAGGATGGCCGGACACGAGGTCCTGTTAAATCACCAATCATTTCTTTAGCAGCGCGAAGCTCACCATTTTGACAGACTTTTGTGGGATTGTTCTCAAATGTATTTAAATCTAAGTATAGATCAATATTGATTCGTTATTCCCCAGCAGAGTCGCCACTGTGGGCAGCATGCCCTGAAAAAAGGCGGATTGATGAGCGCGCTTTTTTGGCAGACGAACGCTCAATTCAGAGTCGCCACTTGGGTTTGAAGGTCTGACACCCAAGGAACCGAACTTGAAACGCTCGCTGCGTTGTTTGATTTTTGAAAAAGGTGAAGGCACCAGTCCGTCATATCCATATCTGGGTTCGGGAGATAGGTTACAAGAGGGGAAGGGTTTTAAGACACCCCTCTCGCCCAATCTGGAGATCGGTCTCTACTTAGGTATTTGCGAAAATATTTGCGATTTTGTTTAATTAATCAATTCTTTTAGCCATTTAGGGCGGGAGAATAGTTAATCAGGAGTTAAAACTGTAACAATTTGCAAGGTGAGATAAAATGGCATGGATGAGCGATGTACTAAAAAGTAAATAAGATAAAACCTAACACTGTGACTGGATATCAAAACAGTGCGTTGGATATGAATTTGACACAAACAATGGCCAACTTGTATGCATGGATCTGCCAGAATGCAAGTCCACCATCGCGCGTCAGACCCACTCCATCGCGCGTCAGACCCACTCTATCGCGCGAGGGTTAATATCCTCCCAGCAGGTTAAGTTTTGCCTCCCTCTAGGCTCTGGAAGGACTAGCGCACACCCAGGGCAAACCAAGCAGTCTATATAGCAGTTAATAAGCAGTTAATATACAATTTAAAGGTTGAAAATGCCCTACAAATTAACAGAACACCCCATAAACAGTGTGGGGACAAAATAATGGCCTAAGGCCAAGTTTCTCGTGCAAGGCCACTCACTGGTCAGAAGTAGTCTGGCGCGCGATGGTGGCGCTCTGGCACGCGATTGTCGCACCCCGGCGCGCGCGGGACTGAACTAGACTAGTGCTTGATTTACATGTTTCTGGGTTCTGGAACATACCCAGAATGATCCCAGGGGTACTCCACAGCAGCAGAAACTCATATTGAACTAAGACTAGTAGTTTATACTAAGGAAAGCAGTAAACTGGTTGTTAGCATGCTTACAGAGTGATCTATATAAACAAAAAGTCATAAAAATAGTAGGAAACCAATCCCCACGCGGTCCTGTGCGTGCAGCCACGGAGTGTCACGCGCGAGACCGGGACCGTCGCGCGCTGGTTCCTACCACAACGACTTTTGAAACCCTGCTAGCTTTAGGACCAAAACTGGTATTGATTACCAGCCTTGGCCTTGCCAGCCCCCCTTAGGGATCAAAACAGAAAATAGTAGGTATGCTATACCTAGATTAAGTTTGAAAGAGGTTGAGTTTTGAGTTTTGAAGTTGATTGGGGTGCTTGTGTTGAGTATTTTGAGGAATGTGAATTTGAATGAAAAACACAAGAGCTTATGTGCTTACTCTTTTTTGAATTTTTGTAACCCTTTGAAAGAGCAACAATGGGGGCAATATATAGGAGGAGATGGAGGTAGGTATGAGCTGCAAAGAGGGGAGTTTAGCCAGTCCACGAGGCTGGCTGAGGTTGCATTGGTGGCCAAGTTTCCACCTCAAGAAAAATTGATGGGAACAAGCATTGCGCTTCGGTGCGTGATGGAGTCAGTTCGGCGCGCGAGAGAGTCAGTCTGGCGCGCGAGGGTTGCGCCCTGGCACAATGGTCAAACTTTGACTGTTGACCACCACCTGGCAGTTTGACCAGCGCGCGATAGTTTGGGAGCAACGCGCGCGTGTACTACCTACTCATGCATTGGTCAACGGTCAAGCTTTGACCATTGACCAACACCTGTTAAGTTGATCTGCGCGTGCGGGCTCTCAACCAACGTGTGCTAGTAGGGTTTTTGGCTCTTTTGAAGTGGCTTAGGTTTGGTTAGGTTAAAAAAAGTGTCAAACACTCAAAGCTCAAGCATTTATTATTCCCGAAGTGTTCTTGATCCGTTTCATCATCGGGTAATCAAATATCGTAAGTAAATTAATCTGGAAGCCTAGATTGGGGTGTCTACATAGTCCCGTCTAGTTAGTAATTTTGCGGACCCACAATAACGATCAAGACCGTTCATGTTGTAGATTTCGTCGAGAACCAAAAATCATCTTGATCGAAAATCGTTTGGCACTTGATCGGCACACATTTAGATTGAAAAACACACACAAATAGGTTCGAATACTATATGAATGATGTATTTTTCTTGGATAAAGGTGTACCGATTAAGTATCAAACGATATCCAATCAAGATGTGTAGAGACCCGTATTTTATTTGAAATTATTTAACGATTATATAAATGTAAGGAATTGGATAAAATGTGAAAGATGATTGAGGTTATGGAAATTGGGGTTTATGTGATAAGATTGTTAGTGGAAGAGGTGTTTGTGTGATTGTACATGTGCTAGTATATAGGAGTCTGTGTGTGTAGGAGAACACAACTCCCCCATCTCTCTCTTTATCTCACGCTTCTCTCTCTCTTTCTGCTTCTCTCTCTCTGCGTCTCTCTCATTCTCTCACACTCCCACAAAATCTCACCCAAGAACTCAAGACCCATGAAGTCTTACCTCCATTCCACCTTCTACACGTGATTTTAAGCTCATGGTTCATTGGATTGAACTCGGAGAGGAGTATTCTTGGAGGATTTCCAACTCGAAGTTCTAGGGCTTACTCGATTGGGTATGGATCTTTGCTTTTACTCCTTGTGGTAGGGGTTTTTTGCTCACTCTATATGTTTATGAGTTGATTTTGTGCCTTAGTTCGTTGTTTGTTGTTACGGTTTCATTCTTGAAAAATCTGCAGAAATTGCTGCTCAAAGCCCTTGGTGGGGTATCAATACCTCCGTTTTTTGGAAATTTTTCTGAAACTGCACTAGATGTTACTGGTACTATCGAGTTTGGTATTGATTCCCAAAATGGGGGTATCGATACCACTCAGCTCTCTGGAATCATTTCTAAAATTGCACTGAATGTTACTGATAACATCAGACTCGTTTAAAATATTTCTCCTTTTCAATTGTTCGACCCCATTCACTTCTAATAACTTCTAGACGTCTCCAAACTATTTCTAAACTTGATTGCTTGTACTCCATTGTTTGATTGATCATCCATATCCTTTTGGCTCTTGTTGTGGGGAAGGTAAAGTGTTGAGTTAGGAGTACACACACGTATGTTAGCTATGCTTTTGGTTGCTTAGGTGGAGTATTGTGACACGTCTTTATGAGCTATACGAACTTGTAATGTCACGCCCTCGATTTTTAACATAAATAAATAATCCATTTTAATAAAAGATCACCGCAATATATAGATAGTACCCAAAAGAGAGTTCCCAATTGTTAAACTTACAAGCCAAGTTCCCAAGTTTAGAGAAATTACATCGATGGCACTCTGGCCCCAAATTAGTTCAGTACAAGTACTATAAGTTTATTGATTACAAATACTTCAGTCGAAAGAGATTTGGAAAGAATAGTTACAAATACATCTTTGTCAAATCAAGTTTATTACAAAGATGACAAATCACTATCCAAGTTAGCTTCCAAAAGATGTTCTTCCTCATCCAAGCACACAATGCATGCAGCTATTTCTCAGTGTCGAACCTGAAAATAATGAAGGGTTGAGCTACACTAGCCTAGTAGGAAAATCTTCTACCAATTTTATATGCTAATATAAAGACAAGTGCAACAAAATAAAAAGCATGGAGAATACGGTTCAATCGACGGAAACACAACCGACTCATAACTCTTTTTACGATAGCATGGATAGTACGTCTACGAAATCAAGCAAAGTCCATGGTGACAAGTTGATTAATAAGTTCACTACGCAACAAGTATGTCAACATCCCTTACGTTTCAATGCCAGAATCTCAACTAAGCATACAATTCATAAGACAACAAGTAACTCCGACATCTATTACACAACGCTCTATCACAAGTCTCCTTCAACTGTATTTCCACCCCTTGCACTACAGTATAACACCTCAAGAGTTATTGTATGACCACCCCTTGCGTTGCAGTAAATACCTCAAGTGTTACCGTAGTACCACCCCTTGAGTTACGAGACCCACTTGAGTCTTCGTATTTCCACTCCTTGCGTTACAAGACTCCCAATTCCAACTTCCAACCCACACAACTACTTTCTTATTCAATATACAAGTTAAGACTTCCCCATGATCACATTCATACATGAGACATCATACATTATGCCAACAATACAACCAATATGCCACAAATATTCTCAAGTAACCAACCAATCAACAAGATGCATTTCAAAGTAGTTTTAATCAAGTAAACCCTTATTCATTCCTTACTAACGGGAGGCCAACGGGCGAAGATATTATCGATAAATCATAGGAAGTCAATTGAACATGTTTGAGATAGGTTAGGTAGTGTCCAAAAGGGTTTAGAAGCAATCGGGAGTCGATACGATTCAAAGGAGCACAAAACAGCAAAATGCTGTCCAGAGGAGAGGGGGATTGATCCCCCCATGACCAGGGATCGATCCCAACAGCCACTAGTCCAATGAAAATTATGGGGGATCGATCCCCCATGACTAAGGATCGATCCCTATGCGATTTCAGGCGATTTCTACAAATTTTTGATAGCTTTCAAAGAGGTAAAGGAGGACGATCAAGGCTCGATTTCTACACCTAATCAACATATAAACACATAAAAGAGGCAAAGAAGTCCCTACCTCGTAACAAGGAGCGAAACCCAAGAGATTCGAACAAGCCCTAGCTCCAAACTCTTTGAAATCAACCGAGTCCATGAGCCTCACCTAACATGATATGAGCCCAAGGTTGTATTCTAGAGGAGAAATAGAGATGGATCCTTGAGGTTCTTGAGGTTTTTGGTAGAGTTTTGAGTGAGAGGAGAAGAGAGAGAGACGGTAGAGGGAGAGAGGGATGGTGGAGAGAGAGAGATATAAGGAGATAAAATGATCTCCTACAACCACACACACACACACTATATATACTAGCACACATGTAAATCACACATTCATTCCCTCTAGTTTCTATTCTATCACTTTAAATCCCAATCTAAACAAACACCACATTACTCATATTGTTCCCAATTCGGCATTTATAAATCATTTGCGATAATTAGAAATATACGGGTCTTTACATGTAACTAGTTGCACACTATGAGATTGAGGTTTGTGAAATGATAAACATAATTGAGAATGATTAAATGGTATAACGAAGTGCATAGATCCACCATAAGGTGAGATGCCAAAAATGGGGTGCACAGGGCCCCAAATACTCGAAATTGCACGAATCCACCAATTGGTGAGATGCCGGAAAGGAAATGGGGTGCACGAGGTCCTAAACACGCATAAAAAATGAAATTGAAATAAGTGACACAACAGAAACGAAAAAGTTAGTTATTGCTTGAACCATGAAGTATGAGATGTGAATGTTCTAAGTTGTAGGATCTTATCTATTTGTGATGTTCAATTGTCGTCAAAATTCCTTCTCGGTACATTGATCATTTTATTGACATATAGCTTGAGTATAGATATCTCTACCGGGCTAGTGTAGCTCACCTTATCATCATTTTCAAGAACATCTCAAGGACATTGACATGGAGTGCTTCACGTGCATATTGACTTCATACTTTTGATAGCTGACTTTGAGAAGTTATTCTAGCATCTTATGTATATTGTCTTTTGAAAAGATGTAATTGTAACTTCAATTAATATTCTTTTGACTTCGGAAATCTTGTAAACTCTAAATCCTATTGCTTTGACAATCTCTTGGAAAATTGGGGGCTGAAGTGTTGTTCTTGTAATCTTTTGAACTTTGATCGTACTCTTGAAAGATCATGGGAAAATCTTTGGGTTATAATTATGCATATTTCGAAGGATTTTCTATTTAAAATCATTATTATATTTAAGTTAAAAATCGTGGACGTGACAAGATGAATTTTGGTGTGTTTGAAGTTCTCATCGAGATTTACAACATGAACGGTCTCAATAGTTGTTGTGGGTCCAGATGGGCCCACAGAATTAAAAATTGGACGGGGACTGGAGAGAGAAATGGGAAAGGACCTTGTCCCTTTTTGTAGAGACCCATATATAAATTTTAATAATCTTAATGTTTAATAAGTGCTTGAGTTGTAATAAAATGCGAGACATGATGTGAATTTTGTGTTTGGGGGTCTAATGTGCAATACTTGAAGGTTTGGGAGATGTGTGGTGCTTATAATTGCGAAGGGGTGCAAAATGCAATAAATGTGGGCGCGCGTGTGTGTGTGCGCGCGCGCACGCTTACGACGGAAGATAGTACTCTTGGATGTATAGCCTGAAGCATAGGGTCTTCTAGTTGTTTGCAGAATAACTCAGTAAGACCGAGATCGTACCACGGGGAGCTCGAATATAACTAATTCAGATTGTAGGCTTTATGTGAGGTTTGCAACGTTTAAACGGCCAACTGTCAGTTTTGCTATTAAAGTGGAAATACTCTAATGAAAAGACTAGAAATGAAGTTTTAAACTTGATAAAAAGGCGGCAAGGCCTAAGGGGTCAAACCACCCATGACTTAGCTGTTTAATCATTTTTTTCTAATAACTCAAGGTCAAGACGTAGACAATCTTGAACCTGAAGCACTCAACGTTAAAAGTCAAGCATAATCATGGATTTAGTTCAGAAATAGCTTAATCTCGTTTAGTAAACTTTTAGTTCAAACACTGTTAAAACTCCGGCCTACACACGATAAAAAAGGGTAACAATTTTTTGGTTTGGTCGAAAATAAGAGATTTGAACATTTCCTTACTAAACCATGATCAAGTTATAGTTAAACCATTCAAAACACTAAGTCATGGGGAAGAAATCACCCCATGACCGAACCTTATAAACTACTCACACATTAAACAAGAACTAAGCATGGTATGAAAATGAGACATGATATTTAACCGTAGAAAACGATAATAAACTTGATATTAAAAAGGATCCAAAGCATACGAACGATTTTAATACTCGGGAAAATAACATAACATAAGTACCTTAACTTGTTCTTGAGGAAATTACAAAAGAAAGACTTAAAGCTCAACAATGGAGTTCTAAAGAGAGAGAAATAAAAAGCTAGATATGTCTTAAAATGAGAGAGAAAGCTATGTATACACTTAGCTTTTCTCTCCCGAAATAGCCCAAAAACATGCTAGAAGTAGAAACTTTCCATTTATGGAAGGTTGAATAAGTAAGCAGCAAAATTTGACGAAAGGCCTTGGTACCGATACCTAATTTTTGAGGTATCGGTACCTACAGATCTGTTCACTTTTGGAGTCAAAAGGTATCGATACCTATGTTTTGAGGTATCAGTACCTCTGCTACAAAACTGCAGATCTGCACAGCCAGCTGCAAAAGTCTTTTGATGGCCCTGACGACCTTCCGATGCTTCTTCACTCGATCATCGAGACTTGACGAAGGAGTTTCATGTGGCCTTGGTCTCTCGGATGCCCTTGAGGGCTATCCTCGATGCTTTGACTTCACTTCCTTAGCTTTGGAATGCCCATTTGACACTTGACTCTCTGGGCATCCCTCAAGGCTTCTTGTCGTGCCATTAGGTTTCGGTGACGATGAGGCACATGCCTTCGGGCACTTGGATACTTGGTTGCACTGGAGCATTCCTTGGCGTTCAAACATGCTTTATTAGCACGTTTTACCTGAAACATCCTCAAACAAACCTTACGTGCAATTCTATTCAAAACAAGCTATTTAAGTGTAAAAGCAAGACATAAAAGAGGACTAAAGCACCAAGATTACATACTATTGGGTGCTTATTAGTGTCCCTAGAGGAACATATTACTCTCTCCCTCTCACTCTTTTCATACACGCCTCTTTTTCTCTCTCTACTCTTTCGGCTCTCTCTCACTCTTTCAAGCCCATACACCTCAAAGTCATACAAATTGACCTTCAATCCGTCATCTACATGAGATCTAGGCCTTGAATCTTGTGGGTTTGAGCTTGGAGGGTGTGTTCTTGTTGGATTTCAAGCTATGGAGTCTAGGGCTTGATCAACCACTTGGGTTTTGCTCTAATCTTCAATGTAGGAAATTCCCACCTTCTTTATGTGTTTATGAATGGCTTTGATGTTCAAATTATGCCTTGGAATGTTGTTTTGGTGTTTGGTGTTCATCCCTTGAAAGTTGCAAATCGCGCACAAAATACCTAGTTTAGTTCTGGAACACCACTTTTTGCCAGTTCTAGAACCTGTCTAGCTCCGGAACCTGTCTAGCTCCGGAACCCCACTTTTCCTCATTTCCGGAACTCTAGGCAGTTTTTTCATAAAAATTTCCTCTCTCATATTCCAATGTCGGGCTTCATTCTGTTGGGTTAAATTATGTATATTTATAAGTTTAATGATATTATTACATGATTCTTACTTGGTATGTTGTTTGTTGGATGTGAATGACTTAATTACTAACAAAAGAAAAGCTTATGACATAATGTGGACAAACAATGATTGAAATATGATACGTTAACATTAGAGTTGCGAATACGTACCAGCAGGTGAGGATGCTAGGTAGGGACCACAGATCCATAATGCTCGATAGAAGCTATTGCTTACGACACATACTAGACCCACTGACGGGTGAGGATGCTAGGCAAGGACCACGGGATCCATAATGCCCAGTAGGAGCATTTGCTCAGGTTACTTGATGATAAAAGGACGATGCGATACTAATGCGATTCAACGACCATGGCATGAAACCTGAAATATGTTTAGGTTGAAACCATGAACTATGTGCGTTAGGCTTACTTCTTCCTACTTGAGAATTGCATTCTTTGCTTCCGTTATTCTTTTTTCTTGTCATCTCATGAGCATATAAAGTTCGTATAGAATTTTTTATTGGGCTAGTGTAACTCAGCCCTTCATTATTTTTAGGTACGAATCAAGGATAGTGACATCGGGTGTGTAGGGAGGTACTCCCGAATAGTGCAATTGATAGCCGAACACGTGACAAATGGGTCGATGCTAGACCCCTACCTTCGATCAAGGTGATGATTAGCGGCAGAGACAACGACGACACGAGAGGCCAGTAATGAGCATGTTGTTCGGCGATGAGATAGCCGAACAGTAGGAGCATCCTGTCTTGAGTTACCTTAGGAGATAAGGCGGTTAAGACATTCTGGAAGATTCTAGTGCGGCTACACTCCGTGATGGAACAAGATCCCGTGAATGAGGGATGCTAGCTATGTTTCCTAATGAGGATAGGATATTCGGCTTGGAGAAAGAGTCCCACAAAGATTGAAGGTGTGATCCAATAAGGGAACATGAATCCATTGTATTTGGGGTTTCCTATACGGGATAGGAAACCTAGGGCAATTGAAATGCTTGAGCAGCAAGCATATGAACATCTATAAATACGAGGTAAACCTAGAGGTACAAGGTACGCAGTTTGTTGTAATCGAGTGATTTACCTATTGATAATTAGGGTTTCTTGAGAGTACGTGATACTGACTTTGGCATAGGAGGGCCTTTGCCGACGAGAGGCAAAGGTGTGCTCACCCCCGTCCGTTTTGCAATTAGTGTTTAGGCATAAGGCTAGGGTTCCGGCGATGAGGCACGTGAAGCTGATCACCAAAAAGCTAGAGTTAGCATTAAGCAGATTTTTTCCCTTTACAATTGGCGCTGTCTGTGGGAAACGATAGAGTTCCCATTGAAACCATAGTGGAAGAGGATCCAAACGACCTGAAGAACACGCGCGGTCCTGAGGGGGATCGTGACAAAACGCCACCGCAGGCTCCGAAAAAGCCGCTGGTGTTGAAAAGGAAGGGCGTAGTGGGTATGAGTCACTCGCTGGTTCAATCCTAGAGTCCTAAGGATAAAATGGTAGGATGAACTCAATGTTCACGAGGGGGGGCAAATACTACCAGGAAAGATGAGTCCATTAGGTACTCGAAGAGAACTCGAAACAACGATGATCTCCTCGATAATAAGAGGCAAGAAATCGAGGGGTATGCACGCTTGATTAAAAAGCGTGAGAGAGAGATTCAAGAAATTAAGTACGAAAGGGGTCACCTTGAGAAGCCTAGGAATTCACGAGAAGAATCCAAGAGGATGAGCCGAACAACGGAAAGGCTCAGAAGAGCATGAGCTGTACTCATGAGCAAAAAAGGGTTTCTTCATGAAAAAGAAATAGGTATGAAAGACCTGACTCTTATTGGGAGAGAGAGGGAGTGTGAGAGGCTATGGCACGAAAGGCTAGTTGGCACAAAGAAGGAACCGTGACTGCACAGGAAGCAACAAGGAGGACCCTCAGTAATATTGCTTCTTCTCCTCTCTCTAGAAGGTTGTAAGAGGCAAGATTGCTGAGCAAGGTGAAGCACAGCCCGTTCGTCCTCTATGAGATAGATGCGGTTCCTGTGGCTCACATACAGCATTACCCCAAGCCATGTTTCTGCTTGTTGGCAATGATGCCATCGTGGGCAAGATGTCCCCTTCGAGTTTGGGGAAGGTTGCTCTGGCCTGGTTCCATAAGTTGGGATCCACACTCCATATGAGGATGGAGACAATTAGCCGAGGAGTTCACTGCTCGGTTCCTGGTGAGTAGGAGAGCATCAAAAACCTTTGAGACCTTCTTAGCTATGAAACAGAGAAAGGATGAGCCGATTAGAGAATACCCAAAGAGACTGGGAAGGCCTTGGAGTTGGACTAAGAATAAGTCCCTAAGGGCATAATCCATATGATACATGGGTCAGCCCCACCTTACACAAGGAATGAGGTGAGGTCTCTTTAGGGGCAAGCCAATCACAATTAGCATGTCATAAGTTAGAGTAAGGAAAGGGTTCGTGAAGATGGGGTATGCAACGAGGGCATAGTCTTCATGGATGAAGACTTAGGAGGAGTCCAAGTGCCGCATAATAATGCTTTGGACATAACCCTATGAATAAGGGATTATGACATCAAGAAAATTAGGGGCAGAAAGCCAGACGGTGACCAAGAAGGCCCAAAAAGCCCATCTGGTCCAAACGGTGAAAGTTCTTGACCAGCCGACCATCGAGGGTGGCAGAGGAGATCTTGCCGAGAAGAGGGTGGAAGGTCTGAAGAAAATACAGATCAACGAGACTGATCAAGAGAGGTATTTTCAGATTGAAGAGACCTTGACAAAAAGATGAAGACATCGAACTGATAAAGTTTTTAAAGGAGCACATGGATGTGGTTGCTTAGGTAGCCGAAGAGATGCCCAGGGTGGATTCAGACGTGATCTGTCACCACTTGAATGTGGACCCCAATGCAAGACTATGAAAGTAAAAGACTCCACGAATGGAGGATGATCCGACAAGGAAAAAGAGAATATGCCCTCTTTGTTTGGTGCTCCAGAGGAAGCACAAAATGGGGTTATGAGCAAGTCCATTGATGATATATGCTCCAAGAATTGGGAAGCAGATTGAGATCCCTAGATAGAACACAGGTATTTGGTATGATCATAGGCGTTCGTGTAAAGCAGTTTGAATCTGCTAAGTGTTCTCGAAGAGTAGTTTGAATCTGCTAGGCGTTCGTGTAAAGTAGTTTGAATTTGCTAGGCATTCCTGAAGAGCAGTTTGAATCTGCTCGGCATCAACGCAACGCAGTTTGAATCTGGTAGGCAGCAGCGCAGTGTGAACCTGCTAGGCAACCACACGGAGCAGTCTAAATTTGTTAAGCAATTGCGCAGAGCAATTCACATTTGTTAGGCGCTCTCGAAAAGCCTATCTGAATCTGTTAGATGATTGGGAAGATCAGACTAAGTTAGGCAATCACAACATACTCGAGACTACGAAAGGTCTCAAAGAAAAAGAATGTGATATTGAAGAAATTGCTTAGCGTACAAAAAAACGTGAGTAAGAGATCAAAGACTTATAGAAATGCCTACGAAAGAAGGAGAATTTAGGTAGTGCTCGAACAAGCAACGAACTGAAAGGCCGAGCACCTCTACGGACAGGAACCTGGAAAGTGTATAGTTACCGCACAACGATGCTCTCATAATAAGCCCATGAGTGAGGGATTACGATGTAAGAAAGAATCCATCGAGCAGAATCAAGAGGAGTGAAAATTACTTTGTACGAAGCCTTGTTGATCAGGCTACGAGAAGCGAGAAAGTGGCAGCCTAGGATCTGCTGGACAAGTACGAAAGGGTCTACGAGCAATAGATCAGCTCGGGATGGGAACCCGGTGCCCATACCATGGAATATACAGATAAGTATTGGAATTACTTATTACAATTTATATTTTTTATTGATTAGCTATGAGTTGCTATAAGGGAATTATGATTAGAATTCCATTCAGCTACGAGTGGCTTTATGATGGAATTATGAAATTTCATTTTATTTGTGTTCGGTCCTAGCACGAATAAGCTAAGTATAGACCCAAAGACACTTAATTTGTTTTGAAAGATTATTGCAGTTTTCCAAGTTTGAGTACGATGAAACTTAGAATTTGGCTAAGTGTGAATAAACTTAGGCCATGACAATGAATAATGCCCAAATCCGATTGAGTACGACCAAACTCAAAATTTGGCCTGGTGCGAATAATCTTTGGCCATGGCGATGAGTAATCCCAAAGATTGATTGGGTACGAACAAACTTAGAGTATAGCTACGTACGAAGACACTTAGGCTTAAGCGAGGAACATTACCACTTAGGCTTAAGCGATGAACATTACATGATTATGGGGAGTTACAAATAAAATTCATTTGTTATGTTTTTAAACGACAAGTTAGTTACAAATGGTTATGAATAACATTCCTTTGAGTTTGAGTTATGAATAAAATTCTCTTTTCTGATAATGAAAATTAAGTTTGATTGTGTTAACTATGAATATGGTTCCAAAAAGAAAGGAACTTTTCGTTTCCATATTGGAGAGCAGTGGTTGGGTATACCATACTATATACGAAATAATAGCTAAGTCAGAAAAACTTAGAGGTGTGTGAATAAGAATGAGAAACTTAGACGTGTACGAGCAAACATGCAAATTTGTTAAAGTATGAAATACTTAACTGTGTACGAATAAACACACAAGTCTGCCAAGTACGAAATGCTTGGGCGAGCAGGCACAGTACAAAAGTGTGTATGAATGAACGCACGCAATTAGCCAGGCACGAAGGGCCTAGGTCTATAATTAAATCTGGTAAGGATTGAGTACGGTTGAGGTGTATGAAGAAACACACAAACCCCGAAGTTCAAACCTAACCCTAGGGTTTGGATCGTCGGATTGCGGCTGCCTTCAGAAGGTTAGGGCTTTTGTAGAGGGGATATGAGAGAGTATATTGACAGGGTTTCGTGGCTAGAGAGAGTGTATGAACACATTCATTTCGGAACCCTAAGGGCCTCTTTATATAGGCAATTGATGACTCATTCCGGCCAATCAAATGGCGTGAATCAATAAGGAATTCTAAAGCAATAAGATCTCTAGACGATCTGCTTTCGTAGCCCGAACGCATCGGAAAAAGGGTGCTAGGGTTTTGGTGATCGGATCAAACGTATGACAGAACATTCCAGAATCTGGAAAATAGACGATTGGGCGGCCGAAGAATCGATCTAGCTGCCGAGGAATAGATCTCTCAGGGAGATTTTCAAGCAACATGTTTCACGGATGAAAGAATGATGTTGAGGTCGTGAGATCATTGTTATGGCCGAAAGATATATTTTCCTTGGATACTGTATTTCTGTCTGAAAGGTTATTTGGCTCTGGATTAGGTCCTCTAAGTGGCTAAAAGTACTCACCATAAGTCCATGGGTGCACGAGAAGTCAATCAGCAATCACTGTATCCATTCATCATCGGGATGGTCTCCAAGGTGGGACTTGAAATAATCGTTAGGCCAAATTGGGGTGTCTACAGATGCCCCTCTTTGACTGAACTTAGACGGATCGCGAGACATGTTTAAGTAAGAGTCAAAACTGTAAAAGCAACTCAATTTGGTCATTATTCCAAGGGTTTTTTTGAAAAGGTTTTAGTTATGGTCGGGCCGGGAGGCTGCCTATGTATTCCACAAGGGAAATTCAGACCAACCATAGTTCGGGGGCAATAAAGAAAAATAAAAGTTTGGAAGGTTGAGAATAGAAGACGTACCTTTGGGGTTTAAAAGCCGCAGTGCAACGTACCTGAACAATGCCAGGTTTTGGCGGAGAGTAGTTGAAGGAGCGCAGAGCTACCGGGGAAATTTTTGCGGAGAGCATCTTTAGTATTTTAGGGTAAATCAATACGTAGTGGGTGAGTCATTTGCTTTTTTGGATCATCCTTACTTTGAATGAGAAGAGCTCAGTAGAATAGCCTATCCTTGTGAATGAGCTTAATGGAATAAATGTAATTGAGTGGAATCCAAACCATCTTCTGGAGACAATCGGACGCCGATTTTGAGATATGGGGTGGAATCTGAGCCATCTTCTGGAGACAAGTTGGACACCGATTTTTGAGAAATGGGGAGCACAAGGCCAATAACTGGAGCGCAGAGCTTGAAATGAGAAAACTGAGGCACGGAGCCGGTTGTAAGCGAGAGCCAGAGGATTCGGAGCTGTGAGCTTGAGGTGATAGAATCGAGGCGCGAAGCCGGTATCAATCATATGACAAGCGCCTAGGATGTTAGAACTTGGAGCTTGATAGAACCGAGGCGTAGAGCCGGTTGCAGTCTGAAGGTTTGTGCACAGAGCTTTCCCATCATAAATTTTGGCGCAGAGCCAAAGGATCGAGGCACTGAATCGATCAATAAAACCAAGGCGTAGAGTCAGTTGATTGCAGGATTGATCTGTTTCATGAGTAAAAGAGAGATGCAAAACATGTATGATGATGATTGATTATATGTGATGATAAACAAATATGACAACGGTGATGTAGACTTGATGATGACAATGGTGATGTAATCGATGCTTTTGTGCACGGGCCTATGCATGTGTGTTTGCTTTAAGTGTAGAGCTTCTTTCAAGTTCTGGACTCGAGCATTCAGAGCATAGGGCTCAAGCATTCGGAGGATAGAATCCGAGCATTCAAGCTTTGAGCATCTAGTACGCAGTGGTTGGGCATTCAAGCATAGAGCTTGAGCATTCAAGTGTAGAACTTGAGCATCCCAATACACAGTGGTTGGGCATTCGAAGAGCTTCGAGCATTCAAAATGTTGGATTTTGAGCATTCAAGCGTAGAGCTTGAGAATAGATGATATCTTGTTGGTTGGCACGGCGTAGAGCCAGTTGAGATAGCAGGTGTAGAGCCGTTGAGTTTGTGGGCGTAGAGCCGCTGAGAAAATGAGATAATGGGCATGGAGCTGTTGAGCGTAGAGCTGCTGAGCGATAGTGAATATGGGCATAGAGCCGTTGTGCATAGTGCTGATGAGTATGTGGTGCTGCTGAGGTGATTATGGGGGTAGAGCCATTGAGCAGTAGGCATAGAGCCGCTGAATGAGTGAAGCTGCTGAGATGATGAACTCGGGGTTGTTAGGCAAGCTTAGAGCTGCTGAATGAGCTTAGAGATGCTGAGATGGTGAGCTTAGAGTCGTTGGATGAGCATAGAGCTGTGGGTACTGTTGAGATGATGAGCTCGGGGTTGATGGTGAGCTTAGAGCTGCCAACAATGACTTGAGCTCAAGGCTGCTGGAGGAGCGATAATGAGCATGGGCATAGAGCCGCTGAATAGCTTGATAGTAGTGAGTTTAAGCGCGGGGGGCTGCTGGATAGAGTTACTTGGAAGAGTGGATGCGGAGCTGTTGAGGCAACGAATGGAGCTGTTGATTGACTTGAGCATAGGACTGCTGAGCTGTTGGTAGTATAGAGTTGTTGGGTGGACGAACATAGAGCTGTCGAGTGATTTGATAATGGTGGGTACTGCTAAGGAATTTGTTGAGATGGTGAGCATAGAGCTTGCAGTGTTTTGAGCATGGAACTGCTATTGAGACAGTGAGATTGCAGGCACGGAGCTGTTGGGATAGCGAGTCGGAAGGCGTGAAGCTGCCGGGGTTATTGATCCCCAATGATTAAGTCTTGGATAATGGTAAAGCTGCCGGATAGAGTTTAGATAACTTTGGAGTGGTTTTGGCACTGATGCTTGTGATTCCATATGTTCAGGGATGCCTCCAAGGCTAATTCTGACCTCATTATATTTGCTTGGGAATGCCCCCAAGGTTAATTCAATTAATGTTTATCATTGGTTTTGTTGGTCGTGGACCCAAAACTTGAATTAGTCAACTTAGCAAAATCTGATGCTGCTGTAGGAAATGGATTAGGGGGTCGGGGAATAGATCCAACGACCGAAGAATCAATATCTCGGCCATGAGAAAGCCAAAGGTCAGAAAATCGATTTAAGTTAGACTTAATCGATTTCACGGGCCATTTTGTTTATTCCTCCTTTCCTCCATCACTCATCTCTCTTTTGATCGAATCACCCCATCCTCCGATCGCCGCCGTCGTTGTCATTCTCCGCGGTTCTCTCTGATCACTGTCGTCTACCACCACTCACGCTCTATTGCTATGGCTTTTTCACCTCCCCCTCCGTTCGACACCACTACCGGTGCCCCTTCATCTTCTACTGCTGTACCGAGAGATTCAGGCAAGGCTTCGGCCGTTGAGGCCACGGTTCTTGGTGGGGTTTCAAGTATCTGCGTCCTTCGTTCGAGTCGATGTACACCTATTGTTGGGGGAGGTTCTTCGCAACCCAATCCTCTTGAGACCGAGTTCGAGACCCCTTTTGCGGCGGGCAATGAAGCTTTGCCGCCGTTTAATGCTAATACGTACATCCCTCCAGTTCACATAATTGGTCGCGGAGGCTCATTGCGATACCGTCCTCCTCTTAGCGATGTCCCGCCTGAGGTTTTGCACAGAGAGCCAGAGCAGCACTTCGGCTTTACCAACGTGAAGGTAATTTTCCTCCAGTCAATGATATTGCTTATATGAGGATTCATGAAATTGACATTTTGAAAATGAAATTGGGCTTTTAGGAATTGCCCCCTGCATAGGCAATTTTGTTATTGTATTGATCCTTTTTTGCATTTTGCCAAGCAAACGAGAAGCTGCGAATGTGGGGAAGCTGTCCCCAGGTTTATGAGTGGTATGAGAGACTTCCTCAAGATGCCAAGGATGCAGTTGCTTTGGCTGGTTTTGAGCGCTTGATACTCGGCTTCCACCTTCCGAAGGCTGAGTTAGGTTTGACTACAGCGCTGGTGGAGCGATGGTGGGATACCACGAATACTTTTCATTTACCAGGAGCTGGAGAGATGACAATTACTTTTGGCAACTTTGCTTTGCTTACAGGCCTGAGAGTTGGTGGTGATCCCTTTCCTGTTGATCCACGAATCCATGAACGGAAGGATGCTTTTGAGTACCTTTTGAGGAAAGTCCCTGATGTGTCGGAGAGCAGTCACATCACCTATTCATGGCTTCGGGCACAGTATGATCGGGAAGGTATTTTGGACAGAGGTATCTGTTTCTTAGTTAGTATGAGCTTTCCTCTTTTATCTCATTGGTCAAACCTTATTTTGCAACAAGGAGAACTCGGTGCACGTTCAGTTCTTAACTGCTTTGGTAAACTTGGAGGCTATAGTAGAGTTTGATTGGGGGACTCCTACTTTAGATACATTGTACGGGCACTTGAGTGCTTGCTCTCAGGGTGTTAGCCTCTCCTTGGGTGGGCACCACTGCGTTCTTGAGGTACACGTTTCAGCTTTCTTTGTCATTACTGCTTTAATTTCTGCATTCCATGCTTATTTTTTTCAATTTTGCCTGCAGTTATGGGCTTTTGAGCACCTGTTGCAGTTTCCTCCCCTGACGAGGCATGGGGAGCCTAGGTTTCTTCCACAAGCGGCCCGCTGTCTGAAGAGAGTTCAGAGGACAAGATCGCCTGTTATGGACCTGCTGGCTTGGAGGCGAGTTTTGGACCGTTTGACGGTGGATCAGGTATAACATGTTTTACCCCTTTTCTTTCATGCCATCTTCCTGCTTCGTTATGTTAATGTCATTTCCTTTGTCATAGGTGCGGTTCGATCCATGGGATACTCTGCTTGACGATGCCCCTCTGGAGTTGACCTCAGCTCGGGCTTTGGACAGCTAACACTTCCTTCTGAAGGGGCCTTTCTCGAGCGCTTGGTATCTCGGGGAGAAGGTGGCTAGCCAGTACTTCCCTCGCTCAGAGTCGCCACCAAGTTTATAAAAACTAGGAAAAACAAATAGAGATTCCGAGTATGGGAGCCAAAGGTACAATAAGGGAAAGGTGTTCGGCACCCCTCTTTGCCTAGCCATGAGACTGGCCGATTATCGTTGAACATACGATTAACACATGCTTTATTTAATTCTAACACATAGTTTGTTTTTTAGCCTTTAACAGTGAATAAGGTGAGCCAGTACAGTAATTGAAAGCATACATCAAAATAAGCAAAAAACAAATATGTCCCAATAAATAGATCCTTTGGCCGGTGAATTGATGTCACGACCTAGGAATCTTACTGGATTGATGTATCGGCCGAAGGATTGATGTCCTGACCGATGTTCTTCCTCACACCAGAACAGATACTTAATAGAGAATCAAAATACTATGATTAATGCATAAAAACGTAAAAGAGATCAAACCATAGGCCCCTAGGCCTCACCACCTTGATCCCTCAGTTGCTTTATCGCTTCAGATTATGGGGGATTGACTGATTTGCTTCTCAAAAAACCCTAGGGTTAGGTTTGAACTTCGGGGTTTGGATTGTTGGATTGCGGCTGCCTTCAGAAGGTTAGGGCTTTTGTAGAGGGGATATGAGAGAGTATATTGACAGGGTTTCGTGGCTAGAAAGAGTGTATGAACATATTCATTTCGGAACCTTAAGGGCCTCTTTATATAGGCAATTGATGACTGACTCCGGCCAATCAAATGGTGTGAATCAATAAGAAATTCTAGGGCAATAAGATCTTTGGACGAATCTGCTTTCATAGCCCGAACGCATCGGAAAAAGGCTGCTAGGGTTTTGGTGATCGGATCAAACGTATGACAGAACATTCTAGAATCTGGAAAATAGACGATCTGGCGGCTGGTTAACGGATCTGGCAGCCGAAGGATAGATCTGGCTGCCGAGGGATCGATCTCTCAAGGAGATTTTCAAGCAACATGTTTCACGAATGAAAGAATGATGTTGAGGTCGTGAGATCAATGTTACGGCCGAAAGATAGATTTTCCTTGGATACTGTATTTCTGTCTGAAAGGTTATTTGGCTCTGGATTGGGTCCTCTAAGTGGCTAAAAGTACTCACCATAAGTCCATGGGTACACGAGAACTCAATCAGCAATCACTTTATCCATTCATCATCGGGATGGTCCCTAAGGTGGGACTTAAAATAATCGTTAGGCCAAATTGGGGTGTCTACAGCCATGGTTGTGGTTGACGGACATTATTAGACGATGAGGTTAGTCATCATGGAGAGAATTCGCATGGAAATTCGGAGTTGGGGGCCGAACATGGCGAGGGAATACTGAATGTTTAAAACAACTTTTCTATCGAGTTTGTCGCGGCGCTTGTGGCATCAAATCTTTTACCACAGACACCCAAGCTAATGCTACTGGGTGTGAGCACAGCCGCTCGGGGGGGGGGGCGCCTGGCGCTCACGTGACTGAGCATGTGTGGGTAGACTTTACTGAAAACACGATGACTAGCACAAAATACTGTCAAATACTTGCAATTAAACAAGTACTCGACAAAACTCAGAGTCGCCACTTAGTTTAGGTTTAAGAACCATAAAATGATTCTGCGGAAAGGCTTGATCCTTGCATCTCCACAGATGGGTCCAGTGGTTAAGGTACCGAGTGGGAAGGTGTTAGGCACCCACTCCGCCCAATCTGACGATTGGCTTCTACTCATCACCATTGGTTCAAATCATCTTTATCCTAAATGCACGAGACTCGAGCAAACGGATAGGTAGGTTTTAGTAAACACATTTTTGAAAAAGGAATCTTTTGCAAAAGGGGAAAAACCATTTGAAAACTACCTTCGTTGAACGCAACACACAGAAAAGAAAATAAGAGCATACAACTTATGGATGAGGGCCTAGAGATGAACAACCCATTATCATCATGTATTCACAGGTGATGATCAACAGCCATCCTTAGGTCCTCACACAGTCCCTAGATCTAAGCTAGCATACAAAGAATGATTAATCCGTCGTTGCAAATGCCAAAAGGGTCCTTACTTCTAGGGAAAGTTACCCTAAAGCTAACAACCATAGCAAAAGCCTAAATTAAATGGGTGCATACGACGTGCGATATTGAGCTAGACATGCAACTAAACAGAAATAGAAAACATGCATGAACATGGCTTAATTGGACTGAGCTGAGCTAAACTACTGTGCAACATGAACAAAATAGGAAACTAGCTAAAACTGGAAACCTGACCAGATTAGTAAACTTTCTAAATTAGGAAACCCGACCAAGGTAGGAAAGTAACTCGATTAGGAGACCTATCCGGATTAGAAAACTGGGTCAAATTAGGAAAGTAATCCAATTAGGAAACCTCATGCATCGACATGCTACTCATGGATAAATCATGAAGGCAGAACAACTAATTAAATGAACATCATGCTAATATGCGACATGCAAGGGGTAAAATAGTAATTTGACAAGATGGGGTGAAACCGGTAGTATAATGGTTGTAAATAGATGATATGCATTGGGGTATACGAACAACATAATGGTATAACTGGGATAATTAGCATACGTGCAGACAGTATAACAGCAGGGGTAGACTGGTAAATGTGCATACGAGCAGAGTAACTACTACGTGGATGCATGTGCGAGTGATTGTATGGACAGAGTAACAGCAAGATAATCTATTCAAAGAACTAAACGTGCAGCACTACAACTAATCATGCATGAAGGGCAAAATAGTCATTACACATGATCTATCTAAATCCTAGATTAACATGCATAAACAAAAGCTACGCTAGCATACAATATTAAAACGAATTGAAAAGCCTAAACTTGCATAAACTAAGCAAAAACATAAAATAAACCCTAAGCATGCGACTAATCGACAACTAACTAGCTAGCTAAGCAGTAATTAAACAGCAATTAAACTAAACAATAAAGAAAATAAAAATGAACGACATACCTTGACTCCACGAGATCAAGCAGGCCGCCCTCAGGAACTGAGTGGAATTTGGAACTGGATTACCCATAGAAGGGCAACCTTGATGCAAGATGCCTTCGGCAGCCTAACAGCGTAGAGAACACTTTACTGTGCTTGAGTACTAGCCAAGAGACCTTGGCCTTCTCTCAAGCGAAAATGATTTTTGAACTTTCTAAACGAGTTGAAACCTATGGAGGTAAGGGGTTTATATAGGCTTGTTCGTAGGAAAAAATGAGTTAAACTTTTGATTTGGGACTGCGAAAAATACAGAAAACACAGAGTTTGAGGCGGCAAAACAAAATGATGCCGTTCCAACACACGAAGGCCAGCCTGGCTTTGGTCCTTTCCATGGGCCTGGGCCATCCTCACTCGGTTCGGGTTTGCTTTGGGTCCGTTCCGATGCGTTCCGGGCTGATTTCTGGGTTAAAAACAACGATAATTTGGGCTAAAAATAGGACTTTGTGAGCTAAAAATGAACTGCTTTATGGATTAAACAAACTCAATATTTTTCAAAAGAATATTTAAAATGGAACACAACATAATTTAAAAGAAAGTTTGCAACTTGACGAAAAACATTTTGAAAGAAACGGAGGAAGACTGTCTTCGAACATCAATGCATCAAGATCACTTCTCTAGGATAACCATAATCGAAAGCTACATTCTCATCATTGGGCGGCTGCTTGGTAGAAGGCCTAAGCGTTTTGGACTACCAAATGGAATGTCTACACCGGGCCATTGAGGCGATGAGAGAATTTTGTCGTATGACACTGCCGTATTTTAACGAAAAGGGTGATGACTTCTTAAAGGCAATCCCATTGGCTTGCTCAAATCTGTAAAACCTTTAATGCTCTTATGATAACTGAGGACAACCTTAAGGTGAAAATGGTGGCTTGTCGAGTCATTGGGGAGGCTAACAGATGGTGGGATAGGAAGTAGGAGGCAACGATGGCGGCTCAGGCTAATGAGCCCGATGTTGAAAACCTTATGTGGGCCGAGTTCTAGAAACTTGATAAGCCCTAGATAGTGTATATTTCGGGGCTTATCTCTCTCGTTTTGTCATGCACTTATGCATATAAAGGCTTATTTTCTTTGATTTATGCGCAAAGGTGTCATATTTTGAGTTTCAGGTTAATCATATAAATAAGGCGCATGTTGGCGTTATGTTTCACCTCCAAGGGTATCCATACACCTGAGACCACGTGGCACTCCGCCTAAAAAAAATCATGACAAGAAGTCTCGCCGAATGCTCGGGATGTTAAGAGATCAAGGACCAAGTAAAAGGTTGAAGAAAAGAAGCAAAATTGCATAGACGTTACCTGTAGTGGAAAAAGTCACTACCTGTAGCCACTGTCCAGAGGCCTTGCATTTTAGTACAACTACTGTAGTGGAAAAAGCCCCTAGAGGTAGCAGCTGGAAATTCCTGCAGTTTTTGTTGCCCGACTTTACAACATCTAAGGGCATTTTAGTCTTTTGCATCTTGGTTATTTGGGACTATAAATAGTTTCTAACCTCAATTTAGGGGTTATCTTCATTTTTTGCGCCATAGGAACTTCTCTCTCTACCTCCTCTTTTTTTATCTTCATCATCTCTCTTCAAAGGAGATTGAAGAGTTGGGTTTTAAGGCTTTTTATCTTTATTCATGTTGTAGGTACGTTTGAGATCTTTTGTAATCTTAAGTTTATTTTCGTTTCTATCCATGAATCGTACTTATCTTTTTATGCTTGTTCATCATTCTTGTTATATGGTTGAGTAGTGATCAAAGCTTGGTCATGGGGTGATTTCTACCCCGTGACTTGAGTAGTTTAATGGCTTCTCTTGTTTCTTGTGCTTAATGTGATTTGTGAACGAATTAAGTTCATTTTTATGTAACAAAACCTAGGGTTGTTAACCAGTTTGATTATGTGTAGGCAAGGATTTGATCTCTTGCCACATATAATGCTTGGAGCTATGTCATTCTTAAGTGTTTGCCAAAATGCCTGAAGGAACTCGTTGAGCTCTAACCTTTGGTCTAAACTTAGGGTTGTTAACTTTTTTGATGCTGTGTCGACAAGAAAACTTGGCACACGACATGCTTGGAACTCTGTCACTCTATGTGTTTGATAAAATATCTAAATGAGTTCCTGTCCATTCCGAAACCCCGTTGTATGAGTTAAACTTGATTTTCTTAGTTAAATCTTCCAAGTGAGATCAAATGACTTTGAATCTCACTTGAGTGATTAAAGAGAAGCATTGAACGACCTAAGTTATGGGCGAAATGAACCCCTAGACCTTGCCGCTTTAATTTTTAGTCAAACTTCATTTTCCATCAAAATTAGGAGGTAGAGAGAAATTCCACCACTTAAAAGTTGGTCGTCTTAACGCCAAATCTAAAGGTTGGCGGTCCTAATGCTAAAAACCCTTTGTAAAGCAAACCTTATGGCCAAGCTTTATTGGCTCCCTGTGGATTTGACCTCGGACTTCCGAGTTATTATGCTACAACCAACCTAGCCCTACGCTTGGGGCGCTCTTTACTATGACACACTTTGGTCAAGCAAGCAAAACTCTTTGAGGGCTAGCACTTTTCAGAGTCATACCGCGAGCAATTGAGGGATCCATTTAAGAGGTTAGAGCAAGGTACAATGACCGTGTTTGAGTATGCCCAAAAATTTCAATCTTTATCATGTTTCCCGTCAGAGTTAGTAGCTTTGGAAGAGAGGAAGTGTAGGCGATTTGAGAATGGTCTAAATTAGTCAGTAAAGAGGTTGGTGATGACTCAACACAAAGAAAGGTTTTTTGAGGTCGTCGAGTGCGTGAGGAATATTGAGATACCGAAAGAGGCTCAAAAGAATCCAAAAAGTTGGGAACCAAGGCAATCGGCTGTGAGTATGAGTTCATCATTGGGGAGTTTCGGGAATCAAGGACGAGAGAGGCAGATGAAACCATTTCAAACTTTGTTAGGCCAGTTGAACTTCAAGCCACCGACTTCTTCTGGGACTCAAGGTGCTTCTTCTAGGCCTCTAATCGTGTGTCGTAATTGCAATCAACCTAGACACATCCATACTCAGTGTCCACTACTTCAGAAGGACTGTTACAATTGCGACAAGTTTACGCATCTTGCGAGAAATTGTCCTCGATGAAGGGGAATGCATAGTGAATCGGGTTCTGTGTAACATTCAGGTTTCGGGTAGGGCTCTGGTCAGCAGTCATTTAGGGGCACCCACAGGCAGCAGTAGCCTCACTTCCGTCAGACTACTGTGGTTCAGAGTTCTTAGGTTGATAGGGTAGCAAGTTCTTCCGCACCGACTTATGGTTCTAACCAATAGAGAGGATTTATGCAGGGTCCGAACACCTAGGGGAGAGCTTTCACTATTACATCAACTATTTCACCTACCACTTCTCAAGCTCCGGAGACTTTTGTTGTGAGGGGTACATTTCTTTTGTTTGTCACCTTCGCTAAAGTACTCTTTGGTTATGGAGTATCGCATTCATTCATTACTGCATCTTTTGTGTGTGCATTGGAATTGAAAATCGAGAGTCTTAAACCACTGTTGTTTGTTGAGACACCCTTAGGTGAAGAACGCATCTAGATCACAGCTACTAAGACCATCATTTTGTCTTTGACTTCATTGTCTTAGGTATGTCGAGGTTTGATCTTACTTTGGGAATGGATTGGTGTAGACACCTCATTCTGGACTGTCCAGATAACGCTATTTTTCGATCTATTATCTCCCCAATGATGATTATAGTCGAGAACAGTCTAAGGATGATGGTGTGTTTTGAGCTTTGAGCGTTCCGAACCTCTTTCAAACCCTTCAAACCAGGGCCAAACAGCCCCAGCAAAACCCAAACTGGCTTACACCAGTACCCTGATGAAGTACGCCAGTTAGCTGCCACGTGTCGGTCATCGACCGTTGACTCAGCTATCACTGGCGCACGCCGGTCCATATGTGGCGCACGCCGGTCAAGCCCAGTCAAATCAACTTTATTCAGCCACATGGACGAGACTTTTGTGGCCACCCTGACGTCGGCCACAGTATCCCTGATGATTACTCTCGGCAGAGGCATTCCCTCTCTCTCCTACACCCCCCATCAAGGCAAGTCCCATGCATTTAATGCATGGGAGGCTCCCTCCTTGACCCAAGCCAGCCAAACAGGCCTTAGTCCAGACTGATCTCAGTCTATCTCTCCTCTATAAATACCCCCCTTGCATTCATTTGCAAGGGGTTAGCCACATTAAGAGGTGCCATCTCCATTCTTCTCCTATTTTGCTCTCTATTTTCTCCTCTTCTCTTGAAAGAGAAAGCAAGGCAACTCACTTCCATATATCCTACTGACATCCGATCACCTTCTAAACCTCCATCTTCCACCTTTAAGCTCCATACCATCTTCAAACCTCAATACAAAAAGGTATACCACCTTTACGTTCTTTTCTATTTTCGGCTCCTGAAGGGAACCAGTAAGGCCCAGGCTAGTAAGCAATACTAGTCCTGGCCTTAAACTGGTAAAATACAACGATCGTATGAGATGAGACATGGCGCACGCCAGTACACCTATGCCGTACGCCAGTCATGGCAGTACGAGCACTACTGGCGTGGGGATCATGGATCATCATTTCTGTTATCTTACATTTCTGTCAATCACTTTAGCATGCTAAATAACCAGCTTACTGCTTTCTGTACATTTAGAGTTGCTTAGATGCTGTTGTTTATCCTTACTCTCTATCTGTTCAAAAAGGCCTCTGGGATCCTTCTGGTCATGTTCCAGAGCCCAGATGATGCAAAGCCAAGCACTAGATTAGGGTCAAATTGGCGCACGGTTGTCTACAACTGGCATACGGCAGTTTGCCCCAGGATCCAGTGGCTGGCCCTTGCATCTTAGTTTAATCTTGGCCTATTTCCTGTCCCCACTGTTTTTGGGGTATTCTGTTTTCTTTCGTGGCTTGAAGCCATTTTATCTGGCTGTAATTGTATATATTTTGCTCTATTAATTGCGTGGTTTATCCTGAGTGTGCGCTGGTCCCTTTTCAGAGCCCAGAGGATTGCAAACAAGGACTGAGAAACCAAGTGAGTTGAGTACGCCAGTTGGGTTGTGGCGTGCGCAGGTCCTATCTGCGTGCACTGGTTCGATCAGGGCACGCTGATACGGAGCCTGTTCACGACCCTTCAGAGCAGCATACTCCAATTTATTCGGGTTGCTCAGTGCTTGTTCTCAATCTATATTTATCATTGCAAGCAAATCATCCATAAAGCATTTTGTCACATAAGTTGCAAGTTGTTACAAGTTTTAATCCCCATTAACTGTTCCCCCGCCCTAACTGGCTAGGAAAATGATCAAATGAGAAAACATTTTACAAAATGCCCGAGTAGAGACCGATCTCCGGATTGGGCGAGAGGGGGTGCCATAAAACCCTTCCCCTTTCGTAACCTGGCTCCCGAACCTCAGATATCGAAGGTAATGACGGTCCAGTCTACAAAGCCTTTTCAAAATCAAACAAACGTGGCAAGCGTTTTCGAGTTCGGTTCCTTGGGTGCTCTCACCGCTAAAAACCCGAGTGGCGACTCTGAATCGAGGCGTTTCGCCGCGCTTCCCGAAAAAGGGCCGTGCCCAGTTTTTGTAAACGAAAATTTTCGGGTCGCGTGCCCACAGTGGCGACTCTGCTGGGGACTCATCGCGTTAATTGGTATTTGGCAATTAATACACGATTGAACAATTTTCAGAAGCTTGTCAAAACAGTACGCTTCGCGCTGCTGAAGAACGGAGTGGTAACGTAACAGGATCTCAGCATCCGACCAATCCGAACTGGGGCTTTTACTACCGTTCTCTTGTGTAATTTTCTCCAAGTATCAATTATCAAAAGTGAACCAAACTTCAAAGGGCATTTGTTTCAAAAAAACGTTGCATTTCTCTCTCGTCGAATCACTCTTCGGCATTCTCCGTTCGCGATCGATGGTTGGTCAGCCCCGTTGAGGTGTTTTAGGTAACCGGCACAATTTATTGGAGCCCGGGGTCCTCGAACGCCCAACAACCTTGGACGATGATGAGTCGTACTACCGTTCGACCATTGCTTTGCTCTACGCATTGCAGTGGGAGGTATATCGCGGCTCTAGTCAAAGGAACCCCTTTAAGCCAAAACCAGCCTCTACAGCGCTTACGAAACACTAGAACCTTTCAACCTAAGACAGGAACCTGCAGGGTAGGATTATTTGCATCTAACCCCATATCCTGTCTATGTGTTACCGCTTTCCTTATCGCATGCTTGTACATACATTCATGACCGTTTTGCGTAGGAGCATGCTAGGGCGGCTTTTAGGATGTCTTCCGTCGAGTCTTTCTCGCGCCCGTTCGGCATTGCCTTGGACCGATGACGAGTCGTGCATCTCGATGTTGCACGTTACCAAAAATTTTCAAGTCCTTAATCAATGAGACTTCGGGAAATCAACACTTTCTAAGTCTTTGTCCAATACCCCATCGAGGTTTCAAATCAAAAAACAAGGAACAACGGAGAGAATGACGTGATACTTACACCACTCAGGTTAAAAGTGCCAATCACTTACACCGCTCAAGCTCCGGCACAGTGCTGCTTACACCATTTCGGTTACGGTATCACGTCATCTACACCGAGTTGTTCCGAGCTCAAACTTTGAAACTTCGAGAAGGGAGTAAGCCAAAAACTTAGGCTGTTTTGGCATCTCTTAGTAACATTCGATTCAATCAAGGATACACCGTCGAAAAGGAAATCTGAGGATTCTATGGCAACTGTCCGAGTATCGTAAGACAGACTCTCTCTAGCTCTAGAGTCTAGGAGGACACCGATGACGATGACATGCGCATTGCATTCCTTCAAATTCTTTCAAAAGCTTGCTGCAGGAACGCCATTGAGTTCTCATTTACTTTACTGTCAAAAGCTCTAGGCCATTTCACTGAAGGAAAGAGCCAAACCTACTTAGGAGCGTCTGCTAGGGCTATTTCACTGTCACTTCTAAAGCCATATTACCCTCCTCAATCATCAATCCAAAATGGCAGCACAAACAGAGCTGGCTGAGCTAAAGAGGGTTGTTCAATAAATGAACCAGAAAATGGACAAACAAATGGCTATGATCCAGGGATTGGTTGACCTCTTTACCACCATAGCCCCGCAGCCAGATATGGGGCTAATCAAGGAATCCTCTCAAACTCGCCACACTCTTGCGGTCGGAACCAAGCAGTGCTCGAAGGACATGTTCAAAGACCTGGCTGAGTTTCATGAAGCCAAGACTCACCCGAAGGAGAATGTTAGATCCTTGTTCAAAGCCAACGCCGAAAGGGAGGATATGCGCGGCAAAGAAATCAATCCCAAAGGCAAAAGAGTGCATCATGTTCCTCAATTTGGTCGTCGGAACCCACCAAGGACCTTCTCCCGCTTCTCCACACCTTTGTCCTCGGTTTATGTGAAGCTCCTCGAAGCTGGCTCCCTCAAGCTATTCCTTCCAACTCCTTCACCTCGGACATTCCCGGCATCCTATAGTCCAAACGCCTATTGTGCTTTCCATCAAATGCCCGACCATCTCACCGATGCCTGCTTCCGCCTTCGACATGAAATTCAAAATCTCATTGATAATGGCACCATTCAAGCTCCACTCCCATCAAAGCCCAATGTCATATCCAACTTCATGCCCCAACTCGGTTCCAACCTATGTGTTAGCCAGATATCCATCAGCTCTACTCAAATCAACTCAAGCTCCACTCAAATCAAACCTAGCTCCACCATATTCAACCCAACCCTTTTCATTATCCCAGAAAATCAAACCAAGCCAATTTTGTCTCTCCCATCCGAACCCGAGGTTAACCTGATGGCCATAGGTGCAGTCGAGGTCCTTACCGCCGATACCTGGGATGATAGTGATGAGGAGCCTATAAAGAAGGAATTCAAGAGGAAATTTAATCAATCAAAGGAGAAAACGAACTGGCTGAGATCCTTCAATCATGAGAATTTGGGGCTGTTGTTCAAGGAGTTCTCTCAAGTGGGTTTGAACGAAGAAGCTAAAGAAGCCGAAATGCTGTTGCTTGAGCCTGTTGTCCTCTAGCTCCCACCTCTCTGCGAAGAAGTCAAGGGTAACCATAAAAGTTGCATTTTCAAATCGCGTCTCTTTTGCATTGACACTTTCGAGTCTGAGTCTGACGCAGTGTCTGTCAAGTCGTCTAAGTCTAGCTCTGAGTCGGAGTTTGTACCTCTTGGCCCTCCATGTCGTAGCTTTTATTCTCAATTTAAGTCTTTTTGCTGTACTTGGCAACCCCGAGGGTTCTTATGATATGCATTATCTTGCTTTTAAGTATTTTGCTAGCTTTTGAATAAACTGTGTCGAGCCTGACGACGAAGGGATAGATTTTGATGGGAATATCCCCAAGGAAATGTGTTCCCTCATCGAAAGGGAAGACGAAAGGCATGCTCAGCCTCTAAAAAGAAGAAGTAATTTCAAATAAACTTGAAAGATGGGGCAGACCCCCGGATGGTTCAAATTGGTTCAGCGCTGTCCCCATAAGAGTATTGCACCCGTTCAGGCTTGTTCAAAGAATTCAACAATATCTTGGTGTGATCTCACAAAGACATGCATGGCGTTGATCATAGGATAAAGAAGTATCAAATCCCCTGCTGCCGGATGCCAAGCCAGAAAGCAGAAGCTCAGAAGGCTCTAGGCCTCGTACCATACTTAAAACAATAACAGCAGCGTTCCATCAAGCACACATTAAAAAGGTACAAAAGTGGCCTGGAGCGGGGCATTTCCAACCAAAGCAGTCAGAACCCTTCACTGTCAATGTCATTTCATCTGGGGCTGCAGTAAAAAAATCACTGACCTCGGCGGCAGCACATCAATACCTCGGTCAACCCAGATCAACTCAAGCGTTATTATCCCTGAGAGATGCTCGTTGGATCGAAAACCACAAGGGTGGGCGATTCCAAGCAAAAGTTAGAGCAGCCTGCTAGACTGAAAACCTATGAAGGCGGTCTAGGCAAAAAAAAAAAATGAATTGGCAAAAAGTCGAAAGCTCGTTAGACCGAAAATCTGAAATGGCGGTACTAGGCAAAAGTTAGAACATAAAAGGAGAGGTAGAACACACGAGTGAACCTTTGCCTGAACTACGTTTTGACCTGATTCCCCGAAAGGAATACGTAGGCAGTCTCTCTTCGAGGCTCGGTCATACTCTATCAATTGGATCCATGGTTGACGTTTTGGTGCACATCAAGGGTCAGGAAAGGTCGAGAACAAGACAAGCCGAAGTGCTGACTGGTAGGCTGAAGTCCATTGATTCATTGGAGAATCAGAAGGGGGGAAATCATTCGTCTTTCAAGTTTAATGCAAACTGCTGTTTTAATTTTAAAGCTGAGCAAAAGCCTTAAAATATTTTGAAGCATAAAAAATAGAACGAAATGCTTATGAGGCTTAACGACTCACAGTTTATTCTAAGTTCAGCAAACGTTTATTTTAAGCGGCTACAGTAGCTTTGCAACCTCGCGCGCTAGTTTGAGGCTCACACGCACTCGTACAAAAGTGATGCGCGTTGGTTTCAAGCCTACGCGCGCTTCTTCAATCCCTGCATCAGACAGCAGTAGGCAGCCACCACGCCTAACAGAGATTTTTAGACCCTCGAGGGCACATTTCAAATTCAAAGCACCTCGAATCTCGTCCAAGGGGCTTTTACCAAGTCTTGTCATGCTGTGCAAGTCATATGGTCCTAATGTGACTGCACAGGGGTGTCGGTTTCAGTCCGGACCTATATGAGTCATCATTTGCTTCTTTTGTCCATCTTTGCGACACTTTTCAAGTTTTTCAATCCATTGTCATATCGGGATGTTTTTCCTAATTTTACCGATTTGTATAGGGCAATGTACATTTGTTTGACCTTATGCAAGTGTCAGTTTCACCTGTCTAGGGGATATTGTGAATCTTGGCACATTAATGCCCAAAATTTCATTGTTTTCCATATGTCTAGGAGTCCGTGACATATCCAGGGCTCTTCTTCCTTTCTCATTTGAGCTAGGCGAGTCTGTACATATATGTGTCTATTTGTCAATTCAGTTCGCTTGTCAATGCAAATTAGATATTAGCGATTGGTCTATGCATTCTTTCAAACTTTCTCAAAAGAGAGTCAAATAAATTGGAAAATGCGATTTACATTGCTACCCTACCATCTGTAGTCTGCAAGCAGTGGAATCTTGTGAGCAATGAGGGCATGTTGGCTCAAGGCCAAGCAAAGCTTATCTATGGGGCTCATCCGCCCCAACATCAAAGAAAAGGGGTACATCGACCCAATGCCACTTCTAAATGTCAACTGGGGCAGGCCAGCCCACTCAATGTCTATCTATCTGGGAGTGCATCTAAGAAGCAAAGGACAGTGAAGTAAAGAGGCTCAACGGTAGTCCTCAGTGGTAGAGCTCGGCCTCGTTCTCGTCGTTGTCATCACTTTTGATCTCCTTGAGTATTTGGGGCTCCTATCCCATCCGCCTCTTCTGAGGAGGCTTTCGCTGATGGACTCTTTCTCTCTCACTCTCTCTTAATCTCTCAGACTACTCTCTCTCTGAACCTCTGAAAACTCTTTGGCGCGAGCCACCCTTTCTATGGGCCTTTCTTTCAACTGCACACCTCTGGTCGCTGGTTATCTATTGCTCTCGTATCTCTGAGCTATGACTAAGATGTCAGTACCGCTTTGTGTAACTCTTGTTTATGTGGCCATCCTAGGCCATCATCCTCTAGAAGCCGCCCTAGTCTGCCCTTGCATTTTCAATTTATGCATTCAATTCCGTACATATCATTGCATATTGTATATCAACTGTTGAAAACAGGAAAAATCTATCCAGTGTCAAAGCATGCCTGTCCAGTATCGAAAGCAGCAAGTAATTAGGGTTTTAGGGGTTCATACTTGGGATCTAGTCACTACTGGAACTAGAGCCGGAGTCGCTGCTCTGGGAAAGTGGAATTGTAGGGGGGGTGCCACATGCTGTTCTCCCCATCCATTTCCCCATGACAAATGTCAAGCAAACAGCCTCACTGTCCCACTCAACCAGCACCCGGAGCACATTTTGGCAATCAAAATACAAATCAAAGCAAAAATGGCTTGTGCTACCTGTTTCAAATCAATCAACGACGGTCTACCCGTCCTTCAAATCAATTCAATCAACGACGATCAGCCATGTCGTCCTTCAAATCAATTCAATCAACGACGATCGGCCATGTCGTCCTTCAAATCAATTCAATCAACGACGATCATCCATGTCGTCCTTTCAAATCAATCAACGACGGTCTACCCGTCCTTCAAATCAATTCAATCAACGACGATCAGCCATGTCGTCCTTTAAATCAATTCAATCAATGACGATCAGCCATGTCGTCCTTCAAATCAATTCAATCAACGACGATCAACCATGTCGTCATTCAAATCAACGACGATCAGCAATGTCGTCCTTCAAATCAATTCAATCAACGACGATCAGCCATGTCGTCCTTCAAATCAATTCAATCAATCAACGACGATCAGCCATGTCGTCCTTCAAATCAATTCAATCAACGATGATCAGCCATGTCGTCCTTCAAATCAATTCAATCAACGACGATCAGCCATGTCGTCCTTCAAATCAATTCGATCAACAACGATCAGCCATGTCGTCCTTCAAATCAATTCAATCAACGACGATCAGCCATGTCGTCCTTTTAATCAATCAACGACGGTCTACCCGTCCTTCAAATCAATTCAATCAACGACGATCAGCCATGTCGTCCTTTCAATCAATCAACGACGGTCTACCCGTCCTGCAAATCAATTCAATCAACGACGATCAGCCATGTCGTCCTTCTCAATCCTTCAACGATGGTTCAACGAGTCGTCTTTAATGATGACCCACCGTCTCAAATCAACGATGGTTCAATGAGTCGTCCTTCAGTGATGACCCACCGTCTCAAGTCAACGATGGTTCAACGAGTCGTCCTTCAGTGATGACCCACCGTCTCAAGTCAACGATGGTTCAACGAGTCGTCTTCAGTGATGACCCACCGTCTCAAATCAACGATGGTTCAACGAGTCGTCCTTTAGTGATGACCCACCATCTCAAGTCAACGATGGTTCAACGAGTCGTCCTTCAGTGATGCCCCACCATCTCAAATCAACGATGGTTCAACGAGTCGTCCTTCAGTGATGACCCACCGTCTCAAGTCAACAATGGTTCAACGAGTCATCCTTCAGTGATGACCCACCGTCTCAAGGAAACAATGGTCCGTCCACCGGTCCAGTCCAATCCACAAACGGCACGTTCATCCTAAAGAATGATCCCTTGGTTTTGTCCAAGTCAACGACAATCAGAACATCGTCCGGCTCAATTCATCAACGACGATCAGAATATCATTTAATAGGTCCGTTCGTCTGCAACTAACTGTTCCCCAGGAGAGTCTACCTTGGCCTGCCCCGAACAGATACCTTTACTTCAGTCATGCTTCAAATGCATCTTCCAGCAACCTTATTGATTTGTCTCGGATGGTCTTTGATAAGGAGATTGACTCTGATTCCCAACAGATGGAATTTAACCTACCTGACACGACCTACCCGTGTTTGTTGGAAATTATGTGTGCCAAGGATAGCTTGATCCCCTCAACGACGGTTCGCTCGTCCAAAATCAAATCAACGACGATCCGTACGTCCAATTTCAAATCAACAACGATCCACTCGTCCAAAATCAAATCAATGACGATCCACTCGTCCAATTTCAAATCAACGACAATCCACTCGTCCAATTTCAAATCAAACAGGTTCTTTAAAGTTTACGTATTCTGAATAGCCTCGAAGAGGGTGTCTAGAAAACCTTTGACGTTACTTGTCTCCAGTCAATGGCACCTCAAGTGCCGTCAAAGGGGGGCTACTGTAGACACCCCATTCTGGACTGTCCAGATAACGCTATTTTTCGATCTGTTATCTCCCCAATGATGATTATAGTCGAGAACAGTCTAAGGATGATGGTGTGTTTTGAGCTTTGAGCGTCCCGAACCTCTTTCAAACCCTTCAAACCAGGGCCAAACAGCCCCAGCAAAACCCAAATTGGCTTACGCCAGTACCCCGATGAAGTACGCCAGTTAGCTGCCACGTGTCGGTCATCGACCGTTGACTCAGCTATCACTGGCGCACGCCGGTCCATATGTGGCGCACGCCAGTCAAGCCCAGTCAAATCAACTTTATTCAGCCACATGGACGAGACTTTGGTGGCCACCCTGACGTCGGCCACAGTATCCCTGATGATTACTCTCGGCAGAGGCATTCCCTCTCTCTCCTACACCCCCCATCAAGGCAAGTCCCATGCATTTAATGCATGGGAGGCTCCCTCCTTGACCTAAGCCAGCCAAACAGGCCTTAGTCCAGACTGATCTCAGTCTATCTCTCCTCTATAAATACCCCCCTTGCATTCATTTGCAAGGGATTAGCCACATCAAGAAGTGCCATCTCCATTCTTCTCCTATCTTGCTCTCTATTTTCTCCTCTTCTCTTGAAAGAGAAAGCAAGGCAACTCACTTCCATATATCTTACTGACATCCGATCACCTTCTAAACCTCCATCTTCCACCTTTAAGCTCCATACCATCTTCAAACCTCAATACAAAAAGGTATACCACCTTTACATTCTTTTCTGTTTTCGGCTCCTGAAGGGAACCAGTAAGGCCCAGGCTAGTAAGCAATACTAGTCCTGGCCTTAAACTGGTAAAATACAACGATCGTATGAGATGAGACATGGCGCACGCCAGTACACCTATGCCGTACGCCAGTCATGGCAGTACGAGCACTACTGGCGTGGGGATCATGGATCATCATTTCTATTATCTTACATTTCTGTCAATCACTTTAGCATGCTAAATAACCAGCTTACTGCTTTCTGTACATTTAGAGTTGCTTAGATGCTGTTGTTTATCCTTACTCTCTATCTGTTCAAAAAGGCCTCTGGGATCCTTCTGGTCATGTTCCAGAGCCCAGATGATGCAAAGCCAAGCACTAGATTAGGGTCAAATTGGCGCACGGTTGTCTACAACTGGCGTACGGCAGTTTGCCCCAGGATCCAGTGGCTGGCCATTGCATCTTAGTTTAATCTTGGCCTATTTCCTGTCCCCACTGTTTTTTGGGTATTCTGTTTTCTTTCGTGGCTTGAAGCCATTTTATCTGGCTGTAATTGTATATATTTTGCTCTATTAATTGCGTGGTTTATCCTGAGTGTGCGTTGGTCCCTTTCCAGAGCCCAGAGGATTGCAAACAAGGATTGAGAAACCAAGTGAGTGGAGTACGCCAGTTGGGTTGTGGCGTGCGCAGGTCCTATCTGCGTGCACTGGTTCGATCAGTGCACGCTGATACGGAGCCTGTTCACGATCCTTCAGAGCAGCGTACTCCAATTTATTCGGGTTGCTCAGTACTTATTCTCAATCTATATTTATCATTGCAAGCAAATCATCCATAAAGCATTTTGTCACATAAGTTGCAAGTTGTTATAAGTTTTAATCCCCATTAACTGTTCCCCCGCCCTAACTGGCTAGGAAAATGATCAAATGAGAGAAAAATGCAAAACATTTTACAAAATGCCCGAGTAGAGACCGATCTCCGGATTGGGCGAGAGGGGGTGCCATAAAACCGTTCTCCTTTCGTAACCTGGCTCCCGAACCTCAGATATCGAAGGTAACGACGGTCCAGTCTACAAAGCCTTTTAAAAATCAAACAAACGTGGCAAGCGTTTTCGAGTTCGGTTCCTTGGGTGCTCTCACTGCTAAAAACCCGAGTGGCGACTCTGAATCGAGGCGTTTCGCCGCACTTCCCCAAAAAGGGTCGCGCCCAGTTTTTGTAAACGAAAATTTCCGGGTCGCGTGCCCACAATTGGCCATCCATGTTTCATGCTACCATCGATTGTTTCAAATGTCGAGTTCGTATTTGTCCACTTGAGGGTCTTTGCTTTGAATTTCCTTGGGGAGCATCAAGAACTGTTAGAACTGTATTTGTGTGGATCTCGGGAGCAGAAGTTAGTGTATTGTTTATTGGTGAGTTTGACGCTAGATAAGGATGTAACCGTGCGCGGGGAATTACCCCTTGGGGTTTGCGACTTTTCAGATGTATTTCCGAAAGAGTTACATGGTTTGCCTCCTGAGAGAGAAATCAAGTTCACTATAGATTTACTTTTTGGTACCGCTCCTATCTTCGTATCTCCTTATCGTTTCACACCCGTTGAATTGAGAGAATTGAAAACATAGTTGCAAGAATTGCAAGACTTGGGGTTTATTCGTTCGAGTATGTGTGCTACCGCCCCAAAGAGCGCCGTATATTTTCTTTTTAGAAAAATTGTAGAGATCTGTAAATTATCCTATTTTCTTTAATAGTTTAAAATGTGTGGAATATCGTATTTTGAGATTGTATTGATGTTTGGAAGTGTTGGTAGCAAGCAGGGTTTGATTTGGTAACCGTTGCAAAAAATTCATTTTATGCCTAGCTTGAACCGGTACTGGCTGTTGCCCAGTACCGGTACATGATGTCTAGAAATTGGGTTTTTGGCATTTTGAAGGCTCTTGAACCGGTACTGGGAGTCGCCCAGTACCGGTACATGCTGTGTTTTTCTGCAATTTTCAGCACGCTTTTTGGACTTCTATAAATACCCCCCTTTTGTTATTTCTCACTCCAAACCCACGAAACACACCTGGAAACACCCCTTCTCACCTATCCAACTCCAATCTTACCTAAGACTCTTGATTTCAACCCCAAATCTTCAAGATCCAAGGGTTTTCAACCTCAAAATTACAAGATTCTTGCATTTGGTGAACCAATGGTGAGTTTTATATTCTTGTTCTCACTCCTTAATGCTTACACACGTTTTTCTCTCTCACCTCTCGATTATTTGTTGATCTTTGCTTGTTATTCATATTTTTGGGCTTTATTTACTCTAAATCTTGTATCCAAGCTCGGGTGAGGCTTGTCTTTGAAGGATTCAAGCTTATTGCTCTCGGCAGACTAAGGGTTTTGCTCAAAACCCATTGTGGTAGGGATTTCTTACTCTTGTTATGTGTTTATACGGTGTTTATGTACCTAGATCGTGTCTTGTTTCGTTGATTGAGGTTGTTTCTTCCGTTTTCGAAAATCTGCAGAACATGGTCTTTGTTTTTGGGGTTTTACGCCTTTTTAACCTCAGAATTGAATTTTGGTTCCTTCGTATGAAAGAGTAGACTTAAAGCCCGTTCTAATGCCGCTAGAATCACTCAAAACCGTTAAGAATTGAATTAATGGTGGATTTTAGAAATCAGATCATGAATCTGTCTCGTTTTCTGGGTTCGGTCCCAATTTCGAATGGCTATAACTTCCTCGTCCGATGTCCGTTTCATGTAAACTTTATATCGAATCGAAGGTCTTGAAGTCATCTTTCATTTGCCACCAGAATCTCCTTAAAACTCGTAGTACAAGAAACGTTATGACCATTTGAGTAGAGATGCGTAATTCTGCCGATGTCTGTAGCTACTCCTAAGGTTGTTATTGTTCTGTATTATGGCTCCCTATATGGTTAGTACATGTTTAAATTACTCTCGAGTATGATTGCTTATGTCATAATGGCTTGTTATTCGATCTTGTCTCTTGACACTCGATAGAGTATAATATTAGTGTCGTTAGGTGGGGAATGTACCGTAAGGTTGATTAGGACTAACGTGGACTTAAAGTATTTATCGATGTGCAATGGAGTGTGCTTATGAGCTTGTATACATAGTTAATGATGCAAGAACGAATGTGAACTTGGAAAGTGATGTCTGATTATATACGGATTGATAATGCATTTGTGTTTACGTGAGTTGTAAATTTTGAATTGAGGGTCCTGCAACGCAAGGTGTGGTAATACGGAAACCCAGGTAGAGAGAATTCAATGTGACGCAAGGGGTGGTAACACAGGTGAATGTCTCGCATGATGATGAGAATTATGATTGACAGTAGAAGTTCACGTTGTTGTTTGAATTGTTTGTTGCTTGAGATTATGATGGTTGAAAAGAAGAGAATAAACGATTGGCTTTACCATGGTTTTGAAAAGAAATGATTTTGGATTTTGAAAAGAGGATTTTTGATAAAAATCTTCCGGTATTCTTGAGCGAATCAATGGATCCGGTATTTAGGCACAAATCAACGGACTTCGGTATTCAAGCTCGAATCAACGGAGCTTGACCCGTGGTGGTCTTGTATTTTCTCAAAATTGTTTTGGAAATTAAGGGGAAAGTTTTATGAAATGAGACTCTATGGTGAATGGTATGAGTTGAGGAAGTAGTTGTGGCGTTCGTTCGAAAAGTTATCAAATGGTTGAACTATTGTTGTAGTTTGTTGGATTGATACGAGTTTAAGAGTTGCTTCTAGTTGATGTATGAATGGTTAGGGATATTTGTACGACGTCCAGGATTCTCCAGTCTTAGTTCGTTTGTTCGTAGTGGTAGCTCTTGTATCTCACGTTCATTTGTTAAAATTCATTCACTCTAGTTGCATACTTCGTCGTTTTTTCATATAACTTGAGTATAGATTTTCCTACTGGGCTAGTGTAGCTCAACCTATCATTTTCATGTACAAAGCAAGGAAATTGGCATGGTGTGCATCTCGTGATTGTTGATCTTATATTTTGAAGGTATAAAAGCGGCGACATTCTGCATTTGACTTGAAAGAATGATTATTGTAAACTGTAATATTATTTTGGTATTGACAACTTGGGGCTTCGAGCCAAGCTTGTATCTTTTAAATTTAAGTTCGTAAACAGGAGAAGAAATGTCATTTGGGTATTTTCGGTACTTCAGTAGAGATTTTATTTATTGTAAATTATTATTATTTATGTTAAAAATCGAGGGCGTGACAAAAATGGCCAACGGCGAATTCTTTTCGGTGTCGCCACCCGGGTTTTAGTGGTTTACCACCCGAGGAACCGAACTTGAATGACATCCATCGCTTTTTATTTGAAAATGGTTTTGATTACTGGTCCGTCATATCCAGAGATAACGTTGGTTTATAAGCCAGGTTACGAGAGGGGAAGGGTTTTACGACACCCCTCTCGCCCGACGCGAGGATCGGTCTCTACTTAATGCTTATGAAATTTTGAAATCATTTTGTAACTTAACTTTGATCAAATAGGGGAGGGGGAACAATAATAGGGATTGAAACAAAACATCTTGTGCATGCATGTGAGCAGTGTACAGTTGTGATAATAAGCATGAGATAGAATATGATAGGTTATACAACAAAACAGAATATTGATACTGCTAACACTATTGAGCGCTCAACTATGGACCTGAGCGCTCAAGAACTGGTGTTGAGCGCTCAGGTCCTGCTTCCTTGCAGGTTCTAAAACAACTACTTTTGGTTCTGGAAGGACTAGTGCACACCCAGAAACCATGTTAACTTGAAATAAATGTTTACAGAACAAAAAGAAAATTGGTGTTGAAATCACTTTTGAGCCCTTAACAGCACTCTTGAGTGCTCAAGAACTAGTCTTGAGCGCTCAGGTGTGAGGTCCAAAATAGTCTAAACAAAGACAGAAACTAATGCTAACATGACTATGAGAAGCATTAAAACTATCACATGGTCGTGTACATGGACTGTTTTGATACCATCGGTAATGCCCCAAGCAGATTGTTGGCCAAATACCTTGATTTTGATCCACAAGCCACACTACATGACTTAAAAGCTTAAGCCCAAGGTATTAGTAAATGAAGGAAGAGTATCATTTAACTGCACATAGTAAGAACATCAATAAGAAAACAATAGATCGCTATTAGCGGGATGAAAACAAAAAAAATCTAAAATTGAAAGTTGTCTTATCATCATATCAATCATGTAACGCCCCGAAAATTCGGAGACATTAATAAAATATTTAAAAGATTATTTTCACAAAAGAAATTTATAAATTTACTACGTCACTAGTTCAAAAGCATATGTCATTATATTACAATCGTTTTGAATAAATCAACATATTACAATTTCCAAATAAACTTAGAAGCTTCCAAAATAAAGTCGACTTAAATTAATCTGAGCGACTATGCGCACGGAGACCAAGGTTTTCAGCTTCTTTCTCAATAGGGTTGAACTCGATCGAATCGTACGACACTTCTGCTTCGTCTTCTCTACCTGGCATTCGAGTTACCAGGGCAACATAGTACCGTGAGCAATGACGCTCAGTAGCCAAAACCCACCCGAACCCATAACTTACAAGCAGCAAGAAAATATAATTGAAGTGCATTGACATAACATAAAGAGAGAACAATTAATCATTTTATTACTATTCTTCAACCTAAGTGAAATCTCGGATCTTATCCATAGATCCGTTCCTACCCATAATCTCTGGCACAAACACCGGTGTGGTCTGACTCCCCTTTTCTAGATCCGGATGAAAGATACCTAAGTTATATACCCGGGTATCCCATCCGCAACCATAAGTTTGGATAAAACTTCACCGGCAACGCTCAAGCGCCGTCTAGCCCGGGTTGTGACGCAAGCACAATGCCACCCTTATGTCCCGTCCCAACATCCGAGAGCCGACCACCACCATGCCGTACCCAGGGTTCGTAAATCCATACTTTCAACAGATCCCCACCAATCATTCATCAACAATACATCACAATGAGTTCCAAACCAGGATTGCCCGGAATCCAAAAGCACATCCTCTCACATTAACCATTTTCCATTAAACCTACTTTCACGTCTAATATGTTAAATCCGCACATCGCAACCAACCCAGGAAGCCTATTTGTCCAATCTATCAGTACAACAATCTTTCACACAATTCCACATTTTTCTAAACATGCTAATAGGCTAACAAGAATTAAATTCACGATATTAATAAATCATGCAATAAAACTAAACACGCGAATAATTTATCATATGATAAAATTAATCATACGATTCAATAATCCAACTAAACATACCAACATGCTAAAAATATTTAACCGTGCGATAATACTAATCATGCGATTAAAACAAATTAAGTTATTCCTTTTATTCTTTTTCTTTTTTTTTTTTGAAAACTAAAGTCTACGATTTACTCTTAATCACTTCGGGACTTAAAATATCATTTACTTATTCACTAGGGTGGTTTTCTGAGCTATTCAAATGTGCGGGGCTAAACTGCAATTATTCCATTTTCCATTTCAAATTCCAGTGGCCGTTATATTTCGGAAGAAAAACTGGGTTTCGGCCCGGACTTCGACCGGGGACGTGGGTTCAATTATTTTTATACTGAAATACAAAACAATCAATACGGAACATAATATATATTTAGGGAGGTGAATTCGGACTACCTCTCGTCCGGCGAAACGATTTACCAAGTGATTTTGGCGGCGGTTCGGAACGGCGACAGAGCTCGGCTGGGAATGAGCTCGGCTTAGGGTAAGCACGGCAGTGGAGTATTCCGGTGGTGGAGGTGGTGGCTCCAGTTGGTTATGGAGGGAGGCGGAGAGGAGGAGGTGATGATGGTTGTAATGGAGGAAGGAGGTGGTTCTCCGGAGTCCGGCAGTCATGGTGATAACCGGTGGTGGTGGAGAATGGAGGTGTCTCCTTCTTCTTCTCTTTCTCTCTCTCTCTCTCTCCCAATCTCTCGCTCTCTCTCTGCCGTGCATATTGATGCTGGGAACAAGAAATGGAAAAAGAAGGGAATATAATGGGTTTTGGATTTTTGGAGGGAGGATAATATCCTTTGGGTAAAAATGAGTTGTCGAATTTTGATTGGAGGATAGGGAACTTTTTTTTTTTCTTCTATTTTTTTTCTGTCTCAGCCGAAAGTACGAAATGGAAAAAGGGAGAAGAAATGGGTTTGGGTTGGAAAAATGATCCGGTGCAACACATGCACACTAGAAAAATTATTCACCGGATACGCGCGCGTGCACAATCGATTACGGAAATAAAATTGGTGTGACAACATAAATAATTTTTCGCATTAAATAAACTAACGAGCAAAAATAATATTTTTGTTTTGATGATTATTATTATTTATTAAAAATACCGGGTCTTTACAAATCAAGCATAAACAAATGTAAGGATGAGCGAGGAAAGGAGCTTGTCCAAGTTATGGATGGAAACATCCATAATCTGCACAAAATTTGAGCACATGCCAACGAAAAACATCAATAAAATTCATCATCGATGAACATTCTTTCCATTCTAGGCCCACTGCTTAAAGAATCAGTGAATCACTTTTTCTTTATTTATTGATTGTAATTAATGATTTCTTCTGTAATTGAGCTAATTACACAACACAATTAACACTATATCAGGCTTGATATCTTTCACGTACATATACACACGACCTAAAGAATAGAAATACAAATCACTAAGCGTATAAGGAATTAGACAATATTCAGTACTTCCAAGTTCCAAACACATCCCAAAACCGAAACATTTTTTTGAACCGGTGAAGTTATATATACGTGGTATAACTTTGGTAGTAAAATTGATTTTTTCAAAAGTTTGGGAGTCTATTAGACATTGAGCGTAGGTTTTGGGGGTATTTTGGAATTTACCCTTTTTTTTCTCCAACGCTCTCTCACCCTCACTCCCACTCTCTCTCCCCTCCTCCGACTCTCCTTCTTTCGGAGCTTCTTGGTTTCATCGGTCGCCAATCGGTCGCCATTCATCTCCATCCAAATAACAGGTTTATCTCCTCTCTTCTTCCTATTCTGGACCAAAAAATTTCGGGTATAAAAATCTTGGGCAAGAATCCTATAAATTTGACGACTTGTTAATGGGAGGGGGGTAGAAAAATTTGGGGGTTGAAATTTCTGCGAGATCCCATTAACAAGATTGGTGAATTTTTAGATTCATAATCAATCCAACCACGAAAAGGAGGGAACTATTGAAGTTTTTGTAAGAATATATTAAATGTTTTATCCCTGCATGTTCAATTTATTATTTTCTTGAGATTGGTGTAATTGAACTGAAAAACTTGTTTGTGCATTGAATATTGTTATTCAACGAGTGTAAAAAGGGAATTTGGGAAATTTTGGCTTTCACTCTTTTTGTTTCATTTAATTCTTTGTTTGCATGGGTATTTTTTGACCTAGTTGTACAGTGTGTAGACTTAAAACCCAATTAGGTCTTGAGTGATGTGATGTCTTGAAATCTTGTCAATTGGTAAATTCATGAAAAACTCATGGCCTTTCGTAGTTTGAGTTCGGGAAGTATCAGTTCAGTTGTGGTATTTCTAATGTCTCAAAAATTGAGGTGTTGAGCTTTCTGAGATCTGGCTCTCAGGTTGGAAAATATTTGTTTCCATTCCAAATCATTGTTGTATTTGTTCACTTGAAAGATGTTCAATTGTGCACTAAATTTTTCGTATGGTGAATTTTTGTAATTATTGAATGGGAGGAGGTAGAAATAGTTTTGAAGTCTTAAAATATACAGAAGCAGAATAAACTAGTGTGCGGAACTCACTTTTTGACCCCTTCAAAACATACTTTTGCAGAGTATGGGACACGATGTTTTGAAATCCTGTGAATTGGTGAATGTGTTATATATTATAAGTAGTGCATGGAACTCATTTTTTAAAGTTTATGGGATGTGAAGACCACTGGTAAATATATGCCTTGACATGTATAAATTGCAGACTGTTGGAAGTGGAACTCACATTTTGTGCATATTCTAGTGATCTGGTTCATGTGATTTGCGTTATTTCTAATTGTTACAAGTTTGTGAACTCGTGGTGCCTTTACATCTTTTACTTAGTTTAATCCATGGTATGTGTCTTCTTATGATAAGTTGTTGTGACTGAAGTAACCTAGACAGCTTGTGGCTTATTGGCAGCAAATGAGCTCCCTGGATTGTTCTTTGGTTTTTGGTATTTTGTTTTTGATTCCCTATTAGTTGCTCTCTGTTTATTGAAAAAAATGGGAATGTTGGCAGTGAATAAAGGATGTGTTTTTTTTTTTTTAAATTTTTGTCATGGGAATTTCCATTGGAGACGTTGTAGATCAAATATGGCTGTTGGAGAAGAAATTGGAGGTTGATAAATACCTGCCGAAGTAGGAGAGAGAAAGTAATAGTATTTAATAGGATGGTGTTTAAAATGAGAATATTGTTGTAGTGTTGAAAGGAAAAATGGCTATTTATAATCAACTGTGAAGGTTTAGCTATCCAATTTATCTAGTTATTCTTGTACATGCCCTCAGTTTCTACTCCAGTGTTTTTTGATTTGTGCTTTCTAGGGCTTTTTTCCGGCATTCCTAATTTCTTACCCCTGTCATAAATTGATAGTTTTCTTTTTGATCTTCTGTGAAAATGATTTTTTTTTCTATTTTTCAGAGGACCGATTATAGAAACTAGCTCAAACAATTCAAATTACATAGCGAGCGGGTACTTCTAGGGACTACAGCCCTAAGCAAGCAACCCTTATAAATCACTGGTCACAATTTTCTTTCTTCAGATCAACAATAGAAGGTGAAGAAAAGAGAAAAGATGGTGGCAGCCAAAGTTCTACCCCTCTCCTCTTCCTCCTTTCTCTCATCTTCTAAAAAATACTCGCACTTCGTAGAACTGCCACCACATCACCACCACCATTTTACCCCTAATAACCTCAACTTCAACTTCAAACTCACAACCGCCGCCGCCGCCACCACCACCACCACCAAGTCCCCATTCATCACTCCATGCCTCAAATCCCCTCTTTCACTTTTAGGCTCCTCCCACGACCCATTGATCCCACCCCAGCTCCGAGTTAACATCTACTCCGAATCCCCCCATTTTATCCAAAAATTCAGAGGTAAAACAATCGTAGTCAAGTACGGTGGTGCAGCCATGAAATCCGAGTCCCTCCAATCCTTCGTCATCTGCGACCTCGTCCTCCTCTCTTGCGTCGGCCTCCGCATAGTCTTCGTCCACGGCGGCGGCCCCAAAATCAACCACTAGCTCGCCCGCCTCAACATCCAGCCCAACTTCCTCTATGGCCTCCGCGTCACCGATGCCTCCACCATGGAAATAGTCTCCATGGTCCTCGTCAGAAAAGCCAACAAACACCTTGTCTCCTTAATCAACAAGGCCGGCGCCACCGCTGTCGGCCTATCCGGCATCGACGGTCGCCCTACTTTTAGTTTTTGGTTTTGATCCAAGAGCTGTAATTTATCTATTTTCAATCGAAGGGCTGTAATTCATTGGGAGTATGGTGCTCCTATACCACTTGGGAGCACCACAGAAGTTTTGCTACATGTGGCATCTAGCGTGAAACCTCAAGTTCCCCAAAACGAGTCGCCTCTTCTCTCTCTGCTGTAGAGACCCGTATTTTTTAGGTCGTATTTTTCTCTTGTAAACGTACAGCCCGTTGAGATAGACGGTAAGGGTATTTGGTGTGGCGTATTCGTGGAAGGATATAAGAGTAATTGAGCGAGTGGTGCATGTGTGAGATTGTGGTGTGAGAAGTAGGGGATTACTCCCACACCTCTATTATTTCTCGAGGAGGAGAATAATTCTCATTTTCTCTCTTTCTCACTCTCGGTAGTCTCTTTCCTCCTCTCCATCCGAAACTCTCTCCTCTCTTCGATCTCAACACCTTAGAGCGTGATTCCGAACGAAGTCCAAGAATTAAAGTTGCTATACGGAGCATGGGCTTTCCGAATATCCAATAAAATTCATGATCGGACCTCGTGGAGCTTCGGTTGACTTGGTCAAACGGTTGGGTTTTGCTCTAAACCCACGAGGTAGGAATTTCTTACTATTGTTATGCGTTTATACGGTATTTATGTACCTAGATCGTGCCTTGTTTCGTTGTTTGAGGTTGTTCCTTTCATTTTCGAAATTCTGTAGAATAGGTCACTGTTTTTAGGGTTTTTCGTCATCTTAAACTTGGAATTAAATTTTTTTCCCCTTAATATGAAATAGAGTAGACCTAGAGGCCGTTCTAATGCCGCTGGAATCACCCAAAACCGTTGAGAGTTGAATTAATGGTGAATTTTAGAAAACTGGTCACAAATTTATCAAGTTGTTGTTAGAGAGATTCGAATTGCTTCTGTAAATGCCTGTTTTTCCATTTTTTGAGTACGAATTTGACTAGGGTTCCTCCACATCTTTTAAACTTCATTCAATCGTGCAACTTTTGGGACTAGAATCGCTCAAAAATATTAAGAACTCTATTTATAGTGATTTTTAGAAAATTACCCTGTAATATGAAAATCTAGGCAGGTTACAGAGCATAATTTTTCATTGTTTAGCTATGGTTAAACAACCCTATTGGTTATGGGTCCTTATGAGTTTGAAAGATTGGTAAGTTGGTGACGTTTTGGCATTGGAATCATTGAAAAATATTGAGTCTGCAATTTTAATGAATTGTTGAACACTGACTGCTCTGCTGTCTGGATTGGTTTTTGCTGTTGGGGTATCAATCCCCATGTTGTGGGGGATCGATCCCCATGCTCTTTGGGATAGTTTTGGTTCGTTTGATTCTCGTTCGACTGTTTGACTCCCGATCACTTCTAACACCTTTTAAACATCGTTAAACCATCCCTAAGCTTGATCACTTGAGTTCCAATGATTCGTTGATCATTCAAATTCCTTCGATACTCGTCAAGTGTAATCTTAGTGTCGTTGTAAACGGAATACGTGATGTAAGGTTGTTTATGTAAAGACCCTTGCCTAATTTTAATTTATTTTATTTATTGATGTTACGTGCAATTGTAATTAGATAATTTTGTGAGCAAAGATTTTTTTTAATTTTTTTTATATATGCATGTGTATGTTCGGTTGTGTAGGCCCGAGTTTGCGGGCCATAAGATGAGAGTGTTGGGGGCCCACTTTGAATAGCTTTCACAATTAGTTGCTAATCATTCTTATAGCACATGGGTCATAATTGAATTACTTATTAACTAATAGGACTTGAGGGAGTACCTAAGCAACTAGTAGGGTATGGGGTGTAATTTTTACACTTAAAAGGCTAAATTGAGGCTTGTTCGGACAAAAAAGCCATTGGCTTTCCCGCCAAAAATAAACCAAACAAACCCACATAAAAACAAAAATAAGCCAATAAGCCACTTTTTCGTCTTTATTCAAAAAATATTGGATTTCGATCAAAATTTTATACTTTTTAGATTCCTCTCGTCATGAAGATGCAATAATCTCCAAAAAAAAATGAGAATAAGCCAACTAATACGAAAAAAATTTGAATAAGTCACTTTGGCTTATTTGTCCGAACACCAGGGAGACCCGATTCCCCATTTTTTTTCTTCCTTCTTATTTTTCTTTTCCTGCGTCTTCTCTCTCTCTCTCTCAAACTCCCCACAAACCCTCATTGTTCAACCCCAGAATCGGAGGCCAAAATTCGAGAATCTCGCATGAAGGCAAGAAGCAAACGTGATCTATGGACAGAGGGCTACACATTGAACCAAACGAAATCTAAATCAGCCAACTTTGGAGTTCCTAGCAATTTCGGCATTTCATCATTTTGGAAGTGTCTCTCTCTTTTGAGGTAGGGTTTTCTACTAGCTACTTTAAAATGCAAGTAGTGTGTTTGGGAACTAATTATTTTCATGTATTCAAGTAGTATACTGACCTATGGAAAGAAAAGCCCTAATATGTTCCAAGTGTGTATGATATATGTGTATCTTGTAGTGATCCTGGTTTTGATGGGGGGTTTTGGTGATCTTCTAGCAAGAGGTATGTCGATGTATCTGTTTTCTGCGGAGACATGACTTTGCACGAATTTTTAAGAGCGTCAATCAATTTTCAAATGATCTGATTTTTGGACTGATTATTCTCTTTATTATCTACTATGAGTGTGATTTTTCGTGAACATGACTCATTTGGAGAAAATAGATCAAATCCAACAAGTAGTGGAAGCCTGTTTTTCCTTCCTGCGAGCTGTCAACTTTGAAACGACCTTATTTCTTCTACAGGTCACATTTTTGAGTGATTTTTGGGCACAAAGCTAGAAAAATGTCTTAGCTTTCAAACCCAACTGGTCTTATCGAGTTTGATGAAGTTTTGAGTGAGTTATGATCATTTTTCGAGGACTGGTTCGTTCAGGACCAGCGCTGATGTTCCTTTCACAAATGCAAAATGTAGACCTTCCTTTGCACATCCGAGAGTACCGTTGTGTTCCTAACAAAATTTCGCATAAGAGGGGCGAAGGAGAGGTTCATAAAGTGTTATATTCTATTTTATAGGAATTTTTAAATGAGCATACTGCATGCTGAGTTTTGGGCAGAATGAACGTAGGATGCACCCTAGACTAACTGGAGTCTCGTGACAGCTTGCTGGACTTGTTCTTAAGAATTGGTGTGTACATGCAAACGTGATATGTGAGTATGTTTGAGTAAATGAAAAATGTGATTTGTGGGTCATTGTTATACGCTTATAAGATGTTTGACATAAAGCGAAAAGAAGAAGAAGAAGATAAACTCGTTCTTGTAACTAGACACCATAGCTTATGATGATTGAACTTATCTTTTCCTTCTTACTTCGTTTGATATTGTTTAATCTCGATGTTTTTATTTGAAGATAGACATTGATGGATGTAGTGTTTGATTGGGGGCATCGAGAACATTATGCTTATGGGTATTTGTGATTCCTATTGTGAGGTTATGTTTATTCCTAGCTTACTTGAAACTTGAAAGCAATATCTTGGGTACATAGATGAATTGTTAGTATCTTGTAAAAAGCACATTTTATTTTTCTAGTGTCAAGTCTAGTAATGGGTAATGTGTGGAAGAGTTGTCTTGACTAAGGAAAAATGATGAGGTACATTTAAGCCAAATAGCTTGCACTCTGATGTTTGGATTTCTTTGGGTTTTGTTTAAGTTAAGAATTTACCTATATGTAGGGTTTGGATGATTTGGAACTGGTACTTCTTATGTGGGCTCGTGAGCCAAGTATTGGCGGCCGACTTGGCCATTTGCTTATTATGTAGGTGGAAATATATCATGACTTGATGATAAGTTTATAATTGTCTAAGCGAATTCTAGATTATGACTTTGTTGAAATTATGATTAGTAGCCCGAGAAATGGGTTGTGAATTTGGGATGCATCTTAGAATGGCTCCTGGGGTGAGTGTGTCGGTCTACAACTCTTGTGATTTTGGATATTTGAGATGAGCTCAAGCTCGGTTTGGTTATGACTTGTTACATGGTAATTTGGATTTGCTATCGTATTGTATCAGATTATTTTTATTGTTATTTTGGTTCGACTTGAGATAAACTTTGTTTCGGTTTGGTTTGGGTTCAGTATTTGAAAATTTGGAGTTTTAACCTATCGGATCGTTTGTTCATTTTTATTATTTGGGTTTGATACATGAGGCGTAAATGTTACTATGTATTCATTAGTTCTTTGGCACGAGGTATTCAATTGTTTTCTTTTGGGTTTATTAAAAATCGTAAGTCTGCATGTACTTATTCACAACTCAAAGTGTTAAAAAGGAAATAGAAAGAGAACATGTTGGTCTTATGCAAGAAAGGTAAGGGCGCTATGTATTTAATAGTTCTCATTTGGACTTATTAAAAGGACAGTATCATCCTCTGGCAACTTGTTTTATGTTTGAAGGATTTTGGTTCCATTTTATTTCGGACTTGGTTTATATTTACTACATATTTTGTTGAGCAAGTAGAATTTTGAGTTTAGTAGAAATGGGTGTAAGGGTACAGGCATTCATATTTTTAGGCATGTTACTTGCATCTTTTAGTTTCTAGTAGAATATGTGTGGGCGGTCGTGCTCACCCCTACCTTACAGGTTCGAAGGACAAGGATAAGCTTTGACGGACACGATGGTGGAGCTAACTTTTGTGTTTAGATAAGTTGATCTAAGTAATGTTTCTGTAGGCTTTGATGATTATCTGTTGACTCCTTGTATATTTTCTTTTACTATGGGCATGTAATGATAAGTGCTAGATTCTACTCTAGAAATGTTTTGCTATGTTTTTTTTTCTTAGCAAATGGAAAGAAAAACTTGTACTTTTATAGTGTAGGTGAATTTTGTAGGAATTAAGTTGCATTTTGGTGCCTCGGTGGCGAATTGAAAACTTTGAAAGATTTGGAAGTGATTACTTGTTGCTATTCTCTTAATTTTGGATGGACTTATAATTCAATGCATGATGGAATGAAAAGAAATCGTTTTTTTTTATTGACTTGGTGATAATATTCTTTTTATTGTCCATAAAATGATATAATCGGTTTAAAATAGATTGGGTCGTGACAATTTAGGGCACCGAAGGTTATGTGGGACGTTGTGGAAAGTATAGTTGGTAGACGTGAGCTTTTCTATTGATCTAAGTGGTAGCATAGTAATGCGTGTCCGCATGACTCACTTATCCTTCAAACTCTTTTGGCGCCGTTTCATGAGATCTAAGTATCAATATTAGCGGGTAGTATGTCGTAGAGTCGCTATGGGGTTGGTACAATATTGTGATATACTAAAGAAAAAGGCGTGTACTCATTTACAGTCGATGTTCTGTTCGTTTGGAATACATTGAAATGTGATTGTCGATGCCTGTTTGACCTATTAGTCGGTTTGATTGGCGTGCTTTATTATGACATGAGATTAGAGAAGTGTTTGTTGAAGGAGTTGTATGATTATTGGGATTTGAGTGGCTATAATTGAGAATTTGAATGGGGAAGTGGCTGCAACGCAAGGGGTGGTAATGCAGACTGCAACACAAGGGGTGGACATGCAGAGTGGTTGAGATTATGAGGAGTGTCGAAATAGTTGCGAACCTATTGTGAGTACGTTTGATTGATGTGAGTTTATTATAATTCTTCTACATTAGATGCGAACTGTTAAGAATACTTACAAGATGTTTGGAACCCTTTGGCCGTAGTCTGCCTTCCGTTGTGATAAACCCATGTTTCTCATGTTCACTTATCGAATTCTTTCACTCTTTGTGCATACTTCATCGCATTTTCATATAGCTTCAGTATAGATTTCTCTACTAGGCAAGTGTAGCTCACCCTATCATTTTCAGGTACGAAACAGAGGAGTTGACTTGGCGTGCTTGTTGTGCATATTTGATCATAACTTTGAAAGGTATCCACGAGAAGTCGCATTGCATAAGATTTGAAAGAGTATTTTGGAAGAATGATTATTGTGAACCGTAAACATTATTATTATTATTATTTTTTGATCGACTCAGATACACTGTATTTTGATTAATTGGGGCCTTTGAGCCAGAAATGTAATCAGTGGAATCAATATAAGAACAGTGAACTGAAAGGTCTTTGGGGTATTATTTGTATTACAATGATGACTTTATTTATTAAAAGTTTTTATTATTTATGTTGAAAATCGAGAGCGTGACATCTGCTACTTATCGCGCTCCACAGTTAAACCTAACAAAGCCTGCTAGAATCAATGGCGTCACAGGACCATCATCACAACCATGAACACGATGATGATCACCACCACCGTGCCCATGGACACGAGTAATCAATCTTTCTTTAATTTCGCATTTATATGTTTTTTCCCCTTTGTTTCATTCGAAGCCTCTCAATTACATTTACGTGCTGTTCATCAGTTTTTCTATCCTAATCTAATCTAATCTAATCTAATACCGTATAACAGCCACTCTCACGGTGATTCATCGTGGGTGGGCCCAGACGGGAAGGTGTACCACAGCCACGATGGACTCGCACCCCATTCACACGAACCCATCTACTCACCTGGCTACTTCACCAGAAGAGCACCTCCTATCTTCACCAGGGATTTCAATGAAAGAGCTTTCACTATTGGTATTGGTGGCCCTGTTGGTACTGGGTATATCTCTCTCTCTTTCTCCCTCAATTCACTACCCTTGTATGTATTAATGTATGTGTAAATATAGGTGTATACTGATATTTGAATATTGCAGCATGAATTTGATGTTATTTGGATTGGATCTTTACAATGAATGCGTTTAGTCCCAAGGGATTGGCCTAGTGGTTAAGGCCTGGGACTTGGGGGTTTGCTCTTTCCTAACATCTTAGGTTCGAAATCTCTCAAGTGCTATCAACTCCTTTGGGGCCAGAGCGTATGGAGCATTTACTCCATCTTGAAATGCTGCCACACAACCCCCCGGTCCTAGGATTAGTCATAGGGCGCATAAGTTGACCTGGACACTTGGTTATAAAAATATAAAAAATAAAATGGTTTAATTCGTTTTGTGCCTCAGTTCATCAAGTGGTAGTAGTAATTTGTTCATTCCACTTCTAGTCCAGTTTGCAAGAATCCATACAAGTGGTCATTTCGAGGGAATCCCGATTTTAAGCTTTCCACTCTATTTACCATTTGAGTTATCTTGGGTGTCTTGTAACCCCTTTGGATTGTGAGAAATAATGGGAAAAGAAAGAAAGGAGTACAAAGTCACTTGTTTGGATGATTAGTGCCTTGTTCGTTTCCCTTTCTGAAAAAAAAATTTCAACTCAAAAAATACTCATTACCCCTACTTCCAATTATTACTCTCCATTCACTATTCTCATTTCTCTCTCTACCTCTCTCCACTCATTACCCCTACTTCCAATCATTACTCATAAAAAAATTCTCAAAAATTTATCAAAAACTCATCCAAGCACAGTATTTGTATAAAAAAGGTGAGAAAGGATGAGAATTGTAGAAAAAGAGAGGTTTTCATTGGTCCATTGTTCTTTCTCACAGGTGAGAAACTGCCCTCTTTTTCGTCCTTTTCTCTAATCCAAAGGGCATCATACCATTTAAATTAATTTCACTTTGATTCATGTCATTTTATAAGCTTCTTAGGTAACATGCTTTTCTTGAAGTGTATTTTGACCTACTTGTATTTTTATATCTAGCTTTCTTATTTCTTTATGGAAATGTCAGTTTCAAACTGGTTCAGAGTATGGGAGTCGAAACGAGAAGCATAGAAATTCCTACTACTTTTACAATCACTACTCTCATGCTAGTTTCCCTTCGTTTATGTGGGCTGATGAGTATATCTTGCAATATAAAATCCTTGATTAATTTAAAATTTCTCTGATAAATATTTGTATTTTGGTGCACAGGAAAACAGCTTTGATGTTGGCTTTGTGTCAAATCTTGCGGGATAAGTACAGTCTTGCCGCAGTACGTAAGATCTACTAAACGTTTCTGTGATTCATGCTCCGTGACTATGTCGTTACGATTTCCCCATACATCAAATAACTTTGTGATTTGGGATTTAAGAAACTATTGGTTAATTTCTCATTTTTGTGTAATTACAATCTTCTATTTTTCTATACCCTTAAAACTCCACACAACAATCAAGAGACTCTTTTTTTTTTTTGGGTATATCGAAGTGGATAATAATGTTAGAACCTAATCCTAAACGGTCGTATTGTGTACCAACACAACAAATCTGGTAATGAAGAGCTTGGTAACTGGATCTTCAACATCAAAGGTATGACATGCAAGAAATGTTACCCTCTTGTTGAGAATAAAAATAATAAAGTTGTCCCTCTCTCTAAGAGTATCCACAATGCTATAATAGAAAATGGATAACCAAAAGTTGCCACATTAGCTTTTGATTATCCATTTAAGATATTGTTAAGGTTGGCAATGTAGAGGTCCACAATGGCATAATCAAAATTAAATAACTAAAAATTGCCACATCACCTTTTTAAATTACAAAAAAAAAATTACTAAAAACTGTGAACATAGGAAATGTTTTTTTTTAAAAATAATTTTAAGACTAATAAAAACTATTTATAATAGAAAATAATTTTTGAACTTTTTTCGAAACTTTTTTAAACAAACAGTTTTAAGAAAAATAGCTTTTGTGTAACTATGGTTTTTGAAAAAATAGTTTTTATATAAGAAAAGATTTTGAAAAAAACATTTTCTTATACAAAACAATTTTTTTTTTAAAAAAAAATTTGGTGTAAAAATGTTTTTTAAAAACAGTTAAAAACAATTTTTGGGGGAAAACAGTTTTTTAAAAACAATTTTAAAAAAGAAGTTTTTTAGTAAAATTTTTTTAAAAAGAAGGGGGCGGGGGGTGGGAAGGGAAGAGAGTGAACTTTTTTTTTGTAATGATGTGTGTATTTGATTGAGAATGTGAGCTTCATTAAATTTTGTTATTGGCAAAAGGTTGTTAGTTTTGGTTATCCAAAGTCCAAAATTTGATTATTTCTAAGGAGGTTGCTAAGTTTGATTATAGCATTGTGAACCATATTTTGCACCAATATTGTTAACTTTAAAAACCTATCACTTTTGGTTATGCCATTGTGGATACTCTAACAGCTTAAGCTTTTAGATGAGTTGGTGGTTACCAATCTAATATGGTATTTGAGCCGGCAATAGATCCTGTATTCGAACCTCACCACTTACCTAATGATTAAAATTTATTCGTGTTTAGCCCACTTATGGAGGAGAGCTAGGCCACACTTGAGAGGGCGTGTTGAGAATAAAAATAATGAAGTTGTCCCTCTCTCTAACAGCTTAAGCTAGATGAGTTGTTGGTGAACAATCTAATACCTTTGAACAAGATGGATTGCGCACTGAGAGCCAGAAAATTCATGGACTCTTTACCGACTGTCCACTTGGTTGCTATAGCTTGTAGAGTTTGTAATCAGTTTGAGGAACATAAAATGCCCTATGGTGTTGTGGCAACAAAATCCAGACTTGTCCATTATCCCCAACTTACAAATAAGTCCGTCTGTATTGAGGTCCCGACCATGTTATGCTGAACCTTTTACGGGCCAATTTTCGTTCCTCACTTGTATGCTTCCACCCGCTCCTACATTGACCTAATGCAATTCTTGCTGCAACTGCAGAAGCACCTGATGGTTGGCTTTGAGCCACAATACTTCTTTCATATAAAGAATGATCACCAATTGATGTTTCCTCTGGTGTATTTAGTAACTTGAATAGATATTTATGCTGTTTTCAACAGTTTCCATTTGTCTACCCTAAAGGTTCAATATCTGCAATTCAGGTTATTTACGTAATGGTTGGACTAAACAATCACAAAAAGGTGCCTACCATATGCACCTCCCACTGCACCTCCCACTTCAGCCGTACATCTGAAAAATAAAAGTAGTTTGTGCTGTTGTTTTGTTTTAAGTTCTAACCAGTAACCAACACCAATCAGACCTACCAAAACTAGTTTGGTCATAACAATAAACAACCAATATGGGTTAACTCAAGATTGTGAGTCATATATCGGAATCAAATACCACTCTGTGAATCATGACCAAAAACCATTTGGTTTTAAAATCACAACCCATTTTGATTTGACAATTAACTGGCCCCCTAGCAGATCAACTCATGCGAAATCCATTGGGGCATAACCAACACTACTACGGTTATAACCAACATCATTCATAACTGGGCATAGTGTACAAACCCAGAAAGTGGTATGTACTACAGAATTCTGCTTATACAATTACCTCCTTTTTTTCTATTTTTTTCTAATCACTTTGTGTAATATATCTCACGTATTCAATAGTCTTTTCTAGCTCTTCTTAGTAAAGCTGCCATTATGAGTTTCTACTTCCTAATGTACTTGATTAGGAGAACTTGATATTACCAAGTATGCTTTCATTTTTTTCACATCCCCTCTTATTCCCTTTTTTCTTAAATTTTATTTAAGAATCCAAAGGCAACCAGGATTTACAATAGAATTTATGTCCAGCTACCAGGGATCTCTTGGAGGTTCCAAAGCCTAAACTAAGAAAAGCAACATACTCCAAAACCTGAAAACTTATAGAACTGAGGCATACCCACAACAGCCTATTGATCAGAAGAGTTGCAAGCACAATAGTCAAACTATGAATACTTAAGTGACCTAAGAATTTTAGTAGACACACTCCAGACTATGCAAAGTTGCCTATTCACTCCTGTGTTTTCACTTGTCCAAGAGCTAATTCTATCCGTTATGGCGTTCTCCACTGTAGTTTTGCAATTATATTCCCTTATCTGTGGCACATACCAAGTTGAAGAACTGATTAGTTCTTGGACATTCTAAGTGAACAAAATTGAGGCAACTGCTTGTTTGCCTGCTTACTTGGGACTTAACAACTTGAATTCTCGGTCGTGTAAGATCCTTAACTTTTCAATGAACGGGCTTTTCTAGACCCATCTGTTATCACATGAACTCCATATCCGCATCCGAACGGGGAGCATCGCTGGCCCCCATGCCCTTCCCTCCCAACAATTTCGAGCACTCTTTGACTCTCTTTTCATAGTCCTTTTATCCTTTTTGAAAAAAACTCCCCAATATAGTTACATAATTATTGTGTAACTTGTTTAAAAATTTTACGTGAATTTTTCTTATTTTTTTTAGTATTTTTTATCATTTTGGAAAGAAATGCAAACTTTGTTTTCGCAAGCTTTGGCGTTGTATGAAAGTGAATATTTTCTTAAACTATTATAGTCATCTTACGTGCATAGCGCAGATGGGTAGGTTGGAACGGAGCCTTGTGGGAAGATGATAGCACTTATCTTATACGGACCATTGGAGAATGTAACAAAGGCAATTTTAGAAGGCGAGTCAAAGTGTGTTGGAGGCTATGTAGCACAGATACGGATACGGACACGGATATTGACAACGAAATTCTAAAAAAAATGGGGATATGGACACAGCGGGGCACACGCCGTGTGTGTGTGTGTATATATGCATTTTAAGTTGTATAAATATATATATATTTTTTCCAAGTTTTGCAAAATGTAAACAAATCAAAATGGATGAGAGGAATTTGATGATAGGGTTTCTTCTCTTTAGGACTTGTTTTTATATGTTAACTTACACTTAAACCCAAAACATTTAACTATTTAAGTAATAACATAGTTACCCCAAAAAAAAAAAAAAGTAAAAAAATACACTTACACCCTTGCCGCGGATGCGCCACGTGCTATGTCGGACACGTATCTAGCCGTGTCCCCGTGTCTCCGTTGTAGGGGGATGAAAACAATTGATGCTTCCTATCAACTGGATTGCAACGGCTTATTCGTGCCTCTTCACCGGAACCCTAGCTCGACGTCTGAACCCTAATCTGCAAAATAGACAGGGGGTGAGTGCACCTTTGCCTCTCGTGGCAAAGGCCCTCCGATGCCTTTGTTAGTATCTCGTACTAGAAAACTCAACCCTAATTATCAGAAGGAAAGCAATAATAATGCAATGTATTGCGTACCTTTTACCTCTAGGTTTTCCTCTTATTTATAGATTCACGTATGCTTGCTGGCCAAGCATCCGTGTTGCCCTAGGATTCCTAAATCGTATAGGAATTCCAGGATATCAAGGATTCTCGTTTCCTTTATCAGTTCATTACTTTAATCCTTGTAGGACTCTTTTCCATAACAAGCCGAACATCCCATACTCGTTGGGTATCTTTCTCAGATCCTATATTCTTGGGATCTTATTCCTTTACGGGATATGACTATTCTGGAATCTTCCAGAGTATTCCTTCTGCTCCTGCTCTCGATTGGAGCTCCTTCTTTGTTCGGCCGTCTCATGGCCAAACAGACGGCTTGGACCAGTTCACTTCACATGTAACTGGTCCTTGAGCCCATACAACCTTCCTGGACCGTTGACTTCTCATGTCACTGGTCCATATTGCCGAACACTTGTTTAGCACGATGACCGTCCTGTCTATATTCAAACTATGGTCCCACGTACCATTTATTCGGACATCGATTGCATTGCTTTCAACCCGTGATCACTCGTATCACGTGCTAGGTTCTTTACAACATCTGTTCGGCTGTATCATAACCGAACAGTCTGCTTGGACCAACTACTTCACATGTATCTTGGTCCAATGTAATCAAAATATCTCTAACTGCCGAACAGTCTATCTATAGCCATGACTTCTCATATCACTGTTCACCGAACTGCCTGGCGGTAAGTCTAGTCGTATTTACCACGTGTTCCTAAACATCACGTGTTCGGTAACTAAATGTACCTGCTCGGGAATACCTCCCTACAATTGCTCCCCAGCTTCATGTATTTACCACTGTTCGGGGGCAATATATGATGCTTAGAAACAGAGTTCTATCAAGACCAAACTCTTTTGATCCCGTGCAGTCATAATTTCAATATCTCATTGATGCCTTTTGGCGCCTCTGTCATTATACCATCTCGAGGTAATGACTCCACGTGGCTTGTTTCATATGCCTAGCATTAAATTCGAACTGACGTTCTATGAAACGGCGTCAGAACAGTTTCTTCTTTCCGTTACTTTTACCCGTAACGTCGTGAGAGGAAACGTTTCGTCTCCGTCCCCTAACCATAAACCCCTGAAAAGGCTCTTTTTGGTTGTTTACCCAAAACATTCGAACTTTCATTCTCTCTCTCTAAGCTTTCCGCCATCGCCGCCTTCTGCAAACTTGATTGCAAACCGGGAAATCGTCACAGTACTCTTGTAAGATTTCTCGTTCTCACTTCATTTCACCTGCTTAGTTTTCCATCTGAGATCTTATTTCTCAGATTCGTGGGTCGTTTCTAGGGTTTCGATTCGTATCCATTTCCATTATTTCTCCGTTTCTGAATATACTCATGGCGGATGACAACCCTCCTAGACCCAGTAAGTTTAGGAAGCTTTGTGATACCCCTGCTGCCATGGCGGCATTTAGAGAAAAATACAATATTCCTGAAAACGTAGGGCTTGAACTTGCCCCTTTAGGAGCGGATAGGGATGCTGGATCATGGGATAGAATGTGTATCCCAATCGTATCCATTGTCGAAGGAGGGGTCCGTTTCCCCCTTCATCCATTACTTCGCCAGATTTTGAGCTGGTACCGTCTTACACCCATGCAAGTTTCTACGAACGTTTTTAGGCTGATAATGGGGACTATAGCCCTAAATGGGATTCTAGAGACCAATTTAGGAATCTGGGACATCCAGTGGTGGTATAGTATAGTACTAAACCCTGAGTACAATACTTATTACTTCAAAGTTAGGAGAGCAGAGAAGCGCTTCGTGCTCAATCTGCCAGACTCTGCTCGTGACCATGAGATCGACTTCCTCTATGTGACTGGAGCATTCGAGCCTTTAGGGGAAGATGGCCAAGTGCTGGGGCTCCATTGTCCCCACATATGGGGCTACCCACGTATGCTCTTGATTTTCCTCTTTTACAATTCTTCATTTACTGCTTTCTCGTGGCTTTCTCATGAACTAAATTTGGTTTTTCAATTTGAAACTTGCAGCTGAAAACGTTAATCATCGTCCCAGACGTACACCAAGCAACATCCGAACAGAGGATATTAACAAAGTCCTAAAATATAAAGGCGTGCCTGGTACCCGAACAGCTGGTCGGGGTCGTGACGCTGACGTGCTTCTGGGATACGATCCTTCGTACAGAGGCGTTATCGACAGGAGGCTTGCTCACCCCAGCACCAGTGCTGCCTCCACATCAACTGCTCCTCAGCCTAGGAGCACAAGAGCCAACGCAGGAGTAACTGTAGCTGGTCAACCGGGTGAAGTCCCAATTTCCGAAGGAATTCCGTTACCACGAATAAGAGTTCGAAGATCCTCACGGAGTCAGGCCTCCTCTCAACCATTACCCGAACAGCCAGCTCCCATCTGTGTAACCAGCCAATCCTCATCCTCAGGTTATTCTCTATCTCCTCCAATCTCGAGCACTATGACACGTCAGCCTTTAGACCTCAGCTCTCTCCTCACCGTCTCTTCTCGGGGACGGGGATCTGGTCGGGTAGCTTCCACAGGGAACGCCCCTTCTGCACCCCGTCGTAACAGAGGAGGTTCGAACCGCTCCACTTCATCTCGTGAAGTGGAGACTACCATAGAGGCCAGTGATGCTCACAGAGACAAACGGCCTAGATCAGAAGACCCTACTGGTACTGCTTCTCAAGCAGACACCGAAACACATCATCCCGTTTCACCAACTACCCAAGTACTTCCTCAAACATGGACTCCTCTATTCACTAGAGGAGACTGTCCCGTTCACGTCGGGGATAGTGCTAGTTCGTCGGAGACAGCACTTGCTCTGGCCCAAGGGTTGCTACTCCCTGTTGACGTACAGAAAGAGTCTTTGTCTCCCCCTGATCGGCTTGTGTCCACTGGTCTCGTCAGTGGAATCAAGGTAATAAAAACTTCTCTTCTTTAAAGCTTCATCTTTATAAGTTTTAAGAAAAAAGTTACTCACGTTTTGGTATTTGCTATAGTTTATCCAAAAAATGGTCGTACTGGGCCGAAAATTCCAGGAAGCTGAAGCCGAGAGGATCAGGCTTTTAAATGACAACACCAGGTTGATCCGAACAGTCACGAGATTAGAGAGAGAGAGAGAGATAAAGCTAAAGCTGACTTGTCTGAGACAAAGGGCAAGCTTGTGACCACGGAGGAGAGTCTGCATCAAGTTCTGGCCGAGATGGACAGCACCAAAAAGGCATCCTTTGAAGATGGTTATCAGAAGGGTTTTGACGCCACAACATCAAGTTATGTCGAGCAGATGCCTGATATTCAAGACCAAATCTGGGTTGCTTGCTGGGAGGCGTGCCTTACAAAGGCAGGAGTTGCTGAGGATTCTCCCCTATGGGTTGAGAATGATCTACCAAGTCGCCAAGTTGCAGCTCCAGCAGACGATGTTGATCAACAGATTGATGATTTTGCAGATGTTGATGAAGAAATACAAGTTGAAGCACAAAATGACGTTGTGCAATCATCTGTTTTGGAAGTGACCACTAAGATCGTTATCCCAGAGGTACAAACTGCTACTGCTGTTGATGAGGCTGATGTCCCTTCTGAGGTTCAGAACCTGGATTAAGATAGTAAACAGGTAGTTTTTTTTTAAAAAATCATCCGGCTGGTCTTGCATGACCATAGCCTTTTTTACCCTGCGTGGTACCAGTACTATCAATACTTTACTGTTAAAACAGGTATTCGGCCCTTCGTGGCATAACTTTTATGTTTTGCTCGGCTTCCATGTTTGCTGCATCTGTTCGTATGCAATTTTCAATCTAAGTAGTTCGTACTGTTTAAGCATCATTTGTTTGCATAAGTATGTCGTACTTTTAGCAAATCTTTCACACAAGATTTTTTGTTCTGAATTCTAAGTTTCACGTACTTAAAAGCGTTCCACCTTGAATGGTTTTTAAGGCATATAAGTGTGCTCATACTTAATCACACAAGTGTTTCATACTTGTGTTTAAGTGTCACGTACTCAACCGTTTGGAAATCACACAAGTGTTTCATACTTGTGTTTAAGTATCACGTACTTAATGTTTTTAAGTTTCTCGTACTTGTGTTTAGGTATCACGTACGTAATGTTTTTAAGTTTCTCGTACTTGTGTTTAGGTATCACGTACGTAATGTTTTTAAGTTTCTCGTACTTGAACAAATGTGGCTAACATATACTCGTTATGTTTTAAAAGTCTTTCAAGTGTTGTCATACAAACACTTGATCATAAAGGTTTTCCTCAAGTTTCACATACTTAGGAACATCAGTTTCACGTACTTAAAAATGTGGCTTACATATAAGTCAAGCCAATATAGTTTCTCAAGTATCACGTACTTAAAATACCATATAAGTATCTCGTACTTTGAACGTCCATACAAGTATTTCGTACTTGTACTTTTTAAAAGAAAGCATACAAGTGTTTTCATACTTGCTAAGTATCACATATTTAAGAAAATACATACAAGTGTTTTCATACTTGCATTCAAATGTATACCCAAGTTTCACATACTTGAAATTCTATACAAGTGTTTCGTACTTGTATTCGTTAAGTGTCACGTACTTAAAAATGTATAATACTTTTAAGTTTCACATACTCAAAAGGTATACCCTGCTCCCCAATACGAATAAGGAGAACCAAACTCGTAGTTCGTATTTAAATACCACAACAGTTATGCGAAAGAAGTGATTGTATTCATAATCTGTAAAACGCAAGAGGGCGTTACTCGTACCCTTTTGCAAAAATAATCAAAACTAGAACAAAGGAATTATATTCGTAATTCCCACACAATCACGTAGTGTAAATCCAAAACAGATTTTAATACTTCTAAACAAAGAACTTTCGTAAATTATGAACATTCCAAGGCCTGGGAATTGGATCACCATCCAGATCTGCCAATCTATAGGCTCCTATGCCCACAATCTCAGTTACTCTATACGGGCCTTCCCAGTTGGCCCCCAGCTTGCCTTCATTTGCCACCTTGGTGTTGCCGAGCACTTTTCGTAGCACAAGGTCCCCAACACCAAATTCTCTAGGATGAACATGTTTGTTGTAGCTTTTCATCAGCTGTTCTTGGTAAGAAGCAAGATGTACCAAGGCCTTTTCTCTCTTCTCCTCGGCAAGATCAAGCTCGATTTCAAGGGCCCTGTCATTGCCTCCACTTTCAACCAAAGCTGTCCTGTTGGTCGGCAGACCCACTTCCAGAGGTATGACAGCCTCTGTTCCAAATGCCAACGAATAGGGGGTCTCTCCCGTAGACCTCCTAGGCGTTGTTCGGTGAGCCCACAAAACTAATGGTAACTCATCAGGCCATTTTCCCTTTGCTTTGTCCAGCCTCTTCTTTATCCCATCTAGGATAGTTTTATTGGATGCCTCTGCTTGCCCATTACTCTGAGGGTAGGCCGGAGTGGAGTAATAATTTCGTATTCCATACTGGGCACAAAAAGCCTTGAATTTCTTCTGAAATTGGGATCCATTGTCTGTAATCAATGAATAAGGGACCCCAAAGCGGGTGATGATGTTTTTCCACACGAACCTTTCTATCATAGGCTCGGTGATTTTGGCCAGTGGTTCTGCCTCAATCCACTTTGTAAAATAGTCAGTTGCAACAAGCAGGAACTTTCGATTCCCAGTTGCTTTGTGCAATGGACCCACGATATCCATCCCCCATTGAGCAAAAGGCCAGGGACTTGTCAATGGCACCAGATCTTCGGCGGGCGTTCGAATCATTGGTGAGAACTTTTGACACTTCTCACAAATCTTTACATACACCTTTGCATCTTCTTGCATGTGTGGCCACCAATAGCCTTGCGTAATTGCTCGGTGGGCAATAGATCTGCCTCCAGCATGGCTCCCACACGTTCCCTCGTGGATTTCATGAAGGAACTTCTGTACCATCTCAGGATGTACGCATAGCAAATAGGGACCTGTAAAGGATTTCCTATACAACTTACCCTCTGGGGACAGCCAAAACCTAGCAGATTTGACCCTTATCTTGTGGGCCTCCTTTTTATCAGAAGGGAGTATCTCGTCTCGTAAGAACTCCATGATTGGGTCCATCCAACTTGGTCCTTGGTTCACGTCCAAGACCAAATCTACACTCTTCCCAATGCTAGGCTCATTTAGGTATTCTACTGCCACCCTTCTTTTGAACTCTGTTGGTACTGCTGCAGCCAACCAAGCTAAAGAATCTGCATGAGCATTCTGTCCAGAACTTATTTGCTCAATATATACCCTCTCGAAGGTATCAAGCAAGTCTTTTGCTGCCTGCACGTAGGCTACCATCTTTTCATTCCGAGTCTCGTACTCGCCGGACAGTTGATTCACAACAAGCTGGGAATCACAATACACCCTGACCCGTTCTGCTTTAAGGGTCTTCGCACTTCTTAACCCAGCCAAGAGTGCTTCATATTCAGCCACATTATTCGATGCACTGAATCCAAGCCGAACAGAGAGTTCAATGAGAACTCCTTGAGGAGGAAAGAGGACAACTCCAATTCCAGAACCAGTATTGCACGCTGATCCATCAACGAATAACTTCCATTCTTTGGGATCCTGTTCGGCTACGGGTTGATCCTTCAAGGATGATGTCTTAGCTGCCTGTTCCTTTCTCGTAGGAGGCAAGGGAGCAACAGTGGGGGAAAACTCTGCCACAAAATCAGCCAATACCTGGCCTTTAATTGCTGTACGTGGCTGATACTCGAGATCATACTGACTTAACTCTACGGACCATGTCGAGATCCGTCCCGAGAAATCAGCCTTTCGAAGCAGTGATTTTAATGGATACTCAGTATAAACCACAACCTTATGGCTTTGGAAGTAGTGTGGCAATTTCCTGGTTGCTGTCCTAAGTGCCAGGACAAGTTTTTCTAAAGGCAGATATCTCGTCTCTGCATTCAACAATGTCTTGCTAACATAATAGATGGGGATTTGTTCGATCCCCAAGTCCCTCAACAAGACTGCACTTACTGCATGCTCGGAAACAGCTAAGTACAGAATTAAAGACTCACCAGGCTGTGGAGTTGACAATAGTGGGGGCTCGGCCAGGTACTTCTTCAGGTCCTGAAAAGCTTGTTCACATTCTGCTCCCCATTCAAATCCCTCCCTTTTTTTCAATAACTGAAAAAAGGGTCTGCATTTGTCGCTTGACCTGCTGATGAATCTGTTAAGTGCTGCTGCCATCCCATTCAGCCTCTGGACTTCCTTGGTAGTTTTGGGACTCTGTAGTCTTTGTAAGGCATCAATCTGATCGGGATTTGCCTCTATCCCTCTCAAAGTTACCAAATGGCCCAGGAATTTTCCTGAGCCAACTCCAAACGCACACTTCGAGGCGTTGAGTCTTAATTTATACTTCCTCAGGATTTCGAACACTTCCTTCAGATCAGAAATATGCCCTCCCTTTTCTCGACTCTTTACCACCATATCATCTATGTAAACTTCCAAAGTCTTGCCGATGAGCTTTTTGAACATAATGGTTGCAAGTCTTTGGTATGTAGCCCCAGCATTCCTTAGTCCAAAGGGCATAACAGTGTAACAGTATAACCCTCGTGGTGTGATGAACGAAGTCTTCTCTTGATCAGGTTCAAACATAGCAATCTGATGATATCCTCGATATGCATCGAGAAAACTCATTCGCTCGTAACCAGAGGTTGCATCAACCAATTGGTCGATCCTAGGCAAAGGAAAACTGTCCTTAGGACATGCTTTGTTCAGGTCTGTGAAGTCCACACAGACACGCCACTTCCCATTCTTCTTCTTTACCACAACAGTGTTGGATAACCACTCTGGGTAATAGACTTCACGTATTGCCTTGGCCTCCAATAAACGATCGACCTCTTCGATCACAGCATCTACATGCTGTACGGCTGCCCTTCGTTTCTTCTGAATGATCGGCTTATGCAGAGGATCAATGTTTAAATGGTGACAGATCACATCTGCGTCTACCCCAGGCATTTCCTCAGGTACCCATGCAAAAACATCAATATATTCTTTCAGAAATCTTATCGACTCAGCCTTTTCGTTTGCCGGTAATGATTCCTCAATCAAAAAATATCTTTCAGGATCAATCTCGTTGATCTGAATCTTTTCCAGGCCCTCAACCACTTTTTCAGCCGGGCTTCTTCCAACATCCTCGATGGTTGGTTGGTCTGGTACTTCTAATGTGTGAACATGGTGGACCTTCGGGGCTGTTTTAATGATGGAAATCAAGCATTGCTGTGCCACCTTCTGGTTTCCTTTAAGGATTTCAATCCCATTTGAACCTGAGAATTTTACCATCTGGTGATAAGTCGAGGAGACTGCTCTCATTTTGTGCAACCACGTCCTCCCTATAATCGCGTTGTAGGAAGATGGGACATCGACCACCAAAAAGTCCGTTCTCAACACTACTGATCCGGCCCGAACAGGTAACGTCACCTTCCCAAGGGGCCAGACTGCTCCTGCACCGAACCCAATAAGAGGTGTTGTGGACTGTTCTAAGTTTGATTGGGCCAGCCCCATCTTTTTGAATGCATCATAGTACAATACCTCTGTACAACTGCCCGAGTCCACTAGAATTCTTTCGATGTCGTATTCCCCAACTCGTAGGGTTACGACCAATGTATCATTGTGGGGTATTTGGACCTCCCCCAAATCATCATCACTGAATGCCATGCTCTCTTTGCATACATCAGTCTCTCTCCCTCTCTTGTTTCCCAATCGCATCACGTGCTGATCATGTTTGACCTGTCTTTGCAACAGCCTCACCTCACTCCTCGTATAAGGTGCAGCCAACCCATGTATCATATGGATCACGCCTTTAGGGTGTTGCTCGTAACCCAGCTCCATAGCCTTCCCTTTCTCTTTAGGGTCCTCCTGGATAAACTCCTTGAGATAGCCCCGAGAGACCAAATCATCAAGGTGCCTCTTGTATACCTCACAATCCTCGGTCATATGGCCCCAATCTTTGTGATAACTGCAGTGCTGATTCGTAGCACGTTTTGCATCTTTGTCTCCGCCTAGACTTGGGGGCCATTTAAAATATGGCTGATTCTTTATTCGATAAAGAATCCTGTATATTGGCTCCTTCCAAACCGTAGTGATAGAAAAGAAGGACTTGGGGTCAGGAGCTTGCTTGTTCTTGTATGGCTCTTTCTTAGCCTGCCCGTACTCCCTTCTGTCTTTGTAAGACTTGGGTTCTGGCTTATCCACTTTTTTGGCAGGTGCCTTCGGCTGTTCGGCAACCGCCCTGCCATCCTCACGGAGTATGTCATCCTCCATTCTGGCGTGTTGCTCTATCCGTTCCATCAATTTAGCCAAGGTGGCTACTGGATGTTTATTCAATGAACGGCGCAGCTCTCCCCGAACAGGCAAACCAGTTTTGAACGTAGCAATTGCATACTCCTCACTGCAACTTTCAATCTCGTTGAAAGTTTCCCAGTACTTCTTTGCATAATCTCTAATTTGCTCGTTCTCCTCCTGCTTCATGGTGGAAAGACTCTCAAAAGTCTTTGGGGCCTTTCTGCTCGTTAAGAACCGAGCAGTAAATTCCTCTGCTAGCTGCCTCCATCCTCGTATGGATCGTGGGGCCAATTTATGAAACCAGGATAATGCTACCTTGCCAAGACTGGAGGGAAACATCTTGCACAAGATGGAATCATCCCCCTCATGCATAAACATGGCCTGTTGATAATGTTGTATGTGAGCTACGGGATCCGTATTTGTCTCGTAAAGTACGAATGCACCGTGCTTCACTCTGCTCGGCAACCTTGCTTCTTGTAGCCTCTTTGTAAAGGGGGAGGCTGCAATATTACTCAGGGCCTTGCGTGCTGCTTCTCGTGCAGTCACTGTCCCATCCTCTTGCTCCTTTGACTTGTGGGCCGAAGCCTTGACCCAATCAGCATCAGGCCTCTCGTACCTGTCTCGATGATGCTTTCTCGTATCCTCTTCCTCGGGGGTAGAACTTCGGTCTCTGCTCCTCCTTTTTCGTGAAGAAGTCCTTCTCTCTGGTGTTCGGCTTCTACTTTTTCTTCCCTTTTTTCGTGGAGAAGCCTCATGATGCCCTATAACAGGACTTCTGCTCTTGCTTCTGCTCCTTCTTCTTCGTGAAGGAGCTTTTCTGTATTGTACCATAGCATACCTACTGCCTCTAGAATTTCTTCGAGACAGTCCAGAATCCTCCGGATGCTCCCTAATTCTTTCCAATTCTCTAATCTCATGCTCTCGTTTTTTAATCAGACGAGCATACTCCTCGACTTCTTGCCTCTTCCTTTCAAGAATGTCGTCGCTATGGTGCACACTCCTGGAGTGCGCGATCGATTCATCCCTTTGATGGGATTTACTCCTTCTCGTGGATCTCGAAGCCGTCTCTCCATCTCCTCTATTTTTGGAGTTATGATGCACGGTAAGGGGGCGGTCCTTACTCGTGTCCCTCCTGTGCCCACCCTGGGGCTTTCTCGGAGCCCCAGGTGGTGATTTGTCCCTTCCTCCATCCAATACATCTTTTGGTTCATGTGGTGTTGCTGGAGTTACTTCCGCCATGGTCGTATTTCAAAAGGGAATTCTTTCGATTTCCCACAGACGGCGCCAATTGTAGGGGGATGAAAACAATTGATGCTTCCTATCAACTGGATTGCAACGGCTTATTCGTGCCTCTTCACCGGAACCCTAGCTCGACGTCTGAACCCTAATCTGCAAAATAGACAGGGGGTGAGTGCACCTTTGCCTCTCGTGGCAAAGGCCCTCCGATGCCTTTGTTAGTATCTCGTACTAGAAAACTCAACCCTAATTATCAGAAGGAAAGCAATAATAATGCAATGTATTGCGTACCTTTTACCTCTAGGTTTTCCTCTTATTTATAGATTCACGTATGCTTGCTGGCCAAGCATCCGTGTTGCCCTAGGATTCCTAAATCGTATAGGAATTCCAGGATATCAAGGATTCTCGTTTCCTGTATCAGTTCATTACTTTAATCCTTGTAGGACTCTTTTCCATAACAAGCCGAACATCCCATACTCGTTGGGTATCTTTCTCAGATCCTATATTCTTGGGATCTTATTCCTTTACGGGATATGACTATTCTGGAATCTTCCAGAGTATTCCTTCTGCTCCTGCTCTCGATTGGAGCTCCTTCTTTGTTCGGCCGTCTCATGGCCAAACAGACGGCTTGGACCAGTTCACTTCACATGTAACTGGTCCTTGAGCCCATACAACCTTCCTGGACCGTTGACTTCTCATGTCACTGGTCCATATTGCCGAACACTTGTTTAGCACGATGACCGTCCTGTCTATATTCAAACTATGGTCCCACGTACCATTTATTCGGACATCGATTGCATTGCTTTCAACCCGTGATCACTCGTATCACGTGCTAGGTTCTTTACAACATCTGTTCGTCTGTATCATAACCGAACAGTCTGCTTGGACCAACTACTTCACATGTATCTTGGTCCAATGTAATCAAAATATCTCTAACTGCCGAACAGTCTATCTATAGCCATGACTTCTCATATCACTGTTCACCGAACTGCCCGGCGGTAAGTCTAGTCGTATTTACCACGTGTTCCGAAACATCACGTGTTCGGTAACTAAATGTACCTGCTCGGGAATACCTCCCTACATCCGTATCGGACAGTGCTACATAGGTGTTACCAAAGGAGATGAGTGAGGCTATGCGTGTGCTCTTCTTGCATGCATGAGGTGGAGACCTTTTTCTTGAAGGCCAAGCCATAGGAGCCAGCTCACCCCAATGTAAAAGTATCCCATGCTCCGCAACTGCTGTTTGATCCCCTATGAAGCACGGATACTCCGAAACTAGTCACGTACAAGTATTGGATACGCGAGGGATACGGATACGCGCCTGATATGCCCTGATATGTATCGGATACGGCAAATAAGCATCCTGGATTTAAATTAAATATTTTTTATTTCGGATACGCGGGGATACAATAGGATACGTTTAGGATACAGTGGTGGTTAAAATGATTTTTTTTAAAGAATCAAGAACAAACTAAAAGGGGAAAATTTTAATAATAGCATCGCTAAAAATATAAAACTTAGGAAATTATGCACATTGATAGATCATTTCTTGAACCGGTCGATATTTTCCTACCCTAGATCGCTTGAACCTTGTGATTCACAAGGTTCTTTCTCTGTCTTACTGGTGTGGATTTCTATTGTTTACATATATAATCAATTATATCTAGTATTTACACTGGTACATAGATATATGTGTGTGTGTGTGTGTGTGTGAAGTATATTATATGCATACCTATTAGTCTATTGCCTACTAATCCGTATTTTTTTTCTTTTTTACAAAATTTTAATCTTTTGGATGATAAGTTCCTACTCTTTTGAGATTGACATGTACTTAATGCTTGGTATTGGCAATTCAACAACTCTTTTATTTCTTATGGCTGCACTTTGATGCCTAGGAGACTAATAATTATAAAAATGTATAATTTATACGGCCGTATCCCCGACATATCCGTATCCTATTTTTTTAGGTTTTGCCATATCATCGTATCCGTATTGTGTCGTATGCATATCCCGTATCCGTATCTGTGCTTCATAGTTGATCCCTTTGATATTACAATAGACACCTTTGCTCCGAGATGGGGTTTGTAGAGTATAGGTATGATAATCTTTGGAAGTAGAATTAGTATGAGATGTATTGTCAATGTCCCAAATGTCTTCTTCTAAAGGCCTCTATTTCTCCGAGACTGCTTTGCTCATTTCCTTGAGAGAGTTGCAAAGCATGCGACGAACCTTCGAGTCCAACAACAAAGTGCTTTGGTGATCTCAAGTGTGGTTTCATGGGTCAGTGACCAGTCGGGTGTCCCCTAACCGGGTCACAACTCCAAGGACATTCTATGCCTCGTGTCTGATCGCTTTAGGGGGAGCTTTTGGAGAACATGAGCACAAGACATTTGCCTCATGTTAGAATTGCATCTTAGAGAGGGGGCACGCAGCCAGCGGGAGGTTTGATCAACTCAGTCAAGGCTCCTCAATCAGTGAGTTTGGAGACTGCTTTTTCCTTGGTGCGTACTGTGTAGTCTTAAGGCTAAGGCACCAATTGCTCATTTGGCATAGCTTGACCCCCAGGACAAAAAACTTTCTATCAAGAGATTCTAAACTCACCTGGTTACCATCTAAGAAGCATGGATACGAACATGATGCGGACACGCTGATGCGTCATTTCTTCATAAGTTAGGACACAGGCATGTCGTTCACACCAAATAAAATATATATATTTCTGCATTATAGATGTATCTGATGAATTTATATGAAAGATAAAAACATCATTTCTACCAGATGAGGAGAAAACCCACAAATTTGAATCAATTGTAACTGTGTAAGTACTCATGGAATATCCATCAACTGGACCAAGTTTTGAACATGATATTTTAACCTGTTAGTGTGTCCTTACTCCATGTGTCCCCAAGTGTCCACAACGTGTTCTAGTAAGACAAATGTAATACAAAAAAATTGGCCACATTTTTAGGCATGTTTGACAAGACAAATGTAATACAAAAAAATTGGCCACATTTTTAGGCATGTTTGACATGTGTCTGGAGAGTATCGTGTCATGTCCGTATCCAACACGTGTCGGGCACGGATACGTGAGGCCGGTAGACGTGTCCGTGCTTCTTAGTTACCATCATTGGCCCTTCCATCTTTGATGTTCAAAGTAGCTTGGGTGGCTCGAAACTGAGCTAGCACTATTTCTAGTACATTATTTCGCCCTTTCCATTGCTCTTCATTTCACTTCTCAACCAGCAGACACTATGGAGCAAGCCATCAATGTCATTCTGATGCTAGTATCGTGCTTCTGTTCACGAAAACCCACCTCCTGCTCACTAGTACTTCTGTTTATGAAAACCCGCCTCATGCTCAAAAGTATTTATAATTGTCCTATACTGAACTAATTATTTTCCTTTTGCATTTATACGTACTACATAGTATACTTATGATCTATGTTGCCTTGATTTTCAATGGACCGAGTCGTTGTGTTATCAGCAATGAGAAACTTTTACTGAACTGGATCATTTAGCTATTTTCTAATGTATATGGGAGGAATTGGGTCTAAGGAATTTGATGAATTTCTATTGCCCCTACCCTTCTTCCGGGATATAAGTTTTGTATAGCATAGTGTGGACTTTACATGACCTTCCCATGCAGTAGGCGGTAGCCATCGGGGATTTTTGGAAACACTTTGACTGCAGGATTTGAAATGCCCTTGAGCTCTTCTTCCAGCACTATTTGGTTGAATTTTGTAGCGATTTCTCTTTGACACATGCACTCTACTTTCTTACAGCCATCTTCTTTGTTCGATTAAATGACTAACGATCTCCAAAATATCGAATTTCAATAATCATAATGATTGTGCCTTGCACATGCGCTTGTAGTCTTACTATTTGATTTCGTTGTGTATAAATCAGAAGGAAGTAACGAAGAAAATCATTGTTTCAGGTGACAAATGATATATTTACAAAAGAGGATGGTGAATTCTTGGTAAAACATGGAGCACTTCCTGAGGAAAGGATACGAGCTGTGGAAACTGGTGGCTGCCCGCATGCTGCTATTCGTGAAGACATTAGCATCAATCTTGGCCCTCTTGAAGAGCTCTCTAACTTGTACAAAGCAGATATCCTTCTCTGTGAATCTGGGGGAGGTAATCTTGAAAAGATACTTTTTCTCACTTTGCATATCTAGAGAGCACAAAATTTGTCAATTTAGTGCTACCTCTTGGAGCCAATGTTTTATGTGATTACCAAAATTAGTGATGCACTATTACCAGTTCAGGGAAATGACGATGATAGCATATCCATGCTGTGAGACTCTTCCATCATGTACCTAGTTCAGAGATTACAGGGATGTCAATCTGAAAAAAGGAAATTTCCAATGTTGATGGAAAATTGCAGCAGTTTACTTGAGTTCATATGAATCTAGAATCCTGAGGGTGGAGAGAAACAATGCCTGTAGGAATAAGAGATGTGTTGCTGTCAAGTTATTTTAAATATTCCAAAATGAAAAATGTTCTTGAAGTATTCATCACGAGTAATTCAACACTTGCTGTCAAGTTATTGTAAATTTTCCAGAAAGAAAAAATGTTCTTGAAGTTTTCATCACGAGTAATTCCAACACTTCCTAGAAATACTTGCATTTAAATGAGATTTCATTGCAGTTGTATGATATATAGTTGGGATGCATGGTATGACTTAGGATCATCATCTCTAGGGTTAAACATGTTTTTTGTGTGCATAAAGTGGATATAAAAAATAGGCTACTCCATATACCCGCTAGGAAAATTGCCCTCAGTACCACAGAGCCAGGGGACTCCACCTAATCAAAGTATTGATTGAGAAAGATCCGACTTATTGAGTTGTCTGGTTGCAGATAATTTGGCTGCCAACTTCAGCAGAGAACTTGCCGACTATATCATCTACATAATTGATGTGTCTGGAGGTGATAAAATACCTCGAAAAGGAGGCCCAGGCATTACACAAGCTGACCTCCTTGTAGGTGATTTTGTTCTCATATCTGCTGTTTATGTTTTGGCACCTATTATATTTCTCATTTGAGGAATTATAATTTGAATATTTTGGTATAATAATAACTTGTTTAATTATAGGTCATAAATAAGACTGACCTTGCACCAGCAGTTGGAGCTGATCTGGCGGTGATGGAGCGGGATGCCCTACGGATGAGGGATGGAGGACCATTTGTTTTTGCTCAGGTGTATTTCCTTATCAGATATCCAATTCTTGTTGTTTTGACAAATGGAAATTAGGAGTGTGCATTGATTCATTATGACATGGTAATAATTGTTTATTCTATTTCTCTTTTCTCCCTGTGCTTTTGGTTGATAGAAAGCAATGAAAAAACTACCAAAGATAGAAACAAAAGAAATTTGAAACCTTTTGCCAAAAAAGAAAAGAAATTTGAAACCATAAAGAAGTATTGATAGGATTTACCTTTTGTTTTTCCCATCCATATGACATAGTAAATCCTCAGTGTGTACTCAATTGCATCAGAAGACGCATTGAATAGATCTGAACATTTTATTCCGGAGGATAGTCACAATATAGACTTGTAACAAATCTTTCAAAAGAGGGAACATAATTTTCTATGGGCATCCAATCATGCCACTTAACCCCACAACCGGTGTTGTGGACCAGACCGACTCTCTCTCAACCCAAAGGTCAAAAGACGTATAAGCAAGTAAATAGTAGGATAAGTACTAACTATGTTGTTACACCAAGTTACAGGAAATTGAATTATGTGATTCTCATTTCTCAGGTCCATAATTTAGGCCAAGTCTCTGGGGCATGACATTCGCCTTTCATCCAATGACCCTAAATTTTCTTCTTCTTTAAAATGTTTTGAGAGCTTCTTGTTTGTAAGGAGTGACACAAATACAAATGCAGGTGAAGCATGGCAAGGGTGTAGAGGAAATTGTCAACCACATCTTACAGGCTTGGGAAGTAGCAACTGGAAAGAAGAGACACTGAATGAACGTTCTTTCCAGACCTTCCTTCGTTGGCTCTGATTGTGCCTCACTTCAGATTTTAATTGATGCTATTGTAGCAAGTGTTGGTAGTGCCCTTTGTGCCTGAATTTAGCTGTAAACATGGCTTGCTTAGTTGAACCTCTTTGTGTTGGTCCAGTGGTTTCTTGATTTTGCTAGTTTATCAATAATTTGTTGCCATTGAATGAGTGGAAGATGGCATGGATGAGGATTCTGAGGGGCCTTTTTCCATTGTAACTTGCTACACAAATAAAATATCCCCAGATGCAATCTAAACTTTTATTTAGGAACCTCTGTCTTTTTTTGTTTTTTTGTTTTTTGGTTTTTCCAGTTGTACGGTTTCTATTTTTATGCGCCCTCTTAAGGAGGTTTTAATGACCTTTCAAAAAAAAGTAGTTAGAAGGATTTGATTGGAAAGAAAATCCTTCCATTGTCTATTTTTGAGCTTACATGGTTTTGCACTAATTAGCTTTTTTGACTAGCTGATTTGAGGATAATTATTGTGAAGGGTGAATCGTATAAGATAGTGATTTCACACACTTGTTCAAGAACCCTTCAATTTTAGTGAACTTTCAAAACATCTATTTTAGTCATTACCTTATGATATACTTTCGCATGGATGAATAGAGAGTGGATATCATTTTGCAGTGCACCAATGGATGACTATAATTAAGCGTAGGACTTTTTTTGGCATGCCTCCAATGGATGACTATAATCTGGAAGTCTCTTGTGATCTGAGCAGACATTTTGCTTGTGAATGCGAGATTTCACATTGTCTTGCTTGGTTTTTTTGAAACCAAACACCACCAAAATATATTGAAGGCAATTACCCGCGGATGATCTATCAACATTGCGAATAGAAATAATTTGAAACAAAGAAGTCCTGCTTGTCCCGAGCGAACGCACTAAACCAAAGCACTTCCGTCCGCAGCAATTTTTTTCGAGAAAATGGTGACCAAAACACCACGTTAAAGCGCCCAAAACAAATTCAACTGAAAGACTAGAAAGAACTCCAACACTTTTGCATTACACAAGTGAATGCATTCCTAAGTGTGGTAGACTTGCTTTAGAGGGTCTCTAATGTGGCTGTCAAAAGATGTATGCTAAAATGTAAATTAACTAAGGGTGGCAAATTAAACCCAAATCCATTAATCAACCTAAATCCATCTACTAAAAAATAGATTCAGCCCATTTATTAGTTGGGTCAGAATGGGTTCAACTCATCTAACCTATTTAGTAATTGGGTCTTAATGGGTCAACTTAAATAACCCAATAAGTTATGAACAAGGCTCATCAATAAGTTAGGGAAAATGACGGCTCAGGACGTGTTTTGATAATTAATATCCTCCAAGGACATGCTAAGAACAATTGTTACTACTGAAAATGTCCTTGGCGGGTATTAATTATCAAAACATGTCCTTGGCCGTCATTTACCCAATAAGTTATGAACAAGACCCATTGTCACGACCCAAAATTGAAGGGTAAAAATCGTGACATGGCTAGTGATTAAAAATCACCTCAAGCCTTGATACAACCAAATTTATTTATTTTTAATTTATATTTATTAAGAAACTCCCAAGTCTGTAAAATAAAATATATTCGCTTTGTTTGGTTGGGAGTTTAGTTTAGTTTAGTTTTGATAGTGGGTAGAGAGAGAAATAGGATAATAATTGAAAATAGGGGTAATGATTGGAGAGAGGTAGAGAGAGATGAAAAAGTAATAATTGAAAAAACAGGATAATAATTGGAGAAAGAAGTAGAGTAATAATTTGAAAACTAAACTAAAACTAAAATGAAATGGGAACCGAACAAAGCCAATCAGAGCTATCTAGCGTATACCAAATACAAACTTTGTCTAACAACTATAAAATTGCATCATTGTGGCTCGCACACACAAGTGTCACTTATTATCACTCTTTATTTTATTTAGCCATATATATCCACTGTAATCTTCCACATGCAACGAGTAAACCTTCTTTATTTTTGATTGGCTTAATTGCAAGAACACCCCCTAAACTATCGCGTTTTGGCAAGTTCACTCCCTTAAGTTTAAATTCGAGCAACTTCACCCCCCTAACTACCAAATTCGAGCAACTTCACCCCCTCCCTCATTTTCTGTTAAAAAAAAGGACGGAGACGAACAAAATTACATTTATACCCTTTTGGAAAAAAAATACGGTGATATTTCTTCTCTCTCTCTTCCTTTGATATATCTCTTGTCTCTCTCTTCCTTCGATATTTTCATCTTTTCTTCTCTCTCTCTTTCGCTTCTTCCTCCCTCGTCCCTCGTCCCTCTCCACCTTCTAAAAACCCAAAATCCCACCCACCCAGAAACCCCAAATCCCACCCAACGTAGTTCTCCTCTCCTCCCTCCAGACGTCTCCTCGAGACGCGGCCTACACGGCACCGACGCCAACCTGATTATTCGGCAGAGAACGAAGACGACGGCCTTCTTCTTCCCCATCTGTAAGTTCTCTATTTAGGGCAAAATAATTGGGTGTTTTGATGTTTATTGACATGCATAAGTGCTAAAAAATTGTTTATTGTTGTTCCTTGTTTTTGAATTTAATAACCCCTAAATTTTCGGGATCTCAATAATAAAAAATAGATCTCCCCTCAAATCCGTAGGTCTGAGAGATTTTTCTTAAAAGATTAGGGATTACGACTAATATAGTAAATTAGGGCTTACAAAGGTCGTAATCAGTTGAGGGCTTACAAAGATTCAGTTGAGGGCTTACAAAGATTAGGGATTTAAAAATTCCTGTTGTTTAATAGTAGAATATTGTTGTTAATATAGTTGTTAATATAGTAAAGTAGGGTTTTAAAAAGTTGCATTCTTGTGTTGTAGTAGTAGAGTAAAATATTGTTGTTCATGGTTGGGATTAAACAGCTACTGACCATTTTGTGCTTGTGTATTGAGCTTTCTTGTAGGCATTTAGAGTTTCACCTTGTTCTCAGAAAAGGAAAAACAAATCCAATGCCATTATGGGCTATAACAATTCATGGTTAAGAATTTTAGAAAGGAAAAGAGAAACAGTTACGGAATATTTTTCATCTCATTCTTATTGAGCTCTCGTAAGCATTTTACTGTCTATGATTCCTGGAATAGTAGAGGAATGGTTTAAGTAGTCAAGTTCCAGAATGCAGACTAACTTTCATATTAATTGAATTCTATCCCCATGGTCGTGTTTTCTTTCTAACTTACATCCTCCATTTTTTTCATTTTTCGTTTCTCTAATGGGAATTCCGCAACGATAATAATTTTTTGTCGTAGTTTTTTTCACGATCGAAAGGTAAAAAGTCCTTTTCATGGTAGGCAATATTGTAAGCCATATTATGAGCCTCACATACAATTATGCCTCTCCTGTTATTAATCAAAGTTATTTGATGCACATAAGCTATGGTGGAGCTCAGGTGTACATTGTTCATGCGCGTCGGTGGTAAACTACTAAGGGGTTCGCAGTCTAAATACTTGAATGGGGTTATTGCAGAAACGAAGGTAGATCTAGATTCCTTCAGCTTGTATGAATTGATGGATACAATTAGGCAAATGGGGTATGGACTAACAGATAGTAATGGAGTAACAGAACACGTAACTGTGTTTTATAAACTTCCAATGCATGACATGAATGATGGATTAGTTAACTTGCATTCTCATTATGACATGGTTGAAATGTTTGCAGTGCATTCTTGTGGTAAGAAGTATATGTTTATTGATGTATTTGTTGATTGTCCCAATGTGGTAGAGTCTGACGAGGATCGTGAGCCAGAGGTGGAGGTGATAGGTAAAGATAGAAATACTACAGCAGACCCTAGCTCTTTAACTGAATTAGGAGGTGACTTACAAATAGGAGAAGGTCATGGAGGTGGTGAATTAGGAGGACTTGGACACGTAAAAGAACCAATTGTTGATGAAAGGGGGGAGAGAGTAGGTAATGAATGTGTGAATGCAGATGAAGAAGGAGAAAGAGTAGGTGATGAAATGGATGAGAATAGTGAGTCAGACTGTGAGTGGCAGCCTAATGATGATAGCGAAACTTCTTGTGACACTTTTAGTGGGGTAGAGGAGTCTTCTGATGAAGAGGAAGAGGAGAACATTGCCTTGGTTGGTCTAGGTACCTATAACCTTGAAATAGAATGTGGTGAGGGGGATTCGGATAGTGATGAAAATGACTTGGTTGAGGAAGGTGAAGATGGGAAGGCTACTTTTTGTGAGTTTAAAGACTCTTGCATGAAGAACCCTCAATTAATAGAAGGGATGAAGTTTCCTAATGTGAGGGTGTTTAGGAAATTGTTGAGGGAATATCATATAAAGGAGGGCTACACATTTAAATTCTTGAAGAATGAATCTACGAGGGTGACTGTGAAATGTGCATTTGATTGTGGATTTAGACTTCATGCATCTCCCATGTATGATGAGAAATCATTCCAGATAAAAAATATTTGGCAACAACATACTTGTACTAGAATCTACACGAATAATAATGCAACTGCTTCTTGGCTTTCCAATAAGTACTTAGCCAAACTAAATGATGCACCGGAGACTAAGGTCAAATCAATGAAGAATATTGTGAGGAGGGAGTGGCTCATTAATGTTTCAGAGTATAAGGTGTATAGGGCAAAGAGAAAGGCAATTGAAAAGATTCGGGGAGATCATACTGAACAATACAAAAGGTTATGGGACTATTGTGAGACGGTGAGAAGGCGGAACACAGGTAGCATGGCTAAAATTAAGGTGGATAGACCCTATGATGGACAAGTTCCATTTTTTCAAAGGATATGTTCATAAGTTATGATGCACAGGTGAAGGGTTTCCTAGCAGGTTGCAGACCAATCATTGGATTGGATGCTTGTTTTCTGAAAGGTCCTTTTGGAGGTCAACTTATGCATGCAGTGGCAAGAGATGGCAACAATCAAAGCTTTCCTTTGGCCTTTGCTGTTGTGGAGGCTGAAACCAAAGATGCCTGGACTTGGTTCATGGGAATATTGGAGGACTTAATTGGGAATCTAGAGGAAATGGGCTGGTGCTTCATGTCTGACAGGCAAAAGGTATTATTAATTACATTGTTGAATTTCATATTTGCTGATACTTGTTGGTTCATGTAAATGTTTGCCATCTAAATATACTTCATGATGTTTTCATTAGGGGTTGACACAAACATTTGCAGCAAAGTACCCTACTATAGAACATAGGTACTGCATTAGACACATGTATGCAAACTTCAACAAGTTGTACAAGGGGAAGGAGTGGAAAGACCTCATGTGGCAGGCTGCATCAGTTTACACAATCCAAGAGTTTGAGGAGAAGATGAAAGAAATTAAAGAGCTTGATGAGACTGCCTATGAGTGGTTGATGAGGGAAGAGCCAAGAACCTGGGCTAGGTGCATGTACAGTGGAAGGGCTAAGTGCAATAGAATGGATAATAACACAAGTGAAGCTTTCAATCGAGCTATCAAAGATGCAAGAGACCAACCAATCCTTACCATGGCCGAAAGTATTAAGAGGTACTTAATGACAAGGTTACAACATAGACGTGACCTCTGCAAAGGGTGGAATGGTAAGCTATGTCCAAGGATTGCGAAAAAGGTGAAAAAAACATGTGATAACATGGGGGATTGTGAGGTAATTTATAGTGGTGGCACAACTTTTGAAATCTTAAATGTACTTAGGGGTTTTGTTGTGGACATAGGAGAGAGAACATGCACCTGTGGCAAGTGGGATGTGTGTGGGATACCCTGTTCACATGGAATGGCTGCAATTATAACCGACAAAAGTAATCCTCAAGACTTTGTTCTCGAATGCTTCCATGTGGCAACTTTTGCGAAGACATACGAGCACATGATTAAACCAATTCCAGATGCGTCTATGTGGGTTCGTACGGACCTTGATCCTCTCATTCCTCCTCCGTTAAGGGCAACAAGTGGGAGACCAAGAAAGGAAAGGAGAAGAGGGCATGATGAAGAATCAAAAAAGAGAGCATGATCCTCTCATTCCTTTTCTAAATAATTGGAAGGAACTTATCAGTAAATATACAAAACAATAGCATTTAGCCTTTTTATTAGGAACAATTGCAGACAATATACAAAACAATAACATTTACAATTGAGCTAGATGAGATGGAGGATATCTTCGTTTGACTTTGACATTTGTCTTGCATGTTTTGCATTGTAATCTGTTTTCATAATACCAGCAGCTTTGTCACCATCACCCTTAGCCTTAGGCGTATCTCATCATCATCGTCATAGTCATTAACTTAACTGTTGATTGATTCATGTACCACATTATGTTGCATAGCATTATATTTACGGCGACTCCCATGGAATTGGTCATTTAGCTATTAAAAGGCCCAAGTATAGCATGCTAATTACTTAAGTATTTTTTTTTTATCGGCTAGTATAGCTTGTCAATGTACAAAGTTTAAGCAATGCTTTTTCCTATGCTACAATGCAAAACAATAGCATTTAGGCCTTTTATTAGAAAAAGCCAAATTATACATACAAGAAATCATTCAACTAATTTACTTTGTAGTTTAAACAACCAAGGAACCTTCTACCTGGATTTTTCACAGTTAATGAGAGTCTCATCACTGCTTTCCGTCCACAATCGCATCTTTCATCTCCATTGTGCTGCAAGTAGTTATTCGTGTAATTAGTGCTGCTACTCATTTTTGGGTTGGGGATTTAAAAGGGGATTATCTGTTTTTTACAGGAGATAATCTATTTTTTTTTTGTTGGTAAGTATCTGGCCCATGAAGAGGAAATGGAGGACGGTGTTGGAGAGGAAATGGAGGAGGAGGAGAAGGACAAATTAATTAGTTCCAATAGGAGGAGAGGAGAGGTAATCGGGTGGTGTACCTAGTGGTGGTCAGAGGAGGAGGGAGGAGGAGGACGAGGTTGTTGAGATCTCCTCCAAGTAGTGACCGGAGGTCATGCTGGTGGTGTGAGAGGTGAGAGGGGGAAATTCTGGGTTATAGGGTAGGAGGAGAGGAGGGGAGGAGGGTTTTAGGATTTAGGGTTTTTTGCTGTTACAGAAGAGCTGCGGAGGAGAGGAAAGCAAAGAAAGGAGAGAGAGAGATTGTGTTATCCAGACAGAGAGAGAGAGAGAGTTATCTGGTGTGTGTGAGTTGTTTAAAAAGGGTGAAGAAGGGCATTTTTGTACATTGAATTCGTTTTCCATCCAATTTTGAAACTTTCCATCCAAATTTATAATAGAAGTGGACGGAAAATGGGGGGGGGGGGGGTGGGGTTTGAAGTTGCTCGAATTTGGTAGTTAGGGGAGTGAAGTTGCTCGAATTTAAACTTAAGAGGGTGAACTTGCCAAAACGCGATAGTTCAGGGGGTGTTCTTGCAATTAAGCCTTTTTGATTCCCTGAGAGGGTTTTATGAAACACAAAACCAATTCAGTAAATTACGATATACTAAGGCCCCATAATAATCATAGGATTAAGTAGGATAATAAGATAGCATAATAATCCATTAACTTGCAAAAATCGTAAGAGAGAACAATCATATTCAAACTGCAATCACCACGAGTGAGACAAAGAGAGATATATCAATCATCATCATATTATCATCTTGACCATCATATGCGGTAATTCGGTAGCCCGGGGAGCGACCCCAGCAAAACAATGGAAACAATGGAATTGATATCAATCCAATGGATACCCGGCCGTATCCTTTCCACAATCCATAGGCGCCAACTCAAACATAGCTCGTCAAAGCTCTTCGCCCAGATGTTACACCAATATTAATTAAACTTCCTTCTAAGAAAAATCAATCCCATGTATTTTTATAAAAATATTTTTCTTTTCACAATTATACTTATATAATTTATTTTTATTCAACATAAGATTTAATAAAACAATCACCAAACAAGTTTTAGAAAAAACAATATATAGTCAAAGTATATTCGTAACTCACCTTGACAGTGAAGCACACAATGTACCGCAAGTACACTGATTAATTAGCGGAACCAATTTCTTCTCCTCCTCGCTCTCTTTCTTTTCTTTTCTCTCTCTCTCTCTCTCTCTCTCTCTCTCTCTCTTGTTTTTTCTTTCTTTGCTGGTGCCATGTGTGTGTGATGTGTGTGCTTGTGGTGTGGAATGAATGTGAAGGGAGTATGCCTATTTATACTAGGCAAGTAAAGAGATCTAGTATGTTCTAATCTTATCCAAACAAATCTTTTATTATCTAGTAATATCTAATAAAATCTAAACAAATCTTTTATTATCTAGTGATATCTAGGAATATCCAATAATATCTAGACTAAATCTAAAAAAATCCAACTATATCTATTGAGTATCTTATCCGATTCTTTCCGGATATTCCTTACGCCTTGCAAGAGAACGTACCACATTGTTGTTAACAGGGTCGGGGAGACATTTGTAGAGTTTAATAAAAATTGCTACCTAAAAAGATACCCTAATCTTTAATAAACCCTGAGTCACGATCGATATACTCCTTAAATCCTAATGGTAAGCGGCCCACCAAAACTTAGCTCCTTATTTGTTTTTGTTTTTTTTTTCTCTAATTCTTTTTAGCGTCTTATTTGTTTATAAAAGTTGGGGTGTTACACCCATCAAAGAAAAATAGAAAAAGCACAACATAAATTGAAATTAGCCCCTCTCGATCTCATTCTTCCACTATTGAGGTCGTCACAATCAAATCCACTCGTCATAGCCATCGACGGGGGAATCGGCGGAGGCGACTCCGATGTAGAATTCGAGCTCGTCGTGTTGCGAATTACCTCAACAAATGGCTAGGTTGTGCATCCAAGTCAGGCTTTGAAGGGTATTCAAGACCCTGAAATGCAAGCATCCTTCGTGTATCTTCTTCTGAATAACAAGGGACGAACAAATATCGTTTGTCCGTTCCGAACACCTAATTCAGAGGAAAAAAAGACCATTACAAAGATTATTTGGCACAATTCAACATATTATCTTATTGCCACCACGAAATGGCTGAGATTTGTCACCGCCGTGTGGGTTCAAGCCATATCCGGCAACAACTACACCTTCTCGAATTACTCTGACAACCGAGACTACTTAGACACTTGAAATCAAAATGGTCGTAATGAATTTTTGGCTCAAGGCTTTTCAATGAGTACCCTAAAACTTTTTATTTAGTTTCAGGGCTCTCTTGGGGTGCCCATTGAAAGACTTTAGAGCTAAAAATCCATTATGACCATTTAAGATGAAATGATCAGAAAAATAAGATCTTTACATCGGTTGAAACAGATTGAAAATTGAAACACTTAAATTTTTAACTATATTTTTTAATATATGAACGGTGTAAAAAAAATAAGTAAAATTTTCAATCCGTTTGAACCGATGCAAAGATCTTCATTTTTTTTTATCATTTTATCCTAAATGGTCGTAATGAATTTTTTTGCTTTAAGGCCTTTCAATGAGCACCTTAAAAGAAACTTGAAACTAAATAAGGAGCCTTAGGGTGCTTGTTGAAAGGCCTTGGAACCAAAAATTTATTATGACCATTTTAGGATAAAATGATAAAAAAAACTAAGATCTTTGCACCGATTTTAACCGAATTGAAAATCAGAATACTTAAATAATATTAAATAAATAAAAGAGGAAAAAGATATAAAGATTATTACGGAGTATTAAACAAATAAAGAGGGAGGGGAGGGGGGGGATGCAATTTGCCTCTGAGGGTGGCAGGGAGAGAGAGAAAGAACCGGTAGCCAGTCACAAGGAATAACTGGCAATTAAGTATTGAAGGGTTAGGATGAGTAGACGCTCAATCCAATGGTGATGAAGCTGGGTGCAGATAATACACCCATGAAAAGGGTAGCACACAGTAGACGCTCTCTGAATATAAAGGGTTGGTACTAAATACAAGGGCATCAAGTTCCAAGCTACCAACCAGAGAGAGCCCGACAACTACTGCCTTATTACAATTGGTAAAGTTACTGCCTCTTTTTTAGAAGGTCTTGGGTTTAAGTTCTACAGGGGCAAATCTTTTGGGGGCTAAGGTTATGGATAGTCTCTGAACTTTCGTGTTAATTTTAACACCACTCACTAATCCTCGCTGATGTATATTGCCTAAAAAAAATAAAAAAACCACAGAAAGCCCTAACCATGATCTTTATGTCATCAAAGAGTTGCTAGCCGTCCCCAGACGGCCATCCACCACCATATTTTATGTAATCACCTTATTTATTAGGAAAAATTCCAAAATAATACCTGATCTTTCACCAAAATCATACAATGACATTTGACATTTCCTAAAATGTCATATAAACATATGTACTATTGAATAACTCATAAATTTCCCCCATCCTCAGTCTAAAAACTAGCGGAATAGGTGACATGGACTACACGTCCTTATTGAAATTTCAAAATAACCCCTTACCTTTTACCAAAATCACATAGAAATACCTTACCTTGACAAAATGTCACATAAACATTTGCACTATTTAATAACTCATCAATTTCCCCCATGTCATTACCCTCGATCTCAAAACTAACAGAATTGGTGACATGACCATTTGTTTCCTGAAAAATCCTCTAAACCCCCACCCTCTGTTTTTCAAAAAAAAAAAAATTCAACCCAATTTTAGATATTTTCCGCGACATTTTCTTACTATTAATCCACAATCTTCCCTCATGGATTTTTCTCTCTCACACACACTCTATTTTATATAAATATATAAAAGAGTTCTTGTTCTACAAATAATAAGAACGAGACTAGTTTTTTATATTCAAACTCAACAGTTGCCATAAGGCTTACAATGCGTATTTATAGACTACGAAGACGCAAGCATAATAGGAAACTCGGATAAAAAAAGCATAATAGGAAAAAAATAACCAAAAGGCAATACTTTTCAATCAAGAAAAATATCTAGCTATAAAAAATAATTAAAAAAATGACTAAAGCGATATTGAAACATTTAAAAATACAAGGATCAAATTGAAATCTACATAAAATTCTGAGGACAAGATTGAGGCATTAAAATATTTAAGAACCAAATTGAAACCTTCCCATAAGTATAGGGACTAAAACACTACACAAGCCTTTTTCTTTTGATCAAATCTTGAATCTTCTGGTTCGAACGTTGAAATCGACGCGTTGGGAATTCAGACCCTAACTGCTCGTCTTTTCGGGCCAAAGATTCTACTCCGATCCTTCCCAGGTCTCTCTCTCTCTCTCTCTCTCTCTCTCGCTATACATGGATATGTATTTTTGCTATATGTTTGCGTGCCTCTTTCAATTTGATTCTAACACTAGATTTTGAATTGAAATTGTATTGGAAGTACGTTTAATTTGTGGGGTCCTTGTGTTTGTAGCTGATGGAATGTTGCCGGCAAAGTAGCAATTTGGGCCTAATTATGAAGTGTTGAGTTTTTGTTTAGGTTGGGGTATGATTTTGTGAAATTCTGTCGTTGTTTCGTCTTTTGTGGTTAGATTTCAAACAGAAAAGCTATAGGGACCGACGGGTCCTGCAGGGAAATAGTATCGACGGCCGCGCCGTCTCCGGCCACTGAATGGCGGATCCGTGCTGTCCAAAAATTCTAAAAAAAAGAAAGAGGGGGCCCTTTCAGGAATCAATGTCATCTGATGTGTGTAGGGTGCTTGATCCAAACACCCTATTTTTCGTCAGATGCCGTTGATTCCCGCGTGGGCCCCCTCTTTTTTTTTTTTTTTTGAATTTTTGGACGGCTCGGATCGGCCGTCTGGTGGCCGGAGATGGCCAGGCGTGGCCGTCGGTACGATTTCCCGATTTCCCTACGGGACCCGTCAGTCCCTATAGTAGGACTCGATTTCAAAATAGTTTATCTAAGATAAAATTTTGCAGTGGAGTTTCGTGGCGAAGATTAATTGGTCAGCCAACATATTTCATTCCTTAAGCATAACAGAAGCTGGTAAATTAGCACCAGGACTTACAAAAACATTACATTGGGTGCTTACATACTAGCTTTCTAATGTAACAACTATTACTAGCGATTGCTGTGGGCGAACCCGTGATACACATGCACTTTTAGATTGGATGCATACTTCTCCCATTCAATCTCAGGTAAATTTAAAATTATATTAGCCCTAACGACTAAAGAAGCATAAATTCAGCATAGAGTGCTCATTTAACTTGTGTTTGAAATACCATTTCTATCATTAATACAGCTGAACCCAAATATCAGAAGTTATTGATTTAATAACATGAATATTGGATATAAAAATAAAGGTTGAGAATGAAGAAAAATAGACTTTGCACAATGTAAAGATTAGACTATATGAAAAAGATATCCTGTCTTCACTTGGCTCATGTATGGTAGTACTATGCTTTTATCCATGAAGTGATTGATTGGTTGGATTTACAAACATCCTTTGTATTGAATATGTGCAAAATGGTGGTTTTGGTCAGTTATGAAATGATGAGGGAAGTTACTCATTTAAGCTACACCAGTTGAATACCTTTTGGGCAGAACGAATAAGATTCCTTTGGGAATATATAAGAAATGAAAAGGTGACAGACTTCATTTGGAGGCTTCACCAAGTTTCCATTGGTATAATAGGGTAGATACATATATAGGTATGCCCGAGCAGCATGCACAATTCCAAGAAGCTGCTACGTCCGTGTTCGGAACTATTTAGATGCCAGCACAAGTGTAACACTTCCGTACTATCTAAGAGACATCCAAATGTGTCTTATTCGCCCAGACACACGTTCCATAGTTGGGGACACATGTGTCCAGCACATAGGCACACATGAGCACTTTGAAGGTTAACCTTGTTTCAAAGATTCTTGTCCGTTGTGTAAATTTAGTCCTTTCGTGGTGCACATTGTTGGCCTTGAGCTTGCTCTCTGCTTTTTGTTGTTGTTCTTGTTTTTTTTTTGTTGGCTTTAATCATTGCTCGCATTAAGTTGGTCGATGTTACCTTTGATAGGTGATTTGTGAATACAAGGTAAGGATGGGTGTTAAACAAGCAATAAAAAGCCTTGATGCATTTCCACGAGCAGAAGAGCACTTGCTGCAGAAAACACAGTCTGGGGCAGTTGGTATCTATTTCATCTTTTCGATACTCTGCTTTTCCATATTCTTCTCGCTCCTTTTCTTTTCATCTTTCACTGAGGAAAAGAGAATTTTAATTTGTAATTAAGAGATGCGTGTACATAACTTAATGAAAAAAGGGACAGTAGACATGCTTGTGCAAGTTGTTCAGTCTGTCTGTCACGAAAAGTCCTAATTTTAGTGAATTGGGTGTTTCTTTTGTATGTTAGGTGATTGACAGCTTTAACCACTTGATTTCTCATGCAGTAAAGGACAAATTGGACAATATATCTCTATGTCAGTTCTTTGTTTCGAGGAAACGTGTGTTTGATTTGGCATTTTCATAGATCAATTGGATGTGCTACACAACTCTCTCTCCACCATGCTCGAAATAACCTCACGAGTGAATTATTTATGACGGATGTTTTCCTGCGGTGAATCTCCTGAAAAAACTGTCATTTGGAAGATGTTTTGCATCCATGTAGATTTTGTATATATTGGTTGCTGTACTGCTTTCTACTTGTTGACTGCTGAAACTGTTTCGAAGTGCACATAAAATGCAGGCATGTAGTTGAAGTCACCCTTTACATATCTGGTTTTTGTTATGCTGTTTGACATGGTAGCTCTTACAGTTAGGTTTCTGTCATTAGCATCTTGTTTCATAAGGAGTTTTTATTGTAGCAGGCAACATTTAACTCGATCCTACCTACCACTGTCGTGAGTCATTCATGGTTTATGGGCTTATTTGAGTTGCATTTGAGTTGCACAGTATGATCATAAGCCTTTTATTCTTATTTCTCTTATTTTTTCCGGCTATATGATGGCAAGTTGAGTTTATTCTTCCTATTGAGTCTCCACCTTGGCTCTTGTATTGTCTTCACCTTTTATTGGGTTTAGTTTAGTTTATTTTGGTCTTACAAGGTTTACCTAATGTTATCACGGTTTGCCCCGTGTAGCCATATCACTATGGTTGTAGTATTATCTTTTCAAAAAGCAGCACACTTCTTTTGTCTTCTCTGTTTGCAATCGTACATGGTATCAAAGCAGTACCAACACATGTTGCACACACGGGCGGTTACGTGTACATGTCGAATTATCAGATTCATCTAATTTCATTTGGAGGATACAAGGACCCGCTGAAATTGTGGAACGCTTCACATATATTTTCTATTGTCTAATAACAAAATGGTGTTTACTAGTTATCTTTGATCCTTTCATACATATTATAGGAGTTCTATGCATAGCTCTTGAGAAATTTGAATTATAAACCATGCTTGCTAAATGCTAAGTTATTATCCAAATAACCATGTCTGACAAGGATCCCGTACCCTTATTCGAGGGAAGGGATGATGCAAACCAAAATATCAAAGGAGATCAAAGATTCAATGAAATGAGCAAAATCCCATTCTAGGGGATAAACCCCAAAGGGTAGAGAGAGAAACTATGTCTCAATCAATAGATTAAATATTCTTAATAATCAAAAGCTACCAAATGAAAGAACAACACACCTATTTATAGACTCAATACCCTAACAACACTAAGGACACAAAAAGAGACAAATGACCCTAAATCTTACTGCATCAAGGGAGCCATGTAACATAGGTGTTTTTTTACTGCCTAACTGGTTTCCTTGTTGCTTTATTTTCATTCGTAACATGTTCTTATTGTATTTCTTAATTTGAAGGTTCCTCGAACATCAGTAACCTATATTTTTTAATTTCTGCTAAAACAAAGTTCCCTAGCTTTACTTAGTTTAAGGATCCACCTATAGCTGCGACGAATTTGCTTGGGAACCTCGCTCCCGCTCTTCGAAGTAAGAATCCTTTGGATCCTTGCTCCCTGATGTAGGAATTGCATTCTTGGCTGGAATGGAACCTCTCAAGCATATGAATCCCGAAGAAATAAAAAGAATAGATGCCAATAATGAGGAAATTTGATGCAAGCATTAGATACTGAAAAAGAATGAACTCAGATTAACTCTAGCTCTTGGTATTTACAGTCATCTTACATTTGCAAAAATTTAGTTGTGAATAACACCAATCTCTTGTTTATATTCATATTCTCACCTGTTTCAACTAAAATAGTTTACCTCATTTATATTCTTATTGATGAAAGTGACACGAGATCTTACAGACGCTCCCAACCTTAGAATCCTCTATATGCTCTCGCTTCCCCTACCCACTCCCACTCCCGCTCCTGCCCCCGAAATGCTACACGCAACTAACCTAGGATCCAAATAAAATGAACCAAGCTGTGGCAGAATGTAACTTGTGGATACGACCTCGCTACTTTATTGACTTTTAGCGTATATTATGTGAGTTGCACTTCTGAATCTTTTGTTTTCTTATTTTGTGATTACTGTTCTGATTGTAGTGCTAATTTGTTTCTTTTTCCTTGGCTTTTTATCTAGTCTCCCTTGTGGGTCTGTTCATAATGGCCACTTTATTCTTGCACGAGCTAAGATACTATCTTACCACATATACTGTTCACCAGGTATGTTACTAGGGTTCTGGATCACCCTCATGTAGTTCTTCATATTTTGTGTCATAAGATTTGTCTTACTTAGATCCTCAGGCTATTGAAGCACTACAGATTTTTTTTACCGTGACAATTCATCGTTTGGCAGATGGCTGTTGACTTGAAACGTGGTGAAACTCTTCCAATCCACATAAATATGACTTTCCCATCTTTACCTTGTGATGGTTAGCATGTCTTACACTCTACTTAACTGCGTTGCTTTTAAAACATTTATTGTATAATTGTTATGATTATTTTAACCCTGATGCAAGCGTCATATGCTCGCATCAATGGACAAATTTGTCATAGTTTATCATCATTTTTTTCCCTTGCTTTCTTGCAGTTTTAAGTGTAGATGCTATTGACATGTCTGGCAAGCATGAGGTGGATCTTGATACAAATATATGGAAAGTAAGAGATTGGCTTATTTCTTGATAAGAATATGCACCTTTCAGTCTTGTGTATTTTCAACTCCTCATGTGTGCATGAAAGTGAAGTACTCATGCTTTTCTGTGGAGATTGTTCAAGGTTTCTGGAGACGATGATGTAGAACTGATTAGGGAACTCAAACAATATCTTACGTGCATTATCTTTAGGGAGTGATTTGATCGGGAGAGTAGGAGGGGTCAGGGTTTGTATGGTGGAAGGAAATTCAAAGTTTGGGGTGTGGAAATATTGAAATCAGCTTGATGTAGAAAGTCCATAGTTCTGCATTTGCAGAGAAGTAGGGTGGGATTCCCATGAAGACAATCTATTTGAGGTCTTATTGATTATAATATGAGAAGTCATTGGGTTGTGAAAGGGATCAGATAGACTTTGGCTTATTGGCTAGTGCTTTGGGAGTGAAATACGGTTGTTTTGTGGCTAAAAGCAGTAGTGAGTACAGCTATCAGAAAAGCACTAATACCCTATAGGAATGCAAGTCCTAAAATATGGTACACTTTCATTCAACAACGGTAAATAGTTTATGATGTTTTCGGAAGTTGCTTTCACACTCATGCATCCACAACCGCTGGCGCTCGCACACGCAGATTATGTGGCTAAGGGTAATAACCACAATTTGCTCTTTTTGTAAGATTTTGTGGGCATCAAGCAGATGATGGGGGGTTTTCTGGATTGTAAATGGGATTCTAAGATTTTGTGGCGATAAACCTGAGTAATTAGTTACTTTAATTAATGTCTTCTATAATAGTGAAGCATGATTTTTTTTCCTGAGCGAATTCCAGTGTCCTTTGTTTATTTCTCACAAGCTTTGGTATATATTGGATGACATCTTGTCTTTATGTTTTATTTCCCCTTTCCTAATCTGTTAATTGTTTCTGCAGCTTCGCTTGAGTAGGGATGGTCATATCATTGGGACTGAATATTTATCTGATCTTGTGGAAAAGGAACATCAGCATAAGCATGGTAATGTCTTTGATTGAATGCATACCCGCATTCTGGTTTAGAATGAATTTTGCTGTTTTCACTTACCTTCAATCAAGATGGCTCATTCAATTGCAAGGTTACAGATTAAGATTCCATTGTTTTCTCAAATAAAAGAACTTAAGATCCTATGATATGCGATTTTGGAATATCTCAAAAGCTTGTGGCAGTGATACATTAAATCTGGAACAATTATTTTGAATGTACATGAGGATCTTATGGCACCATTAGTATGATGAGGTTAGGGGCTAGTCAGGTCTCCATTTTTCATGTCATGAAGGATAGTTTTAGAAATCCAGTTTATACAGGTAATCATTCTCCTTGGCATATGTTATCCCCAATTGGTATTTCGGTTGGGGTTTACGTTCATTAGAGTATCATCTGAAAAGTTAAATTGGAGGAGGGAAATTAGGAGTACAGGAGGCTCTGATGCTTGTATTAGGGATTGTCTTGATTACACTCCTTCCTTGAATGCCTCTTCCTTTGCTCAAATTGAAGGAAAACTTGGTTTGCAGTAGATTGGATAGAGTTCTATTCTTTGAGTTTGGAGAGAAGATTTCCTACTGTGAGACAGAAAGTCTTCCTAAAGTGCCTTCAGATTCTTGTCCAGTGGTTTTTGAGAACTACCCTTTCTCGTGGGACTTACTTCCTTGAGGTTCAAGAATACGTGGATATCATTGTTGCTTGAAAGGTGTTTTGAAGAGTGGTGGGAGATCCATAGGCTTCATGGATGAGAGAGTTTCAAGTTTATGAGACACTAAGAATGGTCAGGATTAAAATATTAAATTAAGGCCTGAATAAAGTGGTCTTTTGTGAATTGAGAAGGTGAAGAATGAGATTAAAAGAATGATTGAAGCCTTGGAAAATTTGAGACTAAAGAGTATTGAGAGAACTTGATGAGCTGCCTGCTTAGTAGGAACAAGAAAGTCTAAATTAAGAATTGAGTTTGGCAAAAGGTATCTGTGACACCCCAGCTCTTAAGGTGGGGTAGTCAAGCTGTCCCACATTGCTTGGTGGATGTGAAGTTATGTGCTATATGTATGACCAAGAAAACCTTCCCACCTTTGTTACACGAAGCGGGAATGGGAGCGGGAGCGTGGTTATTAGAAGATCCTAAGTTGGGAACACAGAAAGGAGCGTGTGTACAAGTATTCATAGTATATATAAGCATGAGTGTGAAAAGACGGCCCAATATAGGTTTATATCAAATTTATGGACTAAACACTTAGATAAGTCAATTTTGAGATGACAGTCCTAATCTCCCTTACTTCTTTTTTTCTTTTTTCTTCTTCCTTGCCTATGTTTGCAAAGAGAAGTACAAATTGCTTCCTTGCGATAAGGGTGGAAGCTCCCATCCTATTTAGGAGCACGCTCCTTATTCGGGAGTGCCAATTCGAGCTTGTCTCGGGAGCGCACCCACTTTGAAACTCCCTGCAACTAAGCTTCCCACTATACTATGCCTTTTCTTTGGGAAACCTAGGAGAAACAAAGCCGTGCATTGGCCACATGGCTGATTGCTTTAGCTATTATCCGTTCGGTTCAGGGAATACCCGAAACCGGTATGGTGTGCCCACTGGTTCATCATTTCTCATGTTGTCTGGATGGATGTAAATTCCCAGTTGATTAACCAGTTTCGACATCTGGATTACCTCTCATTGACACAAAGAATTCCCTAAAGTTGCTGCTAATCTATTTGTCAAGGTCATAAGTGCTATGGCTAGGCCACTAGGGTGATTATCACAAATCTTATCTTGAATGAAACTATGCCTGTTTTGGATGTTGAAAACAAAACATCAAATACAAAAAAGTACACCCAGTTAGACCCGGCAGTGGGTATCTGCGAGGGTTACAAACCTAGCCTCTGGAATTAAATAGAGAGTGGTTGTCCTCGGACTCGAACCAACAACCTGGAGATTAGTATGCTGAGTTTTTTACCACTGAACGAATGGTCACCCTGGTTTATCAGCATGGTTTTGCTTTGCTACAGATCCTTTTTGTTGGCTTCTTTAGATTTCGCTTTATGATAGGAGTTGAGCCCTTGGCTCCACCCCTTGTGTTTGGATGCTGTTAAGCTTTGTGCTACTAATTTACCGCAGTGCCAGCATATGCTGTAATTCATCATTAACGAATTGTGTCTTAATTGCCTTGAGGTTTTGTGTAGTTGAAGGTAATAACGTACTTGTCCAAGCTTGTTTATCATTAACTAAGTGGTTCTCACAGAAATCATTGACCAGATGGCGATAAAGATCATAATGAGAATTCAATTCATGTGCATGGCTTCGATCAAGATGCTGAAAAAACGATTAAGAAGGTTAAGCAGGCATTAGACAATGGAGAAGGATGCAGGGTATGTTTTTTGATCCACTTTTGGATATGCACATTCTCGAAGTTTGTGGAACGTACGATAACATTAAAGTTTATTGCAGGTTTATGGGGTTTTAGATGTCCAAAGGGTTGCTGGGAATTTCCATATCTCAGTTCACGGGTTAAACATTTTCGTTGCACAAATGGTCAGTATTTTTTTTCCCCTTTGAGTGTTTAAAATACTTGCAAAAGGTCATCGTATTGAGAAATTTGCCAAGATTTTCTTCCTGGTTAAACTGTTGGTTGCTTGATAAATAAAAACCAATAAAAAGTGGAAGAAGCAGTTGTAGAACAAAATAATCATGTAATACATCTGTATCAGCTCAGTACAAAATGCTTTTCCTAATAGACTAAAGTTTAGCCACTCCATTTCTTCAGAACTTTAGCTTTTTCATGAATATACTGTTTTTTTTTTTTGATCCGCAATATACTGTTGATCCTCTTGAATGTTCTAGATTTGGAATCACTGTCATTAGCAGCATAATTGTTGCAAACTTGCAATGGAGCCTCGTTAACCTGTTAAAAGCGGCAAGAAGGCCCTTGTGATGTGGTGAATTTTTTAAAGGGCAAATTTTTGTAGTCGTCCCTCTAGTTTTACGGTTGTCTCAATTTCGCCCTTTTAGTTTCAATTGTCTCAATTTCGTCCCTGTAGTTTGTTTTACGTTACAAATTGGTAAAATCGTTAACACCGTTAATGAAACTAACGGAAAAATATGATTAAAAAATTAAGTGCTCCAATTTTCAATCCGGTTGAACCGGTGCAAAGATCTTATTTTTTTGATCATTTTATCCTAGAGGGTCGTAATGAATTTTTGGCTTTAAGGCCTTTCAACGAGCACCCGAAGACTCCTTATTTAGTTTCAGGGCTCTCTTAGGGTGCTCATTGAAAGGCCTTAGAGCCAAAAATCCATTATGACCATTTAAGATAAAATGATCAGAAAAATAAGATCTTCGCACCAGTTCAAACAGATTAAAAATTGGAACACTTAATTTTTTAACTATAAAACGGTGTAAAAAAATAAGTATTCAAATTTTCAATCCGTTTGAACCGGTGCGAATATCTTATTTTTCTGATCATTTTATTGTAAATGGTCATAAAGGATTTTTGGCTCTAAGGCCTTTCAATTAGCACCCTAAGAGAGCCTTGAAACTAAATAAGGAGTCTTCGGGTGCTCGTTGAAAGGCCTTAGAGCCAAAAATTCATTACGACCAACTAGGATAAAATGATCAAAAAAATAAGATCTTCGCACTGGTTCAACCGGATTGAAAATTAGAGCACTTAATTTTTTAATCATATTTTTCCGTTAGTTTCATTAACGGTGTTAACGATTTTACTAATTTGGAACGTAAAACAAATTACAGGGATGAAATTGAGACAATTGAAACTAGAGGGACGACTACAAAAATTTGTCCTTTTTTAAATGAAGCAATAGATTCCCACAGGCTTTAGTCTTATTTTGCCATTGCCAGCAACTTTTTTGGTAGCTAAATTTCGTGAAATAGATTTGCCCGGAAAAATCTTCCATGTAGTAGAGATGCCTCGTCAGGACTCTTGTTAGTTTCTTTAGTTGCTCAGTGTAGACACCCCAATTTGGCTTTGAAGCGTTTCAAGCCCCACCTTGGGCAATTCCTGATGCTGGAAATATCTTGGAAGCTTAATGGAAAGTTTGTGTGGTACATAGCTTCTCAAGGAATCTCTAGAATCAAAGGATTGAGCATAAAAGAGTGCAAAAAGGACCAAAAAAGAGTTTTGGGACTAGAAGGCTCAAAACTGCAATTTCCCTGCAAGGAGAAGGGAGAAGTCACTGCTTTGATACCATCATGTTAGACAGAGATAGGAAAAAAGTTTTCCGTAACATGTTGTATCTGTAGTGAAAGAGACCAAAATAGTACAATAACTCTTGTACTTACTACTAACACAAATGTACCTCCCAACATTTTCACTATTGGGATTAAGCATTCCAGATAGTTTCGTGCCCTTTCCTTTGGCCGAGGCTTTAAGCAAATAGAGGTAGCTAATGGACAGCTGGTAACAATTTGGTTTACTCTTCAGCATGAGACTTGTTTTACATCGTGTCAACTGTTACGTTACCAATTACCCTGAAATCTTAAGCTGTTAGGAAATGGGCCCATTAATGTATATCAAGCTATTCAACACCCTCCCTCTCGTGTAACCCCATCTTGCACGTGGAGATGCAAGCATCCATGCATAATGCAAAAGAATGCCAAGGGAAGAAACATAATGCAAATGGGGAACAAATGCGACCGACTAGACTTGAACCCAAGACCTATCGCATCTGGAGTTTCGATACCATGTTAAGTGAGCTCCGATACCATGTTAAGTTACTAATTGTCCCAAAAGCTTAAGCTGTTAGGAATTGGGCCCAAGAATGTATATCATGCTATTCAACACCGACACTTACTCTAATTTCGAAGAAGCAAACTTCATAATCTGAATCAAAATGAATGTTTAGTTGGAATGTCGTACAAAAAGTTAAGGAAGCTATTTAACTTCTTGGGGCTTCCAAAATACTCTTATAATATGTAATGCTTCCTCTAGAGAGCCCTTGAATCTTACTAAGAAGGGATTCTTTGTTTACTAGCCTTTTCGATAGCTTGAACTGCTCGTTTGGAGGTCAGGTTACTTCATGTTCATCTCCATCTGCTTTTTCATTATCTTCAGTTCTCTCTCTCTCTCTCGGAAATAACTTTTCATCAACAGATTTTTGAAGGACCCAATCATGTCAATGTGAGTCATGTCATTCATGATTTATCATTTGGGCCAAAATATCCTGGAATTCACAATCCACTGGATGAGACTGCACGGATTCTGCGTGGTACGAGTGGAACATTCAAATACTACATAAAGGTTTGACTCCTGGTGTTTCTTTCATGAAATTTTATTTATTTTCCTGTGTTACTGCCTGCTCTTTAGTTAACATACATGTTTCATACCTGCACAAATTGGCTCAATCTTGATGCACAAAGTCTCAAACCATTGCGTCAATTATCATTTCTGTCCAAGCTTTGACAATCCTTAAGGCATATAAAACATGACAGTTTGCTCTTCATTTGCTTAATAGAAGCATGATAATCTATTTTTAATGCAATTCATCGGGTGATGCAATTTGAAAACGTGGTTTGTGAAATCTTCAAGGGAGATTAGACGTCCCATTATTTTCGAAAAAGTTCATTTTACGTAAAATGCTTCAACGAGTTTATGATGTAATATGACATCATCACTAGGGGAAATGAAGTTAGTAATGCTAGAAATGGATGGCAAGAGTTGGGCGGTAAAACTATTAAGTCTATTATGATGCCAAAGACATAGGGGTGGAGTGGAGGTAGCCATAGAAGGGGCGGCGTGATATTGACCGCCTTAGTTTTTTATTAGTCTTGGATCTTCAAATTTCATTATTGCTTATTTGGTCCTTTTGGCCTATGGATATTTCCTTATTTACTTGCATGGTGCCCCTTTTGGTATTCTTTGATCTAAATTTAGCTTGTTGGAAAATAAAATAGCATCACAATCTGCGCCAATGGGAAAATTGAATTCACTGGTACCGAACAAAACTTTTGTGAGAGCAATGTTATAACTACGACCAATATGATAACATGGTTAGTGGATGAAAGTTGTAAACTCTTCTTTGCCTATCTTTGTCTTCATCTAATGTTGAGGTTTATGTTGGCTGTTTTAGCGTTCTTTTTCTTGTCCTTCATTGAGATATTTTCTTTATTTTGGTGTAGGTTGTTCCTACTGAATATCGATACTTATCAAAAGAAGTTTTACCAACTAATCAGTTCTCAGTCACGGAATATTATTCCCCTATAAATGACAGAACTTGGCCAGGTTAGTTTGGACACATCCCTGTATTTATTTGATCCCTCTCTTGGTGGATCTTTTTCTTCCCATTGCTGCTTCTGTTTTCCAAATACTAAGCTCATTGCTATTGTATCCAGCTGTTTACTTTTTGTATGATTTGTCGCCAATTACTGTGACCATCCGAGAAGAACGTCGCAGTTTTCTCCACTTCATCACTCGGCTTTGTGCAGTATTAGGTGGTACTTTTGCTTTAACAGGTTTGTCCTTTTTCTCCCTATGATGCCTTTTGGTATCTGGCAAAGAAGTTGCACACTGAACAATGAGAATCCGACTTAATTCAGTTAGAAGTCTATCCAGGTTTATAAATTAAGCATTTTCACCGCTTCAGAACTGATCTCAAGTACTAATTAAAAAATAGGTAATGATGTTTGCACTCCACTTTTTTTAAATGCACTCCAAAATTTGTAATTTAGTGCTTAAAATTACTCTCCACACAAGCACTAAAAGACTAATTTTGGAGTGCATTTATACAAAAGTGGAGTGCAAAAATCATTTTCTGAAAAAAAAAAAGGAATTGATTTAGAAATTCATCTATTGCTTAGGTTACTTTTACTATTCAAATTGTATGAGGTATCAGTGTCGGGCACTTGTGCCGTCTCCTTGGCAATAGAAATAAATGAATCCACCACTTGTCATCAACTAGTCGACTTTTGTACAGCGGTCCATGTACCGTAGCCTGCTATAAACTTATCAACTTCTTAGAGTTTTTGAGATTCTACCTACTGGAAACAATGTTTCCGAAGCAGATGGGGTGGTGGAATCTGCTATTCTGTCCTTGGTAATTTTGCCACTGCACATAAAGTTCATTTTCCATCCATGTTTTCAAAGTACAGTTTTTATATTTTACTCTTTATCAGGCATGCTAGATCGGTGGATGTATAGACTTCTCGAGGCTATGATGAAGCCAAATACTAGAAGGGTGTCACGGTAACATGGAGATTGCATCTTACCATGATGGCACCATTCATCCATTGGGTAATATCTGGACAAGCAAAGATAACTTTATTGCGAGCTTTGAATTATACAAGGGGGGAGATTAGAGCATTTAGATGGCTTATTTAATTTCCTTTTCGTGTTTTCCCTCCTTATGAACTGAGCTGCATTGTCATTGTATTTTGTTACTGCTCTCCGATTTCTTTTTTTGCTTCAGGGAAGAACTAATGGTTTTCTTTTTTGCTGTTGTATAAGAGGATTTTCATCATTACTTCCCAGATTTATTTTAGGATTGGCTTGAACGTGCGACCCCTGATTTTTCCAAACATGTATTCTACACTGCTCTTATCGTTTTCTTTTTCCTTTTTCTTTTTTCCTTTCCATTCGTCTTCAAAGATACTACATTCAAATATTCATCTACTAAATTGCAACGAAGTACTCAGACATCCCGTTTGTTAGTAGATTGTGCTCTTGTGTTCTTTGTCCATTCTTATTCTCGCTCTTAGCTTCACAAATCGGGCAACTAGTGGACCTATTACGTTTATATGACAATTCACAATGGTGTCGTTAGAATGTCTGAGATTGATCTGATATAAAGGTTGTATTGATAGTTGATAGTGTCGTTAGACATGGGTGATAACTAGTCATATTACAAAGCACATATGGCTAATATTTGCCTCTAGTTGAAAGCAAAATGGAAGCCTCAAAAGCTGGAAAGTTATTATTGGCTGCTCATGTCTTGAAGCAGTTGCTGATGAGTAGGGATTGGTTTGCGAATCGAAACATCTCGTTATTTTGTTTAGGTTCTACCCGTGCCTGCCTTGAATATAGAAAAAGAGGTGGAAGTGAACAGATCAAGAAAGGCATAGAAGAAAGACTACAAGAGAGTATTTCATGGTAAAACCAGTATTTGCCAAGTTTTTGGTCAATCAGCAGGAGGTTATGTACAAGTATCATGGGAATCATTTCAAATGACACAATCAATTCAAGCATGCAAGGAAGTTATGTCAACTGTCAAGGCTCATAATGGGAGAAAAACAAAACAAAAAAAATCAAGAAAGTACCACAAGGTATAAATTTAAAGAAAATAAAGAACAAGATAAAGATAGTTGCTTGAGAAACTATCGGGTGGATTGACGGTGAAAGCCAACCAAAATATTATTGAAAGCCTTTTTACTATCTCACTTAGATATCTATTATCTCAACTATTTCATCACCGTGAAAAAAAAAAAAAAAAACTATTTCATCAAAAACAATAATTCTCAAAAATTGCCTTAAAATCTTGCCCTTGTCAATGGTTCAAGATATCTAATTACTGATGATGGATGATGAGTCGAGATTCAAGACCAACATAAATCGAAAGCTTACGTTTGAGGACTCATTTCAGTTATTACTATTATCTTCCCATGTTCGACCCAAGTTTCTCTCCCACCCCCTTATCATTGATCTTTCAACAGGGTTGATAGAGAGAGAAACCCAGAGAAAATGCTTCAGAATAACAAAAGAAGTAATGGGGGTTTTTCGGTCTTTTCAAATCTCATGTTAACGCCATCCATGTTTTTCAGTTTATACTCGCAAAAGTTTAAGGGGTGTACGTATGTAAAAGCGTAGTCAAGGGCACATAAATGAAAAACGGTTTAATTAGAGGGGTGCAAAAGCAAAAAAATTCCCCTTCGTAAATACTCCTGAACATCAGAGTTCGTAGCGCGAGAGGGAGAGAGAGAGAGAGGAGAGAGAGATGAACCAGAATCAGCAATCGAGCGAAGGCAGGCACGATGACGATGCTGCCCTCTCCGATTTTCTTGCGTCCTTGATGGACTACACCCCTACTGTAAGTCTTCCAGGAAAACCCCTCTCAAATCCATGTAGACTTTGTTTCTCAAAAGGGCATTTACGTAAAACAAACGCTGCAATCTTTTCTTCCTCAGATTCCTGACGAATTGGTGGAGCATTACTTGGCAAAGAGCGGCTTCCAATGTCCCGATGTTCGATTGTAGGTATTTTCGTCCCATTTGATAAGTGTATTTTCACTTAAAACCCTCTATTTCTACCGATAAAAAAAAAAAGCTCGTTAAGTTTAGTGTCTTCTATTTAAGGCTGATGAACGAATCAAACCGCTCAATTCGAGCTCGTGTTCATTCATTGAAAGCTCGATAGGTTTGTTAGGTAAACGAACCAAGCTTGAATATCTTTTTGAAGCTTGTTAATTTTTTCATACCAAGCTTGAACGACGTCTTAATAATTTGAGTTGGCCACACTGGTTGGTGATCGGCTCGAGTAAAGCTTGTTTGAGATTGGTACGTCTCGTAAACAAGCCAAGCTCGAACACATTTTTAAAGGTCGTTAAATTCGTAATTCGTAGTCCGTCCCCATGACTGGGGATATTCCCCACTCCATGGCATGGCTATATGTTCGAGAGTTACAAATATCATAAAAGAATAAATTAAGCAATCCCTTAATTACGGGATGCAAATCATAAACATTGATAATAACAACTTGTAGTGAGCTTGACAGAATCAATTGATGTTCTTTGTGAAATTAGAAATTCAGAAGAACAGAAAGGTGGCTTTGTTACCTATTCAATTCGGAACCACAGATTTTAAGAAGTAAACATCTTTCTTAGTGGCGGGGTCTGGGGGAAGAGTAGGAAGGTGGTTTCACTATATTCCTGACCCGGAATAGGTTCTTTGGCTTTGAATCATCTTCCAAATTATCAAACAAAAGGACTGCGTTTGATGAGCATATCTGGTTATTGTATGTGCAGTGATTGAGCTGAAGTACATCTTGTAATTTTTGGAGAAGTGGATAAAGACGTCTCAATTAGTAGATTGATTTTTCTTTCTACTTTCTAGGATCCGTTGCATTGGGTTTGATTAAGAGGAAGCTCACTTGTTTTGTTGTCCGGGCTTTGCCCATTGATTCTTCCATTTTTCTTTTCCCAATAACACCAGTGATGCAAATCATTTTTCTACGTAGGGCATCATTTGTGCCCAAAAAATGAATGGCATAAGAAATAACTTGGTAAAGTATGGTGCGGGCTAATCATGGACAGGCCACGTTTCCTATTTTTGCTTAAGCTAAATAGGGAACACTAACTGAAACGATAATTGGACAACGAATGGGAAGTGAGTATGATGCGTCTTTGGTTTCCTCACTTAAATTCACAAGCTCGTACCAAGTGCTTTCTGAGTTGTTTTTGTTTCTGCAGACATTTCAGTGCTTCATTTTTGTTTCTGTTATCAAGTTGACACAAGGTGGCTTTCTTATGAATAGTTTGTGATTCAACTAGGTGTGATTTTCCAGATATTTGCAAACTGTTCTACTCAACTAGGTTTAATTCCTGCATGCCCGCTGTCCTTGTCTGTTCTTTTTATTAAATGGCTCCTGTCTTACTTTTTCTGGGTTGCTTTATATTTCATGGAAGTGGATAAACTTTGACTTTTAAGTATTTACACTTTTTGAACAATTTCAATCAACTTTGGGTCAAAGTTTATTGGTGTACCTTTGCTTCATTTGTAGTTGCTATATGTTCTCTGATGTGAAAAATCTCTGTGCATTTTCTGGGTATTTGTCATAATTTCTCTGGAGAGGATTTTAGTTCTATCCTTTTTCTGTTACAGAATCAGGCTGGTAGCTGTTGCTACACAGAAGTTTATTGCAGAGGTTGCTAATGATGCTCTACAGTATGTATCTAACTTATGCTGCTTTTGCACTTTATCTAACCTAAAAATCACGGTTTCGGTAGAGTTTTGGGGTTTTGGACTATTTAATTTTCCTGGGTGGGGCTTGGAAGTGAAGCATGGTTATGGTATTTTGTTTATTGTAATGTTTAACCTATCGTTCTACTAGAACAAGTGATGAAGGAATAAATTGGACGTAACTCGAATCAAATAAATGCTGGATATAGAACCGAGGTGAGGCCCTTGTTAGACTTTTGGAACTTGGCATTTGTTAGATGATGGGTTACCTGTCTGCATCTTAATATAGGCATTGCAAGTCGAGGCAGACATCTATTATTAAGGACAAGAAGCAGCAAAAGGTGCTTTATTATACTTGTGGCATACATCTGGGTTTCTTTTTCCCCTTAGATTAACCCTCTTTTCCATCTTTTTACCTCATAATAGGACAAGCGTTCAATCTTGACAATGGAGGACCTCTCCAAGGCTCTGCGAGAGGTAAGAAGTATAGTGCTTCAAGGAGTCTTGACATCTAGCTTCAAAAAGGACGTTATACGTTTGAAATCAGAACTTTGTATCTTCAATTTTAGAAGCCATAGATGATGGATCCTTTGGTAGTTCTAGATATTGAAGTTCTACCTTTTCAAATTGAATCTTGTAGGACGTTATGCTTCAACGGGTAGTGAGATATGTAAATAGAATTAATAGTACTTGCAAATTTGTTCAACGGAATGAAAAAAACATATATGTCAAAATCTTAAGCAGAGAATATGAGCATAATCGAAATGCATCCATTTGTCTCATACACTATGTGGTTAATGAGAAGAAGAGATATACAACTATATGTAGTATCAAACACATGGTGCAGTTACCTGAAAAGGCCAATTCCCTTGCGACATACGTATTGCGTTGTTCCGATACATGGTAAAATTCTATTCCGGAACGATGAATTTGGCGAGATCCGAAGTGATCCCACAGTTTTTCCTCATCCTTTCGTTGAAAGAAAGAGTGTAGATTAGCAAGAAAAAATGTAAAGGATGGAAAAAGGGTCAAAACACCATATGTTGTTTGATTGAATGTTTGCCGTTTGAAGAAAGTACATTTGAATATTGAAATATATAGATCCTAAATATTGTACCACAAATTAGGGGGCATGTAGCATACCGTGTTCCTATTTTCGTTCCTCGTACCGGAATGACCCGTGTTCCAGACAAGAGAGAACCTTATTCTGCACCCTCATCCAAGTGCCTAGTGTCCACATGTACTTGATTTAGTTTGAGGAGTTAATGTAACTTAGGTGCAGGGTCCCTGGGCGAATCTGGAGAGTTAGTGTTAATTTTCTTTCTTTGGAATGCCCTTTGAGGTCTGTTGGAGGACATTAGTTCAGATATTATTTGTTTTCTATGTTCTATTGTGGACCACTTGTGTGTTTATTTGATGTCAAGATTAAATCATTTCAAGCAGAGTCTGAGTTTTGAGTAACTTCTGGAATATTTTGCTTGGCATGATAACCTACACTTTTTGGAGTTACTTTCGAAGTTGCATTTGTCCAAAGTTTCTGGATGGATGTGCGTGTGTAAATATTCCATTGCGATTGTTGTTGTGGTCTATCTTTTTGTATCCAGCTGGCATTCCCTTAGTGTATACAACCTTATAATTACATCTTAGAAAAAGGAAATTTTATTGTGATAGATGTTTCTGTGTTTTCGTTCCCTAGGGTCCTTGAAGTCTATTAATACTTTATCTTTGCCCAGTGTGTTGTTTGCCAAACTTTGCCAATTTCAGAAAGAACCGATCATAGGTTACCCCACCCCCTCCCTAAGAGCGTTAGCTGGATGATATTTTACCTTTTAGCATCTTCCCGGTATTAGTGTAAATCTTTCACTCTGAAAAAATCGAGGTTCTTTTGGACTGTTGGTGAGTACCAGTGTTCTGAACTGGTGTCAGAGATCAGCAGAGTGTTCAATTCTCATAGACAGTGTTTTTCGGAAGAGTCCTGCTAATGGTACCGACCATTAGCCAACCGAAATCGTACCGACGGCTTCACCGGGCCGTCTCCGGCCACCGGACGGCCGATCCGAGCCGTCCAAAAATTCTAAAAAAAAAACCGGATGGGGCCCACGCGGGAATCAACGGCATCCGATGTGTGTAGGGTGGTTGGATCAAGCACCCTATTTTCCGTGTATATATACATACCCGGCGCAGCCGTCGGTACGATTTCGGTGGGGGTTTGGTCGGTACCATTAGACCTTTCGTTTTCGGAAATGCTCTTCAAGTGCAGCTCTATTTGGTTTTCCCCCATGATAAAAGTTTTTGGCTGGCTTTGGAGCAGCTGAATTATCATTTGATGGAGTGGGATTTGTGCTTCTCATGGTTGGGAGGTTGGGGACTAAAGCAGTTGTTAATATGGACTGCAAGACATCCTACAAATGCTTTTATTGTGTTAAGCCGTCACTTCATATATCAGATGATTTGTGATTCATTGCTTCCTTCACCTGAAGTGACAGTTCCACAAATCAATTGTTGATGCGATCTTTTGTCCAATGTACTAGTGAAAGATTTGTGGAATGTATGAGTTTCTCCCGTGAATCAATTTTGCAAGTGGGTAGGAGGGAGTACTTTTCATGTTCTCCCAAGTACACTGCAAATTTTTTGGATAGGAAACAGGCACGAGTAGGAATCACGGAGGTCGAGAATTGGTACCCTTCTAGTATTGTTGGTTTCATGTTCGAAGGTAGGCAATGTGACAATGTAGGTTACTAGGTTGACATCCTTATTTTTATATTTGCCAGAGGAGTGACGAAGAGTACTAGTCATTATGGATAATGACTTAAAGGTTCTATGTGATGTTGAATCTCTTCAGGCAATGCTTCTTGCAGGGATTTTCATGTATGTTGGGTGGTACCATGACAGGGTATTGTCTGGAGAGCAATGCTAGGGACACATCAAAGTTTACATCTTATTTACATCTCTCACAAGTGATGGTAGGGCCCGCAACACTATTTAGTGGGTCCCGTAATCACTTGTGAGAGAAAATGTACAAATGGATGTACACTTGGATGTGTTCCTAGCATTTTTGTTGTCTGGAAGTACAAAACTTGACCTATGTTTATCTAAATTTAGCTTAACAAATGCGCCTTTTTTTTCTCGGGAGAAAGGGAGTTTTACTAGCACCTTGAACTAAATAACTAAGATTTCTGGTTTGCATTATCTGAATCCGTCATATTGACCTTGTTCCAGTACTTGCTTCAGCCTTTCTCAGATAAATATACTATTTTGACCAGATTTTAGTCTCTTTTTACTGACAATGGTAACTTGTTGCCTCTATTGTCTTGTAAATTGAGCAGTATGGTGTGAATGTCAAGCATCAAGAGTATTTTGCTGATAGCCCAACGACAGGGTTGGATCCTGCTTCGAGAGATGAATAGGCTGAGCCTTTTATCTGTAAAACAAATTCTTCATGGTGGTTTGTATCTTAAATTCATGTTAACTTCTCAGGAGGAATCACAGTAATATTATTTCAGTTGGGAGTGTGTGCATCCTAATTGTCGGTTCCGTTTCATAGCCTTGTTCAACTTGCTATATGTGATTTCCTGGTTTCTTAATCTACCTCTTCTCTGTAGAAGTTAAAAATATGAAGAAACAATACAGGAAACAAATCCTTCATAGCTGTCATGGTTTTTGTTTCTCTGAGTTTTTATTTTCTTTAGAGGACACTGTGTTGGATTATGCATCATTGGATACCAACCAAAATAACAAAAAACAGGGTGTCTGTGTGTGTGTGTGTGTGTGTGTGTGTGTGTGTGGAAGGCAGCATATTTTGTCAGAAAGTTTGCATGTACAGATTTTCAGTGAAGATTTTGGGATGAAGGAACATGGTATAGTATTCAGACTTTGAAGGCGGGCAAGGGATTGCGTTTGAAACAAGAGTACATAGCAAAATAGCCAATTGGTTCCCGTTGTATTGTCTGCTGATGATGCAATTTCTAAGAGAGAAGCAATGCCAGAGGACGGTATGTTTGTGTTAACTGCTGTGTTTTTACTTCAGAGAAGGCGACTTATAGGGGGCATTATGTCAGCTGAGAGGGCTCGTTGGGTGAGGCAAGGGATTCAAATGGATTTGGTTGGACATATTTTTGTGAAGGAGAAGGTAAAAAACACTACCGGACCTTCATATCCTTCTAAAATTAGTGTAGATGGGTGTTATGTTCGTTTTCGGTGGTCTGATTCGTATGCATAGAACTGTTGATACATGCTTAGCCAGCCATTCATACAAACACAACAATGTACATATCCAGCCACACTCTAGAGAGAGAGAGAGAGAGAGAGAGAGAGAGAGAGATGTCTTTGGATAAATTCTGTTGTTGCCTCGTTGGATCAAAGGACCTCCCAACCATTAGAATATGTAAAATCAGATGAAATTTTTACTAATGAAGCTTGGGTGAAAGATCAGAGATGATTTTAGCGGCAATTGCTAAGAGATGATGACTTCGTGGATCAAAATTCATCCGTACTCCGCTCCGTTGACCTCTGGTCCTCTTCACCCATTGTCCCATTACAAGTGGATTTCTCTGTTCCCTTATTTTTCTACTTAATTAAACAAGATAATCAAAAAAATGTGCACATATTTCAAGTGATGTCAACAAATTCAGAACAAAAACTCTGGTTTCAAATTTTGTTTTACAGGTTCAGAACTTTCATATATAGCTTCCAAAACCAGAAGCATCACTTCTTCCATAGTGATCCAAAAACTCAAATAATCAGAGACAGAAGTCATCGTATCCTCAATAAGAGCTCTACCCCTGACACTTTAGATTTAAAATTCTCTCCGCCGATGGTGGACATCGTAGGATTTCTGCCACTATAATTGTGGGTTCCATCGTGCGTTTATTAATTTAAACCGTTCATCTTGTAGGATCCACAAAATAATACATCCTTGCGAAAGAATCAAATTGATTGGACAACGGTAGATATATCAAAAACTAAATTATGGTTTATAAAATGAATGGTCTAATTCTGTCAATAATTTAAAGTTAAAATTGTCCATAACCGCCTAATTAAAACAAAATTCAATTTCTGATATATTTTTTGATGTCAAATCTAGTTGATTTTTTGCGTGGATATACTATTTTATGAACTCTACAAGATGAACCATTTAGATAACTAAAAGGAACGTAGGGTGGGGCTTATGATGGTGGTGGCGGAAACGCACGAATTGTTGGGCTTGGTTATCTCGTGCACTCTCATAATAGATATAGTGCCCCGAATTTATACTTCATATTTGATGTAAAATGATCTCTTCTATTGATTAACAAAAAAAATAAAAAAATTTAAACTGGACACTTTAACTAGCATTTGAAGAGGAGTTGTTTCATTACTAGCCCTATCTTTAGCTCTTCAATCTTCTCAACAGCCTCCCAGAGTTCACAACACCCCATCCCAATCTCCAACTCCAGCATCTCCCCATATCCCCATTCTTTGTTCCCTTCGTCATGCCTCTAAGCAAACACCTCCCCAGTCCGCTCTTCTGTCACCTTAGAATTAACCCAAGTCACCAAATCCTGATCACTCGTGCCTTTGTTTAGATGTTAATTGGGGAATTTCCCGGTCGGTCCTAGCTATGTGGAAGGAGTACATCCTTATGAGTTCCGCGCACATATGAGTATGACAAAGTCCTCCCACGCGCATTTACACCCACTCTCTCCACAGTCCACGCGTACTCTCCATAATTCTCTCTCCTCTGACTTCTCCATAATTCTCTCTCCTCTGACTTCTCCTTAAATCACTGGCGTGGGCCAGTGCACAATTTCTGTCTTTGGCTATAATTTGTTGCTCTCAGGTACATCATTACCTTCTCTCTTTCTCTCTCTCTCTCTCTCTCTCACTTTATTCCGCCTCTCTCTCAACATTTTCACTGGTTGTTCTCAACATCACTTTATAATTTTTTAATGCATGCTCGTTTCTTTTTTATTTTTTGCATTATAAATTTAAAAACACAACTAATTAACAGTTAAAATTGGGGTTAGAGTTTGGATATTAAAAATATTGCTAATTAACAATTAAAAATTAACATTACTGCTAATTAACAGTTAAAATTAAGATTTTATGGTTTTGAGAATTAAAAATATTGTTAATTAACAATTAAAAGGCAATTGCACATTAACATTACTACTACTAATTAACAATTAAAATTAGGATTTTACGGATTTAGGGATTAAAAATACTGTTAATTATTAATTAAAAGACAATTAAAGATTAACATTACTGCAAATTAACAGTTAAAATTAAAATTTTATGATTTTTGGGATTCAAAGTACTCCTAATTAACAATTAAATGGAAATTAAAAATTAATATTACTGCTAATTAACAATTAAAATTAGAATTTTATGGTTTTAGGGATTGAAAATACAGTATAAATTCACAACTAACAATATTAATTTTTCTAAATTAAAAAATTATATTTTATTGAAAAAATAAAAAAAATAAAAGCCTACAACAAAAAAAAAACTTTTTTTGATATATAATTTTACATTTAAAATGGAGCTTGTTTTATGCATGTAAAACCAAAATTATAAACGTGCAAGAGGAAAAAGTAAGGAAGAGAGAGAGAGAGAGAGAGAGAGAGAGCAAAGTCAAACATATTATTAGTTGGCAAAAGAGTAAAAGGAAGAGAGAGGTGGACAGAAAAAGATGGAAAAAAAGTGACAGGAGAGAGAGAAAGAGGGAGGGGGGGACCACGCATTAAATGCGGTAGGGGATTATAAAGGCGCATGGGGAGTTTTTTTTGGAGGACTTTAATGAAACATTGCACTTATGCGCATAAGATTTGCTATGCTATAATTTTTAAAAGTAGGACCGACTCGTCATTTTCTCATGTTAATTTGTAATCTATAAGTTAAGTTCAAAGAGAAGTCCAAGGTTTTGGAGCCCAAATATATGAGAAGCCCAAGAAGTAGAGCCCAAGTTGGAGTACATTCTAGAGACCTACAAATGTTAGAAGAAGTGTCCTTACGCTTCTATATATCATAGAAAAATCTAGATACTTATCTTACGTCAAAAATATCTTTGAACCTAGAATAAACCAAAATATTATATCTTGTTGAAAATATCAAGGGACTAGAATCATCCTTGGGGTATTATAAATAAAGGATGAGTTTAGCCATTTTATATGAACAAAAAATCAAGCAAGTTGTATTCACTCCCCTATAGTAAGGGACATTTACGGGCCGGTTCAAGAATGGGGCTCTAATTACGAGAAGTTCAAAAGCTAACAAGAATGGTTGTGGCACTTAATCGATTCATCACTCAATCTTCAGATTGTGGACAGCGTGCCCTTGGAATTTCTGGATTCCAAAATGCAAGGGCCCAGATCGAGGGAGCGCGAGCGGGGAAGCAAGCGCTCGCAAAATACAGAGTCGCCACTCGGGTTTTGAAGGTCCGACACCCAAGGAACCGTATTTCGAAGCACTTGCCGCGTTGTTTGATTTGAAAAAGTTAAGGAACCAGTCCGTCATAACCATATCTGGGTTCGGGAGCCAGGTTACGAGAGGGGAAGGGTTTTATGGCACCCTTCTCGCCCAATCCGGAGATCGGTCTCTACTTAGGCATTTGCAAAAAATGTTTGTTTGCGATTCTGTTTCATTAATCAATTTTTAGCCAATTAGGGTGAGGGAACAGTTAATCGGGGATTAAAACTGTAACATGTTTGCAGGATGTGATAGATAGCATGCATGGATGAGCAGTTAGTATAGGATGAGAACAGACTGCTGTGGGAGTTTAAACAAACTGGGAGGCCCCTGTTTTGGAGTGACGTGCGTAGGAAGAAACCGGCATGCACTGAACGAGTCACTGCATGCTGTTTACTCCTGCGCGCACAACTCCAAGACACGCGCGCGCCGGTGAGCTCTGTAGACACCCCATTCTGGACTGTCCGGATAACGTTATTTGTCGATCTTTTATTTCCCCAATGATGATTATAGTCGAGAACAGTCTGAGGACGATGGTGTGTTTGAGCTTTGAGCGTCCCTAACCTCTCTCAAACCCATTTCAAACCCTTCAAACCAGAGCCAAACTGCCCCAGCAAAACCCAACTGGCTTACGCCAGTGTCTTGGAGGCGCACGCCAGTTAGCTGCCACGTGTCAGTCATCGACCGTTGACTCAGCTATCACTGGCGCATGTCGGTCCGTATATGGCGCACGCCAGTCAAATCAACTTTATTCAGCCACATGGACGAGACTTTTGTGCCACCCTGACGTCGGCCACAGTCTCCCTGATGATTACTCTCGGCAGAGGCGTTCCCTCTCTCTCCTACACCCCCCATCAAGGCAAGTCCCATGCATTTAATGCATGGGAGGCTCCCTTCCTCTTCCAACCAGCCAAACAAGGCCTTGTCCCAACTGATCTCAGTCACTCCCCCTCTATAAATACCCCCATTGCATTCATTTGCAAGGGGTTGGCCTCATTAAGAAGCAAAAAGCTTTCTTCTCCTCTCTTCTTGCTCTCTATTTCTCTTCTTCCATTGAAAGAGAAAGGAAAGCAACCCACCTCCATACACCCTGCTAACATACAGCCACCTTCTTAGCCTCCATCTTCAACCCATAAGCTCAATACCTCCTTCAAACCTCCATACAAAAAGGTATACCACCTTTACGTTCTTTTCTGTTTTCGACTCCTGAGGGGAACCAGCAAGGCCCAGGCTAGTAAACAATACTAGTTCTGGCCTTGGACTGGAAAAATACAACAATCGCATGAGATGAGACATGGCGCACGCCAGTATAAGCATGTCGTACGCCAGTCATGGAAGTACGTGCACTACTGGCGTGGGGTTGATGGATCGTCATTTCTGTTACTTTACATTGCAGTCAATCACCTTAGCATGCTAACAACCAGTTTACTGCTTTCTATACATTTAGAGTTGCTTAGATTTTGTTGTTTATGTTCGCTCTTTATCTGTCCAAAAGGCCTCTGGGATCTTTCTGGTCATGTTCCAGAACCCAGATGATGCAAAAGCCAAGTACTGGATCAAGCTCAAAGTGGCGTACGGCTGTCTTTGACTGGCGTACGGCAATTGATCCCAAGATCCAGTAGCTGGCCCTTGCATCTTAGCTTAATCTCGGCCTATTTCCTGTCCCCCACTGTTTTGGGGTATTTCTTCTGTTTTTCGTGGCTTGAAGCCATTTCATCTGTCTGTAAATATATTCATTTCTGCTTTATTAACTGCGTGGTTTGTCTTGGGTGTGCGCTGGTCCTTTTTCAGAGCCCAGAGGATTGCGAACAAAGGCTGAGGAATCAGACAAGTGGAGTACGCCAGTTTTCTGGTGGCGTGCGCAGGTCTTATCAGCATGCAGTGGCTCGGCCAGTGCATGCTGATACAGAATCTGCTCATGTCCCTGCAGTGTAGCATACTTCAATTTATCCAGTTTGCTCAGTGCTTGTTCTCAATCTATATTTAGCATTGCAAGCAAAATCATCCATAAACATTTTGTCACATAAATCACAACTTGTTATAGTTTTAATCCCCATTAACTGTTCCCCCGCCCTAACTGGCTAAAGAGATGATCAAATGAGAGAAAAATGCAAACTTTCTGTAAGAAAATGCCTGAGTAGAGACCGATCTCCGGATTGGGCGAGAGGGGTGCCATAAAACCCTTCCCCTCTCGTAAACTGGCTCCCGAACCTCAGATATCGAAGGTGACGACGAACCGGTCCATGCCTTTTTCAAAATCAAACAAACGTGGCAAACGTTTTCGAGTTCGGTTCCTTGGGTGCTCTCACCGCTAAAACCAGAGTGGCGACTCTGAATCGAGGCGTTTCGCCGCGCTTTTCTAAAGAGGGCCGCACACCGATTTTTTCTTTGAGACTAAAAACGGAGAATTTCCGGGGCGCGTGCCCACAGTGGCGACTCCGCTGGGGACTCTCATTGCATTGATTGGTATTTGGCGTTTAATACATAAATGAACAATTTTTCAAAAGCTTGTCAAAACAGTACGCTTCGCGCTGCTGAAGAACGGAATGGTAACGTAACAGGATCTCAGCATCCGACCAATCCGAAATCCGAACTGGGGCTTTTACTATTGTTCATTTGTGTAATTTTCTCCAAGTATTGATTAATAAAAGTGAGCCAAGCTTCAAAGGGCATTCATTTCAAAAAGCGTTGCATTTTTCTCTCATCAAATCATTCTTCGGCATTCTCCGTTCGTATCGATGGTTGGTCAGCCCCGTTGAGGTGTTTTGGGTAACCGGCACAGTTTACTGGAGCCCGGGGTCCTCGAACGCCCAACAACCTTGGACGATGATGAGTCGTACTACCGTTCGACCATTGCTTTGCTCTACGCGTTGCAGTGGGAGGTATATCGCGACTCTAGTCAGAGGAACCCCTTAAGCCAAAACCGGCCTCTACAGCGCTTACAAAGCACTAGAACCTTTCAAACTAAGACAGGAATCCGCAGGGTAGGATTATTTGTATCTAACCCCCGTATCCTGTCTATGTGTTACTGCTTTCCATGCCGCATGCTTGTACATCCATTCATGACCGTTTTTGCGTAGGAGCATGCTAGGGCGGCTTTTAGGATGTCTTTCGTCGAGTCTGCCTCGCGCCCGTTCGGCGTCGCCTTGGACCGATGACGAGTCGTGCATCCTGATGTTGCACGTTATCAAAAATTTTCAAGTCCTTAATCAATGAGACTTTGGGAAATCAGCACTTTCTAAGTCTTTGCCCAATACCCCATCGAGGTTTCAAACCGAAAAACTAGGAACAACAGAGAGAATGTCGTGATGCTTACACCACTCAGGTTAAAAGTGCTAAACACTTACACCACTCAGGCTCCGGCACAGTGCTGCTTACGCCGCTTCGGTTACAATATCACGCCATCTGCACCGAGTTGTTCCGAAATCGAACTTTGAAACTTCGAGAAGGGTAAAAGTCAAAGGCTTAGGCTGTTTTGGCATATCTTAGTAAACATTCGGTTCAATCAAGGATACACCATCGAAAAGAAAATTCGAGGATTCTATGGCAACTGTCCGAGTGTCGTAAGGCAGACTCCCTCTAGTTCTAGAGTCTAGGAAGACACCGACGACGTTGGCATGATCATTTTTCCATTCTTGTCGATTCTTTCAAATAAAATGATTGCAGGCTGCCACTGAGCTCTTATACTTTGCTGTCTAGTCATGCCGATCTCAGAGCAGGGTTTCGAAATCAAGAGCCAAACCTACTTGAGACCGTCCGTCAAGTCCGTTTGAGGGTTTGATTCGGGGTTTGTCTTTTAGTCAACCGCAACAGAAACTCAGGCCTGCACTCTGTCACGGGAGGATTCGTTACCAACTACTCCGCACGAGTCTCCTCCGTCTACTCCGTCTCCACCAGCATCTCCCAAGCTTGTTAAAACAGAAGTACTAGCCATGGCGGATGTCCCACCTCCGAATCTTGCAACCGTGTTGGCCGATCTGCAGCGCAACCTAGCCATCATGCAACAAAAGGCCGACGCCTCCATGGCCAATCTTCAAACCCTAATCGAGGAGCGACTTCCCCTTGTAGCAGGAGGGGAAGGCGGTGAAAGGCGTGAACAAGGAGCCGCTGCCGAAGATGAACCACTAGTTGAGAATCCCGCTCCAAGCCCAGAAATGGCAATTTTGGTCGCCAAAATGGCCAAGTTGGAAGAAGCAGTTGCCAAGTCCGAAAGAAAAGGGTCGGGAGTACTAGACATGGACCGCCTCTGCCCATTCCCGAATGCCAGGCTTCCCGATCGGTTCAAAATGCCCGACTTCGCAAAGTTCGATGGTACTGGAGATCCGAAAACTCACTTGTTGGCCTATCATGGAGCGATGAAACTACATGGTGTTGGGGAGGATGCCATAGCCCAGCTGTTCCCGTAAACCCTTGCCGGTCCTGCCTTTCAGTGGTTCCTATCACTCGACATCTCCAAGAGACGGACATGGGAGGACATCGGCACGACCTTCAATGCTCAGTATAGCTACAACGCCCAACTCAAAATGACCACTCGGGAGTTGGAATCCACCAAGATGACTGCAAAGGAGTCCTTTGCAGACTTTATCCAAAGATGGAGAGCCAAGGCCATTCTCATGCCCGATCGCCCAAGCGAGAAGGATCAGATCCGCATCATCTCCCGTAATCTGCGGCCGAACTTTGCCAAAAACCTCGTTTTGGTTCAGGGCGCAAACTTCAAAACCTTCTATGACTCCGGGCTGGCCATCGAAGAAGCCCTTCAAACCGGCGTCCTACCTAGAAGTGACAGTTCCTCCTCCACCTCAGCCTCAAAATCAAAACCCCGTGCATACACCGAAAACAACACTGCTTTGTTCAGTGGCAACAGCTACGCCAACGTGAACTCTGCCAACAACCCCTCTGCCCAAAGCTCCAACCACATTGCCGACATCAACCAAGTTCAAACCCCTCAAAGACCCCGAAACCGCAACCAACCCCGTAACTTCACCAATTTCGAGGCACTGCTTTCCTCGGTATTGGAGAAGTTAGTCAAAACCGGCCACCTTAGGCCTCTAGCCCCAACTCCACTTCCTCAAAATCCACCCCCTAGCCATAACCCCAGTGTTTTCTGTGCGTATCACCAAATGCCCGGCCATTACACTGACTCTTGTTATCGCCTCCGTCATGCGATACAAGATTTGGTGAACAATGGCACCCTTCCAACTCCACCCACAAAGCCCAACGTCATCTCCAATTCTTTGCCCAAACATGACCCTAACCCTCAAGTGAACCAGATAAACCTCAGCTCCACCATATTCAACCCCACCGACCATATTACTTCAACCATCAACCCTAAGCCAGTCATACCTTTCCCCTCTGAGCCGAGTATTAACATGATGGCAGCCGGTTGGGCCATGGAGGACAAAGCCAAGGAGTGGGAAGAGCTTTACAATGATTGGACCGAACAGTATAACATGGGGTTTCCCGCGCACCCTCAGGTCAATCAAATATGGCTAGACCAGTGGGAAGGAGAATGGAACACGGCACAGGCTGACCCTCTGGATGGTCTCTCTTTGTTCACGCTCTTTTACCAGCCCGAATTAAACCAAGTCGAAGTCGAAGCCGAGGAATACGTGTGGGATCCGCAACCTGATGAATGGCAATTGGGTCAGGGTCTCGAGGCCGATTTGAACCAGAATGACATCAATGAGGAGTACTGGGACCAATTTCAAGAAGGGGAGATTGTGCCCGATGTCCGTCGCCCGCTCGGCGCCGTGCTACCTTTGGTGGATGCGATTGTCGGGATGGTCGGCCGCTGCGCCCATGAAGTTGACCCTACTCTCGACATCGTCTCCGTGAAGCAACCTCGCCATATCATTACGGCCCCCGAAGACGACTGCTCAATCATGGTCCTGGATGCGCCTCCCGCCGACCTCTGGGATGTAGAAGAAACCGTCAAGACTCCACCGCCTGCTGATATTTGGGATGTCGACAACATTGTCGACCTAAACATGGGGAATGAAGTGTGGACCGTTAACACTGCTCTCGTCGATGGAGGATTTTGGGACGTTCCATTTGTTGCCAACCCAGGGGCACCCTTTGAGGAAGAGGCTGCACAAGACCCTACCTTTTAGGAAGGACTAGTGATGGAGGATTTGGAATGGGACACAGCTCTGGGGCCAGACTCGTCCGCAACGGTGGCATCAACGGACAAAGGAAAGCGCAAGCTGAAAGAAGTACCGGCTGATCTGTGGGATTCCATTGACTCATCTTCTTGGTGGGATGTGGCCAACGTCACTAGGAGCGGCCAAGTGTTTCAGCCATCCAATCTCCAGGCTGGAAGCTCGTCCAATCCGCCCGGTCAGAAAACCACCGCTCCTGCTGCTCAAAGGAATGATCCGCTCTTTCCGAATGGGGTTCCAGAAGAAGACGCCATTTTGAAGCAGCTCGAACGAATTTTGGCCGCTGTCTCTATCTGGGGTTTGATATCGTCATCAAAGGAGCATCGTGAAAAGCTATCCTCCGCGTTGGCCCGACTCACAGTGCCCATTGACATCACTCCCGAGGTCATGATTGCTCTCGTACTGCCACTTCTCTCTAAGCACTCCGTCACTTTCACCGAGAGGGATCTGCCCATCGAAGGAACCGCTCACAATCGCCCGCTGCACATCACCGTCAAATGCCGGGGACATTGGGTGCCAACCGTGCTAATCGACAACGGCTCTGCCATCAACGTTTGCCCAATGAGGGTTGCCTACCATTTGGGGTTCTCAAAGAGTGACCTAACGCCTTCTAACCTGGCCGTCAAGGCATACGACAGCACGCGCCGCATGGTGGAAGGAACTCTAATGCTGAAGCTGGATGCTGAGGGCTTCGAGATGGACGTAGAATTCCACGTGGTCGATGTCCCTGCCACCTTTAACCTGCTGCTGGGCAGGCCATGGCTTCATAGGGCCGCCATCATGGCAGTACCTTCAACCCTGCACCAGAAAGTCATGCTGGGGCTCCCTACCGAAACTTTAACAATCTGCGTGGATTCTGGGATCCGCCCGCTCACGGATGATGGGACGCCTGTCTTGGGCATTATGCATGGGGAAGAAGACTCAGATTTTGGAGGATTCTCTTTCGACACCTCTGGCTCAGTCCTCGCCATCGCCATGGATGATGACTTCACCATAAGCTCAACTGTCCTCGACATGATGAGGAAGATGTCATTCATGCCGGGCCTAGGGCTCGGGATCAACCAACAAGGGATCGCTGAGTTCCCTATCTTTCCTTCCACCGAAGGCCGCTTTGGACTAGGCTACACTCCGCCGGCCAAAGACGCCAAAAAGAGGAAAGACACGGGAAAACCTCGGACCCTTTTTGGTAACCCCGACAGCTACTTTGTGCGAGAAGGAGGAGGCTCTGCTTATTCAGGACAGATAGAGCCGTTTTGGGATCCGGAGACTTCCACTTGGCTGCCGGGATTTGAAATCTTTGCTGCGGACACCTGGTCCGACGAGGAGACGGCCGAAGAAAAGCTTGCCAAAAAGGAATTCGAGAAACGGCTGGGTCAGACCAAGGAAGAGTTTGATTGGCTGAAGGCTTTTGATCAAGGGGGTCTGGAGATGCTGTTCTCCCAAGTAGGTTTGGTTGGCAAGGGCAAAGAAGCTGAAGTGCTGATGCTCGGGCCCGACTCCTCAAATGCTCTCGAGGATCCTACCTCTCTCATCGTGAAGGCACAGGGAAGTCTCAATAACTGCATTTTCACTCCGCGTCTAACATGCATTGACGATGAGTCTGAATCTGACACAGAGTCTGTCAAGTCTAAGTCTAGCTCAGAGTCGGAGTTTGTGCCTCTTGGCCCTCCACGTCGTAGCTTTTCCTTCAGTTCGAGTCTGTTGTACTTGGCAACCCTGTTGGGTTTTATGAAATGCATGATCCTACTTCCGACTACTTTGCTAGCTTCTATATAAACTGTGTCGACCCTGACGATGAAGGAACAGACTTCGACGGGGACATCCCGGCTGAGTTGCGTTCCCTCATTGAAAAGGAAGACGAAAGGCGTGCTCAACCTCTAAAAGAAGAAGTAATTTTTGTAAATTTGAAAGACGAGGATGACCCCCGCATGATGCAAATTGGTGCAAATCTGTCCCCGAAAAATCACGCCGGAACAATCGAGCTTCTCAAGGAATTTCCCGAGATTTTCGTGTGGTCTCACAGGGATATGCCCGGCATTGACCCTGAAATAGTGCAGCATCGAATCGCGTTGGAGCTTGGGGCTGTCCCCGTCAAACAGAAACTCTGCAGGATGAGGCCGGATTGGGTTCAGAAGATCAAGGAAGAGGTTACAAAACAAATTGACACAGGATTCATAAGGGTAGCAGAGTACCCCAAATGGGTCGCCAACATCGTGCCTGTCCCTAAGAAGGATGGAAAGATCTAAGTCTGCGTCGATTTCAGAGACTTAAACAAGGCAAGCCCTAAAGATAGTTTTCCCTTGCCACACATCGACGTGCTTGTGGACAACACGGCGGGGCATGCCTTGCTCTCTTTTGTCGACGGATTCTCCGGATACAACCAGATCTCTGTGGCACCCGAGGACCAAGAGAAAACGACGTTTGTCACGGAATGGGGCACTTACTGCTATGTGAAGATGCCGTTTGGGTTGAAGAACGCCGGATGTACTTTTCAAAGGGCCCAAACGACCTTGTTCCATGACTTTATCCATAAGACCATTAAGATCTACGTCGATGACATGATTGTGAAGGAAAAGGAGGAAAAGGACTATCTTCCATCACTCAGGCAGTTTCTCGAAAGGCTTCGCAAGTACAACGTGCGTCTGAACCCATAAAAGTGCACATTTGGGGTCACGTCAAGCAAAATGTTGGGATTCCTGATCACCGCAAGGGGGATTGAAGTGGATCCTTCCAAAATCAAAGCAATCCTTGAAATGGAGCCGCCCAAGTCTGAGAAAGGCGTGCGAAGTTTTCTAGGGAAGGTCCAATTCATTAGCAGGTTCATCTCCAAGCTAACTTTAACCTGCGAGCCGTTATTCCGTTTGCTCAAAAAAGGGGTTCCATTCGAATGGACAGAGAACTGCCAGGCCGCTTTCGAGTCTATTCAGAGGTATTTGCAGAACCCGCCTGTACTGATGCCGCCTACGCCAGGTCGACCGTTGATTCTGTATCTGTCTGTCTCTCCAATAGCTATGGGATGTTTGCTAGCACAGGAAGGAAACAATGGGGTCGAGAGGGCTGTATACTATCTGAGCAAGAAGATGGTCGGATCCGAGGAGCCCTATACCCCTCTGGAGAAGACGTGTTGGGCACTAGTTTGGGCTACCAGAAAGCTTAGACACTACATGCTAGCCTATTCGGTGAGATTGATTTCTCGGATGGATCCTATCAAGTATCTGTTCGAGAAGCCTGCGCTGACCCATAAGCTAGCGCGTTGGTTGCTTCTGCTGGCTGAGTTCGAACTCCAACACGTCACAAGGAAGTCTGTAAAGGGACGCGCCGTGGCTGAGTTTTTGGCTGATCACCCGATCGACGGCTCGGAAGACGTAGATTTCACTTTCCCCGACGAGGAGGTGTTGACAGTGGTCGAGGAAGTTTGGACGCTCTATTTTGATGGGGCTGCTAACCAAAAGGGATTTGGGATCGGAGTGCTGCTGATCACGCCCGCCGGCGCTCACATTCCGCTCGCCTTCAAGCTGAATTTCGATGTCACCAACAATCAAGCCGAGTACGAGGCCTGCATCGTCGGAATGGAAGCTGCTATTGCTCTAGGTGTCGAGAAGCTCGAAGTAATTGGAGATTCAAATTTGGTGGTTTCCCAAGCCAATGGAGATTGGAAGGTTCGTGAGGAAAAGCTGAAGCCTTATCACCAAGATTTGGAAAAACTGATTCCTCACTTCAATAAGGTGACTTTCACCCATGTTCCACGCTTGAAGAATCAGTTCGCCGATGCTTTGGCGACTTTGGCTTCGATGATCGAACTTCCAATAGATGTTAAACTGCGGCCGGTTGTGATTGAACAGAGGGATCTGCCTGCTTACGAGTATATCAACGCCATTGATGATGTCGATGATGGCCTACCCTGGTACCATGACATTTGGAACTTTGTGGAGCGTGGGGAATTTCCTGCCGAGGCTACACAGAAGGATCGGGTTGCTTTGCAGAGGTTAGCTTCTCAGTACATCATCTGTGGGGGGAAGCTGTATCGAAGGTCGCACTGTGGGATGCACAAGCTCTGTGTCGACGGCGTTGAAGCAACAAGGATAATGGAAGAGGCTCACGAGGGAATCTGCGGGCCTCATATGAGCGGCGTCATGCTCGCTAGGAAAATCCTCAAGCAGGGTTATTACTGGTCTACAATGGAATCTCAATGCATCGACTATGTCCGACGCTGTTACAAGTGTCAAATCCATGCGAACCTGCAACATGTCCCTCCGTCTAAGCTGTATGGCATGACTTCACCGTGGCCTTTCTCTGTTTGGGGCATCGATGTTATTGGGATGATCAAGCCGTCGGCCTCGAATGGCCATAAGTTCATACTAGTGGCAATAGACTATTTCACCAAATGGGTCGAGGCTGAATCCTACAAGACGCTGACAACGGTTCAGGTTGCTCAATTCATTCGAAAGAACATCATTTATTGGTACGGGGTTCCTCAGGCATTTGTGTCAGATAACGGGAGTCATTTCAAATGAAGGGTTCTGGAGCTCTTCGAGGAATTTGGTATCGAGGTTCACCATTCGACGACCTACCGTCCACAAACAAATGGAGCGGTCGAAGCTGCAAACAAGAATGTCGAGATGATCATCAAGAAGACTGCCGAGTCTGCAAAAGATTGGCATGAGCAGCTGCCCCTCGCCCTTTGGGGGTACCGAACGTCTATCCGCACTTCAACTGGTGCAACTCCTTTCTCCTTAGTCTATGGGATGGAGGCAGTACTTCCCATCGAGCTTGAGTGTAACGCCCCGAATTTTGGGTACGTTAAATAAAACATTTTATTGAAAATAAACTGAGTCAAGCTCTTTATTACAACAAAAACTTAAAGGAGTACTTTTATTACAACGGAAGGGAACTAAGGTTCCTAACTACAGCTCCGCCTGCTCCTCCATCTGAGCCAGCTCTTCAGCTCCAAAGGCCTCCAAGGTGTAAAGTTCACCCTGTTCATCTACAAAGTCTGACACATTATACCAGCGTCGCCACCGATATAATATGTCAGGGTCACCAAAAAGGCAACACCGTGAGCTACGAAAGCTCAATAGAAAAAAATGCTATACCCGCTAACCCATAACTAACAAACAGCAGGTTATAATATCACATCGATTTCCACATGATACGTATATACAAAGCTAACAATGACACATCCATATTCGATTATCAATATACGTTGGTGTCCAAGATTTTCCGTGTTTTTCCTACGCGACTCGTCGTAGACTGTGTCAACATTTTCATTTACAACTCAACCTTTCAAAAACCATTTGTTTAACTCACACAATTTACATTGGCTCCGTACCACGGATAACCAAGCTACACACCCAACCTCGGTTCCGCCACGCCGGACTCCCGAGTATCCTCACAATGGTTCCGCCGCGCCGGGTTCCCATTGGCACACAAAACTTGCATTGGCTCCTCTCCGCGGATAACCAAGCCATATTACCAATGAGGCTACCACGTCCGGCCACATTGGCAATCTTCACAATGGTCTACCAAGTCCGGCCACATTGTGGTTTTCACAATCCACGCAATGGGCTACCAAGTCCGGCCACATTACGAGTTTTCATACACACAACGGGCTACCAAGTCCGGCCACGTTGCGGTTTTCACAATCCACACGATGGGCTACCACGTCCGGCCACATCGCGGGTTTCCATACACACAATGGGCTACCAAGTCCGGCCACATTGCGGTTTCAAAACACATCTCATCATTATCCATACCCTAGGTGTCATGTTTCTACTTTCTTGGTTCTCGTGTCTCGTTTACATGCAAAGACTTCGCGGTGAGACTTTTCACATACGATATCATTCATTATACAATTCAATCTTACAAGATCATCCATTTTAAAACTACTTGACATGCTTGAATCACTTAATAACAAACATCATGCATTTCATATACTTTCAACAAAAGATAACATTATCTACTTTAAATGACATGATTAAAGTTCCTTCCTAACGAACTTATAATTGGGTACAAGACTATATTTGGGAAAATAGGTAAAGATAACTACTTGGGATGGAAGATAAGGATATCCTACACATACTTAGAGTAAGGGGACAAGGAATCCTACCTTGCTTCTTGGCGGTAGTCGACTACGGAAGGTTAATCGGCTACGGAAAGTACGTCGATGGTCGGGCGGAGTAACTTCCTACGGTAAGCCTCCGGTAGCTTCGAAAGAGAAAGGTTTCTCTCGAAACTTCTACTTGACTAACACTACTCTACTTTATGGATCGAAGGGTGGTCGGGTGGCAGTTTAGTGGCGGCCTAGGTTGAGTTTCTTAAAGAACTCAAGAACTACTCAAGAACATGAAGAACAAAAGAAAGAACACAATTTTTCTAGAGAGAGAAGTTGCTAGGTGAATGTGTGAGTTGAATGAGAAGCATGGGGTGCTATTTATAGGCAAAACTCTTGGCTCTCTCCCCCTCTCTAAGGCCGGCCCTCTCTCTCTCTATATCTCCTTGGATTTGCTTCATTAAGTCATCAAATCAACCTTTCAACCAAGTCATAGCCCTTTCTCTAATCTTAGGCAAAATCTTTGGTGTAAGGCTATGAAACCAACTAAGATCTTTAGCCTTTCTAGGTAATTATAACCTAGGTCTAGCTTGTAGTCAAAATCTTAGGCTAATAAAGGCTAGGATTATGTCATAAAGGTCCATCATAGGTTGTCATTAGGCAAAATAGACTTAGGCCTAATTAAGGTAGCTTGCAAGGCTAGGTTAGTCCTTGGATTGGACTATGGGAGATTTGTTGGAATGATAGGAGACAAGGGGTACAAGATTTTGGGTACTAAACAAATCATAAGTACAATGAGGAGTTAAGTTTGGTTAGGAGAATATTTCCCAAGGATTTGAAGTACAAAGAAGATCAAGGATAAATGTACACATCAAATCTCTCTCTCTCTCTCTCCCTCTCTCTCCTCTCTCGGCTCTCTCTCTCCCCTCTCCCTCTCTCTCGTCCTCTCTCTCCTCTCTCTCTTTCTTGCAAAGGTACACACACACACACACACACACACACACACACACACACATATATATATATATATATATATATAGACACTTATGTACTATAAACAAGAAAGAATAAATACAAAGTACTAAGTACAAGATTTAAAAAAAAACCTATTAAAGAAATACAATTAGGCACATGTTGCTTAAATAAATAAACTAGGGTACTTTGTAATCTAGAAAGATTATCTCCCCAATAAATTAATCCAATTGGGTACAAAACCCTAATACAAAATAATGTCAAAGTACCTAGGAAATCTTAGGCTTTAAAGACTACCAAGTACTAGCATAATAAAAATATTGGTACCTCATCCCATGGGGTTTTTGAAAAAGACTAGTTTATTAAACCCATGTACTTGGTTGAAAGAATAAGGCTATTACCCAATGGATAATAAAATCCCTAACGGTTAATAACCAAAGGATAATAAGGTACGAGTACTTTAAATATTAAACTAAGTCTTTGAAAAAGACTACATGTCCTTTTTATTATTACACATGTTTATATATATATATATATATATATATATATATATGTACTTACCAAATAAAATAAAGGAAAGGCTTTTGTCCAATGGGTAAGGATTACCCTAATGGTTATTGTCCAATGGTCCAAGGTTACTTGGGTACTTTTATTAGAAAAAATAATCAAAAGTACTTTTCAAAATAATTATAAATGTCATTTCTTTAAAAGATCAAAGTACTTGTCAAATCTTTCAAAAATCCTTTTAATATAAAGAATTGAGTTTCTATTATCCAATGGATAATAGTTCCCCTAACATTTATCGTCCAAAGAACAAAGAATAAAACCAAATTAATAAAAAAGAAATAAATAAGTAATTCCTAGGGTTGAAAAGGTTGACTAGTCAAATCAACTTTATTGGAAGGTTCCCTAGTCACATCGGTACTTTATTTGGTCAAAAGACTCTATTACCCAAGGGTTACTAACTTCCCTAGCGGTTATTACCCAATGAATAATAATTTTTCTTGCGGTTAATAACCAATGGACAAAAGGGTACAAGTACCTTTTATTTTAAAATAAGATTTTGAAAGACTACATGTACTTTTATAATAAAAAAGTTTATTATCCAATGGACAAAAATTACCCTTGTGGTTATTATCCAATGGATAATGGAGGGGTGGGAGAATCCCTAATAAACAAAGAATAAATGTACTTTGCACATGTGAACATACACCATTAAGATACTATATCTAGTACTTTACCAAAATATTTAAATGGGGGCCTATTGTCCAATGGACAAAGATTACTCTAACCATTATGGAACAATGGGTAAAGGCAAAAGGTTCAAAAGTTTTAAAAAGGTTCAAAAGGTTCATCTAGTAACTTGGTGAGTTGGTTGCTCGGTTCCTCCAACGAGTCGGTTGGAAACTAACTAAATTGGTCACGTAGGGTTTCTAGTCGAGAGTTAACTAATGACCAAAATCTAATTACGACGAAAATAAACAAGAAGTCATATAGCCATTCAAGAGAAAATAAGTAATTCAAATAAAATTCAAATTTTTAACGAAATTTTTATTGACCAAAATTTAGGGGCGTTACATTGAGGTACCGTCGCTGAGAATCATGGTCGAAAGCGGTCTCGAAGAATCTAAGTAGTTAAGTGGGAAGTTTGTCGAGCTGATGTTGTTTGATGAGAGAAGGCTCCGGGCTTTGTATCATGTTCAAGGGTATCAGCGTCGAATCGCTCGCGCATTCAACAAAAAGGTGAAGTCCAGGGGCTTAGTCGAAGGAGACATGGTTACAAAGGAGATCCGGGCCCCAGTGTTTGATCCCCGCGGGAAATTCAGGCCGAAACGATCCGGGCCGTACATCATCAAAACCATCCTATTCGGGGGTGCTGCTAAGCTCATCGACCTCGACGGCAACGAATTCAACATCCTGGTCAACCTGGATCAACTCAAAAGCTACTATCCCTGAGAGATGCTCGTTGGGTCGAAAACCACAAGGGTGGGCGATTCCAAGCAAAAGTTAGAGCAGCCTATTAGACCGAAAACCTAAGGAGACGATTCTAGGCAAAAATAAATAGGCAAAAGTCGAAAGCTCGCTAGACCGAAAACCTGAAAAGGCGGTGCTAGGCAAAAGTTAGAGTGCAAAAGGAGAGGTAAAATACACGAGCGAACCTTAGCCTGAACTACGTTCTGACCTGATTCCTTGAAAAGGGATACGTAGGCAATCTCACTTTGAGATTCGGTCACATTCCATCAAAATTTCTATCCAGGTTCGACGTTCTGGGTGCGCGTCACAGTTTGGGAAGTTCGAGCACAAGTCAAGGTTGCATTGAAGTGAATCAGAAAAGGGGAAATCCGTTGTCTTTCAACTTTATTGCAAATTACTACTTCTAATACATAAGCTGAGCATAAAAGCCTTAAGAACAGTTGAAGCATAAAAAAAAAACAAAACAAAATGCTTAGGAAGCCTAACGGCTCGCAGTTTATTCTAAGGATAGCAAAGTGGCCCGGAGTCAATTAATATTTTCCCTTGCGTTCACATCCGCTCCCAGCCACTGTCTGTAGCGACTCCTTAGCCCTGTTGCAAAATCCGGCATCTCAGCCTGAAGGGCTGTAAGGCCCCAGCGCCTCTGGTAGCCGTTGAGTGTTTGAGCGTTGAAATTCGGGACACGGAAGTCCCCAATGCTGATACAGTGGTTCTCCTGAGAGGCACCCAGCTGTCGAAGAACACGGCCGGGAATGTAGAAAGTGAAGCTTGACAGTCCCGTGATCACCATCCTATCGAACCCCTCAGAGTGAATAGCCATATCCGGGAGGTCCAGCCAGGGGCACCTCTAGGCAATCTCATCAGGCTGCATCTGCTACATGAACTCATACCTGCCTTCTATATCCATGTCAGGATACCACATCTCCCTTTGATGAATCCTCTTCGGAAAGAGATTCCAGCCCACCATCGGTGGATGCAGTAGGTTCAACTTGTCCGATAACCATAACTGCATGAGTGAAAAGACAAGTAAGAAGTCAGATAAAGCTTGAGCGAAAAGACAAGGAGCTAAGAAGCAACCTAAGCCGAGTGTCGAGGTAAAACGAAAACGTGTGAAAAATCAGAAAAAGGTGAGCTGAGTGAGGTTACCTGAAGCAAAAGCGGGCTCCCACTTAAAACGGCCGACTGGCCCGTATACACCAAGTCCAAACCCAAGAGTGTCTCAGCCAAGACCAAAGGGATCACATTCCTTCACGCCCCCATCTGGGCAGCAACGCTCATAAGTGAAGGACTGACCTGTCCGTGGGCCGGCACAAGCAGATAGGCGGCCAGCAGGCAAATCACCAAGGCAAAGCGGCGGCGTGCTTGAGCTTCGTCGCTGTCCAAGTCGCCGTCTGGACTGTACATCTCAATCAGGCGCAGAATGTTCATTTGGCCGCCCTCAAGGATAGCGCTCGCCAAGCCCCAGGAAATATTGAGCGAGCTGGCAAGCAGTTTGGGCATGCTCGCCTGATAAGGCGGAACAACAAGCGTAGGGGACGAGAAGGTCCGGAGGTACGCCTGGAATTCCTCAACGGTCGGGCACATCTCGTCATCGCCAAAACGAAAGACGTGGACGTCAGGGTCCCAGAATCTGAGGGCATCCCCTAGGAGCGCCGGGCGGAGCGGTACATGTCGAAGAAAGCGGAACGAAGCAATGCCGTGATATTGGAAATTGAGCCAGTCGACACTTAGAAATTGTGCTAACCAAGGCCTGAGTAAGGTTGGAAGGGGGTTGTCCATAGAGAATATTGAGATATACTGAGGCAAAGGGGAAGCAGTGCAGCTGTGAAGACCAATGCCTATGCCTCTGCTTTATAGGCCTTGACCTTTCCATTCCACCACCAATAAACCATCAAAGCATCATGCTAGCTTCCAAACCTTGCCCCTGCAAAGGACACTGCCCCCTGAGAGCTCAGAAACCGTGTGCAAACCGTGTGGGAGTAAAAACAAAGTGGCCCCTGGAAAAAGACAGTTGGTCAGTCAAGTGGATCTGGCGTTCAGGAACCTGGCGTACGCCAATTTTTAACTGGCGTGTCCGTGTCCCCCACTTACTGGCGTACGGGCCTCCATCTCTGGCGTACGCCAGTAAGGTTCACCAGAAACCAGTTTGCAGCAGCTACTGCCTTCGCATGGTCCTTTTCAATTTCGGGGCTGGTTTTGGCCGTTTGTTGGTTCCTGCAAGTCTTAAACATCATTTGAGACTATGGCAAGGCGTCGGATTCCAAAAGCCATGCCCGATGAAGATTTCGGACCCTCGGTGGCCCGTTTCAAGCTAAAATCAAGGATGCGGGAGGTCAAATCTCGTTTCAGGGGCTCTTGCCAAGTTTTGTCATACCACACATCTTACATAGGCCTTATGTGACTGTGTGGGGATGTCGGTTTCAGTCCGGGACCATATCGAGTCATCTTTTGCGTCTTATGTCCGTTTTTGAGGCATTTTTAGCTTTTCTTCGGTATTTTCCTCGTACCAAGGCAATTCTACCGGTTTTGATGGTTCGTACAAGTCACTATACATCTATGTTATCTTTCAAAAGGGTCAGTTTCCTTCGTTCAGGAGAATGTCGGGTTTTGGCTTACAGGCGCCCAAATTTCCCGTATCCTCCGGGTGTCTGGGATATGTGTCGTATCCTAGGACCTTTTCTGTCCGTCTCTTCTTCGAGCTAAGTCGATTATGTGCATATACAAGTGTCTTTTGTCGATTCAGAGCATTCGTCAGTGCATGTTAGATGTTAGTGGAGGGTTTATTCAAATTCCTTTACCGAATCTCATCAAAGCAAGGGAAAAACAATAAACCGAAAATGCATTAGTTGTATACTACTGTGTCAAAGCGTAACGGTAGGAATGTATCAAGCACCAAAACGGCACAACGGCCTGGGCAGAACTAAAAAAATACCAGGGCACACTCGCCCAAAAGATCAAAAGGCACGCAGGCCCTATCCAAAGTGTCAAAGTACCTACTCAAAGTATCAAAGTACCGGCAAAATAGACTAAGGCTCGGTGATAGCCCTCAGTTGTCAAAAAGGTCCTCCTCGTCGTCGTCCTCCTCGCTATCCTCTACCTCTCGAGGGTCTATCCGGAACCTGGGGTCGCTCGCTGAGTCAGGGCCGCTGCTGAGGGACGTCTGCTCCTCTTCTTCTTCTTCCTTTGCTTCTTCCTCCTTTCTCTTTTTCTTCTGCGAGGGTCCCTCGGCAAGCTTCTTCTTTGCGGGCCTCTTCTTCAGCTCTCGACGGAACTGGAGCTCCTCGCTGGCCGGAGTGATCTGCACTCCTCGTTCCACCCTTGCCGCTGGTCGAGAGGAGCTCGGTGCTACCTTCTTTGCTGGAGGAGGCCGCACACTCTTCCTCCTAGGAGCCGCCCTGGCATGTCCCTGCATAGTCATTCAATTCATTTAGCATACATTGTGCATATTGTATATTGTATACATTAAAATGCTAAGTGCAGGAAATGTCGAAAGCAATCCTATTCAAAAGCAGAACAGAAAGTTATACCTGAGGCTGCACAACAGGAGCTGGAGCTGGTGGTGGGTAGTGCAACTGCAAAGAAGCGCCGCCGGCGACCTTATGAAACTCCTTCTCCATGGCCTTCATCAGGCGAGCTGCCTCCCGTACCCATTCCATCGGGGCCTGTGTTACATTTTCGGGCAAGGTCAGAATGCAAGCCAAGTATACATGCTGAAAGTAAAGTACGGAAGCTACAAAGGGGAAAAGAGTATCATACCGGCCCTGTGATCTCTGCAGGGTCTGTCCTGGCAGGCTCGAACCGAACTACGGCCTCCTCTCCTTCCGCGTCTCGTACCGCTAGAGTCCAAGAAAGCCGAGGCAGCCCGGTCGCTGTGGCATAGTCGCTCCTCTCTCTCGGCTGAGCTGCCCTGCTCTCCCGGCTCCGCCTCTCCTCACCAGCTTCAAGTGCCTCGCTCTGCACGGCAACGTGCTCCAACACTCCAAGTGGCCTCGCCAAGCGCTACCTCCTATAGACAGCATAGTCACGCTCGGGCCTCAGAAAAGCAGCAAGGCCGGCCGGAACAGTAAAGCGCCGCAGCTCAACCAGAGTGTACTTGTCCGTGTGAGAAGCGTGAGGAGGAAGTGGCCTAGGGACCTGGAACTCAAGAGAACCCAGTGACTGCCGTGTCACCCGGTCATCCAGGTACCACCGCTACCCGAAAGCAGACTCCAACAGCACCCGGCTCGCTGTCACCACCCTGCTCCGTGCTAGGTACTCAGGCTCGGGCTCGGCGCTGCTCCATGGGTTCCACTCCACCTGCAAGACAATGGCACATATTATAAGGCATCAGCGACAACATTAAAGCAATTCTAAGGGCAGAATAATCAATTTGACATGTTGCTTACCTGAGTGCCAGACAGCTCGTCGAGGTACGTCCGAAAGGCTAGGAGGCTCCCTCTCAACTTCTTCTTGCCGCTATACATGGGACCCCAGATAATGGCGCGAGGAAGCATCCTCAGGTTCGGGTACTTGTTCTCCGGTGGGTACATCTTTAGCACCTCATAGGCCTACAGCTGCAAATGATCAGACAATCAAAGCATCAGAATACAGTCCATATGCAAATCAAAGACAGGGGCAAGAAACAGAAAGCAGGAAATGAAATACGAGCTGTGTTTATTACCTCCCACACCCTCCAGTAGCCGGGCGTCGCTTTCTTCCCACGTGAGAACTCTCCCATGAAGCCATAGCACGTACCCAGGGCTGCTCCTCCCCAGTCAAACCTCGAAGCTGTGCCCAAGTCATAGAGGGCCGGCAAGTAGGACAGGTGCACCGTGGATCGCTTGTTCGGGTACAGTGTAGCCCCGAACAAGTACAACAAGTAAGCCGTCGCCATCTGCTCCGCCTCCAACTCCGAGTCCGGCTCCCTCCCGTGCAAATACCGCTTGAACTGATCATAGTGGACGGTCTCTGCCTCGCCCGCTGGCGCCTGCCCTAAGAACCACTCTAGAGCCCCAAGATCCCTGTAAACCTCCGAGTCAAACGAGATAGGCTTGCCTCCTACCCTCAGACCAGTGAGCGCTGTAAAGTCAGACGGAGTCACCGTCAACTCCCCAATCGGCAAGTGGAAGGTGTTCGAGGAATCCCACCACCTCTCAGCCAGTGCTGTCAGCAGAGCGTGGTCGCTCTTCACGGCCTTCAGCGTGAGGATAAATGGCCGGAACCCTGCAGCGTCAACTAGAGCTCTGACTCGCTCGGGCAGCCCCCGGTACAACTCGAGTGAGCTCGCTGGACTTCCATGGCCCCGCGGGCTAGCTGCTCCTCTCTGCATACAAAGGCAAACAACAAAAGAGCTTCATCAGCAGTTGCAATTCCAAATAGTTGGTCGAATTCAGAATTTCAAAGGTAATCCTACAGTCGAAACAGGTATCATAAGAGTCGAACAAAGCTACCGGGCACTCGTATTGCTCTATCCAGTGCTGCTATCAGTCGAATCAATTCAAAGGCATTTCTCAGTCAAGTTCCGAGCCACAAGGCCTTACTTCTTTCGAGGTACACCTCTCAGTCGATTTCACAAGTGTTTTGCTTATTAATGTGGTTGATTCAAACCATGGGGCACGCCATTCGGGCGTCCAACATGTCATGGCAATCTACTTAGTCGAGTTCAAGTTCAAAGGACTATCCTATTAAGTCGAGGCAGCTTATGATTGATTCAAGTTTGGCACTAACGGTCCTTGTCGAAATTACGGGTTCTCTGCAAGTCGATTCAACCACTTCAAGTGTTCTGTTATTTAAGTCGAGTTTCAAAATCGAGGCATACAATTCAAATTCTACATTCTCAGTCAAGCTACAGTTCAGAGTTCTGGCCTATGTACGTTACAAGCTAGCTACGACAGTTCAAAGCTACATATTGATTCAAATGACAAGGCATGCATATCAAAGTGATTTCAAAGGAATACCTGCGCCCAGTCCACGGATAGGTGTCTCTATGGATCTCTCAGAACAAGCTCTGCGTCGTAGCTCTCCCGAAGGGGTCCAAGGCTCTCAACCCCAGACGGGATAAACAGGTGCGGCTCGGGCAAAGCGTATGTGGCCGCGTCAAACCTAGCACGGGGTGCCAGCCGTATGGACTCTGCGAGTGTCACCGCCCGCTCAAAGGACCACACCTCCTCTTGAGCCTCCTCGGCCGCCTCGGTCTCGCTCACGAAGGCTTCCACCTCTGCCCTGGCCCTCTCGGCCTCCTCTCTCAATCGCTCCTCCTCTTGAGCCCTCTCAACCTGCCGGCGCCTGTCCTCTCGCGCTGCCAGCACTGCAGCCACCACCCCCAGGTTCTCCCGGAGCAAACGACCGAGTTCCTCCTCAGATACGAACTCTGCAAAATCCCCCCGAGTGATGGGTACGTGTGCTGAGGACCCCACTGCAGGCCTGAACTCAACCTCTTCCATGGGTGCTTCTCCGAATGCTCCCTCCTCAACCACGGGACCTCTGCCCCTCGCCGGATCCCTCGGTGGCGTCCCCGGTCGATCACCACCATCCCCACTGCCGCTGCCGCTGCCGCTGCCACCGGCTCCAACCGAGCCCAGACCAGTAATCACCACGCCCTCTACACCACTCCGTGCGTCCAATCGCCGAACCTGGGGACCCACTATAACGACGGAACCTAGCGTACGCCTTATCCCTCCTGGCGTACGCCCCTCGTCGCCACCAACCACCTCCAGTGCATGGCCATCGCCACCACCAGACTCACCAGTAACCGCTGCAACAACGGCCGACGAGGCCTCTGCAGTCGACGGATCGTCGATTCGAGCACCCATGATCTCGGCTCCATCCCTCAACTGACCTTCATCACCACCACCTCTATCACTGCCGTGGCCCCCATTGCCGCCTCCGGATTTTGCCATGGATGAGCGTGGGTAAGTGGTTTTACAAGAAGGATGAAAGATTGAGGGAGAGAGTGAAGATTTGACAGTGTTTTCTAAGTTTTTGGAGTTCAAAAGTCGAAGAATGGCGGTTTCCGAGCCTCTGCAGAAGTTATGCGACGTATGGGACGATTGGGCCGGATCTGGGCCGGGTCTGGGCTCGAGTCTTTGAACAAAGTGGCGCACGCCAGTATCTGAGCGCCGTACGCCAGTACATTTGGGCCTCAGGCCCAATTCATGCCTTGTGCCAGATTTCATTCTCAAATGAAAGCTCAACGTATTCTGGAAAGTTGTGGACCCATCCCCAAGCAGAGGTCCGTCCAATTTCAAATCAACGACAATCCATCCGTCCAAATTCAAATCAACGACGATCCACTCGTCCAACTTCAAATCAAGGACGATCTATCCATCCAAATTCAAATCAACGACGATCCACTCGTCCAATTTCAAATCAACGACGATCTATCGGTCCAAATTCAAATCAACGACGATCTATCCGTCCAAAATTAAAATCAACGACGATCCACTCGTCCAATTTCAAATCAGCGACGATCCACTCGTCCAATTTCAAATCAACGACGATCCACTCGTCCAATTTCAAATCAACGACGATCTATCCGTCCAAATTCAAATCAACAACGATCCACTCGTCCAATTTCAAATCAACGATGATCCACTCGTCCAATTTCAAATCAACGACGATCCACTCGTCCAATTTCAAATCAACGACGATCTATCTGTCCAATTTCAAATCAACGACGATCTAGCCGTCCAAATTCAAATCAACGACGATCTAGCCGTCCAAATTCAAATCAACGATGATCCACTCGTCCAATTTCAAATCAACGACGATCCACTCGTCCAATTTCAAATCAACGACGATCCACTCGTCCAACCTTCAAATCGAACAGGTTCTTCAAAATTCTTGCATTCTGGATGGCCTTGAAGAGGGTGTCTAGAAAACCTTTGACGTTACTTGTCTCCAGTCAATGGTGCTTCAAGTGCCGTCAAAGGGGGGCTTCTGTAGACACCCCATTCTGGACTATCCGGATAACGTTATTTGTCGATCTTTTATTTCCCCAATGATGATTATAGTCGAGAACAGTCTGAGGATGATGGTGTGTTTGAGCTTTGAGCGTCCCTAACCTCTCTCAAACCCATTTCAAACCCTTCAAACCAGAGCCAAACAGCCCCAGCAAAACCCAACTGGCTTACGCCAGTGTCTTGGAGGCGCACGCCAGTTAGCTGCCACATGTCAGTCATTGACCGTTGACTCATCTATCACTGGCGCACGCCGGTCCGTATATGGCGCACGCCAGTCAAATCCAGTCAAATCAACTTTATTCAGCCACATGAACGAGACTTTTGTGCCACCCTGACGTCGGCCACAGTCTCCCTGATGATTACTCTCGGCGGAGGCGTTCCCTCTCTCTCCTACACCCCCATCAAGGCAAGTCCCATGCATTTAATGCATGGGAGGCTCCCTTCCTCTTCCAACCAGCCAAACAAGGCCTTGGTTCCAACTGATCTCAGTCACCCCCCCTCTATAAATACCCCCCTTGCATTCATTTGCAAGGGGTTGGCCTCATTAAAAAGCAAAAAGCTTTCTTCTCCTCTCTTCTTACTCTCTATTTCTCTTCTTCCATTGAAAGAGAAAGGAAAGCAACCCACTTCCATACACCCTGCTGACATACAGCCACCTTCTTAGCCTCCATCTTCAACCCATAAGCTCAATACCTCCTTCAAACCTCCATACAAAAAGATATACCACCTTTACGTTCTTTTCTATTTTCGACTCCTGAGGGGAACCAGCAAGGCCCAGGCTAGTAAACAATACTAGTTCTGGCCTTGGACTGGAAAAATACAACAATCGCATGAGATGAGACATAGCGCACGCCAGTATAAGCATGCCGTACGCCAGTCATGGAAGTACGTGCACTACTGGCGTGGGGTTGATGGATCGTCATTTCTGTTACTTTACATTGTAGTCAATCACCTTAGCATGCTAACAACCAGTTTACTGCTTTCTATAAATTTAGAGTTGCTTAGATTTTGTTGTTTATGGTCGCTCTTTATCTGTCCAAAAGGCCTCTGGGATCTTTCTGGTCATGTTCCAAAACCCAGATGATGAAAAAGCCAAGTACTGGATCAAGCTCAAAGTGGCGTACGGCTGTCTTTGACTGGCGTACGGCAATTGATCCCAAGATCCAGTAGCTGGCCCTTGCATCTTAGCTTAATCTCGGCCTATTTCCTGTCCCCCACTGTTTTGGGGTATTTTTTCTGTTTTTCGTGGCTTGAAGCCATTTCATCTGTCTGTAAATATATTCATTTCTGCTTTATTAACTGCGTGGTTTGTCCTGGGTGTGTGCTGGTCCCTTTCCAGAGCCCAGAGGATTGCGAACAAAGGCTGAGGAATCAGACAAGTGGAGTACGCCAGTTTTCTGGTGGCGTGCGCAGGTCTTATCAGCATGCAGTGGCTCGGCCAGTGCATGCTGATACAGAATCTGCTCACGTCCCTGCAGTGCAGCATACTTCAATTTATCCAGTTTGTTCAGTGCTTGTTCTCAATCTATATTTAGCATTGCAAGCAAAATCATCCATAAACATTTTGTCACATAAATCACAACTTGTTATAGTTTTAATCCCCATTAACTGTTCCCCCGCCCTAACTGGCTAGAGAGATGATCAAATGAGAGAAAAATGCAAACTTTCTGTAAGAAAATGCCTGAGTAGAGATCGATCTCCGGATTGGGCGAGAGGGGTGCCATAAAACCCTTCCCCTCTCGTAAACTAGCTCCCGAACCTCAGATATCGAAGGTGACGACGGACCGGTCCATGCCTTTTTCAAAATCAAACAAACGTGGCAAACGTTTTCGAGTTCGGTTCCTTGGGTGCTCTCACCGCTAAAACCCGAGTGGCGACTCTGAATCGAGGCGTTTCGCCGCGCTTTTCTAAAGAGGGCCGCACACCGATTTTTTCTTTAAGACTAAAAATGGAGAATTTCCGAGGCGCGTGCCCACAAGCTCAAACCCACAGCTCTTATTCTCAAACCATCTGGGCTCTGGAAGGACCAGTGCACACCCAGGACAAACCACGCAGTTCATATAGCAGCATAATATACAGTCCTATGTAATGTTAAAGGCTAAAAGCCCTGCAAATGAATAAAGCACCCCATAAACAGTGTGAGGATAGAATAACAGCCTCAATCCAAGTTACCCGTGCAAGGCCACTCACTGGTCAGAGACAGACTATCGCGCGACGGAGTCAATCGCGCGATGGTGCGCCCTAGCGCACTGTTGTGCGATGGAGCCAGTCTGGCGCGCGATGGTGCGCCCTGGCGCGGACCAGTGTTTGGTTTACACATTTCTGGGTTCTGGGATAGGTCCAGAATGATCCCAGGGGTACTCTAAAACAGAAGACATGCAAATTGAACTACGGCTAGCAATTTCTAACAAAGGAAAGCAGTAAACAGAACTGGTATTGATTACCAGCCTTGGCCCTGCTAGCCCCCCTCAGGGATCAGAACAGAAAACAGAACAAAGGTAAGTTATACCTTCGGTTTTGACTTTGAAAGGTGTTTGAACTTTGATGTTTGAAGGCTTGATTGAGGAGTTTGAGTGGTAGAAGCAAAGAACAAGCTTTGTTCTTGGATGGTTGAAGTGTGAAAATGGAGGATTGTGAGTGTAATCCTTCTTTGGGCTTAAAATTTGGTAACCCTTTGAAAGAATAACCATGGGGGGGGGGGGGGGGGGGGGGGGTATATATAGGGGGAGATGGTGGATCTGGTTGGTGCCAGGAAAGGAGTTCAGTCAGTCCATGAGGCTGGCTGAGAGTTGCATTGGTGGCCAACTATCCTCCTTCAGAAAGATTGGTGGTAAGTTGGACCGTCGCGCGATGGTGCGCCATGGCGCTCTGTCGTGCGATGGAGTGAGTCAGGCGCGCAATGGTGCGCCCCGGCGCTCTGTCGCGCGATGGAGTGAGTCGGACGCGCGATGGTGCGCCCCGGCGCGGGATGGTTGCGCCCTGGCGCGGACCAGTAGGGTTTTTGGTTTTTGAAGTGGCTTAGGCTAGGTTAGGTTCAAGGGTTTTGCAAACTCTCAAAGCTCAAACACGCTATCATTCCCAGGGTGTTCTTGATCCATTTCATCATTAGGGAATCAAATACCGTAAGTAAACTAATCTTGAAGCCCAGATTGGGGTGTCTACACAGATGAGTGTCATGCATTCTTTTAGGCCTTGAAGACTAGCAAGAGTTTTAATTATTCCAGTGCGACCAAGCGCTGGAATAATTAAATAAGTAGTTGAGCTTAACACTGCTTCTTGTTACGCTGAAGAGGCATGAAGACCTCTACCTCCACCTCTCTGTCTCACCAGCGTCATTTGATCGATTTCCTGCCTCTAACATCGAGGCCGAGTATGAATAGGAATGACAATGGGGCGGATATCAATATATCCGAAAATTTATATATACCCGAATCCGCCCATAAACCCATTGGGGATTGAATGAGAGATTTCCATAAACGAATCCATTCAGTTTCGGATATTATTCGAACCGATCAGATATCTAAGGGAAAGTTTACAAAGAGACGGTTCAAGGGTAAGCCCAGCAAGCCCTTGAGCTTGGGCAACCCCCTTGGGCCATGGCAATCCCATAGAAAGGGCTCCTTCTAGGCCGGTCCTATGCAGGTATAACATAGCCCACCAAGTCTCGTCCGCAGAACCCATAGCCCAGCAAATCCCGTCCCATTTCATGCAATACAGGCGATCGCGAGGAGAGAATAGATAGCGAGTAGGGCTGTCCATGGATCCGACCCGACCGAACCCGACCCAAAACTGAGACAATGGACGGATCTGATCAGCCATTCGGGTCGGATTCGGGTTGATTTGGTCGGATTTTGCATTTAGTAGGTCGGGTGTCGGATGCACCAAATAATTTTTTTGGGTGACCGACCAGACCGGCATACGTATATATAAAGAAAAAATCCCTAATACCCCATTTCATTTTCATCCACTCGTCTGGCACTCGTCTCCCTCACGCAGGCATGCACGAACTCGCGGTACTCACCTCTCGGCTCTCTCTCTCTCTCTCTCTCAATCGATCGATCGATCGATCTCCTTCTCCTCCCAAATGCCCGCCATCACACCCTTCGTCAGCTGCTTCCTCACCACTCCTCCGCCGGCTATGGCGGTGTCTCCACCTCGTCCAAAACGACGTCCTCGTCATAGTCGTTCCCAACAGTTGAGAAGGAGAAGAACAAAGCTTTGTTCTTTGTAGAGCTATAGAAGAACGAAGGTTGAAGGAGATGAACAAAGGTTCACAGTCGTTTCTTGTCCTCTGGCCCACTGTAATTTTTGAATCAAAATTTTGATTTTCAGAAAAAAAAATTTGTAGATCTGTGATTGGCTGATTGTTAATCATGATTTTGTAATTGCTGTGAATCGTGATTGTGATCTAGTCTGAGATTTCTTCTAGACCTGTGATTGAGTTTGTGATTTCGCACAACCCAACAATCCGTCCGAATATGACCCGAACAAGTTTAAACTCGGTTCGGTTAGAACCCGATAGGGGTTTCGGTCGGGTTCAGGTGGACATTTAGTCAATCCGACTACAGTCGGGTCGGGTCCAACCCGACCCGACCCGACCCCGGAAAAATACAACCGTGGACAGCCCTAATAGCGAGAGAGATGGAGAAGACGATCGCCGAACGTTGCAGCCAATAGCAGACATGATCATTCGATCACTCAGACGAATGAGGTTTAAAAGTAAGTTCTGTTTGTTGCCAACATCAGACGATGATTGATTTTTCGCTTTTTTGAAACCCTACTTCGACATCTTCGATTGAATTTGCTTTTGCCTTTTTAAATTTATTTTTTAGAGTTTATTATTTTGCTAAAAACGCAGTTAATTAACTACGTTTGTACTCGACATCTTCACTAGTAGGGTTAATATTACCTTCCCTTCCATAAATGCTTAGCTTTTTTTTTTTATAGCATTTTTAGGGTTTTTGCTAGCTACGTGTTTATTGTTTTGCTAAGAACATTGTTAATTAACTATGTGTGTACTCAACATCTTGACTAGTTGGCTTAATCTTTCCTAAGTGTTTATCTTTTTAGGTTTTGGCTACCTACTACCTATGCATTTATTGTTGTGCTAAAAATGCAGTTAATTAACAGTTAACATTATTAATTGTGTTTCATTCTTAATTGAGTTATGTTATGTTTCACCACTGATTTTATTTGTGTATAGAACTTTTATTATGCTCTCACTAGATCTCTTTTAAAATTATGCAAAGCGGGCAAGGAAAGATCTACATTCAAACAGTAAAACACCAGCAGAAGCATCAGATACACAAGAATATGACTCGAACTTAAATACACCCGATGAGATCAAAACTCCAATAGCACAAGCACATGTGCACAAGTTGTGGCAAAGAAAGGATACGCAGCAAGGCACACTAGTTGAGATAAGTTCTTGCTCAAGCAAACCAGCCAAACAAGAAAGTTCCATCTATTACTATCAAAATCCTAGAAAAGTCTAGAGCAAGAGAAGCGACACAAACTCAGTATGAACTTAGAGCAAGATCAGAAAAACAATTAGCAACCAACATCGAAGAAGAAGCATTGACAACCCGATCATAATTGGTAAAAAAAGGACAAGAAAAGTGGTTGAAAAAGAGAGCACACAACGAGTAAGCTTGAATAGGTCCAACTTGTAGGGTATGATTAGATTGATCAAAGATACCGAACTCAGGCCCAAACACATAGCTTGCCTAAAAAAAACATCATTTTGGTTATTGATTGAAGCAATTGTGAACAAGAAGTTGGTAAGTGATCATTGCAGAAAGTTTGATGAAGTGGTTGTGAAAGTTATAAAGTCCTATGATGAATGGACAAAAAGTTTTAGATTGGGTGACAAGAAAGTAAAGCTCAAGGATAATCATGTGAAGTTGATTTTTGGAATTTTCTGTGGAAATGAAGAGATAGCAGAAACAAACATCAGCAAAGAAGACACTATATTAGCTAATAGGTTTGGCATTAAAGAGCCAAGGTTAACAACTACAACAATGAAGGAAATGATCAAACAACTGAAAAGTAGCAACAAACCAAAAGATATTAGCGATGTTGTCAGATTGCTTTGCCTTTTCCTTTGTGTCACATTGCTTTTCTCGACAAGTGGAGCAACGGTGAATTGGTCATTTGTTTATTACATGGAAGACCTAGTAAAGGTAAAACAATACAACTGGGCGGGAGCTATTACAGATTATTTGATGAAGTCCATTCACAAAAATCTTAAGGAGCTCAACGAATTGCATGGATGTTCTCTGCTTTTAATGGTAATTAAAACATAGCTCAACACATTTCTTTCGAGTAAATAAAGTGGGTTTGCCATTGATTTATTGCCTAATTCACAGTCTCACACAATAACACATGTCTCTGCTGATCTTTTACAATTTCATTATTATTATGGATGGTGCTATGTGATGTCTGAACATGCATTACTAAATAATTTCCTTTTAGCTCTTACTACTAGACTGCAGTTTTATTCAGACTGAAAAAGTACTAGACTAAAGTTTTATTCAGGTTGGAAAAGTTGGTAAACATTATCTATTCGTCCTTGCCTAATGTACTTCGATTATCGAAGCCCCTCCATTTGTAAAGTGTATTAGTATGTATTTTTTAGGTCCTTTCTGTGATTCTAAGTAATGCAGTTTTAAGATCTAGAACTTTCAGCTGTTATGAATTTCTCAATGTCTCGATAAACTATCCTGAACTATCAAATTTCTTTTGGTAGTTTTGGCTTTGTGAGCACACTAAACTCCACAACAAAAGAATGCAGGTGCAGTTCAAAGATTACTGAAATGGAACATTTCATAGCTTCGGGATAGACTCAAGGATTTCGAACAATTGAACCAACTTCTGGGTGATCAAGTAATACAGTCAAACTGACTACAAAATTCTTTAATCGTTATGTTAAGCACCATTAAGTGTTAATTGTCAGTATTAACTCCATTTCTCTCTGAAAATGCTTAAAATTCTCTTTGACACAAGTTAGAATGTCAAATTGTGTTTCAGAGGTAAATGATACCAAGCTACGAGAAACAAATAAAGAAGGAAAGATCTACAACAATCTTGGAACTAAACAACGGGTGGAGAAGTAAAAGCTCTTGAACAGAAGGTCAAAAAGGTAAGAATGAGTATTGATGGTGAATCTCCTCAACAAGTTGAAGTTTCTAGAGAAGAAATGGTCGAAAAAGGGGCAACACAAGTCAATGAAAATGTCATATCAAGAATTGAAAAAGAACAAAGGACTGGAGTGCTCCTCTTTGGGGAACAAGCTGAAGTTTATGGAACTCAAAAAGGAGAAAGCGCTAGAGTGACGCTCACGGCTAACAAGGAAATGAAGAGGGAGAAAAAGATAATGCAGAAAAAGTACAGGAGCTTGATGATTTTAACACTCCCACCAACCTGTCATTTGAAGTTGATTCGCCAAGGTACAAGTTGATTCACTACTTTAAGCTCCGTGCTCATATTCAGCGGCTCTATAATCACTAGCTCAACAGCACCATGTGCTCATTATTTGATGATCACTATTTCAAGCCACTAAGCAGCTCCAAGCTCTCTAAACAAGCTTCGTGCTCACCATCTCAAAAAGCTCTGCAGCTCTATCAACGGATCTATGCCTATAATCACTCAGCAGCCCTGTGCTCAAGTCACTCAGCAGCTTCACGCTCATGATCTTAGCAGCTCTACGCTCGCATTCTCAAGCTCCTTCTCAACAGGCTCCATGTCATAATCGACAAGATATCATCTGTTCTCAAGCTCTATGCTTGAATGCTCAAAGTCCAACACTTTGAATGCTCGAAGCTCTTCGAATGCCCAACCACTGTGTACTAGATGCTCAAGTTCTACACTTGAATGCTCAAGCTCTACGCTTGAATGCCCAACCACTGCATACTGGATGCTCGAACTCTATGTTTGAATGCTTAAAGTTCATACTTTAAATGCTCAGGTTTCGCGCCCTGAATGTCCAACCACTGCGTACTGGATGCTCAAAGCCTGTACTTTGAATGCTCGGACTCTATCGACCGAATGCTCGAGCTTTACGCTCTGAATGCTAAAGTCTAGAACTTAAAAGAAGCTCTACGCTTAAAACAACACACACGCATGGGCCCGTGTACGTAAATTGCATCACCATTGTTATCATCGAGTCTGCATCATCATCATCATCATATTTGTTCGTATTTAACTATCATCATACACATATTATGTTTTGCATCTCTCTCTCATGCAACAGGTCATTCCTGCACACAATCGGCTCTACGCTTCGGTTCTATTACTCCGAGCCCTAAGCTCCAACCCATAGGCTCTTGCCTTATTATTGATACCAGCTCTATGCCTCGGTTCCATTACTTCAAGCTCTAAGCTCTGACCCTCAAGCTCTTGCCTTATGATTGATACCGGTTTTGCACCTCGATTCTATCACTTTAAGCTCCATGCTCCATGTCACGCCCTGGATTTTTAAGCATAAATAAATAATATGTTTCAATAAAGAGTTTCGCTTATCATAAATATATTATCCCAAAGAAGTTTTCACCTGTTCAAATTATAATTAAGTCCCCAAGATTAAGGTTATACAACTTAGGCACTTAGGCCCCAATTAGAACTTAAATATTTGTACGGACTATCCCTTAAGTTACAAACAGTTTAGTCAAAAGGAATTTCCAAAATGAATAGTTACGAACCCATCTTTACCAAACGAAAGTCATTTACAAAAGATGATTAAGTACCTATATGAGGTTGGCTTCCAAAAGTCGATCACTTCAAGCACATAACATATGCAATCTACTATCCAGCATTTGAACCTGAAAGGAAAGATTAGGTTGAGCTACACTAGCCCAGTAGGAAAATCTTTAGCAATTCTATATGTAAACATGATGAAATGTGCAGGTGAAATGAAGACAAGAAGTGCGGCTTAATCGATAGATAACAATTGATTTAAGGGCATTCCAACGTTCAATATGATCATCCTAATGCATGCCTATAGCTCAATGTACCAGCAAGTTCACACGATATTAAATAACTCAAGTAACCTCGACACGACTCACTATCACCAATCACCTCCATCAATATTTCCACCCATTGCGTTAGCGTATAACACTAAGAGGATTACCATGTTACCACCCCTTGCGTCATAGTGATCCCTAACAACTCAGGTCACCATAGAAGGATGGTTTGGGTATCAATACCGCGCTGTTTCAGAGCGATTTTCTACAGTTTTGACAGACATTCAAGCACCAAAGAGGTACGATCCAAGCAGGATTTCTACATCATTTCAACATATATACACATAAAAGAGGTAAAAAAGTCCTTACCTCGAGACGATAACAAAGATCTCCGAGATTAGAACAAGCCCTAGCTTTCTTGAGTTTCAAATCTTCGGTTCGAGCTTAGAGACACGATCGGAAGGCTGGAGGGAGGTTGATTATTGAAGTTTTTTGCAAGATTGAATGAGCTTTTGAGAGAGAGAGAGAGAGAGAGAGAGAGAGAGAGAGAGAGAGAGAGAGAGAGAGAGAGAGAGAGACGGCAGAGAGAGAGATGAGGAATGGAGATAAAAATGATCTCCTACTTCTCACACACCTCTATTTATACCCATACATCTTTTATTCACACCTACACTCCTTCCACTCTCTATTCTTTCACTTCAAGCCGCAATCTAATTAATCACTAATCATGCCATACTTTCTCAATTAGCCATTTAACTATTGTTTCAAAAATTAAAGAAAATATGGATCTCTACAGTCTATCCTCCTTAAAGAAATTTCGTCCTGAAATTTACAACTCAAACCAAACAAGATCATGCATCGAGTAATTATGCTTATGCCACAACATATATCATCAAACAACAAGTCAACGATCATAAGATTTGAAATCTCAAGACTTACATTGATCAATTTAGAAACAAATGCGGATATTTCTCCCTCACTTCGTCTTCCATTTCCCACGTTGACTCTTCTTTTCCGAGATTACTCCATAAGACTCATACTAACGGAATGGTTTTACCTCTCAAAGCTTGCTCGCGTGAATCTAGGATACATATCGGCTCCTCCCCATAAGATGCATCAGCTTTCAACTCTAATTCGGACCACTCTAGAACTTGTGACGGATCCGGCTCGTATTTTCGTAACATCGACACATGGAACAGATCATGAATGCCCAATAATCTCGATGGTAATGCCAACAGATACGCGACTTCTCCAACCATCTCGATAATATCAAACGGTCAGATAAAATGCGGTGAAAGTTTGCCCTTTTGCCCAAAACGAGATAATCCCTGATGCGGTGACACCTTAAGGAACACGTGGTCTCCCACTTCAAACGATAACGGTCGGCGACGACGATCGGCGTAACTCTTTTATCTACTTTGCGCGGTTAGCAACCAGTGGCGAATCAATTTAACTTGCTTGGTGGTTTTCTTTTGTGCTTCAAGAAGACGTTGACGAATCGCTTTCATGCACTCAGAAGTTTCTCGGATCAGTTCTGGCCCAATTAATGTAGCCTCGCCCAACTCGGTCCAACAAATGGGTGATCGACATGGTCTCCCATACAACGCTTCATACGGTGCCATCTCAATACTAGATTGGTAGCTATTGTTGTATGCGAATTCGACCAACGATAGGTGATCCTCCCAACTACCCCGAAAATCCATGACATAAGCCCGAAGCATATCTTCTAGATTTTGGATCGTTCTCGTGGATTGCCCATCCGTTTGAGGGTGATACGCGGTGCTAAATAAGAGATTCGTGCCTAAAGCGGCTTGCAAACTTTGCCAAAAGCGCGCGGTAAACCTTGGGTCTCGATCCGACACGATAGAAACGGGGATTCCATGAAGACAGATAATCTCATGAATGTATAAACGGCTAAATGTGTCAATCGAATCCGTAACTTGGATTGGTAAGAAATGCGCCGACTTGGTCAATCAATCGACTATCACCCAAATGGCATCGTGTCCCCTCGGCGATCTCGGTAAATCGGTAACGAAATCCATTGTCATGTTTTGCCACTTCCATTCGGCCACTAGTAATGGTTGCAACTCCCCCACGGGTCGTTGATGCTCGGCTTTGACTTGTTGGCACGTAAGGCATTTGGACACAAAGACGACAACATCTTTCTTCATTCTCGGCCACCAAAACTGTCTACGCAAGTCATGGTACATTTTCGTTCCTTCGGGATGCATGGCTAAGGTGAGTGGTGAAATTCCTTCAAATTTTCCTTTCAACACGAAATGGGTACGAACAATTTTCCTTGGTATCGTAAACCTCGATCGGCATGTATCATCCACCATTCTCGAGCATTTCCGCTAAGAAACTGGTGCGAAACTCCCCCGCTTCTTCATCTTGCTGTTGGGCGTCAATCATTCGAGTCGACAAGGTTGATTGAACAGTCAAATTGCACAATGTAACCCCATCTCGAACCTCCTCGAAATGCAATGCATATGAGCCTAATTCGTTCATCGTTTTCCACTCATGGATAGCTAAACTCGCAAGATGTGTCGATTTTTTACTTAAAGCGTTCGCTACCACGTTCGCCTTACCTGGATAATATTGCAACTCAAAATCGTAGTCTTCTAAGTGTTCCATCCAACGGCTTTGATGTAGATTAAGCTCCTTTTGAGAGAATAAATACTTTAGACTCTTGTGATCAGAAAAGACTTCGAACCTCTCACCGTAAAGATAATGACGCCAACTCTTCAAAGCAAAAACAACGGCCGCAAGTTCTAAGTCATGGGTAGGGTAGTTCCATTCGTGATTTTTCAATTGCCATGATCCATACGCCACCACTCGTCCCAATTGCATCAAAACGCACCCTAACAATTCTTTCGAAGCGTCACAATACACAGAATAACCGACTCCCCATTTGGGTACAATCAAAACTGGCGCAGTAGTTAATCTTCTCTTCAATTCCTCAAAGGCCTTCTCACACTCGTCACTGCAAACAAATCGAGTCCCTTTACGAGTTAATCTAGTCATCGGAGCCGCTAGGCGAGAGAAGTCAAGTACAAATTGACGATAATACCCGGCCAAGCCCAAGAAACTACGAATCTTGAATACATTCTTCTGTTGTTGCTAATTCATTACGGACTCTATCTTTCCCGGATCAATGGACACCCCATCCTTCGATACAACATGACCCAAGAACTTGACCTCGGACAACCAAAACTCACACTTGCTAAGCTTAGCATACAATCGGTATTCTCTCAAGAGTTCAAGGATGATTGAAAGGTGAGATTGGTGCTCCTCCTCCGAAGGCGAGTAGATAAGGATATCATCCACGAATACAACCACAAAACGATCAAGATAGGCACGAAAGATACGATTCATCAAATCCATGAAGGTTGCCGGGGCATTCGTCAATCCAAAGGGCATGACAACAAATTCATAGTGGCCATTTCGGGTACGAAAAGCGATTTTTGGAATGTCTTCCCTCCGAACCCTCAACTGGTGGTAACCGGACCTCAAATCGATCTTAGAGAAACAAGTTGCACCTCAAAGTTGGTCAAACAAGTCATCGATTCTAGGCATTGGATACTTGTTCTTAACGGTAATGCGGTTCAATTTACGGTAATTGATACATAAGCGAAGTGACCCATCCTTCTTTTGAGCAAACAAAGCCGGTGCTCCCCACGGTGACGTGCTCGGACGGATAAACCCCAGATTCTCCAATTCTTGCAATTGAACCTTCAATTCTCTCAACTCGGCAGGAGCAAAATGATAAGGAGGTACGGAGATAGGAGCGGTACCAGGAAGCAAATCGATAGAGAATTCAATCTCTCTCTCGGGTGGTAAACCAGGCAACTCCTTCGGAAACACATCCGAAAAATCACAAACAACTATGGGCAACTCTCCACGCGCGGATACATCCTCATCTAAGGCCAAACTTGCTAATAAGGCGTACATCGACTCCCGCTCCCGAGACTCACACAGACACGGTTCTATCGTTTCTCGACGCTCCCCGAGGAACTCAAAACAAGAACCCCCAAGCGGACAAATACGAACCCGACGCTTGAAGCAATCTATAGTAGTGTGAAACGTAGACAACCAATCCATCCCCAATATAAGATCAAACCCCGACATGTTCAACACAATGAAATCAAAGGTAAAACGACGATCTCGAATGATGAGCTCACAATCCTGGCAAATACGGTCTAATGGTTATCTACCTCCTATAGGTGTCTTGATGAACAATGGAGGATTTATACTTTTGATTTCTAACTCCAAAACACAAGCAAAAGATGCAACAATGAATGAATGTGATGCTCCGGAATCAAATAATACTCTAGCAAAGGAATTAAACAGTAGAAATGTACCTCTCACAATTGAAGTTTCTGGGGCTTGAGAAGTGATAGGAGGTGGTTGAGGCGGAATGGCTGATGTAATGGCAAAAGCTCTCCCTTGTGTAGTCTGACCATGAACATGTCCACCCTGATGACCAGAGCCCTGAGTAGGCGTAGATGAACTAGCTCCTCTTTCAACCTGAGATCCCTGAATAGAAGTGGTTTGACGAAAATGGGGCTGCTGCTCCTGTCCACCCATTGGCTGCTGCACCGAGCCCGACTCACTACGTGCCCCTTCTCCACGTGGGCAATTCCTAGCAAAATGGCTGCATTTCCCATAAATGAAGCATGTACCCAAAAGCCGCGGACACTGGGTGCGAATGTGCCCCACCTGGCCACACTCGTGGCATACGATTGGAGGTCTATTAGACACTCCCCGAGTCCCAAATGAGGAAGAAGGTGGAGGCCTAAAGTTTGACGGACCCTGCGAAGCCGATGAATGATCTCGTTGTCTCTTTCTCCCTTGACTACCAAAACTCCCAGAAGAAGAGCTCATACCCCCAATCGGTTGCCTTGGCTCCCAAACCTTAGGATTTTTAGGTGCTTCTTTAGGTATCTCAATGCTCCTAGCACATTCAACGACATCGGCAAACCTTCCTTTATGTTGTGCTATCACCAACCTCTTCACAGTCTCATGTAAGCCCTTCTCAAACCTCTTACATTTTCTCTCCTCCGTAGCCACCAATTCCGGTGCGAAACGGGACAATGATTGGAACTTTAAGGCATACTCTGACACTGTCATATTCCCTTGCTCAAGCTTCTCAAATTCATCCCTCAACTGGTTGCGACTGGTTTCAGGAAAGTATTGCTCCTCGAAGAGCATCTCAAACTCGGCCCAAGTTATGTTCTCAACATCTGGCTCATTTACTTGAGCCGCGGTCCTCGCCACTCTCCTAGCATCCTTCCTCAATTCTAAGACCGACTCCGACCATTCGTTAGCTTCCCCAGTTAATTGAACGGCCACTATATTCACCCGCAAGTCGTCTTCCGTTATCTTAAGAGCCCTAAAGAGTTTCCGGATCTGGGCCAACCAATGGTCGGCTACAAGAGGGTCACTGCTTGACCCATCAAACGTAGGTGGATTTCGACTACTGAACTCCCTCATTGCAGACAAAGCACGGCTATCCACACTTTCCCTAGAAGCAGGGTTTAGAAGATTTACAGCCGCAAGAGCCGCAACAAATCCCTAGCTAAAGGATTTTGAACGATCGGTACTTCCTCTCCTTGACCGTGTCCGGCCCCTTCCCCCGGATTCCCATTCGGATTTTCCCCATGATGGCTAACTTCATCCTCAACCAGTGCCCCTCGGCCATGATCACGGCCTCGACCACCCCGACTTTCGACCTCACCAGCTCTAGCTCGAGTTCTTGGAGGCATTTTACTACAGGTTATAAGAAAATAAAGGTTTGTCAACAACAACATTATTTCATGAGGTCGAGGTCCCCCAACAATCCCTACACGGGTAAAACAACTCCACGCTACTCTACTGTAGTGAACTGCAATGCCACGTAAGCCAAATAATGTCAATGCACACAAGCACACGTGTGATACGAAAAAGGCATGACTTTTGAACCCATGAGACTAGAAGTCTCCCCACGATCTCAAAGTATTCAAACCTAGTTGCTTTGATACCAATTTGTCACGCCCTGGATTTTTTAGCATAAATAACTAATATGTTTCGATAAAGAGTTTTGCTTATCATAGATATATTACCCCAAAGAAGTTTTCACCTGTTCAAATTACAATTAAGTCCCCAAGATTAAGGTTATACAACTTAGGCACTCTAGCCCCAATTAGAACTTAAATATTTGTACGGACTAACCCTTAAGTTACAAACAGTTTAGTCAAAAGGAATTTCCAAAATGAATAGTTACAAATCCATTTTTACCAAAGAAAGTCATTTACAAAAGAGATTAAGTAACTACATGAGATTGGCTTCCAAAAGTCGATCACTTCAAGCACACAACATATGTAATCTACTATCCAATGTTTGAACCTGAAAGGAAAGATTAGGTTGAGCTACACTAGCCCAGTAGGAAAATCTTTACCAATTCTATATGTAAACATGATGAAATGTGCAGGTGAAATGAAGACAAGAATTGCGGCTTAATCGATAGATAACAATTGATTTAAGGGCATTCCAACGTTCAATATGATCATCCTAACGCATGCCTATAGCTCAATGTACCAGCAAGTTCACACGATATTAAATAACTCAAGTAACCTCGACACGACTCACTATCACCAATCACCTCCATCGGTATTTCCACCCCTTGCATTACCGTATAACACCATGAGGATTACCGTGTCACCACCCCTTGCGTTACAGTGATCCCTAACAACTCAGATCACCGTATTACCACCCCTTGCATTACGGAACCGCCTAAGTCTTTGTATTACCACCCCTTGCGTTATGAGACTTCATAAATCAATTCCTGACACAAACAACTATTTCCTTACTCGATATACAAGCTATGACCTTCCCAAGACCACAATCAAACATGAAATATGTTACGACATGCTAACTATATCACATATATGCCATAAACGTTCATAAACATTTGACCAATCAATAATATGCGAAATAACAAGTTTTAATCAATTAGACCCTCATCATTTGTTACTTACGGAGGGCCTAAGGATCACGAATAACATCAATTAATCATAGGAGATCAATTAGATAAGCAAAAGACGGGCTAGAAGGTATCCAAAAGGGTTTAGAATCGATTGGGATTGAAACGATCGAAGAAACACAAACAACATTGAAGTTGTCCAGAACAACAAGGGGTATTAATACCCCTAAGTCAGGTATCAATACCCGGCAGGCTGGAAGTCAAGAGAATGATGGGGTAATGATACCCTAATTTTGGGTATCAATACCGCGCTGTTTCAGAGCGATTTTCTGCAGTTTTAACAGACATTCAAGCACCAAAGGGGGCGATCCAAGCACGATTTCTACATCATTTCAACATATATACACATAAAAGAGGTAAATAAAAGTCCCAACGTCGAGATGATAACAAAGATCTCCGAGATTAGAACAAGCCCAAGCTTTCTTGAGCTTTAAATCTTGGATTCAAGCTTAGAGACACGATCGGAAGGCCGGAGGGAGGTTGATTATTGAAGTTTTTTGCAAGATTGAGTGAGGTTTTGAGTGAGAGGAAAAGAAAGAGAGAAAGATCGGCTGGAGAGAGGGTGGGACGACAGAGAGAGATATGAGGAATGGAGATAAAAATGATCTCCTACTTCTCACACACCTCTATTTATACCCATATACTCCCTTCGTCCCATTTTTATAGTCCATTTTCGTTTTTCGTGCCGTTCTTTTAACGCTTATATCTTTCAATATAAATCTCCAAAAATATGCAATGTGGATCTTGTTTGATAGTTCTCGACTAGATCTATAACACAAAGTTTTCAAAATTATGAAAAACATTGTAGATTGGAAGATATAAACGTAGAAAGAAAGACACGAAAAACGAAAATGGACAATAAAAATGGGATGGAGGGAGTATCTTTTATTCACACCTACACTCCTTCCACTCTCTATTCTTTCACTTCAATCCCCAATCTAATTAATCACTAATCATGCCATACTTTCTCAATTAGCCATTTAACTATTGTTTCAAAAATTAAAGAAAATACGGATCTCTACACTCCGACTTCATCAGGCTCTTGCCTTATGATTGTAACCAGCTCCGCGCCTCGGTTCTCTCATCTCAAGCTCTGCACTCCAGTTACTGGCCTCGTGCCCCCAATTCTCAAAATCGGCGTCCGATTTAGAAGATGGCTTGGATTCCACTCCAATTACATCAATTCCATTAAGCTCATTCACAAGGATAGGCTACCCAACCGAGCTCCCCTCAGTCAAAATAAGGATGATCATGAAAAGTGGGTGAGTCGATTTCTTTTCATGATCATCCTTACTTTGACTGAGAGGAGCTCAGTTGGGTAGCATATCCTTGCAAATGAGCTTGATGGAATTAATGTAATTGGGGTGGAATCCAAGCCAACTTCTGGATCGGACGCCGATTTTGAGATTTGGGGGCACGAGGCCAGTAACTGTAGTGCGGAGCTTAAGATGAGAGAATCAAGGCAGAGAGCCGGTTACGATCATAAGGCAAGAGTATGGGTGTGCACAGGTCAGGCGGGTCAGGTTTGACCCAAACCCGACCCGACATGTTGAGTAACAAATATTTTAGGCCCGCAAACCGAATTGAATAGGTGCAACAACCGTCCGCGAGCCCGATTCTTTACGTCGGGTCGAGTCCGACCAAAAATTGAATTAATCTTCATGAATTAGTCGGGTCAGGTAAGATACGCACCAACTTGCACCCCGAACTGAAATCTAATTTTTAACAAAAATTAAACTGCACCTGTCCGAACCACATGTTCGACCCCGCCCGAGATAGTTCGGGTCGAGTCAGGTTCGCGGGTGGACGATTTTTTTGCATAGGCCTAGGCGAGAGCGATGAAGTCGGAGCCGGTTACAACAATAATTTATACAAGGTGTGAGGAATAACTTTGAAGCAAAATGAAAGAAAATTCTTTAACCTACGGGTTCCTGTCTTATTTTGATAAGTTTTATGGCTTTCTAACACATGTAAGATTTGGGTAGTTTCAAGGGTGTTCCGTTGTCAAAAGGGCACCAGCCCATCATAGGCGGTAATCAGGTGATTCCTTCTTTAATACTATACCACTAGGTACAAGTGACTGCGGAGTTTGCTGAAACCCCTAACATAGCCCGTGACATACTGGGATATTAGGTGCACTCAACGAAGTTGCCCGCTTGATGCATATGATACAAGAATTAAATAAAGCAAGTATTAATCTTATGTCGAATTTTCTGGTTATGGCTCAAAAGTCCTTAGCAGAGTCGCCAAAAACTGTAGACACCTCCCAAACGGAGCATTGCCATACAGATTGATCATATTTATGTTTGGTTCCACTTCATAAACTAAGATCGTGGATATTCCCATGGCTAGGAATATCTCTATACGATCGCGGTTATCATCAAAATAGAGTCGCCATCTAGTTTATAAAAATTAGGAAAAACAGATAGAGATTCCAGGTACGGAAGCCAAAAGTACAATAAAGGGAAGGTATTAGGCACCCCGTTTTGCCCAGCCGTGAGACTAGCCCATAATTATTCGACATACAATTAATGCTTGCTTCATTCAATTCTTAACATGTAATCTATTTTTATGCCATTAAATAGTTAATGGTGAGCCAAGATAGTAATTGAAAGCATGCATCAAAATAACCAGAAAACAAACAGACTGTCCTAGAGAATGGATCCCGCGGCCAATGAATTGATGTCACGGCCGAGGGATCCTTCTGGATTGATGTACCGGCCGAGAGAATGATATCTCAGCCGATCTTCTTCCTCACACCAGAACAAATAATTAATTGAAAATCAGAACGCTGTGATTTTAAGTACAGACACATAAAAATAGACAAACCATAGGCCTTTGTGCCTCACCACCTTGATCCCTCAATTGGTTGATTGTTTCGGATTGAGGGTGATTGACTGATTTGTTTTGCGAAACCCTAGGATTGGGGTTTGTACTTCGAAGTTTGATTGCTAGGATTGCGGGTACCTTCAGGATCTTAGGGCTTTTATAGAGAGAGTATTTCTGCAGGGTTTTGTGGCTACTGAGTGTGTATTGTTATTATATTTCAGAACCCTAAGGCGGCCCCTTTATATAGACACCAGATAACATCACTCCAACGAATCACAATGCACGAATTAATAGGAAGTATATGATCACAAGATCTCTTCTCAAAATCTTCTTTCGTAGCTCGAAAGAATCGAAAAATGGCTGCTAGGGTTTTGAGCATTAGATCAAACGATTGAGAAAACATTCCAAAATCTGGAAAAAGGATGATCTGGCGGCCGAAAAATGGATCTGGCGGTCGAGGAATTGTTCTTGCGGGCGAGGGATCAATCTCTCAGAGAGATTTTCAAACAACATGTTTCACGGGTGAAAGAATGATGTAGAGGCTGTGAGATCGATCTTGCGGCCGATACATGTATTTTGCTAGGATGATGTATTTTTGTCTGAAATGCTATTTGGCTCTGAATTGGGCCCTCTTAGTGGCTAAAAGTACTCACCAAAAGTTCATGGGCCTATGAGAAGTCAATCAACAATCATTGTATCTATTCATCATCGGGATGGTCTCCAAGGTGGGACTTGAAATAATCGTTAGGCCAAATTAGGGTGTCTACAACAAGAACTTATTTGTAGTTGTGGTAAGGCAGTGAGTATAGTTATTGAAATGGTAACTATGCCCAGATTTTAGCAAGCACACCCTTTTTATATAGTAAGTATTGCTATAAAAATGAGAAGTATGCCCAGATTTCTTTAAGTTTGGTTATTGAAATAGTAAGTATGCCCATATTTTAGTAAGTACATCCTGTTTATATGGTAAGTATTGCTATAGAAATGGGTAGTATGCCCAAATTTTTATAAGTATGGGTATACCCAGATTTCTGAAATGATACAACATGTTCATGGCACACCAAACAACACCACAAAGATACTAACCAAGGTCACCATTTATCAAACACAAAGAGCCACCAAGTTTACAAAAAGGTAACATTTGCCATATCAAGTTTATAACAAAAGCCACCAAGGCACATTGCATTCATCAAGTTTATAACATGATTGAATTGCAGCATTTGTCATATCATTGTTTGTCTCCATAATTGAATTTTAACTACATTTGTAATAAAAAAGAACTACAATTGTCATCAAATTATCCTTCTAGTGTTGCGCGGTATTTTTGTTGAGCCTTTCGGATATTAGTGTCCAAGAAAACCAGATCCACTAGTGCTATTGGAGGGAATCACATCGCTCCACCTGCCAGAAAAAATAATGTAAGAGCTACAACCGCTGGTAAAGTAAGAAGCAACTCCAAAAGTGCAACTAAGAGTCAATTAGTGGAGAACAATAAGATGTTGGTGCAGACAATTACAAGACATCTCCAATAGCTGAAAAATGACAACCCTCCTAATTCTGATAGCTTCAACCCAACCATTTAGCTAGTTCTAAGAAAAAACCCGTGCATCACGCACGAACTCATATTTTTTTTCCTCTAATAAAAAGTACGTAAAAACAATAGCGTTCACCCTATGAAAAGAATGATACATAAATATTCCATCACAAAATAGATGGCGTTTTTCCTCCAAATACTTGCACTTGACCCTCCGTCCAAATCGCGATGGGTTTGTCAACTGCTTGTCAAACTTGTATGGGCTCAATGCCTCCCCTGCACTTGCCCCTACTGAAAACACCCAGTTCATGGCATCAACCCATAACCCATGGAAAGGTTTTGAGCACCCACTAAACTATTGGCAAGGATTTGACCCACCTATCAGCGACTTGGATGCATGGTCAATTGTGACAATGTACTGGACACCGAACAAGAAGAATACTTCAACGTTTCCAAGAAGGTTATTCAATGCCAGTTGGACTGCTGGGACAAGTGCTGATGATGAATGACCGGAGCCCCGAAAGCTAAAAGAAAATTAGACAATAAACCAAAAGTAAGACCAAAACAACTTGAACTTTGATGATAACAACTTGAATTTTTACCAATGACACTGATGGAGAAAATCCAAATAGGGGGAAAAAAACTCCCTTAGTCGAACTTTACCAATGGCACTAATGAAGAAAATCCAAAGAGGGGAAAAAAAACTCCTTTAGTTGAACTGAAATTGAACTTAAACAGAAGCGCTTCATATGGTTGACTTGAGCAAAAAGCGTGCACCTACTTTTGTCCAAATTAATGCAGTCATACAACAAATTACCATGGTTGACTTAAGCAAAAAGCGTGCACCTACTTTTGTCCAAATTAATGCAGTCATACAACAAATTACCATGGTTGACTTAAGCAAAAAGCGTGCACCTACTTTTGTCCAAATTAATGCAGTCATACAACAAATTACCACTCCGATTGTCACGCCCTTGATTTTCAACATAAATAAATAATCCATTTCAATAATAATCTTTACATAATATAGATATTACCCAAAAGAGAGTTCCCAAATGATCACTTACAAAATCAAGTCCCCAAGTGTTAAGATTTACAATTTTGGCACTACGGCCCAAATTCCATAGTTAGTCAAAGACGGTAAATTTAGAGATTACAAGATATTTAAAGTTAAAAGAGTTCAAATAAATTTACAATTACATCTTATCAAGTGGTCATACAAAAGATGATGTTCCACTTCTCAATGACGGCTTTGAAAAGATATGAAGTCAAGCATGCACAACATGCACTCCGTGTTAAGATCCTTGAGATGTACCTGAAATTGATGATAGATTGAGCTACACTAGTCCAGTAGAGAATTCTATACTCAAGCTATATGTAAATGCGATGAAACATGCAATAAGAGTAAATGATTTCCGATAAACGATTAAGAGAGTACAAGGGGCACTGCAATGAACCGATGGACTACAACCACGGGATTCCATACGCCATAAAGATATCCTTAACCATTCATACATTAAGCTAGATAACCTACGTCAATTTCTCAAACCATTTTAAGACCCTCAATGAACACCACAATTTGCTTCCTCATTTTTTACCATTCATTATTAGTCCCCTTTTCATAAAAAGAACATTCCTTTTTGATTGCCAAAAACAATTTTGAGAAAAACTCTCGACCTTTATGGTTAAGCTCCGTTGATTCGAACTTGTATACCGGAATTCGTTGATTTGTGCTCAAATACCGGAACCGTTGATTCGCTGAAGAATACCGGAGGATTTTTCATAAAAAAAAAATCATTTTTCCAAAACCAAATTCCTTCTTTTTCAAAAAAAAAAAATTTGATGAAACCAATCGTTTATTTCTTTTTTTTCAACTGTTACAATCTCCAGCAATACACAGCCCAAACAACAACATGAACTTCTATAATAAATCATAAATTCCTTCATCATGTGAAACATTTAACTATATTACCACACCTTGCGTTATATTGAATTCTCTCCACCTGGGTTTCCGCATTACCACACCTTGCGTTGCAGGCCCTCTAGATTCTCCGCATTATCATACATTGCGTTGCAAGACCCTCAATTCAAAATTCACAACTCACACATACATACATGCACTATCAATCCGTATACAAAATGACAATATTTTCCAAGGTCACATTCCTTCGTTCATCATCACACAAGGTATCACAAACTCACAAACATGTCTTATTGTATGTTAATAAATATCTTAAGTTCATGTTATACCTCTAAGTTTATCATGACGCACTTCGTCAAGTTCCAAACCCACAAATGACTCCACGACATACCATCCACTAGGTTCTAAACGAGTATCTTATAGAACGAGTGCCAAGGAACCTAGGGAGATCAACAAGATGAAGCACGAGGATACAAGTCACAATACTACCCATCGTATCACTAGACAAGGTCATGTCTACTCATAACACTTATCACATTACCCCTTATAGCCCACGGTACTCCTATCAACCTTACGGTACATTCTCTATCCAACGACACTAATATCATACTCTAATGAGTGCCAAGAGACAAGATCGAACAACAAGGCATTAGGACACAAGAAATCATGTTCAAGAGTGACTTAAACATGTTCCATTTATATAGGGAGTCATTACGATGGAACGATAACAACCTTTGGAGTAGGTAGACTGACACACCTCCACTCTTATGGTCATAACTTTCTGTGTACTTATAATTTTAAGACGGTTTTAGTGGCAAATGAAAGCTGACTTCAAGACCTTTGAATCGATATAAGTTTTGCATGAAATGGACATCGGATGAGGATGTTATGGCCGTTTGAAGTTGGGCTGAAACTCAGAAAGTGAGCAAAATTTCCAGAGAGGGGAAAGATTGATCCCTCCTCTAATGAGGATCGATCCCCAAGGGCAAAATTCCAGATTTATGAGGGATCGATCCCCCCTTCCCCAGGCAATTTTGGGCGATTTCAACAGATTTTTGATAGACTTCAAGGACACGAAGGAGGACGATCTAAACTCGATTAAAGCATGAAATCAACTCATAAACACATAGAATGAGTAAGAAATCCCTACCTCGAGGTTAGAAGCTTCAAACACGAGACCAACGAATGAGCCCTAGCTTCCAAAGCTCCGGAATCAACCAAGTACTCCTCTTCCAAGCGAAACCCACGAAATACAAGCTCGAGACTATGATTGAGAGATGGAATGGAGGTGAATCTATGTGATTTCGGGGTGATTAAGTGAAGTTTGGTGAGAGACAGAGAGAGAGGAGAGAGGGCCGAATGGAGAGAGAGGAGAGCGGGGTGTGTGTGTCGTGTGTTAGAGAGAGAGAAAGATATATGGGATTTTGATTTTCTACACACTCACCCATCTATATATACTAGGATACACACAAATCACACTTGTTCTCCTTTCAATTACAATCCTATGACATTAACCCCAATTCACATAAACTTATATCATTTTGTATTTTTCCTCAATTTCCAATATCAAATAAATCCGTAAATATTTTTTCAGAAATTATGGGTCTCTACTGATGTTGGACATAGAACAGCCCCCATAATGAACAATACAAATGCAACTTGAAATCATCATCATCGTCATTTGTTTTAAATCCCGTACATTGGCGAATCCCCTACATTCTCTCAACAACATTTTCTTTATTTTAAACAACATTTTCTTTGTTTTAAATCCCGTTTGAAAGGACAAAAAGGGTAAACTCTCTCTCAATAGCATTTATCCATGTACCCAGTAATCGATGGGTCTCTTTTTTGAACTGTTAAATTCAACATCCAAAGAGAGAGGGAGAGAGTGTGTTATCTTGTCGTTGGTTTCGGGGCTTTGGAGGTCAGGAGGTATAGCAGTTGTGGAGGTTTCTAGCCTTGTTCAGAGGAGCACAGGAGAAAGAGATGAAAGAGATGAAAGGCATCGGGTGTCTACGTTAGGGAGCTTTGGAGGAGGCGTGGAGCTGTGTTTGAGAGGGGTGGGAGCTATGGAGTTTTCGACTGACTGTGGAGGCGTGAGAAGAGAGAGACAGGATGGAGGAGGGGTGAAAATTAGGGCTTTCAATTTCAGTCAAAAAAGTAACCGGGATAGTAGATAAATGAGAGAGAGGGGGAGTTTTCTACCAATGGCTGAGATTAAACCCATAGCATCCAACGGCTCAAAAACAATGGGAGTATGGTGCTCCCAAACTGCTTGGGAGCGCCACAGCCGGACGCCACATGTAGTAGTAATTACTTCAATATTTAACACTGTATTTTCCTTATTTTACCGCGCACAAAGGTAATCACAAGGGAAAAAAAAACCAAGAGTAATGATTTTAATTATTTGTAGATTGTAGTGCTTATGGTCTGAATTGAGTTGAGTTTTGTTCACCCTCCACTTAAGAGCGTGAACAAACCTCTTTTTCTTATGGGAGCCTTGTTGAGAAGGACACACTACAGGGTTCAACGTGTAATTAGTCCACCTAAACTTTTCATAGTGGTTCCAGTCCTTATATGGACACGCGTTCCAAAAATACCCAGTATACACGTGTTTCTGTCACCGTCGTTTTCATCATCATTGTAATGGAGTCTCTGCATGTGTTTACATTGTGATATTACTATCTCTTACTTTATCATTTGTTGTAAAATACAACCAGAAAATATTTTCGATAAGATAACATTATCTCTTTATTCAGTTTGTGAGATACCAACACTATTTATCTAAGATATTGATAAATCTTGCTTTATTTTTGCCGATACACTATATTTTTGGCAAATAGAGTTGTCCTCTACTTTATTTGTGAATTGAATTGGCTGCGATACTATTATCTCATCTGTTTTAACAGAAAAAATGACAGATAACATGTTAAATATTGTGTAATGAAGTATTTGCATATGTTTACATTGTGATATTACTATCTCTTACTTTATCATTTGTTGTAAAATACAGTCAGAAAATATTTTCGATGAGATAATATTATCTCTTTATTAAGTTTGTGAGATACCAACACTATTTATCTGAGATACTGTTATCTCTTGCTTCATTTTAGCTTATACACTATATTTCTGGCAGATAGAGTTATCTTTTAGCCTATTTGTGAATTGAATTGGCTGAGATACTATTATCTCATCTGTTTTAACAAGAAAAATGACAAAAAAACATGTTAAATATAGTGAAATGGAGTTTTCACATGTGTTTACATTGTGATATTAATATCTCTTGCTTTATCCCTAAGTTTATTTGTGAATTGAATTGGTTGAGATACTGTTATCTCATCCGTTTTAACAATATCTCAACCAATACATTTCAGCCAGTAAAATTCACAAAAATTAAAAGAGATAACGCTATCTCAAGAGGAAAAACAACTGGAAGAGGAAGAAGAAGAAGAAAAAAAAATGAGGAGAAAGAAGACGAAAAAGAGGTGAAGGAAGAGGATGTTAAACCAAAAATGGCAGATAGAGTTATCTCTTAGCTTATTTGTGAATTGAATTGGCTGAGATACTATTATCTCATCTGTTTTAACAAGAAAAATGACAAAAAAACATGTTAAATATTGTGAAATGGAGTTTTCACATGTGTTTACATTGTTATCTTAACAAAAACAGTCTCAGTATCTACCAGAACAAAGAAATAGATATAATGCTATCTCAGCAAATAAACAAAAATAGAAAGAAATAATAGTATCTCAGCAAATACAGTTCACTGTGATACACATATCTCAGCAACAATAATTTTTGTATTTACCAAAATAAAGCAATAGATAATGTTATCTCAACAAAAAAAAATTTCAGTATCTACCAGAATAAAGCAATAGATAACGCTATCTCAACAAATAAACTCTATAAATACAAAAATAGAAAAACACAGCAAAAATCAAAACAAATACTGAGACAGAGAAGAACACAACGACAGAGAAACATCACCACAGAGATCGCAAACAAAAAAAACTCCGAGGACAAAGATCGTGATCCTGATCGGGAGAGATCGTCACAAAGGGAACAAGATCGCGATCGCAACACAGAATCGAGATCGTGATCCAGAACTGAGCTGTGATCGCGGGAAGAGAGAGAGAGAGAGAGAGAGAGAGAGAAGGAGACAGCGAGAGAGAGATGCAGTCAACGAAAAATGCTGCTACTTTAGATTTTTCTGACGCTGACGGCCTCCACATGACTTTCGTCTTCTACAACCATCTCTGGCGCCGGGCGTTAGCATTCATCACCGGCGATTGTAAATTGCAACTGAATTTTCGGCGACTTCCAATGGGACGACGACTCCCGGCTACGCCAGTGGCCGATCAAAGATGTTTGGGGTAGTTTGTGTGGCGACTGGCAAGGGTAATGGTGTGAAACGACGAAGGTTGCTGGACTCGGACTCGGTCGGAAATGGTGGAAACGGACAATGCCGGAGTCGGTCGGGTAGTTTATTTTTTTATTTCGTCTTTCCGTAACATTGAAAAACTAAAAAATAAAACATTATATAGTACACCTAGTCAGGGCATTTTCGTCTAAAAATGGATTGTAGACCTAATAAATGTACAGTAATGGACCTTCACCACTATTACACATTAGGCTGGACTAAACACCCAAAATCACCTTCAAAACGGATCCTAGCCCAATTTACCGTTAATATTAAAGGCTCCGTTCCGGAACCAAAAATAAGTTTTATTTTTTAAGAAGGCAATTTCAAGCTCAAAAATTATGGATTTATTGAAATCTAAAAATATGCAATATGGATCTTGTTTGGAAGATCTCGATAAGATCTTTTATACGATGCAAAAAAAAATTGAAAAATTATTTTTCACTTACTTTATTTTTGAGTTTGAAAATGTAGAATAAGCTACTTATTTTTTAAAAAAGTTTCTGGAACGGGCCTAAGAAAGAAAACAATTTATTGGTGAGACATCCATTCATTTAAAATAGGTTTCCTTTCTTATTATTAGTATTAAGAAAACAAATGAAAAAAGCAAAAAAAAGGATACAGCGCTCAGCTTTAAAATTCAAACGGCAACTTCCCCATTCTCATCACAGCCAAAAAAGTCAGTCCCCTCTCTCTCTCAATGGCGACGACGGGAAGGGTTCCCGGGCTTCCTAGGTCGTCCAACAATGGCGTCCCGTGCAAAACCGAGACCAGATTGGTGATCCTCGCAGCGAGTGCTTTAATTCCCTGGCAGCAAGGTCAAGATTGGAGAAAGTTGATTTCCGGGCAACTTTGGGGGTTTTCTCTTTTGAGGCAGGAGTTCTTGCTAAATGTGTGGATATGGGTCGGTAAAGTAATGATATACTCATATCTTATGTTTTCTCCCAAAACCCTAATCAACACCAGGCTTGGATCAAGACAAAGAACAGCGGAAGCGCGCAGACGAACCCTAATTACCAAACCCTACTGGCTTTCAAGCCTCGCCAGGTATTGCTCGCCGAGAGAAACACTAAGGTGACGACGATGAAGCAATGCAGCAACTGCGAAACCCTAGCCCTGAATCCTGATCAGAAGCCCTTCTTCTCTAATCGGTCCTCGGCTACCCCGATCGCAATGGCTTCTCCAGAGCTCTCAAACGCTTACTTTCCGAAGCTCAAATCGAGGTATCCTTGCCTCGTTACTTCATCTCCATATACATGCATGTAAAGACTGATTTACATATAAATTTGATGCTGCTCAGTTTGTGTATTTTTCAGGCCTCAGAGCAAGTTCAATAGTAGTCATTTTTGGTGCTGAACCCATAATTTGGAACCAGAGAATAGAACTTTGAGCTCCGATGCGGAGCCAAATTTTGGTTCAATATTTGTATGTAATAGTCAATAACCGTGCTCCAAACCCTAGCCCGACACCATTGTTTCATTCATGCTACCATTGACGCCATATGTGTTGGCGGCGTGCCGTTGCGAGGGCCGCGGATGCCTGGGTTGTAGCAATGACGGTGCGTTGTCGTTTCTACTCCGGTCAAACTAGCCATTCTGGGACATGTCTGTGGAGTCGGGCTTGGGTTCATCAGCTGAGGGCGGAAATATCAGAGGAACTCCCACCCATGGTGGACGCTACGTCCAGTACAATGTCTACGGTAACCTATGCTACGTCCTGTCGGCCGCGGTGCTTACGGTATCATTTGGTAAGGGCCTGTACTCGATTCCAGCTGTGTTGTAATTCTGTACTCGCATCTCTTGCTTCATGGAATTGAGGTTTTTGAGAACTTGAGATTTTATTTTTTGTTCTCAATAACAGGAAGTGATATTATGTAGTTTTGGTGAATAGTGGTGCGCGATATCCATGTGATGTTACAATGAATTAGAAACCAACGTGTCCTTTGGATCATGCTTCATCTGTTGTGGGTATTTGGTTTGTTTTCGTTCTCGATTGATCTGTCTATCGTGCTATCTTGCGTCAATTTAATGAAGCAAGTTTCATAGGGGTTAACTTTTTCTAGGGCTATATATATTGTAAAGGATTTGGTCAAGGCCTCAGTTCTGGGGTTTTGCTCCCTCCTACTTCTCAGCTTCGAAGCATATTAGGTGCTAGTGCTGCCAAATCTTGTGGGGCCAGCCATACGTGACTGTCTTGGTTTTAGTTGGGCCAAAACTAGCCATTCTCAATTGCATGTTAGCACAGACGACAATAAGGATACCAACCGAACTCTTTCTGTTAATTCTTACATCGGTTGTGCTAATGGGTAGACTGATCCAGAAGTTGTGCTGTTAATTCTTTCTCTTTATGTTTTCTCCGACATTGGTGTATATCTATTATGCCCTAAATGTTAATTGTAAAATAAGGGTATGCGTGTGTGCATAGGTGTATGCATATATGTATATGTAAGTGGGTTGGGAATATGCTTGATTGGATTATGGTTGATGTGTTTGGTGAACTATTATAATCTTTCTCTTTACTTGTATACAGTTTGTGTTGATTAGAGGAGGTTATAATGCAGCAATTAATAAACCAAGAAGTTGTTTGGATATATTTATGCCCATCTTGTGTTCGATGAAATGCTGGTTGATAGAATAGTATTTGATGAGGATAACCTGGCTTTATTGTGTGATATTTTACCTAGATAATGGACTTTAGGGCATGTAGAGAAATGTTAGAGAGATGTGAATTTTTAGTTATGCGGCTTATGCCACCATGTGTTGATAGATGTTGTTATCATAATCGGGCATTTTTTGGAAATATGTATCTTTCAAATTGATCAAGTAGATATGAATGTGTTCCATTGAATATTGAGTTGGGAGCTCTTTGATTATTGTTAAAATGTTAGTTTTGTTGTGAATGGTGTTTTGATAGTGAAAGTTAGCTGTTGATAGAAACAACGAATGTAAAGTGATAATGGGAATGATCGAAATGGTACACGATATGAAAATGAATATTAACATGGATTTGTGTTTCAGCGAAATGTCAGAATGAGTTTTTTTTTTTAAATATCAAGAAGGGTATATAACAAGTGAAATTCATAAGGTGTACATTTGGGGACTATGATGTGTTAATAGGGGTATAATAAAATATGTTCACACTGGGGCTAATTCAAAATTCCTTAGCCCTTATGAGTGAGTTCTTCTGTGGCGTTTTGATTTAGAATAGAATGGCTACAGGCCTACAGTAAGACACTTTATTTTTCATGAATAAAGATGAGAAATCTATCTTTTGGATACAATAACTCTGTAAATGGGGACCTACGTAGTTTTTCGAGTATCATGCTTAATTAATCTTATCCATATATTTAGCTTGCATCCTACGGGCTTTGGCTCATGTGTTGTAACCATCTCAAGACCAAAAGAGGATTCAAGGACTTAAGAGGAAGGATTTATGGTTGATGACTCCTTTTTGTAGTATTTTGATGTAAACATTCAACCTATATTCTTTTGTAAGGCGATAAGGTCAAACTTAGCACTTTACGTATGAAATTTGTAATCTTGAACTTGGGACTCATGGTATTTAGATGTTATGATCGAGCCATGTGTATTTGAACTTTTTTAATATTTTAAGCATTGATTATGTAATCTAAATTATGAAGCTTGGTGTATATGTTGAAACTTTGTAGACATGGTGTATGTTCAAATGTTTGAGATAAAGTAACATGGTTCATATATCATTCTCCCCCCCCCCCCCCCGTGAAGAACAGGCAATTCCAAACGATCGACAGTGCATTGTTGTTCCTTCTCCGGTCAGAAGACCTGTCCGCTTACTGCAAGCTCTTGAAGTGCTTCGTTGTTGTCTCCGACAATGCCCCTCTTCTCTCTTCGTTTTATCCCGACTGTCGTTCGTCCCAACACGAGGTCTCTCCTAATCCTCTCTATTTTTGGTTGTACACAATATGGCATGATTGGTTACGGGGTAATTGTTGCGGTGTTTAATTTTATTTTTTTAGATACTTTATTCCACTATTCTATGCACGATTTGGATAGAGATAGCAGGGTTGTATAGATCGGTAAAAATTACATATGGACATGACGAAAACATATGGAAAACACGGTATATCCCTGTGCATTGGCCTATGCGTTTCAAATGAAAGAGATGATCTTTGGCCCATTTACTTTCTGCACATGTTTCATGTTAAGCATCGAGAGAAAAAATGAAAATATTGAGGGTGTCATAGGTGAGGCAGATTCCGATATAGCATGTTTAGGATTTGATGTGAACAACATTGTTGTCCAGTTCACACGTTCATACAACTGGCTAGGTTGTGCTGTATTTATTTATTCTCTCTGAGTTGGTTTACTCATGATTTATCATTTTCTTTTTTTCTCTGTGTTTGCTTGAGCAAGGGTATGTTAAGAATATATATACTACCAAATTGTGCTGTAGGAGTGGCCCTCATTGAGTACTAGATAGGTATCTGTTTGACCTTGCATTTACGTGTAACCAAAGATGGGTCTAGCTTCGGTTTAAGAGTGAAGGTGCCTATAATTCTTTATCTGGATTCTGTCATTGTGGGAGGTGTCTAATTATCAGGAAACTAGTCATAGATACAGTTATGCACCTGGATATGTAGTTCTGCTAGTTTTGATGCATTCATTATCCCCCAGGTGACCAAACAACGGTTACACCCCTTCTTACTAAACTCTGCTTGATGACACGATCTATGACTAGGGAAAGAATTAGTCTACTGAAACTTTGCCCTCCATGTACGTTACTTGAAGTGGGCAAGGTCAGAACATTTCATCTAAGTCTTTTTTTATCCATAATCAAATAAGATAATTGATCCTGGCCCACCATACCTATCATGTATAGAATGCTTAGTCGGTATGCTGTAGTATTATGTGCATGAGATACACCAACAACTTCATATTGTTTGGGTTTGTTCCTTGTGTAAATGATTCACATTGACTTAGTGATCTGACTTCTTGGGTACTGCATTCGTCTTGTGTAGAAAATTGATGTAGAATTCTTGATTCCATTTGAAAGTATCTGTGATTTAACGTGGTAGGCACTGGAAGCGACAAAGCTGGTGTTAGATATAATTAGTAATAAAAGAACTGATGCATAGTTCTTAGAGAGGATGATGCTAGAGATTGAAGGGCGGGCCCAAACTAGCCATTCTCAATTGCATGTTAGCGCAGATGACGATAAGGATACCAACCAAACTCTTTATGTTAATTCTTACATCGGTTGTGCTAATGGGTCGACTGATCCAGAAGTTGTGCTGGTTAAAACACAAGAAACTGATCTTTTGGTGGAGTTGCTTGGGAAAATTTTATGACAGGTGGCCAATTTTTTTTAATATGTTCATATTCCTTTAATTTCTTTTCTCATCTCTCCTTAATCTAATAAAGTATACGCAACTCTTGGGTTTTTCTTATTGCATGATATACATACCTACGTGTATTATTCACATATTTTAATGAATTTATGTAAAGGAGCAAGTTGTCAGTCAACGTGTGTGGTGGGTTTGGAGGATTGGGTGGATCGAAATCGTTTACATGCTAAACTAACCAACTTGGCTGAGGCAGGTTAGGTTGGGTTCAATTTGGCGGCACCCAGTCTAGAAAATCTATTAAGCCTTTTAGGTTGTCTCGTATGTGGGTTGTGTGTCAGATAATTAGGTTTGGCCAATTTATTTCTGAAGTACGATTGGATTTTATTGCCACATAAAGCAGCAACAAAAAGGATGTAAAGTCATTTAAGTTACAATTTTGAGTCTTGTAATAAAAGTGATAATGTATTTCTTGCATGAATATGCTACATGATTTCTAATGGAATAACTTGTTCACAGGTTGACTGGCGGGTAAGTTCAATTTTTTAGCCCGTTGATGTTTGACAACCAATGTATCTACGTGCAGGTTGTTATTGGTGTACCCCAGTGCCATAGTGTAATCATGGAATCAAACCTCATTCAGTCAGGGTGGGTTTGGTTGAGGTGATGGGTTTGGGTTGGAAATGCCACCTCTAGTTAGCTATAGTAGTCTTAAAGTAGGCATGTAAAATATTGTAGCGGTAAAACATCTACATCTATGGTTTTGGGCCTTTAAATAAACAAGATCTTTAACTTCAACAAATGATTGAGATAAGAGCAATCCATGCCCAGTGGGCCATAAAGAAATTACAGAATGAAACAAGTCTCTAAAGCTGAGTGGCCTATGCAAATGTTGTCATTTATAAAGATTAACAATTGGATTTTTTCTTTGATATAGGTTGAAAGTGATGGAGGATCTGATATTTGGGGACTATATGGAAGTTGGCACAAACTTAAAGGTGATCCCTCAATGTGCTCCGAGGCTCATCTAAAGCAAGTTATGTTACGCCCTACCTTTTCTTTTTCCAAATAATATATTTTTTTTAAAATTCGGCATTTATAGTACGATCCTATTTAACTATTTTGTGCACATTAGAGGTATAATTGTCATTATTATGGATTGAAGGGTATAAGTCTAATTAATTTATGTAATTAGTGGTGTACCATAATTAATTACTTTAGGTAATCAATCGGCTAGAAGTAAGGGTTTTGTGAGTTATGAGTAGTTTTATAAAGTTACGCTTAAGGAGATATTCACATCATACTAGGGTTATATTTTGATAGAATATTGAAAAGGCTTTTTGAGAGAGAGCATCAACCATAGTCTTAGGGTTCTTTGGAGCCAATATTACATCACGGTTTTTGAACTCGTTCTTGATCTAGCGTCGGGGTACGTAATATTATTTTGGTTTGTTTCCTTTCTTTGGAGAAGTAACATTTTTAGAGGGGATCAAGTTATTGGGTTGCCTGTTTTGGTATTTAATTTACTTGGGAGAATATGTGATTTTGGTGGAGGATTGTTATGAGAGAGAGAGAGAGAGAGAGAGAGAGAGAGAGAGAGAGGGGGGGGGGGAGTGTTGGAGGTTTTGGTGATGTGTATGTATGCGTGGATGTACGGGGTGAGTTGGGGTAGTTTGCGTTTTTGACTTCTGCTTATGTATAGTATATACACAACGAATCTAGTTTTATTGTAGAGTATCAAGAGTCGGTGAAGCTTTGGTGGTTTTGGTGATGTGTGTGTATGTGTGGTTGTACGTGGTGTGTTGGGGTAGTGTGTGTTTGAGTTCTGCTTGTATATCGTATACACAAAGAATCTAGTTTTATTGTAGAGTATAAATCTAGTTTTGTTGGTTGAATATTTTTAAAAGGAACAAGAGGCTGTAGAACTTGGAAGTAGTTTTTGGTACGTGGATACTTGAGAGTTGAATTAGTTTTAAGGATAGTTAATTACTTTTAGGGTAGCGGTAAGTTGCTCTAGGTAATATTATATATGAAACAGTTAGTGATTCCATATGGTTCATTATGTACAGGTTAGTCTCTTGTTGCGTGTAAGTATTCCATGTCTATATGATCATCAATGATATGCCTACATTTTCTTTTTCCAAATAATTTTTATTTCTAAAAATTCGGCATTTATAGTACAATCATATTTAACTATTTTGTGCACATTAGAGGTATAATTGTCATTATTATGGATTTGAGGGTATAAGTCTAATTAATTATGTAATTAGTGGTGTACCATAATTGATTACCTCAGGTAATCAATTGGCTAGAAGTAAGGGTTTTGTGAGTTATGGGTAGTTTTATAAAGTTACTCTCACGGAGATATTCACTCCATACTAGGGTTATATTTTGATAGAATATTGAGAGGCTTTGGGAGAGAGAGCATCGGTCATAGTCTTAGGGTTCTTTGGAACCGATCTTACACCATGGTTTTTGAACTCATTCTCGATCTTCCGTCGGGTTACGTAATATTATTCTTGTTTGTTTCCTTACTTTGGAGCAGTAACATTTTTAGAGTAGATCAAGTTGTTGGGTTGCATGTTTTGGAATTTAATTTACTTTGGAAAATTTGTGATTTTGGTGTTGGATGAGAGAGAGAGAGAGAGAGAGAGAGAGAGAGAGAGAGAGAGAGAGAGAGAGGAGTGTTGGTGGTTTTGGAGACGTATTTATGTATGCGTGGCTGTAGGTGGTGAGTTGGGGTAGTGTCCGTCTTTGACTTCTACATGTATATAGTCTATGTAAAGAATCTAGTTTTATTGTAGATTATGAAATGACGGTGAAGTGTTGGTGGTTTTAGTGATTTGTGTGTATGTGTGACTCTACGTGGTGAGTTGGGTTAGTGTGTGTGTTTGACTTCTTGTTGTATATAGTATACACAAATAATCTAGTTTTATTGTAGAGTATAAATCTAGTGTTATTGGTTCAATGTTTTTTTAAAGGAACGTGAGGCTTTGGAACTTGTAAGTGGTTGGTACGTCCGTACGTGGTTCAAACTACTTGGAGATAAAGAGTTTTAGGTTGGTAGTTGACTAGGGACTTGAGAGTTGATTTAGTTTTAAGGATAGTTAATTACTTTTTTGGTAGCCCTAAGTTTCTCTTGGTAGTATTATTTTTGAAACAATCAGTGATTTCTTATGGCTAGTTATGTACAGGTTAGTCTCTTGTTGCTTGTTAGTATTCCATGTCTATATGATGATCATCAATGTTACGCCCAACGTTTTTTTTTTCCTAATAATTATTTTTGCTAAAAATTCGGCATTTATAGTACGGTCATATGTTAACTATTTTGTGTACATTAGAGGTATAATTGTCATTATTATTAATTTGAGGGTACAAGTCTAATTAATTTTTGTAATTTGTGGTGTACTATAATTAAGCACTTTAGGTAATCAATCGGCTAGAAGTAAGGGTTTTGTGAGTTATGGGTAGTTTTATAAAGTTACTCTCAAGGAAAAATTCACAAACATACTAGGGTTGTATTGTAATAGAATGTTGAGAGAAGGCTTTGCGAAAGAGAGCATCAGCATAGTCTTAGGGTTCTTTGGAGCCGATCTTACCCCACGATTTTCGAACTCCTTTCCGATCTTCCGTCGGGGTACGAATTTTATTCTTGTTTGTTTCCTTACTTTGGAGGTATAACATTTTTAGAGGGGATCAAGTTATTGGGTTGCATGATTTGGTATTTAATTTACTTGGGAGAATATGTGATTTGGTGGAGGATTGTTATGAGAGAGAGAGAGAGAGAGAGAGAGAGAGAGAGAGAGAGAGAGAGGAGTGTTGGTGGTTTTGGTGATGTGTATGTATGCGTGGCTGTACGTGGTGAGTTAGGGTAGTTTGGGTTTTTGACTTCTGCTTATGTATAGTATACACAATGAATCTTGTTTTATTGTAGAGTATTAAGAGACGGTGAAGCTTTGGTGGTTTTGGTGATGTGTGTGTATGTGTGGCTGTACGTGGTGTGTTGGGGTAGTGTGTGTGTTTTAGTTCTGCTTGTATATCGTTTGCACAAAGAATCTCGTTTTATTGTATAGTATAAATCTAGTTTTGTTGGTTGAATGTTTTTAAAAGGAACATGAGGCTTTGGAACTTGGAAGTGGTTTTTGGTACGTGGATACTTGAGAGTTGATTTAGTTTTAAGGATAGTTAATTACTTTTAGTGTAGTCGTAAGTTGCTCTAGGTAGTATTATATTTGAAACAATTAGTGATTTCATATGGTTCGTTATGTACGTGTTAGTCTCTTGTTGCGTGTAAGTATTCCATGTCTATATGATGATCATCAATGTTATGCTCACATTTTCTTTTTCCAAATAATTTTTATTTTTAAAAATTCGGCATTTATAGTATGATCCTATTTAACTATTTTGTGCACATTAGAGGTATAATTGTCAATGTTATGGATTTGAGGGTATAAGTCTAATTAATTTATGTTATTAGTGGTGTACCAAAATTAATTACTTTAGGTAATCAATCGGCTAGAAGTAAGGGTTTTGTGAGTTATGGGTAGTTTTATAAAGATACTCTCAATGAGATATTCACAACATGCTAGGTTTGTATTTTGATAGAATATTGAAAGGCTTTGGGTGAGAGAGCATCAGCCTTAGTCTTAGGGTTCTTTGGAGCTGACCTTACACGTCGATTTTCGAACTCGTTTCCGATATTTGGTCGGGGTTCGTATTATTATTTGTGTTTGTTTCATTACTTTGGAGGTATAACATTTTTAGAGGGGATCAAGCTATTGGATTGCATGTTTTGGTATTTAATTTTCTTGGGAGAATCTTTGATTTTGGTGGGGGTTGAGAGAGAGAGAGAGAGAGAGAGAGAGAGAGAGAGAGAGAGAGAGAGAGAGGAGTGTTGGTTGTTTTGGTGATGTGTTTGTATGCGTGGCTATACGTGGTGAGTTGGGGTAGTTTTGTGTTTTTGACCTTTTCTTATGTGTTGTATACACAATGAATCTAGTTTTATTGTAGAGTATTAAGAGACGGTGAAGCTTTGGTGGTTTTGGTGATGTGTGGTTGTACGTGGTGTGTTGGGGTAGTTTGTGTGTTTGAGTTCTGCTTGTATATCGTATACGCGAAGAATTTAGTTTTATTGTAGAGTATAAATTTAGTTTTGTTGGTTGAATGTTTTTAAAAGGAACATGAGGCTTTGGAACTTTAAAGTGGTTTTTGGTACGTGGATACTTGAGAGTTAATTTAGTTTTAAGGATAGTTAATTACTTTTAGGGTAGCTGTAAGTTGCTCTAGGTAGTATTATATTTGAAACATTTAGTTATTTCATGTGGTTCGTTATGTAAAGGTTAAGTCGCTTGTTGCGTGTAATTATTCCTTGTCTATATGATGATCATCAGTGTTTTGCCAACATTTTCTTTTTCCAAATAATTTTTATTTCTAAGAATTTGGCATTTATAGTATGATTATATTTAACTATTTTGTGCACATTAGAGGTATAATTGTCATTATTATGGATTTAATTAATTTAAGTAATTAGTGGTTTACCTTAATTAATTACTTTAGGTAATCAATCGGCTAGAAGTAAGGGTTTTGTGAGTTATGGGTAGTTTTGTAAAGTTAGTCTTAAAGAGATATTTACACCATACTTGGGTTATATTTTGATAGAATATTGAAAGGCTTTGGGGGGAGTGAGCATCTGTCTTAGTCTTAGGTTTCTTTTGAACCAATCTTACACCACGGTTTTTGAATTCGCTCTCGATCTTCCGTCGAGTTACTTAATGTTACTCTTGTTTGTTTCCTTACTTTGGAATAGTAACATTTTTAGAGGGGATCAAGTTATTGGGTTACATGTTTTGGTATTTAATTTACCTAGGAAAATTTTGATTTTGGGTTTTGGATGGTAATGAATGTGTGTGCGAGAGAGAGAGAGAGAGAGAGAGAGAGAGAGAGAGAGAGAGAGAGATTTGGTTTTTTTTTTGTGTGTGGTGTGTGTATGCGTGGCTGTAGGTGGTGAGTTGGGGTGGTGTGCATTTTTGACTTCTACTTGTGTATAGTATACACACAATATAGTTTTGTTGTAGATTATGAAGAGACGGTGAAGTGTTGGTTGTTTTAGTGATGTGTGTGTGTGTGGCTATACGTGGTGAGTTGGGGTATTGTGTGTTTTTGACCTTTGCTCGTATATATAGTATACAAAAAGAATCTAGTTATATTGTATATTTTAAATCTAGTATACAAAAAGAATCTATTGTTTTTGGTACAAAAAGGAACATGAGGCTTTGGAACTTGGAAGTGGTTGATACATGGATCAAACTACTTGGAGATAAGAGTTTTTGGTTTGGTAGTTGACTAGGGACTAGGGACTTGAGAGTTGATTTTGTTTTAAGGATAGTTAATTACTTTTAGGATAGCCCTAAGTTGCTATAGGTAGTATTATGTTTGAAACAATTAATGATTTCATATGGTTCGTTATGTACAGGTTAGTCTCTTGTTGCGTGTCAGTATTCCATGTCTATATGATGATCATTAATGATACGCCTTACCTTTTCTTTTTCCTAATAATTATTTATTCTAAAAATTCGGCATTTATATTACGGTCCTATGGAACTATTTTGTTCACATTAGAGGTATTATTTTCATTATTATGAATTTGAGGGTATAAGTTTAATTAATTTTAGTAATTAGTGGTTTTCTATAATTAACTACTTTAGGTAATCAATCGGCTAGAAGTAAGGGTTTTGTGAGTTGTGGGTATTTTAATAAAGTTGCTCTCAAGGAAATATTAACAATCATACTGGGGTTATATTGTGATAGAATGTTGAGAGGAGGCTTTACGAGAAAGAGCATCAGCCATAGTCTTAGGGTTCTTTGGTGCTGTTCTTACAACACGATTTTCGAACTCGTTCTTGATATTCTGTTGGAGTGCATAATATTATTCTTGTTTGTTTCCTAACTTTGTAGGAGTAACATTTTTTGAGGGGATCAAGTTATTGGGTTGTATGTTTTGGTATTTAATTTACTTGGGAGAATCTGTTCTTTTGGTGGAGGATGGTTATGAGAGAGAGAGAGAGAGAGAGAGAGAGAGAGAGAGAGGAGTGTTGGTGGTTTTGGTGATGTGTATGTATGCGTGGCTGTACATGGTGAGTTAGGGTAGTGTTGGATGTTTTTAAAAGAAACATGAGGCTTTGGAACTTGGAAGTGGTTTTTGGTACGTGGGTTCTTGAGAGTTGATTTAGTTTTAAGGATAATTAATTACTTTTACGGTAGCCCTAAGTTGCTCTAGGTAGTATTGTATTTGAAATAGTTAGTTATTTCATATGATTTCTTATGTATAAGTTAGTCTCTTGTTGCGTATCAGTATTCCATGTCTACATGATAATCATCAATGTCACAATCTACCTTTTCTTTTTCCAAATAATTAATTTTTCTAAAAATTTGGCATTTATAATACGATCATATTTAACTATTTTGTACACATTCGAGGTATAATTGTCATTATTATGGCTTTGAGGGTATAAGTCTATTTAATTTATGTAGATAGTGTTGTGCAAAAATTAATTACTTTGTGTAATCAATCGGCTAGAAGTAAGGGTTTTGTGAGTTTTGGGTAGTTTTATAAGGTTACTCTCAAGGAGATATTCACAACTTATGAGGGTTATAATTTGATAGGATATTGAGAGGCTCTGGGAGAGAGAGCACCAGCCATTGTCTTAGGGTTCTTTGGAGCAGACCTTACATAACGATTTTTAAATTTGTTCCCGATCTTTCATTGGGGAACGTAATAATATTCTTGTTTGTTTCCTTGCTTTGGAGATATAACAATTTTAGAGGGGATCAAGTTATTGGGTTGCATGTTTTATTTTTTAATTTATTTCGGAGAATCTGTGATTTTGGTGGAGGATGGTAGAGAGAGAGAGAGAGAGAGAGAGGAGTGTTGGTGGTTTTGGTGATTTGTATATATGCGTGGCTGTACGTGGTGAGTTGGGGTAGTTTGCGTTTTTGACTTCTGCTTATGTATAGTATACACAATGAATCTAGTTTTATTGTAGAGTAGTAAGAGACGGTGAAGCTTTGGTGGTTTTGGTGATGTGTGTGTATGTGTGGCTGTACGTGGTGTGTTGGGGTAGTGTGTGTGTTTTAGTTCTGCTTGGATCTCGTCTACACAAAGAATCTCGTTTTATTGTATAGTATAAATCTAGTTTTGTTGGTTGAATGTTTTTAAAAGGAACATGAGGCTTTGGAACTTGGAAGTGGTTTTTGGTACGTGGATACTTGAGAGTTGATTTAGTTTTAAGGGTAGTTAATTACTGTTAGTGTAGTCGTAAGTTGCTTTAGGTTGTATTAGATTTGAAACAATTAGTGATTTCATATGGTTCGTTATGTACATGTTAGTCTCTTGTTGCGTGTAAGTATTCCACGCATAGTTGTCAAATCGTGAACCGAATCGAGAATCGAAAAGGCCTAGTAGCAAATTGAATCAAAACGTGAATCACTTCGATTCGGTCATGATTTTTAAAATGCATGCAAAATGTATATTTCATGTTTGAATCAATAAAGATAGTGTTTCAAAAGATAAATAGATGATCACGTGGTCTAAATAGGCAAGACACTTGCTTTTATCGCAAGAGATGTGGGTCCGAATCCCTCCGTGGTCTATATTTCTACATAAATGGTAATAAAAAGTTCAAAAACCAATATAGTTATGCCATACATGCAATTATAATCAACACAAGATCCACAAGTTTCAAGATTTCAATTACCTAATAGCATAACGTAAGCCCTAGCAAATAATGATAGTACTTGCAAGTTGCATCAAAAAAGAACATTCAAAGTTTCAAACACAATTTAACTAGTAAATAAGTTTTAAGATAGTTTTGATTGATCATTCCTCAATCATCTTCAAGGTCAAGTTCCTCCACATCATTATCATCATCATCCGCCATAGTCGCTTCATCAAACTCTTCTTCCTCTTCTTCTCCCTCGAGTTCAATGACTTCATTGTCATCAAGCACTTCAATTTCATCTTCATCATCCAACTCACTTGCTTTCTTTTTTCCTTTTTTTTTGGCCATAAGCATTCAAGTTCCTTGGCCCTACATTCAAAGTAGTTCTTTAAGTAAAATTGTACTCATTTAAACTAGAAGTTCATAATAATATAATAGAGATCTTAATTATACACCTCTTTCTCTTTTTCCCAACCTTTCCATCATCTATAAAGCACTCTTCAATGTCCATCCATGAATGATCTACGGGTAGTACTGGACCTTCTTTTTCAGTGATCCATTCGTCGTTGGACTCCATATCAGATAAACAAATTGGATCATATGTATCACCCCCCTCTTGCCTTTTCTCTTGCCTTAACTCAAGTTGAATGTTGTATTTTACAAACACCAATGCATTCATCCTTTGAGTTTCCAAACGGTTCCTCCTTTTTGAGTGTACAATATCAAATATGCTCCAATTTCTTTCACGTCCAGTTGCACTACAAGTGCCGCTTAGCACTCTTATTGCTAGCCTTTGGAGCTCCTTGCACTCTTCTCCAAAACTCTCCCACCATAATGCTATGATATATTTTCATTAAAAATAACTTATTAGAGTACAATTCATAATCATTTGAAATGAAAATATAGATGTAACTTGTAAGTAAGTAACTCAATAAGTATTAAAACTTTAAAATTTATCGGGTTGCTTCTTATCTCTTGTCAACTTGGCCATGTCCATACCAAACATACCCTCGGCATTTTTGAACTTCTCTAGTTGCTCGTCAATGATAATCCTTGTGTCCATATATCCGGGTACATCTTCTCAATGATGGTGTACAAGCCCTTTCTAACTTCTCTATCAACTATAAATGTTTCACTATATTGAAACCTATAATAACGACCAAACCAACAAGCGAGAACTCTTCAATAAAAAAGCAAAAACATACATGAAACAAAAGTAAAAATGAATAACTTACTGTAGGGGGATGAAAATAATTGGTTCTTCTGATCAACTGGATTGCAACGGCTTATTCGTGCTTCTTCACCGGAACCCTAACTCAACGTCTGAACCCTAATCTGCAAAATAGACAGGGGGGTGAGTGCACCTTTGCCTCTCATGGCAAAGGCCCTCCGATGCCTTTGTTAGTATCACGTACTAGAAATTTTACCCTAATTCTCAGTAGGAAAGCAATCAGAATGCAATGTATTGCGTACTTTTTACCCCTAGGTTTTCCTCTTATTTATAGATTCACGTATGCTTGCTGTCCAAGCATCTGTGTTGCCTTAGGATTCCTAACTCGTATAGGAATCCCAAGATATCAAGGATTCTCGTTTCCTTTATCAGTTCATTACTTTAATCCTTGTAGGACTCTTTTCCATAACAAGCCGAACATCCCATACTCGTTGGGTATCTTTATCAGATCCTATATTCTCGGGATCTTATTCCTAAACGGAATACTATTTGTTTCTGGACTCTTACAGAATGTTCTGTATGCTCCAATACTTGACTGAAGTTCTTTATTTTGTTCGGCCATCTCGTTGCCGAACAGACGGCTTGGACCATTGACTTCTTATGTCATTGGTCCATCTTGTCGAACATTTGTTTAACATGATGACTGTCCTGCCTATATTCAAACTATGGTCCCACATACCATTTGCATTGCTTTTTAACCCGTGATCCCTCGTATCACGTGCGTGGTTCTTTTGCTTCATCTGTTCGGCTGTTTATAACCGAACAGTTTGCTTTGGACCATCTACTTCACATGTAACTTGGCCCTTAGTTTGCCGAACAAACAGCATGGATCAATGACTTCTCATATCATTGGTCCATATTCCATTTCACTATATTGCCCGGCGGTAAGTCTTGTCATACTTACCACGTGCTCCCGAATATCACGTGTTCGGCAACTAAATGTATGTGTTCGGGAATACCTCCCTACAATTGCTCCCCAGCTTCATCTATTTACCACTGTTCGGGGGCAATATATGATGCTTAGAAACAGAATTTAATTTAGACCAGACTCTTCTGATTCCGTGCAGTCATAAATTCAATATTTCATTGATGCTTGTTTGGCGCCTCTGTCATTATACCATCTCGAGGTAATGACTCCACGTGGCGCATGTCGTACGCATTTCATTAAATGTGAACTGACGCTTTATCCAAACGACGTCAATACGTCGTTAGTTGAAACCTTCTACCCCGTTACTTTTCCCGTAACGGCGTATGAGGAGACGTTTCGTCTCCGTTTCTCTCCCTTAAACCCAAAAAAGGGTTTCATTTTGGGTTTCTTACCCAAAACACTCAAACTTTCAGTCTTTCCCTCTAAGCTTTCTGCCATCGCCGCCATCTGCAAATTCGATTGCATCCCAGGAAATCGTCACGGTACCTTTGTAAGATTCTCGTTCTAACTCCATTTCTTCTGCTTAGGTTTCCATCTGAAATCTCTTTTCTTAGATCTGTGGGTTATTTTTAGGGTTTTAGTTCGTACCCATTTCCAAGTTTTCTTCTTTCCTGAGTGTACCCATGGCGGATGATAGTGAGAATCCCTTGAGACCCAGTAAATTTAGGAAATTATGTGAATCCCCAACTGCTATGGCAGCATTTAGAACTGAATACAACGTTCCAGAGAACGTGGGACTCGAACTCGCCCCTTTAGGTGCAGACAGGGATGGCGGTTCATGGGATAGGATGTGGATCCCGATTGTAGCCATTGTTGAAGGCGGGGTCCGATTTCCCCTCCACCTATTACTCCGCCAGATCCTAAACTGGTATCGTCTTACCCCCATGCAAGTATCGACAAACGTATTTAGGTTGATAATGGATGTAGTAGCTTTGAATAGGATTCTGGGGACCCAGTTAGGAATTTGGGATATTCAGTGGTGGTACAGTATTGTACTAAATCCTGATTATAACACCTATTACTTCAAAGTTAGAAGGGCCGACAAGCGTCTCGTGCTAAACCTGCCAGACTCTGCTCGGGATCACGAAATCGATTTCCTTTACGTCACTGGAGCCTTTGAGCCACTAGGAGAGGACGGCCAAGTGATAGGCCTTCACTGCCCCCACATATGGGGATACCCACGTATGCTCCTCATATTTTGATCTTTGCAATTGTATTTATTCCTTTCTCGTAGCTTTTCTATATATCTAATTATGCTGCTTCAATTTCGACCTTGCAGCTGAAAACGCAAACAAGCGTCCTAGACGGGAGCCTAGCTACGTCCGAACAGAGGACATCAACAAAATTCTTAAATATAAAGGCGAACCTGGTACTCCTACAGCTGGTCGGGGTCGAAACGCCGAAGTGCTGCTAGGATACGACCCGTTGTACAAAGGAGTTATAGACAGGAGGCTCGCCCAACCAAGCACCAGTACTGCTTCCACCTCCACTGCTCCTTAACCACGCATTTCAAGGCTACAGGCTAGTGTCACTCTTGCCGGTCAACCAGGCGAAATTGCAATTCCTGACGGTATACCTCAAACACGTGTGGTACTCAGAAGATCTGGTCGTAGGCAAATTACTGCCGAACAACAACCCGTTCCTCTCCAAATTACCAGTCAGTCTTCCTCATCCGGATACTCTCGATCACCTCCAACCCCAGGTACGATGACGCGCCAACCAATTAACCTCAGCTCTTTACTCACTGTCTCCTCACGGGGACGAGGTGCTACCAATAGGGTAGCATCAACTGGCGCCCCTCCCCCGCATTCACGTCGCAATAGGGGGGGATCTGCAAGATCTTCATCTTCTCCTCGGGAAGATAGTCCTGTTGAGGCTACCGATGCTCATCGGGACAAACGTCCCAGGAGCGAAGAAACTGGAGACCCTCTTAACCAAACTACTACTGTAGTCCAACAACCCCCTTCTTCGAGTACTCTAGTGTTTCCTGAAAGCTGGACCCCTAATCTCATGAGGGGTGATCGGCCTGTTCATATTGGGGACAGTGCCAGCTCTTCGGAAACAGCACTCGCCCTTGCCCAAGGTCTATTGCTTCCTGTAGACATGCAGAAGGAATCTGAGGCTACACCTGATCGGCTTGTCTCCACTGGACTCATCAGTGGTATCAAGGTAATGTGACTTAATCTTTTCATATAAGTCTTTATGTATATTTCGTATACCACATATCATTTACTGCTACGCCTGTCACTTACCACTCGGTGTTTTTGCCAGTTCATTCAAAAAATGGTAACCCTGGGGCAAAAGTACCAAGAAGCTGAGGCCGAACAGATCAGATTGCTAAATGACAACACTCGACTTCTTCGGACAGTTGCTCGTCTAGAAAGAGAAAGAGACAAAGCCAAGGCGGATTTTAATGGTGCTAACGGCAAGCTGCAAATTGCCGAAGAGAGCCTAAACCAGGCTTTATCTGAAATCGACAGCACCAAGAAAGCATCTTATGATGACGGCTACCAGAATGGCTATGATGCCACAACAGCTAGTTATGTGGAACAGATGTCAGCTATACAGGACCAGATCTGGATTGCCAGCTGGGAAGCCTGTCTGACAAAACTAGGGGTTGCAGAGGATTCACCCTTCTGGGTTGACAACGAGCTGCCTAGCACCCGTGCTCAGAACATTGAAGACATTCAAGAGCCAGCAGGACATCCAGAGGAAGACTTTGAACAGCAAATTGAAGAATTTGCCAATGCTAAGGAAGATACTCCCACGGATGTGCACCCTACTGAAACTCCTGCTCGGGATGTATCCATTGAGCCCATTAACTTGGAAGAGAATGTAATCGAAGATGGTGCTGATATTGAGATCAACACTAATACTTCAGAGGTCCAAAATGTGGATTGAGTTGGTAAGGATTTAAACTGTTTGAATTTGATTGCCAGTCCTGCGTGACTATGAACATATTTTGGCCCTGTGAGGCACCAGTACTATCAATATGTTATTAACACAGGTATTCGGCCATTCGTGGCATAACCTTTTATGTTTTGTTCGGCTACCCTCGTATTTGCATTTGTTCAGATGCAAATAGTTTAATCGTAAGTATTTCGTACTCTAGCAGATCCTACAGATCTTACAAACATGACTTCGTTGTACTGAATCTAAGTTTCACGTATTTAGAAACATTTGTTTCTCAGTTTTCCGTACTGTTTGCAAGTGTAGTACATACAAGTGTATTCATACTTGTATTTGTCTTCAAATCTTGCAAGTATTTTCGTACAAACACTTGTAAGGTTCATATAATCATATAGGTGTTCATTTAAGTTTCACATACTTAAGAATAGATATTTATAAGTTTCACGTACTTAATGTTTTTAAGTTTCTCGTACTTGAACAAATGTGGCTAACATATACTCGTTATGTTTTCAAGCCATGCTAATAAACGTTTACAAGAGTCTCGTACTTGCATTCGTTAAGTTTCACGTACTCACACAACAACTTCTAAGTATCACGTACTTAGAACTACTCGTGTATTAGACGTATTCACACAAAAACGCCTAAGTATCACGTACTTAAAGTTTTGAAAATCTTACAAGTGTTTCATACTTGTGTTTCAGTTTCACGTACTGAACTGTATACCCTGCTCCCCAATACGAATGAGGGAAACTAAACTCGTAGTTCGTATTAAAAACAAATACCACAACAGTTATACTAAGAAAGCGATTTTATTCATAATCTGCAAAACTCAAGAGGGTGTTATTCGTACCCCTTGCAACTAAAAATAATCAAAACTAGGACAAGGGAATTATATTCGTAATTCCCACACAATCACGTAGTGCAAATCTAAGACAGACTTTAATACTTCTAAACAAAGAACTTTCGTAGATTATGAACATTCCAAGGCCTTGGAATTGGATCACGGTCCAAATCTGCCAATCGATAGGCTCCTATGCCTACAATCTCAGTTACTCTATACGGGCCTTCCCAGTTGGCCCCCAGCTTGCCTTCGTTAGCCACCTTGGTGTTGCCGAGCACTTTTCGTAGCACGAGGTCCCCAACACCAAATTCTCGAGGATGAACATGCTTGTTGTAGCTTTTCATCAGCTGTTCTTGATAAGAAGCAAGATGTACCAAGGCGTTTTCTCTCCTCTCCTCGGCGAGGTCAAGCTCGATTTGAAGGGCCCTGTCATTGCCTCCACTTTCAACCAAAACGGTCTTGTTGGTCGGCAAACCCACCTCAAAGGGTATGACAGCCTCTGTTCCATAGGCCAATGAATAGGGGGTCTCTCCCGTAGACCTCCTAGGCGTTGTTCGGTGAGCCCACAGAACTAATGGTAACTCGTCAGGCCACTTACCCTTTGCTTTGTCAAGTCTTTTCTTGATTCCATCAAGGATAGTTTTATTAGACGCCTCTGCTTGCCCATTACTCTGAGGGTAGGCTGGGGTGGAATAATAATTTCTTATTCCATACTGGGCATAAAAAGTCTTGAATTTCTTCTAAAATTGGGATCCATTGTTTGTGATCAATGAATAAGGGACCCCAAAGCGAGTGATGATGCTTTTCCACACGAACCTTTCTATCATAGGTTCAGTGATTTTGGCCAGTGTTTCTGCCTCAATCCACTTTGTAAAATAGTCAGTTGCTACAAGCAGGAATTTTCGATTCCCAGTTGCTTTGTGCAATGGACCCACGATATCCATCCCCCATTGAGCAAAAGGCCAGGGACTTGTCAAAGGCACCAGATCTTCGGCGGGTGTTCGAATCATTGGTGAGAATTTTTGACACTTCTCACAAATCTTCACATACACCTTTGCATCTTCTTGCATATGTGGCCACCGGTATCCTTGAGTAATTGCTCTGTGGGCAATTGATCTGCCTCCAGCATGGCTCCCACATGTTCCCTCGTGGATTTCATGAAGGAACTTTTGTACCATCTCAGGATGTACACATAGTAAATATGGGCCTGTAAAGGATTTCCTGTATAACTTACCCTCTGGAGACAGCCAAAACCTAGCAGATTTGACCCTTATTTTGTGGGCCTCCTTTTTGTCAGATGGTAGTATCTCGTCTCGTAAGAACTCCATGATTGGGTCCATCCAACTTGGTCCTTGGTTCACATCCAAGACTAAGTCTTCACTCCTCCCAATGCTCGGCTTATTCAGATATTCGACTGACACCTTTCTTTTGAACTCGATTGGTACAGCTGCAGCCAACCAAGCTAAAGAATCTGCATGAGCATTCTGTCCAGAACTAATTTGCTCGATATATACCCTCTCGAAGGTATCAAGCAAGTCCTTGGCTACCTGCACGTAAGCCAACATCTTTTCATTTCGAGTTTCATACTCGCCGGACAGCTGATTTACCACAAGCTGGGAATCACAATACACCCTAACCTGTTCTGCTTTAAGGGTTTTTGCACTCCTCAATCCAGCCAGGAGTGCCTCATATTCAGCTACATTATTCGTTGCACTGAATCCAAGCCGAACAGATAGTTCAATCAGAACTCCTTGAGGAGGAAACAGGACTACCCCAATTCCTGAACCAGTATTACATGCTGATCCGTCCACGAATAGCTTCCACTCCGTGGGATCTTGTTCGGCTGAAGGTTGATCCTTCATGGATGATGTCTCAGTCACCTGTTCCTTTCTCGTAGGAGGTAGGGGAGCCACAGTGGGTGAAAATTCTGTCACAAAATCAGCCAACACTTGGCCTTTGATTGCTGTGCGTGGTTGATATTCGAGATCGTACTGGCTTAACTCCACGGACCATGTCGAGATCCTTCCCGAAAAGTCTGCCTTTCGTAGCAACAATTTTAATGGAAACTCAGTATAAACTACAACCTTATGGCTTTGGAAGTAGTGTGGCAATTTCCTCGTGGCTGTTCTAAGTGTCAGGACAAGTTTTTCTAAAGGCAGATATCTCGTTTCTGCATCCAACAATGTCTTGCTAACATAATAAATTGGGATTTGTTCGATCCCCAAATCCCTCAACAGGACTGCACTTACTGCATGCTCGGAAACAGCTAAGTACAGAATTAAAGACTCACCTGGCTGTGGAGTTGACAACAGTGGGGGCTCGGCCAGGTACTTCTTCAGGTCTTGGAAAGCTTGCTCACATTCTGCTCCCCATTCAAATCCCTCCCTCTTTTTCAATAGCTGAAAAAAGGGTCTGCACTTGTCGCTTGACCTGCTGATGAATCTGTTAAGTGCCGCTGCCATTCCAGTCAGCCTCTGGACTTCCTTGGTAGTTTTGGGACTCTGTAGTCTCTGTAAGGCATCAATCTGATCGGGATTTGCCTCTATCCCTCTCATAGTTACCAAATGGCCCAGGAACTTTCCTGAACCAACTCCAAACGCACACTTCGAGGCGTTGAGTTTTAGTTTATACTTCCTCAGGATTTCGAACACTTCTTTTAAGTCAGTAATATGCCCTCCTTTTTCTCGACTCTTTACCACCATATCATATATGTAAACTTCCAAAGTCTTCCCAATGAGCTTCTTGAACATAATGGTTGCAAGTCTTTGGTACGTAGCCCCAGCATTCTTCAGCCCAAACGGCATGACACTGTAGCAGTATAACCCTCGTGGTGTGATGAACGAAGTCTTCTCTTGATCAGGTTCAAACATAGCAATCTGATGATATCCTCGATATGCATCGAGAAAACTCATTCGTTCGTAACCAGAGGTTGCATCGACCAATTGGTCAATCCTGGGCAAAGGAAAACTGTCCTTAGGACACGCTTTGTTTAGGTCTGTGAAGTCCACACAGACACGCCACTTCCCATTCTTCTTCTTTACCACAACAGTGTTGGATAACCACTCTGGGTAATAGACTTCACGTATTGCCTTGGCCTCCAGTAAACGATCGACCTCCTCAATCACTGCATCTACATGCTGCACGGCTGCCCTTCGTTTTTTCTGAATGATCGGTTTGTGCCGAGGGTCAATGTTTAAATGGTGACAGATCACATCTGCATCCACCCCGGGCATTTCCTCTGGCACCCATGCAAAAACATCAATATACTTTTTTAGAAATCTTATTGATTCAGCCTTTTCGTCTGCTGGTAATGATTCCCCAATTAAAAAATATCTTTCAGGATCAGTCTCGTTGATCTGAATCTTATCCAGGCCTTCAACTACCTTTTCAGCCGGGCTTCTTCCAACATCCTCGATGGTTGGGTGATCTGGCACTTCTAATGTATGAACATGGTGGACCTTTGGGGCTGTTTTGATGATGGAAATCAAACATTGCTGTGCCACCTTCTAGTTGCCTTTAAGGACTTCAATCCCATTTGATCCTGGGAATTTCACCATTAGGTGATAAGTGGAGGAGACTGCTCTCATCTTGTGCAACCATGTCCTCCCTATAATTGCGTTATAGGAAGAAGGGACATCGACCACTAAAAAGTCTGTTCTCAACACTATTGATCCATCCCGAACAGGTAACGTTACCTTTCCAAGGGGCCAGACTGCTCCTGCACCGAACCCAATAAGAGGTGTTGTAGAATGTTCTAAGTCTGATTGGGCCAGGCCCAGCTTCTTGAATGCATCATAGTACAATACCTCTGTTCAACTCCCCGAGTCCACTAGAATTCTTTCGATGTCATATTCCCCAACTCGTAGGGTTACGACCAATGCATCGTTGTGGGGTATTTGGACCTCCCCCAAGTCATCATCACTGAATGCCAAGCTCTCATTGCATACATCAGTCTCTCGCCCTCTCTTGTTTCCCAATCGCATCACGTGCTGATCGTGTTTGACCTGTCTTTGCAACAGCCTCACCTCACTCCTCGTATAAGGTGCAGCCAACCCATGTATCATATGGATCACGCCTTTAGGGTTTTGCTCGTAACCCAGCTCCATAGCCTTCCCTTTCTCCTTAGGGTCCTCCTGGATAAACTCCTTGAGATAGCCCCGAGAGACCAAATCATCAAGGTGCCTCTTGTATATCTCATAGTCCTCAGTCATATGGCCTCAATCTTTGTGATAACTGCAGTGCTGATTCGTAGCACGTTTTGGATCTTTGTCTCCGCCTAGACTTGGGGGCCATTTAAAATATGGCTGATTCTTTATTCGATAAAGAATCCTGTAAATTGGCTCCTTCCAAACCGTAGTGATAGAAAAGAAGGACTTGGGGTCAGGAGCTTGCTTGTCCTTGTATGGCTCTTTCTTAGCCTGCCCGTACTCCCTTCTGTCTTTGTAAGTCTTGGGCTCTGGCTTATCCACTTTTTTGGCAGGTGCCTTCGGCTGTTCGGCAACTGTCCTGCCATCCTCACGGAGTATGTCATCCTCCATTCTGGCGTGTTGCTCTATCCGTTCCATCAATTTAGCCAAGGTGGCTACCGGATGTTTATTTAATGAACGGCGCAGCTCTCCCCGAACAGGCAAACCAGTTTTGAACGTAGCAATTGCATACTCTTCACTGCAACTTTCAATCTCGTTGAAGGTTTCCCAGTACTTCTTTGCATAATCCCTGATCTGCTCATTCTCCTCCTGCTTCATGGTGGAGAGACTCTCAAAAGTCTTTGGGACTTTTCTGCTTGTTAAGAGCCGAGCAGTGAATTCCTCGGCCAACTGCCTCCATCCTCGTATGGATCGTGGGGCCAACTTATGAAATCAGGATAAAACCACCTTACCAAGACTGGAGGGAAACATCTTGCACAAGATGGAATCATCCCCTTCATGCATAAACATGGCCTGTTGATAATGCTGTATGTGAGCCACGGGATCCGTATTTGTCTCATAAAGTACGAACGCACCGTGCTTCACTCTGCTCGGCAATCTCGCTTCTTGTAGCCTTTTTGTAAAGGGGGAGGCTGCAATATTACTCAGGGCCTTGCGTGCTGCTTCTCGTGTAGTTACTGTCCCATCCTTTTGCTCCTTTGACTTGTGGGCCGAAGCCTTGACCCAATCAGCATCAGGTCTCTCGTACCTGTCTCGATGATGCTTTCTCGTGTCCTCTTCCTCGGGGGTAGAACTTCGGTCTCTGCTCCTCCTTTTTCGTGAAGAAGTCCTTCTCTCTGGTGTTCGACTTCTACTTCTTCTTCCCCTTTTTCGTGGAGAAGCCTCATGACGCCCTATAACAGGACTTCTGCTCCCCCTTCTACGTGAATGAGTCTGTTTATGAACCACCAAAGCCCGTCCGTCTCTCTGGGAATTCCTTCGAAAGAGTCCAGAATCTTCTGGGTGCTCTTGTACCCTCTGCAGCTCCCGTATCTCGTACTCTCGTTTTCTTATTAAATGAGCATACTCCTCGATTTCTCTTCTTTTTTTATCAAGGACGTCATCATCGTTGTGTATACTCTTTGAACGAGTAACTGACTCCTCTCTTCGATGAGACTTACTCCTTCTGGTGGAACCAGTAGCAGTCTTGTCTCCTTTTTCTTTGGAGTTATCTCTGTCATGTCTACCAGTGGGCTTTCTCGGAGCGCCTGGTGGGGATTTATCCCTTCTCCCACCCAACTGGTCCTTTGGACTGAACGGAGTGACTGGATTTTCTTCTGTCATGATTACTTTCTCAGAAAAGTTTGTTCTTTTCCCACAGACGGCGCCAATTGTAGGGGGATGAAAACAATTGGTTCTTCTGATCAACTGGATTGCAACGGCTTATTCGTGCTTCTTCACCGGAACCCTAACTCAACGTCTGAACCCTAATCTGCAAAATAGACAGGGGGGTGAGTGCACCTTTGCCTCTCATGGCAAAGGCCCTCCGATGCCTTTGTTAGTATCACGTACTAGAAATTTTACCCTAATTCTCAGTAGGAAAGCAATCAGAATGCAATGTATTGCGTACTTTTTACCCCTAGGTTTTCCTCTTATTTATAGATTCACGTATGCTTGCTGTCCAAGCATCTGTGTTGCCCTAGGATTCCTAACTCGTATAGGAATCCCAAGATATCAAGGATTCTCGTTTCCTTTATCAGTTCATTACTTCAATCCTTGTAGGACTCTTTTCCATAACAAGCCGAACATCCCATACTCGTTGGGTATCTTTATCAGATCCTATATTCTCGGGATCTTATTCCTAAACGGAATACTATTTGTTTCTGGACTCTTACAGAATGTTCTGTATGCTCCAATACTTGACTGAAGTTCTTTATTTTGTTCGGCCATCTCGTTGCCGAACAGACGGCTTGGACCATTGACTTCTTATGTCATTGGTCCATCTTGTCGAACATTTGTTTAACATGATGACTGTCCTGCCTATATTCAAACTATGGTCCCACATACCATTTGCATTGCTTTTTAACCCGTGATCCCTCGTATCACGTGCGTGGTTCTTTTGCTTCATCTGTTCGGCTGTTTATAACCGAACAGTCTGCTTTGGACCATCTACTTCACATGTAACTTGGCCCTTAGTTTGCCGAACAAACAGCATGGATCAATGACTTCTTATATCATTGGTCCATATTGCTGTTCACTATATTGCCCGGCGGTAAGTCCTGTCATACTTACCACGTGCTCCCGAATATCACGTGTTCGGCAACTAAATGTATGTGTTCGGGAATACCTCCCTACAATTGCTTGGGATTGAGGTAGTAAGCCGCCGCATGAAGGGGTCTATGGAGTTGATAATCCCATCTCGTATCAATGACATTCCATATTTTCTCATACTTTTTCTTTTGTTCCCTGTTTTTGGCGATTTGTTCTTTCGCCCTATCCATAGCCTCATAAATGTACCCCATGGCCGGCTTGGAATCACCGTCCACAAGCCTCAATACTTTAACCAAAGGCAAAACACACTTCATGCAAAATTTGATTCCTTTCCAAAATCTATGATCATCTAAAATTATGCTTTCCACTTTATTCCCCGCTGCACTTTTACCATAAGAGCTTGTAGCCCACTCCACCGATGCAAACATAGCTCTAATTTGAATCTTTAAGTCATCAAATCTTTTCAAGGTGAGATAAGAGGTAGCAAATCTAGTAATTGCTGGTCGTGCCAATTCCTTCTTTTTTGTGTATTTTCTAAACATGTCAAGTACCCATTGATGCCTATAGATGAACGCGGTGACTTCCTTTGCTTTTGCTAAGGTATCCTTAAAGACTATAAACTCGCCGATGTCACTAAGCATCAAATCAAGGCAATGAGCGGCACAAGGGTTCCAAAACAAATTAGGCCTTTTCTCCATTAGCAATTGTCCGGCACTTACATAAGCCGATGCACTATCGGTCACCACTTGGACTACATGCTCTTCCCCAATATCTTTCACCAAGTCATCAAGCAAGTCACACAAATTATCTGCATTCTTGATAATGCCGGATGTGTCAATAGATTTGAGGAAAACGGTACCCCGTGGACTATTGACAAGAAAATTTGTAATGCTTCTATACTTTCCATCGCTCCACGCATCAGACATTAGGGTACAACCCGTTTTCTTCCATTCTTTTTTATACACCTCTAATCCCTCTCGCACAAGATCCACATCCTTTTTCAAGTATGACACCCTAGCCTCATGATAAGTAGGGGTTTTAACCCTCTCCCATATTCACCAATTGAAGCTACCAATCTCTTAAATAATGTAGGGCATTTAACACAATTGAAAGCTATGGCGTTCTTGTAGAAAAACCGACAAATATCTATAATCACGGGTTCCCTCTTCTTTTCCATTTCATTCAAAATAAGTTGTTTCTCTTTCTTCTTGCCTTTGGTAACATAAGCATCCATCGTCCCCTTACTTTTGGATCCCCTTACTTTCGGAATTAACTCCCACATCTTCCTCCTCATCAAAAGATTCAAAACATTCCAAATTTGTGGCTTTTTTTTTGGTTCTTGCGTTTTAGATACTCAAGGAAAAAATCTTTAACTTCCTCGGAAACTTGAGGACATTCGCATGCCTCGTTGTGAGTTCCCGCCAAGTGATTTTTCATGCGAATGACCCCACCCCAAAAAGTTTGACCACAATAATTGCACATTTAATGCATTCGATTGTCCTCACTAACCCGAGTACAATGTTCCCATGTAGGGTCTTGAACATTGCGAGGTTTGCCCCCTTTCTTTTTCCCCATATTCCCTAAGTCACAAAGTAAAACTCAAATTTAATAATACGAAAACAATAAAATACTTTGTCAAAGCATTAATGGTGACTGGTTTACAAGTGGCATATCTTTATGAGTGTGTAAAATACTCTATAAATTGTATACTGTATAGTGGAATCAGTCACAAGAAAGTAGAAAAAAAAAACTGTGTCTTGATTCTTGAAAGTGGACAAAAGGCATATTAAATTTGCTGGTCCAAGTGGAGCACATATAATACTCTATATTCTGTAAAGTGTACAAAATACTCATTGTTTAAGGGTGGAATCAATCAGAAGAAAGGAAAAAACAAGTCTTGGAAGTGGAGAAAACTCAAAAGGCAGTGGTCCAAGTGGACCTGCTACTTCCACTACAAAACCCATGCCATATACTCTATTTACCCATAAAAAATAGGAGAGAGAGAGAGAGAAGAGAGAGAGAGAGAGAGAGAGAGAAACCTGTTCGGCACTTATACTACAATCAGTACGGCGACTACGCAATGAAAAGCTTCGATCGAATCAAAATCTTTCAAGAACAGAAGCAAATAGCAGTTCAAGCAAGATCCATGGTGAAGATTGGAGAGCAGATCAAGGTTGAAAAATACAGGTTAGCATCTGTCGAACCCTAGAAAATGGAATGAGGTTGGACCCAGTTCGATTTAATTTTCGTCGAGTGTTTTTAACTGGGTTTTGACCCACTCTGAGGGCTGAAATCACAAAAAACCCCCCAAAAAATATGTTTTTTGCCTTTTGGGTCCGACAGACACGACCTAGATTCGTCAGTAACTGAATCGTACATGAATCGTATGTATCGTATGATTCAGCGATTCCTGAATCGATTCGATCGATTCCGTTCACGATTCTACCCCATTTGCGATTCTCAGTATCGGTTCGAATCGATTTTACCTTGTATCGAACCGAATCGTACGATTCGAATCGCGAATCATACGATATCAACAACTATGATTCCATGTCTATATGATGATCATCAATGTTATGCCTACATGTTCTTTTTCCAAATAATTTTTATTTCTAAAAATTCGGCATTTATAGTACGGTCCTATTTAACTATTTTGTGCACATTAGAGGTATAATTGTCATTGTTATGGATTTGAGGGTATAAGTCTAATTAATTTATATTATTAGTGGTGTACCAAAATTAATTACTTTAGGTAATCAATCGGCTAGAAGTAAGGGTTTTGTGAGTTATGGGTAGTTTTATAAAGATACTCTCAATGAGATATTCACAACATGCTAGGGTTTTATATTGATAGAATATTGAAAGGCTTTGTGTGAGAGAGCATCAGCACCAGCCTTAGTCTTAGGGTTCTTTGGAGCCGACCTTACACGATGATTTTCGAACCCGTTCCCGATATTTGGTCGGGGTTCGTATTATTATTTGTGTTTGTTTCATTACTTTGGAGGTATAACATTTTTAGAGGGGATCAAGCTATTGGATTGGATGTTTTGGTATTTAATTTTTCTTGGGAGAATCTTTGATTTTGGTGGGGGGTTGAGAGAGAGAGAGAGGAGTGTTGGTTGTTTTGGTGATGTGTTTGTATGCGTGGCTATACGTGGTGAGTTGAGGTAGTTTGCGTTTTTTACTTTTTCTTATGTATAGTATGCACAATGAATCTTGTTTTACTGTAGAGTATTAAGAGACGGTGCAGCTTTGGTGGTTTTGGTGATGTGTGTGTATGTGTGGCTATACGTGGTGTGTTGGGCTAGTTTTTGTGTTTGAGTTCTGCTTGTATATCGAATACGCGAAGAATTTAGTTTTATTGTAGAGTATAAATCTAGTTTTGTTGGTTGAATATTTTTAAAAGGAACACGAGGCTTTGGAACTTTAAAGTGGTTTTTGGTACGTGGATACTTGAGAGTTAATTTAGTTTTAAGGATAGTTAATTACTTTTAGGGTAGTCGTAAGGTCCTCTAGGTAGTATTATATTTGAAACATTTAGTTATTTCATATGGTTTGTTATGTAAAGGATAGTCTCTTGTTGCGTGTAATTATTCCTTGTCTATATGATGATCATCAATGTTTTGACTACATTTTTTATTCCAAATAATTTTTTTTTCAAAAAATTCGGCATTTATAGTATGATTATATTTAATTATTTTGTGCACATTAGAGGTATAATTGTCATTATTATGGATTTAATTAATTTAAGTAATTAGTGGTTTACCTTAATTAATTACTTTAGGTAATCAATCGGCTAGAAGTAAGGGTTTTGTGAGTTATGGGTAGTTTTGTAAAGTTAGTCTTAAAGAGATATTTACACCATACTTGGGTTATGTTTTGATAGAATATTGAGAGGCTTTGGGGCAGAGAGCATCTGTCTTAGTCTTAGGGTTCTTTTGAACCAATCTTACACCACGGTTTTTGAATTCGTTCTCGATCTTCCGTTGGGTTACATAATATTATTTTTGTTTGTTTCCTTACTTTGGAGTAGGAACATTTTTAGAGGGGATCAAATTATTGGGTTGCGTGTTTTGGTATTTAATTTACCTAGGAAAATATTTGATTTTGGGTTTTGGATGGTATTGTGAGAAAGAGAGAGTGTGTGTGTGTGTGTTGGGTTTTTTTTTGTTGACGTGTGTATGCGTGGCTGTAGGTGGTGAGTTGGGGTAGTGTGCATTTTTTTCTTCTACTTGTGTATAGTATACACACAATATAATTTTATTGTAGATTATGAAGAGACGGTGAAGTGTTGGTGGTTTTAGTGATGTGTGTGTATGTGTGGCTGTATGTGGTGAGTTGGGGTACTGTGTGTTTTTGACTTCTGCTTTTATATAGTATACAAAAAGAATCTAGTTTTATTGTAGATTGTAAATCTTTTGTTTTTGGTTCAATGTTTTTAAAAGGAACACGAGGCTTTGGAACTTGGAAGTGGTTGGTACGTGGATCAAACTACTTGGAGATAAGAGTTTTTGGTTTTGTAGACGACTAGGGACTTGAGAGTTGATTTAGTTTTAAGGATAGTTAATTACTTTTAGGGTGGCCCTAAGTTGCTATAGGTAGTATTATATTTTATACAATTAGTGATCTCATATGGTTCGTTATGTACTGGTTAGTCTCTTGTTGCGTGTCAGTATTCCTTGTCTATATGATGATCATTAATGATACGCCCTACCTTTTCTTTTTCCTAATAATTATTTATTCTAAAAATTCAGCATTTATAGTATGGTCCTATGTAACTATTTTGTTCACATTAGAGGTATTATTTTCATTATTATGAATTTGAGGGTATAAGTCTAATTAATTTCAGTAATAAGTGGTTTTCTATGGTTAACTAGTTTAGGTAATCAATTGGCTAGAAGTAAGGGTTCTGTGAGTTGTGGGTAGTTTAATAAAGTTACTCTCAAGGAAATATTCACAAACATATTAGGGTTATATTGTGATAGAATGTTGCGAGGAGGCTTTGCGAGAAAGAGCATCAGCCATAGTCTTAGGGTTCTTTGGTGCCGTTCTTACAGAACGATTTTCGAACTCGTTCCCGATATTCTGTCGAGTTGCATAATATTATTCTTGTTTGTTTCCTAACTTTGTAAGAGCAGCATTTTTTGAGGGGATCAAGTTACTGGGTTGTATGTATGTAATTTTCTTAGGAGAATCTGTTATTTTGGTGGAGGATGGTTATGAGAGAGAGAGAGAGAGAGAGAGAAAGAGAGAGTGGAGTGTTGGTGGTTTTGGTGATGTGTATGTATGCCTGGCTGTATGTGGTGAGTTGAGGTAGTTTGCGCTTTTGACTTCTGCTTATGTATAATATACACAATGAATCTAGTTTTATTGCAGAGTATTAAGAGACGGTGAAGCTTTGGTGGTTTTTGTGATGTGTGTATATGTGTGGCTGTACGTGGTGAGGTTGGATAGTGTGTGTGTTTGACTTCTGCTTGTACATTGTATACACAAAACATCTAGTTTTGTTGTAAAGTATAAATCTAGTGTTGTTAGTTGGATGTTTTTAAAATGAACATGAGGCTTTGGAACTTGGAAGTGGTTTTTAGTATGTTGATAATTGGTAGATTATTTTGTTTTTAGGATATCTAATTACTTTTAGGGTAGCCCTAAGTTGCTTTAGGTTGTATTATACTCCCTCCGCCCCAAATTCTTTGTCCGGTCCGCAAAACGGAGTGTTAAAAATAATACAATATTTGTAAGAAAAAATCAAAAGTTTTTTAACAACTTACCAGATTTCAATGAGTATTTTTAATATGTGAAAATAGTTTGAATTTTTTCTTGAAAAAATTGCATTGTTTTTAACACTCCGTTTTGCGGACCGGACAAAGAATTTGGGAGCGAAGGAGTATTTGAAAAAAAAAGAAGAGATTTCATATGGTTCGTTATGTATAGGTTAGTCTCTTATTGCGTGTCAGTATTCTATGTCTACATGATAATCATCAATATCACGATGTACCCTTTCATTTTCCAAATAATTATTTTTTCTAAAAATTCGGCATTTATATTACGATCTTATTTAACTATTTTGTGCACATTAGAAGTATAATTGTCATTATTATGGATTTGAGGGTATGAGTATCTTTTTAATTTATGTAGATAGTTGTGTGCCAAAGTTAATTAATTTATGTAAAAATTCGGCTAGAAGTAATAGTTTTGTGAGTTATGGGTGGTTTTATAATGTTACTCCCAAGGAGATATTCACAGCATACTAGGGTTATAATTTGATAGAATATTGAGAGGCTTTGGGAGAGAGAGCATATGCCATAGTCTTAGGGTTCTTTGGAGCTGACGTGTCACGCCCTGGATTTTCAACATAATAATAATAATATTTTCAATTAAAATACTTCGCAACAATTCAACGTAATACCCCCAAATACTTTCCATAATCCATCCAAGAGAAAAATCAAGTTTTAAAAGTTTACATTAATGGCACTCCGGCCCCAAATTCTTAAACAATAATCCCAAGAGAGTAAGGCAAAAGAATATAATTGAAATTACGATTACATCTTCAAAAGGATTTTACAAAAGATGCCATGGTAATTCCTCGGTATTAGCTTTCAAAAGTATGGTCAAATGCACAGCACGCACTCCATATCAATGCCCCTGAGAGGTACCTGAAAATAATAATAGGTTGAGCTACATTAGCCCAGCAGAGAAATCTTTGCTCAAACTATATGCATATGAGATGATTTATGTACCGGAAAGAACAATGACAACAGTAAGATTCTCACATGAACCGAAGCAAGGATCTATGACTTGATAACCGACACCGTTTTCACACTTGAAGCTTAACACTCTCTAAGTTCTCCGCTTTCAATATGTCGAATGTTCTCGATTTCTTTTCTGGGCAAATGGGACCCTGTGCATCCCATATTCGTTCCGGCATCACACCGAGCGGTGGATCCGTGGCTTTCTTGTGCACTTCCGGGCATTTGGGACCCCGTGCGTCCCATTTTCGGCATCCCACCTCATAGTGGTTCCGTGGCTTTCTTCGTATCGTTCTATTATTTTAAAACAAAATTTTTCATTCTACAAGTCTCAATACCGTATAGCATAATCCATGTCAAGTCCATATCCTACATAAAATATGCCACAATGCTCACATAATAACCCGAATGCATAAACAAAGAAAACAAGTATCATATTCATTTAGTTTTACGCTTATCCTTATTATAATGAGATCCAAAAGAGTAGGGACGAACAACGAGTCGTTGGAATACGAGCAACAAAGTTTAGAGATGGCTAGAATATGATTGGGGAGTGTTAGAGGTGATTGGGAGCCAATACAATCGACGAATGATCAGTAGAGTTCAAAAACAGTTTTCTTAGTCGTTGGTACCGGTACCTCAAAAAGTAGGTATCGGTACCATACCAATCCAGTGAGCAAATAGATATCAAGGTATCGGTACCTCAAAAAAATGGTATCGGTACCACTGCATTACAGTGGACGATTTGCAGAAAAATCAAAAGAGAGCATAACTTTGAATTCAACCATTTAGAGCCCGATCTTTGGCACACAACCAACTCATAAACATGTAGAGAGAGTAAGAATTCCCAACCTCGCCTTGGAGAACGAAACCCAACGGGATTTGATCGAGCCCTAGCCTTGAAATTCGAAATCCTTCGAGAATACTCCTCTTCGAGCTATATCCAACGAGATACGGGCTCAATAACAAGAATGGATGAAGGATTGAAGATTATTTGTCTTGGGTTTTGAGTGAGGAGTGAAGTTTTTGGTGTTGGAGGAGAGAGAGAGAGTGTGTGTGTCGAGAGAAAGGGAGAGATCTGGAGTGAGAGAGCGAAAGTGAGGAGTATTTTACTCCTCTACATACACACCCACACATATATATACTACCCACACTTCAAATTGCACATGCACCCTCCCACAAACAATTCTATCACATTCACCCCAATTCATTTAAACTCAATAAAATCCATATTTTCCTTAATTAAAATACTTAATAAATCTTTTATTAAGTTTTTCAAAAATACGGGTCCTTACATGACGTTACACCATGATTTTTTAATTCGTTCCCTATCTTCTGTCGGGGTACGTAATATTATTCTTGTTTGTTTCCTTATTTTGGAAGTGTAATATTTTTTGAGGGAATCAAGTTATTGGGTTGCATGTTTAGGTATTTAATTTACTTGGGAGAATCTTTGATTTTGGTGCAGGATGGTAATGAGAGAGAGAGAGAGAGAGAGAGAGGAGTGTTGGTGTTTTTGGTGATGTGTGTGTATGCGTGATTGTATGTGGTGAGTTTAGGTGGTTTGCATTTTTGTCTTCTGCTTATGTTTTTTTATAAACAATGAATCTTGTTTTATTGTAGGGTATTAAGTGACGGTGAAGCTTTGGTGGTTTTGGTGATGTGTGTGTATGTGTGGCTGTACATGGTGAGTTGGGGTAGTGTGTGTGTTGGACTTCTGCTTGTGTCTAGTATGCATAAAGAATCTAGTTTTATTGTAGAGTATAAATGTAGTGTTGTTGGTTGGATGTTTCAAAAGGAACATGAGGCTTTGGAACTTGGAAGTGGTTTTTGGTACGTGGATACTTTGAGAGTTGATTGAGTTTTAAGCATAGTTAATTGCTTTTAGGGTATCCCTAAGTTGCTCTAGGTAGTATTATATTTGAAACAGTTAGTGATTTCATATGGTTCTTTATAACCAGCTTAGTCTCTTGTTGCGTTTCACTATTCCATGTCTACAAGATACTCATCAATGTGACGACCTACCTTTTCTTTTTCCATATAATTAACTTTTTTTATCCGCTATTTATTTGTAGATTGATTATGTATGCACTCTTTTTGTTTGATTCATACTAGCCGTCTTCCAAAACAAGGTTGTTATTGCTCGGTGTTCTTATTGCAGTTTCTATGAACCTTAAGAAGTAGTAGAGTAGGCTATTTTCGCACAAGTTTGTATCTTGTTGTCTTTCCCTTTGTGTGTATATGACACATATGTGTTTAACAATGAAGCACAAATAATCTATTTCAGCTTCCGTATCACGTATCGAATACCGATACTCTCGGATATGCTCTGGATATGTATTCGATACATTTTTTTTTTAAAGTATCCTGCTTTTAGAATTATTTTTTGGCATCTTGATACGTTTCTGATATGCGAGGATACGTGTTGGATACGCTCTAATATGTTTTGGATACAAGCGAGGGTAAATATGTTATTAGTTAAATATATGGGTTACTATTGCAATTAGGACTATATTTTTCCCCCACCAATTGACACCAAAAACACACTGACAATATCCCCTCTCTCTCTCTCGACAAACTTGTAAGCCTCTTTCTCTCTCGTTTGTATGTATGTGGATATATATTGTAAAATCCTGACTTTTTTTTTAAAAAAGAAGAAGTTTAGTCACGTGGTTCGAATAGGAACCCGACACACTGTATGAGTTTTGCAATGTTAGGGATTTTACCTTAAAAATCCGACATGGCCACAATGACCCTTAAAGTATTATTAGTCTATGTTGGATTTTTGGGATTTTTCGGAGACTGAAATCCGAACGCGTTTGGTCAAAATTTGCGTTAATGGAACGTGAAATATGCTGAGTCATGAGGAGGAGAGTAACAGGTGTCTTCTTTTCATGTTTTACTTCCTTATTCCACCGATGTGTATATATATATATATAGAGTTAGGTTCCGGTGAGGGATCCCTCATTTTATTAAAATGCGGGACTCCCCTTCCCAATTGAATTTCGATGATTCGAGCCGCTCAAAGTGATCAGAACGTGATTTTAAGGGTCCCTGTGAGAAATCAGCAAAAAAAAAGACCGGGAAGGGCTTCATCCGAGCAGTTTTCATTGAACGGTTCAAAAAAAACTGCTCGGATGACGCCCTTCCCGGTCATTTTTTTTGCTGATTTCTTGCGGGGACCCTTAAAATTACGTTCTGCACACATTGAACGGTTCAGATTTTCAAAATTTGATCGGGAAATGAAAGTCCCTCATTTTAACAAAATGAGGGATCCCTCACTTGAAAATTCCTCTCTCTCTCTCTCTCTCTCTCTCTCTCTCTCTCTCTCTCTATATATATATATATAGGTAATTATCAAATTAGAAGACAAAACAAAGTAAAAAGAGATTAGTAAAGGAGGGAGAGACTCCTGCCTATACTTCCTTTTTGCCGAGATCCACCGCCTTCGGTTCCGTTCGTTTCACCAGAGGATTTCTACAGTTCCTTTTGGTAATCTTCTCACCCATTAATTTATTTTATAGTTAGTAATAGGAGATATGTATATTGTTTATGACAGAGGAAGTAGATTTGGGGCAAAATTTCTTACAACTCACTCATGCTCGATGCACGTATCGCTGGGAAATGGCAGCCATGGCTGCTGGCCAACTCAAAACCACTTCGACCACTCTCTCTCACCTTTTCACTGCATCTTTTTCTCCTCTCGCATACGCAGTATCCGAACCCCTGAAATTTTCACCCAAGGGAAAGCCCTTCCGGCAAAGAGTTTGGTTTCGAAACTCGTCGCCGTTAATTGATTCGAGTAGATTATTTGTAGATGCTACTGCGACTGTTATAAGCCCTAAATTTAAGAGATTGAAATGGGAATTTGATTAAGCTAATTAAAAACCCAGCTAAGATCTTGTGTGTCTATCCTAACAGATTGTAGGAATTCTATCTTAAACTTGTGCGTTTTTGTACCCATAGCTTCAGAGGAAATATTAGGTTAAAGTATACATTACTTTCATTTAGAAGTATAAAAAAATAGTCCATATGCCGATTCGATGGCCTAATCTGGAAATTAATTTACCCCATTAAGTTCAACTGTAACAAATAGTAATTTGTGGTAAATTTTGTATAGGTACCAGCGCCTTGGGCTAGTTCGGTGCCATGTCAAGTTAGACGCATCATTTTTTGGTGAGTTACGCATACCTTAGCTGCATGTATTTTCTGAATTTTTGGAAAGAAATGCCATTGCTTGTTTTGCTAGAAAATATGAGAATTGAGCTTCCTACTTGCTTTATTTGATGTTAATGCATGCAATGGTTGGTTTACAAATCTTTTGTGTTACAGTTAATTTAGACCATGGCAATATATTTTGGAAACTTAAATTTTACTTCTTGTTAGTACATGCTTGTGATAATATGAATCATTCGAACGGTGTCTCGAGCGCTAGGGACATGTAAAGAAACTAGAGGCGTGAAGTAATAAGGTAGGAGATGCAGCCAGGCATCACCAGGTAACGATATCTTATCACTCTTCAATGGGGTCGTTCCCCAACCGACTGGCAAAAATACCGTTAAATGTTATTATCGCTCGAATGTGCAAAAGTGAAAGGGAAGAAGAAAAAGGTCCATCTTTTGGACCAATGAATTGAATTTAAAGATCAAATGCTTGTTCCTAGAAAATTTGATGAGAATACTTGAAATGTTGCTTGGTTCTTGAATTGTTTTATTAAGTAAAGTATTTCCATGGTCAAACTTGTAACTTTGGTATACGCTTCTCACCCGAGTTTCGGCTTATGGAAACCTTTTCTAATTTTTCAGGTTATTGTAGATAGCAACTTGGGGGCCGGATGCATTATTTGGTAAGCTATTGTAAGTAGCATGTCTGTAAAAAGGAACAGGAGCGTGGTGTCTTTTGAGACAAGTGGTACTGTAATAGTTGTCATTGTAAATTATGCTTAGCTATGTTGTTTAGACACTCTGGAGTTTTATGAATAGATCCTTCCGCTGTTTCTCCTTGTATGTTTTTTAGTATGCTCTGAATGGTAAAAGTGTTGGAGGCTTTGGTGATTCTGTCACCGGCCGGTCACGTGACCCGTACTAGAGTTGGGACGTGACATATATATATATATATATATGTGTGTGTGTGTGTGTGTGTGTGTGTGTGTGTGTGTGTGTGTGTAAATATATCTCTCGGCATGTGAAATGGTGAATTTGTGTAATGAAAAACTTTAATCGTTTATGGAATTTTAGGTTTTTATTAACTTTTCTATTCAACGTATCCCCAACGTATCGTATCCTTCTTTTTGAAAAAATCACGTATTTGTATCGTATTTGTATCCGTATCGTATCTTCTTAGGTGTTTAACAACTGTACATACCGATTTGCATTTTCCCTTTCATTGTTGTTTTACACTTAGACCCGAGCACATGGTATGATTACTCGCCTGGCTTATAATTCAGTTTAAGTTGTTCTACAGATATTCAGGCAGTTCTTGCTATCTGTGTGAGGATTCATACCCCAAAGTTGATAGTAGGCTCTTGTGAGGGTGGCTCAGCTGTTTTCAGGCTGGACTACAAAGGGCAACCAGCATGTCTAGCTCAGTCACCTCAACTTCACAAGCAAATGGCAATTTGTGGTGGTTTTGGCCGTGTTTTTGAGGTAGGTTCAGTTTTCAGAGCTGAGGATTCCTTTACCCACAGACACTTGTGCGAGTTTACAGGTCTTGATGTTGAGATGGAGATCAAGGAGCACTATTCTGAGGTAATTGAGTTGTTGGCTTATAAGTGTAAGGATCACCAATTAACAAAGGTTATAACCTGTGTGATGTTAAGATGCCTAGCTTTTTCATGCAGGTTATGGACATCGTGGACCGCTTGTTTGTTGAATTGTTCGACAGTTTGAATGAAAGATGTCAGAAAGAGCTTGAAGCCGTTAGAGAACAACATCCATTTGAGCCTTTAAAGGTCATACTATCATATTTCTGTTTGTGTGCCATTATCAATATGTTTGCGGACATTGTTGTTTATGCATGCATGCTATAGAAATTAATTCTTTAAAAGAATTTTATATTCCTATCAAGTGGATATGCTCCTTTGTAGAACAAATACTTCTATATGGGAGTTGTATCCGTATCAGATTCTGATCCTCTTCCCATACTTGCAGATATGAGATATTCTCCTCCCATACGTGCAGATACATATCCCAGAAGCATCCCTTATATAAAATTAAATTTATTGATTTTAGAAGTATCAGATCTCTTTTGGGTACTCTTGGTCATGCAACTGAACTTTGTAAAATTAAGATTGCGGCACTTCTTGCATAATATTGGAGTAAATTGTTAGAATAGGAATACAGATAATTATTAACGTCTAGCACTATACTTACTTTTTAGTGAGAGGAAGATATATTAAGGGCTTGTTCTGTTGAAGGTTTTTGGATTTGGATTTTGGATTTGAATTTGTAATGATTAGGGTAAGGAGATAGGGTAATGATTGGAGAGAGATAGAGATAAAAATGAAAGTAGTGGTTGGAGATGGGGGTAATGAGTGGATATTAGTGTAGGGTAATGAGGTAGGCACAAATACCAGATATGGATCCCGCTAGGCAAGGTAAAGAACATGCCACGACCTGAAAATTTGTACGGAACACGAGAACCTTGTTTAAATCTATCTACTCTTTAATTGAAATATTCTATTTTTAAGGAGAGTTCAAGTTGTTTTGCATGAACTTAAACTTTGTCCAAATCCATGCTTTATTGGCGAGTGCTGCTATTGGTACATACAATATGTACATACAATGTACATATAGATTTTGTGGGGTCCAATTTGGGTCCCACAAAAATGATCTGAACCGCTTATTATTTTTAAAACATCTTTTTATTGAGCCCTGTAAAAAATCAGCTCAACCCGATATCGTTAAGAATTTTTTCTGAATTTGTAAGGGCGAAACTAAGCAGTTAAGTAGTTTCGCCTCCACAAATTAAGAAAAAATCCTTACCGATATCGGGTTGTGCTGATTTTTTACAGGGCTCCATAAAAAAATGTTTGAAAAATAATGGGTGGTTTGAATCATCTTTGTGGGACCCGAGGTGGGCCCCACAAAATTGATATGTACATAATATGTACATTTCATATGTACCCCTAGCATTTTTGTTTATTGGCACTATACCTCTGTTCTTAAAACAATTGGCCCAGAATTCAGAAACCAACTATGTCTATGTTTCATCTTCCAATCGTTCTCTAGAATATTTGTGGGAAATGTACATGTCTCTCGTTAAAGGTGACATAGAGTGGAAATATGCTAAAGTACTTGTTTCTAACTCTTGCTCTTTACTGCAACATGATAAGATATTCTAGTAACTCTAGACAACAAAAATGCAGCATCAAGAGAGAACAAATTTCTTAATCAAGATATTTCTCAATAATTTTCTTTATTTTGAAATTTCTCTGATACTCACTGGAGTCCTTAAATGGATTCATTGTTGCTACATCCTGCATTTTAGGGCTGTAATTCTCGTATGATATGTTTCTACAGGAAGTTGGCACCAAAATTGATCCTCTAGGGGACCTGAATGCATAATCTGAGAGCAAACTGGGGCAACTTGTTTTGGAGAAGTTAGTGACATTTTATTACATACATTTGACTTGTTTTCCTTACTTTCCTTCTTATTTTTCTTTCTAGATTGCTATCCCATAAATCAGTAAGCATTGAACTGGACTTCTTTTAAATATAGGTATGGCACTGAGTTCTTTATACTTCACCGATATCCATTGGCTGTTTGACCATTCTATACCATGCCTTGCAGTGATGATCCAACTTACAACAATTCATTTAATGTATTCATTCGAGGTAAGCATTCAATTACGACATGTTTTCATAGAATTATAGAATGTGCATGTGCTGATTGTTTAATGGAGCCTTTCATTTAATTTTACACCTCCAACATGTCTCTCAAGTGTCCATGGTGTACTAGATTGTCCCTGGAGTGTCCAAATGGAACGAGAAAAAGTTGAAACCATATAGGCACTTTTGTTTGCGTATCGGACACCTGTCCGGACGTATCTCCAGCGAGATGTGCGACACGTAAGGATTAAGGATTACTGTTTGATTGGCTAGTTGCTCTTGCTACTAAGAACCTTTTTTAAATCATAACGGTGATTTCCTGTATGCCATATAATAGTATAAATACAGCAATGTTTGGATTGCGGGCAATGCGCCTAAATTCACTTCCTCGCATTAGCATGCATCTCAATATTATTGCATATGCACATTCATACATGCACACAAGCTTCATTATAGCCATAACCATGAAGGCCATTCCTAGAAGATTGTTTACAAGAGTCTCAGGAGTGTGTGTCGTAGTCTAACCCATTCATAGCCTTGCAACATTTTTCCTTTAGTAATTGTCTTTGACATCTCAGCATTCTAAAAAACTTCATCTGTCCTTTCCTTTGAGTTTAGGGGAGGAGATAATTTCAGGAGGTCAGCGGGTCCACCTACCTAATCGTTTGGCAAAACGTGCAGAAGCCTGTGGGATAGATGTCAAAACAATATCAACATATGTGGATTCCTTCCGGTATTTTCAAAATTGACCATTTTGCTCTTCACATTTTTTTCCCTTTCGTAATTGCTCTTGTTTTTGCAAGAAGTTTGGCCCCTGCATCGGCCTGTCTTGTGAATACACTATTCGTGGGTATGTCTTTGTGACCTCTCATTGTGCTTGCTAATCAAACCACTTGTCTCCAGACGTTAGATATTTTATTTTCAAATTTTTTGGTTGGGTTACCTGTAAAACTACCTGATATTGGAAGTTTTGCTTTTACTATTTTGAAACTTAAACGACATTAAACTTCAAAAATTCAGTTTGTTTTCTTCCATTGTATAAGTTTTTCTGCATACCATTGCATGTTAATATTTGATAATTTTGAGACCTTAGTCTAGCTTTTGGAACAGAATGTTAATTGGATTTACATTTGCTCAAAGTGACCTTAGTATAAATTATTGGTTTGTACTGTTGAAAGTAGTATTATTGGTTTTTACTGTTATTGGGCGTGATGTAAAATTAGTACTTGTGTCTGATAGTGTAAATTATTGCTACATACTGTTTAAAGTAGTACGTAAGATATTATTGCTAGTATGTAAAGTAAAGTGTGGCAGGCAAGTACTATTGGAGTGATGTAATCAGTGATGAAAACAATAGTGTTTGTACTCCCTCCTCATGCCTATAAAAGGAGGGCTTCTCCCCGTTGTAAAACCAAGTCAGTGAAGTCAGTGTGTTTTCCAATAATACTTCTCTCTATTGTGTTCTCTATATTGCGCTCTCTCTCTCTCTCTCTCTCTCTCTCTCTCTCTCTCTCTCTCTCTCTCTCTCTCTCTTGATCCTAACCTACTTTGTGTTTGTATCCACTTTGTGTCTGTAAATTTGGTATCAGAGCCAATGTTGTCCATTCTAGCTTAAACTCCTTCTGGGAACTTCTTTTCCAAAACTACTTCAAATCTTTTCTAATAAGAAAAATTGAAGCGTATGCTCTGTGGTTACCTTCTAAGGATCCTCTACATCAGAAACTTCATTAACTATTTTGGTTATAAATTTTTGTATTAGTGGGTTAAAAGTTCCTTGAGACTTTGGCTTTTGAGCAATGTGTCTTAGTTTATCTACCCTAGAATACAGAGTTTTATTAATCAAAATTGGTTAAAGATCTTATATTGGAAAGAAAGATTTGTGGAATGAGGAAAACGAAGAACCCAGATTTTTTCTAAAAATGAATTATTTGTTTTCTACCCATTCCTCCGCCACCTCATCTATTGTTCCTTCACGATCGTCCTCTAGCTGAAATTCCTCCGCCTCTTCTTCTAATCTTGAGTACTTGTTGAATTTGAATTTCTTCTTGGTGATAGTAAGGTTCCTTTTACTGATCTCCCTTTCCTAAATCCCTATAATGTTTTTGTTAGATCACAAACCTCTGTAAAAAAGACCGTCACCCAACTGTTCTTTACAAAACGACCATCTTCTGTAAAAGAGTATGTCCAAGCCTCCAAATTTGATCAGTGTTTCATACTGGCTACAAAAGCTGAACAACTTTTACCCTTGGAAATCCCAGTTGATTTGCCTCGCATTTGGCAACAACAAGAATTTACTCATCTTCACTTTGGAGCCATCAGATTGGCTGTCACTTTCCATGGCAGAAAAGGTCTACCTATCATTTCCAGACTTGCTCTGGTAGACACCATATTTATATAGTACCAGCATGCATGTATTGCTACAGTCCAAACCACCTTAAATGTTGAAACTGTGGTCTTTACCTTTATCCAAATTTCAACATGCCACTAGCAGTTCCTCATCTGCTAACAGCTCTGAAGGTGCAAGTTCAAATTGGTGGTGCTTCCCAAATTTCTACCACATATGCAGCAACCCTCCACTATCAAATAGCCTATCACCTTCAAAAACATGCCCTAGACATGTCATTACCCTCCTCCACAGATGAAGACCTTTTCTTAATTGTCAACGCACCTCACCAAGCTCTTCCACAGATGAAGACCTTTTCTTAACTGTCAACGCACCTCACCAAGCTTCCTGTGTCCATGTTCTACGTCAGATTTCTCGTTCTAAGCTTCTAAAGTTTTTCCCAGAATCTTGGGTTACAGCTTATGAAAGGAACCAACAAAAGCTCATACCTATCCAATCCTCAAATCCACTTTTCGTCTCAAAACCTGATGGTACAGTGGAAATCTCATTTCCAAAAGAAGCCTTTACCTCATCCTCCACCCATCCTGTCATTTTTCCTTCAAGGATAGACATGTTTGTAGATGGTTCTAGAACTAGCCCTCCAATTAAATACTTCCAATCTAGCGGCTTTCCAGTTTTCTATTTCAAAAATCCAGAAACAGGTCATTGTTATTTTGATGCACGTGACTGCGATGAGTGTCTAGAAGACAGTCTTCTAGAAAATGAAGAGGACTCTGAAGATCCATGTCCACTATGCTCTCCTTTACCTCTCACTCCTTGTAAATCTCCACTTCCTCCTCAACCTCCGTCTAATAATGGTCCTTCGGCTCAACCAAGTGAGTGTTTTTTGTTCACCACATCCTCTTTCTGAACTGAAGTAGATTTTCCTCCTTTGGAGTTCTATAATTCTCAAGAAAGGACAACCCACCGTCATAAAATTCCAGACTTCACTACAATTCTCCCTGATGGTAGCACCAAGGCAATGTCAGTAGTGGAAGCAGCAATAAATTGACAGTCAGCAAATTCTCCGGCTCATAACAAAATTCTTCAGAGAATTGCTAACTCTCAACACCATTTTGAGCACAAACCGGACACCCAACTCCACCCCATCCGTTTGGCACAGTAGGTATTCTACAACGCATCTATTCAAGCTCAAAATTCACGCTGGTAAACTTCGAGCACTGATGTCTGGCAGCACTTCTATGAGATCAAAGAGATGGGGAGTATGTAATGGTTCCACACGATAAGTTCAAAGTCACTCCCAAAGACAAATCCCGCCATAAAAAATAAAAAAAAAACACAATAATAACCACATTATGATTTCATAGCTAATTAAAAGTTGTTCCCATTACATTAAAGATGAATTTTTGAGGGGTTGTGCCGATTCGCCTGCTACTGTTTTTTGGTCAGTAATCGCAGGTGCTACTTTTATATGCAGACATCAATTTCCTAACACAGAACAATAAAAATCAGCTGGTCATAGCCAGGCAAGTTAGGCTTCTGCGAATCTTCATGGTCTTTGCTTCTAAAACCCGAAAGGTTTCCGGGAAAATATACAAATATGGTGTTCTTCCTTAACAAGCTCTCTAAACATGAAGGCTCCCCATCTCATTGGTCTTTCATGCTAAAAAGTTCCTCAAAGAGGGCAGCTAACTGAATAAAGAAAATGAAAGAAGAGAAACTAGTTTAGGTCTCATACTCTATCTTATCACAAAACTGTTCTCCATCCATACAAAAAATGCCACGGACACAGAGAGGTGTCCGGAACAGTCCATCTACCTTGTGGGATCCACGGGTACCGGATGGTCCAAGACACATCTGTATCCAGATCTGTGCGCCTCTATCTATGTTCATAGCATTGCTCCACAGCGTCTTGTCAGGCATCCATGCTAGAGCGGCTCCTGGAGCTATCATAGCCATTTGTAGGGTAACTCAGCTCTTCCTGAAAAAATGTCATGCTAACTATTAGTCAGACTCGCAAGTTCAGCCTGTTCGGTAATCGTTAATAGTTTAGAAGTTTTGAAGAAAATGCAAGGACCTAGACAATTAGTCCAGAAAAATCGTTTGGTAGACCAAATTGAAAAGTTAATTTTAAAAATTTTTCAGTGGAAGAAGACCAAAAATGACGTTTACAAATTCTCCATTAACATTTTTCTCCAAAGAAACAATCACAACATGAAAACAAGAAGTTTTGTCTACAAAATTGGGGTAATTTTCTGAAACCAATTGAAAAAGCAATTCTGAGTCGTAACCAAAAGGAAAAAAAGAAAAAGTAGTTCTGAGATAACAACCGAACAAGGAATCTCCTCTTACTTGGCACACGGAATGTTGGCTCTGGTTGGGTGACCATAAACTGCTGCCACCATTCATCAAATCGAACATGCTCTCCTCCGCAAGTGCTGTCAATCTCTCAAGTTCTGGCAACACAACCTTGCCAAGATCCGGCCTGTCTTTTCGTCGCAGCTCCGCACACTTGAGCGCTATCTTCGCCAAACGCAGTGCCTCTTCCACAGGCCAGTCATGCACCACTGGATCAAGAATTTGACTAAACATCCCATTCTCCATAGCCCTTTCCACATGGTGAGTCAACCCCATTGGAGGCCTGCCCGTCAATATCTGTAGAAATATGATACCCAGAGAGTACACGTCGGATTTCACCCCAAGCATCCCTGTTTGTTGGTACTCGGGATCTATATAGCAGAAAGTTCCGGCCGTCGACGTCATTCGATACTGAGTGACAGTGTCCGCCACAGACGGAGGGACGAGCCTGGCCAATCCGACGTCGCTGATCTTGCTCACGTAGTTGCGGTCGAGTAATATGTTGGCGGGTTTTAGGTCGCGATGAACTAGGGGTTCTGGTTTGGACTGGTGGAGGAAAAGTAGGCCAGTGCCGATCTCAGCAGCGATTCGGAACCTGTGTTGCCAAGAGAGAGGGGGAGCATTTCCTCGTCGGAAGAGACAGTCTTCCAGGCTTCCTCTAGACATATACTCGTACACTAGGCACCCGTACTCTGGACAGGCTCCCAGGAGGAGAACCATGTTAGGGTGTCGTATACAGCTCAGTACTTCGACCTGTGATCATTGTCAGTAAGTAGTTGAATTAGAAAACAATAATACATGCTTGTATGGGAAGTGGGAACAGTCACAGTTACAAGTGGAAACAAAACGAAATGAAATTTTAGTCTAAGAACGAAAAGCTGAAGTTTCAAGTCCAAAGCAAGGGTCTTAGACTCTGAATACCGAACCTATGACCGTTTTATAATTGGTATTTATATACACTTCCGGAGAAATTTCAGATACCTCTACCCGAATTCATCGCTGCAAGTATTATACAATCATATACATACATATATATTTGAGAGCAAAAGAATAAATCAAATTTTCAAAAAAAAATATAGAAGCAACAGCTTTCATTCAAGGTATGACCTACTCAGAAAGGAAAAAACCAACGCAGTATGACCGCTACTGACCAATATTTCCCAATATGACCAGTACCATCCAGTACCAACGAGTATTTCAACTACACAAAATTGGAGGCCAAGGTATCAGCTTTACATAGAAACAGTACATATCAGCCGGTACTGATTTGGTTTTCAAACCTGGTCCAAAGGGATACAAGTTTGATTTCTATTAAGTTTATGTAGTTTACTTGCTCATGATATATTTGGATAAGGTAGTTAAATGGTGTAGTGTTAACCTCAAGGCCACTCACAAAGCAAATAATTTCTTGAATATACTAGTGTTATCCACTGTCCAGAGGATGCTAGCTATTTTTGGAACTTAAAGAGTTTTTTTCTTGTTTTTCTTTACGTAGTTAATACCTCAGTAATTGATGTTTACACTTCAAAACAAACAAAAATACAGGGTTTGATATTAACTTGGAGGATTACATAATGACTTCGAAGGTGGATAAGCTGTATATTAAGGTTAAATGTTCAGGTATAATCCATTTGGTAAGTTGTTAACTATAGAATTACTTGTTTTACTTTCTGCTTGAAAACTCGTCTACAAGCTCAACTGAATTCTTGCAACATGTACATGTGATTAGGCAACATACCTCTTTCTGAAATTGTGATCTTCCTTGAGCAGCATCCGGGCGAAGAACCTTAACTGCAACTTGGGTGTGGTCAAGGTAACACTTGTACACTGGCCCATAGCCGCCTTCTCCGATTTTGCGAGATTGAGAAAAGAAATTTGTTGCTTCTTCAATCTCTTCAATTGTGTACTTCCGGTATCTGACATCTGAATGTGCCAGTTTCTTTAAGACCTTATTCTTCTCTTCTGTCTCTTTGAGTGCTCTCATTTCTGCATTAATCCTCTTTTGTGCTTCCATTTCTGCAATCCTCTGAGCTGCTTCAGCATGTTCAATGGCTGCCCTTGATTTTGCTTTTTCCCTTTCGATAATCGCCATTACAGATTCCTCAGCTAGTCGCATTTCGTCTGACTTTTGTTGTTCTTCCGTTTTCCAGCGCTGGAGCTCCTTTGCCTATTTAAGACAGATCAGCTTTTATGTTTCTGTAAATCATGAAGTTCCAAAAAAAAAAAATAGTAGTTTTGCATACCTTCTCCTTTTCACAGAGTGCTTCTTTGCAGGCTGTACTGTACATTTCCATCATTTGAACGAGTTCCTGCTTTAGCCTCCTCATTTCAGCTTCAACATCATCCTGCAAGTTTAATCGTAAGCATGGCAGTTGTTTGTGCATATACCTTTGCGTCTATGCAACTACATATTCACACACAAAATTTAGAGATGCATGTCGATGCATGCTCTGGCCAATCGAAATTACGAGTCTGATGGGATTATTTAGGCTCTGTTCGGAAAAGTTTTTATTTCCAATTTTTTGTTTTTGTTTCCGATATTTTTTGAAATAGGCATCATAAATATGTTTGTGTTACTGTTTTTTTTTTTACAAAATACATAATCAATTCCACTGGTTTACGGAAATTCTAGAAACATATAATTGTGTTTTCATTTGTTTTGAAAACACTTTCGGCAGCTCAAAAAACAAATAAACAAAAACTATTATGGTCAGCAAACGTGTTTTTTGTTTTATTTTTAATAAATAAACAAAAACTCATTTCTTGTTTTTCATAAACGAAAAAAAAAAAAAAACTAACAACTTTACCAAACAGATGTGATTATATATCCCTTTTGTTATTAGTGTGGGAAAAAGAGGGATATGGAATACTGGGGAAGGTATTGTTATTTAATCCCCTCATTATCAGGCCAATGGAATTAGTTATCCTATGGGATTGTATATCCTACGGGAATACGTATCTCTTTGTTATTAGTACAGTCAAGCGAACAAGGTCTTAAATTACGCAGTACTCTTACCCCTGTTTGTGACGAAGACGATTTATCACTACCATTGGAGATCGTCGAGAATTCAGGTGGTGTGCTTGTGCCCATTGATTTTCCTCCAAGGTGCGGTGACTCAAAGCTATGGTTCTCCACTTCTGAGCTGCTTGACGGCCTTGATGACCTTGAACTTTCATAGCTGTCATAGAATGAAGGAAACATGCGGTCGACACTTGGTCTGCCGGTGCTAACAAAGGATATATCGGTTTCTGGTGTCGTGAGTTCGCCATAAGGTTTTCCATTTGGGCCTTTCCTATGAGTGAATGGTGACCTGTTTATGCCAATAACTCTCAAATCAGACTTTTCAAAAGCAATTTCCGGTCCCGTTTGGTTCACTTCCTTATTTGTTTATTTCTTATTTTTAAGCAGGAAGTAAATAACCTGCTTCGGGACTACCGGAGTGCTTATTGCTTATTTGCTTGTTTCTTATATTAAGCAAAAGGCAGATAAGCAATTGGGAGCCAAACGGGCACTCATTATTGTAGACTATATAGAGGACTATTTCTGAGACCCAGAGCATAACTTTCTATATGCTCCATGTATATATAGGACTCAATATAGATCTCAAGGTAATTTGCTAAACTTTTTCCTTCGGATTATCCAATTAAACTGACTAACCTGATGAAGTCCGGGTCATTGAGAGGGGTTTGCGGTTGTGGCTCAGATGGCACCTTGGGTGCTCCTGACAGAAGATTCAAGATAATATTTATAAGTGACCATTGCCAAATGGTTTACAAATCAGAGAAATGGTCATTCAAGCAGGAAAATAATAGCTAACCTCTTGTACTAATACATGGGGCTAGTGGTGTCACAGAATCTGATTTGATCTGGGCTTGATACTGAATTTGGTTGCGCAGTGGGGAGACAGCTGGTGCTTGACGAGATGCTGGTCTTGTGGATGAAATCTTTCCTTTGGCTGAAATGACATATACATTACAAAAATCCGGTACTGCTTTTGAAACATTGCTTGGAATATCTGTTGCTTTGAATCTCCTGCTCAGAGTGATCAATAACAAACTTAGGATTGGGAATCCGTACTTTTGATAGGATCGTACATATATCAAAAGTATCCGAATTCTGCATATCGTCCTTGCAAAAAGGAAAATAACAAGAAAGGTCTTTTGATATGGCTACATCCAAGTTTTTCATACACCAATTGTGTGGATCCTGGAAGTGTCTGTTCTGTTTGTGGTTGGCATAAATTAGGTTGTGTTAGAACTAGAACAGATGTGACATATGTTCGAATTCATGATGGATGGTTATGATAATTATGAGCAAGGTCTTTATAAATTGGGTTTTTACTTCTTAGAATCTGAACCTTGACGGTTTCCCCACACTGATATTTCGGATAGCTTTAAAAGTGATCACTGGGTGGTTTTAGATCGTTAAAAGGGGTTACATTTGGGTCCAACACTTAACAACTTATTGGTTCTGGTTGTTTTTTCCAAGATTTGAAAAAAAAAAAAAAAAAAAGAAGAGAAAGACATCTTAAATATTTTGAGAGCGTAGGCTAGTCCAAGTCTTTTAGAACTCTAAACCATCATTATAAAGAGAGTCTAGAACTTTTCTATAACGTGTATTAATCAGTGTCAACGCATAAAAGAACAAGGAAAAGAGCTCTACACAGGAACGAAGCTTAAAAAGGTAAACCTTCATAAGAGTTGGGAGCACCCCATGCAAAAGGGTGCAAAAGAGGGACTGATAGGCGAGACTGAAAACGAAGTCAAAAAAGAAGTGAGTAATAGTTGCTAGCAACCAGCAACAATGAAAAGAAACGAGGGGAAAATGGAATAGATCTTCCTTTTGAACGGCAAAAATAAATTTTATTAATCTTTGAAAATGATTACAAAGACTAACAGGAGCAAGGAGAAGGACAACAAGCGCCCATCCGAGACCCAATCCCTTGATTGGCAAGATGCCAACCAAGGAAACACCCCAAGGGAGAAAATGGAATAGATCTTTCTTGGTTAATCATTCATTCTAAAAATTAGAGTTCTCCAGCTTCGAATTTCGGATGCCATTTCCAGGTTAAAATTATTACAAGTCTGCAAAGTTGTTGCTAAGAAGCATGAATAGAGAAACAAACATGACATAATTACGGAGTGACAGGGAGAATAAACTTTAGAACATCGTATATTGACTTAATATGGACACCAAAATTGACCAAATAAATACAATTACTCTGCTATTTTGTTTTCTGTTTATGTGAATAACAGTAACAAAGCATTAAAAGTAATAGAAACAGGTAATGCTACAACATTTATAACCTTTTTAGATGCATTGGGTCACATCATTTAACACACTAGAGCAAGTCACTAAAAGAGAACTGCAGCAAAGAAGAGAAATTTACATACTCATAAAACTAATAAAAAAACTACGACAAATGAGTTTAAAACTCAACTGGGATCATATAGGCAGATACCAAGCATTGTAGCTAAATGCTTAACATGTCCCTACGTGTATGTGGACCCAACACACAATTCCAACCTGTGTTAGTAACGTGTCTAACCCGTTAAAAAAAAAAAAAAAAAAAAACCTTGTCTAACCCAATTTAGAAAAAAAGGTATGGCATATCCAAAGCTTGTTCGTTTCGATATGTGTCAAACACCTGACAGAAACAAAAATGAGGGTCTCAAACTTCATAGGTTGCATTTATTTCAGAAAAAATGAATAGAAGAAGAATTGACAAGCAATGAAGCTCGTAAAGAAGGAACCACATGAACAAGTTAGGAAACATTTCAAAGGTAGAAATCTTCAAAGCAGGTGCAACTGGACATGGGGCACAATATTTAGATAAAGATTCATTTTTCAACAAAAAAAAAATTGATAAATGATGGTAAAGATGGTGGGGAAATTGAAAAAGTTGAAGAATAGCAGAAAAATGAAAAAAGAACCCAATGAAGTGGAGGAAAAATTAAAAATGTTAAAAGAAGGTGGAGAAAGCATTTTTCCTATAGTAGTACTAGTACCAAAGCTTCCATTACCCCCATAGAAGGTTTCCCTTCTCTACGGGTCTGATCTAAAACCCATGGCCGGCCTAGCCCACATAGCTTAGGATGGTTACTATCTAATTCAGTAGTCAAATATACGTAGTAGTCATTCATGAGCATGCAGTGTTGAGAGTTAGACTTGTGATATCAATTTCGTTACTGGAAGAAAATGAAGAGTAACTTACCAATTTAGTAGTGACTGTAATAGTACCAAGAGAGGTTCATACCTGAGAAATCCACCAGATTTGGAGTGTGCACCAAGGACCAATATCTCTATAGCTGATTGACTGACATACTCGACTAATGCTTCGACAACATCTGTACCTTCGAGAACGATGTCAAGGCATTGGATCTGATGCAAAAATTGCAAGGGAAAAAAGCACAAAAGACGTAGTGAGGAAAGGTAAAACTATGTTTGAAGAGGAAGGATTCACATGCTAATGTTCTACTTCACTTTGCATCGCTGTTCATGCACCCAGACGAATTGGAAGTTGTGTAACTGATGTTTCGAGTACAGAGATTGTACCACATTGGTCGGTCTAGTAATGAGAAATGGTTTCTGTCACCAAATTTTTTTTACATCATATTTCCCCACTTAGTTGGATGCTTGTGATTGGTTCCATAGAAAAGAGACTGGTCATTCATATCCTCTCATCTATGCGGTAAAATAAAAGCAGGGATAAGAATCAGATAGTCCCCGGACGTAAACTGTGTTTTATTCACCTACTTGACACGTGAGGATTGAGTTTGACAACTAACAAGGCCAGTGGGTGGACTTAGCCTTACAGGCAATCACCTGCATAGAACATCTAACTATTTTCACTATGTTCTCGCAATATTGTGTCTGCCTATAACTATGGTTTTATAAAATAAAGATATTGGAGCTTGAAACCTACATCTTTACGTGTACAAAAGCAACGAAACGGAAGGAACAATTCCCTGGTTTGTGGATCAAGATCTCCATTTGGTGATCCATGTCCATCAGAAATTTGGCATTGCCCTGCACATAAAAGAAGCCTAAATAACTCATTGTGATCATATGACAAAAAACACAGCTCCAAAATGTATGCTGAGGAGCATATAAACATATAAGAGACTCCATATGCAAATACATTACTACTATTTTCTAATTTTCAGGAGGAATCATTGCTTGCACTAGCAGTCTTTCAGCCTCTAAAACATTTTTAGAATCCAGATTTTTTTTCCTTATTAGCCCTCACGTAAGTGCAGATTAACAGGAAGATAATTCTTCTGTAAGTGATGAAACCACACACAGCTTGAATAGTGAAATTATTCAGTAGTCTGGGAGCACCGCCACGTGGTGCTCCCGACTACTTCACCACCATATATTCTCGTGGGGTCCACAACTAAGTGAATGGACCCCACATAAATATGTGGTTTTGAAATAGTCTAGAGCACCACGTGGTTGTGCTTCCAAACTACTAAATAATTACTCGCTTGAATTTATGTCACCAGGAAGTTGTTCAAAAACTCAGATAGCAGCCATGATATGAGTGAAAGTAGTACCAAGATGCTCAAAAGATCATGCACAGATTAGTGGTTGGATTTTGGTCCGGTTTGGTGCAAGTGCAACACATAAGTGTGAGAACCATTACACACTTAGAATGAACTGGTAGAACCTAGAAGGATGCCTAGCTGCGTAAAAATCGGGAAAAAAATAAAATTGGGATCATCCCTAGTCTCTCCCTCCCTCCCTCTTAGGGCTTCTCACGAGTACCCTTAAAATTACGTTCTGATTACATTGAGCGGCTCGGATCATCAAAATTCGATCGGGAACTTGGGGGATTTTTTAAGGGTCCCCGGAACCGCCCCGATATATATATATACACACACACTCTACACAATACACCCCAGCACTTATGAACATATACTTTCGGGAGGGGAACTGGCCCAGAGTTTGCATTGAAGAACGAAACGGAACCGGTTCTGACACTTCGAATTCTACTATTTTTATTCACTAACAGAATTTGAGGCGTTAACAGTGGGTCAAGAGAGAATTGAAATACAATGTTAATGGTGGAAACTCGGACTTGGTCGGGCAAGTCCCATGTTCGAGTCCCCTAAGACCTTATTGGTGCTAAACGTATTCCTAACACCAATCACAAATGTTAGGGCATTAGTTTCGGCCAACATAGGTGCAGTGGCTCCCCTACAGATAGTGGTGACTAGGGCTGCAAACGAACCGAGCCGCTCGCAATTCAGCTTGTTAGTGGTTCGTTCAAGCTCGGCTCGGAAATTAAACGAACAAGCTCGAGCCGATTTTTTCAGCTCGTTTACAGCTCAAGCTAGGATAAGCTCGGCTCGAGTAGACTCGCGAGCCGGGGTATATACACTTAAGTTTAGGATTTTAATTGTTATTTCATAATTTATTCTTTTCGTTTTCAGTTTCCAATCAACCAAGGGAAGCGAAAGCACACGCACACCAACACACCATAGGAAAATGAAAGATATATACCTTCACAATCAAAATATTTTTGGTTGTATTAGGCCTATGCAAGGATATATATATACATTTTTCGTTGGTCCGTTGAGGCTCGTGAACAAGCTCGAGCTCGAGTCAAGCTAAGGCCCGCTCGGCTCGAGCTCGACTCGTTAAGTTTTCACTGAGCTCGAGCTCGAGCTTGTGTTTGTTAAAAACTTAATAAACAAGCTTGAACATAGTAAAGCTCGGCTCGGCTCGACTCGTTTGCAGCCCTAGTGGTGACTGGTGCGGTGTGACAGGTAATAATCCGAACGGTGGTGGATACCATATCAGCACTTCCATTTTACGCACAAAAAATAATAATCCCACCAATAAGCATGTCATCAAATACAACTTGTAACTGTGTCATTAGTAAAGTAAAATCGTACTAGAAAAGACGCAAAATAGGCGCCAGAGCCAGAATTCTTGATGTACCCATTTTTTGGAGCTAAAATGATAGGAATGGAAATGGAACAGAGGGGGCTCTTCAAAAAGGGACTAACTTGTTATCAATCTTAGGATACAGCAGACAGGGAACTCCATCTTCCATTACAGAAGAATCCCAAATGAAGAAAGGATGAGTACCAGTAATTGCAACAACTGAAACTAATCGAGGAAGAGAGAGGAACAAAAGGCAAAAAAAGAATTGGAATAAGGAAATGATGTGATTTTGCCACCTCATTTTTAGTCGACTGCACTTCACTTTTTGTTTTGTTTTTTCACATGATGCACAAAATTGAGTGTCAGTGGTAAAACTGGAATGCCAAAATCAATTTCCATAAAAGGGTGTTCACTGTTCCGTTCCTGTTCCATGAGTTCGGTTTGGAAAGCTGAGAAATCTATTGTGAATCGTTTGCCACCGTGAATAGTCTACGAATGACTTAGGTGATGTTTTTTTTTTTGTTTTTTTTTTTGATCCGCCTTAGGTGATGTTTCACTTACACTTTTTTTACTTTTAGAAAAAATAACGTTTAATTTTAATTCAATTTTTTTTTATGTTTGTTAGTTTTGCGTTAAATTTTTGCGAGTTATTAATCAGAAAAGAAAAGTAAATTTTCTTTATATTTTGGAAAATAACCAATTTCTTAAAAGTGGTTATTTCTCAAAATATTTGGATAAAAATAATTTTTTTTAACCTTTTTCAATAATTCACAAAAATTTGACACGAAACCAACAAGTGCGGAAATTTTTTGAATAAGGGCAAAATATACACTTTTTTTAAAAGTAAAAAAATAAAATAAAATGTGTTAGTGGAACGGTGGCTTATTCCGTGAATAGCATGCCTTTTGAGACCTCGGTGTAGGACAAGCAAAGAGATTGTACACGATCATAATTAATGGATGTGAGAGGAAGAATCTGTAGAATTCACGTAAGTAATGGCTAGCAAAGAACTGGATAACGTGTTAGTATTATTATGCACTATACTAGTCCTATTGTTCTTGTGAACTGTTGTATGATTGTTTGTAAAGTACGATTGTTTATCTACCGAGTGTTTGTATGCTCATGGTGCTATTGTTGCTATGACATTTTATGGTAGGTATAGAAGACGAAGTTGAAAGATCGCATCAAGTCGAAGAATTTATAGTACCAGTAGTAACTCTATTCGTTTTCCCTAACTTAATTCAAATCCATAGAATTGTAATCAAACTAAGTTTTTGCTGTTATTTAAAGAAATTTATCTTAGAAATTACTTTAGAATTTTTTTTAATAACATATCTGAAAATCAGGTTGTTGTAGAAATTATAAATTCAATACAACAGATCAAGAAAAAATCAATTACAATGGTAAAATGAGCAAGACAAAATAGTACTTATATTTCTAGGGAAATGATATTAGCACTCCAAAAATAGTACTTATATTTCTAAGGAAATGATATTGGCACTCCAAAAATTGATGCAAGCACTCCAAAAAATAAATGAAAGTGGCTTTGGAGTTACACTGATTTTGGAGTGCCTGTATCAATTTTTGGAGTGCCAATATCATTTCCCTATTTCTAAACTAAAACTTGTGAAAAAGAAATACTTCCATTTTTTTGACAAAAAATGTTCTTTTTAAGTTCTCATCCAGAAAATAAATTTCCAAACAAGGCAATCAAACAAATTATGTATTTTTATAAGCACATAGCTTCTTTAAAGAGCGTCACAAAACAAAAGAAAATATACGTTTGTTTCTTCTTACTATCCTCTCCCGATCAAAGACATTCATGTGACGCGATTAATAGACACCAATAAACATGTCCAACATCCAATTATCATGAATTTGAAAAAGATGGTATATAGATCAATAAAAGAGAACATGAGAGAGAGAGAGAGAGAGAGAGAGAGAGAGAGAGAGAGAGAGAGAGAGAGAGAGAGAGAGAGAGAGAGAGAGAGAGAGAGAGAGAGAGAGAGATTACTCGGATTGGAATAATGAGCAGCTGATGAACCAGATTTAACATTGACATGTACCAAAACTACAGTTTGGCCTTTGCTCATGAGATTATCAATAGCCCATTTCAGAGCATACTGGCTCCCATTGTCCTTGTCTATAGCCACTGCTATCAACCTCTCTACCACCCCATGCCTTTCTCCATTTCTTGGAATCCACATCCTTAATTTATTTATTCCCTTTCGTAAACTTACAAAAAAAAAAACCCTTTCTTTTCCTTCCTCTCTTTCGGATGAAATTTCGATCTGCACGCCCACCAACAAAATGAGACAAAACGAGGATAAGCAAAATTACTCTCCCGACAAAATCAGACTTTTAGTCTCACTTATCTTTCTTGCCAATTCCAGAGAAGAGCACAAGAAGCACTTCTACGTGCCATTTTGTTTTGCTATTTTTTCTCTATTTTTTCCTGGTTTTGTTTCCCTTTCACAATAGGAACCGGAAAGCCTCAAACGTTTTCTCTCTCACTCCCTCAAAATAGAGACCCCATGAGTCTCTCCCTGTCTCACCCTCTCTCTCCATTCAATTACTAAGGGAATTCCATAAATGACGGATGGTCTGTTATTCTACCTTCAGTAAGTCTAGGTACACTACACTAATAAATTAATGAGTCTAAAAATTTCTCCGAATGTTTTCAATTTTTTTTTATTTTTTGTTAATAAATGAGTCTAAAAATGGAGTAATAAATTCTTGCTAAAAGGAAAAAAAAAAATTTAGTAAAGACAAAAAAATACCAAACATCTGATATACTATTGTAGTTGGTATTTTAAATTCTCAATTATTTTATGAGTTCATGTGTTGTGATTAAGTGTTTGGATGCTAATTGGATAGAACCGAAACCGAATCGGTCTTACAGTTTGGTTCTGGTCACGTTCCATGCAAAAATTGGTTAGGTTTTAGTTCTCAATTTTTTACAACCATTTGGAATGGTTCAGTTACTGGTTTTCTAAAGAACCGGACCAATCTGGACGATGTACACCCCTACCTAAATTAGGTTTATCTAGTCATGATTGAAATTCTAAGTTATTCATAGAACTCCGATGAGTACCCCCGATCAGGGGTGAGAGCATATATTAATCTGGCTCGTAAAACGGCACAACCTTTTCCATGTATCACTCGTACAATAAGCAGATTTTAAAATTCAAAATAAGTACTTATTATTTAAGAAGGCAATTGCTCAAAAGTTATATGTTTACGCAAATAATTTTTCTAGCAATATGGATCTTATTTGATATATCTCATTATTGAAATCTTTTGAACGGTGCAAAAAAAAAAATTCAAAAAATTATTTTTCATTTGCATTTTTTTTGAGTTTGAAAATGTGAAATAAGCTGCTTATTTTTTAAGAAGGTTCTTAAACTTTTCAGCAGCGACATAGATGGAGTGATTTTGGTAACATCCTCTAGGTACTCAATCAACACCCTTAAACTTCATGTTTCTTTTAGAACCAATTTCCAAACAATAGCTTTGGTGAGCCGAAAACGTTTACCAAATTTCAACAGAGCCATTTGTTGTGCCAAATTTGTGGCCTAAACTTGCAACGTGTGACTTTTCAATACTTTGGATGTCCAACACCTTCGATCAAATAATAACAAAAAAAGGTATTTGTGCCAAAGTAGCATTAAATCAGTATAACCGCATTGTCATCCTCTTCAATTTTTACAACTGGACAAGTCAAAAAATGATATTTACCCAAAAAAAGTCAAAAAAATGATTCTTTTCATTTGCTAAATTATCTCGGACCATTAGAGATGCTCTTGAAATATTTTCACATGGCAGGTTGGAGGATATGTGGTTGAACCTCATGTATGAGATTTGTAGCCCTTTAATATGAGAATTTGTGGCTCTTATTAATTTTTGTGGCTAAAAGTATGAAAGTGTGTATGGTACACACCCTTTGATCAAATGAGTGGTTGATATTGTATCACATAGGCAAAAGATGACCCCTTGAACCTGTCATCTTGGGTCTCATATAAGGAGCCACAAAATCTCATGTAAGGGCCCTTGATATTTCATATGGAGGCTGGGTTTTTTTTTATGAAGTTATTGGATATACCACACATTGTAATACAAGAAGGTCATAAAACACAAAAGACCCATAAAATATCATAAAGAATACTCTCATATGACAGCTTTTGGACCCTAGTGAAAATGTAGTGGAAGTGACATTGAAGCGACATATCTCATATATATTGCCACAAGTTCTGATCAAGGAAGACACAAGTTATATCCCTCGTAATTACCAAAAAAAAAGTTATATCCCTCGTATATAATACCACAAAATGTCATTTACCAAGTCACAAAAACTCAAATAGTAGTTTTTTCACAAAATAGGTGCAATCTATTTTGACTCTAGTGTTTGGTTTGTAGTGAACCACAAATATTTTGTATACAAAGCTACAAAACTCATAAATAAGGCCATATGAACTCATATAGGCCTTTTTCCACAACAAAATAGGTGCAATCTATTTTGGACTCTAGTGGACCACAAACTAATTGTATATAAAGCCACAAAAACTCATAAATCATGCCATATAACATATGGGAAATGATATTGGCACTCCAAAAATTGATGCAGGCACTCCAAAAAACAAAGGAAAGTGACTTTGGAGTTACACTGATTTTGGAGTGCCTGCATCAATTTTTGGAGTGCCAATATCATTTTCCTAACATATTTCATAAAATTTGCACTGTATTACAAAGAGCAATCCGTTTTATAGAAAGTGCAATATAATGTAATCAAAGGAGCAGATCTGTATAATTGAAGGAGCAAAGTTGTGGGTTTTTTTAATATGAAAATTTTGAATACAATATTATAGTTTATTAACTTAAATTAATAGACACATTATAGTAATTGCATTTTTTTCCCGGTAGTAATTGCATTAAGAAATATAATTTATTTAATTATAATTTTGTAACTTAATCAGACCTCTTCAACCATATGATCAGAACACATACGGTATTTCTAGAGACCTTAAAGTCCCATAGCATAGGGCTTTGGTTTAGAATGAAGTTCAATGTATAAATTTTAAAGGTAGCCGTTGACTCATTCTTTTGAATGCTTGATTGATCTAAACCGTTAAAATTTAACGTCTTGTTAATTTTATCATTCTTGCCCAAGTCGGGTGATAATCAGATATCGGCTACAACATGAGCAATCTGTTTAATGAATTATGCCATATAATATTTCATAAAACATGCATCGCATTACGTGGAGCAATTTGTTTCATAGAGAGTGCAATATGGTGAACAACTCTGTTTTATTGAAGTAGCAACCTTATTTTTTTAGAGTTTTATATATTAAAACTATAATTAAAAATTAAGTGTTTCAATTTTTAATCTGTTAAAACCGGTGCAAAGATCTTATTTTTCTAATCATTTTATTATATAGGGTCATAATTAAATTTTATCTTTAGGGCTCTCATAATGAAGTTTATGCTCCATAGTGTCTCAAAGCAAGAGCAGTAGTTAATTATTAGAATTTTAGAGATAAAATTTAATTATTACTCTCTAGGATAAAATGATAATAAAAATATGATCTTCGCACCGGTGCAAATGAATTGAAAATTAGAGCAGTAAATTTTGAAATAAAAAATTTTAATATATAAACAGTCTAATGTTTTTTTTTTTTTGGATATTGAATGCCACACAATAAAAAATTACAAATTCTTATTAGAACACAATAATAAATACGTACTTGGATATGTGCATGCTACACAATATTTACAACATAATAATTAATTAGAACACAATAATAATAATACTTACTTGGATATATCGCCGGGTCCCAACAAAAAAATAAACTATTAAAAATGTTAAAAAAAAGAAATGAATTAGAAAACACTTTAAAAAACAATTTTTTGTATTTTTTAAATTAATTAATTTATCATTACAAGGATCAATCCGTCTCATAGGAAGTGCAATATATTGTAATGTAAAAAGCAACTGTGTTTTATTGAAGGAGCAAAAATAGGTGCCATTGTGATGTGAGATCTTACTTTTGTTGAACTATTCCAATTAAAAATACTTGCTATCGAATCTAAAAGCTGTAGGGGCCTTCAATAATGAATGTGCGTCCCAATGGGCTTTCAAAACTTGATAGACCAAAAAATTTATGAGAATCATTAAAAAATGAAGAACAACAAAATGAACGTTATTGATCGTCGTGATTGTGTTGCGATCATGTGGTTATCGTAAATTATACTATAGCAGAAGACCTTGGTCTAGAATCAAGTAAGTTCAATATATAGATTTTAAAGGTAGTTGCCGACTCATTTTTCCAAATACTTGATCTGAACCGTTAGGATTTAACGTCTTATCAATTCTATCATTCTCGCCCAAATCAGTGATAATCGGATGTCGGTAAAAACATTGCAGAACACATTTGGTGCTTCCAGAGGCATTAAAATCCTATAATGCACCACTCGAGGGCCGCCTAAACTATTTTTTAAAAATCGAAACCGTCTATCTTTTACGTGAGAGGGATTTAGATTATTCCTGCCAAGAATGAAGTAAATCTCTTATTATTACATACTTGATCGGACGTAAGTTATCATTCTTATAATGAATTTTGGTACCGATGAAAAAGCCTCATAAATCTGATGGAGCCCAAAATTTACGAGCATAATTAAATCAACCAAATTAACGGCCTCGATTACTAAAATACACGATTCACCAAGGTCTATTACATTTTACCGTTGAAGATAATTGCAAAAATATATATAACACAAGATTGCACTTTGAGACGGGTGGCAAATTAAATCCAAAAATAAACCCAACCTAGCCCATTTATTAGTTGCGTCAGAATGGGTCTAACCCATCTAACCCATTTAGTAATTGGGTCTCAAGTGGGTCTTAATGGGTCAACGTAAATGATACAACAAGTCATAAACATGACCCATCAAAGAAAAATAGAAAAAATACAATACAAATTGAAGTTAGCCCCTCTCGATCTCATTCTTCATCCACAGAGGTCGTCACAATCAAATCCACTCGTCATAGCCATCGACAGGGGAATCGGCGGAGGCGACTTCGACATAGAATTTGAGCTCATTGCCGTCGCAAATTACCTCAACAAATGGCTAGGTTGTGCATCCAAGTCAGGCTTTGAAGGGTATTCAAGACTAAAGTGCAGGCATCCTTCGTATATCTTCTTCTGAATAACATGGGACGAACCAATATCGTTTGTCCATTCCGAACACCTAATTCAGAGGAAAAAAAGACCATTACAAAGATTATCTAGCACAATTCAACAGATTATCTTATTGCCATCGCGAAATGGCTGGGATTTGTCACCGTCGTGTGGGTTCAAGCCATATCTGGCAACAACTACACCTTCTCGAATTACTCCGACAATTGAGACTACTCAGACACTTGAAATCAAAAGCGAGAAGTAATTCTATCTTTGTTGTTGTTGGAGTATAGAGGTTGTGATGAGCCTTTCTTGGATGATTCCGTTGCTGATTTTTGTGTTTATTGTATAGTTTGTGATTGGCAGTTCGATGTATATGTGTTCGTTTTATTATCAATATGCAGAGATAGTGCCTATAAGTTGTTTGATGGTATGTCTGAGTAGGGGTATGAACGAGTCGAGTCGAGTTTCGTAGTGTTTGAGCTCAGCCCTTTTATTGAACGAGCCTAAAACTCGAGTTCGAGCTTGATCAAACGAGCCAAACTTTTGCGAGCTGAGCCGAGCTTTGGAGTCTCGATCTCAACTTGTTTAGTAAATGAGCCAAAAACTCATGCTTGAGCTCCGCTCTGTTACTAATGAGCCAAGGCGAGCCACGAGCTGCTCAGCTCGATTCATTTTTGAAAAGTTTTTTTTTTTTGGTTTTTGAAGGAAACTTTTGCAGTTGGCAATAATCAATTCTTTTTTTTTTTTTTGATCTAGTCAATAGTCAATTCATTCTAATCATTTTTTACTGGATGCTAAAATTTCTGCAGAATCTCCATTCGGTTAAGTTATTTTAGTATACAGGGTAATTTGGCCATTTTAGTATACATGGGTAATTTGGTCATTTTAGTATATAGGGGTATTATGGTAATTTTAGTATACAAGGGTAATTTGGTCATTTAATTTTATAAGGGTAATATGGTCATTTTACTGTATATGGATATTTTAGTCATTTTAAATTTTAATATATATGTAATTGGATTAATGGGCGGGGCAGATTTAATTTCAAATAAATGGGTTGAGTTGGGTATGAGTAATTGAGATCATAACTAATTGGGTCTAAATGGGTCAATGACCCATTAAAGACCCAACCTACTAATAACTTATCCAATTTGGCCCAAACCTACCCATTTAACACTCCTAGGTTCAAGTAGTATCAATTTTTTTTTTATCAGCCTAGTAGTATCAAGTTGATTCATCATATTTTAACCAATAAGAAAACGGTAAATTGGGCTAGGATCCGTTTTGAAGGTGATTTTGGGTGTTTAGTCCAGCCTAATGTGTAATAGTGGTGAAGGTCCATTACTGTACACTAATATTAATAATAAGAAAGGAAACCTATTTTGAATGGATGGATGCCCCCGAACAAATAAATCACCAGCTGAGTTTCAAATAGAGTTGGACTTAAAGTCTGTTGAGCTGTTCAAATAGATCACCACCATGTATAGAATTGCGATTTACTGTCAACTGTGTATCGAGCCTCGACTCTACTTAGTTGTGTTGAATAGATTTAATTAGGACTCTACGTAAATTTTTTCTTCTTTTCTTTTTGATAAAAAAAAGGGCTTCGGTGCAACTTTAACTAAATTACTAGTAGTTGATTTGTCTAATAATTAATTGTTTTTGGAGTAAGTGAAATTTTCAATTTTTTTGATTACTTTGAATTTTGATTATAGGATTACAAGAAAAATTATGGACCAAACACGGGAAGGGTTAAGAAAAACCAGAATTATTTTTTTTTTAAATATGTACTTTACGTATTTAGTAAATTTAAATAAAAATTACTCCATGATTTTAACTTCTTAAGTTTGCTCAAGACAAATCACAAAAATAAACTTATAAAATTTCAAGAATATATTACAAATCTCGATCATCGGAAAGTAACCACATACTATAGGATAGTCAAACCCTTTTTACTTTGACGGCATTAATCAGTTTCATGGGTTCCCATCAGTTGGGGCTCCACAGGAGTGACTGTGAGATTGTGTTTGGAAGATGTCTATCTTAGGGGGACAGAAATGTGATTCATGAATTCTTAAGATTTCTATGTTTGGGGTAGAAATGGAATAGAAAAATGGTTATTGATCTCCCAATTTAAAACCAATTGAAATTCATGTATAAAAGAGGAACTATACAAAAATCTTGAATTTGAGGAGGCTGTGGCGGCGCAACCCCGCACACGAACGGTGTAGAGCAACCAAAATGACGTCGCTTTGGCCACCCTCATTCAAACCACAATACATTTTTTATTTTTAAGATGCATATCGAAACCACAATAAGATTATCTAAACCGCTTATTTTGTTGGCATCACTAGTTTAAAAATTATTTTGATCATGTATCAATAAGTATCAAAACAAGTCATATTCTTAAAGTATTTTTTTATGTTTAGATGGCGATTGGTGTTAAATTACTATATATTTTTTTAAACTAATGCTCTTCTAAACATGCTCCATAATTCAAGCAGTTCGGATTATCAAATCTTGCGTCATGTATCACTTTGGAATTGCGAATATCGATTGGTATACTAAAAATCGGGCATCAATACTTATATAACATGGTTTGCTTTAGAAGGGCATTCACGGTAAAAATCTTAATAGGTAATTAAACACAAAAAATATTCAAAAAATGAGTTATTTTGATACCTATTGACATCGTATCAAAATCATTCTTTTTAATAGTGATAATATCAAGGAGGCCAACAAATTATAAGCGGATCAGATCATCTTATTTTGATCCCAAAGGAGGCCTACAAATTACAAGTGGATCAGATCATCTTATTGTGAACCCTGTACTCGTCTTAAAAAACATTTCATGGGTATTTAATTGAAGGTATTGTAAGGGTAAATTTTTACTTAATGTTAGACATTAGTGTACAAAAAAACGTGACAACAAATATTTTTGTGAGACAATATGAGATCTCATTAATGATTTTACCTACTTAAAGCACCAAAAAGTGACAAATTGCATCTAGGCTAATTATCAACATTTACGGGGAGTTTGGTAACCTTTTTATTTTCACTTTTTGGTTTTTATTTTCACTTTTTTGAAAATTAATATAAAAAACTTGTTTGGTAACATATTTTCACTTTCTTATTTTTATTTTCACTTTTAAGAATTTCTGGAAATTATGAAAACTAAAAAAAGAAGTTTTACCCAGTTTTGAAAACTAGAAAAGAGAAGGAAATTGTTATTCCAGTGCATCAATACTTATACTATAAAATTTACTGCATACAAACTGCTGCTGCTTGGTATAGCATTTGCTCTTGCTTTTGCTGTTGCTGTTTCTGATTGTACAACTGCTGCTATTTTGCTACTGTGAAGGGTTAATGGGGAATTGCCTTTGCAAGTGGGGTGACGTTCAATGTTGTTCCAATGTGTGGGAGTGATCAAACTGTTTTTGTCTATTATTGCTTGTGTTTGTTCATTCAATTTGAAGAATAAAAACAAAAACAAAAATGATACTACCAAACATGTTTGTGTTTTCAGTTTTTGTTGTTTTCAAAAAGATTATTACCAAACATATTTCTTGTTTTTGTTTTTATGAAAAAACATAAACCTGTTTTTATTTCTAGTTTTTTAAAAATTGAAAACTGAAAAGGTTACCAAACGCACCCTTAAATTTTTCATTTTTCATTTTATCACGTCGGTTACGTTGTTGATGATGCAGCAAAAAAAGGTGCTTGTTCACTAAGGACAAGCAACGTGTCCGAAAAATTCTCTTTAATCCTATTTGTTACTTTCAAGGTGTATGGCATCTCTTTTTATGGATTTTCCACTTCCTCTAATTTAGACCTAAGCCCAAAACAATCAGAAAAAAACCGAAAAATAAAAAACCCGGAACCGCATTACTAATAATTCATACGCTTCACGCAAACGGAAAATGAGTTTTCTAACATGGGTTTTTAAAAATAAAAGTTAAACTGCTAATTTGGTGAACAATTGTTGAATGTACATAGACTGCTCTTTCCATGCGAAACTGTGTCTTCACTTTATACAAATGTTTCGGAGAACGCAGCAGTAAAGTTATGGAGCAAAATTGCATATTCACTTGGCATGGAATGTTATGGAGCAATCCGGAGAGGGTCACGAGGGAACAGTGAAGTTTTGCGGATGTTGTTGAGGGCACAAAAGAGCATTACCACACGCTCCAGTCCCACCCCAAAACCACCATGTGGAGGTGCACCATACCTGCAGCATAACGGTAGTGAATCAGATTTCGCTTGTTTTAATGTTATCAGCTTGGATGTCCTAAGCTGGCCAAATCATATTTGGCTAGCCAAGAGTACTTCCACAAGAAAACATACAGTAAAATAGCTCACAAATTGCGCAAGTACAGTACTAATAAATACCCCAGTTAGCCATGGTATAACAAAAACTGGTCATTTGGTATATATTTAGATCAAGGGCTGCCAGAGCTATTTGTAATCGAGCAAAGGAAATTTGCATGTACGATTGAATGAGCATAACCAACTGTGGAAAATGTTTTGATACTCTCGGCTCATCATGACAATCAAATAACAATACTGATAAAAGAAAAACTATGATGATGGCAACTCATTATTATCGTCACAATGAGACCGATGATGACAATGACAACTTTTAACCGTGAGAAGAGTCTTAGTACTGAACAGAACAAAGAAGTTAACAATATTGAATATTGGCCTGGCAAAACTTGAAAGATCTATTGGTAGAAGTTAAAGAAAATGCTGTAGATAAATTAAGCTCACTCTTAACAAATGTATGTCTTTCTACCATTCTGTTCCAAAAGCTATGTCTCAAAAATATCAAATATCAAATATGAAAATGAATTGTACGCAGTGGCATGCAGCAAAAACTATACGGTGGTTTGCACATTGTTACTGACTTTTCTTCACGGAACTTTTGTGGCTAGGATCAGACCATAAATCTAAAACATGAATGAAACCAAACTGAATTTCTGAAGTTTAGTGAAGATAAATTTTCAAAATAGGAAAATCGAACTTCCAACATCAGGTAGCTGCAGGTAAGCCAACCGAAAAATTAGAAAATAAAAAAATCTGATGTCCGAAAACAAGGGCTTTGATTAGCAAGAACAATGATAGGTTTCAATACACAAACAGAGGCCACCCACACAGATAGACACACATAGAGAGTATTCACTAAACGAGCAGATGCAAGGGGCCAATTTCTTGCAAAAACAAGAGCAACTAAAAAAGGCCAAAAAAATGTGAAGGTCAAAAACGGTCAATTAAGAAAATACCAGAAAGAATCCACATATGTTGATATTGTTTTGACATCTATCCCGCAGGCTTCGGCACGTGTTGTCAACAAATCAGGTAGGTGGACCCGCTGAGCTCCTGAAATTATCTCCTCCCCTAAAGTCAAAGGAAATGACAATGAAGTCGTTAGAATGCTGAGAGGCAAAAGATGATTACTAAAAGAACAAACACTTTGTTTGGTTTGAAGTTTTGAGAATTTTTTTTTGATGTAATGAGTGGAGAGAGATAGATAAACTTATTGAGAATTGTGCAGGGAGTAAAAAAAATTTCCCAAAACTTGAAAGTGAAGTGTAAAATGTTGCAAGACTGCGGATGTGTTACACTATGGCACACGCACCTGGGGCCCTTGTCAGTCATCTTCTAGGAATGGCCTTCATGGTTATGGCTATGATGAAGCTTGTGTGCATGCATGAACGTGCATATGCATCGATATTAAGATGCATGCTAATGGGCTACAGTGAATTTAGGCTCATCGTCAGCAATCCCAACATTGCTGTATTTCTTTTCTTTTTTATTGGCAACATTGCTGTCTTTCCACTATTGCATATACCATACAGATAATCACCGTTATGATTTGAAAAAGGTTCTTAGTAGCAAGAGCTACTGGCCAATCAAGCAGTAGTTCTTATGGGTGGGGTTGGGGGCGTGATATGAAGCACGTACATCTCGCTGGAGATACGTCCAGTTTCGGACATGCATACTCCACGGGCAGGTGTCTGACACTCGAACGGAAGTGGTTATTTGGTCTCAACTTTTTCTTGTTCCATTTGGACACTCCAGGGACAATCTAGTACACCATGGATGATGGACACTCGGGGGACAAGTTGGAGGTGTCAAATCAAATAAAAGGCTCCAGTTAAAGCATGGAGAAGGGTTCTTTTCACATAATAGATGATAGTTGGTAAATCATAAATACCAATGTGGATAATGAAATGTTTTTTTGTTGGAGAACTCTTGGGAATGACGTAATAACTCATGAAAAACTTGAACGATGTAACAAAAAATGAGAATAAAGGCATGTTTGGGACTTTTATGGTATTATTTATTTATTCTCTTCTATTTTTACTACAACATCCAGGATATGAGAAAAGTACATGGATATGTTTCATGATAAGCCAGCAATGCAGTGTGTCCATTTTTTTGCAAACATGGAGTGCCAGAGTCATGTTTGTGTCCATGTCAGTGCCACAAAGGGGGCATACGCTAAGAAGTATAGACATGTCTATCGGCCTCACATATCTATGTTCAACCCATGTCAGACATGTATAGTACATTTTGGACAGGTGTTGACAACGCTTAGATATTTACCCAAATTTTAAGTGTGTTTGACACACTAGGGCTGGCTACTACACCTTGTTGACACACTGAGAAGTCGAAGAGGGTACACATTAAGAGGTCAGAATACAATTTCAAAAAGTTAGGCCAGGGTCAAAATTGCCATGGACGCTTAGTGTATTAATACTTTCTTAGTGATTATTGTTTTTATCTTAATAAAGCTAAATGCAATTTATGCTTCTTATCCTTATTTGGTGGAGATGATGTCATTATCTTATATGTATACAGAGTGATGTATACGAATACACAATTCAACGTGTCTCCGTATCCGCATCACAATTCTTTAAAGAAAGAAAAAAAAAACGTCTCTATGTCTTGTGTCCGTATCAGTGCTTCTTAAGCCGTACATATGGATCGACAAGAATTTTGAAGGTATGTTCCTATTTACAAGACCAACTATTCAACATCATAGTTCAGAGTCAATTTTCTGCAGTTCAAACAAAAAATAATAAAATCACAATTCAGCGTCCTCCTAACGAAAACTGACACTTCTAAGTAGTTGATTTGTCTCACTCGTTGGATGAAGGCACTCGACACTATTGAGGCACATGTCAAACAGGTGTTCTAATATGGTATATTTTTAACTGCAAAACCATACCCGCACTGGACACTTAAAGTCCATCGCTACATACACATGAAGGCTGAACTCTGAAGCACATTGTCCATTTGGATTTTGGAGAAAATAACATAAGATCCAATGATAACATAAAATAGTGAAGATTTACAAATATAGTCCCTCCTCTGTCCATTTTAGTTTAGAAATCTAAAAGCTTAAAACTTCTAATAGCTTTAGTAATAGAGATTATGTAAATGCATATGTTAAAGACTTTATTTCATACTATTTCCCCAATAAGTATAATGTATATTCCAAAACTAATTAGATAGATATATACTAATGTACTCGTAAAGTAAACAGAAAAACAAAACTGATATTATTTTCACAATTATGAGCAGTGTTACTCCTTTTTCAAAGGTCAAGTTAGTGTGCATGTATCGTGTCTCGTATCCACGTCCTGTGGTCATGCTGGGCTATTTTAGGAGTTCTTGTTCCCCTCATGCAACAATCAATGTTCTAGTTCTTTAATTGCGAGAAAAGAGAACATATTACAAATTGCTTATAATTCCATGAAAACATGCCATAATTGAATGCTTACCTCGAATGAATACGTCAAATGAAGTACTGTAAGTTGGATCATCACTGCAAGGCATGGTATAGAATGGTCGAACGGCCAATGGATATCGGTGAAGTATATAGAACTCAGTGCCATACCTATTTTCAGAAGAAGTCCAGTTCATTGATTACTGATTTACGGGATACCAATCTCGGATAGAGCCATAGAGATACTAGAAAGAAAAAAATAAGGACGGGAAAGTAAGGAAAACAAGTGAAATGTAGTTAAGTAAAATATAGCTCACTTCTCCAAAACAAGTTGCCCCAGCTTTCTCTCAGATTCTGTGTTCAGATCCCCTAGAGGATCAATTTCAATGCCAGCTTCCTGTAGAAACATATAATGCGAGAATTACAGTTCCAAAATGCTGAATGCAGCCAGGATGAATTTATTAAGGACTGCAGCGAGCATCAGAGAAATTTCAATACAAAGAAAGCTATTTAGATATATCTTGATTAAGAAATTTGTTTCAGCTTGATGTTGCATTTTAGCTGTCTAGAGTTACTAGAATATCTTCTCTTGTTGCAGTACTTCAAGGTTGGAAAGTAAAGACCAAGAGTTAGAAGCAACTACTTTAGCATATTCCACTCCATGTCACCTTGACCAGTGACATGAAACCTTTCCCAAAAGATTCAAGAGAACAATAGGAAGACAAAACAGAGTACATCATTGGTTTCCAAATGCGGAGCCAATTTTCTTAAGAACAGAGATACAGTGACAATAAAGCATGGATTTGGACCAAGTTTAAGTTCATGCAAAATAACTTGAACTCTCCGTGAAAACTAAATTTGTCAACTAAACAGTAAATAGATTAAAACAAGATTCTTGTGTTCCTCAGTAATTTTCAGGTCCTGGCATGTTGTTTTCCTTGCCTTGCCAGTCCATATCCTGTATCCACGCCAACCTCTTAAAGAACTATCCTTCATATTCAAAGCTGGGAATCCAGATAGAATCCTAGACAACAACCCCAACCATCTAAGTTATATTTTTTTAATTATTCATTTTTTTTTTTTATAAGTAAGCAATTATTGTGCATACCGATGCTCTGGACTATCAATGAAGGAAGCATGGTAATGTGCACATAAATTGATTTGAGTCTCTAGGTCTGCCCTCTCTGATGTCATTTGGCTTTGATTTGGGGGCATGGTTTTATAACAAAATTTGGGGGCATGGTTTTATAACAAAACGTCCTTGTAGCTCCTCGGTTCTTGGAGGTTTAGGGGGAGGCCACTGTTTTAGTGGTATTCTGAGAGCAGCCACTTTGTGCATATATTGCCAAAGGTTAGGTCTGTCTCCAATCATCCCCCGCCCATATCCCCAATGATTGAGGACTAGATGGGTTATGTTATGTTGTTGTTGTATAAGTAAGCAATTGTATTAGAAAGAAGGCATTAAGGGAATGCCACCCATATACATATTTTTTTTAATTATTCATATTCAAAGCTGGCCATCAACTTATCCACCAGTGAGAAGAGAGCCAAGGAATCTGCATCTCATTAGGTTATATTTTTTTATTATTTTTATGTTTGGATGAGCAACAAAAGAAATACGTGAAACAAGAAAGAAAGTATAACAGATTAAGGACAACAAGTCAACCTATAAACAAGTAGGGGAAAAGCACAACATAACAAATCATATACTGCTGTCCAATCCGTTGCTAAAAAAAAGAAAAGAAAAAGGAATCCCTTATAAGAGTGAGATATAGCTGCCCAAAAAGAAGATAAGCTGCAATATCCACATCCCAAAACTCAAGCATTTCTCTCCAGCCAAAGGAATAAACACGGGCACTTGAACTAATCGGTTAGTATAGACTACCCAAAAAATGGGCATCGAATTTCCTTCTAAGTTGCATTCTCTAACTAAACTTCAACCAGTCCAAACTCAATCAATTTAGCTAGTCATACAATGAATCTTTTGGTCATAGTGGCTTCCGTAGATTTTTCTTCTTTATATTTTTTATTTCCCTTCTGTTGGCCAGACAAGTATGTGTGCATTTTTGTTCCTAGCCCAGCATTTTCGAGAAAATGCACTACTTTTATAGAGGTGTATTTTTGTTCATCCCACGTGTGAGATTTAATTCAATTTCTCTATGCAGATAATATGTAGTATTTTTTTTATATATAAAGATGGAGAACATTCCCTTCAGAAAGGAGAAAATGACTTGCAACCTGCCACACTGGTTTTCATTGGAGAAGAAGGACGAGAACCCTTACCTTTAGCAATTGGACCCCCTCTTGAAAAGTAAGCCGTAAGGTCTTTCTCAAGTACTGTACAGCCAATCAATCTCAATAGTCAGCACAAACAAGTGTATAGCTATGAAGCATGGATTTACAGGATACGAATACAATACGGATACAGCTGTACGTGAACTAGGAAAAACTAGAATATGGGTATAGCTCAAATACATTAGACTACAAACTGTCATTACAATATTTTACCATTACAGTATGTATAATGCAAGTATGGTGAGAACCGTTCTGTGCTCTTCATATGCAAAAGTGTTGTACACAAGTTTACACGGTTACTTGTTGAAATCAGATTTTATGAACACATGCATGCCACAATGAATGAATTAAAAACAATTAAAAATATTGATACAATTTTCATCTTAATATATCTTCCTCTCTCTAAAAAGTGAAGTATTAGACATTAACATTATCTGTATTCCTATTTCCTAACCATTTACTCCAATACTACGCAAGAAGTACCACAATCTTAATTTCATAAAGTTCAAATGCGTGACCAAGACTATCCAAAAGGGATCTGATACTTCAATAGTATAAAAAATTAATTTTTTATAGTGGATGCTTCTGGGATATGCATCCATGAGTATGGGAGGAGAATCGGTATCCATCCGATATGGATACAACTCCCATATAGAAGTTATTCATGCAAAATACGAGTATACCCACTTGATAGGAATATTAAAATCGTTTATATTAACTTTCTAGCATGCGGGCATATAATAACATCAGTGTCTGCGACACATTGATAATGGTTCACAGACCTTTAAAGGCTCAAATGGATATTGTTTTCCAATGGCTTCAAGCTCTTTCTCGCATCTTTCATTCAAACTATCAAACAGTGCAACAAACAAGCGGTCCACGATGTCCATAACCTGCATGAAAAAGCTAGGCATCTTAACATCACACATGTTATAACCTTTGTTAATTCTTACACGCATAAGCCAACAACTCAATTACCTCAGAATAGTGCTCCTTGATCTCCATCTCAACATCAAGACCCGTAAACTCGCACAAGTGTCTGTGGGTAAAGGAATCCTCTGCTCTGAAAACAGGACCTACCTCAAAAACACGGCCAAAATCACCACAAATTGCCATTTGCTTGTGAAGCTGAGGTGACTGAGCTAGACATGCAGGTTGCCCTTTGTAGTCCAGCCTGAAAACAGCTGAGCCGCCCTCACTAGAGCCTGCTATCAACTTTGGGGTATGAATCCCCACAAAGCCTTCAGATAGCAAGAACTGCCTGAATATCTGTAGAACAGCTTAGACTGAATTACAAACCAGGCCACTAATCACACCATGTGCTCTGGTCTAAGTGTAAAACAACAATGAAAGAAAAAGGCAAATTGGTATGTACAGCTGTAACAAAACATACGTGTCATATACACAGAGTGTAAGATTAAATAATAAAGATGAAAAACTTGTGCCAAAATAGCCTACACTGCTACTGCTTGAAATTGATAGCAACCACAATAAGAAGATCGAGCAATTACAAACGAGAAGGCAATAATGATGTTGAAAAACAAGCTTTTGGAAAAATGCTAGTACACATCAAACAAAAAAAGTGCATACACAATCATTGTCAACAAATAAACAGGGGGTAGAAAACCAATGAATGGTCCACTACTGCAGTGAGTTAAATGGTACAGTCAAGCCTATATAAACGATTTGGTAATGCCTACATGATAACCTTGAAGATAAAGAAACCAATGGGCAAAGATCCACAGCCATTATTGAATGTCAATAAGCTATTTTGTGATCTTAAGTTCTCCTTTTCTTCTCCCTTCAAATATACAACAGTTGAAAGCAACTACAAACACACCAAAGGTAAAGAAGTGAAAATGGGGTTAAGCACAGGGTGTGGTGGCTACTGTGGTGATCATTCATGGGGATGCCAAACAGAGAGAAGTGGTAGTCGCAGTAATGAATAATGATGATGCCAGAAGAGTGATTAATCTTTTCTTTCCCTTTGTTCTACGTTCTAGGATGTCTGCTTAATATTGCCAAAATGGGAGATAAAGAAAATTACGGTAGCAGTTCCAACCATAGTTGCACGGAGGAGAAGGCGCAGGGGAATATAGAAGCTCCCAAGGTTGGGAGGGTGAAGGGAATGTGTACATATATTACAAACATAATATAGCATAGATATGCACTTTAAAATTACAATAATTTTAGGGAGTAAAAATATGGGCCAAGTCCACCATAAGTGTATGAGTTCTTTTCAATATATCATGCTTGGGCTAGATATGTGAGTTCATCAACAAGACCAATTAATAAAGCCAAGTGATCACCTCGGCAATACAGTCATTACAGTCATTACAGTCATTGTGGAAACCAGTCTCATGGAATCAGAGAATACTCTCCCCAATCAAGAAAATTTGGGGATTCCTCCATCCTCGGTTCCACCACCAGGACCCTCTCCGATGGAAACCATGGAAGGTAACTCTAACTTGCGGAAAACGACTACTTCCAAACCTGCGGAGAAGGTAAGATCGTTCGTCTCTGCTCTTCTCAACGCAAGGACACCTTCCAACGAAAATCTGGAGCGTAATACACTTGGATTAGATGCAGATAGCGACGAGGAGGGGATGGACCTAGATCCACCGAAGACAAAATCCAGAATCAAAGTGGAATTCTCTAAAGAACATCTCAAGATGATCAGACAACAGCATAAGGGATGTCTCATCATCAAATTGCTAGGCAAAAATATTGGTTTTAAAGCACTTATGGACAGAATTACACATTTGTGGAGTCTTGAAGGGCTCTTTTATCCAGTTGACCTAGGGCTGGGTTTCTATCTAATACGGTTTGAATCAAAATCAGATTACAACAAGGTTTATACAGGACCAAGATCACTACCTCACGGTGAGGAAATGGGAACCGGATTTTAAAGCAGATATGGCCAATGCGATCAAAACCGCTGTGTGGATGCAATTTCCATTTCTACCGTATGAGTATTATGATGAGGAGAGCCTCATTGAAATTGCTGAGAAGTCAGGGAAACCTCTAAAAGTGGACATTAACACTATTGAGGGATTGAGAGCAAGTTATGCTCGTGTGTGTCAAGTTAGATTTAAGCCAGCCATTGGAAGTTTCCGTGGCAGTGCGTAAGTATGATTATCTTATTGAGTATGAACATGTTCACTTAATTTGCTTTTCTTGTGGCAGGATTGGACACCTGAGGGACACTTGCAACCTGTCACCGTCACCGGCGCCGGAGAAGAACGGCGAGATTGGTAATCAAACTGTTGGGGACTCTGCAAACTCTGCTTCACCTGACAGTAAAGCTGTTAACGGGGATAATTGATGATGGGCCTGAGGAATAGGTTATGGAGAGTGGATGGTAGTTTCACGGAATAAAAACAAGAAGCCCAGGGCCAATGCGCTCAATGCTCCTGGACCACAGAGAAACATTCGTCATAATAATATGGGAGGTCAATATGAGGCCCAAAAGCAAGGTTCAGCCAAGCCCAAACATTTCCTAATGCTGGCCACCAAAACAGACGAAGAGATGCAAGGGTTGGGTCAAACAAAAATCCCACAGAAGCAAATAAAAGCCAAGCTGCCCCACAGAAGGGCATCAGTAAAAACCAGGAGATCAACAGAAATCTAGGGATCCGCCACCATCCAAAGACAAGGGTACAGCCTCTAGTTCAGGTCACAAGTTTGAGTACAACCCTTTATTAAAGAAAGCTGCCCCAAATCAAACGGATGTAGTGATGCAAGACAAAGGGGGAAATGCAGGGAATCAAAACTCCCCTAGAACTGTAAACAAGATAGTGGGAAACCCTAATTCTCAATCTGTTCAATCAAATGCCTCACCTAGACCAGACTCACCACAAGTCCAGAACTCTCCGTTTGATCAATCCCAACCTGTTCCTCCCGACATAGTTGATCTTAACGTCAAAACCTACCATGAACTTGCTAGATCCAGAGAGGTTCAGAATCAGCAACTCAGATGTGTGGGCATCACTCGAACCCGAGAGAGAAGCAACTCTCCTAGTCGACGTAGCTTGGTGGACCAAGGACGTCAACCTTCGGATCTGCCTGAATCAAAGAGCCAGCTTGGAGGGGGGAAATCTTCACTGGGCATTGATGGAGCCCAGACGAACGCAGGAGCAGAATATTGCCAGAGTCAACAGCATTCTTAACAAACCTCCAGAGTTTCCACTAGAAGAAGACACGATGAATTCGTGTTTTAACATCCTGGTCTGGAATTGCAGAGGAGAAGGTAACAACACCTTTAGAAACACATTTTCTGAACTCGTGAATACATATCATCCTGACGTAGTGGCTCTCTTGGAGACAAAACTCTGTATTAGCTCTATGGGTATGTTTTTCAACAATAAGGGTTTCACGTCCACTTCTTATGTGGATCCTATAGGAAGAGCTGGTGGCATATGGCTCCTTTGGGATCCAGGCCAAGTTAAAGTTACCACTACCCACATAACTAACCAAGTAATTCATGCTACGATTAGTAAAGACCCTTTCGAGGAGTGGCTCCTCTCTGCAGTTTACGCTAGCCCAAATGCAAGATCTAGAGAAAGTTTATGGGATGATATGGAGTCATTTGCAGGGTCTGCTCAAACCCATTGGCTTGTTGCTGGAGACTTGAATGACACTGTGAATTCTTCTGAAAGAAAGAGTACATCTCCCGAGCCGGATGCTAACAGGAACAGGAAATTCATGGATAGGGGTAGGTTAATAATTGCAATCTTATGGATAAGGGTAGCTCGGGCCAGAAATTTACATGGACAAAAGGCCGTCAAGGTCTAGCTAACACTCAGAAAAGGCTTGATCGAGCGCTATGCAATACTGAATGGAGAGCTCTTTTTCCTGAAGGTATGGTCCAAAATTTACCTCGTACTTACTCTGATCACTCCCCTATTCTTATTTGTGTTTTTGGCATGCCTAATCACGTCCCTAGGAGCAAACCTTTTAGACTTGTAGCAGCCTGGATGCTTGACCTGTCCTTCCCTGAGATTGTCTCCAAGGCTTGGGCTGGGAATAATATTAGTGACTATTAAAAACTTCACTTTTGCTGCTAATCGCTGGAATAAAACTGTTTTTGGAAATATTTCTAGAAAGAAGAGATGGACTCTTTCCAGAATCGAAGGCATTCGAAAATTCCAACAGAATAAATTTTCCCATAATCTTCAGGTTCTAGAGAAAGATCTTATTTCTGAGTATAACAATATTTTGGCTCAAGGGGAAATTCACTGGCATCAAAAATCTCATGTTAAATGGATCACTCATGGGGATAAAAATAACAGATTCTTTTATCTTTCCACGATTGTTCGTGGAAGAAAAGCCCATGTTGCCATGCTTAAAGATTCCAACAATGTCTGGGTTGATGACCCTTGTACTCTTAAGTCTATGGTTCAAGATTACTTCACTTCTCTCTTCAAAGGCATGGATGTCACTGTTAACCAAAACCTCCATAGGCTTCCTCATAATTGTTTGTCTAGTGCTGATAATACCATTCTGGATAAACCTTTATCTAATTCTGAGATTTGGAGTAACATGAAGTACATTCCAGCTTATAAAGCCCCTAGACCCGATGGGATACGGGCTATCTTCTACCATAAATTTTGGGGGACAGTTTGTAACGACATCTGTGATTTTATTAAAAACTGTTTCGATACCAGATCAGTGCCTAAAGAGATGAACAAAACTCTGATTGCTCTCATTCCCAAAACTGAGAATCCTGAAAATGTTAAAATGTTTAGACCTATTAGTCTCAGTAATGTCATCTACAAGGGTATCACCAAGATTCTTGTTACTAGACTCAGACCTTTTCTGCATAAAGTCATTAGTCCTTTTCAAAGTAGCTTCATTCCGGGGTGATCCACTAATGATAATATTGTGATAACCCAAGAAATTTTACACTCTTTACGTGCAAAGAGGGCAGGAAAGGTGGTATGATTTTTAAAATAGATTTGGAAAAAGCTTATGATAAGATCTCCGGGAAATTCCTTAAGGATACTTTGCAATACTTTAATTTTAGTGACCTTTGGATTGATCTTATTATGAACTGTGTCTCTAATGTTTCCACTTATATTATCTGGAATGGTGAACCCCTCCCTGAATTTTCACCACAAAGGGGACTCAGGCAAGGAGATCCTCTATCCCCATACCTGTTTGTTCTTTGTATGGAAAGACTGTCTCATTTGATTAATAATAAGGTGGAGAATGGGAAGTGGAAAGGCATAGCTGTGTCCAGAAATGCCACCCCTCTCTCACCTTTTCTTTGCTGACGATCTTATTCTTTTCGGTGAAGCTCCTAAAAGCACTTGCATATCGATATTAGAAGTTCTCACTGAATTCTGTGCCTTATCTGGTCAATCCATAAACTTTGGTAAATCTAAAATGTTTGTCTCCAACAACATACCTAGAAGAAAGGCTAGATGATTCAGTGCTTTGAGTGGGATACCTCTCACCTCTGATCTGGGAAAGTACTTGGGTATTCCCCCTTTTACATTCTAGAGCTACTAAAAATCATTTCAATGAGGTGATTGAGAAAGTTCATAGGAGATTGACCACTTGGAAGTCAACACTCTAAATCTTACAGGTAAGGCGACCTATATTCAATCTGTTACGTCTATTATCCCTAGCTATACTAGACAAACCATGGAGATTCCTATCTCGGTGTGTGAGAAAATTGACAGGTTGAATAGAAACTTTCTTTGGGGTGACACCCCCACAAGAAAAAGGATTCATCTTATCAATTGGAATCAAGTCTGTAAAAGTAAGGATAAGGGGGGGCTTGGCTTAAAAAAGGCTCGCAATCAAAACAAATCCCTCCTAGCCAAGCTTGGTTGGGGTTTGATCACTAACTCCAATAGTCTCTGGGCTTTTACCCTGAGAGATAAATACCTTAGGAATAATACACTCCTGGACTGGCCTGTCAAGAGGAATGCGTCCTATACTTGGAAAGGTATTATTCACACTAAGGATTTACTCTCTAAGGGCATGAAGTGGACTATAGGAGATGGATCGGGGGTGAGCCTTTGGCATGACTGGTGGTGTGGTACTGGGCCTTTGGCTAGCCAGTATCCGGGTTCTCATACTAACTCTAATATGAAGGTGAAAGACATAATTGATGGTAATGGAGCTTGGAATTCTACTACTATCCAAAATATTCTATCTCAACAAACTATGGAGGACATAATTACCTTCCCCTCTATGCTAACACATCTGATCACCGCTAACCCATCTGATCACCCTCATTGGGTGGGTTCTCAGGATGGGAAGTTTACTGTGGCAGCTGCTAATGAGACTTTGAATATTGAGGATACAGATATCAACGGTTGGAGGTGGATATGGAAACTCAAAATTCCCCAAAAATTGAAAGGTTTTATCTGGCTTATACTACATGACAGGCTACCTACAAACTATATAAGAGCACATAGAGGAATAACCCCTTCAAATGTGTGTCCTAGATGTGATACCAGCACAGAGGACACAACACATATGTTTCGCGAATGTAGCAAGGCTAAGGATATATGGAATTGTTTTTGTAATCGTTATTGGAATAGATCTCGGTTTGAATGCCCTACTCAAGATTGGATTAACTCCAATCTCAAGGTGAAAAGGAAATCTCCAGTGGGTAATGATATTTCTTGGTCCACCCTTTTTGCTGTTATACTTCAGCAGATTTGGAAAGACCGTAACAGGAAAAGTTTTGATAACTTGGACAGCCATACTCTTGTGAGCCATAAGAAAATCATTATTTACGCAGTTAGCTACACTACAGAGATCTCTCAGGCATTCAAATCCCCTCTATTCCAAGGGGTGAAAAACACTGCATTAATTAGTTGGAATTGTCCTGTTGCAGCTAGTGTGAAACTCAACACAGATGGCTGTCTCTACGAAAGCACGAGGAAATCTGGATTTGGAGGGCTCTTTTGTGACCATAGAGGCGTCTGGATTCTGGGATACTAAGGCAAATTGGAGAGCAGCTCGGTTTTCGAGACTGAAATATGGGGTATCTACAGGGGTTTAACCATAATGCTAGAGAAAGGTCTTAGCAATGTGAGCATTGAGACAGATTCTCAAATGGCAGTCAAATTGATCATGGAAGGCCCCCCAGCGGGACATCCCAGCAAGCACTCCTTGAAGACTCCAGAGTTCTCATGACTCGCACTCAGTAAACACTTGGCCAGTTGGCCACATGTACAGACAAGCCAACCAAAGTGCAGATAATTTGGCCCATCTTGGGGCTGAACAAGATTCAGATTTGGTGGTAACAGAGGAGACACCTCCATCGGTTAGACTCTTCGTTTTAGAAGATGCCATGGGCATTGGTCATCTTAGGGACTAGTAGTTGTGCCAATGTCAGTTTCTAGTTGTATGTTTATTTCTGTTGTAACTTTGTTTGAAACTCTGTCGTTTTAATCTAATCTATTCTGTTGCACCAAAATAAATAAATAAAGCCAAGTGATAAATATTTGTGTTCCTATACATGGATCGAACAAAAGTTCCCATCTTGGTAAGGAGTGCGCTCCCATCTCAATGGGAGCGGGCTCCCGTCAAGCTTCTTAGGCGGAGCTGCCCCACTTTAGGAGCTCCTTGCTACTAGGCTTGCAACAAGGCTTGAACAAGCAGGGATTGCACATTCTATACTATAATTAATTTCATTTCCAACCAAGTTATATAAGCTTGCCACCCCTATGTTAAAATCATGATTCCATCTCCGTCCAAGAAGGGGGCAGAAAGCCAATTGTCATAACCCAAGGGTAAATAAAGTAACATCAATAAAAAATAGTTCATTATCTGAAAACCAATGTCATAGTTTGTTTCATCACTTTCATTGGAAAGTATCCACATAATCTTTGAAGGTTTACCATGCTATTTGATACTTTGTTAACAGTAAATGTTTCCATGTTTAAAGAGGGTGCTCACTATTAAGTTCTTGAACACTAGTGTGAAGGAAAGCAATATTTTGTTATGCCTCATCTAGCTTCTTTGGACTGTGTGGGAGTCAATAATCTACAAATCTCCATATAAAATCACTCCAACTAGTCATGTGTTCGATAAATGTTGCATTGTGATCCTTTATTAGTAAGCGCACAAGAAAGTATTGAGTGTCCTCTATTAATATAATTGCTACACTTGACAGTCCATTCCAACAAGTTATTCATTTGATACAGATTGTACTGGAACTTTTCCTTCACAGATTGTACAGGAACTTTTTTTTTAAAATCCGTACTTCATTCATCTATTCTTGTTTTTAAAGCTGGGGCCACTTTTTTATCACCTGATCCAACAGCCACTGGCAATAATTTCTTAATCACCGTCAAAAGGATGACTTGCTTCATATACCCTTCTTTGCTTGCAACAATATTGATAAACATTCCAAGAAACCGTGCTATAGATTTCAACAAAAATGAGAAGACAGAGGGATGGATGCACTGTTAAGAATATAAACCACATAGGGCAAACTTAGTAACTTACATTTTCAACTTGGCATTGAATGCGAAAAATCCCTTGATTACTAGGTGTGCGCAGGTCAAGAACCCTAAAATTTAGACGAGTATCCTGATTGACACGAACAAGCTGTTCTCCAGCCTACACCCATCGAAAAACAAAATTGACAAACAGTTTAGAAGCCAGTAAGCACATGAGTACAATTCATCACAATCACAAAGCTTGTTATTGATACCCACAAACGTAACGATACGATTTAATATGTAGCCTTCATCAACTACAAGCACTCAATAAGTTACGTGTAAAAGATAATGCAAAACCGGTATACCTGCAAAGCCTTGTCAATTTCAACTTCACTACGTGCAGCATCCTCAATGTTAATAGGTAAGGTAGGCACTGCCTTGCTGACGCAGTAAACCTTCCTCACTTGAATTTCCACCTGCAATGCCAAAATAGTTTCTTTTAAGTTTTAACTACTTATGTCAATATCCAAACAGATATCACAAGTCATTTTCCAGACTTTACCCATCACATGAAGAAAAAAACCCAAAAATTGTGCCAGAAGCCAATGAGTATCTAACTGATGCCAATAGAGATAACATCATCCAGAATTCAAATTTGCTAAGAAAATCCCTAAGCATTCTGAACTAGTGTAAACAAAAAATAACATTGAGATCCTGACTGTAGTTTGCAAGAACACGCACTAGGTGAAGTGAAAAAAGTCAAAAAGGTAGCTCCTCTACATGTCAGCACTGGGAGCCGTGCTTCAACCAAATAGTAATTATCCCAAGAAGAAGACAGGTAGGGAGTTGGGGCTTTGATAGAGGATTCCTCAGGGTGTACAAGGACAAATATATAGACATCAACGTATATAAATGTAACTCAAGTTAAGATAAACGCATTTATTTATGTGCCCTATTAATGTGTCCTATTAAGTATATATCATCTGGATCCTAACACAAATTTCATATAATTTCCAAACTTCACGCACCACATGTACACAGAAACAAAAAACCAAAATTGCGCCGCATATTTAAATGGATGTTTAACAAATGCCAACAAAGGATAACATCATGAACATTTTCCAAGTTTTAAAGAAATCCCTTAAAGCATTCTAAACTAGTGTAAGAAAGATCAATCATAAACTTGCACATACAATTGTAAACCTTTTTTCTTACCCAGCAAGGTGGTAACACAACCTAAAATGGGCATTCAATATTCCAACCACAAAATATCGTAGCACCACAAAATAAAATAGTTATTCACTAGTGCCCACAAAAGTATTTCTGCGCAGAAAACCTATAAGTTTTCTCGCCACAAGTCCTTGTACTACACAATGATTTGTAGAATTGACTGCAAAATGTGAACCACAGATTTCACTCTGTTTACATACAAATGTAAATGCAAAGTGAAGAGAGCATACTGCATCTGCATACCACCCAGAGTTTGAGTAAACTGATCGACACAATGCATATCGCACTACACAAATAATAGGTGGGGCATCTTGTGTCGATTCCCACCATGCTATGCAGAACACAATTGTGGAACCCTAAGGCCTTGTTCTTCCTAAATTAGTTGGTCTGGTATTTTCTCAGGTATTATTTACTTCTCAAAGTTTCTTGTTTAGAGGACAATAAAACCCCTGTCAATCTTTTTAATGTTTAGCAACTTTTTTGCGCTCGGTCTCATAAAATTGGTCCTAGGAAACTAGGTGCAATTTTTAAGCTTCAAGACAATGTACTTATTCAAATATTTTTTTTGTGCAATATGAATCTTGTGCGATAGATCGGTCTTTTGAACAGTGTAAAATAAATTGAAATTTTATTTTAGTAAATATATTACTTTTAAATTCGAAAATTGCAAGGGACTAATTTATGGGACGGAGAGAGTATTTTTAAACTCCTTTCGTCGAGACAATAAAGGAGTAATTTCAAATTTGAGCGTAAATCTAACAAAAACTCAGAAAGAACAAACACCAAACCTATAATTTAGGAAGAACAAAGCCTAAACATTGCTGCGAAATTATTTTTTTTATACCTGCTGAGAAGCACCTTTGATGGGGCTGTCGGGCACAGAAACAGTCCCCTCAACATCAACATACGACTCCCTACTCAACCCCGTGGCAAACTTCACCATCCCAAGGCTAACCACGTCCGGACAAACCGACAGCACGCACTGCACCGTCAACCCCTTCTCCCTAACAATCAGAAACGCCATCTTCTTGCTGACGGCGCGGACCGTCTGGACCCGGCCCCGCACTAGCACCGTCCGGTCCCTGAGCTCCTCCGTCAGCGACCCCACCTCGGTCCACTGGCGGCCCGTGACGGCCTTCGACTGGAGCTCCTCCAAGGGGACGCCGCCGTAGTGGGCCGCGAGGGGGTCGGGGGCGTCGGGAGAGGTTGCGGAGGAGAGGGAGGCGGCGGCCTTGGAGTGGAGTTTTTGCTGCTTGGCGGCTTCTTTCTTGGCGGCTTTTTTGCTGATGGAGCCGGCATTGTTGTTGTCGTTGTTGGCGGCGTCTGGTTGCTGTTCTTCTTCTTCTTTGGGATTGGGAGGGTTTTGTGTGTCGGACGACATTGGGACGAGGAGAGAGAGGAATTTGGGAAGGGTTTGTGTTGTGACGACGACTGACTAGGGCTTTTGATTTGGTCTTATATAAAACATCCTCCGAAGACTGGGGAAAACTATTTTGATTAAAAAAGGAAAGGAAAATTATGGATACTTTGCGTGCACCCAACGCCTAACGGTTATCAAATGTGTTGACCACCGGTGACGAAATATTGACCAAATATATGTTCTGACCGGTTAGTGATATGTATACCGATGGATTGTAGGGAAATCGTACCGATGGGCAGCGCTGGGCCGTCTCTGGCAACCGGATGGTCGATCCGAACCGTTCAAAAATTTAAAAAAAAAACCGAACACGAAAAATAGGGTGTTTAGATCAAGCACCCTACACACATCGGATGCCGTTGATTCCCGTGTGGTCCCCTCGGTTTTTTTTTTTAAAATTTTTGGACGGCTCGGATCGGCCGTCCGGTAGCCGGAGACTGCCCAGCGCCGCCGGTCGGTACGATTTTCCTACAATCCTATCGGTACATATAGCAGTTTTCTGTGTTGACCATCGGTGACGATCTCTGATCCCATTTCATTAAGAATTTTTCCCAAATTTTTTCACTATCAGTGACGAGATGAATCGAAAAAGTAAAAAAAAAATTATTTTTATCTAAATATTTTGAAAAATAACCACTATTAAGTAATTAAAAATACTTAAAATTATTTATACTTGAAAGTAGTTATTTTCCAAAATATTTGAGTTAAAGTAAAAAAAATACTTAAAAATAAAAATAAAAAAAATAAAGAAAATTTGGCACAAAACAAACTAACAAGCAAAAAAATCAAATAAGAACAAAAATTTAAAAAAAAAAATCCTATAAGTCCTTTTAGTGCTTAATGGAATGGTGTCTTTGTCAAACAACAACAAGCTACACAGATTGAAGCATCACACGCACACGGTCCCCCGTTTCATTACATCTGGAACACCACCAAGTGATGCAAGAAAAGACCAAATGTGTAGATGCGTCGGTGGTTGAGCGTTTGTGGTTTCGTTTATTAGCATTCAAGTTTGATCTTCTTTTTGTTTGTGAAATCTCAAATCAGGAAACCGACCAAACCAAACCGCATTAACTAAAACCATCCCGACCGCGTCAGTTTCAGATTTTAACAAACCAAGTAGTTTGGTTTGGTGGAAAAACTAGCGAAAAACTAACCGAACCAGTATCATCCCTAATTTGAATGGCTTTTTCAGGATGTCAAGCTTTTGAATAGTTTTTTTTGGTACTTCAGAATTAAGAAAAGAAAAAAAAAAAAAGGGCTTGGGCTAGAGGTTTTGTACAATCCTATGGGCGAAAATTTCGTCAGTATTTTTATTTTCATTCCTGGTTTATTTAATAGAAATGGAGTAAGTATTTTTATTTAATTTTTTTGCCCACAGTAATTATTCAATCTCATATTATACGAACATTGTGTTGAAGTCTTAAAAACAATTTTTATGTGATTCATGTAATTAGAAACGCCCTTCATTTTCAGTATTTAAAATAATGACACTCAAATATTGATTTTACTCCTACAAATGAAATTTCTAAAGGAAAAAAAAGAAGCCCTAAATAGCAAGACAAGCCCGGGATATGTTATGGCCTGGGCCTATATTTTTTAGGGAAAATGACGGCTAAGGACGTATTTTGATAATTAATATCCGCCAAAGACATTTTCAGTATTAACAAATGTTCTCAGCATGTCCTTAGCAGGTATTAATTATCAAAACACGTCCTGGACTGTCATTTTCCCTATTTTTTAACATCGAGTGAGGCGACCTATCCGAAATTGTGGGAACCCGATGAGTTTGGATCGGGCCAACTCGAGCCCGATTTTTTGGGACGGGCCAAGTATACCCTGCTCACTACAAGAAAAATTCAATTGGGTGACGAATGAAAATCGTCACAAATTGCATGTTTTTCGTCACAAATAATATAGGTGACGAAAAAAATTTGTCGACTAAAGGTTGTCGAGGATTCCTACCTGGTGACGAAATCTATTTTTCGTCACCTATAGTACCTTTTGATGACGAAATATTTCGTCACCAAAAAGTGAATAATTGGTGATGAAAAATTTTTCCTCACTTATTGTGCTTTTTGACAACGAAAAAATTCGTCACCGATGGGTGACTGACGAAATTTTTTGTCACTAATATAAGAAATCGGTTTTTCGTTGCGAAAGATGTTTTCATATGGAAAAAGAAATCCATCTTTCTTGCTCCTGCTGAGTTTCGAACCCGAGTCCCTTGAGTTTTTCGCGCAAGCTCCAACCAACTGCACTACACACACTTTTCAGTTAATATTTGAAATATCTAATATATAACACATATGTTTAATATGAAAATATATTTCGAATGTAATTTTGGACCCTTAAACATTAAAATTAGCAATTTTGATAAACATGAAAGTTGTAGGCAATTGAGTTATTGTTCAAACCCAATTTGAATTATCTCAATCGGAGATTTTAGTAAAGAGTTATGTCCGAAATACATTTAATGACAAAGCGTAATTCATAAATTCCGTCACGAAAGGTACTCATTTGACAACGAAATATATTTTTTGTCGCTAAAAGCGTTAAAATGTGACGAAATTATTTTTCGTCACCAAAGTTAAGCATTTGGTGACGAAAAAAATATTTCGTTACTAAATTACTCACATTTGGCGACAAAATATATTTTTTGTCACCAAATGATTATCTTTGGCGACAAAAAATAATTTTGTCACCTTTTTTAAGTTTTTGGCGACGAAAAATATATTTTATCGCCAAATGGGTACCTTTAGTGACGAAAATATTTTTTTCGTCGCTAAACAAGCATAATTGGTGACGAAATTATTTCGTCACGAAAGTTATCAAAATAGTGACGAATTTATTTTTTCGTCGCCAAATATACTCATTTAGTGACAAAATTAAATTTCGTCGCCACTTTTTCGTCACTAATTTTTATTTTTCTTGTAGTGGCTATTTGTACACCCACTTTCTCTACACACCTATTTAAAAATATTAAGTTGACGTATACTACCAACAAAACACTTTACACAATATGTATATGTGACACTATATCATTGAGCAATGGATGAGATATCATTTTACAGTGCTCAATGGTAAATTGTCAGTGCGGTGAGCAAAAAACTCGTCAAAACCCGAATTCAGTTCAAACCACTCCAAACAAAATGGTTTCGTTCGATTTTTCAATAATGTGGTTTGGTTTAGAAACCATTTAGCCCAAGTGATTGGCTTGGTGGTCAAGGCCTGAAACTTAGAGATTTGCTTCTTCATAAGATCTCAGGTTCGAAACCTCACAGGCGCTATCAACTCCTTTAAAGCCAGTCCATACAGAGCTATTGTTCCGGCTTTAATTGGGCTTCCCGCATGTGGGAGATAGAATTGAGCCCCCAAGATTAGTCAAGATGCGCATAAGCTAGCTCAGATACCTAATCTATAAAAAGAAACCGTGTTAAATGGTTTGGTCAATAGATTTACGTTAACGGTTCCGGTTCTAATTTCCACAAATTTTATGAATTTTATGGGTAATTGAATAACACCTCAATAGATTAAGGCCCCGTTTGATAACAGAGATAGATTGATGAGATTCGTAAGGAGATAGAATTATAATTGGAATTGGTAATGAAAAGGGATTGACAATGAATATTTTTGTTTGGGATGAGATTATTAATATCATGTTTGTTTGAGATTGAGATTAAATGATGGGATTAGATTGATAGAATAAATTGGTAATGAGAATGGATTAGTAATGAAAAAGGGTTGGAATTGGATTATGAATACCAAGTCCCAAGGGGTATATACCCCCTAAAGTTCGGCTTTCTCATCCCATGAGATTCACAATCCGGAGCCATTTGTGTTACCAAATAAGGAATTCACAGTCCGGAGGGACAGTTAGTCCAATCCTAAGGCCGAATTCGGTTAACAAATGGGGCCTAAGAGTCTAATTAAAAGTTTCACAATATTTGAGTATCTATTAGATATTAAGATCAAAGTTGGGGAGTATTTTGAAAGTTTCCCCTTTATTCAATTATTACACCCGTATTCTCTCGGCTTACATGAAAAGAGCACAAAGCCAAAAAAATAATCAAGCCAACTGTTCCCTAAAAAACAGCCTGAAGTTTACTTCCACCCACTGATCTGCTTCTTTTAAACAAAAAAAAAAAAACAGAAGAAAGCAAGTAAATAACCCTCTGATCTGCTGCCTTCTAGTATAGTACGGAGTAGTATTCACTCGATTATTCTTCAGACTCTATGCACAAGTAGGTGTGCTAAACAAGCCAAACATACTACTCATGTTTGACTCAACTTCTTATTACATGTGTTCAAACCTTAAGCGCTCTTGATAATTTTTTAGGACTTATTGTTCAAAATTGACTCATATTTGAAGTTTTGTGGTTGTGATAAGTTTGATTTGACTTGAGAAATATGCAAGTGAATCTCGAGGTTTTCAAGCCTAGTTTAAACTTGTGAAATTTTGAGAAGCTCGAGCTTAGCTTGTGACGTTCTAAAATGTGAAAAGTTGGAAAACAAAAAGATATAACCTGCATAAAAATATTGAATATTCAGCCTTTTTCACCATACTTGATTGGTGAAAAGATGTCAATGAAAAAAAAGATCTTACATATATGGGAGATTTATTGATTTACTCAAATCTTTGAAATAATTACGAATTACCTCATGTTCACGAGCTTATCAAATCAAACACCCATATGCTTAGGATTGGCTAGAATTTACAAATAAATATAGAGTAAAAAGTGATTGAGAATGGGCTTATACTTTGTTTGAACGAGTCAAAAGTCAAGCCAAGCTCATGCCGAGCTCCATCTGTTTGGTTCATTTAGCAGCCCGATACAAGTCCAAATAACTATTGCATTGAAAATTTTCTCGTATGCACACGTCCACTCAAAATTTCTACCATGCTTCTAAGTGGTATGGGTGGGAGCATGATGCTCCCATTGAATATAGACCATTGGATTGCAAAATTAGGTAAATCATAGCCGTTAGATCAAACTACCCAAAAAAGTAAGGTGAATTTTGCTAAAAACGATGTGGTTTTGTGTCTTTTTCCACCAAAATTGCAATAATACTTACCACAAAAACTAAGGTAACACTTACTTTGTTGTATGACTACACTTAGTATGTTGTATGACTATGAGTCTATGACTACACTATATGGCTACACTTCCTATATTATATGCTACACTTACTACGTTATATGGCTATACATACCATATAATAACTAGTGAGAGCATCATATATGCTCCCATACCACTTGGAAGCATCATAGCCGGAGCCATAAACGCATACACTCAAGGGCGGTCCCAAGGTGGTACAAGTGGGGACCTGGGCCTCTGCATACCTCCCAATTATCTCATTATTAATTTCTACTATATATAGTTTAGGTTTTGTTTATAAAAATTATAAAGAAAGGTTCCCTCAAGTATGTGTTATTAATTGATAAGGGTGATTATTGTTATTTTTGGTTGTTGGTTTTGTGAATACATGTGATCTGTTTCCCCTGCATCATAAATTTTACATTAACCACTGCGTACATGCACTTGTACACACAAACACTTATATACACATGCGTACACTTTTATGCACACACTCATGGTGTTTGTGTTGCTATGTGTTCGTAATATTAGAGTTTCTACCTAATTTAAATACACTAATGACTAAACAGAATTTGGAATACCTCATTCGTACTCAGAATATCAGCTTCACCTAAATTCTCCCTCCTGATATTGGAAAAATAATAGTGCATCAAGAGCAAAGCACTAATACAACTGGTGTGCTAGCTGTGGTGCGTATCCCAAAATAATAGGAGCTGTTCTAAAGGTAACACGTCTTTCACATCAATTATATCAAGGTGAATTCACGCTATTGACATCTTTATTGTTTTTCCGTTCTAGAACACCTTCTTAAAAAATAAATACTTATTTTATATTTTTAAATTTAAAAATCATGTAAATAAAAAATAATTTTTCAAAATTTTTTTACATCGTTCAAAAGATCTCAATGAGATATATCAAAAAAGATCCACATTGTTAGAAAAATTATTTGTGTAAACGCATTATTTTTGAGTTTGAAATTACATTTTTAAAAAGTAAGTACTTATAATAGGTTCTGGAACAGGGCCTCCAAAAATACTCTCTATTAAAGACAAAACCATTTCTCTTATCTAAAGGCAGTGCTAGCCCCGATATTTGGGGTGCCCAAACCCGACCCCAAGCTTGGTTGCCCATTTACTATTAAGTCATAGAAAATAAAATGACATACAAGTATAAATAAATTAAATCAAGGTCACATTGAGTTTACATTTTTTTTTCGGTTGCCCCATGGCATTGGGTTACCCAAACCTGAGGTCTTGTGAGTTTACCCCTGGCACTCTGTCTAAAGAGCCTAAAGGTATTTTTCGTTATTAAAAAATTGGTCTTAGGTCCATTATGTGAATTTCATAAGTTCACAAGTCCACCTATTAGTTTTATAAGGTGTCGAGTCCAATTTAAAAAGTTCATAATATGCCCAGTCCACTTTCTAAGATAAGATACCTTAGGATTTAGGCATTTTCATAAGGTTTTAGGGTGCACTTTTTTTATTCTAGGATTTTAGTGGTTTTTTTCCTTTCATAGAGTTTAGGGTTTTAGGCACTTTCATAGGATACCATTGGATTTAGGTCAGTGGACTTGTAGGCTTATGAAATCGCTATAGTGGATCTATCACCAAATCTCCTGGTTGGTATTTTACAGGAAACAAGTGATAGTTTGCATTAATTTTAGTATAAAAATATAACAGAAACTCACACTAGATACATGAGCTTGTCATTGTTTTATTTGTTTGTTTGTTTTTTGTCGTTTGTTAATCTTAATTTACTCTATCCTAAGAGACATGGGGAGGAGTACGGGTGTTTATGGAAACTCACCCTAGATACATGAGGTTGTCATTGTTTAATATATGAGGTTGTCATTGTTTAATATATATATATATATATATATATATATATATATATATATATGTATATGTATATGTATATGTGTGGTTGTCATTGTTTATGTTAAGTAGATAGATAGGTCATGGGAGCACTAGAAAGCATGAGTGGGGGACTTGTGTGTAATCTGACTACGAAAACAAAAAGCAACTCTGTTTATTCGGCCACTACTTTTTTGACCACATCTTTCAACTGTTTTTGTCGCGGATAAAAGAAGAAGAAAAAAACTGTTTTTGTTGCAAAATTTCATTATTAGCTTCCTTGATGCATGATATGAAGATTCCCAAAGTAGGTTAGTGCTTTCTTCGGTTTCATTCCATTTAAAATAGTAATGTTTGCTTCAACTTGTCTTTTAATGCATGTAGCTAATATTTACAGTAGCTATATACAAAGACGGATTCAGAAATATAATCTAAGAGTATCCACAATATTATAATAAAAAATGAGATTAAATTCTTTACACAGCTGGTGTAAATATTTGTTTTCTTCAAATCAATTACATTGCGACACGTTGCAAAACAGTGGTCCCAATCAATAAAACATACCGGCGTGGCGCAATATAATTGATTTGGAGGAAACAAATGTTTTCATCGGTGATGTAAAGAATTTAATCTCATCAAAAATAAAAGGTTTTTAAAGTTAACAATGTTAGTGCAAAATATTGCTCACAATACTATAATCAAACTTAACAACCTCCGTAGAAATAATCAAATTTTGTGTTTTGAATAATTATCCAAAACCAGCAACCTTTTAACAATAACCAAATTTAATAGATCAACCCTACATATTCTCAATCAAATACACCAATAATTATATAAAAATGTTCTATCTCTCTTCCCTTTTCCTCTAGATCTCTCTTTATTTTCGAAAAAATTGTTTTTTTTTAGAAAGCAGTTTTTTAAAAATAATTTTTTTCAAAAAAAAAAGTTCCAAAAACTATTTTCTATTTTCTATTTTTAGTAAATAGTTTTTATTAGTTTCAAAATTATTTTTAGAAAAACTATTTCTACTATTCACAGTTTTTAGTTTTTTGTAGTTTGAAAAGATGATGTGGCAAATTTTGGTTATCTAATTTTAATTATGTCATTGTAGACATCTATATTGATATCCTTAGCAATCTCTTAAATAAATAATCAATAGCTGATGTGGCAATTTTTGGTTATCAATTTTTGATTATAGCATTGTAGATACCTTAATGGGGGCATCTGTTAATCATAGTAGCAAAAATTCAAATTTTTTTAGTCAACCATAGTAAAATCGTACAAAATTAAGGCATGCATTACTAACTACAAAAGTTTATAACGTTTTAGAATGATCGAGCTAGTTTTGTTAATTACTTTATTTTAAAATATTTCTTCCAGACGGTTAAAAATAAAGAGAATCAAGAAAGAATAGCTCCAAATAGACAAACAGCTCATAAAACGACAAATATAAATGCTCCATATGATGAAATTCAGGCATGAAACTAATTTTATATGTGTATTTTCAAGATATATGCAAAAGTGTATATTTATATATTAGTACACTTTCGTAATTATGATAATTTATACAAAATATATTTTAAAAATATTTTAATTTTAAATGGGGGCATGCGTTCGAGTGGGGGCATGTGCCCCTGCATGCCCCCTTTGGATCCGTCTCTGGCTATATACGTTGCGTTTACCCGTATTGATAGGCCAAAAACACTAAAAAAAAAAAAAGGAAAGACATGAAGCAATGGCGGAATCAAGAATTTAATTTGCCCTGAGCTAATAAAAAATTCAATAAACAAATATATATATATATATATATATATATATATATGTGTGTGTGTGTGTGTGTGTGTGTGTGAAGCCAAAAGAGTTTTATTATTAATGTCCAACAAACTAATTATACTAAAATACGTAAATGTTTAAAAATAAACAAAAAAAGTAAAAAAACATACACTATTGAAGTTGTACCCTACTGAAGTTGCCCCTATGTTGATATAGAGAGTATTATTTATTATCAAATCTGAATTAATATCTTCAACAAATTCTCTTTCAATGAAAATAATTATAAAGAATGGGTTGGTCTATAAAAGTAAAATGAGGTGGGCTAAAATTTACATATATATATATATATATATACACACTCCGGATCCCCTCAGGGATCCCGGACTGAAGGCCTGATGCGGGACTCAATCGTACGCCGTTGGATCTTAGCCAACGGCTGAGATTTTAAAATGGAACTCGCGGGTAAAATGGGGGTTGGATCGGGTAAAATTATCTCGCGGGTTACGGGTTAGGTCACAAACGGGTTATAGCAACCCCTTTCCCATTCGTTCCGCAGAGAGAGAGAGAGAGACAGAGGAAAGAATGAATGACACGAAGAATGAAGAATATCGAACGACGACGAAGAAGAAGATCGAACCGACGGATGGTATCTCTCTCTCTTTCTCTCTCTCTGGCTCGTTCTCCATCTGTTACTCGATTCTCGATTTGGGTTTTTTTTCGTTGTACTTGATTAAGATCGAACTGGTACAAGGTATCTCTCTCTCTCTCTTTAGAGATCTCTCTCTGTATGTGAGTTATGTGCAACTTCTGCTCTGGATTCTACATTTCAACCCCCCAAAAGTTAGGGTTCCGAAATTTGAGTAAGAGTTAGGGTTAGGGTTTATTTAAAAATGCACAAATACGTAATCCATTCTATTTTTAGTTCGTTTTTTTTATAATTAAAATGGGTTTAATTTGATTAGTCTTTGTCTTGGAGTATTTGTAATTTTTTGTGTTTTGGAGGTTTTTTCTTTTTTTGATTATTCATGTTATGTCCAGGGATCTCAATGTGCTTTCTTTGGAAGAGAACTGGTTCCAAAACTCAGGAAGTTAACTCATCATAGATCTCTGTCAAGAATAAGTCATAGCCCGTTGATAGAAGTTAAAATTCACTCATTGATTCTTACATTTGTACCATTAAGTTTGTTTTTGTGCTGTCATCAACCTCTTCTCTTGCTCACCATGTGTTTTCTTTGTTATAATTTCTGCTATAGGAGGTCAAGTTTTTCCAAAGCCATGGATTCTTCAAATGCAACGATGCCTAGGTACAAGATTAGGGTATGCGGTTGCAACCTCCAACGCCTCATGTGGGATCTCAGGAATCAATGGCAGGTTCACCAACCGTTGCTCTGTTACCAATAGCTATCCACAGAATTCTGAGAGGATGTTTTGGAGAGGACAAATGGTTAGGCTTAGTAGTTCACTTAGCAATCCAAAGATGCATTATGTTGGCAATCCACAAACTGTGTTTTTTATTGGACATGGAAGATGTAATATGTTAGGTTTTAAATATTGTCTGGCATACTTTGAACAATGTGAGCCTGTTGAATATGGATGTATCCATGATGATTTTTGTAAGTTGGATCCTGGCATATGGTTTTGTAAATTAGATCCTGGAAATGACTTTTGTGAACTCATGTTTTGTGCAATCTTAAAGGGTTGGTATTTGGTAATCTGCTGCCTCTGTTTCATGGTTTCTGTGCAATCTTTTGTTCCATGGTGTTTGGTAATCAGCAATTGCAATTTTTTTGTGAATGGTGTTGGGTAGTCTGTAGTTGGCGTTGTTCCTGTCGTCTGTAATGTGCTTCCTCTGTTTCTTGGTATGTGGCATGGGTATTGTAAGCTCATGTTTATGAAAAATGTTCCATGTTTTTGTCCTAATCTGCTATCTCTGTTTGCCTGGACATTTGCTGTAAGTGTGTGTGTTTGTGGGCAACAACCTGATCAAGACCACCAATAGTAAGAGAATGCAGATAAGTCTCCAAATCTGTATCTAATTTGACAATTTCCAAAGAGAAACCAGAACTTATAGCTTTCTTGGAATTGAGCCATGGATGAGAACCGTGCTGGACATATCCAATTCATTCCAATAGTTACACATTATGTACCAGTGTGCAGTCATGTGGATTGGCGGACTTACTTGTGTGTGGCTTCAAGATTTGAGGAGAGATTTATGGAGAAAAATAAAATAGGCTTGATCAAGGGCATTTTGCATGCAGATCCCATTACAAAATTACAATCCCATTATGAAATTCTGATTGGTCAAGTATTTCTTTACAAAATTCCACTAACTTCTTTACAACAAATGCAAAAATAAAATGAACATCCCATTACAATGAACATAATAGAATTCCAGATTGTACCTTCTTTACAAAATTCCACTAACTTTCAACAATACAAAAAAATAAACTAGAGTACAAGCACAATACATCCCATACATAAGAAATCAATGTATAAGGTGTTGTATGTCGAACTTTACAATTGTATGCTCCTAACTAATCCAGGGTCATCAAAGAGTTCAAAGCAAGCAATGCAGCCCCAACAGCAGACTCCACCTGAAGAATCAAAAGGGAATTCTTGATTGGTTAATCCATGGCAAAAACTTAACATGACATGAGGACAAAAAAAAAAACTAGTCACTGAAAAGGGGAAATTGGGAAAGAATGCCAACCTTTGGTCTAATTGGACTAGCCTTGGGATATAGGCAGTAACTTCTTTACCTATATCCCACTTCTTATTAGCTTCAAGCACACCACCAACCATCAAAACTGGGAAAGAGCCAAAAAAGAACAAAATTGGGGCAATGCTTCAAACACACCACAATCCAACTTTAACCGTCAAAAAAGAACAAAATAACATCAAAGTATGGTTTCAGCTCCAACGACAACAAGAGAATAAATTGGGGCAATGCATGCAGCTCACCTTATACTTTGCACATCTGAAGGGTTTTTTTGTGTTCCAGATTCTCAATGGTGCTGGTTCTCCACAAAAACAAAAGATCCAAAAATCGGGATCACCACTTCTATTGTTACCCAAACTACTTCCTTCAATGACATGGGATATGGATAGAGGGAGGAGGATTCAAGTATAGAAATCTCAACACCTACATTCAAAAAAAGGATAACCAATAGTCGAAATGAGAAGTTGAACAGCAAGACATTTAGAAATTAGCTAATTTGTTTTTTTATATAAAAAATGGATTTTGTATTATTTAAATCAAACCCTAGGCCAAATGAGATCGTCAGTCAGTTCGTGTTTCACAAATGAAGACCTGAATATTTCGAAGCTAATCTCGTTCGAAGCCCTAAAAATGCAAAAAACAGGTTCGAAGAGGGAAAGAGAGATACCTGGTTTTCGTTCTTCTTCTCTGGTTCAATCTGCTTCTTCTTCTTCTTCTTCTTCTTCTTCTTCTTCTTCGTCGTTCTTCGTCGATCTGGTTAAAAACAAGGGAAAAAAAACTAATTTGCAGTCCGATTGAGAGAGATACAAGCCAGAGATTCGAGAGAGAAATATACCTGGTGTGGGTTTGCTTCGATCTTCTTCTCCAGATCGATCTTGTTCTTGTTCGTCATCTGCGTCTGGTTCGTTTTCTTCTTCTTCTTCACTCTCTCTCTCTTGGTGGTCTCGTACAAAAGCAGTAAAAATGCAAGGAGTCCGGGTGAGATAGGGTTTTGTTAGAACCCGGATCCTATAGTTTTTACCCGACCCAACCTCCATTTTACCCGCGAGTTCCGTTTTAAAATCTCAGCCGTTGGCTGAGATCCAACGGCGTACGATTGAGTCCCACATCAGGCCTTTAGTCCGGGATCCCTGAGGGGATCCGGAGAGTGTGTGTGTATATATATATATATATATATATATATATATTTTTTTTTTTTTTTTCATTTTTTAACTTGATTTGGGCTACAACCCCACCTCTATTTAAATGTTCCGCCCTTGATATTAAGTCAAAGCTCCAATCCGGGGACGAATCTAGATATCTAGCCTAGTAGGAACACCTTATTAATCATAATTAATCATGAGAATTATTTCTCCTAATCAACTAGAATAAGATCATGCTAAATTAAGACAATCGTTACTAAATATAGGATTTATAATGCATATTTGGCTATGAAAAGATTCAAAAATGAGCACACAATAATAAACAAAACTTTTAGATTGTGTTCTACATTGACATCAATAAGTCTTTAAAGTGATCAAAATAGTTTTATTACTGACTTAATTTTAAAATACTTCTCCATGACTGTTACAAATAAAGAAAATCAAGAAATAAAGCTTCAAATAGACAAACAATTTATAAAACAATCATCATAAATGAACCAGAAAACAAAAGTTGAAGCTTTGAATTAATTCTACATTTTTATTTTTGAGAGATATTTTTTTCCGGTCAAACAGAAATTCATTATTGAGAGATATATGTGTGTATGCTAAATGTAGTAGGACACTTGCATAATTATAGTAAATATATAACATTAATAAGTGGGGGCACATGACCCCACATGCCTCACCTACATCCGTCCCTGCACTAATCGAGGGATCACTGAGGAAACCTGGCTCACTTAACAAAAGACTTAATTTCGCTGAGAAAAAACAAGCTATGTGGCATGAAACATTTTGGATGAGGTCCATGGAGATAGCAAACACTAGCTCTCAATGAGATTTCATAAAAACCATAAAAAATAAGATCGAAGAAAATGAAATCTGAGTACATAGCGGTCATTACAGCGGTCCCGAGTACATAGTGGTCATTACAGCGGTCTCTTTTCATCCAACAAAACGTCCCAAAAAAAAACTGCCACAAAACTACCAACCATGGCAAAAATACGATAAGAACGTACCAAATTAATTTTGAGTGCAATCAGAAAACCCACTCATTTAAATTTCTATTACATTTCAAACTCCACTTCTATTTTCCAAATAAAAAAGATAAAATCAAAATTTGGTCGAGACTGTATAAATTTTAATCCAACTAAAACATCACTCAGGGGGTATTTGGTTACCAACTTTTTGCCTTTTCTTTTTCTGTTTTCAACATTTTGAGTGTTTGGGTTTCCCATTTCAAAACCCATTCTCAGAAAATGAGTTTTTCATTTTGGTAACTAAAGGCAAAAGCAGTAGTGGAAGATGGGCTTTTTTGACTTTTTCCATTTTCGTTAACAAAAAAAACTCATAGAATGTATTCTGAACATATCTCGTAAACATTACTTCTGATGCAAAATGCATTCTGTACATATCTCTAAAATACTCTACCAAATTCAAAACACATCTTAATCATAATTAAGAAAAAGCCAAAAATTCAATAAAAAAAAATGCAAAAAGCCAAGAATTGGAGGTCCCTAACACCCCTATACACGCGTATGGCACTATTGCGGAGTAAGAGCGCACCATGCGTTTTGCCGCCACTTCACGTAGGAAATCCAGTTGGAGACGGAAATGGCATTATCCAATCAAAAGAAAGGCACAGTTTCTTTTAGAGGTCTGGGTCAGTTTACGTGCACCTCAATTAATTACAGGGCCTTGAAGTTAACGATTGGCCAAACTTTTAGTAGCTCCAGGGTTTGGAATGTTTAACTTCCGTAAGATTCGAAACTTCCGACCTCTTGGAGGCAAACTGTTTAATTGTTTTTTCATATTTACTTGGCCAAACCCCTCGATCGGAATTAAAAGAAAGGCAACGTTGGGATCCAAATTCATTCTATTTCATGAGTGACTCATGACACGAAAATGGCGTGCATGTTTTCCCACCTCTTATCTCTCCAAAACCCCCACCCACTCACAATCCCCTCCCCCCCCCCCCACAAAAAAAAAAAAAAAAAAGAGATCCTCGATGTTGTTACAAGGATATGCCATTCTTTAGCAAACAAGAAAAATAAGGGAAGGAAAGTGCATTGGTTTGTGTCATCTTTTTAGGCTAATAAGTTTTGCTTGTAGAACTGGATAAATTTAAAAAAAAAAAAAAACTATATGAATTATTTTTTATGAAGTTCATAGAATTTTGCCTTATTTTCTATTTTTTTTAGTCAGCATTATGTTTTACTTTTCGTATGGTATCTTTCGTAGGGACAAATTGAAAAGGCACTCAATATGGGAAGAAAAAAAAACAATAATTGAGAGCTTAAATCTTCTCTACCTAATTTTGTACGTATCAGCGTTGCAGTCTATGTTCGACAATAAGATGGCGTGGTAATCTTTTGATCTTTTAAGATTTTCATGTGATTCGATGACAAAAACGTGTGGTGCAACGCTATAGATGAAATTGTGTATGAGGATTTGAGGAGAAATTTAGAACTAATTTTTAAATCCGATAATTTAGTTTTAAGAAGCAACTCATAAAATATAGTCATTGTTCACGTTGAAGAGCGGTTGTAGTGTAGGGTAAAATTTTGTGTTTGGATGGTTCAAGTGTTAGAGCTAGCTAGGATCTCTCTCTCTCTCTCTCTCTCTCTCTCTCTCTCTCTCTCTCTCTCTCTCTCTCATCCTAAAGAAGCCGCCTCCCCGCATTTCCTCCTTCTCCTCCGGAGGGGAAGAGATTTCTCCCCCTCGTGGTATTTTTTCATCTCCCGATCTTAGATCTCGGAGGTTTTCTCTTCTTCCCCCTTCACCCGCATCCTCCTCCTTCCCCACCACCATTCGCCGTCCCTCCTCCACCATGTAGTCCGACGGCTTTTGGAGGAGTGCCTTGCAGATCGTGATCGCCGGAGGCGTCCTCCCCACCGAAGTGCGAGATCTAGGTTGGTGGATGAAGTCTCTGCTCCGGTACAGCGGACTCCGTTTGGTTCCGTTATCGATTTTTCTCTTTTTTGTTCTCTTCTTTGGTGTCCCCTGTGTGAAATTTCTCCTCGTTTGTGGGGCTTCTATCACTCCTGTGTGAGTGTTTATGGTTGTTTTTTCGCAGTGCTCCGACTGTTTGGAGTGATGGATTTAGTTGGAGTTGGGTGTAATCTTTGGACTGAGTCTCCTCCTGTTTGATTTCTTGATCCCTTATTTAGGGATAGAGTTTTCTCTTGATGTACTATTTCTTGAATCTATAATATCATTAGTTATGGTAGTGGCAAAAAGAAAGTGTTAGAGCTAGGAGGGTAAATACTAAATAACGTTGGTTCTTCATTCGGTTTCTTTAATTATACCATTTTTGTGGTTTACAAAAAATGATTTATTGAATATTAAACAAATTAAGAAGAGAAGAACCAAAAAAGACAACAGGCAGCCCTAGCATCAAAGTGGAAAAAGCCTAATGGCAAAGACGAATTAAAGCAGAACAACAAAACTTTTTCATTAGATTTTTGCTCCCTCTTAAGATGTCAATTACTTCAGCTAGATCTCATTGCTAATCATTTTTGGGGTCACCTTGTCTCTATCCCTACGCATGTATGTGCAATGCCCTCGAGAGTGGCTATACGAATTCATTGTAAGTGCAAGCAAACTGATCCGAGAACACCTGCATTACCGAAAAAGAGACAAACAACAAACACATTCTTAGTATTTGGCAAGAATTCACTTCATCAACGTCATAAGATCGAACGCATCAACCAATTAAACATCCCACAAAAAAGCCAAGACCAACTTAACTCCCACCATTTTGGCTAGGTGTCGAAAGCTTATTTGAATATTCCTAATTCAAACCAAAAAAAACAAGGAAAAGGTGATAAATACATTTTTCCCTAGATTAATTTATTATTATGCACAACCCGGTTGCAAGCATTGTTCTAAAAGTCGGCCGTCTAAATGATCAACTAGTCTCTACCTAGACACTAGAAGGTGGTCCATCGCTTAGATTAGGCAACCGAATAGCCGGCGCCTAGTCCCTGCCTACGCGCTATGAGGCCGAATAGTCGGCGACCAAGTGGTTACTAGGTGCTCCTTTTTCGCCCAACCAGCGCCTAACGATTTTTAGAGCATTAATTGCAAGTGCCACTATACCAAAATTATGGACCCTACACATATGTGTGGACAGACCTAATTTACGATGACGTTTTTTTTTTGTTTTCATAATCAACCTTCTTTCATTTTTTTCTCTCTTATATTACTTTATCTCTTGTCCTGAGTTGCTTACCACTATGGAAAATACACTAAACAGTAACGGAATACTATATATATCGAGACAAACTTATCACATGATTAGGCTTGTTTTGCCTCCCAAAATTTAGTAGGAAAGTGGAAGAGCTTTAATCCAAACGCGCGGGTTGGCCTGATGGTCGAGGCCTGAGACGTAGGAGCTTGCTCCCTTTCTAAGATTTTCGGTGTTATCAACTCTTTTGAGATCAGTTCATATGAAGTTTTGATTTGGTTTTAAATGGGTTCTCCGTTAGTGAACGATATGGTTGGTTCCCTAAAATTAATTGAAGTGCACTTAAACTGACTCAAACACTTATTATTAAAAAAAGGAAAGTGGAAGAGCTTGTTTTTCTCTCATGAAGTTGCACGTTGCATTCAAACGAGTCCATGTACATGCATTCTCTTTCCTCTATATATACTCCATTTTTAAGAGTCACCAAAGGACGTTAAAGTAAGATCACCACAAGCAATTATCACCACACACACACACACACACACACACACACACAGAGAGAGAGAGAGAGAGAGAGAGAGAGAGAGAGAGAGAGAGAGAGAGAGAGAGAGAGATGGAATGGAAGAAGTGCTATTTAGACGTGATACTGGTGCCCTTAGGGTTCGCGGTGATGTTGGGTTACCATGTGTGGTTATGGCATATGGTTCGAACCCAACCGCTCACAACAATAATCGGAACTAATGCCACCGGCCGCAGGTTATGGGTCTCTGCAATCATGAAGGTAAGTCTCATGCCTATAGCTAATTAATGTTGGTTATTTTAATTGTTAAGTACATATGTTCATCAATTCTTCCTCTACCTCTTTATACATCATGATCATCTCAACAGAAACTTGTGGTGAGAAAACAAAAACAAAAACAAAAACTCAACAGATACTACCATTTCATAACTGATTCCAAGCGATCGCTTGGAATCACTCGCGAGTGCATGGTTTAGCAGTGGGAACTCATCAGTCTTGTGACTCTACGACAGTACCACACATCCCAATATTGGAGGATTTTACTTACAGTACGAGTTAACGGATTAGAGTATCTCCAATGCACCTATCACTCGTTCTCCATTTTAGAGACTCAAATTTTTTTATTTAACTCAAAAAAAAACCTATATAGAAATCTGTAGTTCCCACAAACGAGTAAGTTTATAGAATTTCATCTCACTATATATATTCACATCTCTAAATCTCTCCTCTAGAAATTTCCGTTCAATTTATTAAATGTTGATTAAAAATGTTCAGTATTGGTCTCAATAGAGAGATATTAGCGACATATATGTTTTCGATGATAAAAATCTAATTTGATGAAAATTAGATTTATTTAATAAAACTTATGTACGCTAGACGAAGAAAGTGCAAAGGATATGAGAGGAGTCAATCTCAAAGGAAAAAGAGGGGCATAGTAGGAATTTTGAAATCGACCTCCATCCTTAGAAAAATGATTCTCCAAAAGTTTCATATATGGACCTTCAAATTTGGAGAAAAACATTAATGGGGCATGATTGGAGGGACTTGGGGTCCGCGTAGCGCGTTAACGCATTGCGGTATCGTAGTGCACTTTTATTTTTATTTTTGATAGGAAACAAGATTTTATTAAGAAATCGCCAAAAAACACATCAAGGATTTAACCAAAATACAGACCACAGAGGATGAAACACAGTAAGAGAGGTCAAAGGAGGGAAAAGAAAATATAAGAGTATAAAGTTACATCCAAAAATTGAATGAGCCTATCTAAAGCCATGAGACAAAACATGAGTGGCATCCCCTCAGGCACCAAGCATTCCCGAGGCACAGCACCAAGCACTAATTCCATATGAAACATCAGTGGCATCCCAGAGGCACAGCACTATAAATCAAAGATTCACAGAAAATCATCAATGAGCAGCAGCGCAGATGGAATTAAATCATCAATGAGCAGTACTTGTCCTTCATTCAAAAAAATCCGGACCTGTTCCCATTCGAACCGTGCTTGTACGCGGTTGGGCAGGCCTTTTGCATAGCCCCCGAGCCCTGACATTGTAATAGCACCTAATGCAGGTGAGGCTCTGTGGGCCTGTGTTGATGGGCTAGACTTCTGTGTGGTAATCCCACATTAGAGGTTTGGGTTGTATGTGTGTGTTTATAAGATCCACTCACACTTCATTTAATCAACGGTTGCCTACGTGTTTGGGTGAGTGAAATTACCCTTATATCCCTCATTCAAAAAATGAGCAGTACTGCAAGAATCAAAAGGATGTGATGAGATGTCAATACGTAGACAAATCAAATGAACTGACAACAAAAGTTTTTGTTAAATGAATGGTTACTGTAATTCTGTGAATAAACTACAAGAAAAATTAATTTAGGGAATTGACTTTTTCAGACTCCCCTTTTTTTTTGTCTTTTACCAAAAAAATTTACATCCATTTTAAACATTAAAAAACAAAAAAAAAGAAAGTGTGGATATCAAAAGGGGGAGTCTGAAAATCACTCCCATTAATTTATCTCAATATTGCTATAAATGTTCAATTGATCCGATTTTGTGTTGAAGGACAAACTTCATTAAATGAGTGGTTCGGATCATTTAATATATTGGCTGAGTGGTCTCGTTTTTGTGCGCTACAACTTCTAGGCAAGGCCCAAGAGGCCGCAGCCCAGGGTCTCTAAATTTTGGGCTCAAAATAGGGCCCCATTTTAAATAAGTATATATATTATTTGTTCGTAGTGCAAAACAATTGCCTTTGTTAGTTTAGCGGTAGCCATAATAAATGTCTTGAGTTTGAATTCTGGCAAAATACTTTCTTTTTAAGTGTTTTTTTTGCCAAGAAAAATTCAAACTACGCAACTGTAGTTGTCGTGATTAGAAGAATGGACTGAATTAAAAGAATAAGTTATTTTTAAGTATAAAAGAATACAACCTTGGGCCGGCGCTGATCACAACTTCGGAGGGCATTTAGTGCAATAATATTCGTAGGGAGAAAACACCGCTATTTTGTTTAGGTTGCCAAAATTTGTATATTGCCTCCAGTCACACGCTTACTAAATATAGTCATTCTTGCAACTCGAGATTACCGTAATTGTAGCCAAATAGATTTAATGTTTATCTCTACTTAGGGAAACTATATGAGTATTTGGACTCCACTTCCTTTTTTCTTTTTCTTTTTTATAAACGCACTCCAAAAATGAATTGCATAAGCAACTAGTTAAAATAAGCTGCTCAATCCGAATATAACGATATATAGGTAATTATTTTCAAAATCTTCCCTTTCTTATGGTACTCTTTTTGCCTTTATTTATGTGAATTTATCATGCTTAGTTTGTTTTACTGACTCACGTTTTTACACATTAAAAGATAATGGAATAAATTTGCATAAATAAAATTAAAAAAGAGGAGTGCCAATAGTAGTAGAAAACTATAAGAATCAATTCTGCCTCTATATGGAGTCGTTTGATGAACTGTGAAGGGGTAAAATACCCCTCGTATATGTCCGGTCCATCACTTAAATTATGGTTTGGAAACCAAAAAATGAGGGGTATTAGCTTAAGCCCCTCTTCTCTTATACCCCTTAATACCGCTAGTGGAGGATCATTTATAGGGAGATTTTGGGGTGGTATTAAGTAATACCCCATCCTTTTCCATTTCAACTACAAAATAACCTTATCCCTCATTTTATCTCTTATCGAAATCAAGTACTATTTAATCTCTCTTCTCTAATACCTCATCCAAACCAATTACTTTTGAAATCCCCGTCACATCAATGTGGGTCCACCTTTTTTACATAATACCCCATACTATCTTATCCCCTTCTAAACTAATACTCCAATTCTATCCCTGCATCCAAACGGGCCCTATATGTATTAGAAGTTGGCCACAAGTGTGAATATTGGAATGTGTGAGTAGGACAAGACTCGGGAGTACGTAATTAGGAGTACTGTTGGGTAGTTGGTTTAGACAATGAAGTACAAAGTACAAAGTACAAATCACAAGACGCTATATGCATTGTGTGATAGTCCACGAGAAAACTCAGCCCAACAATTCAACCACTATATATAAACCCAATCCAATTATAAGCGGGGGAAATAATTCCAATGGACGAATACCCACACGCGGATAGAGAGACTCGAAACATCATAATAAAATACAAAAGTCCTGGCCAATTAAAATAAGCCCAGTTAATTCTGCAAAAGTTGTTAACACCAAAAAGATTTCTCCCTTTTTATATATATTAGAATAATAGAAAGATAATACTATCTGTTGTAGGTAAGGACGCTTTTGCACGTTTGCATTTGGCTTTTGGTCACAATTATTTTGAGCACTAAAGTCTAAAGCCAGCAGTCGCGCCAACAATAATTTGTAGATTCCTAAATAAATTATGCCACAGTGCAAAATAATTTGTAATTTTTGTACAAATTAATTTTGGTCACAATTTTTGTAATTTTTGGTCACAATTAATTTGTACAAAATAATTTAAAATTCATAATTTTTGGTGGTGGGTCATGTCCCAGTGCATATGATTGGTCGAGGGGTATATATGTTTCAACCTAGTTTGGATGTACACTTTAGGTAAGGATTGGCTACTCTGCAGTACAACTGCAAAGAGTCCTTGCAGTTGCATTTCAACCATTCATTTTTACATTTAACAGCTCAGATTTAAAAAAATTTTTTTGGGGAATCTCGACCGTTAAAAACATTATCCGACAGTTACGATCACTTAGACCGCACCTTTGCAGTCCAGTAGTCCAATATTGGACTGCAGACAAGCCATATTCTTTAGGTAATGATGCATTTGTTTCAATGTCCCTTTGCTCTCATTGTAATGTCTTTACCAAGGCACTATTTTCATGTCAATTGTACTTCAACTGCAACCACGTTAATGTGTGGACTTTATTTGAACCAAGTGGCTCTTTGTCATGCTAACAAAACCCGTAGTAGGATATGTGAACATGTGTATATAACTACAACATATTGTCATTTCCATATTTACAGTAATTCTTTTTTTTAGATCTTGTATAGTATAGTTAATTTGATTGGTCATATATGCATTGCAGGACAATGATAAGAAAAACATCTTAGCCGTCCAGACGCTCCGGAACACGATTATGGGATCGACGCTGATGGCCACGACATCGATCCTTCTGTCCTCAGGCCTAGCCGCCGTCATAAGCAGCACATACAGCGTGAAAAAGCCGATCAACGACGCGGTCTACGGGGCCCACGGAGAGTTCATGGTGGCTTTGAAATACGTGACACTCCTCCTCATCTTCATCTTCTCGTTCATCTGCCACTCCCTCTCAATTAGGTTCGTGAACCAAGTCAACTTCCTCATCAATTGCCCGCAAGGCCTGCCGGCGTGCAACGACATGATAACCCCGGAATACATATCGGATCTGCTGGAGAAAAGCTTTACCCTCAACACTGTGGGGAACAGGCTCTTCTACTCGGCACTCCCCTTTGTGCTTTGGATTTTCGGACCCGTCCTTGTTTTCTTGTGTTCTCTCACTTTGGTCCCTGTCCTTTACAACCTAGACATTGTGTTTCCGAAAGAAAAGGGAGACAGTGATACAGACTTTGGAACTTCTGTTGTGTAAAGGATGTCACTAGCTAATAGTATTCTCAATTATGTAATGATTTGGTTGGTTGTTATCGATGAACTAGTTTCCGGCATACATGATCAATGGTTTGCAAGAGAAAGTTAAACATTGGTGTGGTGCCAACATACATCCCTCCGATTTGTAGAGGAAGGTAAAATAAAGCTCAATCAATTCGCTAGGGGGCAAAAGTCGTGTACTTCTCCCCAATCGTTCGGGGGTGATTATAAAGCATCTCCAACCCACGACTTCAAATCCTAAGTAGGTGTAGTAAAAATGATAATTTTGCACATTATTCTTTGATCCAGCCTTGAAGCCAAATGGAGTGTCAAATCCAACGTGGATTTGGCTCCACACAATTTGCTTCAAATTTAACTCCTCATGCCAAATCTATTTATGTATTTTGGAACTTAAAAAATAGATTTTGTACTTTAATATTTGAAATTTGACAACAAGGTTGGATATGGGATTTGTTGATCTCAAAATAGCACACAATCTTTCGAAAAATTTGACATTCTAATTTGAAGTCAAGGGTTGAAGACGCTGTTAATTCAACACCAATACGATTAGAAATTTTCTGCAGAAGAATAAAGGGAGGAAGAGCAAAATAGGGGCTGAAATCTTTCTCTAATTTTTCTCTCCTGGTACTTCCAAACATTTGAACACTTGGATTACTTGTCCTATTGCGTAAACTAATTCTAATTTGGACCAAGTACAACATAAGCCCAATTGGGGTTAAGCAAAAATAGAGGCCCATCATTTTAGGCATTTCTTGGATAGCCTATATAGGCTTATAAACCCATTTTTTTTAATAAAGACGAAAAAATTAGTTTATTGGCTTATTTTTGTCTTTATTCAAAAAAATTGGGTATCGATAATAATTTTTACTTTTTAGATTCCTCTCGTCATGACCAAACAATAATCCTCAAAAATATTGACGAAAAATTAACAAATGCGAAAAAAAAAGATGATAAAAAAAAAAACATTAGCTTATTAGGCCAAACAACCCCTAACATTGCTCCCTCATAACTCCAAGTAGCCAGAGCCAGAGTGTGTATATCAACGATTTGTTCTGCTGACTTGCAAAACTTACGTTGTACTTGACCTTCATCAATTGATTCTCGAGAGTGGTGCTTAATTGCTAGAATTAGAGGGGATGTTTGTATTTGTCAAAAATCTCAGGGGAGGTCAATGTAATTTATCCTATGAATTATTCTGTTTTTCTAACCTGTTAATAAAAGAACATTGAAAGGGTTTGGACACTTTTCAATTTGGACCAATTTGCCCCTTGATTTTGCCCTATTTACCTTCCAGTCCTCAAGCCATGAACCGCCCCACCCCACCGAACCACCATCACCCCACCGAACCGCACCACCCCACCGAACCGCCATCACCCCTTTCGGCCACCACCCCGCCCGACGCCACCACTACCGCAGCCACCTCGAAACCCCACCACCGCAACTCCCTCACTCCATCAGCATTTTAAAAAAAAAAAAAACAGCCACGGGTTTCACACCCGCGCTGCCGCCGCGGGCCCAGCCGGAGTGCCGCCGGACGCCACCTCGAGATTTCGGAACCACCACAGCAATCTACGGACACCGTGCAATACACACCCGAGCTTCGAATCGCGTTTGTGGTAGTTTTCCGGAAACCCGAAACCTTAATCTCAATTTTAATGGAAATAGGACCAAAACTTAATATTTGATGTAGATGGTAACCTCAATTTAATTTATTAATTAATGTTTAGTCCAGTTTTTATTAACTTTTAGTCCTATTTGTATTGAAAGGTTTTTGGCAGGCCTTACGTTAAATTGGATGGTTTGATTATTGCGTAGATAAGAAGTTATGGTGGATTGTGGTATTGAAATTCATGTGTACATGAAGAATTATGCGATTAATAAATTTATCGGAATAATCGTAGTTTATGTAGTAATTATATAATAATTAAATAGGATTTGGATTTAAAATGTAAATGAGGAGATATTTTCTTTTAGCAAAAAAAAAAAAAAAGTTAGCACTTATAAGCTAATCTCAAAATATATTATTGGCCATATTAGTCTCCTATCACTTCATTATAAAGATCTAATATTAAACGTTTATTGTATTTTATTTTAAAAAAATATAAAGTTAAGTAAATACTAAATTTAGTAATATGCACTTTCAAATAAAAATTAGTTTGGAAAGTCTATGAATAATAATATGGTAGTTAAAGATAATATTTTAAATAGAAAATAGTGGAAATGTTTTATAAATTCTAAATGTGAGAAATAGACTTAATTTTAAGTATAGTAATTAATTAATTATTTGACTAAATATTTATTTTGTGATAATAAAGAAATAGAATAAATGATTTCGAGAATACTATATAAGTTGATATTATTAGTTTGGTAAAAGAAAAAGGAAAAATATTATCTTTTAAGATAATGATTTTATTCAAACCGTCGTATGCTTATTTTGACTTATTCGTCAATTAATATTTAATAAATAAGAATATTGTTATGTCGGATATTGTATTTGTGAGTTTTGTCTGTTGTTGATTGTTACGTGGATTATTGTAATTTGAATTATTACGTAAACGTAGAAATTGGACAATAGGTACCTTGGGGGTATTCGAGGCCAAATTAAAACTGAATAGATGTTAATAAAGCAATTGTCACAAAAGTAATAAGTGATTGGAGATTGTGCGTTGTGTCATGGTTGGAAATTATTGGGAGAGAAAGAATCTCGATGGAGGAGAATCGTAGAAACTATTAAATATAAGATAAATTCATAAAAGGCTACATGTGACTGCGTGTTGAGATTGTTGTATAATTTTGTGTTATTTCATTAAAATTGCAAAATTGTGGTATATAAGAGCACTTCCACGAGCATGAAATCTTCGTGCTTGCACGACGGGGAAAACCTAGTTTTTATAAAAGAGAGATAGTGCTAAAAGAGCATCCGTAATAAACTAATCAAATTCAAAATGTTGCTAAGAGCATCCACAATGGAATAATCAAGAGTGAATAATCAAAAGTTGCCACATTATTAATTATCTTTTTGTTATTCATTTAAGGGGTTGTTAAAGTTAGTAATGTAGAGGTCCACAATGGTACAATCAAAATTGAATAACCAAAATTTGCTACATCACATTTTCAATTTATAAAAATCTAGAAATTGTGACATAGAAAATAATTTTTTTAAAAATAGTTTTCAAACTAATAAAAATAGGTTATTAGAAAAAGAAAATTACATTTTTGAAACTTTGATTTAAAAAAAAAAATTTATGGAAAAAGTTTTAAAAAAATAGTTTTTGGATAAAAGAAAGTTTTAATAAAAAACTGTTTTGAAATAAACCGTTTTTGCAAAAAAAAAAAAAGATTTTTTAAAGTATTTTTTTTAGAAATACGTTGAAAATGGAATAGATAGAAGATTTTTGTGTAACAATGGTGTACTTAATTGAGGAAATGTGAGGACAATTAAATTTGATTATTGGTAAAAAAAAATGCTAGTTTTAATTATCTAATAGTCAAAATTTGATGAGTTGCTAAGAGCATCCACAATGTGATAATCAAAATCAAAAAATTGCTAAATTTAGCAATGTGTGCTTAAAAAAGTGCTCACATTGTAATAACCAAGTTTAGCAATCTCTTTGCAACTCATCAATTTTTGGCATTTAAATAATCAAAACTAGCAACCTTTTGCTAATAGCCAAATTTATTGGACCCTATATCTTCTCAATCAAGTATACCCATCATGGGATAGTAAAACTCACTCTCCATAAAGCAAATGATTTATTGGTAGGTGAAACTCACTCTCCACTTTGGTAAGCGATTCTGCATTTAACAATATTGATTACTTATTGAATCCTAACAAATGCTCTCCACTTTCACTTATTTTACTATAATGTCATTCAATGTAGACTATTAGATTGAGAAGAAAAAAATTGACCGTTAGATTTAAATTTTTGCCAACACATTTTGATTATGGACAAAAAGTAAATAATGTAGGACTTGACATTGCTAATTTTAACAACCTCTAAATGAATAATTAAAAAACGATGTACTAACTTTTTGTTATCCAATTTTGATTATTACATTGTGGATGCTCTAAGAGGTTGCTAAGTTTGGTTGTTCCAATATAAGCTCTCTTTTTTGAGCAAATGTTACTAACCTTAGCAACCTTTTGGTTTTGATTATACCATTGTGGATGCTCTAAGGATAACAATGTTTGTTCAAAAAAATGCTCACATTAGAATAACCAAACTTAACAACCTCTTAACAACTAACCAAATTTTGGTTATTGGATAACCAAAACTAACAACATTTTGTCAATAACCAAATTTAGTAGACCCCACATCTTTTCCATCAAGTACACCCATCATTACACAAAAACATAATCTCTCCTCTATTTTCACTCTATCATTCTTTTTCAGCCATATTGTCAAAAAAATACTTTAAAAAATAGTTTTTTTTTTAAATTTACACAAAAAAGAAAAGACTTCAAAAAAAGTGAAAACTTTTCTTGGGAAAAAAACAGTTTTCCTTAAAAAATGAAGGAACTTTTATATAAATGGTCCTCCTAGTTTCATCCGAATCTCATTTTCGTCCTCTAAGTATCAATTACAACTCTTTTGACCTTCAAGTTTGGTTTTTGTACCAAATTAGTCAAATTGATAACTTCTGTTAGCCAAATTGGACAAAAAAAATCAGATTGATGGCAGTATGGACGTTGCAGTTCGTACTAAGTTGGTCCAATCGATAACATCTACTCTCAATCTGATTTTTTTGGTCCAGTTTGGCTGACAATCGTTATCAATTGGACCAACTTGGTACGAAAACGAAACTTGAAGGTCAAAAGAGTTGCAATTGATACTTTGAGGACTAAAATGAGATTTGGGTGAAATTAGGATGACCATTTCTATAAATTTCCCAAAAATGAAAACTTTTCTTTTTCAAAAAGAATTCCAAATAAATAAATTTTTTTAGTTTGAAAATTAATATGAAAAACAGTTTTTATATTAATAGTTTTTATCTTTTTTGTAGTTTGAAAAGGTAATGTGATAAATTTTGGTTATCCAATTTTACATATACTATTGTGGATCTCTATATTGTTAACTTTTGGTTATCCAATTTTGATTAGTTTAGTATGGATGATGTAGTATATATACTATAGTTAAATTCCATCACCATTTGGTAAATTACTATGACTCATCTCAAGTAGTGACAAGTACACTGACCTCCCCTCTGGTATTGGAAATTACTATTACCTCCCTTAATTAACAAACTAATGTATAGATACCTCCCTCGCCTTTAAAATTGGCCTAATAATGTTAATTTTGACAAGTCAAGACCGTAATACCCTCAACACCATTAGTTTAAATTGAATTGACCTCCCCTACTTTATATTATCACATATTTGGTGTAAAAGACTATTTTATTTGTTGAAAGCTAAAGAGGATAATTAACCAATAGAAAAAAAAATCAAGAATTAGAGGTTTTTTCAGAGTTTTTTTAATCATTAGTACATGTTTTATAGTTGGTCCCAACATTTTTTTGACTATGCAATTCAAAAAGGTCGTGAATTTTTGTCCGAAACCCAAAAAAGTAACCTAAAGAAAAATTCCATCTAATTTACTTCTTATCTTGTTATGTTCTCCTACAAATTTAAGATCCAAAAGATGGAAAAGCGTCATTTATGAACATAAATAAGGAGAATTCAATGTAGTTATGAAAAGAATCATATAACAACAATATTAAAAGGATGAATTAAAAAAGTAAAATAACAAAATTGGGCCAAGTTTTAAAAACTAGATCGAAGGTTAAAAGAGCGTTAAAATTTTTATAAGAATTTTGAAAAGGAAAACAACTCACTCCTATACCAAGTTTGGAAAAACATACACTAAGGGAGTGTTTCCGGTAGTGAAAATTTTGTAGATTGAGAAATGTCAAGTTATTTTCGATAGTGAATAAGTTGTTGATAGGTTTGTGAGTAGAGTTATTATAGCAAAAAAAATTATTGTTGACAATTTTTTTGTTAGTAGAAACAAGATGATAAAATGCATTAAATTTTAAATATTTTTTGTTAATTAAAACGGGGCCTAAACATGCTTTGTTCATCCTCCTCTTCTCTCCGGCAATATTATCTTCTTGAGATGAACCTTTCTTGTACTTATGAATTCAAAGTAGATGTTATAAATTTATGTCCTATTCTAAACATCTATACAAAATCAATTAATTCAAGATACATGTTATGAATTTATAAAATTGTATATCTCGTGCATATCGATATAAGGGTCTCTAATGTACTCTCTATGTCCCATATTTATTGTCTAGTATTTATTTTCAGATATCTCAAAATTCTCGATCTCTTTGAAAAATCAAAGTAAAAGTGTGGCAAATTCATACATACTAATCCACACAAATGATTAAAAGCAGTTTTATAAATAAATAAAAAAGGGATAATATTGAAATACTATTGAAGAAATTACTATTCAGGATGATTTGATTGTATTTCGTTATAAAGTTGAGTTTCTCACATGAGACAAGCAAAATGAGAGAGTGCGAGTAGCATTTGACAAGGTTAGGTAAGAGGTCAAACAAAATTCGGAAAAGAAAAAATCAAACTTGTGACTTTGAAATTTGTGAGTTGGAGTGAAGAAACCCCACCACTTTCAATTAGGGTGCTGCTAAATACAACTGTGAATTTACTACATGTAGCCAATTCATAAAAGGAAATTTTTGGATTCTCTTTTATGAATTGGCTACATGTAGTAAATTCGCAGTTGTATTTAGCGGGGCCCTTCAATTATTACTACTCACAAACAAACTGTACTATGTACATAGCAACTAAGGTGGTGTTTCTGGTAATGAAAAATTTGTAAATTTTTATTTGTGGTTGAAAAGTTATTAGGTGTTTTCGGTAGTGAATAAATTGTTGAAAAATGTCAAGTTGTTTCTGGTAATAAATAAGTTGTTCATGGGTTTGTAAGTAGAGTTATTCTAGCAAAAAAAATAAAAAAAATTTGTTGACTACTTTTTTATTAGTGGAAACGAGATGGTAAAACATAGAAACTATTTTTTAGTGAAAACGATATGATAAAATGTGTTAAATTTTTAGTATTTTGTGTTAGCGGAAACACCCCTAAGGAAAAAGCGCTAGGTCGGTGCTTGTCCAAAATCCAAATCAAACTTAATGAAAAGCCTATTGGTTTGAGCTGAGTTCTCGTTGGGTTCTCTACTGCTGAGTTGACGTTGGATCCTATGTCGATACTTCATACTGGTCTGCCTTGGCAGTATGCGTTGGAGAGCCTATTATCCTGAGTGCTATTGTACAGTCGCTCGTGTCTTAGAGTTTGGTTGTTTTGGTTCACTCCTTAATTTGTGATGTAATCTTTGTCATGGGGCATTTGCAATTTAATAAATTGTGCCGTTTATTAAAAAAAAAAAATCCTTAAAGAAAAGCCCAAGCCTTCTCTTGTATGTATTTAAAAATAATTATTGGCCGGTCCTAATTTTTTTTAACACTCATGGTTTCTCAAAATATTTCCAAATCTTGTTGGGCAGAATGAATTGCCAATTGGTTTATTATGTGGTGGTCTAAATTTGATCAATAATATCCAATAAGCCCTATTGCTTATTGGTAAGAACATTAATGCTAAGGCCATTCATTTCAACAATAGCCTTCCAATGACTATCAGAAGTTAAGCATTCAATGCCATTACATTTACAATTATTGGAAACTACTTCTTCATCAGAAGTGGAAGAAGTATCTTCTTCCTGGTCGTGATCAGATACCTCATTTATCTGGTCGTCAGATTCTTCCTGTGATTCAGAATCACTAGAATTCAACATTAACTTGAAGAGTTGCTGTTTTAACCCTTCATCAATCTGAAGCTCATTAAGCTTTTTCTTGGTTTTACACTTATTAGCATAGTGATCAATTTTACCACATTTGAAGCATTTTGCTGTGGTTTTCTTTTTGGATTCATTATGCTTTTTCGATTTTGGGGTAGACTTTTTTGAACCAGATTGTTCAGAAGTCTTTTTATTCCTGTGGGATTTCCTTTTGGAATACTGTTTAGTAGTTTTACTACTAGTTTTCTTTTTAGAAGGTTTTGGGTATTGAGTCCTGTCATACCCAAATTGATCGCAAAATTGACCTAATTCCTGTTTACCAGTCAGGTTTTGCTTCTTCAATTGGTTGTGTAATTTAATATCATTACACAAGGTTAATCCTTCCTGGATTATGATCGAAATTATTTGTCCATAAGTATAACTATCATAATTGATAGTCAGACCATTATTCTGATATCTCATTTTCTTCCTTATTTTCTCTGCAAAGAAATAAGGTAATCCATCAACAAATTTTGATTTTCAATGCTCATTATTAGCATCAGTTCTCTGCATGACTTTTGCAAGAAACACATCTTTATACCAACGAAAATGAGTTAACGTTGGACATTTCAAATTCTGAAGCAATTCCCTACTTCTTTCTCGTTGGAAATCCCAGTGACCAACAAAGTGCAAAATTATTGATTGAACAAGTGTATAAACAGCATCCTGCACTTGTTCACCTTTCTCATTAATCTTTACAGCGTTCAGAATTTTTGATCGTTGATTTGCTGATAGGACATTATCCCACCAACCTTTGATCATACCAGTAAACCCGACTGTTATCCAGCCAGCAACCTTCTGATCATCATCGTCATTATTAACACAGATGGTGCTGTACATCAACATTTGATGTACCACCGCAAAAATCTGGTATTCTGTCATTCCATCTATGTTCCATTCATAAATGGTCCTGCCACTATAAGACATTTGTTTTTGAAAACCAGATTCCTCATACAACATATCTTGAGGAGTCGGTCTCGGATAATAATACCTATCTGCTCCTGAATAAGGAAACTTAATAGGATATTGAATTTTATTGATAGTATCAGGCTGAGATTGGGTAAAAGAATTCTCTAAATCCAAAATTTCTTGATCACCCATATCATCAGGATCTATATCCTCGGATATGGTATTCAAAGAAAGACCTTGAAGTCGTTTCTGCAATTCTTTGACTAATTCAATATTTTCATTTGGACTCTTTAGATTAAATCCAGTAATAGACACAGGTGGTCTAATATTAGAAGGGGAAACCTTATCCTTCTCCTTACTCTTGGGTCTAAGTTCCATTACTTGACCACTTATTTGGCTAACCTGTTCTTCAATTCGAACTAACTGGTCACCATCAGTATTAAGGAATAAGTTGGTATAATTATTCTGTTTATGAATCCTACCATTAACATCTGTGTTTGTAGGTTTTACAAACGCTATAGTTTCCAAAGAAGGTTCAGATTCTAAACTTCCTTCCACAGACAGAGGGATAGTTGGAGGATGCATAGAAGAGATCAGTGTCCCCGTCATTGATCTCCAATTTCTCTTATAACCCTGGATGACATTTATCGATCTATCCAATTCTGTATAGTATTTCCCATAAAACCATTGGGTAAAAGGAATAATATTCTGTGTATAACTGATCCAGTCATAAAATTCTTCTTTGAATTTTTGTAACTGATCCTTGTTATACTTAGAGAAATACCATTCTCTAAAATCTTTGTATTTAGGCTGTTGAAATTCTTTATTAATCTCTTTCCTAATTTCAGGATCTATTATTATGGTCATTAATGGTAAAGTTCATTTCACCGGCAGTAGGTGATTCTACTGGATTATTGTAAACTCCATGAGGAATTTGATTTTGGGATATTCTTATTCCTGCCAAATTAATATCTTCAACAGGATGTTGTGATTCGGGAATTTCCGAAACTGAGTGCCTACTAGTAGTAGGAATACTAACCCTATATGGTTGTCTTGACGCAGAAAAACTAGAACTTCTGCTTCTAAGAAGTCTTTCAGGTTGGGAATTTTTGAAATTCAAAGATACAGTGCCATCACTGTCTTGACCTATTTGTTCGATTTGATTAACAATGGGTCTAGGTGGAACCGCATTGTTTATTACCCAATTCTCTAGGAATGTAATTTCTTCCCAATTTATCAACCTATTGGTTGCTATATTTGAGGTTAACATATTCGTTTCAACCAGGACAGTCTGGTCCAAGGGTCTTAATTGACGAACCCTGGGATTAACAGTATTCAAAACTTTATAGCAAATTCTATAAATAACAGCTATAACTTCAGATCCAGGCAGGAAATCATACCCTCTAGTCTGGATTCTACAATTCAAAACATCACCTAAATTTCTATTCGTCAGTGATAGAGTTAGGTTCGGATAAGCATTAAAATAAACGGAACCATGACACAAACTGGTCTCTACAGCCCCCATTATTGAGGCTCTCCAATTATTACACCTGCCATCTCTAAGTGTTACTTGAAGGCAAGTATCCATACCAAGCAAAGTTAATGGTTTTAGTGCAATTTGTACTAAACCAATATGAACATATTTATAATTACGCATGTGCGCAACTAGATCACTACGATCCATGAGATTTATTATCTTATCATTAAGCTCTAAGCTTTCAGTTCTTTCCATGGTTTTTATTGCCGTGCTACTTCTAAATTCAAACAAACCATACCCATCTATAGTAGAAGGGCGTACTGGAGGAATTGTCCAGTGGTTCAATTGTTCTTGCACATCAGCATATTCAATTAATTCTGTATTTTTTATTCGATCATTATCAGATCTAAATATTCTTCTCATTTCGAGAATTGTGTTAGTGCTCATATATATTATTCTTTCATGAATTTGCCTTTTTTTTTTTTAAATGGAAGATAACATTCTAGATAGCACGTCTGTCAACGATTTACCGGAGCAAGGCCAAATTACCTTCCCGGGTCCTCATGGCCGGACAAATCCGAACGCGACTTGGGTGACGTCCCACTACCTAAAATGCTTTCTTTCATTTAAATTTTTGGTTAATATTGATTTTTATTTGTAAGGCAACTTCATGCTAGAATAATATATACTTGCACTAACAGGTTAAGTTAAGCCATTTCTGGTTCTGATACCATATATATACTGGAAAACAACAGTACGAAGGACCAAAAGAAAACTAACCTTATTATTATTAAGGCCGAAGCCAATGTACAAGAAGAGAGGAGAAAATCAGAGTGCTTGGATTTTAGAGAGAGAGAGAGGGCAATCCAAAACCTGATTTTCTGATTACAAGAGTGACCTTTATATAGAGGTCCAAACAGTAAATGAAATACAAATTAAAGCTAAATCTACAAGAGATGAAGATGCCTGCCGGGTACACACTAGGCCCCATTGACACAAATATCTCCACCGAAAGCTGCAAATTGATAGCCAAGCCTTCATAATACTTTCAAATTACTCCATTATTGAGTAACTTTAAATTTACTTTTGCCAACCACCAGAAATTTGGCTGGTCATATGGCTAAATTATTGGTTTTTCTCTTTGCCTTTTCGTGAAGACAGCTGCTCTGCCATCATTTCAGTCATGCTGTCCCAAAAGTCTCCCAGAGTTGGAGTAGTCCCTTCGTCTTCATAGGGGTTCTGAGATTCCCCTGATAGGCAAGTGAACGGATTGTTATCATCTTCAACACTTTTGGCTGATGTCATTGATTCATCATCAGCGACGGGAGTCACAGTCTGGAGAAATTTCTCCTTCATAAAATCCATGGTCTTAATTACCACTTCATCGTCTGTTAAATTTGGATGTTTTGCCCGAATTTGAGCTGAAATTTCCAAGAAGGGATTCTTCACTGAGTATTTTTCCATCTTTTTTAATTGTAACTTCAATTCCTGGGTAGCAGTTTTAATTTCCGAAAGGGTCTTGTCCAGATCAATCCCTTTCCACCACCTATATTGAAAAGTTCTTTGGAGAACTGGAAGTCCAAAATTATTACTTCCAAATTGTAAATCCCACTTCCAAATCCATGGGATGCCAAAAGTTATCATAATTAAAAGGAATGATTTTCCTTTTGAAGTATCGGTCCCCTATAATTGAGGATGATGGTTGGTGAAGAATTCCAACTCCTTTTGGACTTCAGGTATCAAATAATCTGACTGGGGGCCAAATTTAGACCACCACATAATAAACCAATTTGGCAATTCATTCTGCCCAACAAGATTTGGACATATTTTGAGAAACCATGAGTGTTTCCTTCGTTGATTTTGGTAATAAAAAGTTTTTGACCAGGCTTCAACGTAGTCCCAATAATTATAATGAATCGGAACTCCATTTCCCGATTTGATTGACAAAGTCTTAGGTTGCTGTGGATGTATTCCCCACTTATGGATTGGGATGACCATCTTAATTACGGCCTTGCTATAACTGATTGGACTTTTTTGCCCAATCTTACTATCATACGTGTGGCGAAATTCCACCGATCCAGATTCTGAGAGCATTGTCTCATAAACATATCTATACTTTCCTTCTGGAACTGGATACCCCATTGTATCCAAATAGCGAGACTTAATTTCCCACGGATCATTTTTAAATTGTTCATCCTGAGATTCCAGGATCATTATTGTTTCTATGGTTCCCAATGATTTGAAAACCTCTTCAGATTGTACCACCTCCTTCATTAAGAGTGATGATGACGATGATGTAGCCGCATCCTGTAGAGATGGAAATTGAAGATTGTGAGCCTTCAAGTAGGCTTCAATATCGGCCTGAGTGACCCTCGATTTGCCACGGCCTTGAGAAGTATTACCATGACCTCTTCCTCGGTCTGGAGGTCTATTCATCTGCAAAATTAAGCACCAGCTAAAATTTTTAGCTTATCTTGGATTTCAAGAAGCTTTGTTTTAAAATATTGAAGCTTCTCTTGATCCTCAATACTAGAGCATCCATATTCATCATAAGATTGGAATAAGGCTTGACGAGCATTAGCCCATCGTTGCAAATAATATCTTGTCTAGGTAATCCCCAGGAAATTTTGTTCCCAATTTGCCTGAGAGCATTTTCTCTTGGCAACACGGAATTTCTTATCTTTTGTAACTTGGTTTTGGATTGCCCTCTCTCTCTCTCTCTCTAAATTTCAAGCACTCTAATTTTCTCCCCTCCTCTTGTACATTGGCTTCGGCCTTAATAATAATAAGGTTAGTTTTCTTTTGGTCCTTTGTACTGTTGTTTTCCAGTATATTAAAGCACTTAATTCTTGAATTATATTTTTAAATGTACAAAGGGTGTATTTATAGAAATTAAATAAATAAGATATAAGTAATTAAATAAAAAAATAAATTAAAAAGTAGGGGGACCCAAGGGCTCTGCTGTTTCCATTGGCACAGTAGCCCCTATGAAGCCCCTAAAATGTTTCCGTTTTAGTTAAAAAAAAATAGAAACCAGCCATTTGCAATCATATGGAGTAGAAACGTGATTTGAAGCAACATACTACTGAATCAGTTAAGAGGATCTATACTAAATAATGATTAACAAATTTATTAAATTGTACTATAGTTAAAAAAAAGTAATCCTAAATATAACATTTGTATTCTGGATTAGTACGTCGTTTGCAAAATACATTTCGTAATTAGTTCCCGAACACTAATTGTAATCTTAATGAATTTTTTACTTCACGGCCTTTCAACGAGCACCCCAAGACTCATTATTTAGTTTCAGGATTCCCTTAGAGTTAGGGTGTTCATTGAAAGGTCTTGGAGCCAAAAATTTATCACGACCATTTAGGATGAAATGATCAGAAAAATAACATCTTTGCACTGGTTCAAACGGATTGAAAATTGAAGCACTTATTTTCGTAACTATATTTTTTAATCTATAAAGGATAAAAAAAGAAAAATAAAACAATTGGATTAACATGATATATTGAAACACTTTTTTTCTCTCAATTATTACAAAGCTTAGAATTATACTTGAACCTATTATTAAATAGAAAAAAAAATTCAAACCGGAAAGAAAGAAAAGGAAATAAAATGAAAAAAAAACCAAACTGAAAAGAAAAGAAAAAAGAGAGAGAAGGAAACTGTAAAGAGAGAGAGAGAGAGAGAGGGAGAGGGAGAGAGAGAGAGGGAGGGAGGGGGGGGGGGAGGCAGGCGGGGGTAGTTAGGGAAAAGAGAGGTGGGGCCGGGGGGAAAAGAGAGGTGGGGCCGGGGGGGGGGGATTAGCAATTTACCTTTTGCTACAGCGTATTCAACGCACCCCTCTCTCTCTCTATCATGCATGAACATGAAAAAAGGGTGCTTGTATCAAACACCCTACACACCTCGGATGCCGTTGATTCCCGTGCAGGCCCCCTCGGTATTTTTTTTTTTGAATTTTTGGACGGCTCGGGTCGACCGTCCGGTGGCCGGAGACGGCCTGGCACGGCCGCCGATACGATTTCCCTCCCGGCACCCATTGGTACCTATATAAATTCTTCCAAAATAATTACCACCCTTCTTATTTTTCGGAACAATCCTTCTTATTCAACAAAAAATAAGTTCTTAACTTGTTTCTGGAACACAACCTTAAAATCTTAGAGCAAACTATAAGTCCTTGTTGTTCACTAGAGATGTCCTTATAATGTGTATAATTTTTTTTATGCACATATTTTTTTTATAAATTATATATATATATATTTGTGCAAACTAAGTCCTTAAATTTTTTTTTTCAAAAATATAAATTTTATAAAAAAAAGATATGTACAAAAAAATTTAAGAAACATTACTAATAAAATTTAAGTTTTTAAAATAAAAAGGTAGAGAGAGAGAGAGAGAGAGAGAGAGAGAGAGAGAGAGAGAGAGAGAGAGAGAGAGAGAGAGAGAGAGAGAGAGAGAGAGAGACTCCGCTCCGCAACTAAAAATAAATACTTATTTTTTAAGAAGATAATTTCAAGCTAAAAAATAATATATTTACGTAAATAATTTTTCTAGCAATATGGATCTTGATTGGTAGATCGTATCAATATCTTTTATGTCACGCCCTCGATTTTTAATATAAATAACAATACCATTTTAAATACAAATCCTCACAATAGTACATACGGTACCCCAAATTACAACATACAGTTTCTAAATCTCACAATTTTGTCAACTGATACAATATTCCAAATTTGAGAAAATAGTACAATACAGTTTGATTTACAAGGGAAAGACAAGTTCTTCAAAAAATAACTTTAGCCTGTGATGTCTGCATGCACTTCACACCCTCCAAGACTGTGTCCATGTAGTGTACCTGAAAATGGTAGGTTGAGCTACACTAGCCCAGTAGAGAAATCTATACTCAAGCTATATGAAAATGCGATAAAGTATGCACAAAGAGTGAAAGAATTCGATAAGTGAACATGAGAAACACGAGTTTATCACAACGAAAGACAGACTACGGCCAAAGAGTTTCAAACAACTTGTAAGTATTCCTAACCGTTCACATGTCATGTAGAAACATTATTGAAATCACATTAATCAAACGTACTCACAATAGGTTCACAACCATTTCGACACTTCTCATAATCTCAGTCACTCTGCATTTCCACCCCTTGCGTTGCAGTTTGCATTTCCACCCCTTGCGTTGCAATCAACATCACCCAATATTTCGGTCTTTGCATTACCACCCCTTGCGTTGCAATCTGCATTTCCACCCCTTGCGTTGCAATCACATCCTCATTCCAATTCTCAATTACAGCCAATCAAATCCCAATAATCATACAGCTCATTCATCAAACGCTTCTCTAATCTCATGACACAATGAAGCACATCAATCAAACTGACTTATAGGTCAAACACGCATCGACAAGCACATGACAAAGTACTCCAAACGATCAATCATAACAGAATATCGACTAGCAAATTAGTACATGCCTTTTTCTCTTTGTACATCACAATATCGTACCAACTCCATAGTGACTCTACAACATACTACTCGCTAATATTGATTACTTAGATTTCATGGAACGAGCGCCAAAGGAGTTTGAAGGATAAGTGAATCGTGCAGACACGCATTACTATGCTACCACTCGGATCACTAGAAAAGCTCACGTCTACCAACTATACTTCCCACAACGTCTCACTTAGCCTTCGGTACTCCTAAATAACCTTACATCACATATTCTATTTACCACGACACTAAGATTACGCTTAACGGGTAACGAAAGAATTAGAATAATCATTAACTCATTGGAACATGAGTAATCAAGTTTTGGAATGGTTTAACGATGTTTAAAAGGGTGTTAGAAGTGATTGGGAGTCAAAACAAACGAACGAGAATCAACGGACCAAAACTGTCCCAGAGAGCAGTCACTGTTCGACCATTCATTAAATATTCCATACTCGACATTTTTCAATGATTCCAATGCCAAAAGATCACCAACTTACCAATCTTTAAAACCCATAAGGACCCGTAACCAATAGTGTCGTTTAACCATAGTAAACGATGAAAAACGCAGCTTTATACACTGCCCAGATTTTCAGATTTTTGTTCAATCTTCTAAAAATCATTATAAATCGAGTTCTTAATATTTTTGAGTGATTCCAGTCCCAAAAGTTTCGCGATTGAACAAAGTTTGAAAAACGAGAAGGAACCTAGTCAAATCTGCACTCCAAGGGTGGTTAAACAGGGGTTTACCGAGGTTAAATGATTCTGTCACGCAGAATGACACATCTCCACTCAAACAATCATAACTTTCTGTGTACTAAGAGTTTTAAGACGATTCCAGTGGCCAATGAAAGCTAACTTCAGGACCTTCGAACCAATATAAAATTTTCATAAAACGGACATCGGACGAGGAAGTTATGGCCGTTCGAAGTGGGCTGAAACCCAGAAAACGAGACAGATTGCAGACCAGTATTCTAAAAATCACCATAAATTCAATTCTCAACGGTTTCGAGTGATTCCAGCGGCATTGGAACGGGCTCTAAGTCTACTCTATTTCATACGAGGAACCCAAAATTTAATTCCGAGCTTAAGAAGGCATAAAACTGCAAAAACGAAGACCCTGTTCTGCAGATTCTCAAAAATGGAAGAAACAACCTCAAACAACGAAACAAGGCACGATCTAAGTACATAAACACCGTATAAACGCATAACGAGAGTAAGAAATCCCTACCTCATGGGTTTTGAGCAAAACCCCAAAGATCCGAGCGAAACCGAAACTCCTACGTGATCCGATCGTAATTTTTCTTGGATGGATAGGTAGCCCTCGTTCCGTAGAACAACTTTAATTCTCGGACTTTGTTCGGAATCATACTCCATGGAGGTGAAATTGAGGAGAGAAGATGAGGGAGAGGTGAGAGCTAGAGAGAGAGAGTGTCGGCCGAAAGAGAGGAGAAATAAAGGAGAGAATATCTCCTGGGAAATAAAAGAGTGGAAAAGATGGGAAAAATTATCCCATGCTCTCACTTCACAAACGCACACATGCACTTCTCACCTAATCATATCCTTATATCCTTTCACGAACACGTCACACCGTAAATCCACACCGTCTATCTTGACAAGTCGTACTATTGCAAAAGAAAGAAAAAAAAAATACGGCCTAAAAAATACAGGTCTCTACATTTTATACGGTGCAAAAAAATAATTTTTTTTTTAATTTACATTATTTTTGAGTTTGAAAATGTAAAATAAGTACTTATTTTGCCACTTCTCATTCAAAAATAAGAAGGGTCATTCCACAAAACCCAAATAAAAAATTTATTTTACATTTTCAAACTCTAAAATAATGTAAATGAAAAAAAAAATTCAATTTTTTTTGCATCGTATTAAAGATCTCAATGAGATCTATCAAACAAGATCCATAGTGGTAGAAAAATTATTTGCGTAAACACATGATTTTTGAGCTTGAAGTTGCCTTATACAAAAAATAAGACTGTTGCTATGATAATAAGCGCCGGGGGAGGGAAATCGTACCGGCGGCCGCGCTGGGCCGTCTCCGGTCACCGGACGGCCGATCCGAACCGGCTAAAAATTTTAAAAAAAAAAACCGAGTGGGCATGCGCGGGAATCAATGGCATTCGAGGTGTGTAGGGTGCTTGATCCGAGCACCCATTTTCCGTGTATATATGATCAAGCACCCTACACGGAAAAGAGGTTCTCGGATTAAGCATCTTACACACCTCGGATGCCGTTGATTCCCGCGCGAGCCCTCTCGGTTTTTTTTATAGAATTTTTGGACGGCTCGAATCGGCTGTTCGGTGGCCGGAGACAACCCGGCGAGGCCGTTGCTACGATTTTCCTCCCCGGCGTCCATTGGTACCTAAGTAAATTTTGAAAAAATAAGTACCACCTTCTTATTTTTTTGGAACAACCCTTATTATTAGACAAAAAATAAATTCTTATTTATTTTCTGGAACGGGGTCTAAGAGAAAGAGGAGAAATAGCAGGGGAGAGGCTAGAGAGAGAGCGAGAGTGCGTGTGAGGTAAGAGAGAGGAGAGAGAATGAGTGGAGTGGAGTGGAGTGCAGTGCAGAGGAGAGAGAAAGAGTGGGAGTAGTGCAGTTAAGAACAGAAAAGCTACGTGCACAGCAAGCCTGTGCAACATAGATTCCTTTTTCTCCCGCCTCGGGTCACACAAAGATGTTCGGAGCCGCTTATGCCTAAATTCTGAAGTGATTTTGGGTGTTTTATTAACGCCTCTAACGATATCGAACGAAGCTCATTTTTTACAGAGATCTTAGACGACATATTTTGAACAAAATGAACGACTCCGATTATCTTTGTGCAATCCGAGGTGGGAGAAAAAGGGATCTGTGCACAACTGCTGTGCACAGCTCAGTTAAGAAAGAGAAGGAGAGGACGCGCGCATGGGACCAAAAAGGAGAGAGAAACAGAGAGCGGAAAAGCGCGTGTAATTGGTTTGTTCATACTACATACATACATAGTACATGATAAAGGGCCGCGGCCCAAATTAAAAAACCCCAAACATTCAAATTCAAATATTCAAAAGGGGGGAAAATATACCCTCTGTCATCCCTCCCTCTCTCAACCCCTCTCTCCCTCTGTTTTTCCTCCAAAAACAACACACCCCCCCCCCCCCCCCCCCCTCTCTTCCGTGGAAATTAAACGCTCCCCCTCACTCTCCTTCAGCGTTTCTTAGTTTAAATCGGCCGGACCGAACTGCGGTTTCTCCTTCAACACGTCGGCGGCGGTTTCGAATTTTCAGCCGACTAGTTTTGTTCGGAACCAATTTCATCCGATTCTGAGGTAGTTTGGAAACTTTTGTGAGTTTGTATGTGTGTTTTGGCTTTGGCTTTAATCGATTGCTTTATAATGGCCGTTGAATACATTGCCATTGTATTTTCGACTCGTTTATAGAAAACAATGATATTGTTTCTTTAGCAGAAGGGGCTCCCAATTCCAGACCTCGTTTGCCTACAGAAGAATCACATCAACGCCGTCTTCTTCTTCCTTCCTACACCCGCACTTGACTTTTCCACTGAAACAACAACCAGAGAAGTATGACCAATCGAACACTGGACTCTCTTCCCCCAACCGAAACCCTAGAAATCAAAACCGGCCTCTCCCTGACCCCGCGCGTCAAACTCCTCCTCTCCGTCCACCGCGCCGACCACTCCGTCAAACCCCTCCACGAGTGGAAGCTCAAGCGCTCCCTCATCGGCTTCCTCAGAGCCTCATTCTCCGTCACCCTCTCCGACGACGACCACATCGCCGTTAAAAAATTCAAGGACGCCTAGAAGCGCAAACACGAGGGCTCCGTCGCTTGCGGCGCTCTGTTTATAAGGGATCTTGGGTTTCTGTCGAAGCCTTTTTCGAGGTTGGGGGTTGGTGGTGATGGGAGAGAGGGTGTTGAGGAGCTGGAGAGGAAGTTTGTGGAGTGGAGGAGAGGGGTTGTGGAGAAGATGAGTGTTGCTGTGCCGGTTACGGATGATTTTGAGGGGATGATATTGTTTCTTTTGCTAGTTTGCTTTTGAATTCGACCTTTTCCACTCTCCGAAAGGTAGCACAGATTGAGTTTACTTCGTAGTTCTGGTAATTTATTGTAGTTCTCGTATTTCAGAGGTTTATATAAGAAAGGTGGGAACGGGTCGGTTTCATCGGTATGACTCTTATCGTTTGCCTGATCTCACCTCTTTTGTACAGTTTCTAGTGAGGAGCCAATTTTTTTTATCTCGCGTCTCTCACGCCAACCTGAAATCCCCGAATTTCTACTATTTATATATAGAATATAGCGACGTTGAAGGAAGCTCCGGCTGTGAAGTCTCTAAACAAATCTACCGGTCGCAGGCGATTTGTGGTAATCTCTCTAACAAGCTTTTTTTTGTGTATGTGTTCGTTCTTATTTCCCTTCATATCTTCCTTCTGTTTCTTAGCCACAAAATAGAAGTAAAGAGTATTATTATTTCCAGTGTTTTACACTTGTATTTGTCATTCTTTTATTTCTGATGATTGGCACATGGTATTAAATGTGTTCGGAAATTGGATATTATGTGCAGTTCAAGACACTCTAAGCGCCTTGAGGAAATTGATATTGATGTATTCCGAAATCTTGATCCTCTCAAGTCTGAGCCCTCCGATGGGTCCTCATTTTTCCGAGACTGTCTTGTGGAATGGAGGGTACCTTTTTCTTTAGGCTCTTTTATGGGTGAATTGGAAATTGTTTGTTGTAATTGTAATTGTTGAGAGAATGGCTGAATTGAGAATTTGAGCTCTTGAGAATATCAAACAACGTGCTAAAAATGTAACAGGTCATTTGCATCAATTTAATGTCATGTTCAATAAGAAAGATATTAGGGCTTTTTTTGCATCAGTTCATTATACATGTTACTAGATGATGTGTTACACCTTGAATTATTTAAATATGGATACAATTGTTAACTTAGTATCCGGAAATCGTAAACTTTTTGTATACCTATGAAAATGTGTTTGTAAATTTCCGTGTATGTGTTGTGTCATGTCCTAATTTGGAGAAGATATTCGAGTTGTTTGTCCATATCCCTTGTATTCATGTCTGTTTTCTTAGCTGGTAACATTGCCTGTATGCTTAGTGCTTACATATTAGGGAGTTCATGCTTTTCACAAGAGTGAGATTGAGTACTTTGTATTTTTGGTATTTAGAGTTATGTATATCATTATAACAACGAAAGAATCAACCTGTAGTGCTCCATTGGCAGTGATTGAGTTCATGTTTAATTTGTGTTTGTTTTGTATACTTCAGCTTGCTAGTATGTTGGTACTAATGTTTGTATTTTTTAACTGTTATTATAGGATTTTGGGGTATTATGCTAATTTTGTTTTGGGCTTTAAATGGGGTAATTTTTCACGCGAGCTTTGTCTATGTTTTCTTGGTCAAACTTGATCCTTTGATGTGCTCAATAAAATCTCCAAGTGTTCGATTAGTTGGCTGCCAAGTGATGCAAGAAGTGTATATAGTTTTATTTTTTCCAGAGACATGAGGCCATGCTTAGCATTTATGTAAGGCATTGTAGGTTTCCATAAGTGGCTGTATTTATGCTCTATGTTATCATTGTTTCATGTTTGTTATCTTAGCTATTGTTCCAACTATCCTAGAATTTTAGTGCTTCAATATTATGTAGAATACATTTTTTTTTTGGAGATCAAAATTTGCCAGTTTTTATTTTTAGTCTCCTTGTCGTGCAACTCGTGTAAATTTCTTTACTACCATGTAGGAATTAAACACTGCAGAGGATTTTGTTACTTTTTACGAGGAAATGATGCCCTTGGTGCAAACATTACCCCAAATAATACTGCACAAAGAATTGACACACTCGGAACTTCTTTCGAGATTGCAAATGGGAGGGAGACTATCACTTGAGCTCATTCTCAGGTATCACAAGATGGCTTCTGTTAATTTAGTGTGTTCAGATTGATGTTTGAGAGTATGAATTGAAATATTCCTGAAATTCATGTTGTATATGTTTTTTCTTACTGTCTCTTCTGTTGCTCGATTTTTAAACTAGCTTATTGACTGCAAATGATTACTTAAAATTATTCATCCTCATATTTTCTGTAGACTTAATGCTCACAAGGAAATATAGGTTTCGTGACTCGCATTATGAGGATTCTTTTTAATACATTATTTTTTGCGTGTGCATTTGCACGATTTCCCAAAAAAGTCGAGCAATTTGGGACGGAGGGAGTAGATAATGACTGCCATGGAGAGCTTGAAAATAGTATGCTTCATGCCCTTTTTCCTTGAGTGAAGCCTTGCCCAATCAACCTCTTCAGTCGAAACCATAGAAGGCCTACAAATCCCATCTTTCAACAAAAAATACCTCAGATTTTGGGCAAAGTAAGGACAAGAGAACAAATTATCGTGGGACTAGTCTTCAGCAATCAGCATAGCACAACACACATTGGGCTGAGTCCTTGACCCCTTAGTTTTTGAGTTTGTCCGTTGAGGAGAGTCTTCCTAATATTGCCATCCAAATGTTATGGCCCATGTGGGAACATGGTGTGGGATCCAAGCAACATTAGACGACCAAGTATCCGTGGGGACTGGGGAGTCCTAACTCTAAGAGCATTCCAAGCTATTTTCATTGAGAATTGACCATTGGTCCGTTGGACTTTAAATTCCAAACAAATCTGCTAGATTGATGGATTTGAGGTTTCAAGGAGATGGGAGTGTTGGCCATAATTTCCTTTGTCACAGTGTTTCTTTGTCTAGGCCATCTCCAGTCATTATGATGGATTATATAGGACACTTTGGGTTGCAATCCTTAAGAACTCTGAAACCTAGACAACCCTCTTCTTTTGGTTGTCTAGTCTTGACCCATTTTGTATTCGGTATTGATTCCATGTGATTAAAGCACATTGGTCTATTTTTCCTTTACTCATGGAGCAAATAAATCACATTTTCATTTGTCACTTGACATATAGAATTTAAACAGTCCCAATACATATAGTTTGCTATGGTTTGAACCTTTATCTTTACCAGTACCTTTCAGATCCAGGCCCACATTACAAAAAGTGTTAATATCTAGACCATATGATTATGCAGAGTAGGCTCCATTTGGTTATAGAAGTTTCCGTTGTGGTTAAAAGAATGTATTTTTGTATCTTTATTTTCCAGTCTTAGAATATTTCACTTCAATGCATAGCAAAATTTTGGTGAAAGATTGGAGTCCTACCACAGGTTGATGGTAGCATTGTCTAGAGATCTTTTGGAGCACTTTCCCTGTGAGTTCCTTCTTGACTTGGATTTGTATATCATTATGGTGTTATGTGTTAAGCATCGTGTTTTATTCTTCCGCATATCTTTACATTTACTTTCGTTTATTAACGGTTTTGATTTTTCGCGTTGATTGTTAAGGAAATTTCCTCTCCTTTGATTTTATAAATGAAAAGATATAGTAGTTTTGTGTGATTCTAGTGAAGTTGTTGCTTATAGTTACGTTAGATATGGATTTCTCTTTGTTTAACATAATATTTTGCACTTGGATATCATGCCAGCTTTCTACAGCGAATAGTTGATTCTCTAGTATGTCTTCTCAAAAGTGGAGCTGATAGAGAACCAAAGATAATTGAGCAGGTATAACCTAGAATGTTCGTGAACATAAGTTATTTGAATAATCATGATGTTTGATTGCAGAAATATCTTGATTTATTTGCAGAAATATCTTATCTGAGATGTTTTCCATGTTCTCAGGTTGGTGAACACCACTTCTATTATCATTGTTCATTAGACAAAATGTAAATGTATATGTATATGTCAATTGGTACAAAGGTGATCCTCCATTATTCTTTTGAAGCTAAGGAATGCGGAAAAAGGAGTAAGGATATAACTTTGAATCATATTCAATACTATAATTTTCTTTTACCCAAAAGAGAAATTTTTGGGATCGGGTTTGGGGTTTATGAGTTTGTGTTTGATCACGTTAAACTTCATTAATATCCCTACAAGAAGAATTAAGTGGCTGTTGGATGTTGGAAAAAAGGGAAAGACGAGTTAATGATAGAATCGACCTTGTTTGTTTTGGGGTCTCAAAACCTTGTGCACAGTCTACGATAAATTTTCTCTGTCTCTCTCTACTCATTACTCTAAAAAACCTCCCTCAAAACCCAAACTGAATAGGGTAAGTTTCTGAGGCTGTGTTTGGTTGTGAGTTTAGTTTAGTTTAGTTTTGGTAGTAGGTGGAGAGAGAAACAAAGTAATAATTGAAGATAGGGGTAATGATTGGAGAGAGATGAAAAAGTAATAATTGAAAAAATAGGGTTATGATTGGAGAAAGAAATAGGGTAATGATTGAAAACAAAACTAAAACTAAACGGTCAACCGAACAAAGCCTGAATCATTTGAAGATATTTGTATGTGAAATATTTCTTTAGTAAATGTTAATTGATGGTAGCAATTTCTGTGGCATGTAGTCAGAAGCTTAAATTTTAGGATACTGGGGTATGTGTCCAAAAGTTGGGTATGAGTACTGGGAATCATGAACACAAACTTACATTGCTGATTTTATAATCTTCTTAGATCACATTATGATTAAGTGGCAGATTTGCATTGCTAATAATCTCGTGAGGATCAAAGGTTTGTACACTTGGATCTGTAATAATACCAATCAGAACAATGGTATCTTTGTTTTTTTATGGTCCCTTTTTTTTTTTTTGTACTTTATCGTATTGAATCACCCTTGGAAATATCTCTTTGTATGGTCATTAATTTTTGTGGAGACTTGTATATATTGTCACTGTACTCGCCCTGTTGAAGGTTGACAGCTAAATTAAGATACTATCCCAAGGATTAATGTATAAGAATTTATGGCAAAGCTATGAAGCACCAACACCTTTAGAGGTTGAAGTATTGCAGTGTTGGACACGGGGACACAGAGGAGACACGTATGGGACACGTCACATGTCGTGTCCCATAATTTAATTTAAATTTTTTAGAGGGACACGGTTATGGACATGGGGGGACACGCGGGGGCAAAGTTTAATTTTCAAAAAAAATTGTGGGTCAAACTGTAATTTTCAAAAAAATTGAGGGTCAAACAGTAATTTTTTAAATTTTTTCAGGGGGTCAAATTGTAATTTTCAATATGGTTGTGTTGAACTTATGGATGTCTTGTTTTGTTTGAACTTTGAATGGTGTTGAAACTATGGATTTTTTTGTTTTGTCCACATTTTGCCATTGAAACTTGGGAAAAATTGAAAAAAATATAAACAAATAAATAAATATACAAGTGGTGTGTCCCCTGGCGTGTCTGTGTCCCCAATTTTTTAGAATTCCCGTGTCTTTCTCTGTGTCTGTGTTTGTGCATCATAGAGTGGCAGAGGCAATGGCATTCTTGTTGGGAAATATAAAGATTGACCTGATTGAAGCTTGTGAGTTTTCACTATGCTTTTAAGGCTATTGTGTGTGCACATCTTTTACTTAAATAGTTTATGAATCCCTGGCTAAATGGAATGCCATTGGGGAGCAGCGGTTTAGGTCAAAAGAATAAAAAAAGAACAAGAAGTCGTTGTCTTTGTTTAAATAGAATGAAACATCTTACTACAAACTGCTACAGCTTTGAAATTGGAAATAAGATCTTTCGAAGAGTTGTCCGTCCCTATTGCGACCAAGAGGCTGTATTTAATTTGATTTTACTTTAAAAAGGGTTTCCATCAGAGCCGACAACAGATGTAAGATGAAATGTATGAGGGATCATATTTAACTTATGAGTCTTGCTTATTCTTTTTTGATGACTAAGTCTTGCTTACTCTGATTTGGTGGTATGGGTAGGAAACAGTCAATCCTTCAATTTCTTTTGGCACATGAAGTGAAAATATATTCTGACTAGAGGGTGGGATTCTAGACTTCGATACCTAGTGGATGTAAATGTGTATTCATGGTGACAACGGGTTCAAATTGAACTTAGATTGATACTTGATATGGTTAGTTAACACCCATCACCTGTTACTTCTAGTTTGGATTCGCGTGTAGGTAAATGAAAATTTGGGTGCAATCATATTGTTACTGAATTTGACCAATCCAATCTTATTACATTCTTTTCCCTCTTTTCTGATGGTAGTTTTATTCAACACTAAGGAATGATTTCTCTTTTTGGTTTTCTTTTTCACTTTCTTGGTCAATTATTTGTTTCCGCAAAAGCCTTGCATATGACTATATTAGATTCACTTGCGCGGTTCTTCTTAAATTAACCCTCCATGAGTGACCATGTTTATGTGTTAGGAATCTGGTTACTATTAAAATATATCAAGGATACTTCATCAGCTAGTTAATTTGTTGATATAATGCTTCCCTTTGCTAGCAAAGGGAGTTCAAGATTGTGGTTTGTATTTCATGAATATTGATCTAGACCTCTAATGTGTGCTTTCTGGCATTTTTGACTTCTTTTTTTTTTCCATTAGGAGCTTGCTATCCTGTCTTGCAGATGCATGTGTGGAAGCTTTGAAGGTAATTCATCAAATGATACAAAAATTAGGAAGTTAAAGTACAACAAAATTGTGAATGCAGTTTCTCCACTTCTTACTTCCGTTAGTCTAGATGTAAGGATGTTTGTCTGTGATCTTCTTGATACTCTTGCTGAAATTGATTCTTCTCTGGTTTATGTGGTAAATTAGACCTTTTTCTTTTGTTTTATGTGTTGTCACTGGAGGAACTTTGAGCAAATCTTATTGTTACGCCCTGACTTTTCTTATACCCTGTATTATTTTCCTGTATGAAAAAAATGAAAATAGTTTTTCCTTGTTTGATATGGGTTTGACTCTGTAATTGTTAATGTTGTGTGCATTATAAGTACTCTTGCCGTTATAGTAATTCTAGAAATTCTAAGTTTGCTTTTTGTCTAATATTCCGTGTTAGGGTAATATAATGTAAATTATTATTGCTATTATATTATATGAAACTTATTTTTGTCCTTATCTAAATAATCTATCCTTCTACTGGTTACTAGCGGTAAGATGGGTTAGTGGTAGTTTAGTTGCAGTTTTGGAGTATGTGTACATTAGACTAGGATTTTATTGTGATATAACGTGTTTGGAGAGGGAGAGAACAATAGTGGCGGTTGAAGTCTCGAGGTAGGTGCAAATCTTTGTTTTGTCTTAGGTAATAATTCTTTTCATCTGTTTCTTTTCCTCCAATTTATACCGTTTGGCGGAATGGACAAACCCTTGAGTTGGAGATTGGTTTATGTCATTATATTTGAGAGAGAGAGAGAGAGAGAGAGAGAGAGAGAGAGAGAGAGAGAGAACACGATGGTAGTGCATCTGATAGTGTAGTGATGCGGTGCTGGTGTGCATAGTGGAGTTGATTAGTTGTGGGTTTGTTTAGAGTTAATACAATAACTTCTCCTCTTAGAATTTCGTTTTATCTTTGATATGGAGGCTAGGAGTTTGGGTGCTTTTGGGCTATAAAAGTTAGGCAATAACTGGTAGATTTTGGACAAGCACTTTGATTTACTTTTGGGAGGTAAAGCTTGAGGTGTGTGGTCTGGTGGTTAGACCTTTAGGTGTTAGTATAATAATAGGATTTGGTAATTTAGTTAGACTTTAGATTGATATTCATATGTGATTTAATTGTGTACATGCTATTCTCTTTTTTTGTGATCAAGTTGCGTTGTCTTTTCATTGATGAAATGTTTATTAGTTAAGGGGGGTGGGGCGTGATTTACACTCTGGAAACCCAAAATGTAGATCTGGGGAGTTCACGCTTCTTTCTTTCTTTTTTTCCCTTCTCCTGAACGTCTCTCTCTCTCTTTCTACCCTCTCACTCACGATTTTTTCTCTCTCTTTGGAATCTTTCTCAAACGCAAAATTCAAAAAAAATCCACACAAATCTTGAGATACCGTTTTATTATGTGCATCTGCTAGAGGTTTTAGTCCCTAGAGTCCTATAGGCATTTGTGAGAGGTTGTTATTTCATTGGATTAGCAGACAATAGGTACTTGTTGACGCAATATTTTTTTTCTCTTTCTATTGGAATTTCGAGTGTAGTTTTGGATGAGTATGTAGTGTAATATTTTGGAAGATTAAATTTCTTACCTTGATAAAACTTGGTTGAACGATGATGTCATTGAATATGAGGGAATAGTAGGGTTGCTCCTCGATTATCAAAAAAAATAAAAAAATGGGGGAATAGTACTACTGATGGTATGATAGTATGTTTTAGAGATTGATTTAACAATCATACATAGGGGATTACTTCAGTTAGTTATTGAGCTTTGGACCTAGTTTTCTTAGGTGAGTGTCTACTTAGGTTTTTCCGTTTGGAACTTTCTCTAGATTGTTGAGATTCTTGATTTGCTTGCACGTTTAGTAGGCTCTCTCTGCTTTTGATACCCTAATGAAGTTATGTCCTTTTAGATGCGATCAATACTCATACACAATCAAATGAAATACTAGATGGAAATGTTTATTGGAGATGGACAGTATTAAGTATTGATAGGACTCATGTGTTGAGGTAATTATTCAAATAGAGTGATTTCATTGTCGAAATTGGCGGATTTTCTTGTCATTTTGTTTTGTGGATATTGAATTCTTGGTAGTAGATGAATAAGTTTTTGTATTATACGTAGGGCTGGATCGATTGGTTGGCAATGGCCATGGTATTTTAGGATGTGAGTGTTCGTGTTGCTTGAATATGGGAATGGATTATATAGGGTTGCATTTTGGTGATACCGTGATAGAGTTGCCAAGTGGAGGCATGTAATGTTATTGTTGTTATTTGTCTTGTGGTTGTGGAGATTTTGGGAACAAGAAGATTGTGTGGTGGTACACTTACGAGATTAGACTTGCTGTTATGAATCAGTCATGTCGGAATGATAATGGACTATTATTGATCTAGATTGTTTGTGGTTATTTTTGGGAGTTCCTAACTTCTATAGTGCAAAAGGGAAAGTTTCACTTATGGTCATTGTGTATTGGTCACTTGAAGAATTTTTACTGGAGCATGTAAGCGAGTTAAATGCGTTATGGTTTAGTACAAGGAGTTAGACTTGGAGATGTTAGGTGTTTGGAGGTGGTCTTGTGGAATATAGGTCGCAATTATTTGAGCAGAGATATTGAGATTTAATTATGTTGATCCATTATGTTAATGACTATTGAAATTTTCTGATTGAAAAGATTGTAGATACATGTGTTTGACAGTATCATTAGTGTTTCTAGAACTTTGGTTAATGTGGTCGGTATAAATTGCACAAAAAATAGGAGTTGTAGTCCTTCGACCCTTGTCGGGTATGTGGAAGTCAAAAAATAATTTGGAAGGCCCATTGTACTCGATAACTCGACTTGAATTTGATCATGTGTTTGGTTTTAGGTGAAGACTGGATTTGAGGATGATTCAACTAAATGGTTTTGAATGGTGTGATGTGAGAACCTCTAGTTGATTAGTAAAAATGATTAATATTGGCAAAATGTGATCTATTGAGCGATAGGACTTGTGACACGGAATCGAACATCGATGTCTTGGGGTTTTATGAGATAAAAATAAGATAGATTTGTAATTCGAGGTTGAATGTATAGTATTAGTTAGAAGTAGAAGTACTCATTAGTGCTTGGCTTGTTTGGTTTGGGCTAGAATTAGTTTGTATTCTTTGCATGACTATGGCGATTTCAAATTTGATTGATGACTTGGTTACTTTTCTTCTTTTTTGTTTTGAATTTGTACTCTTGGGTGAAGTTTGATTGTAATTTCATGCATACTTTTGTTGATTTGCTGATGGTTTATTGTTGTGGATGGTAGTAAGATGTTCCGGGGGAATGAAAATCCACTTTGGGAGGACTCATATGTACTTTCAGAATTCAACTATTATGTAGTTAGATGTAAAAGAGAGAATCTCATAGCCAGAAAATGGACATTTGACCTCTACATATCAGGATGGAGTAAAGTAATTTGACATCAAGAATTGTAGCCGCACTACTCTTTTTGTATGACATTGGCAGAGAATTGGTTTTAAGAGACTTCCTCTGTATTAGTCCTAAATTGGAGTGGTCAATTTTTTATGGCAACTAGTGCGGTGGGTTTGAGAGTTCACTTAAATTGTTGTGTTGTAAGTGTTGTGTACGAAAAAAAGGGACCAAAGGCGTGGTTTATTGAGAAGTTAGATTCATGGAATTGGAAGAAATATCAAAAGTTTTGAAGTGTAAGGACTTTCGTGGTGGAGATTTTGTATTCATACCTTAGCGGACTATACATTATTGTTGGCTAATCGGCAAATTGTAGGCTAGGATTCTTTTGGGCAGTTTCGTTATTATAATTTTGGTTTTACTTTTTATCTTGAAGGAAATTCCTTATAGTAACGTCTATACATATGCGCAGTGATTTCTTTGTAGATATACTTATCCTTGGTTGTGAAAGGAAAAAAAAAATACTTCAATTTAGTTCTGGGGTGATTTGTGTTGGTTTGGAGGATTTATATTTATATATATGATGAGGAGATAGAGAAGTTGCTTTCAACATACATGGTATTTTTGGTAAACATAGCGGTATCAGATAGTAAGGGGTTGATGAATATGAAGTCTTTTCATTGTCGTCTTTGAGTCCTTGTTTCTACATCCTTGGGAGTTGATGAATAAACCCGATTTTTTAGATAGGCATTTGCTATAATACACCGACACGGATACCGACACCGACACCAACACTGACACGGGGACACGGGAATTCTAAAAAAATGGGGACACGGACACGGCAGGGGACACACCACGTGTTTATTAATTAATTAATTAATTTATATAAATAAATAAATAATTATAGTTTGACACCCAGAAATTTTTAAAAAATTACAATTTGGTCCCAATTTTTTTTTGAAAAAGTACAATTTGACCCTTATCTTTTTTTAAAATTATAGTTTGGCCTTTCAAAAATTACAATTTGGCCTCTGCCTTGTCCCCAGCCGTGTCCCCCTGTGTCCACCTAAAAAATTTATATTAAATTATGGGACACGCCATGTACGTGTCCCCGAGGTGTCCCCGCCGTGTCCCTGTATCCGACATTGCGATACTTCGACCTCTAGAGGTGTTGGTGCTTCATATGGCATTTGTCTCGTGTGGCCATTTCTGTTGGAGTATTTGTTTGGTGTTGAAATAAGTAGTCCTTATTTAGTGATCGGTGATCCTCAAAGCAAGGGAGTATTCTGAATAGATTGGAAATACAAGTTTGTGATGAAAAGGGTGAGTTTGTGGATTGTTGAGTTTTGAATTCCGATATAACTTATAAGATTGGAAAACATAATCCTTGGAAAAAAAATTACTCAATCTGTCTCCTAAAGGATGACAATTTTGGAAACTTGTGTCATTTTTCATTGCTTCTATTTGTCAATCCATAATGTTTTTCATGAGTTTGAAAATTTTATTGTAGAACTAATTGAGAACTATCAAACAAGATTGGTATTGCATATTTATTGAGATCAATATTGAAAGACATAAGGAATTGAAATTGACATGGATATCAAAAATTGACATCCAATTTGGGACGGAGGGAGTATTTCTTTTGCCGGAGAAGAGATATCAATGTGGTAGTTGCTGATGCTTTAGTTCAAGTGAGGGATGAGCATTGGGTTGGTTTGATATATTTGAATTTTCATATATCTTAGGGTAATTGGTATATTGGTTAGTATTGGGACATTTGCGTTTGAGGTTAGTTACATGTTTAATGTCATACAATGATGGAAAACAAATAAGTTCTAGAGGTTTGGAATTTCTTAGATGACTTGATACCATAAGTTAAGGTGATCATTTTAGTTGATAAGACTAACCCTTTTTTAATTTTTGTAAAAAATTCAAAAAGTGAAGTTAGTAGCAGCCAGAAAATGACTTTAGTAAATCCACCCTTTGATAATTTTAGTGTGGATTGGCTTTCGAATTATTATTAGTTTTTGCTAGTATCCTAGTTTCTTATAAAACCGTTGAACTATAGTCAAATTAACCTGAATATGATTTCTAAAGCCGAAAGGGTGAGCATGTGAAATTTCAAAATTTTTAGTCCAATTCATGCCACCCTTTGCATGATCCATATTATTAAGGTTGCTATTATCTAAATTATTTTTCTTTAAATTGGTTTACTCTTATTTGCCCTTTGACGCATGCTCGCACTGTTCTTTGTTGGCCATGGAGTCAGCTTTGCTCGCATATCTTGTCTTTAAATTTTATGTGAAAGTATGTCGATGCAAGGACAGCATCTGTTGTTAATCTCTGTTTGAAACCGGTATAAGAAGAGTCATGGTTGAAGTTGCAAAGAACCTACTGGTAGTAAGAAAATTTGGTGTCAGTACTTCACTATGGTATGTTATGAGAGGAACTTCGTCACAATTGCATTCAAGAGCTAAGCAAGTGTTGCGATTACTTGTGCACAACTCAATACTTGGCAATGGCATTGGTGTCAAATTTGCGAAACGCAAGCTCTTTTTGTTAGATTTCCGCACATGTGGTATTTATACATTTCTAATATATGTAGTTACTTCCTGGTGCATACTAAACTAATTTTTTCCTTGTTATTCATTTAATCTCAGGATGATCTGCTAATTTTTTCCTTCTTATTCATTTAATCTCAGGTTGATCTGCTACGATTAACTCCTTCTGTTCTGAACTACATACCAATTCTTGAGAATCCAACTTTTTTAAGGGGCCCAAAGAATTGCTCTTAAGAAGTTAAAGATTCAAAACTACCATGGTGAGTTTTTTTGTTATTTTTTAAAGTGTCACTTGAATTCAAAAAGATGAGGGCAATAATAGAGTTTTTTAGGTTTCGGCACTTTGACTTTTCAAGATGGACCACGATTTTGTGACATGAGTAAATGAAGAACTGGACGGATAATTTGGGATGGAGGGATTACTTGCCAAAATAATTTTGCTGTTTCCATGTTTGATTTGGACGAATTTCCTTAATTTTTTCCATGTAAAAGAGTTGCTTTCTAAATCAAGCTTTGGCAGCTGTTCATGTTCATATTAGGAGCTGTTTACCTTGATTGACTCAACTTGTCCCAATTCCAATTTTGTTTATTAATATGTTGCAAGTCGTCATTGACTTGCACCTTGTAACCTACATGAGTGCTATCTCTCTCTCTCTTTCCCCCCGGTGTAGTGTGTTTGGGCAGCCTCACAGTTTGTTCTTGAAGTTGTAAGTGCTAGCTTCCAAAGGATATGTGAGGAGCTTGAGCCTATAGTGTTGAATCTGATAAGGGGTTGTTTATATGAGGAAATTAGGGCTGCTTTATCTAGTGGATTATCATTGCTCCTCGGTTGCCTGTTGTCACTGTTGATTTCTACCGTTCAGATTGATTATATCCGGAAAACTGAAGGTGGACGATCAAGTAGTTTTGATTTGTTTGTGCTTTTAATGGTTTTATGGTATGTTGCATAGATGTTATTGTGCTTATTATACGGAGAATTAATTGTTCTTTTTATTTACAGATTACCAATTGATGCTCCAAGTAGCTGGGATGCTTATGTAGAAGTGCATCTTGCTGGGATTGTTCTTCTTGATGGGCTCCATTTAGCTGATAACGTCTCAGTTATTTCCATTGTTTCTGTGCATTGGGCTCCTGTATTTAAGTTAAGGAAGTTAAGGTATTGCCTTCATAATGGTTTTTGTTTTCATTCCATGGGACTCCTTTCCCTGTTTATTAATTTCTTCCAGCCTTTTTTATTTCGTCAACAATTATTCGTTTGTCTTTGACATGTATGACTTGGTTTTCAGTTTGCTGACTTTTATCCAACAATTGCTACTAAAAGATCCTCGCATAGTCCATGCATACAGACAGATTATTGTATGCTAATTTTTTTTTTGTATTTTTACTGTAATGTACCGGATGCTTGTCTAATTTCTCTTCGGATACTAATGATCTTGGCCTTTCAAATTTGATTCCAGTGCATTGAATGATATTATAAAAACTTCAGAGGAAGAAGTTATTCTTTTGCTACTTATCTTCTGTAAAAGAATGCAAGTTCAAGTTCAAAGCCCCAGCTTTCTAGATGGAGCATCTGGAGAATAGGTTTCAAGGATTTGCATTCAGTTGGATGCTTTTTGCTAGTGGATTGATTGAGATTATCTATGAAATTGTGCATGGTGATTCATCAATCAACTTCAGGAGAGTAAATTGGCTTTGATGTGGGGAATCATAAGCTGCTATCCTTATTTGAAAAACATCCAAACAAACTCAATCCTTATTTACTAGATTTTGTGGATGCACTCGATCAGTTTCTTGTGATAGATGCTGGAAGGTCATGTCATCCTCTTCATGTAGACACTGACACAACATTCAACAGAGAAGTGAATGTAGTGTGGTAAGCTGTCTCCACTCCGCATTAGAGTATAGATGAAATAAATAAGTACCCATTGAGTTGTTAGTAATCATAGGCCTTCATTTTTTGATATTCATTTTTATGGTTATGCGCACTTGAAAGAATCTGGTAAAGTTGAACGGCTATTTTGGTTTGCTGCTTTAAAAAATTAGTTAGCTTCCAATTATTTAATTTCGAATATATCTTTTCAATCTAGTTGCACCGGCTCTTGCATATATCTTAGTCTACAGCTGGCGATTAATTTCAAGTTTCTTAGACCATATAGCATAGGAGGGTTTAATAGACAAACTTGGCATATCCTAATTTGTGCTGCTTTCAGTTCCTATAACTAATTGTGTTCTGGTACCTTCATCAGAGATGATGAAGTTGTCAAATTTTTGCGACTGGCTGCTAGATATAGGTCATCGTTACAGATTTTATCTGCTGTTGCTGACTTTTTTGGATTTGATGAATGGGTAGGGTTTTAGAACCTTTTGTGCTGTTTATTCATCATTTATCTGTCGTCAGTGCATATTTTTTGCTTGTGAGAAGACTCAACTTTTGTTAACCTTTTTTGAATCATGCAAAATTAAGGTCTACTGTTCAAGAAGAAACCAGCAGTGTTGGATTGCATCCAGAACTTAAAGTGGAGAAGGCTGCGGAATCATTGGGTATATTTGCTAAAATTTGTGCCAGTCCGACAAACTGATCCGTATTTCCACTCCAAGAATATTATCCAATTATCAACTTCTAAATTATGAGCATTCTCCTAAAGAAGAGCCCGCACAGGAAAATATTAAAACTGAAGTTCCTTAAACTTGCTTTCCTGATGACCGGAGCTGTAATGTATGTATTTCTTCCCTCGTTACTACTCCTTTTTATCATCATGCTGGGAGTGATTTGAGGTTGATTTGTTCTAATATCAGATACATCGTTGCCTCCCCTCAATTGAGGATACACCTTTTTTGGTTACTACCACCAGGAAAGTAATCTTTTTGATTTCAAGAATACATATGGGCCTTTCTAGTGCAAGGATACTTGAAATATATATGCCTTCTGTTTTGTATGTGATAATTGGCGTCTTCCATAACATATTTAGCTCTCTATGGGATCCTGCATTCGATTGCCTGGCAGTTCTAATAAGCAAGTATTTTGATGTTACATGGGATTGATTTGTTGTGTATCTGGAACAATGTCAATCTAATTTTCTAGCATCTAATGGTCAATCGGGCAGAAGCAGTAGAGTGTCTACTAGGAATTCTAGTGCTATGTGGCATCTTTTTTTCGTTACTTTTTCCACCATGTTCTAGATACATGCATGTTGAATACCGAAGAAAAATAGTAATTCCTGGTATTTTACTTGATTTGTATTCTGACAATTTAGTTTCTTACCTGGATTTTGCTTTTCAGGTTTAATGGAACGCTTCCATTTCACTACAACACATCTATGCTTTCCCGGCACTTGTTGCCCACGTTTGTTTTAAACCTCGTTTACCCCCTTTATATTCGCGCGTGATATGAAAAAAGAAGCGGTGCCTCCATTTTGGAGTTTAAGATTAAGACGTGAAAGTTTTCCCCCTCTTATACATTGCGCCGAATGCCGCTCGCATCTCTATCCTCTCTCTTTCTCTCGATCGATTTTGTGCATCTGGGTTTGAAACTTTCGTTAATCGCGTTGGGGTTTTCCAGGGATGGCGTCGTGGTGTGGTGAAGCTGGGCCGGTAGGGCTGGGTGAAGGTGGGTGGTCTATGATTGGTCGATTTAGGGTTCATTGTTTTGATTTTGCAGACTGATTTGGTACTTTTCATTCTCGCGGCTCGCGCAGAGAGAAAATTTCCCTAGTGCTCGAATCGCCTCTTGCCTGTCCATCTCTGTAAGTCTCTCTCTCTCCTAACTACAGCTGGTATATCTCTCTCACTTTATGTTTCTCTCTTGATATTTCTCCGTCTCTTTTTCTTCCCCAGCAGATTTGGGTTTCATTGTTCGGGGTGAGGTTTTTGTTAAGGTTTCTGGGTTTGGGTTAGGACGCAAATAAGCTGGATTTCTATGCATATCAATGAAGTTGCATACACATTGACTTCTGTGAGCTTATTGTTTCTTACTGTGATCTAGATTTTTTTCCTCAAGTTTTTTGTTAATATGTTATCGTAATCCCCAATTTACTTTTTCGTATCTTGAAATTTCTACATCATTGCTTTTTAATTAGATTGATGTTTATTGTTGTCTATGGGCTTATAGGTTTATGTCCCTTCTCTTTGGGTAAATAAGACCCTTTTTGGCAAATAAAACCCAAGATTAATGAGCCAAAAGGCATATTGGGGAAAAAATGTTTTGATATTTTTGGAAAAGGATTGACACCTATTTGCTCATTTTGGCTTCTAAAAGTTGTTTTGATATTTTTAGAAAAGGATTGACACCTATCTGGGCTGATAATTGGGATCTCCGTAGGGGTGGTAATTGGAGTTCTTTTGGCTTTATTTGAACTGTTCTGCGTTAGGAACCATAGGAGACGCTTGCAGATAGGGATTAGTACTTCTAAAAGTTGCAGATAATTAGTACTTCTCAATCTGCTTTAAGGGAGGTGATCCTTGTACAGAAATATCGCAGATAGGGATTAGTACTTCTCGTGGGGTCGTGATTGAAACATTGTGAGTTTATGTATAAGAACTTCGGCTATAAAAGAAAGGGTAGTTGACATGTATAGTTTCATATGGACAATTTGGGGCTTTAACTTATTCTCAATAGAGCTGAAAGAATTCGCTGACGCTAACATCATACACCTTTGATCAATGAAGTCTACAACACAGTGTGGATGCTTTAGTTTTTATGCTTGTGGAGTTCTTTTTGGTTTCTTTCTACTTAGTCTTACAAGTTACATCATAGCTGCAGTTTCTGACTTCCTTTTTTAAACAAAAGCCAAACATACTTTGACTGGTTGCTAAACAAACTATCATAGCTTGTTGTCTTTTGATTTTGATCTTTTGGTTCTGTTTGTGGTGTTAACTTGTATTTTTCTTATGAGGGATCTCCAAAAAGCAACTTGTAATTTTACTACCTTGATAGGTCAAGGGAGCTCAGATGTCAACTGGCGAGATAGTTGCTGTTAAAGTGGTTGCAACTAATTCAAGACAAGGGGAAAAGGAGTTCCAATCTGTGGTTGGTGGTTATCGATCAAATACTTGAGGCATGTGGAGTTCAAAACATATTACCATATGCAACTTGCTTAGACAGACGTGTCGTGATGTTAACGCGTCAGGTGATTCACTCTTTAGTTGGCAATTTAATTTCCTAAAACCCTCTTTACTCTTTAGTAGTATTTTTTGATGAATGACACTCTTTGAACAGTTAAAGAAATTGAGAAACTGCATCTAAACAGAATCAAAGTCGATTTTGACACTAGTTCTGAGACATTACTTTCTCCAATATAAATGCATCTCACATAGTTCCTGAGGTCTTTAGCTACCTCTATTTGTTAACATGTCATGTTATTAGGAGGGTTGCATCACAGAAACCTTGTGAATCTGGTTTCCTACGCCATATGTATTTAAATTCAGTTCTCTTATTAGACGCTTTGGAATGTTGAATTTATCAATAGCTCCTGTGAATTCAGCAATATTTCTTCCCACAGTGAGGTCAATGACAAGTTTTCGATCTTATTAGAACCAATCCAAGCCCAAAATTTACTTTGCATTATGCAACTGATGAGCATATTTTTTGATTTTGTGACAGGGAAATCTTGTTAGCAATAGATGTTCTGGGTGATCATGCTCTGGTTTGTGTGTGTTTAAGATCTTATTTCACATGCTTAGTATCACTGCACCTTCATAACTGAAGGAAATTTCAAACCTTGTTCTATTTCAGCTGTGATAAATGGTATGAGAGTTTGTTGAACAGAATGTAAAACCAACCATGTAGGGATGGATCTTTTAGATTTTACATGTTTCTGGTGTTGATTACTTTCGTTCTCTTATACTCGCAGATATTCTACTTCATTGGATTTGGATTTGGCTTTGTTCCCCCTTGAGTCACTGATCAGCATCTGTGTTATCCAGGTCTGTTTATTTGACTTCAACTTGCTGGATGGTTGGAAAGGGATGGTTTCAACTTTCAAGACCGTGTATGAAGTTGGTCCGGATTCTAGGTTCCAAGTGTGAGAATGATGACCAGTATTACTATACTATTGGTTAGCGGAAAGAATATTTTGGAAGCTCTATCTGTATTATTTTTCTTGTATTACTAGTAGTAAAATAATGAGATATAGTATGTGGTTCGATAGACAATTGTGTAAATGATTTTGAAGGTGTGTTTCATTTGGAATTATCGAAGACAGATTTGTAGGATATATTTCTTATGTGTTATTTTGACCGGGGAGTGAGCTAGCTATGAGCAGATGAAGAATTTTTTTTTTTTTAAAATAACTATTCCCGGTGTTTTTAAAAATGTGGGTAATTCCCTCTCCGGTGATGGCGACAATGCTTGCCGGAAAACATTTGCCGGCGTTTATAGAAAAATGCAGAAAACATTATTAAACGCCGGGAAGAATTCCCGACACCAATATCGGGGACGTTTGCCAAAAACGCCGGGAAGACTATTGCCGGCATTTATTTGACCTTTGCCAGCGTTAAAAACACCAGGAATACCTTGATTTGTTGTAGTGTTTGTATTCTTGAAATTTAATTTCTTACCTGGATTTTGCTTTTCAGGTTTTAATGGAACCCTTCCATTTGTTTCTTTCTCCTCTGTCTGATAACAACCCTTGCGCAACAGTTTTGTCCTTGTTGATTCGATCTTTGCAAAAAGTTCCTGCTACCATAGAATCTCACTCGCGGCAACTTGTACCTTTGTTCCTGAAGTTTATGGATTACAATGTCGATGATTTTGTCTGGTAATTATTTTCTGGTTATTGTGACTTCTGATTGATTGTTGTAGTTTTTCTTCCAAATGCAAATTTGTGTAGGTTTTCCCTCTGTATTTGTAGGGAAATTTTAGTTCTCTTTTTTATTTATTTATAAAATTGCAGTGTTGGATCATTCAATGCACAGGCTGAATGGAAGAATATCCTTAAAGAGTGGTTAATATTGTTGAAAACGCTTCGAAATCCCAAGACTTTTAACATGAGTTAATTTCTTAAGGATGTTCTACAATATAGGTTGGTAGAATCTGGTTGTGATTATAAATGTTCATCTAATTATACCTAGTTCATTATCTTTCATGCCATGTCATGTGGGCTCGAGTTAATTATTGTATCCGGAGCTTGGCTATTGGTTCGTGGATCTGAACATTTAAATATTTTTGTCTTAGACACCATTCTAGCATAAGATGACAGAAATTAGTAATGTGCTGAAAATTAAATGGGATTTTGAAGATCGGGATTTCTGTCTCTTTCGATGTGAGAGGCTGGTCTTTACTTTCAAATTGTTGGGAACCACCCATAGTGGTGGGGTTTTTGTACAACACCCAAAGTTAGGGGTGTTGTATGTATTTTTGCCGGAGCCCCCCTGTATATATATCTTGTAAACCCTTTTTAGGGGTGGGTGATAGTGGAACAATGTGAGGGAGAGGGTGAGAAGAGTGTGGAGGGGCCGGTTGTGGCTCTCAGAGAGTAACTAGTTGTTGTTCTCAGAGTGTTTTCGGGTAGCTTTGTATATATGTGATTTATATACGAGTGAAAATTTTCTCTCAATCTCTCGTGTGTGCATGTGTTTTTGCTTGTTTGTTTGTTGTGTGTGTAGGAGGTGTGGATCGGGGTCGGTCTCGACCAAACACAAATGATGTTAGGTTTGGAGATCGAAATAAGTTTGGAGGATCTAAGTGTCTTACTTGGATGTAGCGGTTGGACTTATATCCGATAGCCTTACCCTTGTCACATTGATGTAGGACAGATGTGGAATAGGATTAAGGAAGCTCAAACACAAAGAACATGGGCTGTTTTGGGGTTGTGAACAATAAACAGTGAATGGTATTTTGTAAAAAGTAGGAGAGGAAGGGTTAAAGAAGGTAAGGTCTAGGCATCACACTTAGAAAACCCTAGGCATCACACTTAGGGACTCTTTAGTATCACACCAAAGAAAGATTGCATCACACAATCTATGAGCTTGAAACGTACTCAATTTTTATTCTAACTCATCATGATTTGCTGTAAGGGTTACAATCTTAATTATACGCATTTCAACTTGACTCTAGATCAATAAATAACCTTCAACCAACGTTAGACTCCCAAAGATACATTGAACATAGACTCTTTGACTGCATTAATGATATGGAAAAACTAATCAACTAATTAACTATTTGACTGCATTTCACATCAATGACATGGAATAACCAAATGACTATTTGATCAACTAATTGATTGTAAAGACTTTGACTAGAAATTAAATAGACATTTTTATTTGACTAGAATCCAAATTCACTTTTAAGAATCCAGCCCATGTCTAGCCAATATTCCAAGTTGGCCCTATTCACAAACATATGGAATAACCAAATACCTGTGACCTCTTTGTACGGACCACTTCGCACATCTAGCGGACTGCCGGACCCAGGTACAATAGGGATAAAAGAGTTCATGTAACACTGACGTTAGATGTTTTAGTCCCAAATCCTAGAACCCAACATAGTAATTGGTCCATGACTGGCAATAAAATTCCTTTTGGTCTTTTTTTTCAGGCTTCTTAATGAAAATGATGCTGAGATATGGATGATGGTTCTTGATTGCGTAGTAAATTGGAAAGATGATTTCTTATTTCCCTATGATCTGCATCTTAATTGTCTGATCAGATCAAGGAGTTTGCGAGAGAAACTAACGACGTGGAGCTTGTCCAAAGAATCTATTCTTATTGAGGAAAGTCATAGAACTAACCTTGTACCTTTAGTTATCCGAATTTTGATACCAAAAGTCAGGAGACTGAAAACACTGGCCTCTTGAAAGGAATTTTTTGATCTTCTAAGATTTTAATTGTACGGGTTTTCCATGATATATTTTCCTTTTCTGTTTTGCTCTGTTTTTTCATTTGCCGTATTTGTTTATTTATATTTATATTTTTATGTAAGATGACGTGTTTGTGCTTATTTATGTTTTTTCAGGATACAAGTGTTCATGATCGAAAGGCGGTTCTTGGGTTCATTGCTCAACTGGACGTTGATGAGCTTTGTCTTTTCTTTGCCCCGTTAATAAGGCCGTTGCTAAGCATTTCACAAGGATTAAATGGGATGGATGTTTGGTTCTGGAGTTCATCTGAACGTTCTAAAAAGGAAGTTGACTCATTTAGTGTTTTGAAGTACTTCACCATAGATAACACGTTGGCCCTTTCTTGGAAAAAAGAGATGGTTTTTTGCATGTAATTGAAGATATTCTTGGTGTTTTTAATGAGTTGCATGTTAAACCATACCTTAACCTGATAATGGGATGCGTTGTCCGCATGCTGTCGAGTTGTGCATCAATCATTGACCGTGGAAGTAGTGGATTTCCCGTAGTGGAAATACCTTTCAGCTTTAGAGATATGCATGAAAGAGGTGGGGGAGCGGAAAATCATATCATGGTACCTTCAATAAATCTCTACTCTCTTGATGTATTTGTGTATTTGTATTTGCATTTTTGGCGCTCGTGTCATGAATTTTTCTTGCGTATATTTTTACTTTAATTATGGAAGTTTGCGATAGGATTACATGCCGGAATTAAAATATGGCATGCACTAAACTAACATTTCAACTGTATGCAGACTAGCACAGCTGCGAAGCATCTCAAGGAGTTGAGATTGTTATGCCTGAAGGTAAATTCAGTGGTTCTGAATAAATATGATGACCATGAGTTTGGTTGTGAATTCTGGGACGTTTTCTTTGATTCAGTGAAACCTTTAGTTAATGGTTTGAAGCAGGAAATTGCTAGTTGTGCGAAGCCAAGTTCCTTATTTTCTTGCTTTCTTTCTATGAGTGGAAGCTACAAGCTCGTATGGCATAGAGAGAAAGGTATTGTCCCGGATATATTTTCGATTCTCACTGTCCCAACAGCTTCTGAAGCCATTTTATCACGTGTCTAAAATTTGTTATGAACCTATTGAATCTTGACAGTGGTCAAGACAATGAACTCGACCAGGAAGACAATCCGAATCTTGACAATGATCTCGATGATGAAGACAATCCTGTAAAGAAAACAATACTTCCTAACCTTGATGCACTTATTGCGGCTTGCATTGTCTTTTCATGTTTAATAAGGTGGCAAGGAGGTATGAATAATGTCCATAATATGCTTGCATGTTTTTGTAGATTATGTGGTGTGATTTAAGGGCAGTGCCTATTTACGGTTGCCTTTCATTGTAAATTTGATCTAGAAAGTATTGAACTTGGTGAATTGGTCCTACTACTCTTTTTCTTGATTGGCTATCTTTTACTTATCATACATGCCCACGCTGTCACTTGTCCTATGTGGTATGCATAGTATTAAGCTTCTACCACGTCTTCGGTATTCTAATTCTTATAATTTGCATGTTTGGGTAAGAATCAATACACAGTCCGAGCAAGGAAACTATAACCCCATCTATGTCTGTAAGAGTATTGAACTTGGTGAATTGGTCCTGCTACTCTTTTTCTTGATTGGCAAAGAAAATTTCATAATCATAAAGATAGAAAATGACCATGGTACAATAGGAAAAGAAAAGCATCCATAACATTGCGTGTTAAGCTATCTTTTACTTATCATACATGCCCACGCTGTCACTTGTCATATGTGGTATGCATAGTATTAAGCTTCTACCACGTATTCGTTATTCTAATTCTTATAATCTGCATGTTTGGGTAAGAATCAGTACACAGTCTGAGCAAGGAAACTATTACCCCATCTATGTCATTAAGAGTAAATGTATAGTGATATTTATCTTTGGCATGAAATCCCCCCCCCCCCCCCCCCCCCCCCCCCCCCCCCCCCCGATTTTTCTCAAAAGCTATTGACTAAGTAGATGGAAACTAGTGAGGGCCATACATAGATAAAGATGATATTCTGATCGGCAAGGTTCTTTCTTGTGACTAAAAAGTTGTATATAATTTGATTCAGAGCCGACAGCAGATGTAACTTAAAATATGTGAGGGATTGTATTTACCTTCTGAGTCTTGCTTATTCTTTTTTGATGGCTAAGTCTTGCTTACTCTGATTTGGTAGTATGGGTAGGAAACCGTCAATCCTTAAATTTCTTTTGGCAGATGAGGTGAAAATATATTCTAACTAGATGGTGGAATTTAGACTTTGATACCTAGTGGATGTTAATGCGTATTCATGGTGACAACTGGTCCAAATTGAATTTAGATTGATACATGATATGGTTAGTTAACACCCATCACCTGTTACTTCTAGCTTGGATTCATGTGCAGGTAAATTAAAATCTGGGTGCAATCATATCGTTTCTAAATTTGACCGATCCAATCTTATTACACTCTTTGCCTTCTCTTCTAAACGTAGTTTTATTCTACACTAAGGAATGATTTCTCTTTTTGGTTTTCTTTTTTGCTTCCTTGGTCAATTATTTGTTTATGTAAAATCCATGCATATGACTATATTAGATTCACTTGCGTGGTTCTTCTTAAATTGACCCTACTTAAGTGACCTTGTTTATGTGCTAGGAAATTGGTGAATTGTCCTGGAGGAAGGGAGCTCAGCATTTTCTAGTTACTATCAAAATATATCAAGGATCCTTCATCAGCTAGTAAGTTTGTTGATATCATGCTCCTTTTGCTAACAAAAGGAGTTCAAGATTGTGGTTTGTATTCCATGAATATTGATCTAGACCTCTAATGTGTGCTTTTTGGCATTTTCGAGTTTTGGTTATTTTGCCATTAGGAGCTTTTTATCATGTGTTGCAGATGCATGTGTGGAAGTTTTGAAGGTAATTCAACAAATGATAGAAAAATTAGGAAGTGAAGTACAACAAAATTGTGAACGCAATTTCTCCGCTTCTTACTTCCATTAGTCTGGATGTAAGGATGTCTGTTTGTGATCTTCTTGATGCTCTTGCTGAAACTGATTCTTCTCTGGTTACTGTGGTAAAGTAGACCTTTTTCTATTGTTTTATGTGTTGTCACTGAAGGAACTTTGATCTTACAATTCTTAAATCTTATTGTTTCGCCTTGACTTTTCTTATACCTAATAATTATAATTATTTTCTTTTATAAAAAAAGAAAATAGTTTTTCGTTGTTTGATCTGGGTTCGACTCTATAATTGCTTTTGTTATGCTCATTATAAGTATTCTTGCTGTCAAGGGCGGATTGACATAGTGGCAAGGGGGTTCCGCTGACCCCACTCAATGCAAAATTTCTTTCGGAAATAATATAGTTTTCGGTGTATTTTTGTAAGCTTGCCCCATAGAATATGATGCCCCAAGCATATTGCCCCAAAACTCAACCAAATTACAAATTTTACCATCTCTCCATTCGTATCTTTTGCAGGCTCCAATCTTTCCACTTTTCAATCACTTTTCCCTCTCTCTCTTTTTCTCCGGAAAAAATTAATGGAGAACCACCCTTATAAGTTTGAAGGAAGATTCTAAGGAAGCCTTTATAATTATTCCCACTTTCCATGCATTTTTCTCTTTCACTCTAATCCGAAAAGGAAAGCAACATCTTAAAAAGGTAAATTCTAAACCTCCTCTAGTGTCAAAACCCTAAATCTAGATTAATTTGAGATAAATTGATTATTTTTTAAGTAGTGTCTATTTTTGTGAGTTTTCTTTTTCTTGTTGTAGATTGGGGAATTGTCTCAAATTTTGACCAAAGCAAAGCAACTCAAAAATTATTATAAGCTAGAAGTTAACCCGTGGCTCTAAATCTAAATTAATTTGGGATAGAATTAATTATTTTGTAGATTGTGACTGTTTTTTGGGAACATTATTGAATGTTTGTGTGTGTTTGCTGCCCATAAGTTCTTGTATAGTTGTTGAGTTCTTACTTACTTGTGATATAGGACTGTATATTTTTTTGTAAATATCTAAGGCCTTTAAATTAAAAATTAGGGAAAACTTAGGCTGTGTTCTTATAAACTTAACTTAAATGTTGAAATTGTCCTTATTTGAATTTTTTTTCGCATTTGTTAGTTTTGTGCCAAATTTTTATGGGTTTTTGATCTGTCTCAATGAGAGGAATCGGAAAAGTAAATTTTTTTTTTACTTTTAGCCAAGTATTTTGAGAAATAACCACTTTTTAGGCCAAAAAGTGACTTCTTTTTTTTGTTAAAAAAGTGGTTATTTCTCAAAATACTTGGGTAAAAGTAAATTTTTTTTTACTTTTCCAATTCCTCTCGTCGAGACGAATCATTAACCCACAAAAGCTTGGTGCAAACTAACGAATGCGAAAAAATTCAAAATATGGACAAAACTTCCAGATTTAAGTTAAGTTCATAAGAATGCAGCCTTAGATTCTATTGAAATTTGTTGACAGTTTCTTATTTTTATTTCTATAGATATGAAGAGATATTATAACGAAAGAATCCCGTTCTATTGTTTTTTGTATCTTTAAGTTTATTGTGTACAAGTGCCAAATTATATGTGGTGTAAATGCTTGATGGCTTGACCCAGTGTCATAAAATCTTGGGTCCGCCACTGCATGCCGTTATAGTAATTCTAGGAATTCTAAGTTTGCTTTTTGTCTAATATTCTTTGTAAGGGTAATATAATGTAAATTATTATTGCTATTATATTATGTGAAACTTATGTTTCTCCTTATCTAAATATCTATCCTTTTACTGGTACTAGCGGTAACATGGGTTAGTGGTAGTTTAGTTGCAGCTTTGGAGTATGAGTACATATGACTAGGGTTTTATTGTGATATAACATTTTGGGAGAGGGAGAGAACAATAGCGGCGGTTGAAGTCCCCAAGGAGGTGCTGATCTTGGTTTTCTCTAAGGTAAGAATTCTTTTGATCTGTTTCTTTTCCTCCAATCTGTACCGTTTCGCGGAATGGACAAACCCTTGAGGTTGTGATTGGTTTACGTCATTACATTGGAGAGAGAGAGAGAGAGAGAGAGAGAGAGGAACAAGAAGGTAGTGCTTCTGACTGTGTGGTGCTGCGGTGCTGGTGTTCATAGTGGAGTGGATTAGTTGTGGGTTTGTGTAGAGTTAATACAATAACTTCTCTTAAAATTTTGTTTTATCTTTTGATATGGAGGCTAGGAGTTTGGGTGCTATTGGGCTAATAAAAGTTAGGCAATGACAGGTAGATTTTGGACGTGCATTGTGATTTACTATTGGAAGGTAAAGCTTGAGGTGTGTGGTCTGGTGGTTAGACTTAGGTGTTAGTACAATAGTAGGATTTGGTAATTTAGTTAGACTCTAGATTGGTATTCATATGTGATTTAATTGTGAACAGGCTATTCTTTTTTTTTCGTGATCGAGTTGCGTTGTCTTTGGGCCCAGGTGAGTGGTTAGGCATGTTATGTACTTTCGAACTTTCTCGTGTTCCTTAAATGATTCTTTAGAAAAATTCATAATTGCTAATGTAGAGACCGGAATTATAATTCTTTTACTTCATAATTTAAATATGTAATTTTGGCATTTAATGTGAACAATGTTGTTGGAATGACATGGGGCCATAGTGTAATTGCCTGTTAATTGTGAGTCTTGATGAAATGTTTAGTAGTTAAGGGGGGTAGGGCCTGATTTACACTATAAAATCCCAAAATATGGACCAGGAGAGTTCACGCTTCTTTCTTTCCCTTCTGCTGAACGTCTCTCTCTCTCTCTCTCTCCCCTCTCACTCACGATTCTGTCTCTCTCTCATTGGGATCTTTCTCAAACACAAAATTAAAAAAAAATCCAAATAAATCTTGAGATACCTTTTTATTATGTGCATCTGCTAGAGGTTTTAGTCCTCAGAGTCCTATAGGCATTTGTGAGAGTTTGTTATTTCATTTGTGGTGTTACTTTCATTGGATTAGCAGACAATAGGTACTTGTTGACGCAACATTTTTTTTCTCTTTCTATTGGAATTTCGAGTGTAGTTTTGGATGAGTATGTAGTGTAATATTTTGGAAGATTAAATTTTCTTACCTTGATAAGACTTGGTTGAACGATGATGTCATTTACTATGAGGGAATAGTAGGGCTGTTCCTCGGTTATCAAAAAAAATAAAAAAATGAGGGAATAGTATTACTGATGGTATGATAGTATGTTTCAGAGATTGATTTAAGAATCATACATAGGGGATTACTTTAGTTAGTTATTGAGCTTTGGACCTAGTTTACTTGGGCGAGTGTCTACTTAGGTTTTTCCGTTTGGAACTTCCTTTAGATTGTTGAGATTCTTGATTTGCTTGCATGGTTAGTAGGCTCTCTCTGCTTTTGGTATACTAATGAAGTTATGTCCTTTAAGATGCGATCAATACCCATACACAATCAAATGAAATACTAGATGGAAATGTATATTGGAGATGGATAGTATTAAGTATTGACAGGACTCCCGCATTGAGGTAATTATACAAACGAAGTGGTTTCATTGTTGAAATTGGTGGATTTTCTTGTCATTTTGTTTTGTGGATATTGAATTCTTGGTAGTTGATGAAGAAGTTTTTGTATTATACGTAGGGCAGGATCGATTGGTTGGCAATGGCCATGGTGTTTTAGGATGTGGGTGTTGTGTTGCTTGAATGTGGGAGTGGATTATTTTAGGGTTGCATTTTGGTGATAGAGTAGCCAAGGGGTGGCATGTAATGTTATTGTGGTGATTTTTCTTGTGGTTGTGGAGATTTTGGATTTAGAAGATTGTGTGGTGGTAATGTTACGAGATTTGACTTGCTATTATGAATCAGTCATGTCGAATTGATAATGGACTATTATTGATCTAGATTGTTTGTGGTTAATTTGGGAGTTCTTAACTTCTTTAGAGCAAAAGGGAAAGTTTCACTTTTGGTCATTGCGTATTGGTCACTAGAAGAATTTTTACTCGAGCATTCGATCGAGTTAGATGTGCAATGGTTTAGTACAAGGAGTTAGAGATGTTAGGTGTTTGGAGGCGGTCTTGTGGAATATAGGTCACAATTATTTGAGTAGAGATATTGAGAACTAATTATGTTGATCCATTATTTTAAAGAGTATTGAATTTTATTGATTTAAAAGATTGTAGATACATGTGTTTGACAGTATCATTGGTGTATCCAGAACTTTGGTTAACACGGTCGGTATAAATTGCACTAAAAATAGAAATTGCAGTCCTTCGACCCTTGTTGGTTATGTGGAAGTCAAAAAGAAATTTGGTAGGCCCATTGTACTCGATAACTCGACTTGAATTTGATCATGTATTGTGTTTCAGGTGAAGACTGGATTTGAGGATGATTCAACTAAATGGTTTTGAATGGTGTGATGTGAGAACCTCTAGTTGATTAGTAAAAATGATTAATATTGGCAAAATGTGATCTATTGAGCGATAGGACTTGTGACACGGAATTGAACATCGGCGTCTTGGGGTTTAATGAGTTAAAAATAAGATAGATTTGTATTTCGAGGCTTAATGTATAGTATTAGTTAGAAGTAGAAGTACTCATAAGTGCTTGGCTTGTTTGGTTTGGGCAAGAAATAGTTTGTATTCTTTGCATGACTATGGCGATTTCAAATTTGATTGATGACTTGGTTACTTTTCTTCTTTTTTATTTTGAAGTTGTACTTGTTGGGTGAAGTTGGATTGTAATTTCATGCATACTTTTGTTGATTTGATGATGGTTTATTGTTGTGGATGGTAGTAAGATGTTCCGGGGGAAAAAAATCCACTTTGGGAGGAGGATGCATATGTACTTTCAGAATTCGACTATTTTGCAATTAGATGAAAAAGTGAGAATCTCATATCTAGAAAATGGACATTCGACCTCTACGTATCAGGATGGAGTAAAGTAATTTGAATTCAAGAAATGTGGCTGTACTACTCTTTTTATATGACACTGGCATAGAATTGGATTTGAGAAGCTTACTCCGTATTAGTCCTAAATTGGAGTGGTCATTTTTTTATGGCAACTAGGGCGGTGGATTTAAGAGTTCACTTAAATTGTTGTATTGTAAGTGTAGTGTACAAAAAAAGGGGAACAAAAGCGTCGTTTATTGAGAAGTTAGATTCATGGAACGGGAAGAAATATCAAAAGTTTTGAAGTGTAAAGACTTTAGTGATGGAGATTTGGTATTCATACCTTAGCGGACTATACATTATTGTCGTCTAATCGGCAAATTGTAGGCTAGGATTCTCTTGGGCCGTTTCGTTATTATAAATTTGATTTATACTTTTTATCTAGGAGTGAGTTCCTTATGATAATGTCTATACATATGCGCAGTGATTTCTTTGTGGATATACTTTTGATCCTTGGTTGTTAAAGGATAAAAAAAACTTCAATTTAGTTTTGGAGTGATTTGTGTTGGTTTGGAGGATTTATTGTTATGTATATGATGAGGAGATAGAGAAGTTGTTTTCAACATAGAAGGTAATTGGTAAGGTATTAGATAGTAAGGGAATGATGAATATAAAGTGTTTTCATTGTCGTACATGAATCCTTGTTTCTACATCCTTGAGAGTTGCTGAATAAACCCGATTTTTGAGATAGGCATCTGTCTCGTTTGGCCATTTCCGTTGGAGTACTAGTTTGGTATTGAAATAAGTAGTCCTTATTTCGTGATCCTCGAAGTAAGGGAGTATTTTGAATAGATTGGAAATACAAGTTTGTGACGAAAATAATGAGTTTGTGGAATGTTGAGTTTTGAATTCCGATAAAAGATTGGAAATCATAAGGTTAAATCGTTGGAAAAAAATTATTTCTTTTGCCGGTGAAGAGATATTAACGTGGTAATTGCTGATGCTTTAGTTCAAGTGAGCGATGCATTGGGTTGGTTTGATATATTTGGATTTTCGTATATCTTAAGAGAATTAGTTTATTGGTTAGTATTGGGACATTTGCATTTGAGGTTAGTTACATGTTTGGAAAACAAAAAAGTTCTTGAGGTTTTGAACTCCTTAGACGACTTGATAGCATAAGTTAAGGTGATCATTTTAGTTGATAAGATTAACCCTTTTATAATTTTAGTAAAAAATTCAAAAAGTGAAGTTTGTAGCTGCCAGAAAATGGCTTTAGTAGATCCACCCTTTTATAGTTTTAGTTTGGATTGGCTTTTGAATTATTATTAGTTTTTGCTATTATCCTAGTTTCTTATAAAACTGTTGAACTAGAGTCAAATTAACTTGAATATGATTTTCTAATGTGAAATTTCAAAATTTTTAGTCCAATTCATGCCACCCTTTGCGTGATCCATATTATTAAGGTTGCTATTATCTAAATTATTTTTCTTTGAATTGGTTTGCTCTTATTTGCACTTTGACGCATGCTCGCACTCTTCTTTGTTCGCCATGGAGTCAGCTTTGCTCGCATATCTTGTCTTTAAATTTTATGTGGAAGTATGTCTATGCATAGACAACATTTGTTGTTAATCTCTGGGTTAAACTAGTATTAGAAGAGTCATGGTTTTTTTTTTTTTGATCAGCTACAAGAGTCATCGTTGAAGTTGCAAAGAAGCTACAGGTAGTCAGAAAATCTGGTGTCAGTTCTTTACTATGGTATGTTTTGAGAGGAACTTCCTCTCTCCCAAACTGTATACGAATTCTCGAGAATCCAACTTTTTTAAGGGGCCCAAAGAATTGTTCTTAAGAAGTTTAAATATTCAAAACTACCATGGAGAGTTTATTTGTTAATTTTTATAGTATTTCATTTGAATTCAAAAAGATGAGGGCTATGATAGAGTTTTATAGGTTTCAGCACTTTGACTTTTCAAGATGGACCACAATTTTGTAACATGAGCAAATGAAGAAGTGGACCGATAATTTGGGATGGAGAGATTAGTTGCCAAAATAATTTTGCTATTTCAATGTTTGATTTGGACGAATTTCCTTTTTTTTTTTTCCCTTGTCAAAGGGTTGCGTTCTAAATCAAGCTTTGGCAGCTGTTCATGTTCATATTAGGAGCAGTTTACCATGATTGACTTAACTAGTCCTAGTTCCATTTTTTTATTAATATGTTGCAAGTCGTCATTGACTTGCACCTTGTAACCTACATGAGTGCTCGCGCTCTCCCCCCCCCCCCCCCCCCCGAGTGTGGTGTGTGTGGGTAGGCTCACAGTTTATTCTTGAAGTTGTTGGTGCTAGCTTCCAAAGGATATGTGAGGAGCTTGAGCCTACAGTGTTGAATCTGATAAGGGGTTGTTTATATGAGGAAATTAGGGCTGCTTTATCTAGTCGAATTATCAATGCACCTCAGTCGCCTGTTGTGCTATTGATTTCTACCGTTCAGATTGATTATATCCGGAAAACTGAAGGTGGACTATTAAGTAGTTTTGATTTGTTTGTGCTTTTAATGGTTTTATGGTATGTTGCATAGATGTTAGTGTGCTCATTATATGGAGAATTAATTGTACTTTTTTTATACAGATTACCAATTGATGCTTCAAGTAGCTGGGATGCTTATGCAGAAGTGCATCTTCCTGGGATTGTTCTTCTTGATGGGCTCCATTTAGCTGACAAGGTCTCAGTTATTTCTGTTGTTTCTGTGCAATGGGCTCCTGTATTTAAGTCAAGAAAGTCAAGGTATTGCCTTCACAATGATTTTTGTTTTCATTTCTTGGGACTCCCTTCCCTGTTTATTAATTTCTTCCAGCCTTTTTTATTCCGTTGACATGTATGACTTGGTTTTCAGTTTGCTTACTTTTATCCAACAATTGCTACTAAAAGATCCTCTCATAGTCCATGCATATAGACATAATATTATATGCTAATTTATTTATTTATTTTTGTATTTTTACTGTAATGTACCATATGCTTGTCTAATTTATCTTCGGAAACGAATGATTTTGGTCTTTCAAATTTGATTCCTGTGCATTGAATGATAAAATAGGAACACTTTAGAGGAAGATGTTATTCTTTTGTTACTTATCTTCATTGAAAGAATGCAAGTTCAAGTTCAAAGCCCCAGCTTTCTAGATGGAGCATCTGGAAAATAGCTTTCAAGGATTTGCAGTCACTTGCCGGATGCTATTGGCTACTGATTGAGATTATCTATGAAATTGTGCATGGTGATTGATCAGTCACTTAACTTAGGAGAGTAAATTGGCTTTGGTGTGGCGAATCATTAGCTTCTATCCTTATCTGAAAGACATCCATGTAAACTCCTCCTTATTACTTGATTTTGTGGATGCACTCGATTAGTTTCTTGTGTTAGGTGCTGGTAAGTCATGTCATCCTGTTTCACTTAGACACCGACACAACATTCTATAGATAAGTGAATGTAGTGTGGTAAGCTGTCTCCAGTCCGCTTTAGCGTATAGATGTGAAATAAATAAATACCCATTGAGTTGTTAGGAATCACAGGCCTTCATATTTTGATATTCATTCTCCCTTTTGTTTCTTTATGGTTATGTGCACTTGAAAGAACCTGGTAAAATTTAATGGCTATTTTGGTTTTTTGCTTCAAAAAATTAGTTAGCATCAGATTTTGGAATTTTGAATTGGAGGTTTTTGTGGGCAGCGTGCCCGGAAAAATAGGGCTGATCGATGAGCGCGCTTTCTTTTGGTAGACGAGCGCTCAATTCAGAGTTGCCACTTGGGTTTGAAGGTCCGACACCCAAGGAACCAAACTTGAAACGCTCACTGCGCTGTTTGATTTGAAAAATGTGAAGGCACCAGTTCGTCATAACCATATTTGGGTTCGGAAGCCAGGTTACGAGATGGAAGGGTTTTAAGGCAACCCACTCGCCCAATCCGGAGATCGGTCTTTACTTAGGCATTTGCGAAAAATGTATGCAATTCTGTTTGATTAGTAAATTTTTTAGCCAATAAGGGTGGGGAAAAATTAAAGGGGATTAAAACTGTAACATGTTTGCAGGATGTGATAGAATAGCATAGATGGCAGTTAGTATAGGATGAGAACAGACTCCTGTGGGAGTTTAAACAAACTGGGAGGCCCCTGTTTTGGAGTGACTTGCGCAGGAAGAAACCAGCATGCACTGAACAAGTCACTGCATGTTGTTTACTCCTGCGCGCGCAACTCTAAGACACGCGCACGCCGGTGAGCTCAAACCCACAGCTCTTATTCTCAAACCCTCTGGGCTCTGGAAGGACCAGTGCACACCTAGGACAAACCACGCAGTTATAAGCAGCATAATATACTGTTTAAAGGCTGTAAAAGCCCTACAATTTAAGAAAACACCCCATAAATAGTGTGGGGACAAAATAATGGCCTAAGGGCGAGCTATCCGTGCAAGGTCACTCACTAGTCGGAAGCAGTCTGTCGTGCGTAGGTGCGCCCTGGCGCTCGATGGTTTGACCCTTTTAACCACTGTTTGGTTTACACGTTTTTGGGTTTTGGTACATGTCCAGAATGATCCCAGGGGCACTCCAAAACAGCAGAAATGCAAATTAACTACAAAGCTAACAGTTTATATTAAGGAAAGCAGTAAGTTGGTTTTTTACATGCTTGTAGAGTGATCTATGTACAAAATACAACATAAAACAGTAGGACACCAATCCCCATGAGGACCATCGCGCGATGACTGAGACAGTCGCGCGTGTGAGTGGGTCCATCGTGCGTTGGTTCCTACCTCGACAGTTTTTGAAACCTTGCCAGCTTTAGGACCAGGACAGGTATTGATTACCAGCCTTGGCCCTGCCAGCCCCCCTTAGAGATCAAAACATAAAGCAATAGGTATGCTATACCTAGATTGAGTTTGAATGGATGATTGAGCTTTGATGTTTGAGGCTTGTTTGAGGTGTTTGAGTGATTGAGGTAGAAGAACAAGCTATGTTCTTGGATGCTTGTTGCTTGGCTATGTAACCAAAGGTGTATGGATTTTCTAACCTTTCAAATTTTGTAACACTTTAAAAGATGAACAAAGGGAGGTATTTACAGGAAGAGAAGAGGGTGAATCTGGTTGGTGCAAGGAGAGGAGCTCAGCCAGTCCACGAGGCTGGCTGAAGTTTGCTTGGTGGTTAAGGTTCCCAGCTGATAAAGGTGATGGGGACATCTTGGATCATCGCGCAATGGAGTCAGTCTGGCGCGCGATGGTCAACGATCAAGCTTTGACTGTTGACCACCACCTGGCAGTTTGACCATCGCACGATGGTTTTAGTCTGTCGTGTGATGGTTGCGCCCTGGCCCGCGTGTACCACCTACTCATGCGTTGGTCAACGATCAAGCTTTGACCATTGACCAACACTTGTCAAGTTGATCTACGCGCGCGGGCTTTCAACCATCGTGTGCCAATAGGGTTTTTTGGTTCTTTTGAAGTGGCTTAGGCTAGGTTAGGTTTAAGGGGTTTGCAAACACTTAAAGCCCAAACACGCTATCATTCTCGGAGTGTTCTTGATCCATTTCATCATTGGGGAATCAAATACCGTAAGTAAACTAATCTGGAAACCAGATTGGAGTGTCCACTGTAGCCCCTCTTTGACGGCACTTGAAGCACCATTGACTTGGTACAAGTAACGTCAAAGAATTCTAGACACCCTTCAAGGCAATTCAGAACAAAGCATACTAGCAAAGTAAACTTGTAAACTTAAGGAACCTGATTGGTGGAATGGACGGGCGGTCCATTGTTGGGGATGGAAGTAGAAGTGGACGAGTGAATCGCCGCTTGTTGATCGAATTTGGACAGGACAGGCTGTTGCTGCAAATTTGGACGGGGCAGGCCGTCGTTGCTGGGGATCAAACTATACTCAGCACAAAACATTCCAACAAACACGGGTAGGTCGTGTCAGGCAGGTTGAATTCCATCTGTTGGGAATCAGAGCCAATCTCCTTATCAAAGACCATTTGAGACAGAGCAATAAGGCTGCTGGAAGATACACTTGAAGCTAGACCAATGTAGAGGCAGACCGAGGTGGACTCTCTTGGGGAACAAATAGTTGCGAATGGGTGGACCATCGAACCATATTCTAATCGTCGCTGATGATATGGCTGAACATCGCTGAATGGACAGAGATAGACGACATGGTTGATTGTCATCGCTGAATGGACTGAGATAGGCGATGTGGCTGATTGTTATCACTGAATGGATAGAGACAGATGATGTGGCGGATTATTATTGATGATATGGTTGGCCATGCTTCAGGATGATCATGCCGTTGATAATTGGACAGGACCGGCTGATAATACTTCAGGATGAACATGCCATTGTGGATAGAACAAGACCGACTGTTGTTGGTTTGGAAACGGGAAGATCAGTGTGCAGAATGGTCAAATCGTTGAGAAATTTAACAGGACCGGCTGACGTTGATTTGGAGACGGGAAGATCAGTGTGCAAAATGGTCAAACCGTTGAGAAATTGGACAAGACGGGCTCTCGTTGATTTGGATGGGCGGATCTTCAGTCTAAATGATCGAGCCGTTGAGAAATTGGACAGGACCGGTTGTCGTTGATTTGAATGGGCGGATCATCAGTCAAAATGATCGAGCCGTTGAAGATTGGACAGGATCGGCTGTCGTTGATTTGGATGGGCGGATTATCAATCTAAATGATCGAGCCGTTGAGAATTGGATAGGATCAGCTGTTGTTGATTTGAATGGCGGAGCATCAGTCTAAATGATCGAGCCGTTGAGGATTGGACAGGATCGGCTGTCGTTGATTTGAATGGGCAGATCATCAGTCTAAATGATCGAGCCGTTTAGGATTGGACATGACTGGCTGTCGTTGATTTGAATGGGCGGATCATCAATCTAAATGATTGAGCCGTTGAGAAATTGGACAGGACCGGCTGTCGTTGATTTGAATGGGCGGATCATCAGTCTAAATGATCGAGCCGTTGAGGATTGGACAGGACCGGCTGTCGTTGATTTGGTGGGCGGATCATCGGTTTAAATGATTGAGCTATTGAAGATTGGATAGGACCGGCTGTCGTTGATTTGAATGGGCGGATCATCAATCTAAATGATCGAGCTGTTGAGAAATTGGACAGGACTGGCTGTCGTTGATTTGAATGGGTGGATCATCAGTCTAAATGATCAAGCCGTTGAAGATTGGACAGGACCGGCTGTCGTTGATTTGAATGGGCGGATCATCAGTCTAAATGATCGAGCCGTTGAGGATTGGACAGGACCGGCTGTCGTTGATTTGAATGGGCGGATCATCAGTCTAAATGATTGAGCCGTTGAGAAATTGGACAGGACCGACTGTCGTTGATTTGAATGGGCGGATCATCAGTCTAAATGATCGAGCCGTTGAAGATTGGACAGGACCAGCTGTCGTTGATTTGAATGGGCGGATCATCAGTCTAAATGATCGAGCCGTTGAAGATTGGACAGGACCGGCTGTCGTTGATTTGAATGGGCGGATCATCAATCTAAATGATCGAGCCGTTGAAGATTGGACAGGACTGGCTGTTGTTGATTTGAATGGGCGGATCATTAGTCTAAATGATCAAGCCGTTGAGGATTGGACAGGACCGGCTGTCGTTGATTTGAATGGGCAGATCATTAGTCTAAATGATCGAGCCGTTGAGGATTGGACAGGACCGGCTCTCGTTGATTTGGTTCTGCAGGAGATTGCATCACAGTCCTTTGGTAAACAAATCGCCTGATGGCTACCATTCTGGTATAACTCCCACAAACTGGCCACCTTCCTGTTTTCAACAGTTGATATACACAATATGCTAAGATGTATACTAATAAAATGTACAAATTGAAAATGCAAACCCTAGCTAAAGGCGGCTCCTAGGAGGACAACGATGCTTAAGGACTATCACTGAGCCTCAGTACTTTACTGTCTTTGCCTTGGAGATGCGCACTCAGATAAAGACATATTGAATGGGCTGACGTGCCCAATTGATATAGTAACGACATTGGGTCTGCGCGCCTTTTCTTTGATGCTGAGGCAAACGTGCCCCAGAGATATGCCTTGCTTGGCCTTGGGCTGATGTGTGTTTGCTGTCCACGAGATTCCACAGCTTATGGGTTACAGATGCTAGGGTAGCAATGTAAAAATTGCATTTTTCCAGTTTATTAACAAGTAAACCATCCACTAATATCTAATTTGCATTGACAAGTGAACTGAGTGGATACACAGATATATGCACATGCACAAACTTGCCTAGATCAAACAAAAAAGGAAGAAGAGCCCTAGGATACAACGCGGACCCTTCGACACATGGAAAATAATGAAGTTTTGGGCATTTAATGCACCAAAGCTCACAATAGCCCTTCAAACAGGTGAAACTAACGCTTATGTAAGGTCCAATAGATGTACATTGACCTGTACGAACTAACAAAACTGGGAAAAGCATCTCGAAATGACAATGGATTGAAAAACTGGAAAAATGCCACAAAGACGGACATAAGACGCAAATAAAGACACATATAGGTCCGGACTGAAACCGACACCCCCATGCAGTCACATTAGATCCACATGACCTGCATGGCATGACAAAACTTGGCAAAAGACCCTTAAATGACATTTAATGCAGTAGTTGACTGCTACTGATTGTTGCTCGAATTGAAGCAGCGCGCATAGGTTTGAGACCAACGTGCATCATATTGAACGAGCGCGCGTAAGTATCGAACCAACACGTGTGACTGCAAAGTTGTTACATCTGCTCAAACTAGACTTCGCTGAACTTAGAATAAACTATGAGCCGTTAGGCCTCGCAACCATTTCGTTCTGTTTTTTATGCTTAAAATCTTTTAAGGTTTTTACTCAGTTTTGGAATTGAAGTAGTAGTTTGAAATAATATTGAAAGATGAAAGGTTTTCCCCCTCTTCTGCACAGATGAAGCATGTCTTCTTCTTGAACCTTCTCAACCCTTGGTGTGAACCAAAAATGTCAACCATGGACCATGTTGATAGAATATGACCGAGTCTCGAAGAGAGACTGCCTACATATCCCACATTCTGGGGAATCAGGTCAAAACGTAGTTCAGGCCAAGGTTCACTCGTGTGTTTTACCTCTCCTTTTACGCTCTAACTTTTGCCTAGAACCGACCATTCGGGTTTTCGGTCTAGCGAGCTTTCAAATATTGCCTATGTACTTTTTCCGAGACCGCCTTCATAGGTTCTCGGTCTAGCAGGCTTGCTCTAACTTTTGCTTGGAACTACCCATCCTTGGGGTTTTCAGCCCACCGAGCTTCTCTCAGGGTAAAGACTTTTGAATTGATCCATGTTGACCAATGTATTAAGTTGTTGCTGTCAAGATTGATGATCTTTGGCCGTAGCCCCAGATAAAATGGCTTCGATAGCACAGGGTTCAGAGTGCTTTGGCTGAAACTCCTTGCTTTAGGCCAATTTGAACTTTCTAACTTGTGCTTGGCAGATCGCTGTTCCTGCAAACTTGAACATAGTACTATGCCTGGAGCCTTCTAAGCTTCTGCTTTTTGGCTTGGCATCCGGTAGCAGTGGGATTTGATGTTCCTTTATCTCGGGATCAACGCCGGGCGTGTCTTTGTGAGATCATGCCAAGATGTCGATGAACTCTTCGAGCCTGCTTGACCGGGTGCAATGCTCCTCTGGGGACGGCGTTGAATCAATTTGAACCATTTGGAGGTCTACCTCATCTTTCAAGTTTATTTAAAAACTACTATTTCAATTAATAGGCTGAGCGTGCCTTTCATCTTCCCTTTCAGCGAGGGAACACATTTCCTTGGGGGATGATCCCATCGAAATCTATCTCTTCGTCATCAGGGTTGACACAGTTTTTCAAAAAGCCATCGAAGTACTTAGAAGCAAGATAATGCATTCAAAAGAAAGCCCCGCGGGGTCGCCAAGTATAACAAAAGACTCGAATAGAAGCTACGACATGGAGGGCCAAGAGGCACAACCTCCGACTCAGAGCTAGACTTAGACAACTTGACACGCACTGTGTTAGACTCAGACTCAGAAGTGTCAATGCAACTAGACGCGGTTTGAAAATGCAATTTCAAAAGTTAACTTTAGTTTCCTCACAGAGAGGTGGGATCCAGCAGGTGTTAGGCCCAAGGAACAGCACTTCAGCTTCCTCAGCTTCTTCGACCAAACCTACTTGATGCTCCCATGAATAATGGACCTCAGCCCGTCAGTCCGCTCCTTTGAAAGTTCCTCTTGACTGTCAATCCAAGTGTTGGCAGAGAGAGTCCCATTTGTACAAACAGCAACCAGCAGGTTGTCCTCGGGCTCAAACGAGATGGGTACAGTTGGCTTGAAGCTTGGGTTGATTTGAGTGGAGATAGTTGATGTCTGACCAACTTGCAAGCCAGAGTTGGACTGAGGGAAGGATTTGGAGACAGTATCGGCTGTTGATGGAGGTGGGGTTGTGATGAGGCCACAATCGATGAGATCTTGAATGGCATGTCGAAGCCGGAAGCAGGCATTAGTAGAATGGCCAGGGCCTTGATGGTAGGCGCAGTAGAGGTTAGGTTTGAAATTGGCAGGTGGATTCTTGGGTAATGGAGTTGGATTGAGGGGCTTGATAGAACCAGCATCAAAGAGCTTCTCATAAACTAAGGCCAAAGGTGCAATGAAGCATGAGAAAGTCCTCGGTGGGTTCCGGCGAGTGAATTGAGAATTTAAAACAGAACCCTTGTTTGCTTTGCAATTGCACCATATCGCGTCATCAACAGGATGCATTCTTTTGCCTTTGGGGTTGAATTCATCACTAAGCATGTCCTCCCCTTCGGTAATGTTTGTGAATAAGGACCTAGCATTCTCCTTGCGATAGGTCCTGGCCTCATGAAATTCAGCCAGGTCTTTGAACATGTCCTTCGAGCATAACTTGAGACCAACCGCAGGAGTGTGGCAGGCTTGAGAGGGTTCCTTGACTTGCCCCATAACTGGTTGCGAGGCTATGGAGGTAAAGAGGCCAATCAGTCCCTGGACCATAACCATTAGTTTGTCCATCTTGTGACCCAATTCCTCTATAGCTTTCTTGTGCTTAGCCAGCTCCATTTGTGCTGCCATTCTGGATTGATGAACGAGGAAGGCGATATGACCTTGGAAGCAAAGATGTAACAACCCTGGCAGACATCCCCAAGCAGGTTTGGCTCTTCTTTTCAGTACTCTCTTGTTTGGTGCAATGGTTTCCCACACTAGACAGTAAAGTAATTGAAAGCTCAGTGATGTTCCTGCAAGAGCAGTTAATTGCAAAAAGAAATGCAATGTACACGTCATCGTTGTCGGTGTCCTCTTAGACTCTACAACTAAAAACGAATCTGTCTCATGACATTCGGACACTGCCAGAATCCTCGAAAATCTTTTCGAGGGTGTATCCTTGTTTGAATTGACTAAGACTAAGAGATGTCAAAATAGTCTAAGCCTTTGACTATTCCGTTCTCGAAATTTCAACTTTGGAGTCAGAACAACTTGGTGTAGATGACGTGATACCTTAACCGGGGCAGCGTAGGCGACACGGCGCCATAGCCTGAACGGTGTTCCTCTCCGTTGGTATAAGCATCACGACATTCTCTTCGTTGTTCCTCGTTTTCATTTTTGAAACCTCGATCGGGCATTAGACAAGGACTTAGAAAGTCTTGATTTCCCAAAGTCTTGCTGATCTAAGGACTTTGAAAATTGATAGCATGCACCATTTAAGATTCATGACTCTTCATCGGGCCAAAGCAGCGTCCTAATAGGCGTAAGACAGACTCGAAAGAGCGACAACCTAGAAGCTGTCCTAAACATGCTCCTACGCAAAACGGTATGTATGTACAGTGCATGCGATAGGAAAAGCAATAACACGTAGATAATATATGGGGTTAGATGCAAGTAGATCTTACCCTGTAGGTACCTGTCCTAGTTTGGAGAGTGCTAGTGCTTTGTGTATGCAAAGGCTGGTTTTGGCTTGTAATAGGATCCTCGGACTAAAGCCAAGATATACCTCTTGCTGCCCGCGTAACCGCAGAGCAACAGTCGAACGGTAGAATGACTCATCATCGTCAAAGGTTGTTGGTCATTCGAGGTCCCCGGGCTCCGGTAAACCGTGCCGGATTGCCAAAACGATCCAACGAGACTTATCCCACATCGATGCATATGAAGATGCTAAAGAATTTGATTAATGAAACAGAATCGCAAATTCGCTAATGCCTTTTCAAATTTAGCTCTCTTTATTAACCAATACTTAGAAGAAACTACACGAGAGAACAATCGGAAAAGCCCAAGTCAGGATGGCCGGACAAGAGGTCCTGTTAAATCACCAATCCTTTCTTTAGCAGCGCGAAGCTCATTATTTTGACATACTTTTGTGGGATTGTTCTCAAGTGTATTAAATTTTAAGTATAGACTAATATTGATTTGATATCCCCAGCAGAGTCGCCACTGTGGGCAGCGTGCCAGAAAAAATAGGGCTGATCGATGAGCGCGCTTTCTTTTGGTAGACGAGCGCTCAATTCAGAGTCGCCACTTGGGTTTGAAGGTCCGAAACCCAAGGAACCAAACTTGAAACGCTCGCTGCCCTATTTGATTTGAAAAAGGTGAAGGCAACAGTCCGTCATAACAATATCTGGGTTCGGGAGCCAGGTTACAAGAAGGGAATGGTTTTAAGGCACTCTTCTCACCCAATTCGGAAATCGGTCTTTACTTAGGCATCTGCGAAAAATGTTTGCAATTCTGTTTGATTAATCAATTTTTTAGCCAATTAGGGCGGGGGAACAATTCAAGGAGAATAAAACTGTAACATGTTTGCTGGATGTGATAGAATAGCATGGATGGCAGTTAGTATAGGATGAGAACAGACTCCTGTGGGAGTTTAAACAAACTGGGAGGCCCCTGTTTTGGAGTGACTTGCGCAGGAAGAAACTAACATGCACTGAACAAGTCAATGCATGTTGTTTACTCCTGCGCACGCAACTCCAAGACACGCGGACGCCGGTGAGCTCAAACCCACAGCTCTTATTATCAAACCCTCTGGGCTCTGGAAGGACCAGTGCACACCTAGGACAAACCACGCAGTTATAAGCAGCGTAATATACAGTTTAAAGGTTATAAAAGCCCTACAAATTAATAAAACACTCCATAAACAGTGTGGGGACAAAATAATGGCCTTAGGCGAAGCTATCCGTGCAAGGCCACTCACTGGTCGGAGGCAGTCTGGCGCGCGATGGAGTCAGTCCGTCGCGCGAGGGTGCGCCCTGGCGCGCAATGGTTTGACCCTTTTAACCAGTGTTTGATTTACACGTTTCTGGGTTTTGGTACATGTCCAGAATGATCCCAGGGGTACTCTAAAACAGCAGAAATGCAAATTAACTACAAAGCTAACAGTTTATATTAAGGAAAGTAGTAAACTGGTTTTTTACATGCTTGTAGAGTGATCTATATACAAAATACAACATAAAACAGTAGGACACCAATCCCCACAAGGACCATCGCGCGATGACTGAGACAGTCGCGCGCCTGAGTGGGTCCATCGTGCGTTGGTTCCTACCTCGACGGTTTTTGAAACCTTGCCAGCTTTAGGACCAGGACAGGTATTGATTACCAGCCTTGGCCCTGCCAGCCCCCCTCAGAGATCAGAACAGAAAGCAGTAGGTATGCTATATCTAGATTGAGTTTGAACGGATGATTGAGCTTTGATGTTTGAGGCTTGTTTGAGGTGTTTGAGTGATTGAGGTAGAAGAACAAGCGATGTTCTTGGATGCTTGTTGCTTGGCTATGTAACCAAAGGTGTATGGATTTTCTAACCTTTCAAATTTTGTAACACTTTAAAAGATGAACAAAGGGAGGTATTTACAGGGAGAGAAGAGGGTGAATTTGGTTGGTGCAAGGAGAGGAGCTCAGCCAGTCCACGAGGCTGGCTGAAGTTTGCATGGTGGCTAAGCTTCCCAGCTGATAAAGGTGATGGGGACATCTTGGACCATCGCGCGATGGTCAACGGTCAAGCTTTGATTGTTGACCACCACTTGGCAATTTGACCATCGCGCGATGGTTTTAGTCCATCGCGCGATGGTTGCTCCCTGGCGCGCGTGTACGACCTACTCATGCGTTGGTCAACGATCAAGCTTTGACCATTGACCAACACTTGTCAAGTTGATCTACGCGCGCGGGCTCTCAACCATCGTGTGCCAATAGGGTTTTTGGCTCTTTTGAAGTGGCTTAGGCTAGGTTAGGTTTAAGGGGTTTGCAAACACTTAAAGTCCAAACACGCTATCATTCTCGGGGTGTTCTTGATCCATTTCATCATGGGGGAATCAAATACCGTAAGTAAACTAATCTAGAAGCCAAGATTGGGGTGTCTACACTTTTACACATAGCATGGTTTTTAGATGATATAGCAGGGTTTCATAGACAAACTTGGCAAAGTCTAATTGGTGCCGCTTTGAGTTCCTAAACCAAATTTGGTTTTGGTAAATTCATCAGAGATGAAGAAGTGATCAATTTTTTGCGGCTGGATGCAAGTTATCGGTCATCATCACAAATATGATTTGCTGGTGCAGACTTGTTGGATTTGATGAATGGGTAGGGTTTTAGAACCTTTTGTGTTGTTTATTCATTATTTTTCTGTCGTCATTGAATATTTTTTGCTTGTGAGAAGGCTCAACTTTTGCAAACCTTTTTTGAATCATGCAAAATTAAGGTCTACTGTTCAAGAAGAAACCAGCAGTGTTGGATTGCATAGAGAACTTAAAGTGGAGAAGGCTCTGGAATCAGTGGGTATATATTTGCAAAAATTTGTGTCAGTCCGACAAACTGATCCGTATTTCCACTCTAAGAATATTATCCCATTATTAGCTTTTAAATTATGAGCATTCTCCTAAAGAAGAGCCCGCATTGGAAAATATTAAAACTAAAGTTCCTCAAACTTGCATTCCTGATGACCGGGGTTGTAATGTTTGTATTCTTTCCCTCGTTACGACTCCTTTTTATCATCATGCTGGGAGTGGATTTGAGGTTGAGTTGTTCTAATATCAAGTTCTTCGCTGCCTCCTCTCAATTGGGGATACACCTCTTTCAGTTACTACCAGCTGGAAAGTAATCTTATTGATTTCATTAATACTGATGGGCCTTTCTAGTTGAAGGATAGCTAAAACATATATGCCTTCTGTTTTGTACGGGATAATTGGCATCTTCCATAACAGATTTAGGTCTCTATGGGATCCTGCATTGGATTGCATGGCAGTCCTAATAAGCAAGTATTTTGACGATACATGGGATCGATAGTGTCAATCTAATTTTCTAGCATCTAATGGTCAATCAGACTGAAGCAACATAGCATTTACTAGTAATTCTAGTGGTATGTGGCATCCTTTTTACATTGCTTTTTCCGCCAAGTTATTCTAGATACATGCATGTTGAATACTGAAGAAAAAGTACTGTAATTTCTAGTATTTTACTTAATTTGTATTCTGGAAATTTAATTTCTTAGCTGGGTTTTACTTTTCAGGTTTAATGGAACGCTTCCATTTGTTTCTTTCTCCTACATCTGATAACAACCATTGCGCAAAAATTTATCCTCGTTGATTTGATCTTTGCAAAAAGTTCCTGCTGTCATAGAATCTCACTCGCAGCAACTTGTTCCTTTGTTCCTGAAGTTTATGGGTTACATTGTCGATGATATTGTCAGGTAATTATTTTCTGGTTATTGTGACTGCTGATTGGTTGTTGTAGTTTTTCTTCCAAATGCAAATTTGTGTAGGTTTTCCCTTTGTATTTGTGGCATAATTTTGGTTCTCTTATTTTATTTATTTATAAAACTGCAGTGTTGGATCATTGAACGCACAGGCTTTTAACCGGGAAGGAATGGAAGAATATCCGTAAAGAGTGGTTAACATTGTTGAAATCACTTCGACATCCCAAGTCTTCTTGCAGGAGTCAACTTCTTAAGGACGTTCTACAATATAGGTTGGTAAAATTTGGGGTGTTGTGATTATAAATGTTCATCGCATTATGCCTAGTTTTATATTTTTTCATGCTATTTCATGTGGGCCCGAGTTAAGTAATGGTTTTGCGGCTATCTCCGGAATTTTGCTATTGTTTCGTGGATCTGAACCTTTAAATATATATATACACACACACACACACACACATATACTTTTTTGTCTTAGAGACCGTTCTAGCATAAGATGACATAAAGTTGTAATGTATTGAAAGTTAAATGGGATTTTGAAGAACGAGATTTCTGTCTTTTTCCATGTGAGAGGTTGGAAAACTTTCGTTACTTTTAAATTTTTGGGATCCACCCATAGTGGTGCGGTTTTTGTACAACACCCATAGTTAGGGGTGTTGTGTGTATTTTTCCCGAAGCCCTCCTATATATATCTTGTAAACCCTTTTTAAGGGTGGGTGATAGTGGAAAAATGTGAGGGATAGGGGATGGAGAGTGTGGAGGGGCCGGTTGTGGCTCCCGGAGAGGAACTGGTTGTGGTTCCCGGAAAGTTTTCGGGTAGCTTTGTGGAAATGACATGGGGTCATAGTGTAATTGCATGTTAATTGTGTGACGATAAAATGTTTAGTAGTCAAGGGGTGTGGGGTGTGATTTACACTATAGAAACCCAAAATCTAGACTAGGCTTGTTTTTCTCTTTTTTTTTCCCTTCTCCTGAACGTCTCTCTCTCCCCTCTCACTCACGATATTCTCTCTCTGTCTCTCTTTGGAATCTTTCTCGAAAGCAAAATTTATGATAAAGCCTCACAAACCTGGAGATACCTTTTCAATCTAGACTTTGAAATCGTGTGGTTAAGCTTGGAGGGAGGCTTTCCATTGTGGATTTGGCTGAAATCAAGTTGGAACGACTTAGGGCTTGCTTGGATCTCTCCTCTCTTTATATGTTTATGTGTTGATTGGGTGTGGTTTTTAGTGTTTGGTCTTCCATTTTCATAGTGGGTTGAAATCTATAAATGTTGAGAATTGCGTGTTGAAACCTAGCTGCTAGCTGGGTACTGGAACCCTGTTTTAGGTGGTACTGGTAGCTCTCCTAAATTTTCAAAACTATGAGTTGGGTACCGGAACACCCCTTTTTGCCAGTTCCAGTACTAATCCGGGAATTTTTTTAAAACTTCTTTGTACAGATTCTAAGATTTTGATTCAAATGATGGGGTTTGTTTCTACATTATTAGGTGATATTAAACTCTAAGATGATTATTCGATGCATGATGGTGTAATGAATCAAATTGAACAATAAGCTTGTTGAGAAAGGAAACCGTATGATTTGTAAATGATTGATTTCGCCTATTTGATACGTGGGGATGCGATGAATTGATCTAAATGACAAATCGTTGAGAAATGAGAATATGTGAAGTGTAATGGACGGTTTCCTTAGAGTTGGACTTTTTTAATTATGTGACTGAGTTCTAAAAAATCGTTGAGAAATGAGAATATGCGGAGTGTAATGGATGGTTTCCTTAGAGTTGGACTTTTTTATTTATGCAATTGAGTTCTTAAAAATGTATTTGACGTAATGTGTAAGTTAAATGGAAGATGGATAATGTTGGCTGGCATTAAAATTGAAATGAATAATCAACTACATGAGAAATATATAGTGTAAGGGTTGTTCTCTCCAGACCATGGAATTTCATACCAAACGTGAAATGGATATATGGGGTCCCGATGCCCAGAACGTGAAATGGATTTACGCGATCCTGAGTACTCGGAACATGAAATGGATACACAGGGTCTTGAGTACCCGGAGCGTGAAACAGATATATGGGGTCCTGAGCATTTCGGTGTGGAAGATTTTGAAAGTAAAGGTTCGAGCACTGCCCTTCCTCTTGAACTTCCTTATCTACATCTATGGCACCTGCTACAATGTGAAATGGATTTACAGGGTCATTACTACCCGGAATGTGAAGTGAATCTACGGGGTTCTAAGAACCTTGAATGTCTCTAGGTCCATCATTCGGTGTGTCGCTAGTTAATTCACATGATATATTAAGACTGAAAGGAAAACATGACAAATGTGATAAGGAAGTTGATATTTTGAGATGAGAAAGAATAACGTAGATGGGATGTAGTTCAAAGACGTGTTAGAAATATTCAGTTCTTTGTTTTGATTACATGACTTGTTTCTGTGTGCAGTTGGTGTATCCATTGGATGATAAGTTTATTGAAAGTTCTCATACTTACGCTCGTAGTTGTCTACCCATCTACCCATTGACTTCAAATTAATTCTGTGGCTATCCATATTTGGGAAATATTTGGCTTGAATGCATTGTGGGTATAAGTTGAGGTGCGATATACATTGTTGAAAGTTTATATTGGCGTTTGAATGTTAGACTAAATGTGGGAAACTTGAAGATAGTAATTCGGTATATGGTGAATTGAGACTAAAATGAAAATGCGATAAAAAGGGGACACGATGAAGGGTACGATAGATGTCAACTTGGGAATTCGAGAGATTGATTTAGATGTGCGTGAGTGTCTAGATGTTGTGTTGCTAGTAGTGTCTGAGGTGTCATTATTGACTTTATGTATCTCCTCTTCATACTTAGGGTGTATATCTTAATGAAAAGTTGGATCGTGAAATGAGATAAGATAGAGAAAATGGTTGTCAAGGAACATGGCATGTTTCTAAGACTCTGAAATGAAAATGTGATGACAAGGATTAATATTGGTGAAGGCAAGATGAGATCTTAAGTAAAAAGATGCATGTGTGTGCGCATGTGTGTGAGTCCTTGGGTTTCAAATAAGTGATTCACTTCGTGTCCTTTCTATATTTAAAAATGTTTTCGTTTATTGTATAATTCCTTTGGACGAGTCATCTCATATATGCATAAAGTTAGAAGAGATATTTCCACTGGGCTAGTGTAGCTCAACCCTTCCATTTTTAGGTGTCATTCAAGGTGTATAGCGTGGAGTGTCGGGGTGCATTACGGATGTCTTTGAAAGCTTATGTTAAAAGAATCTTCTTTATCATCTAGTTTAGTTATGTTTTGAGAGGAAATCGTAACTCCGATGTCATAACTTTTGACTTAGACAAATGTAATGTTACTTAATATTTTCTCTCTCTGGACTATTATGTCATTTATGAAATGTAAACATGTGGACATTTGTTCGAAAGGATGTTTGTTTATGAGATGATGTTGGCATGAGGTTCATGGGTATGTTGGTACAGATAAGATGACATTTTATGTATGGAAAAGCTATTATTCTTATGTTTAAAAATCGTGGGCACGGCAGCAAATTGAAAATACACAAATGTTTATATTTTGTTCTTTGAATTGGCATTCGGTAACTTTTGCTGAGATCAATTGTTATTTTTCTTTTTGGTGAGAACTTGGTGGATATTAATGGGAATAGTTATTTTCGATGTCCAAGGAAATTATGTCTCTTCGTGTTGGTGACCCTGGCCATTGGGGAAGAGGCCAGATTAGTTCGGTGACCCTAATGCTCAACGACTTTATTTCGCCGGATCGTCTTCGGAAAAGGTACCACGGGTTGCCAGCCGTGGTGACTCTAAGCTCGATATTGGATCCAATCTTTTGATATATATATTTTGGCCATGGTACTATTTGAATGTGGTTCCCCATTGTTGATGGATGTGATGTGATCACCACCAAGAATGCTTATTGGTTAAATACTACATTGGTTTAACTTGTTATTCTGTTGTATACCTCGTATGCCAAATTATGGTTTAATGGTAAATTATTTTAATACCCGGTTTCAAACTTTTCATTGTGCTTTCAGCTTACAGATTTATTCCAACTTCTTTTTCTGGTAAGTCAGAGGGTTAGGCAAGAACTCTTGCGGTATCTTGGGTATTTCTTTTATTTGACCTCCATATGATGTTGCATTTTAGTAATAACATTTTAATCATCGCTTCTACACTTTTTATAATCTTTGGGCAAAGATTAAATTCTTGTTTTGTTGGTGGTTAATTTTATTGGTTGATTCATGAGATGGTTGTGCCCCATGCTTGTCATGGAGATTTATTTGGCATTGGTTTTGTTTATTAACGAAAAATCATTTATTGTTCGATGACTTTATTTTATTCTAGGCTACGTGTTCCAAGGGTTGGCCTTGTGGTACACGGCCGGTCACTCCTCATTTTTTGGGTATGAAACTTGTTGTCTCATGTCTCAAATGGGATGTAGGCGGAGCTCATTCGTGCGCTGAATTCAACTGCTGCTATAGGGATGGGTGGTCTTGACTGTGACAGTATTATTAATGCTTATGAAAGATCAACTAAGACTTCTTTTACACTGTTAGAGAGAAGCATGCCTTGTTCCTTTTGTCTCATGTTGTCCACGAGTTGTCATCAGAAGAATTGGTTTTGAGGCAAAGCAGATCTAAGTTAGTGCTTTCAGTTGTTGAATTCTCTGCTAAAATTCTTGATCTAGAAATGAAATCTGATGATCAAACTTGGTATGAATGGTGCATTAAACGAACAATTAACAAGTTCCTTCTTAAACATATGGGAGATGTAGTGAACAACGAAGCTCCTATTCAAAAGGTGAGAATTTAAACATTCACATTTTTTGTTCTATTTAGTTTGATTTTATCAATTTTTCCTTGTCCTTTCCTTCTCTCTCTCTTCTGTAATTTGCCATTTCAAACTCAATTTTGATGTTATAAGTGAAGGTAATTATGGAATGGAAAAAATAGTAAAAGATATGCAAGGAAGTCATGCGTGCTCGTCTAGTTTTACATATGCACAGAAGTATAACCTGAATTTAGAGAGTGAAAGTTACATTAGGCGACTAAATATTGCATCTCCTTTAACTTGTTTTGCATACACTGTAAAAAAGAGGTTTTATAATCTCACCACAGCCACCTCTTTAGAGGTTTTAGCTATCTCCTCATATCTTTTCTTTTTTCTCCATCTTGGATGAGCCTATACACACAAAGTTTATGCATTTTGTTTGTTTAATCAAACTTTTATCATCTCGTACTTTTAAAGGTAATTTTCCGAATAAATGTAAGCTTGTGTCCCTTTATATAGGTTCTGTTTAAGGTATGTATCGATCTATTATAGGAAATGGTGTTGAAGCTTCCAAATGTGCCAAGCCTTACATCATTTAGAACTCTGTGCAGTGAAGATGCAGAACATGATTTCTTTAAAAATATTATGCACTTGCAGGTTAGTTCTTTGAGCCATTTCGCATGAATTGTTAGTATATTGTTGGGGAAGTGCCTTCTATGCCCTTTTAGTGTACTAAATGTTGTAGTACCTATTTTTGGGTAAATGTTGTTGTACCTATGGTTTGGGAGAAAAGTAATTTCTGTCAAATTTAATAGAGTGAAATATGTTGTCTCAAGTCACAACCAAAATTGTATCCATTAACTCTTTTTCACATTACGAAAACAAATATTTTAATTAAAGTAAACACCAGTCCTTCGACTATTTTTGTTCGAAGTTGGAAACAGGCTGTTTATTCTCAGGAGACCTTTTTTTGGTCCTTCAAAACTGACTTCATCGCTATTTAACCATTGTTTGTCATGTTCAAATAGCAAAAAGAGCATTTGCATGCGGCACGATGTTGATTTGTATCATGTGTTCAACTTTATCTTTGCAAAATCACAAGAGAGCAAGGGCTTTGTCACGCTTTATAAACTTCATCAACTCAGTCAATTTGTCAGAGGTAATACATAGAGTAATTCGTTTAAATAAACCATTATATTTGTGTCATTGTACTTATAATGCAATAATGCTGTGTGCTCTCCGGTTATCACCAACTATTAGTAGAGATTCGTTTTGTTTAAATGAACTATAATATTAGTGTCATTGTACTTATAACGCAATGATGCTGTGTGCTTTTAGGTTATCACCAATAAAGTATTAGTAGAGGTTCATTTAAATAAACCATTATATATTAGCGTCATTGGACTTATATCGCAATGATGCTGTGTGCTCTCAGGTTATCACCAATGAAGTATTGGTTCCTCTTTTCTTGAACATGGTATTTGAATTACAAAATGGGAAGGATGAAAATGTTATGAGTGCGTGTTTAGAGGCTCTTGAATCTATATCTGGTAACATGGAAAGGAAGTCTTACTATGCATTTCTTATGAGATGCTTTTGAGAGATGACTCTGAAATCAGTCGAGCAGGTCTTAATGCGGCTAATATACTCTGTTCTGGACCACTTCCATTTTGTGGATGCCCATTCTGGTGAAGAAGCCAATGATTGTGTAATGGAGGCATCCAAGGCTGGTACCAAGGGACTGACTTCTACAACTATCTTGAGCAGATGTTCTAGTTCAGGTGAAGTTTGTGAGATACAAGAATGTCTCCAGAAAAACGTGCTCCCGAAGATACAAAAATTGTTGACGTGTGATTATGATAATGTCAATGTCCACATCAGTCTTGTAGCACTTAAACTACTAAAGTTGCTTCCTGGTGATGTCATGGAGTTATAGCTTCCAAGTATCATCCATCAGTTATCAACTTCCTCAAGAATCGTTTGGAAAGTATTTGTGACAAAGCTAGGGCTGTTTTGGTTGCTTGTTTGAAGGAGCTAGGGTTTGAGTACTTGCAGTTCATTGTCAAAGTCTTGAGTGCCACCTTGAAGCGAGGATATGAGTTGCATGTATTGGGGTATACTCTAGATTTCATTTTGTCGAAGTTTTTTGTGAATCCCATTGGAGGGAAGTTGGACTATTGGCTGGAAGAGCTTCTTTCCGTGGTGGAGACTGACATTCTTGGTGATGTTTTAGAAGAAAAAGAGGTGGAAAAGATTGCTTTGAAAATGAAAGAGACTAGAAAGCTCAAGTCTTTTGAAACCCTCATATTATATGCCCAAAATACCACGTTCAAAACATATGTGGCGAAGCTGCTTTTACATGTTACCACTCATCTGCAGAAGCATTTGACCGTGAAAGTGAAATCCAAATTGGAATCTATGTTAAACAACATAGCTGCTGGTATTGAGTGCAATCCATCAGTAGATCATTCTGACCTCTTTGTCTTTTTGTATACCCTCATTGAAGATGGCGTTGCTTATGAAACTGGCAGAAATAAAAGTTTCTCTGTTCTAAATACAAGTATGCAATCTGGAAATGAGGCCATCAACAAAATAATTACATCGGGCAGGTTAGTTGACTCCTCACAATCCTCGCATCTTGTAAGAGTATTTGCTCTTGGATTGCTGCACAATCGCATGAAGAATCCAAAACTTCACAAAAAGGATGAACAACAATTGGAAATGTGGGATCCTTTTGTTAGATTGCTCACCGAGTGCTTGACCTCCAAGTATGATGATATCATATCTGACGCGCTCAGGAGCCTTGCTCCACTTGTGGGGCTCCTTTTACCAGCCCTTAAATCTCAAGCTAACAAGATAAGGACCTTTCTATTGGTCATAGCTCATGGCTCAATTAAATGTAGCCCTATGATGCAATCATGTCTAAGGTTGCTAGCAGTGCTTTTGCATAACACTCAAATTACTCTTTCCGAAGATCAATGGCATGTGTTTATCCAATGTCCTCTATTTATTGATCTTGAAAGTAATCCCCCATCTGTTGCTCTTTCACTTTTAAAGGCGTAATGCTCGAGCTCGTATTCCATGAGATATAGACAATCTTGTCTCTTGGGCTGCAATACTGATGGTAACAACGAACAAGTGAAGTAGAATCAATTCGCAAGACATGCATTAAAATACTGATGCAATCCTTATGCAAATATTTTCTTGGCAAGAAACATTTTCTGGAACATCTTGGTTTTGTGCTTTCAAATATGAGGCAAGGATGTAATTGTTACTATGTAAATAACATTTATGTCTTTGTAGTTTAATTTCTCTTACAATGAGGTATGCACACTATGCAGGAAGAGAAACTGTGCTTGAAATGCTTCATGCATTTGTAATCAAGTTCCCAAAACACATTCTAGATGAGCATTTGAATACCATATTTATGCATTTGGTGCTTTGTTTGGCTAATGATAATGACAACTTCCGTTCCATGACCGGTGCCGCTGTAAAGCTTCTGATTGGTCATGTTAGTAAGAATTTAATTCCTTCGATCCTTGAGTTTAGTCTCTCTTGGTACTCAGGTGGAGTGCAGCTGGTGCGGAGCGCTGCAGCCCAGGTAAAGCAATTTACAAACTATATAATGTGACAAGCATTTTTTGTCTTTGAAATTTCTGGAAAAAAATGAACCAAATCTTCCTTTAATTTGGATGCTTAAGTTTTGAGGTGCCGATCTCAACCAAAACCTAGTTACCCAACCATATCGACACTTATAACCCGCCCAACTTGCCTGTATTTTTTATTTGGTTCAGTTGGGTTTGACAAACCGATATATGAATTATAAATATAATTTCTAAATGGGTTTTGGTAATGGTTTGGGGCCATTGGGCACACATGGTGTACTCCTTTTGTGAATTAGTTTCTGCTCGGTTTTATATGCATTATTTGTTTGCGACAAGCGTAGGAAGTTGGGCTTATTATTTACATTTTTTTTAATGTGGAACATGGGGATTGTTTGGCCTATGGTTTTAATACCAAAAATGTGGTCTGAGTTGGTTGGCTTAAGTTATTGAAAAAGATTTATTTTCGTCTTTTATGAACTTGTTATAGTTTTGAGTTGACTTTTGGTTATTAGATCATTTTGACTACAGAAATGCAAAAAGTAAAATTTTGACTGAAAGCTAAAAAGAGTTTGTTAGAGATAAAAATAAGCCAAAACAGCAGTCGTTAATCTTATTTATGCCTGAATTAAACCCTTTTCAAGTCTGGTCCATATATTTCTACTTTTTAGATTCCTCTCTCATGACGAACCCATTAATCCATAAAATGTTAACAAGATGTCAAAAAAGTTGTACCAATGATAGAAAATTGTCCAAAAAACTTCAAAAAGTGAATTAGTAGCAGCTAGAAAACGGGCTTTAGTAAATCAACCCTTTTGTAATTTTAGTTTGAATTGGCTTTTGAATTATTATTAGTTTTTGCTGAGTATATTAGCTGTTGAGGAATAGTTAAGAATTTGAAATTGAGAGAGAGACCTGTATTTGACCTTCTCACATTCAACCCGTGACTCATTTCAAGTTTTTAACTCGCTAAAATCCACCCATTTGATACCTCTACCTAAATTTATTGTACAATGAAGAAGTGCACCTGATGCATGTTGACTATGCTTTCTTTGTTTGAAGGGTTACTGTATAAGGCTTTTATTTGTTTTGTGGCTTTAAAACTCTGTTACGTATAGGTCCTGGGATTACTGGTCGAAGTAATGGGGGAAGATTTTAAGGAAGAATATATCAATCATGTGTTACAAGTAATGACAAGTATTTTCCAGTTGGCTGTTAATGTTTTGAAAAATAGGCAGTTGGGTCTCTCTGTTGAAGCTACAGATTGCTCTTGGACAGAGACATACTACTCATTAGTTTTGTTGGAGAAGATACTGCATCAATTTCATGGTTTGTGCCTACCAGGGCATCTTGAGGTATAAACCTTTTTATTACATCTGTATGGATGTGCATGGTTAATGTGTACGTCTATGTATTGTATGCTCAAATATTCACAACATGCGAAACATAGTTCTTCAAAGCCTGGTTGGGGGCGTCAGTGGTAGGGCTTGGGCTCTAATAGGAGGTGGTCTTGGTGGTGGAGCCGTATAGTTGATAGAGTTAGATTTGCCGTCAGCTAGTTGCAATGGGAAGGTTGAAGAGTTTTAGAACTCAATTGAGAATGATTCTTTGAGTGCCTGCTCTCATAAATATGTCGTGGTCTGCATGTTGGGGTGGCATCTTAGAAGGTTTAGTTGGTTGATTATGGTTGTGCAAATTTTCCATTGGCCATCACCTTATCATGAATCATGAATTATTGACAAATCAATTGCAGTACGATGCGCTGATTAATTATTTTTCTGAGAAAGAACCATTATATTAAAGAGAGGCATTAAGGGAATGCTCTGGTTAATTATGAAGCATATCCTCCGCAATCAAGTGAGCTTTCTTGTTATTCACAATTCTTCTTGTAGCATTAATTCCAAAATCAGTATATTTCTTCTGTCTTTTGAGTTGTTGGGGAGCCTTACCTTGATTTGCCAATTTGTCTCTTGTTCACAACTATCTGGTCTAAAATCTTAAATTGTTATGTAATGGATCTAACAGTATGTACATAACTATGTATATGGGTCTGACGGTATTCATTTATTTTTATATGATTATCAATTAACAGGATATGTGGGAAACAATTTGTGAGCTTCTGGTGCACCCGCATGTATGGTTGCGTGGTGTATTAAACCGCTTGGTGGCCTTTTACTTTGCTTCTGTGACTCAGGCCAACAGAGCAACCAAGAGAAGTCATTAGGAACATTTTTTCTTATGACACGAAGTAGGCTTTTTCTCATTACTGTTTCTCTCTGCTGCCAACTAAAGGCCCCCGCTAAATGACGATGCAGCCAGCACCCTAATTACATGAAACCTCACCTTCACGACTTGTGTTCTGCACTCTTTGTTTGTACCAAACGAATTGGTTGGTGGCGACAGTATCTGGTCAACCCTTGAACACCATGAGCACAGTCGTTTCATTGAAGCTTTCCAGTTGCTTGATTCATTAAAAGGAAGAAGTATGTTTGCATCCCTTACATTTGGTTACGAAAATCAAAGTGTGGAAGAAAATGGCGATCGTCACTCTTTGCTGGTCTATTACTTGCTCAAGAGAATGGGAAAGATGGCCCTTCAGATGGATGGTGTTCAGGTGGGCCTGTTCTCCTAAGTACTATTATGACTTTGGTGCCTAATTGAGTGCATTTGTGCGAATTTCTGATTTCTTTGCCTATCTATATGCAGATGAAAATCGTTTTCAACATTTTTGGGTTGATCTCACAAAAAATCATCAATCCCGGAAAGGTTTCTTCACAAATTGGTGACGTCCAAGGATACACATATCAACTGTTGTTACCGTTGTACAAAGTTTGTGAAGGATATGCTGGAAAAGTTATCCCAGGTGAGTTCTGATGCTCTTATGCACCTAGTCTGATTGGGTGGGTGGGTGGGTGGGTGTGTGAGATTTGGGGCCTCCCGGATTCTATTGATTCTCTCAAGCTCAGCCTCTAAAAAAGTAAGGCTTCTAGTCAAACTGATTTGAAGCCTTCCAATTCAGACACAACATTTCCGTTGTCACCCTCCTCCTGAACAAATTCTCTCTAATTTGAAGTACACCATTGATACATTTCCAGATAAAATGTTTAATCTTGTTTGGAGTAGGAAGTGCCCATACCTTGTTCCACACTTTTTTATCTGCTTCCCTCTTGCTCAATTGCTCACCTCCCCCTCCTGAGTTCCGCCATTGCCTTTTAAGCATGTGGGCAGTCTCATAGCCCGAGCCAACTGTATACATCCCTTGCGACGAATAGTGCCAAATCCAACGGTCCTCCACATCCGAACTCGAGAGAGGAATAGCATGAACCAAAGCTGCATCCTCTGAATCTATAAGATCACAAACTCTCAACCCTCTTCCTTGCGTGGCGTTAATAGGACAAAAACCATTGGGCCTTGGAATCCACGGATCTTGATCACCCCTTACCCTCCTCCCATTACCGATTCTCCACCTAATTCTTTCCACCAACAACCTCCTCCCGAATGCTTTGCCAAGTCCACGACGGATTCGAACCTAGCGATGCTTCCAAAAAGGAAGAGGACGGAAAATATTTCGCCTTAAGCACGCGCTGGAGCAGTGTGCCTTCATTAAGTAAAAGACGCCATCCCTGTTTAGCTTGCAAAGCCAAGTTGAAAACATGCCGGATCTCTAAAACCCAGCCCTCCCCCCTCCTTTTTCTCGCATAATCTATCCCATGACAACCAATGCATCTTTTTTTGGCCTCTCCTACAGCCCCACCACAGATTAGCCATGTGCTGCCTGTTCATCTCATCACAAATACTCTCTGGCCGACAACTTTACACAAGACATAACATGCCTGGAAGGAGACAACGCGCGCAATAGACTTGAGCATAACCTTTCTCCCGGCTTGGTTCAATAAACTTTCTGACCAGCCTTCAATTCTCGATATCAACGCCTCTGTTACATACCTCATCGTTTTAGGGTGAGTTTACGCTATGCTTTTTGGCTGACAATTCTTTGAGGTGTATCGGGTTAGACGGTCGCTTTGAGGCATGTGGCAGGGGCACAAACACAACATAGGTGCACAAGCACGGACACCAAGTGTTATTTTAATTTATATATAGATATATAGATTAAGTAATGATTGTGTGTGGCCCGTGATCCTCAATCTTCTCCTCCGTTGGTGGCTTGATGGTTGGGTCTTCTCCTAGCCTGCACAGTAAGCGCACGACTAAAGACCAGGCAGGGGGTTGTCCCGGCAAGGCCCTCCGGCGTGAGGATAAGTAATGTGCAGAGCAAGTAGGCAGAAGATTATGAGAGTGAGTATGTAGTAGCATCTACCTCTCTAGGGTTTCCACTGCTAGGTATTTATAGAGCTCTTTCATATGTTCTCCAAGCACCAGCACGTGCCTTGCGCGGGTCAGGCAGTGTCATCATGACGTCACCAAATAGATCTGGTAACCGTTTTTAGGGCTGAGCTGGCACACCCATGTGCGCCCATGATCATCTTCTGTTATAACCGCTTTTACACGTGGAAAGACATGCAAATCAGCAGCTAGCCGTGGTCGGCAGTGGCCTTGCTTTGCGGGTGGCCGAACACGCCTTTGCCTATCGGGCACATGATTGACAGGAGAGGACAGTCACAAGTGACCCGCCGTGGAAGGTGGCCGAGAACGAGCTGACCTGCCAACGAGTCCGTGGCAAAAGAAATGGTCGACGTAGAACAGGGACGAGAGCCGTGCTCAAGGTTCGAGCTCGGCACGGCATGGGCTCGGTCGTTACATAGCGAACTCATGTTCGGCCTGCTACAATAGTCCCTCAATCTCGGTCGTCGCCAAGTGCACGGTTGGGATTGATGTTAACTTTGGCCGAGCATGGAACTCGGTTACTGGACTGAATTGAGCCGAGCCTAAAACCCTTTTCAACAAAACGGCCATGGACGGGGACCAATGGGGATACGCCAGGTGTCAATTTCTTGTTGGGTACGGCTGGCAGGGAGACGGTGGGCACGCGTGGAGCTCTGCCAACCCGTCTCATCAGGCCACGCGTCAGATGTTTATTGGTTGCAGGTTCGGCGGTACAGTGACATGGGCGGGAAACTCGAATCCCAAACCCTACGTCTATATAAAGAGCTGGGGTTAGAGAGAGAAGCCACCGTTGCTTTCTCTCTGTAAACCTCCATTGCCAGAGCTTTGTTCCTTGTTCGTTCATCTCCCAGTCTTGATTCTCAGTGGTTTCTTCACCAAATCTTGCTGAAATTTCCAGGTATGCGTTCGATTTTCATCCCTCTCATAGTTTGTGCAATTTTTTTCATGCTTTCCTTTCTATTTTCTTGGGTTTTGGGAGTTTTCTGTCCTGAGTGAACAGTACGAGGTCTGAAGATGAACGACTGTTCATCTTCATCTTCAATCTGTTCTTCCGAGCATAAGTCTGTAACAACGCCCGTGCTTGGCCTTTGTTGGGATTTGCCGAGCCCAGCCTCGGGCGCGGGCAGGCCAAGCCCCATTTCGTGTCTTAGTATTTCCCGAGCTTGAATCTTGAAGAGACAAATAGGGTGGGCCAATAGGGTAGCCGAGCATAGAGATCCCTTGCTTTATTTGCCGATGACGAGGTTTCTCATTGTTTTCTTCTTGTTTTTGTTAGGTCTGGCTCACCTAACCATTGTCATCTCTTCCGACTCTGAAAGCTCAAGGGGAGATTCTGGAGATTCGTTTTTCCGTGAGTGGTTGGAAAAACACAGATGCCGACACCAAATATCGTCCATTGCCTCAAATATGTCTTCCGACTCCTGTGACTCAAATGCTGAACGTGTCTTTGAATACGGTGCCGACGAGTTTGTAACCGATCCTGAAATATCGTTCACACCATCGACCCATTCTGATGCCGAGCCTCAACTGGGACCAGAGGCCGAGTCCAGATTCATCCCACAGGCCGACGCCCCAACCCCTATCCTTTCAGGGCACAGTGAATCCCAATCTGAGGGTAGAGGGGTAGACGATCTTTATGAGAGGGGCCAAGTTTGCCCTCATGCCCATTTCTTCACCGGAAATGCTAGGGAGTACCAAGATTTTTGCCAAGAATACAGCATCCCCAACGACGTAATACTTAACCAAGTGGCGAGCAACAGAATCAAGGATACGAGGGGGGACCATCCCGAGCATATCACTGTCCCATTGATGGCGATATGTGAGGCTGGTTTGAGGTTCCCTCTCCATCCCTTCTTGAGGGAACTTCTTGCTCGGTTCAGCATCGTCCCACATTATTTTGCCATCAACAGCTACCGAATAGTAATGTCGGTAATTAAGCTGAAGGAGCTTCACAACCTCGAGTTCACCGTAGCCGACCTTTTCCATACTTACATTATGTCTAGGCACGGCCAAACCGAGCGTCGGTACTTGTCCACACGTGACAAGAAGCAACTATTAGTAGACGGTTTGCCCGACACTGACAAATGGGCAAATTTTTATGTTGAAGTGAGGGGCAATTTTGAGTTCGGCGACCACACCGAACGTAAGTATATAGTTCCGAAAACGAAAGATTTTCGAGGTAATCACGTTTCTTCTACTTTGCCGACGTTAACTTTTTCCAATGCATGTGATTTTCCTAACAGTTGAATGCTTTTGCAGATCACCGAGCTATAACAAAGACTCAGCAATCTTTGTTTGTTGAGGCGCACGTCGACATACTCCTGTCTCTGGCTTGTAGGGACGCGCCGACGCTTCTTGGCTACGAGCCGTCTTACAAGGGAAAGCTAAGGAGGAGGGGAAGGGAGGCGGCACCGAGCACAGAAGGTCAGAGCCGAGGAAAGAAGGCGAGGCCGACAGGAGGTAGTAAGCAGCCGAGGGTAAAGCTGCCGACGTTTAGGAAACCAGCAGAGTTTTGGTTCGGAGAGGATCAACAAGCCAAACACCTAGGAATTATCGTTCCATTAAAAACTCTCGTGCCCGTTCTTACCAGTGACATGGGCCGACGGAACGTTGTCCGTGTTAATATAAGAGATGGCAAAGCGGTTCGACAGGAATCTGGAATTGCCGAGCCTACTGAGAAAAGGCAAAAAGTCACCCATGACTTCTTCCCGACCAAGCCGCTGAGTTCCAATCCGAGCGAGAGGGAGAAGACAGAGTCGTCAGCGACTGGTGGCTCAAAGACAGCCGAATGGCCTCTAGGTTCAACTGGCCCCGTCGTTGCTCAGGAGTTCACTCCGTCATATGCCTTGGCCGAGGGCAAAGTCGTGACGGTGGAGGATTCTGTTAAAGCTGAACCTGGGTTGGCCACTGCCATTCTCCAAGGTCTGGCATTGCCGAAGGATATGCAGAAAATCCCTCAAGGTCTCCAGCCAAGTTTGGTTCATGCTGGTGCTTATCTTGTCCAGGTATTATCCGACCTTGGTAATTTTACTTCGCTTTTTATCCTCGAGTATTTTTATGCTGACGCTTTTTGTTTACCAGGCTGGATAGGCCTTGCTGTGCTCATCAAAGGATGCCGAGCTTGTGCTAGCCGAGCGCGCTCGTTTTCATGAAGATTTGAAGGTTGAGCGGGAGAAGGTGATGAGCTATAAGGGAAGCTTGAAGACGGTGAAAACTCAGGTTGCCGAGCTCGAGAAAGAAAGAGATGAGATGGAGGAGAGGATGAAGAATGCCGAGCGTGAGGTGGCGAAGGTGCTTAGGAGAGAGAAGAAGATGAAAGAGGTAGATGGGGCGGCATATCAAGCTGGTTTTGACCGAGTTGGAGCCGAGTACATGCGGGAGGCTCGGTCAATGGTAAATGATGCCATCCGGATGAGGATGCCCATTGCCTACCGAACAGGGTACAAGGACGGCGTGAAGGCCGCTTGTGGAGTTATGCAACTGGAGGCTGATACGAATTTGATGAAATCAATTCCTGCCCCTGTAGCTCCCGAGCTTGTCTTGCTTTATACCGAGGAGGAGTGTGCACCCCTCCCTCCCGAGGAGTTTCCTGACAGTGACGATGAGGTCGAAGAGGTTTCTGGTGACGGTGGTGAGGTGGGGGCCACTAGGCAAGCTGCAGTTGGTGAAAAAATTGTTGATGAAGTTGCTGAAAAGGTGGTTGGAGGTGCCGAGCAGGAGCCATTAAATGTTGATAAGGATGTTCTTGCCGAAGGTGGTGCTTGTAGTGGTGGTGCTGCCGCCGTCGATGTAGACGCAGCTGGGACTGGAGTGCATACCGAAGGGGCTGCTGGGGCCGAGGCTGAAATCTTTCTACTTGTTAATTTTTGTTTTCCTTCAATTTGGACTTTTGTTGGACTGGACGGATCCGAGTTTGGATTTTGCCGTGCCAGGTGTAATGAAGGCTGGAACTTTCCACCGAGCTTGAATACTTGATCTTTTGAATGAATTGACTTCTTTTTGCAATGCTTTCTTGAATTTGCCGTACTTGATTGATTTGAAATTTGTTTGAGATCATGGTTATCCGTAGCCCCTTCTATGTTTTTGGGTCGGCTGAGTTATGCTGACATATAGCAAAGTAGATATTGCTTCACCATTTGGTGTTAGCCGAGCTTGAATCAATGCATAATGATGATTGAGCCGAGCCTGGGCCACGTTAGATGTGTGTTGATGTGAAAGTTTGCCGAGCCTTGGCTAATGGAGTAGTAGTTATCCTGTAGCCCCCACTTTGGTTTGGGTTCGGCCTTATGGTACGAATTCTTGTCCAATTGTTTAAGTTACTAGCTGTAGGTATGGCCGAGCTTGAACCAAAGTAGAGTAATAAAATAAAGAGAGTTTGCCGAGCGTGTGTTGGTCTCGGCCAGGTTCGCCAAAGTTGTGGAGGCACTCAACCGAAGTTTGGGGCTCGGTAAATTTGTCAGCCCGTAGTCTAAGTATGGTGTTTTAATGTTTGTGGGTGGTTTGCTCACCAAAGCGTGAGTTTAACCGGGCTATAGCCGACCATAGTGTCTTGCTAAGCCAAATTCCAGCCATACTGTGTGTTTTTGGGCTCGGTGGACCTGATGTCCGTGTTTGCTTCTTTTGGGCGGCAATAGTGGCCGAAGCAGAGGCATAGGAGCCGTTTGTGGGTGTGACCAAGGTCAACGTTTGTGGTTGGCCAAGGAAGCCGAGGTAAAAATATAAATTAAATGTAAAGAAGTTTGGAAATGTAAATGACGAATGCCAGAAAATTTCTTTGATTTCACGAACATGAAGTACAGTTTGAAATGAAAAGACTTGGGCCGAAGCGAAAGAAAAATTGGATAATGAGTGGCTGAACATGAGGCACACTGTTGGAATTCCGGCTACATGTATGCCTTCTTGAGGTTCTGTGCATTCCATGGGTTAGTTAGAACTTTCCCGTTCATGTCTTCCAGCACGTAGGCACCTTCACCAGCGATCTTGACAATACGAAAGGGACCCTCCCAGTTGGGTTTGAACTTCTGCTTTTTGCTAGCTTGCACCACCTTTCGCCATACCAAGTCATCTGGTTTGAAGGTCCTTGTTCGAACACTTCGGTTGTAGCCTCTTGCTACTTGTTGTTGGTATTCGGCGAGCTTTAGCTGAACGTCGTCGCGTTTTTCTTCTGCCAAAATCAATTCTTGTTCCACGGCTTCTGCATTAGTCTTTGGATCGAAATTCTCAGTCCTCAGTGTGGGGAACTTGGACTCCAGTGGGATGACTGCCTCCATGCCAAATGCCATTGAAAAGGGAGTTTGGCCAGTTGAGCGCCGGGGTGTAGAACGGTAAGCCCAAAGAACACGGGGTAGTTCCTCAGCCCATTTTCCTCTCTTGGAGTTCAATCGTCGTTTGATCCCGGCGCAGACGGTCTTGTTTGTAGCCTCGGCTTGTCCATTCCTTTGGGGGTATGCTGGTGTAGAGTTGAAGAAGTGTATCCCGAATTCCTCACAGAGGCTGGTCAGGTCTTTACCGACAAATTGGCTTCCATTGTCTAATACGATGGCGTACGGAACTCCAAATTTGGTAACAATGTTTCGCCAGACAAATCTGCGAACGTCAGCTTCTATGATTGTCGCAAGAGGCTCGGCCTCTACCCACTTGGAAAAGTAGTCTGTTGCGGTGATCAAGAACTTGAATCCTCATGGAGCTGTTGGTAGTTTTCCGACAATGTCGAGCCCCATTGTGCAAAGGGCCAAGGGCTGGTAATAGGGGAGAGGTTCTGGGCAGGTTGCTTTGGAATGGGTGAAAACAGCTGGCAAGGTCGGCATTTGCGGACAACTTCTTCGCAGTCTTTCTTCATGTTCTTCCAGAAGTAGCCTTGGCTCATGGCACGTTGACAGAGGGAGCGGCCGCCAGAGTGGCAGCCGCAGCTGCCTGAATGAAGTTCTGTCAGGATTTTGGGCACTTGGGTGGGGTGGACAACGAAGAGATACGGTCCGGAGATGGATTTCCTGTATAAGTGGCCGCTTTCAGAAAGCCAGTAGTAAGCGGCCTTGTTCCTCACGCGGTAAGCCTCCTTCTTGTCTGTGGGCAGGGTGTCGTGCTTTAGGAACGCAACGATCTCATCCATCCAGCTGGGACCGAGTTCAACATTGAGTACCTCTGGAGTGGGCTCAAAAGACAGGCAGCCAATGCTGCCGAAGTTGATAGTTCGGAATCCTGAGGCTTTAGAAGCTGAGGCAAGGCCAGCGAGTGCGTCGGCATGCGCGTTGTGTTCGCGGTTGATCTGCTCAATTTTGAAATTGGAGAAGTTGGTGATTAGTTCGGCTACGGTTGCCTGGTATTTTGTCATCCGCGGATCCCGAGCCTCATAGTCCCCAAGTACTTGGTTAACTATGAGTTGGGAGTCACAGAAAACGACAAGGTTGGAGATTTCCATGGCAACGGCGGAGCGTAAGCCAGCTAGGAGCGCTTCATATTCGGCTTCGTTGTTGGTGGCGGGGAAGTCGATGCTGATAGCACTTTCGTGTAGTGTTCCACAGGGGGAGACTAGGACGACCCCGGCCCCTGCTCCGTTGCTGTTTGACGCTCCGTCGACATGCAAACGACATATAACCCCTTGGAAAAGGTGCCAAGGTGCTGGTGACAAGTGATGCTCGGTGACGGTTTGTGTTAGGATGGGTATGTTGAGGAGTTCAGTGTCTGCTGGAGTAAGCTCAGCAATGAAATCTGCAAGAACCTGTCCTTTGATTGCCGTTCGTGGTTCGAAACGGATATCAAAGTTTGCTAGCTCAACTGCCCACTTGGAGACCCTGTTAGACAGATCTGCCTTTCGAAAGAGAGCTTTGATGGGGTGCTCTGTTAAGACGACGATAGAGTGTGATTGGAAGTATGGCAGGAGTTTCCTAGCCGTTGAGACAAAAGCAAGGGCTAACTTTTCAAGCGGTAGGTAACGAGTTTGAGCTGGGAGGAGAGTCTTGCTTGTGAAATAGATGGGCTTGTCATCGGCGCCTTCCCGTCGTACAAGTGCAGAACTGGTTGCGTGGGCGGACACGGCGGGATAGAGATACAGAGTTTCGAACTCTTTAGGTTTTACCAACAGCGGGGCCGATTTTAAGTAGTCTTTTAGTTCGGCAAAGGCTGAGTCACAATCCGGGGTCCATTCAAAGCTGCGTCGGCTTTTGCCCTTCAAGGCGTGGAAGAATGCGTGGCATTTGTCTGAGGATTTGCTGATGAATCGGTTGAGAGCCGCTGCCATCCCAGTGAGCCTTTGAACTTCCTTGATCGTCCTGGGTGGGCACAAATCTTGAACAGCTTTGATTTTGTTGGGGTCGGCCTCGATACCTCTTCGAGTGACCAGATGTCCGAGAAATTTCCCAGCGCCTACCCCGAACGCGCACTTTTCAGGATTCAGCCGTAGCTTGTGTAGTTTGAGGATGTCAAAAACTTCGGCCAAGTCTCGCAGGTGGTTGGATTCCTTCTTGCTCTTGATGACCAGGTCATCAATGTAAGCCTCCACAGTGTGGCCGATTTGTTCTTCCAACATTTTGAATATTGCTCTGTTGAACGTTGCCCCCGAATTCTTGAGTCCAAAGGGCATAACGCGGTAGCAAAAGATGCCATATGGTGTGATGAAAGCAGTTTTCTCCATGTCGTCGGGGTCCATGGCAATTTGGTGGTAGCCACGGTAGGCATCCAGAAAGCTTAGCCGAGCATGGCCTGCTGTCGCGTCCACAAGTTGATCAATCTTCGGCAGTGGGAACCAATCCTTTGGACAAGCGTCGTTGAGATTGGTATAATCCACGCAAACTCGCCATTTGCCGTTTTTCTTTTTAACGACAACAGTGTTGGACAACCATGTTGGGTACTGCACTTCTTGAATTGCATTGGCTTCCAGTAGACGCTTGACTTCTTCGACGACGGCGTCGGCGTGTTCGGTTGCAGAACGCCGTGCCTTCTGGATGACAGGTTTAGCGTCCTTCTTGATGTTGAGGGAGTGACTGATAAATTTGGGGTCAACCCCCGGCATTTCGTTGGGGGTCCAAGCAAAGACTTCGATATTTTTCTTGAGGTATTGGAACATTTCTTCGCGGTCAGCCTCGCTGATGGAAGAGCTGATGAGGAAGAATCGGGAGCCATCCTCGTTGACTGGCATTTGGACGAGGTCTTCCTCTGCTTTGTCTTCGGCTTTTTGGCCGACGTCGTCGATTTCTACCATGTCGGGGACTTCAACCCATTGTACTTGTTTGGCTTTGGAGGAGTTATGGATGGCAGAGACATAGCATTTTTTGGAGGCCACTTGGTCACCTCGCAAATCTTCCTGTTTTCCTGTGGCACCGATGAAGCGGACGACCTGGTGGTAGGTAGAAGCAATGGCTTGCATTCCGTGGAGCCAGGTTCAGCCAAGAATGGCGTTGTATGGGCTTGGTGTGTTGACGACGATGAATTCGACGGTCAGGGTTTTTGAGCCAACGACGACTGGGAGGAAGATTCGGCCAAACGGGTGCGCCGTTGAAGTCGATGAGGGGTACTTCGGTAGGTTGTAGGGCTGACTCAGGTAGATCCAATTTTTGGAAAAGGTCGTAGTACATGACCTCTGCTGAACTTCCTTGATCGACAAGAATGCGTTTGACATCATGTACTCCAATTTGGACAGTTACGACGAGGGCGTCGGAGTGTGGTGTTTGCACACGTTCAAGATCGCGCTCGGTAAAAGTAATCGTCCATTTGGGTAACTCATCTGTTCGTGGACGTTTGGATCCAGGTCCAACTGCGAGTACCTGCCTGGAAGTTGATGCGCGACTAAGGTCGGCCTGAAGAGTTGATTCGAGGTCCTTTGACACGGGGCCGTGGATAACGTGTATCAGTGGGCGCTGTTCGTTGGGGTTGGGATTTGTCTGCCGGGCGGGGGTTTTTGATCAGTCAATGTATTGATCGAGATGGCCTTGGGCTGCCAGATGTTCCAACAGCGCTTTGTACGGAGCACATGCCATTGTGTAGTGGCCGAGCTCATTGTGATACGAGCACGTTTTCCTCGGATTCTGATCAACTTGGCCGTTGTCTGTGCCGAGCTTGCCTGTCGGCCACTCGAACCACGGTTGCCTCATTATCTCTTTCAGAAAAGACCAAATTGGTTCTTTGAAGTGGGTGGTTTCGGCCACGTAGTCGTGCTCCTTTGGCTGGCGCTTTTTCCCTTCCTTGATGTTGTGTACCTGCTTCTTGGGCTACGAGTGTTGGGTGATTGCAGGCGGCAGCTGAGGTGCGGCCGAGTAAAGTGGTGTGGTTGTGCTCGGGATTCCTTGGGCCGCACGGTCCACATAAAATTCTTCGAGAGCACATAATCTCTCTACGACGCGCATTAATTCTCCCATGCCGTGTGGTGGGCGGATGGCGAGTTCGTCTAGGATCTTGCTGCCGGTTTCCAGACCGTTTTTGAAAGTGCGCGCAGCTCAATATTCATCGATTCCTGGAATTTCATTGAACAGCTGCTAGTAACGCTCGGCGTATTATCTGAGTGTTTCGGAAGGGAGTTTCCTCATCTGAGACAAGGACTCAGGCTCTTTAGCCGTTTTGTTGCTTGTGATGAAGCATGTGTTGAAGGCACGTTCAAGGTCGGCCAGGTTCCGTATGGATCCAGCGGGCAACTTGTTGAACCACTGGAGTCCTAGGGAGCCGAGGCTGGACGGGAACGCCTTACATTTTACTTCATCCTTTAGTGTGCAGAGCTCAATGGTCTGCCGAAAGTGGATTAGGTGAGTGTAGGCCTCGCAGGTTGCTGGGTCGAACTTAGTGAATTTGGGCAGATGGAATGTTGATTCTGGTGCTGTGTTGATGACGTGGGAGGTGAAGGGAGAGACGCTGAGATCCTTTAGTTGTCTTTCAAATCCTGGGCGCGGCGGTTTGCCGTGCTCGTCAGTCTTTGTTCTCTTTGAAATCCTTTCCTGGTTTTCATTTTCTGACGCCTTCTCGGCGTACCTGCGCCGAAGCTTGTCTCGAAGGTCCGTCGTTGTTCGGCGTGGGCCGTCGATGGTTTTGTCCTTGTTACGGCGGGTTCTGTTGTCTTCGTTCGCACCCTCGGTGCGTACGGCTTTCCCGTTTCGCCGTGCATGGTGTTCTTCATCTAGATTCTCGGGCGGAATGTTCCCTAGACGTTCAGAGACATGGGGTCTGGTCTGTGCGGAATCTCGGCTATGGTGCGAGACAGTTGTGCGAGAGAACTCCGCGCGACCAGTTGAGTACGTACTTGTAAATGACTTGGTATCCCTCGTCCTGGTCCGCTCGTGATGGCTTCTAGAACGGTGTGTTCCAGATGCGGTAGGTTGCTTGTAAAGGATAATTCCTCTGGCGTTGCCCGGAGCCGGGGTGAAGCCTAGGCGGTCTTTCATGGACCCGCATTGGCCTCCCTCGTCCTGACGTCTTTGCGGTGGTGGTGGAGGTGGTGTTCGCCTTTTTCTACCCCCTCCTCCACCAGATCTGGACGCGGCGGGGGTGGTGTCTTGCTGCATGTGCTGTTTCATTTGGGCGACCTTTGCCCTTAATGCGGCCAACTCGTTATCGCGTTCGTCGTCGCGACGTTGTAGCAAACGGATGTAGGCCGTCGTTACGTCGTTCGCGACTGGTGAGAGACCGGGTCTTGGTGCGAGGGAGATGGACATGTGCCTCTCATGGGGTGTTGTGGGGATGACATTTCTGCTAGTGTCTTTGGTCCTTGAGATGGCCACATCGGTCTGATCTCCGCCCATGGTGAGCGGTTTGGTCGTTGTTTTACGGAGGAGTAGGGTGTTTGGAGGACGTGAGAGCCATTTGAATCAGAAGCGATTCACGTCGGGTTCACCAATTGTGTGGCCCGTGATCCTCAATCTTCTCCTCCGTTGGTGGCTTGATGGTTGGGTCTTCTCCTAGCCTGCACAGTAAGCGCACGACTAAAGGCCGGGGGTTGTCCCGGCAAGGCCCTCCGGCGTGAGGATAAGTAATGTGCAGAGCAAGTAGGCAGAAGATTATGAGAGTGAGTATGTAGTAGCATCTACCTCTCTCGGGTTTCCACTGCTAGGTATTTATAGAGCTCTTTCACTTGCTCTCCAAGCACCAGCACGTGCCTTGCGCGGGTTAGGCAGTGTCATCATGACGTCACCAAATAGATCCGGTAACCGTTTTTAGGGCTGAGCTGGCACACCCATGTGCGCCCATGATCATCTTCTGTTATAACCGCTTTTACACGTGGAAAGACATGCAAATCAGCGGCTAGCCGTGGTCGGCAGTGGCCTTGCTTTGCGGGTGGCCGAACACGCCTTTGCCGATCGGGCACATGATTGACAGGAGAGGACAGTCACAAGTGACCCGCCGTGGAAGGTGGCCGAGAACGAGCTGACCTGCCAACGAGTCCGTGGCAAAAGAAATGGTCGACGTAGAACAGGGACGAGAGCCGTGCTCAAGGTTCGAGCTCGGCACGGCACGGGCTCGGTCGTTACATAGCGAACTCATGTTCGGCCTGCTACAGATTGATTGATCACTTTTTTCGACATTGTATAGATTAGCTCATCGTTCAATTAATTAAATAAGTTGAACAAGTTTGAGAAGTCATTTTTCAGTTATTTATATCAGCAAAATTGTAAGTATTTGAGTCCTTTGTTTTACTTGTGGGAAAAAGTGGTCCCTTAGGCACACAACACAATACCAGAATGCGCATGACACGACACGATATTGGCATGTGCACACATGAGTAGAGGCATGCGTAAGTTACAACACAACATAGACATGCAGAGGATGGCACGGCAAAGAATGGCATGCACGACGCGACACGATTTGTAACTCGGTCGGGCTGGGCACTACACGAAGAAGACCAGGCACACTAATAGACCACCTATTTAAACCACTGTCATTCCGTAGGGGTAGGTTAGTGTGCAGAGGAACCATGGGTGTAGGTTAAAACCTAAGAAATAATAATGCCATCTTTTAATTTTAAACCTAAAAATTAAGACACCACTCCACTCACCACCATTGTCACTCTTATGCAATGTTTTATTAAATATATAGCAGTGCCGGATACGTAACGTTACTAGTTGTGATGTAACGATAGGAAGAGTATGATCAAGTGATCGATACGTAATAGGAATCGAGGTTGAGATTCTCAAGCTTTCTAAATCATTAGCAATATGTGCATTTGTACTATTTTAAACTTGAGCTTCATATTTTAATCAATGTTGTGACCTATTAAAAACATTTTTTTTGTCAACAGGAAAAAAGATATTTATTAATTTATTGCGAACGGTTACAAAGATTTTAACGTCAATGAAAGAAAATCTTTCAGTAATGGCTTATAGATGATAGATAGATATTTGTGTTATGATAGTGTCACACCGCTATACCATAGGGTATTAGTATTAGAGTAGCCAAAGACCATTTCATATTGGCTAATAAGAGACGGCAATTACTCGATCGGTTATTAAATTGTCCGTGTGACTGGACACCCATCACAAATTCACGACCACTACAAACTCTTGATATGGATACGTCACGACCGTTACCGTTACGTGGCCTTTACCGTTATTTTAAAACCTTCGTTGGGAGGGTCTGGGAGTTGGGTTGGCCGCCGGCCACGGAGATGGCTGGATGGGAGGGCAGTAAGACCTGACGGGTTAGAGATGAGATATGGTTTAAGTAATACAATTGAGTTTTATTTTTGTATCATTGGAATAAATTTGTATACGTACTTTAGAAGCTTTTTTACTTTCGATTGTGATTCGAAGCGTAAGACCGTTGGAATTGGTGGTGTCACCTACTTTGTGTGTTCTTCAATCAGGATCCTCGTTCTTTAATATGGATTTTATTTTTTGAGTCAAAAAAGGGAAAAAAAATTCGACCGTTTCAACTGGGCTTTTGTTTTAACTTACTTCTATATGATTGTTGTTTGGTTAGGTGTCAACCTTGTTGAGATGCTTCTTTCGTTGTGATGCCATTTTTACTTATTTTCCTTTGTATCATCTCTTTTTCGTTCTTCCTTAAGTAATTAAAATACAAAAAAGGGTGAGCTCGCAAATCAGTATATACAACTTCATTCTTAGATAGGGGGTGATGTTAGTGACAAAAGGTGAGTTGGTTTTTACCACTGGGTGGAAGCCTAGTGATATATGCTTTATTTCCAATCCAAGTGGTTTGAGTCCAGGAGGCCACATGTTTGAGGCGTGCGGATCGAGGATGCGCTCGAGTCCTGCCCGGCCTCTTGCAAGGCAGTGATGCTATTGTTCTCACACAAGACATCTGCAAGTTTGGAGTCCCTATGAAAACCATGGGCTATTGTTTTCACACGAGACATCTGTGGGTTTGAAGTTGTTATAATCACATCCAGAAGAGATTGTTACAGCCGGTCATCCCTCCTCCAAGTCGGCCTTTTATAATTAGCAAAAAGAAAGGGTGAGGTTAAAAAAAAGTAATCGTACCCAGTTTGGAAATCGTGTTGTGGAAAGGTGATAATAAAGAGCTGTTGCTGAAGAAAAAGTGGTAAGCCGTCTTTCTTTTGGCAGTACATTACCCCCAATACTTGACTACCACTTTTACTTAATTATCATCAGAAGCCACCACTAATATGAGCCGAAGTGTTGGTCCGCTTGGGGGTGTTTATGCTCCGCACACATAATTGATCAGGTTTGATTTTTGGGGTGATTAGGTCGCAAGAAAATAATTCTTTGTTAAATTGAACTGGGCTAGAGATTAGTTGAGGTACGCGAAAGCTGGCTCAGACAGTAGACCCTTAACCATAGACGGTAGGGGTGCTTAAGAAAATCATCCGAATAGCAAAATCAGTTTGATCCGGACCGAATCGTCCTATTTGGTCTGGTTCTGCAATTCATTGATCAGGTTATGGTTCCAAAAAATAAGAACTATTAATTTTGGTTCAGTTATTGATTTTCAATAAAAGATTAGTGGTTAGAATCCAATCAGACCGTTTTGAACTAATATATACAAATAATATATTATATATAATTATAATTAGGAAAAATTTCAAAATGACACCTGAACTTTGCACTAAATGTCACAGAGATACCTGAACTTAAATTTATTTCAATTAAACACATGTACTAACAAAATCCCCAAATTTAAACACCTGAACTTAAGTTTATTTCAATTAAACACCTATACTAACAAAATCCCCAAATTTAGACCCCCGCCGTTATATTCTGTCTTAAAAATTGCTGACATGGTATCTCCAACCCGTTTAAGTTGCCTCATTGCACATATTTTTTTGCCCAAACCCAATTCTTCTTTATGCTCGGCATACTTCTAATGATGGGTTTCGCTTGGGTGCATCATCCCCTGTTGGAAACATGTGCAATGGGGCAACTTAAACGGGTTGGAGATGCCATATCAGCAATTTTTGGGACGGAGTATAACGGCGGGGGTCTAAATTTGGGGATTTTATTAGTATAGGTGTTTAATTGAAATAAACTTAAGTTCAGGTGTCTAAATTTGAGGATTTTGTTAGTACAGGTGTTTAATTGAAATAAATTTAAGTTCAAGTGTCTTTGTGACATTTCGTACAAAGTTCAGGTGCCATTTTGAAAATTTTCCTTTTTGGGGAATTTAGAAGCCGACCCTATTTTCTAGGTTCGGACTTCAATTAGTCCTGACAAAAATATTTCTTCTTTTTTTCGGTCCTTTTTTTTTTTTTTTACTTTCCACGTAATTTTACTAGTTTGTCCATTCTTCTTAACTTTTTGTGTATATGTCCACTTTTAGTAAATTTATATTTTTAGAATCAATTTCTGATCCATATTATTTCAGACAAAAATACCCTTGGCTATGTGGGCTATGAGAACTGCCAATTCTCATAATCAGTTCTATGAGAACTGCTCAATTCTCATAGAAAACTGGCTATGTGACCCATATTATTTCGGACAAAAATACCCTTGGCTATGTGGGCTATGAGAATTTTCAATTCTATGAGAACTGTTCAGTTTTCATAAAAAACTAGCTATGTAACCCATATTATTTTGGACAAAAATACCTTTTGGCTATGTGGACTATGAGAACTGTCAATTCTCATAGTCAGTTCTATGAGAACCACTCAATTGGCTATGTGAACTAATTTATGAGAGCTGGCTATGTGAACTGCCAATTCTCATAGTCAATTCTACGAGAACTGTCAGTTTTCATAATCAGTTCTATGAGAATTGGCTATGAGAAGTGACTGTTCTCATAGAGAACTAGCTTTGTGAACTGGTTATGGGAATTGAACTACATGAACTTGCTATGTGAACTAAAAAATACACAGTTCACATACTTACCACACACTAAACTACACAGTTCTCATAAAAAAAATAGTTCTCATAGAAAATACACGGTTCTAATAGATAGTTCTTATGAACAATACACAATTCTCATAAAAAATATGCAGTTCTTATAGAAAAATACACAGTTCTCATTGACAGTTTTCACATAAAATACACAGTTCTCATAGAAAAATACACAGTTCTCATATAAAAAAAAACAATTCTCATAGACAGTTTTCACATTAAATACACAGTTCTCATAGAAAAATGCACAGTTCTCATAAAAAATACACAGTTTTCATAAATAAATAAAAAACACATAATTCACTAAAAAGGAACCTTGCTTGCAATCCTCTTTTTCCTAATTGAGTGTGGAAATTGATGACTGAACCGACATAGACTTTTGTAGTCCTCTGTTCCTGCTTCTTTTCTCCACAAAAGAGAGAAAATGGAGTTTTAAGAGAGAAATTCCTTTTTACAAGAGAATCTGATGAAACTTCCTTGTACAAAGAGAGAAAATAATCGTCAGATGCTACAATGTGAATTTTCTGAGAATTTTGAGATTTCCATTCGACCTTTACGCCCAAGTAATCTATTATCACAAACCTGAAGCAGATAGCTGAATCGCACAAATAAGAGAGCTTAGAGATGAAGGAGGAGAATCTGGAAGTTGCGATCAACATCCAAAATCTTCATGTCGCCGCCGACGTCGGTTGTCATCAAGTTCAATTTTGTCGTCATCAAGTTCGATTACAACATCTGGAGCTATGTGAAAATCTGGATCTCAATGGGAGACAACCAGATTTTAATGGGAGACGACCACGATGAGAAGAAAGGTCGTGGAGATACCGATGGCGGCAAGAAACGGCGACAAGAACACCAATTCTCGTCGGACAGGAGACGGCAACGGCGGTGGTGGTCGGCGCTGCTCCATCGGTGGTTCGTGGTAGCTGTGTCGGTGTCGACGGCGCCGTCCTTGTCCATCAGATCGTCGTACTCCTCCGGCTTGAAGTCCACTGCTTCCACATCTCTGTTCGTCTCTCTCTCTCTCTCTCTCTCTCTCTCTCTCTCTCTCTCTCTCTCTCTACAAGGTGGGTTGAAAAGGAGCAGAATAGAGAGAATGTGAGGGTGAGGGGTGCAAAAGTCAGTATGCAATAGATCCGAGCCTTCCAGCTTCGGTAAAATATTTCAGGGTTGGGATCAAACCAAACCTAAAAAACGGGACCGGCCTCTAATTTTCTATTATGGATTTGATGTTGTAAGGTAATCTTTTCTTGCTAAAATTTACTTATTTTTTTAGAGAAGAAATCTCATTTGTTAGGAAAGTTTTTAATATACTACTCATAGTAGTATATTTATAGAAACCCAAACCATTAAGGATTCTTAAGAGTATTGAAGTGTAACCAATTTTATTTTTTTCTTACTCGAATACTTATTATTCTCAGATTGCACGATTTACTTTGTCCTACCAAACTCCTAATTTATATTCTTTCAAATATTTTCTTCCTTCCTTTCTATTCCAGCAGAATACCTTCTTATAATTCTTACTTTACCCTATCAAACCCCATGGTTGGATGCTAATTGGATAGAACCGGGACTGAACCAAAATCGAAACGGATTTGTAGTTTGGTTTTGGTTATGTTCCACACATATTGGTTAGGTTTTGGTTTCTAATTTTCTAAAATAGTTTGGAATGGTCCAGTTACAAGTTTTCTAGAAAATTAAACCAATTCGGACCGTGTGCACCCCTAATCGGCGGACTCGAAGCAAAGTCACTAATAGGGTTATAGGCATCTAAGTCGTTTATCTTAGTAATCAGCAGTTCGGATGTAAAACAAACTCTTCTTGGGAAGAATTGTTTTTTCAGTGGAAGAGTTTTTTTTAATCCAAACTATTGAAAACACTTTTGGAAGGTTGAAATTGTTTACTACAACCCTATAGACCTTGCACGTCCCAAATCTATTGTCAACTAAGCCCCTATTTTGCTAAAGTTTTTATTTTTAAGTACTTATCTTTCGAGGCAGATCATTCTCACACTTCATCACCTTTAACTCATAAAATTACTAAATTTCAAAATGAGTTCTTATTTTTAGTGGAACACACCTGAGAGAACAAGTGAAGAAGCTAGTGGAGGAGATGCATTGTCGATTTTTTCCGAGGAAAAGTTGGTGAGCTTGATCAGGTGTTCATCAGAATTGCCACGTGGGTGTGATGTTTGTTTTGGCAGTTGCTGTTTGTCTATGTTGCTTTGTTTGGGTTTTGTCCCTATATTTTGTTCCAACATCCCAGTTCCCAAGACTCATTGATTGGATGCGGGATGAATTTTAGAGGTATTATTTACGTAGATGGATAAGATAGTAAGGATATTATTTACGGAAAGGAATAAGCTTGGATTAAAGTTTTGGTTTGGATGAAGGATCAAAAAAAAAAAGGAATATAATAGAGCGATAAAGTTAATTTGTAGTTAAAATGGATGAAAATGGGGATAAGTTATCCCCACCTCAGAACTCATCCATATTCTATGGCACCTTAAGGCGGATTAACTCGGAAGGGGTATAAATAATCCGGGTGTATTTTGTGCCATCCAAACCAAGGCAAACGTGGGATTCTGTGCCTATCTGGGCAGATGAACTATGGTCCCTTGCTATGGCTGCATCTAATTGTGAATCTAAAAGTTAAAAAATTACGATCGAATTCTAAATTTTTTTGAATGTAGACAAAAATAAGTTAATAAATAATTTTTTTTAATCTTTTAGCTATGAAAAAATTACTTTTCGGTATCTTCTCGTTAAGTCGAACTAATAATTCACAAAAAATTGATGTGAAACTAGCAAATGTAAATTTTTTTTGAATAAAGACAAAAAAGTCAATTTGGTTATTTAGCCAAAAAGCCCCTAAGAGCATCCACATTAAGCTTTTTACATTTTGGATCAATTTACACCTTAAAAAGTTATTTTATTACTTTAGCTATCTATTTTTAAAATGACTATTGTATCAGCCTCTTTATATTAAAACTATCTCTTCTTTATTTTAAGAAAAGAGGCATGAAACAAACCCACCGAAAGAAATAACTTTAGAAGTGCAGGAAAAATATTAAAAAAGTGAGAGAGAGCTTTTGAAGTGCAAGAAAAATATTAAAAAAGTAAATAGCAAGTGATCAGTGCCACTTTGCTGTTAAAGAGTTACTGTAGCTTTTTATATTATTGAGTGCACCAAGCGAGGCTGGTGCAGGAGATTTTCCAAGTTTTTCCTCTCCACTTTAGCCTAAAGGGGTCTTTAAAGAGTTTGATACAGATGTTCTAAGGTCCCGGAAAGCATTGGGATGTACGCTATATACATACACAAATAAGTACAATGAATTTTGACTCAATTAATAATAGGATATTGATTTTGACACTTCAAAAATTACTGTCAGTGCTTCAAAAGTGGAGTGCCTAAATCAATTTCTAAAAATTTAGGATTTGATTTAGACACTCCACTTTTAGAGCGTTGACAGTAATTTTTGGAGCTCCAAAATCAAAATCCTTCGTAATACTCCTTTTATTCTATTTCTTAACGCTGTACTTACAATAAATACTACTATATAAGTAAATGAATCAAACTGACCCAAAACTATATAAAAAAATGTATAAGAAATAGGTTGCAAAATGTATGAAAACGTTGTACTATGTTATTTTATGGAGAGTGATTTTCGCATTCTTTTTTTTTAACCGCACTCTTTCTTTTGTCTTTTAGTTATGTAAAAATAAAATATTATTCTTAAATATGCCAAAAAGTGAGATCATTAAAGGACAATGTCGTAACTTCATATGAATCACGACAAAAAAAGAAATGTGGTTTTAAAAAAGAGTATGAAAATCGCTCTCCTATTTTATTTGACAATTATATGCTGATTTTGGCGCTCAACTATTTACGTAAAGTTAAATGTGCACTATTTTTTACGTGAAGTTACTGGTAATTTTATGTGCCTAATGCATGCGTACAAAAGTGAAGCGCGAAAATCAACAAACAATGATCACGAAATCAATTTTCTTATTTAATAAATAATGATAAGAGAGTGGAAGATTGTTATTTGCATCTTCTTAATAAAGGTTGGTGGGTGGCGGGTGCATGATCAGCATGGATTGTTACTTTTTTGTTGCTTTATTAAACTAGTCACTTTATTACGTGTATACGCATTTACAAAACCAAACAACAGCAACTCCCTTTTACTCTCTCTCTCTCTTTCTCTCTCTGTGAAAGGCTCAATCTGGCAGTCTCTTTCTAAAAATCTATAGCTTCCGGGCGAAGAAAGCACAGTAATACTCCAGTATTAAAATGGATCACGGTAAACCAGTGAAGGCAGCAGCGACGATGTCCTTCACAGACATGAAGAAAAGTCAGTCGGTATTGGACTTCGAAGAGCTCTTAACTCTCACTGAGGTTGATCAGAAAGTCGGCGACGAATTTCCCTCTCATAAACCACTCGATGATGTTTCCGTCCTCACCGCCGAAAGCTCCGCCGCTGCCAATCATACTACCTTTCCTTTCAGAAATCAGGTCTCTCTCTCCCCCCCCCCTCTCTCCCCATATATATGCGCATGTAATTTGGATCTGATTTATGTGCTACACACTAGACTATGATTGATAGTTCAATTTTAAACTTTTTTTTTGTTTGGGGGAATTTTTTCCTAAAATTGGGCATAACCAATTGAGGGGCTGGACATAATTTTCAATTCAACAGTAATTTGTAATGCTCTCTCTCTCTCCCACATGGAATGGGACATATACACATGTAGGAGGCCCACACCATGTAAGAGGGGGTCGCAAATAATCGATTGAAGATTTTTTCGAGCAGCAAAGGGTTCGGCCAGTGGTTAACTTCAGGGCTCACAATTAGTCGAGGTAGGGGTAAATCAGTGAAGGGTGTTACAAGGAGTAGTTGTTTGCCACGTCATGGTCGAATTTCAGGTTTTGGCTGTAGTCGGTGTTGGCGAGTGAATAGTGAGCACATGAAACACGATCAGTTACGATCGAAAGAAAAAGAACAAAAACAAAAGACACGATCAGTTCACGTGGCTCTATATGCCGTGGCTCGAGTCCAGGTGTTGTGTGACGAGAGGTGTGGGTAACATCAAAATTTACTTGTTAACTCAATCATGCTACCAATCAAAAGTCCCTTGTCGGCAGTCCTTTAGTCACTGTATAAAGGGACAGTACCCTTAAGTTGGCCGATTGTTGTTGGCTCATGCTGGGTTCACTTTCATGCTCGGAATCATGTATGTCGTGAGAGAAACTTATTCAAGGCGGAGCCCTCAGCGCAATCTCAGCTGTCCGTTTCGGTAATCAATGGTTGAGATGTATTTTTAAACAATTATTGGTAATAAACATTTCTTAACGTTAATAGTTTATCTTTAAATCTGGATCGTTTAAAACACTTTTGGACGGCCGAGATTGACCTCCAAAAATCATGTTAATTGGATATTGAGAACCTCAACCTCGTCAAAAATCATGTTAATTGGATAGTGATTAATCACCAATTGTAGTGAATTTATTCTCTATTAAAATGGGTTTGCTCTAGTGTGGCCAAACCCATTTTCAGAAACCTAAATGCACTCTGATTAGGTATTAATGAGTATCCGATTAAATTGATTCTTGGCATGGTTGATGTTCTCAAACGAGGTCTACGGCATGATCAATTCTGATCATGGAAGAACCCGACATGGGCCGATAATTGGCCAACTTCATGGTGTTGGGGCCATTGTTGTCTATTCCGTTCCGTACCGAACATAAAACGGTATACATAAGTAGGTGTTCTGTACTGCCCCAAATATTGCATGTACTTGTTGATACCGGGCGTACCAGGCTGTACCGGACGATACCAAGCTTGTATCAGAATCTCAGCTAGTATGAAAAAAATTGTGTATTTTTTTATTTTGTTAAAAAAATGCTTGAATTATGAGATAATTCAATAAAACTTGGAGTCTATAATATGTTAATCATCTTAATTTATTATTAGGACTAATTTTAAGGTATATCCAAGTGTTAGAATTTATTTTATACATCTACTTTGAGTTTTTTTTTTGTACATGTATTAAAACTACATAAAATATATGTGATTGTTAATCCGGAACGGCTCTGAGATATACACTGGTACCAGTACGTACCGTCTTAGTAGAGAAAACGGTACGCTTGCCGGTACAAGATTGATAACTTTGGTTGGGACTGCCAACTAGCCATTTCCATAAAAAAAATACTTTAAACACAAACTGTTTAGGTAGAAAAGTTTGACACAGTTCTTTCACAGAGAGTCCCGCATGGTTGGTCTATAACTTTCACTGTGAATTAAAGGGAAACGTTTTTTTTGTAATAACCGGATGTGCAGACTAGCTTGTGCTCATCTTGACTAATTCTGAAGCCTATGAAGTAACAACCTGACAAACCTCCAGTTATTGGCAGATCCAAGATTTCGGCACAAAAAGGGCACTTATTAGTCATGGTCCTTAAATTTTTTCCAAAATAAAGGCTAATGCCCAATGTTATTTTTCTGTCTTGGTTCATATGTTTTGAAGACAATTCGTTTTTCAAATCCTATAACTTTAAATTTTTACATGCAATGTACACATGAATTTGAAAACATCAAAAGAATGTAACAAACGAGCTTAACGATTAATTTAGAAATCATAAGCCATACCTTTCAAGAACATAATTAAAGATTCAATTTGAAAATTAAGCAAACGAAAGCTTAATTGTAAAATATGCATGACTAAAAATTTGTCTAATAAAATTACAAAAAAATAGAGAAGAGGTGATGTTTGAGAGAAATATGGTGAAGTAATAAGGGCTACCTCCATTTCTTTTTAAGCTTATCAAAGTTGATGGGTTAATAAGATCTGTCTGCTAGGTGTAATTATGTGTGGAGGTAATAAAAATTCTATGAATGCTTGGGGTCTAAGTGCAATAAGATAAAACCGACACGTGACCCCCCTATTTCGTCTTAAATACGCCCCCGGCTACCGTGGCCCCAATGTTTGAAATGTTTGGCTTTCATGGAATTTGAACTTGCGACCTCTTGGGGGCAAGCCCTTCAATTGTTTTCTCATATCCATTTGGTCAAACCCTTTGGGGCCTATTTGTTTGAGGGATAAGGAAGGGGTTAAGGGATGGAGTGAGAGAAGGAAGGTGGTGTTTGGTAGCAAGAGAAAGAAGGGAGAGAAGGGAGAGGAGGAGAACTTATCCTCTTGGACGGACCTTAGCTAATCCCACTTCCACCCTAGGATAAGCAATTCCAGGTGGGGAGAAAACCAAATTGCCCCTTAAACCTCTTTTGTACTCTCAATGTAATAATTTAATGAGGGTCACTATGTAATTTTTGAAGGTGATATTAGCAAATCAAACAGAGCATGTGACAAGGTAATATTAAAATTAAAGTTTTTGTGATCTGCTAATAAAATTAAAGTTGAGCAGTTATTGTAATTTTGGTGGCATGTGATGGTACCTGTGATGAAGTTAAGAATCCAGGGGTTGTGTTTGCGTTTTCATCATCCTTCTAACCTGCAAAAGATCATGTGAAAAGGTTTTATCTTTGTGTGAAGTATCAAGTATCATTTGGAGAAGATTCTTTGGACCACCTACCATTGTAGTGCTCAATTTATCGAGTCCCTTTTTGTTGAGAAAAGAAAGAGATACAAATTGACATAAACCACTTTATAAGAAATTTGTTCCCATCTTTGGATTAACGAAATTATTTGACTATAAGAATTAGTAAGATTCTTATTGCAAAATATATTTTGACATTCTAGGTTAAATTCTTGCTCAAACATTGCCATTACAAAATGTTGATGCTGGTAGCCTCCTAAGATTTGAAAGCATTTTGAATTAATGGGATGATTTCTTCTTGAACAAATGAAAATTTTATGGTTGGTGCTTGGTCTTTCCAAACATATTGAGAAAAATAGCTTAAGGTGCTCAATTAATGCCGTCCCCTTTTCTTCTCCTCCATCCCATCCTCCCCACTTGAGAATGGGAAGAGGATGAATGAAATAGTCAACAATGTCCAGTTAAGACCCCCCCTCTCTCTCAATCCTTGCCACAACTCCTCTTCTCCCTTCCCCTCCCCCCCGTGGGTTCCATACCCGTGTGCAGCGGCGGGAGGGGAAGGCCAATGTACTATTTCGACTCATTTTCTTTGCTTTTTTCTTTTTCTCTTCTGTCTCTCCAGATCAACGACTTGTCGTCTAATCTATGAGAGTTTTGTGTCTCGTTTTACAAGAGTTAGTTTCGTCTTTGGACGAATTTTGTCTACAGATCGGGTTCTCTCAATCAAAATTGCTTCACAACGATATATGTGCTTCAGCGTTCTATCACTGCACGATGTATTTGGCGGGACAACTCATGGCGGCTAGACAGATTTGTAGTTCTTGGAAGTTCATTGGTGCGTTCATCATTGGTTGGAGTGCATCTGATCGTCTGGGCATTTGGTGTCTTTTATCCTTAACTTTACACCTTTTCTTGTTTGAGACTCCTAATTAGATGTTAGACAGTTTAAAAGTGTCGCTGTTGCGTGAGGTCATGCCTGGGTTAGGATGAAAGATATCGATTGCCTTGTGATTTACTCGTTTTTATTTGTTAGACGATTAGTTTGGCTTTGTCCAAGTTCTTTGTAATGATCTACGTTTTGTAAGTGCTGTTGGGCATTTATCAAAATACAATCTTCTCACTTTTGACAAAAAAAATAAAAAACAATGTCCAGTTGAGACTTGATAGAGGAATCATATTCTTCTTATCCACGTATTAATGACAGGGTAACTGAATACATCAATAAGTGAGGACTGTCTACCTTAAAGTGATACATGTAATTTGTCAATGAATCGCTGTTGATTTATTTATGCTACATTTAATAACTTCTGTACTCGCTTGTAATATCAGGAGATAATGAACAATTTTCCAAGCTGCACTGGACTAACGGATACCCTTCTTTGGTCTCCAAATATCACTTCCAAGCAGTCCAGCATGTCAACACCTATTGATTCGCAGTCATCTATATGTGGTATGACAAAGCTTACATGGATATGTCCGCATTTGTGTCTTTGTGTGTTTGGGCACGCATGTGTAGGCATGAATTCACGCAAGTCCTGCTAGTAATCAATCAAGTGCTGCTTAGGCCTCGTGTTCTTTAATATTAAAGAAATGGGTTTACCATGTACTTTGTTGTCATGGACCTAATTCTCAGGTATCTCTATCAATAACTGTACATCCACTTTATATGTTTGTAATGAGATGGTTCCCATAAATGTAGAAAGATGAGAAAGTATGCATGCTAGTCATTCAAGTAGTCGATCTTATTGCAGCATACAACTCTGGCCTGACATATTTCTTTGATTAGTAAGAATGATAAAATTGCTGATACAGAAATAAGTATAACTGAGGTCACAGTTCATTTTCTTCTTTCAGGCACAGTCCTCTGGGGATTTGAGTAATTTTCATTTTAGTTGTTTAAATTTTCAATGAACTGTTATTGGTCAGTGAGTAGTCCTAATTCAGCTACAAAACCGAAAGGAAGATATAGTCAAGCAACAGGAACAACCAGTGGTTCCTCAGGCGAGCAATCAGATGACGACGATATGGAGACAGAAGCTGGTCAGTGTGAACAGAGCACTGACCCTCTCAACGTAAAACGCATGAAAAGGTAGATTACTGTCTAAGAATCATGGTTTGAACGTATGGTGAGGTCTTTGCTCAGCCTTAATGACTTTGTTCGTTGTTTCAGAATGGTTTCGAACAGGGAGTCTGCTAGACGCTCGAGAAGTAGAAAGCAAGCACATCTGGTAGAACTTGAGCAGCAGGTAAAAAAAAGAGAGGAGAAATTCTAGCTTTGTTGGGATAGCAATTGTGTTGAGTTAGACTACGCTTCGCCCTTCATTGGCCAGAAAGGCAGTGAATTTTGAGAAGGAATTTTGCAATCAGTTGTTGCATTTATTTTGTGGGCATCTCTGACCATGCTCCAAATCTCCATATTGAGGAGAGATTTTGTAATTTATCCCCTTTTTTCTTCAATTTTTTTTACTTTATGGGAGAATTTTGGAGGGACCCACGTCCTTTGTAGAGATTTGGTCTCTAAATTTACTTTTGGGTCTCCAAAGATGGATACCACACCTCCATACTGGAGACCCAATCTCTAGGATGATGAATCCCTCTAAGATTCCCCCATAAAGTACAAAAAGTTGAGAAATGAGGGAGTAAATTACAAAATCTTCCCGCAATATGAAGATTTGGAGCATGGCTGGAAATGCTCTGACAAACATACGTAATTTTCATGGTCCTCCATGCTCTTGCAACCCACACAAAGTGAGTAGAAATAGTTGGTCCTCCAGATTAAAAGGTCTATGCATTAGCTTCGATTTCCTAGTTTTTTTTTCCCTACATTTAGTTTATGCACACATGTAAAAATTTGAGTTTATTCAAGTTTATTTTGGGACATTGATTTATGGATTTTCTCGTAGGTTGATCAGCTGCGGGGAGAGAACGCAACATTGTTCAAGCAACTTACAGATGCTACCCAGCAATTTAAAGATTCTACCACCAATAATCGTGTGCTTAAATCAGATGTAGAAGCTTTGAGAGCTAAGGTATCGTAGTTTTTCTTCTCTTCCTCAATATGGGTTGACTATAAAATGGAGGGTCTTATTGGTAGCATGTAAAGCCTTAGTTAGGTTGCTGCAAACTCTAATGCCACATGGTTTTGATATTCATAAATGCCGAATTCCATAGGTAATCTTGGACATCCTATTGAGTAAGAAGATATGCTTATTTGCTTGCTCCTCCCATTTTAATTGTCCATTTGCGTTATTTCAGATATTTTCTTCTTATTTTCTTTTTGTCCTTGTCTCGACCTATTTTGGAAACTTTGATGACATTAAAATTAATCCAACCAACAACACAAATCCACTAACCAAGTTCCATGCTAAGCAATTTCAAATCAACAATCAAAGTAAATTTCTATAAAGCTAAACAACATGGACACCAAGATATACATTAAAACTACTTAGGGTCAACACACCCTAAGCATCAAAACAACGGCCTAATCTGCTCAATTTCCATAAATCAAAAGGCTTAACAAGAAGATTGCAAGTTAGGAATTACCAACTTTACCCCAAGTCATGCATGGCAACGAAGTATGGGAGCACATGGGTCTGGAAGGATAATGCCTTCTAGAAAAAGATTTCACTTTGAAACCAAGGTAACACGAAGCACTCCAAAGCCTTAGAAAATATTTTCACCTTTGATGCCTTAGAAGATGTTCTCCACCAAACAGAAAGGCAAACTAGGAGATTAATGCCGAAGATTTTAAAAACAAGCTATTCCCATGGAAAATCGAAATAATGAAATGCATGGAAAAAATTTAATCAAAATGCATATGAATGTGTTCCTTCTTCAAAAACCAAGCATTCTTCATGGCAATTAGCTTCTCAACAATTCTTGATTCACCGGGCAGGGGATGTAGACTAGACAAATACGAAACCCACTCCCGAACATAGATGAAAAAAGAACAACTACAGAATCCAATGGTTTGTCGGAATCCGGAAATCGCCAATACTGCTGACACCTATTAAAGGGAACAAGCTGTACGACAACCCAAAAAGTGACTAATAAAGTGGGACAGGGGAGTAGTTCATTTATGCCTTTTCTTTCAACATTTGTTCTTCTGGTTGTGGTGCTAAATTAATTTGGAGAGAAAATATTAATGCAAAAGTATGTCGGGCTAAAAATCCATTGGCTTCTTGAATGCTTAACTTTTATGGTGAGTGAAAGGTACTTTTTCTCTCATTGACGTTGAACTGCAATTCAGGTAAAACTGGCTGAAGATATGGTTGCAAGAGGCTCGTTAACATCTACTTTTAGTCATCTTCTACAAAATCATTTGAGCACTCCCCAGTCGTTTGGTAGTCATAATATGTGCAGGCTGGGTAATGTCTCACCGACAATCAATGTAGAGGGAGATGATGTCTCGTTTCCTGGAATGATGCAAAATTCAACTCTTGGAGTTCAAAATGCCGATGCATTTAGTGGCAGTGTCAATAACGGAGTTATCAATGATACTGTCAGCTGTGTGTCAGACAATTGGGCCTGGGATTCTCATTTACCTACCATGTCCAAATAGAGCTAATGTTCTGGAATTTCCTGATTTTTCTCTTAGACATTCTCCGTTTTCCTTTTCTTCTCTTTATTTTGCTGTTTTACCTTCTTTTTTTCCACTTCGGTATTGTGGTTTGCATGGGACACTGTTGTTTCCTTTGTATCTCGGATTCTATAAGCTAGTGTGCAAACTTGAAACTAAATATCCCACATTTGAACATTGTAGTTGTTGGAGTAACTTTGTTTTGAACAGAACACCAAAGTGGGTATTTACTACTCTCTTGAAGTTGCACAAAGGTGATTGCTTTAGAGGAGGTTTTGGTTCTCTTCGAAATCGTAGCTTGAGAATGGCTTCCCTATTGCTAATACCTGAGCATTATAGTTTGTAATACATGAGCATCATACTGGGTGTGTCCGTCAAATATAGTTTTAGCAGGGCATTGGCGGTTCAGTTTTAAATTTAAAGAAGTAAAGGAAGGCAATCTGGGAATCTTCGTTCTTTGCTTTTATTTGGAGCTTGTGGTTAACTAGACATCGTATTGTCTTTGGGTTCAAAGAGGTGATATGGCCTGAAGTGATTGAACTAGTGAAGGCTAGAGTGGCTTCGTGGGTTGTTGCAGCAAAAGAAATGACGGAGTATTCCATCCGGGACTTTATGCAAAGACATGAAGATGCAGAAGAAAATGAGAAGGATTTTGAGCTGAATTGAAGCTCTAGCAGATGGTGGATTATCCTCTTGCTGTGTTTTCTGTAAGGTCTATCGTGGTGTTGTTTTGCTATCCTGTTGGTATTTTGCCAACCTTCGGATTTTAGCTCAGCTTGTGATTGGGTGTGTCGTAATGTGCCAACCTAGTTTTCATATCCAAAAAACTAGGGACACCGGATCCTGTAATATGAATGAAAAATTGAAAGATTGGATCGAGCACCTACATTGAACTGATTTTTTTCAATGGCCCACTTGGTTTTGTTTTTTAAAATTATTGAATGGCTCAGATCATCCATGCAGCACCCAGAGTGGGCCCCAGTGACGGTCAGTGCATCGTCGGATTTTCCATGGTCGGTGTCCGTAGTAGCTCTCTTTCGATATACCTCTATCCATGAGGTTATTTTAGCTTTAATCCTTTTAACTCGTCATACTGTGTATTCTCGAGTTAATAAATCTTTCTTTTACTGATTCAAAAAAATCATAGTTTGAAAGATTACTTACAATTTGGTAGCCACAAGACACAGTATGGGGTCAGGTTAGGTAATACACAAAATTGTGGCCCTAACACTATGCAGGCTGGAGATTACTTACAATTTGGTAGCCACAAGACACAGTATGGGGTCAGGTCAGGTAATACACAAAATTGTGGCCCTAACACCTGCAGGCTAGGGGTTTGATCATTCTCTCTTTGATACCGTATCTTCTATGATGCTGGTGCCATTCAAAATAGGAGCTGGAGATGGCCTTGACAGAGAACTTTGAAAAAATGCAAGAAATAATACGCCAAACTCCATCACCTTTACTTCCTAACTGCGCTAGTTACCGTTCATCGTACCCTTTGCAATAAGGGTAACTGATGAAGATGTTTCCAGTCAACTAGAGTGGCTGAGCTAACTTCACTGTGGCCGAGATGACCTTAGGGATATTTGTAGAGCTAAAATCCCACAATTTGAGGTATGTGTGTGTTTATGACCAAACCTGCCTATCATTGATTAATTAGGACATACGCAACAGATATAGGACTTTGCTTATAGCTCCAAGCTGAACAGTGTGGAGAGTTTTTGGATCTAATTAAACCGTGGAAACTAACGCTGTTGGGACTTTTTTTCTCTCGGCGAAAGTTAGAGTTGTTAGAATTAGTTTGGAAACTAACAGTCTCTGTCTCACTTTGCTTTGATACAAAGGGGGTGTGACGGGTTCACTTTTGTAGTTTAGGAATGTCTTTAAAAATATTTTAAAGCACATTAGGTATAAGTGTAATTTCATTTATAAAATTGAAAAATTTATGGGGCAGCTCTACAAATACTTTAAAATTCCTCAACATCTTAGGGTACTAGACGGATGCTAAATACTAGAGGGGAAACACTACCTTTGTCCTTCTATATAAAAATTTATATGCACAGATCTATACATTTTGTGCTAGGAATCACCTGATGCACATGTCTTACCTCCAAAAAGCATAACGTGCCCTGTGGTCAGGGAACGCTGAGTGTACTTGTGATGTGAGCCTGCCACGACCGTGTCGTTTCTGAAAAGACGAATGCATCACAATCCTTTGGCCTTTGAGAAGAGCCATGAAAGTTGGTTCAAAGATGCCTTGCTCGTGAAGGACTTAATAATTTAGTGAATAACAATAATGAAACAAAAAACAACTAAAACCACTTGTATTAGCATGAATAAAGTGGAAGAGTACATGAAAAAGGAAAGAAAAAGAGTAAGGACTTGCTAATATTGGAATTAGAAGTCTTTCGTGAAAAGAAAATGAACAAAGGTTGCAAGAACTAGAAAAGAGAGTGCTGAGAAGCTATAAATATGACTAGAATTGAATGATGAGACGAGAGCCTTGGACATGCCTTGTTTTCCCCTATTATAACAGTAAAAGCCCCGAAAGTGCTTCTCATGTCCTCTACCATTACTGCTTCCACTTATTCAAAAAAGCTAAAAAAATGTACCACCATTGATATTGATGATAACTTGCCTCTTTGATGCCATGTGGCCCTTTGAAACGGTCAAAAAGTGAAAACTCCAATTTTTAAGGATCTTTCCCCACTTTCAAGCATGCACGAACTATTTCTGCTATAAACATGGTTCGCTTACGCTCTATGTAGCAATAACCTCCTAGTAACCACTATAGAGGAGGAATATTCCCTGAATATCTCCTGAAAAGCTGTCATCTGTTCCTGAAACTGGGCCCTGAAAATGCGACACATGTCCCATGTCTCCAACCCACTTCCTTTTATTTCTAGGAGCTCAGAATGGTTGTAGATGTTGATTGCAAACAAAAGTCCCCTGATGGTTGCTACCGGTGGCATAGTCAGAAATTTAGGTTAGTGGGGGCACCATTAAACATGGTCTTGGAATTTTCTATCTTTTATTTATTGTAAAAAACCATAATATAAAAAAATGAACGTAAAACATAAATTTGCTACAATATATATATATAGATAATGAGTTTTTATGAAAAACAAACATGTAAAAGATAACTTTTTTAGAAACTTGATGAAAATACTAGGGATGTGAATGTTATAAGAGGAAAAATGTGTATAATTTTTTATACAAATTGTCACGGCCTTTCTAATTTCAGATAAAATTAAAATTATTGAAAATTGCAGTGGTCCCACTATGGCTCCGCCACTGGTGGCCACGTGGCCCTTTGAATAGGTCAAAAACTACCAAAATTTATATTTTTCAGGGACTATTCTCTGATTCTACTCATCCCATTAACCATATTTAACTAAAACATGCTTCATTAAGTATCATGTGGCATTTAGGACGGATCCTCATGTATTTATCCTTTTTAATGCTTAAAATCAAGAGGAATGTAAGGAATATTCCCTGAGAATCTGTCTGTGAATGCAATCAGACCCTGGAAAACCTCACCTACCCTGAAATGTAGGAGTTTGTTGATGAATGATAGGATAAGGTAAATCTAGTGTACCCTTGTCATTTTGGAATTGGTTCATCAATCATTGATCTTTTGCTGTCACACCTAGGGCTGTTACTCGAAACCGGAAAATCGATCAAAACCGGAAAAATCGGACCGGACCGAATTTTTTAAACCGGTTGAATAATTTCGATCCGGTTCTGGTTTATAAAATTTTATAAACCGGAAAAATAATTTCGATCCGGTTTATGTGTTTTAAAAACCGGTTGAAACCGGACCGGTTATATATATGTATAATACACACACACACATACACACACACACACACACACACACACATATATATATATATATATATATATATATATATATATATATAAACATAGGGGAGGGGTTGAATTATGGATTTTTGGTTGATATTTTGTGGTGTATATTGGTCTAATAAATATATTTATTATATAAAAACTATTTTTATGGGCTTAATTATGTTTTTATGGGTTTTTTTTTTAATGTATTGGGCTCAAAATTGATCCTTTTTTGTTGGGCCCAAAAAAAAGGGTTGAATTATAGATTTTTGGTTGATATTTTTATGGGTTGAATTGTGAATTTTTTGATGTGTTGAGCTAAAAATATGGCCCATGAATGAAAACCGGTTAAACCGGATAAACCGGACCGAAACCGGTTGAGCCGGTCGAAACCGGACCGGTTTATCTCAACCGGTTCCGGTTTCTAAAAATCTCAAACCGGATAATCGGTTTCGACCAAAAATACACCCAAAACGGTCGAAACCGGACCGGTATCACCCCTAGTCACACCCTTGATTTTCAACATAAATAATTAAAGCTTTATAAAATAAGAAATGCGCATTTACTTGACATAATACCCGAAAGAGTTCATAGTTCCTATAAGTTCCACTTACTAGTCCAACTTCAAAGTTTCAAAGATTGCATCTGTGGCACTCCGGCCCAAATTTACTTAAGTACAAGTACGAATAAGTTTAGAGGTTACAAACGTTTCAGTCAAATGAAAAATCTGTAAAAGTTAGTTACAAATGCATCTTTAATAAAAAAAAGTCATTACAAAGATGATTAAGTAACTACACAAGTTAGCTTCCAAAAAATGTTCTTCTTCATCCAAGCACTCAATGCATGTGAGCTACTGACCGGGGTTTGTACCTGAAAATGTTGATAAGGTGAGCTACACAAGTCCAGTAGAGATTACTATGCACAAGCTATATGCAAATGAGATGATCAATGCACCGGAAAGAATATAGACAACAACAAGGCTTCCCACATGAATAGGTGCAAGAACATAAGACTTGAAAACCAACACCGTTTATATACACGCAACTTAACAATCTCTAAAGTTCTTCGCTTTCATTATGTCACGTGTTTCGATTTTATTTCTGGGTATTAGGGACCTGTGCACCCCATTTCTGGCATCACACTTTATGGTGGATCCGTGGCTTTCTTCGTATTCGTTCTATCATTCTCAATTAAGTTTTCCATCTCACTTTACTAATAACGTCATGCTTAACATATAACAAGTCCATATTGTTCATCATAACATGACACAATGTCCACATACTCATTCTAATACATAAACGACGAATAGATACCATACTCATAGGATTCGACATGTTTCTTTTGTACAATGAGAGTCAAATGAGATAGATTGATCAATGAATCATTCAAGGCACGAACAATCAAGTTTAGAAGTGGTTTGTATGTGATTAGAGAGTGTTAGAAGTGATCGGGGGTCAAAACACTTGAACGAGGATCAAACGACACAAATCTATCCAGAGAGCAGGGGGATCGATCCCCACAACATGGGAATTGATACCCAGACAACAACAGGAAAATCCAGACAGTAGGGGGGTCGATACCCCCATGCAAGGGGATCGAACCCCAGACACTTTCATCTACGATTTCTGCAGATTTTTCAAAAATGAAACTCAAACAACAAACCTCGAACTAAGGCACGATTAAAGCACAGAATCAACTCATAAACACATAGAATGAGCAAGAAATCCCTACCTCAAGGTTAGACGCTTCAAACACAAGATCAATGAGCAAGCCCTATCCTTCCAAGTTCCGAAATCCACCAAGAACGAAGCCAAGCTCAAACCCACGCGATCCAAGGCTTGAATCACGTGTAGGAGATGGATTGAAGGTCAAAGTATATGGGTTTTGAGTGATTGAGGGTGTTTTAGCGTGAGAAAGAGAGAGAGAGAGAGAGAGAGAGAGAGAGAGAGCGCCGTGTGTGTAGAGATATATATATATATATATATATATATATATATATATATATATATATATATATAAGCTTTTAAATCTCCTACACACACCCACCTATTTATACTAGCACACAAATCAATCACACATACACCCTTCTACTAATAATTCAAACATTTTAAACCCCAATTCATATAACCACATTACTTCTCATATTTTCTTCAATTTCTAACATTTAAATAGCTTTTGAATAATTAAAATTATACGGGTCTTTACATTTTCAATTTAGACTTGGCCGACTTAGACTTTCTCGTTGACCAACCAAACGGGCTCACGTGATTTTGACTCTTTGTTGACCATGAGTTCGGGGCCACTTGCCAATTGCCATGTGGCACTTAATCATTGTCTCTTTCCAAAAGTGTCAAAAATATGTGTAAACAATGTGGGTCACACATTTTTGAACAATCTTGGAAACATTTTATGTTTGAATTTGTGCACGTAGGTATTACTTGAAGCCTATTAAGTATTGAGGAGTCACATTGCCAAAGGGCAAAGAGTTAACCATAAAATTGCTAAGTGGGATATTTTATTATGAAAATTGTTCCTTCCTTCCTTTTAGTCCCTTTTGAGGATCAAGAAAACACAGACTTTGGAATTCAGAAGAAATGAAAACTGAAGTACAAGAGAATAAAAAGGAACAAATTACTATATCCAATTATAACTGCAAAATAAAAACTTTCAGACCATCAAAAAAGACTACGAAATAAAGTCTCTCAGGATTTTTTTTTAGAGGGCCAAAATATTTTCGCCATAAAGATCCGTTATTTTTACGTATACAAAGATGGGGCTTCAAAAATTTCCTTACTACTCTAGTCAAGAGATGCATGACTCCTTGTATCCTTCGTAGATTTTTGGACTATCACCACCTACAATTAGGCCTGTAAATAAGCCGAATTGAGCCGAATATTACAATGTTCAGATTTGTTCATTAAGCTTTTTAGTGAACTCAAACTCGGGCCAAACTCAATGAAAATTTGATGAGCTGAGCTTGCCTAGGTTTGGGTCGAACTCAAGCTTTTTCACGAGCCTAATAAGCCAATAATATCATACACTTATGCTCTTATTCTCTCATACAAACAAGTCTAAAGCTACAAATAAATTTTTTTAGTATGTACATCTATATTATAAAACAACGCAGTTTTCTTTAAAAATGTCTAGGCATATAAACAAAGTAGTATCTATAGCCGTTCGATCATATTTTCTGATAAGGTTATACCCGTCAGATTGAATGAATTTTTCCAAATATATAAATCTACACTAATGCTAGAAAAGAAGTTACACGTTTCCTTGATAGGGAAATATACACCTTCCTTTTTCAATTGATTTTGTTTTAATTTTGTTCACTTTTATGTTTAATTTATTTAAAGAGGGTTGATAACTCTTATGAAAATACTTTCTAATATAACCTCTTAACCTTATGACTGGTAAATTCTTTCAATTGATTGCTTTTAGGTTGTTTCCTTAAAATTCTTGATTATCTTTTTGAATTTAAATCAACTCAACAATTGATTTTCCTCTAAAGTTGATTTCCTTACATTCAATTCAATATTTGCTTTTAAGTTGTTTCCTTTAGATTGATTTCCCTACAGTCAAAAAGGGAAACAACCCTTTTTCCTTTAATAATTAACATTCACATACGTGTTTCTTTGAAAAAAAAAAACACCTATGTTTTCCTTTATAATCTATGCTAAACATAGGTTTTTCTTTTATAAGCATACAAACAATCCTTCTCATTCATGATTAGCCTCTTCAAGAAGAGGAGAAATTAGTTTTGCTTCATACCTTTATTGGAGAAAGAAAGAGTTACATAATCTATGCTAAACGCGAATAGATAAGATCAATGATTAAGGTAACTTATTTTTGTCACCATTTTCCTTTACAGAATTCTTACTCATTTAGTTATTGTTTTTCGTATGTTTTAGTGTTGTTCATGTTCTTAATTTTACAATTTGAAGAAGTAGGTACGCGTCCATGAGTGATGAAGACAGTTCAATACAAACTTTTTGGACTATGATCCTTTTGCAAAATATGACCTCCTATGGGGAACACTCTTTTTAGCTACATTTGTCTATTAATTTGACTCTATTATTTTGTAGCTTTTATGTCATATTTAAACTTGGATCTTATGAATGCACCATGTTATTGAGTTTGAATTTATTGGCTCGAATTTATGTGATTTGGTCGTCGCTATCAAAAATAAAAACCTTTTGTGTTCAAAACGTATTTCTTCGGGTCTAAAGGCACAGGCAATCGCTAGTATGTACATTAATACGTTCATACATCTGTAAAATGATAAATACACACACACACACACACACATAAATAAGTTTTCAATAATTGTAAACGTTTTATACTTGTACAATTTCTAAAATAATACATACAAATATAAAGGAATTGATTTTGCCACTCCCCTTTTTGTTAATGTCACTCCTCTTCTCTCACAAAATAAATCATTTAATCAAGACACAAAAGGGAGTGGCATTAAAAAAAAGGGAGTGGCAAAATCACTCCCCAAATATAAAATTCTCATTCTAGAATACTACGTACAAATATAAAATTCTCATGAAATACATACACTCCAGGTTCACGAGCCTAATCGAGTTGAATACCGCAAAGTTCATGTTCGGCTCATTTATGAAACTAGCCTAAAATTGAGGCTCAGGTTCGGTTCATTTAGTAGACGAACCGAACTCAAATGAGCCTTTACTAAGTTGAGTTTCGAATAGTTCACAAAGGCTTAGTTCATTCACAGTCGTACCCACAAGTAAATTCTATGCTTAGATTCATTGGAATTGTTACATAATTTGTTGAAACGATTCAGCTTAGTTTATTCATAAATAAAAAAAAAAACTATTTTAACATAAACTATTTTTTTCAAAAACTGTTTTCCAAAAAATATTTTGTCACTAAACTGTTTTTTCAAAAAAATATGCTTGAAATGAAGAAAAAAAGTTTGGAGGGAAGGAATAGCTTGCAGTGGGCCAAGTTAACCAATGTGAGACTTGATATTGCTAGCTTTAGTAACCTCTAAATGGATAATCAAAATTTGATATGACATATTTTGATTATTCACTTTTGCTCATTTCACTACGGATGCTCTAAGAATCAAGAAGAAGAACGAAGCATGTAAAGGGAAATCAATTTTTGTTCACTTTGACCTTTTAAATACAATGTTGAAGATTTATTCTTCGCACGTGCAACTTTACTAGTCCAATTAAAAATCCATAAGGAATAGAAACTTTGAAGGATAATACCACCCAACAGGGGAAAATACCCCTAAATCCAAGACAAACATGTTAGACTTTTATAAGAAGTGGATAGATGTTGCGTTTGTTCTTGCACACCTCTTTATAAGGAAAAAGAGCAATGTTTTGCGTAAAACTCAAATCAAATTAATTGATTATAGATCACACCGTTCAAATTTCACCATCGGTTCCCGTCGTCACCTCAATGTTGCTCATCTTCACTATGGCTTTACCAAACTCTACATTGAAATCCAAAGCCTGCAATCCCCGAACTCCCAAGTAGCTCTGCACAAACGGTTTTGTTGAAGCATCCAATCATTACATCTAGTCTAACTCAAGTATACCCCTTCTGTTCTTCAAGTTTGCATAGAAAGATGTGTCAAAAGTGTTAGGGATGTCGTTGTCAAGTCCCATGAGCGTCAACCCATCACCAATGTCTTGGCAGAGTGATCGGAGTTGAGGAAGGAAGGCAGGGTCAATTAGGTGGGGGGTTTCAGGATTAGTGCTATTGACGCTATTGAGTCTGTATTGGAAGAACAGACATGTTGTAGTTCCAATAGTGTGTGCTCCAATGGTAACAAATAGACGTAGAGGTTAATCTCAAGGTTTATATTCAAATGTGGTGTCATGAGGGTTACAATTCAATTAAGTTTGGTTTTCATATTTCATCATGTGTATTTTTCGAATACTTTTTTGGATAGGTAACATTGTCATTCCTTAGAACATGGAAGAAAAAAGCTGGTAGTATAAAAATGAAATTGACAATGGGATGAAATTTTGCAGCACATGCCAACTAGGGTGACGAGATCTTAACCGTTGAGTCTTTTTGTTGCAAATTTTTGCTTTTAATTGTGAGTGTACATATTAAGCGGGACTCGATAAATTGGACTCGATAAATTGGAGGCCTCATATAACAATGAAACATTCTCATCTCTTCGCCCCGTAGGCACCAACCATCCCCTTCTAACGGTTTGCATGGAACATTCAGGAAAACGATTATGACTCTGTGTGCACGAGTATACCAAATTAAGAGATCCCACGAAATTATTGCGTTTTTGTTCTTGCAAAGTTAATATGTCTTCTTGGCTCAACGCACTCTCAATCACGCATATATTTCTAGGATTGCCACCATAATGTGCGTTTGGAAATGTATTTATTGCGATAAATAGGATTTAACGAATTAATTTCTTTTTATAAACAGAGAATCTCTAACACGAATGATATACAACCACGCTTGATATCATGTAATTCTTGTGGTTTGTGTAAGCATTTTGCATGTATTATGTCACGCCCTCAATTTTGAACATAATATTAATAGATTTTTAAATAAATAAACTTTCATCGTTCTCCATACATATGAACTCATACATGACATGCCAAATCCTTACATAACACAAATGTCCTTTTCAAAATTGCATCTCAATAGGTCATAACTCAACATTTTATAAGTGTTGGAATCAAAAGACTTATACATAAGTTACACTTTTCATTTTCGAAATATAATTAAATAAAATGATAAAGAAGCTCTCTCTAAATATGCTTTCAAACACTTCCGGTAATACACCCCGGCGCTCCATGCTATACACCTTGAATGACACCTGAAAATGATGGGTTGAGCATACACTTACCCAATAGAAAAATCTCTACAAATTTTATGTGCAAATGAGATGACAGGTATATCCAAGAAACGAGAATTCAGATAACATTGAACATACGATAAGAAACAACACCATTATGGAAAGCAACGAATTCATACTTCACACTTGTATTTGACCCTTTAATGTTTATCTAATCCCTTGTTGTTCAACGTCACATCTCACACCTATTCTTATCAAGACACCATCTATTGCATTCTCATTTCAACTACTTAGAAGCTTTCTAGGTTCTTAGACAACCATTTTCTCTTTCCTATTCCATTTCACTAACCAACTTCTCATTTGCTTAAACACATAATGCATAAGGTAAGGAAAAATATGACGCGAGTAATGATATGTTAATCAATTCCACAATACAACACCAAAGAAGTCAGGCACATACCCAAATCTGTCTTTCAAACCTCAGATTACACTTATCGCATCCTCTTTTTATCGCATTTCCCTTTTCTTTTTTTTTCCTTTTTGCCTCAATCCACCAATTACTAAATTACAATCTTTGAATTTATGTTATTGGTCTAACATGCATATGCCAATAGAAACTTTAAACAATGTATCATTGTTCAACCTATACCCACGACGCATTCGAACCAACAATCTCCCAAACGGGGATTGTTTCAAAATAAATATAAAGTCGACGTGTAGACAACTACAAAAGTAATTACAATCAATAATGAGGAACTACTTTCAATAAACTTATCCTCTAAAGGCACATCAACCACATGTAGATACGCATCCTATCGTTTTTTAACAACGTGTCTCGTTCCAAACCATATATATATATATATATATATATATATATATATATATATATATATATTTGTATATTATTAAAGCCAACTCACTGTATCATTCGTATATCCAATTCATATTCTGGGCATTCAGGACCCCGTACGTCTAACTCACATTCCGGGCATTCAGGACCCCGTGCATCCAACTTACATTCCGGGCATTCAAGACCACGTGCGTCCAACTTACATTCCGGGCATTCAGGACCTCGTGCATCCATATCAAGTAAAAATTAATCGTGTCTCGCAAAAATCCTTAGTTCTTTCTAAATTCTGGGCATTTAGGACCCCGTGCATCCATATCAAGTGAAAATTAATCGCGTCTCACAAGAATCCCCCGTTCTTTCTAAATTCTACATTATCGGTCATCAATACCATGTTCATATAAAATTTTTTATTTTTTTTAGATTTCAAAGTAGTGCAGAGGAACACAAAGTAGTATGAGTCAAGCTCTGTTAATTCGAGCTTAAATACCAGAGTCCGTTGATTTGTGCCCAAATACCGGAGTCTATTAATTCGCTCAAGAATACTAGAGGATTTTTAAAAGAAAAATTCTTTTGCAAACATTGATAAAATCATGTTGTCCATTTTTCCCAAACTTCTTTTTAAACTTCAATACATCATATGTAATAGTAACGATATGCAACCAAGGTATAAGCGAACAACGTCATTTCACAATTTAAATTAAAGGACTCATAACCCCAAACTCACTTCAAGTTGTTCCGGGATTCCATCGACCCCATAAATCTTTTAACATTTCGAGTACTTAGACCTCGTAGATCATTTCATGTTTTAATGCCAAGGTGTCATGAGCAAATGCTCGAGTAATGTCAATGTGTCGCAAGCGAATGTCAATGTATCCATTTTGCATTCTTTCTCAACCTCCTCTTCTTCCTATACCAATGATTTATATCTATTATTCTCATCTCATCATTAATCTCCTTACCAATCAATTTATAACACTATGATGTATCAGCTAATCTTTCATAAGCTCAATCTCATGTAATTAGCTAGAAACAAATTCACATACCAATTTCTATCAACCATCATTCATTATACTATGTATGTTTATAACTCATTCCTAAACTTACCCTCAAATCAACGTAACCATTCACCGGGTGTTAAAGATGTACTATGAGAACTCCACCATAGAATAAAAGGATTTTATCATTGTTTGGAAAAGAATTTTTCTTTTAAAAATCCTCTGGTATTCTTGAGCAAACTAACAGATTCCGGTATTTGGGCACAAATTAACAGACTCTGGTATTCAAGCTCGAATCAACAGAGCTTGACTCGTACTACTTTGTGTTCCTCTGCACTATTTTGAAATCTAAAAATATGAAAAGTTTTATATGAATATGGTATTGATGACCGATAATATGGAATTTGGAAAGAACGAAGGATTCTTGCGAGACGCGATTAATTTTGACTTGATATGGACGCACGGGGTCCTAAATGTCCGAAATGTAAATGGGACGCAAGAGGCCTTGCCGAAATGTAAGTTGGACGCACAGGGTCCTAAATGCCTGGAATGTGAGTAGGACGCACGAGGTCTTGAATGCCCAGAATGTGAGTTGGACGTACGGGATCTTGAATGCCCGAAATATGAATTGGATATACGAATAATACAGTGAGTTGGCTTCAATAATATGTATATATATATATATATATAGACACACACACACACATTTGTTGTGGAACGGAACACATTGTGGAAGAACGATATGATGTGTATCTACGTGTGGTTGATGTGCCTTTGGAGGATAAGTTTATTGAAAGTAGTTCCTCATGATTGATTGTGATTACTTTTGTAGTTGTCTACACGTCAACATTAGATTTATTTTGAAACAATCCCCGTTTGGGAGATTGTTGGCTCGAATGCGTCGTGGGTATAAGTTGAACGGTGATACATTGTTTAAAGTTTCTATTGGCATATGCATGTTAGACCAATAACGTAAATTCAAAGATTGTAATTCAGTAATCGGTGGATTGAGGCAAAAAAAAAAAAAAGAAGGGAAATGTGAAAAAGGAGGATGCGATAAGTGTTAATCGGAGGTTTGAAAGACAAATTTGGGTATGCGTGTGAATTCTTTGGTGTTGTATTGTGGTTTTGATCAACGTATCATTACTCGTGTCATGTTTTTCCTTACCTTATGTGTTTAAGCAAATGAGAAGTTGGTTAGTGAAATGGAATAGGAAAAAGAAAATGGTCGTCTAAAAATCTAGAAAGCTTCTAAGTAGTTGAAATGAGAATGCAATAGATGGAGTCTTGATAAGAATAGGTGTGAGATGTGACGTTAAACTACAAGGGATTAGATAAACATTAAAGGGTCAAATACAAGTGTGAAGTATGAGTTTATTGGTTTCCATAATGGTGTTGTTCCTTATCGTATGTTTCAATATTATCTGAATTCTCGTTTCTCGGATATACCTGTCATCTCATTTGCACATAAAGTTTGTAGAGATTTTCCTACTGGGTAAGTGTATGCCCAACCCTTCATTTCTAAGTACCAGTTAAGGTGTGTAGCATGGAGTGCCGAGGTGGATTACCGGAAGTGTTTGAAAGCATATTTAGAGAGAGCTTCTTTATCATTTTATTGAATTATGTTTCGAAAATGAAAAGTGTAACTTATGTATAAGTCTTTTGATTCCAAACACTTAGAAATGTTGAGTTGTAACCTATTGAGATGCAATTTTGAAAAGGACATTTGTGTTATGTAAGGATTTGGCATGTCATGTATGAGTTCATATGTATGGAGAAAGATGAAAGTTTATTGATTAAAATCTATTAATATTATGTTCAAAATCGAGGGCGTGACATAATACATACAAAATGCTTACACAAACCACAAGAATTACATGATATCAAGTGTGGTTGTATATCATTCGTGTTAGAAATCCTCTGTTTATAAAAAGAAATTGATCCATTAAATTCCATTTATCGCAATAAATACATTTCCAATTGCATATTATGGTGGTAATCCTAGAAATATATGCGTGATTGAGAGTGCGTTGAACCAAGAAGACATATTAACTTTGCAAGAACAAAAATGCAATAATTTCATAAGAACAAAATTTAAGAAAAACTGTCTTGGGTTCTGGAACTAGAAAAAAGGGGGGTTTCGGAATTGGCAAAAACAGGGGTTCCGGAACTCATCCCGAGAAACTTGAAACTTCACCACTAGAGAAAAGGTTCCGGAAATGGGCAGAAGGGGGGTTTTGGAACCAATCTGAAATTTTTTTCACGAACAAGAAAACATGGCTAATTTCGTTCAAACTCAATAACAACATTTTAGACACGATTTTGACACCCAATCAACTCATAAATATATAAAGGAGGTGAGAAATCACTACCTCATGGGTTTTCAACAAAACCTAAAGATTCCGAGAGCCCTAGACTTCCAAACCAAGAGATCCACGGAGAAACTCCACCTCCGTGCTCCCCCAAGCGATCTACGAGTTGAGACCCCTTGAATATGACGAATAAGAGATAAATCCTCAAGTATTTGACATGTATTTGCAAGATTTTGGTGCGAGAGAGAGACATGAGCCAAGAGAGATGAAAGATCGGTAGAGAGGGAGAGAAATGTGAGGTGATAGAGAGAGAGAGAGTAAAGGTAAAATAAAATAAAATCTTATCCTGACACACACACACATATCACATATTACACTTGCCTCCCTCCACTCATAATTGCACCTCACCAACTCCCAAACTTTCAAGTTTATCACATTGAACCCTTTATCACATATTCACATTATATATCGCCTTTTGTCACAACTCAAACATTAATAAGACATTAAAATTATTTAGATTAAATACAGGTCTCTACATATTACATGATTAAGTTTAGGACATACCAAAACCATGGCATCAAGCAAGTATATCAGCACAAGAAACAACTCTAGGGCACACTATTTCGAGTTGTTTCTTGGCATCATCAATGGCTTCAATTCCTCTTAACCTCATATTTGCCCCCGCTTTTTTTTGGTCCTTGGGCCGTCTATGAGGATGGAAGCATCGCAGCCCTAAACAAAACAATCATGAAAATGCATCCTAAGCAGTCCCAACGCAACCGTGGGATCAAACTGGAAACAGGATCTCACCACCACTTGGACAAATGGATTTGGCTCTCGGGCACGAACTCGAGTAGAATCCGGCTAGAGTGCCTTGCCCTAGTGTCAAGATGGTGGCAGAGGCTAGCAAAAGAACAACACAATGTGCATTTCTTTTGTGCAAGTTGCCGCTAAAGCTGAATTCTAAAAGCCCCATGCCAAAATCACGCACTCTAACAAAGATGAATAATGGGAATACCAATTTTTTTTGCTTGTCACTAAGTTGATAGCGCATGCCACCGCCAAAGCCGTGCACTCTGACGAAGGTGTATAAGGGGAATAAGGGTCATGCCAAGTCACTACCCAAGTCCGCCCGCGGGTTGGGCTGAGCGGGCTTTTTTCTTTTTGCGGGCCGGATTGTGTTTCTTAAGTTGAAGCCCAAGCCCGCCCACGAGCTAGCCCAATTGCCGAGCTGACGTGCCAAAGTTCGGGTGTGCTCACGGGTCGGGCCTCACAAAAAATGTACATTATATTAGTACAATAAAAAATGTATATAATATTAGCTCCCCACACTCAATACAGTTATACACATTATAATGCCCCAATTTTTGGGAACATTAATTATAACTATTTTATTCAAACTTAACATTTAATAAATAAAAGTATAATAATCAGTCATTACATCCCAACTTATTCTCAAATCAAGATTACATTTATTTAAGGATAGGGAGGGGTACTACGGGAAATTTCTACTCTTCAAGGTGGTTGTCTTCCTCAGCAATATTATGCTCAGCTTCGTACTGCTCCAGATTATAGTACACCTCATGTTC